>NW_027139793.1:35000-2931226 GCF_035084215.1 Heptranchias perlo | reverse complement strand
TCCTAAAGCTAAAGCACAAGGTGCATTCATTTGGACAACAGCAACAGTCTGAGGTGCGGGCCAGAACCAAGAGGCAGACAACATAGGGAGGGCGTTTCCCCCCTCTGCCCACCATTTTGAAACCTAACCTTTGCAAGTGACGCACTAAGGACTTGGTCTGTTTGTTTGTAGCTCCCTGATGAGCCGCAAGATGGCGAAACCTGTCGGAGTGTTCCAAGAAGGAACGATGGATGGGACTTAAGGCTGGAGGACGGGACACATTCAGTAGTAGCCAAGCAGGAACTCTGGATGGTGCCTAAAGCTAAAGCACAAGGTGCATTCATTTGGACAACAGCAACAGTCTGAGGTGCGGGCCAGAACCAAGAGGCAGACAACATAGGGAGGGCGTTTCCCCCCTCTGCCCACCATTTTGAAACCTAACCTTTGCAAGTGACGCACTAAGGACTTGGTCTGTTTGTTTGTAGCTCCCTGATGAGCCGCAAGATGGCGAAACCGGTCGGAGTGTTCCAAGAAGGAACGATGGATGGGACTTAAGGCTGGAGGACGGGACACATTCAGTAGTAGCCAAGCAGGAACTCTGGATGGTGCCTAAAGCTAAAGCACAAGGTGCATTCATTTGGACAACAGCAACAGTCTGAGGTGCGGGCCAGAACCAAGAGGCAGACAACATAGGGAGGGCGTTTCCCCCCTCTGCCCACCATTTTGAAACCTAACTTTTGCAAGTGACGCACTAAGGACTTGGTCTGTTTGTTTGTAGCTCCCTGATGAGCCGCAAGATGGCGAAACCTGTCGGAGTGTTCCAAGAAGGAACGATGGATGGGACTTAAGGCTGGAGGACGGGACACATTCAGTAGTAGCCAAGCAGGAACTCTGGATGGTGCCTAAAGCTAAAGCACAAGGTGCATTCATTTGGACAACAGCAACAGTCTGAGGTGCGGGCCAGAACCAAGAGGCAGACAACATAGGGAGGGCGTTTCCCCCCTCTGCCCACCATTTTGAAACCTAACCTTTGCAAGTGACGCACTAAGGACTTGGTCTGTTTGTTTGTAGCTCCCTGATGAGCCGCAAGATGGCGAAACCGGTCGGAGTGTTCCAAGAAGGAACGATGGATGGGACTTAAGGCTGGAGGACGGGACACATTCAGTAGTAGCCAAGCAGGAACTCTGGATGGTGCCTAAAGCTAAAGCACAAGGTGCATTCATTTGGACAACAGCAACAGTCTGAGGTGCGGGCCAGAACCAAGAGGCAGACAACATAGGGAGGGCGTTTCCCCCCTCTGCCCACCATTTTGAAACCTAACCTTTGCAAGTGACGCACTAAGGACTTGGTCTGTTTGTTTGTAGCTCCCTGATGAGCCGCAAGATGGCGAAACCGGTCGGAGTGTTCCAAGAAGGAACGATGGATGGGACTTAAGGCTGGAGGACGGGACACATTCAGTAGTAGCCAAGCAGGAACTCTGGATGGTGCCTAAAGCTAAAGCACAAGGTGCATTCATTTGGACAACAGCAACAGTCTGAGGTGCGGGCCAGAACCAAGAGGCAGACAACATAGGGAGGGCGTTTCCCCCCTCTGCCCACCATTTTGAAACCTAACCTTTGCAAGTGACGCACTAAGGACTTGGTCTGTTTGTTTGTAGCTCCCTGATGAGCCGCAAGATGGCGAAACCGGTCGGAGTGTTCCAAGAAGGAACGATGGATGGGACTTAAGGCTGGAGGACGGGACACATTCAGTAGTAGCCAAGCAGGAACTCTGGATGGTGCCTAAAGCTAAAGCACAAGGTGCATTCATTTGGACAACAGCAACAGTCTGAGGTGCGGGCCAGAACCAAGAGGCAGACAACATAGGGAGGGCGTTTCCCCCCTCTGCCCACCATTTTGAAACCTAACTTTTGCAAGTGACGCACTAAGGACTTGGTCTGTTTGTTTGTAGCTCCCTGATGAGCCGCAAGATGGCGAAACCGGTCGGAGTGTTCCAAGAAGGAACGATGGATGGGACTTAAGGCTGGAGGACGGGACACATTCAGTAGTAGCCAAGCAGGAACTCTGGATGGTGCCTAAAGCTAAAGCACAAGGTGCATTCATTTGGACAACAGCAACAGTCTGAGGTGCGGGCCAGAACCAAGAGGCAGACAACATAGGGAGGGCGTTTCCCCCCTCTGCCCACCATTTTGAAACCTAACCTTTGCAAGTGACGCACTAAGGACTTGGTCTGTTTGTTTGTAGCTCCCTGATGAGCCGCAAGATGGCGAAACCGGTCGGAGTGTTCCAAGAAGGAACGATGGATGGGACTTAAGGCTGGAGGACGGGACACATTCAGTAGTAGCCAAGCAGGAACTCTGGATGGTGCCTAAAGCTAAAGCACAAGGTGCATTCATTTGGACAACAGCAACAGTCTGAGGTGCGGGCCAGAACCAAGAGGCAGACAACATAGGGAGGGCGTTTCCCCCCTCTGCCCACCATTTTGAAACCTAACCTTTGCAAGTGACGCACTAAGGACTTGGTCTGTTTGTTTGTAGCTCCCTGATGAGCCGCAAGATGGCGAAACCGGTCGGAGTGTTCCAAGAAGGAACGATGGATGGGACTTAAGGCTGGAGGACGGGACACATTCAGTAGTAGCCAAGCAGGAACTCTGGATGGTGCCTAAAGCTAAAGCACAAGGTGCATTCATTTGGACAACAGCAACAGTCTGAGGTGCGGGCCAGAACCAAGAGGCAGACAACATAGGGAGGGCGTTTCCCCCCTCTGCCCACCATTTTGAAACCTAACCTTTGCAAGTGACGCACTAAGGACTTGGTCTGTTTGTTTGTAGCTCCCTGATGAGCCGCAAGATGGCGAAACCGGTCGGAGTGTTCCAAGAAGGAACGATGGATGGGACTTAAGGCTGGAGGACGGGACACATTCAGTAGTAGCCAAGCAGGAACTCTGGATGGTGCCTAAAGCTAAAGCACAAGGTGCATTCATTTGGACAACAGCAACAGTCTGAGGTGCGGGCCAGAACCAAGAGGCAGACAACATAGGGAGGGCGTTTCCCCCCTCTGCCCACCATTTTGAAACCTAACCTTTGCAAGTGACGCACTAAGGACTTGGTCTGTTTGTTTGTAGCTCCCTGATGAGCCGCAAGATGGCGAAACCGGTCGGAGTGTTCCAAGAAGGAACGATGGATGGGACTTAAGGCTGGAGGACGGGACACATTCAGTAGTAGCCAAGCAGGAACTCTGGATGGTGCCTAAAGCTAAAGCACAAGGTGCATTCATTTGGACAACAGCAACAGTCTGAGGTGCGGGCCAGAACCAAGAGGCAGACAACATAGGGAGGGCGTTTCCCCCCTCTGCCCACCATTTTGAAACCTAACCTTTGCAAGTGACGCACTAAGGACTTGGTCTGTTTGTTTGTAGCTCCCTGATGAGCCGCAAGATGGCGAAACCGGTCGGAGTGTTCCAAGAAGGAACGATGGATGGGACTTAAGGCTGGAGGACGGGACACATTCAGTAGTAGCCAAGCAGGAACTCTGGATGGTGCCTAAAGCTAAAGCACAAGGTGCATTCATTTGGACAACAGCAACAGTCTGAGGTGCGGGCCAGAACCAAGAGGCAGACAACATAGGGAGGGCGTTTCCCCCCTCTGCCCACCATTTTGAAACCTAACCTTTGCAAGTGACGCACTAAGGACTTGGTCTGTTTGTTTGTAGCTCCCTGATGAGCCGCAAGATGGCGAAACCGGTCGGAGTGTTCCAAGAAGGAACGATGGATGGGACTTAAGGCTGGAGGACGGGACACATTCAGTAGTAGCCAAGCAGGAACTCTGGATGGTGCCTAAAGCTAAAGCACAAGGTGCATTCATTTGGACAACAGCAACAGTCTGAGGTGCGGGCCAGAACCAAGAGGCAGACAACATAGGGAGGGCGTTTCCCCCCTCTGCCCACCATTTTGAAACCTAACTTTTGCAAGTGACGCACTAAGGACTTGGTCTGTTTGTTTGTAGCTCCCTGATGAGCCGCAAGATGGCGAAACCGGTCGGAGTGTTCCAAGAAGGAACGATGGATGGGACTTAAGGCTGGAGGACGGGACACATTCAGTAGTAGCCAAGCAGGAACTCTGGATGGTGCCTAAAGCTAAAGCACAAGGTGCATTCATTTGGACAACAGCAACAGTCTGAGGTGCGGGCCAGAACCAAGAGGCAGACAACATAGGGAGGGCGTTTCCCCCCTCTGCCCACCATTTTGAAACCTAACCTTTGCAAGTGACGCACTAAGGACTTGGTCTGTTTGTTTGTAGCTCCCTGATGAGCCGCAAGATGGCGAAACCGGTCGGAGTGTTCCAAGAAGGAACGATGGATGGGACTTAAGGCTGGAGGACGGGACACATTCAGTAGTAGCCAAGCAGGAACTCTGGATGGTGCCTAAAGCTAAAGCACAAGGTGCATTCATTTGGACAACAGCAACAGTCTGAGGTGCGGGCCAGAACCAAGAGGCAGACAACATAGGGAGGGCGTTTCCCCCCTCTGCCCACCATTTTGAAACCTAACCTTTGCAAGTGACGCACTAAGGACTTGGTCTGTTTGTTTGTAGCTCCCTGATGAGCCGCAAGATGGCGAAACCGGTCGGAGTGTTCCAAGAAGGAACGATGGATGGGACTTAAGGCTGGAGGACGGGACACATTCAGTAGTAGCCAAGCAGGAACTCTGGATGGTGCCTAAAGCTAAAGCACAAGGTGCATTCATTTGGACAACAGCAACAGTCTGAGGTGCGGGCCAGAACCAAGAGGCAGACAACATAGGGAGGGCGTTTCCCCCCTCTGCCCACCATTTTGAAACCTAACCTTTGCAAGTGACGCACTAAGGACTTGGTCTGTTTGTTTGTAGCTCCCTGATGAGCCGCAAGATGGCGAAACCGGTCGGAGTGTTCCAAGAAGGAACGATGGATGGGACTTAAGGCTGGAGGACGGGACACATTCAGTAGTAGCCAAGCAGGAACTCTGGATGGTGCCTAAAGCTAAAGCACAAGGTGCATTCATTTGGACAACAGCAACAGTCTGAGGTGCGGGCCAGAACCAAGAGGCAGACAACATAGGGAGGGCGTTTCCCCCCTCTGCCCACCATTTTGAAACCTAACCTTTGCAAGTGACGCACTAAGGACTTGGTCTGTTTGTTTGTAGCTCCCTGATGAGCCGCAAGATGGCGAAACCGGTCGGAGTGTTCCAAGAAGGAACGATGGATGGGACTTAAGGCTGGAGGACGGGACACATTCAGTAGTAGCCAAGCAGGAACTCTGGATGGTGCCTAAAGCTAAAGCACAAGGTGCATTCATTTGGACAACAGCAACAGTCTGAGGTGCGGGCCAGAACCAAGAGGCAGACAACATAGGGAGGGCGTTTCCCCCCTCTGCCCACCATTTTGAAACCTAA
The DNA here is from genome assembly GCF_035084215.1 of Heptranchias perlo. Classification (NCBI taxonomy): domain Eukaryota; kingdom Metazoa; phylum Chordata; class Chondrichthyes; order Hexanchiformes; family Hexanchidae; genus Heptranchias; species Heptranchias perlo. The sequence continues at coordinate 2,925,825 of NW_027139793.1, read as the reverse complement.
CCTTTGCAAGTGACGCACTAAGGACTTGGTCTGTTTGTTTGTAGCTCCCTGATGAGCCGCAAGATGGCGAAACCGGTCGGAGTGTTCCAAGAAGGAACGATGGATGGGACTTAAGGCTGGAGGACGGGACACATTCAGTAGTAGCCAAGCAGGAACTCTGGATGGTGCCTAAAGCTAAAGCACAAGGTGCATTCATTTGGACAACAGCAACAGTCTGAGGTGCGGGCCAGAACCAAGAGGCAGACAACATAGGGAGGGCGTTTCCCCCCTCTGCCCACCATTTTGAAACCTAACCTTTGCAAGTGACGCACTAAGGACTTGGTCTGTTTGTTTGTAGCTCCCTGATGAGCCGCAAGATGGCGAAACCGGTCGGAGTGTTCCAAGAAGGAACGATGGATGGGACTTAAGGCTGGAGGACGGGACACATTCAGTAGTAGCCAAGCAGGAACTCTGGATGGTGCCTAAAGCTAAAGCACAAGGTGCATTCATTTGGACAACAGCAACAGTCTGAGGTGCGGGCCAGAACCAAGAGGCAGACAACATAGGGAGGGCGTTTCCCCCCTCTGCCCACCATTTTGAAACCTAACCTTTGCAAGTGACGCACTAAGGACTTGGTCTGTTTGTTTGTAGCTCCCTGATGAGCCGCAAGATGGCGAAACCGGTCGGAGTGTTCCAAGAAGGAACGATGGATGGGACTTAAGGCTGGAGGACGGGACACATTCAGTAGTAGCCAAGCAGGAACTCTGGATGGTGCCTAAAGCTAAAGCACAAGGTGCATTCATTTGGACAACAGCAACAGTCTGAGGTGCGGGCCAGAACCAAGAGGCAGACAACATAGGGAGGGCGTTTCCCCCCTCTGCCCACCATTTTGAAACCTAACCTTTGCAAGTGACGCACTAAGGACTTGGTCTGTTTGTTTGTAGCTCCCTGATGAGCCGCAAGATGGCGAAACCGGTCGGAGTGTTCCAAGAAGGAACGATGGATGGGACTTAAGGCTGGAGGACGGGACACATTCAGTAGTAGCCAAGCAGGAACTCTGGATGGTGCCTAAAGCTAAAGCACAAGGTGCATTCATTTGGACAACAGCAACAGTCTGAGGTGCGGGCCAGAACCAAGAGGCAGACAACATAGGGAGGGCGTTTCCCCCCTCTGCCCACCATTTTGAAACCTAACCTTTGCAAGTGACGCACTAAGGACTTGGTCTGTTTGTTTGTAGCTCCCTGATGAGCCGCAAGATGGCGAAACCTGTCGGAGTGTTCCAAGAAGGAACGATGGATGGGACTTAAGGCTGGAGGACGGGACACATTCAGTAGTAGCCAAGCAGGAACTCTGGATGGTGCCTAAAGCTAAAGCACAAGGTGCATTCATTTGGACAACAGCAACAGTCTGAGGTGCGGGCCAGAACCAAGAGGCAGACAACATAGGGAGGGCGTTTCCCCCCTCTGCCCACCATTTTGAAACCTAACCTTTGCAAGTGACGCACTAAGGACTTGGTCTGTTTGTTTGTAGCTCCCTGATGAGCCGCAAGATGGCGAAACCGGTCGGAGTGTTCCAAGAAGGAACGATGGATGGGACTTAAGGCTGGAGGACGGGACACATTCAGTAGTAGCCAAGCAGGAACTCTGGATGGTGCCTAAAGCTAAAGCACAAGGTGCATTCATTTGGACAACAGCAACAGTCTGAGGTGCGGGCCAGAACCAAGAGGCAGACAACATAGGGAGGGCGTTTCCCCCCTCTGCCCACCATTTTGAAACCTAACCTTTGCAAGTGACGCACTAAGGACTTGGTCTGTTTGTTTGTAGCTCCCTGATGAGCCGCAAGATGGCGAAACCGGTCGGAGTGTTCCAAGAAGGAACGATGGATGGGACTTAAGGCTGGAGGACGGGACACATTCAGTAGTAGCCAAGCAGGAACTCTGGATGGTGCCTAAAGCTGAAGCACAAGGTGCATTCATTTGGACAACAGCAACAGTCTGAGGTGCGGGCCAGAACCAAGAGGCAGACAACATAGGGAGGGCGTTTCCCCCCTCTGCCCACCATTTTGAAACCTAACCTTTGCAAGTGACGCACTAAGGACTTGGTCTGTTTGTTTGTAGCTCCCTGATGAGCCGCAAGATGGCGAAACCGGTCGGAGTGTTCCAAGAAGGAACGATGGATGGGACTTAAGGCTGGAGGACGGGACACATTCAGTAGTAGCCAAGCAGGAACTCTGGATGGTGCCTAAAGCTAAAGCACAAGGTGCATTCATTTGGACAACAGCAACAGTCTGAGGTGCGGGCCAGAACCAAGAGGCAGACAACATAGGGAGGGCGTTTCCCCCCTCTGCCCACCATTTTGAAACCTAACTTTTGCAAGTGACGCACTAAGGACTTGGTCTGTTTGTTTGTAGCTCCCTGATGAGCCGCAAGATGGCGAAACCGGTCGGAGTGTTCCAAGAAGGAACGATGGATGGGACTTAAGGCTGGAGGACGGGACACATTCGGTAGTAGCCAAGCAGGAACTCTGGATGGTGCCTAAAGCTAAAGCACAAGGTGCATTCATTTGGACAACAGCAACAGTCTGAGGTGCGGGCCAGAACCAAGAGGCAGACAACATAGGGAGGGCGTTTCCCCCCTCTGCCCACCATTTTGAAACCTAACCTTTGCAAGTGACGCACTAAGGACTTGGTCTGTTTGTTTGTAGCTCCCTGATGAGCCGCAAGATGGCGAAACCGGTCGGAGTGTTCCAAGAAGGAACGATGGATGGGACTTAAGGCTGGAGGACGGGACACATTCAGTAGTAGCCAAGCAGGAACTCTGGATGGTGCCTAAAGCTAAAGCACAAGGTGCATTCATTTGGACAACAGCAACAGTCTGAGGTGCGGGCCAGAACCAAGAGGCAGACAACATAGGGAGGGCGTTTCCCCCCTCTGCCCACCATTTTGAAACCTAACCTTTGCAAGTGACGCACTAAGGACTTGGTCTGTTTGTTTGTAGCTCCCTGATGAGCCGCAAGATGGCGAAACCGGTCGGAGTGTTCCAAGAAGGAACGATGGATGGGACTTAAGGCTGGAGGACGGGACACATTCAGTAGTAGCCAAGCAGGAACTCTGGATGGTGCCTAAAGCTAAAGCACAAGGTGCATTCATTTGGACAACAGCAACAGTCTGAGGTGCGGGCTAGAACCAAGAGGCAGACAACATAGGGAGGGCGTTTCCCCCCTCTGCCCACCATTTTGAAACCTAACCTTTGCAAGTGACGCACTAAGGACTTGGTCTGTTTGTTTGTAGCTCCCTGATGAGCCGCAAGATGGCGAAACCGGTCGGAGTGTTCCAAGAAGGAACGATGGATGGGACTTAAGGCTGGAGGACGGGACACATTCAGTAGTAGCCAAGCAGGAACTCTGGATGGTGCCTAAAGCTAAAGCACAAGGTGCATTCATTTGGACAACAGCAACAGTCTGAGGTGCGGGCCAGAACCAAGAGGCAGACAACATAGGGAGGGCGTTTCCCCCCTCTGCCCACCATTTTGAAACCTAACCTTTGCAAGTGACGCACTAAGGACTTGGTCTGTTTGTTTGTAGCTCCCTGATGAGCCGCAAGATGGCGAAACCGGTCGGAGTGTTCCAAGAAGGAACGATGGATGGGACTTAAGGCTGGAGGACGGGACACATTCAGTAGTAGCCAAGCAGGAACTCTGGATGGTGCCTAAAGCTAAAGCACAAGGTGCATTCATTTGGACAACAGCAACAGTCTGAGGTGCGGGCCAGAACCAAGAGGCAGACAACATAGGGAGGGCGTTTCCCCCCTCTGCCCACCATTTTGAACCCTAACCCTAACCCTAACCCTAACCCTAACGCAGCGTAACCCTAACCCTAACCCTAACCCTAACCCTAACCCTAATGCCCCGACCTTAATTACCACAAATCCCAACCCCAACTTGATAAACCTCTCAAACCGCAACCACACCCTACCCTAATCACAATAAACAGAGCTAACCCCTACTGTTTAAGCTAACCAAAACCACTAAACCCCACACTGCCCACAACAAACAGACCAAAGCCCCAACCCGAACTACAAACAGACCCCATCCATATCCCAAATCCTAACTCCAAATGCACCCCACTCTACCCCTAAAGCCTAACCGTAACTCTAATACAGCAAACCTAATCTCCCACCCCACCCCTAAAATCTAAGCCTAACACACCCCACCCTACTCCTAAACCCTGACCCTCACTTAACCCTACCCCTAATGCAACCCTAACCCATAACTCCAACCCCCCAGGCCTGAATCTAATCACAACTCTGACCCTGGACCCTAACCCTGATGCACCCTACCCTACCCCTAAACACCTAACCCTAACCCTGATGCACCCTACCCTACCCCTAAACACCTAACCCTAACCCTGATGCACCCCAACCTAACCCCAATATAGCCCTGCACCTAACTGCGACCCTGACCCTCACCTAACCCCAACACTAACCGCAGTGCAGAAGCCTAACACACCCCACCCTACTCCTCAACCCTGACCCTCACTTAATCCTACCTCTAATGCAACCCTAACCCATAACTCCAACCCCCTAGCCCTGAATCTAATCACAACTCTGACCCTGGACCCTAACCCTGATGCACCTACCCTACCCCTAAACACCTAACCCTAACCCTGATGCACCCTACCCTACCCCTAAACACCTAACCCTAACCCTGATGCACCCCAACCTAACCCCAATATAGCCCTGAACCTAACTGCGACCCTGACCCTCACCTAACCCCAACACTAACCCCAGTGCAGCAACCCTAACCCTAACCTGAACCCCCAGCCTCAATACAACACTACGTAAAATAAAGGGTAGGGTTCCAACACCAATAATAATAACTAAATACTGCATAGAGACCATAAATTGGCAAAACCCAGGAACTGATTATAACCCCAGAGGGGGATCAAAGGATTACGGATCAAGAAATTACTAAGAAGAGATCGGCAAGAAAAAGAAACCAGGTGGTAAGGTAAAGCGTGGGCCAACCAAAAGTGGCAGGTATAAGTGACAAGAAGCTCAAGCGTTGAGTGAGAATACGAACACAAGAGGGTGCAACTACCCTCCTGCCCACACCATACAACCTATCCCTAACCCTAACCCTAACCCTAACCCTAACATAGGGAGGGCGTTTCCCCCCTCTGCCCACCATGTTAAACCTAACCCTAACCCTAACCCTAACCCTAAGCCTAATGCAGTCTGAGGTGCGGGCCAGAACCAAGAGGCAGACAACATAGGGAGGGCGTTTCCCCCCTCTGCCCACCATGTTAAACCTAACCCTAACCCTAACCCTAACCCTAACCCTAATGCACGCCACCGACAGACCCCCTCACCCCTTGGACCAGCTGCCACGACTTCGTCACGCCACCGGCAGACCCCCCCACCCCTTGCACAAGTTGCCACGACTTCGTCACGCCACCGACAGACCCCCCCACCCCGTGGGCCAGCTACCCCGACTTCATCACACCACCAGCAGACCACCGAAACCCCCCCTTCCTTGCGGTCCAGGGCAGTGACCCCCCCATCCCCGCCATCCAGGGCGGCGACTAGCCCTACCCCACCCCACAGGCCAAGGACCAGGATTTCCAATGTGGCCATCATTAGGGACCTGGACATCACACTTGGCTCTCAAAAGCCTGAGCCACGTGGACCCCAGCACTACATGGGGAACCAACATCAGACCGTATTAAACCAAATCACTAGGGATTCCTCAGACCCAAAACAAACAGAAGGGAGAACCCCTCCTACACCAGGGACAAATCCATGCACAACATTCCTGTACCCCAAAACCAGGGTCACGTACCAACCGCTCCCACAGAGACAAAAGAAAGACTGTACCAAACCAACCATCCCAAGAAATACAGCAGTTCTAGAGCCCGAGATCAGAGTCACAAAACAACCCCTTCCACAGAAACAAAGGAGCGACCAGACCGGACAGGTAAACCCAATAGACACAGAAATGAGGACAGGAACAATGAGAGCCCAGACAGATAACACAGTAGAAGAGGCAGAAATAGCTGAAGCCGAGGTAGGGAACACAATAGGGGAGGCAGGGGTAGCAGACATAGAAACAGAAAACACACCAACAGGGGCAGAACCTGACTCTGAAGGGGAAGATGCACAGAGAGTGACGAGGCACCCCAACACCAGCCGAAAAAACATTACCTGGAAACTGGAACCCAGAAAATCCATTTTAATAATAGGAGATTCTAACCTCTCCAAGATAAAAAGATGCCCAAATCCCACCACCCAAATTGATAGCTTTCCAGGAGCTAAATTCATTCATGTCACAGCAATTCTGGACAAATTGGAACCCTGTCCGGAGACCAAAAAGGTGGTGCTCTCAGTTGGCATTAATAATCGAACGCAGAGACCACTGACTGCAACCAAGCAACTGCAGTCATTACTTAAATTGGCTAAGAGCACATTCCCAAATGCTCAGATCTGGGTGCCGGAAATTAACTTCAGTAACTTACTTCCAGAAATGGAGAGGGATACAATCAGAGGAATTAACCAGCACATAAAAAAACAGAATTACATACCAGCAATTAACGCTAGATCCTTTAAAGTGGGGGCTGACCACATCCATTGGACAGATAGCACTGCCCATAACATAATAAACCAGTGGATGAAGTGTTTAAACTAAAAAGGACATTAACCCAAGAGAAGGGTAGATTAAACCTGGGAAAAACTGTTATTAATATTTCCCAACTCTTTAACCCCACAGAGGTACAGGAGAGGGTTTTAAACAAGGGCCTTACATTTGTTCCAACCCCAAAACATTGTAAAGTACAAATTCAGGAAGATCTGAAAAGGTTTTACAGGAGAGTAAAACTGACCGATTACTTTAGCGATTCAGAAACAGACCAGCAACCTTTTACACCACCATCAGAATGGACCCCACCAAACAATAAAATAGAGCCAGAAATCCTAAACTTTATTAAACAGACTCAATCACAAATTGAAAAAATCCCTAAACAGACAGACAAGCAAAACCTCACTGGAAGAGAGAGACGGGCAATCATAGAACTTAGAAACAATCTAGATATAATCATAAAACCAGCAGATAAGGGCAGTAGTATCGTGATCATGGATAGGCAACAGTATCTACTTGAAGCTCACAGACAGCTTAATAATACAGCCCACTACACTAAATTAGCAGGACCAATTTACCAGGACACACGAAAAGAGATTGGAAACATTTTAACAGAACTAAAGAAATCTAAACACTTAAATCAGAAACAAGTGGAATACCTAAGGGGGGAACAACCACAACCCAGAAAATTCTACATACTACCCAAAATACACAAGCACCCTGACACATGGACTGTACCAGGAGAAATACCACCAGGAAGACCAATTGTGTCAGACTGTGGTAGTGAATCCTACAGGATAGCAGAATACATTGACTCATTCCTAAACCCCTTATCACAGAAGCACCCTAGCTACATTAAAGACACTTACCACTTCATAGAAATAGTGAACTCACTGACCGTACCCCCGAACGCAATACTCTTTACCATGGACATTGAAAGCCTATACACAAACATAGAAACAGACAGAGGCATACAGGCAGTGGAAAATATCCTTAGAAAGTTCCCCCAACCCCACAGACCAGATGCAGCCATAATCCAGCTATTACACCTAGGACTAACAAAAAATGACTTTGAATTCCAGGAGCAATTCTACCTACAGATTAAGGGCACGGCTATGGGCAAGAAATTTGCCCCGGCCTACGCAAACATATACATGGCAGACTGGGAAAACACAGTCTTTGAAAAGTGTTCCAAGCTCCCGATGTGTTATTACAGATACCTGGATGACATATGGGGAGTCTGGACTCACACAGAAACAGAATTGCAAGAACATAAGAACATAAGAACATAAGAAATTGGAGCAGGAGTAGGCCAATCGGCCCCTCGAGCCTGCTCCGCCATTCAATAAGATCATGGCTGATCTGATCCCAACCACAAATCTGAAGAACACAAGAAGTCGGAGCAGGACCCGGCCACATAGCCCCTGGGCCCTCTCCGCCACCCACAGGGCATTGACCGATCCGAACTCAGCTTCATGTCCAATTTCCTGCCCGCTCCCCATAACCCCTAATTCCCTTTACTTCTAGGAAACTGTCTATTTCTGTTTTAAATTTATCTAATGATGTAGCTTCCACAGCTTCCTGGGGCAGCAAATTCCACAGACCTACCACCCTCTGAGTGAAGAAGTTTCTCCTCATCTCAGTTTTGAAAGAGCAGCCCCTTATTCTAAGATTATGCCCCCTAGTTCTAGTTTCACCCATCTTTGGGAACATCCTTACTGCATCCACCCGATCAAGACCCTTCACAATCTTATATGTTTCAATAAGATCGCCTCTCATTCTTCTGAACTCCAATGAGTAGAGTCCCAATCTACTCAACCTCTCCTCATATGTCCGCCCCCTCATCCCCGGGATTAACCGAGTGAACCTTCTTTGTACTGCCTCGAGAGCAAGTATGTCTTTTCTTAAGTATGGAAACCAAAACTGTATGCAGTATTCCAGGTGCGGTCTCACCAATACCTTATATAACTGCAGCAATACCTCCTTGTTTTTATATTCTATCCCCCTAGCAATAAAAGCCAACATTCCGTTGGCTTTCTTGATCACCTGCTGCACCTGCATACCAACTTTTTGATTTTCTTGCACTAGGACCCCCAGATCCCTTTGTACTGCAGTACTTTCCAGTCTCTCGCCATTAAGAAAATAACTTGCTCTCTGATTTTTCCTGCCAAAGTGCATAACCTCACATTTTCCAATATTATATTGCATCTGCCAAATCTCCGCCCACTCACCCAGCCTGTCTATATCCCCTTGCAGGTTTTTTATGTCCTCCTCACTCTCTACTTTCCCTCCCATCTTTGTATCATCTGCAAATTTTGATATGTTGCACTCGGTCCCCTCCTCCAAATCGTTAATATAGATTGTAAAGAGTTGGGGACCCAGCACCGACCCCTGTGGAACACCACTGGTTACTGGTTGCCAGTCCGAAAATGAACCATTTATCCCAACTCTCTGCTTCCTGTTCGATAACCAATCCTCCACCCATGCCAGAATATTACCCCCAATCCCGTGATTTTTTTATCTTAAGTAATAATCTTTTATGTGGCACCTTGTCGAATGCCTTCTGGAAGTCTAAATACACTATGTCCACTGGTTCCCCTTTATCCACCCTATACGTTATATCCTCGAAGAACTCAAGCAAATTTGTCAGACATGACTTCCCCTTCATAAAGCCATGCTGACTTTGTCCTATTAAATTATGCTTATCTAAATGTTCCGTTACTGTCTCCTTAATAATAGACTCCAAAATTTTACCCACCACAGATGTTAAGCTAACTGGCCTATAATTTCCAGCCTTCTGCCTACTACCCTTTTTAAATAACGGTGTTACATTAGCAGTTTTCCAATCTGCCGGGACCTCTCCTGAGTCCAGGGAATTTTGGAAAACTATCACCAAAGCATCCACAATCCCTACTGCCACTTCCCTCAAGACCCTAGGATGGAAGCCATCAGGTCCAGGGGATTTATCCGCCTTGAGTCCCATTATTTTACTGAGTACCATCTCCTGAGTGATTTTAATCGTATTTAGCTCCTCCCCCCCGAGAGTCCCCTGTTTGTCCAGTGTTGGGATATTCTTAGTGTCCTCTACTGTAAAGACTGAAACAAAATATTTGTTCAGCATTTTTTCCATCTCCATGTTTCCCACCATTAATTTCCCGGTCTCATCCTCTCAGGGACCTATGTTTGCCTTAGCCACCCTTTTTCTTTTTATATAACTATAGAAACTCTTGCTATCTGTTTTTATATTTTTTGCTAATTTCTTTTCAGAACCAAGAGGCAGACAACATAGGGAGGGCGTTTCCCCCCTCTGCCCACCATTTTAAAACCTAACTTTTGCAAGTGACGCACTAAGGACTTGGTCTGTTTGTTTGTAGCTCCCTGATGAGCCGCAAGATGGCGAAACCGGTCGGAGTGTTCCAAGAAGGAACGATGGATGGTACTTAAGGCTGGAGGACGGGACACATTCAGTAGTAGCCAAGCAGGAACTCTGGATGGTGCCTAAAGCTAAAGCATAAGGTGCATTCATTTGGACAACAGCAACAGTCTGAGGTGCGGGCCAGAACCAAGAGGCAGACAACATAGGGAGGGCGTTTCCCCCCTCTGCCCACCATTTTAAAACCTAACTTTTGCAAGTGACGCACTAAGGACTTGGTCTGTTTGTTTGTAGCTCCCTGATGAGCCGCAAGATGGCGAAACCGGTCGGAGTGTTCCAAGAAGGAACGATGGATGGTACTTAAGGCTGGAGGACGGGACACATTCAGTAGTAGCCAAGCAGGAACTCTGGATGGTGCCTAAAGCTAAAGCATAAGGTGCATTCATTTGGACAACAGCAACAGTCTGAGGTGCGGGCCAGAACCAAGAGGCAGACAACATAGGGAGGGCGTTTCCCCCCTCTGCCCACCATTTTAAAACCTAACTTTTGCAAGTGACGCACTAAGGACTTGGTCTGTTTGTTTGTAGCTCCCTGATGAGCCGCAAGATGGCGAAACCGGTCGGAGTGTTCCAAGAAGGAACGATGGATGGTACTTAAGGCTGGAGGACGGGACACATTCAGTAGTAGCCAAGCAGGAACTCTGGATGGTGCCTAAAGCTAAAGCATAAGGTGCATTCATTTGGACAACAGCAACAGTCTGAGGTGCGGGCCAGAACCAAGAGGCAGACAACATAGGGAGGGCGTTTTCCCCCCTCTGCCCACCATTTTAAAACCTAACTTTTGCAAGTGACGCACTAAGGACTTGGTCTGTTTGTTTGTAGCTCCCTGATGAGCCGCAAGATGGCGAAACCGGTCGGAGTGTTCCAAGAAGGAACGATGGATGGTACTTAAGGCTGGAGGACGGGACACATTCAGTAGTAGCCAAGCAGGAAATCTGGATGGTGCCTAAAGCTAAAGCATAAGGTGCATTCATTTGGACAACAGCAACAGTCTGAGGTGCGGGCCAGAACCAAGAGGCAGACAACATAGGGAGGGCGTTTCCCCCCTCTGCCCACCATTTTAAAACCTAACTTTTGCAAGTGACGCACTAAGGACTTGGTCTGTTTGTTTGTAGCTCCCTGATGAGCCGCAAGATGGCGAAACCGGTCGGAGTGTTCCAAGAAGGAACGATGGATGGTACTTAAGGCTGGAGGACGGGACACATTCAGTAGTAGCCAAGCAGGAACTCTGGATGGTGCCTAAAGCTAAAGCATAAGGTGCATTCATTTGGACAACAGCAACAGTCTGAGGTGCGGGCCAGAACCAAGAGGCAGACAACATAGGGAGGGCGTTTCCCCCCTCTGCCCACCATTTTAAAACCTAACTTTTGCAAGTGACGCACTAAGGACTTGGTCTGTTTGTTTGTAGCTCCCTGATGAGCCGCAAGATGGCGAAACCGGTCGGAGTGTTCCAAGAAGGAACGATGGATGGTACTTAAGGCTGGAGGACGGGACACATTCAGTAGTAGCCAAGCAGGAACTCTGGATGGTGCCTAAAGCTAAAGCATAAGGTGCATTCATTTGGACAACAGCAACAGTCTGAGGTGCGGGCCAGAACCAAGAGGCAGACAACATAGGGAGGGCGTTTCCCCCCTCTGCCCACCATTTTAAAACCTAACCCTAAACCCTAAACCCTAACCCTAACCCTAACCCTAACCCTAACCCTAACCCTAACCCTAATGCAGCGTAACCCTAACCCTAACCCTAACCCTAACCCTAACCCTAACCCTAACCCTAATGCAGCAACATTCAGTAGTAGCCAAGCAGGAACTCTGGATGGTGCCTAAAGCTAAAGCACAAGGTGCATTCATTTGGACAACAGCAACAGTCTGAGGTGCGGGCCAGAACCAAGAGGCAGACAACATAGGGAGGGCGTTTCCCCCCTCTGCCCACCATTTTGAAACCTAACCTTTGCAAGTGACGCACTAAGGACTTGGTCTGTTTGTTTGTAGCTCCCTGATGAGCCGCAAGATGGCGAAACCGGTCGGAGTGTTCCAAGAAGGAACGATGGATGGGACTTAAGGCTGGAGGACGGGACACATTCAGTAGTAGCCAAGCAGGAACTCTGGATGGTGCCTAAAGCTAAAGCACAAGGTGCATTCATTTGGACAACAGCAACAGTCTGAGGTGCGGGCCAGAACCAAGAGGCAGACAACATAGGGAGGGCGTTTCCCCCCTCTGCCCACCATTTTGAAACCTAACCTTTGCAAGTGACGCACTAAGGACTTGGTCTGTTTGTTTGTAGCTCCCTGATGAGCCGCAAGATGGCGAAACCGGTCGGAGTGTTCCAAGAAGGAACGATGGATGGGACTTAAGGCTGGAGGACGGGACACATTCAGTAGTAGCCAAGCAGGAACTCTGGATGGTGCCTAAAGCTAAAGCACAAGGTGCATTCATTTGGACAACAGCAACAGTCTGAGGTGCGGGCCAGAACCAAGAGGCAGACAACATAGGGAGGGCGTTTCCCCCCTCTGCCCACCATTTTGAAACCTAACCTTTGCAAGTGACGCACTAAGGACTTGGTCTGTTTGTTTGTAGCTCCCTGATGAGCCGCAAGATGGCGAAACCGGTCGGAGTGTTCCAAGAAGGAACGATGGATGGGACTTCAGGCTGGAGGACGGGACACATTCAGTAGTAGCCAAGCAGGAACTCTGGATGGTGCCTAAAGCTAAAGCACAAGGTGCATTCATTTGGACAACAGCAACAGTCTGAGGTGCGGGCCAGAACCAAGAGGCAGACAACATAGGGAGGGCGTTTCCCCCCTCTGCCCACCATTTTGAAACCTAACCTTTGCAAGTGACGCACTAAGGACTTGGTCTGTTTGTTTGTAGCTCCCTGATGAGCCGCAAGATGGCGAAACCGGTCGGAGTGTTCCAAGAAGGAACGATGGATGGGACTTAAGGCTGGAGGACGGGACACATTCAGTAGTAGCCAAGCAGGAACTCTGGATGGTGCCTAAAGCTGAAGCACAAGGTGCATTCATTTGGACAACAGCAACAGTCTGAGGTGCGGGCCAGAACCAAGAGGCAGACAACATAGGGAGGGCGTTTCCCCCCTCTGCCCACCATTTTGAAACCTAACCTTTGCAAGTGACGCACTAAGGACTTGGTCTGTTTGTTTGTAGCTCCCTGATGAGCCGCAAGATGGCGAAACCGGTCGGAGTGTTCCAAGAAGGAACGATGGATGGGACTTAAGGCTGGAGGACGGGACACATTCAGTAGTAGCCAAGCAGGAACTCTGGATGGTGCCTAAAGCTAAAGCACAAGGTGCATTCATTTGGACAACAGCAACAGTCTGAGGTGCGGGCCAGAACCAAGAGGCAGACAACATAGGGAGGGCGTTTCCCCCCTCTGCCCACCATTTTGAAACCTAACCTTTGCAAGTGACGCACTAAGGACTTGGTCTGTTTGTTTGTAGCTCCCTGATGAGCCGCAAGATGGCGAAACCGGTCGGAGTGTTCCAAGAAGGAACGATGGATGGGACTTAAGGCTGGAGGACGGGACACATTCAGTAGTAGCCAAGCAGGAACTCTGGATGGTGCCTAAAGCTAAAGCACAAGGTGCATTCATTTGGACAACAGCAACAGTCTGAGGTGCGGGCCAGAACCAAGAGGCAGACAACATAGGGAGGGCGTTTCCCCCCTCTGCCCACCATTTTGAAACCTAACTTTTGCAAGTGACGCACTAAGGACTTGGTCTGTTTGTTTGTAGCTCCCTGATGAGCCGCAAGATGGCGAAACCGGTCGGAGTGTTCCAAGAAGGAACGATGGATGGGACTTAAGGCTGGAGGACGGGACACATTCAGTAGTAGCCAAGCAGGAACTCTGGATGGTGCCTAAAGCTAAAGCACAAGGTGCATTCATTTGGACAACAGCAACAGTCTGAGGTGCGGGCCAGAACCAAGAGGCAGACAACATAGGGAGGGCGTTTCCCCCCTCTGCCCACCATTTTGAAACCTAACCTTTGCAAGTGACGCACTAAGGACTTGGTCTGTTTGTTTGTAGCTCCCTGATGAGCCGCAAGATGGCGAAACCGGTCGGAGTGTTCCAAGAAGGAACGATGGATGGGACTTAAGGCTGGAGGACGGGACACATTCAGTAGTAGCCAAGCAGGAACTCTGGATGGTGCCTAAAGCTAAAGCACAAGGTGCATTCATTTGGACAACAGCAACAGTCTGAGGTGCGGGCTAGAACCAAGAGGCAGACAACATAGGGAGGGCGTTTCCCCCCTCTGCCCACCATTTTGAAACCTAACCTTTGCAAGTGACGCACTAAGGACTTGGTCTGTTTGTTTGTAGCTCCCTGATGAGCCGCAAGATGGCGAAACCGGTCGGAGTGTTCCAAGAAGGAACGATGGATGGGACTTAAGGCTGGAGGACGGGACACATTCAGTAGTAGCCAAGCAGGAACTCTGGATGGTGCCTAAAGCTAAAGCACAAGGTGCATTCATTTGGACAACAGCAACAGTCTGAGGTGCGGGCCAGAACCAAGAGGCAGACAACATAGGGAGGGCGTTTCCCCCCTCTGCCCACCATTTTGAAACCTAACCTTTGCAAGTGACGCACTAAGGACTTGGTCTGTTTGTTTGTAGCTCCCTGATGAGCCGCAAGATGGCGAAACCGGTCGGAGTGTTCCAAGAAGGAACGATGGATGGGACTTAAGGCTGGAGGACGGGACACATTCAGTAGTAGCCAAGCAGGAACTCTGGATGGTGCCTAAAGCTAAAGCACAAGGTGCATTCATTTGGACAACAGCAACAGTCTGAGGTGCGGGCCAGAACCAAGAGGCAGACAACATAGGGAGGGCGTTTCCCCCCTCTGCCCACCATTTTGAACCCTAACCCTAACCCTAACCCTAACCCTAACGCAGCGTAACCCTAACCCTAACCCTAACCCTAACCCTAACCCTAATGCCCCGACCTTAATTACCACAAATCCCAACCCCAACTTGATAAACCTCTCAAACCGCAACCACACCCTACCCTAATCACAATAAACAGAGCTAACCCCTACTGTTTAAGCTAACCAAAACCACTAAACCCCACACTGCCCACAACAAACAGACCAAAGCCCCAACCCGAACTACAAACAGACCCCATCCATATCCCAAATCCTAACTCCAAATGCACCCCACTCTACCCCTAAAGCCTAACCGTAACTCTAATACAGCAAACCTAATCTCCCACCCCACCCCTAAAATCTAAGCCTAACACACCCCACCCTACTCCTAAACCCTGACCCTCACTTAACCCTACCCCTAATGCAACCCTAACCCATAACTCCAACCCCCCAGGCCTGAATCTAATCACAACTCTGACCCTGGACCCTAACCCTGATGCACCCTACCCTACCCCTAAACACCTAACCCTAACCCTGATGCACCCTACCCTACCCCTAAACACCTAACCCTAACCCTGATGCACCCCAACCTAACCCCAATATAGCCCTGCACCTAACTGCGACCCTGACCCTCACCTAACCCCAACACTAACCGCAGTGCAGAAGCCTAACACACCCCACCCTACTCCTCAACCCTGACCCTCACTTAATCCTACCTCTAATGCAACCCTAACCCATAACTCCAACCCCCTAGCCCTGAATCTAATCACAACTCTGACCCTGGACCCTAACCCTGATGCACCTACCCTACCCCTAAACACCTAACCCTAACCCTGATGCACCCTACCCTACCCCTAAACACCTAACCCTAACCCTGATGCACCCCAACCTAACCCCAATATAGCCCTGAACCTAACTGCGACCCTGACCCTCACCTAACCCCAACACTAACCCCAGTGCAGCAACCCTAACCCTAACCTGAACCCCCAGCCTCAATACAACACTACGTAAAATAAAGGGTAGGGTTCCAACACCAATAATAATAACTAAATACTGCATAGAGACCATAAATTGGCAAAACCCAGGAACTGATTATAACCCCAGAGGGGGATCAAAGGATTACGGATCAAGAAATTACTAAGAAGAGATCGGCAAGAAAAAGAAACCAGGTGGTAAGGTAAAGCGTGGGCCAACCAAAAGTGGCAGGTATAAGTGACAAGAAGCTCAAGCGTTGAGTGAGAATACGAACACAAGAGGGTGCAACTACCCTCCTGCCCACACCATACAACCTATCCCTAACCCTAACCCTAACCCTAACCCTAACATAGGGAGGGCGTTTCCCCCCTCTGCCCACCATGTTAAACCTAACCCTAACCCTAACCCTAACCCTAAGCCTAATGCAGTCTGAGGTGCGGGCCAGAACCAAGAGGCAGACAACATAGGGAGGGCGTTTCCCCCCTCTGCCCACCATGTTAAACCTAACCCTAACCCTAACCCTAACCCTAACCCTAATGCACGCCACCGACAGACCCCCTCACCCCTTGGACCAGCTGCCACGACTTCGTCACGCCACCGGCAGACCCCCCCACCCCTTGCACAAGTTGCCACGACTTCGTCACGCCACCGACAGACCCCCCCACCCCGTGGGCCAGCTACCCCGACTTCATCACACCACCAGCAGACCACCGAAACCCCCCCTTCCTTGCGGTCCAGGGCAGTGACCCCCCCATCCCCGCCATCCAGGGCGGCGACTAGCCCTACCCCACCCCACAGGCCAAGGACCAGGATTTCCAATGTGGCCATCATTAGGGACCTGGACATCACACTTGGCTCTCAAAAGCCTGAGCCACGTGGACCCCAGCACTACATGGGGAACCAACATCAGACCGTATTAAACCAAATCACTAGGGATTCCTCAGACCCAAAACAAACAGAAGGGAGAACCCCTCCTACACCAGGGACAAATCCATGCACAACATTCCTGTACCCCAAAACCAGGGTCACGTACCAACCGCTCCCACAGAGACAAAAGAAAGACTGTACCAAACCAACCATCCCAAGAAATACAGCAGTTCTAGAGCCCGAGATCAGAGTCACAAAACAACCCCTTCCACAGAAACAAAGGAGCGACCAGACCGGACAGGTAAACCCAATAGACACAGAAATGAGGACAGGAACAATGAGAGCCCAGACAGATAACACAGTAGAAGAGGCAGAAATAGCTGAAGCCGAGGTAGGGAACACAATAGGGGAGGCAGGGGTAGCAGACATAGAAACAGAAAACACACCAACAGGGGCAGAACCTGACTCTGAAGGGGAAGATGCACAGAGAGTGACGAGGCACCCCAACACCAGCCGAAAAAACATTACCTGGAAATTGGAACCCAGAAAATCCATTTTAATAATAGGAGATTCTAACCTCTCCAAGATAAAAAGATGCCCAAATCCCACCACCCAAATTGATAGCTTTCCAGGAGCTAAATTCATTCATGTCACAGCAATTCTGGACAAATTGGAACCCTGTCCGGAGACCAAAAAGGTGGTGCTCTCAGTTGGCATTAATAATCGAACGCAGAGACCACTGACTGCAACCAAGCAACTGCAGTCATTACTTAAATTGGCTAAGAGCACATTCCCAAATGCTCAGATCTGGGTGCCGGAAATTAACTTCAGTAACTTACTTCCAGAAATGGAGAGGGATACAATCAGAGGAATTAACCAGCACATAAAAAAACAGAATTACATACCAGCAATTAACGCTAGATCCTTTAAAGTGGGGGCTGACCACATCCATTGGACAGATAGCACTGCCCATAACATAATAAACCAGTGGATGAAGTGTTTAAACTAAAAAGGACATTAACCCAAGAGAAGGGTAGATTAAACCTGGGAAAAACTGTTATTAATATTTCCCAACTCTTTAACCCCACAGAGGTACAGGAGAGGGTTTTAAACAAGGGCCTTACATTTGTTCCAACCCCAAAACATTGTAAAGTACAAATTCAGGAAGATCTGAAAAGGTTTTACAGGAGAGTAAAACTGACCGATTACTTTAGCGATTCAGAAACAGACCAGCAACCTTTTACACCACCATCAGAATGGACCCCACCAAACAATAAAATAGAGCCAGAAATCCTAAACTTTATTAAACAGACTCAATCACAAATTGAAAAAATCCCTAAACAGACAGACAAGCAAAACCTCACTGGAAGAGAGAGACGGGCAATCATAGAACTTAGAAACAATCTAGATATAATCATAAAACCAGCAGATAAGGGCAGTAGTATCGTGATCATGGATAGGCAACAGTATCTACTTGAAGCTCACAGACAGCTTAATAATACAGCCCACTACACTAAATTAGCAGGACCAATTTACCAGGACACACGAAAAGAGATTGGAAACATTTTAACAGAACTAAAGAAATCTAAACACTTAAATCAGAAACAAGTGGAATACCTAAGGGGGGAACAACCACAACCCAGAAAATTCTACATACTACCCAAAATACACAAGCACCCTGACACATGGACTGTACCAGGAGAAATACCACCAGGAAGACCAATTGTGTCAGACTGTGGTAGTGAATCCTACAGGATAGCAGAATACATTGACTCATTCCTAAACCCCTTATCACAGAAGCACCCTAGCTACATTAAAGACACTTACCACTTCATAGAAATAGTGAACTCACTGACCGTACCCCCGAACGCAATACTCTTTACCATGGACATTGAAAGCCTATACACAAACATAGAAACAGACAGAGGCATACAGGCAGTGGAAAATATCCTTAGAAAGTTCCCCCAACCCCACAGACCAGATGCAGCCATAATCCAGCTATTACACCTAGGACTAACAAAAAATGACTTTGAATTCCAGGAGCAATTCTACCTACAGATTAAGGGCACGGCTATGGGCAAGAAATTTGCCCCGGCCTACGCAAACATATACATGGCAGACTGGGAAAACACAGTCTTTGAAAAGTGTTCCAAGCTCCCGATGTGTTATTACAGATACCTGGATGACATATGGGGAGTCTGGACTCACACAGAAACAGAATTGCAAGAACATAAGAACATAAGAACATAAGAAATTGGAGCAGGAGTAGGCCAATCGGCCCCTCGAGCCTGCTCCGCCATTCAATAAGATCATGGCTGATCTGATCCCAACCACAAATCTGAAGAACACAAGAAGTCGGAGCAGGACCCGGCCACATAGCCCCTGGGCCCTCTCCGCCACCCACAGGGCATTGACCGATCCGAACTCAGCTTCATGTCCAATTTCCTGCCCGCTCCCCATAACCCCTAATTCCCTTTACTTCTAGGAAACTGTCTATTTCTGTTTTAAATTTATCTAATGATGTAGCTTCCACAGCTTCCTGGGGCAGCAAATTCCACAGACCTACCACCCTCTGAGTGAAGAAGTTTCTCCTCATCTCAGTTTTGAAAGAGCAGCCCCTTATTCTAAGATTATGCCCCCTAGTTCTAGTTTCACCCATCTTTGGGAACATCCTTACTGCATCCACCCGATCAAGACCCTTCACAATCTTATATGTTTCAATAAGATCGCCTCTCATTCTTCTGAACTCCAATGAGTAGAGTCCCAATCTACTCAACCTCTCCTCATATGTCCGCCCCCTCATCCCCGGGATTAACCGAGTGAACCTTCTTTGTACTGCCTCGAGAGCAAGTATGTCTTTTCTTAAGTATGGAAACCAAAACTGTATGCAGTATTCCAGGTGCGGTCTCACCAATACCTTATATAACTGCAGCAATACCTCCTTGTTTTTATATTCTATCCCCCTAGCAATAAAAGCCAACATTCCGTTGGCTTTCTTGATCACCTGCTGCACCTGCATACCAACTTTTTGATTTTCTTGCACTAGGACCCCCAGATCCCTTTGTACTGCAGTACTTTCCAGTCTCTCGCCATTAAGAAAATAACTTGCTCTCTGATTTTTCCTGCCAAAGTGCATAACCTCACATTTTCCAATATTATATTGCATCTGCCAAATCTCCGCCCACTCACCCAGCCTGTCTATATCCCCTTGCAGGTTTTTTATGTCCTCCTCACTCTCTACTTTCCCTCCCATCTTTGTATCATCTGCAAATTTTGATATGTTGCACTCGGTCCCCTCCTCCAAATCGTTAATATAGATTGTAAAGAGTTGGGGACCCAGCACCGACCCCTGTGGAACACCACTGGTTACTGGTTGCCAGTCCGAAAATGAACCATTTATCCCAACTCTCTGCTTCCTGTTCGATAACCAATCCTCCACCCATGCCAGAATATTACCCCCAATCCCGTGATTTTTTTATCTTAAGTAATAATCTTTTATGTGGCACCTTGTCGAATGCCTTCTGGAAGTCTAAATACACTATGTCCACTGGTTCCCCTTTATCCACCCTATACGTTATATCCTCGAAGAACTCAAGCAAATTTGTCAGACATGACTTCCCCTTCATAAAGCCATGCTGACTTTGTCCTATTAAATTATGCTTATCTAAATGTTCCGTTACTGTCTCCTTAATAATAGACTCCAAAATTTTACCCACCACAGATGTTAAGCTAACTGGCCTATAATTTCCAGCCTTCTGCCTACTACCCTTTTTAAATAACGGTGTTACATTAGCAGTTTTCCAATCTGCCGGGACCTCTCCTGAGTCCAGGGAATTTTGGAAAACTATCACCAAAGCATCCACAATCCCTACTGCCACTTCCCTCAAGACCCTAGGATGGAAGCCATCAGGTCCAGGGGATTTATCCGCCTTGAGTCCCATTATTTTACTGAGTACCATCTCCTGAGTGATTTTAATCGTATTTAGCTCCTCCCCCCCGAGAGTCCCCTGTTTGTCCAGTGTTGGGATATTCTTAGTGTCCTCTACTGTAAAGACTGAAACAAAATATTTGTTCAGCATTTTTTCCATCTCCATGTTTCCCACCATTAATTTCCCGGTCTCATCCTCTCAGGGACCTATGTTTGCCTTAGCCACCCTTTTTCTTTTTATATAACTATAGAAACTCTTGCTATCTGTTTTTATATTTTTTGCTAATTTCTTTTCAGAACCAAGAGGCAGACAACATAGGGAGGGCGTTTCCCCCCTCTGCCCACCATTTTAAAACCTAACTTTTGCAAGTGACGCACTAAGGACTTGGTCTGTTTGTTTGTAGCTCCCTGATGAGCCGCAAGATGGCGAAACCGGTCGGAGTGTTCCAAGAAGGAACGATGGATGGTACTTAAGGCTGGAGGACGGGACACATTCAGTAGTAGCCAAGCAGGAACTCTGGATGGTGCCTAAAGCTAAAGCATAAGGTGCATTCATTTGGACAACAGCAACAGTCTGAGGTGCGGGCCAGAACCAAGAGGCAGACAACATAGGGAGGGCGTTTCCCCCCTCTGCCCACCATTTTAAAACCTAACTTTTGCAAGTGACGCACTAAGGACTTGGTCTGTTTGTTTGTAGCTCCCTGATGAGCCGCAAGATGGCGAAACCGGTCGGAGTGTTCCAAGAAGGAACGATGGATGGTACTTAAGGCTGGAGGACGGGACACATTCAGTAGTAGCCAAGCAGGAACTCTGGATGGTGCCTAAAGCTAAAGCATAAGGTGCATTCATTTGGACAACAGCAACAGTCTGAGGTGCGGGCCAGAACCAAGAGGCAGACAACATAGGGAGGGCGTTTCCCCCCTCTGCCCACCATTTTAAAACCTAACTTTTGCAAGTGACGCACTAAGGACTTGGTCTGTTTGTTTGTAGCTCCCTGATGAGCCGCAAGATGGCGAAACCGGTCGGAGTGTTCCAAGAAGGAACGATGGATGGTACTTAAGGCTGGAGGACGGGACACATTCAGTAGTAGCCAAGCAGGAACTCTGGATGGTGCCTAAAGCTAAAGCATAAGGTGCATTCATTTGGACAACAGCAACAGTCTGAGGTGCGGGCCAGAACCAAGAGGCAGACAACATAGGGAGGGCGTTTTCCCCCCTCTGCCCACCATTTTAAAACCTAACTTTTGCAAGTGACGCACTAAGGACTTGGTCTGTTTGTTTGTAGCTCCCTGATGAGCCGCAAGATGGCGAAACCGGTCGGAGTGTTCCAAGAAGGAACGATGGATGGTACTTAAGGCTGGAGGACGGGACACATTCAGTAGTAGCCAAGCAGGAAATCTGGATGGTGCCTAAAGCTAAAGCATAAGGTGCATTCATTTGGACAACAGCAACAGTCTGAGGTGCGGGCCAGAACCAAGAGGCAGACAACATAGGGAGGGCGTTTCCCCCCTCTGCCCACCATTTTAAAACCTAACTTTTGCAAGTGACGCACTAAGGACTTGGTCTGTTTGTTTGTAGCTCCCTGATGAGCCGCAAGATGGCGAAACCGGTCGGAGTGTTCCAAGAAGGAACGATGGATGGTACTTAAGGCTGGAGGACGGGACACATTCAGTAGTAGCCAAGCAGGAACTCTGGATGGTGCCTAAAGCTAAAGCATAAGGTGCATTCATTTGGACAACAGCAACAGTCTGAGGTGCGGGCCAGAACCAAGAGGCAGACAACATAGGGAGGGCGTTTCCCCCCTCTGCCCACCATTTTAAAACCTAACTTTTGCAAGTGACGCACTAAGGACTTGGTCTGTTTGTTTGTAGCTCCCTGATGAGCCGCAAGATGGCGAAACCGGTCGGAGTGTTCCAAGAAGGAACGATGGATGGTACTTAAGGCTGGAGGACGGGACACATTCAGTAGTAGCCAAGCAGGAACTCTGGATGGTGCCTAAAGCTAAAGCATAAGGTGCATTCATTTGGACAACAGCAACAGTCTGAGGTGCGGGCCAGAACCAAGAGGCAGACAACATAGGGAGGGCGTTTCCCCCCTCTGCCCACCATTTTAAAACCTAACCCTAAACCCTAAACCCTAACCCTAACCCTAACCCTAACCCTAACCCTAACCCTAATGCAGCGTAACCCTAACCCTAACCCTAACCCTAACCCTAACCCTAACCCTAACCCTAATGCAGCAACATTCAGTAGTAGCCAAGCAGGAACTCTGGATGGTGCCTAAAGCTAAAGCACAAGGTGCATTCATTTGGACAACAGCAACAGTCTGAGGTGCGGGCCAGAACCAAGAGGCAGACAACATAGGGAGGGCGTTTCCCCCCTCTGCCCACCATTTTGAAACCTAACCTTTGCAAGTGACGCACTAAGGACTTGGTCTGTTTGTTTGTAGCTCCCTGATGAGCCGCAAGATGGCGAAACCGGTCGGAGTGTTCCAAGAAGGAACGATGGATGGGACTTAAGGCTGGAGGACGGGACACATTCAGTAGTAGCCAAGCAGGAACTCTGGATGGTGCCTAAAGCTAAAGCACAAGGTGCATTCATTTGGACAACAGCAACAGTCTGAGGTGCGGGCCAGAACCAAGAGGCAGACAACATAGGGAGGGCGTTTCCCCCCTCTGCCCACCATTTTGAAACCTAACCTTTGCAAGTGACGCACTAAGGACTTGGTCTGTTTGTTTGTAGCTCCCTGATGAGCCGCAAGATGGCGAAACCGGTCGGAGTGTTCCAAGAAGGAACGATGGATGGGACTTAAGGCTGGAGGACGGGACACATTCAGTAGTAGCCAAGCAGGAACTCTGGATGGTGCCTAAAGCTAAAGCACAAGGTGCATTCATTTGGACAACAGCAACAGTCTGAGGTGCGGGCCAGAACCAAGAGGCAGACAACATAGGGAGGGCGTTTCCCCCCTCTGCCCACCATTTTGAAACCTAACCTTTGCAAGTGACGCACTAAGGACTTGGTCTGTTTGTTTGTAGCTCCCTGATGAGCCGCAAGATGGCGAAACCGGTCGGAGTGTTCCAAGAAGGAACGATGGATGGGACTTCAGGCTGGAGGACGGGACACATTCAGTAGTAGCCAAGCAGGAACTCTGGATGGTGCCTAAAGCTAAAGCACAAGGTGCATTCATTTGGACAACAGCAACAGTCTGAGGTGCGGGCCAGAACCAAGAGGCAGACAACATAGGGAGGGCGTTTCCCCCCTCTGCCCACCATTTTGAAACCTAACCTTTGCAAGTGACGCACTAAGGACTTGGTCTGTTTGTTTGTAGCTCCCTGATGAGCCGCAAGATGGCGAAACCGGTCGGAGTGTTCCAAGAAGGAACGATGGATGGGACTTAAGGCTGGAGGACGGGACACATTCAGTAGTAGCCAAGCAGGAACTCTGGATGGTGCCTAAAGCTGAAGCACAAGGTGCATTCATTTGGACAACAGCAACAGTCTGAGGTGCGGGCCAGAACCAAGAGGCAGACAACATAGGGAGGGCGTTTCCCCCCTCTGCCCACCATTTTGAAACCTAACCTTTGCAAGTGACGCACTAAGGACTTGGTCTGTTTGTTTGTAGCTCCCTGATGAGCCGCAAGATGGCGAAACCGGTCGGAGTGTTCCAAGAAGGAACGATGGATGGGACTTAAGGCTGGAGGACGGGACACATTCAGTAGTAGCCAAGCAGGAACTCTGGATGGTGCCTAAAGCTAAAGCACAAGGTGCATTCATTTGGACAACAGCAACAGTCTGAGGTGCGGGCCAGAACCAAGAGGCAGACAACATAGGGAGGGCGTTTCCCCCCTCTGCCCACCATTTTGAAACCTAACCTTTGCAAGTGACGCACTAAGGACTTGGTCTGTTTGTTTGTAGCTCCCTGATGAGCCGCAAGATGGCGAAACCGGTCGGAGTGTTCCAAGAAGGAACGATGGATGGGACTTAAGGCTGGAGGACGGGACACATTCAGTAGTAGCCAAGCAGGAACTCTGGATGGTGCCTAAAGCTAAAGCACAAGGTGCATTCATTTGGACAACAGCAACAGTCTGAGGTGCGGGCCAGAACCAAGAGGCAGACAACATAGGGAGGGCGTTTCCCCCCTCTGCCCACCATTTTGAAACCTAACTTTTGCAAGTGACGCACTAAGGACTTGGTCTGTTTGTTTGTAGCTCCCTGATGAGCCGCAAGATGGCGAAACCGGTCGGAGTGTTCCAAGAAGGAACGATGGATGGGACTTAAGGCTGGAGGACGGGACACATTCAGTAGTAGCCAAGCAGGAACTCTGGATGGTGCCTAAAGCTAAAGCACAAGGTGCATTCATTTGGACAACAGCAACAGTCTGAGGTGCGGGCCAGAACCAAGAGGCAGACAACATAGGGAGGGCGTTTCCCCCCTCTGCCCACCATTTTGAAACCTAACCTTTGCAAGTGACGCACTAAGGACTTGGTCTGTTTGTTTGTAGCTCCCTGATGAGCCGCAAGATGGCGAAACCGGTCGGAGTGTTCCAAGAAGGAACGATGGATGGGACTTAAGGCTGGAGGACGGGACACATTCAGTAGTAGCCAAGCAGGAACTCTGGATGGTGCCTAAAGCTAAAGCACAAGGTGCATTCATTTGGACAACAGCAACAGTCTGAGGTGCGGGCCAGAACCAAGAGGCAGACAACATAGGGAGGGCGTTTCCCCCCTCTGCCCACCATTTTGAAACCTAACCTTTGCAAGTGACGCACTAAGGACTTGGTCTGTTTGTTTGTAGCTCCCTGATGAGCCGCAAGATGGCGAAACCGGTCGGAGTGTTCCAAGAAGGAACGATGGATGGGACTTAAGGCTGGAGGACGGGACACATTCAGTAGTAGCCAAGCAGGAACTCTGGATGGTGCCTAAAGCTAAAGCACAAGGTGCATTCATTTGGACAACAGCAACAGTCTGAGGTGCGGGCTAGAACCAAGAGGCAGACAACATAGGGAGGGCGTTTCCCCCCTCTGCCCACCATTTTGAAACCTAACCTTTGCAAGTGACGCACTAAGGACTTGGTCTGTTTGTTTGTAGCTCCCTGATGAGCCGCAAGATGGCGAAACCGGTCGGAGTGTTCCAAGAAGGAACGATGGATGGGACTTAAGGCTGGAGGACGGGACACATTCAGTAGTAGCCAAGCAGGAACTCTGGATGGTGCCTAAAGCTAAAGCACAAGGTGCATTCATTTGGACAACAGCAACAGTCTGAGGTGCGGGCCAGAACCAAGAGGCAGACAACATAGGGAGGGCGTTTCCCCCCTCTGCCCACCATTTTGAAACCTAACCTTTGCAAGTGACGCACTAAGGACTTGGTCTGTTTGTTTGTAGCTCCCTGATGAGCCGCAAGATGGCGAAACCGGTCGGAGTGTTCCAAGAAGGAACGATGGATGGGACTTAAGGCTGGAGGACGGGACACATTCAGTAGTAGCCAAGCAGGAACTCTGGATGGTGCCTAAAGCTAAAGCACAAGGTGCATTCATTTGGACAACAGCAACAGTCTGAGGTGCGGGCCAGAACCAAGAGGCAGACAACATAGGGAGGGCGTTTCCCCCCTCTGCCCACCATTTTGAAACCTAACCTTTGCAAGTGACGCACTAAGGACTTGGTCTGTTTGTTTGTAGCTCCCTGATGAGCCGCAAGATGGCGAAACCGGTCGGAGTGTTCCAAGAAGGAACGATGGATGGGACTTAAGGCTGGAGGACGGGACACATTCAGTAGTAGCCAAGCAGGAACTCTGGATGGTGCCTAAAGCTGAAGCACAAGGTGCATTCATTTGGACAACAGCAACAGTCTGAGGTGCGGGCCAGAACCAAGAGGCAGACAACATAGGGAGGGCGTTTCCCCCCTCTGCCCACCATTTTGAAACCTAACCTTTGCAAGTGACGCACTAAGGACTTGGTCTGTTTGTTTGTAGCTCCCTGATGAGCCGCAAGATGGCGAAACCGGTCGGAGTGTTCCAAGAAGGAACGATGGATGGGACTTAAGGCTGGAGGACGGGACACATTCAGTAGTAGCCAAGCAGGAACTCTGGATGGTGCCTAAAGCTAAAGCACAAGGTGCATTCATTTGGACAACAGCAACAGTCTGAGGTGCGGGCCAGAACCAAGAGGCAGACAACATAGGGAGGGCGTTTCCCCCCTCTGCCCACCATTTTGAAACCTAACCTTTGCAAGTGACGCACTAAGGACTTGGTCTGTTTGTTTGTAGCTCCCTGATGAGCCGCAAGATGGCGAAACCGGTCGGAGTGTTCCAAGAAGGAACGATGGATGGGACTTAAGGCTGGAGGACGGGACACATTCAGTAGTAGCCAAGCAGGAACTCTGGATGGTGCCTAAAGCTAAAGCACAAGGTGCATTCATTTGGACAACAGCAACAGTCTGAGGTGCGGGCCAGAACCAAGAGGCAGACAACATAGGGAGGGCGTTTCCCCCCTCTGCCCACCATTTTGAAACCTAACCTTTGCAAGTGACGCACTAAGGACTTGGTCTGTTTGTTTGTAGCTCCCTGATGAGCCGCAAGATGGCGAAACCGGTCGGAGTGTTCCAAGAAGGAACGATGGATGGGACTTAAGGCTGGAGGACGGGACACATTCAGTAGTAGCCAAGCAGGAACTCTGGATGGTGCCTAAAGCTAAAGCACAAGGTGCATGCATTTGGACAACAGCAACAGTCTGAGGTGCGGGCCAGAACCAAGAGGCAGACAACATAGGGAGGGCGTTTCCCCCCTCTGCCCACCATTTTGAAACCTAACCTTTGCAAGTGACGCACTAAGGACTTGGTCTGTTTGTTTGTAGCTCCCTGATGAGCCGCAAGATGGCGAAACCGGTCGGAGTGTTCCAAGAAGGAACGATGGATGGGACTTAAGGCTGGAGGACGGGACACATTCAGTAGTAGCCAAGCAGGAACTCTGGATGGTGCCTAAAGCTAAAGCACAAGGTGCATTCATTTGGACAACAGCAACAGTCTGAGGTGCGGGCCAGAACCAAGAGGCAGACAACATAGGGAGGGCGTTTCCCCCCTCTGCCCACCATTTTGAAACCTAACCTTTGCAAGTGACGCACTAAGGACTTGGTCTGTTTGTTTGTAGCTCCCTGATGAGCCGCAAGATGGCGAAACCGGTCGGAGTGTTCCAAGAAGGAACGATGGATGGGACTTAAGGCTGGAGGACGGGACACATTCAGTAGTAGCCAA
The DNA here is from genome assembly GCF_035084215.1 of Heptranchias perlo. Taxonomy (NCBI): domain Eukaryota; kingdom Metazoa; phylum Chordata; class Chondrichthyes; order Hexanchiformes; family Hexanchidae; genus Heptranchias; species Heptranchias perlo. The sequence continues at coordinate 2,897,902 of NW_027139793.1, read as the reverse complement.
GCAGGAACTCTGGATGGTGCCTAAAGCTAAAGCACAAGGTGCATTCATTTGGACAACAGCAACAGTCTGAGGTGCGGGCCAGAACCAAGAGGCAGACAACATAGGGAGGGCGTTTCCCCCCTCTGCCCACCATTTTGAAACCTAACCTTTGCAAGTGACGCACTAAGGACTTGGTCTGTTTGTTTGTAGCTCCCTGATGAGCCGCAAGATGGCGAAACCGGTCGGAGTGTTCCAAGAAGGAACGATGGATGGGACTTAAGGCTGGAGGACGGGACACATTCAGTAGTAGCCAAGCAGGAACTCTGGATGGTGCCTAAAGCTAAAGCACAAGGTGCATTCATTTGGACAACAGCAACAGTCTGAGGTGCGGGCCAGAACCAAGAGGCAGACAACATAGGGAGGGCGTTTCCCCCCTCTGCCCACCATTTTGAAACCTAACCTTTGCAAGTGACGCACTAAGGACTTGGTCTGTTTGTTTGTAGCTCCCTGATGAGCCGCAAGATGGCGAAACCGGTCGGAGTGTTCCAAGAAGGAACGATGGATGGGACTTAAGGCTGGAGGACGGGACACATTCAGTAGTAGCCAAGCAGGAACTCTGGATGGTGCCTAAAGCTAAAGCACAAGGTGCATTCATTTGGACAACAGCAACAGTCTGAGGTGCGGGCCAGAACCAAGAGGCAGACAACATAGGGAGGGCGTTTCCCCCCTCTGCCCACCATTTTGAAACCTAACCTTTGCAAGTGACGCACTAAGGACTTGGTCTGTTTGTTTGTAGCTCCCTGATGAGCCGCAAGATGGCGAAACCGGTCGGAGTGTTCCAAGAAGGAACGATGGATGGGACTTAAGGCTGGAGGACGGGACACATTCAGTAGTAGCCAAGCAGGAACTCTGGATGGTGCCTAAAGCTAAAGCACAAGGTGCATTCATTTGGACAACAGCAACAGTCTGAGGTGCGGGCCAGAACCAAGAGGCAGACAACATAGGGAGGGCGTTTCCCCCCTCTGCCCACCATTTTGAAACCTAACCTTTGCAAGTGACGCACTAAGGACTTGGTCTGTTTGTTTGTAGCTCCCTGATGAGCCGCAAGATGGCGAAACCGGTCGGAGTGTTCCAAGAAGAAACGATGGATGGGACTTAAGGCTGGAGGACGGGACACATTCAGTAGTAGCCAAGCAGGAACTCTGGATGGTGCCTAAAGCTAAAGCACAAGGTGCATTCATTTGGACAACAGCAACAGTCTGAGGTGCGGGCCAGAACCAAGAGGCAGACAACATAGGGAGGGCGTTTCCCCCCTCTGCCCACCATTTTGAAACCTAACCTTTGCAAGTGACGCACTAAGGACTTGGTCTGTTTGTTTGTAGCTCCCTGATGAGCCGCAAGATGGCGAAACCGGTCGGAGTGTTCCAAGAAGGAACGATGGATGGGACTTAAGGCTGGAGGACGGGACACATTCAGTAGTAGCCAAGCAGGAACTCTGGATGGTGCCTAAAGCTAAAGCACAAGGTGCATTCATTTGGACAACAGCAACAGTCTGAGGTGCGGGCCAGAACCAAGAGGCAGACAACATAGGGAGGGCGTTTCCCCCCTCTGCCCACCATTTTGAAACCTAACCTTTGCAAGTGACGCACTAAGGACTTGGTCTGTTTGTTTGTAGCTCCCTGATGAGCCGCAAGATGGCGAAACCGGTCGGAGTGTTCCAAGAAGGAACGATGGATGGGACTTAAGGCTGGAGGACGGGACACATTCAGTAGTAGCCAAGCAGGAACTCTGGATGGTGCCTAAAGCTAAAGCACAAGGTGCATTCATTTGGACAACAGCAACAGTCTGAGGTGCGGGCCAGAACCAAGAGGCAGACAACATAGGGAGGGCGTTTCCCCCCTCTGCCCACCATTTTGAAACCTAACCTTTGCAAGTGACGCACTAAGGACTTGGTCTGTTTGTTTGTAGCTCCCTGATGAGCCGCAAGATGGCGAAACCGGTCGGAGTGTTCCAAGAAGGAACGATGGATGGGACTTAAGGCTGGAGGACGGGACACATTCAGTAGTAGCCAAGCAGGAACTCTGGATGGTGCCGAAAGCTAAAGCACAAGGTGCATTCATTTGGACAACAGCAACAGTCTGAGGTGCGGGCCAGAACCAAGAGGCAGACAACATAGGGAGGGCGTTTCCCCCCTCTGCCCACCATTTTGAAACCTAACCTTTGCAAGTGACGCACTAAGGACTTGGTCTGTTTGTTTGTAGCTCCCTGATGAGCCGCAAGATGGCGAAACCGGTCGGAGTGTTCCAAGAAGGAACGATGGATGGGACTTAAGGCTGGAGGACGGGACACATTCAGTAGTAGCCAAGCAGGAACTCTGGATGGTGCCTAAAGCTAAAGCACAAGGTGCATTCATTTGGACAACAGCAACAGTCTGAGGTGCGGGCCAGAACCAAGAGGCAGACAACATAGGGAGGGCGTTTCCCCCCTCTGCCCACCATTTTGAAACCTAACCTTTGCAAGTGACGCACTAAGGACTTGGTCTGTTTGTTTGTAGCTCCCTGATGAGCCGCAAGATGGCGAAACCGGTCGGAGTGTTCCAAGAAGGAACGATGGATGGGACTTAAGGCTGGAGGACGGGACACATTCAGTAGTAGCCAAGCAGGAACTCTGGATGGTGCCTAAAGCTAAAGCACAAGGTGCATTCATTTGGACAACAGCAACAGTCTGAGGTGCGGGCCAGAACCAAGAGGCAGACAACATAGGGAGGGCGTTTCCCCCCTCTGCCCACCATTTTGAACCCTAACCCTAACCCTAACCCTAACCCTAACCCTAACGCAGCGTAACCCTAACCCTAACCCTAACCCTAACCCTAACCCTAATGCCCCGACCTTAATTACCACAAATCCCAACCCCAACTTGATAAACCTCTCAAACCGCAACCACACCCTACCCTAATCACAATAAACAGAGCTAACCCCTACTGTTTAAGCTAACCAAAACCACTAAACACCACACTGCCCACAACAAACAGACCAAAGCCCCAACCCGAACTACAAACAGACCCCATCCATATCCCAAATCCTAACTCCAAATGCACCCCACTCTACCCCTAAAGCCTAACCGTAACTCTAATACAGCAAACCTAATCTCCCACCCCACCCCTAAAATCTAAGCCTAACACACCCCACCCTACTCCTAAACCCTGACCCTCACTTAACCCTACCCCTAATGCAACCCTAACCCATAACTCCAACCCCCCAGGCCTGAATCTAATCACAACTCTGACCCTGGACCCTAACCCTGATGCACCCTACCCTACCCCTAAACACCTAACCCTAACCCTGATGCACCCTACCCTACCCCTAAACACCTAACCCTAACCCTGATGCACCCCAACCTAACCCCAATATAGCCCTGAACCTAACTGCGACCCTGACCCTCACCTAACCCCAACACTAACCGCAGTGCAGAAGCCTAACACACCCCACCCTACTCCTCAACCCTGACCCTCACTTAATCCTACCTCTAATGCAACCCTAACCCATAACTCCAACCCCCTAGCCCTGAATCTAATCACAACTCTGACCCTGGACCCTAACCCTGATGCACCTACCCTACCCCTAAACACCTAACCCTAACCCTGATGCACCCTACCCTACCCCTAAACACCTAACCCTAACCCTGATGCACCCCAACCTAACCCCAATATAGCCCTGAACCTAACTGCGACCCTGACCCTCACCTAACCCCAACACTAACCCCAGTGCAGCAACCCTAACCCTAACCTGAACCCCCAGCCTCAATACAACACTACGTAAAATAAAGGGTAGGGTTCCAACACCAATAATAATAACTAAATACTGCATAGAGACCATAAATTGGCAAAACCCAGGAACTGATTATAACCCCAGAGGGGGATCAAAGGATTACGGATCAAGAAATTACTAAGAAGAGATCGGCAAGAAAAAGAAGCCAGGTGGTAAGGTAAAGCGTGGGCCAACCAAAAGTGGCAGGTATAAGTGACAAGAAGCTCAAGAGTTGAGTGAGAATACGAACACAAGAGGGTGCAACTACCCTCCTGCCCACACCATACAACCTATCCCTAACCCTAACCCTAACCCTAACCCTAACCCTAACATAGGGAGGGCGTTTCCCCCCTCTGCCCACCATGTTAAACCTAACCCTAACCCTAACCCTAACCCTAAGCCTAATGCAGTCTGAGGTGCGGGCCAGAACCAAGAGGCAGACAACATAGGGAGGGCGTTTCCCCCCTCTGCCCACCATGTTAAACCTAACCCTAACCCTAACCCTAACCCTAACCCTAACCCTAATGCACGCCACCGACAGACCCCCTCACCCCTTGGACCAGCTGCCACGACTTCGTCACGCCACCGGCAGACCCCCCCACCCCTTGCACAAGTTGCCACGACTTCGTCACGCCACCGACAGACCCCCCCACCCCGTGGGCCAGCTACCCCGACTTCATCACACCACCAGCAGACCACCGAAACCCCCCCTTCCTTGCGGTCCAGGGCAGTGACCCCCCCATCCCCGCCATCCAGGGCGGCGCCTAGCCCTACCCCACCCCACAGGCCAAGGACCAGGATTTCCAATGTGGCCATCATTAGGGACCTGGACATCACACTTGGCTCTCAAAAGCCTGAGCCACGTGGACCCCAGCACTACATGGGGAACCAACATCAGACCGTATTAAACCAAATCACTAGGGATTCCTCAGACCCAAAACAAACAGAAGGGAGAACCCCTCCTACACCAGGGACAAATCCATGCACAACATTCCTGTACCCCAAAACCAGGGTCACGTACCAACCGCTCCCACAGAGACAAAAGAAAGACTGTACCAAACCAACCATCCCAAGAAATACAGCAGTTCTAGAGCCCGAGATCAGAGTCACAAAACAACCCCTTCCACAGAAACAAAGGAGCGACCAGACCGGACAGGTAAACCCAATAGACACAGAAATGAGGACAGGAACAATGAGAGCCCAGACAGATAACACAGTAGAAGAGGCAGAAATAGCTGAAGCCGAGGTAGGGAACACAATAGGGGAGGCAGGGGTAGCAGACATAGAAACAGAAAACACACCAACAGGGGCAGAACCTGACTCTGAAGGGGAAGATGCACAGAGAGTGACGAGGCACCCCAACACCAGCCGAAAAAACATTACCTGGAAATTGGAACCCAGAAAATCCATTTTAATAATAGGAGATTCTAACCTCTCCAAGATAAAAAGATGCCCAAATCCCACCACCCAAATTGATAGCTTTCCAGGAGCTAAATTCATTCATGTCACAGCAATTCTGGACAAATTGGAACCCTGTCCGGAGACCAAAAAGGTGGTGCTCTCAGTTGGCATTAATAATCGAACGCAGAGACCACTGACTGCAACCAAGCAACTGCAGTCATTACTTAAATTGGCTAAGAGCACATTCCCAAATGCTCAGATCTGGGTGCCGGAAATTAACTTCAGTAACTTACTTCCAGAAATGGAGAGGGATACAATCAGAGGAATTAACCAGCACATAAAAAAACAGAATTACATACCAGCAATTAACGCTAGATCCTTTAAAGTGGGGGCTGACCACATCCATTGGACAGATAGCACTGCCCATAACATAATAAACCAGTGGATGAAGTGTTTAAACTAAAAAGGACATTAACCCAAGAGAAGGGTAGATTAAACCTGGGAAAAACTGTTATTAATATTTCCCAACTCTTTAACCCCACAGAGGTACAGGAGAGGGTTTTAAACAAGGGCCTTACATTTGTTCCAACCCCAAAACATTGTAAAGTACAAATTCAGGAAGATCTGAAAAGGTTTTACAGGAGAGTAAAACTGACCGATTACTTTAGCGATTCAGAAACAGACCAGCAACCTTTTACACCACCATCAGAATGGACCCCACCAAACAATAAAATAGAGCCAGAAATCCTAAACTTTATTAAACAGACTCAATCACAAATTGAAAAAATCCCTAAACAGACAGACAAGCAAAACCTCACTGGAAGAGAGAGACGGGCAATCATAGAACTTAGAAACAATCTAGATATAATCATAAAACCAGCAGATAAGGGCAGTAGTATCGTGATCATGGATAGGCAACAGTATCTACTTGAAGCTCACAGACAGCTTAATAATACAGCCCACTACACTAAATTAGCAGGACCAATTTACCAGGACACACGAAAAGAGATTGGAAACATTTTAACAGAACTAAAGAAATCTAAACACTTAAATCAGAAACAAGTGGAATACCTAAGGGGGGAACAACCACAACCCAGAAAATTCTACATACTACCCAAAATACACAAGCACCCTGACACATGGACTGTACCAGGAGAAATACCACCAGGAAGACCAATTGTGTCAGACTGTGGTAGTGAATCCTACAGGATAGCAGAATACATTGACTCATTCCTAAACCCCTTATCACAGAAGCACCCTAGCTACATTAAAGACACTTACCACTTCATAGAAATAGTGAACTCACTGACCGTACCCCCGAACGCAATACTCTTTACCATGGACATTGAAAGCCTATACACAAACATAGAAACAGACAGAGGCATACAGGCAGTGGAAAATATCCTTAGAAAGTTCCCCCAACCCCACAGACCAGATGCAGCCATAATCCAGCTATTACACCTAGGACTAACAAAAAATGACTTTGAATTCCAGGAGCAATTCTACCTACAGATTAAGGGCACGGCTATGGGCAAGAAATTTGCCCCGGCCTACGCAAACATATACATGGCAGACTGGGAAAACACAGTCTTTGAAAAGTGTTCCAAGCTCCCGATGTGTTATTACAGATACCTGGATGACATATGGGGAGTCTGGACTCACACAGAAACAGAATTGCAAGAACATAAGAACATAAGAACATAAGAAATTGGAGCAGGAGTAGGCCAATCGGCCCCTCGAGCCTGCTCCGCCATTCAATAAGATCATGGCTGATCTGATCCCAACCACAAATCTGAAGAACACAAGAAGTCGGAGCAGGACCCGGCCACATAGCCCCTGGGCCCTCTCCGCCACCCACAGGGCATTGACCGATCCGAACTCAGCTTCATGTCCAATTTCCTGCCCGCTCCCCATAACCCCTAATTCCCTTTACTTCTAGGAAACTGTCTATTTCTGTTTTAAATTTATCTAATGATGTAGCTTCCACAGCTTCCTGGGGCAGCAAATTCCACAGACCTACCACCCTCTGAGTGAAGAAGTTTCTCCTCATCTCAGTTTTGAAAGAGCAGCCCCTTATTCTAAGATTATGCCCCCTAGTTCTAGTTTCACCCATCTTTGGGAACATCCTTACTGCATCCACCCGATCAAGACCCTTCACAATCTTATATGTTTCAATAAGATCGCCTCTCATTCTTCTGAACTCCAATGAGTAGAGTCCCAATCTACTCAACCTCTCCTCATATGTCCGCCCCCTCATCCCCGGGATTAACCGAGTGAACCTTCTTTGTACTGCCTCGAGAGCAAGTATGTCTTTTCTTAAGTATGGAAACCAAAACTGTATGCAGTATTCCAGGTGCGGTCTCACCAATACCTTATATAACTGCAGCAATACCTCCTTGTTTTTATATTCTATCCCCCTAGCAATAAAAGCCAACATTCCGTTGGCTTTCTTGATCACCTGCTGCACCTGCATACCAACTTTTTGATTTTCTTGCACTAGGACCCCCAGATCCCTTTGTACTGCAGTACTTTCCAGTCTCTCGCCATTAAGAAAATAACTTGCTCTCTGATTTTTCCTGCCAAAGTGCATAACCTCACATTTTCCAATATTATATTGCATCTGCCAAATCTCCGCCCACTCACCCAGCCTGTCTATATCCCCTTGCAGGTTTTTTATGTCCTCCTCACTCTCTACTTTCCCTCCCATCTTTGTATCATCTGCAAATTTTGATATGTTGCACTCGGTCCCCTCCTCCAAATCGTTAATATAGATTGTAAAGAGTTGGGGACCCAGCACCGACCCCTGTGGAACACCACTGGTTACTGGTTGCCAGTCCGAAAATGAACCATTTATCCCAACTCTCTGCTTCCTGTTCGATAACCAATCCTCCACCCATGCCAGAATATTACCCCCAATCCCGTGATTTTTTTATCTTAAGTAATAATCTTTTATGTGGCACCTTGTCGAATGCCTTCTGGAAGTCTAAATACACTATGTCCACTGGTTCCCCTTTATCCACCCTATACGTTATATCCTCGAAGAACTCAAGCAAATTTGTCAGACATGACTTCCCCTTCATAAAGCCATGCTGACTTTGTCCTATTAAATTATGCTTATCTAAATGTTCCGTTACTGTCTCCTTAATAATAGACTCCAAAATTTTACCCACCACAGATGTTAAGCTAACTGGCCTATAATTTCCAGCCTTCTGCCTACTACCCTTTTTAAATAACGGTGTTACATTAGCAGTTTTCCAATCTGCCGGGACCTCTCCTGAGTCCAGGGAATTTTGGAAAACTATCACCAAAGCATCCACAATCCCTACTGCCACTTCCCTCAAGACCCTAGGATGGAAGCCATCAGGTCCAGGGGATTTATCCGCCTTGAGTCCCATTATTTTACTGAGTACCATCTCCTGAGTGATTTTAATCGTATTTAGCTCCTCCCCCCCGAGAGTCCCCTGTTTGTCCAGTGTTGGGATATTCTTAGTGTCCTCTACTGTAAAGACTGAAACAAAATATTTGTTCAGCATTTTTTCCATCTCCATGTTTCCCACCATTAATTTCCCGGTCTCATCCTCTCAGGGACCTATGTTTGCCTTAGCCACCCTTTTTCTTTTTATATAACTATAGAAACTCTTGCTATCTGTTTTTATATTTTTTGCTAATTTCTTTTCATAATCTAACTTCCCTTTCTTAATCAATCCTTTAGTTACTTTTTGCTGTCTTTTGAAGTATTCCCAATCTTCTATCCTCCCACTAAGTTTGGCTACCTTATATGTCCTTGTTTTTAGTCGGATACTATCCTTGATTTCTTTACTTAGCCACGGATGGCTGTCATTTCTTTTACACCCTTTTCCCTCAGTGGAATATATTTATTTTGAAAGTTGTAAAATAACTCCCTAAATGAACACCACTGCTCATGTACCGTCTTACCCTTTAATCTATTTTCCCAGTCCACTTTAATCAATTCCGCTCTCATACCATCATAGTCTCCTTTATTCAAGCTCAGTACGCTTGTTTGAGAATCAACCTTCTCACCCTCTAATTGGATATGGAATTCAACCCTGTTGTGGTCGCTCGTTCCAAGGGGATCCTTAACTAGGACATTATTAATTAATCCTGACTCATTACACAGGACCAGGTCCAAGGTTGCCTGCCCCCTTGTAGGATCAGTTACATACTGCTCAAGAAATCCATCCCTGATGCACTCAATGAACTCGTCCTCAAGGCTGCTCTGCCCAATTTGATTTGTCCAGTTAATATGATAATTAAAATCCCCCATAATTATGGCTGTTCCCTTATTACATGCCCCGACTATTTCCTGATTAATACTTCTTCCAGCAGAGTTGCAACTATTAGGAGGCCTATATACTACGCCCACTAATGTTTTTTTTCCCTTATTATTCCTTATCTCCACCCAAACTGTTTCATTATCTTGATGCTTTGTCCCAATATCATTTCTCTGTATTACAGTGATTCCTTCCTTTATTAACATAGCCACCCCACCTCCCCTTCCTTCCTGCCTGTCCTTCCTGATTGTTAAATACCCTGGCATATTTAATTCCCAGTCGTTGTCACCCTGCAGCCATGTTTCTGTCATGGCCACAAGATCATACCCATACGTAGTTATTTGTGCCGTTAACTCGTCCATTTTATTACGAATGCTACGTGCATTCAGATAAAGAACTTTCAAATCTGTTTTGTGACGCTTAGTTCCTGCTTTTTCCTTTTTTAACACTTTACCTATTACTCCATACCTTCTGTCCCTTCCTGTTACGCTTTCCTCTCTCTCCCTGCTCAGGTTCCCAACCCCCTGCCACTTTAGTTTAAACCCTCCCCAACAGCACTAGCAAACACTCCTCCGAGGACAGCGGTCCCGGCCCTGCCCAGGTGCAGACCATCCGGTTTGTACTGGTCCCACCTCCCCCAGAACCGTTTCCAGTGTCCCAGGAATTTGAATCCCTCCCCCTTGCACCATTCCTCTAGCCACGTATTCATTTGAAATATCCTCCTATTTCTACTCTGACTAGCACGTGGCACTGGCAGCAATCCTGAGATTACTACCTTTGAGGTCCTATTTTTTAATTTACCTCCTAACTCCCTATATTCTGCTTTTAGGACCTCATCCCCTTTTTTACCTATATCGTTGGTGCCTATGTGCACCACGACAGCTGGCTGTTCGCCCTCCCCCTCCAAAATGTTCTGTAGCCGCTCCGAGACATCCTTGATCCTTGCACCAGGGAGGCAACACACCATCCTGGAGTCTCGGTTGCGGCCGCAGAAACGCCTGTCTATTCCCCTTACAATTGAGTCCCCTATCACTATAGCTCTGCCACTCTTTTTCCTCCCAGCCTGTGCAGCAGAGCTACCCGTGGTGCCAGGAAGTTGGCTGCTGCTGCCTTCCCCTGATAAGTCATCCCCCCCAACAGCATCCAAAGTGGCATATCTGTTTGAGAGGGGGATGGCCACAGGGGACCCCTGCACTACCTGCCTGCATCTCTTACTCTTCCTGGTGGTCACCCATTCACTTCCTGCCTGCATACCCTTTACCTGCGGTGTGACCAACTCGCTAAACGTGCTATCCACGAGTTTCTCTGCATCGCGGATGCTCCACAGTTAGTCCAGCCGCAGCTCCAGCTCCGAGATACGATCGGTCAGGAGCTGCAGGTGGACACACTTCCCGCACACATGGTCGGCAGGGACACTGGTAGTGTCCATGACTTCCCACATCTTGCACGAGGAGCATATCACGGGTGCGAATTTGTAGGTATTCTCAACAGTCACCACCAATCTATTAAACTTAAAGTTACAACACATAGAGAAAGTGTGGATTTCCTGGACACCACAGTATTTAAATTACAACAGGAGAATAACAGCCACAAGCTAGCAACAAAGGTATTCTTTAAAGAAACAGACACACACACGCTCCTGCACATAAACAGCCACCATCCAAAACATACCTTTCGGGGGCTGGTGAAGTCACAACTGACACGTTTTCACCGCATATGCACAAACAGAGAGGACTTTAGGGAAGCCACCACAACCCTATTTACTGCACTGAGACAGAGAGGTTACACAAAAAGGTTCCTCAGGCACCTTAAGTCTGATTTCCTGAGGGGACTGAATAGCCCACGGCCAAACAGAGAAGTAGCAAGACTACCACTGATAACGACATACGATACAACGACCAAACTAATACACGGAGTGATTAAAACCCAATTTGGGAAACTAAAAGAGGATGTTGACACACTTAGTCGATACCACATAACGTCAGCATACAAAAGAACTCGAAACCTTCGGGACATGCTGGTTCGGAGTAGGATAAGAAAACAGACAACCCAGAACTGCACAAACCCAAAATGTGGGACGTGTAAATACCTAATAATCCGCAAAATGATACAAAATAGACACACAGGAAAAGCAGCCCTAATTAAACAAAGAATTGCATGTGAACAGCACAATGCTGTATATGCAATTCGATGCAAACAATGCCACATCTTGTATGTAGGAGAAACAGGGAATAGTCTAAGGATGAGGCTCACAGGGCACCTCAGTGCTATTAGAACAAAGGATGTATACAAACCTACCTCCCGACACTTCATGGAGCATGGTCTTGAATCCCTGGAATTTAAGGGGTTGGAGACCAACATGAACTGGACAACCTCACAAAGGAAGAGGAGGGAAAAACACTGGATAACAACCCTACAAACTCAGTTACCAAAGGGCTTAAATCAGATCTAAAATGGGGGAAATCCAACATCAAAAAACAAAACTGCCCCGACCTTAATTACCACAAATCCCAACCCCAACTTGATAAACCTCTCAAACCGCAACCACACCCTACCCTAATCACAATAAACAGAGCTAACCCCTGCTGTTTAAGCTAACCAAAACCACTAAACCCCACACTGCCCACAACGAACAGACCAAAGCCCCAACCCTAACTACAAACAGACCCCATCCATATCCCAAATCCTAACTCCAAATGCACCCCACTCTACCCCTAAAGCCGAACCGTAACTCTAATACAGCAAACCTAATCTCCCACCCCACCCCTAAAATCTAGGCCTAACACACCCCACCCTACTCCTAAACCCTGACCCTCACTTAACCCTACCCCGAATGCAACCCTAACCCAGCCCTGAATCTAATCACAACTCTGACCCTGGACCCTAACCCTGATGCACCCTACCCTACCCCTAAACACCTAACCCTAACCCTAATGCACCCTACCCTACCCCTAAACACCTAACCCTAACCCTGATGCACCCAACCCTACCCCTAAAACTTAACCCTAACCCCACCTCACCCCTAAACACCTAACCCTAACCCTGATGCACCCCAACCTAACCCCAATATAGCCCTGAACCTAACTGCGACCCTGACCCTCACCTAACCCCAACACTAACCCCAGTGCAGCAACCCTAACCCTAACCTGAACCCCCCAACCTCAATACAACATAACCCTAACACTACGTAAAATAAAGGGTAGGGTTCCAACACCAATAATAATAACTAAATACGACATAGAGACCATAAATTGGCAGAACCCAGGAACTGATTATAACCCCAGAGGGGGATCAAAGGATTACGGATCAAGAAATTACTAAGAAGAGATCGGCAAGAAAAAGAAGCCAGGTGGTAAGGTAAAGCGTGGGCCAACCAAAAGTGGCAGGTATAAGTGACAAGAAGCTCAAGGGTTGAGTGAGAATACGAACACAAGAGGGTGTAACTACCCTCCTGCCCACACCATACAACCTAACATTCAGGAGTGACACGCTTTACATTACCACAGACAAAAAAAGATATAAATGCCAAGAAAAGAAAACCCAGAGAATATATCTTGCAAATACCTTAAATCTAAACTTGATCAGTGAGGTAGATGGTTAAATAACTTTTTGTTCCCCTTTTGCCCCCCCACAAAAAAAGCAGCAAGCAACTTATAAAAATAGGGAGCACCAAGGAGGTTTTTTAAATTTTAAAATCTAAAATATTTAAAAGGTGCACTTAAAATAAAGCAGGGCTGGAAATGTGGGTCTGACAGACATGGAATTCATCTTCCCAAACACCCCCCCCCCCCCACGAGGTTTGGGACAGCAATAAGGGCACAAAAGATTACATATTTTTAAAAAAAGTTGTCGTTCCCATAGACACGGTCTCTGGACATTGATGCGGGGACGGCCCCTTTAAGAGATGCCTGGTGCTGCGGGGACGGCCCCTTTAAGAGATGCCTGGTGCTGCGGGGAACGCGACAGAAGGGAGCTGCTGGATATCGACCTCGGTTTTTTAAAAAGAAACCCTTTCCCCGGGGATCTGGAGGAGTTGGGGACACGGGTGAGAATCCGATAACTTTATCTAGTCTTTAGATTTTGAGCGTTCACCGGGTGATTTTTATCTTTGAAATCGGGTTTTTTTTCGCAGCGACTGAAAAGCGAGCGCCGCGTGAGGCATTCTGGGATATGGAGTTCTCTCGGGTCAAACACGAGGGCAAGACCCGTAAATAAAAGGGTTTACTTGGTCTCTCTGGGGCTGGGGGACCTTTCTTTCCCCCTCCTCTCCCCCCGGGGGGCGGGTGGCAGCGGTTACGGGAGTTTTTATGGGGAATCGGACCTTGGAAATCAAATTTTGTTCCACGCGGCCGCTGAACAGCGAGCGCCGCGTGAGGCATTCTGGGATATGGAGTTCTCTCGGGTCAAACACGAGGGCAACGCTCTTAAATAAAAGGGTTTACTTTTGTTTTTTTGGGGCTGGGGGACCTTTCTTTCCCCCTCCTCTCCCCCCGGGGGGGTGGGTGGCGGCGGATTCGGGAGTTTTTTTGGGGAATCGGACCTTGGAAATCGTTTTTTTTCTGCGCGGCCGCTGAAAAGCGAGCGAGGCGTGAGGCATTCTGGGAGATTGAGTTTCGTTTAACGAGCGAGCGGGTTTAAAAAGGAGGAAATCGGTGGGAAGTTTAATTAATTGTTTAAAATACCCTCATAATTAAAAGGCATAGCCGGAGGTGGGGGTTTGGAGAAGTAGCTTCATGTTTTTATTTTAAAAATCAGGTGAGGCGGACAGGTAATCAAGCCCCGGGGTCAGCGGAGACAGTCAGACTCCGTGGCGCCAGAATGACCTGGAGCATTAAAACAGATTCAAAGGTTAAAAAGCAATATTTTTAAAAACATTACCTCAAAAAAAATAACCCCAAACATCTAAGATAAACTGAAGGAACATTAAAACATTAGGTTAAAATAATATAATTTAAAAATAACGAACACGTGGAGCGAAGGGGGCGGGGCCAGCCCTGCATGAGACAGGACTCATTACATACAGGACAGAAATTCTAACCAATCCCAGGTCAAGGCTAGCCTGCTTGTGGGCGGGAACAAAACTTCAGCCAACAGTAGCACACAGGGGAGGGGCCAGTCCAAGGCTCCGGACTTATAAGCAACTGTAAACAAAGTTAAAATCCTTTCTCCCTGATGAAGCTTAAGGATAAGCGAAACGTCGGAGAAAAAAAGATTCCAGGCCGGAGAACTTACTGAACTAAAGAGTTTTTGGATAGTACTGTTGCAGGCAGAGAACCATCGAAGCCAGAGAGCCACCGGAGGGGAGGTGAGACCGGTGGAAAAAGAGCCTTTCCAGGCGGGACAGCCGGCTGAGCTGGGGAGTGTTTGGAGGACGCAGTCCCAGGCAGGAGACCATCTGAGCCAGGGAGCCACCGTGGGGTGAGATTACAGTTACTAGCGGGGACCTCTATTACCAAATAGAAGCTAGTAACATCTTTTAAAACCTTTTGCACCTTTCTACACCCAGGGAATGGCTAACACTATGCGGAACACATGCAGGTTGTCTGACAACCGTACGCATATGAGGTCGGACCCTGGTACACATAGGTGTCTCCCCGTAGCCAGGGATGAATTTGCTACAACAGTGAGAATAATTTATAGAATTTTCCAGACAATCCACCATCTAATATTCTTAAAGGGCCAGAATCAGCCCCCTAAGGGCATCTTAAAACAAGCTGATAAACTAACCTGCTTTATAAAACCGGCAAAACCGTCACAGGAAACCCTAACCAAATTGGCTTTGAATTCAGAAAATTGGGCAGAACAGACCAGACAGATTCTAATTGAGCACTATAAAACAAACCTGGAAGAATTAGAAAATGAATTTGCTCAGGCTGCAGTGACAGAGCGCCTGGAAGAAATGATGACGAAAGCCACTAATTGGATTAAAAAGAGTCTTAGACATAAATTCAAAATTCAATCAATTGATGAGGCAAAGAGACATGTGGTGGGATTAGCATCACGGTTGACAGAGCAAGGGACCAGCACACAATTGGGGATGGAACAGCGGACCGGCACACGGACTAGGACGTCCCCATGCCATAGACCAAATACCTGGGCAGCCTTGTTCCACCAGCCTGCGATCACAGCCCCCTCATGCCGCAGACGGACTGAAAACCCCCCCCCCACCCCGTGGGCCAGCTGCCACGACTTTGTCACGCCACCGACGGACACCCCCACCCCGTGAGCCAACTGCCACAATCTCGTCACGCCACCGACACCCCCCCCCACCCTTTGAGTCAGCTGCCATGACTTCAGCACGCCACCGGCAGACCCCCCCACCCCTTGCACCAGTTGCCACGACTTCGTCACACCACCAACACACCCCCCCACCCTTTGAGCCAGCTGCCATGACTTCGTCATGCCACCGGCAGACCCCCCCACCCCTTGCACCAGTTGCCACGACTTCGTCACGCCACCGACAGACCCCCCCACCCCGTGGGCCAGCTACCCCGACTTCATCACACCACCAGCAGACCACCGAAACCCCCCCTTCCTTGCGGTCCAGGGCAGTGACCCCCCCTTCCCCGCCATCCAGGGCGGCGACTAGCCCTACCCCACCCCACAGGCCAAGGACCAGGATTTCCAATGTGGCCATCATTAGGGACCTGGACATCACACTTGGCTCTCAAAAGCCTGAGCCACGTCGACCCCAGCACTACATGGGGAACCAACATCAGATCGTATTAAACCAAATCACTAGGGATTCCTCAGACCCAAAACAAACAGAAGGGAGAACCCCTCCTACACCAGGGACAAATCCATGCACAACATTCCTGTACCCCAAAACCAGGGTCACGTACCAACCGCTCCCACAGAGACAAAAGAAAGACTGTACCAAACCAACCATCCCAAGAAATACAGCAGTTCTAGAGCCCGAGATCAGAGTCACAAAACAACCCCTTCCACAGAAACAAAGGAGCGACCAGACCGGACAGGTAAACCCAATAGACACAGAAATGAGGACAGGAACAATGAGAGCCCAGACAGATAACACAGTAGAAGAGGCAGAAATAGCTGAAGCCGAGGTAGGGAACACAATAGGGGAGGCAGGGGTAGCAGACATAGAAACAGAAAACACACCAACAGGGGCAGAACCTGACTCTGAAGGGGAAGACGCACAGAGAGTGACGAGGCACCCCAACACCAGCCGAAAAAACATTACCTGGAAATTGGAACCCAGAAAATCCATTTTAATAATAGGAGATTCTAACCTCTCCAAGATAAAAAGATGCCCAAATCCCACCACCCAAATTGATAGCTTTCCAGGAGCTAAATTCATTCATGTCACAGCAATTCTGGACAAATTGGAACCCTGTCCGGAGACCAAAAGGTGGTGCTCTCAGTTGGCATTAATAATCGAACGCAGAGACCACTGACTGCAACCAAGCAACTGCAGTCATTACTTAAATTGGCTAAGAGCACATTCCCAAATGCTCAGATCTGGGTGCCGGAAATTAACTTCAGTAACTTACTTCCAGAAATGGAGAGGGATACAATCAGAGGAATTAACCAGCACATAAAAAAACAGAATTACATACCAGAAATTAACGCTAGATCCTTTAAAGTGGGGGCTGACCACATCCATTGGACAGATAGCACTGCCCATAACATAATAAACCAGTGGATGAAGTGTTTAAACTAAAAAGGACATTAACCCAAGAGAAGGGTAGATTAAACCTGGGAAAAACTGTTATTAATATTTCCCAACTCTTTAACCCCACAGAGGTACAGGAGAGGGTTTTAAACAAGGGCCTTACATTTGTTCCAACCCCAAAACATTGTAAAGTACAAATTCAGGAAGATCTGAAAAGGTTTTACAGGAGAGTAAAACTGACCGATTACTTTAGCGATTCAGAAACAGACCAGCAACCTTTTACACCACCATCAGAATGGACCCCACCAAACAATAAAATAGAGCCAGAAATCCTAAACTTTATTAAACAGACTCAATCACAAATTGAAAAAATCCCTAAACAGACAGACAAGCAAAACCTCACTGGAAGAGAGAGACGGGCAATCATAGAACTTAGAAACAATCTAGATATAATCATAAAACCAGCAGATAAGGGCAGTAGTATCGTGATCATGGATAGGCAACAGTATCTACTTGAAGCTCACAGACAGCTTAATAATACAGCCCACTACACTAAATTAGCAGGACCAATTTACCAGGACACACGAAAAGAGATTGGAAACATTTTAACAGAACTAAAGAAATCTAAACACTTAAATCAGAAACAAGTGGAATACCTAAGGGGGGAACAACCACAACCCAGAAAATTCTACATACTACCCAAAATACACAAGCACCCTGACACATGGACTGTACCAGGAGAAATACCACCAGGAAGACCAATTGTGTCAGACTGTGGTAGTGAATCCTACAGGATAGCAGAATACATTGACTCATTCCTAAACCCCTTATCACAGAAGCACCCTAGCTACATTAAAGACACTTACCACTTCATAGAAATAGTGAACTCACTGACCGTACCCCCGAACGCAATACTCTTTACCATGGACATTGAAAGCCTATACACAAACATAGAAACAGACAGAGGCATACAGGCAGTGGAAAATATCCTTAGAAAGTTCCCCCAACCCCACAGACCAGATGCAGCCATAATCCAGCTATTACACCTAGGACTAACAAAAAATGACTTTGAATTCCAGGAGCAATTCTACCTACAGATTAAGGGCACGGCTATGGGCAAGAAATTTGCCCCGGCCTACGCAAACATATACATGGCAGACTGGGAAAACACAGTCTTTGAAAAGTGTTCCAAGCTCCCGATGTGTTATTACAGATACCTGGATGACATATGGGGAGTCTGGACTCACACAGAAACAGAATTGCAAGAATTTGTAGGTATTCTCAACAGTCACCACCAATCTATTAAACTTAAAGTTAGAACACATAGAGAAAGTGTGGATTTCCTGGACACCACAGTATTTAAATTACAACAGGAGAATAACAGCCACAAGCTAGCAACAAAGGTATTCTTTAAAGAAACAGACACACACACACTCCTGCACATAAACAGCCACCATCCAAAACATACCTTTCGGGGGCTGGTGAAGTCACAACTGACACGTTTTCACCGCATATGCACAAACGGAGAGGACTTTAGGGAAGCCACCACAACCCTATTTACTGCACTGAGACAGAGAGGTTACACAAAAAGGTTCCTCAGGCACCTTAAGTCTGATTTCCTGAGGGGACTGAATAGCCCACGGCCAAACAGAGAAGTAGCAAGACTACCACTGATAACGACATACGATACAACGACCAAACTAATACACGGAGTGATTAAAACCCAATTTGGGAAACTAAAAGAGGATGTTGACACACTTAGTCGATACCACATAACGTCAGCATACAAAAGAACTCGGAACCTTCGGGACATGCTGGTTCAGAGTAGGATAAGAAAACAGACAACCCAGAACTGCACAAACCCTAAATGTGGGACGTGTAAATACATAATAATCCGCAAAATGATACAAAATAGACACACAGGAAAAGCAGCCCTAATTTAAAAAAGAATTGCATGTGAACAGCACAATGCTGTATATGCAATTCGATGCAAACAATGCCACATCTTGTATGTGGGAGAAACAGGGAATAGTCTAAGGATGAGGCTCACAGGGCACCTCAGTGCTATTAGAACAAAGGATGTATACAAACCTACCTCCCGACACTTCATGGAGCATGGTCTTGAATCCCTGGAATTTATGGGGTTGGAGACCAACATGAACTGGACAACCTCACAAAGGAAGAGGAGGGAAAAACACTGGATAACAACCCTACAAACTCAGTTACCAAAGGGCTTAAATCAGATCTAAAATGGGGGAAATCCAACATCAAAAAACAAAACTGCCCCGACCTTAATTACCACAAATCCCAACCCCAACTTGATAAACCTCTCAAACCGCAACCACACCCTACCCTAATCACAATAAACAGAGCTAACCCCTGCTGTTTAAGCTAACCAAAACCACTAAACCCCACACTGCCCACAACAAACAGACCAAAGCCCCAACCCTAACTACAAACAGACCCCATCCATATCCCAAATCCTAACTCCAAATGCACCCCACTCTACCCCTAAAGCCTAACCGTAACTCTAATACAGCAAACCTAATCTCCCACCCCACCCCTAAAATCTAAGCCTAACACACCCCACCCTACTCCTAAACCCTGACCCTCACTTAACCCTACCCCTAATGCAACCCCAACCCATAACTCCAACCCCCTAGCCCTGAATCTAATCACAACTCTGACCCTGGACCCTAACCCTGATGCACCCTACACTACCCCTAAACACCTAACCCTAACCCTGATGCACCCTACCCTACCCCTAAACACCTAACCCTAACCCTGATGCACCCAACCCTACCCCTAAAACTTAACCCTAACCCCACCCCACCCCTAAACACCTAACCCTAACCCTGATGCACCCCAACCTAACCCCAATATGGCCCTGAACCTAACTGCGACCCTGACCCTCACCTAACCCCAACACTAACCCCAGTGCAGCAACCCTAACCCTAACCTGAACCCCCCAACCTCAATACAACATAACCCTAACACTACGTAAAATAAAGGGTAGGGTTCCAACACCAATAATAATAACTAAATACGACATAGAGACCATAAATTGGCAAAACCCAGGAACTGATTATAACCCCAGAGGGGGATCAAAGGATTACGGATCAAGAAATTACTAAGAAGAGATCGGCAAGAAATAGAAGCCAGTGGCAGGTATAAGTGACAAGAAGCTCAAGGGTTGAGTGAGAATACGAACACAAGAGGGTGTAACTACCCTCCTGCCCACACCATACAACCTAATATTCAGGAGTGACATGCTTTACATTACCACAGACAAAAAAAGATATAAATGCCAAGAAAAGAAAACCCAGAGAATATATCTTGCAAATACCTTAAATCTAAACTTGATCAGTGAGGTAGATGGTTAAATAACTTTTTGTTCCCCTTTTGCCCCCCCACAAAAAAAGCAGCAAGCAACTTATAAAAATAGGGAGCACCAAGGAGGTTTTTTAAATTTTAAAATCTAAAATATTTAAAAGGTGCACTTAAAATAAAGCATGGCTGGAAATGTGGGTCTGACAGACATGGAACTCATCTTCCCAACCCCCCCCCGCCCCCCCCCCCACGAGGTTTGGGACAGCAATAAGGGCACAAAAGATTACATATTTTTTTTAAAAGTTGTAGTTCCCATAGACACGGTCTCTGGACATTGATGCGGGGACGGCCCCTTTAAGAGATGCCTGGTGCTGCGGGGACGGCCCCTTTAAGAGATGCCTGGTGCTGCGGGGAACGCGACAGCAGGGAGCTGCTGGATATCGACCTCGGTTTTTTTAAAAGAAACCCTTTCCCCGGGGATCTGGAGGAATTGGGGACACGGGTGAGAATCCGATAACTTTATCTAGTCTTTAGATTTTGAGCGTTCACCGGGTGATTTTTATCTTTGAAATCGGGTTTTTTTCGCAGCGACTGAAAAGCGAGCGCCGCGTGAGGCATTCTGGGATATGGAGTTCTCTCGGGTCAAACACGAGGGCAAGACCCGTAAATAAAAGGGTTTACTTGGTCTCTCTGGGGCTGGGGGACCTTTCTTTCCCCCTCCTCTCCCCCCGGGGGGCGGGTGGCAGCGGTTACGGGAGTTTTTATGGGGAATCGGACCTTGGAAATCAAATTTTGTTCCACGCGGCCGCTGAAAAGCGAGCGCCGCGTGAGGCATTCTGGGATATGGAGTTCTCTCGAGTCAAACACGAGGGCAACGCTCTTAAATAAAAGGGTTTACTTTTGTTTTTTTGGGGCTGGGGGACCTTTGTTTCCCCCTCCTCTCCCCCCGGGGGGGTGGGTGGCGGCGGATTCGGGAGTTTTTTTGGGGAATCGGACCTTGGAAAACGGTTTTTTTCTGCGCGGCCGCTGAAAAGCGAGCGACGCGTGAGGCATTCTGGGAGATTGAGTTTCGTTTAACGAGCGAGCGGGTTTAAAAAGGAGGAAATCGGTGGGAAGTTTAATTAATTGTTTAAAATACCCTCATAATTAAAAGGCATAGCCGGAGGTGGGGGTTTGGAAAAGTAGCTTCATGTTTTTATTTAAAAAATCAGGTGAGGCGGACAGGTAATCAAGCCCCGGGGTCAGCGGAGACAGTCAGACTCCGTGGCGCCAGAATGACCTGGAGCATTAAAACAGATTCAAAGGTTAAAAAGCAATATTTTTAAAAACATTACCTCAAAAAAAATAACCCCAAACATCTAAGATAAACTGAAGGAACATTAAAACATTAGGTTAAAAAAATATAATTTAAAAATAACGAACACGTGGAGCGAAGGGGGCGGGGCCAGCCCTGCATGAGACAGGACTCATTACATACAGGACAGAAATTCTAACCAATCCCAGGTCAAGGCTAGCCTGCTTGTGGGCGGGAACAAAACTTCAGCCAACAGTAGCACACAGGGGAGGGGCCAGTCCAAGGCTCCGGACTTATAAGCAACTGTAAACAAAGTTAAAATCCTTTCTCCCTGATGAAGCTTAAGGATAAGCGAAACGTCGGAGAAAAAAAGATTGCAGGCCGGAGAACTTACTGAACTAAAGAGTTTTTGGATAGTACTGTTGCAGGCAGAGAACCATCGAAGCCAGAGAACCACCGGAGGGGAGGTGAGACCGGTGGAAAAAGAGCCTTTCCAGGCGGGACAGCCGGCTGAGCTGGGGAGTGTTTGGAGGACGCAGTCCCAGGCAGGAGACCATCTGAGCCAGGGAGCCACCGTGGGGTGAGATTACAGTTACTAGCGGGGACCTCTATTACCAAATAGAAGCTAGTAACATCTTTTAAAACCTTTTGCACCCTTCTACACCCAGGGAATGGCTAACACTATGCGGAACACATGCAGGTTGTCTGACAACCGTACGCATATGAGGTCGGACCCTGGTACACATAGGTGTCTCCCCGTAGCCAGGGATGAATTTGCTACAACAGTGAGAATAATTTATAGAATTTTCCAGACAATCCACCATCTAATATTCTTAAAGGGCCAGAATCAGCCCCCTAAGGGCATCTTAAAACAAGCTGATAAACTAACCTGCTTTATAAAACCGGCAAAACCGTCACAGGAAACCCTAACCAAATTGGCTTTGAATTCAGAAAATTGGGCAAAACAGACCAGACAGATTCTAATTTAGCACGATACAACAAACCTGGAAGAATTAGAAAATGAATTTGCTCAGGCTGCAGTGACAGAGCGCCTGGAAGAAATGATGACGAAAGCCACTAATTGGATTAAAAAGAGTCTTAGACATAAATTCAAAATTCAATCAATTGATGAGGCAAAGAGACATGTGGTGGGATTAGCATCACGGTTGACAGAGCAAGGGACCAGCACACAATTGGGGATGGAACAGCGGACCGGCACATGGACTAGGACGTCCCCACGCCATAGACCAAATACCTGGGCAGCCTTGTTCCACCAGCCTGCGATCACAGCCCCCTCATGCCGCAGACGGACTGAAAACCCCCCCCCCACCCCGTGGGCCAGCTGCCACGACTTTGTCACGCCACCGACGGACACCCCCACCCCGTGAGCCAACTGCCACAACCTCGTCACGCCACCGACACCCCCCCCACCCTTTGAGCCAGCTGCCATGACTTCAGCACGCCACCGGCAGACCCCCCCACCCCTTGCACCAGTTGCCACGACTTCGTCACACCACCAACACACCCCCCCACCCTTTGAGTCAGCTGCCATGACTTCGTCATGCCACCGATGGACCCCCCCACCCATTGCACCGGTTGCCACGACTTCGTCACACCACCAACACACCCCCCCACCCTTTGAGCCAGCTGCCATGACTTCGTCACGCCACCGACAGACCCCCTCACCCATTGGACCAGCTGCCACGACTTCGTCACGCCACCGGCAGACCCCCCCACCCCTTGCACCAGTTGCCACGACTTCGTCACGCCACCGACAGACCCCCCCACCCCGTGGGCCAGCTACCCCGACTTCATCAGACCACCAGCAGACCACCAAAACCCCCCTTCCTTGCGGTCCAGGGCAGTGAACCCCCCTTCCACGCCATCCAGGGCGGCGACTAGCCCTACCCCACCCCACAGGCCAAGGACCAGGATTTCCAATGTGGCCATCATTAGGGACCTGGACATCACACTTGGCTCTCAAGAGCCTGAGCCACGAAGACCCCAGCACTACATGGGGAACCAACATCAGACCGTATTAAACCAAATCACTAGGGATTCCTCAGACCCAAAACAAACAGAAGGGAGAACCCCTCCTACACCAGGGACAAATCCATGCACAACATTCCTGTACCCCAAAACCAGGGTCACGTACCAACCGCTCCCACAGAGACAAAAGAAAGACTGTACCAAACCAACCATCCCAAGAAATACAGCAGTTCTAGAGCCCGAGATCAGAGTCACAAAACAACCCCTTCCACAGAAACAAAGGAGCGACCAGACCGGACAGGTAAACCCAATCGACACAGAAATGAGGACAGGAACAATGAGAGCCCAGACAGATAACACAGTAGGAGAGGCAGAAATAGCTGAAGCCGAGGTAGGGAACACAATAGGGGAGGCAGGGGTAGCAGACATAGAAACAGAAAACACACTAACAGGGGCAGAACCTGACTCTGAAGGGGAAGACGCACAGAGAGTGACGAGGCACCCCAACACCAGCCGAAAAAACATTACCTGGAAATTGGAACCCAGAAAATCCATTTTAATAATAGGCGAATCTAACCTCTCCAAGATAAAAAGATGCCCAAATCCCACCACCCAAATTGATAGCTTTCCAGGAGCTAAATTCATTCATGTCACAGCAATTCTGGACAAATTGGAACCCTGTCCGGAGACCAAAAAGGTGGTGCTCTCAGTTGGCATTAATAATCGAACGCAGAGACCACTGACTGCAACCAAGCAACTGCAGTCATTACTTAAATTGGCTAAGAGCACATTCCCAAATGCTCAGATCTGGGTGCCGGAAATTAACTTCAGTAACTTACTTCCAGAAATGGAGAGGGATACAATCAGAGGAATTAACCAGCATATAAAAAAACAGAATTACATACCAGCAATTAATGCTAGATCCTTCAAAGTGGGGGCTGACCACATCCATTGGACAGATAGCACTGCCCATAACATAATAAACCAGTGGATGAAGTGTTTAAACTAAAAAGGACATTAACCCAAGAGAAGGGTAGATTAAACCTGGGAAAAACTGTTATTAATATTTCCCAACTCTTTAACCCCACAGAGGTACAGGAGAGGGTTTTAAACAAGGGCCTTACATTTGTTCCAACCCCAAAACATTGTAAAGTACAAATTCAGGAAGATCTGAAAAGGTTTTACAGGAGAGTAAAACTGACCGATTACTTTAGTGATTCAGAAACAGACAAGCAACCTTTTACACCACCATCAGAATGGACCCCACCAAACAATAAAATAGAGCCAGAAATCCTAAACTTTATTAAACAGACTCAATCACAAATTGAAAAAATCCCGAAACAGACAGACAAGCAAAACCTCATTGGAAGAGAGAGACGGGCAATCATAGAACTTAGAAACAATCTAGATATAATCATAAAACCAGCAGATAAGGGCAGTAGTATAGTGATCATGGATAGGCAACAGTATCTACTTGAAGCTCACAGACAGCTTAATAATACAGCCCACTACACTAAATTAGCAGGACCAATTTACCAGGACACACGAAAAGAGATTGGAAACATTTTAACAGAACTAAAGAAATCTAAACACTTAAATCAGAAACAAGTGGAATACCTAAGGGGGGAACAACCACAACCCAGAAAATTCTACATACTACCCAAAATACACAAGCACCCTGACACATGGACTGTACCAGGAGAAATACCACCAGGAAGACCAATTGTGTCAGACTGTGGTAGTGAATCCTACAGGATAGCAGAATACATTGACTCATTCCTAAACCCCTTATCACAGAAGCACCCTAGCTACATTAAAGACACTTACCACTTCATAGAAATAGTGAACTCACTGACCGTACCCCCGAACGCAATACTCTTTACCATGGACATTGAAAGCCTATACACAAACATAGAAACAGACAGAGGCATACAGGCAGTGGAAAATATCCTTAGAAAGTTCCCCCAACCCCACAGACCAGATGCAGCCATAATCCAGCTATTACACCTAGGACTAACAAAAAATGACTTTGAATTCCAGGAGCAATTCTACCTCCAGATTAAGGGCATGGCTATGGGCAAGAAATTTGCCCCGGCCTATGCAAACATATACATGGCAGACTGGGAAAACACAGTCTTTGAAAAGTGTTCCAAGCTCCCGATGTGTTATTACAGATACCTGGATGCCATATGGGGAGTCTGGACTCACACAGAAACAGAATTGCAAGAATTTGTAGGTATTCTCAACAGTCACCACCAATCTATTAAACTTAAAGTTACAACACATAGAGAAAGTGTGGATTTCCTGGACACCACAGTATTTAAATTACAACAGGAGAATAACAGCCACAAGCTAGCAACAAAGGTATTCTTTAAAGAAACAGACACACACACACTCCTGCACATAAACAGCCACCATCCAAAACATACCTTTCGGGGGCTGGTGAAGTCACAACTGACACGTTTTCACCGCATATGCACAAACGGAGAGGACTTTAGGGAAGCCACCACAACCCTATTTACTGCACTGAGACAGAGAGGTTACACAAAAAGGTTCCTCAGGCACCTTAAGTCTGATTTCCTGAGGGGACTGAATAGCCCACGGCCAAACAGAGAAGTAGCAAGACTACCACTGATAACGACATACGATACAACGACCAAACTAATACACGGAGTGATTAAACCCCAATTTGGGAAACTAAAAGAGGATGTTGACACACTTAGTCGATACCACATAACGTCAGCATACAAAAGAACTCGGAACCTTCGGGACATGCTGGTTCGGAGTAGGATAAGAAAACAGACAACCCAGAACTGCACAAACCCAAAATGTGGGACGTGTAAATACCTAATAATCCGCAAAATGATACACAATAGACACACAGGAAAAGCAGCCCTAATTAAACAAAGAATTGCATGTGAACAGCACAATGCTGTATATGCAATTCGATGCAAACAATGCCACATCTTGTATGTAGGAGAAACAGGGAATAGTCTAAGGATGAGGCTCACAGGGCACCTCAGTGCTATTAGAACAAAGGATGTATACAAACCTACCTCCCGACACTTCATGGAGCATGGTCTTGAATCCCTGGAATTTATGGGGTTGGAGACCAACATGAACTGGACAACCTCACAAAGGAAGAGGAGGGAAAAACACTGGATAACAACCCAACAAACTCAGTTACCAAAGGGCTTAAATCAGATCTAAAATGGGGGAAATCCAACATCAAAAAACAAAACTGCCCCGACCTTAATTACCACAAATCCCAACCCCAACTTGATAAACCTCTCAAACCGCAACCACACCCTACCCTAATCACAATAAACAGAGCTAACCCCTACTGTTTAAGCTAACCAAAACCACTAAACCCCACACTGCCCACAACAAACAGACCAAAGCCCCAACCCTAACTACAAACAGACCCCATCCATATCCCAAATCCTAACTCCAAATGCACCCCACTCTACCCCTAAAGCCTAACCGTAACTCTAATACAGCAAACCTAATCTCCCACCCCACCCCTAAAATCTAAGCCTAACACACCCCACCCTACTCCTAAACCCTGACCCTCACTTAACCCTACCCCTAATGCAACCCTAACCCATAACTCCAACCCCCCAGCCCTGAATCTAATCACAACTCTGACCCTGGACCCTAACCCTGATGCACCCTACCCTACCCCTAAACACCTAACCCTAACCCTGATGCACCCTACCCTACCCCTAAACACCTAACCCTAACCCTGATGCACCCAACCCTACCCCTAAAACTTAACCCTAACCCCACCCCACCCCTAAACACCTAACCCTAACCCTGATGCACCCCAACCTAACCCCAATATAGCCCTGAACCTAACTGCGACCCTGACCCTCACCTAACCCCAACACTAACCCCAGTGCAGCAACCCTAACCCTAACCTGAACCCCCCAACCTCAATACAACATAACCCTAACACTACGTAAAATAAAGGGTAGGGTTCCAACACCAATAATAATAACTAAATACGACATAGAGACCATAAATTGGCAAAACCCAGGAACTGATTATAACCCCAGAGGGGGATCAAAGGATTACGGATCAAGAAATTACTAAGAAGAGATCGGCAAGAAAAAGAAGCCAGGTGGTAAGGTAAAGCGTGGGCCAACCAAAAGTGGCAGGTATAAGTGACAAGAAGCTCAAGGGTTGAGTGAGAATACGAACACAAGAGGGTGTAACTACCCTCCTGCCCACACCATACAACCTAACATTCAGGAGTGACACGCTTTACATTACCACAGACAAAAAAAGATATAAATGCCAAGAAAAGAAAACCCAGAGAATATATCTTGCAAATACCTTAAATCTAAACTTGATCAGTGAGGTAGATGGTTAAATAACTTTTTGTTCCCCTTTTGCCCCCCCACAAAAAAAGTAGCAAGCAACTTATAAAAATAGGGAGCACCAAGGAGGTTTTTTAAATTTTAAAATCTAAAATATTTAAAAGGTGCACTTAAAATAAAGCATGGCTGGAAATGTGGGTCTGACAGACATGGAACTCATCTTCCCAACCCCCCCCCGCCCCCCCCCCCCCACGAGGTTTGGGACAGCAATAAGGGCACAAAAGATTACATATTTTTGAAAAAAGTTGTAGTTCCCATAGACACGGTCTCTGGACATTGATGCGGGGACGGCCCCTTCAAGAGATGCCTGGTGCTGCGGGGACGGCCCCTTTAAGAGATGCCTGGTGCTGCGGGGAACGCGACAGCAGGGAGCTGCTGGATATCGACCTCGGTTTTTTTAAAAGAAACCCTTTCCCCGGGGATCTGGAGGAATTGGGGACACGGGTGAGAATCCGATAACTTTATCTAGTCTTTAGATTTTGAGCGTTCACCGGGTGATTTTTATCTTTGAAATCGGGTTTTTTTCGCAGCGACTGAAAAGCGAGCGCCGCGTGAGGCATTCTGGGATATGGAGTTCTCTCGGGTCAAACACGAGGGCAAGACCCGTAAATAAAAGGGTTTACTTGGTCTCTCTGGGGCTGGGGGACCTTTCTTTCCCCCTCCTCTCCCCCCGGGGGGCGGGTGGCAGCGGTTACGGGAGTTTTTATGGGGAATCGGACCTTGGAAATCAAATTTTGTTCCACGCGGCCGCTGAAAAGCGAGCGCCGCGTGAGGCATTCTGGGATATGGAGTTCTCTCGAGTCAAACACGAGGGCAACGCTCTTAAATAAAAGGGTATACTTTTGTTTTTTTGGGGCTGGGGGACCTTTCTTTCCCC
This sequence comes from Heptranchias perlo, assembly GCF_035084215.1. NCBI lineage: Eukaryota > Metazoa > Chordata > Chondrichthyes > Hexanchiformes > Hexanchidae > Heptranchias > Heptranchias perlo. The sequence goes on along the minus strand of NW_027139793.1, from coordinate 2,868,916 downwards.
CTCCTCTCCCCCCGGGGGGGTGGGTGGCGGCGGATTCGGGAGTTTTTTTGGGGAATCGGACCTTGGAAAACGGTTTTTTTCTGCGCGGCCGCTGAAAAGCGAGCGACGCGTGAGGCATTCTGGGAGATTGAGTTTCGTTTAACGAGCGAGCGGGTTTAAAAAGGAGGAAATCGGTGGGAAGTTTAATTAATTGTTTAAAATACCCTCATAATTAAAAGGCATAGCCGGAGGTGGGGGTTTGGAAAAGTAGCTTCATGTTTTTATTTAAAAAATCAGGTGAGGCGGACAGGTAATCAAGCCCCGGGGTCAGCGGAGACAGTCAGACTCCGTGGCGCCAGAATGACCTGGAGCATTAAAACAGATTCAAAGGTTAAAAAGCAATATTTTTTAAAACATTACCTCAAAAAAAATAACCCCAAACATCTAAGATAAACTGAAGGAACATTAAAACATTAGGTTAAAAAAATATAATTTAAAAATAACGAACACGTGGAGCGAAGGGGGCGGGGCCAGCCCTGCATGAGACAGGACTCATTACATACAGGACAGAAATTCTAACCAATCTCAGGTCAAGGCTAGCCTGCTTGTGGGCGGGAACAAAACTTCAGCCAACAGTAGCACACAGGGGAGGGGCCAGTCCAAGGCTCCGGACTTATAAGCAACTGTAAACAAAGTTAAAATCCTTTCTCCCTGATGAAGCTTAAGGATAAGCGAAACGTCGGAGAAAAAAAGATTCCAGGCCGGAGAACTTACTGAACTAAAGAGTTTTTGGATAGTACTGTTGCAGGCAGAGAACCATCGAAGCCAGAGAACCACCGGAGGGGAGGTGAGACCGGTGGAAAAAGAGCCTTTCCAGGCGGGACAGCCGGCTGAGCTGGGGAGTGTTTGGAGGACGCAGTCCCAGGCAGGAGACCATCTGAGCCAGGGAGCCACCGTGGGGTGAGATTACAGTTACTAGCGGGGACCTCTATTACCAAATAGAAGCTAGTAACATCTTTTAAAACCTTTTGCACCCTTCTACACCCAGGGAATGGCTAACACTATGCGGAACACATGCAGGTTGTCTGACAACCGTACGCATATGAGGTCGGACCCTGGTACACATAGGTGTCTCCCCGTAGCCAGGGATGAATTTGCTACAACAGTGAGAATAATTTATAGAATTTTCCAGACAATCCACCATCTAATATTCTTAAAGGGCCAGAATCAGCCCCCTAAGGGCATCTTAAAACAAGCTGATAAACTAACCTGCTTTATAAAACCGGCAAAACCGTCACAGGAAACCCTAACCAAATTGGCTTTGAATTCAGAAAATTGGGCAAAACAGACCAGACAGATTCTAATTGAGCACTATACAACAAACCTGGAAGAATTAGAAAATGAATTTGCTCAGGCTGCAGTGACAGAGCGCCTGGAAGAAATGATGGCGAAAGCCACTAATTGGATTAAAAAGAGTCTTAGACATAAATTCAAAATTCAATCAATTGATGAGGCAAAGAGACATGTGGTGGGATTAGCATCACGGTTGACAGAGCAAGGGACCAGCACACAATTGGGGACGGAACAGCGGACCGGCACACGGACTAGGATGCCCCCACGCCATAGGCCAAATACCTGGGCAGCCTTGTTCCACCAGCCTGCGATCACAGCCCCCTCATGCCGCAGACGGACTGAAACCCCCCCCCCCACCCCGTGGGCCAGCTGCCACGACTTTGTCACGCCACCGACGGACACCCCCACCCCGTGAGCCAACTGCCACAACCTCGTCACGCCACCGACACACCCCCCCACCCTTTGAGCCAACTGCCATAATTTCAGCACGCCACCTGCAGACCCCCCCACCCCTTGCACCAGTTGCCACGACTTCGTCACACCACCAACACACCCCCCCACCCTTTGAGCCAGCTGCCATGACTTCGTCATGCCACCGATGGACCCCCCCACCCCTTGCACCAGTTGCCACGACTTCGTCACACCACCAACACACCCCCCCACCCTTTGAGCCAGCTGCCATGACTTCGTCACGCCACCGACAGACCCCCTCACCCCTTGGACCAGCTGCCACGACTTCGTCACGCCACCGGCAGACCCCCCCCACCCCTTGCACCAGTTGCCACGACTTCGTCACGCCACCGACAGACCCCCCCACCCCGTGGGCCAGCTACCCCGACTTCATCAGACCACCAGCAGACCACCAAAACCCCCCTTCCTTGCGGTCCAGGGTAGTGACCCCCCCCCTTCCCCGCCATCCAGGGCGGCGACTAGCCCTACCCCACCCCACAGGCCAAGGACCAGGATTTCCAATGTGGCCATCATTAGGGACCTGGACATCACACTTGGCTCTCAAGAGCCTGAGCCACGTCGACCCCAGCACTACATGGGGAACCAACATCAGACCGTATTAAACCAAATCACTAGGGATTCCTCAGACCCAAAACAAACAGAAGGGCGAACCCCTCCTAAACCAGGGACAAATCCATGCACAACATTCCTGTACCCCAAAACCAGGGTCACGTACCAACCGCTCCCACAGAGACAAAAGAAAGACTGTACCAAACCAACCATCCCAAGAAATACAGCAGTTCTAGAGCCCGAGATCAGAGTCACAAAACAACCCCTTCCACAGAAACAAAGGAGCGACCAGACCGGACAGGTAAACCCAATCGACACAGAAATGAGGACAGGAACAATGAGAGCCCAGACAGATAACACAGTAGGAGAGGCAGAAATAGCTGAAGCCGAGGTAGGGAACACAATAGGGGAGGCAGGGGTAGCAGACATAGAAACAGAAAACACACTAACAGGGGCAGAACCTGACTCTGAAGGGGAAGACGCACAGAGAGTGACGAGGCACCCCAACACCAGCCGAAAAAACATTACCTGGAAATTGGAACCCAGAAAATCCATTTTAATAATAGGCGAATCTAACCTCTCCAAGATAAAAAGATGCCCAAATCCCACCACCCAAATTGATAGCTTTCCAGGAGCTAAATTCATTCATGTCACAGCAATTCTGGACAAATTGGAACCCTGTCCGGAGACCAAAAAGGTGGTGCTCTCAGTTGGCATTAATAATCGAACGCAGAGACCACTGACTGCAACCAAGCAACTGCAGTCATTACTTAAATTGGCTAAGAGCACATTCCCAAATGCTCAGATCTGGGTGCCGGAAATTAACTTCAGTAACTTACTTCCAGAAATGGAGAGGGATACAATCAGAGGAATTAACCAGCATATAAAAAAACAGAATTACATACCAGCAATTAATGCTAGATCCTTCAAAGTGGGGGCTGACCACATCCATTGGACAGATAGCACTGCCCATAACATAATAAACCAGTGGATGAAGTGTTTAAACTAAAAAGGACATTAACCCAAGAGAAGGGTAGATTAAACCTGGGAAAAACTGTTATTAATATTTCCCAACTCTTTAACCCCACAGAGGTACAGGAGAGGGTTTTAAACAAGGGCCTTACATTTGTTCCAACCCCAAAACATTGTAAAGTACAAATTCAGGAAGATCTGAAAAGGTTTTACAGGAGAGTAAAACTGACCGATTACTTTAGTGATTCAGAAACAGACAAGCAACCTTTTACACCACCATCAGAATGGACCCCACCAAACAATAAAATAGAGCCAGAAATCCTAAACTTTATTAAACAGACTCAATCACAAATTGAAAAAATCCCTAAACAGACAGACAAGCAAAACCTCATTGGAAGAGAGAGACGGGCAATCATAGAACTTAGAAACAATCTAGATATAATCATAAAACCAGCAGATAAGGGCAGTAGTATAGTGATCATGGATAGGCAACAGTATCTACTTGAAGCTCACAGACAGCTTAATAATACAGCCCACTACACTAAATTAGCAGGACCAATTTACCAGGACACACGAAAAGAGATTGGAAACATTTTAACAGAACTAAAGAAATCTAAACACTTAAATCAGAAACAAGTGGAATACCTAAGGGGGGAACAACCACAACCCAGAAAATTCTACATACTACCCAAAATACACAAGCACCCTGACACATGGACTGTACCAGGAGAAATACCACCAGGAAGACCAATTGTGTCAGTCTGTGGTAGTGAATCCTACAGGATAGCAGAATACATTGACTCATTCCTAAACCCCTTATCACAGAAGCACCCTAGCTACATTAAAGACACTTACCACTTCATAGAAATAGTGAACTCACTGACCGTACCCCCGAACGCAATACTCTTTACCATGGACATTGAAAGCCTATACACAAACATAGAAACAGACAGAGGCATACAGGCAGTGGAAAATATCCTTAGAAAGTTCCCCCAACCCCACAGACCAGATGCAGCCATAATCCAGCTATTACACCTAGGACTAACAAAAAATGACTTTGAATTCCAGGAGCAATTCTACCTACAGATTAAGGGCATGGCTATGGGCAAGAAATTTGCCCCGGCCTATGCAAACATATACATGGCAGACTGGGAAAACACAGTCTTTGAAAAGTGTTCCAAGCTCCCGATGTGTTATTACAGATACCTGGATGCCATATGGGGAGTCTGGACTCACACAGAAACAGAATTGCAAGAATTTGTAGGTATTCTCAACAGTCACCACCAATCTATTAAACTTAAAGTTACAACACATAGAGAAAGTGTGGATTTCCTGGACACCACAGTATTTAAATTACAACAGGAGAATAACAGCCACAAGCTAGCAACAAAGGTATTCTTTAAAGAAACAGACACACACACACTCCTGCACATAAACAGCCACCATCCAAAACATACCTTTCGGGGGCTGGTGAAGTCACAACTGACACGTTTTCAACGCATATGCACAAACGGAGAGGACTTTAGGGAAGCCACCACAACCCTATTTACTGCACTGAGACAGAGAGGTTACACAAAAAGGTTCCTCAGGCACCTTAAGTCTGATTTCCTGAGGGGACTGAATAGCCCACGGCCAAACAGAGAAGTAGCAAGACTACCACTGATAACGACATACGATACAACGACCAAACTAATACACGGAGTGATTGAAACCCAATTTGGGAAACTAAAAGAGGATGTTGACACACTTAGTCGATACCACATAACGTCAGCATACAAAAGAACTCGAAACCTTCGGGACATGCTGGTTCGGAGTAGGATAAGAAAACAGACAACCCAGAACTGCACAAACCCAAAATGTGGGACGTGTAAATACCTAATAATCCGCAAAATGATACAAAATAGACACACAGGAAAAGCAGCCCTAATTAAACAAAGAATTACATGTGAACAGCACAATGCTGTATATGCAATTCGATGCAAACAATGCCACATCTTGTATGTGGGAGAAACAGGGAATAGTCTAAGGATGAGGCTCACAGGGCACCTCAGTGCTATTAGAACAAAGGATGTATACAAACCTACCTCCCGACACTTCATGGAGCATGGTCTTGAATCCCTGGAATTTATGGGGTTGGAGACCAACATGAACTGGACAACCTCACAAAGGAAGAGGAGGGAAAAACACTGGATAACAACCCTACAAACTCAGTTACCAAAGGGCTTAAATCAGATCTAAAATGGGGGAAATCCAACATCAAAAAACAAAACTGCCCCGACCTTAATTACCACAAATCCCAACCCCAACTTGATAAACCTCTCAAACCGCAACCACACCCTACCCTAATCACAATAAACAGAGCTAACCCCTACTGTTTGAGCTAACCAAAACCACTAAACCCCACACTGCCCACAACAAACAGACCAAAGCCCCAACCCTAACTACAAACAGACCCCATCCATATCCCAAATCCTAACTCCAAATGCACCCCACTCTACCCCTAAAGCCTAACCGTAACTCTAATACAGCAACCCTAATCTCCCACCCCACCCCTAAAATCTAAGCCTAACACACCCCACCCTACTCCTAAACACTGACCCTCACTTAACCCTACCCCTAATGCAACCCTAACCCATAACTCCAACCCCCCAGCCCTGAATCTAATCACAACTCTGACCCTGGACCCTAACCCTGATGCACCCTACCCTACCCCTAAACACCTAACCCTAACCCTGATGCACCCTACCTTACCCCTAAACACCTAACCCTAACCCTGATGCACCCAACCCTACCCCTAAAACTTAACCCTAACCCCACCCCACCCCTAAACACCTAACCCTAACCCTGATGCACCCCAACCTAACCCCAATATAGCCCTGAACCTAACTGCGACCCTGACCCTCACCTAACCCCAACACTAACCCCAGTGCAGCAACCCTAACCCTAACCTGAACCCCCCAACCTCAATACAACATAACCCTAACACTACGTAAAATAAAGGGTAGGGTTCCAACACCAATAATAATAACTAAATACGACATAGAGACCATAAATTGGCAAAACCCAGGAACTGATTATAACCCCAGAGGGGGATCAAAGGATTACGTATCAAGAAATTACTAAGAAGAGATCGGCAAGAAAAAGAAGCCAGGTGGTAAGGTAAAGCGTGGGCCAACCAAAAGTGGCAGGTATAAGTGACAAGAAGCTCAAGGGTTGAGTGAGAATACGAACACAAGAGGGTGTAACTACCCTCCTGCCCACACCATACAACCTAACATTCAGGAGTGACACGCTTTACATTACCACAGACAAAAAAAGATATAAATGCCAAGAAAAGAAAACCCAGAGAATATATCTTGCAAATACCTTAAATCTAAACTTGATCAGTGAGGTAGATGGTTAAATAACTTTTTGTTCCCCTTTTGCCCCCCCACAAAAAAAGCAGCAAGCAACTTATAAAAATAGGGAGCACCAAGGAGGTTTTTTAAATTTTAAAATCTAAAATATTTAAAAGGTGCACTTAAAATAAAGCATGGCTGGAAATGTGGGTCTGACAGACATGGAACTCATCTTCCCAAACCCCCCCCCCCCACAAGGTTTGGGACAGCAATAAGGGCACAAAAGATTACATATTTTTTTTAAAAGTTGTAGTTCCCATAGACACGGTCTCTGGACATTGATGCGGGGACGGCCCCTTTAAGAGATGCCTGGTGCTGCGGGGACGGCCCCTTTAAGAGATGCCTGGTGCTGCGGGGAACGCGACAGCAGGGAGCTGCTGGATATCGACCTCGGATTTTTAAAAAGAAACCCTTTCCCCGGGGATCTGGAGGAGTTGGGGACACGGGTGAGAATCCGATAACTTTATCTAGTCTTTAGATTTTGAGCGTTCACCGGGTGATTTTTATCTTTGAAATCGGGTTTTTTTCTCAGCGACTGAAAAGTGAGGCATTCTGGGATATGGAGTTCTCTCGGGTCAAACACGAGGGCAAGACCCGTAAATTAAAAGGGTTTACTTTGGTTTTTTGGGGCTGGGGGACCTTTCTTTCCCCCTCCTCTCCCCCCCGGGGGGTGGGTGGCGGCGGATTCGGGAGTTTTTTTGGGGAATCGGACCTTGGAAATCGGTTTTTTCTGCGCGGCCGCTGAAAAGCGAGCGCCGCGTGAGGCATTCTGGGAGATTGAGTTTCGTTTAACGAGCGATCGGGTTTAAAAAGGAGGAAATCGGTGGGAAGTTTAATTAATTGTTTAAAATACCCTTATAATTAAAAGGCATAGCCGGAGGTGGGGGTTTGGAGAAGTAGCTTCATGTTTTTATTTAAAAAATCAGGTGAGGCGGACAGGTAATCAAGCCCCGGGGTCAGCGGAGACAGTCAGACTCCGTGGCGCCAGAATGACCTGGAGCATTAAAACAGATTCAAAGGTTAAAAAGCAATATTTTTTAAAACATTACCTCAAAAAAAATAACCCCAAACATCTAAGATAAACTGAAGGAACATTAAAACATTAGGTTAAAAAAATATAATTTAAAAATAACGAACACGTGGAGCGAAGGGGGCGGGGCCAGCCCTGCATGAGACAGGACTCATTACATACAGGACAGAAATTCTAACCAATCCCAGGTCAAGGCTAGCCTGCTTGTGGGCGGGAACAAAACTTCAGCCAACAGTAGCACACAGGGGAGGGGCCAGTCCAAGGCTCCGGACTTATAAGCAACTGTAAACAAAGTTAAAATCCTTTCTCCCTGATGAAGCTTAAGGATAAGCGAAACGTCGGAGAAAAAAAGATTCCAGGCCGGAGAACTTACTGAACTAAAGAGTTTTTGGGGAGAAAAAAAGATTCCAGGCCGGAGAACTTACTGAACTAAAGAGTTTTTGGATAGTACTGTTGCAGGCAGAGAACCATCGAAGCCAGAGAGCCACCGGAGGGGAGGTGAGACCGGTGGAAAAAGAGCCTTTCCAGGCGGGACAGCCGGCTGAGCTGGGGAGTGTTTGGAGGACGCAGTCCCAGGCAGGAGACCATCTGAGCCAGGGAGCCACCGTGGGGTGAGATTACAGTTACTAGCGGGGACCTCTATTACCAAATAGAAGCTAGTAACATCTTTTAAAACCTTTTGCACCCTTCTACACCCAGGGAATGGCTAACACTATGCGGAACACACGCAGGTTGTCTGACAACCGTACGCATATGAGGTCGGACCCTGGTACACATAGGTGTCTCCCCGTAGCCAGGGATGAATTTGCTACAACAGTGAGAATAATTTATAGAATTTTCCAGACAATCCACCATCTAATATTCTTAAAGGGCCAGAATCAGCCCCCTAAGGGCATCTTAAAACAAGCTGATAAACTAACCTGCTTTATAAAACCGGCAAAACCGTCACAGGAAACCCTAACCAAATTGGCTTTGAATTCAGAAAATTGGGCAAAACAGACCAGACAGATTCTAATTGAGCACTATACAACAAACCTGGAAGAATTAGAAAATGAATTTGCTCAGGCTGCAGTGACAGAGCGCCTGGAAGAAATGATGGCGAAAGCCACTAATTGGATTAAAAAGAGTCTTAGACATAAATTCAAAATTCAATCAATTGATGAGGCAAAGAGACATGTGGTGGGATTAGCATCACAGTTGACAGAGCAAGGGACCAGCACACAATTGGGGACAGAACAGCGGACCGGCACACGGACTAGGACGCCCCCACGCCATAGGCCAAATACCTGGGCAGCCTTGTTCCACCAGCCTGCGATCACAGCCCCCTCATGCCGCAGACGGACTGAAACCCCCCCCCCCACCCCGTGGGCCAGCTGCCACGACTTTGTCACGCCACCGACGGACACCCCCACCCCGTGAGCCAACTGCCACAACCTCGTCACGCCACCGACACACCCCCCCACCCTTTGAGCCAGCTGCCATGACTTCAGCACGCCACCAACACACACCCCACCCTTTGAGCCAGCTGCCATGACTTCGTCACGCCACCGACAGACCCCCTCACCCCTTGGACCAGCTGCCACGACTTCGTCACGCCACCGGCAGACCCCCCCACCCCTTGCACCAGTTGCCACGACTTCGTCATGCCACCGATGGACCCCCCCACCCCTTGCACCAGTTGCCACGACTTCGTCACACCACCAACACACCCCCCACCCTTTGAGCCAGCTGCCATGACTTCGTCACGCCACCGACAGACCCCCTCACCCCTTGGACCAGCTGCCACGACTTCGTCACGCCACCGGCAGACCCCCCCACCCCTTGCACCAGTTGCCACGACTTCGTCACGCCACCGACAGACCCCCCCACCCCGTGGGCCAGCTACCCCGACTTCATCACACCACCAGCAGACCACCGAAACCCCCCCTTCCTTGCGGTCCAGGGCAGTGACCCCCCCTACCCCGCCATCCAGGGCGGCGACTAGCCCTACCCCACCCCACAGGCCAAGGACCAGGATTTCCAATGTGGCCATCATTAGGGACCTGGACATCACACTTGGCTCTCAAGAGCCTGAGCCACGTAGACCCCAGCACTACATGGGGTACCAACATCAGACCGTATTAAACCAAATCACTAGGGATTCCTCAGACCCAAAACAAACAGAAGGGCGAACCCCTCCTAAACCAGGGACAAATCCATGCACAACATTCCTGTACCCCAAAACCAGGGTCACGTACCAACCGCTCCCACAGAGACAAAAGAAAGACTGTACCAAACCAACCATCCCAAGAAATACAGCAGTTCTAGAGCCCGAGATCAGAGTCACAAAACAACCCCTTCCACAGAAACAAAGGAGCGACCAGACCGGACAGGTAAACCCAATAGACACAGAAATGAGGACAGGAACAATGAGAGCCCAGACAGATAACACAGTAGGAGAGGCAGAAATAGCTGAAGCCGAGGTAGGGAACACAATAGGTGAGGCAGGGGTAGCAGACATAGAAACAGAAAACACACCAACAGGGGCAGAACCTGACTCTGAAGGGGAAGATGCACAGAGAGTGACGAGGCACCCCAACACCAGCCGAAAAAACATTACCTGGAAATTGGAACCCAGAAAATCCATTTTAATAATAGGAGATTCTAACCTCTCCAAGATAAAAAGATGCCCAAATCCCACCACCCAAATTGATAGCTTTCCAGGAGCTAAATTCATTCATGTCACAGCAATTCTGGACAAATTGGAACCCTGTCCGGAGACCAAAAAGGTGGTGCTCTCAGTTGGCATTAATAATCGAACGCAGAGACCACTGACTGCAACCAAGCAACTGCAGTCATTACTTAAATTGGCTAAGAGCACATTCCCAAATGCTCAGATCTGGGTGCCAGAAATTAACTTCAGTAACTTACTTCCAGAAATGGAGAGGGATACAATCAGAGGAATTAACCAGCATATAAAAAAACAGAATTACATACCAGCAATTAATGCTAGATCCTTCAAAGTGGGGGCTGACCACATCCATTGGACAGATAGCACTGCCCATAACATAATAAACCAGTGGATGAAGTGTTTAAACTAAAAAGGACATTAACCCAAGAGAAGGGTAGATTAAACCTGGGAAAAACTGTTATTAATATTTCCCAACTCTTTAACCCCACAGAGGTACAGGAGAGGGTTTTAAACAAGGGTCTTACATTTGTTCCAACCCCAAAACATTGTAAAGTACAAATTCAGGAAGATCTGAAAAGGTTTTACAGGAGAGTAAAACTGACCGATTACTTTAGCGATTCAGAAACAGACAAGTAACCTTTTACACCACCATCAGAATGGACCCCACCAAACAATAAAATAGAGCCAGAAATCCTAAACTTTATTAAACAGACTCAATCACAAATTGAAAAAATCCCTAAACAGACAGACAAGCAAAACCTCACTGGAAGAGAGAGACGGGCAATCATAGAACTTAGAAACAATCTAGATATAATCATAAAACCAGCAGATAAGGGCAGTAGTATAGTGATCATGGATAGGCAACAGTATCTACTTGAAGCTCACAGACAGCTTAATAATACAGCCCACTACACTAAATTAGCAGGACCAATTTACCAGGACACACGAAAAGAGATTGGAAACATTTTAACAGAACTAAAGAAATCTAAACACTTAAATCAGAAACAAGTGGAATACCTAAGGGGGGAACAACCACAACCCAGAAAATTCTACATACTACCCAAAATACACAAGCACCCTGACACATGGACTGTACCAGGAGAAATACCACCAGGAAGACCAATTGTGTCAGACTGTGGTAGTGAATCCTACAGGATAGCAGAATACATTGACTCATTCCTAAACCCCTTATCACAGAAGCACCCTAGCTACATTAAAGACACTTACCACTTCATAGAAATAGTGAACTCACTGACCGTACCCCCGAACGCAATACTCTTTACCATGGACATTGAAAGCCTATACACAAACATAGAAACAGACAGAGGCATACAGGCAGTGGAAAATATCCTTAGAAAGTTCCCCCAACCCCACAGACCAGATGCAGCCATAATCCAGCTATTACACCTAGGACTAACAAAAAATGACTTTGAATTCCAGGAGCAATTCTACCTACAGATTAAGGGCACGGCTATGGGCAAGAAATTTGCCCCGGCCTACGCAAACATATACATGGCAGACTGGGAAAACACAGTCTTTGAAAAGTGTTCCAAGCTCCCGATGTGTTATTACAGATACCTGGATGACATATGGGGAGTCTGGACTCACACAGAAACAGAATTGCAAGAATTTGTAGGTATTCTCAACAGTCACCACCAATCTATTAAACTTAAAGTTACAACACATAGAGAAAGTGTGGATTTCCTGGACACCACAGTATTTAAATTACAACAGGAGAATAACAGCCACAAGCTAGCAACAAAGGTATTCTTTAAAGAAACAGACACACACACACTCCTGCACATAAACAGCCACCATCCAAAACATACCTTTCGGGGGCTGGTGAAGTCACAACTGACACGTTTTCACCGCATATGCACAAACGGAGAGGACTTTAGGGAAGCCACCACAACCCTATTTACTGCACTGAGACAGAGAGGTTACACCAAAAGGTTCCTCAGGCACCTTAAGTCTGATTTCCTGAGGGGACTGAATAGCCCACGGCCAAACAGAGAAGTAGCAAGACTACCACTTATAACGACATACGATACAACGACCAAACTAATACAGGGAGTGATTAAAACCCAATTTGGAAAACTAAAAGAGGATGTTGACACACTTAGCCGATACAACATAACGTCAGCATACAAAAGAACTCGAAACCTTCGGGATATGCTGGTTCCTAGTAGAATAAGAAAACAGACAACCCAGAACTGCACAAACCCAAGATATGGGATGTGTAAATACCTAATAATCCGCAAAATGATACAAAATAGACACACAGGAAAAGCAGCCCTAATTAAACAAAGAATTACATGTGAACAGCACAATGCTGTATATGCAATTCGATGCAAACAATGCCACATCTTGTATGTGGGAGAAACAGGGAATAGTCTAAGGATGAGGCTCACAGGGCACCTCAGTGCTATTAGAACAAAGGATGTATACAAACCTACCTCCCGACACTTCATGGAGCATGGTCTTGAATCCCTGGAATTTATGGGGTTGGAGACCAACATGAACTGGACAACCTCACAAAGGAAGAGAAGGGAAAAACACTGGATAACAACCCTACAAACTCAGTTACCAAAGGGCTTAAATCAGATCTAAAATGGGGGAAATCCAACATCAAAAAACAAAACTGCCCCGACCTTAATTACCACAAATCCCAACCCCAACTTGATAAACCTCTCAAACCGCAACCACACCCTACCCTAATCACAATAAACAGAGCTAACCCCTACTGTTTGAGCTAACCAAAACCACTAAACCCCACACTGCCCACAACAAACAGACCAAAGCCCCAACCCTAACTACAAACAGACCCCATCCATATCCCAAATCCTAACTCCAAATGCACCCCACTCTACCCCTAAAGCCTAACCGTAACTCTAATACAGCAAACCTAATCTCCCACCCCACCCCTAAAATCTAAGCCTAACACACCCCACCCTACTCCTAGACCCTGACCCTCACTTAACCCTACCCCTAATGCAACCCTAACCCATAACTCCAACCCCCAGCCCTGAATCTAATCACAACTCTGACCCTGGACCCTAACCCTGATGCACCCTACCCTACCCCTAAACACCTAACCCTAACCCTGATGCACCCTACCCTACCCCTAAACACCTAACCCTAACCCTGATGCACCCAACCCTACCCCTAAAACTTAACCCTAACCCCACCCCACCCCTAAACACCTAACCCTAACCCTGATGCACCCCAACCTAACCCCAATATAGCCCTGAACCTAACTGCGACCCTGACCCTCACCTAACCCCAACACTAACCCCAGTGCAGCAACCCTAACCCTAACCTGAACCCCCCAACCTCAATACAACATAACCCTAACACTACGTAAAATAAAGGGTAGGGTTCCAACACCAATAATAATAACTAAATACGACATAGAGATCATAAATTGGCAAAACCCAGGAACTGATTATAACCCCAGAGGGGGATCAAAGGATTACGGATCAAGAAATTACTAAGAAGAGATCGGCAAGAAAAAGAAGCCAGGTGGTAAGGTAAAGCGAGGGCCAACCAAAAGTGGCAGGTATAAGTGACAAGAAGCTCAAGCGTTGAGTGAGAATACGAACACAAGAGGGTGTAACTACCCTCCTGCCCACACCATACAACCTAACCCTAACCCTAACCCTAACCCTAACCCTAACCCTAACCCCAATATAGCCCTGAACCTAACTGCGACCCTGACCCTCACCTAACCCCAACACTAACCCCAGTGCAGCAACCCTAACCCTAACCTGAACCCCCCAACCTCAATACAACATAACCCTAACACTACTTAAAATAAAGGGTAGGGTTCCAACACCAATAATAATAACTAAATACTACATAGAGACCATAAATTGGCAAAACCCAGGAACTCATTATAACCCCAGAGGGGGATCAAAGGATTACGGATCAAGAAATTACTAAGAAGAGATCGGCAAGAAAAAGAAGCCAGGTGGTAAGGTAAAGCGTGGGCCAACCAAAAGTGGCAGGTATAAGTGACAAGAAGCTCAAGCGTTGAGTGAGAATACGAACACAAGAGGGTGTCACTACCTTCCTGCCCACACCATACAACCTAACCCTAACCCTAACCCTAACCCTAACCCTAACCCTAACCCCAATATAGCCCTGAACCTAACTGCGACCCTGACCCTCACCTAACCCCAACACTAACCCCAGTGCAGCAACCCTAACCCTAACCTGCACCCCCCCAACCTCAATACAACATAACCCTAACACTACTTAAAATAAAGGGTAGGGTTCCAACACCAATAATAATAACTAAATACTACATAGAGACCATAAATTGGCAAAACCCAGGAACTCATTATAACCCCAGAGGGGGATCAAAGGATTACGGATCAAGAAATTACTAAGAAGAGATCGGCAAGAAAAAGAAGCCAGGTGGTAAGGTAAAGCGTGGGCCAACCAAAAGTGGCAGGTATAAGTGACAAGAAGCTCAAGCGTTGAGTGAGAATACGAACACAAGAGGGTGTAACGACCCTCCTGCCCACACCATACAACCTAACCCTAACCCTAACCCTAACCCTAACCCTAACCCTAACCTGGATGACATATGCGGAGTCTGGACTCACACAGAAACAGAATTGCAAGAATTTGTAGGTATTCTCAACAGTCACCACCAATCTATTAAACTTAAAATTACAACACATAGAGAAAGTGTGGATTTCCTGGACACCACAGTATTTAAATTACAACAGGAGAATAACAGCCACAAGCTAGCAACAAAGGTATTCTTTAAAGAAACAGACAGACACACACTCCTGCACATAAACAGCCACCATCCAAAACATACCTTTCGGGGGCTGGTGAAGTCACAACTGACACGTTTTCACCGCATATGCACAAACGGAGAGGACTTTAGGGAAGCCACCACAACCCTATTTACTGCACTGAGACAGAGAGGTTACACGAAAAGGTTCCTCAGGCACCTTAAGTCTGATTTCCTGAGGGGACTGAATAGCCCACGGCCAAACAGAGAAGTAGCAAGACTACCACTTATAACGACATACGATACAACGACCAAACTAATACAGGGAGTGATTAAAACCCAATTTGGAAAACTAAAAGAGGATGTTGACACACTTAGCCGATACAACATAACGTCAGCATACAAAAGAACTCGAAACCTTCGGGATATGCTGGTTCCTAGTAGAATAGGAAAACAGACAACCCAGAACTGCACAAACCCAAGATATGGGATGTGTAAATACCTAATAATCCGTAAAATGATACAAAATAGACGCACAGGAAAAGCAGCCCTAATTAAACAAATTACATGTGAACAGCACAATGCTGTATATGCAATTCGCTGCAAACAATACCACATCTTGTATGTAGGAGAAACAGGGAATAGTCTAAGGATGAGGCTCACAGGGCACCTCAGTGCTATTAGAACAAAGGATGTATACAAACCTACCTCCCGACACTTCATGGAGCATGGTCTTGAATCCCTGGAATTTATGGGGTTGGAGACCAACATGAACTGGACAACCTCACAAAGGAAGAGGAGGGAAAAACACTGGATAACAACCCTACAAACTCAGTTACCAAAGGGCTTAAATCAGATCTAAAATGGGGGAAATCCAACATTAAAAAACAAAACTGCCCCGACCTAAATTACCACAAATCCCAACCCCAGCTTGATAAACCTCTCAAACCGCAACCACACACTACCCTAATCACAATAAACAGAGCTAACCCCTACTGTTTGAGCTAACCAAAACCACTGAACCCCACACTGCCCACAACAAACAGACCAAAGCACCAACCCTAACTACAAACAGACCCCATCCATATCCCAAATCCTAACTCCAATGCACCCCACTCTACCCCTAAAGCCTAACCGTAACTCTAATACAGCAACCCTAATCTCCCACCCCACCCCTAAAACCGAAACCTAACACACCCCACCCTTCTCCAAACACTGACCCTCATTTAACCCTACCCCTAATGCAACCCTAACCCATAAACCTGACCCCCTAGCCCTGAACCTAATCACAACTCTGACCCTGGACCCTAACCTTGATGCACCCTACCCGACCCCTTAACACCTAACCCTAACCCTGATGCAACCTACCCGATCCCTAAACACCTAACCCTAACCCTGATGCACCCTACCCGACCACTAGACACCTAACCCTAACCCTGATTCACCCCAACCTAAACCCAATATCGCCCTGAACCTAACTGCGACCCTGACCCTCACCTAACCCCAACACTAAACCCAATGCAGCAAACCTAACCCTAACCTGAACCCCCCAACCTCAATACAACATAAACCTAACACGACTTAAAATAAATGGTAGGGTTCCAACACCAATAATAATATACAAGTAAGCAAATAATAACTAAATACTACATAGAGACCATAAATTGGCAAAACCCAGGAACTGATTATAACCCCAGAGGGGGATCAAAGGATTACAGATCAAGAAATTACTAAGAAGAGATCGGCAAGAAAAAGAAGACACGTGGTAGGGTAAAGCGTGGGCCAACCAAAAGTGGCAGGTATAAGTGACAAGAAGCTCAATGGTTGAGAGAGAATATGAACACAAGAGGGTGTAACTACCCTCCTGCCCACACCATACAACCGAACCCTAACCCTAAGCCTAACCCTAACCCTAATCCTAACCCTCACCCTCACCCTAACCCTAACCCTCACCATAACGCTAACCCTATCCCTCACCCTTACCCTAACCCTCACCCTAACCCTAACCCTCACCCTAACCCTAACCCTAACCCTAACCCTAACGCACCCCACTCTACCCCTAAAGCCTAACCCTAACTCTAATACAGCAACCGTAATCTCCCACCCCACCCCTAAAACCGAAACCTAACACACTGCACCCTACTCCAAACCCTGAACCTCACTTAAACCTACGCCTAATGCAACCCTACCCCATAA
The DNA here is from genome assembly GCF_035084215.1 of Heptranchias perlo. Lineage (NCBI taxonomy): Eukaryota > Metazoa > Chordata > Chondrichthyes > Hexanchiformes > Hexanchidae > Heptranchias > Heptranchias perlo. Next base: position 2,851,550 of record NW_027139793.1, on the reverse strand, counting down.
CCCTAACCTGCTAGCCCTGAATCTAATCATAACTCTGACCCTGGACCCTAACCCTGATGCGCCCTACCCTACCCCTAAACACCTAACCCTAACCCTGATGCATCCTACCCTACCCCGAACACCTAACCCTAACCCTGATGCACCCAACCCTACCCCTAAAACATAACCCTAATGCACCCAACCCTACCCCTAAAACTTAACCCTAACCCCACCCCACCCCTAAACACCTAACCCTAACCCTGATACACCCCAACCTATCCCCAATATAGCCCTGAAACTAACTGCGACCCTGACCCTCACCTAACCCCAACACTAACCCCAATGCAGCAACGCTAACCCTAACCTGAACCCCCCAACCTCAATACAACATAACCCGAACACTACTTAAAATAAAGGGTAGGGTTCCAACACCAATAATAATCACTAAATACTACATAGAGACCATAAATTGGCAAAACCCAGGAACTGATTATAACCCCAGAGGGGGATCAAAGGATTACGGATCAAGAAATTACTAAGAAGAGATCGGCAAGAAAAAGAAGCCAGGTGGTAAGGTAAAGCGTGGGCCAACCAAAAGTGGCAGGTATAAGTGACAAGAAGCTCAAGGGTTGAGTGAGAATACGAACACAAGAGGGTGTAACTACCTTCCTGCCCACACCATACAACCTAACATTCAGGAGTGACACGCTTTGCATTACCACAGACAAAAAAAGATATAAATGCCAAGAAAGGGAAAACCCAGAGAATATCTCTTGCAAATACCTTAAGTCTAAACTTGATCAGTGAGGGAGATGGTTAAATAACTTTTTGTTCCCCTTTCGCCCCCCCACAAAAAAAGCAGCAAGCAAACTTAGGAAAACTATAAAAATAGGGAGCACCAAGGAGGATTTTAAAATTTAAATTTTGTATAAAAAGTTGCAGATTAAAAAAAGCATGGCTGGAAATGTGAGACTGACAGACATGGAACTCATCATCCAACCCCCCCCCCCCACCCCCCAACGAGGTTTAGGACAGCATTAAGGGCAGAAAAGATGACAGGTTTTTTTGAAAAAAGTTGGAGTTCCCGTCGGAATAATAGACACGGTCTCTTGATATTGATGCGGGGACGGCCCCTTTAAGAGATGCCTGGTGCTGTGGGGAACGCGACAGCAGGGAGCTCCTGGATATCGAAAGAAACCCTTTCCCCGGCGATCTGGAGGAGTTGGGGACACGAGTGAGACTCTGATAACTTTATTTCGTCTTTAGATTTTGAGCGTTCACCGGGTGATTTTTATCTTTGAGATCGGGTTTTTTTCGCAGCGACTGAAAAGCTAGCGCCGCGTGAGGCATTGTGGGATATGGAGTTTTCTCGGTTGAAACACGAGGGCAGGGCCCGTAAATAAAAGGGTTTACTGGGTCTCTCTGGGGCTGGGGGTCCTTTCTTTCACCCTCCTCTCCCCCCGGGAGGTGGGTGGCAGCGGTTACGGGAATTTTTTGGGGGAATCGGACCTTCGAAATCAGGTTTTCTCCGCAAAATTATACAAAATAGACACACAGGAAAAGCAGCCCTAATTAAACATGTGAACAGCACAGTGCTGTCTATGCAATTCGATGCAAACAATGCCACATCTTGTATGTAGGAGAAACAGGGAATAGCCTAAGGATGAGGCTCACATGGCACCTCAGTGCTATTAGAACAAAGGATGTATACAAACCTACCTCCCGACACTTCATGGAGCATGGTCTTGAATCCCTGGAATTTATGGGGTTGGAGACAAACATGAACTGGACAACCTCACAAAGGAAGAGGAGGGAAAAACACTGGATAATAACACTACAAACTCAGCTACCAAAGGGCTTAAATCAGATCTAAATTAGGGAAAATCCAATATTAAAACACAAAACTGCCCCGACCTGAATTACCACAAATCCCAACCCCATCTTGATAAACCTCTCAAACCGCAACCACACCCTACCCTAACCACAATAAACAGACGTAACCCCTACTGTTAGACCTAACCAAAACCACTAAACCCCCACTGCCCACAACATACAGACCAAAGCCCCAACCCTAACTCCAAAGCACTCCATTGGCCCATGACAGACACCACCCAACCCTATCCCTAAAACGTAACCCTAACCCCACCTAACCCTAACCCTGATGCACCCCACTCCACCCCTAAAACCTAACCCTGATGCACCCCACCCCACCCCTAAAGCCTAACACTGATACACCCCTGAACCTAACTGCAGCCCTGAACCTCACCTAACCCTAACACTAACCCCAATGCAGCAACCCTAACCCTAACCTGAACCCCCCAACCTCAATACAACATAAGCCTACAGACACCACCCAACCCTACCGCTAAAACTTAACCCCAACCCCACCCCACCCCTAAACACCTAACCCTTACACAGATGCACCCCACCCCTAAAACCTAACCCTAACTGCAACCCTGACCCTCGCCTAACCCTAACACAAACCCCAATGTAGCAACCCGAACCCTAACCTGAACCCCCCAACCTCAATACAACATAACCCTAACACTACTAAAACTAAAGGGTAGATGCCAACACCAAAAACAAAATAAATAATAACTAAACACTACATAGAGACCATAAGTTGGCAAAACTCAGGAACTGATAATAACCCCAGAGCGGGATCAAAGGATTACTGATCAAGAAACGACGAAGAAGAGATCGGCAAGAAAAATAAGACAGGTGGTAAGGTAAAGCGTGGGCCAACCGAAAGTGGCAGGTATAAGTATCAAGAAGCTCAAGAGTTGAGTGAGAATACGAACACAAGAGGGTGTAACTCCCCTCCGGCCCGCACTAAACAACCTAACCCTAACCCTAATGCACTAACACTAACCCTAACCCTAACCCTAATGCACTAACCCTAACCCTAAACCGAGCCCTAACCCTAACCCTAATGCACTAACCTAACCCTAACCCTAACGCTAACCTCCTGCTGCTCCATCTCCTCCTCCTGCTCCTTCTCCTCCGCCTGCTCATTCTCACCCTCCTGATCCTTCTCCCCCTCCTGCTCCTTCTCCACCTCCTGCTCCTTCTCCAGCTACTGCTCCTTCTTCTCCTCCTCCTCAAACTACTCCTTCTGCTCCTTCTCCTCCTCCTACTTCTTCTCTATCTCCTGCTCAACCTCCTCCTGCAACTTCTCCTCCTCCTACTCGACCTCCTCCTCCTCCTCCTTCTCCACATCCTGCTCCAACTCCTCCTCCTGCTCCACCTCCTCCTGCTGCTCATTCTCCACTTGCTGCTCCACCTCCTTCTCCACCTCCTGCTCCTTCTCCTCCTCCTGTTCCTTCTCCTCCTCCAGCTCGTTCTTTTCCTCATGCTCCTTCTTCTCCTCCTGCTCCTTCTCAATTCCTGCTCCATTTCCACCTCCTGCTCCCTCCATCCCCTTCTGCCCCTTCTCCACCTCCGGCTCCTTCTCCACCTCCAGTTCCTTCTCCACCTCCGGCGCCTTCTCCACCTCCGTCTCCTTATTCACCTCCGGCTTCTTCTCCACCTCCGGCTCCTTCTCCATCACCTGCTCAACCTCCTCCTGCTCCTTATCGTACTCCTGCTCAACCTCATACTCCTGCTTCTTCTCCAACTCCTTCTCCACCTCCTGCTCCTTCTCCAACTGCTGCTCCTTCTCCTATTCCTTCTCTTTCTCCGCCGAGTGCTACTGCTACCCTTCCTGGTCATTCTCCGCCTCCTACTCCTTCTCCACCGATTGTGTATTCTCCAACTCCCGCTCCTTCTCCTCCTCCAACACCTTCTCCACCTTCTTCTCCTCCTCCTGCTCCTTTTCAACCTCCTGATCCTTTTCAACCTCCTGCTCCTTGTCCACCTCCTGCTCCTTGTCCACCTCCTGCACCTTGTCCACCTCCAGCTCCTACTCCTCCTCCTGCTCCTTCTCCCCGTCCTGCTCCATCTCCCACTCCTGCTCCTTCTCCTCCTCCTGCTCCTTCTCCCCCTCCTGCTCCTTCCCCTCCTCCTGCTACTTCTCCTCCTCCTGCTCCTTCTTCACCTCCTCCTACTCCTCCTCCTCCACCTCCTGCTCCATTTCCACCTCCTGCTCAACCGCCTCCTGCTCCTTCTACTCCTCCTGATCAACATCCTTCACCTGCTCCACCTCCTCCACCTGCTCCTTCTCCACCTCCAGCTCCACCTCCTCCTCCTGCAACACCTCCTCCTGATCCACCTCCTCCTCCTGCTCCTTCTCCTCCTCCAGCTCCTTCGCCACCTCCTGCTTGTTCTCCTCCTTCTGCTCCTTCTCCAAATCCTGCTCCTTCTCCAATTCCTGCTCAACTTCCTCCTGCTCCTTCTCCTCCTCCTGCTCCTTCTCCTCCTCCAGCTCCTTCTTCACCTCCTGCTCCTACTCCTCCTCCTCCACCTCCTGCTCCATTTCCACCTCCTGCTCAACGTCATCATGCTCCATCTCCAACTCCTTCTCCCACTCCTGCTCAAGCTCCTCCTCCTGCTTATTCTCCAACTCCTTCTGCTTCTCCACCTCCTGCTCCTTCTCCACCTCCTGCTCCTTCTCCTCCTCCAGCTCTTTCTCTGCCTCGTGCTCCTGCTCCTCCTCATGCTCCTTCTCCGCTTCCTGCTCCATGTCCCCCTCCTGCTCCTTGTCCCCCTCCTGCTTCTTCTGCACATCCTGCTACTTCTCTTCCTCCTGCTCCTTCTCCACCTCCTGCTCCTTCTCCACCTCCTGCTCCTTCTCCTCCTCCTGCTCCTTCTCCACCTCCGGCTCCTTCTCCACCTGCGGCTTCTTCTCCACCTCATGCTCCTTCTCCATCACCTGCTCAACCTCCTCCGACTCCTTCTCGTACTCCTGCTCAACCTCATACTCCTGCTTCTTCTCCAACTGCTGCTCCTTCTGCTAATCCTTCTCTTTCTCCGCCGAGTGCTCCTGCTCCCCGTCCTGGTCCTTCTCCGCCTCCTGCTCCTTCTTCACCGATTGCGTATTCTCCAACTCCCGCTCCTTCTCCAACACCTTCTCCACCTCCTTCTCCTCCTCCTGCTCCTTGTCCACCTCCTGCACCTTGTCCACCTCCTGCACCTTGTCCATCTCCAGCTCCTTCTCCTCCTCCTGCTCCTTCTCCCCCTCCTGCTCCTTCTCCCCCTCCTGCTCCTACTCACCCTCCTGCTCCTTCTTCCCCTCCTGCTCCTTCTCCTCCTCCTGCTCCTGCTCCCACTCCTGCTCCTTCTCCGCCTCCTGCTCCATGTCCCCCTCCTGCTCCTTGTCCCCCTCCTGCTTCTTCTGCACATCCGACTACTTCTCTTCCTCCTGCTCCTTATCCACCTCCTGCTCCACCTCCACCTCCTGCTCCTTCTCCTCCTCCTGCTCATTTTTCACCTCCGGATCCTTCTCCACCTCCGGCTCCTTCTCCACCTCATGCTCCTTCTCCATCAACTGCTCAGCCTCCTCCTGCTCCTTCTCGTACTCCTGCTCACCTCATACTCCTGCTTCTTCTCCAACTGCTGCTCCTTCTCCTAATCCTTCTCTTTCTCCGCCGAGTGCTCCTGCTCCCCGTCCTGGTCCTTCTCCGCCTCCTGCTCCTTCTCAACTGATTGCGTATTCTCCACCTCCCGCTCCTTCTCCTCCTCCAACAGCTTCTCCACCTCCTTCTCCTCCTCCTGCTCCTTTTCAACGTCCTGATCCGTTTCAACCTCCTGCTCCTTGTCCACCTCCTGCTCCTTGTCCACCACCTGCACCTTGTCCACCTCCAGCTCCTTCTCCTCCTCCTGCTGTTTCTCCTCCTCCTGCTCCTTCACCCCCTCCTGCTCCTTCTCCCCCTCCTGCTCCATCTCCCCCTCCTGCTCCTTCTCCACCTCCTGCTCCTTCTCCTCCCCCTGCTCCTTTTCCCCCTCCTGCTCCTTCTCCTCCTCCTGCGAATTCACCTCCTCCTGCTCCTTCTTCACCTCCTGCTCCTGCTCCTCCTCCTCCACCTCCTGCTCCATTTCCACCTCCTGCTCAACCTCCTCCTGCTCCTTCTACTCCTCCTGATCAACATCCTCCTCCTGCTCCACCTCCTCCACCTGCTCCTTCTCCACCTCTAGCTCCACCTCCTCCTCCTGCAACACCTCCTCCTCCTGATCCACCTCCGCCTCCTGCTCTTTCTCCTCCTCCAGCTCCTTCGCCACCTCCTGCTTGTTCTCCTCCTTCTGCTCCTTCTCCAAATCCTGCTCCTTCTCCAATTCCTGCTCAACTTCCTCCTGCTCCTTCTCCTCCTCCTGCTCCTTCTCCTCCTCCTGCTCCTTCTTCACCTCCTGCTCCTTCTCCTCCTCCTCCACCTCCTGCTCCATTTCCACCTCCTGCTAAACAATCTCCTGCTCCTTCTCCTCCTCCTGATCAACATCCTCCTCCTGCTCCACCTCCTCCCCCTGCTCCTTCCCCACCTCCTGCTCCACCTCCTCCTCCTGCTCCACCTCCTCCTCCTGGTCCACCTCTTCCTACTGCTCCTTCTCCCCCTACTGCTCATTCGCCACTTCCTTCTCCTCCTGCTCCATCTCCTCATGCTGCTAAATCTACACCTCCTACTCCTTCTCCACCTCCTGTTCATCCTCCCACTGCTCCATCTCCTCCTCCTACTCTACCTCCTGCTCAAACTCCTGCTGCTCCTTCACCTCCTCCTGCTCACCCTCCTCCTCCTGCTCCTCCTGCTGCTTCTCCTCCTTCTGCTGCTTCTCCTCCTCCTGCTCCTTCTTCTCCTCCTGCTCCTTCTCCAATCCTGCTCCATCACCACCTCCTGCTCCTTCTCCTCCTCCTCCCCTTCCTGCCCCTTCTTCACCTCCTGCTCCACCTCCTCCTCCTTCTCCACCTCCTGCTCCACCTCCTCCTCCTGCTCATTCTCCACTTCCTGCTCCACCTCCTCCTCCTGCCCCTTCTTCACCTACTGCTCCACCTCTTGCTCCTTCTCCTCCTCCTGTTACTTCTCTTCCTCCTATTCCTTCTCCTCCTTCAGCTCCTTCTTCTCCTCCGGCCCCCTCTCCACCTCCGGCTCCATCTCCGGCTCCTTCTCCACCCTCGGCTCCTTCTCTACGTCCGGCTCATTCTCGACCTCCTGCTCCTTCTCCATCTCCTGCTCAAGCTCCTCCTCCTGCTGATTCTCCAACTCCTTCTCCTTCTCCACCTCCTGCTTATTCTCCAACTCCTTCTCCTTCTCCACCTCCTGCTCCTTCTCCACCTCCTGCTCCTTCTCCTCCTCCTGCTCTTTCTCCGCCTCGTGCTCCTGCTCCCACTCATGCTCCTTCTCCGCCTCCTGCTCCATGTCCCCCTCCTGCTCCTTGTCCCCCTCCTGCTTCTTCTGCACATCCTGCTACTTCTCTTCCTCTTCCTCCTGCTCCTTCTCCACCTCCTGCTCCTTCTCCACCTCCTGCTCCTTCTCCTCCTCCTGCTCCTTCTCCACCTCCGGCTCCTTCTCCACCTGCGGCTCCTTCTCCACCTCATGCTCCTTCTCCATCACCTGCTCAACCTCCTCCTGCTCCGTCTCGTACTCCTGCTCAACCTCATACTCCTGCTTCTTCTCCAACTGCTGCTCCTTCTGCTAATCCTTCTCTTTCTCCGCCGAGTGCTCCTGCTCCCCGTCCTCGTCCTTATCCGCCTCCTGCCCCTTCTCTACCGATTGCGTATTCTACAACTCCCGCTCCTTCTCCAACACCTTCTCCACCTCCTTCTCCTCCTCCTGCTCCTTGTCAACCTCCTGATCCTTTTCAACCTCCTGCTCCTTGTCCACCTCCTGCACCTTGTCCACCTCCAGCTTCTTCTCCTCCTCCTGCTCCTTCTCCTCCTCTTGCTCCTTCTCCCCCTCCTGCTCCTTCTCCCCCTCCTGCTCCTTCTCCCCCTCCTGCTCCTTCTCTCCCTCCTGCTCCTTCTCCCCCTCCTGCTCCTTCTCCTCCTCCTGCTCCTTCTCCTCCTCCAGCTCCTTCTCCTCCTCCTGCTCCTGCTCCTTCTCCACCTCCTGCTCCTTCTCCTCCTCCTGCTCCTTCTCCCCCTCCTGCTCCTTCTCCTCCTCCTGCTAATTCTCCTCCTCCTGCTCCTTCTTCACCTCCTGCTCCTCCTACTCCTCCACCTCCTGCTCCATTTCCACCTCCTGCTCAACCTCCTCCTGCTCCTTCTACTCCTCCTGAACAACATCCTCCTCCTGCTCCAACTCCTCCACCTGCTCCTTCTCCACCTCCAGCTCCACCTCCTCCTCCTGCAGCACCTCCTCCTCCTGATCCACCTCCTCCTCCTACTCCTTCTCCACCTCCTGCTCATCCTCCCCCTGCTCCATCTCCTCCTCCTACTCTACCTCCTGCTCAACCTCCTGCTGCTCCTTCACCTCCTCCTGCTCAACCTCCTCCTCCTGCTGCTTCTCCTCCTGCTGCTTCTCCTCCTCCTGGTCCTTCTTCTCCACCTGCTTCTTCTCCAATCCTGCTCCATCTCCACCTCCTGCTCCTTCTCCTCCTCCTCCCCTTCCTGCCCCTTCTTCACCTCCTGCTCCACCTCCTCCTCCTTCTCCACCTCCTGCTCCACCTCCTCCTCCTGCTCATTCTCCACTGGCTTCTTCACCTCGTGCTCCTTCTCCTCCTCTTGTTACTTCTCTTCCTCCTGTTCCTTCTCCTCCTTCAGCTCCTTCTTCCCCTCCTGCCCTTTCTCCACCTCCGGCTCCATCTCCATCTCTGGCTCCTTCTCCACCCTCGGCTCCTTCTCTACGTCGGGCTCATTCTTCACCTCCTGCTCTTTCTCCATCTCCTGCTCAACCTCCTCCTGCTCCATCTCCTACTCCTTCTCTCACTCCTGCTCAAGCTCCTCCTCCTGCTTATTCTCCAACTCCATCTCCTTCTCCCCCTCCTGCTCCTTCTCCGCCTCCTGCTCCATGTACCCCTCCTGCTCCTTGTCCCCCTCCTGCTTCTTCTGCACATCCTACTACTTCTCTTCCTCCTGCTCCTTCTCCACCTCCTGCTCCTTCTCCACCTCCTGCTCCTTCTCCTCCTCCTGCTCCTTCTGCACCGCCTGCACCTTCTCCACCTCCTGCTCCTTCTCCTCCTCCTGCTCTTTCTCCGCCTTGTGCTCCTGCTCCCCTCCTGCTCCTTCTCCTCCTCCTGCTCATCCTCCTCCTCATGCTCCTTCTCCCCCGCCTGCTCCTTCTCCCCCTCCTGCTCCTTCTCCTCCTCCTGCTCCTTCTCCTCCTCCAGCTCCTTCTCCTCCTCCTGCTCCTTCTCCACCTCCTGCTCCTTCTCCTCCTCCTGCTCCTTCTACCCCTCCTGCTCCTTCTCCTACTCCTGCTACGTCTCCTCCTCCTGCTCCTTCTTCACCTCCTGCTCCTCCTCCTCCTCCTCCACCTCCTGCTCCATTTCCACCTCCTGCTCAAGCTCCTCCTGCTCCTTCTACTCCTCCTGATCAACATCCTCCTCCTGCTCCACCTCCTCCACCTGCTCCTTCTCCACCTCCAGGTCCACCTCCTCCTCCTGCAACAGCTCCGCCTCCTGATCGACCTGCACATCCTGCTCCTTCTCCATCTCCTGATCAACCTCATCCTGCTCCATCTCCAACTCCTTCTCCCACTCCTGCTCAAGCTCCTCCTCCTGCTTATTCTCCAACTCCTTCTCCTTCTCCACCTCCTGCTTATTCTCCAACTCCTTCTCCTTCTCCACTTCCTGCTCCTTCTCCACCTCCTGCTCCTTCTCCTCCTCCTGCTCTTTCTCTGCCTCGTGCTCCTGCTCCCACTCATGCTCCTTCTCCGCCTCCTGCTCCATGTCCCCCTCCTGCTCCTTGTCCCCCTCCTGCTTCTTCTGCACATCCTGCTACTTCTCTTCCTCCTGCTCCTTCTCCACCTCCTGCTCCTTCTCCACCTCCTGCTCCTTCTCCTCCTCCTGCTCCTTCTCCACCTCCGGCTCCTTCTCCACCTGCGGCTCCTTCTCCACCTCATGCTCCTTCTCCATCACCTGCTCAACCTCCTCCTGCTCCTTCTCGTACTACTGCTCAACCTCATACTCCTGCTTCTTCTCCAACTGCTGCTCCTTCTGCTAATCCTTCTCTTTCTCCGCCGAGTGCTCCTGCTCCCCGTCCTGGTCCTTCTCCGCCTCCTGCTCCTTCTCCACCGATTGCGTATTCTCCAACTCCCGCTCCTTCTCCAACACCTTCTCCACCTCCTTCTCCTCCTCCTGCTCCTTGTCAACCTCCTGATCCTTTTCAAGCTCCTGCTCCTTGTTCACCTCCTGCACCTTGTCCACCTCCTGCACCTTGTCCACCTGCAGCTCCTTCTCCTCCTCCTGCTCCTTCTCCTCCTCCTGCAACCTTCTCCCCCTCCTGCTCCTTCTCCCCCTCCTGCTCCTTCTCCTCTTCCTGCTCCTGCTCCCCCTCCTGCTCCTTCTCCTCCTCCTGCTCCTTCTCCACCTCCTGCTCCTTCTTCTCCTCCTGCTCCTTCTCCCCCTCCTGCTCCTTCTCCTCCTCCTGCTACTTCACCTCCTCCTGCTCCTTCTTCACCTCCTGCTCCTGCTCCTCCTCCTCCACCTCCTGCTCCATTTCCACCTCCTGCTCAACCTCCTCCTGCTCCTTCTACTCCTCCTGATCAATATCCTCCTCCTGCTCCACCTCCTCCCCCTGCTCCTTCTCCACCTCCTGCTCCACCTCCTCCTCCTGCTCCACCTCCTCCTCCTGCCCCTTCTTCACCTACTGCTCCACCTCGTGCTCCTTCTCCTCCTCCTGTTACTTCTCTTCTTCCTGTTCCTTCTCCTCCTTCAGCTCCTTCTTCTCCTCCTGCCCCCTCTCCACCTCCGGCTCCATCTCCATCTCCGGCTCCTTCTCCACCCTCGGCTCCTTCTCTACGTCCGGCTCATTCTCAACCTCCTGCTCCTTCTCCATCTCCTGCTCAACCTCATCCTGCTCCATCTCGAACTCCTTCTCCCACTCCTGCTCAAGCTCCTCCTCCTGCTTATTCTCCAACTCCTTCTCCTTCTCCACCTCCTGCTTATTCTCCAACTCCTTCTCCTTCTCCACCTCCTGCTCCTTCTCCACCTCCTGCTCCTTCACCTCCTCCTGCTCATTCTCCACTTCCTGCTCCACCTCCTCCACCTGCCCCTTCTTCACCGACTGCTCCACCTCGTGGTCCTTCTCCTCCTCCTGTTACTTCTCTTCCTCCTGTTCCTTCTCCTCCTTCATCTCCTTCTTCTCCTCCAGCCCCCTGTCCACCTCCGGCTCCATCTCCATCTCCGGCTCCTTCTCCACCCTCGGCTCCTTCTCTACGTCCGGCTCATTCTCCACCTCCTGCTCCTTCTCCATCTCCTGCTCAACCTCATCCTGCTCCATCTCCAACTCCTTCTCCCACTCCTGCTCAAGCTCCTCCTGCGTATTCTCCAACTCCTTCTCCTTCTCCACCTCCTGCTTATTCTCCAACTCCTTCTCCTTCTCCACCTCCTGCTCCTTCTCCACCTCCTGCTCCTTCTCCTCCTCCTGCTCATTCTCCGCCTCGTGCTCCTGCTCCCCCTCATGCTCCTTCTCCGCCTCCTGCTCCATGTCCCGCTCCTGCTCCTTGTCCCCCTCCTGCTTCATCTGCACATCCTGCTACTTCTCTTCCTCCTGCTCCTTCTCCACCTCCTGCTCCTTCTCCACCTCCTGCTCCTTCTCCTCCTCCTGCTCCTTCTCCACCTCCGGCTCCTTCTCCATCTGCGGCTCCTTCTCCACCTCATGCTCCTTCTCCAACACCTGCTCAACCTCCTCCTGCTCCGTCTCGTACTCCTGCTCAACCTCATACTCCTGCTTCTTCTCCAACTGCTGCTCCTTCTGCTAATCATTCTCTTTCTCCGCCGAGTGCTCCTGCTCCCCGTCCTGGTCCTTCTCCGCCTCCTGCTCCTTCTCCACCGATTGCGTATTCTCCAACTCCCGCTCCTTCTCCAACACCTTCTCCACCTCAATCTCCTGCTCCTGCTCCTTGTCAACCTCCTGATCCTTTTCAACCTCCTGCTCCTTGTCCACCTCCTGCACCTTGTCCACCTCCTGCACCTTGTCCACCTCCAGCTTCTTCTCATCCTCCTGCTCCTTCTCCTCCTCTTGCTCCTTCTCATCCTCCTGCTCCTTCTCCCCCTCTTGCTCCTTCTCCTCCACCTGCTCTTTCTCCTCCTCCAGCTCCTTCTCCTCCTCCTGCTCCTGCTCCTTCTCCACCTCCTGCTCCTTCTCCTCCTCCTGCTCCTTCTCCACCTCCTGCTCCTTCTCCTCCTCCTGCTACTTCTACTCCTGCTCCTTCTTCACCTCCTGCTCCTCCTCCTCCTCCACCACCTCCTGCTCCATTTCCACCTCCTGCTCAACCTCCTCCTGCTCCTTCTACTCCTCCTGATCAACATCCTCCTCCTGCTCCAACTCCTCCACCTGCGCCTTCTCCACCTCCTCCTCCTGCAGCACCTCCTCCTCCTGATCCACCTCCTCCTCCGACTCCTTCTCCACCTCCTGCTCATCCTCCCCCTGCTCCATCTCCTCCTCCTACTCTACCTCCTGCTCAACCTCCTGCTGCTCCTTCACCTCCTCCTGCTCAACCTCCTCCTCCTGCTCCACCTCCTCCTGCTGCTCCACCTCATCCTGCTGCTTCTCCTCCTCCAGCTCCTTCTCCTCCTCCTGCTCCTTCTCCACCTCCTGCTCCTTCTCCACCTCCTGCTCCTTCTCCTCCTCCTGCTCCTTCTCCACCTCCGGATCCTTCTCCACCTCCGGCTCCTTCTCCTCCTCCTGCTCTTTCTCCGCCTTGTGCTCCTGCTCCCCTCCTGCTCCTTCTCCTCCTCCTGCTCATCCTCCTCCTCATGCTCCTTCTCCCCCGCCTGCTCCTTCTCCCCCTCCTGCTCCTTCTCCTCCTCCTGCTCCTTCTCCTCCTCCAGCTCCTTCTCCTCCTCCTGCTCCTTCTCCACCTCCTGCTCCTTCTCCTCCTCCTGCTCCTTCTACCCCTCCTGCTCCTTCTCCTACTCCTGCTACGTCTCCTCCTCCTGCTCCTTCTTCACCTCCTGCTCCTCCTCCTCCTCCTCCACCTCCTGCTCCATTTCTACCTCCTGCTCAAGCTCCTCCTGCTCCTTCTACTCCTCCTGATCAACATCCTCCTCCTGCTCCACCTCCTCCACCTGCTCCTTTTCCACCTCCAGGTCCACCTCCTCCTCCTGCAACAGCTCCTCCTCCTGATCGACCTGCACATCCTGCTCCTTCTCCATCTCCTGATCAACCTCATCCTGCTCCATCTCCAACTCCTTCTCCCACTCCTGCTCAAGCTCCTCCTCCTGCTTATTCTCCAACTCCTTCTCCTTCTCCACCTCCTGCTTATTCTCCAACTCCTTCTCCTTCTCCACTTCCTGCTCCTTCTCCACCTCCTGCTCCTTCTCCTCCTCCTGCTCTTTCTCTGCCTCGTGCTCCTGCTCCCACTCATGCTCCTTCTCCGCCTCCTGCTCCATGTCCCCCTCCTGCTCCTTGTCCCCCTCCTGCTTCTTCTGCACATCCTGCTACTTCTCTTCCTCCTGCTCCTTCTCCACCTCCTGCTCCTTCTCCACCTCCTGCTCCTTCTCCTCCTCCTGCTCCTTCTCCACCTCCGGCTCCTTCTCCACCTGCGGCTCCTTCTCCACCTCATGCTCCTTCTCCATCACCTGCTCAACCTCCTCCTGCTCCTTCTCGTACTCCTGCTCAACCTCATACTCCTGCTTCTTCTCCAACTGCTGCTCCTTCTGCTAATCCTTCTCTTTCTCCGCCGAGTGCTCCTGCTCCCCGTCCTGGTCCTTCTCTGCCTCCTGCTCCTTCTCCACCGATTGCGTATTCTCCAACTCCCGCTCCTTCTCCAACACCTTCTCCACCTCCTTCTCCTCCTCCTGCTCCTTGTCAACCTCCTGATCCTTTTCAAGCTCCTGCTCCTTGTTCACCTCCTGCACCTTGTCCACGTCCTGCACCTTGTCCACCTGCAGCTCCTTCTCCTCCTCCTGCTCCTTCTCCTCCTCCTGCAACCTTCTCCCCCTCCTGCTCCTTCTCCCCCTCCTGCTCCTTCTCCTCTTCCTGCTCCTGCTCCCCCTCCTGCTCCTTCTCCTCCTCCTGCTCCTTCTCCACCTCCTGCTCCTTCTTCTCCTCCTGCTCCTTCTCCCCCTCCTGCTCCTTCTCCTCCTCCTGCTACTTCACCTCCTCCTGCTCCTTCTTCACCTCCTGCTCCTGCTCCTCCTCCTCCACCTCCTGCTCCATTTCCACCTCCTGCTCAACCTCCTCCTGCTCCTTCTACTCCTCCTGATCAATATCCTCCTCCTGCTCCACCTCCTCCCCCTGCTCCTTCTCCACCTCCTGCTCCACCTCCTCCTCCTGCTCCACCTCCTCCTCCTGCCCCTTCTTCACCTACTGCTCCACCTCGTGCTCCTTCTCCTCCTCCTGTTACTTCTCTTCTTCCTGTTCCTTCTCCTCCTTCAGCTCCTTCTTCTCCTCCTGCCCCCTCTCCACCTCCGGCTCCATCTCCATCTCCGGCTCCTTCTCCACCCTCGGCTCCTTCTCTACGTCCGGCTCATTCTCAACCTCCTGCTCCTTCTCCATCTCCTGCTCAACCTCATCCTGCTCCATCTCGAACTCCTTCTCCCACTCCTGTTCAAGCTCCTCCTCCTGCTTATTCTCCAACTCCTTCTCCTTCTCCACCTCCTGCTTATTATCCAACTCCTTCTCCTTCTCCACCTCCTGCTCCTTCTCCACCTCCTGCTCCTTCACCTCCTCCTGCTCATTCTCCACTTCCTGCTCCACCTCCTCCACCTGCCCCTTCTTCACCGACTGCTCCACCTCGTGCTCCTTCTCCTCCTCCTGTTACTTCTCTTCCTCCTGTTCCTTCTCCTCCTTCATCTCCTTCTTCTCCTCCAGCCCCCTGTCCACCTCCGGCTCCATCTCCATCTCCGGCTCCTTCTCCACCCTCGGCTCCTTCTCTACGTCCGGCTCATTCTCCACCTCCTGCTCCTTCTCCATCTCCTGCTCAACCTCATCCTGCTCCATCTCCAACTCCTTCTCCCACTCCTGCTCAAGCTCCTCCTGCGTATTCTCCAACTCCTTCTCCTTCTCCACCTCCTGCTTATTCTCCAACTCCTTCTCCTTCTCCACCTCCTGCTCCTTCTCCACCTCCTGCTCCTTCTACTACTCCTGATCAACATCCTCCACCTGCTCCACCTCCTCCACCTGCTCCTTCTCCACCTCCAGCTCCACCTCCTCCTCCTGCAACACCTCCTCCTGATCCACCTCCTCCTCCTGCTCCTTCTCCTCCTCCAGCTCCTTCGCCACCTCCTGCTTGTTCTCTTCCTTCTGCTCCTTCTCCAAATCCTGCTCCTTCTCCAATTCCTGCTCAACTTCCTCCTGCTCCTTCTCCTCCTCCTGCTCCTTCTCCTCCTCCAGCTCCTTCTTCACCTCCTGCTCCTACTCCTCCTCCTCCACCTCCTGCTCCATTTCCACCTCCTGCTCAACGTGATCATGCTCCATCTCCAACTCCTTCTCCCACTCCTGCTCAAGCTCCTCCTCCTGCTTATTCTCCAACTCCTTCTGCTTCTCCACC
The DNA here is from genome assembly GCF_035084215.1 of Heptranchias perlo. Lineage (NCBI taxonomy): Eukaryota > Metazoa > Chordata > Chondrichthyes > Hexanchiformes > Hexanchidae > Heptranchias > Heptranchias perlo. The sequence goes on along the minus strand of NW_027139793.1, from coordinate 2,836,050 downwards.
TCCTGCTCCTCCTCCACCTCCTGCTCCTTCTCGAACTCCTACTCCTTCTCCACCTCCTGCTCCTTCGCCACTCCTGCTCCTTCTCCTCCTCCTGCACCTTCTCCTCCTCCTGCTCCTTCTCCTCCTCCTGCTTCTTCTCCAACTCCTTCACCTACTCCCACTCCTGGTCCTTCTCCGCCTCCTGCTTCTTCTCCACCGATTGCATCTTCTCCACTTCCTGTTCCTCCTCCTCCTCCTGCTCTTTCACCACCTCCTTATCCTCGTCCACGTCCTTCTCGCCCTCCTGCTTCTTCTCCCCCACATGCTCCTTCTCGTCCTCCTGCTCCTTCTCCACCTCCTGCTCCTTCTCCACTTGCTGCTCCTTCTCCACTCCTGCTCATTCACCACCTCCTGCTACTTCTTCTCCTCCTTCTCCTCCTCCTGCTCCTTCTCCACCTCCTGCTCCTTCGCCACTCCTGCTCCTTCTCCTCCTCCTGCACCTTCTCCTCCTCCTGCTCCTTCTCCTCCTCCTGCTTCTTCTCCAACTCCTTCACCTACTCCCACTCCTGGTCCTTCTCCGCCTCCTGCTTCTTCTCCACCGATTGCATCTTCTCCACTTCCTGTTCCTCCTCCTCCTCCTGCTCTTTCACCACCTCCTTATCCTCGTCCACGTCCTTCTCGCCCTCCTGCTTCTTCTCCCCCACATGCTCCTTCTCGTCCTCCTGCTCCTTCTCCACCTCCAGCTCTTTCTCCACTTGCTGCTCCTTCTCCTCCTCCTGCTCCTTCTCCACCTCCCGCTCCTTGTCTCCCTCCTGCTCCTTCTTCACCTCCTGCTCCTTCTCCAACTCATGCTGCTTCTCTACCTCCTGCTACTACTCCTCCTCCTGCTCCTGCTCCTCCTCCTGCTCCTTGTTCTTCTCCTGCTCCTTTTCCACTCCTGCTCCTGCTCCTCCTCCTGCTCCTTCTTCTTCTCCTGCTCCTTCTCCACTCCTGCTCCATCTCCACCTCCGACTTCGTCTCCTCCTCCTGCTCTGCTCCTCCTCCTGCTCCTTCTCCATCTCCTGCTCCTTCTCCTTCTCCTGTTCTTTCTTCTCCGCCTGCTCCTTCTCCTCCTCATGGTCCTTTTCCACCTCCTGCTCCTTGTCTTCCTCCTGCTCCTTATCTCCCTCCTGCTCCGTCTCCACCTCCTGCTCGTTCTCAACCTCCTGCTCCTTCTCCACCTCCAGCTGCTTCTCATCTTGCGCCTTCTCCACCTCCTGCTCCTTCTCCACCTCCTGCTCCTTGTCTTCCTCCTGCTCCTTGTCTCCCTCCTGCTCCTTCTCCTCCTCCTGCTCCGTCTCCACCTCCTGCTCGTTCTCAACCTCCTGCTCCTTCTCCTTCTCCAGCTCCTTCTCCACCTCCTGCTCCTTCTCCACCTCCTGCTGCTTCTTATCTTGCGCCGTCTCCACCTCCTGTTCCTTCCCCTCCTCCTGCTCCTACTCCTCCTCCTGCCTCTTCATCTTCTCCTGCTCCTTCTCCACTCCTGCTCCTTTTCCTCCTACTGCTCCTTTACCTCCTCCTGCTACTACTCCTCCTCCTACTCCTGCTCCTCCTCCTGCTCCTTCTTCTTCTCCTGCTCCTTCTCCACTCCTGCTCCATCTCCACCTCGGACTTCTTCTCCTCCTCCTGCTCTGCTCCTCCTCCTGCTCCTTCTCCACCTCCTGCTCCTTCTCCACCCCCTGCTCCTTCTCATCCTCCTGCTCCTACTGCTCCTCCTGCTTCATCTTCTTCTCCTGCTCATGCTCCACTCCTGCTCCTTCTCCTCCTCCTGCTCCTTCTCCACCTCCTGCTCCTTCTCCACCTCCTCCTCCTGCTTCTTCTCCAACTCCTTCATCTACTCCCCCTCCTGGTCCTTCTCCGCCTCCTGCTCCTTCTCCACCGATTGCATCTTCTGCACTTCCTGTTCCTCCTCCTCCTCCTGCTCCTTCTCCACCTCCTTCTCCTCGTCCACGTCCTTCTACTCCTCCTGCTCCTTGTCCCTCTCCTGCTCCTTGTCCACCTCCTGCTCCTTGTCCACCTCCTGCTCCGTCTCCACCTCCTGCTCCTTCTCCACCTCCTGCCCTTTCTTCTCCTCCTGCTCCTGCACCTCCTCCTGCTTCTTCTCCAACTCCTTCTCCTGCTCCTCCTCCTGGTCCTTCTCCGCCTACTGCTCCTTCTGCTCATGTTGCGCCTTGTCCACCTCCTGCTCCTTCTCATCCTCCTGCTCCTACTCCTCCTCCTGCTTCATCTTCTTCTCCTGCTCATGCTCCACTCCTGCTCCTTCTCCTCCTCCTGCTCCTTCTCCACCTCCTGCTCCTTCTCCACCTCCTGCTCCTTCTTCTCCTCCTGCTCCTGCTCCTCTTCCAGCATCTTCTCCAACTCCTGCTCTTTCTGCGCATCCTGCTCCTTCTCGTCCTCCTGTTCGTTCTCCTCCTCCTGCTCCTTCTCCACCTCCTTCTACTCCTCCACCTCCTTCTCCTCCTCCTGCTCCGTGTCCACCTCCTGCTCCTTGTCCACCTCCTGCTCCTTGTTCACCTCCTTCTCAACCTCATCCTCCTTCTACACCTCCTGCTCCCTGTCCACCTCCTGCTCCTTGTACACCTCCTGCTTCTTGTCCACCTCCTCCTCCGTGTCCATCTCCTGATTCTTGTCCACCTACTGCTCCTTGTCCACCTCCTGCTCCTTGTCCATCTCCTGCTCCTTGTCCACGTCCTGCTCCTTCTCGCCCTCCTGCTCCTGATCGCCCTCTTGCTCCTTCTCGCCCTCCTGCTCCTTCTCGCCCTCCTGCTCCTTCTCGCTCCCCTGTTCCTTCTCCACCTCCTGCTCGTTCTCCATCTCCTGCTCCTACTCCACCTCCTGCTCCTTCTCCAACTCCTGCTCCTTCTCCTCCTCCTCCTACTCCTTCTCCCCCTCCTGCTCCTTCTCCACCTCCGTTTCCTTCTCGACCTCCTGCTCCTTCTGCTCATCTTGCGCCTTGTCCACCTCCTGTTCCTTCTCCTCCTCCTGCTACTACTCCTCCTCCTGCTCCATCTTCTTCTCCTGCTCCTTCTCCACTCCTGCTCCTTCTCCTCCTCCTGCACCTTCTCCTCCTCCTGCTCCTTCTCCTCCTCCTGCTCCATCTTCTTCTCCTGCTCCATCTCCACTCCTGCTCCTTCTCCTCCTCCTGCACCTTCTCCTCCTCCTGCTCCTTCTCCACCTCCTGCTCCTACTCCTCCTCCTGCTTCTTCTCCAACTCCTTCATCTACTCCCCCTCCTGGTCCTTCTCCGCCTCCTGCTCCTTCTCCACCGATTGCATCTTCTGCACTTCCTGTTCCTCCTCCTCCTCCTGCTCCTTCTCCACCTCCTTCTCCTCGTCCACGTCCTTCTCCTCCTCCTGCTCCTTGTCCACCTCCTGCTCCTTGTCCACCTCCTGCTCCATCTCGCCCTCCTGCTCCTTCTCGCCCTCCAGCTCCTTCTCGCCCTCCTGCTCCTTCTCGCCCTCCTGCTTCTACTCCCCCTCATGCTCCTTCTCGTCCTCCTGCTCCTTCTCCTCTTCTTGCGCCTTCTCCACCTCCTGCTCTTTCTTCTTCACCTGCTCCTTCTGCACTCCTGCTCCTTCTCCTCCTCCTGCTCCTTCTCCACCTCCTGCTCCTTCTCCACTTGCTGCTCCTTCTCCACTCCTGCTCATTCACCACCTCCTGCTACTTCTTCTCCTCCTTCTCCTCCTCCTGCTCCTTCTCCACCTCCCGCTCATTGTCTCCCTCCTGCTCCTTCTTTACCTCCTGCTCCTTCTCCAACTCATGCTGCTTCTCTACCTCCTGCTACTCCTCCTCCTCCTGCTTCTTCTCCAACTCCTTCATCTACTCCCCCTCCTGGTCCTTCTCCGCCGCCTGCTCATTCACCACCGATTGCATCTTCTCCACTTCCTGTTCCTCCTCCTCCTCCTGCTCCTTCTCCACCTCCTTCTCCTCATCCACGTCCTTCTCCTCCTCCTGCTCCTTGTCCACCTCCTGCTCCTTGTCCACCTCCTGCTCCATCTCGCCCTCCTGCTCCTTCTCGCCCTCCAGCTCCTTCTCGCCCTCCTGCTCCTTCTCCTCTTCTTGAGCCTTCTCCACCTCCTGGTCTTTCTTCTTCACCTGCTACTTCTGCACTCCTGCTCCTTCTCCTCGTCCTGCTCCTTCTCCTCCTCCTGCTCCTTCTCCACCTCCTACCTCTTCTCCCCCTCCTGCTCCTTCTCCACCTCCGTTTCCTTCTCGACCTCCTGCTCCTTCTGCTCATCTTGCGCCTTGTCCACTCCTGCTCCTTCTCCTCCTCCTGCACCTTCTCCCCCTCCTGGTCCTTCTCCGCCTCCTGCTCCTTCTCCATCGATTGCATCTTCTGCACTTCCTGTTCCTCCCCCTCCTCCTGCTCCTTCTCCACCTCCTTCTCCTCGTCCACGTCCTTCTCCTCCTCCTGCTCCTTCTCCACCTCCGGCTCCTTGTCTCCCTCCTGCTCCTTCTTTACCTCCTGCTCCTTCTCCAACTCATGCTGCTTCTCTACCTCCTGCTACTCCTCCTCCTCCTGCTTCTTCTCCAACTCCTTCATCTACTCCCCCTCCTGGTCCTTCTCCGCCGCCTGCTCATTCACCACCGATTGCATCTTCTCCACTTCCTGTTCCTCCTCCTCCTCCTGCTCCTTCTCCACCTCCTTCTCCTCATCCACGTCATTCTCCTCCTCCTGCTCCTTGTCCACCTCCTGCTCCTTGTCCACCTCCTGCTCCATCTCGCCCTCCTGCTCCTTCTCGCCCTCCAGCTCCTTCTCGCCCTCCTGCTCCTTCTCCTCTTCTTGAGCCTTCTCCACCTCCTGGTCTTTCTTCTTCACCTGCTACTTCTGCACTCCTGCTCCTTCTCCTCGTCCTGCTCCTTCTCCTCCTCCTGCTCCTTCTCCACCTCCTACTTCTTCTCCCCCTCCTGCTCCTTCTCCACCTCCGTTTCCTTCTCGACCTCCTGCTCCTTCTGCTCATCTTGCGCCTTGTCCACTCCTGCTCCTTCTCCTCCTCCTGCACCTTCTCCCCCTCCTGGTCCTTCTCCGCCTCCTGCTCCTTCTCCATCGATTGCATCTTCTGCACTTCCTGTTCCTCCCCCTCCTCCTGCTCCTTCTCCACCTCCTTCTCCTCGTCCACGTCCTTCTCCTCCTCCTGCTCCTTGTCCACCTCCTGCTCCTTGTCCACCTCCTGCTCCATCTTGCCCTCCTGCTCCTTCTCGCCCTCCTGCTCCTTCTCGCCCTCCTGCTCCTTCTCGCCCTGCTGCTCCTTCTCGCTCCCCTGTTCCTTCTCCACCTCCTGCTCGTTCTCCATCTCCTGCTCCTACTCCACCTCCTGCTCCTTCTCCACCTCCTGCTCCTTCTCCTACTCCTACTCCTTCTACCCCTACTGCTCCTTCTCCACCTCCGTTTCCTTCTCGACCTCCTGCTCCTTCTGCTCATCTTGCGCCTTGTCCACCTCCTGCTCCTTCTCCTCCTCCTGCTACTACTCCTCCTCCTGCTCCATCTTCTTCTCCTGCTCCTTCTCCACTCCTGCTCCTTCTCCTCCTCCTGCACCTTCTCCTCCTCCTGCTCCTTCTCCTCCTCCTGCTCCATCTTCTTCTCCTGCTCCTTCTCCACTCCTGCTCCTTCTCCTCCTCCTGCACCTTCTCCTCCTCCTGCTCCTTCTCCACCTCCTGCTCCTACTCCTCCTCCTGTTTCTTCTCCAACTCCTTCATCTACTCCCGCTCCTGGTCCTTCTCCGCCTCCTGCTCCTTCTCCACCGATTGCATCTTCTGCACTTCCTGTTCCTCCTCCTCCTCCTGCTCCATCTCCACCTCCTTCTCCTCGTCCACGTCCTTCTCCTCCTCCTGCTCCTTGTCCACCTCCTGCTCCTTGTCCACCTCCTGCTCCATCTCGCCCTCCTGCTCCTTCTCGCCCTCCTGCTCCTTCTCGCCCTCCTGCTTCTACTCCCCCTCATGCTCCTTCTCGTCCTCCTGCTCCTTCTCCACCTCCAGCTCTTTCTCCACTTGCTGCTTCTTCTCTATTCCTGCTCATTTACCACCTCCTTCTCCTTCTTCTCCTCCTTCTCCTCCTCCTGCTCCTTCTCCACCTCCCGCTCCTTGTCTCCCTCCTGCTCCTTCTTCACCTCCTGCTCCTTCTCCAACTCATGCTGCTTCTCTACCTCCTGCTACTACTCCTCCTCCTACTCCTGCTCCTCCTCCTGCTCCTTCTTCTTCTCCTGTTCCTTTTCCACTCCTGCTCCTGCTCCTCCTCCTGCTCCATCTTCTTCTTCTGCTCCTTCTCCACTCCTGCTCCATCTCCACCTCGGACTTCTTCTCCTCCTCCTGCTCTGCTCCTCCTCCTGCTCCTTCTCCACCTCCTGCTCCTTCTCCACCTCCTGCTCCTTGTCATCCTCCTGCTCCGACTCCTCCTCCTGCTTCATCTCCCTCTCCTGCTCATGCTCCACTCCTGCTCCTTCTCCACCTCCTGCTCCTTCTCCTCCTCCTGCACCTTCTCCTCCTCCTGCTCCTTCTCCACATCCTGCTCCTACTCCTCCTCCTGCTTCTTCTCCAACTCCTTCATCTACTCCCCCTCTTGGTCCTTCTCCGCCTCCTGCTCCTTCTCCACCGATTGCATCTTCTCCACTTCCTGTTCCTCCTCCTCCTCCTGCTCCTTCTCCACCTCCTTCTCCTCGTCCACGTCCTTCTCCTCCTACTGCTCCTTGTCCACCTCCTGCTCCTTGTCCACCTCCGTTTCCTTCTCGACCTCCTGCTCCTTCTGCTCATCTTGCGCCTTGTCCACCTCCTGTTCCTTCTCCTCCTCCTTCTACTACTCCTCCTCCTGCTCCATCTTCTTCTCCTGCTCCTTCTCCACTCCTGCTCCTTCTCCTCCTCCTGCACCTTCTCCTCCTCCTGCTCCTTCTCCTCCTCCTGCTCCATCTTCTTCTCCTGCTCCTTCTCCACTGCTGCTCCTTCTCCTCCTCCTGCACCTTCTCCTCCACCTTCTCCTTCTCAACCTCCTGCTCCTACTCCTCCTCCTGCTTCTTCTCCAACTCCTTCATCTACTCCCCCTCCTGGTCCTTCTCCGCCTCCTGCTCCTTCTCCACCGATTGCATCTTCTGCACTTCCTGTTCCTCCTCCTCCTCCTGCTCCTTCTCCACCTCCTTCTCCTCGTCCACGTCCTTCTCCTCCTCCTGCTCCTTGTCCACCTCCTGCTCCTTGTCCACCTCCTGCTCCATCTTGCCCTCCTGCTCCTTCTCGCCCTCCTGCTCCTTCTCGCCCTCCTGCTTCTACTCCCCCTCTTGCTCCTTCTCGCCCTCCTGCTCCTTCTCGCCCTCCTGCTCCTTCTCGCTCCCCTGTTCCTTCTCCACCTCCTGCTCGTTCTCCATCTCCTGCTCCTACTCCACCTCCTGCTCCTTCTCCACCTCCTGCTCCTTCTCCTCCTCCTACTCCTTCTACCCCTACTGCTCCTTCTCCACCTCCGTTTCCTTCTCGACCTCCTGCTCCTTCTGCTCATCTTGCGCCTTGTCCACCTCGTGCTCCTTCTCCTCCTCCTGCTACTACTCCTCCTCCTGCTCCATCTTCTTCTCCTGCTCCTTCTCCACTCCTGCTCCTTCTCCTCCTCCTGCACCTTCTCCTCCTCCTGCTCCTTCTCCTCCTCCTGCACCTTCTCCTCCTCCTGCTCCTTCTCCACCTCCTGCTCCTACTCCTCCTCCTGCTTCTTCTCCAACTCCTTCATCTACTCCCCCTCCTGGTCCTTCTCCGCCTCCTGCTCCTTCTCCACCGATTGCATCTTCTGCACTTCCTGTTCCTCCTCCTCCTCCTGCTCCTTCACCGCTTCCTTCTCCTCGTCCACGTCCTTCTCCTCCTCCTGCTCCTTGTCCACCTCCTGCTCCTTGTCCACCTCCTGCTCCATCTCGCCCTCCTGCTCCTTCTCGCCCTCCTGCTCCTTCTCACCCTCCTGCTTCTACTCCCCCTCATGCTCCTTCTCGTCCTCCTGCTCCTTATCCACCTCCAGCTCTTTCTCCACTTGCTGCTCCTTCTCCATTCCTGCTCATTTACCACCTCCTTCTCCTTCTTCTCCTCCTTCTCCTCCTCCTGCTCCTTCTCCACCTCCCGCTCCTTGTCTCCCTCCTGCTCCTTCTTCACCTCCTGCTCCTTCTGCAACTCATGCTGCTTCTCTACCTCCTGCTAATACTCCTCCTCCTACTCCTGCTCCTCCTCCTGCTCCTTCTCCACCTCCTGCTCCTTGTCATCCTCCTGCTCCGACTCCTCCTCCTGCTTCATCTTCTTCTCCTGCTCATGCTCCACTCCTGCTCCATCTCCACCTCGGACTTCTTCTCCTCCTCCAGCTCTGCTCCTCCTCCTGCTCCTTCTCCACCTCCTGCTCCTTCTCCACCTCCTGCTCCTTGTCATCCTCCTGCTCCGACTCCTCCTCCTGCTTCATCTTCTTCTCCTGCTCATGCTCCACTCCTGCTCCTTCTCCTCCTCCTGCTCCTTCTCCTCCTCCTGCTCCTTCTCCACCTCCTGCTCCTTCTCCTCCTCCTGCACCTTCTCCTCCTCCTGCTCCTTCTCCACATCCTGCTCCTACTCCTCCTCCTGCATCTTCTCCAACATATACTCCCCCTCCTGGTCCTTCTCCGCCTCCTGCTCCTTCTCCACCGATTGCATCTTCTCCACTTCCTGTTCCTCCTCCTCCTCCTGCTCCTTCTCTACCTCCTTCTCCTCGTCCACGTCCTTCTCCTCCTCCTGCTCCTTGTCCACCTCCTGCTCCTTGTCCACCTCCTGCTCCATCTCGCCCTCCTGCTCCTTCTCTCCCTCCAGCTCCCTCTCGCCCTCCTGCTCCTTCTCGCCCTCCTGCTTCTACTCCCCCTCATGCTCCTTCTCATCCTCCTGCTCCTTCTCCTCTTCTTGCGCCTTCTCCACCTCCTGCTCTTTCTTCTTCACCTGCTCCTTCTGCACTCCTGCTCCTTCACCTCCTCCTGCTCCTTCTCCACCTCCTGCTCGTTCTCCACTTGCTGCTCCTTCTCCACTCCTGCTCATTCACCACCTCCTGCTACTTCTTCTCCTCCTTCTCCTCCTCCTGCTCCTTCTCCACCTCCCGCTCCTTGTCTCCCTCCTGCTCCTTCTTTACCTCCTGCTCCTTCTCCAACTCATGCTGCTTCTCTACCTCCTGCTACTCCTCCTCCTCCTGCTTCTTCTCCAACTCCTTCATCTGCTCCCCCTCCTGGTCCTTCTCCGCCTCCTGCTCCTTCTCCACCGATTGCATCTTCTCCACTTCCTGTTCCTCCTCCTCCTCCTGCTCCTTCTCCACCTCCTTCTCCTCATCCACGTCCTTCTCCTCCTCCTGCTCCTTGTCCACCTCCTGCTCCTTGTCCACCTCCTGCTCCATCTCGCCCTCCTGCTCCTTCTCGCCCTCCAGCTCCTTCTCGCCCTCCTGCTCCTTCTCCTCTTCTTGCGCCTTCTCCACCTCCTGGTCTTTCTTCTTCACCTGCTCCTTCTGCACTCCTGCTCCTTCTCCTCCTCCTGCTCCTTCTCCTCCTCCTGCTCCTTCTCCACCTCCTACTCCATCTCCCCCTCCTGCTCCTTCTCCACCTCCGTTTCCTTCTCGACCTCCTGCTCCTTCTGCTCATCTTGCGCCTTGTCCACTCCTGCTCCTTCTCCTCCTCCTGCACCTTCTCCCCCTCCTGGTCCTTCTCCGCCTCCTGCTCCTACTCCTCCTCCTGCTTCTTCTCCAACTCCTTCATCTACTCCCCCTCCTGGTCCTTCTCCGCCTCCTGCTCCTTCTCCACCGATTGCATCTTCTGCACTTCCTGTTCCTCCTCCTCCTCCTGCTCCTTCACCGCTTCCTTCTCCTCGTCCACGTCCTTCTCCTCCTCCTGCTCCTTGTCCACCTCCTGCTCCTTGTCCACCTCCTGCTCCATCTCGCCCTCCTGCTCCTTCTCGCCCTCCTGCTCCTTCTCGCCCTCCTGCTTCTACTCCCCCTCATGCTCCTTCTCGTCCTCCTGCTCCTTCTCCACCTCCAGCTCTTTCTCCACTTGCTGCTCCTTCTCCATTCCTGCTCATTTACCACCTCCTTCTCCTTCTTCTCCTCCTTCTCCTCCTCCTGCTCCTTCTCCACCTCCCGCTCCTTGTCTCCCTCCTGCTCCTTCTTCACCTCCTGCTCCTTCTCCAATTCATGCTGCTTCTCTACCTCCTGCTACTACTCCTCCTCCGACTCCTGCTCCTCCTCCTGCTCCTTCTCCACCTCCTGCTCCTTGTCATCCTCCTGCTCCGACTCCTCCTCCTGCTTCATCTTCCTCTCCTGCTCATGCTCCACTCCTGCTCCATCTCCACCTCGGACTTCTTCTCCTCCTCCAGCTCTGCTCCTCCTCCTGCTCCTTCTCCACCTCCTGCTCCTTCTCCACCTCCTGCTCCTTGTCATCCTCCTGCTCCGACTCCTCCTCCTGCTTCATCTTCTTCTCCTGCTCATGCTCCACTCCTGCTCCTTCTCCTCCTCCTGCTCCTTCTCCTCCTCCTGCTCCTTCTCCACCTCCTGCTCCTTCTCCTCCTCCTGCACCTTCTCCTCCTCCTGCTCCTTCTCCACATCCTGCTCCTACTCCTCCTCCTGCATCTTCTCCAACATATACTCCCCCTCCTGGTCCTTCTCCGCCTCCTGCTCCTTCTCCACCGATTGCATCTTCTCCACTTCCTGTTCCTCCTCCTCCTCCTGCTCCTTCTCTACCTACTTCTCCTCGTCCACGTCCTTCTCCTCCTCCTGCTCCTTGTCCACCTCCTGCTCCTTGTCCACCTCCTGCTCCATCTCGCCCTCCTGCTCCTTCTCTCCCTCCAGCTCCCTCTCGCCCTCCTGCTCCTTCTCGCCCTCCTGCTTCTACTCCCCCTCATGCTCCTTCTCATCCTCCTGCTCCTTCTCCTCTTCTTGCGCCTTCTCCACCTCCTGCTCTTTCTTCTTCACCTGCTCCTTCTGCACTCCTGCTCCTTCACCTCCTCCTGCTCCTTCTCCACCTCCTGCTCGTTCTCCACTTGCTGCTCCTTCTCCACTCCTGCTCATTCACCACCTCCTGCTACTTCTTCTCCTCCTTCTCCTCCTCCTGCTCCTTCTCCACCTCCCGCTCCTTGTCTCCCTCCTGCTCCTTCTTTACCTCCTGCTCCTTCTCCAACTCATGCTGCTTCTCTACCTCCTGCTACTCCTCCTCCTCCTGCTTCTTCTCCAACTCCTTCATCTGCTCCCCCTCCTGGTCCTTCTCCGCCTCCTGCTCCTTCTCCACCGATTGCATCTTCTCCACTTCCTGTTCCTCCTCCTCCTCCTGCTCCTTCTCCACCTCCTTCTCCTCATCCACGTCCTTCTCCTCCTCCTGCTCCTTGTCCACCTCCTGCTCCTTGTCCACCTCCTGCTCCATCTCGCCCTCCTGCTCCTTCTCGCCCTCCAGCTCCTTCTCGCCCTCCTGCTCCTTCTCCTCTTCTTGCGCCTTCTCCACCTCCTGGTCTTTCTTCTTCACCTGCTCCTTCTGCACTCCTGCTCCTTCTCCTCCTCCTGCTCCTTCTCCTCCTCCTGCTCCTTCTCCACCTCCTACTCCATCTCCCCCTCCTGCTCCTTCTCCACCTCCGTTTCCTTCTCGACCTCCTGCTCCTTCTGCTCATCTTGCGCCTTGTCCACTCCTGCTCCTTCTCCTCCTCCTGCACCTTCTCCCCCTCCTGGTCCTTCTCCGCCTCCTGCTCCTACTCCTCCTCCTGCTTCTTCTCCAACTCCTTCATCTACTCCCCCTCCTGGTCCTTTCCGCCTCCTGCTCCTTCTCCACAGATTGCATCTTCTCCACTTCCTGTTCCTCCTCCTCCTCCTGCTCATTCTCCACCTCCTTCTCCTCGTCCACATCCTTCTCCTCCTCCTGCTCCTTGTCCCCCTCCTGCTCCTTGTCCACCTCCTGCTCCATCTCGCCCTCTTGCTCCTTCTCGCCCTCCTGCTTCTTCTCGCCCTCCTGCTTCTACTCCCCCTCATGCTCCTTCTCGTCCTCCTGCTCCTTCTCCACCTCCAGCTCTTTCTCCACTTGCTGCTCCTTCTCCTCCTCCTGCTCCTTCTCCACCTCCCGCTCCTTGTCTCCCTCCTGCTCCTTCTTCACCACCTGCTCCTTCTCCAACTCATGCTGCTTCTCTACCTCCTGCTACTACTCCTCCTCCTACTCCTGCTCCTCCTCCTACTCCTGCTCCTCCTCCTGCTCCTTCTTCTTCTCCTGCTCCTTTTCCACTCCGGCTCCTGCTCCTCCTCCTGCTCCATCTTCTTCTCCTGCTCCTTCTCCACTCCTGCTCCATCTCCACCTCGGACTTCTTCTCCTCCTCCTGCTCTGCTCCTCCTCCTGCTCCTTCTCCACCTCCTGCTCCTTCTCCACCTCCTGCTCCTTCTCATCCCCCTGCTCCTACTCCTCCTCCTGCTTCATCTTCTTCTCCTGCTCATGCTCCACTCCTGCTCCTTCTCCTCCTCCTGCTCCTTCTCCACATCCTGCTCCTTCTCCACCTCCTGCTCCTTCTCCTCCTCCTGCACCTTCTCCTCCTCCTGCTCCTTCTCCACCTCCTGCTCCTACTCCTCCTCCTGCTTCTTCTCCAACTCCTTCATCTACTCCCCCTCCTGGTCCTTCTCCGCCTCCTGCTCCTTCTCCACCGATTGCATCTTCTCCACTTCCTGTTCCTCCTCCTCCTCCTGATCCTTCTCCACTTCCTTCTCCTCGTCCATGTCCTTCTCCTCCTCCTGCTCCTTGTCCACCTCATGCTCCTTGTCCACCTCCTGCTCCATCTCGCCCTCCTGCTCCATCTAGCCCTCCAGCTCTTTCTCGCCCTCCTGCTCCATCTCGCCCTCCTGCTTCTACTCCCCCTCATGCTCCTTCTCGTCCTCCTGCTCCTTCTCCTCTTCTTGCGCCTTCTCCAACTCCTGCTCTTTCTTCTTCACCTGCTCCTTCTGCACTCCTGCTCCTTCTCCTCCTCCTGCTCCTTCTCCTCCTCCTGCTCCTTCTCCACCTCCTGCTCCTTCTCCACCTCCTTCTCCTTCTCCTCCTCCTGCTCCTACTCCACCTCCTGCTCCTTCTCCACTCCTGCTCATTCACGACCTCCTGCTCATTCTTCTCCTCCTTCTCCTCTTCCTGCTCTATCTCCACCTCCTGCTCCTTCTCCTCTTCTTGCGCCTTCTCCACCTCCTGCTGTTTCTTCTTCTCCTGCTCATTCTGCACTCCTGCTCCTTCTCCTCCTCCTGCTCCTTCTCCACCTCCTGCTCCTTCTCCTCCCCATGTTCCTTCTCCTCCTCCTGATCCTTCTCCACGTCCTTCTCCTCCTCCATCTCCTTCTCCTCCTCCTGCTCCTTGTCCACCTACTTCTCCTTATCTACCTCCTGCTCCTTGTCCACCTCCGTCTCCATGTTCACCTCCTGCTCATTATCCACCTCCTGCTCCGTATCCAACTCCTGATCCTTGTCCACCTCCTGATCATTGTACACCTCCTGCTCCTTGTCCACCTAGTGCTCCATCTCGCCCTCCTGCTGCATCTCGTCCTCCAGCTCCTTCTCGCCCTCCTGCTCCTTCTCGCCCTCCTGCTCCTTCTCCACCTCCTGCTCCTTCTCCACCTCCTGCTCCTGCTCCTCCTCCTGCTTCTTCTCCACCTCCTGTTCCTTCACCTCCTCCTGATCCTTCTCCACGACCTTCTCCTCCTCCATCTCCTTCTCCTCCTCCTGCTCCTTGTCCACCTACTTCTCCTTATCTACCTCCTGCTCCTTGTCCACCTCCGTCTCCATGTCCACCTCCTGCTCATTATCCACCTCCTGCTCCGTATCCACCTCCTGATCCTTGTCCACCTCCTGCTCATTGTCCACCTCCCGCTCCTTGTCCACCTAGTGCTCCATCTCGCCCTCCTGCTCCATCTCGTCCTCCAGCTCCTTCTCGCCCTCCTGCTCCTTCTCGCCCTCCTGCTCCTTCTCGCCCTCCTGCTCCTTTTCCACCTCCTGCTCCTTCTCCACCTCCTGCTCCTTCTTCTCCTCCTGCTCCTGCTCCTCCTCCTGCTTCTTCTCCAAATCCTTCTCATACTCGCCCTCCTGGTCCTTTTCCGCCACCTGCTCCTTCTCCACCTCCTGCTCCTTCTCCACCTCCTGCTCCTTCTCCGCCTCCTGCTCCTTCTCCACCTCATGCTCCTCCACCACATCCAGCTCCACCTCCACCTCCTGCTGCTTCCCCTCCACCTGCTCCATCTCCTCTTTCTGCTCAACCTCTGCCTCCTGCTCCTTCTCCACTTCCTGGTCAAACTCCTCCTCCTGCTCCTTCTCCCCCTCCTGCTCCTGCCTTGCCTGCTACTCCTTCTCCCCACCTGCTCCTTCACCCCCTCCTGCTCCAGCTCCTACTCTACCTCCTGCTCCTTCTCCGTCTCCTGTTCCTTCTCCTCGTCAAGCTCAACCTCGAACTACTGCTCCTTCTCCACCTCCTGCTCTTTCTCCACCTCCTGCTCCTTCTCCACCTCCTGCTCCTCCTCCACCTCCTGCTCCTTTTCCACCTCCTGCTCCTTCTCCACCTCCTGCTCTTTCTCCACCTCTTCCTGCTTCTCCACCTCCTGCTCCTTCTCCGCCTCCTGCTCCTTCTCCGCCTCCTGCTACTTCTCTGCCTGCTGCTCCTTCTCCGCCTCTTGCTGCTTCTATGCCTCCCGCTCCATCTCTCCCTCCGACTCCTGCTCCTTCTCCCCCTCCCGCTCCATCGATACCTCCTGCTCCGTTTCCCCGTCCTGATCCTTCTCCACCTCCTGCTCACTCTCCCACTCCTGCTCACTCACCCCCTCCTGCTCCTTCTCCTCGTCCCGCTCAACCTCCTCCTCCTGCTCCTTCTCCTCCTCCTGCTACTTCTCCACCTCCTGCTCCTCCTCCTTCATCTCCTGCTCCTTCTGCACCTCCTGCTACTTTTCCATATCCAGCTCCACCTCCACCTCCTGCTCATTCTCAACCTCCTGTTCCTTCTCCGCCTCCTGCTCCTTCTCCGCCTCCTGCTCCTTCTCAGCCTCCTGCTCCTTCTCAGCCTCCTGCTCTTTCTATGCCTCCCGCTCCTCCTCCGCCAACTGCTCGTTCACACCCTCCTGATCATTCTCGCCCTCGAGCCCCTCCTCCACCTCCTGTTCCCTCTCCCTCAACTGCTCC
Organism: Heptranchias perlo; assembly: GCF_035084215.1. NCBI lineage: Eukaryota > Metazoa > Chordata > Chondrichthyes > Hexanchiformes > Hexanchidae > Heptranchias > Heptranchias perlo. The sequence continues at coordinate 2,820,921 of NW_027139793.1, read as the reverse complement.
TTCTCCGTCTCCTGCTTCTTCCCCTCCTCCTGATCCTTCTCGTCTTCCTGATCCTTCTAGTCTTCCTGATCCTTCTCGTCTTCCTGATCCTTCTCGTCTTCCTGCTCCTTCTCGTCCTCCTGCTCCTTCTCGTCCTCCTGCTCCTTCTCGTCCTCCTGCTCCTTCTCCTCCTGTTGCTCCTTCTCCCCCTCCTGCTCCTTCTCCCTCTCCTGCTCCTTCTCCTCCTGTTGCTCGTTCTCCACCTCCTGCTCCTGCTCAACGTCTGGCTCCATCTCCTCCTCCTGGCATTCTTCTCTTCGTGCTCCTTCTCCTCCTCCTGCTGCTTCTCCTCGTCCTGCTCCTTCTCTGCACAACCCCTCCTCCTGTTCCTTCTTCTCTTCCTGCTCCTTCTCCACCTTCTGCTCCTTCTCCTCCTTCTGCTCCTCCTCCACCTCCTGTTCCCTCTCCCTCAACTGCTCATTCTCCGTCTCCTGCTTCTTCCCCTCCTCCTGATCCTTCTCGTCTTCCTGATCCTTCTCGTCTTCCTGATCGTTCTCGTCCTCCTGCTCCTTCTCGTCCTCCTGCTCCTTCTCGTCCTCCTGCTGCTTCTCGTTCTCCTGCTCCTTCTCCTCCTCTTGATCCTTCTTCCCCTCCTGCTCCTTCTCCCTCTTCTGCTCCATCTCCCTCTCCTGCTCCTTCTCCACCTCCTGCTCCTTTTCAACGTCTGGCTCTATCTCCTCCTCCTGCTCATTCTTCTCATCGTGCTCCTTCTCCTCCTCCTGCTGCTTCTCCTCGTCCTGCTCCTTCTCTGCTCAACCCCTCCTCCTGTTCCTTCTTCTCTTCCTGCCCCTTCTCCACCTTCTGCTCCTTCTCCTCCTTCTGCTCCTCCTCCACCTCCTGCTCCTTCTACCCCTCCTGCTCCTTCTACCCCTCCTGCTCCTTCTCCTCCTCTTGTTCGTTCTCCTCCTCCAGCTCCTTCTCGTCCTCCAGCTCCTTCTCCCCGTCCTGCTCCTTCTTCAACTGCAGCTCCACCTACGCCTCCTGCTCCTTCTCCACCTCCTGCTCCTTCTCCACCTCCTGCTCCTTCTCCGCCTCCTGCTCCTTCTCCACCTCATGCTCCTCCACCACATCCAGCTCCACCTCCACCTCCTGCTGCTTCCCCTCCACCTGCTCCATCTCCTCTTTCTGCTCAACCTCTGCCTCCTGCTCCTTCTCCACTTCCTGGTCAAACTCCTCCTCCTGCTCCTTCTCCCCCTCCTGCTCCTGCCTTGCCTGCTACTCCTTCTCCCCACCTGCTCCTTCACCCCCTCCTGCTCCAGCTCCTACTCTACCTCCTGCTCCTTCTCCGTCTCCTGTTCCTTCTCCTCGTCAAGCTCAACCTCGAACTACTGCTCCTTCTCCACCTCCTGCTCTTTCTCCACCTCCTGCTCCTTCTCCACCTCCTGCTCCTCCTCCACCTCCTGCTCCTTTTCCACCTCCTGCTCCTTCTCCACCTCCTGCTCTTTCTCCACCTCTTCCTGCTTCTCCACCTCCTGCTCCTTCTCCGCCTCCTGCTCCTTCTCCGCCTCCTGCTACTTCTCTGCCTGCTGCTCCTTCTCCGCCTCTTGCTGCTTCTATGCCTCCCGCTCCATCTCTCCCTCCGACTCCTGCTCCTTCTCCCCCTCCCGCTCCATCGATACCTCCTGCTCCGTTTCCCCGTCCTGATCCTTCTCCACCTCCTGCTCACTCTCCCACTCCTGCTCACTCACCCCCTCCTGCTCCTTCTCCTCGTCCCGCTCAACCTCCTCCTGCTCCTTCTCCTCCTCCTGCTACTTCTCCACCTCCTGCTCCTCCTCCTTCATCTCCTGCTCCTTCTGCACCTCCTGCTACTTTTCCATATCCAGCTCCACCTCCACCTCCTGCTCATTCTCAACCTCCTGTTCCTTCTCCGCCTCCTGCTCCTTCTCCGCCTCCTGCTCCTTCTCAGCCTCCTGCTCCTTCTCCGCCTCCTGCTCTTTCTATGCCTCCCGCTCCTCCTCCGCCAACTGCTCGTTCACACCCTCCTGATCATTCTCGCCCTCGAGCCCCTCCTCCACCTCCTGTTCCCTCTCCCTCAACTGCTCCTTCTCCGTCTCCTGCTTCTTCCCCTCCTCCTGATCCTTCTCGTCTTCCTGATCCTTCTAGTCTTCCTGATCCTTCTCGTCTTCCTGATCCTTCTAGTCTTCCTGATCCTTCTCGTCTTCCTGATCCTTCTCGTCTTCCTGCTCCTTCTCGTCCTCCTGCTCCTTCTCGTCCTCCTGCTCCTTCTCCTCCTGTTGCTCCTTCTCCCCCTCCTGCTCCTTCTCCCCCTCCTGCTCCTTCTCCTCCTGTTGCTCGTTCTCCACCTCCTGCTCCTGCTCAACGTCTGGCTCCATCTCCTCCTCCTGGCATTCTTCTCTTCGTGCTCCTTCTCCTCCTCCTGCTGCTTCTCCTCGTCCTGCTCCTTCTCTGCACAACCCCTCCTCCTGTTCCTTCTTCTCTTCCTGCTCCTTCTCCACCTTCTGCTCCTTCTCCTCCTTCTGCTCCTCCTCCACCTCCTGCTCCTTCTACCCCTCCTGCTCCTTCTACCCCTCCTGCTCCTTCTCCTCCTCCAGCTCCTTCTCCCCGTCCTGCTCCTTCTTCACCTGCAGCTCCACCTCCGCCTCCTGCTCCTTCCCCACCTCCTGCTCCTTCTCCACCTCCTGCTCCTTCTCCGCTTCCTGCTCCTTCTCCACCTCATGCTCCTCCACCACATCCAGCTCCACCTCCACCTCCTGCTGCTTCTCCTCGTCCTGCTCCTTCTCTGCTCAACCCCCTCCGCCTGCTCCTTCTTCTCTTCCTGCTCCTCCTCCACCTTCCGCTCCTTCTCCTCCTTCTGCTCATCCTCCACCTCCTGCTCCTTCTTCCCCACCTGCTCCTTTTACCCCTCCTGCTCCTTCTCCTGCTCTTGTTCGTTCTCCTCCTCCAGCTCCTTCTCCCCGTCCTGCTCCTTCTTCACCTGCAGCTCCACCTCCGCCTCCTGCTCCTTCTCCACCTCCTGCTCCTTCTCCACCTCCTGCTCCTTCTCCGATTCCTGCTCCTTCTCCACCTCATGCTCCTCCACCACATCCAGCTCCACCTCCACCTCCTGCTGCTTCCCCTCCACCTGCTCCATCTCCTCTTTCTGCTCAACCTGCCCCTCCTGCTCCTTCTCCACTTCCTGGTCAAACTCCTCCTCCTGCTCCTTCTCCCCCTCCTGCTCCTGCCTTGCCTGCTGCTCCTTCTCCTCTCCTGCTCCTTCACGCCTCCTGCTCCTGCTCCTTTTTCCCATCCTGCTCCTTCTCCTCGTCCCGCTGAACCTCCTCCTCCTGCTCCTTCTCCTCCACCTGCTCCTTCTCCACCTCCTGCTCCTTCTCCAACTCCTGCTCCTTCTCCACCTCCTGCTCCTTCTCCACCTCCTGCTCCTCCTCCTTCATCTCCTTTCCTTCTCCACCTCCTGCTCCTTTTCCACATCCAGCTCAACCTCCACATCCTGCTCCTTCTCCACCTCATGCTCCTTCTCCAACGACTGCTCCTTCTCCTCCTCCTCCTTCTCCTCCAACTGTTCATTCTCCACCTCGTGCTCCTTCTCCACCTCCTGGTCCTTCTCCATCTACTGCTCCTTCTCCGCCTCCTGCTCCTTCTATGCCTCCCGCTCCATCTCTACCTCCTGCTCCTTCTCCTCCTCATGCTCCTTCTCCACCTCCTGCTCCTTCTCCACCTCCTGCTCCTCCTCCTTCATCTCCTGCTCCTTCTCCACCTCCTGCCCCTTTTCCATATCCAACTCCACCTCCACCTCCTGCTCCTTCTCCACCTCCTGCTCCTTCTCCGCTTCCTGCTCCTTCTCCGCCTCCTGCTCCTTCTCCGCCTACTGCTCCTTCTCTGCCTCCTGCTCCTTCTCCGCCTCCTGCTCCTTCTCCGCCTCCTGCTCCTTCTCCGCCTCCTGCTCCTTCGATGCCTCCCGCTCCTCCTCCGCCGACTGCTCGTTCACACCCTCCTGATCATTCTCGCCCTCGAGCCCCTCCTCCATCTCCTGCGCCCTCTCCCTCAACTGCTCCTTCTCCGTCTCCCGCTTCTTCCCCTCCTCCTGATCCTTCTCGTCTTCCTGATCCGTCTAGTCTTCCTGATCCTTCTCGTATTCCTGATCCTTCTCGTCCTCCTGCTCCTTCTCGTCCTCCTGCTCCTTCTCCTCCTGTTGCTCCTTCTCCCCCTCCTGCTCCTTCTCCCTCTCCTGCTCCTTCTCCCTCTCCTGTTCCTTCTCCTCCTGTTGCTCCTTCTCCACCTCCTGCTCCTTCTCAACGTCTGGCTCCATCTCTTCCTCCTGCTCATTCTCCTCTTCGTGCTCCTTCTCCTCCTCCTGCTGCTTCTCCTCGTCCTGCTCCTTCTCTGCTCAACCCCCTCCGCCTGCTCCTTCTTCTCTTTCTGCTCCTCCTCCACCTTCCGCTCCTTCTCCTCCTTCTGCTCATCCTCCACCTCCTGCTCCTTCTTCCCCTCCTGCTCCTTTTACCCCTCCTGCTCCTTCTCCTCCTCTTGTTCGTTCTCCTCCTCCAGCTCCTTCTCCCCGTCCTGCTCCTTCTTCACCTGCAGCTCCACCTCCGCCTCCTGCTCCTTCTCCACCTCCTGCTCCTTCTCCACCTCCTGCTCCTTCTCCGCTTCCTGCTCCTTCTCCACCTCATGCTCCTCCACCACATCCAGCTCTACCTCCACCTCCTGCTGCTTCCCCTAAACCTGCTCCATCTCCTCTTTCTGCTCAACCTGCCCCTCCTGCTCCTTCTCCACTTCCTGGTCAAACTCCTCCTCCTGCTCCTTCTCCCCCTCCTGCTCCTGCCTTGCCTGCTGCTCCTTCTCCCCTCCTGCTCCTTCACGCCTCCTGCTCCTGCTCCTTTTCCCATCCTGCTCCTTCTCCTCGTCCCGCTCAACCTCCTCCTCCTGCTCCTTCTCCTCCTCCTGCTCCTTCTCCACCTCCTGCTCCTTCTCCAACTCCTTCTCCTTCTCCACCTCCGGCTCCTTCTCCACCTCCTGCTCCTTCTCCACCTCCTGCTCCTCCTCCTTTATCTCCTTTCCTTCTCCACCTCCTGCTCCTTTTCCATATCCAGCTCAACCTCCACATCCTGCTCCTTCTCCACCTCATGCTCCTTCTCCAACGAATGCTCCTTCTCCTCCTCCTTCTTCTCCTCCAACTGTTCATTCTCCACCTCGTGCTCCTTCTCCACCTCCTGGTCCTTCTCCATCTACTGCTCCTTCTCCGCCTCCTGCTCCTTCTATGCCTCCCGCTCCATCTCTACCTCCTGCTCCTTCTCCTCCTCCTGCTCCTTCTCCACCTCCTGCTCCTTCTCCACCTCCTGCTCCTCCTCCTTCATCTCCTGCTCCTTCTCCACCTCCTGCCCCTTTTCCATATCCAACTCCACCTCCACCTCCTGCTCCTTCTCCACCTCCTGCTCCTTCTCCGCTTCCTGCTCCTTCTCCGCCTCCTGCTCCTTCTCCGCCTCCTGCTCCTTCTCCGCCTGCTGCTCCTTCTCCGCCTCCTGCTCCTTCTCCGCCTCCTGCTCCTTCTCCACCTCATGCTCCTCCACCACTTCCAGCTCCACCTCCACCTCCTGCTGCTTCCACTCCACCTGCTCCATCTCCTCTTTCTGCTCAACCTCACCCTCCTGCTCCTTCTACAATTCCTGTTCAAACTCCTCCTCCTGCTCCTTCTCCCCCTCCTCCTCCTGGCTTGCCTGCTGCTCCTTCTCCCCTCCTGCTCCTTCACCCCCTCCTGCTCCTGCTCCTACTCTACCTCCTGCTCATTCTCCGTCTCCTGTTCCTTCTCCTCGTCAAGCTCAACCTCTTCCGACTGCTCCTTCTCCACCTCCTGCTCCTTCTCCACCTCCTGCTCCTTCTCCACCTACTCCTCCTTCTTCACCTCCTGCTCCTTCTCCACCTCCTGCTCCTTCTCCATCTCCTGCTCCTCCTCCACCTCCTGCTGCTTCTCCACCTCCTGCTCCTTCTCCACCTCCTGCTCCTTCTCCACCTCCTGCTCCTTCTCCACCTCCTGCTCCTCCTTCATCTCCTTTCCTTCTCCACCTCCTGCTCTTTTTCCATATCCAGCTCCACCTCCACATCCTGCTCCTTCTCCACCTCATGCTCCTTCTCCAACCACTGCTCCTTCTTCTCCTCCTCCTTCACCATCAACTGTTCATTCTCCACCTCCTGCTCCTTCTCCAACTCCTGCTCCTTCTCCGCCTCCTGCTCCTTCTCCGCCTCCTGCTCCTTCTCCGCCTCCTGCTCCTTCTATGCCTCCCGCTCCGTCTCTACCTCCGACTCCTGCTCCTTGTCTACCTCCTGCTCCTTCTCCACCTCCTGCTCCTTCTCCACCTCCTGCTCCTCCTTCATCTCCTGCTCCTTCTCCACCTCCTGCTCCTTTTCCATATCCAGCTCCACCTCCACCTCCTGCTCATTCTCCACCTCCTGCTCCTTCTCCGCCTCCTGCTCCTTCTCCGCCTACTGCTCCTTCTCAGCCTCCTGCTCCTTCTCCGCCTCCTGCTCCTTCTCCGCCTCCTGCTCATTCTATGCCTCCCGCTCCTCCTCCGCCTACTGCTCGTTCACACCCTCCTGATCATTCTCGCCCTCGAGCCCCTCCTCCACCTCCTGTTCCCTCTCCCTCAACTGCTCATTCTCCGTCTCCTGCTTCTTCCCCTCCTCCTGATACTTCTCGTCTTCCTGATCCTTCTCGTCTTCCTGATCCGTCTCGTCTTCCTGATCCTTCTCGTCTTCCTGCTCCTTCTCGTTCTCCTGCTCCTTCTCGTCCTCCTGCTCCTTCTCGTCTTCCTGCTCCTTCTCGTCCTCCTGCTCCTTCTCCTCCTGTTGCTCCTTCTCTCCATCCTGCTCCTTCTCCCTCTCCTGCTCCTTCACCCTCTCCTGCTCCTTCTCCCTCTCCTGCTCCTTATCCTCCTGTTGCTCCTTCTCCACCTCCTGCTCATTCTCAACGTGTGGCTCCATCTCTTCCTCCTGCTCATTCTCCTCTTCGTGCTCCTTCTCCTCCTCCTGCTGCTTCTCCACGTCCTGCTCCTTCTCTGCTCAACCCCCTCCGCCTGCTCCTTCTTCTCTTCCTGCTCCTCCTCCACCTTCCGCTCCTTCTCCTCCTCATCCTCCACCTCCTGCTCCTTCTTCCCCTCCTGCTCCTTTTACCCCTCCTGCTCCTTCTCCTCCTCTGGTTCGTTCTCCTCCTCCAGGTCCTTCTCCCCGTCCTGCTCCTTCTTCAACTGCAGCTCCACCTACGCCTCCTGCTCCTTCTCCACCTCCTGCTCCTTCTCCACCTCCTGCTCCTTCTCCGCCTCCTGCTCCTTCTCCACCTCATGCTCCTCCACCACTTCCAGCTCCACCTCCACCTCCTGCTGCTTCCACTCCACCTGCTCCATCTCCTCTTTCTGCTCAACCTCACCCTCCTGCTCCTTCTACAATTCCTGGTCAAACTCCTCCTCCTGCTCCTTCTCCCCCTCCTGCTCCTGGCTTGCCTGCTGCTCCTTCTCCCCTCCTGCTCCTTCACCCCCTCCTGCTCCTGCTCCTACTCTACCTCCTGCTCATTCTCCGTCTCCTGTTCCTTCTCCTCGTCAAGCTCAACCTCTTCCGACTGCTCCTTCTCCACCTCCTGCTCCTTCTCCACCTCCTGCTCCTTCTCCACCTACTCCTCCTTCTTCACCTCCTGCTCCTTCTCCACCTCCTGCTCCTTCTCCATCTCCTGCTCCTCCTCCACCTCCTGCTGCTTCTCCACCTCCTGCTCCTTCTCCACCTACTCCTCCTTCTTCACCTCCTGCTCCTTCTCCACCTCCTGCTCCTTCTCCATCTCCTGCTCCTCCTCCACCTCCTGCTGCTTCTCCACCTCCTGCTCCTTCTCCACCTCCTGCTCCTTCTCCACCTCCTGCTCCTCCTCCTTCATCTCCTTTCCTTCTCCACCTCCTGCTCCTTTTCCATATCCAGCTCAACCTCCACATCCTGCTCCTTCTCCACCTCATGCTCCTTCTCCAACGACTGCTCCTTCTCCTCCTCCTCCTTCTCCTCCAACTGTTCATTCTCCACCTCGTGCTCCTTCTCCACCTCCTGGTCCTTCTCCATCTACTGCTCCTTCTCCGCCTCCTGCTCCTTCTCCGCCTCCTGCTCCTTCTCCGCCTCCTGCTCCTTCTCCGCCTCCTGCTCCTTCTGCGCCTCCTGCTCCTTCTATGCCTCCCGCTCCTCCTCCGCCTACTGCTCGTTCACACCCTCCTGATCATTCTCGCCCTCGAGCCCCTCCTCCATCTCCTGCGCCCTCTCCCTCAACTGCTCCTTCTCCGTCTCCTGCTTCTTCCCCTCCTCCTGATCCTTCTCGTCTTCCTGATCCTTCTAGTCTTCCTGATCCTTCTCGTCTTCCTGATCCTTCTCGTCCTCCTGCTCCTTCTCGTCCTCCTGCTCCTTCTCCTCCTGTTGCTCCTTCTCCCCCTCCTGCTCCTTCTCCCTCTTCTGCTCCTTCTCCCTCTCCTGTTCCTTCTCCTCCTGTTGCTCCTTCTCCACCTCCTGCTCCTTCTCAACGTCTGGCTCCATCTCTTCCTCCTGCTCATTCTCCTCTTCGTGCTCCTTCTCCTCCTCCTGCTGCTTCTCCTCGTCCTGCTCCTTCTCTGCTCAACCCCCTCCGCCTGCTCCTTCTTCTCTTTCTGCTCCTCCTCCACCTTCCGCTCCTTCTCCTCCTTCTGCTCATCCTCCATCTCCTGCTCCTTCTTCCCCTCCTGCTCCTTTTACCCCTCCTGCTCCTTCTCCTCCTCTTGTTCGTTCTCCTCCTCCAGCTCCTTCTCCCCGTCCTGCTCCTTCTCCACCTCCTGCTCCTTCTCCACCTCCTGCTCCTTCTCCGCTTCCTGCTCCTTCTCCACCTCATGCTCCTCCACCACATCCAGCTCCACCTCCACCTCCTGCTGCTTCCCCTAAACCTGCTCCATCTCCTCTTTCTGCTCAACCTCCCCCTCCTGCTCCTTCTCCACTTCCTGGTCAAACTCCTCCTCCTGCTCCTTCTCCCCCTCCTGCTCCTGCCTTGCCTGCTGCTCCTTCTCCCCTCCTGCTCCTTCACGCCTCCTGCTCCTGCTCCTTTTTCCCATCCTGCTCCTTCTCTTCGTCCCGCTCAACCTCCTCCTCCTGCTCCTTCTCCTCCTCCTGCTCCTTCTCCACCTCCTGCTCCTTCTCCAACTCCTGCTCCTTCTCCACCTCCGGCTCCTTCTCCACCTCCTGCTCCTTCTCCACCTCCTGCTCCTCCTCCTTCATCTCCTTTCCTTCTCCACCACCTGCTCCTTTTCCATATCCAGCTCAACCTCCACATCCTGCTCCTTCTCCACCTCCTGCTCCTTCTATGCCTCCCGCTCCTCCTCCGCCTACTGCTCGTTCGCACCCTCCTGATCATTCTCGCCGTCGAGCCCCTCCTCCACCTTCTGCTCCCTCTCAATCAACTGCTCCTTCTCCGTCTCCTGCTTCTTCCCCTCCTCCTGATCCTTCTCGTCTTCCTGATCCTTCTCGTCTTCCTGATCGTTCTCGTCCTCCTGCTCCTTCTCGTCCTCCTGCTCCTTCTCGTCCTCCTGCTGCTTCTCGTTCTCCTGCTCCTTCTCCTCCTCTTGATCCTTCTTCCCCGTCCTGCTCCTTCTTCAACTGCAGCTCCACCTACGCCTCCTGCTCCTTCTCCACCTCCTGCTCCTTCTCCACCTCCTGCTCCTTCTCCGCCTCCTGCTCCTTCTCCACCTCATGCTCCTCCACCACATCCAGCTCCACCTCCACCTCCTGCTGCTTCCCCTCCACCTGCTCCATCTCCTCTTTCTGCTCAACCTCTGCCTCCTGCTCCTTCTCCACTTCCTGGTCAAACTCCTCCTACTGCTCCTTCTCCCCCTCCTGCTCCTGCCTTGCCTGCTACTCCTTCTCCCCACCTGCTCCTTCACCCCCTCCTGCTCCAGCTCCTACTCTACCTCCTGCTCCTTCTCCGTCTCCTGTTCCTTCTCCTCGTCAAGCTCAACCTCGAACTACTGCTCCTTCTCCACCTCCTGCTCTTTCTCCACCTCCTGCTCCTTCTCCACCTCCTGCTCCTCCTCCACCTCCTGCTCCTTTTCCACCTCCTGCTCCTTCTCCACCTCCTGCTCTTTCTCCACCTCTTCCTGCTTCTCCACCTCCTGCTCCTTCTCCGCCTCCTGCTCCTTCTCCGCCTCCTGCTACTTCTCTGCCTGCTGCTCCTTCTCCGCCTCTTGCTGCTTCTATGCCTCCCGCTCCATCTCTCCCTCCGACTCCTGCTCCTTCTCCCCCTCCCGCTCCATCGATACCTCCTGCTCCGTTTCCCCGTCCTGATCCTTCTCCACCTCCTGCTCACTCTCCCACTCCTGCTCACTCACCCCCTCCTGCTCCTTCTCCTCGTCCCGCTCAACCTCCTCCTCCTGCTCCTTCTCCTCCTCCTGCTACTTCTCCACCTCCTGCTCCTCTTCCTTCATCTCCTGCTCCTTCTGCACCTCCTGCTACTTTTCCATATCCAGCTCCACCTCCACCTCCTGCTCATTCTCAACCTCCTGTTCCTTCTCCGCCTCCTGCTCCTTCTCCGCCTCCTGCTCCTTCTCAGCCTCCTGCTCCTTCTCAGCCTCCTGCTCTTTCTATGCCTCCCGCTCCTCCTCCGCCAACTGCTCGTTCACACCCTCCTGATCATTCTCGCCCTCGAGCCCCTCCTCCACCTCCTGTTCCCTCTCCCTCAACTGCTCCTTCTCCGTCTCCTGCTTCTTCCCCTCCTCCTGATCCTTCTCGTCTTCCTGATCCTTCTAGTCTTCCTGATCCTTCTCGTCTTCCTGATCCTTCTCGTCTTCCTGCTCCTTCTCGTCCTCCTGCTCCTTCTCGTCCTCCTGCTCCTTCTCGTCCTCCTGCTCCTTCTCCTCCTGTTGCTCCTTCTCCCCCTCCTGCTCCTTCTCCCTCTCCTGCTCCTTCTCCTCCTGTTGCTCGTTCTCCACCTCCTGCTCCTGCTCAACGTCTGGCTCCATCTCCTCCTCCTGGCATTCTTCTCTTCGTGCTCCTTCTCCTCCTCCTGCTGCTTCTCCTCGTCCTGCTCCTTCTCTGCACAACCCCTCCTCCTGTTCCTTCTTCTCTTCCTGCTCCTTCTCCACCTTCTGCTCCTTCTCCTCCTTCTGCTCCTCCTCCACCTCCTGTTCCCTCTCCCTCAACTGCTCATTCTCCGTCTCCTGCTTCTTCCCCTCCTCCTGATCCTTCTCGTCTTCCTGATCCTTCTCGTCTTCCTGATCGTTCTCGTCCTCCTGCTCCTTCTCGTCCTCCTGCTCCTTCTCGTCCTCCTGCTGCTTCTCGTTCTCCTGCTCCTTCTCCTCCTCTTGATCCTTCTTCCCCTCCTGCTCCTTCTCCCTCTTCTGCTCCATCTCCCTCTCCTGCTCCTTCTCCACCTCCTGCTCCTTTTCAACGTCTGGCTCTATCTCCTCCTCCTGCTCATTCTTCTCATCGTGCTCCTTCTCCTCCTCCTGCTGCTTCTCCTCGTCCTGCTCCTTCTCTGCTCAACCCCTCCTCCTGTTCCTTCTTCTCTTCCTGCCCCTTCTCCACCTTCTGCTCCTTCTCCTCCTTCTGCTCCTCCTCCACCTCCTGCTCCTTCTACCCCTCCTGCTCCTTCTACCCCTCCTGCTCCTTCTCCTCCTCTTGTTCGTTCTCCTCCTCCAGCTCCTTCTCGTCCTCCAGCTCCTTCTCCCCGTCCTGCTCCTTCTTCAACTGCAGCTCCACCTACGCCTCCTGCTCCTTCTCCACCTCCTGCTCCTTCTCCACCTCCTGCTCCTTCTCCGCCTCCTGCTCCTTCTCCACCTCATGCTCCTCCACCACATCCAGCTCCACCTCCACCTCCTGCTGCTTCCCCTCCACCTGCTCCATCTCCTCTTTCTGCTCAACCCCTGCCTCCTGCTCCTTCTCCACTTCCTGGTCAAACTCCTCCTCCTGCTCCTTCTCCCCCTCCTGCTCCTGCCTTGCCTGCTACTCCTTCTCCCCACCTGCTCCTTCACCCCCTCCTGCTCCAGCTCCTACTCTACCTCCTGCTCCTTCTCCGTCTCCTGTTCCTTCTCCTCGTCAAGCTCAACCTCGAACTACTGCTCCTTCTCCACCTCCTGCTCTTTCTCCACCTCCTGCTCCTTCTCCACCTCCTGCTCCTCCTCCACCTCCTGCTCCTTTTCCACCTCCTGCTCCTTCTCCACCTCCTGCTCTTTCTCCAACTCTTCCTGCTTCTCCACCTCCTGCTCCTTCTCCGCCTCCTGCTCCTTCTCCGCCTCCTGCTACTTCTCTGCCTGCTGCTCCTTCTCCGCCTCTTGCTGCTTCTATGCCTCCCGCTCCATCTCTCCCTCCGACTCCTGCTCCTTCTCCCCCTCCCGCTCCATCGATACCTCCTGCTCCGTTTCCCCGTCCTGATCCTTCTCCACCTCCTGCTCACTCTCCCACTCCTGCTCACTCACCCCCTCCTGCTCCTTCTCCTCGTCCCGCTCAACCTCCTCCTGCTCCTTCTCCTCCTCCTGCTACTTCTCCACCTCCTGCTCCTCCTCCTTCATCTCCTGCTCCTTCTGCACCTCCTGCTACTTTTCCATATCCAGCTCCACCTCCACCTCCTGCTCATTCTCAACCTCCTGTTCCTTCTCCGCCTCCTGCTCCTTCTCCGCCTCCTGCTCCTTCTCAGCCTCCTGCTCCTTCTCCGCCTCCTGCTCTTTCTATGCCTCCCGCTCCTCCTCCGCCAACTGCTCGTTCACACCCTCCTGATCATTCTCGCCCTCGAGCCCCTCCTCCACCTCCTGTTCCCTCTCCCTCAACTGCTCCTTCTCCGTCTCCTGCTTCTTCCCCTCCTCCTGATCCTTCTCGTCTTCCTGATCCTTCTAGTCTTCCTGATCCTTCTCGTCTTCCTGCTCCTTCTCGTCCTCCTGCTCCTTCTCGTCCTCCTGCTCCTTCTCGTCCTCCTGCTCCTTCTCCTCCTGTTGCTCCTTCTCCCCCTCCTGCTCCTTCTCCCCCTCCTGCTCCTTCTCCTCCTGTTGCTCGTTCTCCACCTCCTGCTCCTGCTCAACGTCTGGCTCCATCTCCTCCTCCTGGCATTCTTCTCTTCGTGCTCCTTCTCCTCCTCCTGCTGCTTCTCCTCGTCCTGCTCCTTCTCTGCACAACCCTTCCTCCTGTTCCTTCTTCTCTTCCTGCTCCTTCTCCACCTTCTGCTCCTTCTCCTCCTTCTGCTCCTCCTCCACCTCCTGCTCCTTCTACCCCTCCTGCTCCTTCTACCCCTCCTGCTCCTTCTCCTCCTCTTGTTCGTTCTCCTCCTCCAGCTCCTTCTCCTCCTCCAGCTCCTTCTCCCCGTCCTGCTCCTTCTTCACCTGCAGCTCCACCTCCGCCTCCTGCTCCTTCCCCACCTCCTGCTCCATCTCCACCTCCTGCTCCTTCTCCGCTTCCTGCTCCTTCTCCACCTCATGCTCCTCCACCAAATCCAGCTCCACCTCCACCTCCTGCTGCTTCCCCTCCACCTGCGCCATCTCCTCTTTCTGCTCAACCTGCCCCTCCTGCTCCTTCTCCACTTCCTGGTCAAACTCCTCCTCCTGCTCCTTCTCCCCCTCCTGCTCCTGCCTTGCCTGCTGCTCCTTCTCCCCTCCTGCTCCTTCACGCCTCCTGCTCCTGCTCCTTTTTCCCATCATGCTCCTTCTCCTCGTCCCGCTCAACCTCCTCCTCCTGCTCCTTCTCCTCCTCCTGCTCCTTCTCCACCTCCTGCTCCTTCTCCAACTCCTGCTCCTTCTCCACCTCCTGCTCCTTCTTCACCTCCTGCTCCTTCTCCACCTCCTGCTCCTCCTCCTTCATCTCCTTTCCTTCTCCACCTCCTGCTCCTTTTCCATATCCAGCTCAACCTCCACATCCTGCTCCTTCTCCACCTCATGCTCCTTCTCCAAAGACTGCTCCTTCTCCTCCTCCTCCTTCTCCTCCAACTGTTCATTCTCCACCTCGTGCTCCTTCTCCACCTCCTGGTCCTTCTCCATCTACTGCTCCTTCTCCGCCTCCTGCTCCTTCTATGCCTCCCGCTGCATCTCTACCTCCTGCTCCTTCTCCTCCTCCTGCTCCTTCTCCACCTCCTGCTCCTTCAACACCTCCTGCTCCTCCTCCTTCATCTCCTGCTCCTTCTCCACCTCCTGCCCCTTTTCCATATCCAACTCCACCTCCACCTCCTGCTCCTTCTCCACCTCCTGCTCCTTCTCCGCTTCCTGCTCCTTCTCCGCCTCCTGCTCCTTCTCCGCCTACTGCTCCTTCTCCGCCTCCTGCTCCTTCTCCGCCTCCTGCTCCTTCTCCACCTCCTGCTCCTTCTCCGCCTCCTGCTCCTTCTATGCCTCCCGCTCCTCCTCCGCCGACTGCTCGTTCACACCCTCCTGATCATTCTCGCCCTCGAGCCCCTCCTCCATCTCCTGCGCCCTCTCCCTCAACTGCTCCTTCTCCGTCTCCTGCTTCTTCCCCTCCTCCTGATCCTTCTCGTCTTCCTGATCCTTCTAGTCTTCCTGATCCTTCTCGTCTTCCTGATCCTTCTCGTCCTCCTGCTCCTTCTCGTCCTCCTGCTCCTTCTCCTCCTGTTGCTCCTTCTCCCCCTCCTGCTCCTTCTCCCTCTCCTGCTCCTTCTCCCTCTCCTGTTCCTTCTCCTCCTGTTGATCCTTCTCCACCTCCTGCTCCTTCTCAACGTCTGGCTCCATCACTTCCTCCTGCTCATTCTCCTCTTCGTGCTCCTTCTCCTCCTCCTGCTGCTTCTCCTCGTCCTGCTCCTTCTCTGCTCAACCCCCTCCGCCTGCTCCTTCTTCTCTTCCTGCTCCTCCTCCACCTTCCGCTCCTTCTCCTCCTTCTGCTCATCCTCCACCTCCTGCTCCTTCTTCCCCTCCTGCTCCTTTTACCCCTCCTGCTCCTTCTCCTGCTCTTGTTCGTTCTCCTCCTCCAGCTCCTTCTCCCCGTCCTGCTCCTTCTTCACCTGCAGCTCCACCTCCGCCTCCTGCTCCTTCTCCACCTCCTGCTCCTTCTCCACCTCCTGCTCCTTCTCCGCTTCCTGCTCCTTCTCCACCTCATGCTCCTCCACCACATCCAGCTCCACCTCCACCTCCTGCTGCTTCCCCTCCACCTGCTCCATCTCCTCTTTCTGCTCAACCTGCCCCTCCTGCTCCTTCTCCACTTCCTGGTCAAACTCCTCCTCCTGCTCCTTCTCCCCCTCCTGCTCCTGCCTTGCCTGCTGCTCCTTCTCCTCTCCTGCTCCTTCACGCCTCCTGCTCCTGCTCCTTTTTCCCATCCTGCTCCTTCTCCTCGTCCCGCTGAACCTCCTCCTCCTGCTCCTTCTCCTCCACCTGCTCCTTCTCCACCTCCTGCTCCTTCTCCAACTCCTGCTCCTTCTCCACCTCCTGCTCCTTCTCCACCTCCTGCTCCTCCTCCTTCATCTCCTTTCCTTCTCCACCTCCTGCTCCTTTTCCACATCCAGCTCAACCTCCACATCCTGCTCCTTCTCCACCTCATGCTCCTTCTCCAACGACTGCTCCTTCTCCTCCTCCTCCTTCTCCTCCAACTGTTCATTCTCCACCTCGTGCTCCTTCTCCACCTCCTGGTCCTTCTCCATCTACTGCTCCTTCTCCGCCTCCTGCTCCTTCTATGCCTCCCGCTCCATCTCTACCTCCTGCTCCTTCTCCTCCTCATGCTCCTTCTCCACCTCCTGCTCCTTCTCCACCTCCTGCTCCTCCTCCTTCATCTCCTGCTCCTTCTCCACCTCCTGCCCCTTTTCCATATCCAACTCCACCTCCACCTCCTGCTCCTTCTCCACCTCCTGCTCCTTCTCCGCTTCCTGCTCCTTCTCCGCCTCCTGCTCCTTCTCCGCCTACTGCTCCTTCTCTGCCTCCTGCTCCTTCTCCGCCTCCTGCTCCTTCTCCGCCTCCTGCTCCTTCTCCGCCTCCTGCTCCTTCGATGCCTCCCGCTCCTCCTCCGCCGACTGCTCGTTCACACCCTCCTGATCATTCTCGCCCTCGAGCCCCTCCTCCATCTCCTGCGCCCTCTCCCTCAACTGCTCCTTCTCCGTCTCCCGCTTCTTCCCCTCCTCCTGATCCTTCTCGTCTTCCTGATCCGTCTAGTCTTCCTGATCCTTCTCGTATTCCTGATCCTTCTCGTCCTCCTGCTCCTTCTCGTCCTCCTGCTCCTTCTCCTCCTGTTGCTCCTTCTCCCCCTCCTGCTCCTTCTCCCTCTCCTGCTCCTTCTCCCTCTCCTGTTCCTTCTCCTCCTGTTGCTCCTTCTCCACCTCCTGCTCCTTCTCAACGTCTGGCTCCATCTCTTCCTCCTGCTCATTCTCCTCTTCGTGCTCCTTCTCCTCCTCCTGCTGCTTCTCCTCGTCCTGCTCCTTCTCTGCTCAACCCCCTCCGCCTGCTCCTTCTTCTCTTTCTGCTCCTCCTCCACCTTCCGCTCCTTCTCCTCCTTCTGCTCATCCTCCACCTCCTGCTCCTTCTTCCCCTCCTGCTCCTTTTACCCCTCCTGCTCCTTCTCCTCCTCTTGTTCGTTCTCCTCCTCCAGCTCCTTCTCCCCGTCCTGCTCCTTCTTCACCTGCAGCTCCACCTCCGCCTCCTGCTCCTTCTCCACCTCCTGCTCCTTCTCCACCTCCTGCTCCTTCTCCGCTTCCTGCTCCTTCTCCACCTCATGCTCCTCCACCACATCCAGCTCCACCTCCACCTCCTGCTGCTTCCCCTAAACCTGCTCCATCTCCTCTTTCTGCTCAACCTGCCCCTCCTGCTCCTTCTCCACTTCCTGGTCAAACTCCTCCTCCTGCTCCTTCTCCCCCTCCTGCTCCTGCCTTGCCTGCTGCTCCTTCTCCCCTCCTGCTCCTTCACGCCTCCTGCTCCTGCTCCTTTTCCCATCCTGCTCCTTCTCCTCGTCCCGCTCAACCTCCTCCTCCTGCTCCTTCTCCTCCTCCTGCTCCTTCTCCACCTCCTGCTCCTTCTCCAACTCCTTCTCCTTCTCCACCTCCGGCTCCTTCTCCACCTCCTGCTCCTTCTCCACCTCCTGCTCCTCCTCCTTTATCTCCTTTCCTTCTCCACCTCCTGCTCCTTTTCCATATCCAGCTCAACCTCCACATCCTGCTCCTTCTCCACCTCATGCTCCTTCTCCAAAGACTGCTCCTTCTCCTCCTCCTTCTTCTCCTCCAACTGTTCATTCTCCACCTCGTGCTCCTTCTCCACCTCCTGGTCCTTCTCCATCTACTGCTCCTTCTCCGCCTCCTGCTCCTTCTATGCCTCCCGCTCCATCTCTACCTCCTGCTCCTTCTCCTCCTCCTGCTCCTTCTCCACCTCCTGCTCCTTCTCCACCTCCTGCTCCTCCTCCTTCATCTCCTGCTCCTTCTCCACCTCCTGCCCCTTTTCCATATCCAACTCCACCTCCACCTCCTGCTCCTTCTCCACCTCCTGCTCCTTCTCCGCTTCCTGCTCCTTCTCCGCCTCCTGCTCCTTCTCCGCCTCCTGCTCCTTCTCCGCCTCCTGCTCCTTCTCCGCCTCCTGCTCCTTCTCCGCCTCCTGCTCCTTCTCCACCTCATGCTCCTCCACCACTTCCAGCTCCACCTCCACCTCCTGCTGCTTCCACTCCACCTGCTCCATCTCCTCTTTCTGCTCAACCTCACCCTCCTGCTCCTTCTACAATTCCTGTTCAAACTCCTCCTCCTGCTCCTTCTCCCCCTCCTCCTCCTTGCTTGCCTGCTGCTCCTTCTCCCCTCCTGCTCCTTCACCCCCTCCTGCTCCTGCTCCTACTCTACCTCCTGCTCATTCTCCGTCTCCTGTTCCTTCTCCTCGTCAAGCTCAACCTCTTCCGACTGCTCCTTCTCCACCTCCTGCTCCTTCTCCACCTCCTGCTCCTTCTCCACCTACTCCTCCTTCTTCACCTCCTGCTCCTTCTCCACCTCCTGCTCCTTCTCCATCTCCTGCTCCTCCTCCACCTCCTGCTGCTTCTCCACCTCCTGCTCCTTCTCCACCTCCTGCTCCTTCTCCACCTCCTGCTCCTTCTCCACCTCCTGCTCCTCCTTCATCTCCTTTCCTTCTCCACCTCCTGCTCTTTTTCCATATCCAGCTCCACCTCCACATCCTGCTCCTTCTCCACCTCATGCTCCTTCTCCAACCACTGCTCCTTCTTCTCCTCCTCCTTCACCATCAACTGTTCATTCTCCACCTCCTGCTCCTTCTCCAACTCCTGCTCCTTCTCCGCCTCCTGCTCCTTCTCCGCCTCCTGCTCCTTCTCCGCCTCCTGCTCCTTCTCCGCCTCCTGCTCCTTCTATGCCTCCCGCTCCATCTCTACCTCCGACTCCTGCTCCTTGTCTACCTCCTGCTCCTTCTCCACCTCCTGCTCCTTCTCCACCTCCTGCTCCTCCTTCATCTCCTGCTCCTTCTCCACCTCCTGCTCCTTTTCCATATCCAGCTCCACCTCCACCTCCTGCTCATTCTCCACCTCCTGCTCCTTCTCCGCCTCCTGCTCCTTCTCCGCCTACTGCTCCTTCTCAGCCTCCTGCTCCTTCTCCGCCTCCTGCTCCTTCTCCGCCTCCTGCTCATTCTATGCCTCCCGCTCCTCCTCCGCCTACTGCTCGTTCACACCCTCCTGATCATTCTCGCCCTCGAGCCCCTCCTCCACCTCCTGTTCCCTCTCCCTCAACTGCTCATTCTCCGTCTCCTGCTTCTTCCCCTCCTCCTGATACTTCTCGTCTTCCTGATCCTTCTCGTCTTCCTGATCCGTCTCGTCTTCCTGATCCTTCTCGTCTTCCTGCTCCTTCTCGTTCTCCTGCTCCTTCTCGTCCTCCTGCTCCTTCTCGTCTTCCTGCTCCTTCTCGTCCTCCTGCTCCTTCTCCTCCTGTTGCTCCTTCTCTCCATCCTGCTCCTTCTCCCTCTCCTGCTCCTTCACCCTCTCCTGCTCCTTCTCCCTCTCCTGCTCCTTATCCTCCTGTTGCTCCTTCTCCACCTCCTGCTCCTTCTCAACGTGTGGCTCCATCTCTTCCTCCTGCTCATTCTCCTCTTCGTGCTCCTTCTCCTCCTCCTGCTGCTTCTCCACGTCCTGCTCCTTCTCTGCTCAACCCCCTCCGCCTGCTCCTTCTTCTCTTCCTGCTCCTCGTCCACCTTCCGCTCCTTCTCCTCCTCATCCTCCACCTCCTGCTCCTTCTTCCCCTCCTGCTCCTTTTACCCCTCCTGCTCCTTCTCCTCCTCTGGTTCGTTCTCCTCCTCCAGGTCCTTCTCCCCGTCCTGCTCCTTCTTCAACTGCAGCTCCACCTACGCCTCCTGCTCCTTCTCCACCTCCTGCTCCTTCTCCACCTCCTGCTCCTTCTCCGCCTCCTGCTCCTTCTCCACCTCATGCTCCTCCACCACTTCCAGCTCCACCTCCACCTCCTGCTGCTTCCACTCCACCTGCTCCATCTCCTCTTTCTGCTCAACCTCACCCTCCTGCTCCTTCTACAATTCCTGGTCAAACTCCTCCTCCTGCTCCTTCTCCCCCTCCTGCTCCTGGCTTGCCTGCTGCTCCTTCTCCCCTCCTGCTCCTTCACCCCCTCCTGCTCCTGCTCATACTCTACCTCCTGCTCATTCTCCGTCTCCTGTTCCTTCTCCTCGTCAAGCTCAACCTCTTCCGACTGCTCCTTCTCCACCTCCTGCTCCTTCTCCACCTCCTGCTCCTTCTCCACCTACTCCTCCTTCTTCACCTCCTGCTCCTTCTCCACCTCCTGCTCCTTCTCCATCTCCTGCTCCTCCTCCACCTCCTGCTGCTTCTCCACCTCCTGCTCCTTCTCCACCTCCTGCTCCTTCTCCACCTCCTGCTCCTTCTCCACCTCCTGCTCCTCCTTCATCTCCTTTCCTTCTCCACCTCCTGCTCTTTTTCCATATCCAGCTCCACCTCCACATCCTGCTCCTTCTCCACCTCATGCTCCTTCTCCAACCACTGCTCCTTCTTCTCCTCCTCCTTCACCATCAACTGTTCATTCTCCACCTACTGCTCCTTCTCCAACTCCTGCTCCTTCTCCGCCTCCTGCTCCTTCTCCGCCTCCTGCTCCTTCTCCGCCTCCTGCTCCTTCTCCGCCTCCTGCTCCTTCTATGCCTCCCGCTCCATCTCTACCTCCGACTCCTGCTCCTTGTCCACCTCCTGCTCCTTCTCCACCTCCTGCTCCTTCTCCACCTCCTGCTCCTCCTTCATCTCCTGCTCCTTCTCCACCTCCTGCTCCTTTTCCATATCCAGCTCCACCTCCACCTCCTGCTCATTCTCCACCTCCTGCTCCTTCTCCGCCTCCTGCTCCTTCTCCGCCTACTGCTCCTTCTCAGCCTCCTGCTCCTTCTCCGCCTCCTGCTCCTTCTCCGCCTCCTGCTCTTTCTATGCCTCCCGCTCCTCCTCCGCCTACTGCTCGTTCACACCCTCCTGATCATTCTCGCCCTCGAGCCCCTCCTCCACCTCCTGTTCCCTCTCCCTCAACTGCTCATTCTCCGTCTCCTGCTTCTTCCCCTCCTCCTGATCCTTCTCGTCTTCCTGATCCTTCTCGTCTTCCTGATCCTTCTCGTCTTCCTGATCCTTCTCGTCTTCCTGCTCCTTCTCGTCCTCCTGCTCCTTCTCGTCCTCCTGCTCCTTCTCGTCCTCCTGCTCCTTCTCGTCCTCCTGCTCCTTCTCCTCCTGTTGCTCCTTCTCTCCATCCTGCTCCTTCTCCCTCTCCTGCTCCTTCACCCTCTCCTGCTCCTTCTCCCTCTCCTGCTCCTTCAACTCCTGTTGCTCGTTCTCCACCTCCTGCTCCTGCTCAACGTCTGGCTCCATCTCCTCCTCCTGCTCATTCTTCTCTTCGTGCTCCTTCTCCTCCTCCTGCTGCTTCTCCTCGTCCTGCTCCTTCTCTGCTCAACCCCTCCTCCTGCTCCTTCTTCTCTTCCTGCTCCTTCTCCACCTTCTGCTCCTTCTCCTCCTTCTGCTCCTCCTCCACCTCCTGCTACTTCTACCCCTCCTGCTCCTTCTGCCCCTCCTGCTCCTTCTCCTCCTCTTGTTCGTTCTCCTCCTCCAGCTCCTTCTCCTCCTCCAGCTCCTTCTCCCCGTCCTGCTCCTTCTTCACATGCAGCTCCACCTCCGCCTCCTGCTCCTTCTCCACCTCCTGCTCCTTCTCCACCTCCTGCTCCTTCTCCGCTTCCTGCTCCTTCTCCACCTCATGCTCCTCCACCACATCCAGCTCCACCTCCACCTCCTGCTCCTTCTCCACCTCCTGCTCCTTCTCCACCTCCTGCTCCTTCTCCACCTCCTGCTCCTCCTTCATCTCCTTTCCTTCTCCACCTCCTGCTCTTTTTCCATATCCAGCTCCACCTCCACATCCTGCTCCTTCTCCACCTCATGCTCCTTCTCCAACCACTGCTCCTTCTTCTCCTCCTCCTTCACCATCAACTGTTCATTCTCCACCTACTGCTCCTTCTCCAACTCCTGCTCCTTCTCCGCCTCCTGCTCCTTCTCCGCCTCCTGCTCCTTCTCCGCCTCCTGCTCCTTCTATGCCTCCCGCTCCATCTCTACCTCCGACTCCTGCTCCTTGTCCACCTCCTGCTCCTTCTCCACCTCCTGCTCCTTCTCCACCTCCTGCTCCTCCTTCATCTCCTGCTCCTTCTCCACCTCCTGCTCCTTTTCCATATCCAGCTCCACCTCCACCTCCTGCTCATTCTCCACCTCCTGCTCCTTCTCCGCCTCCTGCTCCTTCTCCGCCTACTGCTCCTTCTCAGCCTCCTGCTCCTTCTCCGCCTCCTGCTCCTTCTCCGCCTCCTGCTCTTTCTATGCCTCCCGCTCCTCCTCCGCCTACTGCTCGTTCACACCCTCCTGATCATTCTCGCCCTCGAGCCCCTCCTCCACCTCCTGTTCCCTCTCCCTCAACTGCTCATTCTCCGTCTCCTGCTTCTTCCCCTCCTCCTGATCCTTCTCGTCTTCCTGATCCTTCTCGTCTTCCTGATCCTTCTCGTCTTCCTGATCCTTCTCGTCTTCCTGCTCCTTCTCGTCCTCCTGCTCCTTCTCGTCCTCCTGCTCCTTCTCGTCCTCCTGCTCCTTCTCGTCCTCCTGCTCCTTCTCCTCCTGTTGCTCCTTCTCTCCATCCTGCTCCTTCTCCCTCTCCTGCTCCTTCACCCTCTCCTGCTCCTTCTCCCTCTCCTGCTCCTTCAACTCCTGTTGCTCGTTCTCCACCTCCTGCTCCTGCTCAACGTCTGGCTCCATCTCCTCCTCCTGCTCATTCTTCTCTTCGTGCTCCTTCTCCTCCTCCTGCTGCTTCTCCTCGTCCTGCTCCTTCTCTGCTCAACCCCTCCTCCTGCTCCTTCTTCTCTTCCTGCTCCTTCTCCACCTTCTGCTCCTTCTCCTCCTTCTGCTCCTCCTCCACCTCCTGCTACTTCTACCCCTCCTGCTCCTTCTGCCCCTCCTGCTCCTTCTCCTCCTCTTGTTCGTTCTCCTCCTCCAGCTCCTTCTCCTCCTCCAGCTCCTTCTCCCCGTCCTGCTCCTTCTTCACATGCAGCTCCACCTCCGCCTCCTGCTCCTTCTCCACCTCCTGCTCCTTCTCCACCTCCTGCTCCTTCTCCGCTTCCTGCTCCTTCTCCACCTCATGCTCCTCCACCACATCCAGCTCCACCTCCACCTCCTGCTCCTTCTCCACCTCCTGCTCCTTCTCCACCTCCTGCTCCTTCTCCACCTCCTGCTCCTCCTTCATCTCCTTTCCTTCTCCACCTCCTGCTCTTTTTCCATATCCAGCTCCACCTCCACATCCTGCTCCTTCTCCACCTCATGCTCCTTCTCCAACCACTGCTCCTTCTTCTCCTCCTCCTTCACCATCAACTGTTCATTCTCCACCTACTGCTCCTTCTCCAACTCCTGCTCCTTCTCCGCCTCCTGCTCCTTCTCCGCCTCCTGCTCCTTCTCCGCCTCCTGCTCCTTCTATGCCTCCCGCTCCATCTCTACCTCCGACTCCTGCTCCTTGTCCACCTCCTGCTCCTTCTCCACCTCCTGCTCCTTCTCCACCTCCTGCTCCTCCTTCATCTCCTGCTCCTTCTCCACCTCCTGCTCCTTTTCCATATCCAGCTCCACCTCCACCTCCTGCTCATTCTCCACCTCCTGCTCCTTCTCCGCCTCCTGCTCCTTCTCCGCCTACTGCTCCTTCTCAGCCTCCTGCTCCTTCTCCGCCTCCTGCTCCTTCTCCGCCTCCTGCTCTTTCTATGCCTCCCGCTCCTCCTCCGCCTACTGCTCGTTCACACCCTCCTGATCATTCTCGCCCTCGAGCCCCTCCTCCACCTCCTGTTCCCTCTCCCTCAACTGCTCATTCTCCGTCTCCTGCTTCTTCCCCTCCTCCTGATCCTTCTCGTCTTCCTGATCCTTCTCGTCTTCCTGATCCTTCTCGTCTTCCTGATCCTTCTCGTCTTCCTGCTCCTTCTCGTCCTCCTGCTCCTTCTCGTCCTCCTGCTCCTTCTCGTCCTCCTGCTCCTTCTCGTCCTCCTGCTCCTTCTCCTCCTGTTGCTCCTTCTCTCCATCCTGCTCCTTCTCCCTCTCCTGCTCCTTCACCCTCTCCTGCTCCTTCTCCCTCTCCTGCTCCTTCAACTCCTGTTGCTCGTTCTCCACCTCCTGCTCCTGCTCAACGTCTGGCTCCATCTCCTCCTCCTGCTCATTCTTCTCTTCGTGCTCCTTCTCCTCCTCCTGCTGCTTCTCCTCGTCCTGCTCCTTCTCTGCTCAACCCCTCCTCCTGCTCCTTCTTCTCTTCCTGCTCCTTCTCCACCTTCTGCTCCTTCTCCTCCTTCTGCTCCTCCTCCACCTCCTGCTACTTCTACCCCTCCTGCTCCTTCTGCCCCTCCTGCTCCTTCTCCTCCTCTTGTTCGTTCTCCTCCTCCAGCTCCTTCTCCTCCTCCAGCTCCTTCTCCCCGTCCTGCTCCTTCTTCACATGCAGCTCCACCTCCGCCTCCTGCTCCTTCTCCACCTCCTGCTCCTTCTCCACCTCCTGCTCCTTCTCCGCTTCCTGCTCCTTCTCCACCTCATGCTCCTCCACCACATCCAGCTCCACCTCCACCTCCTGCTGCTTCCCCTCCACCTGCTCCATCTCCTCTTTCTGCTCAACCTCCCCCTCCTGCTCCTTCTCCACTTCCTGGTCAAACTCCTCCTCCTGCTCCTTCTCCCCCTCCTGCTCCTGCCTTGCCTGCTGCTCCTTCTCCCCTCCTGCTCCTTCACGCCTCCTGCTCCTGCTGCTTTTCCCGTCCTGCTCCTTCTCCTCCTCCTGCTCCTTCTCCTCCACCTGCTCATTCTCCCCCTCCCGCTCCATCTCTACCTCCTGCTCCTTCTCCTCCTCCTGCTCCTTCTCCACCTCCTGCTCCTTCTCCAACTCCTGCTCCTCATCCTTCATCTCCTGCTCCTTCTCCACCTCCTGCTCCTTTTCCATATCCAACTCCACCTCCACCTCCTGCTCCTTCTCCACCTCATGCTCCTTCTCCGCTTCCTGCTCCTTCTCCGCCTCCTGCTCCTTCTCCGCCTACTGCTCCTTCTCCGCCTCCTGCTCCTACTCCGCCTCCTGCTCCTTCTCCGCCTCCTGCTCCTTCTCCGCCTCCTGCTCCTTCTATGCCTCCCGCTCCTCCTCCGCCTACTGCTCGTTCACACCCTCCTGATTATTCTCGCCCACGAGCCCCTCCTCCATCTCCTGCTCCCTCTCCCTCAACTGCTCCTTCTCCGCCTCCTGCACTTTCTCCGCCTCCTGCTCCTTCTCCACCTCCTGCTCCTTCTCCACCTCCTGCTCCTTCTCCACCTCCTGCTCCTTCTCCACCTCCTGCTCCTTCTCCACCTCCTGCTCCTTCTCCACCTCCTGCTCCTTCTCCACCTCCTGCTCCTTATCCACCTCCTGCTCCTTCTCCATCTCCTGCTCCTCCTTCATCTCCTTTCCTTCTCCACCTCCTGCTCTTTTTCCATATCCAGCTCCACCTCCACATCCTGCTCCTTCTCCACCTCATGCTCCTTCTCCAACCACTGCTCCTTCTTCTCCTCCTCCTTCACCACCAACTGTTCATTCTCCACCTCCTGCTCCTTCTCCAACTCCTGCTCCTTCTCCGCCTCCTGCTCCTTCTCCGCCTCCTGCTCCTTCTCTGCCTCCTGCTCCTTCTCCGCCTCCTGCTACATCTATGCCTCCCGCTCCATCTCTACCTCCGCCTCCTGCTCCTTCTCCCCCTCCCGCTCCATCTCTACCTCCTGCTCCTTTTCCCCGTCCTGCTCCTTCTCCACCTCCTGCTCCTTCTCCCCGTCCTGCTCCTTCTTCACCTGCAACTCCACCTCCGCCTCCTGTTCCTTCTCCACCTACTGCTCCTTCTCCACCTCCTGCTCCTTCTCCGCCTCCTGCTCCTTCTCCACCTCATGCTCCTCCACCACATCCAGCTCCACCTCCGCCTCCTGCTCCTTCTCCACCTCCTGCTCCTTCTCCACCTCCTGCTCCTCCTTCATCTCCTTTCCAGGGGAAGGTGGCAGTGGCCAGGTTCATGGCACCGTGGCTGGCTCTGCTGCACAGGAGGGCAGGAAAAAGAGTGGCAGAGCTATCGTGATCGGGGACTCGTTTGTAAGGGGAATAGACAGGCGTTTCTGCGGACGCAACCGAGACTCCAGGATGGTATGTTGCCTCCCTGGTGCAAGGGTCAAGGATGTCTCGGAGCGGCTGCAGGACATTCTGGAGGGGGAGGGTGAACAGCCAGTTGTCGTGGTGCATATAGGCACCAACGATATAGGTACAAAACAGGATGAGTTCCTACAAGCTGAATTTAGGGAGTTAGGAGTTAAACTAAAGAGTCGGACCTCAAAGGTAGTAATCTCAGGATTGCTACCAGTGCCACGGGTTAGTCAGAGTAGGAATGACAGGATAGCTAAGATGAATACGTGGCTTGAGAGATGGTGCAAGCTGGAGGGATTCAAATTCCTGGGCCATTGGAACCGGTTCTGGGGGAGGTGGGACCAGTACAAATTGGACGGTCTGCATCTGGGCAGGACTGGAACCAATGTCCTAGGGGGAGTGTTTGCCAGTGCTGTTGGGGAGGGTTTAAACTAATGTGGCAGGGGGATGGGAACCGATGCAGGAAGTCAGTGGGAAATAAAGTGGTGACAGAAACAAGACGCAGTAAGGGAGAGTGTACAGAACATGACCGGACAGATGGTCTGAGAAAGCAGGGCAAAGACCAAGGGAAGTCTAGATTAAACTGCATTTATTTCAATGCAAGAAGTCTGATGGGCAAGGCCGCTGAACTCAGGGCATGGATGGGTACATGGGACTGGGATGTTATAGCTATTACTGAAACATGGCTAAGGGAGGGGCAGGACTGGCAGCTCAATGTTCCAGGGTACAGATGCTATAGGAAAGATAGAGCAGGAGGTAAGAGAGGAGGGGGAGTTGCGTTCTTGATTAGGGAGAACATCACGGCAGTAGTGAGAGGGGATATATCCGAGGGTTCGCCCACTGAGTCCATATGGGTAGAACTGAAAAATAAGAAGGGAGAGATCACTTTGATAGGATTGTACTACAGACCCCCAAATAGTCAACGGGAAATTGAGGAGCAAATATGTAAGGAGATTACAGACAGCTGCAAGAAAAATAGGGTGGTAATAGTAGGGGACTTTAACTTTCCCAACATTGACTGGGACAGCCATAGCATTAGGGGCTTGGATGGAGAGAAATTTGTTGAGTGTATTCAGGAGGAATTTCTCATTCAGTATGTGGATGGCCCGACTAGAGAGGGGGCAAAACTTGACCTCCTCTTGGGAAATAAGGAAGGGCAGGTGACAGAAGTGTTAGTGAGGGATCACTTTGGGACCAGTGATCATAATTCCATTAGTTTTAAGATAGCTATGGAGAAGGATAGGTCTGGCCGAAAAGTTAAAATTCTAAATTGGGGAAAGGCCAATTTTGATGGTATTAGACAGGAACTTTCAGAAGTTGATTGGGAGAGTCTGTTGGCAGGCAAAGGGACGTCTGGTAAGTGGGAGGCTTTCAAAAGTGTGTTAACCAGGGTTCAGGGTAAGAACATTCCTTATAAAGTGAAGGGCAAGGCTGGTAGAAGTAGGGAACCTTGGATGACTCGGGAGATTGAGGCACTAGTCAAAAAGAAGAAGGAGGCATATGACATGCATAGGCAGCTGGGATCAAGTGGATCCCTTGAAGAGTATAGAGATTGCCGGAGTAGAGTTAAGAGAGAAATCAGGAGGGCAAAAAGGGGATATGAGATTGCTTTGGCAGATCAGGCAAAGGTGAATCCAAAGAGCTTCTACAAATACATAAAGGGCAAAAGGGTAACTAGGGAGAGAGTAGGGCCTCTTAAGGATCAACAAGGTCATCTATGTGCGGAACCACAAGAGATGGGTGAGATCCTGAATGAATATTTCACATCGGTATTTACGGTTGAGAAAGGCATGGATGTTAGGGAACTTGGGGAAATAAATAGTGATGTCTTGAGGAGTGTACATATTACAGAGAGGGAGGTGCTGGAAGTCTTAACGCGCATCAAGGTAGATAAATCTCCGGGACCTGATGAAATGTATCCCAGGACGTTATGCGAGGTTAGGGAGGAAATTGCGGGTCCCCTCGCAG
Source organism: Heptranchias perlo (assembly GCF_035084215.1). Lineage (NCBI taxonomy): Eukaryota > Metazoa > Chordata > Chondrichthyes > Hexanchiformes > Hexanchidae > Heptranchias > Heptranchias perlo. The sequence continues at coordinate 2,793,362 of NW_027139793.1, read as the reverse complement.
AGATATTTGAATCATCCACCGCTACAGGTGAGGTGCCTGAAGATTGGAGGGTAGCAAATGTTGTGCCTTTGTTTAAGAAGGGCGGCAGGGAAAAGCCTGGGAACTACAGACCAGTGAGCCTGACATCTGTAGTGGGTAAGTTGTTCGAGGGTATTCTGAGGGACAGGATCTGCAGGCATTTGGAGAGGCAGGGACTAATTCGGAACAGTCAGCATGGTTTTGTGAGAGGAAAATCATGTCTCACGAATTTGATTGAGTTTTTTGAAGGGGTAACCAAGAAGATAGATGAGGGCTGTGCAGTAGACGTGGTCTACATGGACTTCAGCAAAGCATTTGACAAGGTACCGCATGGTACGTTGTTACATAAGGTTAAATCTCATGGGATCCAATGTGAGGTAGCCAATTGGATACAAAATTGGCTTGACGACAGAAGACAGAGGGTGGTTGTCGAGGGTTGTTTTTCAAACTGGATGCCTGTGTCCAGCGGTGTGCCTCAGGGATCGGTGCTGGGTCCGCTGTTATTTGTTATTTATATTAATGATTTGGATGAGAATTTAGGAGGCATGGTTAGTAAGTTTGCAGATGACACCAAGATTGGTGGCATTGTGGACAGTGAAGAAGGTTATCTAGGATTGCAACGGGATCTTGATAAATTGGGCCAGTGGGCCGATGAATGGCAGATGGAGTTTAATTTAGATAAATGTGAGGTGATGCATTTTGGTAGATCGAATCGGGCCAGGACCTACTCCGTTAATGGTAGGGCGTTGGGGAGAGTTATAGAACAAAGAGATCTCGGAGTACAGATTCATAGCTCCTTGAAAGTGGAGTCACAGGTGGATAGGGTGGTGAAGAAGGCATTCAGCATGCTTGGTTTCATTGGTCAGAACATTGAATGCAGGAGTTGGGATGTCTTGTTGAAGTTGTACAGGGCATTGGTGAGGCCACACTTGGAGTACTGTGTACAGTTCTGGTCACCCTATTATAGAAAGGATATTATTAAACTAGAAAGAGTGCAGAAAAGATTTACTAGGATGCTACCGGGACTTGATGGTTTGACTTACAGGGAGAGGTTAGACAGACTGGGACTTTTTTCCCTGGAGAGTAGGAGGCTAAGGGGTGATCTTATAGAAGTCTATAAAATAATGAGGGGCATCGATAAGGTCGATAGTCAAAATCTTTTCCCAAAGGTAGGGGAGTCTATAACGAGGGGGGCACAGATTTAAGGTGAGAGGGGAGAGATACAAAAGGATCCAGAGGGGCAATTTTTTCACTCAAAGGGTGGTGAGTGTCTGGAACGAGCTGCCAGAGGCAGTAGTAGAGGCGGGTACAATTTTGTCTTTTAAAAAGCATTTGGACAGTTACATGGGGAAGATGGGTATCGAGGGATATGGGCCAAGTGCAGGCAATTGGGACTAGCTTAGTGGTATAAACTGGGCGACATGGACATGTTGGGCCGAAGGGCCTGTTTCCATGTTGTAACTTCTATGATTCTATGATTCTATGATTCCTTCTCCACCTCCTGCTCTTTTTCCATATCCAGCTCTACCTCCACATCCTGCTCCTTCTCCACCTCATGCTCCTTCTCCAACCACTGCTCCTTCTTCTCCTCCTCCTTCACCATCAACTGTTCATTCTCCACCTCCTGCTCCTTCTCCAACTCCTGCTCCTTCTCCGCCTCCTGCTCCTTCTCCGCCTCCTCCTCCTTCTCCGCCTCCTGCTCCTTCTATGCCTCCCGCTCCATCTCTACCTCCGACTCCTGCTCCTTGTCCACCTCCTGCTCCTTCTCCACCTCCTGCTCCTTCTCCACCTCCTGCTCCTCCTTCATCTCCTGCTCCTTCTCCACCTCCTGCTCCTTTTCCATATCCAGCTCCACCTCCACCTCCTGCTCATTCTCCACCTCCTGCTCCTTCTCCGCCTCCTGCTCCTTCTCCGCCTACTGCTCCTTCTCAGCCTCCTGCTCCTTCTCCGCCTCCTGCTCCTTCTCCGCCTCCTGCTCTTTCTATGCCTCCCGCTCCACCTCCGCCTACTGCTCGTTCACACCCTCCTGATCATTCTCGCCCTCGAGCCCCTCCTCCACCTCCTGTTCCCTCTCCCTCAACTGCTCATTCTCCGTCTCCTGCTTCTTCCCCTCCTCCTGATCCTTCTCGTCTTCCTGATCCTTCTCGTCTTCCTGATCCTTCTCGTCTTCCTGATCCTTCTCGTCTTCCTGCTCCTTCTCGTCCTCCTGCTCCTTCTCGTCCTCCTGCTCCTTCTCGTCCTCCTGCTCCTTCTCCTCCTGTTGCTCCTTCTCCCCATCCTGCTACTTCTCCCTCTCATGCTCCTTCACCCTCTCCTGCTCCTTCTCCCTCTCCTGATCCTTCTCCTCCTGTTGCTCGTTCTCCACCTCCTGCTCCTGCTCAACGTCTGGCTCCATCTCCTCCTCCTGCTCATTCTTCTCTTCGTGCTCCTTCTCCTCCTCCTGCTGCTTCTCCTCGTCCTGCTCCTTCTCTGCTCAACCCCTCCTCCTGCTCCTTCTTCTCTTCCTGCTCCTTCTCCACCTTCTGCTCCTTCTCCTCCTTCTGCTCCTCCTCCACCTCCTGCTCCTTCTACCCCTCCTGCTCCTTCTACCCCTCCTGCTCCTTCTCCTCCTCTTGTTCGTTCTCCTCCTCCAGCTCCTTCTCCTCCTCCAGCTCCTTCTCCCCGTCCTGCTCCTTCTTCACCTGCAGCTCCACCTCCGCCTCCTGCTCCTTCTCCACCTCCTGCTCCTTCTCCACCTCCTGCTCCTTCTCCGCTTCCTGCTCCTTCTCCACCTCATGCTCCTCCAACACATCCAGATCCACCTCCACCTCCTGCTGCTTCCCCTCCACCTGCTCCATCTCCTCTTTCTGCTCAACCTGCCCCTCCTGCTCCTTCTCCACTTCCTGGTCAAACTCCTCCTCCTGCTCCTTCTCCCCCTCCTGCTCCTGCCTTGCCTGCTGCTCCTTCTCCCCTCCTGCTCCTTCACGCCTCCTGCTCCTGCTCCTTTTCCCGTCCTGCTCCTTCTCCTCCTCCTGCTCCTTCTCTACCTCCTGCTCCTTCTCCACCTCCTGCTCCTTCTCCACCTCCTGCTCCTTCTCCACCTCCTGCTCCTTCTCCACCTCCTTCTCCTCCTCCTTCATCTCCTTTCCTTCTCCACCTCCTGCTCCTTTTCCATATCCAGCTCCACCTCCACATCCTGCTCCTTCTCCACCTCATGCTCCTTCTCCAACGACTGCTCCTTCTCCTCCTCCTCCTTCTCCTCCAACTGTTCATTCTCCACCTCGTGCTCCATCTCCACCTCCTGGTCCTTCTCCATCTACTGCTCCTTCTCCGCCTACTGCGCCTACTATGCCTCCCGCTCCACCTCTCCCTCCGCCTCCTGCTCATTCTCCCCCTCCCGCTCCATCTCTACCTCCTGTTCCTTCTCCTCCTCCTGCTCCTTCTCCACCTCCTGCTCCTTCTCCAACTCCTGCTCCTCCTCCTTCATCTCCTGCTCCTTCTCCACCTCCTGCTCCTTTTCCATATCTAACTCCACCTCCACCTCCTGCTCCTTCTCCACCTCATGCTCCTTCTCCGCTTCCTGCTCCTTCTCCGCCTCCTGCTCCTTCTCCGCCTACTGCTCCTTCTCCGCCTCCTGCTCCTTCTCCGCCTCCCGCTCCTCCTCCGCCTACTGCTCGTTCACACCCTCCTGATCATTCTCGCCCTCGAGCCCCTCCTCCATCTCCTGCTCCCTCTCCCTCAACTGCTCCTTCTCCGCCTCCTGCTCCTTCTCCGCCTCCTGCTCCTTCTCCACCTCCTGCTCCTTCTCCACCTCCTGCTCCTTCTCCACCTCCTGCTCCTTCTCCACCTCCTGCTCCTTCTCCACCTCCTGCTACTTCTCCACCTCCTGCTCCTTCTCCACCTCCTGCTCATTCTCCACCTCCTGCTCCTTATCCACCTCCTGCTCCTTCTCCACCTCCTCCTCCTTCACCACCAACTGTTCATTCTCCACCTCCTGCTCCTTCTCCGCCTCCTGCTCCTTCTCCGCCTCCTGCTCCTTCTCCGCCTCCTGCTCCTTCTCCGCCTCCTGCTCCTTCTCTGCCTCCTGCTCCTTCTCCGCCTCCTGCTACATCTATGCCTCCCGCTCCATCTCTACCTCCGCCTCCTGCTCCTTGTCCACCTCCTGCTCCTTCTCCACCTCCTGCTCCTTCTCCACCTCCTGCTCCTCCTTCATCTCCTGCTCCTTCTCCACCTCCTGCTCCTTTTCCATATCCAGCTCCACCTCCACCTCCTGCTCATTCTCCACCTCCTGCTCCTTCTCGTCCTCCTGCTCCTTCTCGTCCTCCTGCTCCTTCTCGTCCTCCTGCTCCTTCTCCTCCTGTTGCTCCTTCTCCCCATCCTGCTACTTCTCCCTCTCATGCTCCTTCACCCTCTCCTGCTCCTTCTCCCTCTCCTGATCCTTCTCCTCCTGTTGCTCGTTCTCCACCTCCTGCTCCTGCTCAACGTCTGGCTCCATCTCCTCCTCCTGCTCATTCTTCTCTTCGTGCTCCTTCTCCTCCTCCTGCTGCTTCTCCTCGTCCTGCTCCTTCTCTGCTCAACCCCTCCTCCTGCTCCTTCTTCTCTTCCTGCTCCTTCTCCACCTTCTGCTCCTTCTCCTCCTTCTGCTCCTCCTCCACCTCCTGCTCCTTCTACCCCTCCTGCTCCTTCTACCCCTCCTGCTCCTTCTCCTCCTCTTGTTCGTTCTCCTCCTCCAGCTCCTTCTCCTCCTCCAGCTCCTTCTCCCCGTCCTGCTCCTTCTTCACCTGCAGCTCCACCTCCGCCTCCTGCTCCTTCTCCACCTCCTGCTCCTTCTCCACCTCCTGCTCCTTCTCCGCTTCCTGCTCCTTCTCCACCTCATGCTCCTCCAACACATCCAGATCCACCTCCACCTCCTGCTGCTTCCCCTCCACCTGCTCCATCTCCTCTTTCTGCTCAACCTGCCCCTCCTGCTCCTTCTCCACTTCCTGGTCAAACTCCTCCTCCTGCTCCTTCTCCCCCTCCTGCTCCTGCCTTGCCTGCTGCTCCTTCTCCCCTCCTGCTCCTTCACGCCTCCTGCTCCTGCTCCTTTTCCCGTCCTGCTCCTTCTCCTCCTCCTGCTCCTTCTCTACCTCCTGCTCCTTCTCCACCTCCTGCTCCTTCTCCACCTCCTGCTCCTTCTCCACCTCCTGCTCCTTCTCCACCTCCTTCTCCTCCTCCTTCATCTCCTTTCCTTCTCCACCTCCTGCTCCTTTTCCATATCCAGCTCCACCTCCACATCCTGCTCCTTCTCCACCTCATGCTCCTTCTCCAACGACTGCTCCTTCTCCTCCTCCTCCTTCTCCTCCAACTGTTCATTCTCCACCTCGTGCTCCATCTCCACCTCCTGGTCCTTCTCCATCTACTGCTCCTTCTCCGCCTACTGCGCCTACTATGCCTCCCGCTCCACCTCTCCCTCCGCCTCCTGCTCATTCTCCCCCTCCCGCTCCATCTCTACCTCCTGTTCCTTCTCCTCCTCCTGCTCCTTCTCCACCTCCTGCTCCTTCTCCAACTCCTGCTCCTCCTCCTTCATCTCCTGCTCCTTCTCCACCTCCTGCTCCTTTTCCATATCTAACTCCACCTCCACCTCCTGCTCCTTCTCCACCTCATGCTCCTTCTCCGCTTCCTGCTCCTTCTCCGCCTCCTGCTCCTTCTCCGCCTACTGCTCCTTCTCCGCCTCCTGCTCCTTCTCCGCCTCCCGCTCCTCCTCCGCCTACTGCTCGTTCACACCCTCCTGATCATTCTCGCCCTCGAGCCCCTCCTCCATCTCCTGCTCCCTCTCCCTCAACTGCTCCTTCTCCGCCTCCTGCTCCTTCTCCGCCTCCTGCTCCTTCTCCACCTCCTGCTCCTTCTCCACCTCCTGCTCCTTCTCCACCTCCTGCTCCTTCTCCACCTCCTGCTCCTTCTCCACCTCCTGCTACTTCTCCACCTCCTGCTCCTTCTCCACCTCCTGCTCATTCTCCACCTCCTGCTCCTTATCCACCTCCTGCTCCTTCTCCACCTCCTCCTCCTTCACCACCAACTGTTCATTCTCCACCTCCTGCTCCTTCTCCGCCTCCTGCTCCTTCTCCGCCTCCTGCTCCTTCTCCGCCTCCTGCTCCTTCTCCGCCTCCTGCTCCTTCTCTGCCTCCTGCTCCTTCTCCGCCTCCTGCTACATCTATGCCTCCCGCTCCATCTCTACCTCCGCCTCCTGCTCCTTCTCCCCCTCCCGCTCCATCTCTACCTCCTGCTCCTTTTCCCCGTCCTGCTCCTTCTCCACCTCCTGCTCCTTCTCCCCGTCCTGCTCCTTCTTCACCTGCAACTCCACCTCCGCCTCCTGCTCCTTCTCCACCTCCTGCTCCTTCTCCACCTCCTGCTCCTTCTCCGCCTCCTGCTCCTTCTCCACCTCATGCTCCTCCACCACATCCAGCTCCACCTCCATCTCCTGCTGCTTCCACTCCACCTACTCCATCTCCTCTTTCTGCTCAACCTCCCCCTCCTGCTCCTTCTCCACTTCCATGTCAAACTCCTCCTCGTGCTCCTTCTCCCCCTCCTGCTCCTAGCTTGCCTGCTGCTCCTTCTCCCCTCCTGCTCCTTCACCCCCTCCTGCTCCTGCTCCTTCTCCACCTCCTGCTCCTTCTCCACCTCCTGCTCCTTCTCCAACTCCTGCTCCTTCTCCACCTCCTGCTCCTCCTCCTTCATCTCCTGCTCCTTCTCCACCTCCTGCTCCTTTTCCATTTCCAGCTCCACCTCCACCTCCTGCTCCTTCTCCGCCTCCTGCTCCTTCTCCGCCTCCTGCTCCTTCTCCGCCTCCTTCTCCTTCTCTGCCTCCTGCTCCTTTTCCGCCTCCTGCTCCTTCTATGCCTCCCGCTCCTCCTCCGCCTACTGCTCGTTCACACCCTCCTGATCATTCTCGCCGTCGAGCCCCTCCTCCACCTCCTGCTCCCTCTCCCTCAACTGCTCCTTCTCCGTCTCCTGCTTCTTCCCCTCGTCCTGATCCTTCTCGTCTTCCTGATCCTTCTCGTCTTCCTAGAGTCATAGAGTCATAGAGTCATACAGCACGGATAGAGGCCCTTCGGCCCATCGTGTCCGCGCCGGCCACCAGCCCTGTCTACTCTAATCCCATATTCCAGCATTTGGTCCGTAGCCTTGTATGCTATGGCATTTCAAGTGCTCATCCAAATGCTTCTTGAATGTTGTGAGGGTTCCTGCCTCCACAACCCTTTCAGACAGTGACTTCCAGACTCCAACCACCCTCTGGGTGAAAAAGTTCTTTCTCAAATCCGCTCTAAACCTCCCGCCTTTTACCTTGAATCTATGTCCCCTTGTTATAGAACCCTCAACGAAGGGAAAAAGCTCCTTAGTATCCATCCTATCTGTGCCCCTCATAATTTTGTACACCTCAATCATGTCCCCCCTCAGCCTCCTCTGCTCCAAGGAAAACAAACCCAATCTTCCCAGTCTCTCTTCATAGCTGAAGCGCTCCAGCCCTGGTAACATCCTGGTGAATCTCCTCTGCACCCTCTCCAAAGCGATCACATCCTTCCTGCAGTGTGGCGACCAGAACTGCACACAGTACTCCAGCTGTGGCCTAACCAGTGTTTTATACAGCTCCATCATAACCTCCTTGCTCTTATATTCTGTGCCTCGGCTAATAAAGGCAAGTATCCCATATGCCTTCTTTACCACCTTATCTACCTGTTCCGCCGCCTTCAGGGATCTGTGAACTTGCACACCAAGATCCCTCTGACCCTCTGTCTTGCCTAGGGTCCTCCCATTCATTGTGTATTCCCTTGCCTTGTTAGTCCCTCCAAAGTGCATCACCTCGCACTTTTCCGGGTTAAATTCCATTTGCCACTGTTCCGTCCATCTGACCAACCCATCTATATCGTCCTGCAGACTGAGGCTATCCTCCTCACTATTTACCACCCTACCAATCTTTGTATCATCAGCGAACTTACTGATCATACCTTTTACATTCATATCCAAGTCATTAATGTAGACCACAAACAGCAGGGGACCCAGCACCGATCCCTGTGGTACCCCACTGGCCACAGGCTTCCAGTCACAAAAACAACCTTCGACCATCACCCTCTGCCTTCTGCCACTAAGCCAGTTTTGTATCCAAAGTGCCAAGGCACCCTGGATTCCATGGGCTCGTACCTTCTTGACCAGTCTCCTGTGCGGGACTTTATCGAAGGCCTGACTGAAATCCATGTATACCACATCCACTGCGTTACCCTCATCCACACGCCTAGTCACCCCCTCAAAAAATTCAATCAAATTAGTCAGACATGATCTTCCCTTGACAAAGCCATGTTGACTATCCCTGATTAATCCTTGCTTCTCCAAGTGGAGACTAATTTTGTCCTTCAGAATTTTTTCCAATAATTTTCCTCCCACTGATGTTAGGCTCACTGGCCTGTAGTTCCCCGGTTTTTCCCTACACCCCTTCTTGAATAATGGTATTCCTGATCCTTCTCGTCTTCCTGATCCTTCTCGTCCTCCTGCTCCTTCTTGTCCTCCTGCTCCTTCTCGTCCTCCTGCTCCTTCTCGTCCTCCTGCTCCTTCTCCTCCTGTTGCTCCTTCTCCCCCTCCTGCTCCTTCTCCCTCTCCTGCTCCATCTCCCTCTCCTGCTCCTTCTCCCTCTCCTGCTCCTTCTCCTCCTGTTTGTCCTTCTCCACCTCCTGCTCCTTTTCAACGTCTAGCTCCATCTCCTCCTCCTGCTCATTCTGCTCTTCGTGCTCCTTCTCCTCCTCCTGCTGCATCTCCTCGTCCTGCTCCTTCTCTGCTCAACCCCTCCTCCTGCTTCTTCTTTTCTTCCTGCCACTTCTCCACCTTCTGCTCCTTCTCCTCCTTCTGCTCCTCCTCCACCTCCTGCTCCTTCTACCCCTCCTGCTCCTTCTACCCGTCCTGCTCCTTCTCCTCCACTTGTTCGTTCTCCTCCTCCAGGTCCTTCTCCTCCTCCAGCTCCTTCTCCCCGTCCTACTCCTTCTTCACCTGCAGCTCCACCTACGCCTCCTGCTCATTCTCCACCTCCTGCTCCTTCTCCACCTCATGCTCCTCCACCACATCCGGCTCCACCTCCACCTCCTGCTGCTTCCCCTCCATCTGCTCCATCTCCTCTTTCTGCTCAACCTCCCCCTCCTGCTCCTTCTCCACTTCCTGGTCAAACTCCTCCTCCTGCTCCTTCTCCCCCTCCTGCTCCTGCCTTACCTGCTGCTCCTTCTCCCCACCTGCTCCTTCACACCCTCCTGCTCCTGCTCCTACTTTACCTCCTGCTCCTTCTCCGTCTCCTGTGCCTTCTCCTCGTCAAGCTCAACCTCTTCCGACTGCTCCTTCTCCACCTCCTGCTCGTTCTCCACCTCCTGCTCCTTCTCCACCTCCTGCTACTTCTCCACCTCCTGCTACTTCTCCACCTCCTGCTCCTTCTTCACCTCCTGCTCCTTCTCCACATCCTGCTCCTTCTCCACCTCCTGCTCATTCTCCACCTCCTGCTCCTTCTCCACCTCCTGCTCCTTCTCCACCTCCTGCTCCTTTTCCACCTTCTGCTCCTTCTCCACCTCCTATTCCTACTCCACCTCCAGCTCATTCTCCTCCTCCTCATGCTCCATCTCCCCGTCCTGCTCCTTCTTCACCTCCAGCTCCTTCTCCAACTGAAGCTTTCTACAACTCCTGTTCATTCTCCACTTCCTGCTCCTTCGCCTCCTCCTCCTCCTTCTCCTCCAACTGGTCATTCCCCACCTCCTGCTCCTTCTCCACCTCCGGCTCCTTCTCCCTCTCCTGCTGCTTCAACGCCTCCTGCTCCTTCGATGCATCCAGCTCCTTCTCTGCATCCTGCTCGTTCACCCCCACCTGCTCCTTCTCCTCCTCCTGCTTCTTCCCCTCCTCCTGCTCCTTCTCCTCCTCCTGATCATTCTCGTCCTCCTGCTCATTCGCCCCCTCTTGCTCTTGCTTTGTATCCCACTCCTTCTCCGCCTCCTGCTCCTTCTCCCCCTCCCGCTCCATCTCTACCTCTTGCTCCTTTTCCCCGTCCTGCTCCTTCTCCACCTCCTGCTCACTCTCCCCTCCTGCTCACTCTCCCCCTCCTGCTCCTTGTCCTCGTCCCGCTCAACCTCCTCCTCCTGATCCTTCTCCACCTCCAGCTCCTTCTCCACCTCCGGCTTCTTCTCCACCTCCTGCTCCTTCTCCACCTCCTGCTCCTTCTCCACCTCCTGCTCCTTCTCCACCTCCTGCTCCTTCTCCACCTCCTGCTCCTCCTCCTTTATCTCCTGCTCATTCTCCACCTCCTGCTCCTTTTCCATATCCAGCTCCACCTCCACATCCTGCTCCTTCTCCACCTCATGCTCCTTCTCCAACGGCTGCACCTTCTCCTCCTCCTCCTTCTCCTCCAACTGTTCATTCTCCACCTCCTGCTCCTTCTCCACCTCCTGCTCCTTCTCCAACTCCTGCTCCTTCTCCACCTGCTGCTCCTTCTCCACCTCCTGCTCCTTCTCCTCCTCCTGCTCCTTCTCCACCCCCTGCTCCACCTCCTTGTGCTCCTTCTCCGCCTCCTGCTCCTTCTCCGCCTCCTGCTCCTTTACCGCCTCCTGCTCCGCCTCCTGCTCCTTCTCCGCCTCCTGCTCCTTCTCCGCCTCCCGCTCCTTCTCCGCCTCCTGCTCCTTCTCCGCCTCCTGCTCATACCACTCCTCCTGCACCTTCACTCCCTCCTGCTCCTGCTTTGCCTCCTGCTCCTTCGCCCCGTTCTGTTCCTTTGCCCCCTCCTGCTCCTTCTCCACCGATAGCTCCTTCTCCACCTTCTGCTCCGACTCTACATCCTGCTCATACTACCCCTCCTGTTCCATCTCGTCGTCCAGCTCAACTTCCACCTTCTGCTCCTTCTCCACCTCCTGCTCCTTCTTCTCTTCCTGCTCCTTCTTCTCTTCATGCTCCTTCTCCTCCTCCTTATCCTTCTCCACCTCCTGCTCCTTCTCCACCTCCTGCTCTTGCTCCACCTCCTGGTCCTTCTCTACCTCCTGTTCCTTCTCCTCCTCCTGCTCCTTCTCCTCCTCCTGCTCCTTCTCAACCTCCTGCTCCTTCTCCACCTCGTGCTCCTTCTCCACCTTCTGCTCCTTCTCCGCCTTCTGCTCCTTCTCCGCCTCCTGTTCCTTCTATGCCTCCCGCTCCTCCTCCGCCTACTGCTCGTTCACACCCTCCTGATCATTCTCGCCCTCGAGCCCCTCCTCCACCTCCTGCTCCCCTCCCTCAACTGCTCCTTCTCCGTCTCCTGCTTCTTCCCCTCCTCCTGATCCTTCTCGTCTTCCTGATCCTTCTCGTCTTCCTGATCCTTCTCGTCCTCCTGCTCCTTCTCGTCCTCCTGCTACTTCTCCTCCTGTTGCTCCTTCTCGTCCTCCTGCTCCTTCTCGTCCTCCTGCTCCTTCTCCTCCTGTTGCTCCTTCTCCCCCTCCTGCTCCTTCTCCCTCTCCTGCTCCTTCTCCCTCTCCTCCTCCTTCACCCTCTCCTGCTCCTTCTCCTCCTGTTGCTCCTTCTCCACCACCTGCTCCTTCTCAACGTCTGGCTCCATCTCCTCCTCCTGCTCATTCTTCTCTTCGTGCTCCTTCTCCTTCTCCTGCTCCTTCTCCTCGTCCTGCTCCTTCTCTCCTCCTCCTGCTCTTTCTCTTCCTCTGCTCAACCCCTTCCTTCTGCTCCTTCTTCTCTTCCTGCTCCTTCTCCACCTTCTGCTCCTTCTCCTCCTTCTGCTCCTCCTCCCCGTCCTGCTCCTTCTTCACCTGCAGCTCCTCCTCCGCCTCCTGCTTCTTCTCCACCTCCTGCTCCTTCTCCACCTCATGCTCCTCCACCACATCCAGCTCCACCTCCACCTTCTGCTGCTTCCACTCCACCTGCTCCATCTCCAATTTGTGCTCAACCTCCCCCTCCTGCTCCTTCTCCACTTCCTGGTCAAATTCCTCCTCCTGCTCCTTCTCCCCCTCCTGCTCCTGCCTTGCCTGCTGCTCCTTCTCCCCTCCTGCTCCTTCACCTGCTCCTGCTCCTGCTCCTACTTTACCTCCTGCTCCTTCTCCGTCTCCTGTTCCTTCTCCTCGTCAAGCTCAACCTCTTCCGACTGCTCCTTCTCCACCTCCTGCTCGTTCTCCACCTCCTGCTCCTTCTCCACCTCCTGCTCCTTCTCCAACTCCTGCTCCTTCTCCACCTGCTGCTCCTTCTCCACCTCCTGCTCCTTCTCCTCCTCCTGCTCCTTCTCCACCCCCTGCTCCACCTCCTTGTGCTCCTTCTCCGCCTCCTGCTCCTTCTCCGCCTCCTGCTCCTTTACCGCCTCCTGCTCCACCTCCTGCTCCTTCTCCGCCTCCTGCTCCTTCTCCGCCTCCCGCTCCTTCTCCGCCTCCTGCTCCTTCTCCGCCTCCTGCTCATACCACTCCTCCTGCACCTTCACTCCCTCCTGCTCCTTTTTGCCTCCTGCTCCTTCGCCCCGTTCTGTTCCTTTGCCCCCTCCTGCTCCTTCTCCACCGATAGCTCCTTCTCCACCTTCTGCTCCGACTCTACATCCTGCTCATACTACCCCTCCTGTTCCATCTCGTCGTCCAGCTCAACTTCCACCTTCTGCTCCTTCTCCACCTCCTGCTCCTTCTTCTCTTCCTGCTCCTTCTTCTCTTCATGCTCCTTCTCCTCCTCCTTATCCTTCTCCACCTCCTGCTCCTTCTCCACCTCCTGCTCTTGCTCCACCTCCTGGTCCTTCTCTACCTCCTGTTCCTTCTCCTCCTCCTGCTCCTTCTCCTCCTCCTGCTCCTTCTCAACCTCCTGCTCCTTCTCCACCTCGTGCTCCTTCTGCACCTTCTGCTCCTTCTCCGCCTTCTGCTCCTTCTCCGCCTCCTGTTCCTTCTATGCCTCCCGCTCCTCCTCCGCCTACTGCTCGTTCACACCCTCCTGATCATTCTCGCCCTCGAGCCCCTCCTCCACCTCCTGCTCCCCTCCCTCAACTGCTCCTTCTCCGTCTCCTGCTTCTTCCCCTCCTCCTGATCCTTCTCGTCTTCCTGATCCTTCTCGTCTTCCTGATCCTTCTCGTCCTCCTGCTCCTTCTCGTCCTCCTGCTACTTCTCCTCCTGTTGCTCCTTCTCGTCCACCTGCTCCTTCTCGTCCTCCTGCTCCTTCTCCTCCTGTTGCTCCTTCTCCCCCTCCTGCTCCTTCTCCCTCTCCTGCTCCTTCTCCCTCTCCTCCTCCTTCACCCTCTCCTGCTCCTTCTCCTCCTGTTGCTCCTTCTCCACCACCTGCTCCTTCTCAACGTCTGGCTCCATCTCCTCCTCCTGCTCATTCTTCTCTTCGTGCTCCTTCTCCTTCTCCTGCTCCTTCTCCTCGTCCTGCTCCTTCTCTCCTCCTCCTGCTCTTTCTCTTCCTCTGCTCAACCCCTTCCTTCTGCTCCTTCTTCTCTTCCTGCTCCTTCTCCACCTTCTGCTCTTCTCCTCCTTCTGCTCCTCCTCCCCGTCCTGCTCCTTCTTCACCTGCAGCTCCTCCTCCGCCTCCTGCTTCTTCTCCACCTCCTGCTCCTTCTCCACCTCATGCTCCTCCACCACATCCAGCTCCACCTCCACCTTCTGCTGCTTCCACTCCACCTGCTCCATCTCCAATTTGTGCTCAACCTCCCACTCCTGCTCCTTCTCCACTTCCTGGTCAAATTCCTCCTCCTGCTCCTTCTCCCCCTCCTGCTCCTGCCTTGCCTGCTGCTCCTTCTCCCCTCCTGCTCCTTAACCTGCTCCTGCTCCTGCTCCTACTTTACCTCCTGCTCCTTCTCCGTCTCCTGTTCCTTCTCCTCGTCAAGCTCAACCTCTTCCGACTGCTCCTTCTCCAACTCCTGCTCCTTCTCCACCTCCTGCTCCTTCTCTACCTCCTGCTCCTTCTCCACCTCCTGCTACTTCTCCGCCTCCTGCTCCTTCTCCACCTCCTGCCCCTTCTCCACCTCCTGCTCCTTCTCCACCTCCTGCACCTTCTCCACCTCCTGCTACTTCTCCGCCTCCTGCTCCTTCTCCACCTCCTGCCCATTCTCCACCTCCTGTTCATTCTGCACTTCCTGCTCCTTCGCCTCCTGCTGCTCCTTCTCCTCCAACTGGTCATTCCCCACCTCCTGCACCTTCTCCACCTCCGGCTCCTTCTCCCCCTCCTGCTGCTTCAACGCCTCCTGCTCCTTCGATGCATCCAGCTCCTTCTCTGCATCATGCTCGTTCACCCCCACCTGCTCCTTCTCCTTCTCCTGCTTCTTCCCCTCCTCCTGCTCCTTCTCGTCCTCCTGATCATTCTCGTCCTCCTGCTCATTCGCCCCCTCTTGCTCTTGCTTTGCATCCCACTCCTTCTCCGCCTCCTGCACCTTCTCACCCTCCTGCTCCTGCTTTGCCTCCTGCTCCTTCGCCCCGTTCTGTTTCTTCGCCCCCTCCTGCTCCTTCTCCACCAAGAGCTCCTTCTCCACCCTCTGCTCCTACTCGACGTCCTGCTCCTTCTCCACCTCCTGCTCCTTCTCCACTTCATGCTCCTTCTCCACCTCCTGCTCCTTCTTCTCTTCTTGCTCATTCTTCTCTTCCTGCTCCTTCTCCTCCTCCTAATCCTTCTCCTCCTCCTGCTCCTCCTCCTCCTCCTGCTCCTTCTCCTCCTCCTGCTCCTTCTCCACCTCCTGCTCCTTCTCCGCCTCCTGCTCCTTCTATGCCTCCCGCTCCTCCTCCGCCTACTGCTCGTTCACACCCTCCTGATCATTCTCGCCCTCGAGCCCCTCCTCCACCTCCTGCTCCCTCTCCCTCAACTGCTCCTTCTCCGTCTCCTGCTTCTTCCCCGTATCCTGATCCTTCTCGTCTTCCTGATCCTTCTCGTCTTCCTGATCCTTCTCGTCTTCCTGATGCTTCTCGTCTTCCTGCTCCTTCTCGTCCTCCTGCTCCATCTCGTCCTCCTGCTCCTTCCGCAACTCCTGCTGAACCTCCTCCCCTCCTTCTCCTCCTCTTCCTCAACTTCCTCCTGATCCTTCGCCTTCTCATACTCAACCTCCTCCTCCTGCTCCGCCTCCCCCTCCTGTTCCTTCTCCCCCTCCTGCATCTTCTCCCTCTCCTGCACCTTCACCCCTCCTGCACCTTCTCACCTCCTGCACCTTCTCCTCCACCTGATCCTTCTCCTCCTCCTTCTCCTTCTCCACTTCATGGTCCTTCTCCCGCTCCTGCTCCAACTTCCGCTTCTGCTCCTTCTGCCGAGCCTGCTCCTTCACCTCCTGCCGCTACTCTTCCTCCTGCTGCTTCTTCTCCTCCTGCTGCAACGTCTCAACATCCTTCTCCTGCTCCTTCTCCACCTCCTGCTCCTTCTCCACTCCTGCTCATTCACCACCTCCTGCTCCTTGTCTCCCTCCTCCTCCTTCTCCTCCTGCTCCTTCTCCAACTCCTGCTCCTTCTCTCCCTCCTGCTCCTTCTCCACCTCCTGCTCCTTCTCCACCTCGTGCTCCTACCCCACCTCCTGCTCCTTCTCCAACTCCTGCTCCTTCTCTCCCTCCTGCTCCTTCTCCACCTCCTGCTCCTTCTCCACCTCGTGCTCCTACCCCACCTCCTGCTCCTTCTCCACCTCCTGCTCCTTCTCCTCCTCCTGCTTCTTCACTCCTCCTGCTCCTTCTCCACCTCATGCTCCTTCTCCTCCTCCAGCTCCTGCTCCTTCTCCACTCCTGCTCATTCACCACCTCCTGCTCCTTGTCTCCCTCCTCCTCCTTCTCCTCCTGCTCCTTCTCCACCTCCTGCTCCTTCTCTCCCTCCTGCTCCTTCTCCACCCCCTGCTCCTTCTCCACCTCGTGCTCCTACCCCACCTCCTGCTCCTTCTCCACCTCCTGCTCCTTCTCCTCCTCCTGCTTCTTCTCTCCTCCTGCTCCTTCTCCACCTCATGCTCCTTCTCCTCCTCCAGCTCCTGCTCCTTCTCCTCCTCCTCCCCGTCCTGCTCCTTCTTCACCTGCTGCTCCTTCTCCCCTTCTGCTCCTTCTCCCCCTCCTGCTCCTTCTCCCCTTCTGGCTCAAACTCCTCCTCCTGCTCCTTCTCCACCTCCTGCTCATTCTCAACCTGCTGCTCAACCTCCACCTGCTCGTTTTCCTCCTCCTCCTCCTGCTGCTTCAGCTCCTCAAGCTCTCCCTCCGCCTCTTGCTCAATCTCCTCCTCCTCCTTGTTCTCCACCCCTGCTCCTTCTCCACCTCCTCATCATTCTCCACCTCCTGCTCCTTCTCGGCTGTTGCTCAAACTCCTCCTCCTGCTCCTTCTCCACTTCATGCTCCTTCTCCCGCTCCTGCTCCTCCTCCTGCTTGTGCTCCTTCACCCGCTTCTGCTCCGTCTCCTCCTGCTGCTACTTCTCCATCTCCTTCTCCTGCTCCTTCTCCTCCTCCTGCTCTTTCTCTTCTCCTGATCATTCACCACCTCCTGTTCCTTCTTCTCCTCCTTCTCCTCCTCCTGCTCCTTCTCCACCTCCTGCTCCTTCTCCGCCTCCTGCTCCTTCTCCGCCTTCTGCTCCTTCTCCGCCTCCTGCTCCGCCTCCTGCTCCTTCTTAGCATCCTGCTCCTTCTCCGCCTCCCGCTCCTTCTCCGCCTCCTTCTTCTTCTCCGCATCCTGCTCCTTCTCCGCCTCCTGCTCATAACCCTCCTCCTTCATCTTCTCACCCTCCTGCTCCTGCTTTGCCTCCTGCTCCTTCGCCCCGTTCTGTTCCTGCGCCCCCTCCTGCTCCTTGTCCACCTATAGCTCCTTCTCCACCTTCTGCTCCTACTCTACATCCTGCTCATTCTACCCCTCCTGTTCCATCTCGTCGTCCAGCTCAACTTCCACCTTCTGCTCCTTCTCCACTTCATGCTCCTTCTCCACCACCTGCTCATTCTTCTCTTCCTGCTCCTCCTTCTCTCCCTGCTCCTTCTCCCCGTCCTGCTCCTTCTCCTCCTCCTGCTCCTTCTCCTCCTCCTGCTCCTTCTCCACCTCCTGCTCATTCTCCACCTCCTACTCCTTCTCCGCCTCCTTCTCCTTCTATGCCTCCCGCTCCTCCTCCGCCTACTGCTCGTTCAAACCCTCCTGATCATTCTCGTCCTCGAGCCTCTCCTCCACCTCCTGCTCCCTCTCCCTCAACTGATCCTTCTCCGTCTCCTGCTTCTTCCCCTCCTCCTGATCCTTGTCGTCTTCCTGATCCTTCTCGTCTTCCTGATCCTTCTCGTCTTCCTGCTCCTTCTCGTCCTCCTGCTCCTTCTCCTCCTCCTGCTGCTTCTCCACTTCATGCTCCTTCTCCCGCTCCTGCTCCAACTTCCGCTTCTGCTCCTTCTCCCGCATCTGCTCCTTCTGCCGCATCTGCTCCTTCTCCTCCTGCCGCTACTTCTCCTCCTGCTGCTTCTTCTCCTCCTGCTGCAACGTCTCCACCTCCTTCTCCTGCTCCTTCTCCACCTCCTTCTCCTGCTCCTTCTCCACCTCCTGCTCCTTCTCCACTCCTGCTCATTCACCACCTCCTGCTCCTTGTCTCCCTCCTCCTCCTTCTCCTCCTCCTGCTCCTTCTCCACGTCCTGCTCCTTCTCTCCCTCCTGCTCCTTCTCCACCTCCTGCTCCTCCTCCACCTCGTGCTCCTTCCCCACCTCCTGCTCATTTTCCACCTCCTGCTCCTTCTCCTCCTCCTGCTTCTTCTCTCCTCCGCTTGACGGCTCTGGAGCTGCGGATGGACTCACTTTGGAGCATCCGCGATGCTGAGAAAGTCGTGGATAGCACGTTCAGTGAGTTGGTCACACCACAGATAAAAATTACTGAGGGAGATAGTGAATGGGTGACCAACAGACAGAGGAAGAGTAGGAAGGCAGTGCAGGGGTCCCCTGCGGTCATCTCCCTCCAAAACAGGTATACCGTTTTGGATACTGTTGGGGGAGATGGCTCACCAGGGGAAGGTGGCAGTGGCCAGGTTCATGGCACCGTGGCTGGCTCTGCTGCACAGGAGGGCAGGAAAAAGAGTGGCAGAGCTATAGTGATAGGGGACTCGATTGTAAGGGGAATAGACAGGCGTTTCTGCGGACGCAACCGAGACTCCAGGATGGTATGTTGCCTCCCTGGTGCAAGGGTCAAGGATGTCTCGGAGCGGTTGCAGGACATTCTGGAGGGGGAGGGTGAACAGCCAGTTGTCGTGGTGCATATAGTCACCAACGATATAGGTAAAAAACAGGATGAGGTCCTACAAGCTGAATTTAGGGAGTTAGGAGTTAAACTAAAGAGTAGGACCTCAAAGGTAGTAATCTCAGGATTGCTACCAGTGCCACGGGCAAGTCAGAGTAGGAATGACAGGATAGCTAAGATGAACACGTGGCTTGAGAGATGGTGCAAGAGGGAGGGATTCAAATTCTTGGGCCATTGGAACCGGTTCTGGGGGAGGTGGGACCAGTACAAATTGGACGGTCTGCATCTGGGCAGGACTGGAACCAATGTCCTAGGGGGAGTGTTTGCCAGTGCTGTTGGGGAGGGTTTAAACTAATGTGGCAGGGGGATGGGAACCGATGCAGGAAGTCAGTGGGAAATAAAATGGTGACAGAAACAAAAGGCAGTAAGGGAGAGTGTACAGAACATGACCGGACAGATGGTCTGAGAAAGCAGGGCAAAGACCAAGGGAAGTCTAGATTAAACTGCATTTATTTCAATGCAAGAAGTCTGATGGGCAAGGCAGATGAACTCAGGGCATGGATGGGTACATGGGACTGGGATGTTATAGCTATTA
Source organism: Heptranchias perlo (assembly GCF_035084215.1). NCBI lineage: Eukaryota > Metazoa > Chordata > Chondrichthyes > Hexanchiformes > Hexanchidae > Heptranchias > Heptranchias perlo. The sequence continues at coordinate 2,774,639 of NW_027139793.1, read as the reverse complement.
CTGAAACATGGATAAGGGAGGGACAGGACTGGCAGCTCAATGTTCCAGGGTACAGATGCTATAGGAAAGATAGAGCAGGAGGTAAGAGAGGAGGGGGAGTTGCGTTCTTGATTAGGGAGAACATCACGGCAGTAGTGAGAGGGGATATATCCGAGGGTTCGCCCACTGAGTCTATATGGGTAGAACTGAAAAATAAGAAGGGTGAGATCACTTTGATAGGATTGTACTACAGACCCCCAAATAGTCAACGGGAAATTGAGGAGCAAATATGTAAGGAGATTACAGACAGCTGCAAGAAAAAATAGGGTGGTAATAGTAGGGGACTTTAACTTTCCCAACATTGACTGGGACAGCCATAGCATTAGGGGCTTGGATGGAGAGAAATTTGTTGAGTGTATTCAGGAGGAATTTCTCATTCAGTATGTGGATGGCCCGACGAGAGAGGGGGCAAAACTTGACCTCCTCTTGGGAAATAAGGAAGGGCAGGTGATCACTTTGGGACCAGTGATCATAATTCCATTAGTTTTAAGATAGCTATGGAGAAGGATAGGTCTGGCCCAAAAGTTAAAATTCTAAATTGGGGAAAGGCCAATTTTGATGGTATTAGACAGGAACTTTCAGAAGTTGATTGGGAGAGTCTGTTGGCAGGCAAAGGGACGTCTGGTAAGTGGGAGGCTTTCAAAAGTGTGTTAACCAGGGTTCAGGGTAAGCACATTCCTTATAAAGTGAAGGGCAAGGCTGGTAGAAGTAGGGAACCTTGGATGACTCGGGAGATTGAGGCACTAGTCAAAAAGAAGATGGAGGCATATGACATGCATAGGCAGCTGGGATCAAGTGGATCCCTTGAAGAGTATAGAGATTGCCGGAGTAGAGTTAAGAGAGAAATCAGGAGGGCAAAAAGGGGATCATAGAATCATAGAATCATAGAAGTTACAACATGGAAACAGGCCCTTCGGCCCAACATGTCCATGTCGCCCAGTTTATACCACTAAGCTAGTCCCAATTGCCTGCACTTGGCCCATATCCCTCTATACCCATCTTACCCATGTAACTGTCCAAATGCTTTTTAAAAGACAAAATTGTACCCGCCTCTACTTCTGCCTCTGGCAGCTCGTTCCAGACACTCACCACCCTTTGAGTGAAAAAATTGCCCCTCTGGATCCTTTTGTATCTCTCCCCTCTCACTTTAAATCTGTGCCCCCTCGTTATAGACTCCCCTACCTTTGGGAAAAGATTTTGACTATCGACCTTATCTATGCCCCTCATTATTTTATAGACTTCTATAAGATCACCCCTTAACCTCCTACTCTCCAGGGAATAAAGTCCCAGTCTGTCTAACCTCTCCCTGTAAGTCAAACCATCAAGTCCCGGTAGCATCCTAGTAAATCTTTTCTGCACTCTTTCTAGTTTAATAATATCCTTTCTATAATAGGGTGACCAGAACTGTACACAGTACTCCAAGTGTGGCCTCACCAATGCCCTGTACAACTTCAACAAGACATCCCAACTCCTGCATTCAATGTTCTGACCAATGAAACCAAGCATGCTGAATGCCTTCTTCACCACCCTATCCACCTGTGACTCCACTTTCAAGGAGCTATGAATCTGTACTCCTAGATCTCTTTGTTCTATAACTCTCCCCAACGCCCTACCATTAACGGAGTAGGTCCTGGCCCGATTTGATCTACCAAAATGCATCACCTCACATTTATCTAAATTAAACTCCATCTGCCATTCATCGGCCCACTGGCCCAATTTATCAAGATCCCGTTGCAATCCTAGATAACCTTCTTCACTGTCCACAATGCCACCAATCTTGGTGTCATCTGCAAACTTACTAACCATGCCTCCTAAATTCTCATCCAAATCATTAATATAAATAACAAATAACAGCGGACCCAGCACCGATCCCTGAGGCACACCGCTGGACACAGGCATCCAGTTTGAAAAACAACCCTCGACAACCACCCTCTGTCTTCTGTCGTCAAGCCAATTTTGCTTTGGCAGATCAGGCAAAGGTGAATCCAAAGAGCTTCTACAAATACATAAAGGGCAAAAGGCCAACGAGGAAGAGAGTAGGGCCTCTTAAGGATCAACAAGGTCATCTATGTGCGGAACCACAAGAAATGGGTGAGATCCTGAATGAATATTTCACATCGGTATTTACGGTTGAGAAAGGCATGGATGTTAGGGAACTTGGGGAAATAAATAGTGATGTCTTGAGGAGTGTACATATTACAGAGAGGGAGGTGCTGGAAGTTTTAACGCGCATCAAGGTAGATAAATCTCCGGGACCTGATGAAACGTATCCCAGGACGTTATGGGAGGTTAGGGAGGAAATTGCGGGTCCCCTAGCAGAGATATTTGAATCATCCACCGCTACAGGTGAGGTGCCTGAAGATTGGAGGGTAGCAAATGTTGTGCCTTTGTTTAAGAAGGGCGGCAGGGAAAAGCCTGGGAACTGAAGACCAGTGAGCCTGACATCTGTAGTGGGTAAGTTGTTGGAGGGTATTCTGAGGGACAGGATCTGCAGGCATTTGGAGAGGCAGGGACTAATTAGGAACAGTCAGCATGGTTTTGTGAGAGGAAAATCATGTCTCACGAATTTGATTGAGTTTTTTGAAGGGGTAACCAAGAAGATAGATGAGGGCTGTGCAGTAGACGTGGTCTACATGGACTTCAGCAAAGCATTTGACAAGGTACCGCATGGTAGGTTGTTACATAAGGTTAAATCTCATGGGATCCAAGGTGAGGTAGCCAATTGGATACAAAATTGGCTTGACGACAGAAGACAGAGGGTGGTTGTAGAGGGTTGTTTTTCAAACTGGATGCCTGTGTCCAGCGGTGTGCCTCAGGGATCGGTGCTGGGTCCGCTGTTATTTGTTATTTATATTAATGATTTGGATGAGAATTTAGGAGGCATGGTTAGTAAGTTTGCAGATGACACCAAGATTGGTGGCATTGTGGACAGTGAAGAAGGTTATCTGGGATTGCAACGGGATCTTGATCAATTGGTCCAGTGGGCCGATGAATGGCAGATGGAGTTTAATTTAGATAAATGTGAGGTGATGCATTTTGGTAGATCGAATCGGGCCAGGACCTACTCCGTTAATGGTAGGGCGTTGGGGAGAGTTATAGAACAAAGAGATCTAGGAGTACAGATTCATAGCTCCTTGAAAGTGGAGTCACAGATGGATAGGGTGGTGAAGAAGGCATTCGGCATGCTTGGTTTCATTGGTCAGAACATTGAATGCAGGAGTTGGGATGTCTTGTTGAAGTTGTACAGGGCATTGGTGAGGCCACACTTGGAGTACTGTGTACAGTTCTGGTCACCCTATTATAGAAAAGATATCATTAAACTAGAAAGAGTGCAGAAAAGATTTACTAGGATGCTACCGGGAATTGATGGTTTGACTCACAGGGAGCATTTGGACAGTTACATGGGTAAGATGGGTATAGAGGGACATGGGCCAAGTGCAGGCAATTGGGACTAGCTTAGTGGTATAAACTGGGCGACATGGACATGTTGGGCCGAAGGGCCTGTTTCCATGTTGTAACTTCTATGATTCTATGATTCTATGATTCCTTCTCCACCTCCTGCTCCTTCTCATCCTCCTCCTCCTGCTCCTTCTCCACCTTCTGCTGAACCTCCACCAACTGCTCCTCCTCCACCTGCTCCTCCTGCTCCATCTTCTCCTCCAGCTGGACCTCCTCCTCCTGCTCCTTCTCCACTCCGCTCCATCTCCACCTCCTGCTCCTTCTCCTCCAGCTCCTGCTCCTTCTCCTCCTCCTCCCCCTCCTGCTCCTTCTCCACCTCCTGCTCCTTCACCCCTCCCGCTCCTTCTCCCCCTCCTGCTCCTTCTCCCCTTCCTGCTCAAACTCCTCCTCCTGCTCCTTCTCCACCTCCTGCTCATTCTCAACCTGCTGCTCAAGCTCCACCTGCTCGTTTTCCTCCTCCTCCTCCTTCTCCTTCAGCTCCTCCAGCTCTCCCTCCTCCTCTTGCTCAATCTACTCCTCCTTGTTTTCCACCCCTGCTCCTTCTCCACCTCCTCATCATTCTCCACCTCCTGCTCCTTCTCGGCTTTTGCTCAAACTCTTCCTCTTGCTCCTTCTCCACTTCATGCTCCTTCTCCCGTTCCTGCTCCTACTCCTGCTTGTGCTCCTTCACCCGCTTCTGCTCCGTCTCCTCCTGCTGTTACTTCTCCTCCTGCTGCTTCTTCTGCTTCTGCTGCTACTTCTCCATCTCCTTCTCCTGCTCCTTCTCCACCTCCTGCTCCTTCTCCTCTCCTGCTCATTCACCACCTCCTGTTCCTTCTTCTCCTCTTCCTCCTCCTCCTGCTCCTTCTCCACCTCCTGCTCCTTCTCCACCTTCTGCTCCTTGTCTCCCTCCTGCTCCTTCTCCACCTCCTGCTCCTTCTCCACCTCCTGCTCCTTCTCCACCTCCTGCTCCATCTCCTCTTCTTGCTCCATCTCCACCTCCTGATCCTTCTCCTCCTCCTGCTCCTTCTCCTCCCACTGCTCCATCTCCACCACCTGCTCCTTCTCCTCCTCCTGCTCCTAATCCTCCTCCTGCTCCTTCTTCTTCTCCTGCTCCATCTCCACCTCCTGCTCTTTCTCGACCTCCTGCTCAACCTCCTCCTCCTGCTTCTTCTCCAACTCCTGCTCAACCTCCTCGTCCTGCTTCTTCTCCAACTCCTTCTCCTACTCCCCCTGCTGGTCCTTCTCCGCCACTTGCTCCTTCTGCCACTATTGCTTATTCTCCACCTCCAGTTACTTCTCCTCCTCCTGCTCCTTCTCCAGCTCCTTCTCCTCCTCCTGCTGCTTGTCCACCTCCTGCTCCTTGTCCACCTCCTGCGCATTTTCGCCCTCCTGCTGCATCTCGCCCACCTGCTGCTTCTCGACCTCCTGCTCCTTCTCGCCCTCCTGCTCCTTCTCCACCTCCGGCTCCTTCTCCCTCTCCTGCTGCTTCAACGCCTCCTGCTCCTTCGATGCATCCAGCTCCTTCTCTGCATCCTGCTCGTTCTCCTCCTCCTGCTTCTTCCCCTCCTCCTGCTCCTTCTCGTCCTCCTGATCATTCGCGTCCTCCTGCTCATTCGCCCCCTCTTGCTCTTGCTTTGCATCCCACTCCTTCTCCGCCTCCTGCTCCTTCTCCGCCTCCCGCTCCATCTCTACCTCCTGCTCCTTTTCCCCATCCTGCTCCTTCTCCACCTCCTGCGCACTCTCCCCCTCCTGCTCACTCTCCCCCTCCAGCTCCTTCTCCTCGTCCCGCTCAACCTCCTCCTCCTGCTCCTTCTCCACCTCCTGCTCCTTCTCCGCCTCCTGCTCCTTCTATGCCTCCATCTCCTCCTCCGCCGACTGCTCGTTCACACCCTCCTGATCATTCTCGCCGTCGAGCCCCTCCTCCACCTCCTGCTCCCTCTCCCTCAACAGCTCCTTCTCCGTCTCCTGCTTCTTCCCCTCCTCCTGATCCTTCTCGTCCTCCTGCTCCTTCTCGTCCTCCTGCTCCTTCTCGTACTCCTGCTCCTTCTGCTCCTGTTGCTCCTTCTCCCCCTCCTGCTCCTTCTCCCTCTCCTGCTTCTTCTCCCTCTCCTGCTCCTTCTCCTCCTGTTGCTCCTTCTGCACATCCTGCTCCTTCTCAACGTCTGGCTCCATCTCCTCCTCCTGCTCATTCTTCTCTTCGTGCTCCTTCTCCTCCTCCTGCTGCTTCTCCTCGTCCTGCTCCTTCTCTGCTCAACCCCCTCCTCCTGCTCCTTCTTCTCTTCCTGCTCCTTCTCCACCTTCTGCTCCACCTCCACCTCCTGCTCCTTCTACCCCTCCTGCTCCTTCTACCCCTCCTGCTCCTCCTCCTCCTCTTGTTCGTTCTCCTCCTCCAGCTCCTTCTCCTCCTCCAGCTCCTTCTCCCCGTCCTGCTCCTTCTTCACCTGCAGCTCCACCTCCGCCTCCTGCTCCTTCTCCACCTCCTGCTCCTTCTCCACCTACTGCTCCTCCTCCGCCTCCTGCTCCTTCTCCACCTTATGCCCTTCCACCACATCCAGCTCCACCTCCACATCCTGCTGCTTCCACTCCACCTGCTCCATCTCCTCATTCTGCTCAACCTCCCCCTCCTGCTCCTTTTCCAATTCCTGGTCAAACTCCTCCTCCTGCTCCTTCTCCCCCTCCTGCTCCTGGCTTGCCTGCTGCTCCTTCTCCCCTCCTGCGCCATCACCCCCTCCTGCTCCTTCTCCTACTCTACATCCTGCTCCTTCTCCACCTCCTGCTCCTTCTACACCTCCTGCTCCTTCTCCACCTCTTCCTCCTTCTTCACCTCCTGCTCCTTCTCCACCTCCTGCTCCTTCTCCACCTCCTGCTCCTTCTCCACCTCCTCCTCCTTCTCCACCTCCTGCTACTTCTCCCCTCCTGCTCCTGCTCCACCTCATGCTCCTTCTCCACCTCCTGCTCCTCCTCCACCTCCTGCTCCTTCTCCACCTCTTGCTGCTCCTCCTTCATCTCCTTTCCTTCTCCACCTACTGCTCTTTTTCCATATCCAGCTCCACCTCCACATCCTGCTCCTTCTCCACCTCATGCTCCTTCTCCAACCACTGCTCCTTCTCCTCCTCCTCCTTCTCCTCCAACTGTTCATTCTCCACCTCCTGCTCCTTCTCCACCTCCTGCTCCTTCTCCACTTCCTGCTCCTTCTCCACCTCATCCTCCTTCTCCACGTCCTGCTCCTTCTCCACCTCCTCCTCCTTCTTCACCTCCTGCTCCTTTTCCACCCCCTGCTCCTTCTCCACCTCCTGCTCCTTCTCCACCTCCTGCTCCTTCTCCACCTCCTGCTCCTTTTCCACCTCCTGCTCCTTCTCGACCTCCTATTCCTACTCCACCTCCAGCTCCTTCCCCTCCTCCTCATGCTCCATCTCCACGTCCTGCTCCTTCTCCTCCTCCAAATCCTTCTCCAACTGAAGCTTTCTACAACTCCTGTTCATTCTCCAATCCCTGCTCCTTCGCCGCCTCCTCCTCCTTCTCCTCCAACTGGTCGTTCCCCACCTCCGGCTCCTTCTCCACCTCCGGCTCCTTCTCCCTCTCCTGCTGCTTCAACGCCTCCTGCTCCTTCGATGCATCCAGCTCCTTCCCTGAATCCTGCTCGTTCACCCCCACCTGCTCCGTCTCCGCCTCCTGCTTCTTCCCCTCCTCCTGCTCCTTCTCGTCCTCCTGATCATTCTCGTCCTCCTGCTCATTCGCCCCCTCTTGCTCTTGCTTTGCATCCCAATCCTTCTCCGCCTCCTGCTCCTTCTCCCCCTCCCGCTCCATCTCTACCTCCTGCTCCTTTTCTCCGTCCTGCTCCTTCTCCACCTCGTGCTCACTCTCCCCCTCCTGCTCACTCTCCCCCTCCTGCTCCTTCTCCTCGTCCAGCTCAACCTCCTCCTCCTGCTACTTCTCCACCTCCTGCTCCTTCTCCGCCTACTGCTCCTTCTCCGCCTCCTGCTCCTTCTTCGCCTCCTGCTCGTTCTCCGCCTCCTGCTCGTTCTCCGCCTCCTGCTCCTTCTATGCCTCCCGCTCCTCCTCCGCAAACTGCTCGTTCACAACCTCCTGATCATTCTCGCCCTCGAGCCCCTCCTCCACCTCCTGCTCCCTCTCCCTCAACTGCTCCTTCTCGGTCTCCTGCTTCTACCCCTCCTCCTGCTCCTTCTCGTCCTCCTGCCCCTTCTCCCTCTCCTGCTTCTTCTCCTCCTGTTGCTCCTTCTCCACCTCCTGCTCCATCTCAACGTCTGGCTCCATCTCCTCCTCCTGCTCATTCTTCTCTTCGTGCTCCTTCTCCTCCTCCTGCTGCTTCTCCTCATACTGCTCCTTCTCTGCTCAACCACCTCCTCCTGCTCCTTCTTCTCTTCCTGCTCCTTCTCCACCTTCTGCTCCTCCTCCACCTCCTGCTCCTTCTACCCCTCCTGCTCCTTCTACCCCTCCTGCTCCTTCTCCTCCTCTTGTTCGTTCTCCTCCTCCAGCTCCTTCTCCTCCTCCAGCTCCATCTCCCCGTCCTGCTCCTTCTTCACCTGCAGCTCCACCTCCGCCTCCTGCTCCTTCTCCACCTCCTGCTCCTTCTCCACCTCCTGCTCCTTCTCCGCCGACTGCTCCTTCTCCACCTCATGCCCTTCCACCACATCCAGCTCCACCTCCACCTCCTGCTGCTTCCACTCCACCTGCTCCATCTCCCCTTTCTGCTCAACCATCCCCTCCTGCTCCTTCTCCACTTCCTGGTCAAACTCCTCCTCCTGCTCCTTCTCCCCCTCCTGCTCCTGGCTTGCCTGCTGCTCCTTCTCCCCTCCTGCTCCTTCACCACCTCCTGCTCCTGCTCCTACTCAACCTCCCGCTCATTTTCCGTCTCCTGTTCCTTCTCCTCGTCAAGCTCAACCTCTTCCTACTGCTCCTTCTCCACCTCCTGCTCCTTCTCCACCTCCTGCTCCTTCTCCACCTCCTGCTCCTCCTTCATCTCCTGCTCCTTCTCCACCTCCTGCTCCTCCTTCATCTCCTGCTCCTTCTCCACCTCCTGCTCCTTTTCCATATCCAGCTCCACCTCCACCTGCTGCTCCTTCTCCACCTCCTGCTCCTTCTCCGCTTCCTGCTCCTTCTCCGTCTCCTGCTCCTTCTCCGCCTCCTGCTCCTTCTCCGCCTCCTGCTCCTTCTCTGCCTCCTGCTCCTTCTATGCCTGCCGCTTCTCCTCCGCCTGCTGCTCGTTCACATCCTCCTGATCATTCTCGCCGTCGAGCCCCTCCTCCACCTCCTGCTCCCTCTCCCTCAACTGCTCCTTCTCCGTCTCCTGCTTCTTCCCCTTATCCTGATCCTTCGCGTCTTCCTGATACTTCTCGTCTTCCTGATCCTTCTCGTCTTCCTGATCCTTCTCGTCTTCCTGCTCCTTCTCCACCTCCTGCTCCTTCTCCACCTCTTCCTCCTTCTTCACCTCCTGCTCCTTCTCCACCTCCTGCTCCTTCTCCACCTCCTGCTCCTTCTCCTCCTGTTGCTCCTTTTCCACCTCCAGCTCCTTCTCCACCTCCTATTCCTACTCCACCTCCAGCTCCTTCCCCTCCTCCTCATGCTCCATCTCCACGTCCTGCTCCTTCTCCTCCTCCAAATCCTTCTCCAACTGAAGCTTTCTACAACTCCTGTTCATTCTCCAATTCCTGCTCCTTCGCCGCCTCCTCCTCCTTCTCCTCCAACTGGTCGTTCCCCACCTCCGGCTCCTTCTCCACCTCCGGCTCCTTCTCCCTCTCCTGCTGCTTCAACGCCTCCTGCTCCTTCGATGCATCCAGCTCCTTCCCTGAATCCTGCTCGTTCACCCCCACCTGCTCCGTCTCCGCCTCCTGCTTCTTCCCCTCCTCCTGCTCCTTCTCGTCCTCCTGATCATTCTCGTCCTCCTGCTCATTCGCCCCCTCTTGCTCTTGCTTTGCATCCCAATCCTTCTCCGCCTCCTGCTCCTTCTCCCCCTCCCGCTCCATCTCTACCTCCTGCTCCTTTTCTCCGTCCTGCTCCTTCTCCACCTCGTGCTCACTCTCCCCCTCCTGCTCACTCTCCCCCTCCTGCTCCTTCTCCTCGTCCAGCTCAACCTCCTCCTCCTGCTACTTCTCCACCTCCTGCTCCTTCTCCGCCTACTGCTCCTTCTCCGCCTCCTGCTCCTTCTTCGCCTCCTGCTCGTTCTCCGCCTCCTGCTCGTTCTCCGCCTCCTGCTCCTTCTATGCCTCCCGCTCCTCCTCCGCAAACTGCTCGTTCACAACCTCCTGATCATTCTCGCCCTCGAGCCCCTCCTCCACCTCCTGCTCCCTCTCCCTCAACTGCTCCTTCTCGGTCTCCTGCTTCTACCCCTCCTCCTGCTCCTTCTCGTCCTCCTGCCCCTTCTCCCTCTCCTGCTTCTTCTCCTCCTGTTGCTCCTTCTCCACCTCCTGCTCCATCTCAACGTCTGGCTCCATCTCCTCCTCCTGCTCATTCTTCTCTTCGTGCTCCTTCTCCTCCTCCTGCTGCTTCTCCTCATACTGCTCCTTCTCTGCTCAACCACCTCCTCCTGCTCCTTCTTCTCTTCCTGCTCCTTCTCCACCTTCTGCTCCTCCTCCACCTCCTGCTCCTTCTACCCCTCCTGCTCCTTCTACCCCTCCTGCTCCTTCTCCTCCTCTTGTTCGTTCTCCTCCTCCAGCTCCTTCTCCTCCTCCAGCTCCATCTCCCCGTCCTGCTCCTTCTTCACCTGCAGCTCCACCTCCGCCTCCTGCTCCTTCTCCACCTCCTGCTCCTTCTCCACCTCCTGCTCCTTCTCCGCCGACTGCTCCTTCTCCACCTCATGCCCTTCCACCACATCCAGCTCCACCTCCACCTCCTGCTGCTTCCACTCCACCTGCTCCATCTCCCCTTTCTGCTCAACCATCCCCTCCTGCTCCTTCTCCACTTCCTGGTCAAACTCCTCCTCCTGCTCCTTCTCCCCCTCCTGCTCCTGGCTTGCCTGCTGCTCCTTCTCCCCTCCTGCTCCTTCACCACCTCCTGCTCCTGCTCCTACTCAACCTCCCGCTCATTTTCCGTCTCCTGTTCCTTCTCCTCGTCAAGCTCAACCTCTTCCTACTGCTCCTTCTCCACCTCCTGCTCCTTCTCCACCTCCTGCTCCTTCTCCACCTCCTGCTCCTCCTTCATCTCCTGCTCCTTCTCCACCTCCTGCTCCTTTTCCATATCCAGCTCCACCTCCACCTGCTGCTCCTTCTCCACCTCCTGCTCCTTCTCCGCTTCCTGCTCCTTCTCCGTCTCCTGCTCCTTCTCCGCCTCCTGCTCCTTCTCCGCCTCCTGCTCCTTCTCTGCCTCCTGCTCCTTCTATGCCTGCCGCTTCTCCTCCGCCTGCTGCTCGTTCACATCCTCCTGATCATTCTCGCCGTCGAGCCCCTCCTCCACCTCCTGCTCCCTCTCCCTCAACTGCTCCTTCTCCGTCTCCTGCTTCTTCCCCTTATCCTGATCCTTTGCGTCTTCCTGATACTTCTCGTCTTCCTGATCCTTCTCGTCTTCCTGATCCTTCTCGTCTTCCTGCTCCTTCTCCACCTCCTGCTCCTTCTCCACCTCTTCCTCCTTCTTCACCTCCTGCTCCTTCTCCACCTCCTGCTCCTTCTCCACCTCCTGCTCCTTCTCCTCCTGTTGCTCCTTCTCCACCTCCTGCTACTTCTCCACCTCCTGCTCCTTCTCCACCTCATGCTCCTTCTCCACCTCCTGCTCCTTCTCCACCTCCTGCTCCTTAGCCACCTCTTGCTGCTCCTCCTTCATCTCCTTTCCTTCTCCACCTACTGCTCTTTTTCCATATCCAGCTCCACCTCCACATCCTCCTCCTTCTTCACCTCCTGCTCCTTTTCCACCCCTGCTCCTTCTCCACCTCCTGCTCCTTTTCCACCTCCTGCTCCTTCTCCACCTCCTATTCCTACTCCCCGTCCTGCTCCTTCTCCTCCTCCAGCTCCTTCTCCAACTGAAGCTTTCTACAACTCCTGTTCATTCTCCAATTCCTGCTCCTTCGCCGCCTCCTCCTCCTTCTCCTCCAACTGGTCGTTCCCCACCTCCTGCTCCTTCTCCACCTCCGGCTCCTTCTCCCTCTCCTGCTGCTTCAACGCCTCCTGCTCCTTCTATGCATCCAGCTCCTTCCCTGAATCCTGCTCGTTCACCCCCACCTGCTCCGTCTCCGCCTCCTGCTTCTTCCCCTCCTCCTGCGCCTTCTCGTCCTCCTGATCATTCTCGTCCTCCTGCTCATTCGCCCCCTCTTGCTCTTGCGTTGCATCCCAATCCTTCTCCGCCTCCTGCTCCTTCTCCCCCTCCCGCTCCATCTCTAACTCCTGCTCCTTCTCCACCTCCTGCTCCTTCTCCACCTCCTGCTCCTTCTCCACCTCCTGCTCCTTCTCCTCCTCATGCTCCATCTCCCCGTCCTGCTCCTTCTTCACCTCCAGCTCCTTCTCCAACTGAATCTTTCTACAACTCCTGTTCATTCTCCACTTCCTGCTCCTTCTCCACCTCCTGCTCCTTCTCCTCCTCCTGCTCCTACTCCAGCCCCTGCTCCACCTCCTTGTGCTCCTTCTCCGCCTCCTGCTCCTTCTCCGCCTCCTGCTCCTTGTCCGCCTCCTGCTCCGCCTCCTGCTCCTTCTCCACCTCCTGCTCCTTCTCCACCTCCTGCTCCTTCTCCACCTCCTGCTCCTTCTCCACCTCCTGCTCCTTCTCCACCTCCTGCTACTTCCCCACCTCCTGCTCCTTCTCCACATCCTGCTCCTTCTCCACCTCCTGCTCCTTCTCCACCACCTCCTCCTCCTTCGCCTCCTGCTCCTTTTCCACCTCCTGCTCCTTCTCCACCTCCTGCTCCTTCTCCACCTCCTGCTGCTTCTCCACCTCCTGCTCCTTCTCCACCTCCTGCTCCTTCTCCACCTCCTATTCCTACTCCACCTCCAGCTCCTTCTCCTCCTCCTCATGCTCCATCTCCACGTCCTGCTCCTTCTCCACCTCCTGCTCCTTCTCCACCTCCTGCCGCTTCTCCACCTCCTGCTCCTTCTCCACCTCCTGCCCCTTCTCCACCTCCTGCTCCTTCTCCACCTCCTGCTCCTTCTCCACCTCCTGCTACTTCCCCACCTCCTGCTCCTTCTCCACATCCTGCTCCTTCTCCACCTCCTGCTCCTTCTCCACCTCCTGCTCCTTCTCCACCTCCTCCTCCTCCTTCGCCTCCTGCTCCTTCTCCACCTCCTGCTCCTTCTCCACCTCCTGCTCCTTCTTCACCTCCTGCTCCTTCTCCACCTCCTGCTCCTTCTCCACCTCCTATTCCTACTCCACCTCCAGCTCCTTCTCCTCCTCCTCATGCTCCTTCTTCACCTCCAGCTCCTTCTCCAACTGAAGCTTTCTACAACTCCTGTTCATTCTCCACTTCCTGCTCCTTCGCCTCCTCCTCCACCTTCTCCTCCAACTGGTCTTTCCCCACCTCCTGCTCCTTCTCCACCTCCGGCTCCTTCTCCCTCTCCTGCTGCTTCAACGCCTCCTGCTCCTTCGATGCATCCAGCTCCTTCTCTGCATCCTGCTCGTTCACCCCCACCTGCTCCTTCTCCTCCTCCTGCTTCTTCCCCTCCTCCTGCTCCTTCTCGTCCTCCTGATCATTCTCGTCCTCCTGCTCATTCGCCTCATCTTGCTCTTGCTTTGTATCCCACTCCTTCTCCGCCTCCTGCTCCTTCTCCCCCTCCCGCTCCATCTCTACCTCCTGCTCCTTTTCCCCGTCCTGCTCCTTCTCCACCTCCTGCTCACTCTCCCCCTCCTGCTCACTCTCCCCCTCCTGCTCCTTCTCCTCGTCCCGCTCAACCTCCTCCTCCTGCTCCTTCTCCACCTCCTGCTCCTTCTCCACCTCCTGCTTCTTCTCCACCTCCTGCTCCTTCTCCACCTCCTGCTCCTTCTCCACCTCCTGCTCCTTCTCCACCTCCTGCTCCTCCTCCTTTATCTCCTGCTCCTTCTCCACCTCCTGCTCATTTTCCATATCCAGCTCCACCTCCACATTCTGCTCCTTCTCCACCTCCTTCTCCTTCTCCACCTCCTGCTCCTTCTCCAACTCCTGCTCCTTCTCCACCTACTGCTCCTTCTCCACCTCCTGCTCCTTCTCCTCCTCCTGCTCCTACTCCACCCCCTGCTCCACCTCCTTGTGCTCCTTCTCCGCCTCCTGCTCCTTCTCCGCCTCCTGCTCCTTCTCCGCCTCCTGCTCCGCCTCCTGCTCCTTCTCCGCCTCCTGCTCCTTCTCCGCCTCCCGCTCCTTCTCCTTCTCCGCCTCCTGCTCCTTCTCCGCCTCCTGCTCATACCCCTCTTCCTGCACCTTCTCACCCTCCTGCTCCTGCTTTGCCTCCTGCTCCTTCGCCCCGTTCTGTTCCTTCGCCCCCTCCTGCTCCTTCTCCACCTATAGCTACTTCTCCACCTTCTGCTCCTACTCTACATCCTGCTCATTCTATCCATCCTGTTCCATCTCGTCGTCCAGCTTTACTTCCACCTTCTGCTCCTTCTCCACTTCATGCTCCTTCTCCACCTCCTGCTCCTTCTTCTCTTCCTGCTCCTTCTTCTCTTCATGCTCCTTCTCCTCCTCCTTATCCTTCTTCACCTCCTGCTCCTTCTCCACCTTCTGGTCCTTCTCCGCCTCCTGCTCCTTCTCCACCTCCTCCTCCTTCTCCACCTCCTGCTCCTTCTCCACCTCCTGCTCCTTCTCCACCTTCTGGTCCTTCTCCTCCTCATGCTCCATCTCCACGTCCTGTTCCTTCTCCTCCTCCAGCTCCAACTCCCCGTCCTGCTCCTTCTTCACCTCCAGCTCCTTCTTCAACTGAAGCTTTCTACAACTCCTGTTCATTCTCCACTTCCTGCTCCTTCGCCTCCTCCTCCTCCTTCTCCTCCATCTGGTCATTCCCCACCTCCTGCTCCTTCTCCACCTCCGGCTCCTTCTCCCTCTCCTGCTGCTTCATCGCGTCCTGCTCCTTCGATGCATCCAGCTCCTTCTCTGCATCCTGCTCGTTCACCCCCACCTGCTCCTTCTCCTCCTCCTGCTTCTTCCCCTCCTCCTGCTCCTTCTAGTCCTCCTGATCATTCTCGTCCTCCTGCTCATTCGCACCCTCTTGCTCTTGCTTTGCATCCCACTCCTTCTCCGCCTCCTGCTCCTTCTCCCCCTCCCGCTCCATCTCCACCTCCTGCTCCTTTTCCCCGTCCTGCTCCTTCTCCACCTCCTGCTCACTCTCCCCATCCTGCTCACTCTCGCCCTCCTGCTCCTTCTCCTCGTCCCGCTCAACCTCCTCCTGCTGCTCCTTCTCCACCTCCTGCTCCTTCTCCACATCCTGCTTCTTCTCCACCTCCTGCTCCTTTTCCACCTCCTGCTCCTTCTCCACCTCCTGCTCCTTCTCCACCTCCTGCTCCTTCTCCACCTCCTGCTCCTCCTCCTTTATCTCCTGCTCCTTCTCCACCTCCTGCTCATTTTCCATATCCAGCTCCACCTCCACCCCCTGCTCCTTCTCCGCCTCCCGCTCCTTCTCTGCCTCCTTCTCCTTCTCCGCCTCCTGCTCCTTCTCCGCCTCCTGCTCATACCCCTCCTCCTGCACCTTCTCACCATCCTGCTCCTGCTTTGCCTCCTGCTCCTTCGCCCCGTTCTGTTCTTTCGCCCCCTCCTGCTCCTTCTCCACCTATAGCTCGGTCTCCACCTTCTGCTCCAACTCTACACCCTACTCATTCTACCCCTCCTGTTCCATCTCGTCGTCCAGCTCAACTTCCAACTTCTGCTCCTTCTCCACTTCTGCTCCATCTCCACCTCCTGCTCCTTCTTCTCTTCCTGCTCCTTCTTCTCTTCCTGCTCCTTCTTCTCTCCCTGCTCCTTCTCCTCCTCCTGCTCCTTCTCCTCCTCCTGCTCCTTCTCCTCCTCCTGCTCCTTCTCCACCTCCTGCTCCTTCTCCACCCCCTGCTCCTTCTCCGCCTCCTGCTCCTTCTCCGCCTCCTGCTCCTTTTATGGCTCCCGCTCCTCCTCCGCCTGCTGCTCGTTCACACCCTCCTGATCATTCTCGCCGTCGAGCCCCTCCTCCATCTCCTGCTCCCTCTCCCTCAACTGCTCCTTCTCCGTCTCCTGCTTCTTCCCCTCCTCCTGATGCTTCTCGTCTTCCTGATCCTTCTCGTCTTCCTGCTCCTTTTCGTCTTCCTGATCCTTCTCGTCTTCCTGCTCCTTCTCGTGCTCCTGCTCCTTCTCGTCCTCCTGCTCCTTCCGCAACTCCTGCTCAACCTCCTCCTGCTCCATCTCCTCCTCCTGCTCAACCTCCTCCTCCTGCTCCGCCTCCCGCTCCTGTTCCTTCTCCCCCTCCTGCACCTTCTCACCTCCTGCACCTTCTCCTCCACCTGCTCCTTCTCCTCCTCCTGCTCCTTCTCCACTTCATGCTCCTTCTCCCGCTCCTGCTCCATCTTCCGCTTCTGCTCCTTCTCCCGCTTCTGCTCCTTCTGCCGCATCTGCTCCTTCTCCTCCTGCCGCTTCTTCTCCTCCTGCTGCAACGTCTCCACCTCCTTCTCCTACTCCTTCTCCACCTCCTTCTCCTGCTCCTTCTCCACCTCCTGCTCCTTCTCCACTCCTGCTCATTCACCACCTCCTGCTCCTTGTCTCCCTCCTCCTCCTTCTCCTCCTCCTGTTCCTTCTCCACGTCCTGCTCCTTCTCTCCCTCCTGCTCCTTCTCCACCTCCTGCTCCTTCTCCACCTCCTGCTCCTTCCCCACCTCGTGCTCCTTCTCCACTTCCTGCTACTTCTCCTCCTCCTGCTTCTTCTCTCCTCCTGCTCCTTCTCCACCTTCTGCTCAACCTCCACCAACTGCTCCTCCTCCACCTGCTCCTCCTGCTCCATCTTCTCCTCCAGCTGAACCTTCTCCTCCTGCTCCTTCTCCACTCCGCTCCATCTCCACCTCCTGCTCCTTCTCCTCCTCCAGCTCCTGCTCCTTCTCCCCCTCCTGCTCCTTCACCCCTTCCTGCTCAAACTCCTCCTCGTGCTCCTTCTCCACCTCCTGCTGATTCTCAACCTGCTGCTCAACCTCCACCTGCTCGTTTTCCTCCTCATCCTCCTGCTCCTTCAGCTCCTCCAGCTTTCCCTCCTCCTCTTGCTCAATCTCCTCCTCCTCCTTGTTCTCCACCCCTGCTCCTTCTCCACCTCCTCATCATTCTCCACCTCCTGCTCCTTCTCGGCTTTTGCTCAAACTCTTCCTCCTGCTCCTTCTCCACTTCATGCTCCTTCTCCCGCTCCTGCTCCTACTCCTGCTTGTGCTCCTTCACCTGCTTCTGCTCCGTCTCCTCCTGCTGCTACTTCTCCTCCTGCTGCTTCTTCTGCTCCTGCTGCTACTTCTCCATCTCCTTCTCCAGCTCCTTCTCCTCCTCCTGCTGCTTGTCCACCTCCTGCTCCTTGTCCACCTCATGCGCATTTTCGCCCTCCTGCTGCATCTCGCACACGTGCTGCTTCTCGACCTCCTGCTCCTTCTCGCCCTCCTGCTCCTTCTCCACCTCCTACTCCTTCTCCACACCTGCTCATTCACCAACTCCTGCTCCTTTTTCTCCTTCTTCTCTTGCTCCTGCTCCTTCTCCACCTCCTGCTGCTTGTCTCCCTCCTCCTCCTTCTCTCCCTCCTTCTCCTTTTCCACCTCCTGCTCGTTCTCCTTCTCTTGCTCCTTCTTCTTCTACTTCTTCGTCTGCTTTTGCTTCTAGAATCATAGAAGTTACAACATGGAAACAGGCCCTTCGGCCCAACATGTCCATGTCGCCCAGTTTATACCACTAAGCTAGTCCCAATTGCCTGCACTTGGCCCATATCCCTCGATACCCATCTTCCCCATGTAACTGTCCAAATGCTTTTTAAAAGACAAAATTGTACCCGCCTCGACTACTGCCTCTGGCAGCTCGTTCCAGACACTCACCACCCTTTGAGTGAAAAAATTGCCCCTCTGGATCCTTTTGTATCTCTCCCCTCTCACCTTAAATCTGTGCCCCCTCGTTATAGACTCCCCTACCTTTGGGAAAAGATTTTGACTATCGACCTTATCTATGCCCCTCATTATTTTATAGACTTCTATAAGATCACCCCTTAACCTCCTACTCTCCAGGGAATAAAGTCCCAGTCTGTCTAACCTCTCCCTGTAAGTCAAACCATCAAGTCCCGGTAGCATCCTAGTAAATCTTTTCTGCACTCTTTCTAGTTTAATAATATCCTTTCTATAATAGGGTGACCAGAACTGTACACAGTACTCCAAGTGTGGCCTCACCAATGCCCTGTACAACTTCAACAAGACATCCCAACTCCTGCATTCAATGTTCTGACCAATGAAACCAAGCATGCTGAATGCCTTCTTCACCACCCTATCCACCTGTGACTCCACTTTCAAGGAGCTATGAATCTGTACTCCTAGATCTCTTTGTTCTATAACTCTCCCCAACGCCCTACCATTAACGGAGTAGGTCCTGGCCCGATTCGATCTACCAAAATGCATCACCTCACATTTATCTAAATTAAACTCCATCTGCCATTCATCGGCCCACTGGCCCAATTTATCAAGATCCCGTTGCAATCCTAGATAACCTTCTTCACTGTCCACAATGCCACCTGTAAACAATTTTACAACACCAAGTTATAGTCCAGCAATTTTATTTTAAATTCACAAGCTTTCGGAGATTTTCTCCTTCCTCAGGCAAATGTTTCAAGATCTCCTTGAAGCCTACGCATTTATACATATTGAACAATAATACATGGTGTTTACAGACTGCCCCTGCAACTGCCCGTTGCCAAGGCAATCACCGTGTTCAGACAGAGAGGTGTTACCTGCAGAACCTCCGAATACACATTCAACAAAAAAACAAACAGGGAAAAAAAACAGAGAAAAAAAAAAACACAGAGAGAGGCAGAAACATCCGGAAGGCAGAGAGAGCCAGCAAATGACCCATTATATTAAAAACAGATAACATTTGTTCGCTGGTGGGGTAACGTGTAGCGTGACATGAACCCAAGATCCCGGTTGAGGCCGTCCTCATGGGTGCGGAACTTGGCTATCAATTTCTGCTCGACGATTTTGCGTTGTCGTGTGTCTCGAAGGCCGCCTTGGAGTACGCTTACCCGAAGGTCGGTGGATGAATGTCCATGACTGCTGAAGTGTTCCCCGACTGGGAGGGAACCCTCCTGTTTGGCGATTGTTGCGCGGTGTCCGTTCATCCGTTGTCGCAGCGTCTGCATGGTCTCGCCAATGTACCATGCTCTGGGGCATCCTTTCCTGCAACATTCCTTCCGGATGTTTCTGCCTCTCTCTGTGTTTTTTTTTTTCTCTGTTTTTTTTCCCTGTTTGTTTTTTTGTTGAATGTGTATTCGGAGGTTCTGCAGGTAACACCTCTCTGTCTGAACACGGTGATTGCCTTGGCAACGGGCAGTTGCAGGGGCAGTCTGTAAACACCATGTATTATTGTTCAATATGTATAAATGCGTAGGCTTCAAGGAGATCTTGAAACATTTGCCTGAGGAAGGAGAAAATCTCCGAAAGCTTGTGAATTTAAAATAAAATTGCTGGACTATAACTTGGTGTTGTAAAATTGTTTACAATTGTCAACCCCAGTCCATCACCGGCATCTCCACATCACAATGCCACCAATCTTGGTGTCATCTGCAAACTTACTAACCATGCCTCCTAAATTCTCATCCAAATCATTAATATAAATAACAAATAACAGCGGACCCAGCACCGATCCCTGAGGCACACCGCTGGACACAGGCATCCAGTTTGAAAAACAACCCTCGACAACCACCCTCTGTCTTCTGTCGTCAAGACAATTTTGTATCCAATTGGCTACCTCACCTTGGATCCCATGAGATTTAACCTTATGTAACAACCTACCATGCGGTACCTTGTCAAATGCTTTGCTGAAGTCCATGTAGACCACGTCTACTGCACAGCCCTCATCTATCTTCTTGGTTACCCCTTCAAAAAACTCAATCAAATTCGTGAGACATGATTTTCCTCTCACAAAACCATGCTGACTGTTCCTAATTAGTCCCTGCCTCTCCAAATGCCTGTAGATCCTGTCCCTCAGAATACCCTCTAACAACTTACCCACTACAGATGTCAGGCTCACTGGTCTGTAGTTCCCAGGCTTTTCCCTGCCGCCCTTCTTAAACAAAGGCACAACATTTGCTACCCTCCAATCTTCAGGCACCTCACCTGTAGCGGTGGATGATTCAAATATCTCTGCTAGGGGACCCGCAATTTCCTCCCTAACCTCCCTTAACGTCCTGGGATACATTTCATCAGGTCCCGGAGATTTATCTACCTTGATGCGCGTTAAGACTTCCAGCACCTCCCTCTCTGTAATATGTACACTCCTCAAGACATCACTATTTATTTCCCCAAGTTCCCTAACATCCATGCCTTTCTCAACCGTAAATACCGATGTGAAATATTCATTCAGGATCTCACCCATATCTTGTGGTTCCGCACATAGATGACCTTGTTGATCCTTAAGAGGCCCTACTCTCTCCCTAGTTACCCTTTTGCCCTTTATGTATTTGTAGAAGCTCTTTGGATTCACCTTTGCCTGATCTGCCAAAGCAATCTCATATCCCCTTTTTGCCCTCCTGATTTCTCTCTTAACTCTACTCCGGCAATCTCTATACTCTTCAAGGGATCCACTTGATCCCAGCTGCCTATGCATGTCATATGCCTCCTTCTTCTTTTTGACGAGTGCCTCAATCTCCCGAGTCATCCAAGGTTCCCTACTTCTACCAGCCTTGCCCTTCACTTTATAAGGAATGTGCTTACCCTGAACCCTGGTTAACACACTTTTGAAAGCCTCCCACTTACCAGACGTCCCTTTGCCTGCCAACAGACTCTCCCAATCAACTTCTGAAAGTTCCTGTCTAATACCATCAAAATTGGCCTTTCCCCAATTTAGAATTTTAACTTTTGGGCCAGACCTATCCTTCTCCATAGCTATCTTAAAACTAATGGAATTATGATCACTGGTCCCAAAGTGATCCCTCACTAACACTTCTGTCACCTGCCCTTCCTTATTTCCCAAGAGGAGGTCAAGTTTTGCCCCCTCTCTAGTCGGGCCATCCACATACTGAATGAGAAATTCCTCCTGAATACACTCAACAAATTTCTCTCCATCCAAGCCCCTAATGCTGTGGCTGTCCCAGTCAATGTTGGGAAAGTTAAAGTCCCCTACTATTACCACCCTATTTTTCTTGCAGCTGTCTGTAATCTCCTTACATATTTGCTCCTCAATTTCCCGTTGACTATTTGGGGGTCTGTAGTACAATCCTATCAAAGTGATCTCTCCCTTCTTATTTTTCAGTTCTACCCATATGGACTCAGTGGGCGAACCCTCGGATATATCCCCTCTCACTACTGCCGTGATGTTCTCCCTAATCAAGAACGCAACTCCCCCTCCTCTCTTACCTCCTGCTCTATCTTTCCTATAGCATCTGTACCCTGGAACATTGAGCTGCCAGTCCTGCCCCTCCCTTAGCCATGTTTCAGTAATAGCTATAACATCCCAGTCCCATGTACCCATCCATGCCCTGAGTTCATCTGCCTTGCCCATCAGACTTCTTGCATTGAAATAAATGCAGTTTAATCTAGACTTCCCTTGGTCTTTGCCCTGCTTTCTCAGACCATCTGTCCGGTCATGTTCTGTACACTCTCCCTTACTGCGTTTTGTTTCTGTCACCACTTTATTTCCCACTGACATCCTGCATCGGTTCCCATCCCCCTGCCACATTAGTTTAAACCCTCCCCAACAGCACTGGCAAACACTCCCCCGAGGACATTGGTTCCAGTCCTGCCCAGATGCAGACCGTCCAATTTGTACTGGTCCCACCTCCCCCAGAACCGGTTCCAATGGCCCAGGAATTTGAATCCCTCCAGCTTGCACCATCTCTCAAGCCACGTATTCATCTTAGCTATCCTGTCATTCCTGCTCTGACTAACCCGTGGCACTGGTAGCAATCCTGAGATTACTACCTTTGAGGTCCGACTCTTTAGTTTAACTCCTAACTCACTAAATTCAGCTGGTAGGACCTCATCCTGTTTTTTACCTATATCGTTGGTGCCTATATGCACCACGACAACTGGCTGTTCACCCTCCCCCTCCAGAATGTCCTGCAGCCGCTCCGAGACATCCTTGACCCTTGCACCAGGGAGGCAACATACCATCCTGGAGTCTCGGTTGCGTCCGCAGAAACGCCTGTCTATTCCCCTTACAATCGAGTCCCCTATCACGATAGCTCTGCCACTCTTTTTCCTGCCCTCCTGTGCAGCAGAGCCAGCCACGGTGCCATGAACCTGGCCACTGCCACCTTCCCCTGGTGAGCCATCTCCCCCAACAGTATCCAAAACGGTATACCTGTTTTGGAGGGAGATGACCGCAGGGGACCCCTGCACTGCCTTCCTACTCTTCCTCTGTCTGTTGGTCACCCATTCACTATCTCCCTCAGTAATTTTTATCTGCGGTGTGACCAACTCACTGAACGTGCTATCGCGGATGCTCCAAAGTGAATCCATCCGCAGCTCCAGAGCCGTCAAGCGGTCAAACAATAGCTGCAGCTGGACACACTTCCCGCAGGTGAAGGAATCAGGGATACAGGAAGGAGCCCTGAATTCCCACATCCCACAAGAGGAACATGACACGGCGCTGGGATCTCCTGCCATGACTTAACCCTTAAATTACCTTAAGAACAACTACAATGTCAACTACAATGTCAAGAGAAAAAAAAAGGAAAGAAAAACTACTTACCACTCCCTTTAAGGAGTTTACTCCTTTAAATTGTTCTCAATTTAGAGAATGTTAACTACACTAGGGACTTTGATTCACTAAAAAAGTAAACGCTACTTCCTATAAGACCTGCAGACCTTCCCTTTCCTTTTACTTCAGTTACTGCAGAGAAGTAGAAATACTCACCTGAACCTACTCACCAATCAGGTGCCTCCCCTGATCTGATTCCTGACGTCACTTCGAACTCGGTCGCAGCTCCGCTCGGCTCGGCTCCTCTCAGCTGTTCTCAGCGCTCTGAAATCCCGCCTTTTATCGGACGCTCCCTCCGCTCGGCTCGGCTCCTCTCAGCTGTTCTCAGCGCTCTGAAATCCCGCCTTTTATCGGACGCTTCCTCCGCTCGGCTCGGCTCCTCTCAGCTGTTCTCAGCGCTCTGAAATCCCGCCTTTTATCGGACGCTCCCTCCGCTCGGCTCGGCTCCTCTCAGCTGTTCTCAGCGCTCTGAAATCCCGCCTTTTATCGGACGCTCCCTCCGCTCCGCTCGGCTCCTCTCAGCGCTCTGAAATCCCGCCTTTTATCGGACGCTCCCTCCGCTCGGCTCGGCTCCTCTCAGCTGTTCTCAGCGCTCTGAAATCCCGCCTTTTATCGGACGCTCCCTCCGCTCCGCTCGGCTCCTCTCAGCGCTCTGAAATCCCGCCTTTTATCGGACGCTCCCTCCGCTCCGCTCGGCTCCTCTCGGCTCCTCTCAGCGCTCTGAAATCCCGCCTTTTATCGGACGCTCCCTCCGCTCGGCTCGGCTCCTCTCAGCTGTTCTCAGCGCTCTGAAATCCCGCCTTTTATCGGACGCTCCCTCCGCTCGGCTCGGCTCCTCTCAGCGCTCTGAAATCCCGCCTTTTATCGGACGCTCCCTCCGCTCGGCTCGGCTCCTCTCAGCGCTCTGAAATCCCGCCTTTTATCGGACGCTCCCTCCGCTCGGCTCGGCTCCTCTCCTACTACTCCTCCTGCTCCGTTTTCTGCTCCTGCTCCTCCTCCACTCCTGCTCCATCTCCACCTCCTGATCCTTCTCCTCCTCCTGATCATTCTCCACCTCCCGCACCTTCTCCACCTCCTGCTCCTTCGTCTACTCCTGCTTCTGCTCATCCTCCTGCTTCTTCTCCAACTCCTTCTCTACTCCCCCTCCTGGTCCTTCTTCGCCTCCTGCTCCTTCTCGACCTATTGCTTCTTCTCCACATCCTGTTCCTTCTCCTCCTCCTCCTTCTCCACCTCCTTCTCCTCCTCCTGCTCCTTGTCAATCTCCTGCTGCTTCTCCACCTCCTGCTCCTTCTCCTCATCTTGCGCCTTCTCCACCTCCTGCTCCTTCTCCACCGCCTGCTCCTTCTCCTCATCTTGCGCCTTCTCCACCTTCTGCTCATTCTCCTACTCCTGCTCCTCCTCCTGCTTCTGCTCCTTCACCCGCTTCTGCTCCATCTCCTCCAGCTGTTACTTCTCCTCCTGCTGCTTCTTCTGCTCCTGCTGCTACTTCTCCATCTCCTTCTCCTGCTCCTTCTCCACCTCATGCTCCTTCTCCACTCCTGCTCATTCACAATCTCCTGTTCCTTCTTCTCCTCCTTCTCCTCCTCCTGCTCCTTCTCCACCTCCTGCTCCTTCTCCCCTTCCTGCCCAAACTCCTCCTCCTGCTCCTTCTCCACCTCCTGCTCATTCTCAAACTGCTGCTCAACCTCCACCTGCTCGTTTTCCTCCTCCTCCTCCTGCTCCTTCAGCTTCTCCAGCTCTCCCTCCTCCTCTTGCTCAATCTCCTCCTCCTCCTTGTTGTCCACCCATGCTCCTTCTCCACCTCCTGCTCCTTCTTCACCTCTTGCTCCTTCTCCTCCTCCTGCTCCTTCTCCAGCTCCTTCTCCTCCTCCTGCTGCTTGTCCACCTCCTGCTCCTTGTCCACCTCCTGCGCATTTTCGCCCTCCTGCTGCATCTCGCCTACATGCTGCTTCTCGACCTCCTGCTCCTTTTCGCCCTCCTGCTCCTTCTCCACCTCCTGCTCCTTCTCCACACCTGCACATTCACCACCTCCTGCTCCTTCTTCTCCTCCTTCTCTTCCTCCTGCTCCTTCTCCACCTCCTGCTCCTTCTCCTTCTCTTGCTCCTTCTGCACCTCCTGCTCCTTCTTCTCATCTTGCGCCTTCTCCTTCTACTTCTTCGCCTCCTTTTGCTTCTACTCCTCCTCCTGCTCCTTTTTCTTCTCCTGCTCCTACTCCACTCTTGCTCCATCTCCACCTCCTGCTACTTCTCCTCCTCCTGCTCCTTTTCCTCCTCCTGATCCTTCTCCTCCTCCTGATCCTTCTCCTCCTGCTGATCCTTCTCCACCTCGTGCTCTTTCTCCACCTCCCGCACCTTCTCCTCCTCCTGCTCCTTCTACTCCTGCTCCTGCTCATCCTCCTGCTTCTTCTCCGACTCCTTCTCTACTTCCCCTCCTGGTCCTTCTTCGCCTCCTGTTCCTTCTCGACCTATTGCTTCTTCTCCACATCCTGTTCCTTCTCCTCCTCCTCCTTCTCCACCTCCTTCTCCTCCTCCTGCTCCTTGTCCATCTCCTGCTCCTTCTCCACCTCCTCCTCCTTCTCCTCATCTTGCGCCTTCTCCATCTCCTGCTCCTTATCCACCTCCTGCCCCTTCACCTCATCTTGCACCTTCTCCACCTTCTGCTCATTCTCCTACTCCTGCTCCTACTCCTGCTTCTGCTCCTTCACCCGCTTCTGCTCCGTCTCCTCCTGCTGTTACTTCTCCTCCTGCTGCTTCTTCTGCTCCTGCTGCTGCTTCTCCATCTCCTTCTCCTGCTCCTTCTCCACCTCATGCTCCTTCTCCACTCCTGCTCATTCACAATCTCCTGTTCCTTCTTCTCCTCCTTCTCATCCTCCTGCTCCTTCTCCACCTCCTGCTCCTTCTCCACCTCCTGCTCCTTCTCCTCTTCTTGCTCCATCTCCACCTCCTGCTCCTGCTCCTCCTCCTGCTCCTTCTCCACCACCGGCTCTTTGACGCCCTCCTGCTCCTTATATCCCTCCTGCTCCTTCTCCACCTCCTGCTCCTTCTCCACCTCCTGCTCCATCTCCACCTCCTGCTCCTTCTCCTTCCCCTGCTCCTTCCCCGCCTCCTGCTCATTCTCCACCTCCTGCTCCTTCTTCTCCTCCTGCTCCTGCTCCTCCTGCTGCTTCTTCTCCAACTCCTTCTCCTACTCGCCCTCCTGGTCCTTTTCCGCCACCTGCTCGTTCTCCACCTGTTGCTTCTTCTCCTCCTTCTGTTCCTTGTCCACCTCCTGCTCCTTGTCCACCTCATGCTCCTTGTCCACCTCCTGCTCCTTCTCCACCTCCTGGTCCTTCTCCACTCCTGCTCATTCACCACCTCCTGCTCCTTCTTCTCCTCCTTCTCCTTCACCTCCTCCTGCTCGTTCTCCACCTCCGGCTCTTTGACTCCCTCCTGCTCCTTATCTCCCTCCTGCTCCTTCTCCACCTCCTGCTCCATCTCCACATCCTGCTCCTTCTCCGTCCCCTGCTCCTTCCCCACCTCCTGCTCCTTCTCCACCTCCTGCTCCTTCTTCTCCTACTTCTCCTCCTCCTGCTCCTTCTCCAACTCGTGCTCCTTGCCTCCGACCTGCTCCTTCTCCACCTCCTGCTCCTTCTCCACCTTCTGTTCCTTCTCCACCTCCTGCTCCTTCTCCTCTTCTTGCTCCTTCTCCTCCTCCTGCTCCTTCTCCTTCTCCTGCTCCTTCTCCTCCTCCTGCTCCTTCTCCTCCCCCTGCTCCATCTCCACCACCTGCTCCTTCTCCTCCTCCTGCTCCTAATCCTCCTCCTGCTCCTTCTTCTTCTCCTGCTCCATCTCCACCTTCTGCTCCTTCGCCACCTCCTGCTCAACCTCCTCCTCCTGCTGCTTGTCCACCTCCTGCTCCTTGTCCACCTCCTGCGCATTCTCGCCCTCCTGCTGCATCTCACCCACCTGCTGCTTCTCGATCTCCTGCTCCTTCTCGCCCGCCTGCTCCTTCTCCACCTCCTGCTCCTTCTGCACTCCTGCTCATTCACCACCTCCTGCTCCTTCTTCTCCTCCTTCTCTTCGTCCTGCTCCTTTTCCCTTATTATTCCTTATCTCCACCCAAAAACAGTTTGGGTGGAGATAAGGAATAATAAGGGGAAAAAAACATTAGTGGGCGTAGTATATAGGCCTCCTAATAGTTGCAACTCTGCTGGAAGAAGTATTAATCAGGAGATAGTCGGGGCATGTAATAAGGGAACAGCCATAATTATGGGGGATTTTAATTATCATATTAACTGGACAAATCAAATTGGGCAGAGCAGCCTTGAGGACGAGTTCATTGAGTGCATCAGGGATGGATTTCTTGAGCAGTATGTAACTGATCCTACAAGGGGGCAGGCAACCTTGGACCTGGTCCTGTGTAATGAGTCAGGATTAATTAATAATGTCCTAGTTAAGGATCCCCTTGGAACGAGCGACCACAACATGGTTGAATTCCATATCCAATTAGAGGGTGAGAAGGTTGATTCTCAAACAAGCGTACTGAGCTTGAATAAAGGAGACTATGATGGTATGAGAGCGGAATTGATTAAAGTGGACTGGGAAAATAGATTAAAGGGTAAGACGGTACATGAGCAGTGGTGTTCATTTAGGGAGTTATTTTACAACTTTCAAAATAAATATATTCCACTGAGGAAAAAAGGGTGTAAAAGAAATGACAGCCATCCGTGGCTAAGTAAAGAAATCAAGGATAGTATCCGACTAAAAACAAGGACATATAAGGTAGCCAAACTTAGTGGGAGGATAGAAGATTGGGAATTCTTCAAAAGACAGCAAAAAGTAACTAAAGGATTGATTAAGAAAGGGAAGTTAGATTATGAAAAGAAATTAGCAAAAAATATAAAAACAGATAGCAAGAGTTTCTATAGTTATATAAAAAGAAAAAGGGTGGCTAAGGCAAACATAGGTCCCTTAGAGGATGAGACCGGGAAATTAATGGTGGGAAACATGGAGATGGCAAAAATGCTGAACAAATATTTTGTTTCAGTCTTTACAGTAGAGGACACTAAGAATATCCCAACACTGGACAAACAGGGGACTCTCGGGGGGGAGGAGCTAAATACGATTAAAATCACTCAGGAGATGGTACTCAGTAAAATAATGGGACTCAAGGCGGATAAATCCCCTGGACCTGATGGCTTCCATCCTAGGGTCTTGAGGGAAGTGGCAGTAGGGATTGTGGATGCTTTGGTGATAGTTTTCCAAAATTCCCTGGACTCAGGAGAGGTCCCGGCAGATTGGAAAACTGCTAATGTAACACCGTTATTTAAAAAGGGTAGTAGGCAGAAGGCTGGAAATTATAGGCCAGTTAGCTTAACATCTGTGGTGGGTAAAATTTTGGAGTCTATTATTAAGGAGACAGTAACGGAACATTTAGATAAGCATAATTTAATAGGACAAAGTCAGCATGGCTTTATGAAGGGGAAGTCATGTCTGACAAATTTGCTTGAGTTCTTCGAGGATATAACGTATAGGGTGGATAAAGGGGAACCAGTGGACATAGTGTATTTAGACTTCCAGAAGGCATTCGACAAGGTGCCACATAAAAGATTATTACTTAAGATAAAAAATCACGGGATTGGGGGTAATATTCTGGCATGGGTGGAGGATTGGTTATCGAACAGGAAGCAGAGAGTTGGGATAAATGGTTCTTTTTCGGACTGGCAACCAGTAACCAGTGGTGTTCCACAGGGGTCGGTGCTGGGTCCCCAACTCTTTACAATCTATATTAACGATTTGGAGGAGGGGACCGAGTGCAACATATCAAAATTTGCAGATGATACAAAGATGGGAGGGAAAGTAGAGAGTGAGGAGGACATAAAAAACCTGCAAGGGGATATAGACAGGCTGGGTGAGTGGGCGGAGATTTGGCAGATGCAATATAATATTGGAAAATGTGAGGTTATGCACTTTGGCAGGAAAAATCAGAGAGCAAGTTATTTTCTTAATGGCGAGAGACTGGAAAGTACTGCAGTGCAAAGGGATCTGGGGGTCCTAGTGCAAGAAAATCAAAAAGTTGGTATGCAGGTGCAGCAGGTGATCAAGAAGGCCAATGGAATGTTGGCTTTTATTGCTAGGGGGATAGAATATAAAAACAAGGAGGTATTGCTGCAGTTATATAAGGTATTGGTGAGACCGCACCTGGAATACTGCATACAGTTTTGGTCTCCATACTTAAGAAAATACATACTTGCTCTCGAGGCAGTACAAAGAAGGTTCACTCGGTTAATCCCGGGGATCAGGGGGCGGACATATGAGGAGAGGTTGAGTAGATTGGGACTCTACTCATTGGAGTTCAGAAGAATGAGAGGCGATCTTATTGAAACATATAAGATTGTGAAGGGTCTTGATCGGGTGGATGCAGTAAGGATGTTCCCAAAGATGGGTGAAACTAGAACTAGGGGGCATAATCTTAGAATAAGGGGCTGCTCTTTCAAAACTGAGATGAGGAGAAACTTCTTCACTCAGAGGGTGGTAGGTCTGTGGAATTTGCTGCCCCAGGAAGCTGTGGAAGCTACATCATTAGATAAATTTAAAACAGAAATAGACAGTTTCCTAGAAGTAAAGGGAATTAGGGGTTATGGGGAGCGGGCAGGAAATTGGACATGAAGCTCCTCCTCCACCCATGCTCCATCTCCACCTCCTGTGGGTGGCGGAGAGGGCCCAGGGGCTATGTGGCCGGGTCCTGCTCCGACTTCTTGTGTTCTTTAGATTTGTGGTTGGGATCAGATCAGCCATGATCTTATTGAATGGCGGAGCAGGCTCGAGGGGCCGATTGGCCGACTCCTGCTCCAATTTCTTATGTTCCACCTCCTGCTGCTTGTCTCCCTCCTCCTCCTTCTCTCCATCCTTCTCCTTCTCCACAACCTGCTCCTTCTCCTCATCTTGCGCCTTCTCCGTCTCCTACCTCTTCTCCTCCTCCTGCTTCTCCTCCTCCTCCTGCTCCTTTTTCTTCTCCTGCTCCTCCTCCACCCATGCTCCATCTCCACCTCCTGCTACTTCTCCTCCTCCTGCTCCTTCTCCTCCTCCTGATCCGTCTCCTCCTCCTGCTCCTTCTCCTCCTCCTGATAATTCTCCTCCTCCTGCTCCTTCTTCTACTCCTGCTCCTGCTCATCTTCCTGCTTCTTCTCCAACTCCTTCTACTACTCACCCTTCTGGTCCTTTGTCGCCTCCTGCTCCTTCTCGACCTATTGCTTCCTCTCCACCTCCTGTTCCTTCTCCTCCTCCTCCTTCTCCACCTCCTTCTCCTCCTCCACATCCTTCTCCTCCTCCTGCTCCTTGTCCATCTCCTGCTCCTTCTCCACCTCCTGCTCCTTCTCCTCATCTTGCGTCTTCTCCACCTCTTGCTCGTTCTCGTCCTCCTGCTCCTACTCCTGCTGCTCCTTCTCCTTCTCCTGCTCCTTCTCCACTCCTGCTCCATCTCCACCTCCTGCTCCTTCTCCTCCTCCTGCTCCTTCTTCTTCTCCTGCTCCATCTCCACTCCTGCTCCACCTCCTTCTCCTGCTCCTTCTCCACCTCCTGCTCCTTCTCCACTCCTGCTCACTCACCATCTCCTGCTCCTTGTCTCCATCCTCCTCCTTCTCCTCCTCCTGCTCCTTCTCCACCTCCTGCTCCTTCTCTCCCTCCTGCTTGTTCTCCACCTCCTGCTCCTTCTCCACCTCGTGCTCCTTCCCCACCTCCTGCTCCTTCTCCACCTCCTGCTCATTCTCCTTCTTCTGCTTCTTCTCTCCTCCTGCTCCTTCTCCACCTCCTGCTCCTTCTCATCCTCCTCCTCCTGCTCCTTCTCCACCTTCTGCTCAACCTCCACCAACTGCTCCTCCTCCACCTGCTCCTCCTGCTCCATCTTCTCCTCCAGCTGATCCTCCTCCTCCTGCTCCTTCTCCACTCCGCTCCTTCTCCACCTCCTGCTCCTTCTCCTCCTCCAACTCCTGCTCCTTCTCCTCCTCCTCCCCCTCCTGTTCCTTCTCCCCCTCCTGCATCTTCTCCCTCTCCTGCACCTTCACCCCTCCTGCACCTTCTCACCTCCTGCACCTTCTCCTCCACCTGCTCCTTCTCCTCCTCCTTCTCCACTTCATGCTCCTTCTCCCGCTCCTGCTCCATCTTCCGCTTCTGCTCCTTCTCCCGCTTCTGCTCCTTCTGCCGCATCTGCTCCTTCTCCTCCTGCCGCTTCTTCTCCTCCTGCTGCAACGTCTCCACCTCCTTCTCCTACTCCTTCTCCACCTCCTTCTCCTGCTCCTTCTCCACCTCCTGCTCCTTCTCCACTCCTGCTCATTCACCACCTCCTGCTCCTTGTCTCCCTCCTCCTCCTTCTCCTCCTCCTGTTCCTTCTCCACGTCCTGCTCCTTCTCTACCTCCTGCTCCTTCTCCACCTCCTGCTCCTTCTCCACCTCGTGTTCCTTCCCCACCTCCTGCTCCTTCTCCACTTCCTGCTACTTCTCCTCCTCCTGCTTCTTCTCTCCTCCTGCTCCTTCTCCACCTTCTGCTCAACCTCCACCAACTGCTCCTCCTCCACCTGCTCCTCCTGCTCCATCTTCTCCTCCAGCTGAACCTTCTCCTCCTGCTCCTTCTCCACTCCGCTCCATCTCCACCTCCTGCTCCTTCTCCTCCTCCAGCTCCTGCTCCTTCTCCACCTCCTGCTCCTTCTCCCCTCCTGCTCCTTCTCCCCCTCCTGCTCCTTCACCCCTTCCTGCTCAAACTCCTCCTCGTGCTCCTTCTCCACCTCCTGCTGATTCTCAACCTGCTGCTCAACCTCCACCTGCTCGTTTTCCTCCTCATCCTCCTGCTCCTTCAGCTCCTCCAGCTTTCCCTCCTCCTCTTGCTCAATCTCCTCCTCCTCCTTGTTCTCCACCCCTGCTCCTTCTCCACCTCCTCATCATTCTCCACCTCCTGCTCCTTCTCGGCTTTTGCTCAAACTCTTCCTCCTGCTCCTTCTCCACTTCATGCTCCTTCTCCCGCTCCTGCTCCTACTCCTGCTTGTGCTCCTTCACCCGCTTCTGCTCCGTCTCCTCCTGCTGCTACTTCTCCTCCTGCTGCTTCTTCTGCTCCTGCTGCTACTTCTCCATCTCCTTCTCCAGCTCCTTCTCCTCCTCCTGCTGCTTGTCCACCTCCTGCTCCTTGTCCACCTCATGCGCATTTTCGCCCTCCTGCTGCATCTCGCACACGTGCTGCTTCTCGACCTCCTGCTCCTTCTCGCCCTCCTGCTCCTTCTCCACCTCCTACTCCTTCTCCACACCTGCTCATTCACCAACTCCTGCTCCTTTTTCTCCTTCTTCTCTTGCTCCTGCTCCTTCTCCACCTCCTGCTGCTTGTCTCCCTCCTCCTCCTTCTCTCCCTCCTTCTCCTTTTCCACCTCCTGCTCGTTCTCCTTCTCTTGCTCCTTCTTCTTCTACTTCTTCGTCTCCTTTTGCTTCTACTACTCCTCCTGCTCCGTTTTCTGCTCCTGCTCCTCCTCCACTCCTGCTCCATCTCCACCTCCTGATCCTTCTCCTCCTCCTGATCATTCTCCACCTCCCGCACCTTCTCCACCTCCTGCTCCTTCGTCTACTCCTGCTTCTGCTCATCCTCCTGCTTCTTCTCCAACTCCTTCTCTACTCCCCCTCCTGGTCCTTCTTCGCCTCCTGCTCCTTCTCGACCTATTGCTTCTTCTCCACATCCTGTTCCTTCTCCTCCTCCTCCTTCTCCACCTCCTTCTCCTCCTCCTGCTCCTTGTCAATCTCCTGCTGCTTCTCCACCTCCTGCTCCTTCTCCTCATCTTGCGCCTTCTCCACCTCCTGCTCCTTCTCCACCGCCTGCTCCTTCTCCTCATCTTGCGCCTTCTCCACCTTCTGCTCATTCTCCTACTCCTGCTCCTCCTCCTGCTTCTGCTCCTTCACCCGCTTCTGCTCCATCTCCTCCTGCTGTTACTTCTCCTCCTGCTGCTTCTTCTGCTCCTGCTGCTACTTCTCCATCTCCTTCTCCACCTCATGCTCCTTCTCCACTCCTGCTCATTCACAATCTCCTGTTCCTTCTTCTCCTCCTTCTCCTCCTCCTGCTCCTTCTCCACCTCCTGCTCCTTCTCCCCTTCCTGCCCAAACTCCTCCTCCTGCTCCTTCTCCACCTCCTGCTCATTCTCAAACTGCTGCTCAACCTCCACCTGCTCGTTTTCCTCCTCCTCTTCCTGCTCCTTCAGCTTCTCCAGCTCTCCCTCCTCCTCTTGCTCAATCTCCTCCTCCTCCTTGTTGTCCACCCATGCTCCTTCTCCACCTCCTGCTCCTTCTTCACCTCTTGCTCCTTCTCCTCCTCCTGCTCCTTCTCCAGCTCCTTCTCCTCCTCCTGCTGCTTGTCCACCTCCTGCTCCTTGTCCACCTCCTGCGCATTTTCGCCCTCCTGCTGCATCTCGCCTACATGCTGCTTCTCGACCTCCTGCTCCTTCTCGCCCTCCTGCTCCTTCTCCACCTCCTACTCCTTCTCCACACCTGCTCATTCACCAACTCCTGCTCCTTTTTCTGTTTCTTCTCTTGCTCCTGCTCCTTCTCCACCTCCTGCTGCTTGTCTCCCTCCTCCTCCTTCTCTCCCTCCTTCTCCTTTTCCACCTCCTGCTCGTTCTCCTTCTCTTGCTCCTTCTTCTTCTACTTCTTCGTCTCCTTTTGCTTCTACTACTCCTCCTGCTCCGTTTTCTGCTCCTGCTCCTCCTCCACTCCTGCTCCATCTCCACCTCCTGATCCTTCTCCTCCTCCTGATCATTCTCCACCTCCCGCACCTTCTCCACCTCCTGCTCCTTCGTCTACTCCTGCTTCTGCTCATCCTCCTGCTTCTTCTCCAACTCCTTCTCTACTCCCCCTCCTGGTCCTTCTTCGCCTCCTGCTCCTTCTCGACCTATTGCTTCTTCTCCACATCCTGTTCCTTCTCCTCCTCCTCCTTCTCCACCTCCTTCTCCTCCTCCTGCTCCTTGTCCATCTCCTGCTCCTTCTCCACCTCCTCCTCCTTCTCCTCATCTTGCGCCTTCTCCATCTCCTGCTCCTTATCCACCTCCTGCCCCTTCACCTCATCTTGCACCTTCTCCACCTTCTGCTCATTCTCCTACTCCTGCTCCTACTCCTGCTTCTGCTCCTTCACCCGCTTCTGCTCCGTCTCCTCCTGCTGTTACTTCTCCTCCTGCTGCTTCTTCTGCTCCTGCTGCTGCTTCTCCATCTCCTTCTCCTGCTCCTTCTCCACCTCATGCTCCTTCTCCAATCCTGCTCATTCACAATCTCCTGTTCCTTCTTCTCCTCCTTCTCATCCTCCTGCTCCTTCTCCACCTCCTGCTCCTTCTCCACCTCCTGCTCCTTCTCCTCTTCTTGCTCCATCTCCACCTCCTGCTCCTGCTCCTCCTCCTGCTCCTTCTCCACCACCGGCTCTTTGACGCCCTCCTGCTCCTTATATCCCTCCTGCTCCTTCTCCACCTCCTGCTCCTTCTCCACCTCCTGCTCCATCTCCACCTCCTGCTCCTTCTCCTTCCCCTGCTCCTTCCCCGCCTCCTGCTCATTCTCCACCTCCTGCTCCTTCTTCTCCTCCTGCTCCTGCTCCTCCTGCTGCTTCTTCTCCAACTCCTTCTCCTACTCGCCCTCCTGGTCCTTTTCCGCCACCTGCTCGTTCTCCACCTGTTGATTCTTCTCCTCCTTCTGTTCCTTGTCCACCTGCTGCTCCTCGTCCACCTCATGCTCCTTGTCCACCTCCTGCTCCTTCTCCACCTCCTGGTCCTTCTCCACTCCTGCTCATTCACCACCTCCTGCTCCTTCTTCTCCTCCTTCTCCTTCACCTCCTCCTGCTCGTTCTCCACCTCCGGCTCTTTGACTCCCTCCTGCTCCTTATCTCCCTCCTGCTCCTTCTCCACCTCCTGCTCCTTCTCCACCATCTGCTCCATCTCCACCTCCTGCTCCTTCTCCGTCCCCTGCTCCTTCCCCACCTCCTGCTCCTTCTCCACCTCCTGCTCCTTCTTCTCCTACTTCTCCTCCTCCTGCTCCTTCTCCAACTCCTGCTCCTTGCCTCCGACCTGCTCCTTCTCCACCTCCTGCTCCTTCTCCACCTTCTGTTCCTTCTCCACCTCCTGCTCCTTCTCCTCTTCTTGCTCCTTCTCCTCCTCCTGCTCCTTCTCCTTCTCCTGCTCCTTCTCCTCCTCCTGCTCCTTCTCCTCCCCCTGCTCCATCTCCACCACCTGCTCCTTCTCCTCCTCCTGCTCCTTCTTCTTCTCCTGCTCCATCTCCACCTTCTGCTCCTTCGCCACCTCCTGCTCAACCTCCTCCTCCTGCTGCTTGTCCACCTCCTGCTCCTTGTCCACCTCCTGCGCATTCTCGCCCTCCTGCTGCATCTCACCCACCTGCTGCTTCTCGATCTCCTGCTCCTTCTCGCCCGCCTGCTCCGTCTCCACCTCCTGCTCCTTCTGCACTCCTGCGCATTCACCACCTCCTGCTCCTTCTTCTCCTCCTTCTCTTCGTCCTGCTCCTTTTCCCTTATTATTCCTTATCTCCACCCAAAAACAGTTTGGGTGGAGATAAGGAATAATAAGGGAAAAAAAACATTAGTGGGCGTAGTATATAGGCCTCCTAATAGTTGCAACTCTGCTGGAAGAAGTATTAATCAGGAGATAGTCGGGGCATGTAATAAGGGAACAGCCATAATTATGGGGGATTTTAATTATCATATTAACTGGACAAATCAAATTGGGCAGAGCAGCCTTGAAGACGAGTTCATTGAGTGCATCAGGGATGGATTTCTTGAGCAGTATGTAACTGATCCTACAAGGGGGCAGGCAACCTTGGACCTGGTCCTGTGTAATGAGTCAGGATTAATTAATAATGTCCTAGTTAAGGATCCCCTTGGAACGAGCGACCACAACATGGTTGAATTCCATATCCAATTAGAGGGTGAGAAGGTTGATTCTCAAACAAGCGTACTGAGCTTGAATAAAGGAGACTATGATGGTATGAGAGCGGAATTGATTAAAGTGGACTGGGAAAATAGATTAAAGGGTAAGACGGTACATGAGCAGTGGTGTTCATTTAGGGAGTTATTTTACAACTTTCAAAATAAATATATTCCACTGAGGAAAAAAGGGTGTAAAAGAAATGACAGCCATCCGTGGCTAAGTAAAGAAATCAAGGATAGTATCCGACTAAAAACAAGGACATATAAGGTAGCCAAACTTAGTGGGAGGATAGAAGATTGGGAATTCTTCAAAAGACAGCAAAAAGTAACTAAAGGATTGATTAAGAAAGGGAAGTTAGATTATGAAAAGAAATTAGCAAAAAATATAAAAACAGATAGCAAGAGTTTCTATAGTTATATAAAAAGAAAAAGGGTGGCTAAGGCAAACATAGGTCCCTTAGAGGATGAGACCGGGAAATTAATGGTGGGAAACATGGAGATGGCAAAAATGCTGAACAAATATTTTGTTTCAGTCTTTACAGTAGAGGACACTAAGAATATCCCAACACTGGACAAACAGGGGACTCTCGGGGGGGAGGAGCTAAATACGATTAAAATCACTCAGGAGATGGTACTCAGTAAAATAATGGGACTCAAGGCGGATAAATCCCCTGGACCTGATGGCTTCCATCCTAGGGTCTTGAGGGAAGTGGCAGTAGGGATTGTGGATGCTTTGGTGATAGTTTTCCAAAATTCCCTGGATTCAGGAGAGGTCCCGGCAGATTGGAAAACTGCTAATGTAACACCGTTATTTAAAAAGGGTAGTAGGCAGAAGGCTGGAAATTATAGGCCAGTTAGCTTAACATCTGTGGTGGGTAAAATTTTGGAGTCTATTATTAAGGAGACAGTAACGGAACATTTAGATAAGCATAATTTAATAGGACAAAGTCAGCATGGCTTTATGAAGGGGAAGTCATGTCTGACAAATTTGCTTGAGTTCTTCGAGGATATAACGTATAGGGTGGATAAAGGGGAACCAGTGGACATAGTGTATTTAGACTTCCAGAAGGCATTCGACAAGGTGCCACATAAAAGATTATTACTTAAGATAAAAAATCACGGGATTGGGGGTAATATTCTGGCATGGGTGGAGGATTGGTTATCGAACAGGAAGCAGAGAGTTGGGATAAATGGTTCTTTTTCGGACTGGCAACCAGTAACCAGTGGTGTTCCACAGGGGTCGGTGCTGGGTCCCCAACTCTTTACAATCTATATTAACGATTTGGAGGAGGGGACCGAGTGCAACATATCAAAATTTGCAGATGATACAAAGATGGGAGGGAAAGTAGAGAGTGAGGAGGACATAAAAAACCTGCAAGGGGATATAGACAGGCTGGGTGAGTGGGCGGAGATTTGGCAGATGCAATATAATATTGGAAAATGTGAGGTTATGCACTTTGGCAGGAAAAATCAGAGAGCAAGTTATTTTCTTAATGGCGAGAGACTGGAAAGTACTGCAGTGCAAAGGGATCTGGGGGTCCTAGTGCAAGAAAATCAAAAAGTTGGTATGCAGGTGCAGCAGGTGATCAAGAAGGCCAATGGAATGTTGGCTTTTATTGCTAGGGGGATAGAATATAAAAACAAGGAGGTATTGCTGCAGTTATATAAGGTATTGGTGAGACCGCACCTGGAATACTGCATACAGTTTTGGTCTCCATACTTAAGAAAAGACATACTTGCTCTCGAGGCAGTACAAAGAAGGTTCACTCGGTTAATCCCGGGGATCAGGGGGCGGACATATGAGGAGAGGTTGAGTAGATTGGGACTCTACTCATTGGAGTTCAGAAGAATGAGAGGCGATCTTATTGAAACATATAAGATTGTGAAGGGTCTTGATCGGGTGGATGCAGTAAGGATGTTCCCAAAGATGGGTGAAACTAGAACTAGGGGGCATAATCTTAGAATAAGGGGATGCTCTTTCAAAACTGAGATGAGGAGAAACTTCTTCACTCAGAGGGTGGTAGGTCTGTGGAATTTGCTGCCCCAGGAAGCTGTGGAAGCTACATCATGAGATAAATTTAAAACAGAAATAGACAGTTTCCTAGAAGTAAAGGGAATTAGGGGTTATGGGGAGCGGGCAGGAAATTGGACATGAAGCTGAGTTCGGATCGGTCAATGCCCTGTGGGTGGCGGAGAGGGCCCAGGGGCGATGTGGCCGGGTCCTGCTCCGACTTCTTGTGTTCTTTAGATTTGTGGTTGGGATCAGATCAGCCATGATCTTATTGAATGGCGGAGCAGGCTCGAGGGGCCGATTGGCCTACTCCTGCTCCAATTTCTTATGTTCTTATGTTCTTATGTTCCACCTCCTGCTGCTTGTCTCCCTCCTCCTCCTTCTCTCCA
The DNA here is from genome assembly GCF_035084215.1 of Heptranchias perlo. Classification (NCBI taxonomy): domain Eukaryota; kingdom Metazoa; phylum Chordata; class Chondrichthyes; order Hexanchiformes; family Hexanchidae; genus Heptranchias; species Heptranchias perlo. The sequence goes on along the minus strand of NW_027139793.1, from coordinate 2,737,053 downwards.
TCCTTCTCCTTCTCCACAACCTGCTCCTTCTCCTCATCTTGCGCCTTCTCCGTCTCCTACCTCTTCTCCTCCTCCTGCTTCTCCTCCTCCTCCTGCTCCTTTTTCTTCTCCTGCTCCTCCTCCACCCATGCTCCATCTCCACCTCCTGCTACTTCTCCTCCTCCTGCTCCTTCTCCTCCTCCTGATCCGTCTCCTCCTCCTGCTCCTTCTCCTCCTCCTGATAATTCTCCTCCTCCTGCTCCTTCTTCTACTCCTGCTCCTGCTCATCCTCCTGCTTCTTCTCCAACTATTTCTACTACTCACCCTCCTGGTCCTTTGTCGCCTCCTGCTCCTTCTCGACCTATTGCTTCCTCTGCACGTCCTGTTCCTTCTCCTCCTCCTCCTTCTCCACCTCCTTCTCCTCCTCCACATCCTTCTCCTCCTCCTGCTCCTTGTCCATCTCCTGCTCCTTCTCCACCTCCTGCTCCTTCTCCTCATCTTGCGTCTTCTCCACCTCTTGCTCGTTCTCGTCCTCCTGCTCCTACTCCTGCTGCTCCTTCTCCTTCTCCTGCTCCTTCTCCACTCCTGCTCCATCTCCACCTCCTGCTCCTTCTCCTCCTCCTGCTCCTTCTTCTTCTCCTGCTCCATCTCCACTCCTGCTCCACCTCCTTCTCCTGCTCCTTCTCCACCTCCTGCTCCTTCTCCACTCCTGCTCACTCACCATCTCCTGCTCCTTGTCTCCATCCTCCTCCTTCTCCTCCTCCTGCTCCTTCTCCACCTCCTGCTCCTTCTCTCCCTCCTGCTTGTTCTCCACCTCCTGCTCCTTCTCCACCTCGTGCTCCTTCCCCACCTCCTGCTCCTTCTCCACCTCCTGCTCATTCTCCTTCTTCTGCTTCTTCTCTCCTCCTGCTCCTTCTCCACCTCCTGCTCCTTCTCATCCTCCTCCTCCTGCTCCTTCTCCACCTTCTGCTCAACTTCCACCAACTGCTCCTCCTCCACCTGCTCCTCCTGCTCCATCTTCTCCTCCAGCTGATCCTCCTCCTCCTGCTCCTTCTCCACTCCGCTCCTTCTCCACCTCCTGCTCCTTCTCCTCCTCCAACTCCTGCTCCTTCTCCTCATCCTCCCCCTCCTGTTCCTTCTCCCCCTCCTGCATCTTCTCCCTCTCCTGCACCTTCACCCCTCCTGCACCTTCTCACCTCCTGCACCTTCTCCTCCACCTGCTCCTTCTCCTCCTCCTGCTCCTTCTCCACTTCATGCTCCTTCTCCCGCTCCTGCTCCATCTTCCGCTTCTGCTCCTTCTCCCGCTTCTGCTCCTTCTGCCGCATCTGCTCCTTCTCCTCCTGCCGCTTCTTCTCCTCCTGCTGCAACGTCTCCACCTCCTTCTCCTGCTCCTTCTCCACCTCCTTCTCCTGCTCCTTCTCCACCTCCTGCTCCTTCTCCACTCCTGCTCATTCACCACCTCCTGCTCCTTGTCTCCCTCCTCCTCCTTCTCCTCCTCCTGTTCCTTCTCCACGTCCTGCTCCTTCTCTCCCTCCTGCTCCTTCTCCACCTCCTGCTCCTTCTCCACCTCGTGTTCCTTCGCCACCTCCTGCTCCTTCTCCACTTCCTGCTACTTCTCCTCCTCCCGCTTCTTCTCTCCTCCTGCTCCTTCTCCACCTTCTGCTCAACCTCCACCAACTGCTCCTCCTCCACCTGCTCCTCCTGCTCCATCTTCTCCTCCAGCTGAACCTTCTCCTCCTGCTCCTTCTCCACTCCGCTCCATCTCCACCTCCTGCTCCTTCTCCTCCTCCAGCTCCTGCTCCTTCTCCACCTCGTGCTCCTTCTCCCCTCCTGCTCCTTCTCCCCCTCCTGCTCCTTCACCTCTTCCTGCTCAAACTCCTCCTCGTGCTCCTTCTCCACCTCCTGCTGATTCTCAACCTGCTGCTCAACCTCCACCTGCTCGTTTTCCTCCTCATCCTCCTGCTCCTTCAGCTCCTCCAGCTTTCCCTCCTCCACTTGCTCAATCTCCTCCTCCTCCTTGTTCTCCACCCCTGCTCCTTCTCCACCTCCTCATCATTCTCCACCTCCTGCTCCTTCTCGGCTTTTGCTCAAACTCTTCCTCCTGCTCCTTCTCCACTTCATGCTCCTTCTCCCGCTCCTGCTCCTACTCCTGCTTGTGCTCCTTCACCCGCTTCTGCTCCGTCTCCTCCTGCTGCTACTTCTCCTCCTGCTGCTTCTTCTGCTCCTGCTGCTACTTCTCCATCTCCTTCTCCAGCTCCTTCTCCTCCTCCTGCTGCTTGTCCACCTCCTGCTCCTTGTCCACCTCATGCGCATTTTCGCCCTCCTGCTGCATCTCGCACACGTGCTGCTTCTCGACCTCCTGCTCCTTCTCGCCCTCCTGCTCCTTCTCCACCTCCTACTCCTTCTCCACACCTGCTCATTCACCAACTCCTGCTCCTTTTTCTCCTTCTTCTCTTGCTCCTGCTCCTTCTCCACCTCCTGCTGCTTGTCTCCCTCCTCCTCCTTCTCTCCCTCCTTCTCCTTTTCCACCTCCTGCTCGTTCTCCTTCTCTTGCTCCTTCTTCTTCTACTTCTTCGTCTGCTTTTGCTTCTACTACTCCTCCTGCTCCGTTTTCTGCTCCTGCTCCTCCTCCACTCCTGCTCCATCTCCACCTCCTGATCCTTCTCCTCCTCCTGATCATTCTCCACCTCCCGCACCTTCTCCACCTCCTGCTCCTTCGTCTACTCCTGCTTCTGCTCATCCTCCTGCTTCTTCTCCAACTCCTTCTCTACTCCCCCTCCTGGTCCTTCTTCGCCTCCTGCTCCTTCTCGACCTATTGCTTCTTCTCCACATCCTGTTCCTTCTCCTCCTCCTCCTTCTCCACCTCCTTCTCCTCCTCCTGCTCCTTGTCAATCTCCTGCTGCTTCTCCACCTCCTGCTCCTTCTCCTCATCTTGCGCCTTCTCCACCTCCTGCTCCTTCTCCACCGCCTGCTCCTTCTCCTCATCTTGCGCCTTCTCCACCTTCTGCTCATTCTCCTACTCCTGCTCCTCCTCCTGCTTCTGCTCCTTCACCCGCTTCTGCTCCATCTCCTCCTGCTGTTACTTCTCCTCCTGCTGCTTCTTCTGCTCCTGCTGCTACTTCTCCATCTCCTTCTCCACCTCATGCTCCTTCTCCACTCCTGCTCATTCACAATCTCCTGTTCCTTCTTCTCCTCCTTCTCCTCCTCCTGCTCCTTCTCCACCTCCTGCTCCTTCTCCCCTTCCTGCCCAAACTCCTCCTCCTGCTCCTTCTCCACCTCCTGCTCATTCTCAAACTGCTGCTCAACCTCCACCTGCTCGTTTTCCTCCTCCTCTTCCTGCTCCTTCAGCTTCCCCAGCTCTCCCTCCTCCTCTTGCTCAATCTCCTCCTCCTCCTTGTTGTCCACCCATGCTCCTTCTCCACCTCCTGCTCCTTCTTCACCTCTTGCTCCTTCTCCTCCTCCTGCTCCTTCTCCAGCTCCTTCTCCTCCTCCTGCTGCTTGTCCACCTCCTGCTCCTTGTCCACCTCCTGCGCATTTTCGCCCTCCTGCTGCATCTCGCCTACATGCTGCTTCTCGACCTCCTGCTCCTTCTCGCCCTCCTGCTCCTTCTCCACCTCCTACTCCTTCTCCACACCTGCTCATTCACCAACTCCTGCTCCTTTTTCTGTTTCTTCTCTTGCTCCTGCTCCTTCTCCACCTCCTGCTGCTTGTCTCCCTCCTCCTCCTTCTCTCCCTCCTTCTCCTTTTCCACCTCCTGCTCGTTCTCCTTCTCTTGCTCCTTCTTCTTCTACTTCTTCGTCTCCTTTTGCTTCTACTACTCCTCCTGCTCCGTTTTCTGCTCCTGCTCCTCCTCCACTCCTGCTCCATCTCCACCTCCTGATCCTTCTCCTCCTCCTGATCATTCTCCACCTCCCGCACCTTCTCCACCTCCTGCTCCTTCGTCTACTCCTGCTTCTGCTCATCCTCCTGCTTCTTCTCCAACTCCTTCTCTACTCCCCCTCCTGGTCCTTCTTCGCCTCCTGCTCCTTCTCGACCTATTGCTTCTTCTCCACATCCTGTTCCTTCTCCTCCTCCTCCTTCTCCACCTCCTTCTCCTCCTCCTGCTCCTTGTCAATCTCCTGCTGCTTCTCCACCTCCTGCTCCTTCTCCTCATCTTGCGCCTTCTCCACCTCCTGCTCCTTCTCCACCGCCTGCTCCTTCTCCTCATCTTGCGCCTTCTCCACCTTCTGCTCATTCTCCTACTCCTGCTCCTTCTCCTCCTCCTGCTCCTTCTCCAGCTCATTCTCCTCCTCCTGCTGCTTGTCCACCTCCTGCTCCTTGTCCACCTCCTGCGCATTTTCGCCCTCCTGCTGCATCTCGCCTACATGCTGCTTCTCGACCTCCTGCTCCTTCTCGCCCTCCTGCTCCTTCTCCACCTCCTACTCCTTCTCCACACCTGCTCATTCACCAACTCCTGCTCCTTTTTCTGTTTCTTCTCTTACTCCTGCTCCTTCTCCACCTCCTGCTGCTTGTCTCCCTCCTCCTCCTTCTCTCCCTCCTTCTCCTTTTCCACCTCCTGCTCGTTCTCCTTCTCTTGCTCCTTCTTCTTCTACTTCTTCGTCTCCTTTTGCTTCTACTACTCCTCCTGCTCCGTTTTCTGCTCCTGCTCCTCCTCCACTCCTGCTCCATCTCCACCTCCTGATCCTTCTCCTCCTCCTGATCATTCTCCACCTCCCGCACCTTCTCCACCTCCTGCTCCTTCGTCTACTCCTGCTTCTGCTCATCCTCCTGCTTCTTCTCCAACTCCTTCTCTACTCCCCCTCCTGGTCCTTCTTCGCCTCCTGCTCCTTCTCGACCTATTGCTTCTTCTCCACATCCTGTTCCTTCTCCTCCTCCTCCTTCTCCACCTCCTTCTCCTCCTCCTGCTCCTTGTCAATCTCCTGCTGCTTCTCCACCTCCTGCTCCTTCTCCTCATCTTGCGCCTTCTCCACCTCCTGCTCCTTCTCCACCGCCTGCTCCTTCTCCTCATCTTGCGCCTTCTCCACCTTCTGCTCATTCTCCTACTCCTGCTCCTCCTCCTGCTTCTGCTCCTTCACCCGCTTCTGCTCCATCTCCTCCTGCTGTTACTTCTCCTCCTGCTGCTTCTTCTGCTCCTGCTGCTACTTCTCCATCTCCTTCTCCACCTCATGCTCCTTCTCCACTCCTGCTCATTCACAATCTCCTGTTCCTTCTTCTCCTCCTTCTCCTCCTCCTGCTCCTTCTCCACCTCCTGCTCCTTCTCCCCTTCCTGCCCAAACTCCTCCTCCTGCTCCTTCTCCACCTCCTGCTCATTCTCAAACTGCTGCTCAACCTCCACCTGCTCGTTTTCCTCCTCCTCTTCCTGCTCCTTCAGCTTCCCCAGCTCTCCCTCCTCCTCTTGCTCAATCTCCTCCTCCTCCTTGTTGTCCACCCATGCTCCTTCTCCACCTCCTGCTCCTTCTTCACCTCTTGCTCCTTCTCCTCCTCCTGCTCCTTCTCCAGCTCCTTCTCCTCCTCCTGCTGCTTGTCCACCTCCTGCTCCTTGTCCACCTCCTGCGCATTTTCGCCCTCCTGCTGCATCTCGCCTACATGCTGCTTCTCGACCTCCTGCTCCTTCTCGCCCTCCTGCTCCTTCTCCACCTCCTACTCCTTCTCCACACCTGCTCATTCACCAACTCCTGCTCCTTTTTCTCCTTCTTCTCTTGCTCCTGCTCCTTCTCCACCTCCTGCTGCTTGTCTCCCTCCTCCTCCTTCTCTCCCTCCTTCTCCTTTTCCACCTCCTGCTCGTTCTCCTTCTCTTGCTCCTTCTTCTTCTACTTCTTCGTCTCCTTTTGCTTCTACTACTCCTCCTGCTCCGTTTTCTGCTCCTGCTCCTCCTCCACTCCTGCTCCATCTCCACCTCCTGATCCTTCTCCTCCTCCTGATCATTCTCCACCTCCCGCACCTTCTCCACCTCCTGCTCCTTCGTCTACTCCTGCTTCTGCTCATCCTCCTGCTTCTTCTCCAACTCCTTCTCTACTCCCCCTCCTGGTCCTTCTTCGCCTCCTGCTCCTTCTCGACCTATTGCTTCTTCTCCACATCCTGTTCCTTCTCCTCCTCCTCCTTCTCCACCTCCTTCTCCTCCTCCTGCTCCTTGCCAATCTCCTGCTGCTTCTCCACCTCCTGCTCCTTCTCCTCATCTTGCGCCTTCTCCACCTCCTGCTCCTTCTCCACCGCCTGCTCCTTCTCCTCATCTTGCGCCTTCTCCACCTTCTGCTCATTCTCCTACTCCTGCTCCTCCTCCTGCTTCTGCTCCTTCACCCGCTTCTGCTCCATCTCCTCCTGCTGTTACTTCTCCTCCTGCTGCTTCTTCTGCTCCTGCTGCTACTTCTCCATCTCCTTCTCCTGCTCCTTCTCCACCTCATGCTCCTTCTCCACTCCTGCTCATTCACAATCTCCTGTTCCTTCTTCTCCTCCTTCTCCTCCTCCTGCTCCTTCTCCACCTCCTGCTCCTTCTCCCCTTCCTGCCCAAACTCCTCCTCCTGCTCCTTCTCCACCTCCTGCTCATTCTCAAACTGCTGCTCAACCTCCACCTGCTCGTTTTCCTCCTCCTCCTCCTGCTCCTTCAGCTTCTCCAGCTCTCCCTCCTCCTCTTGCTCAATCTCCTCCTCCTCCTTGTTGTCCACCCATGCTCCTTCTCCACCTCCTGCTCCTTCTTCACCTCTTGCTCCTTCTCCTCCTCCTGCTCCTTCTCCAGCTCCTTCTCCTCCTCCTGCTGCTTGTCCACCTCCTGCTCCTTGTCCACCTCCTGCGCATTTTCGCCCTCCTGCTGCATCTCGCCTACATGCTGCTTCTCGACCTCCTGCTCCTTTTCGCCCTCCTGCTCCTTCTCCACCTCCTGCTCCTTCTCCACACCTGCACATTCACCACCTCCTGCTCCTTCTTCTCCTCCTTCTCTTCCTCCTGCTCCTTCTCCACCTCCTGCTCCTTCTCCTTCTCTTGCTCCTTCTGCACCTCCTGCTCCTTCTTCTCATCTTGCGCCTTCTCCTTCTACTTCTTCGCCTCCTTTTGCTTCTACTCCTCCTCCTGCTCCTTTTTCTTCTCCTGCTCCTACTCCACTCTTGCTCCATCTCCACCTCCTGCTACTTCTCCTCCTCCTGCTCCTTTTCCTCCTCCTGATCCTTCTCCTCGTCCTGATCCTTCTCCTCCTCCTGATCCTTCTCCACCTCGTGCTCTTTCTCCACCTCCCGCACCTTCTCCTCCTCCTGCTCCTTCTACTCCTGCTCCTGCTCATCCTCCTGCTTCTTCTTCGACTCCTTCTCTACTTCCCCTCCTGGTCCTTCTTCGCCTCCTGTTCCTTCTCGACCTATTGCTTCTTCTCCACATCCTGTTTCTTCTCCTCCTCCTCCTTCTCCACCTCCTTCTCCTCCTCCTGCTCCTTGTCCATCTCCTGCTCCTTCTCCACCTCCTCCTCCTTCTCCTCATCTTGCGCCTTCTCCATCTCCTGCTCCTTATCCACCTCCTGCCCCTTCACCTCATCTTGCACCTTCTCCACCTTCTGCTCATTCTCCTACTCCTGCTCCTACTCCTGCTTCTGCTCCTTCACCCGCTTCTGCTCCGTCTCCTCCTGCTGTTACTTCTCCTCCTGCTGCTTCTTCCGCTCCTGCTGCTGCTTCTCCATCTCCTTCTCCTGCTCCTTCTCCACCTCATGCTCCTTCTCCACTCCTGCTCATTCACAATCTCCTGTTCCTTCTTCTCCTCCTTCTCATCCTCCTGCTCCTTCTCCACCTCCTGCTCCTTCTCCTCTTCTTGCTCCATCTCCACCTCCTGCTCCAGCTCCTCCTCCTGCTCCTTCTCCACCACCGGCTCTTTGACGCCCTCCTGCTCCTTATATCCCTCCTGCTCCTTCTCCACCTCCTGCTCCTTCTCCACCTCCTGCTCCATCTCCACCTCCTGCTCCTTCTCCTTCCCCTGCTCCTTCCCCGCCTCCTGCTCATTCTCCACCTCCTGCTCCTTCTTCTCCTCCTGCTCCTGCTCCTCCTGCTGCTTCTTCTCCAACTCCTTCTCCTACTCGCCCTCCTGGTCCTTTTCCACCACCTGCTCGTTCTCCACCTGTTGCTTCTTCTCCTCCTTCTGTTCCTTGTCCACCTCCTGCTCCTTGTCCACCTCATGCTCCTTGTCCACCTCCTGCTCCTTCTCCACCTCCTGGTCCTTCTCCACTCCTGCTCATTCACCACCTCCTGCTCCTTCTTCTCCTCCTTCTCCTTCACCTCCTCCTGCTCGTTCTCCACCTCCGGCTCTTTGACTCCCTCCTGCTCCTTATCTCCCTCCTGCTCCTTCTCCACCTCCTGCTCCTTCTCCACCTCCTGCTCCATCTCCACCTCCTGCTCCTTCTCCGTCCCCTGCTCCTTCCCCACCTCCTGCTCCTTCTCCACCTCCTGCTCCTTCTTCTCCTACTTCTCCTCCTCCTGCTCCTTCTCCAACTCCTGCTCCTTGCCTCCGACCTGCTCCTTCTCCACCTCCTGCTCCTTCTCCACCTTCTGTTCCTTCTCCACCTCCTGCTCCTTCTCCTCTTCTTGCTCCTTCTCCTCCTCCTGCTCCTTCTCCTTCTCCTGCTCCTTCTCCTCCTCCTGCTCCTTCTCCTCCCCCTGCTCCATCTCCACCACCTGCTCCTTCTCCTCCTCCTGCTCCTTCTTCTTCTCCTGCTCCATCTCCACCTTCTGCTCCTTCGCCACCTCCTGCTCAACCTCCTCCTCCTGCTGCTTGTCCACCTCCTGCTCCTTGTCCACCTCCTGCGCATTCTCGCCCTCCTGCTGCATCTCACCCACCTGCTGCTTCTCGATCTCCTGCTCCTTCTCGCCCGCCTGCTCCTTCTCCACCTCCTGCTCCTTCTGCACTCCTGCTCATTCACCACCTCCTGCTCCTTCTTCTCCTCCTTCTCTTCGTCCTGCTCCTTTTCCCTTATTATTCCTTATCTCCACCCAAAAACAGTTTGGGTGGAGATAAGGAATAATAAGGGAAAAAAAACATTAGTGGGCGTAGTATATAGGCCTCCTAATAGTTGCAACTCTGCTGGAAGAAGTATTAATCAGGAGATAGTCGGGGCATGTAATAAGGGAACAGCCATAATTATGGGGGATTTTAATTATCATATTAACTGGACAAATCAAATTGGGCAGAGCAGCCTTGAGGACGAGTTCATTGAGTGCATCAGGGATGGATTTCTTGAGCAGTATGTAACTGATCCTACAAGGGGGCAGGCAACCTTGGACCTGGTCCTGTGTAATGAGTCAGGATTAATTAATAATGTCCTAGTTAAGGATCCCCTTGGAACGAGCGACCACAACATGGTTGAATTCCATATCCAATTAGAGGGTGAGAAGGTTGATTCTCAAACAAGCGTACTGAGCTTGAATAAAGGAGACTATGATGGTATGAGAGCGGAATTGATTAAAGTGGACTGGGAAAATAGATTAAAGGGTAAGACGGTACATGAGCAGTGGTGTTCATTTAGGGAGTTATTTTACAACTTTCAAAATAAATATATTCCACTGAGGAAAAAAGGGTGTAAAAGAAATGACAGCCATCCGTGGCTAAGTAAAGAAATCAAGGATAGTATCCGACTAAAAACAAGGACATATAAGGTAGCCAAACTTAGTGGGAGGATAGAAGATTGGGAATTCTTCAAAAGACAGCAAAAAGTAACTAAAGCATTGATTAAGAAAGGGAAGTTAGATTATGAAAAGAAGTTAGCAAAAAATATAAAAACAGATAGCAAGAGTTTCTATAGTTATATAAAAAGAAAAAGGGTGGCTAAGGCAAACATAGGTCCCTTAGAGGATGAGACCGGGAAATTAATGGTGGGAAACATGGAGATGGCAAAAATGCTGAACAAATATTTTGTTTCAGTCTTTACAGTAGAGGACACTAAGAATATCCCAACACTGGACAAACAGGGGACTCTCGGGGGGGAGGAGCTAAATACGATTAAAATCACTCAGGAGATGGTACTCAGTAAAATAATGGGACTCAAGGCGGATAAATCCCCTGGACCTGATGGCTTCCATCCTAGGGTCTTGAGGGAAGTGGCAGTAGGGATTGTGGATGCTTTGGTGATAGTTTTCCAAAATTCCCTGGACTCAGGAGAGGTCCCGGCAGATTGGAAAACTGCTAATGTAACACCGTTATTTAAAAAGGGTAGTAGGCAGAAGGCTGGAAATTATAGGCCAGTTAGCTTAACATCTGTGGTGGGTAAAATTTTGGAGTCTATTATTAAGGAGACAGTAACGGAACATTTAGATAAGCATAATTTAATAGGACAAAGTCAGCATGGCTTTATGAAGGGGAAGTCATGTCTGACAAATTTGCTTGAGTTCTTCGAGGATATAACGTATAGGGTGGATAAAGGGGAACCAGTGGACATAGTGTATTTAGACTTCCAGAAGGCATTCGACAAGGTGCCACATAAAAGATTATTACTTAAGATAAAAAATCACGGGATTGGGGGTAATATTCTGGCATGGGTGGAGGATTGGTTATCGAACAGGAAGCAGAGAGTTGGGATAAATGGTTCTTTTTCGGACTGGCAACCAGTAACCAGTGGTGTTCCACAGGGGTCGGTGCTGGGTCCCCAACTCTTTACAATCTATATTAACGATTTGGAGGAGGGGACCGAGTGCAACATATCAAAATTTGCAGATGATACAAAGATGGGAGGGAAAGTAGAGAGTGAGGAGGACATAAAAAACCTGCAAGGGGATATAGACAGGCTGGGTGAGTGGGCGGAGATTTGGCAGATGCAATATAATATTGGAAAATGTGAGGTTATGCACTTTGGCAGGAAAAATCAGAGAGCAAGTTATTTTCTTAATGGCGAGAGACTGGAAAGTACTGCAGTGCAAAGGGATCTGGGGGTCCTAGTGCAAGAAAATCAAAAAGTTGGTATGCAGGTGCAGCAGGTGATCAAGAAGGCCAATGGAATGTTGGCTTTTATTGCTAGGGGGATAGAATATAAAAACAAGGAGGTATTGCTGCAGTTATATAAGGTATTGGTGAGACCGCACCTGGAATACTGCATACAGTTTTGGTCTCCATACTTAAGAAAAGACATACTTGCTCTCGAGGCAGTACAAAGAAGGTTCACTCGGTTAATCCCGGGGATGAGGGGGCGGACATATGAGGAGAGGTTGAGTAGATTGGGACTCTACTCATTGGAGTTCAGAAGAATGAGAGGCGATCTTATTGAAACATATAAGATTGTGAAGGGTCTTGATCGGGTGGATGCAGTAAGGATGTTCCCAAAGATGGGTGAAACTAGAACTAGGGGGCATAATCTTAGAATAAGGGGCTGCTCTTTCAAAACTGAGATGAGGAGAAACTTCTTCACTCAGAGGGTGGTAGGTCTGTGGAATTTGCTGCCCCAGGAAGCTGTGGAAGCTACATCATGAGATAAATTTAAAACAGAAATAGACAGTTTCCTAGAAGTAAAGGGAATTAGGGGTTATGGGGAGCGGGCAGGAAATTGGACATGAAGCTGAGTTCGGATCGGTCAATGCCCTGTGGGTGGCGGAGAGGGCCCAGGGGCGATGTGGCCGGGTCCTGCTCCGACTTCTTGTGTTCTTTAGATTTGTGGTTGGGATCAGATCAGCCATGATCTTATTGAATGGCGGAGCAGGCTCGAGGGGCCGATTGGCCTACTCCTGCTCCAATTTCTTATGTTCTTATGTTCTTATGTTCCACCTCCTGCTGCTTGTCTCCCTCCTCCTCCTTCTCTCCATCCTTCTCCTTCTCCACAACCTGCTCCTTCTCCTCATCTTGCGCCTTCTCCGTCTCCTACCTCTTCTCCTCCTCCTGCTTCTCCTCCTCCTCCTGCTCCTTTTTCTTCTCCTGCTCCTCCTCCACCCATGCTCCATCTCCACCTCCTGCTACTTCTCCTCCTCCTGCTCCTTCTCCTCCTCCTGATCCGTCTCCTCCTCCTGCTCCTTCTCCTCCTCCTGATAATTCTCCTCCTCCTGCTCCTTCTTCTACTCCTGCTCCTGCTCATCCTCCTGCTTCTTCTCCAACTCCTTCTACTACTCACCCTCCTGGTCCTTTGTCGCCTCCTGCTCCTTCTCGACCTATTGCTTCCTCTCCACCTCCTGTTCCTTCTCCTCCTCCTCCTTCTCCACCTCCTTCTCCTCCTCCACATCCTTCTCCTCCTCCTGCTCCTTGTCCATCTCCGGCTCCTTCTCCACCTCCTGCTCCTTCTCCTCATCTTGCGTCTTCTCCACCTCTTGCTCGTTCTCGTCCTCCTGCTCCTACTCCTGCTGCTCCTTCTCCTTCTCCTGCTCCTTCTCCACTCCTGCTCCATCTCCACCTCCTGCTCCTTCTCCTCCTCCTGCTCCTTCTTCTTCTCCTGCTCCATCTCCACTCCTGCTCCACCTCCTTCTCCTGCTCCTTCTCCACCTCCTGCTCCTTCTCCACTCCTGCTCACTCACCATCTCCTGCTCCTTGTCTCCATCCTCCTCCTTCTCCTCCTCCTGCTCCTTCTCCACCTCCTGCTCCTTCTCTCCCTCCTGCTTGTTCTCCACCTCCTGCTCCTTCTCCACCTCGTGCTCCTTCCCCACCTCCTGCTCCTTCTCCACCTCCTGCTCATTCTCCTTCTTCTGCTTCTTCTCTCCTCCTGCTCCTTCTCCACCTCCTGCTCCTTCTCATCCTCCTCCTCCTGCTCCTTCTCCACCTTCTGCTCAACCTCCACCAACTGCTCCTCCTCCACCTGCTCCTCCTGCTCCATCTTCTCCTCCAGCTGATCCTCCTCCTCCTGCTCCTTCTCCACTCCGCTCCTTCTCCACCTCCTGCTCCTTCTCCTCCTCCAACTCCTGCTCCTTCTCCTCCTCCTCCCCCTCCTGTCCTTCTCCCCCTCCTGCTCCTTCTCCCCTCCTGCTCTTTCTCCCCCTCCTGCTCCTTCTCCCCTTCCAGCTCAAACTCCTCCTCTTGCTCCTTCTCCACCTCCTGCTCATTCTCAACCTGCTGCTCAACCTCCACCTGCTCGTTTTCCTCCTCCTCCTCCTGCTCCTTCAGCTCCTCCAGCTCTCCCTCCTCCTCTTGCTCAATCTCTTCCTCCTCTTTGTTCTCCAGCCCTGCTCCTTCTCCACCTCCTCATCATTCTCCACCTCCTGCTCCTTCTCGGCTTTTGCTCAAACTCCTCCTCCTGCTCCTTCTCCACTTCATGATCCTTCTCCCGCTCCTGCTCCTACTCCTGCTTGTGCTCCTTCACCCGCTTCTGCTCCGTCTCCTCCTGCTGCTACTTCTCCTCCTGCTGCTTCTTCTGCTCCGGCTGCTACTTCTCCATCTCCTTCTCCTGCTCCTTCTCCACCTCCTGCTCATTCTCCTCTCCTGCTCATTCACCACCTCCTGTTCCTTCTTCTCCTCCTTCTCCTCCTCCTGCTCCTTCTCCACCTACTGCTCCTTGTCTCCCTCCTGCTCCTTCTCCACCTCCCGCTCCTTCTACATCTCCTGCTCCTTGTCCACCTCCTGCTCCATCTCCTCTTCTTGCTCCATCTCCACCTCCTGCTCCTTCTCCTCCTCTTGCTCCTTCTCCTCCCCCTGCTCCATCTCCACCACCTGCTCCTTCTCCTCCTCATGCTCCTAATCCTCCTCCTGCTCCTTCTTCTTCTCCTGCTCCATCTCCACCTCCTGCTCCTGCTCATCCTCCAGCTTCTTCTCCAACTCCTTCTCCTACTCGCCCTCCTGGTCCTTTTCCGCCACCTGCTCGTTCTCCACCTGTTGCTTCTTCTCCTCCTTCTGTTCCTTGTCCACCTCCTGCTCCTTGTCCACCTCATGCTCCTTGTCCACCTCCTGCTCCTTCTCCACCTCCTGGTCCTTCTCCACTCCTGCTCATTCATCACCTCCTGCTCCTTCTTCTCCTCCTTCTCCTTCACCTCCTCCTGCTCGTTCTCCACCTCCGGCTCTTTGACTCCCTCCTACCCCTTATCTCCCTCCTGCTCCTTCTCCAACTCCTGCTCCTTCTCCACCTCCTGCTCCATCTCCACCTCCTGCTCCTTCTCCGTCCCCTGCTCCTTCCCCACCTCCTGCTCCTTCTCCACCTCCTGCTCCTTCTTCTCCTACTTCTCCTCCTCCTGCTCCTTCTCCAACTCCTGCTCCTTGCCTCCGACCTGCTCCTTCTCCACCTCCTGCTCCTTCTCCACCTTCTGTTCCTTCTCCACCTCCTGCTCCTTCTCCTCTTCTTGCTCCTTCTCCTCCTCCTGCTCCTTCTCCTTCTCCTGCTCCTTCTCCTCCTCCTGCTCCTTCTCCTCCCCCTGTTCCATCTCCACCACCTGCTCCTTCTCCTCCTCCTGCTCCTAATCCTCCTCCTGCTCCTTCTTCTTCTCCTGCTCCATCTCCACCTTCTGCTCCTTCGCCACCTCCTGCTCAACCTCCTCCTCCTGCTGCTTGTCCACCTCCTGCTCCTTGTCCACCTCCTGCGCATTCTCGCCCTCCTGCTGCATCTCACCCACCTGCTGCTTCTCGATCTCCTGCTCCTTCTCGCCCGCCTGCTCCTTCTCCACCTCCTGCTCCTTCTGCACTCCTGCTCATTCACCAACTCCTGCTCCTTCTTCTCCTCCTTCTCTTCGTCCTGCTCCTTCTCCACCTCCTGCTGCTTGTCTCCCTCCTCCTCCTTCTCTCCATCCTTCTCCTTCTCCACAACCTGCTCGTTCTCCTTCTCCTGCTCCTTCTCCTCATCTTGCGCCTTCTCCGTCTCCTACCTCTTCTCCTCCTCCTGCTTCTCCTCCTCCTCCTGCTCCTTTTTCTTCTCCTGCTCCTCCTCCACCCATGCTCCATCTCCACCTCCTGCTACTTCTCCTCCTCCTGCTCCTTCTTCTACTCCTGCTCCATCTCCACCTCCTGCTACTTCTCCAACTCCTTCTACTACTCACCCTCCTGGTCCTTTGTCGCCTCCTGCTCCTTCTCGACCTATTGCTTCCTCTCCACCTCCTGTTCCTTCTCCTCCTCCTCCTTCTCCACCTCCTTCTCCTCCTCCACATCCTTCTCCTCCTCCTGCTCCTTGTCCATCTCCTGCTCCTTCTCCACCTCCTGCTCCTTCTCCTCATCTTGCGTCTTCTCCACCTCTTGCTCGTTCTCGTCCTCCTGCTCCTACTCCTGCTGCTCCTTCTCCTTCTCCTGCTCCTTCTCCTCATCTTGTGCCTTCTCCGTCTCATAGAATCATAGAATCATAGAAGTTACAACATGGAAACAGGCCCTTCGGCCCAACATGTCCATGTCGCCCAGTTTATACCACTAAGCTAGTCCCAATTGCCTGCACTTGGCCCATATCCCTCGATACCCATCTTCCCCATGTAACTGTCCAAATGCTTTTTAAAAGACAAAATTGTACCCGCCTCTACTACTGCCTCTGGCAGCTCGTTCCAGACACTCACCACCCTTTGAGTGAAAAAATTGCCCCTCTGGATCCTTTTGTATCTCTCCCCTCTCACCTTAAATCTGTGCCCCCTCGTTATAGACTCCCCTACCTTTGGGAAAAGATTTTGACTATCGACCTTATCTATGCCCCTCATTATTTTATAGACTTCTATAAGATCACCCCTTAACCTCCTACTCTCCAGGGAATAAAGTCCCAGTCTGTCTAACCTCTCCCTGTAAGTCAAACCATCAAGTCCCGGTAGCATCCTAGTAAATCTTTTCTGCACTCTTTCTAGTTTAATAATATCCTTTCTATAATAGGGTGACCAGAACTGTACACAGTACTCCAAGTGTGGCCTCACCAATGCCCTGTACAACTTCAACAAGACATCCCAACTCCTGCATTCAATGTTCTGACCAATGAAACCAAGCATGCTGAATGCCTTCTTCACCACCCTATCCACCTGTGACTCCACTTTCAAGGAGCTATGAATCTGTACTCCTAGATCTCTTTGTTCTATAACTCTCCCCAACGCCCTACCATTAACGGAGTAGGTCCTGGCCCGATTCGATCTACCAAAATGCATCACCTCACATTTATCTAAATTAAACTCCATCTGCCATTCATCGGCCCACTGGCCCAATTTATCAAGATCCCGTTGCAATCCTAGATAACCTTCTTCACTGTCCACAATGCCACCAATCTTGGTGTCATCTGCAAACTTACTAACCATGCCTCCTAAATTCTCATCCAAATCATTAATATAAATAACAAATAACAGCGGACCCAGCACCGATCCCTGAGGCACACCGCTGGACACAGGCATCCAGTTTGAAAAACAACCCTCGACAACCACCCTCTGTCTTCTGTCGTCAAGCCAATTTTGTATCCAATTGGCTACCTCACCTTGGATCCCATGAGATTTAACCTTATGTAACAACCTACCATGCGGTACCTTGTCAAATGCTTTGCTGAAGTCCATGTAGACCACGTCTACTGCACAGCCCTCATCTATCTTCTTGGTTACCCCTTCAAAAAACTCAATCAAATTCGTGAGACATGATTTTCCTCTCACAAAACCATGCTGACTGTTCCTAATTAGTCCCTGCCTCTCCAAATGCCTGTAGATTCTGTCCCTCAGAATACCCTCCAACAACTTACCCACTACAGATGTCAGGCTCACTGGTCTGTAGTTCCCAGGCTTTTCCCTGCCGCCCTTCTTAAACAAAGGCACAACATTTGCTACCCTCCAATCTTCAGGCACCTCACCTGTAGCGGTGGATGATTCAAATATCTCTGCGAGGGGACCCGCAATTTCCTCCCTAACCTCGCATAACGTCCTGGGATACATTTCATCAGGTCCCGGAGATTTATCTACCTTGATGCGCGTTAAGACTTCCAGCACCTCCCTCTCTGTAATATGTACACTCCTCAAGACATCACTATTTATTTCCCCAAGTTCCCTAACATCCATGCCTTTCTCAACCGTAAATACCGATGTGAAATATTCATTCAGGATCTCACCCACCTCTTGTGGTTCCGCACATAGATGACCTTGTTGATCCTTAAGAGGCCCTACTCTCTCCCTAGTTACCCTTTTGCCCTTTATGTATTTGTAGAAGCTCTTTGGATTCACCTTTGCCTGATCTGCCAAAGCAATCTCATATCCCCTTTTTGCCCTCCTGATTTCTCTCTTAACTCTACTCCGGCAATCTCTATACTCTTCAAGGGATCCACTTGATCCCAGCTGCCTATGCATGTCATATGCCTCCTTCTTATTTTTGACTAGTGCCTCAATCTCCCGAGTCATCCAAGGTTCCCTACTTCTACCAGCCTTGCCCTTCACTTTATAAGGAATGTGCTTACCCTGAACCCTGGTTAACACACTTTTGAAAGCCTCCCACTTACCAGACGTCCCTTTGCCTGCCAACAGACTCTCCCAATCAACTTCTGAAAGTTCCTGTCTAATACCAGCAAAATTGGCCTTTCCCCAATTTAGAATTTTAACTTTTGGGCCAGACCTATCCTTCTCCATAGCTATCTTAAAACTAATGGAATTATGATCACTGGTCCCTCTTCTTCTCCTCCTGCTTCTCCTCCTCCTCCTGCTCCTTTTTCTTCTCCTGCTCCTCCTCCACCCATGCTCCATCTCCACCTCCTGCTACTTCTCCTCCTCCTGCTCCTTCTCCTCCTCCTGATCCGTCTCCTCCTCCTGCTCCTTCTCCTCCTCCTAATAATTCTCCTCCTCCTGCTCCTTCTTCTACTAATGCTCCATCTCCACCTCCTGCTACTTCTCCAACTCCTTCTACTACTCACCCTCCTGGTCCTTTGTCGCCTCCTGCTCCTTCTCGACCTATTGCTTCCTCTCCACCTCCTTCTCCTCCTCCACATCCTTCTCCTCCTCCTGCTCCTTGTCCATCTCCTGCTCCTTCTCCACCTCCTGCTCCTTCTCCTCATCTTGCGTCTTCTCCACCTCTTGCTCGTTCTCGTCCTCCTGCTCCTACTCCTGCTGCTCCTTCTCCTTCTCCTGCTCCTTCTCCACTCCTGCTCCATCTCCACCTCCTGCTCCTTCTCCTCCTCCTGCTCCTACTTCTTCTCCTGCTCCATCTCCATTCCTGCTCCACCCCCTTCTCCTGCTCCTTCTCCTCCTCCTCCCCCTCCTGTCCTTCTCCCCCTCCTGCTCCTTCTCCCCTCCTGCTCTTTCTCCCCCTCCTGCTCCTTCTCCCCTTCCAGCTCAAACTCATCCTCTTGCTCCTTCTCCACCTCCTGCTCATTCTCAACCTGCTGCTCAACCTCCACCTGCTCGTTTTCCTCCTCCTCCTCCTGCTCCTTCAGCTCCTCCAGCTCTCCCTCCTCCTCTTGCTCAATCTCCTCCTCCTCTTTGTTCTCCAGCCCTGCTCCTTCTCCACCTCCTCATCATTCTCCACCTCCTGCTCCTTCTCGGCTTTTGCTCAAACTCCACCTCCTGCTCCTTCTCCACTTCATGATCCTTCTCCCGCTCCTGCTCCTACTCCTGCTTGTGCTCCTTCACCCGCTTCTGCTCCGTCTCCTCCTGCTGCTACTTCTCCTCCTGCTGCTTCTTCTGCTCCTGCTGCTACTTCTCCATCTCCTTCTCCTGCTCCTTCTCCACCTCCTGCTCATTCTCCTCTCCTGCTCATTCACCACCTCCTGTTCCTTCTTCTCCTCCTTCTCCTCCTCCTGCTCCTTCTCCACCTACTGCTCCTTGTCTCCCTCCTGCTCCTTCTCCACCTCCTGCTCCTTCTACATCTCCTGCTCCTTGTCCACCTCCTGCTCCATCTCCTCTTCTTGCTCCATCTCCACCTCCTGCTCCTTCTCCTCCTCCTGCTCCTTCTCCTCCCCCTGCTCCATCTCCACCACCTGCTCCTTCTCCTCCTCATGCTCATAATCCTCCTCCTGCTCCTTCTTCTTCTCCTGCTCCATCTCCACCTCCTGCTCCTGCTCATCCTCCTGCTTCTTCTCCAACTCCTTCTACTACTCACCCTCCTGGTCCTTCGTCGCCTCCTGCTCCTTCTCGACCTATTGCTTCCTCTCCACATCCTGTTCCTTCTCCTCCTCCTCCTTGTCCACCTCCTTCTCCTCGTCCACATCCTTCTCCTCCTCCTGCTCCTTGTCCATCTCCTAATCCTTCTCCACCTCCTGCTCCTTCTCCTCATCTTGCGCCTTCTCCACCTCTTGCTCCTTCTCCTCCTCCTGCTCCTACTCCTCCTGCTGCTTCTCCTTCTCCTGCTCCTTCTCCACTCCTGCTCCATCTCCACCTCCTGCTCCTTCTCCTCCTCCTTCTCCTCCTCCTATTCCTTCTTCTTCTCCTGCTCCATCTCCACTCCTGCTCCACCTCCTTCTCCTGCTCCTTCTCCACCTCCTGCTCCTTCTCCACTCCTGCTCATTCACCACCTCCTGATCCTTGTCTCCATCCTCCTCCTTCTCCTCCTACTGCTCCTTCTCCACCTCCTGCTCCTTCTCTCCCTCCTGCTCCTTCTCCACCTCCTGCTCCTTCTCCACCTCGTGCTCCTTCCCCACCTCTAGCTCCTACTCCACCTCCTGCTCCTTCTCCTTCATCTGCTTCTTCTCTCCTCCTGCTCCTTCTCCACCTCCTGCTCCTTCTCATCCTCCTCCTCCTGCTACTTCTCCACCTTCTGCTCAACCTCCACCAACTGCTCCTCCTCCACCTGCTCCTCCTGCTCCATCTTCTCCTCCAGCTGATCCTCCTCCTCCTTCAGCTCCTCCAGCTCTCCCTCCTCCTCTTGCTCAATCTCCTCCTCCTCTTTGTTCTCCAGCCCTGCTCCTTCTCCACCTCCTCATCATTCTCCACCTCCTGCTCCTTCTCGGCTTTTGCTCAAACTCCACCTCCTGCTCCTTCTCCACTTCATGATCCTTCTCCCGCTCCTGCTCCTACTCCTGCTTGTGCTCCTTCACCCGCTTCTGCTCCGTCTCCTCCTGCTGCTACTTCTCCTCCTGCTGCTTCTTCTGCTCCTGCTGCTACTTCTCCATCTCCTTCTCCTGCTCCTTCTCCACCTCCTGCTCATTCTCCTCTCCTGCTCATTCACCACCTCCTGTTCCTTCTTCTCCTCCTTCTCCTCCTCCTGCTCCTTCTCCACCTACTGCTCCTTGTCTCCCTCCTGCTCCTTCTCCACCTCCTGCTCCTTCTACATCTCCTGCTCCTTGTCCACCTCCTGCTCCATCTCCTCTTCTTGCTCCATCTCCACCTCCTGCTCCTTCTCCTCCTCCTGCTCCTTCTCCTCCCCCTGCTCCATCTCCACCACCTGCTCCTTCTCCTCCTCATGCTCATAATCCTCCTCCTGCTCCTTCTTCTTCTCCTGCTCCATCTCCACCTCCTGCTCCTGCTCATCCTCCTGCTTCTTCTCCAACTCCTTCTACTACTCACCCTCCTGGTCCTTCGTCGCCTCCTGCTCCTTCTCGACCTATTGCTTCCTCTCCACATCCTGTTCCTTCTCCTCCTCCTCCTTGTCCACCTCCTTCTCCTCGTCCACATCCTTCTCCTCCTCCTGCTCCTTGTCCATCTCCTGATCCTTCTCCACCTCCTGCTCCTTCTCCTCATCTTGCGCCTTCTCCACCTCTTGCTCCTTCTCCTCCTCCTGCTCCTACTCCTCCTGCTGCTTCTCCTTCTCCTGCTCCTTCTCCACTCCTGCTCCATCTCCACCTCCTGCTCCTTCTCCTCCTCCTTCTCCTCCTCCTATTCCTTCTTCTTCTCCTGCTCCATCTCCACTCCTGCTCCACCTCCTTCTCCTGCTCCTTCTCCACCTCCTGCTCCTTCTCCACTCCTGCTCATTCACCACCTCCTGATCCTTGTCTCCATCCTCCTCCTTCTCCTCCTACTGCTCCTTCTCCACCTCCTGCTCCTTCTCTCCCTCCTGCTCCTTCTCCACCTCCTGCTCCTTCTCCACCTCGTGCTCCTTCCCCACCTCCAGCTCCTACTCCACCTCCTGCTCCTTCTCCTTCATCTGCTTCTTCTCTCCTCCTGCTCCTTCTCCACCTCCTGCTCCTTCTCATCCTCCTCCTCCTGCTCCTTCTCCACCTTCTGCTCAACCTCCACCAACTGCTCCTCCTCCACCTGCTCCTCCTGCTCCATCTTCTCCTCCAGCTGATCCTCCTCCTCCTGCTCCTTCTCCACTCCGCTCCTTCTGCACCTCCTGCTCCTTCTCCTCCTCCAGCTCCTGCTCCTTCTCCTCCCCCTCCTGCTCCTTCTCCACCTCCTGCTCCTTCTCCCCTCCTGCTCTTTCTCCACCTCCTGCTCCTTCTTCCCTTCCTGCTCAAACTCCTCCTCCTGCTCCTTCTCCACCTCCTGCTCATTCTCAACCTGCTGCTCAACCTCCACCTGCTCGTTTTCCTCCTCCTCCTCCTGCTCCTTCACCTCCTCCAGCTCTCCCTCCTCCTCTTGCTCAATCTCCTCCTCTTCCTTGTTCTCCACCCCTGCTCCTTCTCCACCTCCTCATCATTCTCCACCTCCTGCTCCTTCTCGGCTTTTGCTCAAACTCCTCCTCCTGCTCCTTCTCCACTTCATGCTCCTTCTCCCGCTTCTGCTCCTACTCCTGCTTGTGCTGCTTCACCCGCTTCTGCTCCGTCTCCTCCTGCTGCTACTTCTCCTCCTGCTGCTTCTTCTGCTCCTGCTGCTACTTCTCCATCTCCTTCTCCTGCTCCTTCTCCACCTCCTGCTCATTCTCCTCTCCTGCTCATTCACCACCTCCTGTTCCTTCTTCTCCTCCTTCTCTTCCTCCTGCTCCTTCTCCACCTCCTGCTGCTTGTCTCTCTCTTTCTCCTTCTCTCCCTCCTTCTCCTTCTCCACCTCCTGCTCGTTCTCCTTCTCTTGCTCCTTCTCCACCTCCTGCTCCTTCTCCTTATCTTGCGCCTTCTCCTTCTGCTTCTTCGCCTCCTTTTGCTTCTACTCCTCCTCCTGCTCCTTTTTCTTCTCCTGCTGCTCCTCCACTCCTGCTCCATCTACACCTCCTGCTACTTCTCCTCCTCCTGATCTTTCTCCTCCTCCTGATCCTTCTCCACCTCCTGCTCATTCTCCACCTCCCGCACCTTCTCCAACTCCTGCTCCTTCTTCTACTCCTGCTTCTGCTCATCCTCCTGCTTCTTCTCCAACTCCTTCTCTACTCCCCCTCCTGGTCCTTCTTCGCCTCCTGCTCCTTCTCGACCTATTGCTTCTTCTCCACATCCTGTTCCTTCTCTTCCTCCTCCTTCTCCACCTCCTTCTCCTCCTCCTGCTCCTTGTCCATCTCCGGCTCCTTCTCCACCTCCTGCTCCTTCTCCTCATCTTGCGCCTTCTCCACCTCCTGCTCATTCTCCTACTCCTGCTCCTACTCCTGCTTCTGCTCCTTCACCCGCTTCTGCTCCGTCTCCTCCTGCTGTTACTTCTCCTCCTGCTGCTTCTTCTGCTCCTGCTGCTGCTTCTCCATCTCCTTCTCCTCCCCCTGCTCCTTCTCCACTCCTGCTCATTCACAATCTCGAGTTCCTTCTTCTCCTCCTTCTCCTCCTCCTGCTCCTTCTCCACCTCCTGCTCCTTGTCTCCCTCCTGCCCCTTCTACAGCTCCTGCTCCTTCTCCACCTCCTGCTCCTTCTCCTCTTCTTGCTCCATCTCCACCTCCTGCTCCTTCTCCTCCTCCTGCTCCTTCTCCTCCTCCTGCTCCTTCTCCTCCCCCTGCTCCATCTCCAAAACCTGCTCCTTCTCCTCCTCCTGCTCCTAATCCTCCTCCTGCTCCTTCTTCTTCTCCTGCTGCATCTCCACCTCCTGCTCCATCTCCACCACCTGCTCAACCTCCTCTACCTGCTTCTTCTCCAACTCCTGCTCAACCTCCTCCTCCTGCTCCTTCTCCTCCCCCTGCTCCAACTCCACCTCCTGCTACGTCTCCTCCTCCTGCTCCTTCTCCTCCTCCTGATCCTTCTCCTCCTCCTGATTCTTCTCCACCTCATGCTCCTTCTCCACTCCTGCTCATTCAAAATCTCCTGTTCCTTCTTCTCCTCCTTCTCCTCCTCCTGCTCCTTCTCCACCTCCTACTCCTTGTCTCATTCCTGCTCCTTCTCCGCCTCCTGCTCATTCTCCACCTCCTGTTCCTTCTCCACCTCCTGCTCCTTCTCCTCTTCTTGCTCCATCTCCTCCTCCTGCTCCTTCTCCTCATCCTGCTCCTTCTCCACCTCCTGCTCGTTCTCCTCCCCCTGCTCCATCTCCACCACCTGCTCCTTCTCCTCATCCTGCTCCTAATCCTCCTCCTGCTCCTTCTTCTTCTCCTGCTCCATCTCCACCTTCTGCTCCGGCGCCACCTCCTGCTCAACCTCCTCCTCCTGCTCCATCTCCACCTCCTGCTCCTGCTCATCCTCCTGCTTCTTCTCCAACTCCTTCTACTACTCACCCTCCTGGTCCTTCGTCGCCTCCTGCTCCTTCTCGACCTATTGCTTCCTCTCCACATCCTGTTCCTTCTCCTCCTCCTCCTTGTCCACCTCCTTCTCCTCCTCCACATCCTTCTCCTCCTCCTGCTCCTTGTCCATCTCCTGATCCTTCTCCACCTCATGCTCCTTCTCCTCATCTTGCGCCTTCTCCACCTCTTGCTCCTTCTCCTCCTCCTGCTCCTACTCCTCCTGCTCCTTCTCCTTCTCCTGCTCCTTCTCCACTCCTGCTCCATCTCCATCTCCTGCTCCTTCTCCTCCTCCTGTTCCTTCTTCTTCTCCTGCTCCATCTCCACTCCTGCTCCACCTCCTTCTCCTGCTCCTTCTCCACCTCCTGCTCCTTCTACACTCCTGCTCATTCACCACCTCCTGATCCTTGTCTCCATCCTCCTCCTTCTCCTCCTACTGCTCCTTCTCCACCTCCTGCTCCTTCTCTCCCTCCTGCTCCTTCTCCACCTCCTGCTCCTTCTCCACCTCGTGCTCCTTCCCCACCTCTTGCTCCTACTCCACCTCCTGCTCCTTCTCCTTCAACTGCTTCTTCTCTCCTCCTGCTCCTTCTCCACCTCCTGCTCCTTCTCATCCTCCTCCTCCTGCTCCTTCTCCACCTTCTGCTCAACCTCCACCAACTGCTCCTCCTCCACCTGCTCCTCCTGCTCCATCTTCTCCTCCAGCTGATCCTCCTCCTCCTGCTCCTTCTCCACTCCGCTCCTTCTGCACCTCCTGCTCCTTCTCCTCCTCCAGCTCCTGCTCCTTCTCCTCCTCCTCCCCCTCCTGCTCCTTCTCCACCTCCTGCTCCTTCTCCCCTCCTGCTCTTTCTCCACCTCCTGCTCCTTCTTCCCTTCCTGCTCAAACTCCTCCTCCTGCTCCTTCTCCACCTCCTGCTCATTCTCAACCTGCTGCTCAACCTCCACCTGCTCGTTTTCCTCCTCCTCCTCCTGCTTCTTCACCTCCTCCAGCTCTCCCTCCTCCTCTTGCTCAATCTCCTCCTCTTCCTTGTTCTCCACCACTGCTCCTTCTCCACCTCCTCATCATTCTCCACCTCCTGCTCCTTCTCGGCTTTTGCTCAAACTCCTCCTCCTGCTCCTTCTCCACTTCATGCTCCTTCTCCCGCTTCTGCTCCTACTCCTGCTTGTGCTGCTTCACCCGCTTCTGCTCCGTCTCCTCCTGCTGCTACTTCTCCTCCTGCTGCTTCTTCTGCTCCTGCTGCTACTTCTCCATCTCCTTCTCCTGCTCCTTCTCCACCTCCTGCTCATTCTCCTCTCCTGCTCATTCACCACCTCCTGTTCCTTCTTCTCCTCCTTCTCTTCCTCCTGCTCCTTCTCCACCTCCTGCTGCTTGTCTCTCTCTTTCTCCTTCTCTCCCTCCTTCTCCTTCTCCACCTCCTGCTCGTTCTCCTTCTCTTGCTCCTTCTCCACCTCCTGCTCCTTCTCCTCATCTTGCGCCTTCTCCTTCTGCTTCTTCGCCTCCTTTTGCTTCTACTCCTCCTCCTGCTCCTTTTTCTTCTCCTGCTGCTCCTCCACTCCTGCTCCATCTACACCTCCTGCTACTTCTCCTCCTCCTGATCTTTCTCCTCCTCCTGATCCTTCTCCACCTCCTGCTCATTCTCCACCTCCCGCACCTTCTCCAACTCCTGCTCCTTCTTCTACTCCTGCTTCTGCTCATCCTCCTGCTTCTTCTCCAACTCCTTCTCTACTCCCCCTCCTGGTCCTTCTTCGCCTCCTGCTCCTTCTCGACCTATTGCTTCTTCTCCACATCCTGTTCCTTCTCTTCCTCCTCCTTCTCCACCTCCTTCCCCTCCTCCTGCTCGTACTCCTGCTGCTCCTTCTCCTTCTCCTGCTCCTTCTCCACTCCTGCTCCATCTCCACCTCCTGCTCCTTCTCCTCCTCCTGCTCCTTCTTCTTCTCCTGCTCCATCTCCATTCCTGCTCCACCTCCTTCTCCTGCTCCTTCTCCACCTCCTGCTCCTTCTCCACTCCTGCTCACTCACCATCTCCTGCTCCTTGTCTCCATCCTCCTCCTTCTCCTCCTCCTGCTCCTTCTCTACCTCCTGCTCCTTCTCTCCCTCCTGCTTGTTCTCCACCTCCTGCTCCTTCTCCACCTCGTGCTCCTTCCCCACCTCCTGCTCCTCCTCCACCTGCTCCTCCTGCTCCATCTTCTCCTCCAGCTGATCCTCCTCCTCCTGCTCCTTCTCCACTCCGCTCCTTCTCCACCTCCTGCTCCTTCTCCTCCTCCAACTCCTGCTCCTTCTCCTCCTCCTCCCCCTCCTGTCCTTCTCCCCCTCCTGCTCCTTCTCCCCTCCTGCTCTTTCTCCCGCTCCTGCTCCTTCTCCCCTTCCAGCTCAAACTCCTCCTCTTGCTCCTTCTCCACCTCCTGCTCATTCTCAACCTGCTGCTCAACCTCCACCTGCTCGTTTTCCTCCTCCTCCTCCTGCTCCTTCAGCTCCTCCAGCTCTCCCTCCTCCTCTTGCTCAATCTCCTCCTCCTCTTTGTTCTCCAGCCCTGCTCCTTCTCCACCTCCTCATCATTCTCCACCTCCTGCTCCTTCTCGGCTTTTGCTCAAACTCCTCCTCCTGCTCCTTCTCCACTTCATGATCCTTCTCTCGCTCCTGCTCCTACTCCTGCTTGTGCTCCTTCACCCGCTTCTGCTCCGTCTCCTCCTGCTGCTACTTCTCCTCCTGCTGCTTCTTCTGCTCCTGCTGCTACTTCTCCATCTCCTTCTCCTGCTCCTTCTCCACCTCCTGCTCGTTCTCCTCTCCTGCTCATTCACCACCTCCTGTTCCTTCTTCTCCTCCTTCTCCTCCTCCTGCTCCTTCTCCACCTACTGCTCCTTGTCTCCCTCCTGCTCCTTCTACATCTCCTGCTCCTTGTCCACCTCCTGCTCCATCTCCTCTTCTTGCTCCATCTCCACCTCCTGCTCCTTCTCCTCCTCCTGCTCCTTCTCCTCCCCCTGCTCCATCTCCACCACCTGCTCCTTCTCCTCCTCATGCTCATAATCCTCCTCCTGCTCCTTCTTCTTCTCATGCTCCATCTCCACCTCCTGCTCCTGCTCATCCTCCTGCTTCTTCTCCAACTCCTTCTACTACTCACCCTCCTGGTCCTTCGTCGCCTCCTGCTCCTTCTCGACCTATTGCTTCCTCTCCACATCCTGTTCCTTCTCCTCCTCCTCCTTGTCCACCTCCTTCTCCTCGTCCACATCCTTCTCCTCCTCCTGCTCCTTGTCCATCTCCTGATCCTTCTCCACCTCCTGCTCCTTCTCCTCATCTTGCGCCTTCTCCACCTCTTGCTCCTTCTCCTCCTCCTGCTCCTACTCCTCCTGCTCCTTCTCCTTCTCCTGCTCCTTCTCCACTCCTGCTCCATCTCCACCTCCTGCTCCTTCTCCTCCTCCTGTTCCTTCTTCTTCTCCTGCTCCATCTCCACTCCTGCTCCACCTCCTTCTCCTGCTCCTTCTCCACCTCCTGCTCCTTCTCCACTCCTGCTCATTCACCACCTCCTGATCCTTGTCTCCATCCTCCTCCTTCTCCTCCTACTGCTCCTTCTCCACCTCCTGCTCCTTCTCTCCCTCCTGCTCCTTCTCCACCTCCTGCTCCTTCTCCACCTCGTGCTCCTTCCCCACCTCTAGCTCCTACTCCACCTCCTGCTCCTTCTCCTTCATCTGCTTCTTCTCTCCTCCTGCTCCTTCTCCACCTCCTGCTCCTTCTCATCCTCCTCCTCCTGCTCCTTCTCCACCTTCTGCTCAACCTCCACCAACTGCTCCTCCTCCACCTGCTCCTCCTGCTCCATCTTCTCCTCCAGCTGATCCTCCTCCTCCTGCACCTTCTCCACTCCGCTCCTTCTGCACCTCCTGCTCCTTCTCCTCCTCCAGCTCCTGCTCCTTCTCCTCCTCCTCCCGCTCCTGCTCCTTCTCCACCTCCTGCTCCTTCTCCCCTCCTGCTCTTTCTCCACCTCCTGCTCCTTCTTCCCTTCCTGCTCAAACTCCTCCTCCTGCTCCTTCTCCACCTCCTGCTCATTCTCAACCTGCTGCTCAACCTCCACCTGCTCGTTTTCCTCCTCCTCCTCCTGCTCCTTCACCTCCTCCAGCTCTCCCTCCTCCTCTTGCTCAATCTCCTCCTCTTCCTTGTTCTCCACCCCTGCTCCTTCTCCACCTCCTCATCATTCTCCACCTCCTGCTCCTTCTCGGCTTTTGCTCAAACTCCTCCTCCTGCTCCTTCTCCACTTCATGCTCCTTCTCCCGCTTCTGCTCCTACTCCTGCTTGTGCTCCTTCACCCGCTTCTGCTCCGTCTCCTCCTGCTGCTACTTCTCCTCCTGCTGCTTCTTCTGCTCCTGCTGCTACTTCTCCATCTCCTTCTCCTGCTCCTTCTCCACCTCCTGCTCATTCTCCTCTCCTGCTCATTCACCACCTCCTGTTCCTTCTTCTCCTCCTTCTCTTCCTCCTGCTCCTTCTCCACCTCCTGCTGCTTGTCTCTCTCTTTCTCCTTCTCTCCCTCCTTCTCCTTCTCCACCTCCTGCTCGTTCTCCTTCTCTTGCTCCTTCTCCACCTCCTGCTCCTTCTCCTCATCTTGCGCCTTCTCCTTCTGCTTCTTCGCCTCCTTTTGCTTCTACTCCTCCTCCTGCTCCTTTTTCTTCTCCTGCTGCTCCTCCACTCCTGCTCCATCTACACCTCCTGCTACTTCTCCTCCTCCTGATCTTTCTCCTCCTCCTGATCCTTCTCCACCTCCTGCTCATTCTCCACCTCCCGCACCTTCTCCAACTCCTGCTCCTTCTTCTACTCCTGCTTCTGCTCATCCTCCTGCTTCTTCTCCAACTCCTTCTCTACTCCCCCTCCTGGTCCTTCTTCGCCTCCTGCTCCTTCTCGACCTATTGCTTCTTCTCCACATCATGTTCCTTCTCTTCCTCCTCCTTCTCCACCTCCTTCTCCTCCTCCTGCTCCTTGTCCATCTCCTGCTCCTTCTCCACCTCCTGCTCCTTCTCCTCATCTTGCGCCTTCTCCACCTCCTGCTCATTCTCCTACTCCTGCTCCTACTCCTGCTTCTGCTCCTTCACCCGCTTCTGCTCCGTCTCCTCCTGCTGTTACTTCTCCTCCTGCTGCTTCTTCTGCTCCTGCTGCTGCTTCTCCATCTCCTTCTCCTGCTCCTTCTCCTCCCCCTGCTCCTTCTCCACTCCTGCTCATTCACAATCTCGTGTTCCATCTTCTCCTCCTTCTCCTCCTCCTGCTCCTTCTCCACCTCCTGCTCCTTGTCTCCCTCCTGCTCCTTCTACAGCTCCTGCTCCTTCTCCACCTCCTGCTCCTTCTCCTCTTCTTGCTCCATCTCCACCTCCTGCTCCTTCTCCTCCTCCTGCTCCTTCTCCTCCTCCTGCTCCTTCTCCTCCCCCGGCTCCATCTCCAACACCTGCTCCTTCTCCTCCTCCTGCTCCTAATCCTCCTCCTGCTCCTTCTTCTTCTCCTGCTGCATCTCCACCTCCTGCTCCATCTCCACCTCCTGCTCAACCTCCTCTACCTGCTTCTTCTCCAACTCCTGCTCAACCTCCTCCTCCTGCTCCTTCTCCTCCCCCTGCTCCAACTCCACCTCCTGCTACGTCTCCTCCTACTGCTCCTTCTCCTCCTCCTGATCCTTCTCCTCCTCCTGATTCTTCTCCACCTCATGCTCCTTCTCCACTCCTGCTCATTCACAATCTCCTGTTCCTTCTTCGCCTCCTTCTCCTCCTCCTGCTCCTTCTCCACCTCCTCCTCCTTGTCTCATTCCTGCTCCTTCTCCACCTCCTGCTCATTCTCCACCTCCTGTTCCTTCTCCACCTCCTGCTCCTTCTCCTCTTCTTGCTCCATCTCCTCCTCCTGCTCCTTCTCCTCATCCTGCTCCTTCTCCTCCTCCTGCTCGTTCTCCTCCCCCTGCTCCATATCCACCACCTCCTCCTTCTCCTCATCCTGCTCCTAATCCTCCTCCTGCTCCTTCTTCTTCTCCTGCTCCATCTCCACCTTCTGCTCCGTCGCCACCTCCTGCTCAACCTCCTCCTCCTGCTGCTTGTCCACCTCCTGCTCCTTTTCCACCTCCTGCGCGTTCTCGCCCTCCTGCTGCATGTCGCCAACCTGCTGCTTCTCGATCTCCTGCTCCTTCTCGCCCTCCTGCTCCTTCTCCACCTCCTGCTCCTTCTCCACTCCTGCTCATTCACGACCTCCTGCTCCTTCTTCTCCTCCTTCTCTTCCTCCTGCTCCTTCTCCACATCCTGCTGCTTATCTCCCTCCTCCTCCTTCTCTCGCTCCTTCTCCTTCTCCTCCTCCTGCTTCTACTCCTCCTCCTGCTCCTTTTTCTTCTCCTGCTCCTCCTCCAATCCTGCTCCATCTCCACCTCCTGCTACTTCTCCTCCTCCTGCTCCTTCTCCTCCTCCTGATCCGTCTCCTCCTCCTGCTCCTTCTCCTCCTCCTGATCCTTCTCCTCCTCCTGCTCCTTCTTCTACTCCTGCTCCTGCTCATCCTCCTGCTTCTTATCCAACTCCTTCTACTACTCACCCTTCTGGTCCTTCGTCGCCTCCTGCTCCTTCTCGACCGATTGCTTCTTCTCCATCTCCTGTTCCTTCTCCTCCTCCTCCTTCTCCACCTCCTTCTCCTCCTCCACCTCCTTCTCCTCCTCCTGCTCCTTGTCCATCTCCTGCTCATTCTCCACCTCCTGCTCCTTCTCCTCATCTTGCACCTTCTCCACCTCTTGCTCCTTCTTCTCCTCCTGCTCCTACTCCTCCTCCTGCTCCTTCTTCTTCTCCTGCTCCTTCTCCACTCTAGCTCCATCTCCACCTCCTGCTCCTTCTCCTGCTCCTGCTCCTTCTACTTCTCCTGCTCCTTCTCCACTCCTGCTCCATCTCCACCTCCTGCTCCTTCTCCTCCTCCTGCTCCTTCTCATCCTCCTACTCCTTCCCCTCCTCCTGCTCTTTCTCCAACTCCTGCTCCTTGTCTCCCTCCTGCTCCTTCTTCACCTCCTGCTCCTTCTCCACCTCATGCTCCTTCTCCACCTCCTGCTCTTTCTCCACCTCCTGCTCCTTCTCCTCATCTTGCGCCTTCTCCACCTTCTGCTCATTATCCGACTCCTGTTCCTACTCCACCACCTGCTCCTTCTCCTCTTCTTGCTCCATCTCCACCTCCTGCTACTTCTCCTCCTCCTGCACCTTCTCCTCCTCCTGATCCTTCTCCTCCTCCTGATCCTTCTCCTCCTCCTGATCCTTCTCCAACTCCTGCTCATTCTCCCCCTCCCGCACCTTCTCCACCTCCTGCTCCTTCTTCTACTCCTGCTTCTGCTCATCCTCCTGCTTCTTCTCCAACTCCTTCTCTACTCCCCCTCCTGGTCCTTCTTCGCCACCTGCTCCTTCTTGACCTATTGCTTCTTCTCCACATCCTGTTCCTTCTCTTCCTCCTCCTTCTCCACCTCCTTCTCCTCCTCCTGCTCCTTGTCCATCTCCTGCTCCTTCTCCACCTCCTGCTCCTTCTCCTCATTTTGCGCCTTCTCCAGCCCCTGCTTATTCTCCGACTCCTGCTCCTACTCCTGCTTCTGCTCCTTCACCCGCTTCTGCTCCGTCTCCTCCTGCTGTTACTTCTCCTCCTGCTGCTTCTTCTGCTCCTGCTGCTGCTTCTCCATCTCCTTCTCCTGCTCCTTCTCCACCTCATGCTCCTTCTCCACTCCTGCTCATTCACAATCTCCTGTTCCTTCTTCTCCTCCTTCTCCTCCTCCTGCTCTTTCTCCACCTCCTGCTCCTTGTCTCCCTCCTGCTCCTTCTCCACCTGCTGCTCCTTCTCCACCTCCTGCTCCTTCTCCTCTTCTTGCTCCATCTCCACCTCCTGGTCCTTCTCCTCCTACTGCTCCTTCTCCTCCTCCTGCTCCTCCTCCTCCCCCTGCTCCATCTCCAACACCTGCTCCTTCTCCTCCTCCTGCTCCTAATCCTCCTCCTGCTCCTTCTTCTTCTCCTGCTGCATCTCCACCTCCTGCTCCATCTCCACCTCCTGCTCAACCTCCTCCTCCTGCTTCTTCTCCAACTCCTGCTCAACCTCCTCCTCCTGCTCCTTCTCCTCCCCCTGCTCCAACTCCACCTCCTGCTACGTCTCCTCCTCCTGCTCCTTCTCCTCCTCCTGATCCTTCTCCTCCTCCTGATTCATCTCCACCTCATGCTCCTTCTCCACTCCTGCTCATTCACAATCTCCTGTTCCTTCTTCTCCTCCTTCTCCTCCTCCTGCTCCTTCTCCACCTCCTCCTCCTTGTCTCAGTCCTGCTCCTTCTCCACCTCCTGCTCCTTCTCCACCTCCTGTTCCTTCCCCACCTCCTGCTCCTTCTCCTCTTCTTGCTCCATCTCCTCCTCCTGCTCCTTCTCCTCCTCCTGCTCCTTCTCCTCCTCCTGCTCCTTCTCCTCCCCGTGCTCCATCTCCACCAACTGCTCCTTCTCCTCCTCCTGCTCCTAATCCTCCTCCTGCTCCCTCTTCTTCTCCTGCTCCATCTCCACCTTCTGCTCCTTCGCCTCCTCCTGCTCAACCTCCTCCTCCTGCTCCTTCTCCTCCCCCTGCTCCTTCTCCACTCCTGCTCATTCACAATCTCGTGTTCCTTCTTCTCCTCCTCCTGCTCCTTCTCCACCTCCTGCTCCTTGTCTCCCTCCTGCTCCTTCTACAGCTCCTGCTCCTTCTCCACCTCCTGCTCCTTCTCCTCTTCTTGCTCAATCTCCACCTCCTGCTCCTTCTCCTCCTCCTGCTCCTTCTCCTCCTCCTGCTCCTTCTCCTCCCCCTGCTCCATCTCCAACACCTGCTCCTTCTCCTCCTCCTGCTCCTAATCCTCCTGCTACTCCTTCTTCTTCTCCTGCTGCATCTCCACCTCCTGCTCCATCTCCACCTCCTGCTCAACCTCCTCTACCTGCTTCTTCTCCAACTCCTGCTCAACCTCCTCCTCCTGCTCCTTCTCCTCCCCCTGCTCCAACTCCACCTCCTGCTACGTCTCCTCCTACTGCTCCTTCTCCTCCTCCTGATACTTCTCCTCCTGATTCTTCTCCACCTCATGCTCCTTCTCCACTCCTGTTCATTCACAATCTCCTGTTCCTTCTTCTCCTCCTTCTCCTCCTCCTGCTCCTTCTCCACCTCCTCCTCCTTGTCTCATTCCTGCTCCTTCTCCAC
Organism: Heptranchias perlo; assembly: GCF_035084215.1. NCBI lineage: Eukaryota > Metazoa > Chordata > Chondrichthyes > Hexanchiformes > Hexanchidae > Heptranchias > Heptranchias perlo. The sequence goes on along the minus strand of NW_027139793.1, from coordinate 2,704,646 downwards.
CTCCTGCTCCTTCTCCACCTCCTGTTCCTTCTCCACCTCCTGCTCCTTCTCCTCTTCTTGCTCCATCTCCTCCTCCTGCTCCTTCTCCTCATCCTGCTACTTCTCCTCCTCCTGCTCGTTCTCCTCCCCCTGCTCCATCTCCACCACCTGCTCCTTCTCCTCCTCCTGCTCCTAATCCTCCTTCTGCTCCTTCTTCTTCTCCTGCTCCATCTCCATCTTCTGCTCCGTCGCCACCTCCTGCTCAACCTCCTCCTCCTGCTGCTTGTCCACCTCCTGCTCCTTTTCCACCTCCTGCGCGTTCTCGCCCTCCTGCTGCAAGTCGCCAACCTGCTGCTTCTCGATCTCCTGCTCCTTCTCCTCCTCCTGCTCCTTCTTCTTCTCCTGCTCCTTCTCCACTCCTGCTCCATCTCCACCTCCTGCTCCTTCTCCTCCTCCTGCTCCTTCTCATCATCCTGCTCCTTCTCCTCCTCCTGCTCTTTCTCCACCTCCTGCTCCTTGTCTCCCTCCTGCACCTTCTTCACCTCCTGCTCCTTCTCCACCTCATGCTCCTTCTCCACCTCCTGCTCCTTCTCCACCTCCTGCTCCTTCTCCTCATCTTGCGCCTTCTCCACTTTCTGCTCATTCTCCTACTCCTGTTCCTACTCCTCCTCCCGTACCTTCTTCTTCTCCTGCTCCTTCTCCACTCCTGCTCCATCGCCACCTCCTGATCCTTCTCCTCCTCCTGCTACTTCTCCTCCTGTGCTCCTTCTCCTCCTCCTGCGCCATCTCCACATCCTGCTCCTTCTCATTCTCCTGCTCCTCCTCCTCCTCCTGCTCCTTCTACTCCGCCTGCTCCTTCTTCTCCTCCTGCTCCTCCTCAATTCCTGCTCCAACTCAAGATCCTGCTCCTTCTCCTCCTCCTCCGCCTCCTACTCCTTCAACTCCTGCTCCTGCTCCCCATCCTGCTCTTTCTCCACCTCCTGCTCCTCCTCCCCTTCTGCTCCTTCTCCCCCTCCTGCTCCGCCTCCCCTTCTGCTCCTTCCCCACCTTCTGCTCAATCTCCTGCTCCATCTTGTTCTCAACCCCTGCGCCTTCTCTACCTCCTCATCATTCTCCACCTCCTGCTTCTTCTCCACTTTTGCTCAATCTCCACTTCATGCTCCTTCTCCCGCTTCAGATCCTTCTCCCGCTTCTGCTCCTTCTCCTTCTGCTGCTACTTCTCCATCTCCTTCTCCTGCTCCTTCTCCACGTCCTGCTCCTTCTCCACCTCTTGCTCCTTCTCCTCCTTCTGCTCCTTCTTCATCTCCTGTTCCTTCTCCACTCCTGCTCCATCTCCACCTCCTGCTCCTTCTCCTCCTCCTGCTCCTTCTCCTCCTCCTGCTCCTTCTCCTCCCCCTGCTCCTTCTGCAGCTCCTGCCGCTTCTCATCCTCCTGCTCCTTCTCCTCCTCCTCATGCTCCATCTCCACGTCCTGCTCCTTCTCCACCTCCTGCTCCGTCTCCTCCTCCTGCTCCTACTCCTCCTTTTGCTCCTTCTTCATCTGCTGTTCCTTCTCCACTCCTGCTCCATCTCCACCTCCTGCTCCTTCTCCTCCTCCTGCTCCTTCTCCTCCTCCTGCTCCTTCTCCTCCCCCTGCTCCTTCTGCAGCTCCTGCCGCTTCTCATCCTCCTGCTCCTTCTCCTCCTCCTGCTCCTTCACCTGACCCCCCTCCTCCTCCTCCTCCTTCTCCTTCTCCACGTCCTGCTCCTTCTCCACCTCCTGCTCCTTCTCCACCTGCTGCTCATCCTCCACCTTCTCCTTTTCCTCCTCCTCCTGCTGCTTCAGCTCCTCCAGCTCACCCTCCTCCTCTTGCTCAACTTCCTGCTGCTGCTCCTTCTCCACATACTGCTTCTTCCCCACCTCTTGCTCCATCCCCTCCTCCTTTTTGTTCACCACCCCTGCTCCTTCTCTACCTCCTTATCATTCTCCACCTCCTGCTCCTTCTCCTCTTCATGCTCCATCTCCCGCTCCTGCTCCTATTACCGCTTCTGCTCCTTCTCACGCTGCTGCTACTTCTCCCGCTTCAGCTCCTTCTCCCGCTTCTGCTCCTTCTCCACCTCCTGCTCCTTCTTCACTCCTGCTCATTCACCACCTCCTGCTCCTCCTTCTCTTCCTTCTTCTCCTCCTGCTCTTTCTCCACCACCTGCTCCTTATCTCGCTCCTGCTCCTTCTTCTTCTCCTGCTCCTTCTCCACTCCTGCCCCATCTCCACCTCCTGCTCCTTCTCCTCCTCCTGCTCCTTCTCCTCCTCCTGCTCCTTCTCCTCCCCGTGCTCCATCTCCAACTCCTGCTCCTTCTCATCCTCCTGCTCCTTCTCATCCCCCTCCTCCTGCTCCGTCTCCTCCTCCTGCTCCTTCTCCACCTCTTGCTCATTCTCCTCTTCTTGCTCCATCTCCACCTCCTGCTCCTTCTCCTCCTCCTGCTCCTTCTCCACCTCCTGCTCCTTTTCCACCTCCTGCTGCTTCTCATCCCCCTCCTCCTGCTCCTTGTCCACCTCCTGCTCAACCTCCACCAACTGATCCTTCTACACCTGCTCCTCCTGCTCCTTTTTCTCCACTTACTCAACCTCCTCCTCCTGCTTCTTCTCCAACTCCTTCTTCTACTACCCCTCCTGGTCCTTCTCCTACTCCTGCTCCTTCTCCTCCTCCTGCTCCTTCTCCATCTCCTCATCATTCTCCACTTTTGCTCTACCTCCTCCTCCTGCTCCTTCTCCATTTCATGCTCCTTCTCCCGCTCCTGCTCTTACTCCTGCTTCTGCTCCTTCTCCACCTCCTGCTCCTTCTCCACTCCTGCTCATTCACCACCTCCTGCTCCTTCTTCTCCTCCTTCTCCTCCACCTTCTCCTTCTCGCCCTCCTGCTCCATCTCGCCCTCCTGCTCCTTCTCGACCTCCTGCTCCTCGTCCTGCTCCTCCTCCTGCTCCTCCTCCTTCTCCTTCTCCCCCTCCTGCTCCTTTCCCATCTCCTGCTCCTTCTCCGCCTCCTGCTCCTCCTCCTTCTCCTCCACCTGCTCCTTCTCCACCTCCTGCTCCATGTCTCCCTCCAGCTCCTTCTCCACCTACTGCTCCTTTTCCACCTCCTGCACCTTCTCCGCCTCCTGCTCCTCCTCCTTCTCCTCCACTGCTCCTTCTCCGCCTGCAGCTCCATCTCCACCTATTGCTTCTTTTCCACCTCCTGTTCCTCCTCCACCTTCTTGTCCTCCTCCTGCTACTTCTTCTTCTCCTGCTCCTTCTCCTCCTCCTACTCCTTCTCCTCCTCCTGCTCCTTCTTCTCCTCCTGCTTCTTCTCCACCTCCTGTTCCTTCTCCTCCTCCTGATCCTTCTCCACGTCCTTCTCCTCCTTCATCTCCATCTCCTCCTACTGCTCCTTCTCCTCCACCTGCTCCTTCTCCTCCTCCTGCTCCTTCCCCTCCTCCTGCTCCCTCTCCAACTCCTGCTCCTTCTCCGCCTCCTGCTCCTTGTCCACCTCCTGCTCCTTGTCCACCTCCTACTACTTGTCCATCTCTGGCTGCTTTTCCACCTCCTGCTCATTCTCCACCTCCTTCTCCTCCTCCTTCTCCACTCCGGCTCAATCTCCACCTCCTGCTCCTTCGTCTCCTCCAGCTCCTTCTCCTCCTCCTGCTCCTTCTCCACCTCCTCTTCATTCTCCAACTCGTGCCACTTCTCCACTTTTGCTCAACCTCCTCCTCCTGCTCCTTCTCCACTTCATGCTCCTTCTCCCGCTCCTGCTCCTACTCCCGCTTCTGCTCCTTCTCCCGCTCCTGCTCCGTCTCCTCTTGCTGCTACTTCTCCTGCTGCTTCTTCTGCTCCTGCTGCTACTTCTTCACCTCTTTCTCCTGCTCCTTCTCCACCTCCTGCTCCATGTCACCCTCCTGCTCCTTCTCCACCTATTGCTCCTTTTCCACCTCCTGCACCTTCTCCGCCTTCTGCTCCTTCTCCACCAATTGCTTCTTTTCCACCTCCTGTTCCTTCTCTTCCTCCTGCTCCTTCTCCACCTCCTTCTCCTCCTCCACCTCCTTCTCCTCCTCCTGCTACTTCTTCTTCTCCTGCTCCTTCTCCTCCTCCTGCTCCTTCTCCTCCTCCTGCTTCTTCTCCACCTCCTGTTCCTTCTCCTCCTCCTGATCCTTCTCCACGTCCTTCTCCTCCTCCATCTCCTTCTCCTCCTCCTGCTCCTTGTCCACCTCCTGCTCCTTATCTACCTTCTGCTCCTTGTCCACCTCCGGCTCCTTATCTACCTCCTGCTTCTTGTCCACCTCCGGCTCCATGTCCATCTCCTGCTCATTGTCCACCTCCTGCTCCATGTCCACCTCCTGCTCATTGTACACGTCCTGCTCCTTGTCCACCTAGTGCTCCATCTCGCCCTCCTGCTCCATCTCGTCCTCCAGCTCCTTCTCGCCCTCCTGCTCCTTCTCGCCCTCCTGCTCCTTCTCGCCCTCCTGCTCCTTTTCCACCTCCTGCTCCTTCTGCACCTCCTGCTGATTCTCCACCTCCTGCTCCTTCTTCTCCTCCTGCTCCTGCTCCTCCTCCTGCTTCTGGTCCAACTCCTTCCCCTCCTGGACCTTTTCAGCCACCTGCTCGTTCTCCACCTGTTGCTTCTTCTCCTCCTCCTGTTCCTTGTCCACCTCCTGCTCCTTCTCCACCTCCTGCTCCTTGTCCACCCCCTGCTCATTGTCCACCTCCTGCTCCTTCTCGCCCTCCTGCTGCTTCCTGCCCTCCTGCTCCTTCTTCACCTCCTGCTCCTTCTCCACTCCTGCTCATTCACCACCTCCTGCTCCTTCTTCTCCTCCTTCTCCTTCTCCACCTCCGGCTCTTTGACTCCCTCCTGCTCCTTATCTCAATCCTGCTCCTTCTCCACCTCCTGCTCCTTCTCCACCTCCTGCTCCATCTCCACCTCCTGCTCCATCTCCTTCCCCTGCTCCTTCCCCACCTCCTGCTTCTTCTCCACCTCCTGCTCCTTCTCCTCTTCTTGCGCCTTCTCCACCTCCTGCTCTTTCTTCTTCTCCTGCTCCTTCTGCACTCCTGCTCCTTCTCCTCCTCCTGCTCCTTCTCCTCCTCCTGCTCCTTCTCCACCTCCTGCTCCTTCTCCACCTCCGGCTCCTTCTTCTCCTCCTGCTCATGCTCCTCCTCCTGCTTCTTCTCCAACTCCTTCACCTACTCCCCCTTCTGGTCCTTCTCCGCCTCCTGCTCCTTCTCGACCTATTGCTTCTTCTGGACCTCCTGCTCCTTCTCCTCCTCCTGCTCCGTCTCCACCTCCTTCTCCTCCTCCACCTCCTTCTCCTCCTCCTGCTCCTTGTCCACCTCCTGCTCCTTCTGTACCTCCTGCTCATTCTCCACCTCCTGCCCCTTCTCCTCATTTTCCGCCTTCTCCATCTCCTGCTCCTTCCCCTCCTCCTGCTCATACTCCTCCTCGCGCTGCTACTACTTCTCCTGCTCCTCCTCCACTCCTGCTACTTTTCCACCTCCTGTTCCTCCTCCACCTTCTTCTCCTCCTCCTGCTACTTCTTCTTCTCCTGCTCCTTCTCCTCCTCCTGCTCCTTCTTCTCCTCCTGCTTTTTCTCCACCTCCTGTTCCTTCTCCTCCTCCTGATCCTTCTCCACGTCCTTCTCCTCCTCCATCTCCTTCTCCTCCTCCTGCTCCTTGTCCACCTCCGGCTCCATGTTCGACCTCCTGCTCATTGTCCACCTCCTGCTCCGTGTCCACCTCCATCTCCTTCTCCTCCTCCTGCTCCTTGTCCACCTCCTTCTCATTGTCCACCTCCTGCTCCTTCTCCACCTCCTGCTCCTTCTCCTCATCTTACGCCTTCTCCACCTTCTGCTCCTTCTCCTCCTTCTGCTGCGAGTCCTCCTCCTGCTCCTTCTTCTTCTCCTGCTCCTTCTCCACTCCGGCTTCATCTCCACCTCCTGCTAATTCTCCTTCTCCTGCTCCATCTCCACCTCCCGCTCCTCCTCCTCCTCTTCCTCCTGCTCCTTCTCCTCCTCCTGCTCCTTCTCCACCTCCTGCTCCTTGTCTCCCTCCTGCTCCTTCACCACCTCCTGCTCGTTCTCCACCTCCTGCTCCTTGTCTCCCCCCTGCTCATTCTCCACCTCCTGCTTCTTCTCCTCCTCCTGCTTCTACTCCTCCTCCTGCTCCTTTTTCTTCTCCTGCTCCTTCTCCACTCTGGCTCCACCTTCACCTCCGGCTTCTTCTTCTCCTCCTGCTCCTTCTCCTCCTCCTGCTCCTTCTCCATCTCATGCTCCTACTCCTGCTCCTTCTCCTCCTCCTGCTCCTTCTCCACCTCCTGCTCCTTGTCTCCCTCCTGCTCCTTCTCCACCAACAGCTCCTTCGCCACTTCCATCTCCTTCTCGTCATCTTGCGCCTTCTCCTCCTCCTGCAACCTACTCCTCCTTCTGCTGTTCTTCTTCTCCTGCTCCTTCTGCACTCCTGCTCCTTCTGCACACCCTGCTCCTTCTCCTTCTCCTACTCCTACTCCTTCTCCTGCTCCTTCTTCTCCGCCTGCTCCTTCTTCTCCTCCTGCTCCTTCTCACTTCCTGCTCCATCTCCACCTCCTGCTCCATCTCCTTCCCCTGCTCCTTCCCCACCTCCTGCTTCTTCTCCACCTCCTGCTCCTTCTCCTCTTCTTGCGCCTTCTCCACCTCCTGCTCTTTCTTCTTCTCCTGCTCCTTCTGCACTCCTGCTCCTTCTCCTCCTCCTGCTCCTTCTCCTCCTCCTGCTCCTTCTCCACCTCCTGCTCCTTCTCCACCTCCGGCTCCTTCTTCTCCTCCTGCTCATGCTCCTCCTCCTGCTTCTTCTCCAACTCCTTCACCTACTCCCCCTTCTGGTCCTTCTCCGCCTCCTGCTCCTTCTCGACCTATTGCTTCTTCTGGACCTCCTGCTCCTTCTCCTCCTCCTGCTCCGTCTCCACCTCCTTCTCCTCCTCCACCTCCTTCTCCTCCTCCTGCTCCTTGTCCACCTCCTGCTCCTTCTGTACCTCCTGCTCATTCTCCACCTCCTGCCCCTTCTCCTCATTTTCCGCCTTCTCCATCTCCTGCTCCTTCCCCTCCTCCTGCTCATACTCCTCCTCGCGCTGCTACTACTTCTCCTGCTCCTCCTCCACTCCTGCTACTTTTCCACCTCCTGTTCCTCCTCCACCTTCTTCTCCTCCTCCTGCTACTTCTTCTTCTCCTGCTCCTTCTCCTCCTCCTGCTCCTTCTTCTCCTCCTGCTTTTTCTCCACCTCCTGTTCCTTCTCCTCCTCCTGATCCTTCTCCACGTCCTTCTCCTCCTCCATCTCCTTCTCCTCCTCCTGCTCCTTGTCCACCTCCGGCTCCATGTTCGACCTCCTGCTCATTGTCCACCTCCTGCTCCGTGTCCACCTCCATCTCCTTCTCCTCCTCCTGCTCCTTGTCCACCTCCTTCTCATTGTCCACCTCCTGCTCCTTCTCCACCTCCTGCTCCTTCTCCTCATCTTACGCCTTCTCCACCTTCTGCTCCTTCTCCTCCTTCTGCTGCGAGTCCTCCTCCTGCTCCTTCTTCTTCTCCTGCTCCTTCTCCACTCCGGCTTCATCTCCACCTCCTGCTAATTCTCCTTCTCCTGCTCCATCTCCACCTCCCGCTCCTCCTCCTCCTCTTCCTCCTGCTCCTTCTCCTCCTCCTGCTCCTTCTCCACCTCCTGCTCCTTGTCTCCCTCCTGCTCCTTCACCACCTCCTGCTCGTTCTCCACCTCCTGCTCCTTGTCTCCCCCCTGCTCATTCTCCACCTCCTGCTTCTTCTCCTCCTCCTGCTTCTACTCCTCCTCCTGCTCCTTTTTCTTCTCCTGCTCCTTCTCCACTCTGGCTCCACCTTCACCTCCGGCTTCTTCTTCTCCTCCTGCTCCTTCTCCTCCTCCTGCTCCTTCTCCATCTCATGCTCCTACTCCTGCTCCTTCTCCTCCTCCTGCTCCTTCTCCACCTCCTGCTCCTTGTCTCCCTCCTGCTCCTTCTCCACCAACAGCTCCTTCGCCACTTCCATCTCCTTCTCGTCATCTTGCGCCTTCTCCTCCTCCTGCAACCTACTCCTCCTTCTGCTGTTCTTCTTCTCCTGCTCCTTCTGCACTCCTGCTCCTTCTGCACACCCTGCTCCTTCTCCTTCTCCTACTCCTACTCCTTCTCCTGCTCCTTCTTCTCCGCCTGCTCCTTCTTCTCCTCCTGCTCCTTCTCACTTCCTGCTCCATCTCCACCTCCTGCTCCATCTCCTTCCCCTGCTCCTTCCCCACCTCCTGCTTCTTCTCCACCTCCTGCTCCTTCTCCTCTTCTTGCGCCTTCTCCACCTCCTGCTCTTTCTTCTTCTCCTGCTCCTTCTGCACTCCTGCTCCTTCTCCTCCTCCTGCTCCTTCTCCTCCTCCTGCTCCTTCTCCACCTCCTGCTCCTTCTCCACCTCCGGCTCCTTCTTCTCCTCCTGCTCATGCTCCTCCTCCTGCTTCTTCTCCAACTCCTTCACCTACTCCCCCTTCTGGTCCTTCTCCGCCTCCTGCTCCTTCTCGACCTATTGCTTCTTCTGGACCTCCTGCTCCTTCTCCTCCTCCTGCTCCGTCTCCACCTCCTTCTCCTCCTCCACCTCCTTCTCCTCCTCCTGCTCCTTGTCCACCTCCTGCTCCTTCTGTACCTCCTGCTCATTCTCCACCTCCTGCCCCTTCTCCTCATTTTCCGCCTTCTCCATCTCCTGCTCCTTCCCCTCCTCCTGCTCATACTCCTCCTCGCGCTGCTACTACTTCTCCTGCTCCTCCTCCACTCCTGCTACTTTTCCACCTCCTGTTCCTCCTCCACCTTCTTCTCCTCCTCCTGCTACTTCTTCTTCTCCTGCTCCTTCTCCTCCTCCTGCTCCTTCTTCTCCTCCTGCTTTTTCTCCACCTCCTGTTCCTTCTCCTCCTCCTGATCCTTCTCCACGTCCTTCTCCTCCTCCATCTCCTTCTCCTCCTCCTGCTCCTTGTCCACCTCCGGCTCCATGTTCGACCTCCTGCTCATTGTCCACCTCCTGCTCCGTGTCCACCTCCATCTCCTTCTCCTCCTCCTGCTCCTTGTCCACCTCCTTCTCATTGTCCACCTCCTGCTCCTTCTCCACCTCCTGCTCCTTCTCCTCATCTTACGCCTTCTCCACCTTCTGCTCCTTCTCCTCCTTCTGCTGCGAGTCCTCCTCCTGCTCCTTCTTCTTCTCCTGCTCCTTCTCCACTCCGGCTTCATCTCCACCTCCTGCTAATTCTCCTTCTCCTGCTCCATCTCCACCTCCCGCTCCTCCTCCTCCTCTTCCTCCTGCTCCTTCTCCTCCTCCTGCTCCTTCTCCACCTCCTGCTCCTTGTCTCCCTCCTGCTCCTTCACCACCTCCTGCTCGTTCTCCACCTCCTGCTCCTTGTCTCCCCCCTGCTCATTCTCCACCTCCTGCTTCTTCTCCTCCTCCTGCTTCTACTCCTCCTCCTGCTCCTTTTTCTTCTCCTGCTCCTTCTCCACTCTGGCTCCACCTTCACCTCCGGCTTCTTCTTCTCCTCCTGCTCCTTCTCCTCCTCCTGCTCCTTCTCCATCTCATGCTCCTACTCCTGCTCCTTCTCCTCCTCCTGCTCCTTCTCCACCTCCTGCTCCTTGTCTCCCTCCTGCTCCTTCTCCACCAACAGCTCCTTCGCCACTTCCATCTCCTTCTCGTCATCTTGCGCCTTCTCCTCCTCCTGCAACCTACTCCTCCTTCTGCTGTTCTTCTTCTCCTGCTCCTTCTGCACTCCTGCTCCTTCTGCACACCCTGCTCCTTCTCCTTCTCCTACTCCTACTCCTTCTCCTGCTCCTTCTTCTCCGCCTGCTCCTTCTTCTCCTCCTGCTCCTTCTCACTTCCTGCTCCATCTCCAGCTCCTGCTCCTTCTCCTCCTCCCCCTCCTGCTCCTTCTCCACCTACTGCTCCTTCTACCACTCCTGCTCCTTCATCCCCTCCTGCTGCTGCACGCCCTTCTGCTCCTTCTCCCCCTTCTGCTCCTTCTCCACCTGCTGCGACTTCTCCTCCTGCGGCTTCTTCTCCTCCTGCTGCTACTTCTCCACCTCCTTCTCCTGCTCTTTCTCCACCTGCTGCTCCTTTTCCACTCCTGCTCAATCACCACCTCCTGCTCCTTCTTCTATAACTTCTCCTCCTCCTGATCCATCTCCACCTCCTGCTCCTTCTCCACATCTTGCTCCTTCTCCACCTCCTGCTCCTTCTACTGCTCCTGCTCCTCCTCCTCCTCCTGCTCCTTCTTCTTCTCCTGCTCCTTCTCCACTCCTGCTCCATCCCCACATCCTCCTCCTTCTCCACCTTCTGCTCCTTCTCCTCCTCCTGCTCCTTCTCCAATTCCTGCTCCTTCTCATCCCCCTCCTCCTCCTCATCCTCGTCCTCCAGCTTCTTCTCCAACTCCTTCTCCTACTTCCCCTGCTGGTCCTTCTCCGCCTCCTGCTTCTTCTCCATCTATTGCTTCTTTTCCAACTCCTGTTCCTTCTCTTCCTCCTGCTCCTTCTCCACCTCCTCCTCCACCTCCTTCCCCTCCTCCTGCTACTTCTTCTACTCCTGCTCCTTCTCGTCCTCCTGCTCCTTCTCCTCCTCCTGCTCCATCTCCTCCTCCTGCTTCTTCTCCACCTCCTGTTCCTTCTCCTCCTCCTGATCCTTCTCCACGTCCTTCTCCTCCTCCATCTCCTTCTCCTCCTCCTGCTCCTTGTCCACCTCCGGCTCCATGTGCACCTCCTGCTCCTTGTCCACCTCCTGCTCTGTGTCCACCTCCATCACCTTCTCCTCCTCCTGCTCCTTGTCCACCTCCTGCTCATTGTACACCTCCTGCTCCTTGTCCACCTAGTGCTCCTTCTCGCCCTCCTGCTCCATCTCGTCCTCCAGCTCCTTCTCGCCCCACTGCTCCTTCTCGCCCTCCTGCTCCTACTCGCCCTCCTGGTCCTTCTATGCCTCCTGCTCGTTCCCAACCTGTTGCTTCTTCTCCACCTCCTGTTCCTTCTCCTCCTCCTGCTCCTTCTCCACCTCCTTCTCCTCCTCCACCTCCTTCTCCTCCTCCTGTTCCTTGTCCACCTCCTGCTCCATGTCCACCTCCTGCTCCTTATCCACCTCCTGCTCCTTGTCCAACTCCTGCTCCTTGTCCACCTCCTGCTCCTTCTCGACTCCTGCTCATTCACCACGTCCCGCTCCTTCTTCTCCTCCTTCTCCACCTCCTGCTCCATCTCAACCTCCCGCTCCTTCTCCTCCTCCTGCTCCTTCTCCAATTCCTGCTCCTTCTCATCCCCCTCCTCCTCCTCATCCTCGTCCTCCAGCTTCTTCTCCAACTCCTTCTCCTACTTCCCCTGCTGGTCCTTCTCCGCCTCCTGCTTCTTCTCCATCTATTGCTTCTTTTCCAACTCCTGTTCCTTCTCTTCCTCCTGCTCCTTCTCCACCTCCTCCTCCACCTCCTTCCCCTCCTCCTGCTACTTCTTCTACTCCTGCTCCTTCTCGTCCTCCTGCTCCTTCTCCTCCTCCTGCTCCATCTCCTCCTCCTGCTTCTTCTCCACCTCCTGTTCCTTCTCCTCCTCCTGATCCTTCTCCACGTCCTTCTCCTCCTCCATCTCCTTCTCCTCCTCCTGCTCCTTGTCCACCTCCGGCTCCATGTGCACCTCCTGCTCCTTGTCCACCTCCTGCTCTGTGTCCACCTCCATCTCCTTCTCCTCCTCCTGCTCCTTGTCCACCTCCTGCTCATTGTACACCTCCTGCTCCTTGTCCACCTAGTGCTCCTTCTCGCCCTCCTGCTCCATCTCGTCCTCCAGCTCCTTCTCGCCCCACTGCTCCTTCTCGCCCTCCTGCTCCTTCTCGCCCTCCTGCTCCTTCTCGCCCACCTGCTCCTTCTCCACCTCCTGCTCCTTCTCCACTTCCTGCTCCTTCTCCACCTCCTGCTCCTTCTTCTCCTCCTGCTCCTCCTCCTGCTTCTTCTCCAAATCCTTCTCATACTCGCCCTCCTGGTCCTTTTCCGCCACCTGCTCGTTCTCCACCTGTTGCTTCTTCTACTCCTCCTGTTCCTTGTCCACCTCTTGCTCCTTGTCCACCTCCTGCTCCTTCTCGCCCTCCTGCTACTTCCTGCCCTCCTGCTCCTTCTCCACCTCCTGCTCCTTCTCCATTCCTCCTCATTCACCAACTCCTGCTCCTTCTTCTCCTCCTTCTCCTCCTCCTGCTCCTTCTCCACCTCATGCTCCTTGTCTTCCTCCTGCTCCTTTTATCCCGCCTGCTACTTCTCCACCTCCTGCTCCTTCTCCACCTCCTGCTCCATCTCCACCTCCTGCTCCTTCTCCTCTTCTTGCGCCTTCTCCACCTCCTGCTTTTTCTTCTTCTCCTGCTCCTTCTGCACTCCTGCTCCTTCTCCTCCTCCTGCTCCTTCTCCTCCTCCTGCTCCTTCTCCACCTCCTGCTCCTTCTCCACCTCCTGCTCCTTCTTCTCCTCCTGCTCCTGCTCCTCCTCCTGCTTCTTCTCAAACTCCTTCTGCTACTCCCCATCCTGGTCCTTCTCCGTCTCCTGGTCCTTCTCCACCTATTGCTTTTTCTCCACCTCCTGCTCCCTCTCCTCCTCCTGCTCCTTCTCCACCTCCTTCTCCTCCTCCACCTCCTTCTCCTCCTCCTGCTCATTGTCCACCTCCTGCTCTGTGTCCATCTCCTGATCCTTGTCCACCTCCTGCTCCTTGTGCACCTCCTGCTCCTTGTCCACCTAGTGCTCCTTCTCGCCCTCCTGCTCCTTCTCGTCCTCCAGCTCCTTCACGCCCTCCAGCTCCTTCCTGCCCTCCTGCTCCTTCTCCACCTCCTGCTCCTTCTCCATTTCTGCTCATTCACCACCTCCTGCTCCTTCTTCTCCTCCTTCTCCTCCTCCTGCTCCTTCTCCACCTCCTGATTCTTGTCTTCCGCCTGCTCTTTTTCTCCCTCCTGCTCGTTCTCCACCTCCTGCTCCTTCTCCGCCTCCTGCTCGTCCTCCTGCTCCTTCACCTGCTCCTTCTTCACCTCCAGCTCCATGGCTCCCTCCTGCTCCTTCTCCACCTATTGCTCCTTTTCCACCTCCTGCAACTTCTCCGTCTCCTGCTCCTGCTCCTTCTCCTCCACCTGCTTCTACTTCGCCTCCTGCTTCTTCTCCACCTATTGCTTCTTTTCCACCTCCTGTTCCTTCTCTTCCTCCTGCTACTTCTCCACCTCCTTCTCCTCCTCCATCTCCTTCTCCTCCTCCTGCTCCTTCTCCACCTCCTGATTCTTGTCTTCCGCCTGCTCATTGTCCACCTCCTGCTCTGTGTCCATCTCCTGATCCTTGTCCACCTCCTGCTCCTTGTGCACCTCCTGCTCCTTGTCCACCTAGTGCTCCTTCTCGCCCTCCTGCTCCTTCTCGTCCTCCAGCTCCTTCACGCCCTCCTGCTCCTTCCTGCCCTCCTGCTCCTTCTCCACCTCCTGCTCCTTCTCCATTTCTGCTCATTCACCACCTCCTGCTCCTTCTTCTCCTCCTTCTCCTCCTCCTGCTCCTTCTTCACCTCCAGCTCCATGTCTCCCTCCTGCTCCTTCTCCACCTACTGCTCCTTTTCCACCTCCTGCACCTTCTGCGTCTCCTGCTCCTCCTCCTTCTCCTCCACCTGCTTCTACTTCGCCTCCTGCTTCTTCTCTACCTATTGCTTCTTTTCCACCTCCTGTTCCTTCTCTTCCTCCTGCTCCTTCTCCACCTCCTTCTCCTCCTCCATCTCCTTCTCCTCCTCCTGCTACTTGTTGTTCTCCTGCTCCTTCTCCTCCTCCTGCTCCTTAGCCTCCTCCTGCTCCTTCTCCTCCTCCTGCTTCTTCTCCACCTCCTGTTCCTTCTCCTCCTCCTGATCCTTCTCCACGACCTTCTCCTCCTCCATCTCCTTCTCCTCCTCCTGCTCGTTGTGCACCTCCTTCTCCTTATCTACCTCCTGCTCCTTGTCCACCTCCGTCTCCATGTCCACCTCCTGCTCATTATACACCTCCTGCTCCGTATCCACCTCCTGATCCTTGTCCATCTCCTGCTCATTGTCCACCTCCTGCTCCTTCTCGCCCTCCTGCTACTTCTTGCCCTCCTGCTCCTTCTCCACCTCCTGCTCCTTCTCCATTCCTGCTCATTCACCACCTCCTGCTCCTTCTTCTCCTCCTTCTCCTCCTCCTGCTCCTTCTCCACCTCCTGCTCCTTGTCTTCCTCCTGCTCCTTTTCTCCCTCCTGCTCCTTCTCCTCCTCGTGCTCCTTCTCCTCCTCCTTCTCCTTCTCCTCCTGCTCCTACTCCACCTCTTGCTCCTTCTCCACTCCTGCTCATTCACCACCTCCTGCTCCTTCTTCTCCTCCTGCTCCTCCTCCTGCTCCTTCTCCACCTCCTGCTCCTTGTCTTCCTCCTGCTCCTTTTCTCCCGCCTGCTACTTCTCCACCTCCTGCTCCTTTTCCACCTCCTGCTGCATCTCCACCTCCTACTCCTTCTCCTCCACCTGCTTCTACTTCGCCTCCTGCTTCTTCTCCACCTATTGCTTCTTTTCCACCTCCTGTTCCTTCTCTTCCTCCTGCTCCTTCTCCACCTCCTTCTCCTCCTCCATCTCCTTCTCCTCCTCCTGCTACTTGTTGTTCTCCTGCTCCTTCTCCTGCTCCTGCTCCTTAGCCTCCTCCTGCTCCTTCTCCTCCTCCTGCTTCTTCTCCACCTCCTGTTCCTTCTCCTCCTCCTGATCCTTCTCCACGACCTTCTCCTCCTCCATCTCCTTCTCCTCCTCCTGCTCCTTGTGCACCTCCTTCTCCTTATCTACCTCCTGCTCATTGTCCACCTCCGTCTCCATGTCCACCTCCTGCTCATTATCCACCTCCTGCTCCGTATCCACCTCCTGATCCTTGTCCATCTCCTGCTCATTGTCCACCTCCTGCTCCTTGTCCACCTCCTGCTCCTTGTTCACCTCCTGCTCCTTCTCGCCCTCCTGCTACTTCTTGCCCTCCTGCTCCTTCTCCACCTCCTGCTCCTTCTCCATTCCTGCTCATTCACCACCTCCTGCTCCTTCTTCTCCTCCTTCTCCTCCTCCTGCTCCTTCTCCACCTCCTGCTCCTTGTCTTCCTCCTGCTCCTTTTCTCCCTCCTGCTCCTTCTCCTCCTCGTGCTCCTTCTCCTCCTCCTTCTCCTTCTCCTCCTGCTCCTACTCCACCTGTTGCTCCTTCTCCACTCCTGCTCATTCACCACCTCCTGCTCCTTCTTCTCCTCCTGCTCCTCCTCCTGCTCCTTCCCCACCTCCTGCTCCTTGTCTTCCTCCTGCTCCTTTTCTCCCGCCTGCTACTTCTCCACTTCCTGCTCCTTTTCCACCTCCTGCTGCATCTCCACCTCCTGCTCCTTCTCGTCTTCTTGCGCCTTCTCCACCTCCGGCTGTTTCTTCTTCTCCTGCTCCTTCTGCACTCCTGCTCCATCTAAACCTCCTGCTCCTTCTTCTCCTCCTGCTCATGCTCCTCCTCCAGCTTCTTCTCCAACTCCTTGTCCTACTCCCCCTTCTGATCCTTCTCCGCCTCCTGCTCCTTCTCGACCGATTGCTTCTTCTCCACCTCCTGCTCCTTCTTCTCCTCCTGCTCCTGCTCCTCCTCCTGCTTCTTCTCAAACTCCTTCTGCTACTCCCCATCCTGGTCCTTCTCCGTCTCCTGGTCCTTCTCCACCTATTGCTTTTTCTCCACCTCCTGCTCCCTCTCCTCCTCCTGCTCCTTCTCCACCTCCTTCTCCTCCTCCACCTCCTTCTCCTCCTCCTGCTCATTGTCCACCTCCTGCTCTGTGTCCATCTCCTGATCCTTGTCCACCTCCTGCTCCTTGTGCACCTCCTGCTCCTTGTCCACCTAGTGCTCCTTCTCGCCATCCTGCTCCTTCTCGTCCTCCAGCTCCTTCACGCCCTCCTGCTCCTTCCTGCCCTCCTGCTCCTTCTCCACCTCCTGCTCCTTCTCCATTTCTGCTCATTCACCACCTCCTGCTCCTTCTTCTCCTCCTTCTCCTCCTCCTGCTCCTTCTTCACCTCCAGCTCCATGTCTCCCTCCTGCTCCTACTCCACCTACTGCTCCTTTTCCACCTCCTGCACCTTCTGCGTCTCCTGCTCCTCCTCCTTCTCCTCCACCTGCTTCTACTTCGCCTCCTGCTTCTTCTCCACCTATTGCTTCTTTTCCACCTCCTGTTCCTTCTCTTCCTCCTGCTCCTTCTCCACCTCCTTCTCCTCCTCCATCTCCTTCTCCTCCTCCTGCTACTTGTTGTTCTCCTGCTCCTTCTCCTCCTCCTGCTCCTTAGCCTCCTCCTGCTCCTTCTCCTCCTCCTGCTTCTTCTCCACCTCCTGTTCCTTCTCCTCCTCCTGATCCTTCTCCACGACCTTCTCCTCCTCCATCTCCTTCTCCTCCTCCTGCTCGTTGTGCACCTCCTTCTCCTTATCTACCTCCTGCTCCTTGTCCACCTCCGTCTCCATGTCCACCTCCTGCTCATTATACACCTCCTGCTCCGTATCCACCTCCTGATCCTTGTCCATCTCCTGCTCATTGTCCACCTCCTGCTCCTTGTCCACCTCCTGCTCCTTGTTCACCTCCTGCTCCTTCTCGCCCTCCTGCTACTTCTTGCCCTCCTGCTCCTTCTCCACCTCCTGCTCCTTCTCCATTCCTGCTCATTCACCACCTCCTGCTCCTTCTTCTCCTCCTTCTCCTCCTCCTGCTCCTTCTCCACCTCCTGCTCCTTGTCTTCCTCCTGCTCCTTTTCTCCCTCCTGCTCCTTCTCCTCCTCGTGCTCCTTCTCCTCCTCCTTCTCCTTCTCCTCCTGCTCCTACTCCACCTCTTGCTCCTTCTCCACTCCTGCTCATTCACCACCTCCTGCTCCTTCTTCTCCTCCTGCTCCTCCTCCTGCTCCTTCTCCACCTCCTGCTCCTTGTCTTCCTCCTGCTCCTTTTCTCCCGCCTGCTACTTCTCCACCTCCTGCTCCTTTTCCACCTCCTGCTGCATCTCCACCTCCTACTCCTTCTCCTCCACCTGCTTCTACTTCGCCTCCTGCTTCTTCTCCACCTATTGCTTCTTTTCCACCTCCTGTTCCTTCTCTTCCTCCTGCTCCTTCTCCACCTCCTTCTCCTCCTCCATCTCCTTCTCCTCCTCCTGCTACTTGTTGTTCTCCTGCTCCTTCTCCTGCTCCTGCTCCTTAGCCTCCTCCTGCTCCTTCTCCTCCTCCTGCTTCTTCTCCACCTCCTGTTCCTTCTCCTCCTCCTGATCCTTCTCCACGACCTTCTCCTCCTCCATCTCCTTCTCCACCTCCTGCTCCTTGTCTTCCTCCTGCTCCTTTTCTCCCGCCTGCTACTTCTCCACTTCCTGCTCCTTTTCAACCTCCTGCTGCATCTCCACCTCATGCTCCTTCTCGTCTTCTTGCGCCTTCTCCACCTCCTGCTGTTTCTTCTTCTCCTGCTCCTTCTGCACTCCTGCTCCTTCTCCTCCTCCTGCTCCTCCTCCTCCTCCTGCTCCTTTTCCACCTCCTGCTCCATCTAAACCTCCTGCTCCTTCTTCTCCTCCTGCTCATGCTCCTCCTCCAGCTTCTTCTCCAACTCCTTGTCCTCCTCCCCCTTCTGATCCTTCTCCGCCTCCTGCTCCTTCTCGACCGATTGCTTCTTCTCCACCTCCTGTTCCTTCTACTCCTCCTGCTCCCTCTCCACCTCCTTCTCCTCCTCCATCTCCTTCTCCTCCACCTGCTCCTTGTCCACCTCCTGCTCCTTCTCCACCTCCTGCTCATTCTCCACCTCCTGCCCCTTCTCCTCATTTTCCGCCTTCTCCATCTCCTGCTCCTTCTCCTCCTCCTGCTCGTACACCTCCTCGCGCTGCTTCTACTCCTCCTGCTCCTCCTCCACTCCTGCTCCTTCTCCACCTCCTGCTCCTTCTCCTCATCTTGCGCCTTCTCCACCTTCTGCTCCTTCTCCTCCTTCTGCTGCTTGTCCTCCTCCTGCTCCTTCTTCTTCTCCTGCTCCTTCTCCACTCCTGCTTCATCTCCACCTCCTGCTCCTCCTCTACTCCTGCTCCTTCTCCACCTCCTGCTCCTTCTCCTCATCTTGTGCCTTCTCCACCTTCTGCTCCTTCTCCTCCTTCTGCTGCTTGTCCTCCTCCTGCTCCTTCTTCTCCAGCTCCTTCTCCACTCCTGCTTCATCTCCACCTCCATCTCCTTCTCCTCCTCCTGCTCCTTGTCCACCTACTTCTCCTTATCGACCTCTTGCTCCATGTACACCTCCGTCTCCATGTCCACCTCTTGCTCATTGTACACCTCCTGCTCCTTGTCTACCTGGTGCTCCATCTCGCCCTCCTACTCCATCTCGTCCTCCAGCTCCTTCTCGCCCTCCTGCTCCTTCTCGCCCTCCTACTCCTTCTCGCCCACCTGCTCCTTCTCCACCTCCTGCTCCTTCTCCACCTCCTGCTCCTTCTTCTCCTCCTGCTCCTGCTCCACCTCCTGCTTCTTCTCCAAATCCTTCTCATACTCGCCCTCCTGGTCCTTTCCCGCCACCTGCTCGTTCTCCACCTGTTGCTTCTTCTCCTCCTCCTGTTCCTTGTCCACCTCCTGCTCCTTGTCCACCTCCTGCTCCTTCTCGCCCTCCTGCTACTTCCTGCCCTCCTGCTCCTTCTCCACCTCCTGCTCCTTCTCCATTCCTCCTCATTCACCACCTCCTGCTCCTTCTTCTCCTCCTTCTCCTCCTCCTGCTCCTTCTCCACCTCCTGCTCCTTGTCTTCCTCCTGCTCCTTTTCTCCCGCCTGCTACTTCTCCACCTCCTGCTCCTTCTCCACCTCCTGCTCCACCTCCACCTCCTGCTCCTTCTCCTCTTCTTGCGCCTTCTCCACCTCCTGCTTTTTCTTCTTCTCCTGCTCCTTCTGCACTCCTGCTCCTTCTCCTCCTCCTGCTCCTTCTCCACCTCCTGCTCCTTCTTCTCCTCCTGCTCCTGCTCCTCCTCCTGCTTCTTCTCAAACTCCTTCTGCTACTCCCCATCCTGGTCCTTCTCCGTCTCCTGGTCCTTCTCCACCTATTGCTTTTTCTCCACCTCCTGCTCCCTCTCCTCCTCCTGCTCCTTCTCCAACTCCTTCTCCTCCTCCACCTCCTTCTCCTCCTCCTGCTCATTGTCCACCTCCTGCTCTGTGTCCATCTCCTGATCCTTGTCCACCTCCTGCTCCTTGTGCACCTCCTGCTCCTTGTCCACCTAGTGCTCCTTCTCGCCCTCATGCTCCTTCTCGTCCTCCAGCTCCTTCACGCCCTCCAGCTCCTTCCTGCCCTCCTGCTCCTTCTCCACCTCCTGCTCCTTCTCCATTTCTGCTCATTCACCACCTCCTGCTCCTTCTTCTCCTCCTTCTCCTCCTCCTGCTCCTTCTCCACCTCCTGATTCTTGTCTTCCGCCTGCTCTTTTTCTCCCTCCTGCTCGTTCTCCACCTCCTGCTCCTTCTCCGCCTCCTGCTCGTCCTCCTGCTCCTTCACCTGCTCCTTCTTCACCTCCAGCTCCATGTCTCCCTCCTGCTCCTTCTCCACCTATTGCTCCTTTTCCACCTCCTGCAACTTCTCCGTCTCCTGCTCCACCTCCTTCTCCTCCACCTGCTTCTACTTCGCCTCCTGCTTCTTCTCCACCTATTGCTTCTTTTCCACCTCCTGTTCCTTCTCTTCCTCCTGCTACTTCTCCACCTCCTTCTCCTCCTCCATCCCCTTCTCCTCCTCCTGCTACTTCTTCTTCTCCTGCTCCTTCTCCTCCTCCTGCTTCTTAGCCTCCTCCTGCTCCTTCTCCTCCTCCTGCTTCTTCTCCACCTCCTGTTCCTTCTCCTCCTCCTGATCCTTCTCCACGACCTTCTCCTCCTCCATCTCCTTCTCCTCCTCCTGCTCGTTGTGCACCTCCTTCTCCTTATCTACCTCCTGCTCCTTGTCCACCTCCGTCTCCATGTCCACCTCCTGCTCATTATCCACCTCCTACTCCGTATCCACCTCCTGATCCTTGTCCACCTCCTGCTCATTGTCCACCTCCTGCTCCTTGTCCACCACCTGCTCCTTGTTCACCTCCTGCTCCTTCTGCACTCCTGCTCCTTTTCCTCCTCCTGCTCCTCATCCTCCTCCTGCTCCTTTTCCACCTCCTGCTCGATCTAAACCTCCTGCTCCTTCTTCTCCTCCTGCTCATGCTCCTCCTCCAGCTTCTTCACCAACTCCTTGTCCTACTCCCCCTTCTGATCCTTCTCCGCCTCCTGCTCCTTCTCGACCGATTGCTTCTTCTCCACCTCCTGTTCCTTCTCCTCCTCCTGCTCCCTCTCCACCTCCTTCTCCTCCTCCATCTCCATCTCCTCCACCTGCTCCTTGTCCACCTCCTGCTCCTTCTCCACCTCCTGCTCATTCTCCACCTCCTGCCCCTTCTCCTCATTTTCCGCCTTCTCCATCTCCTGCTCCTTCTCCTCCTCCTGCTCGGACACCTCCTCGCGCTGCTTCTACTTCTCCTGCTCCTCCTCCACTCCTGCTCCTTCTCCACCTCCTGCTCCTTCTCCTCATCTTGCGCCTTCTCCACCTTCTGCTCCTTCTGCTCCTTCTCCTCCTTCTGCTGCTAGTCCTCCTCCTGCTCCTTCTTCTTCTCCTGCTCCTTCTCCACTCCTGCTTCATCTCCACCTCCTGCTCTTTCTCCACCTCCTCATCATTCTCTACCTCCTGCTCCTTCTCCACTTTTGCTCAACCTCCTCCTGCTGCTCCATCTCCTCTTCATTCTCCTTCTCCCGCTCCAGCTCCTACTCCCGCTTCTGCTCCTTCTCCCGCTTCTGCTCCTTCTCCCGCTTCTGCTCCTTCTCCACCTGCTGCTGCTTCTCCTCCTTCGGCTTCATCTCCTCCTGCTGCTACTTCTCCACCTCCTTCTCCTGCTCTTTCTCCACCTGCTGCTCCTTTTCCACTCCTGCTCATTCACCACCTCCTGCTCCTTCTTCTATAACTTCTCCTCCTCCTGATCCATCTCCACCTCCTGCTCCTTCTCCACATCTTGCTCCTTCTCCACATCCTGCTCCTTCTACTCCTCCTGCTCCTACTCCTCCTCCTGCTCTTCCTTCTTCTCCTGCTCCTTCTCCACTCCTGCTCCATCCCCACATCCTGCTCCTTCTCCTCCTTCTGCTCCTTCTCCTCCTCCTGCTCCTTCTCCAATTCCTGCTCCTTCTCATCCTCCTCCTCCTCATCCACGTCCTCCAGCTTCTTCTCCAACTCCTTCTCCTAGTCCCCCTGCTGGTCCTTCTCTGCCTCCTGCTTCTTCTCCACCTATTGCTTCTTTTCCACCTCCTGTTCCTTCTGTTCCTCCTGCTCCTTCTCCACCTCCTCCTCCTCCTCCACCTCCTTCTCCTCCTCCTGCTCCTTGTCCACCACCTGATCATTGTACACCTCCTGCTCCTTGTCCACCTAGTGCTCCTTCTCGCTCTCCTGCTCCATCTCGTCCTCCAGCTCCTTCTGGCCCTACTGCTGCATCTCGCCCTCCTGCTCCTACTCGCCCTCCTGGTCCTTCTCCGCTTACTGCTCGTTCTCCACCTGTTGCTTCTTCTCCACCTCCTGTTCCTTCTCCTCCTCCTGCTCCTTCTCCACCTCCTTCTCCTCCTCCTCCTCCTTCTCCTCCTCCTGTTCCTTGTCCACCTCCTGCTCCATGTCCACCTCCTGCTCCTTGTCCACCTCCTGCTCCTTGTCCAACTCCTGCTCCTTGTCCACCTCCTGCTCCTTCTTCTCCTCCTTCTCCTCCTCCTGCTCCTTCTCCACCTCCTGCTCTTGACTCCCTCCTGCTCCTTGTCTCCCTTCTGCTCCTTCTCCACCTCCTGCTCCTTCTCCACATCCTGCTCCATCTCCACCTCCCGCTCCTTCTCCTTCTCCTGCTCCTTCCCCACCTCCTGCTCTGTGTCCATCTCCTGATCCTTGTCCACCTCCTGCTCCTTGTGCACCTCCTGCTCCTTGTCCACATCGTGCTCCTTCTCGCCTTCCTGCTCCTTCTCGTCCTCCAGCTCATTCACACCCTCCTGCTCCTTTCTGCCGTCCTGCTCCTTGTCCATTTCTGCTCATTCACCACCTCCTGCTCCTTCTTCCCCTCCTTCTCCTCCTCCTGCTCCTTCTCCACCTCCTGCTTCTGGTCTTCCTCCTGCTCCTTTTCTCCCTCCTGCTCCTTCTCCACCTCCTGCTTCATCTCGACCTCCTCCTCCTTCTCCACCTCCTGCTCCATCTCCTCATCTTGCGCCTTCTCCGCCTCCTGCTCCTTCTCCGCCTCCTGCTCCTTCTCAGCCTCCTGCTCCTTCTATGCCTCCCGCTCCTCCTCCGCCTACTGCTCGTTCACACCCTCCTGATCATTCTCGCCCTCGAGCCCCTCCTCCACCTCCTGCTCCCTCTCCCTCAACTGCTCCTTCTCCATCTCCTGCTTCTTCCCCGTATCCTGATCCTTATCGTCTTCCTGATCCTTCTCGTCTTCCTGATCCTTCTCGTCTTCCTGATCCTTCTCGTCTTCCTGCTCCTTCTCGTCCTCCTGCTCCATCTCGTCCTCCTGCTCCTTCCGCAACTCCTGCTCAACCTCCTCCTTCTCCATCTCCTCCTCCTATTCAGCCTCCACCTCCTGCTCCTCCTCCGATTCTTGCTCAACCTCCTCCCCTCCTTCTCCTCCTCTTCCTCAACTTCCTCCTGATCCTTCGCCTTCTCATACTCAACCTCCTCCTCCTGCTCCGCCTCCCCTCCTGTTCCTTCTCCCCCTCCTGCATCTTCTCCCTCTCCTGCACCTTCACCCCTCCTGCACCTTCTCACCTCCTGCACCTTCTCCTCCACCTGCTCCTTCTCCTCCTCCTTCTCCTTCTCCACTTCATGGTCCTTCTCCCGCTCCTGCTCCAACTTCCGCTTCTGCTCCTTCTGCCGCGCCTGCTCCTTCACCTCCTGCCGCTACTCTTCCTCCTGCTCCTTCTCCACCTCCTGCTCCTTCTCCACTCCTGCTCATTCACCACCTCCTGCTCCTTGTCTCCCTCCTCCTCCTTCTCCTCCTGCTATGTTAATAAAGGAAGGAATCACTGTAATACAGAGAAATGATATTGGGACAAAGCATCAAGATAATGAAACAGTTTGGGTGGAGATAAGGAATAATAAGGGAAAAAAAACATTAGTGGGCGTAGTATATAGGCCTCCTAATAGTTGCAACTCTGCTGGAAGAAGTATTAATCAGGAGATAGTCGGGGCATGTAATAAGGGAACAGCCATAATTATGGGGGATTTTAATTATCATATTAACTGGACAAATCAAATTGGGCAGAGCAGCCTTGAGGACGAGTTCATTGAGTGCATCAGGGATGGATTTCTTGAGCAGTATGTAACTGATCCTACAAGGGGGCAGGCAACCTTGGACCTGGTCCTGTGTAATGAGTCAGGATTAATTAATAATGTCCTAGTTAAGGATCCCCTTGGAACGAGCGACCACAACATGGTTGAATTCCATATCCAATTAGAGGGTGAGAAGGTTGATTCTCAAACAAGCGTACTGAGCTTGAATAAAGGAGACTATGATGGTATGAGAGCGGAATTGATTAAAGTGGACTGGGAAAATAGATTAAAGGGTAAGACGGTACATGAGCAGTGGTGTTCATTTAGGGAGTTATTTTACAACTTTCAAAATAAATATATTCCACTGAGGAAAAAAGGGTGTAAAAGAAATGACAGCCATCCGTGGCTAAGTAAAGAAATCAAGGATAGTATCCGACTAAAAACAAGGACATATAAGGTAGCCAAACTTAGTGGGAGGATAGAAGATTGGGAATTCTTCAAAAGACAGCAAAAAGTAACTAAAGGATTGATTAAGAAAGGGAAGTTAGATTATGAAAAGAAATTAGCAAAAAATATAAAAACAGATAGCAAGAGTTTCTATAGTTATATAAAAAGAAAAAGGGTGGCTAAGGCAAACATAGGTCCCTTAGAGGATGAGACCGGGAAATTAATGGTGGGAAACATGGAGATGGCAAAAATGCTGAACAAATATTTTGTTTCAGTCTTTACAGTAGAGGACACTAAGAATATCCCAACACTGGACAAACAGGGGACTCTCGGGGTGGGGGGGGGGGGGGGGGAGAGGAGCTAAATACGATTAAAATCACTCAAGAGATGGTACTCAGTAAAATAATGGGACTCAAGGCGGATAAATCCCCTGGACCTGATGGCTTCCTGCTCCTTCTCTACCTCCTGCTCCTTCTCCACCTCCTGCTCCTTCTCCACCTCCTATTCCTACTCCACCTCCAGCTCCTTCTCCTCCTCCAGCTCCAACTCCCCGTCCTGCTCCATCTTCACCTCCAGCTCCTTCTCCAACTGAAGCTTTCTTCAACTCCTGTTCATTCTCCACTTCTTGCTCCTTCGACTCCTCCTCCTCCTTCTCCTCCAACTGGTCATTCCCCACCTCCTGCTCCTTCTCCACCTCCGGCTCCTTCTCCCTCACCTGCTGCTTCAACGCATCCTGCTCCTTCGATGCATCCAGCTCCTTCTCTGCATCCTGCTCGTTCACCCCCACCTGCTCCTTCTCCTCCTCCTGCTTCTTCCCCTCCTCCTGCTCCTTCTAGTCCTCCTGATCATTCTCGTCCTCCTGCTCATTCGCCCCCTCTTGCTCTTGCTTTGCATCCCACTCCTTCTCCGCCTCCTGCTCCTTCTCCCCCTCCCGCTCCATCTCTACCTCCTGCTCCTTTTCGCCGTCCTGCTCCTTCTCCACCTCCTGCTCACTCTCCCCATCCTGCTCACTCTCCCCCTCCTGCTCCTTGTCCTCGTCCCGCTCAACCTCCACCTCCTGCTCCTTCTCCACCTCCTGCTCCTTCTCCACCTCCTGCTCCTCCTCCTTTATCTCCTGCTCCTTCTCCTCGTCCCGCTCAACCTCCTCCTCCTGCTCCTTCTCCACCTCCTGCTCCTTCTCCACCTCCTGCTTCTTCTCCACCTCCTGCTCCTTTTCCACCTCCTGCTCCTTCTCCACCTCCTGCTCCTTCTCCACCTCCTGCTCCTTCTCCACCTCCTGCTCCTCCTCCTTTATCTCCTGCTCCTTCTCCACCTCCTGCTCATTTTCCATATCCAGCTCCACCTCCACATCCTGCTCCTTCTCCAACTCATGATCCTTCTCCAACTACTGCTCCTTCTCCTCCTCCTCCTTCTCCTCCAACTGTTCATTCTCCACCTCCTGCTCCTTCTCCACCTCCTGCTCCTTCTCCAACTCCTGCTCCTTCTCCACCTACTGCTCCATCTTCACCTCCAGCTGGACCTCCTCCTCCTGCTCCTTCTCCACTCCGCTCCATCTCCATCTCATGCTCCTTCTCCTCCTCCGCCTCCTGCTCCTTCTCCTCCTCCTCCCCCTCCTGCTCCTTCTCCCCTCCAGCTCCTTCTCCCCCTCCTGGTCCTTCTCCCCTTCCTGCTCAAACTCCTCCTCCTCCTCCTTCTCCACCTCCTGCTCATTCTCAACCTGCTGCTCAACCTGCACCTGCTCGTTTTCCTCCTCATCCTCCTGCTCCTTCAGCTCCTCCAGCTCTCCCTCCTCCTCTTGCTCAATCTCCTCCTCCTCCTTGTTCTCCACCCCTGCTCCTTCTCCACCTCCTCATCATTCTCCACCTCCTGCTCCTTCTCGGCTTTTGCTCAAACTCCTCCTCCTGCTCCTTCTCCACTTCATGCTCCTTCTCCCGCTTCTGCTCCTACTCCTGCTTGAGCTCCTTCACCCGCTTCTGCTCCGTCTCCTCCTGCTGCTACTTCTCCTCCTGCTGCTTCTTCTGCTCCTGCTGCTACTTCTCCATCTCCTTCTCCTGCTCCTTCTCCACCTCCTGCACCTTCTCACCTCCTGCACCTTCTCCTCCACCTGCTCCTTCTCCTCCTCCTTCTCCTTCTCCACTTCATGGTCCTTCTCCCGCTCCTGCTCCAACTTCCGCTTCTGCTCCTTCTGCCGCGCCTGCTCCTTCACCTCCTGCCGCTACTCTTCCTCCTGCTCCTTCTCCACCTCCTGCTCCTTCTCCACTCCTGCTCATTCACCACCTCCTGCTCCTTGTCTCCCTCCTCCTCCTTCTCCTCCTGCTATGTTAATAAAGGAAGGAATCACTGTAATACAGAGAAATGATATTGGGACAAAGCATCAAGATAATGAAACAGTTTGGGTGGAGATAAGGAATAATAAGGGAAAAAAAACATTAGTGGGCGTAGTATATAGGCCTCCTAATAGTTGCAACTCTGCTGGAAGAAGTATTAATCAGGAGATAGTCGGGGCATGTAATAAGGGAACAACCATAATTATGGGGGATTTTAATTATCATATTAACTGGACAAATCAAATTGGGCAGAGCAGCCTTGAGGACGAGTTCATTGAGTGCATCAGGGATGGATTTCTTGAGCAGTATGTAACTGATCCTACAAGGGGGCAGGCAACCTTGGACCTGGTCCTGTGTAATGAGTCAGGATTAATTAATAATGTCCTAGTTAAGGATCCCCTTGGAACGAGCGACCACAACATGGTTGAATTCCATATCCAATTAGAGGGTGAGAAGGTTGATTCTCAAACAAGCGTACTGAGCTTGAATAAAGGAGACTATGATGGTATGAGAGCGGAATTGATTAAAGTGGACTGGGAAAATAGATTAAAGGGTAAGACGGTACATGAGCAGTGGTGTTCATTTAGGGAGTTATTTTACAACTTTCAAAATAAATATATTCCACTGAGGAAAAAAGGGTGTAAAAGAAATGACAGCCATCCGTGGCTAAGTAAAGAAATCAAGGATAGTATCCGACTAAAAACAAGGACATATAAGGTAGCCAAACTTAGTGGGAGGATAGAAGATTGGGAATTCTTCAAAAGACAGCAAAAAGTAACTAAAGGATTGATTAAGAAAGGGAAGTTAGATTATGAAAAGAAATTAGCAAAAAATATAAAAACAGATAGCAAGAGTTTCTATAGTTATATAAAAAGAAAAAGGGTGGCTAAGGCAAACGTAGGTCCCTTAGAGGATGAGACCGGGAAATTAATGGTGGGAAACATGGAGATGGCAAAAATGCTGAACAAATATTTTGTTTCAGTCTTTACAGTAGAGGACACTAAGAATATCCCAACACTGGACAAACAGGGGACTCTCGGGGTGGGGGGGGGGGGGGGGGAGAGGAGCTAAATACGATTAAAATCACTCAAGAGATGGTACTCAGTAAAATAATGGGACTCAAGGCGGATAAATCCCCTGGACCTGATGGCTTCCTGCTCCTTCTCTACCTCCTGCTCCTTCTCCACCTCCTGCTCCTTCTCCACCTCCTATTCCTACTCCACCTCCAGCTCCTTCTCCTCCTCCAGCTCCAACTCCCCGTCCTGCTCCATCTTCACCTCCAGCTCCTTCTCCAACTGAAGCTTTCTTCAACTCCTGTTCATTCTCCACTTCTTGCTCCTTCGACTCCTCCTCCTCCTTCTCCTCCAACTGGTCATTCCCCACCTCCTGCTCCTTCTCCACCTCCGGCTCCTTCTCCCTCACCTGCTGCTTCAACGCGTCCTGCTCCTTCGATGCATCCAGCTCCTTCTCTGCATCCTGCTCGTTCACCCCCACCTGCTCCTTCTCCTCCTCCTGCTTCTTCCCCTCCTCCTGCTCCTTCTAGTCCTCCTGATCATTCTCGTCCTCCTGCTCATTCGCCCCCTCTTGCTCTTGCTTTGCATCCCACTCCTTCTCCGCCTCCTGCTCCTTCTCCCCCTCCCGCTCCATCTCTACCTCCTGCTCCTTTTCGCCGTCCTGCTCCTTCTCCACCTCCTGCTCACACTCCCCATCCTGCTCACTCTCCCCCTCCTGCTCCTTGTCCTCGTCCCGCTCAACCTCCACCTCCTGCTCCTTCTCCACCTCCTGCTCCTTCTCCACCTCCTGCTCCTCCTCCTTTATCTCCTGCTCCTTCTCCTCGTCCCGCTCAACCTCCTCCTCCTGCTCCTTCTCCACCTCCTGCTCCTTCTCCACCTCCTGCTTCTTCTCCACCTCCTGCTCCTTTTCCACCTCCTGCTCCTTCTCCACCTCCTGCTCCTTCTCCACCTCCTGCTCCTTCTCCACCTCCTGCTCCTCCTCCTTTATCTCCTGCTCCTTCTCCACCTCCTGCTCATTTTCCATATCCAACTCCACCTCCACATCCTGCTCCTTCTCCAACTCATGATCCTTCTCCAACTACTGCTCCTTCTCCTCCTCCTCCTTCTCCTCCAACTGTTCATTCTCCACCTCCTGCTCCTTCTCCACCTACTGCTCCATCTTCACCTCCAGCTGGACCTCCTCCTCCTGCTCCTTCTCCACTCCGCTCCATCTCCATCTCATGGTCCTTCTCCTCCTCCGCCTCCTGCTCCTTCTCCTCCTCCTCCCCCTCCTGCTCCTTCTCCCCTCCAGCTCCTTCTCCCCCTCCTGGTCCTTCTCCCCTTCCTGCTCAAACTCCTCCTCCTCCTCCTTCTCCACCTCCTGCTCATTCTCAACCTGCTGCTCAACCTCCACCTGCTCGTTTTCCTCCTCATCCTCCTGCTCCTTCAGCTCCTCCAGCTCTCCCTCCTCCTCTTGCTCAATCTCCTCCTCCTCCTTGTTCTCCACCCCTGCTCCTTCTCCACCTCCTCATCATTCTCCACCTCCTGCTCCTTCTCGGCTTTTGCTCAAACTCCTCCTCCTGCTCCTTCTCCACTTCATGCTCCTTCTCCCGCTTCTGCTCCTACTCCTGCTTGAGCTCCTTCACCCGCTTCTGCTCCGTCTCCTCCTGCTGCTACTTCTCCTCCTGCTGCTTCTTCTGCTCCTGCTGCTACTTCTCCATCTCCTTCTCCTCCTCCTTCTCCACCTCCTGCTCCTTCTCTTCTCCTGCTCATTCACCACCTCCTGTTCCTTCTTCTCCTCCTTCTCCTCCTCCTGCTCCTTCTCCACCTCCTGCTCCTTCTCCACCTCCTGCTCCTTCTCCACCTCCTGCTCCTTCTCCACCCCCTGCTCCACCTCCTTGTGCTCCTTCTCCGCTTCCTGCTCCTTCTCCGCCTCCTGCTCCGCCTCCTGCTCCTTCTCCGCCTCCTGCTCCTTCTCCGCCTCCCGCTCCTTCTCCGCCTCCTTCTCCTTCTCCGCCTCCTGCTCCTTCTCCGCCTCCTGCTCATTCCCCTCCTCCTGCACTTTCTCACCATCCTGCTCCTGCTTTGCCTCCTGCTCTTTCGCCCCGTTCTGTTCCTTCGCCCCCTCCTGCTCCTTCTCTACCTATCGCTCGGTCTCCACCTTCTTCTCCAACTCTACATCCTACTCATTCTACCCCTCCTGTTCCATCTCGTCGTCCAGCTCAACTTCCACCTTCTGCTCCTTCTCCACTTCTGCTCCATCTCCTCCTCCTGCTCCTTCTCCTCCTCCTGCTCCTTCTCCTCCTCCTGCTCCTTCTCCACCTCCTGCTCCTTCTCCACCCCCTGCTCCTTCTCCGCCTCCTGCTCCTTCTCCGCCTCCTGCTCCTTCTATGGCTCCCGCTCCTCCTCCGCCGACTGCTCGTTCACACCCTCCTGATCATTCTCGCCGTCGAGCCCCTCCTCCACCTCCTGCTCCCTCTCCCTCAACTGCTCCTTCTCCGTCTCCTGCTTCTTCCCCTCCTCCTGATGCTTCTCGTCTTCCTGATCCTTCTCGTCTTCCTGATCCTTTTCGTCTTCCTGATCCTTCTCGTCTTCCTGCTCCTTCTCGTGCACCTGCTCATTCTCGTCCTCCTGCTCCTTCCGCAACTCCTGCTCAACCTCCTCCTGCTCCTTCTCCTCCTCCTCATCAACTTCCTCCTGATCCTTCGCCTTCTGATACTCAACCTCCTCCTCCTGCTCCGCCTCCCGCTCCTGTTCCTTCTCCCCCTCCTACATCTTCTCCCTCACCTGCACCTTCACCCCTCCTGCACCTTCTCACCTCCTGCACCTTCTCCTCCACCTGCTCCTTCTCCTCCACCTGCTCCTTCTCCACTTCATGCTCCTTCTCCCGCTCCTGCTCCAACTTCCGCTTCTGCTCCTTCTCCCGCTTCTGCTCCTTCTGCCGCATCTGCTCCTTCTCCTCCTGCCGCTTCTTCTCCTTCTGCTGCAACGTCTCCACCTCCTTCTCCTGCTCCTTCTCCACCTCCTGCTCCTTCTCCACTACTGCTCATTCACCACCTCCTGCTCCTTGTCTCCCTCCTCGTCCTTCTCCTCCTCCTGTTCCTTCTCCACGTCCTGCTCCTTCTCTCCCTCCTGCTCCTTCTCCACCTCCTGCTCCTTCTCCACCTCGTGCTCCTTCCCCACCTCCTGCTCCTTCTCCACTCCTGCTACTTCTCCTCCTCCTGCTTCTTCTCTCCTCCTGCTCCTTCTCCACCTCCTGCTCCTTCTCATCCTCCTCCTCCTGCTCCTTCTCCACCTTCTGCTCAACCTCCACCAACTGCTCCTCCTCCACCTGCTCCTCCTGCTCCATCTTCTCCTCCAGCTGAACCTTCTCCTCCTGCTCCTTCTCCACTCCGCTCCATCTCCACCTCCTGCTCCTTCTCCTCCTCCAGCTCCTGCTCCTTCTCCTTCAACCCCTCCTGCTCCTTCTCCACCTCCTGCTCCTTCTCCCCTCCTGCTCCTTCTCCCGCTCCTTCTCCCCTTCCTGCTCAAACTCCTCCTCCTGCTCCTTCTCCACCTCCTGCTGATTCTCAACCTGCTGCTCAACCTCCACCTGCTCGTTTTCCTCCTCATCCTCCTGCTCCTTCAGCTCCTCCAGCTCTCCCTCCTCCTCTTGCTCAATCTCCTCCTCCTCCTTGTTCTCCAGCCCTGCTCCTTCTCCACCTCCTCATCATTCTCCACCTCCTGCTCCTTCTCGGCTTTTGCTCAAACTCCTCCTCCTGCTCCTTCTCCACTTCATGCTCCTTCTCCCGCTCCTGCTCCTACTCCTGCTTGTGCTCCTTCACCCGCTTCTGCTCCGTCTCCTCCTGCTGCTACTTCTCCTCCTGCTGCTTCTTCTGCTCCTGCTGCTACTTCTCCATCTCCTTCTCCAGCTCCTTCTCCTCCTCCTGCTGCTTGTCCACCTCCTGCTCCTTGTCCACCTCCTGCGCATTTTCGCCCTCGTGCTGCATCTCGCACACGTGCTGCTTCTCGACCTCCTGCTCCTTCTCGACCTCCTGCTCATTTTCCACCTCCTACTCCTTCTCCACACCTGCTCATTCACCAACTCCTGCTCCTTTTTCTCCTTCTTCTCCTCCTCCTGCTCCTTCTCCACCTCCTGCTGCTTGTCTCCCTCCTCCTCCTTCTCTCCCTCCTTCTCCTTTTCCACCTCCTGCTCGTTCTCCTTCTCTTGCTCCTTCTCCACCTCCTGCTCCTTCTCCTCATCATGCGCCTTCTTCTTCTACTTCTTCGCCTCCTTTTGCTTCTACTACTCCTCCTGCTCCTTTTTCTTCTCCTGATCCTACTCCTCCTCCTGATCCTTCTCCTCCTCCTGATCATTCTCCACCTCCCGCACCTTCTCCACCCCCTGCTCCTTCTTCTACTCCTGCTTCTGCTCATCCTCCTGCTTCTTCTCCAACTCCTTCTCTCCTCCCCCTCCTGGTCCTTCTTCGCCTCCTGCTCCTTCTCGACCTATTGCTTCTTCTCCACATCCTATTCCTTCTCCTCCTCCTCCTTCTCCACCTCCTTCTCCTCCTCCTGCTCCTTGTCCATCTCCTGCTCCTTCTCCACCTCCCGCTCCTTCTCCTCATCTTGCGCCTTCTCCACCTCCTGCTCCTTCTCCACCTCCTGTTCCTTCTCTTCATCTTGCGCCTTCTCCACCTTCTGCTCATTCTCCTACTCCTGCTCCTCCTCCTGCTTCTGCTCCTTCATCCACTTCTGCTCCATCTCCTCCTGCTGTTACTTCTCCTCCTGCTGCATCTTCTGCTCCTGCTGCTACTTCTCCATCTCCTTCTCCTGCTCCTTCTCCACCTCATGCTCCTTCTCCCCTTCCTGCCCAAACTCCTCCTCCTGCTCCTTCTCCACCTCCTGCTCATTCTCAACCTGCTGCTCAACCTCCACCTGCTCGTTTTCCTCCTCCTCCTCCTGCTCCTTCAGCTTCTCCAGCTCTCCCTCCTCCTCTTGCTCAATCTCCTCCACCTCCTTGTTCTCCACCCATGCTCCTTCTCCACCTCCTGCTCCTTCTTCACCTCTTGCTCCTTCTCCTCCTCCTGCTCCTTCTCCAGCTCCTTCTCCTCCTCCTGCTGCTTGTCCACCTCCTGCTCCTTGTCCACCTCCTGCGCATTTTCGCCCTCCTGCTGCATCTCGCCTACATGCTGCTTCTCGACCTCCTGCTCCTTTTCGCCCTCCTGCTCCTTCTCCACCTCCTGCTCCTTCTCCACACCTGCACATTCACCACCTCCTGCTCCTTCTTCTCCTCCTTCTCTTCCTCCTGCTCCTTCTGCACCTCCTGCTCCTTCTTCTCATCTTGCGCCTTCTCCTTCTACTTCTTCGCCTCCTTTTGCTTCTACTCCTCCTCCTGCTCATTTTTCTTCTCCTGATCCTTCTCCTCCTCCTGATCCTTCTCCTCCTCCTTATTCTTCTCCACCTCCTGCTCTTTCTCCACCTCCCGCACCTTCTCCTCCTCCTGCTCCATCTACTCCTTCTCCTGCTCATCCTCCTGCTTCTTCTCCGACTCCTTCTCTACTTCCCCTCCTGGTCCTTCTTCGCCTCCTGTTCCTTCTCGACCTATTGCTTCTTCTCCACATCCTGTTCCTTCTCCTCCTCCTCCTTCTCCACCTCCTTCTCCTCCTCCTCCTCCTTGTCCATCTCCTGCTCCTTCTCCACCTCCTGCTCCTTCTCCTCATCTTGCGCCTTCTCCACCTTCTGCTCATTCTCCTACTCCTGCTCCTACTCCTGCTTCTGCTTCTTCACCCGCTTCTGCTCCGTCTCCTCCTGCTGTTACTTCTCCTCCTGCTGCTTCTTCTGCTCCTGCTGCTGCTTCTCCATCTCCTTCTCCTGCTCCTTCTCCACCTCATGCTCCTTCTCCACTCCTGCTCATTCACAATCTCCTGTTCCTTCTTCTCCTCCTTCTCCTCCTCCTGCTCCTTCTCCACCTCATGCTCCTTCTCCTCTTCATGCTCCATCTCCACCTCCTGCTCCTGCTCCTCCTCCTGCTCCTTCTCCACCACCGGCTCTTTGACGCCCTCCTGCTCCTTATATCCCTCCTGCTCCTTCTCCACCTCCTGCTCCTTCTCCACCTCCTGCTCCATCTCCACCTCCTGCTCCTTCTCCTTCCCCTGCTCCTTCCCCACCTCCTGCTCATTCTCCACCTCCTGCTCCTTCTTCTCCTCCTGCTCCTGCTCCTCCTGCTGCTTCTTCTCCAACTCCTTCTCCTACTCGCCCTCCTGGTCCTTTTCCGCCACCTGCTCGTTCTCCACCTGTTGCTTCTTCTCCTCCTTCTGTTCCTTGTCCACCTCCTGCTCCTTGTCCACCTCCTGCTCCTTGTCCACCTCCTGCTCCTTCTCCACCTCCTGCTCCTTCTCCAACTCCTACTCCTTCTCCACCTCCAGCTCCTTCTCCACTCCTGCTCCTTCTCCTCCTCCTGCACATTTTCCTCCTCCTGATCCTTCTCCTCCTCCTGCTTCTTCTCCAACTCATTCACCTACTCCCACACCTGGTCCTTCTCCGCCTCCTGCTCCATCTCCACCGATTGCATCATCTCCACTTTCTGTTCCTCCTCCTCCTCCTGCTCCTTCTCCACCTAATATCCTCGTCCACGTCCTTCTCGCCCTCCTGCTCCTTCTCGCCCTCCTGCTTCTTCTCCCCCACATGCTCCTTCTCGTCCTCCTGCTCCTTCTCCACCTTCTGCTCCTTCTCCACTTTCTGCTCCTTCTCCACTCCTGCTCATTCACCACCTCCTGCTACTTCTTCTCCTCCTTCTCCTCCTCCTGCTCCTTCTCCACCTCCCGCTCCTTGTCTCCCTCCTGCTCCTTCTTCACCTCCTGCTCCTTCTCCAACTCATGCTGCTTCTCTACCTCCTGCTACTACTCCTCCTCCTGCTCCTGCTCCTCCTCCAGCTCCTTCTTCTTCTCCTGCTCCTTCTCCACTCCTGCTCCATCTCCACCTCCGACTTCTTCTCCTCCTCCTGCTCTGCTCCTCCACCTGCTCCTTCTCCACCTCCTGCTCCTTCTTCTCCTCCTGCTCCTGCCCCTCCTACTGCTTCTTCTCCAACTCATTCTCCCACTCCCACTCCTGGTCCTTCTCCGTCTCCTGCTCCTTCTCCACCTATTGCTTCTTCTCCACCTCCTGTTCCTTCTCCTCATTATGCTCCTTCTCCACCTCCTTCTCCTCCTCTGCCTCCTTCTCCTCCTCCTTCTCCTTGTGCACCTTCTGCTCCTTGTCCACCTCCTGCTCCTTGTCCAACTCCTGCCCCTTCTACTACCCCTTCTCCTCCTCATGGTCCTTTTCCACCTCCTGCTCCTTGTCTTCCTCCTGCTCCTTATCTCCCTCCTGCTCCTTCTCCACCTCCTGCTCCTTCTCCAACTCCTGCTACTTCCTGCCCTCCTGCTCCTTCTCCACCTCCTGGTAATTCCCCACTCCTGCTCATTCACCACCTCCTGCTCGTTTTTCGCCTCCTTCTCTTCCTTCTGCTCCTTTACCACCTCCTGTTCCTTGTCTTCCTCCTGCTCCGTGTCTCCCTCCTGCTCCTTCTCCTCCTCCTGCTCCGTCTCCACCTCCTGCTCGCTCTCAACCTCCTGCTCCTTGTCTTCCTCCTGCTCCTTGTCTCCCTCCTGCTCCTTCTCCTCCTCCTGCTCCGTCTCCACCTCCTGCTCGTTCTCAACCACCTGCTCCTTCTCCTTCTCCTGCTCCTTCTCCACCTCCTGCTCCTTCTCCACCTCCTGCTGCTTCTTATCTTTTTTTTAATTCGTTCACGGGATGTGGGCGTCGCTGGCGAGGCCAGCATTTATTGCCCATCCCTAATTGCCCTTGAGAATGTGGTGGTGAGCCGCCTTCTTGAACCGCTGCAGTCCGTGTGGTGACGGTTCTCCCACAGTGCTGTTAGGAAGGGAGTTCCTGGATTTTGACCCAGCGACAATGAAGGAACGGCGATAAATTTCCAAGTCGGGATGGTGTGTGACTTGGAGGGGAACGTGCAGGTGATGTTGTTCCCATGTGCCTGCTGCTCTTGTCCTTCCAGGTGGTAGAGGTCGCGGGTTTGGGAGGTGCTGTCGGAGAAGCCTTGGCGAGTTGCTGCAGTGCATCCTGTGGATAGTGCACACTGCAGCCACGGTGCGCCGGTGGTGAAGGGAGTTAATGTTCAGGGTGGTGGATGGGGTGCCAATCAAGCGGGCTGCTTTATCTTGGATGGTGTCGAGCTTCTTGAGTGTTGTTGGAGTTGCACTCATCCAGGCAAGTGGGGAGTATTCCATCACACTCCTGACTTGTGCCTTGTAGATGGTGGAAAGGCTTTGGGGAGTCAGGAGGTGAGTCACTCGCCGCAGATTACCCAGCCTCTGACCTGCTCTAGTAGCCACAGTATTTATATGGCTGGTCCAGTTAAGTTTCTGGTCAATGGTGACCCCCAGGATGTTGATGGTGGGGGATTCGGCGATGGTAATGCCGTTGAATGTCAAGGGGAGGTGGTTAGACTCTCTCTTGTTGGAGATGGTCATTGCCTGGCACTTATCTGGCGCGAATGTTACTTGCCACTTGTGAGCCCAAGCCTGAATGTTGTCCAGGTCTTGCTGCATGCGGGCTCGGACTGCTTCATTATTTGAGGGGTTGCGAATGGAACTGAACACTGTGCAGTCATCAGCGAACATCCCCATTTCTGAACTTATGATGGAGGGAAGGTCATTGATGAAGCACCTGAAGATGGTTGGGCCTAGGACACTGCCCTGAGGAACTCCTGCAGCAATGTCCTGGGGCTGAGATGATTGGCCTCCAACAACCACTACCATCTTCCTTTGTGCTAGGTATGACTCCAGCCACTGGAGAGTTTTTCCCCTGATTCCCATTGACTTCAATTTTACTAGGGCTCCTTGGTGCCACACTCGGTCAAATGCTGCCTTGATGTCAAGGGCAGTCACTCTCACCTCACCTCTGGAATTCAGCTCTTTTGTCCATGTTTGGACCAACGCTGTAATGAGGTCTGGAGCCGAGTGGTCCTGGCGGAACCCAAACTGAGCATCGGTGAGCAGGTTATTGGTGAGTAAGTGTCGCTTGATAGCACTGTCGACGACACCTTCCATCACTTTGCTGATGATTGAGAGTAGACTGATGGGGCGGTAGTTGGCCGGATTGGATTTGTCCTGCTTTTTGTGGACAGGACATACCTGGGCAATTTTCCACATTGTCGGGTAGATGCCAGTGTTGTAGCTGTACTGGAACAGCTTGGCAAGAGGCGCAGCTAGTTCTGGAGCACAAGTCTTCAGCACAACAGCTGGGATGTTGTCGGGGCCCATAGCCTTTGCTGTATCCAGTGCACTCAGCCGTTTCTTGATATCACGTGGAGTGAATCGAATTGGCTGAAGACTGGCTTCTGTGATGGTGGGGATATCGGGAGGAGGCCAAGATGGATCATCCACTCGGCACTTCTGGATGAAGATGGTTGCAAACGCTTCAGCCTTGTCTTTTGCACTCACGTGCTGGACTCCGCCATCATTGAGGATGGGGATGTTTGCAGAGCCTCCTCCTCCCGTTAGTTGTTTAATTGTCCACCACCATTCACGACTGGATGTGGCAGGACTGCAGAGCTTTGATCTGATCCATTGGTTGTGGATTCGCTTAGCTCTGTCGATAGCATGTTGCTTCCGCTGTTTAGCATGCATGTAGTCCTGAGTTGCAGCGTCACCAGGTTGGCACCTCATTTTTAGGTACGCCTGGTGCTGCTCCTGGCATGCTCTTCTACACTCCTCATTGAACCAGGGTTGATCCCCTGGCTTGTTGGAAATGGTAGAGTGAGGAATATGCCGGGCCATGAGGTTACAGATTGTGCTGGAATATAATTCTGCTGCTGCTGATGGCCCACAGCGCCTCATGGATGCCCAGTTTTGAGCTGCTAGATCCGTTCTGAATCTATCCCATTTAGCACGGTGGTAGTGCCACCTCCTGCTCCTTCTCCTCCTCCTGCTCCTACTCCTCCTCCTGCTCCTTCTCCACATCCAGGTCCTTCTCCACCTCCTGCTCCTTCTTCTCCTCCTGCTCCTGCTCCTCTTCCTGCTTCTTCTCCAACTCCTTCTCCTACTCCCACTCCTGTCCCTTTTGCACATCCTGCTCCTTCTTCACCTATTGCTTCTTCTCCACCTCCTGTTCGTTCTCCTCCTCCTGCTCCTTCTCCACGTCCTTTTCCTCCTCCACCTCCTTCTCCACCTCCTGCTCCTTCTCCACCTCCTGCTCCTTCTCCACCTCCTGCTCCTTCTCCTTCTCCTGCTCCTTCTCCACCTCCTTTTCCTTCTCGACCTCCTGCTCCTTCTCCTCATCTTGCGCCTTGTCAACCTCCTGCTCCTTCTCCTCCTCCTGATACTACTTCTCCTCCTGCTCCATCTTCTTCTCCTGCTCCTTCTCCACTCCTGCTCCTTCTTCTCCTCCTGCACCTTCTCCTCCTCCAGCTCCTTCTCCACCTCCTGCTCCTTCTACAACTCCTGCTCCTGCTCCTCCTCCTGCTTCTTCTCGAACTCATTCACCTCCTACCACTCCTGGTCCTTCTCCGCCTCCTGCTCCTTCTCCACCGATTGCATCTTCTCCACTTCCTGTTCCTCCTCCTCCTCCTGCTCCTTCTCCACCGCCTTCTCCTCGTCCACGTCCTTCTCCTCCCCCTGCTCCTTGTCCACCTCCTGCTCCTGGTGCACCTCCTGCTCCGTGTCCACCTCCTGATCTTTTCCCACGTCCTGCTCCTTGTCCACCTCCTGCTCATTGTCCACCTCCTGCTCCATCTCGCCCGCCTGCTCCGTCTCGCCCTCCTGCTCCTTCTCGCCCTCTTGCTTCTTCTCCCCCTCATGCTCCTTCTCGTCCTCCTGCTCCTTCTCCACCTCCAGCTCTTTCTCCACTTGCTGCTCCTTCTCCACTCCTGCTCATTCACCACCTCCTGCTCCTTCTTTTCCTCCTTCTCCTCCTCCTGCTCCTTCTTCACCTCCTGCTCCTTCTCCGCCTCCTACTCCTTGTTCTTCTCCTGCTCCTTCTCCACTCCTGCTCCTGATCCTCCTCCTGCTCCTTCTTCTTCTCCTGCTCCTTCTCCACTCCTGCTCCATCTCCACCTCAGAATTCTTCTCCTCCTCCTGCTCCTTCTCCTCATCCTGCTCCATCTCCACCTCCTGCTCCTTCTCCATCTCCTGCTCCTTCTCCTTCTCCTGTTCCTTCTTCTCCGCCTGCTCCTTCTCCACCTCCTGTTCCTTCTCTCCCTCCCGCTCCTTCTCCAACTCCTGCTGCTCCTCCACCTCCTGCTTCGTCTCCTTCTCCTGCTCCTTCTCCACATCCTGCTCCTTCTTCTCCTCCTGCTCCTGCACCTCCACCTGCTTCTTCTCTAACTCATTCTCCTACTCCCCCTCCTGGTCCTTCTCCGTCTCCTGCTCCTTCTCCAACTATTGCTTGTTCTCCACCTCCTGTTCCTTCTCCTCGTTCTGCTCCTTCTCCACTTCCTTCTCCTCCTCCACCTCCTTCTCCTCCTCCTGCTCCTTGTCCACCTCCTGCTCCTTGTCCACCTCCTGCTCCTTGTCCACCTCCTGCTCCTTGTCCAACTCCTGCCCCTTCTTCTCCTCCATCTCCTCCTCATGATCCTTTTCCACCTCCTGCTCCTTGTCTTCCTCCTGCTCCTTGTCTCACTCCTGCTCCTTCTCCACCTCCTGCTCCTTCTCCAAC
The DNA here is from genome assembly GCF_035084215.1 of Heptranchias perlo. NCBI lineage: Eukaryota > Metazoa > Chordata > Chondrichthyes > Hexanchiformes > Hexanchidae > Heptranchias > Heptranchias perlo. Next base: position 2,665,939 of record NW_027139793.1, on the reverse strand, counting down.
TCCTGCTACTTCCTGCCCTCCTGCTCCTTCTCCACCTCCTGTTAATTCTCCACTCCTACTCATTCACCACCTCCTGCTCGTTCTTCTCCTCCTTCTCCTCCTCCTGCTCCGTTACCACCTCCTGCTCCTTGTCTTCCTCCTGCTCCGTGTCTCCCTCCTGCTCCTTCTCCTCCTCCTGCTCCTTCTACTTCTCCTGCTCCTTCTCCACCTCCTGCTCCTTCTCCACTTCCTGCTGCTTCTCATCTTGCGCCTTCTCCACATCCTGCTCCTTCTCCACCTCCTGCTCCTTGTCTTCCTGCTGCTCCTTGTCACCCTCCTGCTCCTTCTCCTCCTCCTTCTCCGTCTCCACCTCCTGCTCGTTCTCAACCTCCTGCTCCTTCTCCTTCTCCTGCTCCTTCTCCACCTCCTGCTCCTTCTCCACATCCTGCTGCTTCTTATCTTGCGCCTTCTCCACCTTCTGCTCCCTTTCCTCCTCCTGCTCCTACTCCTCCTCCTGCTTCTTCATCTTCTCCTGCTCCTTCTTCACTCCTGCTCCTTCTCCTCCACCTGCTCCTTCTCCTCCTCCTGCTCCTTCTCCTCCTCCTGCTCCTTCTCCACATCCTGCTCCTTCTCCACCTCCTGCTCCTTCCTCTCCACCTGCTCCTGCTCCTCTTCCTGCTTCTTCTCCAACTGCTTCTCCTGGCCCTTCTGCGCATCCTGCTCCTTCTTCACCTATTGCTCCTTCTCCACCTCCTGTTCGTTCTCCTCCTCCTGCTCCTTCTCCACCTCCTTCTCCTCCTCCACCTCCTTCCTCCTCCTGCTCCTTGTCGACCTCCTGCTCCTTCTCCACTCCTGATCCTTCTCCACCTCCTGCCCTTTCTTCTCCTCCTGCTCCTGCTCCTCCTCCTGCTTCTTCTCCAACTCCTTCTCCTGCTCCTTCTCCTGGTCCGTCTCCGCCTCCTGCTCCTTCTCCACCTATTGCTTCTTCTCCTTCTCCTGTTCCTTCTCCTCCTCCTGCTCCTTCTCCACCTCCTTTTCCTCCTCCACCTCCTTCTCCACCTTCTGCTCCTGGTCCACCTCCTGCTCCTTCTCCACCTCCTTCTCCTCCACCTCCTTCTCCACCTCCGACTCCTGGTCCACCTCATGCTCCTTCTTCTTCTCCTTCTCCTTCTCCACTGCTGCTCCTTCTCCTCCTCCTGCTCCTACTCCTCTTCCTGCACCTTCACCTCCTTCTGCTCCGTCTCCACCTACTGTTCCTTCTCCACCTCCTGTTCCTTCACCTCCTCCTGCTCCTTCCCCACCTCCTCCTTCTCCACGACCTCCTTCTCCTCCTTCTGCTCTTTGTCCAACTCTTGCTCCGTGTCCACCTCCTGCTCCTTGTCCACTTCCTGCTCCTTCTCCACCTCTTGCTCGTTCTCCACCTCCTGTCCTTCTCCACCTCCTGCTACTTCTCCACCTCCTGCTCCTTATCCTCATCTTGCGCCTTCTCCAACTCCTGCTTCTACTCCTCATCATGCTCCTACTGCTCCTCCTGCTCCTTCACCTCCTCCTACTCCTTCTCCTCCTCCTGCTCCACCTCCACCTCCTGCTCCTTCTCCTTCTCCCGCTCCTTCTCCTTCTCCTGCTATTCTTCTCCGCCTGCTCCTTCTTCTCCTCCTGCTCCTTCTCAATTTCTGCTCAATCTCCAGCTCCTGCTCCTTCTCCTCCTCGTCCTCCTCCTTCCCCTCGTGCTCCTTGTAACCTCCTGTTCCTTCACCCCCTCCTGCTCCTTCTCCCCCTCATGCTCCTTCTCCCCTTCCTGCTCCTTCTCCCCGTTCTTGTCAACCTCCTGCTCCTTGTCCACCTCCTGCTCCTTCTCGCCCTCCTGCTCCTTCCTGCCCTCCTGCTCCTCCTCCACCTCTTGCTCCTTTTCCACTACAGCTCCTTCTCCACCTCCTGCTCCTTCTCCACCTGCTGCTCCTTCTCCACTCTCGCTCATTCCCCACCTCCTCCTCCTTCTTCTCCTCCTTCTCACCCTCCTGCTCCGTCTCGCCCTCCTGCTCCTTCTCGCTCTCCTGCTCCTTGCCTCCCTGCTGCTCCTTCTCCTCCTCCTGCTCCGTCTCCACCTCCTGCTCGTTCTCAACGTCCTGCTCCTTCTCCTACTCCTGCTCCTGCTCCTCCTCCTGCTTCTTCTCCAACTCATTCTACTACTCCCCCTCCTGGTCCTTCTCCGTCTCCTGCTCCTTCTCCACCCATTGCTTCTTCTCCACCTCCCGTTCCTTCTCATTCTGCTCCTCCTCCACCTCCTTCTCCTCCTCCCCCTCCTTCTCCTCCTCCTGCTCCTTGTCCACCTCCTGCTCCTTGTCCACCTGAGCTCCTTTTCCACCTCCTGCTCCTTGTCCAACTCCTGCCCCTTCTTCTCCTCCTTCTCCTCCTCATGGTCCTTTTCCACGTCCTGCTCCTTGTCTTCCTCCTGCTCCTTGTCTCCCTCCTGCTCCTTCTCCACCTCCTGCTCCTTCTCCAACTCCTGCTACTTCCTGCACTCCTGCTCCTTCTCCACCTCCTGCTCATTCGCCACTCCTGCTCATTCACCACCTCCTGCTCCTTCTTCTCCTCCTTCTCCTCCTCCTGCTCCTTCTCCACCTCCTGGTCTTTGTCTTCCTCCTGCTTCTTGACTCCCTCCTGCTCCTTCTTCTTCAATACAAAAACTTTTCGTGGTTCTTGTCAATTTTTCTTGGTTTTGATCTATTTAACTTATTTCAGTCAGCAAGATCTTCCTTCTTCAAAGCAAAAAGATTTTATCTTCAAATACAATAACTTTTCGTGGTTTTGTTGGTTTTCATCAAACAAACATATTTCAGCGAATGATAAGTTTTTTCTTTAATAGCGTAAGATTTTATCTTAAAATACAAGAACTTTTCGTGGTTCTTGTCAATCTTTGTTGGTATTCATCTGATGAATTTATTTCAGTCAGCTCGATCTTTCTTCTTTAATGCAAAAAGATTTTCTCTTCAAAGACAAGAACTTTTCGTGGTTTTGTTGGTTTTCACCAAAAGAACATATTTCAGCGCGCAAGAAGTTTTTTCTTTAACAGCTTAAGATTTTGCCTTAAAATACAAGAACTTTTCGTGATTCTTGTCAATTTTTGTTGGTTTTCATCCAATGAACTTATTTCAGTCAACTAGATCTTTCTTCTTCAAAGCAAAAAGATTTTATCTTCAAATACAAGAACTTTTCGAAGTTTTCTTGGTTTTCAGCAAATGAACATATTTCAGCGAGCTGGAAGTTTTTTCTTTCACAGCTCAAGATTTTTCTTAAAATACAAGAACTTTTCGTGGTTCTTGTCAATTTTTGTTGGTTTTCATCCAATGAACTTATTTCAGTCAGCTCGATCTTTCTTCTTTAATGCAAAAAGATTTTATCTTCAAATGCAAGAACTTTTCGTGGTTTTCTTGGTTTTCAGCAAATGAACATATTTCAGCGAGCTGGAAGTTTTTTCTTTAATAGCTCAAGATTTTATCTTAAAATACAAGAACTTTTCGTTGTTCTGATCAATTTTTGTTGGTTTTGATCCAATGAACTTATTTCAGTCAGCTGGATCTTTCTTTAATGCAAAAAGATTTTACCTTCAAATACAAGAACTTTTCGTTGTTCTGATCAATTTTTGTTGGTTTTCATCAAATGAACTTATTTCAGTCAGCTGGATCTTTCTTCTTTCATGCAAAAACCTGTTTTCTTCAAATACAAGAACTTTTCGTGGTTTTGTTGGTTTTCAGCAAATGAACATATTTCAGCGAGCTGGAAGTTTTTTCTTTAATAGCTTAAGTTTTTATCTTAAAATACAAGAACTTTTCGTGGTTCTTGTCAATTTTTGTTGGTTATGATCCAATGAACTTATTTCAGTCAGCTGGATCATTCTTCTTTAATGCAAAAAGATTTTATCTTCAAATACAAGAACTTTTAGTGGTTTTGTTGGTTTTCAGCAAATGAACATATTTCAGCGAGCTGGAAGTTTTTACTTTAATAGCTGAAGAATTTATCTTAAAATACAAGAACTTTTCGTGGTTCTTGTCAATTTTTGTTGGTTTTCATCCAATGAACTTATTTCAGTCAGCTAGATCTTTCTTCTTCAAAGCAAAAAGATTTTATCTTCAAATACAAGAACTTTTCGTGGTTTTGTTGTATTTCAGCAAATGGACATCTTTCAGCGAGCGAGAAGTTTTTTCTTTAATAGCTTAAGATTTAATCTTAAAATACAAGCACTTTTCGTGGTTCTTGTCAATTTTTGTTGGTTTTCATCTAACAATTTCAGTCAGCTGGATCTTTCTTCTTTAATGCAAAAAGATTTTATCTTAAAATACAAGAACTTTTCGTGGTTCTTGTCAATTTTTGTTGGTTTTCATCTAATGAACTTATTTCAGTCAGCTAGTTCTTTTTTCTTTAATGCAAAAAGATTTTATCTTCAAATACAAGAACTTTTCGTGGTTTCGTTGAATTTCAGCAAATGAACATATTTCAGCGAGCTGTAAGTTTTTTCTTTAATAGCTTAAGATTTTATCTTAAAATACAAGAACTTTTCGTGGTTCTTGTCAATTTTTGTTGGTTTTCATCTAACAATTTCAGTCAGCTGGATCTTTCTTCTTTAATGCAAAAAGATTTTATCTTCAAATACAAGAACTTTTTGTGGTTTTGTTGGTTTTCAGCAAATGAACATATTTCAGCGAGCGAGAAGTTTTATCTTTGATAGCGTAAGATTTTATCTTAAAATACAAGATCTTTTCGTGGTTCTGATCAATTTTTGTTGTTTTTCATCTGATGAACATTTTTCAGTCAGCAAGATCTTTCTTCTTTAATGCAAAAAGATGTTATCATCAAATACAAGAACGTTTCGTGGTTTTGTTGGTTTTCAGCAAATGAACATATTTCAGCGAGCTGGAAGTTTTTTCTTTAATAGCTTAAGATTTTATCTTAAAATACAAAAACTTTTCGTGGTTCTTGTCAATTTTTGTTGGTTTTGATCTATTTAACTGATTTCAGTCAGCAAGATCTTCCTTCTTCAAAGCAAAAAGATTTTATCTTCAAATACAAGAACTTTTCGTTCTTCTGATCAATTTTTGTTGGTTTTGATCCAATGAACTTATTTCAGTCAGCTGGATCTTTCTTTAATGCAAAAAGATTTTATCTTCAAATACAAGAACTTTTCGTGGTTTTGTTGGTTTTCAGCAAATGAACATATTTCAGCGAGCTATAAGTTTTTTCTTTAATAGCTTAAGATTTTATCTTAAAATACAAGAACTTTTCGTGGTTTTGTTGTATTTCAGCAAATGGACATCTTTCAGCGAGCGAGAAGTTTTTTCTTTAATAGCTTAAGATTTTATCTTAAAATACAAGAACTTTTCGTGGTTCTTGTCAATTTTTGTTGGTTTTCATCTAACAATTTCAGTCAGCTGGATCTTTCTTCTTTAATGCAAAAAGATTTTATCTTCAAATACAAGAACTTTTCGTGGTTCTTGTCAATTTTTGTTGGTTTTCATCTAATGAACTTATTTCAGTCAGCTAGTTCTTTTTTCTTTAATGCAAAAAGATTTTATCTTCAAATACAAGAACTTTTCGTGGTTTCGTTGAATTTCAGCAAATGAACATATTTCAGCGAGCTGTAAGTTTTTTCTTTAACAGCTGAAGATTTTATCTTAAAATACAAGAACTTTTCGTGGTTCTTGTCAATTTTTGTTGGTTTTCATCTAACAATTTCAGTCAGCTGGATCTTTCTTCTTTAATGCAAAAAGATTTTATCTTCAAATACAAGAACTTTTCGTGGTTCTTGTCAATTTTTGTTGGTTTTCATCTAATGAACTTATTTCAGTCAGCTAGTTCTTTTTTCTTTAATGCAAAAAGATTTTATCTTCAAATACAAGAACTTTTCGTGGTTTCGTTGAATTTCAGCAAATGAACATATTTCAGCGAGCTGTAAGTTTTTTCTTTAACAGCTGAAGATTTTATCTTAAAATACAAGATCTTTTCGTGGTTCTGATCAATTTTTGTTGTTTTTCATCTGATGAACATTTTTCAGTCAGCAAGATCTTTCTTCTTTAATGCAAAAAGATGTTATCATCAAATACAAGAACTTTTCGTGGTTTTGTTGGTTTTCAGCAAATGAACATATTTCAGCGAGCTGGAAGTTTTTTCTTTAATAGCTTAAGATTTTATCTTAAAATACAAAAACTTTTCGTGGTTCTTGTCAATTTTTGTTGGTTTTGATCTATTTAACTGATTTCAGTCAGCAAGATCTTCCTTCTTCAAAGCAAAAAGATTTTATCTTCAAATACAAGAACTTTTCGTTCTTCTGATCAATTTTTGTTGGTTTTGATCCAATGAACTTATTTCAGTCAGCTGGATCTTTCTTTAATGCAAAAAGATTTTATCTTCAAATACAAGAACTTTTCGTGGTTTTGTTGGTTTTCAGCAAATGAACATATTTCAGCGAGCTATAAGTTTTTTCTTTAATAGCTTAAGATTTATCTTAAAATACAAGAACTTTTCGTGGTTTTGTTGTATTTCTGCAAATGGACATCTTTCAGCGAGCGAGAAGTTTTTTCTTTAATAGCTTAAGATTTTATCTTAAAATACAAGAACTTTTCGTGGTTCTTGTCAATTTTTGTTGGATTCATCTAACAATTTCAGTCAGCTGGATCTTTCTTCTTTAATGCAAAAAGATTTTATCTTCAAATACAAGAACTTTTCGTGGTTCTTGTCAATTTTTGTTGGTTTTCATCTAATGAACTTACTTCAGTCAGCTAGTTCTTTTTTCTTTAATGCAAAAAGATTTTATCTTCAAATACAAGAACTTTTCGTGGTTTCGTTGGTTTTCAGCAAATGAACATATTTCAGCGAGCGAGAAGTTTTATCTTTGATAGCGTAAGATTTTATCTTAAAATACAAGAACTTTTCGTGGTTCTTGTCAATTTTTGTTGGTTTTCATCTAATGAACTTATTTCAGTCAGCTAGTTCTTTTTTCTTTAATGCAAAAAGATTTTATCTTCAAATACAAGAACTTTTCGTGGTTTCGTTGAATTTCAGCAAATGAACATATTTCAGCGAGCTGTAAGTTTTTTCTTTAATAGCTTAAGATTTTATCTTAAAATACAAGAACTTTTCATGGTTCTTGTCAATTTTTGTTGGTTTTCATCTAACAATTTCAGTCAGCTGGATCTTTCTTCTTTAATGCAAAAAGATTTTATCTTCAAATACAAGAACTTTTTGTGGTTTTGTTGGTTTTCAGCAAATGAACATATTTCAGCGAGCGAGAAGTTTTATCTTTGATAGCGTAAGATTTTATCTTAAAATACAAGATCTTTTCGTGGTTCTGATCAATTTTTGTTGTTTTTCATCTGATGAACATTTTTCAGTCAGCAAGATCTTTCTTCTTTAATGCAAAAAGATGTTATCATCAAATACAAGAACTTTTCGTGGTTTTGTTGGTTTTCAGCAAATGAACATATTTCAGCGAGCTGGAAGTTTTTTCTTTAATAGCTTAAGATTTTATCTTAAAATACAAAAACATTTCGTGGTTCTTGTCAATTTTTATTGGTTTTGATCTATTTAACTGATTTCAGTCAGCAAGATCTTCCTTCTTCAAAGCAAAAAGATTTTATCTTCAAATACAAGAACTTTTCGTTCTTCTGATCAATTTTTGTTGGTTTTGATCCAATGAACTTATTTCAGTCAGCTGGATCTTTCTTTAATGCAAAAAGATTTTATCTTCAAATACAAGAACTTTTCGTGGTTTTGTTGGTTTTCAGCAAATGAACATATTTCAGCGAGCTATAAGTTTTTTCTTTAATAGCTTAAGATTTTATCTTAAAATACAAGAACTTTTCGTGGTTTTGTTGTATTTCAGCAAATGGACATCTTTCAGCGAGCGAGAAGTTTTTTCTTTAATAGCTTAAGATTTTATCTTAAAATACAAGAACTTTTCGTGGTTCTTGTCAATTTTTGTTGGTTTTCATCTAACAATTTCAGTCAGCTGGATCTTTCTTCTTTAATGCAAAAAGATTTTATCTTCAAATACAAGAACTTTTCGTGGTTCTTGTCAATTTTTGTTGGTTTTCATCTAATGAACTTATTTCAGTCAGCTAGTTCTTTTTTCTTTAATGCAAAAAGATTTTATCTTCAAATACAAGAACTTTTCGTGGTTTCGTTGAATTTCAGCAAATGAACATATTTCAGCGAGCTGTAAGTTTTTTCTTTAACAGCTGAAGATTTTATCTTAAAATACAAGAACTTTTCGTGGTTCTTGTCAATTTTTGTTGGTTTTCATCTAACAATTTCAGTCAGCTGGATCTTTCTTCTTTAATGCAAAAAGATTTTATCTTCAAATACAAGAACTTTTTGTGGTTTTGTTGGTTTTCAGCAAATGAACATATTTCAGCGAGCGAGAAGTTTTATCTTTGATAGCGTAAGATTTTATCTTAAAATACAAGATCTTTTCGTGGTTCTGATCAATTTTTGTTGTTTTTCATCTGATGAACATTTTTCAGTCAGCAAGATCTTTCTTCTTTAATGCAAAAAGATGTTATCATCAAATACAAGAACTTTTCGTGGTTTTGTTGGTTTTCAGCAAATGAACATATTTCAGCGAGCTGGAAGTTTTTTCTTTAATAGCTTAAGATTTTATCTTAAAATACAAAAACTTTTCGTGGTTCTTGTCAATTTTTGTTGGTTTTGATCTATTTAACTGATTTCAGTCAGCAAGATCTTCCTTCTTCAAAGCAAAAAGATTTTATCTTCAAATACAAGAACTTTTCGTTCTTCTGATCAATTTTTGTTGGTTTTGATCCAATGAACTTATTTCAGTCAGCTGGATCTTTCTTTAATGCAAAAAGATTTTATCTTCAAATACAAGAACTTTTCGTGGTTTTGTTGGTTTTCAGCAAATGAACATATTTCAGCGAGCTATAAGTTTTTTCTTTAATAGCTTAAGATTTTATCTTAAAATACAAGAACTTTTCGTGGTTTTGTTGTATTTCAGCAAATGGACATCTTTCAGCGAGCGAGAAGTTTTTTCTTTAATAGCTTAAGATTTTATCTTAAAATACAAGAACTTTTCGTGGTTCTTGTCAATTTTTGTTGGTTTTCATCTAACAATTTCAGTCAGCTGGATCTTTCTTCTTTAATGCAAAAAGATTTTATCTTCAAATACAAGAACTTTTCGTGGTTCTTGTCAATTTTTGTTGGTTTTCATCTAATGAACTTATTTCAGTCAGCTAGTTCTTTTTTCTTTAATGCAAAAAGATTTTATCTTCAAATACAAGAACTTTTCGTGGTTTCGTTGAATTTCAGCAAATGAACATATTTCAGCGAGCTGTAAGTTTTTTCTTTAATAGCTTAAGATTTTATCTTAAAATACAAGAACTTTTCGTGGTTCTTGTCAATTTTTGTTGGTTTTCATCTAACAATTTCAGTCAGCTGGATCTTTCTTCTTTAATGCAAAAAGATTTTATCTTCAAATACAAGAACTTTTTGTGGTTTTGTTGGTTTTCAGCAAATGAACATATTTCAGCGAGCGAGAAGTTTTATCTTTGATAGCGTAAGATTTTATCTTAAAATACAAGATCTTTTCGTGGTTCTGATCAATTTTTGTTGTTTTTCATCTGATGAACATTTTTCAGTCAGCAAGATCTTTCTTCTTTAATGCAAAAAGATGTTATCATCAAATACAAGAACTTTTCGTGGTTTTGTTGGTTTTCAGCAAATGAACATATTTCAGCGAGCTGGAAGTTTTTTCTTTAATAGCTTAAGATTTTATCTTAAAATACAAAAACTTTTCGTGGTTCTTGTCAATTTTTGTTGGTTTTGATCTATTTAACTGATTTCAGTCAGCAAGATCTTCCTTCTTCAAAGCAAAATTTTATCTTCAAATACAAGAACTTTTCGTTCTTCTGATCAATTTTTGTTGGTTTTGATCCAATGAACTTATTTCAGTCAGCTGGATCTTTCTTTAATGCAAAAAGATTTTATCTTCAAATACAAGAACTTTTCGTGGTTTTGTTGGTTTTCAGCAAATGAACATATTTCAGCGAGCTATAAGTTTTTTCTTTAATAGCTTAAGATTTTATCTTAAAATACAAGAACTTTTCGTGGTTTTGTTGTATTTCAGCAAATGGACATCTTTCAGCGAGCGAGAAGTTTTTTCTTTGATAGCTTAAGATTTTATCTTAAAATACAAGAACTTTTCGTGGTTCTTGTCAATTTTTGTTGTTTTTCATCTAATGAACATTTTTCAGTCAGCAAGATCTTTCTTATTTAATGCAAAAAGATTTTATCTTCAAATGCAAGAACTTTTCGTGGTTTTGTTGGTTTTCAGCAAATGAACATATTTCAGCGAGCGAGAAGCTTTATCTTTGATAGCGTAAGATTTTATCTTAAAATACAAGATCTTTTCGTGGTTCTTGTCAATTTTTGTTGGTTTTGATCTATTTAACTGATTTCAGTCAGCAAGATCTTCCTTCTTCAAAGCAAAAAGATTTTATCTTCAAATACAAGAACTTTTCGTTGTTCTGATCAATTTTTGTTGGTTTTGATCCAATGAACTTATTTCAGTCAGCTGGATCTTTCTTTAATGCAAAAAGATTTTATCTTCAAATACAAGAACTTTTCGTGGTTTTCTTGGTTTTCAGCAAATGAACATATTTCAGCGAGCTGGAAGTTTTTACTTTAATAGCTTAAGATTTTATCTTAAAATACAAGAACTTTTCGTGGTTCTTGTCAATTTTTGTTGGTTTTGATCCAATGAACTTATTTCAGTCAGCGAGATCTTTCTTCTTCAAAGCAAAAAGATTTTATCTTCAAATACAAGAACTTTTCGTGGTTTTGTTGCATTTCAGCAAATGGACATCTTTCAGCGAGCGAGAAGTTTTTTCTTTAATAGCTTAAGATTTTATCTTAAAATACAAGAACTTTTCGTGGTTCATGTCAATTTTTGTTGGTTTTCATCTAACAATTTCAGTCAGCTGGATCTTTCTTCTTTAATGCAAAAAGATTTTATCTTCAAATACAAGAACTTTTCGTGGTTTTGTTGGTTTTCAGCAAATGAACATATTTCAGCGAGCTATAAGTTTTTTCTTTGATAGCTTAAGATTTTATCTTAAAATACAAGAACTTTTCGTGGTTCTTGTCAATTTTTGTTGGTTTTCATCTAATGCACTTATTTGAGTCAGCTGGATCTTTCTTCTTTCAAGCAAAAAGATTTTATCCTCAAATACAAGTACTTTTCGTGGATTTGTTGGATTTCAGCAAATGAACATATTTCAGCGAGCTGGAAGTTTTTTCTTTAACAGCTGAAGATTTTATCTTCAAATACAAGAACTTTTAGTGGTTTTGTTGGTTTTCAGCAAATGAACATATTTCAGCGAGCTGGAAGTTTTTACTTTAATAGCTTAAGATTTTATCTTAAAATACAAGAACTTTTCGTGGTTCTTGTCAATTTTTGTTGGTTTTGATCCAATGAACTTATTTCAGTTAGCTAGATCTTTCTTCTTCAAAGCAAATAGATTTTATATTCAAATACAAGAACTTTTCGTGGTTTTGTTGTATTTCAGCAAATGGACATCTTTCAGCGAGCGAGAAGTTTTTTCTTTAATAGCTTAAGATTTTATCTTAAAATACAAGAACTTTTCGTGGTTCTTGTCAATTTTTGTTGGTTTTCATCTAACAATTTCAGTCAGCTGGATCTTTCTTCTTTAATGCAAAAAGATTTTATCTTCAAATACAAGAACTTTTCGTGGTTTTGTTGGTTTTCAGCAAATGAACATATTTCAGCGAGCTGGAAGTTTTTTCTTTAACAGCTGAAGATTTTATCTTAAAATAGAAGAAATTTTCGTGGTTCTTATCAATTTTTGTTGGTTTTGATCCAATGAACATATTTCAGGAAGCTAGATCTTCTTCAATGCAAAAAGATTTTATCTTCAAATACATGAACTTTTCGTTGTTCTGGTCAATTGTTGTTGGTTTTCATCTGATGAACTTATTTCAGTCAGCGAGATCTTTCTTCTTGAAAGCAAAAAGATTTTATCTTCAAATACAAGAACTTTTCGTGGATTTTTTGGTTTTCAGCAAATGAACATATTTCAGAGAGCAAGAAGTTTTATCTTTGATACCGTAAGATTTTATCTTAAAATACAAGAACTTTTCGCGTTTCTTGTCAATTTTTGTTGTTTTTCATCCAATGAACTTATTTCAGTCAGCTGGATCTTCTTTAATGCAAAAAGATTTTATCCTCAAATACAAGAACATTTTGTGGTTTTGTTGGTTTTCAGCAAATGTACATATTTAAGCGAGCTGGAAGTTTTTTCTTCAATAGCTTAAGATTTTATCTTAAAATACAAGAACTTTTCGTGGTTCTGATCAATTTTTGTTGGTTTTCATCTAATGAACTTATTTCAGTCAGCTTGTGCTTTCTTCTTTATGCAAAAAGGTCTTATCTTCAAATACAATAACTTTTCGTGCTTTTGTTGGTTTTCAGCAAATGAACATATTTCAGCGAGCTGGAAGTTTTTTCTTCAATAGCTCAAGATTTTATCTTAAAATACAAGAACTTTTCGTGGTTTTGTTGGATTTCAGCAAATGAACATATTTCAGCGAGCGAGAAGTTTTTTCTTTCATAGCTTAAGATTTTATCTTAAAATACAAGAACCTTTCGTGGTTCTGGTCAATTTTTGTTGGTTTTCATCCAATGAACTTATTTCAGTCAGCTGGATCTTTCTTCTTCAATGCCAAAAGATTTTATCTTCAAATACAAGAACTTTTCGTGGTTTTGTTGGTTTTCAGCGAATGAGCATATTTCAGCGAGCTGGAAGTTTTTTCTTCAATAGCTTAAGATTTTATCTTAAAATACAAGAACTTTTCGTGGTTCTTGTCAATTTTTGTTGGTTTTCATCCAATGAACTTATTTCAGTCAGCTAGATCTTTCTTCTTCAAAGCAAAAAGATTTTATCTTCAAATACAAGAACTTTTCGTGGTTCTTGTCAATTTTTGTTGGTTTTCATCCAATGAACTCATTTCAGTCAGCTAGATCTTTCTTCTTCAAAGCAAAAAGATTTTATCTTCAAATACAAGAACTTTTCGTGGTTTTGTTGGTTTTCACCAAATGAACATATTTCAGCGACCTGGAAGTTTTTTCATTAATAGCGTAAGATTTTATCTTAAAATACAAGACCTTTTTGTGGTTGTTGTCAATTTTTGTTGGTTTTCATTTGATGAACTTATTTCAGTCAGCTGGAGCTTTCTTCTTTAATGCAAAAAGGTTTCATCTTCAAATACAAGAACTTTTCGTGGTTTTGTTGGTTTTCAGCAAATGAACATATTTCAGCGAGCTGGAAGTTTTTTCTTTAATAGCTCAAGATTTTATCTTAAAATACAAGAACTTTTCGTGGTTCTTGTCAATTTTTGTTGGTTTTGATCTAATGAACTTATTTCAGTCAGCGAGATCTTTCTTCTTCAAAGCAAAAAGATTTTATCTTCAAATACAAGAACTTTTCGTGGTTTTGTTGTATTTCAGCAAATGGACATCTTTCAGCGAGCGAGAAGTTTTTTCTTTGATAGTTTAAGATTTTATCTTAAAATACAAGAACTTTTCGTGGTTCTTGTAAATTTTTGTTGGTTTTCATCTAACAATTTCAGTTAGCTGGATCTTTCTTCTTTAATGCAAAAAGGTCTTATCTTCAAATACAAGAACTTTTCGTGGTTTTGTTGGTTTTCAGCAAATGAACATATTTCAGCGAGATGGAAGTTTTTTCTTCAATCGCTCAAGATTTTATCTTGAAATACAAGAACTTTTCGTGGTTTTTTTGGATTTCAGCAAATGAACATATTTCAGCCAGCGAGAAGTTTTTTCTTTCATAGTTTCAGATTTTATCTTAAAATACAAGAACCTTTCGTGGTTCTGGTCAATTTTTGTTGGTTTTCATCCAATGAACTTATTTCAGTCAGCTAGATCTTTCTTCTTCAAAGCAAAAAGATTTTATCTTCAAATACAAGAACTTTTCATGGTTTTGTTGTATTTCAGCAAATCGACATCTTTCAGTGAGCGAGAAGTTTTTTCTTTGATAGCTTAAGATTTTATCTTAAAATACAAGAACTTTTCGTGGTTCTTGTCAATTTTTGTTGGTTTTCATCTAATGAACTTATTTCAGTCAGCTCGTTCTTTTTTCTTTAATGCAAAAAGATTTTATCTTCAAATACAAGAACTTTTCGTGGTTTCGTTGAATTTCAGCAAATGAACATATTTCAGCGAGCTGTAAGTTTTTTCTTTAATAGCTTAAGATTTTATCTTAAAATACAAGAACTTTTCGTGGTTCTTGTCAATTTTTGTTGGTTTTCATCTAACAATTTCAGTCAGCTGGATCTTTCTTCTTTAATGCAAAAAGATTTTATCTTCAAATACAAGAACTTTTTGTGGTTTTGTTGGTTTTCAGCAAATGAACATATTTCAGCGAGCGAGAAGTTTTATCTTTGATAGCGTAAGATTTTATCTTAAAATACAAGATCTTTTCGTGGTTCTGATCAATTTTTGTTGTTTTTCATCTGATGAACATTTTTCAGTCAGCAAGATCTTTCTTCTTTAATGCAAAAAGATGTTATCATCAAATACAAGAACTTTTCGTGGTTTTGTTGGTTTTCAGCAAATGAACATATTTCAGCGAGCTGGAAGTTTTTTCTTTAATAGCTTAAGATTTTATCTTAAAATACAAAAACTTTTCGTGGTTCTTGTCAATTTTTGTTGGTTTTGATCTATTTAACTGATTTCAGTCAGCAAGATCTTCCTTCTTCAAAGCAAAAAGATTTTATCTTCAAATACAAGAACTTTTCGTTCTTCTGATCAATTTTTGTTGGTTTTGATCCAATGAACTTATTTCAGTCAGCTGGATCTTTCTTTAATGCAAAAAGATTTTATCTTCAAATACAAGAACTTTTCGTGGTTTTGTTGGTTTTCAGCAAATGAACATATTTCAGCGAGCTATAAGTTTTTTCTTTAATAGCTTAAGATTTTATCTTAAAATACAAGAACTTTTCGTGGTTTTGTTGTATTTCAGCAAATGGACATCTTTCAGCGAGCGAGAAGTTTTTTCTTTAATAGCTTAAGATTTTATCTTAAAATACAAGAACTTTTCGTGGTTCTTGTCAATTTTTGTTGGTTTTCATCTAACAATTTCAGTCAGCTGGATCTTTCTTCTTTAATGCAAAAAGATTTTATCTTCAAATACAAGAACTTTTCGTGGTTCTTGTCAATTTTTGTTGGTTTTCATCTAATGAACTTATTTCAGTCAGCTAGTTCTTTTTTCTTTAATGCAAAAAGATTTTATCTTCAAATACAAGAACTTTTCGTGGTTTCGTTGAATTTCAGCAAATGAACATATTTCAGCGAGCTGTAAGTTTTTTCTTTAATAGCTTAAGATTTTATCTTAAAATACAAGAACTTTTCGTGGTTCTTGTCAATTTTTGTTGGTTTTCATCTAACAATTTCAGTCAGCTGGATCTTTCTTCTTTAATGCAAAAAGATGTTATCATCAAATACAAGAACGTTTCGTGGTTTTGTTGGTTTTCAGCAAATGAACATATTTCAGCGAGCTGGAAGTTTTTTCTTTAATAGCTTAAGATTTTATCTTAAAATACAAAAACTTTTCGTGGTTCTTGTCAATTTTTGTTGGTTTTGATCTATTAAACTGATTTCAGTCAGCAAGATCTTCCTTCTTCAAAGCAAAAAGATTTTATCTTCAAATACAAGAACTTTTCGTTCTTCTGATCAATTTTTGTTGGTTTTGATCCAATGAACTTATTTCAGTCAGCTGGATCTTTCTTTAATGCAAAAAGATTTTATCTTCAAATACAAGAACTTTTCGTGGTTTTGTTGGTTTTCAGCAAATGAACATATTTCAGCGAGCTATAAGTTTTTTCTTTAATAGCTTAAGATTTTATCTTAAAATACAAGAACTTTTCGTGGTTTTGTTGTATTTCAGCAAATGGACATCTTTCAGCGAGCGAGAAGTTTTTTCTTTAATAGCTTAAGATTTTATCTTAAAATACAAGAACTTTTCGTGGTTCTTGTCAATTTTTGTTGGTTTTCATCCAATGAACTTATTTCAGTCAGCTAGATCTTTCTTATTTAATGCAAAAAGATTTTATCTTCAAATGCAAGAACTTTTCGTGGTTTTGTTGGTTTTCGGCAAATGAACATATTTCAGCGAGCGAGAAGCTTTATCTTTGATAGCGTAAGATTTTATCTTAAAATACAAGATCTTTTCGTGGTTCTGATCAATTTTTGTTGTTTTTCATCTAATGAACATTTTTCAGTCAGCAAGATCTTTCTTCTTTAATGCAAAAAGATGTTATCATCAAATACAAGAACTTTTCGTGGTTTTGTTGGTTTTCAGCAAATGAACATATTTCAGCGAGCTGGAAGTTTTTTCTTTAATAGCTTAAGATTTTATCTTAAAATACAAAAACTTTTCGTGGTTCTTGTGAATTTTTGTTGGTTTTGATCTATTTAACTGATTTCAGTCAGCAAGATCTTCCTTCTTCAAAGCAAAAAGATTTTATCTTCAAATACAAGAACTTTTCGTTGTTCTGATCAATTTTTGTTGGTTTTGATCCAATGAACTTATTTCAGTCAGCTGGATCTTTCTTTAATGCAAAAAGATTTTATCTTCAAATACAAGAACTTTTCGTGGTTTTCTTGGTTTTCAGCAAATGAACATATTTCAGCGAGCTGGAAGTTTTTACTTTAATAGCTTAAGATTTTATCTTAAAATACAAGAACTTTTCGTGGTTCTTGTCAATTTTTGTTGGTTTTGATCCAATGAACTTATTTCAGTCAGCTAGATCTTTCTTCTTCAAAGCAAAAAGATTTTATCTTCAAATACAAGAACTTTTCGTGGTTTTGTTGTATTTCAGCAAATGGACATCTTTCAGCGAGCGAGAAGTTTTTTCTTTAATAGCTTAAGATTTTATCTTAAAATACAAGAACTTTTCGTGGTTCTTGTCAATTTTTGTTGGTTTTCATCTCACAATTTCAGTCAGCTGGATCTTTCTTCTTTAATGCAAAAAGATTTTATCTTCAAATACAAGAACTTTTCGTGGTTTTGTTGGTTTTCAGCAAATGAACATATTTCAGCGAGCTATAAGTTTTTTCTTTAATAGCTTAAGATTTTATCTTAAAATACAAGAACTTTTCGTGGTTCTTGTCAATTTTTGTTGGTTTTCATCTCATGAACTTATTTCAGTCAGCTAGTTCTTTTTTCTTTAATGCAAAAAGATTTTATCTTCAAATACAAGAACTTTTCGTGGTTTCGTTGAATTTCAGCAAATGAACATATTTCAGCGAGCTGTAAGTTTTTTCTTTAATAGCTTAAGATTTTATCTTAAAATACAAGAACTTTTCGTGGTTCTTGTCAATTTTTGTTGGTTTTCATCTAACAATTTCAGTCAGCTGGATCTTTCTTCTTTAATGCAAAAAGATTTTATCTTCAAATACAAGAACTTTTTGTGGTTTTGTTGGTTTTCAGCAAATGAACATATTTCAGCGAGCGAGAAGTTTTATCTTTGATAGCGTAAGATTTTATCTTAAAATACAAGATCTTTTCGTGGTTCTGATCAATTTTTGTTGTTTTTCATCTGATGAACATTTTTCAGTCAGCAAGATCTTTCTTCTTTAATGCAAAAAGATGTTATCATCAAATACAAGAACGTTTCGTGGTTTTGTTGGTTTTCAGCAAATGAACATATTTCAGCGAGCTGGAAGTTTTTTCTTTAATAGCTTAAGATTTTATCTTAAAATACAAAAACTTTTCGTGGTTCTTGTCAATTTTTGTTGGTTTTGATCTATTAAACTGATTTCAGTCAGCAAGATCTTCCTTCTTCAAAGCAAAAAGATTTTATCTTCAAATACAAGAACTTTTCGTTCTTCTGATCAATTTTTGTTGGTTTTGATCCAATGAACTTATTTCAGTCAGCTGGATCTTTCTTTAATGCAAAAAGATTTTATCTTCAAATACAAGAACTTTTCGTGGTTTTGTTGGTTTTCAGCAAATGAACATATTTCAGCGAGCTATAAGTTTTTTCTTTAATAGCTTAAGATTTTATCTTAAAATACAAGAACTTTTCGTGGTTTTGTTGTATTTCAGCAAATGGACATCTTTCAGCGAGCGAGAAGTTTTTTCTTTAATAGCTTAAGATTTTATCTTAAAATACAAGAACTTTTCGTGGTTCTTGTCAATTTTTGTTGGTTTTCATCCAATGAACTTATTTCAGTCAGCTAGATCTTTCTTATTTAATGCAAAAAGATTTTATCTTCAAATGCAAGAACTTTTCGTGGTTTTGTTGGTTTTCGGCAAATGAACATATTTCAGCGAGCGAGAAGCTTTATCTTTGATAGCGTAAGATTTTATCTTAAAATACAAGATCTTTTCGTGGTTCTGATCAATTTTTGTTGTTTTTCATCTAATGAACATTTTTCAGTCAGCAAGATCTTTCTTCTTTAATGCAAAAAGATGTTATCATCAAATACAAGAACTTTTCGTGGTTTTGTTGGTTTTCAGCAAATGAACATATTTCAGCGAGCTGGAAGTTTTTTCTTTAATAGCTTAAGATTTTATCTTAAAATACAAAAACTTTTCGTGGTTCTTGTGAATTTTTGTTGGTTTTGATCTATTTAACTGATTTCAGTCAGCAAGATCTTCCTTCTTCAAAGCAAAAAGATTTTATCTTCAAATACAAGAACTTTTCGTTGTTCTGATCAATTTTTGTTGGTTTTGATCCAATGAACTTATTTCAGTCAGCTGGATCTTTCTTTAATGCAAAAAGATTTTATCTTCAAATACAAGAACTTTTCATGGTTTTCTTGGTTTTCAGCAAATGAACATATTTCAGCGAGCTGGAAGTTTTTACTTTAATAGCTTAAGATTTTATCTTAAAATACAAGAACTTTTCGTGGTTCTTGTCAATTTTTGTTGGTTTTGATCCAATGAACTTATTTCAGTCAGCTAGATCTTTCTTCTTCAAAGCAAAAAGATTTTATCTTCAAATACAAGAACTTTTCGTGGTTTTGTTGTATTTCAGCAAATGGACATCTTTCAGCGAGCGAGAAGTTTTTTCTTTAATAGCTTAAGATTTTATCTTAAAATACAAGAACTTTTCGTGGTTCTTGTCAATTTTTGTTGGTTTTCATCTCACAATTTCAGTCAGCTGGATCTTTCTTCTTTAATGCAAAAAGATTTTATCTTCAAATACAAGAACTTTTCGTGGTTTTGTTGGTTTTCAGCAAATGAACATATTTCAGCGAGCTATAAGTTTTTTCTTTAATAGCTTAAGATTTTATCTTAAAATACAAGAACTTTTCGTGGTTCTTGTCAATTTTTGTTGGTTTTCATCTAATGCACTTATTTGAGTCAGCTGGATCTTTCTTCTTTCATGCAAAAAGATTTTATCCTCAAATACAAGTACTTTTCGTGGATTTGTTGGATTTCAGCAAATGAACATATTTCAGCGAGCTGGAAGTTTTTTCTTTAACAGCTGAAGATTTTATCTGAAAATACAAGATCTTTTCGTGGTTCTTGTCAATTTTTGTTGGTTTTGATCCAATGAACTTATTTCAGTCAGCTCGATCTTTCTTCTTCAAAGCAAATAGATTTTATCTTCAAATACAAGAACTTTTCGTGGTTTTGTTGCATTTCAGCAAATGGACATCTTTCAGCGAGCGAGAAGTTTTTTCTTTAATAGCTTAAGATTTTATCTTAAAATACAAGAACTTTTCGTGGTTCATGTCAATTTTTGTTGGTTTTCATCTAACAATTTCAGTCAGCTGGATCTTTCTTCTTTAATGCAAAAAGATTTTATCTTCAAATACAAGAACTTTTCGTGGTTTTGTTGGTTTTCAGCAAATGAACATATTTCAGCGAGCTATAAGTTTTTTCTTTAATAGCTTAAGATTTTATCTTAAAATACAAGAACTTTTCGTGGTTCTTGTCAATTTTTGTTGGTTTTCATCTAATGCACTTATTTGAGTCAGCTGGATCTTTCTTCTTTCAAGCAAAAAGATTTTATCCTCAAATACAAGTACTTTTCGTGGATTTGTTGGATTTCAGCAAATGAACATATTTCAGCGAGCTGGAAGTTTTTTCTTTAACAGCTGAAGATTTTATCTTCAAATACAAGAACTTTTAGTGGTTTTGTTGGTTTTCAGCAAATCAACATATTTCAGCGAGCTGGAAGTTTTTACTTTAATAGCTTAAGATTTTATCTTAAAATACAAGAACTTTTCGTGGTTTTTGTCAATTTTTGTTGGTTTTGATCCAATGAACTTATTTCAGTTAGCTAGATCTTTCTTCTTCAAAGCAAATAGATTTTATATTCAAATACAAGAACTTTTCGTGGTTTTGTTGTATTTCAGCAAATGGACATCTTTCAGCGAGCGAGAAGTTTTTTCTTTAATAGCTTAAGATTTTATCTTAAAATACAAGAACTTTTCGTGGTTCTTGTCAATTTTTGTTGGTTTTCATCTAACAATTTCAGTCAGCTGGATCTTTCTTCTTTAATGCAAAAAGATTTTATCTTCAAATACAAGAACTTTTCGTGGTTTTGTTGGTTTTCAGCAAATGAACATATTTCAGCGAGCTGGAAGTTTTTTCTTTAACAGCTGAAGATTTTATCTTAAAATACAAGAAATTTTCGTGGTTCTTATCAATTTTTGTTGGTTTTGATCCAATGAACATATTTCAGGAAGCTAGATCTTCTTCAATGCAAAAAGATTTTATCTTCAAATAAATGAACTTTTCGTTGTTCTGGTCAATTGTTGTTGGTTTTCATCTGATGAACTTATTTCAGTCAGCGAGATCTTTCTTCTTGAAAGCAAAAAGATTTTATCTTCAAATACAAGAACTTTTCGTGGATTTTTTGGTTTTCAGCAAATGAACATATTTCAGAGAGCAAGAAGTTTTATCTTTGATACCGTAAGATTTTATCTTAAAATACAAGAACTTTTCGCGTTTCTTGTCAATTTTTGTTGTTTTTCATCCAATGAACTTATTTCAGTCAGCTGGATCTTCTTTAATGCAAAAAGATTTTATCCTCAAATACAAGAACATTTCGTGGTTTTGTTGGTTTTCAGCAAATGTACATATTTAAGCGAGCTGGAAGTTTTTTCTTCAATAGCTTAAGATTTTATCTTAAAATACAAGAACTTTTCGTGGTTCTTATCAATTTTTGTTGGTTTTCATCTAATGAACTTATTTCAGTCAGCTTGTGCTTTCTTCTTTATGCAAAAAGGTCTTATCTTCAAATACAATAACTTTTCGTGCTTTTGTTGGTTTTCAGCAAATGAACATATTTCAGCGAGCTGGAAGTTTTTTTCTTCAATAGCTCAAGATTTTATCTTAAAATACAAGAACTTTTCGTGGTTTTGTTGGATTTCAGCAAATGAACATATTTCAGCGAGCGAGAAGTTTTTTCTTTCATAGCTTAAGATTTTATCTTAAAATACAAGAAGCTTCGTGGTTCTGGTCAATTTTTGTTGGTTTTCATCCAATGAACTTATTTCAGTCAGCTGGATCTTTCTTCTTCAATGCCAAAAGATTTTATCTTCAAATACAAGAACTTTTCGTGGTTTTGTTGGTTTTCAGCAAATGAGCATATTTCAGCGAGCTGGAAGTTTTTTCTTCAATAGTTTAAGATTTTATCTTAAAATACAAGAACTTTTCGTGGTTCTTGTCAATTTTTGTTGGTCTTCAGCAAATGAACATATTTCAGCGACCTGGAAGTTTTTTCATTAATAGCGTAAGATTTTATCTTAAAATACAAGACCTTTTTGTGGTTCTTGTCAATTTTTGTTGGTTTTCATCTAATGCACTTATTTGAGTCAGCTGGATCTTTCTTCTTTCATGCAAAAAGATTTTATCCTCAAATACAAGTACTTTTCGTGGATTTGTTGGATTTCAGCAAATGAACATATTTCAGCGAGCTGGAAGTTTTTTCTTTAACAGCTGAAGATTTTATCTGAAAATACAAGATCTTTTCGTGGTTCTTGTCAATTTTTGTTGGTTTTGATCCAATGAACTTATTTCAGTCAGCTCGATCTTTCTTCTTCAAAGCAAATAGATTTTATCTTCAAATACAAGAACTTTTCGTGGTTTTGTTGCATTTCAGCAAATGGACATCTTTCAGCGAGCGAGAAGTTTTTTCTTTAATAGCTTAAGATTTTATCTTAAAATACAAGAACTTTTCGTGGTTCATGTCAATTTTTGTTGGTTTTCATCTAACAATTTCAGTCAGCTGGATCTTTCTTCTTTAATGCAAAAAGATTTTATCTTCAAATACAAGAACTTTTCGTGGTTTTGTTGGTTTTCAGCAAATGAACATATTTCAGCGAGCTATAAGTTTTTTCTTTAATAGCTTAAGATTTTATCTTAAAATACAAGAACTTTTCGTGGTTCTTGTCAATTTTTGTTGGTTTTCATCTAATGCACTTATTTGAGTCAGCTGGATCTTTCTTCTTTCAAGCAAAAAGATTTTATCCTCAAATACAAGTACTTTTCGTGGATTTGTTGGATTTCAGCAAATGAACATATTTCAGCGAGCTGGAAGTTTTTTCTTTAACAGCTGAAGATTTTATCTTCAAATACAAGAACTTTTAGTGGTTTTGTTGGTTTTCAGCAAATGAACATATTTCAGCGAGCTGGAAGTTTTTACTTTAATAGCTTAAGATTTTATCTTAAAATACAAGAACTTTTCGTGGTTCTTGTCAATTTTTGTTGGTTTTGATCCAATGAACTTATTTCAGTTAGCTAGATCTTTCTTCTTCAAAGCAAATAGATTTTATATTCAAATACAAGAACTTTTCGTGGTTTTGTTGTATTTCAGCAAATGGACATCTTTCAGCGAGCGAGAAGTTTTTTCTTTAATAGCTTAAGATTTTATCTTAAAATACAAGAACTTTTCGTGGTTCTTGTCAATTTTTGTTGGTTTTCATCTAACAATTTCAGTCAGCTGGATCTTTCTTCTTTAATGCAAAAAGATTTTATCTTCAAATACAAGAACTTTTCGTGGTTTTGTTGGTTTTCAGCAAATGAACATATTTCAGCGAGCTGGAAGTTTTTTCTTTAACAGCTGAAGATTTTATCTTAAAATACAAGAAATTTTCGTGGTTCTTATCAATTTTTGTTGGTTTTGATCCAATGAACATATTTCAGGGAGCTAGATCTTCTTCAATGCAAAAAGATTTTATCTTCAAATACATGAACTTTTCGTTGTTCTGGTCAATTGTTGTTGGTTTTCATCTGATGAACTTATTTCAGTCAGCGAGATCTTTCTTCTTGAAAGCAAAAAGATTTTATCTTCAAATACAAGAACTTTTCGTGGATTTTTTGGTTTTCAGCAAATGAACATATTTCAGAGAGCAAGAAGTTTTATCTTTGATACCGTAAGATTTTATCTTAAAATACAAGAACTTTTCGCGTTTCTTGTCAATTTTTGTTGTTTTTCATCCAATGAACTTATTTCAGTCAGCTGGATCTTCTTTAATGCAAAAAGATTTTATCCTCAAATACAAGAACATTTCGTGGTTTTGTTAGTTTTCAGCAAATGTACATATTTAAGCGAGCTGGAAGTTTTTTCTTCAATAGCTTAAGATTTTATCTTAAAATACAAGAACTTTTCGTGGTTCTTATCAATTTTTGTTGGTTTTCATCTAATGAACTTATTTCAGTCAGCTTGTGCTTTCTTCTTTATGCAAAAAGGTCTTATCTTCAAATACAATAACTTTTCGTGCTTTTGTTGGTTTTCAGCAAATGAACATATTTCAGCGAGCTGGAAGTTTTTTTCTTCAATAGCTCAAGATTTTATCTTAAAATACAAGAACTTTTCGTGGTTTTGTTGGATTTCAGCAAATGAACATATTTCAGCGAGCGAGAAGTTTTTTCTTTCATAGCTTAAGATTTTATCTTAAAATACAAGAAGCTTCGTGGTTCTGGTCAATTTTTGTTGGTTTTCATCCAATGAACTTATTTCAGTCAGCTGGATCTTTCTTCTTCAATGCCAAAAGATTTTATCTTCAAATACAAGAACTTTTCGTGGTTTTGTTGTATTTCAGCAAATGGACATCTTTCAGCGAGCGAGAAGTTTTTTCTTTGATAGTTTAAGATTTTATCTTAAGATACAAGAACTTTTCATGGTTCTTGTAAATTTTTGTTGGTTTTCATCTAACAATTTCAGTTAGCTGGATCTTTCTTCTTTAATGCAAAAAGGTCTTATCTTCAAATACAAGAACTTTTCGTGGTTTTGTTGGTTTTCAGCAAATGAACATATTTCAGCGAGATGGAAGTTTTTTCTTCAATCGCTCAAGATTTTATCTTGAAATACAAGAACTTTTCGTGGTTTTGTTGGATTTCAGCAAATGAACATATTTCAGCCAGCGAGAAGTTTTTTCTTTCATAGTTTCAGATTTTATCTTAAAATACAAGAACCTTTCGTGGTTCTGGTCAATTTTTGTTGGTTTTCATGCAATGAACTTATTTCAGTCAGCTGGATCTTTCTTCTTCAATGCAAAAAGATTTTATCTTCAAATACAAGAACTTTTCGTGGTTTTGTTGGTTTTCAGCAAATGAACATATTTCAGCGAGCTGGAAGTTTTTACTTTAATAGCTTAACATTTTATCTTAAAATACAAGAACTTTTCGTGGTTCTTGTCAATTTTTGTTGGTTTTGATCCAATGAACTTATTTCAGTCAGCTAGATCTTTCTTCTTCAAAGCAAAAAGATTTTATCTTCAAATACAAGAACTTTTCGTGGTTTTGTTGTATTTCAGCAAATCGACATCTTTCAGCGAGCGAGAAGTTTTTTCTTTAATAGCTTAAGATTTTATCTTAAAATACAATAACTTTTCGTGGTTTTGTTGGTTTTCAGCAAACAAACATATTTCAGCGAATGATAAGTTTTTTCTTTAATAGCCTAAGATTTTATCTTAAAATACAAGAACTTTTCGTGGTTCTTGTCAATTTTTGTTGGTTTTCATCTCATGAACTTATTTCAGTCAGCCAGATCTTTCTTCTTTAATGCAAAAAGATTTTCTCTTCAAAGACAAGAACTTTTCGTGGTTTTGTTGGTTTTCAGCAAAAGAACATATTTCAGCGAGGCAGAAGTTTTTTATTTAATAGCTTAAGATTTTATCTTAAAATACAAAAACTTTTCGTGGTTCTTGTCAATTTTTGTTGGTTTTGATCTATTTAACTTATTTCAGTCAGCAAGATCTTCCTTCTTCAAAGCAAAAAGATTTTATCTTCAAATACAATAACTTTTCGTGGTTTTGTTGGTTTTCAGCAAACAAACATATTTCAGCGAATGATAAGTTTTTTCTTTGATAGCGTAAGATTTTATCTTAAAATACAAGAACTTTTCGTGGTTCTTGTCAATTTTTGTTGGTTTTCATCTAACAATTTCAGTTAGCTGGATCTTTCTTCTTTCATGCAAAAAGGTCTTATCTTCAAATACAAGAACTTTTCGTGGTTTTGTTGGTTTTCAGCAAATGAACATATTTCAGTGAGCTGGAAGTTTTTTCTTTAATAGCTCAACATTTTATCTTAAAATACAAGAACTTTTCGTGGTTCTTGTCAATTTTTGTTGGTTTTGATCCAATGAACTTATTTCAGTTAGCTGGATCTTTCTTTAATGCAAAAAGATTTCATCTTCAAATACAAGAACTTTTCGTGGTTTTCTTGGCTTTCAGCAAATGAACATATTTCAGCGAGCTGGAAGTTTTTTCTTTAATAGCTCAAGATTTTATCTTAAAATACAAGAACTTTTCGTTGTTCTGATCAATTTTTGTTGGTTTTCATCAAATGAACTCATTTCAGTCAGCTGGATCTTTCTTCTTTCATGCAAAAACCTGTTTTCTTCAAATACAAGAACTTTTCGTGGTTTTGTTGGTTTTCAGCAAAAGAACATATTTCAGCGAGCTGGAAGTTTTTTCTTTAATAGCTTAAGTTTTTATCTTAAAATACAAGAACTTTTCGTGGTTCTGGTCAATTGTTGTTGGTTTTCATCTGATGAACTTATTTCAGTCAGCGAGATCTTTCTTCTTGAAAGCAAAAAGATTTTATCTTCAAATACAAGAACTTTTCGTGGATTTTTTGGTTTTCAGCAAATGAACATATTTCAGAGAGCAAGAAGTTTTATCTTTGATACCGTAAGATTTTATCTTAAAATACAAGAACTTTTCGCGTTTCTTGTCAATTTTTGTTGTTTTTCATCCAATGAACTTATTTCAGTCAGCTGGATCTTCTTTAATGCAAAAAGATTTTATCCTCAAATACAAGAACATTTCGTGGTTTTGTTGGTTTTCAGCAAATGTACATATTTAAGCGAGCTGGAAGTTTTTTCTTCAATAGCTTAAGATTTTATCTTAAAATACAAGAACTTTTCGTGGTTCTTATCAATTTTTGTTGGTTTTCATCTAATGAACTTATTTCAGTCAGCTTGTGCTTTCTTCTTTATGCAAAAAGGTCTTATCTTCAAATACAATAACTTTTCGTGCTTTTGTTGGTTTTCAGCAAATGAACATATTTCAGCGAGCTGGAAGTTTTTTTCTTCAATAGCTCAAGATTTTATCTTAAAATACAAGAACTTTTCGTGGTTTTGTTGGATTTCAGCAAATGAACATATTTCAGCGAGCGAGAAGTTTTTTCTTTCATAGCTTAAGATTTTATCTTAAAATACAAGAAGCTTCGTGGTTCTGGTCAATTTTTGTTGGTTTTCATCCAATGAACTTATTTCAGTCAGCTGGATCTTTCTTCTTCAATGCCAAAAGATTTTATCTTCAAATACAAGAACTTTTCGTGGTTTTGTTGGTTTTCAGCAAATGAGCATATTTCAGCGAGCTGGAAGTTTTTTCTTCAATAGTTTAAGATTTTATCTTAAAATACAAGAACTTTTCGTGGTTCTTGTCAATTTTTGTTGGTCTTCAGCAAATGAACATATTTCAGCGACCTGGAAGTTTTTTCATTAATAGCGTAAGATTTTATCTTCAAATACAAGAACTTTTCGTGGTTTTGTTGGTTTTCAGCAAATGAACATATTTCAGCGAGCTGGAAGTTTTTTCTTTAACAGCTGAAGATTTTATCTTAAAATACAAGAAATTTTCGTGGTTCTTATCAATTTTTGTTGGTTTTGATCCAATGAACATATTTCAGGGAGCTAGATCTTCTTCAATGCAAAAAGATTTTATCTTCAAATACATGAACTTTTCGTTGTTCTGGTCAATTTTTGTTGGTTTTCATCTGATGAACTTATTTCAGTCAGCGACATCTTTCTTCTTCAAAGCAAAAAGATTTTATCTTCAAATACAAGAACTTTTCGTGGATTTTTTGGTTTTCAGCAAATGAACATATTTCAGAGAGCAAGAAGTTTTATCTTTGATAGCGTAAGATTTTATCTTAAAATACAAGAACTTTTCGCGTTTCTTGTCAATTTTTGTTGTTTTTCATCCAATGAACTTATTTCAGTCAGCTGGATCTTCTTTAATGCAAAAAGATTTTATCCTCAAATACAAGAACATTTCGTGGTTTTGTTCGTTTTCAGCAAATGTACATATTTAAGTGAGCTGGAAGTTTTTTCTTCAATAGCTTAAGATTTTATCTTAAAATACAAGAACTTTTCGTGGTTCTTATCAATTTTTGTTGGTTTTCATCTGATGAACTTATTTCAGTCAGCTTGTGCTTTCTTCTTTATGCAAAAAGGTCTTCTCTTCAAATACTTTTCGTGCTTTTGTTGGTTTTCAGCAAATGAACATATTTCAGCGAGCTGGAAGTTTTTTCTTCAATAGCTCAAGATTTTATCTTAAAATACAAGAACTTTTCGTGGTTTTGTTGGATTTCAGCAAATGAACATATTTCAGCGAGCGAGAAGTTTTTTCTTTCATAGCTTAAGATTTTATCTTAAAATACAAGAACCTTTCGTGGTTCTGGTCAATTTTTGTTGGTTTTCATCCAATGAACTTATTTCAGTCAGCTGGATCTTTCTTCTTCAATGCCAAAAGATTTTATCTTCAAATACAAGAACTTTTCGTGGTTTTGTTGGTTTTCAGCAAATGAGCATATTTCAGCGAGCTGGAAGTTTTTTCTTCAATAGCTTAAGATTTTATCTTAAAATACAAGAACTTTTCGTGGTTCTTGTCAATTTTTGTTGGTTTTCATCCAATGAACTTATTTCAGTCAGCTAGATCTTTCTTCTTCAAAGCAAAAAGATTTTATCTTCAAACACAAGAACTTTTCGTGGTTTTGTTGGTTTTCAGCAAATGAACACATTTCAGCGAGCTGGAAGTTTTTTCATTAATAGCGTAAGATTTTATCTTAAAATACAAGACCTTTTCGTGGTTCTTGTCAATTTTTGTTGGTTTTCATTTGATGAACTTATTTCAGTCAGCTGGAGCTTTCTTCTTTAATGCAAAAAGGTTTTATCTTCAAATACAAGAACTTTTCGTGATTTTGTTGGTTTTCAGCAAATGAACATATTTCAGCGAGGTGGAAGTTTTTTCTTTAATAGCTCAAGATTTTATCTTAAAATACAAGAACTTTTCGTGGTTCTTGTCAATTTTTGTTGGTTTTGATCTAATGAACTTATTTCAGTCAGCTAGATCTTTCTTCTTCAAAGCAAAAAGATTTTATCTTCAAATAAGAACATAAGAACATAAGAAATTGGAGCAGGAGTAGGTCAATCGGCCCCTCGAGCCTGCTCCGCCATTCAATACGATCATGGCTGATCTGATCCCAACCACAAATCTAAAGAACACAAGTCGGAGCAGGACCCGGCCACATAGCCCCTGGGCCCTCTCCGCCACCCACAGGGCATTGACCGATCCGAACTCAGCTTCATGTCCAATTTCCTGCCCGCTCCCCATAACCCCTAATTCCCTTTACTTCTAGGAAACTGTCTATTTCTGTTTTAAATTTATCTAATGATGTAGCTTCCACAGCTTCCTGGGGCAGCAAATTCCACAGACCTACCACCCTCTGAGTGAAGAAGTTTCTCCTCATCTCAGTTTTGAAAGAGCAGCCCCTTATTCTAAGATTATGCCCCCTAGTTCTAGTTTCACCCATCTTTGGGAACATCCTGACTGCATCCACCCGATCAAGACCCTTCACAATCTTATATGTTTCAATAAGATCGCCTCTCATTCTTCTGAACTCCAATGAGTAGAGTCCCAATCTACTCAACCTCTCCTCATATGTCCGCCCCCTCATCCCCGGGATTAACCGAGTGAACCTTCTTTGTACTGCCTCGAGAGCAAGTATGTCTTTTCTTAAGTATGGAGACCAAAACTGTATGCAGTATTCCAGGTGCGGTCTCACCAATACCTTATATAACTGCAGCAATACCTCCTTGTTTTTATATTCTATCCCCCTAGCAATAAAAGCCAACATTCCGTTGGCTTTCTTGATCACCTGCTGCACCTGCATACCAACTTTTTGATTTTCTTGCACTCGGACCCCCAGATCCCTTTGTACTGCAGTACTTTCCAGTCTCTCGCCATTAAGAAAATAACTTGCTCTCTGATTTTTCCTGCCAAAGTGCATAACCTCACATTTTCCAATATTATATTGCATCTGCCAAATCTCCGCCCACTCACCCAGCCTGTCTATATCCCCTTGCAGGTTTTTTATGTCCTCCTCACTCTCTACTTTCCCTCCCATCTTTGTATCATCTGCAAATTTTGATATGTTGCACTCGGTCCCCTCCTCCAAATCGTTAATATAGATTGTAAAGAGTTGGGGACCCAGCACCGACCCCTGTGGAACACCACTGGTTACTGGTTGCCAGTCCGAAAATGAACCATTTATCCCAACTCTGCTTCCTGTTTGATAACCAATCCTCCACCCATGCCAGAATATTACCCCCAATCCCGTGAAATACAAGAACTTTTCGTGGTTTTGTTGTATTTCAGCAAATGGACATCTTTCAGTGAGCGAGAAGTTTTTTCTTTGATAGTTTAAGATTTTATCTTGAAATACAAGAACTTTTCGTGGTTCTTGTAAATTTCTGTTGGTTTTCATCTAACAATTTCAGTTAGCTGGATCTTTCTTCTTTAATGCAAAAAGATTTTATCTTCAAATACAAGAACTTTTCGTGGATTTTTTGGTTTTCAGCAAATGAACATATTTCAGAGAGCAAGAAGTTTTATCTTTGATAGCGTAAGATTTTATCTTAAAATACAAGAACTTTTCGCGTTTCTTGTCAATTTTTGTTGTTTTTCATCCAATGAACTTATTTCAGTCAGCTGGATCTTCTTTAATGCAAAAAGATTTTATCCTCAAATACAAGAACATTTCGTGGTTTTGTTCGTTTTCAGCAAATGTACATATTTAAGTGAGCTGGAAGTTTTTTCTTCAATAGCTTAAGATTTTATCTTAAAATACAAGAACTTTTCGTGGTTCTTATCAATTTTTGTTGGTTTTCATCTAATGAACTTATTTCAGTCAGCTTGTGCTTTCTTCTTTATGCAAAAAGGTCTTCTCTTCAAATACTTTTCGTGCTTTTGTTGGTTTTCAGCAAATGAACATATTTCAGCAAGCTGGAAGTTTTTTCTTCAATAGCTCAAGACTTTATCTTAAAATACAAGAACTTTTCGTGGTTTTGTTGGATTTCAGCAAATGAACATATTTCAGCGAGCGAGAAGTTTTTTCTTTCATAGCTTAAGATTTTATCTTAAAATACAAGAACCTTTCGTGGTTCTGGTCAATTTTTGTTGGTTTTCATCCAATGAACTTATTTCAGTCAGCTGGATCTTTCTTCTTCAATGCCAAAAGATTTTATCTTCAAATACAAGAACTTTTCGTGGTTTTGTTGGTTTTCAGCAAATGAGCATATTTCAGCGAGCTGGAAGTTTTTTCTTCAATAGCTTAAGATTTTATCTTAAAATACAAGAACTTTTCGTGGTTCTTGTCAATTTTTGTTGGTTTTCATCCAATGAACTTATTTCAGTCAGCTAGATCTTTCTTCTTCAAAGCAAAAACATTTTATCTTCAAACACAAGAACTTTTCGTGATTTTGTTGGTTTTCAGCAAATGAACACATTTCAGCGAGCTGGAAGTTTTTTCATTAATAGCGTAAGATTTTATCTTAAAATACAAGACCTTTTCGTGGTTCTTGTCAATTTTTGTTGGTTTTCATTTGATGAACTTATTTCAGTCAGCTGGAGCTTTCTTCTTTAATGCAAAAAGGTTTTATCTTCAAATACAAGAACTTTTCGTGGTTTTGTTGGTTTTCAGCAAATGAACATATTTCAGCGAGGTGGAAGTTTTTTCTTTAATAGCTCAAGATTTTATCTTAAAATACAAGAACTTTTCGTGGTTCTTGTCAATTTTTGTTGGTTTTGATCTAATGAACTTATTTCAGTCAGCTAGATCTTTCTTCTTCAAAGCAAAAAGATTTTATCTTCAAATAAGAACATAAGAACATAAGAAATTGGAGCAGGAGTAGGCCAATCGGCCCCTCGAGCCTGCTCCGCCATTCAATAAGATCATGGCTGATCTGATCCCAACCACAAATCTAAAGAACACAAGTCGGAGCAGGACCCGGCCACATAGCCCCTGGGCCCTCTCCGCCACCCACAGGGCATTGACCGATCCGAACTCAGCTTCATGTCCAATTTCCTGCCCGCTCCCCATAACCCCTAATTCCCTTTACTTCTAGGAAACTGTCTATTTCTGTTTTAAATTTATCTAATGATGTAGCTTCCACAGCTTCCTGGGGCAGCAAATTCCACAGACCTACCACCCTCTGAGTGAAGAAGTTTCTCCTCATCTCAGTTTTGAAAGAGCAGCCCCTTATTCTAAGATTATGCCCCCTAGTTCTAGTTTCACCCATCTTTGGGAACATCCTTACTGCATCCACCCGATCAAGACCCTTCACAATCTTATATGTTTCAATAAGATCGCCTCTCATTCTTCTGAACTCCAATGAGTAGAGTCCCAATCTACTCAACCTCTCCTCATATGTCCGCCCCCTCATCCCCGGGATTAACCGAGTGAACCTTCTTTGTACTGCCTCGAGAGCAAGTATGTCTTTTCTTAAGTATGGAGACCAAAACTGTATGCAGTATTCCAGGTGCGGTCTCACCAATACCTTATATAACTGCAGCAATACCTCCTTGTTTTTATATTCTATCCCCCTAGCAATAAAAGCCAACATTCCGTTGGCTTTCTTGATCACCTGCTGCACCTGCATACCAACTTTTTGATTTTCTTGCACGAGGACCCCCAGATCCCTTTGTACTGCAGTACTTTCCAGTCTCTCGCCATTAAGAAAATAACTTGCTCTCTGATTTTTCCTGCCAAAGTGCATAACCTCACATTTTCCAATACTATATTGCATCTGCCAAATCTCCGCCCACTCACCCAGCCTGTCTATATCCCCTTGCAGGTTTTTTATGTCCTCCTCACTCTCTACTTTCCCTCCCATCTTTGTATCATCTGCAAATTTTGATATGTTGCACTCGGTCCCCTCCTCCAAATCGTTAATATAGATTGTAAAGAGTTGGGGACCCAGCACCGACCCCTGTGGAACACCACTGGTTACTGGTTGCCAGTCCGAAAATGAACCATTTATCCCAACTCTCTGCTTCCTGTTTGATAACCAATCCTCCACCCATGCCAGAATATTACCCCCAATCCCGTGAAATACAAGAACTTTTCGTGGTTTTGTTGTATTTCAGCAAATGGACATCTTTCAGTGAGCGAGAAGTTTTTTCTTTGATAGTTTAAGATTTTATCTTCAAATACAAGAACTTTTCGTGGTTTTGTTGGTTTTCAGCAAATGAACATATTTCAGCGAAT
Organism: Heptranchias perlo; assembly: GCF_035084215.1. NCBI lineage: Eukaryota > Metazoa > Chordata > Chondrichthyes > Hexanchiformes > Hexanchidae > Heptranchias > Heptranchias perlo. The sequence goes on along the minus strand of NW_027139793.1, from coordinate 2,633,114 downwards.
GATAAGTTTTTTCTTTAACAGCGTAAGATTTTATCTTAAAATACAAGAACTTTTCGTGATTCTTGTCAATTTTTGTTGGTTTTCATCCAATGAACTTATTTCAGTCAGCGAGATCTTTCTTCTTCAAAGCAAAAAGATTTTATCTTCAAATACAAGAACTTTTCGTGATTTTCTTCGTTTTCAGCAAATGAACATATTTCAGCGAGCTGGAAGTTTTTTCTTTAATAGCTCAAGATTTTATCTTAAAATACAAGAACTTTTCGTTGTTCTGATCAATTTTTGTTGGTTTTGATGCAATGAACTTATTTCAGTCAGCTGTATCTTTCTTTAATGCAAAAAGATTTTATCTTCAAATACAAGAACTTTTCGTGGTTTTCTTGGTTTTCAGCAAATGAACATATTTCAGCGAGCTGGAAGTTTTTTCTTTAATAGCTCAAGATTTTATCTTAAAATACAACAACTTTTCGTTGTTCTGATCAATATTTGTTGGTTTTCATCAAATGAACTTATTTCAGTCAGCTGGATCTTTCTTCTTTCATGCAAAAACCTGTTTTCTTCAAATACAAGAACTTTTCGTGTTTTTGTTGGATTTCAGCAAATGAACATATTTCAGCGAGCGAGAAGTTTTTTCTTTCATAGCTTAAGATTTTATCTTAAAATACAAGAACCTTTCGTGGTTCTGGTCAATTTTTGTTGGTTTTCATCCAATGAACTTATTTCAGTCAGCTGGATCTTTCTTCTTCAATGCAAAAAGATTTTATCTTCAAATACAAGAACTTTTCGTGGTTTTGTTGGTTTTCAGCAAATGAGCATATTTCAGCGAGCTGGAAGTTTTTTCTTCAATAGCTTAAGATTTTATCTTAAAATACAAGAACTTTTCGTGGTTCTTGTCAATTTTTGTTGGTTTTCATCCAATGAACTTATTTCAGTCAGCTAGATCTTTCTTCTTCAAAGCAAAAACATTTTATCTTCAAACACAAGAACTTTTCGTGGTTTTGTTGTATTTCAGCAAATGGACATCTTTCAGTGAGCGAGAAGTTTTTTCTTTGATAGTTTAAGATTTTATCTTGAAATACAAGAACTTTTCGTGGTTCTTGTAAATTTTTGTTGGTTTTCATCTAACAATTTCAGTTAGCTGGATCTTTCTTCTTTAATGCAAAAAGATTTTATCTTCAAATACAAGAACTTTTCGTGGTTTTGTTGGTTTTCAGCAAATGAACATATTTCAGCGAATGATAAGTTTTTTCTTTAATCGCGTAAGATTTTATCTTAAAATACAAGAACTTTTCGTGATTCTTGTCAATTTTTGTTGGTTTTCATCCAATGAACTTATTTCAGTCAGCTAGATCTTTCTTCTTGAAAGCAAAAAGATTTTATCTTCAAATACAAGAACTTTTCGTGGTTTTCTTGGTTTTCAGCAAATGAACATATTTCAGCGAGCTGGAAGTTTTTTCTTTAATAGCTCAAGATTTTATCTTAAAATACAAGAAATTTTCGTTGTTCTGATCAATTTTTGTTGGTTTTCATCAAATGAACTTATTTCAGTCAGCTGGATCTTTCTTCTTTCATGCAAAAACCTGTTTTCTTCAAATACAAGAACTTTTCGTGGTTTTGTTGGTTTTCAGCAAAAGAACATATTTCAGCGAGCTGGAAGTTTTTTCTTTAATAGCTTAAGTTTTTATCTTAAAATACAAGAATTTTCGTGGTTCTTGTCAATTTTTGTTGGTTTTGATCCAATGAACTTATTTCAGTCAGCGGGATCTTTCTTCTTTAATGGAAAAAGATTTTATTTTCAAATACAAGAACTTTTCGTGGTTTTGTTGGATTTCAGCAAATGAACATGTTTCAGCGAGCTGGAAGTTTTTTCTTTAATAGCTTAAGATTTTATCTTAAAATACAAGAACATTTCGTGTTTCTTGTCAATTTTTGTTCGTTTTCATCCAATGAACATATTTCAGGAAGCTCGATCTTCTTTAATGCAAAAAGATTTTATCTTCAAATACATGAACTTTTCGTTGTTCTGGTCAATTTTTGTTGGTTTTCATCCAATGAACTTATTTCAGTCAGCTGGATCTTCTTTAATGCAAAAAGATTTTATCCTCAAATACAAGAACATTTCGTGGTTTTGTTGGTTTTCAGCAAATATACATATTTAAGCGAGCTGGAAGTTTTTTCTTCAATAGCTTAAGATTTTATCTTAAAATACAAGAACTTTTCGTGGTTCTTATCAATTTTTGTTGGTTTTCATCTAATGAACTTATTTCAGTCAGCTTGTGCTTTCTTCTTTATGCAAAATGGTCTTATCTTCAAATACAATAAATTTCGTGCTTTTGTTGGTTTTCAGCAAATGAACATATTTCAGCGAGCTGGAAGTTTTTTCTTCAATAGCTTAAGGTTTTATCTTAAAATACAAGAACTTTTCGTGGTTCTTGTCAATTTTTGTTGGTTTTCATCCAATGAACTTATTTCAGTCAGCTAGTTCTTTCTTCTTCAAAGCAAAAAGATTTTATCTTCAAATACAAGAACTTTTCGTGGTTTTGTTGTATTTCAGCAAATGGACATCTTTCAGTGAGCGAGAAGTTTTTTCTTTGATAGTTTAAGATTTTATCTTAAAATACAAGAACTTTTCGTGGTTCTTGTAAATTTTTGTTGGTTTTCATCTAACAATTTCAGTTAGCTGGATCTTTCTTCTTTAATGCAAAAAGGTCTTATCTTCAAATGCAAGAACTTTTCGTGGTTTTGTTGGTTTTCAGCAAATGAACATATTTCAGCGAGATGGAAGTTTTTTCTTCAGTCGCTCAAGATTTTATCTTGAAATACAAGAACTTTTCGTGGTTTTGATGGATTGCAGCAAATGAACATATTTCAGCCAGCGAGAAGTTCTTTCTTTCATATTTTCAGATTTTATCTTAAAATACAAGAACCTTTCGTGGTTCTGGTCAATTTTTGTTTGCCTTCATGTAATGAACTTATTTCAGTCAGCTGGATCTTTCTTCTTCAATGCAAAAAGATTTTATCTTCAAATACAAGAACTTTTCGTGGTTTTGTTGGTTTTCAGCAAATGAGCATATTTCAGCGAGCTGGAAGTTTTTTCTTCATTAGCTTAAGATTTTATCTTAAAATACAAGAACTTTTCGTGGTTCTTGTCAATTTTTGTTGGTTTTCATCCAATGAACTTATTTCAGTCAGCTAGATCTTTCTTCTTGAAAGCAAAAAGATTTTATCTTCAAATACAAGAACTTTTCGTGGTTTTCTTGGTTTTCAGCAAATGAACATATTTCAGCGAGCTGGTAGTTTTTTCTTTAATAGCTCAAGATTTTATCTTAAAATACAACAACTTTTCGTTGTTCTGATCAATTTTTGTTGGTTTTCATCAAATGAACTTATTTCAGTCAGCTGGATCTTTCTTCTTTCATGCAAAAACCTGTTTTCTTCAAATACAAGAACTTTTCGTGGTTTTGTTGGTTTTCAGCAAAAGAACATATTTCAGCGAGCTGGAAGTTTTTTCTTTAATAGCTCAAGATTTTATCTTAAAATACAAGAACATTTCGTGTTTCTTGTCAATTTTTGTTCGTTTTCATCCAATGAACATATTTCAGGAAGCTCGATCTTCTTTAATGCAAAAAGATTTTATCTTCAAATACATGAACTTTTCGTTGTTCTGGTCAATTTTTGTTCGTTTTGATCCAATGAACTTATTTCAGTCAGCGGGATCTTTCTTCTTTAATGGAAAAAGATTTTATTTTCAAATACAAGAACTTTTCGTGGTTTTGTTGGATTTCAGCAAATGAACATGTTTCAGCGAGCTGGAAGTTTTTTCTTTAATAGCTTAAGTTTTTATCTTAAAATACAAGAACTTTTCGTGGTTCTTGTCAATTTTTGTTCGTTTTGATCCAATGAACTTATTTCAGTCAGCGGGATCTTTCTTCTTTAATGGAAAAAGATTTTATTTTCAAATACAAGAACTTTTCGTGGTTTTGTTGGATTTCAGCAAATGAACATGTTTCAGCGAGCTGGAAGTTTTTTCTTTAATAGCTTAAGATTTTATCTTAAAATACAAGAACATTTCGTGTTTCTTGTCAATTTTTGTTCGTTTTCATCCAATGAACATATTTCAGGAAGCTCGATCTTCTTTAATGCAAAAAGATTTTATCTTCAAATACATGAACTTTTCGTTGTTCTGGTCAATTTTTGTTGGTTTTCATCCAATGAACTTATTTCAGTCAGCTGGATCTTCTTTAATGCAAAAAGATTTTATCCTCAAATACAAGAACATTTCGTGGTTTTGTTGGTTTTCAGCAAATATACATATTTAAGCGAGCTGGAAGTTTTTTCTTCAACAGCTTAAGATTTTATCTTAAAATACAAGAACTTTTCGTGGTTCTTATCAATTTTTGTTGGTTTTCATCTAATGAACTTATTTCAGTCAGCTTGTGCTTTCTTCTTTATGCAAAATGGTCTTATCTTCAAATACAATAAATTTCGTGCTTTTGTTGGTTTTCAGCAAATGAACATATTTCAGCGAGATGGAAGTTTTTTCTTCAATCGCTCAAGATTTTATCTTGAAATACAAGAACTTTTCGTGGTTTTGTTGGATTTCAGCAAATGAACATATTTCAGCCAGCGAGAATTTTTTTCTTTCATAGTTTCAGATTTTATCTTAAAATACAAGAACCTTTCGTGGTTCTGGTCAATTTTTGTTTGCCTTCATGTAATGAACTTATTTCAGTCAGCTGGATCTTTCTTCTTCAATGCAAAAAGATTTTATCTTCAAATACAAGAACTTTTCGTGGTTTTGTTGGTTTTCAGCAAATGAGCATCTTTCAGCGAGCTGGAAGTTTTTTCTTCATTAGCTTAAGATTTTATCTTAAAATACAAGAACTTTTCGTGGTTCTTGTCAATTTTTGTTGGTTTTCATCCAATGAACTTATTTCAGTCAGCTAGATCTTTCTTCTTCAAAGCAAAAAGAATTTTTCTTCAAATACAAGAACTTTTCGTGGTTTTCTTGGTTTTCAGCAAATGAACATATTTCAGCGAGCTGGAAGTTTTTTCTTTAATAGCTCAAGATTTTATCTTAAAATACAAGAAATTTTCGTTGTTCTGATCAATTTTTGTTGGTTTTCATCAAATGAACTTATTTCAGTCAGCTGGATCTTTCTTCTTTCATGCAAAAACCTGTTTTCTTCAAATACAAGAACTTTTCGTGGTTTTGTTGGTTTTCAGCAAAAGAACATATTTCAGCGAGCTGGAAGTTTTTTCTTTAATAGCTTAAGTTTTTATCTTAAAATACAAGAATTTTCGTGGTTCTTGTCAATTTTTGTTGGTTTTGATCCAATGAACTTATTTCAGTCAGCGGGATCTTTCTTCTTTAATGGAAAAAGATTTTATTTTCAAATACAAGAACTTTTCGTGGTTTTGTTGGATTTCAGCAAATGAACATGTTTCAGCGAGCTGGAAGTTTTTTCTTTAATAGCTTAAGATTTTATCTTAAAATACAAGAACATTTCGTGTTTCTTGTCAATTTTTGTTCGTTTTCATCCAATGAACATATTTCAGGAAGCTCGATCTTCTTTAATGCAAAAAGATTTTATCTTCAAATACATGAACTTTTCGTTGTTCTGGTCAATTTTTGTTGGTTTTCATCCAATGAACTTATTTCAGTCAGCTGGATCTTCTTTAATGCAAAAAGATTTTATCCTCAAATACAAGAACATTTCGTGGTTTTGTTGGTTTTCAGCAAATATACATATTTAAGCGAGCTGGAAGTTTTTTCTTCAATAGCTTAAGATTTTATCTTAAAATACAAGAACTTTTCGTGGTTCTTATCAATTTTTGTTGGTTTTCATCTAATGAACTTATTTCAGTCAGCTTGTGCTTTCTTCTTTATGCAAAATGGTCTTATCTTCAAATACAATAAATTTCGTGCTTTTGTTGGTTTTCAGCAAATGAACATATTTCAGCGAGCTGGAAGTTTTTTCTTCAATAGCTTAAGGTTTTATCTTAAAATACAAGAACTTTTCGTGGTTCTTGTCAATTTTTGTTGGTTTTCATCCAATGAACTTATTTCAGTCAGCTAGTTCTTTCTTCTTCAAAGCAAAAAGATTTTATCTTCAAATACAAGAACTTTTCGTGGTTTTGTTGTATTTCAGCAAATGGACATCTTTCAGTGAGCGAGAAGTTTTTTCTTTGATAGTTTAAGATTTTATCTTAAAATACAAGAACTTTTCGTGGTTCTTGTAAATTTTTGTTGGTTTTCATCTAACAATTTCAGTTAGCTGGATCTTTCTTCTTTAATGCAAAAAGGTCTTATCTTCAAATGCAAGAACTTTTCGTGGTTTTGTTGGTTTTCAGCAAATGAACATATTTCAGCGAGATGGAAGTTTTTTCTTCAGTCGCTCAAGATTTTATCTTGAAATACAAGAACTTTTCGTGGTTTTGATGGATTGCAGCAAATGAACATATTTCAGCCAGCGAGAAGTTCTTTCTTTCATAGTTTCAGATTTTATCTTAAAATACAAGAACCTTTCGTGGTTCTGGTCAATTTTTGTTTGCCTTCATGTAATGAACTTATTTCAGTCAGCTGGATCTTTCTTCTTCAATGCAAAAAGATTTTATCTTCAAATACAAGAACTTTTCGTGGTTTTGTTGGTTTTCAGCAAATGAGCATATTTCAGCGAGCTGGAAGTTTTTTCTTCATTAGCTTAAGATTTTATCTTAAAATACAAGAACTTTTCGTGGTTCTTGTCAATTTTTGTTGGTTTTCATCCAATGAACTTATTTCAGTCAGCTAGATCTTTCTTCTTGAAAGCAAAAAGATTTTATCTTCAAATACAAGAACTTTTCGTGGTTTTCTTGGTTTTCAGCAAATGAACATATTTCAGCGAGCTGGTAGTTTTTTCTTTAATAGCTCAAGATTTTATCTTAAAATACAACAACTTTTCGTTGTTCTGATCAATTTTTGTTGGTTTTCATCAAATGAACTTATTTCAGTCAGCTGGATCTTTCTTCTTTCATGCAAAAACCTGTTTTCTTCAAATACAAGAACTTTTCGTGGTTTTGTTGGTTTTCAGCAAAAGAACATATTTCAGCGAGCTGGAAGTTTTTTCTTTAATAGCTCAAGATTTTATCTTAAAATACAAGAACATTTCGTGTTTCTTGTCAATTTTTGTTCGTTTTCATCCAATGAACATATTTCAGGAAGCTCGATCTTCTTTAATGCAAAAAGATTTTATCTTCAAATACATGAACTTTTCGTTGTTCTGGTCAATTTTTGTTCGTTTTGATCCAATGAACTTATTTCAGTCAGCGGGATCTTTCTTCTTTAATGGAAAAAGATTTTATTTTCAAATACAAGAACTTTTCGTGGTTTTGTTGGATTTCAGCAAATGAACATGTTTCAGCGAGCTGGAAGTTTTTTCTTTAATAGCTTAAGTTTTTATCTTAAAATACAAGAACTTTTCGTGGTTCTTGTCAATTTTTGTTCGTTTTGATCCAATGAACTTATTTCAGTCAGCGGGATCTTTCTTCTTTAATGGAAAAAGATTTTATTTTCAAATACAAGAACTTTTCGTGGTTTTGTTGGATTTCAGCAAATGAACATGTTTCAGCGAGCTGGAAGTTTTTTCTTTAATAGCTTAAGATTTTATCTTAAAATACAAGAACATTTCGTGTTTCTTGTCAATTTTTGTTCGTTTTCATCCAATGAACATATTTCAGGAAGCTCGATCTTCTTTAATGCAAAAAGATTTTATCTTCAAATACATGAACTTTTCGTTGTTCTGGTCAATTTTTGTTGGTTTTCATCCAATGAACTTATTTCAGTCAGCTGGATCTTCTTTAATGCAAAAAGATTTTATCCTCAAATACAAGAACATTTCGTGGTTTTGTTGGTTTTCAGCAAATATACATATTTAAGCGAGCTGGAAGTTTTTTCTTCAACAGCTTAAGATTTTATCTTAAAATACAAGAACTTTTCGTGGTTCTTATCAATTTTTGTTGGTTTTCATCTAATGAACTTATTTCAGTCAGCTTGTGCTTTCTTCTTTATGCAAAATGGTCTTATCTTCAAATGCAATAAATTTCGTGCTTTTGTTGGTTTTCAGCAAATGAACATATTTCAGCGAGATGGAAGTTTTTTCTTCAATCGCTCAAGATTTTATCTTGAAATACAAGAACTTTTCGTGGTTTTGTTGGATTTCAGCAAATGAACATATTTCAGCCAGCGAGAATTTTTTTCTTTCATAGTTTCAGATTTTATCTTAAAATACAAGAACCTTTCGTGGTTCTGGTCAATTTTTGTTTGCCTTCATGTAATGAACTTATTTCAGTCAGCTGGATCTTTCTTCTTCAATGCAAAAAGATTTTATCTTCAAATACAAGAACTTTTCGTGGTTTTGTTGGTTTTCAGCAAATGAGCATCTTTCAGCGAGCTGGAAGTTTTTTCTTCATTAGCTTAAGATTTTATCTTAAAATACAAGAACTTTTCGTGGTTCTTGTCAATTTTTGTTGGTTTTCATCCAATGAACTTATTTCAGTCAGCTAGATCTTTCTTCTTCAAAGCAAAAAGAATTTTTCTTCAAATACAAGAACTTTTCGTGGTTTTGTTGGTTTTCAGCAAATGAACATATTTCAGCGAGCTGGAAGTTTTTTCTTTAATAGCTCAAGATTTTATCTTAAAATACAACAACTTTTCGTTGTTCTGATCAATTTTTGTTGCTTTTCATCAAATGAACTTATTTCAGTCAGCTGGATCTTTCTTCTTTCATGCAAAAACCTGTTTTCTTCAAATACAAGAACTTTTCGTGGTTTTGTTGGATTTCAGCAAATGAACATGTTTCAGCGAGCTGGAAGTTTTTTCTTTAATAGCTTAAGATTTTATCTTAAAATACAAGAACATTTCGTGTTTCTTGTCAATTTTTGTTGGTTTTCATCCAATGAACATATTTCAGGAAGCTAGATCTTCTTTAATGCAAAAAGATTTTATCTTCAAATACATGAACTTTTCGTTGTTCTGGTCAATTTTTGTTGGTTTTCATCTGATGAACTTATTTCAGTCAGCGAGATCTTTCTTCTTCAAAGCAAAAAGATTTTATCTTCAAATACAAGAACTTTTCGTGGTTTTGTTGTATTTCAGCAAATGGACATCTTTCAGTGAGCGAGAAGTTTTTTCTTTGATAGTTTAAGATTTTATCTTAAAATACAAGAACTTTTCGTGGTTCTTGTAAATTTTTGTTGGTTTTCATCTAACAATTTCAGTTAGCTGGATCTTTCTTCTTTCATGCAAAAAGGTCTTATCTTCAAATACAAGAACTTTTCGTGGTTTTGTTGGTTTTCAGCAAATGAACATATTTCAGCGAGATGGAAGTTTTTTCTTCAATCGCTCAAGATTTTGTCTTGAAATACAAGAACTTTTCGTGGTTTTGTTGGATTTCAGCAAATGAACATATTTCAGCCAGCGAGAAGTTTTTTCTTTCATAGTTTCAGATTTTATCTTAACATACAAGAACCTTTCGTGGTTCTGGTCAATTTTTGTTGGTTTTCATGCAATGAACTTATTTCAGTCAGCTGGATCTTTCTTCTTCAATGCAAAAAGATTTTATCTTCAAATACAAGAACTTTTCGTGGTTTTGTTGGTTTTCAGGAAATGAGCATATTTCAGCGAGCTGGAAGTTTTTTCTTCATTAGCTTAAGATTTTATCTTAAAATACAAGAACTTTTCGTGGTTCTTGTCAATTTTTGTTGGTTTTCATCCAATGAACTTATTTCAGTCAGCTAGATCTTTCTTCTTCAAAGCAAAAAGAATTTTTCTTCAAATACAAGAACTTTTCGTAGTTTTGTTGGTTTTCAGCAAATGAACATATTTCAGCGAGCTGGAAGTTTTTCTTTAATAGCGTAAGATTTTATCTTAAAATACAAGAACTTTTCGTGGTTCTTGTCAATTTTTGTTGGTTTTGATCTAATGAACTTATCTCAGTCAGCCAGATCTTTCTTCTTCAATGCAAAAAGATTTTATCTTCAAACACAAGAACTTTTCGTGGTTTTGTTGGTTTTCAGCAAGTGACCATATTTCAGCGATCTGGAAGTTTTTTCATTAATAGCGTAAGATTTTATCCTAAAATGCAAGAACTTTTCGTGGTTCTTGTCAATTTTTGTTGGTTTTCATCTTATCAACTTATTTCAGTCAACTGGATCTTTCTTCTTTCATGCAAAAAGATTTCATCTTCAAATACAAGTACTTTTCGTGGTTTTGTTGGTTTTCAGCAAATGAGCATATTTCAGTGAGCTGGAAGTTTTTTCTTCAATAGCTTAAGATTTTATCTTAAAATACAAGAACTTTTCGTGGTTCTTGTCAATTTTTGTTGGTTTTCATCCAATGAACTTATTTCAGTCAGCTAGATCTTTCTTCTTCAAAGCAAAAAGATTTTATCTTCAAACACAAGAACTTTTCGTGGTTTTGTTGGTTTTCAGCAAATGAACATATTTCAGCGAGCTGGAAGTTTTTTCTTTAATAGCTCAAGATTTTATCTTAAAATACAAGAACTTTTCATGGTTCTTGTAAATTTTTGTTGGTTTTCATCTAACAATTTCAGTTAGCTGGATCTTTCTTCTTTAATGCAAAAAGGTCTTATCTTCAAATACAAGAACTTTTCGTGGTTTTGTTGGTTTTCAGCAAATGAACATATTTCAGCGAGATGGAAGTTTTTTCTTCAATCGCTCAAGATTTTATCTTGAAATACAAGAACTTTTCGTGGTTTTGTTGGATTTCAGCAAATGAACATATTTCAGCCAGCGAGAAGTTTTTTCTTTCATAGTTTCAGATTTTATCTTAAAATACAAGAACCTTTCGTGGTTCTGGTCAATTTTTGTTGGTTTTCATGCAATGAACTTATTTCAGTCAGCTGGATCTTTCTTCTTCAATGCAAAAAGAATTTTTCTTCAAATACAAGAACTTTTCGTGGTTTTGTTGGTTTTCAGCAAATGAACATATTTCAGCGAGCTGGAAGTTTTTTCTTTAATAGCTCAAGATTTTATCTTAAAATACAACAACTTTTCGTTGTTCTGATCAATTTTTGTTGCTTTTCATCAAATGAACTTATTTCAGTCAGCTGGATCTTTCTTCTTTCATGCAAAAACCTGTTTTCTTCAAATACAAGAACTTTTCGTGGTTTTGTTGGTTTTCAGCAAATAAACATATTTCAGCGAGCTGGAAGTTTTTTCTTTGATAGCTCAAGATTTTATCTTAAAATACAAGAACTTTTCGTTGTTCTGATCAATTTTTGTTGGTTTTCATCAAATGAACTCATTTCAGTCAGCTGGATCTTTCTTCTTTCATGCAAAAACCTATTTTCTTCAAATACAAGAACTTTTCGTGGTTTTGTTGGTTTTCAGCAAAAGAACATATTTCAGCGAGCTGGAAGTTTTTTCTTCAATAGCTCAAGATTTTATCTTAAAATACAAGAACTTTTCGTGGTTCTTGTCAATTTTTGTTGGTTTTGATCTAATGAACTTATTTCAGTCAGCTAGATCTTTCTTCTTCAAAGCAAAAAGATTTTATCTTCAAATAAGAACATAAGAACATAAGAAATTGGAGCAGGAGTAGGCCAATCGGCCCCTCGAGCCTGCTCCGCCATTCAATAAGATCATGGCTGATCTGATCCCAACCACAAATCTAAAGAACACAAGTCGGAGCAGGACCCGGCCACATAGCCCCTGGGCCCTCTCCGCCACCCACAGGGCATTGACCGATCCGAACTCAGCTTCATGTCCAATTTCCTGCCTGCTCCCCATAACCCCTAATTCCCTTTACTTCTAGGAAACTGTCTATTTCTGTTTTAAATTTATCTAATGATGTAGCTTCCACAGCTTCCTGGGGCAGCAAATTCCACAGACCTACCACCCTCTGAGTGAAGAAGTTTCTCCTCATCTCAGTTTTGAAAGAGCAGCCCCTTATTCTAAGATTATGCCCCCTAGTTCTAGTTTCACCCATCTTTGGGAACATCCTTACTGCATCCACCCGATCAAGACCCTTCACAATCTTATATGTTTCAATAAGATCGCCTCTCATTCTTCTGAACTCCAATGAGTAGAGTCCCAATCTACTCAACCTCTCCTCATATGTCCGCCCCCTCATCCCCGGGATTAACCGAGTGAACCTTCTTTGTACTGCCTCGAGAGCAAGTATGTCTTTTCTTAAGTATGGAGACCAAAACTGTATGCAGTATTCCAGGTGCGGTCTCACCAATACCTTATATAACTGCAGCAATACCTCCTTGTTTTTATATTCTATCCCCCTAGCAATAAAAGCCAACATTCCGTTGGCTTTCTTGATCACCTGCTGCACCTGCATACCAACTTTTTGATTTTCTTGCACGAGGACCCCCAGATCCCTTTGTACTGCAGTACTTTCCAGTCTCTCGCCATTAAGAAAATAACTTGCTCTCTGATTTTTCCTGCCAAAGTGCATAACCTCACATTTTCCAATATTATATTGCATCTGCCAAATCTCCGCCCACTCACCCAGCCTGTCTATATCCCCTTGCAGGTTTTTTATGTCCTCCTCACTCTCTACTTTCCCTCCCATCTTTGTATCATCTGCAAGTTTTGATATGTTGCACTCGGTCCCCTCCTCCAAATCGTTAATATAGATTGTAAAGAGTTGGGGACCCAGCATCGACCCCTGTGGAACACCACTGGTTACTGGTTGCCAGTCCGAAAATGAACCATTTATCCCAACTCTCTGCTTCCTGTTTGATAACCAATCCTCCACCCATGCCAGAATATTACCCCCAATCCCGTGAAATACAAGAACTTTTCGTGGTTTTGTTGTATTTCAGCAAATGGACATCTTTCAGTGAGCGAGAAGTTTTTTCTTTGATAGTTTAAGATTTTATCTTGAAATACAAGAACTTTTCGTGGTTCTTGTAAATTTTTGTTGGTTTTCATCTAACAATTTCAGTTAGCTGGATCTTTCTTCTTTAATGCAAAAAGATTTTATCTTCAAATACAAGAACTTTTCGTGGTTTTGTTGGTTTTCAGCAAATGAACATATTTCAGCGAATGATAAGTTTTTTCTTTAACAGCGTAAGATTTTATCTTAAAATACAAGAACTTTTCGTGATTCTTGTCAATTTTTGTTGGTTTTCATCCAATGAACTTATTTCAGTCAGCGAGATCTTTCTTCTTCAAAGCAAAAAGATTTTATCTTCAAATACAAGAACTTTTCGTGATTTTCTTCGTTTTCAGCAAATGAACATATTTCAGCGAGCTGGAAGTTTTTTCTTTAATAGCTCAAGATTTTATCTTAAAATACAAGAACTTTTCGTTGTTCTGATCAATTTTTGTTGGTTTTGATCCAATGAACTTATTTCAGTCAGCTGGATCTTTCTTTAATGCAAAAAGATTTTATCTTCAAATACAAGAACTTTTCGTGGTTTTCTTGGTTTTCAGCAAATGAACATATTTCAGCGAGCTGGAAGTTTTTTCTTTAATAGCTCAAGATTTTATCTTAAAATACAACAACTTTTCGTTGTTCTGATCAATTTTTGTTGGTTTTCATCAAATGAACTTATTTCAGTCAGCTGGATCTTTCTTCTTTCATGCAAAAACCTGTTTTCTTCAAATACAAGAACTTTTCGTGGTTTTGTTGGATTTCAGCAAATGAACATATTTCAGCGAGCGAGAAGTTTTTTCTTTCATAGCTTAAGATTTTATCTTAAAATACAAGAACCTTTCGTGGTTCTGGTCAATTTTTGTTGGTTTTCATCCAATGAACTTATTTCAGTCAGCTGGATCTTTCTTCTTCAATGCCAAAAGATTTTATCTTCAAATACAAGAACTTTTCGTGGTTTTGTTGGTTTTCAGCAAATGAGCATATTTCAGCGAGCTGGAAGTTTTTTCTTCAATAGCTTAAGATCTTATCTTAAAATACAAGAACTTTTCGTGGTTCTTGTCAATTTTTGTTGGTTTTCATCCAATGAACTTATTTCAGTCAGCTAGATCTTTCTTCTTCAAAGCAAAAACATTTTATCTTCAAACACAAGAACTTTTCGTGGTTTTGTTGGTTTTCAGCAAATGAACATATTTCAGCGAGCTGGAAGTTTTTTCATTAATAGCGTAAGATTTTATCTTAAAATACAAGACCTTTTCGTGGTTCTTGTCAATTTTTGTTGGTTTTCATTTGATGAACTTATTTCAGTCAGCTGGAGCTTTCTTCTTTAATGCAAAAAGGTCTTATCTTCAAATACAAGAACTTTTCGTGGTTTTGTTGGTTTTCAGCAAATGAACATATTTCAGCGAGATGGAAGTTTTTTCTTCAATCGCTCAAGATTTTATCTTGAAATACAAGAACTTTTCGTGGTTTTGTTGGATTTCAGCAAATGAACATATTTCAGCCAGCGAGAAGTTTTTTCTTTCATAGTTTCAGATTTTATCTTAAAATACAAGAACCTTTCGTGGTTCTGGTCAATTTTTGTTGGTTTTCATGCAATGAACTTATTTCAGTCAGCTGGATCTTTCTTCTTCAATGCAAAAAGAATTTTTCTTCAAATACAAGAACTTTTCGTGGTTTTGTTGGTTTTCAGCAAATGAACATATTTCAGCGAGCTGGAAGTTTTTTCTTTAATAGCTCAAGATTTTATCTTAAAATACAACAACTTTTCGTTGTTCTGATCAATTTTTGTTGCTTTTCATCAAATGAACTTATTTCAGTCAGCTGGATCTTTCTTCTTTCATGCAAAAACCTGTTTTCTTCAAATACAAGAACTTTTCGTGGTTTTGTTGGTTTTCAGCAAATGAACATATTTCAGCGAGCTGGAAGTTTTTTCTTTGATAGCTCAAGATTTTATCTTAAAATACAAGAACTTTTCGTTGTTCTGATCAATTTTTGTTGGTTTTCATCAAATGAACTCATTTCAGTCAGCTGGATCTTTCTTCTTTCATGCAAAAACCTATTTTCTTCAAATACAAGAACTTTTCGTGGTTTTGTTGGTTTTCAGCAAAAGAACATATTTCAGCGAGCTGGAAGTTTTTTCTTTAATAGCTTAAGTTTTTATCTTAAAATACAAGAACTTTTCGTGGTTCTTGTCAATTTTTGTTGGTTTTGATCCAATGAACTTATTTCAGTCAGCGGGATCTTTTTTCTTCAATGCGAAAAGATTTTATTTTCAAACACAAGAACTTTTCGTGGTTTTGTTGGATTTCAGCAAATGAACATGTTTCAGCGAGCTGGAAGTTTTTCTTTAATAGCGTAAGATTTTATCTTAAAATACAAGAACTTTTCGTGGTTCTTGTCAATTTTTGTTGGTTTTGATCTAATGCACTTATTTGAGTCAGCTGGATCTTTCTTCTTTCATGCAAAAAGATTTTATCTTCAAATAAAAGAACTTTTCGTGGTTTTGTTGGTTTTCAGCAAATGAACATATTTCAGCAAGCTGGAATTTTTTCTTTAATAGCGTAAGATTTTATCTTAAAATACAAGAACATTTCGTGTTTCTTGTCAATTATTGTTGGTTTTCATCCAATGAACTTATTTCAGGAAGCTACATCTTCTTTAATGCAATAAGATTTTATCTTCAAATACATGAACTTTTCGTTGTTCTGGTCAATTTTTGTTGGTTTTCATCTGATGAACTTATTTCAGTCAGCGAGATCTTTCTTCTTCAAAGCAAAAAGATTTTATCTTCAAATACGAGAACTTTTCGTGGTTTTTTTGGTTTTCAGCAAATGAACATATTTCAGAGAGCAAGAAGTTTTTTCATTAATAGCGTAAGATTTTATCTTAAAATACAATAACTTTTCGCGGTTCTTCTCAATTTTTGTTGGTTTTCATCCAATGAACTTATTTCAGTCAGCTGGATCTTCTTTAATGCAAAAAGATTTTATTCTCAAATACAAGAACATTTCGTGGTTTTGTTGGTTTTCAGCAAATGTACATATTTAAGCGAGCTGGAAGTTTTTACTTCAATAGCTTAAGATTTTATCTTAAAATACAAGAACTTTTCGTGATTCTTGTCAATTTTTGTTGGTTTTCATCCAATGAACTTATTTCAGTCAGCGAGATCTTTCTTCTTCAAAGCAAAAAGATTTTATCTTCAAATACAAGAACTTTTCGTGATTTTCTTCGTTTTCAGCAAATGAACATATTTCAGCGAGCTGGAAGTTTTTTCTTTAATAGCTCAAGATTTTATCTTAAAATACAAGAACTTTTCGTTGTTCTGATCAATTTTTGTTGGTTTTGATCCAATGAACTTATTTCAGTCAGCTGGATCTTTCTTTAATGCAAAAAGATTTTATCTTCAAATACAAGAACTTTTCGTGGTTTTCTTGGTTTTCAGCAAATGAACATATTTCAGCGAGCTGGAAGTTTTTTCTTTAATAGCTCAAGATTTTATCTTAAAATACAACAACTTTTCGTTGTTCTGATCAATTTTTGTTGGTTTTCATCAAATGAACTTATTTCAGTCAGCTGGATCTTTCTTCTTTCATGCAAAAACCTGTTTTCTTCAAATACAAGAACTTTTCGTGGTTTTGTTGGATTTCAGCAAATGAACATATTTCAGCGAGCGAGAAGTTTTTTCTTTCATAGCTTAAGATTTTATCTTAAAATACAAGAACCTTTCGTGGTTCTGGTCAATTTTTGTTGGTTTTCATCCAATGAACTTATTTCAGTCAGCTGGATCTTTCCTCTTCAATGCCAAAAGATTTTATCTTCAAATACAAGAACTTTTCGTGGTTTTGTTGGTTTTCAGCAAATGAGCATATTTCAGCGAGCTGGAAGTTTTTTCTTCAATAGCTTAAGATTTTATCTTAAAATACAAGAACTTTTCGTGGTTCTTGTCAATTTTTGTTGGTTTTCATCCAATGAACTTATTTCAGTCAGCTAGATCTTTCTTCTTCAAAGCAAAAACATTTTATCTTCAAACACAAGAACTTTTCGTGGTTTTGTTGGTTTTCAGCAAATGAACATATTTCAGCGAGCTGGAAGTTTTTTCATTAATAGCGTAGGATTTTATCTTAAAATACAAGACCTTTTCGTGGTTCTTGTCAATTTTTGTTGGTTTTCATTTGATGAACTTATTTCAGTCAGCTGGAGCTTTCTTCTTTAATGCAAAAAGGTCTTATCTTCAAATACAAGAACTTTTCGTGGTTTTGTTGGTTTTCAGCAAATGAACATATTTCAGCGAGATGGAAGTTTTTTCTTCAATCGCTCAAGATTTTATCTTGAAATACAAGAACTTTTCGTGGTTTTGTTGGATTTCAGCAAATGAACATATTTCAGCCAGCGAGAAGTTTTTTCTTTCATAGTTTCAGATTTTATCTTAAAATACAAGAACCTTTCGTGGTTCTGGTCAATTTTTGTTGGTTTTCATGCAATGAACTTATTTCAGTCAGCTGGATCTTTCTTCTTCAATGCAAAAAGAATTTTTCTTCAAATACAAGAACTTTTCGTGGTTTTGTTGGTTTTCAGCAAATGAACATATTTCAGCGAGCTGGAAGTTTTTTCTTTAATAGCTCAAGATTTTATCTTAAAATACAACAACTTTTCGTTGTTCTGATCAATTTTTGTTGCTTTTCATCAAATGAACTTATTTCAGTCAGCTGGATCTTTCTTCTTTCATGCAAAAACCTGTTTTCTTCAAATACAAGAACTTTTCGTGGTTTTGTTGGTTTTCAGCAAATGAACATATTTCAGCGAGCTGGAAGTTTTTTCTTTGATAGCTCAAGATTTTATCTTAAAATACAAGAACTTTTCGTTGTTCTGATCAATTTTTGTTGGTTTTCATCAAATGAACTCATTTCAGTCAGCTGGATCTTTCTTCTTTCATGCAAAAACCTATTTTCTTCAAATACAAGAACTTTTCGTGGTTTTGTTGGTTTTCAGCAAAAGAACATATTTCAGCGAGCTGGAAGTTTTTTCTTTAATAGCTTAAGTTTTTATCTTAAAATACAAGAACTTTTCGTGGTTCTTGTCAATTTTTGTTGGTTTTGATCCAATGAACTTATTTCAGTCAGCGGGATCTTTTTTCTTCAATGCGAAAAGATTTTATTTTCAAACACAAGAACTTTTCGTGGTTTTGTTGGATTTCAGCAAATGAACATGTTTCAGCGAGCTGGAAGTTTTTCTTTAATAGCGTAAGATTTTATCTTAAAATACAAGAACTTTTCGTGGTTCTTGTCAATTTTTGTTGGTTTTGATCTAATGAACTTATACCTTTCGTGGTTATTGTCAATTTTTGTTGGTTTTCATCTAATGCACTTATTTGAGTCAGCTGGATCTTTCTTCTTTCATGCAAAAAGATTTTATCTTCAAATAAAAGAACTTTTCGTGGTTTTGTTGGTTTTCAGCAAATGAACATATTTCAGCAAGCTGGAATTTTTTCTTTAATAGCGTAAGATTTTATCTTAAAATACAAGAACATTTCGTGTTTCTTGTCAATTATTGTTGGTTTTGATCTAATGAACTTATACCTTTCGTGGTTATTGTCAATTTTTGTTGGTTTTCATCTAATGCACTTATTTGAGTCAGCTGGATCTTTCTTCTTTCATGCAAAAAGATTTTATCTTCAAATAAAAGAACTTTTCGTGGTTTTGTTGGTTTTCAGCAAATGAACATATTTCAGCAAGCTGGAATTTTTTCTTTAATAGCGTAAGATTTTATCTTAAAATACAAGAACATTTCGTGTTTCTTGTCAATTATTGTTGGTTTTCATCCAATGAACTTATTTCAGGAAGCTACATCTTCTTTAAAGCAATAAGATTTTATCTTCAAATACATGAACTTTTCGTTGTTCTGGTCAATTTTTGTTGGTTTTCATCTGATGAACTTATTTCAGTCAGCGAGATCTTTCTTCTTCAAAGCAAAAAGATTTTATCTTCAAATACGAGAACTTTTCGTGGTTTTTTTGGTTTTCAGCAAATGAACATATTTCAGAGAGCAAGAAGTTTTTTCATTAATAGCGTAAGATTTTATCTTAAAATACAATAACTTTTCGCGGTTCTTCTCAATTTTTGTTGGTTTTCATCCAATGAACTTATTTCAGTCAGCTGGATCTTCTTTAATGCAAAAAGATTTTATTCTCAAATACAAGAACATTTCGTGGTTTTGTTGGTTTTCAGCAAATGTACATATTTAAGCGAGCTGGAAGTTTTTACTTCAATAGCTTAAGATTTTATCTTAAAATACAAGAACTTTTCATGATTTTCTTCGTTTTCAGCAAATGAACATATTTCAGCGAGCTGGAAGTTTTTTCTTTAATAGCTCAAGATTTTATCTTAAAATACAAGAACTTTTCGTTGTTCTGATCAATTTTTGTTGGTTTTGATCCAATGAACTTATTTCAGTCAGCTGGATCTTTCTTTAATGCAAAAAGATTTTATCTTCAAATACAAGAACTTTTCGTGGTTTTCTTGGTTTTCAGCAAATGAACATATTTCAGCGAGCTGGAAGTTTTTTCTTTAATAGCTCAAGATTTTATCTTAAAATACAACAACTTTTCGTTGTTCTGATCAATTTTTGTTGGTTTTCATCAAATGAACTTATTTCAGTCAGCTGGATCTTTCTTCTTTCATGCAAAAACCTGTTTTCTTCAAATACAAGAACTTTTCGTGGTTTTGTTGGATTTCAGCAAATGAACATATTTCAGCGAGCGAGAAGTTTTTTCTT
This sequence comes from Heptranchias perlo, assembly GCF_035084215.1. Taxonomy (NCBI): domain Eukaryota; kingdom Metazoa; phylum Chordata; class Chondrichthyes; order Hexanchiformes; family Hexanchidae; genus Heptranchias; species Heptranchias perlo. The sequence goes on along the minus strand of NW_027139793.1, from coordinate 2,613,454 downwards.
TCATAGCTTAAGATTTTATCTTAAAATACAAGAACCTTTCGTGGTTCTGGTCAATTTTTGTTGGTTTTCATCCAATGAACTTATTTCAGTCAGCTGGATCTTTCCTCTTCAATGCCAAAAGATTTTATCTTCAAATACAAGAACTTTTCGTGGTTTTGTTGGTTTTCAGCAAATGAGCATATTTCAGCGAGCTGGAAGTTTTTTCTTCAATAGCTTAAGATTTTATCTTAAAATACAAGAACTTTTCGTGGTTCTTGTCAATTTTTGTTGGTTTTCATCCAATGAACTTATTTCAGTCAGCTAGATCTTTCTTCTTCAAAGCAAAAACATTTTATCTTCAAACACAAGAACTTTTCGTGGTTTTGTTGGTTTTCAGCAAATGAACATATTTCAGCGAGCTGGAAGTTTTTTCATTAATAGCGTAGGATTTTATCTTAAAATACAAGACCTTTTCGTGGTTCTTGTCAATTTTTGTTGGTTTTCATTTGATGAACTTATTTCAGTCAGCTGGAGCTTTCTTCTTTAATGCAAAAAGGTCTTATCTTCAAATACAAGAACTTTTCGTGGTTTTGTTGGTTTTCAGCAAATGAACATATTTCAGCGAGATGGAAGTTTTTTCTTCAATCGCTCAAGATTTTATCTTGAAATACAAGAACTTTTCGTGGTTTTGTTGGATTTCAGCAAATGAACATATTTCAGCCAGCGAGAAGTTTTTTCTTTCATAGTTTCAGATTTTATCTTAAAATACAAGAACCTTTCGTGGTTCTGGTCAATTTTTGTTGGTTTTCATGCAATGAACTTATTTCAGTCAGCTGGATCTTTCTTCTTCAATGCAAAAAGAATTTTTCTTCAAATACAAGAACTTTTCGTGGTTTTGTTGGTTTTCAGCAAATGAACATATTTCAGCGAGCTGGAAGTTTTTTCTTTAATAGCTCAAGATTTTATCTTAAAATACAACAACTTTTCGTTGTTCTGATCAATTTTTGTTGCTTTTCATCAAATGAACTTATTTCAGTCAGCTGGATCTTTCTTCTTTCATGCAAAAACCTGTTTTCTTCAAATACAAGAACTTTTCGTGGTTTTGTTGGTTTTCAGCAAATGAACATATTTCAGCGAGCTGGAAGTTTTTTCTTTGATAGCTCAAGATTTTATCTTAAAATACAAGAACTTTTCGTTGTTCTGATCAATTTTTGTTGGTTTTCATCAAATGAACTCATTTCAGTCAGCTGGATCTTTCTTCTTTCATGCAAAAACCTATTTTCTTCAAATACAAGAACTTTTCGTGGTTTTGTTGGTTTTCAGCAAAAGAACATATTTCAGCGAGCTGGAAGTTTTTTCTTTAATAGCTTAAGTTTTTATCTTAAAATACAAGAACTTTTCGTGGTTCTTGTCAATTTTTGTTGGTTTTGATCCAATGAACTTATTTCAGTCAGCGGGATCTTTTTTCTTCAATGCGAAAAGATTTTATTTTCAAACACAAGAACTTTTCGTGGTTTTGTTGGATTTCAGCAAATGAACATGTTTCAGCGAGCTGGAAGTTTTTCTTTAATAGCGTAAGATTTTATCTTAAAATACAAGAACTTTTCGTGGTTCTTGTCAATTTTTGTTGGTTTTGATCTAATGAACTTATACCTTTCGTGGTTATTGTCAATTTTTGTTGGTTTTCATCTAATGCACTTATTTGAGTCAGCTGGATCTTTCTTCTTTCATGCAAAAAGATTTTATCTTCAAATAAAAGAACTTTTCGTGGTTTTGTTGGTTTTCAGCAAATGAACATATTTCAGCAAGCTGGAATTTTTTCTTTAATAGCGTAAGATTTTATCTTAAAATACAAGAACATTTCGTGTTTCTTGTCAATTATTGTTGGTTTTGATCTAATGAACTTATACCTTTCGTGGTTATTGTCAATTTTTGTTGGTTTTCATCTAATGCACTTATTTGAGTCAGCTGGATCTTTCTTCTTTCATGCAAAAAGATTTTATCTTCAAATAAAAGAACTTTTCGTGGTTTTGTTGGTTTTCAGCAAATGAACATATTTCAGCAAGCTGGAATTTTTTCTTTAATAGCGTAAGATTTTATCTTAAAATACAAGAACATTTCGTGTTTCTTGTCAATTATTGTTGGTTTTCATCCAATGAACTTATTTCAGGAAGCTACATCTTCTTTAAAGCAATAAGATTTTATCTTCAAATACATGAACTTTTCGTTGTTCTGGTCAATTTTTGTTGGTTTTCATCTGATGAACTTATTTCAGTCAGCGAGATCTTTCTTCTTCAAAGCAAAAAGATTTTATCTTCAAATACGAGAACTTTTCGTGGTTTTTTTGGTTTTCAGCAAATGAACATATTTCAGAGAGCAAGAAGTTTTTTCATTAATAGCGTAAGATTTTATCTTAAAATACAATAACTTTTCGCGGTTCTTCTCAATTTTTGTTGGTTTTCATCCAATGAACTTATTTCAGTCAGCTGGATCTTCTTTAATGCAAAAAGATTTTATTCTCAAATACAAGAACATTTCGTGGTTTTGTTGGTTTTCAGCAAATGTACATATTTAAGCGAGCTGGAAGTTTTTACTTCAATAGCTTAAGATTTTATCTTAAAATACAAGAACTTTTCATGGTTCTTGTCAATTTTTGTTGGTTTTCATCTAATGAACTTATTTCAGTCAGCTTGTGCTTTCTTCTTTATGCAAAAAGGTCTTATCTTCAAATACAAGAACTTTTCGTGGTTTTGTTGGTTATCAGCAAATGAACATATTTCAGCCAGCGAGAAGTTTTTTCTTTCATAGTTTCAGATTTTATCTTAAAATACAAGAACCTTTCGTGGTTCTGGTCAATTTTTGTTGGTTTTCATGCAATGAACTTATTTCAGTCAGCTGGATCTTTCTACTTCAATGCAAAAAGATTTTATCTTCAAATACAAGAACTTTTCGTGGTTTTGTTGGTTTTCAGCAAATGAACATATTTCAGTGAGGTCGAAGTTTTTTCTTTCACAGCTTAAGATTTTATCTTAAAATACAAGAACTTTTCGTGGTTATTGTCAATTTTTGTTGGTTTTCATCTAATGCACTTATTTGAGTCAGCTGGATCTTTCTTCTTTCATGCAAAAAGATTTTATCTTCAAACACAAGAACTTTTCGTGGTTTTGTTGGTTTTCAGCAAATGAACATATTTCAGCGAGCTGGAAGTTTTTTCATTAATAGCGTAAGATTTTATCTTAAAATACAAGACCTTTTCGTGGTTCTTGTCAATTTTTGTTGGTTTTCATTTGATGAACTTATTTCAGTCAGCTGGAGCTTTCTTCTTTAATGCAAAAAGGTTTTATCTTCAAATACAAGAACTTTTCGTGGTTTTGTTGGTTTTCAGCAAATGAACATATTTCAGCGAGCTGGAAGTTTTTTCTTTAATAGCTCAAGATTTTATCTTAAAATACAAGAACTTTTCGTGGTTCTTGTCAATTTTTGTTGGTTTTCATCTAACAATTTCAGTTAGCTGGATCTTTCTTCTTTAATGCAAAAAGGTCTTATCTTCAAATACAAGAACTTTTCGTGGTTTTGTTGGTTTTCAGCAAATGAACATATTTCAGCGAGATGGAAGTTTTTTCTTCAATCGCTCAAGATTTTATCTTGAAATACAAGAACTTTTCGTGGTTTTGTTGGATTTCAGCAAATGAACATATTTCAGCCAGCGAGAAGTTTTTTCTTTCATAGTTTCAGATTTTATCTTAAAATACAAGAACCTTTCGTGGTTCTGGTCAATTTTTGTTGGTTTTCATGCAATGAACTTATTTCAGTCAGCTGGATCTTTCTTCTTCAATGCAAAAAGAATTTTTCTTCAAATACAAGAACTTTTCGTGGTTTTGTTGGTTTTCAGCAAATGAACATATTTCAGCGAGCTGGAAGTTTTTTCTTTAATAGCTCAAGATTTTATCTTAAAATACAACAACTTTTCGTTGTTCTGATCAATTTTTGTTGCTTTTCATCAAATGAACTTATTTCAGTCAGCTGGATCTTTCTTCTTTCATGCAAAAACCTGTTTTCTTCAAATACAAGAACTTTTCGTGGTTTTGTTGGTTTTCAGCAAATGAACATATTTCAGCGAGCTGGAAGTTTTTTCTTTGATAGCTCAAGATTTTATCTTAAAATACAAGAACTTTTCGTTGTTCTGATCAATTTTTGTTGGTTTTCATCAAATGAACTCATTTCAGTCAGCTGGATCTTTCTTCTTTCATGCAAAAACCTATTTTCTTCAAATACAAGAACTTTTCGTGGTTTTGTTGGTTTTCAGCAAAAGAACATATTTCAGCGAGCTGGAAGTTTTTTCTTTAATAGCTTAAGTTTTTATCTTAAAATACAAGAACTTTTCGTGGTTCTTGTCAATTTTTGTTGGTTTTGATCCAATGAACTTATTTCAGTCAGCGGGATCTTTTTTCTTCAATGCGAAAAGATTTTATTTTCAAACACAAGAACTTTTCGTGGTTTTGTTGGATTTCAGCAAATGAACATGTTTCAGCGAGCTGGAAGTTTTTCTTTAATAGCGTAAGATTTTATCTTAAAATACAAGAACTTTTCGTGGTTATTGTCAATTTTTGTTGGTTTTCATCTAATGCACTTATTTGAGTCAGCTGGATCTTTCTTCTTTCATGCAAAAAGATTTTATCTTCAAATAAAAGAACTTTTCGTGGTTTTGTTGGTTTTCAGCAAATGAACATATTTCAGCAAGCTGGAATTTTTTCTTTAATAGCGTAAGATTTTATCTTAAAATACAAGAACATTTCGTGTTTCTTGTCAATTATTGTTGGTTTTCATCCAATGAACTTATTTCAGTCAGCGAGATCTTTCTTCTTCAAAGCAAAAAGATTTTATCTTCAAATACAAGAACTTTTCGTGATTTTCTTCGTTTTCAGCAAATGAACATATTTCAGCGAGCTGGAAGTTTTTTCTTTAATAGCTCAAGATTTTATCTTAAAATACAAGAACTTTTCGTTGTTCTGATCAATTTTTGTTGGTTTTGATCCAATGAACTTATTTCAGTCAGCTGGATCTTTCTTTAATGCAAAAAGATTTTATCTTCAAATACAAGAACTTTTCGTGGTTTTCTTGGTTTTCAGCAAATGAACATATTTCAGCGAGCTGGAAGTTTTTTCTTTAATAGCTCAAGATTTTATCTTAAAATACAACAACTTTTCGTTGTTCTGATCAATTTTTGTTGGTTTTCATCAAATGAACTTATTTCAGTCAGCTGGATCTTTCTTCTTTCATGCAAAAACCTGTTTTCTTCAAATACAAGAACTTTTCGTGGTTTTGTTGGATTTCAGCAAATGAACATATTTCAGCGAGCGAGAAGTTTTTTCTTTCATAGCTTAAGATTTTATCTTAAAATACAAGAACCTTTCGTGGTTCTGGTCAATTTTTGTTGGTTTTCATCCAATGAACTTATTTCAGTCAGCTGGATCTTTCTTCTTCAATGCCAAAAGATTTTATCTTCAAATACAAGAACTTTTCGTGGTTTTGTTGGTTTTCAGCAAATGAGCATATTTCAGCGAGCTGGAAGTTTTTTCTTCAATAGCTTAAGATTTTATCTTAAAATACAAGAACTTTTCATGGTTCTTGTCAATTTTTGTTGGTTTTCATCCAATGAACTTATTTCAGTCAGCTAGATCTTTCTTCTTCAAAGCAAAAACATTTTATCTTCAAACACAAGAACTTTTCGTGGTTTTGTTGGTTTTCAGCAAATGAACATATTTCAGCGAGCTGGAAGTTTTTTCATTAATAGCGTAAGATTTTATCTTAAAATACAAGACCTTTTCGTGGTTCTTGTCAATTTTTGTTGGTTTTCATTTGATGAACTTATTTCAGTCAGCTGGAGCTTTCTTCTTTAATGCAAAAAGGTCTTATCTTCAAATACAAGAACTTTTCGTGGTTTTGTTGGTTTTCAGCAAATGAACATATTTCAGCGAGATGGAAGTTTTTTCTTCAATCGCTCAAGATTTTATCTTGAAATACAAGAACTTTTCGTGGTTTTGTTGGATTTCAGCAAATGAACATATTTCAGCCAGCGAGAAGTTTTTTCTTTCATAGTTTCAGATTTTATCTTAAAATACAAGAACCTTTCGTGGTTCTGGTCAATTTTTGTTGGTTTTCATGCAATGAACTTATTTCAGTCAGCTGGATCTTTCTTCTTCAATGCAAAAAGAATTTTTCTTCAAATACAAGAACTTTTCGTGGTTTTGTTGGTTTTCAGCAAATGAACATATTTCAGCGAGCTGGAAGTTTTTTCTTTAATAGCTCAAGATTTTATCTTAAAATACAACAACTTTTCGTTGTTCTGATCAATTTTTGTTGCTTTTCATCAAATGAACTTATTTCAGTCAGCTGGATCTTTCTTCTTTCATGCAAAAACCTATTTTCTTCAAATACAAGAACTTTTCGTGGTTTTGTTGGTTTTCAGCAAAAGAACATATTTCAGCGAGCTGGAAGTTTTTTCTTTAATAGCTTAAGTTTTTATCTTAAAATACAAGAACTTTTCGTGGTTCTTGTCAATTTTTGTTGGTTTTGATCCAATGAACTTATTTCAGTCAGCGGGATCTTTTTTCTTCAATGCGAAAAGATTTTATTTTCAAACACAAGAACTTTTCGTGGTTTTGTTGGATTTCAGCAAATGAACATGTTTCAGCGAGCTGGAAGTTTTTCTTTAATAGCGTAAGATTTTATCTTAAAATACAAGAACTTTTCGTGGTTCTTGTCAATTTTTGTTGGTTTTGATCTAATGAACTTATACCTTTCGTGGTTATTGTCAATTTTTGTTGGTTTTCATCTAATGCACTTATTTGAGTCAGCTGGATCTTTCTTCTTTCATGCAAAAAGATTTTATCTTCAAATAAAAGAACTTTTCGTGGTTTTGTTGGTTTTCAGCAAATGAACATATTTCAGCAAGCTGGAATTTTTTCTTTAATAGCGTAAGATTTTATCTTAAAATACAAGAACATTTCGTGTTTCTTGTCAATTATTGTTGGTTTTCATCCAATGAACTTATTTCAGGAAGCTACATCTTCTTTAAAGCAATAAGATTTTATCTTCAAATACATGAACTTTTCGTTGTTCTGGTCAATTTTTGTTGGTTTTCATCTGATGAACTTATTTCAGTCAGCGAGATCTTTCTTCTTCAAAGCAAAAAGATTTTATCTTCAAATACGAGAACTTTTCGTGGTTTTTTTGGTTTTCAGCAAATGAACATATTTCAGAGAGCAAGAAGTTTTTTCATTAATAGCGTAAGATTTTATCTTAAAATACAATAACTTTTCGCGGTTCTTCTCAATTTTTGTTGGTTTTCATCCAATGAACTTATTTCAGTCAGCTGGATCTTCTTTAATGCAAAAAGATTTTATTCTCAAATACAAGAACATTTCGTGGTTTTGTTGGTTTTCAGCAAATGTACATATTTAAGCGAGCTGGAAGTTTTTACTTCAATAGCTTAAGATTTTATCTTAAAATACAAGAACTTTTCATGGTTCTTGTCAATTTTTGTTGGTTTTCATGAAATGAACTTATTTCAGTCAGCTGGATCTTTATTCTTCAATGCAAAAAGATTTTATCTTCAAATACAAGAACTTTTCGTGGTTTTGTTGCTTTTCAGCAAATGAGCATATTTCAGCGAGCTGGAAGTTTTTTCTTCAATAGCTTGAGATTTTATCTTAAAATACAAGACCTTTTCGTGGTTCTTGTCAATTTTTGTTGGTTTTCATCCAATGAACTTATTTCAGTCAGCTTCATCTCTCTTCTTCAAAGCAAAAAGATTTTATCTTCAAATACAATAACGTTTCGTGTTTTTGTTGGTTTTCAGCAAATGAACATATTTCATCGAGCTAGAAGTTTTTTCTTTAATAGCGTAAGATTTTATCTAAAAATACAACAACTTTTCGTGGTTCTGGTCAATTTTTGTTGGTTTTCATCTGATGAACTTATTTCAGTCAGCTGGAGCTTTCTTCTTTAATGCAAAAAGGTTTTATCTTCAAATACAAGAACTTTTCGTGGTTTTGTTGGTTTTCAGCAAATGAACATATTTCAGCGAGATGGAAGTTTTTTCTTTCATAGTTTCAGATTTTATCTTAAAATACAAGAACCTTTCGTGGTTCTGGTCAATTTTTGTTGGTTTTCATCCAATGAACTTATTTCAGTCAGCTGGATCTTCTTTAATGCAAAAAGATTTTATTCTCAAATACAAGAACATTTCGTGGTTTTGTTGGTTTTCAGCAAATGTACATATTTAAGCGAGCTGGAAGTTTTTACTTCAACAGCTTAAGATTTTATCTTAAAATACAAGAACTTTTCATGGTTCTTGTCAATTTTTGTTGGTTTTCATCTAATGAACTTATTTCAGTCAGCTTGTGCTTTCTTCTTTATGCAAAAAGGTCTTATCTTCAAATACAAGAACTTTTCGTGGTTTTGTTGGTTATCAGCAAATGAACATATTTCAGCCAGCGAGAAGTTTTTTCTTTCATAGTTTCAGATTTTATCTTAAAATACAAGAACCTTTCGTGGTTCTGGTCAATTTTTGTTGGTTTTCATGCAATGAACTTATTTCAGTCAGCTGGATCTTTCTTCTTCAATGCAAAAAGATTTTATCTTCAAATACAAGAACTTTTCGTGGTTTTGTTGGTTTTCAGCAAATGAACATATTTCAGTGAGGTCGAAGTTTTTTCTTTCACAGCTTAAGATTTTATCTTAAAATACAAGAACTTTTCGTGGTTATTGTCAATTTTTGTTGGTTTTCATCTAATGCACTTATTTGAGTCAGCTGGATCTTTCTTCTTTCATGCAAAAAGATTTTATCTTCAAATAAAGAACTTTTCGTGGTTTTGTTGGATTTCAGCAAATGAACATATTTCAGCGAGCGAGAAGTTTTTTCTTTCATAGCTTGAGATTTTATCTTAAAATACAAGAACCTTTCGTGGTTCTGGTCAATTTTTGTTGGTTTTCATGAAATGAACTTATTTCAGTCAGCTGGATCTTTATTCTTCAATGCAAAAAGATTTTATCTTCAAATACAAGAACTTTTCGTGGTTTTGTTGCTTTTCAGCAAATGAGCATATTTCAGCGAGCTGGAAGTTTTTTCTTCAATAGCTTGAGATTTTATCTTAAAATACAAGACCTTTTCGTGGTTCTTGTCAATTTTTGTTGGTTTTCATCCAATGAACTTATTTCAGTCAGCTTCATCTCTCTTCTTCAAAGCAAAAAGATTTTATCTTCAAATACAATAACTTTTCGTGTTTTTGTTGGTTTTCAGCAAATGAACATATTTCATCGAGCTAGAAGTTTTTTCTTTAATAGCGTAAGATTTTATCTAAAAATACAACAACTTTTCGTGGTTCTGGTCAATTTTTGTTGGTTTTCATCTGATGAACTTATTTCAGTCAGCTGGAGCTTTCTTCTTTAATGCAAAAAGGTTTTATCTTCAAATACAAGAACTTTTCGTGGTTTTGTTGGTTTTCAGCAAATGAACATATTTCAGCGAGATGGAAGTTTTTTCTTTCATAGTTTCAGATTTTATCTTAAAATACAAGAACCTTTCGTGGTTCTGGTCAATTTTTGTTGGTTTTCATGCAATGAACTTATTTCAGTCAGCTGGATCTTTCTTCTTCAATGCAAAAAGATTTTATCTTCAAATACAAGAACTTTTCGTGGTTTTGTTGGTTTTCAGCAAATGAACATATTTCAGCGAGCGAGAAGTTTTTTCCTTGATAGCTTAAGATTTTATCTTAAAATACAAGAACTTTTCATGGTTCTTGTCAATTTTTGTTGCTTTTCATCGAATGAACTTATTTCAGTCAGCTTGATCTTTTTTCTTCAATGCAAAAAGATTTTATCTTCAAATACAAGAACTTTTCGTGGTTTTGTTGGTTTTCAGCAAATGAACATATTTCAGCGAGCTCGAAGTTTTTTCTTTAATAGCATAAGATTTTATCTTAAAATACAACAACTTTTCGTGGTTCTTGTAAATTTTTGTTGGTTTTCATCTAACAATTTCAGTCAGCTGGATCTTTCTTCTTTAATGCAAAAAGATTTTAACTTCAAATAAAAGAACTTTTCGTGGTTTTGTTGGTTTTCAGCAAATGAACATATTTCAGCGAGCGAGAAGTTTTTTCTTTCATAGCTTGAGATTTTATCTTAAAATACAAGAACCTTTCGTGGTTCTGGTCAATTTTTGTTGGTTTTCATGAAATGAACTTATTTCAGTCAGCTGGATCTTTATTCTTCAATGCAAAAAGATTTTATCTTCAAATACAAGAACTTTTCGTGGTTTTGTTGCTTTTCAGCAAATGAGCATATTTCAGCGAGCTGGAAGTTTTTTCTTCAATAGCTTGAGATTTTATCTTAAAATACAAGACCTTTTCGTGGTTCTTGTCAATTTTTGTTGGTTTTCATCCAATGAACTTATTTCAGTCAGCTTCATCTCTCTTCTTCAAAGCAAAAAGATTTTATCTTCAAATACAATAACTTTTCGTGTTTTTGTTGGTTTTCAGCAAATGAACATATTTCATCGAGCTAGAAGTTTTTTCTTTAATAGCGTAAGATTTTATCTAAAAATACAACAACTTTTCGTGGTTCTGGTCAATTTTTGTTGGTTTTCATCTGATGAACTTATTTCAGTCAGCTGGAGCTTTCTTCTTTAATGCAAAAAGGTTTTATCTTCAAATACAAGAACTTTTCGTGGTTTTGTTGGTTTTCAGCAAATGAACATATTTCAGCGAGATGGAAGTTTTTTCTTTCATAGTTTCAGATTTTATCTTAAAATACAAGAACCTTTCGTGGTTCTGGTCAATTTTTGTTGGTTTTCATCCAATGAACTTATTTCAGTCAGCTGGATCTTTCTTCTTCAATGCAAAAAGATTTTATCTTCAAATACAAGAACTTTTCGTGGTTTTGTTGGTTTTCAGCAAATGAACATATTTCAGCGAGCGAGAACTTTTTTCTTTGATAGCTTAAGATTTTATCTTAAAATACAAGAACTTTTCATGCTTCTTGTCAATTTTTGTTGGTTTTCATCTAATGAACTTATTTCAGTCAGCTTGATCTTTTTTCTTCAATGCAAAAAGATTTTATCTTCAAATACAAGAACTTTTCGTGGTTTTTTTGAATTTCAGCAAATGGACATATTTCAGCGAGCTATAAGTTTTTTCTTTAACAGCTTAAGATTTCATCTTCAAATACAAGAACTTTTCGTGGTTCTCAATTTTTGTTGGTTTTGATCCAATGAACTTATTTCAGTCAGCTGGATCTTTCTTCTTCAAAGCAACAAGATTTTATCTTCAAATACAAGAACTTTTCGTGGTTTTGTTGGTTTTCAACAAATGAACATATTTCAGCGAGCTCGAAGTTTTTTCTTTAATAGCATAAGATTTTATCTTAAAATACAAGAACTTTTCGTGGTTCTTGTAAATTTTTGTTGGTTTTCATCTAAAAATTTCAGTCAGCTGGATCTTTCTTCTTTAATGCAAAAAGATTTTATCTTCAAATAAAAGAACTTTTCGTGGTTTTGTTGGTTTTCAGCAAATGAACATATTTCAGTGAGGTCGAAGTTTTTTCTTTCATAGCTTAAGATTTTATCTTAAAATACAAGAACTTTTCGTGGTTCTTGTCAATTTTTGTTGGTTTTCATCTAATGCACTTATTTGAGTCAGCTGGATCTTTCTTCTTTAATGCAAAAAGATTTTATCTTCAAATACAAGTACTTATCGTGGATTTGTTGGATTTCAGCAAATGAACATATTTCAGCCAGCGAGAAGTTTTTTCTTTCATAGTTTCAGATTTTATCTTAAAATACAAGAACCTTTCGTGGTTCTGGTCAATTTTTGTTGGTTTTCATCCAATGAACTTATTTCAGTCAGCTGGATCTTTCTTCTTCAATGCAAAAAGATTTTATCTTCAAATACAAGAACTTTTCGTGGTTTTTTTGAATTTCAGCAAATGAACATATTTCAGCGAGCGATAAGTTTTTTCTTTAATAGCTTAAGATTTCATCTTCAAATACAAGAACTTTTCGTGGTTTTTTTGAATTTCAGCAAATGAACATATTTCAGCGAGCTATAAGTTTTTTCTTTAATAGCTTAAGATTTTATGTTAAAAAACAACAACTTTTCGTGGTTCTTGTCAATTTTTGTTGGTTTTCATCTAATGCACTTATTTCAGTCAGCTGCATCTTTCTTCTTTAATGCAAAAAGATTTTATCTTCAAATACAAGTACTTTTCGTGGTTTTGTTGGTTTTCATCAAATGAACATATTTCAGCGAGGCAGAAGTTTTTTCTTTAACAGCTTAAGATTTTATCTTAAAATACAAGAACTTTTCGTGGTTCTTGTCAATTTTTGTTGGTTTTCATCTATTTAACTTATTTCAGTCAGCAAGATCTTCCTTCTTCAAAGCAAAAAGATTTTATCATCAAATACAAGATCTTTTCGTCGTTTTGTTGGTTTTCAGCAAATGAACATATTTCAGCGAGCTGGAAGTTTTTTCTTTAATAGCTCAAGATTTTATCTTAAAATACAAGAACTTTTCGTTGTTCTGATCAATCTTTGTTGGTTTTCATCAAATGAACTTATTTCAGTCAGCTGGATCTTTCTTCTTTCATGCAAAAACATGTTTTCTTCAAATACAAGAACTTTTCGTGGTTTTTTTGAATTTCAGCAAATGAACATATTTCAGCGAGCTGGAAGTTTTTTCTTTAATAGCTTAAGATTTTATCTTAAAATACAAGAACTTTTCGTGGTTCTTGTAAATTTTTGTTGGTTTTCATCTAACAATTTCATTCAGCTGGATCTTTCTTCTTTAATGCAAAAAGATTTTAACTTCAAATAAAAGAACTTTTCGTGGTTTTGTTGGTTTTCAGCAAATGAACATATTTCAGTGAGGTCGAAGTTTTTTCTTTCACAGCTTAAGATTTTATCTTAAAATACAAGAACTTTTCGTGGTTATTGTCAATTTTTGTTGGTTTTCATCTAATGCACTTATTTGAGTCAGCTGGATCTTTCTTCTTTCATGCAAAAAGATTTTATCTTCAAATAAAGAACATTTCGTGGTTTTGTTGGATTTCAGCAAATGAACATATTTCAGCGAGCGAGAAGTTTTTTCTTTCATAGCTTGAGATTTTATCTTAAAATACAAGAACCTTTCGTGGTTCTGGTCAATTTTTGTTGGTTTTCATGAAATGAACTTATTTCAGTCAGCTGGATCTTTATTCTTCAATGCAAAAAGATTTTATCTTCAAATACAAGAACTTTTCGTGGTTTTGTTGCTTTTCAGCAAATGAGCATATTTCAGCGAGCTGGAAGTTTTTTCTTCAATAGCTTGAGATTTTATCTTAAAATACAAGACCTTTTCGTGGTTCTTGTCAATTTTTGTTGGTTTTCATCCAATGAACTTATTTCAGTCAGCTTCATCTCTCTTCTTCAAAGCAAAAAGATTTTATCTTCAAATACAATAACTTTTCGTGTTTTTGTTGGTTTTCAGCAAATGAACATATTTCATCGAGCTAGAAGTTTTTTCTTTAATAGCGTAAGATTTTATCTAAAAATACAACAACTTTTCGTGGTTCTGGTCAATTTTTGTTGGTTTTCATCTGATGAACTTATTTCAGTCAGCTGGAGCTTTCTTCTTTAATGCAAAAAGGTTTTATCTTCAAATACAAGAACTTTTCGTGGTTTTGTTGGTTTTCAGCAAATGAACATATTTCAGCGAGATGGAAGTTTTTTCTTTCATAGTTTCAGATTTTATCTTAAAATACAAGAACCTTTCGTGGTTCTGGTCAATTTTTGTTGGTTTTCATGCAATGAACTTATTTCAGTCAGCTGGATCTTTCTTCTTCAATGCAAAAAGATTTTATCTTCAAATACAAGAACTTTTCGTGGTTTTGTTGGTTTTCAGCAAATGAACATATTTCAGCGAGCGAGAACTTTTTTCTTTGATAGCTTAAGATTTTATCTTAAAATACAAGAACTTTTCATGCTTCTTGTCAATTTTTGTTGGTTTTCATCTAATGAACTTATTTCAGTCAGCTTGATCTTTTTTCTTCAATGCAAAAAGATTTTATCTTCAAATACAAGAACTTTTCGTGGTTTTTTTGAATTTCAGCAAATGGACATATTTCAGCGAGCTATAAGTTTTTTCTTTAACAGCTTAAGATTTCATCTTCAAATACAAGAACTTTTCGTGGTTCTCAATTTTTGTTGGTTTTGATCCAATGAACTTATTTCAGTCAGCTGGATCTTTCTTCTTCAAAGCAACAAGATTTTATCTTCAAATACAAGAACTTTTCGTGGTTTTGTTGGTTTTCAACAAATGAACATATTTCAGCGAGCTCGAAGTTTTTTCTTTAATAGCATAAGATTTTATCTTAAAATACAAGAACTTTTCGTGGTTCTTGTAAATTTTTGTTGGTTTTCATCTAACAATTTCAGTCAGCTGGATCTTTCTTCTTTAATGCAAAAAGATTTTATCTTCAAATAAAAGAACTTTTCGTGGTTTTGTTGGTTTTCAGCAAATGAACATATTTCAGTGAGGTCGAAGTTTTTTCTTTCATAGCTTAAGATTTTATCTTAAAATACAAGAACTTTTCGTGGTTCTTGTCAATTTTTGTTGGTTTTCATCTAATGCACTTATTTGAGTCAGCTGGATCTTTCTTCTTTAATGCAAAAAGATTTTATCTTCAAATACAAGTACTTATCGTGGATTTGTTGGATTTCAGCAAATGAACATATTTCAGCCAGCGAGAAGTTTTTTCTTTCATAGTTTCAGATTTTATCTTAAAATACAAGAACCTTTCGTGGTTCTGGTCAATTTTTGTTGGTTTTCATCCAATGAACTTATTTCAGTCAGCTGGATCTTTCTTCTTCAATGCAAAAAGATTTTATCTTCAAATACAAGAACTTTTCGTGGTTTTTTTGAATTTCAGCAAATGAACATATTTCAGCGAGCGATAAGTTTTTTCTTTAATAGCTTAAGATTTCATCTTCAAATACAAGAACTTTTCGTGGTTTTTTTGAATTTCAGCAAATGAACATATTTCAGCGAGCTATAAGTTTTTTCTTTAATAGCTTAAGATTTTATGTTAAAAAACAACAACTTTTCGTGGTTCTTGTCAATTTTTGTTGGTTTTCATCTAATGCACTTATTTCAGTCAGCTGCATCTTTCTTCTTTAATGCAAAAAGATTTTATCTTCAAATACAAGTACTTTTCGTGGTTTTGTTGGTTTTCATCAAATGAACATATTTCAGCGAGGCAGAAGTTTTTTCTTTAACAGCTTAAGATTTTATCTTAAAATACAAGAACTTTTCGTGGTTCTTGTCAATTTTTGTTGGTTTTCATCTATTTAACTTATTTCAGTCAGCAAGATCTTCCTTCTTCAAAGCAAAAAGATTTTATCATCAAATGCAAGATCTTTTCGTCCTTTTGTTGGTTTTCAGCAAATGAACATATTTCAGCGAGCTGGAAGTTTTTTCTTTAATAGCTCAAGATTTTATCTTAAAATACAAGAACTTTTCGTTGTTCTGATCAATCTTTGTTGGTTTTCATCAAATGAACTTATTTCAGTCAGCTGGATCTTTCTTCTTTCATGCAAAAACATGTTTTCTTCAAATACAAGAACTTTTCGTGGTTTTTTTGAATTTCAGCAAATGAACATATTTCAGCGAGCTGGAAGTTTTTTCTTTAATAGCTTAAGATTTTATCTTAAAATACAAGAACTTTTCGTGGTTCTTGTCAATTTTTGTTGGTTTTCATCAAATGCACTTATTTCAGTCAGGTGGATCTTTCTTCTTTAATGCAAAAAGATTTTATCTTCAAATACGAGAACTTTTCGTGGTTTTGTTGGTTTTCAGCAAATGAACATATTTCATCGAGCGAGAAGTTTTTTCTTCAATAGCGTAAGATTTTATCTTAAAATACAACAACTTTTCGTGGTTCTGGTCAATTTTTGTTGGTTTTCATCTCATGAACTTATTTCAGGCATGTAGATCTTTCTTCTTTAATGCAAAAAGGTTTTATCTTCAAATACAAGAACTTTTCGTGGTTTTGTTGATTTTCAGCAAATGAACATATTTCAGCGAGCGAGAAGTTTTTTCTTTAATCGCGTCAGATTTTATCTTAAAATACAAGAACTTTTCGTGGTTCTTGTCAATTTTTGTTGGTTTTCATCCAATGAACTTATTTCAGTCAGCTGGATCTTTCTTCTTCAAAGCAAAAAGATTTCATCTTCAAATACAAGAACTTTTCTTGGTTTTGTTGATTTTCAGCAAATGAATATATTTCAGCGAGCTCGAAGTTTTTTCTTCAATAGCGTAAGATTTTATCTTAAAATAGAAGAACTTTTCGTGGTTCTTGTCAATTTTTGTTAGTTTTCATCTTATGAACTTATTTCACTCAGCTAGATCTTTCTTCTTCAAAGCAAAAAGATTTTATCTTCAACTACAAGAACTTTTCGTGGTTTTGTTGATTTTCAGCAAATGAACATATTTCAGCGAGCGAGAAGTTTTTTCTTTGATAGCGTCAGATTTTATCTTAAAATACAAGAACTTTTCGTGGTTGTTGTCAATTTTTGTTGGTTTTCATCCAATGAACTTATTTCAGTCAGCTAGATCTTTTTATTCAAAGAAAAAAGATTTTATCTTCAAATACCAGAACTTTTCGTGGTTTTGTTGATTTTCAGCAAATGAACATATTTCAGCGAGCGAGAAGTTTTTTCTTTAATAGCGTCAGATTTTATCTCAAAATACAAGAACTTTTCATGGTTCTTGTCAATTTTTGTTGGTTTTCATCTTATGAACTTATTTCAGTCAGCTGGATCTTTCTTCTTCAAAGCAAAAAGATTTCATCTTCAAATACAAGAACTTTTCGTGGTTTTGTTGATTTTCAGCAAATGAACATATTTCAGCGAGCGAGAAGTTTTTTCTTCAATATCGTAAGATTTTATCTTAAAATAGAAGAACTTTTCGTGGTTCTTGTCAATTTTTGTTAGTTTTCATCTTATGAACTTATTTCAGTCAGCTAGATCTTTCTTCTTCAAAGCAAAAAGATTTTATCTTCAAATACCAGAACTTTTCGTGGTTTTGTTGATTTTCAGCAAATGAACATATTTCAGCGAGCGAGAAGTTTTTTCTTTAATCGCGTCAGATTTTATCTTAAAATACAAGAACTTTTCGTGGTTCTTGTCAATTTTTGTTGGTTTTCATCCAATGAACTGATTTCAGTCAGCTGGATCTTTCTTCTTGAAAGCAAAAAGATTTTATCTTCAAATACAAGAACTTTTCGTGGTTTTGTTGATTTTCAGCAAATGAACATATTTCAGCGAGCGAGAAGTTTTTTCTTTAATAGCGTCAGATTTTATCTTAAAATACAAGAACCTTTCGTTGTTCTTGTCAATTTTTGTTGCTTTTCATCTTATGAACTTATTTCAGTCAGCTGGATCTTTCTTCTTGAAAGCAAAAAGATTTTATCTTCAAATACAAGAACTTTTCGTGGTTTTGTTGATTTTCAGCAAATGAACATATTTCAGCGAGCGAGAAGTTTTTTCTTCAATAGCGTAAGATTTTATCTTAAAATACAAGAACTTTTCGTGGTTCTTGTCAATTTTTGTTGTTTGTCATCCCATGAACTTATTTCAGTCAGCTGGATCTTTCTTCTTGAAAGCAAAAAGATTTTATATTCAAATACAAGAACTTTTCGTGGTTTTGTTGATTTTCAGCAAATGAACATATTTCAGCGAGGGAGAAGTTTTTTCTTTAATAGCGTCAGATTTTATCTTAAAATACAAGAACTTTTCGTTGTTCTTGTCAATTTTTGTTGCTTTTCATCTTATGAACTTATTTCAGTCAGCTGGATCTCTCTTCTTGAAAGCAAAAAGATTTTATCTTCAAATACAAGAACTTTTCGTGGTTTTGTTGATTTTCAGCAAATGAACATATTTCAGCGAGCGAGAAGTTTTTTCTTTAATCGCGTCAGATTTTATCTTAAAATACAAGAACTTTTCGTGGTTCTTGTCAATTTTTGTTGGTTTTCATCCAATGAACTTATTTCAGTCAGCTGGATCTTTCTTCTTCAAAGCAAAAAGATTTCATCTTCAAATACAAGAACTTTTCTTGGTTTTGTTGATTTTCAGCAAATGAATATATTTCAGCGAGCTCGAAGTTTTTTCTTCAATAGCGTAAGATTTTATCTTAAAATAGAAGAACTTTTCGTGGTTCTTGTCAATTTTTGTTAGTTTTCATCTTATGAACTTATTTCACTCAGCTAGATCTTTCTTCTTCAAAGCAAAAAGATTTTATCTTCAAATACAAGAACTTTTCGTGGTTTTGTTGATTTTCAGCAAATGAACATATTTCAGCGAGCGAGAAGTTTTTTCTTTAATAGCGTCAGATTTTATCTTAAAATACAAGAACTTTTCGTGGTTGTTGTCAATTTTTGTTGGTTTTCATCCAATGAACTTATTTCAGTCAGCTAGATCTTTCTTATTCAAAGCAAAAAGATTTTTTCTTCAAATACCAGAACTTTTCGTGGTTTTGTTGATTTTCAGCAAATGAACATATTTCAGCGAGCGAGAAGTTTTTTCTTTAATAGCGTCAGATTTTATCTCAAAATACAAGAACTTTTCATGGTTCTTGTCAATTTTTGTTGGTTTTCATCTTATGAACTTATTTCAGTCAGCTGGATCTTTCTTCTTCAAAGCAAAAAGATTTCATCTTCAAATACAAGAACTTTTCGTGGTTTTGTTGATTTTCAGCAAATGAACATATTTCAGCGAGCTAGAAGTTTTTTCTTCAATATCGTAAGATTTTATCTTAAAATAGAAGAACTTTTCGTGGTTCTTGTCAATTTTTGTTAGTTTTCATCTTATGAACTTATTTCAGTCAGCTAGATCTTTCTTCTTCAAAGCAAAAAGATTTTATCTTCAAATACCAGAACTTTTCGTGGTTTTGTTGATTTTCAGCAAATGAACATATTTCAGCGAGCGAGAAGTTTTTTCTTTAATCGCGTCAGATTTTATCTTAAAATACAAGAACTTTTCGTGGTTCTTGTCAATTTTTGTTGGTTTTCATCCAATGAACTTATTTCAGTCAGCTGGATCTTTCTTCTTGAAAGCAAAAAGATTTTATCTTCAAATACAAGAACTTTTCGTGGTTTTGTTGATTTTCAGCAAATGAACATATTTCAGCGAGCGAGAAGTTTTTCCTTTAATAGCGTCAGATTTTATCTTAAAATACAAGAACCTTTCGTTGTTCTTGTCAATTTTTGTTGCTTTTCATCTTATGAACTTATTTCAGTCAGCTGGATCTTTCTTCTTGAAAGCAAAAAGATTTTATCTTCAAATACAAGAACTTTTCGTGGTTTTGTTGATTTTCAGCAAATGAACATATTTCAGCGAGCTAGAATTTTTTTCTTCAATAGCGTAAGATTTTATCTTAAAATACAAGAACTTTTCGTGGTTTTTGTCAATTTTTGTTGTTTTTCATCCCATGAACTTATTTCAGTCAGCTGGATCTTTCTTCTTGAAAGCAAAAAGATTTTATATTCAAATACAAGAACTTTTCGTGGTTTTGTTGATTTTCAGCAAATGAACATATTTCAGCGAGGGAGAAGTTTTTTCTTTAATAGCGTCAGATTTTATCTTAAAATACAAGAACTTTTCGTTGTTCTTGTCAATTTTTGTTGCTTTTCATCTTATGAACTTATTTCAGTCAGCTGGATCTCTCTTCTTGAAAGCAAAAAGATTTTATCTTCAAATACAAGAACTTTTCGTGGTTATGTTGATTTTCAGCAAATAAACATATTTCAGCAAGCTAGAAGTTTTTTCTTCAATAGCGTAAGATTTTATCTTAAAATAGAAGAACTTTTCGTGGTTCTTGTCAATTTTTGTTAGTTTTCATCTAATGATCTTATTTCAGTCAGCTAGATCTTTCTTCTTCAAAGCAAAAAGATTTTATCTTCAAATACCAGAACTTTTCGTGGTTTTGTTGATTTTCAGCAAATGAACATATTTCAGCGAGCGAGAAGTTTTTTCTTCAATATCGTAAGATTTTATCTTAAAATAGAAGAACTTTTCGTGGTTCTTGTCAATTTTTGTTAGTTTTCATCTTATGAACTTATTTCAGTCAGCTAGATCTTTCTTCTTCAAAGCAAAAAGATTTTATCTTCAAATACCAGAACTTTTCGTGGTTTTGTTGATTTTCAGCAAATGAACATATTTCAGCGAGCGAGAAGTTTTTTCTTTAATCGCGTCAGATTTTATCTTAAAATACAAGAACTTTTCGTGGTTCTTGTCAATTTTTGTTGGTTTTCATCCAATGAACTGATTTCAGTCAGCTGGATGTTTCTTCTTGAAAGCAAAAAGATTTTATCTTCAAATACAAGAACTTTTCGTGGTTTTGTTGATTTTCAGCAAATGAACATATTTCAGCGAGCGAGAAGTTTTTTCTTTAATAGCGTCAGATTTTATCTTAAAATACAAGAACCTTTCGTTGTTCTTGTCAATTTTTGTTGCTTTTCATCTTATGAACTTATTTCAGTCAGCTGGATCTTTCTTCTTGAAAGCAAAAAGATTTTATCTTCAAATACAAGAACTTTTCGTGGTTTTGTTGATTTTCAGCAAATGAACATATTTCAGCGAGCTAGAAGTTTTTTCTTCAATAGCGTAAGATTTTATCTTAAAATACAAGAACTTTTCGTGGTTCTTGTCAATTTTTGTTGTTTGTCATCCCATGAACTTATTTCAGTCAGCTGGATCTTTCTTCTTGAAAGCAAAAAGATTTTATCTTCAAATACAAGAACTTTTCGTGGTTTTGTTGATTTTCAGCAAATGAACATATTTCAGCGAGGGAGAAGTTTTTTCTTTAATAGCGTCAGATTTTATCTTAAAATACAAGAACTTTTCGTTGTTCTTGTCAATTTTTGTTGCTTTTCATCTTATGAACTTATTTCAGTCAGCTGGATCTCTCTTCTTGAAAGCAAAAAGATTTTATCTTCAAATACAAGACCTTTTCGTGGTTTTGTTGATTTTCAGCAAATGAACATATTTCAGCAAGCTAGAAGTTTTTTCTTCAATAGCGTAAGATTTTATCTTAAAATAGAAGAACTTTTCGTGGTTCTTGTCAATTTTTGTTAGTTTTCATCTAATGATCTTATTTCAGTCAGCTTGATCTTTCTTCTTCAAAGCAAAAAGATTTTATCTTCAAATACCAGAACTTTTCGTGGTTTTGTTGATTTTCAGCAAATGAACATATTTCAGCGAGCGAGAAGTTTTTTCTTTAATAGCGTAAGATTTTATCTTAAAATACAAGAACTTTTCGTGGTTCTTGTCAATTTTTGTTGGTTTTCATCCAATGAACTTATTTCAGTCAGCTCGATCTTTCTTCTTGAAAGCAAAAAGATTTTTTCTTCAAATACCAGAACTTTTCGTGGTTTTGTTGATTTTCAGCAAATGAACATATTTCAGCGAGCGAGAAGTTTTTTCTTTAATAGCGTCAGATTTTATCTTAAAATACAAGAACTTTTCGTGGTTCTTGTCAATTTTTGTTGGTTTTCATCTTATGAACTTATTTCAGTCAGCTGGATCTTTCTTCTTCAAAGCAAAAAGATTTCATCTTCAAATACAAGAACTTTTCGTGGTTTTGTTGATTTTCAGCAAATGAACATATTTCAGCAAGCGAGAAGTTTTTTCTTTAATCGCGTCAGATTTTATCTTAAAATACAAGAACTTTTCGTGGTTCTTGTCAATTTTTGTTGGTTTTCATCCAATGAACTTATTTCAGTCAGCTGGATCTTTCTTCTTGAAAGCAAAAAGATTTTATCTTCAAATATAAGAACTTTTCGTGGTTTTGTTGATTTCAGCAAATGAACATATTTCAGCGAGCGAGAAGTTTTTTCTTTAATAGCGTCAGATTTTATCTTAAAATACAAGAACTTTTCGTGGTTCTTGAAATAAGAAGGAGGCATATGACATGCATAGGCAGCTGGGATCAAGTGGATCCCTTAAAGAGTATAGAGATTGCCGGAGTAGAGTTAAGAGAGAAATCAGGAGGGCAAAAAGGGGATATGAGATTGCTTTGGCAGATCAGGCAAAGGTGAATCCAAAGAGCTTCTACAAATACATAAAGGGCAAAAGGGTAACAAGGGAGAGAGTAGGGCCTCTTAAGGATCAACAAGGTCATCTATGTGCGGAACCACAAGAGATGGGTGAGATCCTGAATGAATATTTCACATCGGTATTTACGGTTGAGAAAGGCATGGATGTTAGGGAACTTGGGGAAATAAATAGTGATGTCTTGAGGAGTGTACATATTACAGAGAGGGAGGTGCTGGAAGTCTTAACGCGCATCAAGGTAGATAAATCTCCGGGACCTGATGAAATGTATCCCAGGACGTTATGGGAGGTTAGGGAGGAAATTGCGGGTCCCCTAGCAGAGATATTTGAATCATCCACTGCTACAGGTGAGGTGCCTGAAGATTGGAGGGTAGCAAATGTTGTGCCTTTGTTTAAGAAGGGCGGCAGGGAAAAGCCTGGGAACTACAGACCAGTGAGCCTGACATCTGTAGTGGGTAAGTTGTTAGAGGGTATTCTGAGGGACAGAATCTACAGGCATTTGGAGAGGCAGGGACTAATTAGGAACAGTCAGCATGGTTTTGTGAGAGGAAAATCATGTCTCACGAATTTGATTGAGTTTTTTGAAGGGGTAACCAAGAAGATAGATGAGGGCTGTGCAGTAGACGTGGTCTACATGGACTTCAGCAAAGCATTTGACAAGGTACCGCATGGTAGGTTGTTACATAAGGTTAAATCTCATGGGATCCAAGGTGAGGTAGCCAATTGGATACAAAATTGGCTTGACGACAGAAGACAGAGGGTGGTTGTCGAGGGTTGTTTTTCAAACTGGATGCCTGTGTCCAGCGGTGTGCCTCAGGGATCGGTGCTGGGTCCGCTGTTATTTGTTATTTATATTAATGATTTGGATGAGAATTTAAGAGGCATGGTTAGTAAGTTTGCAGATGACACCAAGATTGGTGGCATTGTGGACAGTGAAGAAGGTTATCTAGGATTGCAACGGGATCTTGATAAATTGGGCCAGTGGGCCGATGAATGGCAGATGGAGTTTAATTTAGATAAATGTGAGGTGATGCATTTTGGTAGATCGAATCGGGCCAGGACCTACTCCGTTAATGGTAGGGCGTTGGGGAGAGTTATAGAACAAAGAGATCTAGGAGTACAGGTTCATAGCTCCTTGAAAGTGGAGTCACAGGTGGATAGGGTGGTGAAGAAGGCATTCAGCATGCTTGGTTTCATTGGTCAGAACATTGAATGCAGGAGTTGGGATGTCTTGTTGAAGTTGTACAGGGCATTGGTGAGGCCACACTTGGAGTACTGTGTACAGTTCTGGTCACCCTATTATAGAAAGGATATTATTAAACTAGAAAGAGTGCAGAAAAGATTTACTAGGATGCTACCGGGACTTGATGGTTTGACTTACAGGGAGAGGTTAGACAGACTGGGACTTTATTCCCTGGAGAGTAGGAGGTTAAGGGGTGATCTTATAGAAGTCTATAAAATAATGAGGGGCATAGATAAGGTCGATAGTCAAAATCTTTTCCCAAAGGTAGGGGAGTCTATAACGAGGGGGCACAGATTTAAGGTGAGAGGGGAGAGATACAAAAGGATCCAGAGGGGCAATTTTTTCACTCAAAGGGTGGTGAGTGTCTGGAACGACCTGCCAGAGGCAGTAGTAGAGGCGGGTACAATTTTGTCTTTTAAAAAGCATTTGGACAGTTACATGGGGAAGATGGGTATCGAGGGATATGGGCCAAGTGCAGGCAATTGGGACTAGCTTAGTGGTATAAACTGGGCGACATGGACATGTTGGGCCGAAGGGCCTGTTTCCATGTTGTAACTTCTATGATTCTATGATTCTATGATTCTATGAATTTTTGTTGGTTTTCCTCTTATGAACTTATTTCAGTCAGCTGGATCTTTCTTCTTCAAAGCAAAAAGATTTCATCTTCAAATACAAGAACTTTTCGTGGTTTTGTTGATTTTCAGCAAATGAACATATTTCAGCGAGCGAGAAGTTTTTTCTTTAATAGCGTAAGATTTTATCTTAAAATACAAGAACTTTTCGTGGTTCTTGTCAATTTTTGTTGGTTTTCATCCAATGAACTTATTTCAGTCAGCTCGATCTTTCTTCTTGAAAGCAAAAAGATTTTTTCTTCAAATACCAGAACTTTTCGTGGTTTTGTTGATTTTCAGCAAATGAACATATTTCAGCGAGCGAGAAGTTTTTTCTTTAATAGCGTCAGATTTTATCTTAAAATACAAGAACTTTTCGTGGTTCTTGTCAATTTTTGTTGGTTTTCATCTTATGAACTTATTTCAGTCAGCTGGATCTTTCTTCTTCAAAGCAAAAAGATTTCATCTTCAAATACAAGAACTTTTCGTGGTTTTGTTGATTTTCAGCAAATGAACATATTTCAGCAAGCGAGAAGTTTTTTCTTTAATCGCGTCAGATTTTATCTTAAAATACAAGAACTTTTCGTGGTTCTTGTCAATTTTTGTTGGTTTTCATCCAATGAACTTATTTCAGTCAGCTGGATCTTTCTTCTTGAAAGCAAAAAGATTTTATCTTCAAATATAAGAACTTTTCGTGGTTTTGTTGATTTCAGCAAATGAACATATTTCAGCGAGCTTGAAGTTTTTTCTTCAATAGCGTAAGATTTTATCTTAAAATAGAAGAACTTTTCGTGGTTCTTGTCAATTTTTGTTAGTTTTCATCTGATGAACTTATTTCAGTCAGCTAGATCTTTCTTCTTCAAAGCAAAAAATTTTATCTTCAAATACCAGAACTTTTCGTGGTTTTGTTGATTTTCAGCAAATGAAAATATTTCAGCGAGGGAGAAGTTTTTTCTTTAATAGCGTCAGATTTTATCTTAAAATACAAGAACTTTTCGTGGTTCTTGTCAATTTTTGTTGGTATTCATCCAATGAACTTATTTCAGTCAGCTAGATCTTTCTTCTTCAAAGCAAAAAGATTTTATCTTCAAATACCAGAACTTTTCGTGGTTTTGTTGATTTTCAGCAAATGAACATATTTCAGCGAGCGAGAAGCTTTTTCTTTATTAGCGTCAGATTTTATCTTAAAATACAAGAACTTTTCGTGGTTCTTGTCAATTTTTGTTAGTTTTCATCTTATGAACTTATTTCAGTCAGCTAGATCTTTCTTCTTCAAAGCAAAAAGATTTTATCTTCAAATACCAGAACTTTTCGTGGTTTTGTTGATTTTCAGCAAATGAACATATTTCAGCGAGGGAGAAGTTTTTTCTTTAATAGCGTCAGATTTTATCTTAAAATACAAGAACTTTTCGTGGTTCTTGTCAATTTTTGTTGGTTTTCATCCAATGAACTTATTTCAGTCAGCTCGATCTTTCTTCTTGAAAGCAAAAAGATTTTTTCTTCAAATACCAGAAGTTTTCGTGGTTTTGTTGATTTTCAGCAAATGAACATATTTCAGCGAGCGAGAAGTTTTTTCTTTAATAGCGTCAGATTTAATCTTAAAATACAAGAACTTTTCGTGGTTCTTGTCAATTTTTGTTGGTTTTCATCTTATGAACTTATTTCAGTCAGCTGGATCTTTCTTCTTCAAAGCAAAAAGATTTCATCTTCAAATACAAGAACTTTTCGTGGTTTTGTTGATTTTCAGCAAATGAACATATTTCAGCGAGCTAGAAGTTTTTTCTTCAATAGCATCAGATTTTATCTTAAAATAGAAGAACTTTTCGTGGTTCTTGTCAATTTTTGTTAGTTTTCATCTTATGAACTTATTTCAGTCAGCTCGATCTTTCTTCTTCAAAGCAAAAAGATTTCATCTTCAAATACAAGAACTTTTCGTGGTTTTGTTGATTTTCAGCAAATGAACATATTTCAGCGAGCGAGAAGTTTTTTCTTTAATCGCGTCAGATTTTATCTTAAAATACAAGAACTTTTCGTGGTTCTTGTCAATTTTTGTTGGTTTTCATCCAATGAACTTATTTCAGTCAGCTGGATCTTTCTTCTTGAAAGCAAAAAGATTTTATCTTCAAATACAAGAACTTTTCGTGGTTTTGTTGATTTCAGCAAATGAACATATTTCAGCGAGCGAGAAGTTTTTTCTTTAATAGCGTCAGATTTTATCTTAAAATACAAGAACTTTTCGTGGTTCTTGTCAATTTTTGTTGGTTTTCCTCTTATGAACTTATTTCAGTCAGCTGGATCTTTCTTCTTCAAAGCAAAAAGATTTCATCTTCAAATACAAGAACTTTTCGTGGTTTTGTTGATTTTCAGCAAATGAACATATTTCAGCGAGCTCGAAGTTTTTTCTTCAATAGCGTAAGATTTTATCTTAAAATAGAAGAACTTTTCGTGGTTCTTGTCAATTTTTGTTAGTTTTCATCTGATGAACTTATTTCAGTCAGCTAGATCTTTCTTCTGCAAAGCAAAAAGATTTTATCTTCAAATACCAGAACTTTTTGTGGTTTTGTTGATTTTCAGCAAATGAAAATATTTCAGCGAGGGAGAAGTTTTTTCTTTAATAGCGTCAGATTTTATCTTAAAATACAAGAACTTTTCGTGGTTCTTGTCAATTTTTGTTGGTTTTCATCCAATGAACTTATTTCAGTCAGCAAGATCTTTCTTCTTCAAAGCAAAAAGATTTTATCTTCAAATACCAGAACTTTTCGTGGTTTTGTTGATTTTCAGCAAATGAACATATTTCAGCGAGCGAGAAGTTTTTTCTTTAATAGCGTCAGATTTTATCTTAAAATACAAGAACTTTTCGTGGTTCTTGTCAATTTTTGTTGGTTTTCATCTTATGAACTTATTTCAGTCAGCTGGATCTTTCTTCTTCAAAGCAAAAAGATTTCATCTTCAAATACAAGAACTTTTCGTGGTTTTGTTGATTTTCAGCAAATGAACATATTTCAGCGAGCTAGAAGTTTTTTCTTCAATAGCGTAAGATTTTATCTTAAAATAGAAGAAATTTTCGTGGTTCTTGTCAACTTTTGTTAGTTTTCATCTTATGAACTTATTTCAGTCAGCTAGATCTTTCTTCTTCAAAGCAAAAAGATTTTATCTTCAAATACCAGAACTTTTCGTGGTTTTGTTGATTTTCAGCAAATGAACATATTTCAGCGAGCGAGAAGTTTTTTCTTTAATAGCGGCAGATTTTATCTCAAAATACAAGAACTTTTCGTGGTTCTTGTCAATTTTTGTTGGTTTTCATCTTATGAACTTATTTCAGTCAGCTGGATCTTTCTTCTTCAAAGCAAAAAGATTTCATCTTCAAATACAAGAACTTTTCGTGGTTTTGTTGATTTTCAGCAAATGAACATATTTCAGCGAGCTAGAAGTTTTTTCTTCAATATCGTAAGATTTTACTTTAAAATAGAAGAACTTTTCGTGGTTCTTGTCAATTTTTGTTAGTTTTCATCTTATGAACTTATTTCAGTCAGCTGGATCTTTCTTCTTGAAAGCAAAAAGATTTTATCTTCAAATACAAGAACCTTTCGTGGTTTTGTTGATTTTCAGCAAATGAACATATTTCAGCGAGCGAGAAGTTTTTTCTTTAATAGCGTCAGATTTTATCTTAAAATACAAGAACTTTTCGTGGTTCTTGTCAATTTTTGTTAGTTTTCATCCTATGAACATATTTCAGTCAGCTAGATCTTTCTTCTTCAAAGTAAAAATATTTTATCTTCAAATACAAGAACTTTTCGTGGTTTTGTTGATTTTCAGCAAATGAACATATTTCAGTGAGGGTGAAGTTTTTTCTTTAATAGCGTCAGATTTTATCTTAAAATACAAGAACTTTTCGTGGTTCTTGTCAATTTTTGTTGGTTTTCATCCAATGAACTTATTTCAGTCAGCTAGATCTTTCTTCTTCAAAGCAAAAAGATTTTTTCTTCAAATACCAGAACTTTTCGTGGTTTTGTTGATTTTCAGCAAATGAACATATTTCAGCGAGCGAGAAGTTTTTTCTTTAATAGCGTCAGATTTTATCTCAAAATACAAGAACTTTTCGTGGTTCTTGTCAATTTTTGTTGGTTTTCATCTTATGAACTTATTTCAGTCAGCTGGATCTTTCTTCTTCAAAGCAAAAAGATTTCATCTTCAAATACAAGAACTTTTCGTGGTTTTGTTGATTTTCAGCAAATGAACATATTTCAGCGAGCTAGAAGTTTTTTTTTCAATATCGTAAGATTTTATCTTAAAATAGAAGAACTTTTCGTGGTTCTTGTCAATTTTTGTTAGTTTTCATCTGATGAACTTATTTCAGTCAGCTGGATCTTTCTTCTTGAAAGCAAAAAGATTTTATCTTCAAATACAAGAACTTTTCGTGGTTTTGTTGATTTTCAGCAAATGAACATATTTCAGCGAGCGAGAAGTTTATTCTTTAATAGCGTCAGATTTTATCTTAAAATACAATAACTTTTCGTGGTTCTTGTCAATTTTTGTTAGTTTTCATCCTATGAACATATTTCAGTCAGCTAGATCTTTCTTCTTCAAAGTAAAAATATTTTATCTTCAAATACAAGAACTTTTCGTGGTTTTGTTGATTTTCAGCAAATGAACATATTTCAGTGAGGGTGAAGTTTTTTCTTCAATAGCGTCAGATTTTATCTTAAAATACAAGAACTTTTCGTGGTTCTTGTCAATTTTTGTTGGTTTTCATCCAATGAACTTATTTCAGTCAGCTAGATCTTTCTTCTTCAAAGCAAAAAGATTTTATCTTCAACTACAAGGACTTTTCGTGGTTTTGTTGATTTTCAGGAAATGAACATATTTCAGCGAGCGAGAAGTTTTTTCTTCAATAGCGTCAGATTTTATCTTAAAATATAAGAACATTTTGTGGTTCTTGTCAATTTTTGTTGTTTTTCATCCCATGAACTTATTTCAGTCAGCTGGATCTTTCTTCTTGAAAGCAAAAAGATTTTATCTTCAAATACAAGAACTTTTCGTGGTTTTGTTGATTTTCAGCAAATGAACATATTTCAGCGAGGGAGAAGTTTTTTCTTGAATAGCGTCAGATTTTATCTTAAAATACAAGAACTTTTCGTTGTTCTTGTCAATTTTTGTTGCTTTTCATCTTATGAACTTATTTCAGTCAGCTGGATCTTTCTTCTTGAAAGCAAAAAGATTTTATCTTCAAATACAAGAACTTTTCGTGGTTTTGTTGATTTTCAGCAAATGAACATATTTCAGCGAGCTCGAAGTTTTTTCTTCAATAGCGTAAGATTTTATCTTAAAATAGAAGAACTTTTCGTGGTTCTTGTCAATTTTTGTTAGCTTTCATCTTATGAACTTATTTCAGTCAGCTCGATCTTTCTTCTTCAAAGCAAAAAGATTTTATCTTCAAATACCAGAACTTTTCGTGGTTTTGTTGATTTTCAGCAAATGAACATATTTCAGCGAGCGAGAAGTTTTTTCTTTAATAGCGTCAGATTTTATCTCAAAATACAAGAACTTTTCGTGGTTCTTGTCAATTTTTGTTGGTTTTCATCTTATGAACTTATTTCAGTCAGCTGGATCTTTCTTCTTCAAAGCAAAAAGATTTCATCTTCAAATACAAGAACTTTTCGTGGTTTTGTTGATTTTCAGCAAATGGACATATTTCAGCGAGCTAGAAGTTTTTTTTTCAATATCGTAAGATTTTATCTTAAAATAGAAGAACTTTTCGTGGTTCTTGTCAATTTTTGTTAGTTTTCATCTGATGAACTTATTTCAGTCAGCTGGATCTTTCTTCTTGAAAGCAAAAAGATTTTATCTTCAAATACAAGAACTTTTCGTGGTTTTGTTGATTTTCAGCAAATGAACATATTTCAGCGAGCGAGAAGTTTATTCTTTAATAGCGTCAGATTTTATCTTAAAATACAATAACTTTTCGTGGTTCTTGTCAATTTTTGTTAGTTTTCATCCTATGAACATATTTCAGTCAGCTAGATCTTTCTTCTTCAAAGTAAAAATATTTTATCTTCAAATACAAGAACTTTTCGTGGTTTTGTTGATTTTCAGCAAATGAACATATTTCAGTGAGGGTGAAGTTTTTTCTTCAATAGCGTCAGATTTTATCTTAAAATACAAGAACTTTTCGTGGTTCTTGTCAATTTTTGTTGGTTTTCATCCAATGAACTTATTTCAGTCAGCTAGATCTTTCTTCTTCAAAGCAAAAAGATTTTATCTTCAACTACAAGGACTTTTCGTGGTTTTGTTGATTTTCAGGAAATGAACATATTTCAGCGAGCGAGAAGTTTTTTCTTCAATAGCGTCAGATTTTATCTTAAAATATAAGAACATTTTGTGGTTCTTGTCAATTTTTGTTGTTTTTCATCCCATGAACTTATTTCAGTCAGCTGGATCTTTCTTCTTGAAAGCAAAAAGATTTTATCTTCAAATACAAGAACTTTTCGTGGTTTTGTTGATTTTCAGCAAATGAACATATTTCAGCGAGGGAGAAGTTTTTTCTTGAATAGCGTCAGATTTTATCTTAAAATACAAGAACTTTTCGTTGTTCTTGTCAATTTTTGTTGCTTTTCATCTTATGAACTTATTTCAGTCAGCTGGATCTTTCTTCTTGAAAGCAAAAAGATTTTATCTTCAAATACAAGAACTTTTCGTGGTTTTGTTGATTTTCAGCAAATGAACATATTTCAGCGAGCTCGAAGTTTTTTCTTCAATAGCGTAAGATTTTATCTTAAAATAGAAGAACTTTTCGTGGTTCTTGTCAATTTTTGTTAGCTTTCATCTTATGAACTTATTTCAGTCAGCTCGATCTTTCTTCTTCAAAGCAAAAAGATTTTATCTTCAAATACCAGAACTTTTCGTGGTTTTGTTGATTTTCAGCAAATGAACATATTTCAGCGAGCGAGAAGTTTTTTCTTTAATAGCGTCAGATTTTATCTCAAAATACAAGAACTTTTCGTGGTTCTTGTCAATTTTTGTTGGTTTTCATCTTATGAACTTATTTCAGTCAGCTGGATCTTTCTTCTTCAAAGCAAAAAGATTTCATCTTCAAATACAAGAACTTTTCGTGGTTTTGTTGATTTTCAGCAAATGGACATATTTCAGCGAGCTAGAAGTTTTTTTTTCAATATCGTAAGATTTTATCTTAAAATAGAAGAACTTTTCGTGGTTCTTGTCAATTTTTGTTAGTTTTCATCTGATGAACTTATTTCAGTCAGCTGGATCTTTCTTCTTGAAAGCAAAAAGATTTTATCTTCAAATACAAGAACTTTTCGTGGTTTTGTTGATTTTCAGCAAATGAACATATTTCAGCGAGCGAGAAGTTTATTCTTTAATAGCGTCAGATTTTATCTTAAAATACAATAACTTTTCGTGGTTCTTGTCAATTTTTGTTAGTTTTCATCCTATGAACATATTTCAGTCAGCTAGATCTTTCTTCTTCAAAGTAAAAATATTTTATCTTCAAATACAAGAACTTTTCGTGGTTTTGTTGATTTTCAGCAAATGAACATATTTCAGTGAGGGTGAAGTTTTTTCTTCAATAGCGTCAGATTTTATCTTAAAATACAAGAACTTTTCGTGGTTCTTGTCAATTTTTGTTGGTTTTCATCCAATGAACTTATTTCAGTCAGCTAGATCTTTCTTCTTCAAAGCAAAAAGATTTTATCTTCAACTACAAGGACTTTTCGTGGTTTTGTTGATTTTCAGCAAATGAACATATTTCAGCGAGCGAGAAGTTTTTTCTTCAATAGCGTCAGATTTTATCTTAAAATATAAGAACATTTCGTGGTTCTTGTCAATTTTTGTTGTTTTTCATCCCATGAACTTATTTCAGTCAGCTGGATCTTTCTTCTTGAAAGCAAAAAGATTTTATCTTCAAATACAAGAACTTTTCGTGGTTTTGTTGATTTTCAGCAAATGAACATATTTCAGCGAGGGAGAAGTTTTTTCTTGAATAGCGTCAGATTTTATCTTAAAATACAAGAACTTTTCGTTGTTCTTGTCAATTTTTGTTGCTTTTCATCTTATGAACTTATTTCAGTCAGCTGGATCTTTCTTCTTGAAAGCAAAAAGATTTTATCTTCAAATACAAGAACTTTTCGTGGTTTTGTTGATTTTCAGCAAATGAACATATTTCAGCGAGCTCGAAGTTTTTTCTTCAATAGCG
Source organism: Heptranchias perlo (assembly GCF_035084215.1). Classification (NCBI taxonomy): domain Eukaryota; kingdom Metazoa; phylum Chordata; class Chondrichthyes; order Hexanchiformes; family Hexanchidae; genus Heptranchias; species Heptranchias perlo. Next base: position 2,581,268 of record NW_027139793.1, on the reverse strand, counting down.
TAAGATTTTATCTTAAAATAGAAGAACTTTTCGTGGTTCTTGTCAATTTTTGTTAGTTTTCATCTTATGAACTTATTTCAGTCAGCTCGATCTTTCTTCTTCAAAGCAAAAAGATTTTATCTTCAAATACCAGAACTTTTCGTGGTTTTGTTGATTTTCAGCAAATGAACATATTTCAGCGAGCGAGAAGTTTTTTCTTTAATAGCGTCAGATTTTATCTTAAAATACAAGAACTTTTCGTGGTTCTTGTCAATTTTTGTTGGTTTTCATCCAATGAACTTATTTCAGTCAGCTGGATCTTTCTTCTTGAAAGCAAAAAGATTTTATCTTCAAATACAAGAACTTTTCGTGGTTTTGTTGATTTTCAGCAAATGAACATATTTCAGCGAGCGAGAAGTTTTTTCTTTAATAGCGTCAGATTTTATCTTAAAATACAATAACTTTTCGTGGTTCTTGTCAATTTTTGTTAGTTTTCATCCTATGAACTTATTTCAGTCAGCTAGATCTTTCTTCTTCAAAGTAAAAAGATTTTATCTTCAAATACAAGAACTTTTCGTGGTTTTGTTGATTTTCAGCAAATGAACATATTTCAGTGAGGGTGAAGTTTTTTCTTTAATAGCGTCAGATTTTATCTTAAAATACAAGAACATTTCGTGGTTCTTGTCAATTTTTGTTGGTTTTCATCCAATGAACTTATTTCAGTCAGCTAGATCTTTCTTCTTCAAAGCAAAAAGATTGTATCTTCAACTACAAGAACTTTCCGTGGTTTTGTTGATTTTCAGCAAATGAACATATTTCAGCGAGCGAGAAGTTTTTTCTTCAATAGCTTCAGATTTTATCTTAAAATACAAGAACATTTCGTGGTTCTTGTCAATTTTTGTTGTTTTTCATCCCATGAACTTATTTCAGTCAGCTGGATCTTTCTTCTTGAAAGCAAAAAGATTTTATATTCAAATACAAGAACTTTTCGTGGTTTTGTTGATTTTCAGCAAATGAACATATTTCAGCAAGGGAGAAGTTTTTTCTTTAATAGCGTCAGATTTTATCTGAAAATACAAGAACTTTTCGTGGTTGTTGTCAATTTTTGTTGGTTTTCATCCAATGAACTTATTTCAGTCAGCTCGATCTTTCTTCTTCAAAGCAAAAAGATTTTTTCTTCAAGTACCAGAACTTTTCGTGGTTTTGTTGATTTTCAGCAAATGAACATATTTCAGCGAGGGAGAAGTTTTTTCTTTAATAGCGTCAGATTTTATCTGAAAATACAAGAACTTTTCGTGGTTGTTGTCAATTTTTGTTGGTTTTCATCCAATGAACTTATTTCAGTCAGCTCGATCTTTCTTCTTCAAAGCAAAAAGATTTTATCTTCAAATACAAGAACTTTTCGTGGTTTTGTTGATTTTCAGCAAATGAACATATTTCAGCGAGGGAGAAGTTTTTTCTTGAATAGCGTCAGATTTTATCTTAAAATACAAGAACTTTTCGTTGTTCTTGTCAATTTTTGTTGCTTTTCATCTTATGAACTTATTTCAGTCAGCTGGATCTTTCTTCTTGAAAGCAAAAAGATTTTATCTTCAAATACAAGAACTTTTCGTGGTTTTGTTGATTTTCAGCAAATGAACATATTTCAGCGAGCTCGAAGTTTTTTCTTCAATAGCGTAAGATTTTATCTTAAAATAGAAGAACTTTTCGTGGTTCTTCTCAATTTTTGTTAGTTTTCATCTTATGAACTTATTTCAGTCAGCTCGATCTTTCTTCTTCAAAGCAAAAAGATTTTATCTTCAAATACCAGAACTTTTCGTGGTTTTGTTGATTTTCAGCAAATGAACATATTTCAGCGAGCGAGAAGTTTTTTCTTTAATAGCGTCAGATTTTATCTGTAAATACAAGAACTTTTCGTGGTTCTTGTCAATTTTTGTTGGTTTTCATCCAATGAACTTATTTCAGTCAGCTGGATCTTTCTTCTTGAAAGCAAAAAGATTTTATCTTCAAATACAAGAACTTTTCGTGGTTTTGTTGATTTTCAGCAAATGAACATATTTCAGCGAGCGAGAAGTTTTTTCTTTAATAGCGTCAGATTTTATCTTAAAATACAATAACTTTTCGTGGTTCTTGTCAATTTTTGTTAGTTTTCATCCTATGAACTTATTTCAGTCAGCGAGATCTTTCTTCTTCAAAGTAAAAAGATTTTATCTTCAAATACAAGAACTTTTCGTGGTTTTGTTGATTTTCAGCAAATGAACATATTTCAGTGAGGGTGAAGTTTTTTCTTTAATAGCGTCAGATTTTATCTTAAAATACAAGAACATTTCGTGGTTCTTGTCAATTTTTGTTGGTTTTCATCCAATGAACTTATTTCAGTCAGCTAGATCTTTCTTCTTCAAAGCAAAAAGATTGTATCTTCAACTACAAGAACTTTCCGTGGTTTTGTTGATTTTCAGCAAATGAACATATTTCAGCGAGCGAGAAGTTTTTTCTTCAATAGCGTCAGATTTTATCTTAAAATACAAGAACATTTCGTGGTTCTTGTCAATTTTTGTTGTTTTTCATCCCATGAACTTATTTCAGTCAGCTGGATCTTTCTTCTTGAAAGCAAAAAGATTTTATATTCAAATACAAGAACTTTTCGTGGTTTTGTTGATTTTCAGCAAATGAACATATTTCAGCAAGGGAGAAGTTTTTTCTTTAATAGCGTCAGATTTTATCTGAAAATACAAGAACTTTTCGTGGTTGTTGTCAATTTTTGTTGGTTTTCATCCAATGAACTTATTTCAGTCAGCTCGATCTTTCTTCTTCAAAGCAAAAAGATTTTTTCTTCAAATACCAGAACTTTTCGTGGTTTTGTTGATTTTCAGCAAATGAACATATTTCAGCGAGGGAGAAGTTTTTTCTTTAATAGCGTCAGATTTTATCTGAAAATACAAGAACTTTTCGTGGTTGTTGTCAATTTTTGTTGGTTTTCATCCAATGAACTTATTTCAGTCAGCTCGATCTTTCTTCTTCAAAGCAAAAAGATTTTTTCTTCAAATACCAGAACTTTTCGTGGTTTTGTTGATTTTCAGCAAATGAACATATTTCAGCGAGCGAGAAATTTTTTCTTTAATAGCGTCAGATTTTATCTCAAAATACAAGAACTTTTCGTGGTTCTTGTCAATTTTTGTTGGTTTTCATCTTATGAACTTATTTCAGTCAGCTGGATCTTTCTTCTTCAAAGCAAAAAGATTTCATCTTCAAATACAAGAACTTTTCGTGGTTTTGTTGATTTTCAGCAAATGAACATATTTCAGCGAGCTAGAAGTTTTTTCTTCAATATCGTAAGATTTTATCTTAAAATAGAAGAACTTTTCGTGGTTCTTGTCAATTTTTGTTAGTTTTCATCTTATGAACTTATTTCAGTCAGCTAGATCTTTCATCTTCAAAGCAAAAAGATTTTATCTTCAAATACCAGAACTTTTCGTGGTTTTGTTGATTTTCAGCAAATGAACATATTTCAGCGAGCGAGAAGTTTTTTCTTTAATCGCGTCAGATTTTATCTTAAAATACAAGAACTTTTCGTGGTTCTTGTCAATTTTTGTTGGTTTTCATCCAATGAACTTATTTCAGTCAGCTGGATCTTTCTTCTTGAAAGCAAAAAGATTTTATCTTCAAATACAAGAACTTTTCGTGGTTTTGTTGATTTTCAGCAAATGAACATATTTCAGCGAGCGAGAAGTTTTTTCTTTAATAGCGTCAGATTTTATCTTAAAATACAATAACTTTTCGTGGTTCTTGTCAATTTTTGTTGGTTTTCATCCAATGAACTTATTTCAGTCAGCTGGATCTTTCTTCTTGAAAGCAAAAAGATTTTATCTTCAAATACAAGAACTTTTCGTGGTTTTGTTGATTTTCAGCAAATGAACATATTTCAGCGAGCTAGAAGTTTTTTCTTCAATATCGTAAGATTTTACTTTAAAATAGAAGAACTTTTCGTGGTTCTTGTCAATTTTTGTTAGTTTTCATCTTATGAACTTATTTCAGTCAGCTGGATCTTTCTTCTTGAAAGCAAAAAGATTTTATCTTCAAATACAAGAACCTTTCGTGGTTTTGTTGATTTTCAGCAAATGAACATATTTCAGCGAGCGAGAAGTTTTTTCTTTAATAGCGTCAGATTTTATCTTAAAATACAAGAACTTTTCGTGGTTCTTGTCAATTTTTGTTAGTTTTCATCCTATGAACATATTTCAGTCAGCTAGATCTTTCTTCTTCAAAGTAAAAATATTTTATCTTCAAATACAAGAACTTTTCGTGGTTTTGTTGATTTTCAGCAAATGAACATATTTCAGTGAGGGTGAAGTTTTTTCTTTAATAGCGTCAGATTTTATCTTAAAATACAAGAACTTTTCGTGGTTCTTGTCAATTTTTGTTGGTTTTCATCCAATGAACTTATTTCAGTCAGCTAGATCTTTCTTCTTCAAAGCAAAAAGATTTTTTCTTCAAATACCAGAACTTTTCGTGGTTTTGTTGATTTTCAGCAAATGAACATATTTCAGCGAGCGAGAAGTTTTTTCTTTAATAGCGTCAGATTTTATCTCAAAATACAAGAACTTTTCGTGGTTCTTGTCAATTTTTGTTGGTTTTCATCTTATGAACTTATTTCTGTCAGCTGGATCTTTCTTCTTCAAAGCAAAAAGATTTCATCTTCAAATACAAGAACTTTTCGTGGTTTTGTTGATTTTCAGCAAATGAACATATTTCAGCGAGCTAGAAGTTTTTTTTTCAATATCGTAAGATTTTATCTTAAAATAGAAGAACTTTTCGTGGTTCTTGTCAATTTTTGTTAGTTTTCATCTGATGAACTTATTTCAGTCAGCTGGATCTTTCTTCTTGAAAGCAAAAAGATTTTATCTTCAAATACAAGAACTTTTCGTGGTTTTGTTGATTTTCAGCAAATGAACATATTTCAGCGAGCGAGAAGTTTATTCTTTAATAGCGTCAGATTTTATCTTAAAATACAATAACTTTTCGTGGTTCTTGTCAATTTTTGTTAGTTTTCATCCTATGAACATATTTCAGTCAGCTAGATCTTTCTTCTTCAAAGTAAAAATATTTTATCTTCAAATACAAGAACTTTTCGTGGTTTTGTTGATTTTCAGCAAATGAACATATTTCAGTGAGGGTGAAGTTTTTTCTTCAATAGCGTCAGATTTTATCTTAAAATACAAGAACTTTTCGTGGTTCTTGTCAATTTTTGTTGGTTTTCATCCAATGAACTTATTTCAGTCAGCTAGATCTTTCTTCTTCAAAGCAAAAAGATTTTATCTTCAACTACAAGGACTTTTCGTGGTTTTGTTGATTTTCAGCAAATGAACATATTTCAGCGAGCGAGAAGTTTTTTCTTCAATAGCGTCAGATTTTATCTTAAAATATAAGAACATTTCGTGGTTCTTGTCAATTTTTGTTGTTTTTCATCCCATGAACTTATTTCAGTCAGCTGGATCTTTCTTCTTGAAAGCAAAAAGATTTTATCTTCAAATACAAGAACTTTTCGTGGTTTTGTTGATTTTCAGCAAATGAACATATTTCAGCGAGGGAGAAGTTTTTTCTTGAATAGCGTCAGATTTTATCTTAAAATACAAGAACTTTTCGTTGTTCTTGTCAATTTTTGTTGCTTTTCATCTTATGAACTTATTTCAGTCAGCTGGATCTTTCTTCTTGAAAGCAAAAAGATTTTATCTTCAAATACAAGAACTTTTCGTGGTTTTGTTGATTTTCAGCAAATGAACATATTTCAGCGAGCTCGAAGTTTTTTCTTCAATAGCGTAAGATTTTATCTTAAAATAGAAGAACTTTTCGTGGTTCTTGTCAATTTTTGTTAGTTTTCATCTTATGAACTTATTTCAGTCAGCTAGATCTTTCTTCTTCAAAGTAAAAAGATTTTATCTTCAAATACAAGAACTTTTCGTGGTTTTGTTGATTTTCAGCAAATGAACATATTTCAGTGAGGGTGAAGTTTTTTCTTTAATAGCGTCAGATTTTATCTTAAAATACAAGAACATTTCGTGGTTCTTGTCAATTTTTGTTGGTTTTCATCCAATGAACTTATTTCAGTCAGCTAGATCTTTCTTCTTCAAAGCAAAAAGATTGTATCTTCAACTACAAGAACTTTCCGTGGTTTTGTTGATTTTCAGCAAATGAACATATTTCAGCGAGCGAGAAGTTTTTTCTTCAATAGCGTCAGATTTTATCTTAAAATACAAGAACATTTCGTGGTTCTTGTCAATTTTTGTTGTTTTTCATCCCATGAACTTATTTCAGTCAGCTGGATCTTTCTTCTTGAAAGCAAAAAGATTTTATATTCAAATACAAGAACTTTTCGTGGTTTTGTTGATTTTCAGCAAATGAACATATTTCAGCAAGGGAGAAGTTTTTTCTTTAATAGCGTCAGATTTTATCTGAAAATACAAGAACTTTTCGTGGTTGTTGTCAATTTTTGTTGGTTTTCATCCAATGAACTTATTTCAGTCAGCTCGATCTTTCTTCTTCAAAGCAAAAAGATTTTTTCTTCAAATACCAGAACTTTTCGTGGTTTTGTTGATTTTCAGCAAATGAACATATTTCAGCGAGGGAGAAGTTTTTTCTTTAATAGCGTCAGATTTTATCTGAAAATACAAGAACTTTTCGTGGTTGTTGTCAATTTTTGTTGGTTTTCATCCAATGAACTTATTTCAGTCAGCTCGATCTTTCTTCTTCAAAGCAAAAAGATTTTATCTTCAAATACAAGAACTTTTCGTGGTTTTGTTGATTTTCAGCAAATGAACATATTTCAGCGAGGGAGAAGTTTTTTCTTGAATAGCGTCAGATTTTATCTTAAAATACAAGAACTTTTCGTTGTTCTTGTCAATTTTTGTTGCTTTTCATCTTATGAACTTATTTCAGTCAGCTGGATCTTTCTTCTTGAAAGCAAAAACATTTTATCTTCAAATACAAGAACTTTTCGTGGTTTTGTTGATTTTCAGCAAATGAACATATTTCAGCGAGCTCGAAGTTTTTTCTTCAATAGCGTAAGATTTTATCTTAAAATAGAAGAACTTTTCGTGGTTCTTGTCAATTTTTGTTAGTTTTCATCTTATGAACTTATTTCAGTCAGCTCGATCTTTCTTCTTCAAAGCAAAAAGATTTTATCTTCAAATACCAGAACTTTTCGTGGTTTTGTTGATTTTCAGCAAATGAACATATTTCAGCGAGCGAGAAGTTTTTTCTTTAATAGCGTCAGATTTTATCTGTAAATACAAGAACTTTTCGTGGTTCTTGTCAATTTTTGTTGGTTTTCATCCAATGAACTTATTTCAGTCAGCTGGATCTTTCTTCTTGAAAGCAAAAAGATTTTATCTTCAAATACAAGAACTTTTCGTGGTTTTGTTGATTTTCAGCAAATGAACATATTTCAGCGAGCGAGAAGTTTTTTCTTTAATAGCGTCAGATTTTATCTTAAAATACAATAACTTTTCGTGGTTCTTGTCAATTTTTGTTAGTTTTCATCCTATGAACTTATTTCAGTCAGCGAGATCTTTCTTCTTCAAAGTAAAAAGATTTTATCTTCAAATACAAGAACTTTTCGTGGTTTTGTTGATTTTCAGCAAATGAACATATTTCAGTGAGGGTGAAGTTTTTTCTTTAATAGCGTCAGATTTTATCTTAAAATACAAGAACATTTCGTGGTTCTTGTCAATTTTTGTTGGTTTTCATCCAATGAACTTATTTCAGTCAGCTAGATCTTTCTTCTTCAAAGCAAAAAGATTGTATCTTCAACTACAAGAACTTTCCGTGGTTTTGTTGATTTTCAGCAAATGAACATATTTCAGCGAGCGAGAAGTTTTTTCTTCAATAGCGTCAGATTTTATCTTAAAATACAAGAACATTTCGTGGTTCTTGTCAATTTTTGTTGTTTTTCATCCCATGAACTTATTTCAGTCAGCTGGATCTTTCTTCTTGAAAGCAAAAAGATTTTATATTCAAATACAAGAACTTTTCGTGGTTTTGTTGATTTTCAGCAAATGAACATATTTCAGCAAGGGAGAAGTTTTTTCTTTAATAGCGTCAGATTTTATCTGAAAATACAAGAACTTTTCGTGGTTGTTGTCAATTTTTGTTGGTTTTCATCCAATGAACTTATTTCAGTCAGCTCGATCTTTCTTCTTCAAAGCAAAAAGATTTTTTCTTCAAATACCAGAACTTTTCGTGGTTTTGTTGATTTTCAGCAAATGAACATATTTCAGCGAGGGAGAAGTTTTTTCTTTAATAGCGTCAGATTTTATCTGAAAATACAAGAACTTTTCGTGGTTGTTGTCAATTTTTGTTGGTTTTCATCCAATGAACTTATTTCAGTCAGCTCGATCTTTCTTCTTCAAAGCAAAAAGATTTTTTCTTCAAATACCAGAACTTTTCGTGGTTTTGTTGATTTTCAGCAAATGAACATATTTCAGCGAGCGAGAAGTTTTTTCTTTAATAGCGTCAGATTTTATCTCAAAATACAAGAACTTTTCGTGGTTCTTGTCAATTTTTGTTGGTTTTCATCTTATGAACTTATTTCAGTCAGCTGGATCTTTCTTCTTCAAAGCAAAAAGATTTCATCTTCAAATACAAGAACTTTTCGTGGTTTTGTTGATTTTCAGCAAATGAACATATTTCAGCGAGCTAGAAGTTTTTTCTTCAATATCGTAAGATTTTATCTTAAAATAGAAGAACTTTTCGTGGTTCTTGTCAATTTTTGTTAGTTTTCATCTTATGAACTTATTTCAGTCAGCTAGATCTTTCTTCTTCAAAGCAAAAAGATTTTATCTTCAAATACCAGAACTTTTCGTGGTTTTGTTGATTTTCAGCAAATGAACATATTTCAGCGAGCGAGAAGTTTTTTCTTTAATCGCGTCAGATTTTATCTTAAAATACAAGAACTTTTCGTGGTTCTTGTCAATTTTTGTTGGTTTTCATCCAATGAACTTATTTCAGTCAGCTGGATCTTTCTTCTTGAAAGCAAAAAGATTTTATCTTCAAATACAAGAACTTTTCGTGGTTTTGTTGATTTTCAGCAAATGAACATATTTCAGCGAGCGAGAAGTTTTTTCTTTAATAGCGTCAGATTTTATCTTAAAATACAATAACTTTTCGTGGTTCTTGTCAATTTTTGTTAGTTTTCATCCTATGAACTTATTTCAGTCAGCTAGATCTTTCTTCTTCAAAGTAAAAAGATTTTATCTTCAAATACAAGAACTTTTCGTGGTTTTGTTGATTTTCAGCAAATGAACATATTTCAGTGAGGGTGAAGTTTTTTCTTTTATAGCGTCAGATTTTATCTTAAAATACAAGAACTTTTCGTGGTTCTTGTCAATTTTTGTTGGTTTTCATCCAATGAACTTATTTCAGTCAGCTAGATCTTTCTTCTTCAAAGTAAAAAGATTTTATCTTCAAATACAAGAACTTTTCGTGGTTTTGTTGATTTTCAGCAAATGAACATATTTCAGTGAGGGTGAAGTTTTTTCTTTAATAGCGTCAGATTTTATCTTAAAATACAAGAACATTTCGTGGTTCTTGTCAATTTTTGTTGGTTTTCATCCAATGAACTTATTTCAGTCAGCTAGATCTTTCTTCTTCAAAGCAAAAAGATTGTATCTTCAAATACCAGAACTTTTCGTGGTTTTGTTGATTTTCAGCAAATGAACATATTTCAGCGAGGGAGAAGTTTTTTCTTTAATAGCGTCAGATTTTATCTGAAAATACAAGAACTTTTCGTGGTTGTTGTCAATTTTTGTTGGTTTTCATCCAATGAACTTATTTCAGTCAGCTCGATCTTTCTTCTTCAAAGCAAAAAGATTTCATCTTCAAATACAAGAACTTTTCGTGGTTTTGTTGATTTTCAGCAAATGAACATATTTCAGCGAGCTAGAAGTTTTTTCTTCAATATCGTAAGATTTTATCTTAAAATAGAAGAACTTTTCGTGGTTCTTGTCAATTTTTGTTAGTTTTCATCTTATGAACTTATTTCAGTCAGCTAGATCTTTCTTCTTCAAAGCAAAAAGATTTTATCTTCAAATACCAGAACTTTTCGTGGTTTTGTTGATTTTCAGCAAATGAACATATTTCAGCGAGCGAGAAGTTTTTTCTTTAATCGCGTCAGATTTTATCTTAAAATACAAGAACTTTTCGTGGTTCTTGTCAATTTTTGTTGGTTTTCATCCAATGAACTTATTTCAGTCAGCTGGATCTTTCTTCTTGAAAGCAAAAAGATTTTATCTTCAAATACAAGAACTTTTCGTGGTTTTGTTGATTTTCAGCAAATGAACATATTTCAGCGAGCGAGAAGTTTTTTCTTTAATAGCGTCAGATTTTATCTTAAAATACAATAACTTTTCGTGGTTCTTGTCAATTTTTGTTGGTTTTCATCCAATGAACTTATTTCAGTCAGCTGGATCTTTCTTCTTGAAAGCAAAAAGATTTTATCTTCAAATACAAGAACTTTTCGTGGTTTTGTTGATTTTCAGCAAATGAACATATTTCAGCGAGCGAGAAGTTTTTTCTTTAATAGCGTCAGATTTTATCTTAAAATACAATAACTTTTCGTGGTTCTTGTCAATTTTTGTTAGTTTTCATCCTATGAACTTATTTCAGTCAGCGAGATCTTTCTTCTTCAAAGTAAAAAGATTTTATCTTCAAATACAAGAACTTTTCGTGGTTTTGTTGATTTTCAGCAAATGAACATATTTCAGTGAGGGTGAAGTTTTTTCTTTGAAAGCGTCAGATTTTATCTTAAAATACAAGAACTTTTCGTGGTTCTTGTCAATTTTTGTTGGTTTTCATCCAATGAACTTATTTCAGTCAGCTAGATCTTTCTTCTTCAAAGCAAAAAGATTTTATCTTCAACTACAAGAACTTTTCGTGGTTTTGTTGATTTTCAGCAAATGAACATATTTCAGCGAGCGAGAAGTTTTTTCTTCAATAGCGTCAGATTTTATCTTAAAATATAAGAACATTTCGTGGTTCTTGTCAATTTTTGTTGTTTTTCATCCCATGAACTTATTTCAGTCAGCTGGATCTTTCTTCTTGAAAGCAAAATGATTTTATATTCAAATACAAGAACTTTTCGTGGTTTTGTTGATTTTCAGCAAATGAACATATTTCAGCGAGGGAGAAGTTTTTTCTTCAATAGCGTCAGATTTTATCTTAAAATACAAGAACTTTTCGTGGTTCTTGTCAATTTTTGTTGGTTTTCATCTTATGAACTTATTTCAGTCAGCTGTATCTTTCTTCTTCAAAGCAAAAAGATTTCATCTTCAAATACAAGAACTTTTCGTGGTTTTGTTGATTTTCAGCAAATGAACATATTTCAGCGAGCTAGAAGTTTTTTCTTCAATATCGTAAGATTTTATCTTAAAATAGAAGAACTTTTCGTGGTTCTTGTCAATTTTTGTTAGTTTTCATCTTATGAACTTATTTCAGTCAGCGAGATCTTTCTTCTTCAAAGCAAAAAGATTTTATCTTCAAATACCAGAACTTTTCGTGGTTTTGTTGATTTTCAGCAAATGAACATATTTCAGCGAGCGAGAAGTTTTTTCTTTAATCGCGTCAGATTTTATCTTAAAATACAAGAACTTTTCGTGGTTCTTGTCAATTTTTGTTGGTTTTCATCCAATGAACTTATTTCAGTCAGCTGGATCTTTCTTCTTCAAAGCAAAAAGATTGTATCTTCAACTACAAGAACTTTTCGTGGTTTTGTTGATTTTCAGCAAATGAACATATTTCAGCGAGCGAGAAGTTTTTTCTTCAATAGCGTCAGATTTTATCTTAAAATACAAGAACATTTCGTGGTTCTTGTCAATTTTTGTTGTTTTTCATCCCATGAACTTATTTCAGTCAGCTGGATCTTTCTTCTTGAAAGCAAAAAGATTTTATATTCAAATACAAGAACTTTTCGTGGTTTTGTTGATTTTCAGCAAATGAACATATTTCAGCGAGGGAGAAGTTTTTTCTTTAATAGCGTCAGATTTTATCTTAAAATACAAGAACTTTTCGTTGTTCTTGTCAATTTTTGTTGCTTTTCATCTTATGAACTTATTTCAGTCAGCTGGATCTTTCTTCTTGAAAGCAAAAAGATTTTATCTTCAAATACCAGAACTTTTCGTGGTTTTGTTGATTTTCAGCAAATGAACATATTTCAGCGAGGGAGAAGTTTTTTCTTTAATAGCGTCAGATTTTATCTGAAAATACAAGAACTTTTCGTGGTTGTTGTCAATTTTTGTTGGTTTTCATCCAATGAACTTATTTCAGTCAGCTCGATCTTTCTTCTTCAAAGCAAAAAGATTTTTTCTTCAAATACCAGAACTTTTCGTGGTTTTGTTGATTTTCAGCAAATGAACATATTTCAGCGAGCGAGAAGTTTTTTCTTTAATAGCGTCAGATTTTATCTCAAAATACAAGAACTTTTCGTGGTTCTTGTCAATTTTTGTTGGTTTTCATCTTATGAACTTATTTCAGTCAGCTGGATCTTTCTTCTTCAAAGCAAAAAGATTTCATCTTCAAATACAAGAACTTTTCGTGGTTTTGTTGATTTTCAGCAAATGAACATATTTCAGCGAGCTAGAAGTTTTTTCTTCAATATCGTAAGATTTTATCTTAAAATAGAAGAACTTTTCGTGGTTCTTGTCAATTTTTGTTAGTTTTCATCTTATGAACTTATTTCAGTCAGCTAGATCTTTCTTCTTCAAAGCAAAAAGATTTTATCTTCAAATACCAGAACTTTTCGTGGTTTTGTTGATTTTCAGCAAATGAACATATTTCAGCGAGCGAGAAGTTTTTTCTTCAATAGCGTAAGATTTTATCTTAAAATACAAGAACTTTTCGTGGTTCTTGTCAATTTTTGTTGGTTTTCATCCAATGAACTTATTTCAGTCAGCTGGATCTTTCTTCTTGAAAGCAAAAAGATTTTATCTTCAAATACAAGAACTTTTCGTGGTTTTGTTGATTTTCAGCAAATGAACATATTTCAGCGAGCGAGAAGTTTTTTCTTTAATAGCGTCAGATTTTATCTTAAAATACAATAACTTTTCGTGGTTCTTGTCAATTTTTGTTAGTTTTCATCCTATGAACTTATTTCAGTCAGCGAGATCTTTCTTCTTCAAAGTAAAAAGATTTTATCTTCAAATACAAGAACTTTTCGTGGTTTTGTTGATTTTCAGCAAATGAACATATTTCAGTGAGGGTGAATTTTTTTCTTTAATAGCGTCAGATTTTATCTTAAAATACAAGAACTTTTCGTGGTTCTTGTCAATTTTTGTTGGTTTTCATCCAATGAACTTATTTCAGTCAGCTAGATCTTTCTTCTTCAAAGCAAAAAGATTTTATCTTCAACTACAAGAACTTTTCGTGGTTTTGTTGATTTTCAGCAAATGAACATATTTCAGCGAGCGAGAAGTTTTTTCTTCAATAGCGTCAGATTTTATCTTAAAATATAAGAACATTTCGTGGTTCTTGTCAATTTTTGTTGTTTTTCATCCCATGAACTTATTTCAGTCAGCTGGATCTTTCTTCTTGAAAGCAAAAAGATTTTATATTCAAATACAAGAACTTTTCGTGGTTTTGTTGATTTTCAGCAAATGAACACATTTCAGCGAGGGAGAAGTTTTTTCTTTAATAGCGTCAGATTTTATCTTAAAATACAAGAACTTTTCGTTGTTCTTGTCAATTTTTGTTGCTTTTCATCTTATGAACTTATTTCAGTCAGCTGGATCTTTCTTCTTGAAAGCAAAAAGATTTTATCTTCAAATACAAGAACTTTTCGTGGTTTTGTTGATTTTCAGCAAATGAACATATTTCAGCGAGCGAGAAGTTTTTTCTTCAATAGCGTCAGATTTTATCTTAAAATATAAGAACATTTCGTGGTTCTTGTCAATTTTTGTTGTTTTTCATCCCATGAACTTATTTCAGTCAGCTGGATCTTTCTTCTTGAAAGCAAAAAGATTTTATCTTCAAATACAAGAACTTTTCGTGGTTTTGTTGATTTTCAGCAAATGAACATATTTCAGCGAGCGAGAAGTTTTTTCTTTAATAGCGTCAGATTTTATCTTAAAATACAATAACTTTTCGTGGTTCTTGTCAATTTTTGTTAGTTTTCATCCTATGAACTTATTTCAGTCAGCTAGATCTTTCTTCTTCAAAGTAAAAAGATTTTATCTTCAAATACAAGAACTTTTCGTGGTTTTGTTGATTTTCAGCAAATGAACATATTTCAGTGAGGGTGAATTTTTTTCTTTAATAGCGTCAGATTTTATCTTAAAATACAAGAACTTTTCGTGGTTCTTGTCAATTTTTGTTGGTTTTCATCCAATGAACTTATTTCAGTCAGCTAGATCTTTCTTCTTCAAAGCAAAAAGATTTTATCTTCAACTACAAGAACTTTTCGTGGTTTTGTTGATTTTCAGCAAATGAACATATTTCAGCGAGCGAGAAGTTTTTTCTTCAATAGCGTCAGATTTTATCTTAAAATATAAGAACATTTCGTGGTTCTTGTCAATTTTTGTTGTTTTTCATCCCATGAACTTATTTCAGTCAGCTGGATCTTTCTTCTTGAAAGCAAAAAGATTTTATATTCAAATACAAGAACTTTTCGTGGTTTTGTTGATTTTCAGCAAATGAACACATTTCAGCGAGGGAGAAGTTTTTTCTTTAATAGCGTCAGATTTTATCTTAAAATACAAGAACTTTTCGTTGTTCTTGTCAATTTTTGTTGCTTTTCATCTTATGAACTTATTTCAGTCAGCTGGATCTTTCTTCTTGAAAGCAAAAAGATTTTATCTTCAAATACAAGAACTTTTCGTGGTTTTGTTGATTTTCAGCAAATGAACATATTTCAGCGAGCGAGAAGTTTTTTCTTCAATAGCGTCAGATTTTATCTTAAAATATAAGAACATTTCGTGGTTCTTGTCAATTTTTGTTGTTTTTCATCCCATGAACTTATTTCAGTCAGCTGGATCTTTCTTCTTGAAAGCAAAAAGATTTTATCTTCAAATACAAGAACTTTTCGTGGTTTTGTTGATTTTCAGCAAATGAACATATTTCAGCGAGGGAGAAGTTTTTTCTTCAATAGCGTCAGATTTTATCTTAAAATACAAGAACTTTTCGTGGTTCTTGTCAATTTTTGTTGGTTTTCATCTTATGAACTTATTTCAGTCAGCTGTATCTTTCTTCTTCAAAGCAAAAAGATTTCATCTTCAAATACAAGAACTTTTCGTGGTTTTGTTGATTTTCAGCAAATGAACATATTTCAGCGAGCTAGAAGTTTTTTCTTCAATATCGTAAGATTTTATCTTAAAATAGAAGAACTTTTCGTGGTTCTTGTCAATTTTTGTTAGTTTTCATCTTATGAACTTATTTCAGTCAGCGAGATCTTTCTTCTTCAAAGCAAAAAGATTTTATCTTCAAATACCAGAACTTTTCGTGGTTTTGTTGATTTTCAGCAAATGAACATATTTCAGCGAGCGAGAAGTTTTTTCTTTAATCGCGTCAGATTTTATCTTAAAATACAAGAACTTTTCGTGGTTCTTGTCAATTTTTGTTGGTTTTCATCCAATGAACTTATTTCAGTCAGCTGGATCTTTCTTCTTCAAAGCAAAAAGATTGTATCTTCAACTACAAGAACTTTTCGTGGTTTTGTTGATTTTCAGCAAATGAACATATTTCAGCGAGCGAGAAGTTTTTTCTTCAATAGCGTCAGATTTTATCTTAAAATACAAGAACATTTCGTGGTTCTTGTCAATTTTTGTTGTTTTTCATCCCATGAACTTATTTCAGTCAGCTGGATCTTTCTTCTTGAAAGCAAAAAGATTTTATATTCAAATACAAGAACTTTTCGTGGTTTTGTTGATTTTCAGCAAATGAACATATTTCAGCGAGGGAGAAGTTTTTTCTTTAATAGCGTCAGATTTTATCTTAAAATACAAGAACTTTTCGTTGTTCTTGTCAATTTTTGTTGCTTTTCATCTTATGAACTTATTTCAGTCAGCTGGATCTTTCTTCTTGAAAGCAAAAAGATTTTATCTTCAAATACCAGAACTTTTCGTGGTTTTGTTGATTTTCAGCAAATGAACATATTTCAGCGAGGGAGAAGTTTTTTCTTTAATAGCGTCAGATTTTATCTGAAAATACAAGAACTTTTCGTGGTTGTTGTCAATTTTTGTTGGTTTTCATCCAATGAACTTATTTCAGTCAGCTCGATCTTTCTTCTTCAAAGCAAAAAGATTTTTTCTTCAAATACCAGAACTTTTCGTGGTTTTGTTGATTTTCAGCAAATGAACATATTTCAGCGAGCGAGAAGTTTTTTCTTTAATAGCGTCAGATTTTATCTCAAAATACAAGAACTTTTCGTGGTTCTTGTCAATTTTTGTTGGTTTTCATCTTATGAACTTATTTCAGTCAGCTGGATCTTTCTTCTTCAAAGCAAAAAGATTTCATCTTCAAATACAAGAACTTTTCGTGGTTTTGTTGATTTTCAGCAAATGAACATATTTCAGCGAGCTAGAAGTTTTTTCTTCAATATCGTAAGATTTTATCTTAAAATAGAAGAACTTTTCGTGGTTCTTGTCAATTTTTGTTAGTTTTCATCTTATGAACTTATTTCAGTCAGCTAGATCTTTCTTCTTCAAAGCAAAAAGATTTTATCTTCAAATACCAGAACTTTTCGTGGTTTTGTTGATTTTCAGCAAATGAACATATTTCAGCGAGCGAGAAGTTTTTTCTTCAATAGCGTAAGATTTTATCTTAAAATACAAGAACTTTTCGTGGTTCTTGTCAATTTTTGTTGGTTTTCATCCAATGAACTTATTTCAGTCAGCTGGATCTTTCTTCTTGAAAGCAAAAAGATTTTATCTTCAAATACAAGAACTTTTCGTGGTTTTGTTGATTTTCAGCAAATGAACATATTTCAGCGAGCGAGAAGTTTTTTCTTTAATAGCGTCAGATTTTATCTTAAAATACAATAACTTTTCGTGGTTCTTGTCAATTTTTGTTAGTTTTCATCCTATGAACTTATTTCAGTCAGCTAGATCTTTCTTCTTCAAAGTAAAAAGATTTTATCTTCAAATACAAGAACTTTTCGTGGTTTTGTTGATTTTCAGCAAATGAACATATTTCAGTGAGGGTGAATTTTTTTCTTTAATAGCGTCAGATTTTATCTTAAAATACAAGAACTTTTCGTGGTTCTTGTCAATTTTTGTTGGTTTTCATCCAATGAACTTATTTCAGTCAGCTAGATCTTTCTTCTTCAAAGCAAAAAGATTTTATCTTCAACTACAAGAACTTTTCGTGGTTTTGTTGATTTTCAGCAAATGAACATATTTCAGCGAGCGAGAAGTTTTTTCTTCAATAGCGTCAGATTTTATCTTAAAATATAAGAACATTTCGTGGTTCTTGTCAATTTTTGTTGTTTTTCATCCCATGAACTTATTTCAGTCAGCTGGATCTTTCTTCTTGAAAGCAAAAAGATTTTATATTCAAATACAAGAACTTTTCGTGGTTTTGTTGATTTTCAGCAAATGAACACATTTCAGCGAGGGAGAAGTTTTTTCTTTAATAGCGTCAGATTTTATCTTAAAATACAAGAACTTTTCGTTGTTCTTGTCAATTTTTGTTGCTTTTCATCTTATGAACTTATTTCAGTCAGCTGGATCTTTCTTCTTGAAAGCAAAAAGATTTTATCTTCAAATACAAGAACTTTTCGTGGTTTTGTTGATTTTCAGCAAATGAACATATTTCAGCGAGCGAGAAGTTTTTTCTTCAATAGCGTCAGATTTTATCTTAAAATATAAGAACATTTCGTGGTTCTTGTCAATTTTTGTTGTTTTTCATCCCATGAACTTATTTCAGTCAGCTGGATCTTTCTTCTTGAAAGCAAAAAGATTTTATCTTCAAATACAAGAACTTTTCGTGGTTTTGTTGATTTTCAGCAAATGAACATATTTCAGCGAGCGAGAAGTTTTTTCTTTAATAGCGTCAGATTTTATCTTAAAATACAATAACTTTTCGTGGTTCTTGTCAATTTTTGTTAGTTTTCATCCTATGAACTTATTTCAGTCAGCTAGATCTTTCTTCTTCAAAGTAAAAAGATTTTATCTTCAAATACAAGAACTTTTCGTGGTTTTGTTGATTTTCAGCAAATGAACATATTTCAGTGAGGGTGAATTTTTTTCTTTAATAGCGTCAGATTTTATCTTAAAATACAAGAACTTTTCGTGGTTCTTGTCAATTTTTGTTGGTTTTCATCCAATGAACTTATTTCAGTCAGCTAGATCTTTCTTCTTCAAAGCAAAAAGATTTTATCTTCAACTACAAGAACTTTTCGTGGTTTTGTTGATTTTCAGCAAATGAACATATTTCAGCGAGCGAGAAGTTTTTTCTTCAATAGCGTCAGATTTTATCTTAAAATATAAGAACATTTCGTGGTTCTTGTCAATTTTTGTTGTTTTTCATCCCATGAACTTATTTCAGTCAGCTGGATCTTTCTTCTTGAAAGCAAAAAGATTTTATATTCAAATACAAGAACTTTTCGTGGTTTTGTTGATTTTCAGCAAATGAACACATTTCAGCGAGGGAGAAGTTTTTTCTTTAATAGCGTCAGATTTTATCTTAAAATACAAGAACTTTTCGTTGTTCTTGTCAATTTTTGTTGCTTTTCATCTTATGAACTTATTTCAGTCAGCTGGATCTTTCTTCTTGAAAGCAAAAAGATTTTATCTTCAAATACAAGAACTTTTCGTGGTTTTGTTGATTTTCAGCAAATGAACATATTTCAGCGAGCGAGAAGTTTTTTCTTCAATAGCGTCAGATTTTATCTTAAAATATAAGAACATTTCGTGGTTCTTGTCAATTTTTGTTGTTTTTCATCCCATGAACTTATTTCAGTCAGCTGGATCTTTCTTCTTGAAAGCAAAAAGATTTTATCTTCAAATACAAGAACTTTTCGTGGTTTTGTTGATTTTCAGCAAATGAACATATTTCAGCGAGGGAGAAGTTTTTTCTTCAATAGCGTCAGATTTTATCTTAAAATACAAGAACTTTTCGTGGTTCTTGTCAATTTTTGTTGGTTTTCATCTTATGAACTTATTTCAGTCAGCTGTATCTTTCTTCTTCAAAGCAAAAAGATTTCATCTTCAAATACAAGAACTTTTCGTGGTTTTGTTGATTTTCAGCAAATGAACATATTTCAGCGAGCTAGAAGTTTTTTCTTCAATATCGTAAGATTTTATCTTAAAATAGAAGAACTTTTCGTGGTTCTTGTCAATTTTTGTTAGTTTTCATCTTATGAACTTATTTCAGTCAGCGAGATCTTTCTTCTTCAAAGCAAAAAGATTTTATCTTCAAATACCAGAACTTTTCGTGGTTTTGTTGATTTTCAGCAAATGAACATATTTCAGCGAGCGAGAAGTTTTTTCTTTAATCGCGTCAGATTTTATCTTAAAATACAAGAACTTTTCGTGGTTCTTGTCAATTTTTGTTGGTTTTCATCCAATGAACTTATTTCAGTCAGCTGGATCTTTCTTCTTCAAAGCAAAAAGATTGTATCTTCAACTACAAGAACTTTTCGTGGTTTTGTTGATTTTCAGCAAATGAACATATTTCAGCGAGCGAGAAGTTTTTTCTTCAATAGCGTCAGATTTTATCTTAAAATACAAGAACATTTCGTGGTTCTTGTCAATTTTTGTTGTTTTTCATCCCATGAACTTATTTCAGTCAGCTGGATCTTTCTTCTTGAAAGCAAAAAGATTTTATCTTCAAATACCAGAACTTTTCGTGGTTTTGTTGATTTTCAGCAAATGAACATATTTCAGCGAGGGAGAAGTTTTTTCTTTAATAGCGTCAGATTTTATCTGAAAATACAAGAACTTTTCGTGGTTGTTGTCAATTTTTGTTGGTTTTCATCCAATGAACTTATTTCAGTCAGCTCGATCTTTCTTCTTCAAAGCAAAAAGATTTTTTCTTCAAATACCAGAACTTTTCGTGGTTTTGTTGATTTTCAGCAAATGAACATATTTCAGCGAGCGAGAAGTTTTTTCTTTAATAGCGTCAGATTTTATCTCAAAATACAAGAACTTTTCGTGGTTCTTGTCAATTTTTGTTGGTTTTCATCTTATGAACTTATTTCAGTCAGCTGGATCTTTCTTCTTCAAAGCAAAAAGATTTCATCTTCAAATACAAGAACTTTTCGTGGTTTTGTTTATTTTCAGCAAATGAACATATTTCAGCGAGCTAGAAGTTTTTTCTTCAATATCGTAAGATTTTATCTTAAAATAGAAGAACTTTTCGTGGTTCTTGTCAATTTTTGTTAGTTTTCATCTTATGAACTTATTTCAGTCAGCTAGATCTTTCTTCTTCAAAGCAAAAAGATTTTATCTTCAAATACCAGAACTTTTCGTGGTTTTGTTGATTTTCAGCAAATGAACATATTTCAGCGAGCGAGAAGTTTTTTCTTTAATCGCGTCAGATTTTATCTTAAAATACAAGAACTTTTCGTGGTTCTTGTCAATTTTTGTTGGTTTTCATCCAATGAACTTATTTCAGTCAGCTGGATCTTTCTTCTTGAAAGCAAAAAGATTTTATCTTCAAATACAAGAACTTTTCGTGGTTTTGTTGATTTTCAGCAAATGAACATATTTCAGCGAGCGAGAAGTTTTTTCTTTAATAGCGTCAGATTTTATCTTAAAATACAATAACTTTTCGTGGTTCTTGTCAATTTTTGTTAGTTTTCATCCTATGAACTTATTTCAGTCAGCTAGATCTTTCTTCTTCAAAGTAAAAAGATTTTATCTTCAAATACAAGAACTTTTCGTGGTTTTGTTGATTTTCAGCAAATGAACATATTTCAGTGAGGGTGAATTTTTTTCTTTAATAGCGTCAGATTTTATCTTAAAATACAAGAACTTTTCGTGGTTCTTGTCAATTTTTGTTGGTTTTCATCCAATGAACTTATTTCAGTCAGCTAGATCTTTCTTCTTCAAAGCAAAAAGATTTTATCTTCAACTACAAGAACTTTTCGTGGTTTTGTTGATTTTCAGCAAATGAACATATTTCAGCGAGCGAGAAGTTTTTTCTTCAATAGCGTCAGATTTTATCTTAAAATATAAGAACATTTCGTGGTTCTTGTCAATTTTTGTTGTTTTTCATCCCATGAACTTATTTCAGTCAGCTGGATCTTTCTTCTTGAAAGCAAAAAGATTTTATATTCAAATACAAGAACTTTTCGTGGTTTTGTTGATTTTCAGCAAATGAACACATTTCAGCGAGGGAGAAGTTTTTTCTTTAATAGCGTCAGATTTTATCTTAAAATACAAGAACTTTTCGTTGTTCTTGTCAATTTTTGTTGCTTTTCATCTTATGAACTTATTTCAGTCAGCTGGATCTTTCTTCTTGAAAGCAAAAAGATTTTATCTTCAAATACAAGAACTTTTCGTGGTTTTGTTGATTTTCAGCAAATGAACATATTTCAGCGAGCTAGAAGTTTTTTCTTCAATAGCGTAAGATTTTATCTTAAAATAGAAGAACTTTTCGTGGTTCTTGTCAATTTTTGTTAGTTTTCATCCTATGAACTTATTTCAGTCAGCTAGATCTTTCTTCTTCAAAGCAAAAAGATTTTATCTTCAAATACCAGAACTTTTCGTGGTTTTGTTGATTTTCAGCAAATGAACATATTTCAGCGAGGGAGAAGTTTTTTCTTTAATAGCGTCAGATTTTATCTTAAAATACAAGAACTTTTCGTGGTTCTTGTCAATTTTTGTTGGTTTTCATCCAATGAACTTATTTCAGTCAACTAGATCTTTCTTCTTCAAAGCAAAAAGATTTTATCTTCAAATACCAGAACTTTTCGTGGTTTTGTTGATTTTCAGCAAATGAACATATTTCAGCGAGCGAGAAGTTTTTTCTTTAATAGCGTCAGATTTTATCTTAAAATACAAGAACTTTTCGTGGTTCTTGTCAATTTTTGTTGGTTTTCATCTTATGAAATTATTTCAGTCAGCTGGATCTTTCTTCTTCAAAGCAAAAAGATTTCATCTTCAAATACAAGAACTTTTCGTGGTTTTGTTGATTTTCAGCAAATGAACATATTTCAGCGAGGGAGAAGTTTTTTCTTTAATAGCGTCAGATTTTATCTGAAAATACAAGAACTTTTCGTGGTTGTTGTCAATTTTTGTTGGTTTTCATCCAATGAACTTATTTCAGTCAGCTCGATCTTTCTTCTTCAAAGCAAAAAGATTTTTTCTTCAAATACCAGAACTTTTCGTGGTTTTGTTGATTTTCAGCAAATGAACATATTTCAGCGAGCGAGAAGTTTTTTCTTTAATAGCGTCAGATTTTATCTCAAAATACAAGAACTTTTCGTGGTTCTTGTCAATTTTTGTTGGTTTTCATCTTATGAACTTATTTCAGTCAGCTGGATCTTTCTTCTTCAAAGCAAAAAGATTTCATCTTCAAATACAAGAACTTTTCGTGGTTTTGTTTATTTTCAGCAAATGAACATATTTCAGCGAGCTAGAAGTTTTTTCTTCAATATCGTAAGATTTTATCTTAAAATAGAAGAACTTTTCGTGGTTCTTGTCAATTTTTGTTAGTTTTCATCTTATGAACTTATTTCAGTCAGCTAGATCTTTCTTCTTCAAAGCAAAAAGATTTTATCTTCAAATACCAGAACTTTTCGTGGTTTTGTTGATTTTCAGCAAATGAACATATTTCAGCGAGCGAGAAGTTTTTTCTTTAATCGCGTCAGATTTTATCTTAAAATACAAGAACTTTTCGTGGTTCTTGTCAATTTTTGTTGGTTTTCATCCAATGAACTTATTTCAGTCAGCTGGATCTTTCTTCTTGAAAGCAAAAAGATTTTATCTTCAAATACAAGAACTTTTCGTGGTTTTGTTGATTTTCAGCAAATGAACATATTTCAGCGAGCGAGAAGTTTTTTCTTTAATAGCGTCAGATTTTATCTTAAAATACAATAACTTTTCGTGGTTCTTGTCAATTTTTGTTAGTTTTCATCCTATGAACTTATTTCAGTCAGCTAGATCTTTCTTCTTCAAAGTAAAAAGATTTTATCTTCAAATACAAGAACTTTTCGTGGTTTTGTTGATTTTCAGCAAATGAACATATTTCAGTGAGGGTGAATTTTTTTCTTTAATAGCGTCAGATTTTATCTTAAAATACAAGAACTTTTCGTGGTTCTTGTCAATTTTTGTTGGTTTTCATCCAATGAACTTATTTCAGTCAGCTAGATCTTTCTTCTTCAAAGCAAAAAGATTTTATCTTCAACTACAAGAACTTTTCGTGGTTTTGTTGATTTTCAGCAAATGAACATATTTCAGCGAGCGAGAAGTTTTTTCTTCAATAGCGTCAGATTTTATCTTAAAATATAAGAACATTTCGTGGTTCTTGTCAATTTTTGTTGTTTTTCATCCCATGAACTTATTTCAGTCAGCTGGATCTTTCTTCTTGAAAGCAAAAAGATTTTATATTCAAATACAAGAACTTTTCGTGGTTTTGTTGATTTTCAGCAAATGAACACATTTCAGCGAGGGAGAAGTTTTTTCTTTAATAGCGTCAGATTTTATCTTAAAATACAAGAACTTTTCGTTGTTCTTGTCAATTTTTGTTGCTTTTCATCTTATGAACTTATTTCAGTCAGCTGGATCTTTCTTCTTGAAAGCAAAAAGATTTTATCTTCAAATACAAGAACTTTTCGTGGTTTTGTTGATTTTCAGCAAATGAACATATTTCAGCGAGCTAGAAGTTTTTTCTTCAATAGCGTAAGATTTTATCTTAAAATAGAAGAACTTTTCGTGGTTCTTGTCAATTTTTGTTAGTTTTCATCCTATGAACTTATTTCAGTCAGCTAGATCTTTCTTCTTCAAAGCAAAAAGATTTTATCTTCAAATACCAGAACTTTTCGTGGTTTTGTTGATTTTCAGCAAATGAACATATTTCAGCGAGGGAGAAGTTTTTTCTTTAATAGCGTCAGATTTTATCTTAAAATACAAGAACTTTTCGTGGTTCTTGTCAATTTTTGTTGGTTTTCATCCAATGAACTTATTTCAGTCAACTAGATCTTTCTTCTTCAAAGCAAAAAGATTTTATCTTCAAATACCAGAACTTTTCGTGGTTTTGTTGATTTTCAGCAAATGAACATATTTCAGCGAGCGAGAAGTTTTTTCTTTAATAGCGTCAGATTTTATCTTAAAATACAAGAACTTTTCGTGGTTCTTGTCAATTTTTGTTGGTTTTCATCTTATGAAATTATTTCAGTCAGCTGGATCTTTCTTCTTCAAAGCAAAAAGATTTCATCTTCAAATACAAGAACTTTTCGTGGTTTTGTTGATTTTCAGCAAATGAACATATTTCAGCGAGCGAGAAGTTTTTTCTTCAATAGCGTCAGATTTTATCTGAAAATACAAGAACATTTCGTGGTTCTTGTCAATTTTTGTTGTTTTTCATCCCATGAACTTATTTCAGTCAGCTGGATCTTTCTTCTTGAAAGCAAAAAGATTTTATATTCAAATACAAGAACTTTTCGTGGTTTTGTTGATTTTCAGCAAATGAACATATTTCAGCGAGGGAGAAGTTTTTTCTTTAATAGCGTCAGATTTTATCTTAAAATACAAGAACTTTTCGTGGTTCTTGTCAATTTTTGTTGGTTTTCATCCAATGAACTTATTTCAGTCAACTCGATCTTTCTTCTTCAAAGCAAAAAGATTTTTTCTTCAAATACCAGAACTTTTCGTGGTTTTGTTGATTTTCAGCAAATGAACATATTTCAGCGAGCGAGAAGTTTTTTCTTTAATAGCGTCAGATTTTATCTTAAAATACAAGAACTTTTCGTGGTTCTTGTCAATTTTTGTTGCTTTTCATCTTATGAACTTATTTCAGTCAGCTGGATCTTTCTTCTTGAAAGCAAAAAGATTTTATCTTCAAATACAAGAACTTTTCGTGGTTTTGTTGATTTTCAGCAAATGAACATATTTCAGCGAGCGAGAAGTTTTTTCTTTAATAGCGTCAGATTTTATCTTAAAATACAATAACTTTTCGTGGTTCTTGTCAATTTTTGTTAGTTTTCATCCTATGAACTTATTTCAGTCAGCTAGATCTTTCTTCTTCAAAGTAAAAAGATTTTATCTTCAAATACAAGAACTTTTCGTGGTTTTGTTGATTTTCAGCAAATGAACATATTTCAGTGAGGGTGAATTTTTTTCTTTAATAGCGTCAGATTTTATCTTAAAATACAAGAACTTTTCGTGGTTCTTGTCAATTTTTGTTGGTTTTCATCCAATGAACTTATTTCAGTCAGCTAGATCTTTCTTCTTCAAAGCAAAAAGATTTTATCTTCAACTACAAGAACTTTTCGTGGTTTTGTTGCTTTTCAGCAAATGAACATATTTCAGCGAGCGAGAAGTTTTTTCTTCAATAGCGTCAGATTTTATCTTAAAATATAAGAACATTTCGTGGTTCTTGTCAATTTTTGTTGTTTTTCATCCCATGAACTTATTTCAGTCAGCTGGATCTTTCTTCTTGAAAGCAAAAATATTTTATATTCAAATACAAGAACTTTTCGTGGTTTTGTTGATTTTCAGCAAATGAACACATTTCAGCGAGGGAGAAGTTTTTTCTTTAATAGCGTCAGATTTTATCTTAAAATACAAGAACTTTTCGTTGTTCTTGTCAATTTTTGTTGCTTTTCATCTTATGAACTTATTTCAGTCAGCTGGATCTTTCTTCTTGAAAGCAAAAAGATTTTATCTTCAAATACAAGAACTTTTCGTGGTTTTGTTGATTTTCAGCAAATGAACATATTTCAGCGAGCTAGAAGTTTTTTCTTCAATAGCGTAAGATTTTATCTTAAAATAGAAGAACTTTTCGTGGTTCTTGTCAATTTTTGTTAGTTTTCATCCTATGAACTTATTTCAGTCAGCCAGATCTTTCTTCTTCAAAGCAAAAAGATTTTATCTTCAAATACCAGAACTTTTCGTGGTTTTGTTGATTTTCAGCAAATGAACATATTTCAGCGAGGGAGAAGTTTTTTCTTTAATAGCGTCAGATTTTATCTTAAAATACAAGAACTTTTCGTGGTTCTTGTCAATTTTTGTTGGTTTTCATCTTATGAACTTATTTCAGTCAGCTGGATCTTTCTTCTTCAAAGCAAAAAGATTTCATCTTCAAATACAAGAACTTTTCGTGGTTTTGTTGATTTTCAGCAAATGAACATATTTCAGCGAGCGAGAAGTTTTTTCTTCAATAGCGTCAGATTTTATCTTAAAATACAAGAACATTTCGTGGTTCTTGTCAATTTTTGTTGTTTTTCATCCCATGAACTTATTTCAGTCAGCTGGATCTTTCTTCTTGAAAGCAAAAAGATTTTATATTCAAATACAAGAACTTTTCGTGGTTTTGTTGATTTTCAGCAAATGAACATATTTCAGCGAGGGAGAAGTTTTTTCTTTAATAGCGTCAGATTTTATCTTAAAATACAAGAACTTTTCGTGGTTCTTGTCAATTTTTGTTGGTTTTCATCCAATGAACTTATTTCAGTCAACTCGATCTTTCTTCTTCAAAGCAAAAAGATTTTTTCTTCAAATACCAGAACTTTTCGTGGTTTTGTTGATTTTCAGCAAATGAACATATTTCAGCGAGCGAGAAGTTTTTTCTTCAATAGCGTAAGATTTTATCTTAAAATAGAAGAACTTTTCGTGGTTCTTGTCAATTTTTGTTAGTTTTCATCTTATGAACTTATTTCAGTCAGCTAGATCTTTCTTCTTCAAAGCAAAAAGATTTTATCTTCAAATACCAGAACTTTTCGTGGTTTTGTTGATTTTCAGCAAATGAACATATTTCAGCGAGGGAGAAGTTTTTTCTTTAATAGCGTCAGATTTTATCTTAAAATACAAGAACTTTTCGTGGTTCTTGTCAATTTTTGTTGGTTTTCATCCAATGAACTTATTTCAGTCAACTAGATCTTTCTTCTTCAAAGCAAAAAGATTTTTTCTTCAAATACCAGAACTTTTCGTGGTTTTGTTGATTTTCAGCAAATGAACATATTTCAGCGAGCGAGAAGTTTTTTCTTTAATAGCGTCAGATTTTATCTTAAAATACAAGAACTTTTCGTGGTTCTTGTCAATTTTTGTTGGTTTTCATCTTATGAACTTATTTCAGTCAGCTGGATCTTTCTTCTTCAAAGCAAAAAGATTTCATCTTCAAATACAAGAACTTTTCGTGGTTTTGTTGATTTTCAGCAAATGAACATATTTCAGCGAGCTAGAAGTTTTTTCTTCAATATCGTAAGATTTTATCTTAAAATAGAAGAACTTTTCGTGGTTCTTGTCAATTTTTGTTAGTTTTCATCTTATGAACTTATTTCAGTCAGCTAGATCTTTCTTCTTCAAAGCAAAAAGATTTTATCTTCAAATACCAGAACTTTTCGTGGTTTTGTTGATTTTCAGCAAATGAACATATTTCAGCGAGCGAGAAGTTTTTTCTTTAATCGCGTCAGATTTTATCTTAAAATACAAGAACTTTTCGTGGTTCTTGTCAATTTTTGTTGGTTTTCATCCAATGAACTTATTTCAGTCAGCTGGATCTTTCTTCTTGAAAGCAAAAAGATTTTATCTTCAAATACAAGAACTTTTCGTGGTTTTGTTGATTTTCAGCAAATGAACATATTTCAGCGAGCGAGAAGTTTTTTCTTTAATAGCGTCAGATTTTATCTTAAAATACAATAACTTTTCGTGGTTCTTGTCAATTTTTGTTAGTTTTCATCCTATGAACTTATTTCAGTCAGCTCGATCTTTCTTCTTCAAAGTAAAAAGATTTTATCTTCAAATACAATAACTTTTCGTGGTTTTGTTGATTTTCAGCAAATGAACATATTTCAGTGAGGGTGAAGTTTTTTCTTTAATAGCGTCAGATTTTATCTTAAAATACAAGAACTTTTCGTGGTTCTTGTCAATTTTTGTTGGTTTTCATCCAATGAACTTATTTCAGTCAGCTAGATCTTTCTTCTTCAAAGCAAAAAGATTGTATCTTCAACTACAAGAACTTTTCGTGGTTTTGTTGATTTTCAGCAAATGAACATATTTCAGCGAGCGAGAAGTTTTTTCTTCAATAGCGTCAGATTTTATCTTAAAATACAACAACATTTCGTGGTTCTTGTCAATTTTTGTTGTTTTTCATCCCATGAACTTATTTCAGTCAGCTGGATCTTTCTTCTTGAAAGCAAAAAGATTTTATCTTCAAATACAAGAACTTTTCGTGGTTTTGTTGATTTTCAGCAAATGAACATATTTCAGCGAGCGAGAAGTTTTTTCTTTAATCGCGTCAGATTTTATCTTAAAATACAAGAACTTTTCGTTGTTCTTGTCAATTTTTGTTGCTTTTCATCTTATGAACTTATTTCAGTCAGCTGGATCTTTCTTCTTGAAAGCAAAAAGATTTTATCTTCAAATACCAGAACTTTTCGTGGTTTTGTTGATTTTCAGCAAATGAACATATTTCAGCGAGGGAGAAGTTTTTTCTTTAATAGCGTCAGATTTTATCTGAAAATACAAGAACTTTTCGTGGTTGTTGTCAATTTTTGTTGGTTTTCATCCAATGAACTTATTTCAGTCAGCTAGATCTTTCTTCTTCAAAGCAAAAAGATTTTTTCTTCAAATTCCAGAACTTTTCGTGGTTTTGTTGATTTTCAGCAAATGAACATATTTCAGCGAGCGAGAAGTTTTTTCTTTAATCGCGTCAGATTTTATCTCAAAATACAAGAACTTTTCATGGTTCTTGTCAATTTTTGTTAGTTTTCATCTTATGAACTTATTTCAGTCAGCTAGATCTTTCTTCTTCAAAGCAAAAAGATTTTATCTTCAAATACCAGAACTTTTCGTGGTTTTGTTGATTTTCAGCAAATGAACATATTTCAGCGAGGGAGAAGTTTTTTCTTTAATAGCGTCAGATTTTATCTTAAAATACAAGAACTTTTCGTGGTTCTTGTCAATTTTTGTTGGTGTTCATCCAATGAACTTATTTCAGTCAACGAGATCTTTCTTCTTCAAAGCAAAAAGATTTTTTCTTCAAATACCAGAACTTTTCGTGGTTTTGTTGATTTTCAGCAAATCAACATATTTCAGCGAGCGAGAAGTTTTTTCTTTAATAGCGTCAGATTTTATCTTAAAATACAAGAACTTTTCGTGGTTCTTGTCAATTTTTGTTGGTTTTCATCTTATGAACTTATTTCAGTCAGCTGGATCTTTCTTCTTCAAAGCAAAAAGATTTCATCTTCAAATACAAGAACTTTTCGTGGTTTTGTTGATTTTCAGCAAATGAACATATTTCAGCGAGCTAGAAGTTTTTTCTTCAATATCGTAAGATTTTATCTTAAAATAGAAGAACTTTTCGTGGTTCTTGTCAATTTTTGATAGTTTTCATCTTATGAACTTATTTCAGTCAGCTAGATCTTTCTTCTTCAAAGCAAAAAGATTTTATCTTCAAATACCAGAACTTTTCGTGGTTTTGTTGATTTTCAGCAAATGAACATGTTTCAGCGAGCGAGAAGTTTTTTCTTTAATCGCGTCAGATTTTATCTTAAAATACAAGAACTTTTCGTGGTTCTTGTCAATTTTTGTTGGTTTTCATCCAATGAACTTATTTCAGTCAGCTGGATCTTTCTTCTTGAAAGCAAAAAGATTTTATCTTCAAATACAAGAACTTTTCGTGGTTTTGTTGATTTTCAGCAAATGAACATATTTCAGCGAGCGAGAAGTTTTTTCTTCAATAGCGTCAGATTTTATCTTAAAATACAATAACTTTTCGTGGTTCTTGTCAATTTTTGTTAGTTTTCATCCTATGAACTTATTTCAGTCAGCTAGATCTTTCTTCTTCAAAGTAAAAAGATTTTATCTTCAAATACAAGAACTTTTCGTGGTTTTGTTGATTTTCAGCAAATGAACATATTTCAGTGAGGGTGAAGTTTTTTCTTTAATAGCGTCAGATTTTATCTTAAAATACAAGAACCTTTCGTTGTTCTTGTCAATTTTTGTTGGTTTTCATCCAATGAACTTATTTCAGTCAGCTGGATCTTTCTTCTTCAAAGCAAAAAGATTGTATCTTCAACTACAAGAACTTTTCGTGGTTTTGTTAATTTTCAGCAAATGAACATATTTCAGCGAGCGAGAAGTTTTTTCTTTAATAGCGTCAGATTTTATCTTAAAATACAATAACTTTTCGTGGTTCTTGTCAATTTTTGTTAGTTTTCATCCTATGAACTTATTTCAGTCAGCTAGATCTTTCTTCTTCAAAGTAAAAAGATTTTATCTTCAAATACAAGAACTTTTCGTGGTTTTGTTGATTTTCAGCAAATGAACATATTTCAGCGAGCAAGAAGTTTTTTCTTCAATATCGTAAGATTTTATCTTAAAATAGAAGAACTTTTCGTGGTTCTTGTCAATTTTTGTTAGTTTTCATCTTATGAACTTATTTCAGTCAGCTAGATCTTTCTTCTTCAAAGCAAAAAGATTTTATCTTCAAATACCAGAACTTTTCGTGGTTTTGTTGATTTTCAGCAAATGAACATATTTCAGCGAGCGAGAAGTTTTTTCTTCAATAGCGTCAGATTTTATCTTAAAATACAATAACTTTTCGTGGTTCTTGTCAATTTTTGTTAGTTTTCATCCTATGAACTTATTTCAGTCAGCTAGATCTTTCTTCTTCAAAGTAAAAAGATTTTATCTTCAAATACAAGAACTTTTCGTGGTTTTGTTGATTTTCAGCAAATGAACATATTTCAGTGAGGGTGAAGTTTTTTCTTTAATAGCGTCAGATTTTATCTTAAAATACAAGAACTTTTCGTGGTTCTTGTCAATTTTTGTTGGTTTTCATCCAATGAACTTATTTCAGTCAGCTGGATCTTTCTTCTTCAAAGCAAAAAGATTGTATCTTCAACTACAAGAACTTTTCGTGGTTTTGTTGATTTTCAGCAAATGAACATATTTCAGCGAGCGAGAAGTTTTTTCTTTAATAGCGTCAGATTTTATCTTAAAATACAATAACTTTTCGTGGTTCTTGTCAATTTTTGTTAGTTTTCATCCTATGAACTTATTTCAGTCAGCTAGATCTTTCTTCTTCAAAGTAAAAAGATTTTATCTTCAAATACAAGAACTTTTCGTGGTTTTGTTGATTTTCAGCAAATGAACATATTTCAGCGAGCTAGAAGTTTTTTCTTCAATATCGTAAGATTTTATCTTAAAATAGAAGAACTTTTCGTGGTTCTTGTCAATTTTTGATAGTTTTCATCTTATGAACTTATTTCAGTCAGCTAGATCTTTCTTCTTCAAAGCAAAAAGATTTTATCTTCAAATACCAGAACTTTTCGTGGTTTTGTTGATTTTCAGCAAATGAACATGTTTCAGCGAGCGAGAAGTTTTTTCTTTAATCGCGTCAGATTTTATCTTAAAATACAAGAACTTTTCGTGGTTCTTGTCAATTTTTGTTGGTTTTCATCCAATGAACTTATTTCAGTCAGCTGGATCTTTCTTCTTGAAAGCAAAAAGATTTTATCTTCAAATACAAGAACTTTTCGTGGTTTTGTTGATTTTCAGCAAATGAACATATTTCAGCGAGCGAGAAGTTTTTTCTTCAATAGCGTCAGATTTTATCTTAAAATACAATAACTTTTCGTGGTTCTTGTCAATTTTTGTTAGTTTTCATCCTATGAACTTATTTCAGTCAGCTAGATCTTTCTTCTTGAAAGCAAAAAGATTTTATATTCAAATACAAGAACTTTTCGTGGTTTTGTTGATTTTCAGCAAATGAACATATTTCAGCGAGCGAGAAGTTTTTTCTTTAATAGCGTCAGATTTTATCTTAAAATACAATAACTTTTCGTGGTTCTTGTCAATTTTTGTTGGTTTTCATCTTATGAACTTATTTCAGTCAGCTAGATCTTTTTTCTTCAAAGCAAAAAGATTTTATCTTCAAATACCAGAACTTTTCGTGGTTTTGTTGATTTTCAGCAAATGAACATATTTCAGCGAGCGAGAAGTTTTTTCTTTAATCGCGTCAGATTTTATCTTAAAATACAAGAACTTTTCATGGTTCTTGTCAATTTTTGTTGGTTTTCATCCAATGAACTTATTTCAGTCAGCTGGATCTTTCTTCTTGAAAGCAAAAAGATTTTATCTTCAAATACAAGAACTTTTCGTGGTTTTGTTGATTTTCAGCAAATGAACATATTTCAGCGAGCGAGAAGTTTTTTCTTTAATAGCGTCAGATTTTATCTTAAAATACAATAACTTTTCGTGGTTCTTGTCAATTTTTGTTAGTTTTCATCCTATCAACTTATTTCAGTCAGCTAGATCTTTCTTCTTCAAAGTAAAAAGATTTTATCTTCAAATACAAGAACTTTTCGTGGTTTTGTTGATTTTCAGCAAATGAACATATTTCAGTGAGGGTGAAGTTTTTTCTTTAATAGCGTCAGATTTTATCTTAAAATACAAGAACTTTTCGTGGTTCTTGTCAATTTTTGTTGGTTTTCATCCAATGAACTTATTTCAGTCAGCTAGATCTTTCTTCTTCAAAGCAAAAAGATTGTATCTTCAACTACAAGAACTTTTCGTGGTTTTGTTGATTTTCAGCAAATGAACATATTTCAGCGAGCGAGAAGTTTTTTCTTCAATAGCATCAGATTTTATCTTAAAATACAAGAACATTTCGTGGTTCTTGTCAATTTTTGTTGTTTTTCATCCCATGAACTTATTTCAGTCAGCTGGATCTTTCTTCTTGAAAGCAAAAAGATTTTATCTTCAAATACAAGAACTTTTCGTGGTTTTGTTGATTTTCAGCAAATGAACATATTTCAGCGAGCGAGAAGTTTTTTCTTCAATAGCGTCAGATTTTATCTTAAAATACAATAACTTTTCGTGGTTCTTGTCAATTTTTGTTAGTTTTCATCCTATGAACTTATTTCAGTCAGCTAGATCTTTCTTCTTCAAAGTAAAAAGATTTTATCTTCAAATACAAGAACTTTTCGTGGTTTTGTTGATTTTCAGCAAATGAACATATTTCAGTGAGGGTGAAGTTTTTTCTTTAATAGCGTCAGATTTTATCTTAAAATACAAGAACCTTTCGTTGTTCTTGTCAATTTTTGTTGGTTTTCATCCAATGAACTTATTTCAGTCAGCTGGATCTTTCTTCTTCAAAGCAAAAAGATTGTATCTTCAACTACAAGAACTTTTCGTGGTTTTGTTGATTTTCAGCAAATGAACATATTTCAGCGAGCGAGAAGTTTTTTCTTTAATAGCGTCAGATTTTATCTTAAAATACAATAACTTTTCGTGGTTCTTGTCAATTTTTGTTAGTTTTCATCCTATGAACTTATTTCAGTCAGCTAGATCTTTCTTCTTGAAAGCAAAAAGATTTTATATTCAAATACAAGAACTTTTCGTGGTTTTGTTGATTTTCAGCAAATGAACATATTTCAGCGAGCGAGAAGTTTTTTCTTTAATAGCGTCAGATTTTATCTTAAAATACAATAACTTTTCGTGGTTCTTGTCAATTTTTGTTGGTTTTCATCTTATGAACTTATTTCAGTCAGCTAGATCTTTTTTCTTCAAAGCAAAAAGATTTTATCTTCAAATACCAGAACTTTTCGTGGTTTTGTTGATTTTCAGCAAATGAACATATTTCAGCGAGCGAGAAGTTTTTTCTTTAATCGCGTCAGATTTTATCTTAAAATACAAGAACTTTTCATGGTTCTTGTCAATTTTTGTTGGTTTTCATCCAATGAACTTATTTCAGTCAGCTGGATCTTTCTTCTTGAAAGCAAAAAGATTTTATCTTCAAATACAAGAACTTTTCGTGGTTTTGTTGATTTTCAGCAAATGAACATATTTCAGCGAGCGAGAAGTTTTTTCTTTAATAGCGTCAGATTTTATCTTAAAATACAATAACTTTTCGTGGTTCTTGTCAATTTTTGTTAGTTTTCATCCTATCAACTTATTTCAGTCAGCTAGATCTTTCTTCTTCAAAGTAAAAAGATTTTATCTTCAAATACAAGAACTTTTCGTGGTTTTGTTGATTTTCAGCAAATGAACATATTTCAGTGAGGGTGAAGTTTTTTCTTTAATAGCGTCAGATTTTATCTTAAAATACAAGAACTTTTCGTGGTTCTTGTCAATTTTTGTTGGTTTTCATCCAATGAACTTATTTCAGTCAGCTAGATCTTTCTTCTTCAAAGCAAAAAGATTGTATCTTCAACTACAAGAACTTTTCGTGGTTTTGTTGATTTTCAGCAAATGAACATATTTCAGCGAGCGAGAAGTTTTTTCTTCAATAGCATCAGATTTTATCTTAAAATACAAGAACATTTCGTGGTTCTTGTCAATTTTTGTTGTTTTTCATCCCATGAACTTATTTCAGTCAGCTGGATCTTTCTTCTTGAAAGCAAAAAGATTTTATCTTCAAATACAAGAACTTTTCGTGGTTTTGTTGATTTTCAGCAAATGAACATATTTCAGCGAGCGAGAAGTTTTTTCTTCAATAGCGTCAGATTTTATCTTAAAATACAATAACTTTTCGTGGTTCTTGTCAATTTTTGTTAGTTTTCATCCTATGAACTTATTTCAGTCAGCTAGATCTTTCTTCTTCAAAGTAAAAAGATTTTATCTTCAAATACAAGAACTTTTCGTGGTTTTGTTGATTTTCAGCAAATGAACATATTTCAGTGAGGGTGAAGTTTTTTCTTTAATAGCGTCAGATTTTATCTTAAAATACAAGAACCTTTCGTTGTTCTTGTCAATTTTTGTTGGTTTTCATCCAATGAACTTATTTCAGTCAGCTGGATCTTTCTTCTTCAAAGCAAAAAGATTGTATCTTCAACTACAAGAACTTTTCGTGGTTTTGTTGATTTTCAGCAAATGAACATATTTCAGCGAGCGAGAAGTTTTTTCTTTAATAGCGTCAGATTTTATCTTAAAATACAATAACTTTTCGTGGTTCTTGTCAATTTTTGTTAGTTTTCATCCTATGAACTTATTTCAGTCAGCTAGATCTTTCTTCTTCAAAGTAAAAAGATTTTATCTTCAAATACAAGAACTTTTCGTGGTTTTGTT
Organism: Heptranchias perlo; assembly: GCF_035084215.1. Classification (NCBI taxonomy): domain Eukaryota; kingdom Metazoa; phylum Chordata; class Chondrichthyes; order Hexanchiformes; family Hexanchidae; genus Heptranchias; species Heptranchias perlo. The sequence goes on along the minus strand of NW_027139793.1, from coordinate 2,546,133 downwards.
GATTTTCAGCAAATGAACATATTTCAGCGAGCAAGAAGTTTTTTCTTCAATATCGTAAGATTTTATCTTAAAATAGAAGAACTTTTCGTGGTTCTTGTCAATTTTTGTTAGTTTTCATCTTATGAACTTATTTCAGTCAGCTAGATCTTTCTTCTTCAAAGCAAAAAGATTTTATCTTCAAATACCAGAACTTTTCGTGGTTTTGTTGATTTTCAGCAAATGAACATATTTCAGCGAGCGAGAAGTTTTTTCTTCAATAGCGTCAGATTTTATCTTAAAATACAATAACTTTTCGTGGTTCTTGTCAATTTTTGTTAGTTTTCATCCTATGAACTTATTTCAGTCAGCTAGATCTTTCTTCTTCAAAGTAAAAAGATTTTATCTTCAAATACAAGAACTTTTCGTGGTTTTGTTGATTTTCAGCAAATGAACATATTTCAGTGAGGGTGAAGTTTTTTCTTTAATAGCGTCAGATTTTATCTTAAAATACAAGAACTTTTCGTGGTTCTTGTCAATTTTTGTTGGTTTTCATCCAATGAACTTATTTCAGTCAGCTGGATCTTTCTTCTTCAAAGCAAAAAGATTGTATCTTCAACTACAAGAACTTTTCGTGGTTTTGTTGATTTTCAGCAAATGAACATATTTCAGCGAGCGAGAAGTTTTTTCTTTAATAGCGTCAGATTTTATCTTAAAATACAATAACTTTTCGTGGTTCTTGTCAATTTTTGTTAGTTTTCATCCTATGAACTTATTTCAGTCAGCTAGATCTTTCTTCTTCAAAGTAAAAAGATTTTATCTTCAAATACAAGAACTTTTCGTGGTTTTGTTGATTTTCAGCAAATGAACATATTTCAGCGAGCTAGAAGTTTTTTCTTCAATATCGTAAGATTTTATCTTAAAATAGAAGAACTTTTCGTGGTTCTTGTCAATTTTTGATAGTTTTCATCTTATGAACTTATTTCAGTCAGCTAGATCTTTCTTCTTCAAAGCAAAAAGATTTTATCTTCAAATACCAGAACTTTTCGTGGTTTTGTTGATTTTCAGCAAATGAACATGTTTCAGCGAGCGAGAAGTTTTTTCTTTAATCGCGTCAGATTTTATCTTAAAATACAAGAACTTTTCGTGGTTCTTGTCAATTTTTGTTGGTTTTCATCCAATGAACTTATTTCAGTCAGCTGGATCTTTCTTATTGAAAGCAAAAAGATTTTATCTTCAAATACAAGAACTTTTCGTGGTTTTGTTGATTTTCAGCAAATGAACATATTTCAGCGAGCGAGAAGTTTTTTCTTCAATAGCGTCAGATTTTATCTTAAAATACAATAACTTTTCGTGGTTCTTGTCAATTTTTGTTAGTTTTCATCCTATGAACTTATTTCAGTCAGCTAGATCTTTCTTCTTGAAAGCAAAAAGATTTTATATTCAAATACAAGAACTTTTCGTGGTTTTGTTGATTTTCAGCAAATGAACATATTTCAGCGAGCGAGAAGTTTTTTCTTTAATAGCGTCAGATTTTATCTTAAAATACAATAACTTTTCGTGGTTCTTGTCAATTTTTGTTGGTTTTCATCTTATGAACTTATTTCAGTCAGCTAGATCTTTTTTCTTCAAAGCAAAAAGATTTTATCTTCAAATACCAGAACTTTTCGTGGTTTTGTTGATTTTCAGCAAATGAACATATTTCAGCGAGCGAGAAGTTTTTTCTTTAATCGCGTCAGATTTTATCTTAAAATACAAGAACTTTTCATGGTTCTTGTCAATTTTTGTTGGTTTTCATCCAATGAACTTATTTCAGTCAGCTGGATCTTTCTTCTTGAAAGCAAAAAGATTTTATCTTCAAATACAAGAACTTTTCGTGGTTTTGTTGATTTTCAGCAAATGAACATATTTCAGCGAGCGAGAAGTTTTTTCTTTAATAGCGTCAGATTTTATCTTAAAATACAATAACTTTTCGTGGTTCTTGTCAATTTTTGTTAGTTTTCATCCTATCAACTTATTTCAGTCAGCTAGATCTTTCTTCTTCAAAGTAAAAAGATTTTATCTTCAAATACAAGAACTTTTCGTGGTTTTGTTGATTTTCAGCAAATGAACATATTTCAGTGAGGGTGAAGTTTTTTCTTTAATAGCGTCAGATTTTATCTTAAAATACAAGAACTTTTCGTGGTTCTTGTCAATTTTTGTTGGTTTTCATCCAATGAACTTATTTCAGTCAGCTAGATCTTTCTTCTTCAAAGCAAAAAGATTGTATCTTCAACTACAAGAACTTTTCGTGGTTTTGTTGATTTTCAGCAAATGAACATATTTCAGCGAGCGAGAAGTTTTTTCTTCAATAGCGTCAGATTTTATCTTAAAATACAAGAACATTTCGTGGTTCTTGTCAATTTTTGTTGTTTTTCATCCCATGAACTTATTTCAGTCAGCTGGATCTTTCTTCTTGAAAGCAAAAAGATTTTATATTCAAATACAAGAACTTTTCGTGGTTTTGTTGATTTTCAGCAAATGAACATATTTCAGCGAGGGAGAAGTTTTTTCTTTAATAGCGTCAGATTTTATCTTAAAATACAAGAACTTTTCGTTGTTCTTGTCAATTTTTGTTGCTTTTCATCTTATGAACTTATTTCAGTCAGCTGGATCTTTCTTCTTGAAAGCAAAAAGATTTTATCTTCAAATACCAGAACTTTTCGTGGTTTTGTTGATTTTCAACAAATGAACATATTTCAGCGAGGGAGAAGTTTTTTCTTTAATAGCGTCAGATTTTATCTGAAAATACAAGAACTTTTCGTGGTTGTTGTCAATTTTTGTTGGTTTTCATCCAATGAACTTATTTCAGTCAGCTAGATCTTTCTTCTTCAAAGCAAAAAGATTTTTTCTTCAAATACCAGAACTTTTCGTGGTTTTGTTGATTTTCAGCAAATGAACATATTTCAGCGAGCGAGAAGTTTTTTCTTTAATAGCGTCAGATTTTATCTCAAAATACAAGAACTTTTCGTGGTTCTTGTCAATTTTTGTTGGTTTTCATCTTATGAACTTATTTCAGTCAGCTGGATCTTTCTTCTTCAAAGCAAAAAGATTTCATCTTCAAATACAAGAACTTTTCGTGGTTTTGTTGATTTTCAGCAAATGAACATATTTCAGCGAGCTAGAAGTTTTTTCTTCAATATCGTAAGATTTTATCTTAAAATAGAAGAACTTTTCGTGGTTCTTGTCAATTTTTGTTAGTTTTCATCTTATGAACTTATTTCAGTCAGCTAGATCTTTTTTCTTCAAAGCAAAAAGATTTTATCTTCAAATACCAGAACTTTTCGTGGTTTTGTTGATTTTCAGCAAATGAACATATTTCAGCGAGCGAGAAGTTTTTTCTTTAATCGCGTCAGATTTTATCTTAAAATACAAGAACTTTTCATGGTTCTTGTCAATTTTTGTTGGTTTTCATCCAATGAACTTATTTCAGTCAGCTGGATCTTTCTTCTTGAAAGCAAAAAGATTTTATCTTCAAATACAAGAACTTTTCGTGGTTTTGTTGATTTTCAGCAAATGAACATATTTCAGCGAGCGAGAAGTTTTTTCTTTAATAGCGTCAGATTTTATCTTAAAATACAATAACTTTTCGTGGTTCTTGTCAATTTTTGTTAGTTTTCATCCTATCAACTTATTTCAGTCAGCTAGATCTTTCTTCTTCAAAGTAAAAAGATTTTATCTTCAAATACCAGAACTTTTCGTGGTTTTGTTGATTTTCAACAAATGAACATATTTCAGCGAGGGAGAAGTTTTTTCTTTAATAGCGTCAGATTTTATCTGAAAATACAAGAACTTTTCGTGGTTGTTGTCAATTTTTGTTGGTTTTCATCCAATGAACTTATTTCAGTCAGCTAGATCTTTCTTCTTCAAAGCAAAAAGATTTTTTCTTCAAATACCAGAACTTTTCGTGGTTTTGTTGATTTTCAGCAAATGAACATATTTCAGCGAGCGAGAAGTTTTTTCTTTAATAGCGTCAGATTTTATCTCAAAATACAAGAACTTTTCGTGGTTCTTGTCAATTTTTGTTGGTTTTCATCTTATGAACTTATTTCAGTCAGCTGGATCTTTCTTCTTCAAAGCAAAAAGATTTCATCTTCAAATACAAGAACTTTTCGTGGTTTTGTTGATTTTCAGCAAATGAACATATTTCAGCGAGCTAGAAGTTTTTTCTTCAATATCGTAAGATTTTATCTTAAAATAGAAGAACTTTTCGTGGTTCTTGTCAATTTTTGTTAGTTTTCATCTTATGAACTTATTTCAGTCAGCTAGATCTTTTTTCTTCAAAGCAAAAAGATTTTATCTTCAAATACCAGAACTTTTCGTGGTTTTGTTGATTTTCAGCAAATGAACATATTTCAGCGAGCGAGAAGTTTTTTCTTTAATAGCATCAGATTTTATCTTAAAATACAAGAACTTTTCGTGGTTCTTGTCAATTTTTGTTGTTTTTCATCCCATGAACTTATTTCAGTCAGCTGGATCTTTCTTCTTGAAAGCAAAAAGATTTTATCTTCAAATACAAGAACTTTTCGTGGTTTTGTTGATTTTCAGCAAATGAACATATTTCAGCGAGCGAGAAGTTCTTTCTTTAATCGCGTCAGATTTTATCTTAAAATACAAGAACTTTTCGTGGTTCTTGTCAATTTTTGTTGGTTTTCATCCAATGAACTTATTTCAGTCAGCTGGATCTTTCTTCTTGAAAGCAAAAAGATTTTATCTTCAAATACAAGAACTTTTCGTGGTTTTGTTGATTTTCAGCAAATCAACATATTTCAGCGAGCGAGAAGTTTTTTCTTTAATAGCGTCAGATTTTATCTTTAAATACAATAACTTTTCGTGGTTCTTGTCAATTTTTGTTAGTTTTCATCCTATGAACTTATTTCAGTCAGCTCGATCTTTCTTCTTCAAAGTAAAAAGATTTTATCTTCAAATACAAGAACTTTTCGTGGTTTTGTTGATTTTCAGCAAAAGAACATATTTCAGTGAGGGTGAAGTTTTTTCTTTAATAGCGTCAGATTTTATCTTAAAATACAAGAACTTTTCGTGGTTCTTGTCAATTTTTGTTGGTTTTCATCCAATGAACTTATTTCAGTCAGCTAGATCTTTCTTCTTCAAAGCAAAAAGATTGTATCTTCAACTACAAGAACTTTTCGTGGTTTTGTTGATTTTCAGCAAATGAACATATTTCAGCGAGCGAGAAGTTTTTTCTTTAATCGCGTCAGATTTTATCTTAAAATACAAGAACTTTTCGTGGTTCTTGTCAATTTTTGTTGTTTTTCATCACATGAACTTATTTCAGTCAGCTGGATCTTTCTTCTTGAAAGCAAAAAGATTTTATATTCAAATACAAGAACTTTTCGTGGTTTTGTTGATTTTCAGCAAATGAACATATTTCAGCGAGCGAGAAGTTTTTTCTTTAATAGCGTCAGATTTTATCTTAAAATACAATAACTTTTCGTGGTTCTTGTCAATTTTTGTTGGTTTTCATCTTATGAACTTATTTCAGTCAGCTGGATCTTTCTTCTTCAAAGCAAAAAGATTTCATCTTCAAATACAAGAACTTTTCGTGGTTTTGTTGATTTTCAGCAAATGAACATATTTCAGCGAGCTAGAAGTTTTTTCTTCAATATCGTAAGATTTTATCTTAAAATAGAAGAACTTTTCGTGGTTCTTGTCAATTTTTGTTAGTTTTCATCTTATGAACTTATTTCAGTCAGCTAGATCTTTTTTCTTCAAAGCAAAAAGATTTTATCTTCAAATACCAGAACTTTTCGTGGTTTTGTTGATTTTCAGCAAATGAACATATTTCAGCGAGCGAGAAGTTTTTTCTTTAATCGCGTCAGATTTTATCTTAAAATACAAGAACTTTTCATGGTTCTTGTCAATTTTTGTTGGTTTTCATCCAATGAACTTATTTCAGTCAGCTGGATCTTTCTTCTTGAAAGCAAAAAGATTTTATCTTCAAATACAAGAACTTTTCGTGGTTTTGTTGATTTTCAGCAAATGAACATATTTCAGCGAGCGAGAAGTTTTTTCTTTAATAGCGTCAGATTTTATCTTAAAATACAATAACTTTTCGTGGTTCTTGTCAATTTTTGTTAGTTTTCATCCTATCAACTTATTTCAGTCAGCTAGATCTTTCTTCTTCAAAGTAAAAAGATTTTATCTTCAAATACAAGAACTTTTCGTGGTTTTGTTGATTTTCAGCAAATGAACATATTTCAGTGAGGGTGAAGTTTTTTCTTTAATAGCGTCAGATTTTATCTTAAAATACAAGAACTTTTCGTGGTTCTTGTCAATTTTTGTTGGTTTTCATCCAATGAACTTATTTCAGTCAGCTAGATCTTTCTTCTTCAAAGCAAAAAGATTGTATCTTCAACTACAAGAACTTTTCGTGGTTTTGTTGATTTTCAGCAAATGAACATATTTCAGCGAGCGAGAAGTTTTTTCTTCAATAGCGTCAGATTTTATCTTAAAATACAAGAACATTTCGTGGTTCTTGTCAATTTTTGTTGTTTTTCATCCCATGAACTTATTTCAGTCAGCTGGATCTTTCTTCTTGAAAGCAAAAAGATTTTATATTCAAATACAAGAACTTTTCGTGGTTTTGTTGATTTTCAGCAAATGAACATATTTCAGCGAGGGAGAAGTTTTTTCTTTAATAGCGTCAGATTTTATCTTAAAATACAAGAACTTTTCGTTGTTCTTGTCAATTTTTGTTGCTTTTCATCTTATGAACTTATTTCAGTCAGCTGGATCTTTCTTCTTGAAAGCAAAAAGATTTTATCTTCAAATACCAGAACTTTTCGTGGTTTTGTTGATTTTCAACAAATGAACATATTTCAGCGAGGGAGAAGTTTTTTCTTTAATAGCGTCAGATTTTATCTGAAAATACAAGAACTTTTCGTGGTTGTTGTCAATTTTTGTTGGTTTTCATCCAATGAACTTATTTCAGTCAGCTGGATCTTTCTTCTTCAAAGCAAAAAGATTTTTTCTTCAAATACCAGAACTTTTCGTGGTTTTGTTGATTTTCAGCAAATGAACATATTTCAGCGAGCGAGAAGTTTTTTCTTTAATAGCGTCAGATTTTATCTCAAAATACAAGAACTTTTCGTGGTTCTTGTCAATTTTTGTTGGTTTTCATCTTATGAACTTATTTCAGTCAGCTGGATCTTTCTTCTTCAAAGCAAAAAGATTTCATCTTCAAATACAAGAACTTTTCGTGGTTTTGTTGATTTTCAGCAAATGAACATATTTCAGCGAGCTAGAAGTTTTTTCTTCAATATCGTAAGATTTTATCTTAAAATAGAAGAACTTTTCGTGGTTCTTGTCAATTTTTGTTAGTTTTCATCTTATGAACTTATTTCAGTCAGCTAGATCTTTCTTCTTCAAAGCAAAAAGATTTTATCTTCAAATACCAGAACTTTTCGTGGTTTTGTTGATTTTCAGCAAATGAACATATTTCAGCGAGGGAGAAGTTTTTTCTTTAATAGCGTCAGATTTTATCTTAAAATACAAGAACTTTTCGTGGTTCTTGTCAATTTTTGTTGGTTTTCATCCAATGAACTTATTTCAGTCAACGAGATCTTTCTTCTTCAAAGCAAAAAGATTTTTTCTTCAAATACCAGAATTTTTCGTGGTTTTGTTGATTTTCAGCAAATGAACATATTTCAGCGAGCGAGAAGTTTTTTCTTTAATAGCGTCAGATTTTATCTTAAAATACAAGAACTTTTCGTGGTTCTTGTCAATTTTTGTTGGTTTTCATCTTATGAACTTATTTCAGTCAGCTGGATCTTTCTTCTTCAAAGCAAAAAGATTTCATCTTCAAATACAAGAACTTTTCGTGGTTTTGTTGTTTTTCAGCAAATGAACATATTTCAGCGAGCGAGAAGTTCTTTCTTTAATCGCGTCAGATTTTATCTTAAAATACAAGAACTTTTCGTGGTTCTTGTCAATTTTTGTTGGTTTTCATCCAATGAACTTATTTCAGTCAGCTGGATCTTTCTTCTTGAAAGCAAAAAGATTTTATCTTCAAATACAAGAACTTTTCGTGGTTTTGTTGATTTTCAGCAAATGAACATATTTCAGCGAGCGAGAAGTTTTTTCTTTAATAGCGTCAGATTTTATCTTTAAATACAATAACTTTTCGTGGTTCTTGTCAATTTTTGTTAGTTTTCATCCTATGAACTTATTTCAGTCAGCTCGATCTTTCTTCTTCAAAGTAAAAAGATTTTATCTTCAAATACAAGAACTTTTCGTGGTTTTGTTGATTTTCAGCAAAAGAACATATTTCAGTGAGAGTGAAGTTTTTTCTTTAATAGCGTCAGATTTTATCTTAAAATACAAGAACTTTTCGTGGTTCTTGTCAATTTTTGTTGGTTTTCATCCAATGAACTTATTTCAGTCAGCTAGATCTTTCTTCTTCAAAGCAAAAAGATTGTATCTTCAACTACAAGAACTTTTCGTGGTTTTGTTGATTTTCAGCAAATGAACATATTTCAGCGAGGGAGAAGTTTTTTCTTTAATAGCGTCAGATTTTATCTTAAAATACAAGAACTTTTCGTTGTTCTTGTCAATTTTTGTTGCTTTTCATCTTATGAACTTATTTCAGTCAGCTGGATCTTTCTTCTTGAAAGCAAAAAGATTTTATCTTCAAATACGAGAACTTTTCGTGGTTTTGTTGATTTTCAGCAAATGAACATATTTCAGCGAGCTAGAAGTTTTTTCTTCAATAGCGTAAGATTTTATCTTAAAATAGAAGAACTCTTCGTGGTTCTTGTCAATTTTTGTTAGTTTTCATCTTATGAACTTATTTCAGTCAGCTAGATCATTCTTCTTCAAAGCAAAAAGATTTTATCTTCAAATACCAGAACTTTTCGTGGTTTTGTTGATTTACAGCAAATGAACATATTTCAGCGAGCGAGAAGTTTTTTCTTTAATAGCGTCAGATTTTATCTTAAAATACAAGAACTTTTCGTGGTTCTTGTCAATTTTTGTTGGTTTTCATCTTATGAACTTATTTCAGTCAGCTGGATCTTTCTTCTTCAAAGCAAAAAGATTTCATCTTCAAATACAAGAATTTTTCGTGGTTTTGTTGATTTTCAGCAAATGAACATATTTCAGCGAGCTAGAAGTTTTTTCTTCAATAGCGTCAGATTTTATCTTAAAATACAAGAAGTTTTCGTGGTTCTTGTCAATTTTTGTAGGTTTTCATCCAATAAACTTATTTCAGTCAGCTAGATCTTTCTTCTTCAAAGCAAAAAGATTTTATCTTCAAATACAAGAACTTTTCGTGGTTTTGTTGATTTTCAGCAAATGAACATATTTCAGCGAGCGAGAAGTTTTTTCTTTAATCGCGTCAGATTTTATCTTAAAATACAAGAACTTTTCGTGGTTCTTGTCAATTTTTGTTGTTTTTCATCCAATGAACTTATTTCAGTCAGCTGGATCTTTCTTCTTGAAAGCAAAAAGATTTTATATTCAAATACAAGAACTTTTCGTGGTTTTGTTGATTTTCAGCAAATGAAAATATTTCAGCGAGGGAGAAGTTTTTTCTTTAATAGCGTCAGATTTTATCTTAAAATACAAGAACTTTACGTGGTTCTTGTCAATTTTTGTTGGTTTTCCTCTTATGAACTTATTTCAGTCAGCTGGATCTTTCTTCTTCAAAGCAAAAAGATTTCATCTTCAAATACAAGAACTTTTCGTGGTTTTGTTGATTTTCAGCAAATGAACATATTTCAGCGAGCGAGAAGTTTTTTCTTCAATAGCGTAAGATTTTATCTTAAAATAGAAGAACTTTTCGTGGTTCTTGTCAATTTTTGTTAGTTTTCATCTTATGAACTTATTTCAGTCAGCTAGATCTTTCTTCTTCAAAGCAAAAAGATTTTATCTTCAAGTACCAGAACTTTTCGTGGTTTTGTTGATTTTCAGCAAATGAACATATTTCAGCGAGGGAGAAGTTTTTTCTTTAATAGCGTCAGATTTTATCTTAAAATACAAGAACTTTTCGTGGTTCTTGTCAATTTTTGTTGGTTTTCATCCAATGAACTTATTTCAGTCAGCCAGATCTTTCTTCTTCAAAGCAAAAAGATTTCATCTTCAAATACCAGAACTTTTCGTGGTTTTGTTGATTTTCAGCAAATGAACATATTTCAGCGAGCGAGAAGTTTTTTCTTTAATCGCGTCAGATTTTATCTTAAAATACAAGAACCTTTCGTGGTCCTTGTCAATTTTTGTTGGTTTTCATCTTATGAACTTATTTCAGTCAGCTAGATATTTCTTCTTCAAAGCAAAAAGATTTTATCTTCAAATACAAGAACTTTTCGTGGTTTTGTTGATTTTCAGCAAATGAACATATTTCAGCGAGCGAGAAGTTTTTTCTTCAATAGCGTTGGATTTTATCTAAAAATACAAGAACTTTTCGTGGTTCTTGTCAATTTTTGTTGGTTTTCATCTTATGAAGAAGAAAGATCTAGCTGACTGAAATAAGTTCATAGGATGAAAACTAACAAAAATTGACAAGAACCACGAAAAGTTATTGTATTTTAAGATAAAATCTGACGCTATTAAAGAAAAAACTTCTCGCTCGCTGAAATATGTTCATTTGCTGAAAATCAACAAAACCACGAAAAGTTCTTGTAGTTGAAGATACAATCTTTTTGCTTTGAAGAAGAAAGATCCAGCTGACTGAAATAAGTTCATTGGATGAAAACCAACAAAAATTGACAAGAACAACGAAAGGTTCTTGTATTTTAAGATAAAATCTGACGCTATTAAAGAAAAAACTTCACCCTCACTGAAATATGTTCATTTGCTGAAAATCAACAAAACCACGAAAAGTTCTTGTATTTGAAGATAAAACCTTTTTGCTTTGAAGAAGAAAGATCTAGCTGACTGAAATAAGTTTATGGGATGAAAACCAACAAAAATTGACAAGAACCACGAAAAGTTCTTGTATTTTAAGATAAAATCTCACGCTATTAAAGAAAAAACGTCTCCCTCGCTGAAATATGTTCATTTGCTGAAAATCAACAAAACCACGAAAAGTTCTTGTATTTGAAGATAAAATCATTTGCTTTAAAGAAGAAAGATCTTGCTGACTGAAATAAGTTCATTTGATGAAAATCAACAAAAATTGACAAGAGCCACGAAAAGTTTTTGTATTTTAAGATAAAATCTTACGCTATTAAAGAAAAAACTTCTCGCTCACTGAAATATGTTCATTTGCTGAAAATCAACAAAATCACGAAAAGTTCTTGTATTTGAAGATAAAATCTTTTTGCTTTGAAGAAGAAAGATCGAGCTGAATGAAATAAGTTCATCAGATGAAAACCAACAAAAATTGACAAGAACCACGAAACGTTCTTGTATTTTAAGATAAAATCTGACGCTAATAAAGAAAAAACTTCTCGCTTGCTGAAATATGTTCATTTACTGAAAATCAACAAAATCACGAAAAGTTCTTGTATTTGAAGATAAAATCTTTTTGCTTTCAAGAAGAAAGATCTAGCTGACTGAAATAAGTTCATTGGATGAAAACCAACAAAAATTGACAAGAACCACGAAAAGTTCTTGTATTTTAAGATAAAATCTCACGCTATTAAAGAAAAAACGTCTCCCTCGCTGAAATATGTTCATTTGCTGAAAATCAACAAAACCACGAAAAGTTCTTGTATTTGAAGATAAAATCATTTGCTTTAAAGAAGAAAGATCTTGCTGACTGAAATAAGTTCATTTGATGAAAATCAACAAAAATTGACAAGAACCACGAAAAGTTTTTGTATTTTAAGATAAAATCTTACGCTATTAAAGAAAAAACTTCTCGCTCACTGAAATATGTTCATTTGCTGAAAATCAACAAAATCACGAGAAGTTCTTGTATTTGAAGATAAAATCTTTTTGCTTTGAAGAAGAAAGATCGAGCTGAATGAAATAAGTTCATCAGATGAAAACCAACAAAAATTGACAAGAACCACGAAACGTTCTTGTATTTTAAGATAAAATCTGACGCTAATAAAGAAAAAACTTCTCGCTTGCTGAAATATGTTCATTTACTGAAAATCAACAAAATCACGAAAAGTTCTTGTATTTGAAGATAAAATCTTTTTGCTTTCAAGAAGAAAGATCTAGCTGACTGAAATAAGTTCATTGGATGAAAACCAACAAAAATTGACAAGAACCACGAAAAGTTCTTGTATTTTAAGATAAAATCTGACGCTATTAAAGAAAATACTTCTCGCTCGCTGAAATATGTTCATTTGCTGAAAATCAACAAACTCACGAAAAGTTCTTGTATTTGAAGATAAAATCTTTTTGCTTTCAACAAGAAAGATCTTGCTGACTGAAATAAGTTTATGGGATGAAAACCAACAAAAATTGACAAGAACCACGAAAAGTTCTTGTATTTTAAGATAAAATCTGACACTGTTAAAGAAAAAACTTCTCCCTCGCTGAAATATGTTCATTTGCTGAAAGTCAACAAAACCACGAAAAGTTCTTGTATTTGAAGATAAAATCTTTTTGCTTTCAAGAAGAAAGATCTTGCTGACTGAAATAAGTTCATTGGATGAAAACCAACAAAAATTGACAAGAACCACGAAAAGTTCTTGTATTTTAAGATAAAATCTGACGCGATTAAAGAAAAAACTTCTCCCTCGCTGAAATATGTTCATTTGCTGAAAATCAACAAAACCACGAAAAGTTCTTGTATTTGAAGATAAAATCTTTTTGCTTTGAAGAGGAAAGATCGAGCTGACTGAAATAAGTTCACAAGATGAAAACTAACAAAAATTGACAAGAACCACGAAAAGTTCTTGTACTTTAAGATAAAATCTGACGCTATTAAAGAAAAAACTTCTCCCTCGCTGAAATATGTTCATTTGCTGAAAATCAACAAAACCACGAAAAGTTCTTGTATTTGAAGATAAAATATTTTTGCTTTAAAGAAGAAAGATCTAGCTGACTGAAATAAGTTCATTCGATGAAAATCAACAAAAATTGACAAGAACCACGAAAAGTTTTTGTATTTTAAGATTAAATCTGACGCTATTAAAGAAAAAACTTCTCCCTCGCTGAAATATGTTCATTTGCTGAAAATCAACAAAATCACGAAAAGTTCTTGTATTTGAAGACAAAATCTTTTTGCTTTCAAGAAGAAAGATCTAGCTGACTGAAATAAGTTCATTGGATGAAAACCAACAAACATTGACAAGAACCACGAAAAGTTCTTGTATTTTAAGATAAAATCTGACGCTATTAAAGAAAAAACTTCTCGCTCGCTGAAATATGTTCATTTGCTGAAAATCAACAAAACCACGAAAAGTTCTTGCATTTGAAGATAAAATCTTTTTGCTTTCAAGAAGAAAGATCTTGCTGACTGAAATAAGTTCATTGGATGAAAACCAACAAAAATTGACAAGAACCACGAAAAGTTCTTGTATTTTAAGCTAAAATCTGACGCTTTTAAAGAAAAAACTTCTCGCTCGCTGAAATATGTTCATTTGCTGAAAATCAACAAAACCACGAAAAGTTCTTGTATTTGAAGATAAAATCTTTTTGCTTTGAAGAAGAAAGATCTGGCTGACTGAAATAAGTTCATTGGATGAAAGCCAAAAAAAATTGACAAGAACCACGAAAAGTTCTTGTATTTTAAGATAAAATCTGACGCGATTAAAGAAAAAACTTCTCCCTCGCTGAAATATGTTCATTTGCTGAAAATCAACAAAAATTGACAAGAACCATGAAAAGTTTTTGTATTTTAAGATTAAATCTGACGCTAATAAAGAAAAAACTTCTCCCTCGCTGAAATATGTTCATTTGCTGAAAATCAACAAAACCACGAAAAGTTCTTGTATTTGAAGATGAAATCTTTTTGCTTTAAAGAAGAAAGATCGAGCTGACTGAAATAAGTTCATTTGATGAAAATCAACAAAAATTGACAAGAACCACGAAAAGTTTTTGTATTTTAAGATTAAATCTGACGCTATTAAAGAAAAAACTTCTCGCTCGCTGAAATATGTTCATTTGCTGAAAATCAACAAAATCACGAAAAGTTCTTGTATTTGAAGATAAAATCTTTTTGCTTTCAAGAAGAAAGATCTAGTTGACTGAAATAAGTTCATTGGATGAAAACCAACAAAAATTGACAAGAACCACGAAAAGTTCGTGTATTTTAAGCTAAAATCTGACGCTTTTAAAGAAAAAACTTCTCGCTCGCTGAAAAATGTTCATTTGCTGAAAATCAACAAAACCACGAAAAGTTCTTGTATTTCAAGATAAAATCGTTTTGCTTTGAAGAAGAAAGATCTGGCTGACTGAAATAAGTTCATTGGATGAAAGCCAACAAAAATTGACAAGAACCACGAAAAGTTCTTGTATTTTAAGATAAAATCTGACGCAATTAAAGAAAAAACTTCTCCCTCGCTGAAATACGTTCATTTGCTGAAAATCAACAAAACCACGAAAAGTTCTTGTATTTGAAGATAAAATCTTTTTGCTTTAAAGAAGAAAGATCTAGCTGACTGAAATAAGTTCATTTGATGAAAATCAACAAAAATTGACAAGAACCACGAAAAGTTTTTGTATTTTAAGATTAAATCTGACGCTATTAAAGAAAAAACTTCTCGCTCGCTGAAATATGTTCATTTGCTGAAAATCAACAAAATCACGAAAAGTTCTTGTATTTGAAGATAAAATCTTTTTGCTTTCAAGAAGAAAGATCTAGCTGACTGAAATAAGTTCATTGGATGAAAACCAACAAAAATTGACCAGAACCACGAAAAGTTCTTGTATTTTAAGATAAAATCTGACGCTATTAAAGAAAAAACTTCTCGCTCGCTGAAATATGTTCATTTGCTGAAAATCAACAAAACCACGAAAAGTTCTTGCATTTGAAGATAAAATATTTTTGCTTTCAAGAAGAAAGATCTTGCTGACTGAAATAAGTTCATTGGATGAAAACCAACAAAAATTGACAAGAACCACGAAAAGTTCTTGTATTTTAAGCTAAAATCTGACGCTTTTAAAGAAAAAACTTCTCGCTCGCTGAAATATGTTCATTTGCTGAAAATCAACAAAACCACGAAAAGTTCTTGTATTTCAAGATAAAATCTTTTTGCTTTGAAGAAGAAAGATCTGGCTGACTGAAATAAGTTCATTGGATGAAAGCCAACAAAAATTGACAAGAACCACGAAAAGTTCTTGTATTTTAAGATAAAATCTGACGCTTTTAAAGAAAAAACTTCTCGCTCGCTGAAATATGTTCATTTGCTGAAAATCAACAAAACCACGAAAAGTTCTTGTATTTCAAGATAAAATCTTTTTGCTTTGAAGAAGAAAGATCTGGCTGACTGAAATAAGTTCATTGGATGAAAGCCAACAAAAATTGACAAGAACCACGAAAAGTTCTTGTATTTTAAGATAAAATCTGACGCTATTAAAGAAAAAACTTCTCCCTCGCTGAAATATGTTCATTTGCTGAAAATCAACAAAACCACGAAAAGTTCATGCATTTGAAGATAAAATCTTTTTGCTTTGAAGAAGAAAGATCTAGCTGACTGAAATAAGTTCATTTGATGAAAATCAACAAAAATTGACAAGAACCACGAAAAGTTTTTGTATTTTAAGATTAAATCTGACGCTATTGAAGAAAAAACTTCTCCCTCGCTGAAATATGTTCATTTGCTGAAAATCAACAAAATCACGAAAAGTTCTTGTATTTGAAGATAAAATCTTTTTGCTTTCAAGAAGAAAGATCTAGCTGACTGAAATAAGTTCATTGGATGAAAACCAACAAAAATTGACAAGAACCACGAAAAGTTCTTGTATTTTAAGATAAAATCTGACGCGATTAAAGAAAAAACTTCTCGAACGCTGAAATATGTTCATTTGCTGAAAATCAACAAAACCACGAAAAGTTCTTGTATTTGAAGATAAAATATTTTTGCTTTCAAGAAGAAAGATCTTGCTGACTGAAATAAGTTCATTGGATGAAAACCAACAAAAATTGACAAGAACCACGAAAAGTTCTTGTATTTTAAGCGAAAATCTGACGCTTTTAAAGAAAAAACTTCTCGCTCGCTGAAATATGTTCATTTGCTGAAAATCAACAAAACCACGAAAAGTTCTTGTATTTGAAGATAAAATCTTTTTGCTTTGAAGAAGAAAGATCTGGCTGACTGAAATAAGTTCATTGGATCAAAGCCAAAAAAAATTGACAAGAACCACGAAAAGTTCTTGTATTTTAAGATAAAATCTGACGCGATTAAAGAAAAAACTTCTCCCTCGCTGAAATATGTTCATTTGCTGAAAATCAACAAAATCACGAAAAGTTCTTGTATTTGAAGACAAAATCTTTTTGCTTTCAAGAAGAAAGATCTAGCTGACTGAAATAAGTTCATTGGATGAAAACCAACAAACATTGACAAGAACCACGAAAAGTTCTTGTATTTTAAGATAAAATCTGACGCTATTAAAGAAAAAACTTCTCGCTCGCTGAAATATGTTCATTTGCTGAAAATCAACAAAACCACGAAAAGTTCTTGCATTTGAAGATAAAATCTTTTTGCTTTCAAGAAGAAAGATCTTGCTGACTGAAATAAGTTCATTGGATGAAAACCAACAAAAATTGACAAGAACCACGAAAAGTTCTTGTATTTTAAGCTAAAATCTGACGCTTTTAAAGAAAAAACTTCTCGCTCGCTGAAATATGTTCATTTGCTGAAAATCAACAAAACCACGAAAAGTTCTTGTATTTGAAGATAAAATCTTTTTGCTTTGAAGAAGAAAGATCTGGCTGACTGAAATAAGTTCATTGGATGAAAGCCAAAAAAAATTGACAAGAACCACGAAAAGTTCTTGTATTTTAAGATAAAATCTGACGCGATTAAAGAAAAAACTTCTCCCTCGCTGAAATATGTTCATTTGCTGAAAATCAACAAAAATTGACAAGAACCATGAAAAGTTTTTGTATTTTAAGATTAAATCTGACGCTAATAAAGAAAAAACTTCTCCCTCGCTGAAATATGTTCATTTGCTGAAAATCAACAAAACCACGAAAAGTTCTTGTATTTGAAGATGAAATCTTTTTGCTTTAAAGAAGAAAGATCGAGCTGACTGAAATAAGTTCATTTGATGAAAATCAACAAAAATTGACAAGAACCACGAAAAGTTTTTGTATTTTAAGATTAAATCTGACGCTATTAAAGAAAAAACTTCTCGCTCGCTGAAATATGTTCATTTGCTGAAAATCAACAAAATCACGAAAAGTTCTTGTATTTGAAGATAAAATCTTTTTGCTTTCAAGAAGAAAGATCTAGTTGACTGAAATAAGTTCATTGGATGAAAACCAACAAAAATTGACAAGAACCACGAAAAGTTCGTGTATTTTAAGCTAAAATCTGACGCTTTTAAAGAAAAAACTTCTCGCTCGCTGAAAAATGTTCATTTGCTGAAAATCAACAAAACCACGAAAAGTTCTTGTATTTCAAGATAAAATCGTTTTGCTTTGAAGAAGAAAGATCTGGCTGACTGAAATAAGTTCATTGGATGAAAGCCAACAAAAATTGACAAGAACCACGAAAAGTTTTTGTATTTTAAGATTAAATCTGACGCTATTAAAGAAAAAACTTCTCGCTCGCTGAAATATGTTCATTTGCTGAAAATCAACAAAATCACGAAAAGTTCTTGTATTTGAAGATAAAATCTTTTTGCTTTCAAGAAGAAAGATCTAGCTGACTGAAATAAGTTCATTGGATGAAAACCAACAAAAATTGACCAGAACCACGAAAAGTTCTTGTATTTTAAGATAAAATCTGACGCTATTAAAGAAAAAACTTCTCGCTCGCTGAAATATGTTCATTTGCTGAAAATCTACAAAACCACGAAAAGTTCTTGCATTTGAAGATAAAATATTTTTGCTTTCAAGAAGAAAGATCTTGCTGACTGAAATAAGTTCATTGGATGAAAACCAACAAAAATTGACAAGAACCACGAAAAGTTCTTGTATTTTAAGCTAAAATCTGACGCTTTTAAAGAAAAAACTTCTCGCTCGCTGAAATATGTTCATTTGCTGAAAATCAACAAAACCACGAAAAGTTCTTGTATTTCAAGATAAAATCTTTTTGCTTTGAAGAAGAAAGATCTGGCTGACTGAAATAAGTTCATTGGATGAAAGCCAACAAAAATTGACAAGAACCACGAAAAGTTCTTGTATTTTAAGATAAAATCTGACGCTTTTAAAGAAAAAACTTCTCGCTCGCTGAAATATGTTCATTTGCTGAAAATCAACAAAACCACGAAAAGTTCTTGTATTTCAAGATAAAATCTTTTTGCTTTGAAGAAGAAAGATCTGGCTGACTGAAATAAGTTCATTGGATGAAAGCCAACAAAAATTGACAAGAACCACGAAAAGTTCTTGTATTTTAAGATAAAATCTGACGCTATTAAAGAAAAAACTTCTCCCTCGCTGAAATATGTTCATTTGCTGAAAATCAACAAAACCACGAAAAGTTCATGCATTTGAAGATAAAATCTTTATGCTTTAAAGAAGAAAGATCGAGCTGACTGAAATCAGTTCATTTGATGAAAATCAACAAAAATTGACAAGAACCACGAAAAGTTTTTGTATTTTAAGATTAAATCTGACGCTATTGAAGAAAAAACTTCTCCCTCGCTGAAATATGTTCATTTGCTGAAAATCAACAAAATCACGAAAAGTTCTTGTATTTGAAGATAAAATCTTTTTGCTTTCAAGAAGAAAGATCTAGCTGACTGAAATAAGTTCATTGGATGAAAACCAACAAAAATTGACAAGAACCACGAAAAGTTCTTGTATTTTAAGATAAAATCTGACGCGATTAAAGAAAAAACTTCTCGCTCGCTGAAATATGTTCATTTGCTGAAAATCAACAAAATCACGAAAAGTTCTTGTATTTGAAGATAAAATCTTTTTGCTTTGAAGAAGAAAGATCTGGCTGACTGAAATAAGTTCATTGGATCAAAGCCAAAAAAAATTGACAAGAACCACGAAAAGTTTTTGTATTTTAAGATTAAATCTGACGCTATTAAAGAAAAAACTTCTCCCTCGCTGAAATATGTTCATTTGCTGAAAATCAACAAAAATTGACAAGAACCACGAAAAGTTTTTGTATTTTAAGATTAAATCTGACGCTATTAAAGAAAAAACTTCTCCCTCGCTGAAATATGTTCATTTGCTGAAAATCAACAAAACCACGAAAAGTTCTTGTATTTGAAGATGAAATCTTTTTGCTTTAAAGAAGAAAGATCTAGCTGACTGAAATAAGTTCATTTGATGAAAATCAACAAAAATTGACAAGAACCACGAAAAGTTTTTGTATTTTAAGATTAAATCTGACGCTATTCAAGAAAAAACTTCTCGCTCGCTGAAATATGTTCATTTGCTGAAAATCAACAAAATCACGAAAAGTTCTTGTATTTGAAGATAAAATCTTTTTGCTTTCAAGAAGAAAGATCGAGCTGACTGAAATAAGTTCATTGGATGAAAACCAACAAAAATTGACAAGAACCACGAAAAGTTCTTGTATTTTAAGATAAAATCTGACTCTATTAAAGAAAAAGCTTCTCGCTCGCTGAAATATGTTCATTTGCTGAAAATCAACAAAACCACGAAAAGTTCTTGCATTTGAAGATAAAATATTTTTGCTTTCAAGAAGAAAGATCTTGCTGACTGAAATAAGTTCATTGGATGAAAACCAACAAAAATTGACAAGAACCACGAAAAGTTCTTGTATTTTAAGCTAAAATCTGACGCTTTTAAAGAAAAAACTTCTCGCTCGCTGAAATATGTTCATTTGCTGAAAATCAACAAAACCACGAAAAGTTCTTGTATTTCAAGATAAAATCTTTTTGCTTTGAAGAAGAAAGATCTGGCTGACTGAAATAAGTTCATTGGATGAAAGCCAACAAAAATTGACAAGAACCACGAAAAGTTCTTGTATTTTAAGATAAAATCTGACGCGATTAAAGAAAAAACTTCTCCCTCGCTGAAATACGTTCATTTGCTGAAAATCAACAAAACCACGAAAAGTTCTTGTATTTGAAGATAAAATCTTTTTGCTTTAAAGAAGAAAGATCTCGCTGACTGAAATAAGTTCATAAGATGAAAAGCAACAAAAATTGACAAGAACCACGAAAGGTTTTTGTATTTTAAGATTAAATCTGACGCTATTAAAGAAAAAACTTCTCGCTCGCTGAAATATGTTCATTTGCTGAAAATCAACAAAACCACGAAAAGTTCTTGCATTTGAAGATAAAATATTTTTGCTTTCAAGAAGAAAGATCTTGCTGACTGAAATAAGTTCATTGGATGAAAACCAACAAAAATTGACAAGAACCACGAAAAGTTCTTGTATTTTAAGCTAAAATCTGACGCGATTAAAGAAAAAACTTCTCCCTCGCTGAAATACGTTCATTTGCTGAAAATCAACAAAACCACAAAAAGTTCTTGTATTTGAAGATAAAATCTTTTTGCTTTGAAGAAGAAAGATCTAGCTGACTGAAATAAGTTCATTTGATGAAAATCAACAAAAATTGACAAGAACCACGAAAAGTTCTTGTATTTTAAGATAAAATCTGACGCGATTAAAGAAAAAACTTCTCCCTCGCTGAAATATGTTCATTTGCTGAAAATCAACAAAAATTGACAAGAACCACGAAAAGTTTTTGTATTTTAAGATTAAATCTGACGCTAATAAAGAAAAAACTTCTCCCTCGCTGAAATATGTTCATTTGCTGAAAATCAACAAAACCACGAAAAGTTCTTGTATTTGAAGATGAAATCTTTTTGCTTTAAAGAAGAAAGATCGAGCTGACTGAAATAAGTTCATTTGATGAAAATCAACAAAAATTGACAAGAACCACGAAAAGTTTTTGTATTTTAAGATTAAATCTGACGCTATTAAAGAAAAAACTTCTCGCTCGCTGAAATATGTTCATTTGCTGAAAATCAACAAAATCACGAAAAGTTCTTGTATTTGAAGATAAAATCTTTTTGCTTTCAAGAAGAAAGATCTAGTTGACTGAAATAAGTTCATTGGATGAAAACCAACAAAAATTGACAAGAACCACGAAAAGTTCTTGTATTTTAAGATAAAATCTGACGCTATTAAAGAAAAAACTTCTCGCTCGCTGAAATATGTTCATTTGCTGAAAATCAACAAAACCACGAAAAGTTCTTGCATTTGAAGATAAAATATTTTTGCTTTCAAGAAGAAAGATCTTGCTGACTGAAATAAGTTCATTGGATGAAAACCAATAAAAATTGACAAGAACAAACGAAAAGTTCTTGTATTTTAAGCTAAAATCTGACGCTTTTAAAGAAAAAACTTCTCGCTCGCTGAAATATGTTCATTTGCTGAAAATCAACAAAACCACGAAAAGTTCTTGTATTTCAAGATAAAATCGTTTTGCTTTGAAGAAGAAAGATCTGGCTGACTGAAATAAGTTCATTGGATGAAAGCCAACAAAAATTGACAAGAACCACGAAAAGTTCTTGTATTTTAAGATAAAATCTGACGCGATTAAAGAAAAAACTTCTCCCTCGCTGAAATACGTTCATTTGCTGAAAATCAACAAAACCACGAAAAGTTCTTGTATTTGAAGATAAAATCTTTTTGCTTTAAAGAAGAAAGATCTAGCTGACTGAAATAAGTTCATTTGATGAAAATCAACAAAAATTGACAAGAACCACGAAAAGTTTTTGTATTTTAAGATTAAATCTGACGCTATTAAAGAAAAAACTTCTCGCTCGCTGAAATATGTTCATTTGCTGAAAATCAACAAAATCACGAAAAGTTCTTGTATTTGAAGATAAAATCTTTTTGCTTTCAAGAAGAAAGATCGAGCTCACTGAAATAAGTTCATTGGATGAAAACCAACAAAAATTGACCAGAACCACGAAAAGTTCTTGTATTTTAAGATAAAATCTGACGCTATTAAAGAAAAAACTTCTCGCTCGCTGAAATATGTTCATTTGCTGAAAATCAACAAAACCACGAAAAGTTCTTGCATTTGAAGATAAAATATTTTTGCTTTCAAGAAGAAAGATCTTGCTGACTGAAATAAGTTCATTGGATGAAAACCAACAAAAATTGACAAGAACCACGAAAAGTTCTTGTATTTTAAGCTAAAATCTGACGCTTTTAAAGAAAAAACTTCTCGCTCGCTGAAATATGTTCATTTGCTGAAAATCAACAAAACCACGAAAAGTTCTTGTATTTCAAGATAAAATCTTTTTGCTTTGAAGAAGAAAGATCTGGCTGACTGAAATAAGTTCATTGGATGAAAGCCAACAAAAATTGACAAGAACCACGAAAAGTTCTTGTATTTTAAGATAAAATCTGACGCTATTAAAGAAAAAACTTCCAGCTCGCTGAAATATGTTCATTTGCTGAAAATCAACAAAACCACGAAAAGTTCTTGTATTTGAAGATAAAATCTTTTTGCTTTGAAGAAGAAAGATCTAGCTGACTGAAATAAGTTCATTGGATGAAAACCAACAAAAATTGACAAGAACCACGAAAAGTTCTTGTATTTTAAGCTAAAATCTGACGCTTTTAAAGAAAAAACTTCTCGCTCGCTGAAATATGTTCATTTGCTGAAAATCAACAAAACCACGAAAAGTTCTTGTATTTCAAGATAAAATCTTTTTGCTTTGAAGAAGAAAGATCTGGCTGACTGAAATAAGTTCATTGGATGAAAGCCAACAAAAATTGACAAGAACCACGAAAAGTTCTTGTATTTTAAGATAAAATCTGACGCTTTTAAAGAAAAAACTTCTCGCTCGCTGAAATATGTTCATTTGCTGAAAATCAACAAAACCACGAAAAGTTCTTGTATTTCAAGATAAAATCTTTTTGCTTTGAAGAAGAAAGATCTGGCTGACTGAAATAAGTTCATTGGATGAAAGCCAACAAAAATTGACAAGAACCACGAAAAGTTCTTGTATTTTAAGATAAAATCTGACGCTATTAAAGAAAAAACTTCTCCCTCGCTGAAATATGTTCATTTGCTGAAAATCAACAAAACCACGAAAAGTTCATGCATTTGAAGATAAAATCTTTATGCTTTAAAGAAGAAAGATCGAGCTGACTGAAATCAGTTCATTTGATGAAAATCAACAAAAATTGACAAGAACCACGAAAAGTTTTTGTATTTTAAGATTAAATCTGACGCTATTGAAGAAAAAACTTCTCCCTCGCTGAAATATGTTCATTTGCTGAAAATCAACAAAATCACGAAAAGTTCTTGTATTTGAAGATAAAATCTTTTTGCTTTCAAGAAGAAAGATCTAGCTGACTGAAATAAGTTCATTGGATGAAAACCAACAAAAATTGACAAGAACCACGAAAAGTTCTTGTATTTTAAGATAAAATCTGACGCGATTAAAGAAAAAACTTCTCGCTCGCTGAAATATGTTCATTTGCTGAAAATCAACAAAATCACGAAAAGTTCTTGTATTTGAAGATAAAATCTTTTTGCTTTGAAGAAGAAAGATCTGGCTGACTGAAATAAGTTCATTGGATCAAAGCCAAAAAAAATTGACAAGAACCACGAAAAGTTTTTGTATTTTAAGATTAAATCTGACGCTATTAAAGAAAAAACTTCTCCCTCGCTGAAATATGTTCATTTGCTGAAAATCAACAAAAATTGACAAGAACCACGAAAAGTTTTTGTATTTTAAGATTAAATCTGACGCTATTAAAGAAAAAACTTCTCCCTCGCTGAAATATGTTCATTTGCTGAAAATCAACAAAACCACGAAAAGTTCTTGTATTTGAAGATGAAATCTTTTTGCTTTAAAGAAGAAAGATCTAGCTGACTGAAATAAGTTCATTTGATGAAAATCAACAAAAATTGACAAGAACCACGAAAAGTTTTTGTATTTTAAGATTAAATCTGACGCTATTCAAGAAAAAACTTCTCGCTCGCTGAAATATGTTCATTTGCTGAAAATCAACAAAATCACGAAAAGTTCTTGTATTTGAAGATAAAATCTTTTTGCTTTCAAGAAGAAAGATCGAGCTGACTGAAATAAGTTCATTGGATGAAAACCAACAAAAATTGACAAGAACCACGAAAAGTTCTTGTATTTTAAGATAAAATCTGACTCTATTAAAGAAAAAGCTTCTCGCTCGCTGAAATATGTTCATTTGCTGAAAATCAACAAAACCACGAAAAGTTCTTGCATTTGAAGATAAAATATTTTTGCTTTCAAGAAGAAAGATCTTGCTGACTGAAATAAGTTCATTGGATGAAAACCAACAAAAATTGACAAGAACCACGAAAAGTTCTTGTATTTTAAGCTAAAATCTGACGCTTTTAAAGAAAAAACTTCTCGCTCGCTGAAATATGTTCATTTGCTGAAAATCAACAAAACCACGAAAAGTTCTTGTATTTCAAGATAAAATCTTTTTGCTTTGAAGAAGAAAGATCTGGCTGACTGAAATAAGTTCATTGGATGAAAGCCAACAAAAATTGACAAGAACCACGAAAAGTTCTTGTATTTTAAGATAAAATCTGACGCGATTAAAGAAAAAACTTCTCCCTCGCTGAAATACGTTCATTTGCTGAAAATCAACAAAACCACGAAAAGTTCTTGTATTTGAAGATAAAATCTTTTTGCTTTAAAGAAGAAAGATCTCGCTGACTGAAATAAGTTCATAAGATGAAAAGCAACAAAAATTGACAAGAACCACGAAAGGTTTTTGTATTTTAAGATTAAATCTGACGCTATTAAAGAAAAAACTTCTCGCTCGCTGAAATATGTTCATTTGCTGAAAATCAACAAAACCACGAAAAGTTCTTGCATTTGAAGATAAAATATTTTTGCTTTCAAGAAGAAAGATCTTGCTGACTGAAATAAGTTCATTGGATGAAAACCAACAAAAATTGACAAGAACCACGAAAAGTTCTTGTATTTTAAGCTAAAATCTGACGCGATTAAAGAAAAAACTTCTCCCTCGCTGAAATACGTTCATTTGCTGAAAATCAACAAAACCACAAAAAGTTCTTGTATTTGAAGATAAAATCTTTTTGCTTTGAAGAAGAAAGATCTAGCTGACTGAAATAAGTTCATTTGATGAAAATCAACAAAAATTGACAAGAACCACGAAAAGTTCTTGTATTTTAAGATAAAATCTGACGCGATTAAAGAAAAAACTTCTCCCTCGCTGAAATATGTTCATTTGCTGAAAATCAACAAAAATTGACAAGAACCACGAAAAGTTTTTGTATTTTAAGATTAAATCTGACGCTAATAAAGAAAAAACTTCTCCCTCGCTGAAATATGTTCATTTGCTGAAAATCAACAAAACCACGAAAAGTTCTTGTATTTGAAGATGAAATCTTTTTGCTTTAAAGAAGAAAGATCGAGCTGACTGAAATAAGTTCATTTGATGAAAATCAACAAAAATTGACAAGAACCACGAAAAGTTTTTGTATTTTAAGATTAAATCTGACGCTATTAAAGAAAAAACTTCTCGCTCGCTGAAATATGTTCATTTGCTGAAAATCAACAAAATCACGAAAAGTTCTTGTATTTGAAGATAAAATCTTTTTGCTTTCAAGAAGAAAGATCTAGTTGACTGAAATAAGTTCATTGGATGAAAACCAACAAAAATTGACAAGAACCACGAAAAGTTCTTGTATTTTAAGATAAAATCTGACGCTATTAAAGAAAAAACTTCTCGCTCGCTGAAATATGTTCATTTGCTGAAAATCAACAAAACCACGAAAAGTTCTTGCATTTGAAGATAAAATATTTTTGCTTTCAAGAAGAAAGATCTTGCTGACTGAAATAAGTTCATTGGATGAAAACCAATAAAAATTGACAAGAACAAACGAAAAGTTCTTGTATTTTAAGCTAAAATCTGACGCTTTTAAAGAAAAAACTTCTCGCTCGCTGAAATATGTTCATTTGCTGAAAATCAACAAAACCACGAAAAGTTCTTGTATTTCAAGATAAAATCGTTTTGCTTTGAAGAAGAAAGATCTGGCTGACTGAAATAAGTTCATTGGATGAAAGCCAACAAAAATTGACAAGAACCACGAAAAGTTCTTGTATTTTAAGATAAAATCTGACGCGATTAAAGAAAAAACTTCTCCCTCGCTGAAATACGTTCATTTGCTGAAAATCAACAAAACCACGAAAAGTTCTTGTATTTGAAGATAAAATCTTTTTGCTTTAAAGAAGAAAGATCTAGCTGACTGAAATAAGTTCATTTGATGAAAATCAACAAAAATTGACAAGAACCACGAAAAGTTTTTGTATTTTAAGATTAAATCTGACGCTATTAAAGAAAAAACTTCTCGCTCGCTGAAATATGTTCATTTGCTGAAAATCAACAAAATCACGAAAAGTTCTTGTATTTGAAGATAAAATCTTTTTGCTTTCAAGAAGAAAGATCGAGCTCACTGAAATAAGTTCATTGGATGAAAACCAACAAAAATTGACCAGAACCACGAAAAGTTCTTGTATTTTAAGATAAAATCTGACGCTATTAAAGAAAAAACTTCTCGCTCGCTGAAATATGTTCATTTGCTGAAAATCAACAAAACCACGAAAAGTTCTTGCATTTGAAGATAAAATATTTTTGCTTTCAAGAAGAAAGATCTTGCTGACTGAAATAAGTTCATTGGATGAAAACCAACAAAAATTGACAAGAACCACGAAAAGTTCTTGTATTTTAAGCTAAAATCTGACGCTTTTAAAGAAAAAACTTCTCGCTCGCTGAAATATGTTCATTTGCTGAAAATCAACAAAACCACGAAAAGTTCTTGTATTTCAAGATAAAATCTTTTTGCTTTGAAGAAGAAAGATCTGGCTGACTGAAATAAGTTCATTGGATGAAAGCCAACAAAAATTGACAAGAACCACGAAAAGTTCTTGTATTTTAAGATAAAATCTGACGCTATTAAAGAAAAAACTTCCAGCTCGCTGAAATATGTTCATTTGCTGAAAATCAACAAAACCACGAAAAGTTCTTGTATTTGAAGATAAAATCTTTTTGCTTTGAAGAAGAAAGATCTAGCTGACTGAAATAAGTTTATGGGATGAAAACCAACAAAAATTGACAAGAACCACGAAAAGTTCTTGTACTTTAAGATAAAATCTGACGCTACTAAAGAAAAAACTTCTCCCTCGCTGAAATATGTTCATTTGCTGAAAATCAACAAAACCACAAAAAGTTCTTGCATTTGAAGATAAAATCTTTTTGCTTTAAAGAAGAAAGAACTAGCTGACTGAAATCAGTTCATTAGATGAAAATCAACAAAAATTGACAAGAACCACGAAAAGTTTTTGTATTTTAGGATTAAATCTGACGCTATTGAAGAAAAAACTTCTCCCTCGCTGAAATATGTTCATTTGCTGAAAATCAACAAAATCACGAAAAGTTCTTGTATTTGAAGATAAAATCTTTTTGCTTTCAAGAAGAAAGATCCAGCTGACTGAAATAAGTTCATTGGATGAAAACCAACAAAAATTGACAAGAACCACGAAAAGTTCTTGTATTTTAAGATAAAATCTGACGCTATTAAAGAAAAAACTTCTCGCTCGCTGAAATATGTTCATTTGCTGAAAATCAACAAAACCACGAAAAGTTCTTGTATTTGAAGATAAAATATTTTTGCTTTCAAGAAGAAAGATCTTGCTGACTGAAATAAGTTCATTGGATGAAAACCAACAAAAATTGACAAGAACCACGAAAAGTTCTTGTATTTTAAGCGAAAATCTTACGCTTTTAAAGAAAAAACTTCTCGCTCGCTGAAATATGTTCATTTGCTGAAAATCAACAAAACCACGAAAAGTTCTTGCATTTGAAGATAAAATATTTTTGCTTTCAAGAAGAAAGATCTTGCTGACTGAAATAAGTTCATTGGATGAAAACCAATAAAAATTGACAAGAACAAACGAAAAGTTCTTGTATTTTAAGCTAAAATCTGACGCTTTTAAAGATAAAACTTCTCGCTCGCTGAAATATGTTCATTTGCTGAAAATCAACAAAACCACGAAAAGTTCTTGTATTTCAAGATAAAATCGTTTTGCTTTGAAGAAGAAAGATCTGGCTGACTGAAATAAGTTCATTGGATGAAAGCCAACAAAAATTGACAAGAACCACGAAAAGTTCTTGTATTTTAAGATAAAATCTGACGCGATTAAAGAAAAAACTTCTCCCTCGCTGAAATACGTTCATTTGCTGAAAATCAACAAAACCACGAAAAGTTCTTGTATTTGAAGATAAAATCTTTTTGCTTTAAAGAAGAAAGATCTAGCTGACTGAAATAAGTTCATTTGATGAAAATCAACAAAAATTGACAAGAACCACGAAAAGTTTTTGTATTTTAAGATTAAATCTGACGCTATTAAAGAAAAAACTTCTCGCTCGCTGAAATATGTTCATTTGCTGAAAATCAACAAAATCACGAAAAGTTCTTGTATTTGAAGATAAAATCTTTTTGCTTTCAAGAAGAAAGATCGAGCTCACTGAAATAAGTTCATTGGATGAAAACCAACAAAAATTGACCAGAACCACGAAAAGTTCTTGTATTTTAAGATAAAATCTGACGCTATTAAAGAAAAAACTTCTCGCTCGCTGAAATATGTTCATTTGCTGAAAATCAACAAAACCACGAAAAGTTCTTGCATTTGAAGATAAAATATTTTTGCTTTCAAGAAGAAAGATCTTGCTGACTGAAATAAGTTCATTGGATGAAAACCAACAAAAATTGACAAGAACCACGAAAAGTTCTTGTATTTTAAGCTAAAATCTGACGCTTTTAAAGAAAAAACTTCTCGCTCGCTGAAATATGTTCATTTGCTGAAAATCAACAAAACCACGAAAAGTTCTTGTATTTCAAGATAAAATCTTCTTGCTTTGAAGAAGAAAGATCTGGCTGACTGAAATAAGTTTATGGGATGAAAATCAACAAAAATTGACAAGAACCACGAAAAGTTTTTGTATTTTAGGATTAAATCTGACGCTATTGAAGAAAAAACTTCTCCCTCGCTGAAATATGTTCATTTGCTGAAAATCAACAAAATCACGAAAAGTTCTTGTATTTGAAGATAAAATCTTTTTGCTTTCAAGAAGAAAGATCTAGCTGACTGAAATAAGTTCATTGGATGAAAACCAACAAAAATTGACAAGAACCACGAAAAGTTCTTGTATTTTAAGATAAAATCTGACGCTATTAAAGAAAAAACTTCTCGCTCGCTGAAATATGTTCATTTGCTGAAAATCAACAAAACCACGAAAAGTTCTTGTATTTGAAGATAAAATATTTTTGCTTTCAAGAAGAAAGATCTTGCTGACTGAAATAAGTTCATTGGATGAAAACCAACAAAAATTGACAAGAACCACGAAAAGTTCTTGTATTTTAAGCGAAAATCTTACGCTTTTAAAGAAAAAACTTCTCGCTCGCTGAAATATGTTCATTTGCTGAAAATCAACAAAACCACGAAAAGTTCTTGTATTTGAAGATAAAATCTTTTTGCTTTGAAGAAGAAAGATCTGGCTGACTGAAATAAGTTCATTGGATCAAAGCCAAAAAAAATTGACAAGAACCACGAAAAGTTCTTGTATTTTAAGATAAAATCTGACGCGATTAAAGAAAAAACTTCTCCCTCGCTGAAATATGTTCATTTGCTGAAAATCAACAAAAATTGACAAGAACCACGAAAAGTTTTTGTGTTTTAAGATTAAATCTGACGCTATTAAAGAAAAAACTTCTCCCTCGCTGAAATATGTTCATTTGCTGAAAATCAACAAAACCACGAAAAGTTCTTGTATTTGAAGATGAAATCTTTTTGCTTTAAAGAAGAAAGATCTAGCTGACTGAAATAAGTTCATTTGATGAAAATCAACAAAAATTGACAAGAACCACGTAAAGTTTTTGTATTTTAAGATTAAATCTGACGCTATTAAAGAAAAAACTTCTCGCTCGCTGAAATATGTTCATTTGCTGAAAATCAACAAAATCACGAAAAGTTCTTGTATTTGAAGATAAAATCTTTTTGCTTTCAAGAAGAAAGATCGAGCTGACTGAAATAAGTTCATTGGATGAAAACCAACAAAAATTGACAAGAACCACGAAAAGTTCTTGTATTTTAAGATAAAATCTGACGCTATTAAAGAAAAAACTTCTCGCTCGCTGAAATATGTTCATTTGCTGAAAATCAACAAAACCACGAAAAGTTCTTGCATTTGAAGATAAAATATTTTTGCTTTCAAGAAGAAAGATCTTGCTGACTGAAATAAGTTCATTGGATGAAAACCAACAAAAATTGACAAGAACCACGAAAAGTTCTTGTATTTTAAGCTAAAATCTGATGCTTTTAAAGAAAAAACTTCTCGCTCGCTGAAATATGTTCATTTGCTGAAAATCAACAAAACCACGAAAAGTTCTTGTATTTCAAGATAAAATCTTTTTGCTTTGAAGAAGAAAGATCTGGCTGACTGAAATAAGTTCATTGGATGAAAGCCAACAAAAATTGACAAGAACCACGAAAAGTTCTTGTATTTTAAGCTAAAATCTGACGCTTTTAAAGAAAAAACTTCTCGCTCGCTGAAATATGTTCATTTGCTGAAAATCAACAAAACCACGAAAAGTTCTTGTATTTCAAGATAAAATCTTTTTGCTTTGAAGAAGAAAGATCTGGCTGACTGAAATAAGTTCATTGGATGAAAGCCAACAAAAATTGACAAGAACCACGAAAAGTTCTTGTATTTTAAGATAAAATCTGACGCTATTAAAGAAAAAACTTCCAGCTCGCTGAAATATGTTCATTTGCTGAAAATCAACAAAACCACGAAAAGTTCTTGTATTTGAAGATAAAATCTTTTTGCTTTGAAGAAGAAAGATCTAGCTGACTGAAATAAGTTTATGGGATGAAAACCAACAAAAATTGACAAGAACCACGAAAAGTTCTTGTACTTTAAGATAAAATCTGACGCTACTAAAGAAAAAACTTCTCCCTCGCTGAAATATGTTCATTTGCTGAAAATCAACAAAACCACAAAAAGTTCTTGCATTTGAAGATAAAATCTTTTTGCTTTAAAGAAGAAAGATCTAGCTGACTGAAATCAGTTCATTAGATGAAAATCAACAAAAATTGACAAGAACCACGAAAAGTTTTTGTATTTTAGGATTAAATCTGACGCTATTGAAGAAAAAACTTCTCCCTCGCTGAAATATGTTCATTTGCTGAAAATCAACAAAATCACGAAAAGTTCTTGTATTTGAAGATAAAATCTTTTTGCTTTCAAGAAGAAAGATCTAGCTGACTGAAATAAGTTCATTGGATGAAAACCAACAAAAATTGACAAGAAACACGAAAAGTTCTTGTATTTTAAGATAAAATCTGACGCTATTAAAGAAAAAACTTCTCGCTCGCTGAAATATGTTCATTTGCTGAAAATCAACAAAACCACGAAAAGTTCTTGTATTTGAAGATAAAATATTTTTGCTTTCAAGAAGAAAGATCTTGCTGACTGAAATAAGTTCATTGGATGAAAACCAACAAAAATTGACAAGAACCACGAAAAGTTCTTGTATTTTAAGCGAAAATCTTACGCTTTTAAAGAAAAAACTTCTCGCTCGCTGAAATATGTTCATTTGCTGAAAATCAACAAAACCACGAAAAGTTCTTGCATTTGAAGATAAAATATTTTTGCTTTCAAGAAGAAAGATCTTGCTGACTGAAATAAGTTCATTGGATGAAAACCAATAAAAATTGACAAGAACAAACGAAAAGTTCTTGTATTTTAAGCTAAAATCTGACGCTTTTAAAGATAAAACTTCTCGCTCGCTGAAATATGTTCATTTGCTGAAAATCAACAAAACCACGAAAAGTTCTTGTATTTCAAGATAAAATCGTTTTGCTTTGAAGAAGAAAGATCTGGCTGACTGAAATAAGTTCATTGGATGAAAGCCAACAAAAATTGACAAGAACCACGAAAAGTTCTTGTATTTTAAGATAAAATCTGACGCGATTAAAGAAAAAACTTCTCCCTCGCTGAAATACGTTCATTTGCTGAAAATCAACAAAACCACGAAAAGTTCTTGTATTTGAAGATAAAATCTTTTTGCTTTAAAGAAGAAAGATCTAGCTGACTGAAATAAGTTCATTTGATGAAAATCAACAAAAATTGACAAGAACCACGAAAAGTTTTTGTATTTTAAGATTAAATCTGACGCTATTAAAGAAAAAACTTCTCGCTCGCTGAAATATGTTCATTTGCTGAAAATCAACAAAATCACGAAAAGTTCTTGTATTTGAAGATAAAATCTTTTTGCTTTCAAGAAGAAAGATCGAGCTCACTGAAATAAGTTCATTGGATGAAAACCAACAAAAATTGACCAGAACCACGAAAAGTTCTTGTATTTTAAGATAAAATCTGACGCTATTAAAGAAAAAACTTCTCGCTCGCTGAAATATGTTCATTTGCTGAAAATCAACAAAACCACGAAAAGTTCTTGCATTTGAAGATAAAATATTTTTGCTTTCAAGAAGAAAGATCTTGCTGACTGAAATAAGTTCATTGGATGAAAACCAACAAAAATTGACAAGAACCACGAAAAGTTCTTGTATTTTAAGCTAAAATCTGACGCTTTTAAAGAAAAAACTTCTCGCTCGCTGAAATATGTTCATTTGCTGAAAATCAACAAAACCACGAAAAGTTCTTGTATTTCAAGATAAAATCTTCTTGCTTTGAAGAAGAAAGATCTGGCTGACTGAAATAAGTTTATGGGATGAAAATCAACAAAAATTGACAAGAACCACGAAAAGTTTTTGTATTTTAGGATTAAATCTGACGCTATTGAAGAAAAAACTTCTCCCTCGCTGAAATATGTTCATTTGCTGAAAATCAACAAAATCACGAAAAGTTCTTGTATTT
This sequence comes from Heptranchias perlo, assembly GCF_035084215.1. Taxonomy (NCBI): domain Eukaryota; kingdom Metazoa; phylum Chordata; class Chondrichthyes; order Hexanchiformes; family Hexanchidae; genus Heptranchias; species Heptranchias perlo. The sequence goes on along the minus strand of NW_027139793.1, from coordinate 2,513,182 downwards.
GAAGATAAAATCTTTTTGCTTTCAAGAAGAAAGATCTAGCTGACTGAAATAAGTTCATTGGATGAAAACCAACAAAAATTGACAAGAACCACGAAAAGTTCTTGTATTTTAAGATAAAATCTGACGCTATTAAAGAAAAAACTTCTCGCTCGCTGAAATATGTTCATTTGCTGAAAATCAACAAAACCACGAAAAGTTCTTGTATTTGAAGATAAAATATTTTTGCTTTCAAGAAGAAAGATCTTGCTGACTGAAATAAGTTCATTGGATGAAAACCAACAAAAATTGACAAGAACCACGAAAAGTTCTTGTATTTTAAGCGAAAATCTTACGCTTTTAAAGAAAAAACTTCTCGCTCGCTGAAATATGTTCATTTGCTGAAAATCAACAAAACCACGAAAAGTTCTTGTATTTGAAGATAAAATCTTTTTGCTTTGAAGAAGAAAGATCTGGCTGACTGAAATAAGTTCATTGGATCAAAGCCAAAAAAAATTGACAAGAACCACGAAAAGTTCTTGTATTTTAAGATAAAATCTGACGCGATTAAAGAAAAAACTTCTCCCTCGCTGAAATATGTTCATTTGCTGAAAATCAACAAAAATTGACAAGAACCACGAAAAGTTTTTGTGTTTTAAGATTAAATCTGACGCTATTAAAGAAAAAACTTCTCCCTCGCTGAAATATGTTCATTTGCTGAAAATCAACAAAACCACGAAAAGTTCTTGTATTTGAAGATGAAATCTTTTTGCTTTAAAGAAGAAAGATCTAGCTGACTGAAATAAGTTCATTTGATGAAAATCAACAAAAATTGACAAGAACCACGTAAAGTTTTTGTATTTTAAGATTAAATCTGACGCTATTAAAGAAAAAACTTCTCGCTCGCTGAAATATGTTCATTTGCTGAAAATCAACAAAATCACGAAAAGTTCTTGTATTTGAAGATAAAATCTTTTTGCTTTCAAGAAGAAAGATCGAGCTGACTGAAATAAGTTCATTGGATGAAAACCAACAAAAATTGACAAGAACCACGAAAAGTTCTTGTATTTTAAGATAAAATCTGACGCTATTAAAGAAAAAACTTCTCGCTCGCTGAAATATGTTCATTTGCTGAAAATCAACAAAACCACGAAAAGTTCTTGCATTTGAAGATAAAATATTTTTGCTTTCAAGAAGAAAGATCTTGCTGACTGAAATAAGTTCATTGGATGAAAACCAACAAAAATTGACAAGAACCACGAAAAGTTCTTGTATTTTAAGCTAAAATCTGATGCTTTTAAAGAAAAAACTTCTCGCTCGCTGAAATATGTTCATTTGCTGAAAATCAACAAAACCACGAAAAGTTCTTGTATTTCAAGATAAAATCTTTTTGCTTTGAAGAAGAAAGATCTGGCTGACTGAAATAAGTTCATTGGATGAAAGCCAACAAAAATTGACAAGAACCACGAAAAGTTCTTGTATTTTAAGATAAAATCTGACGCTATTAAAGAAAAAACTTCTCCCTCGCTGAAATATGTTCATTTGCTGAAAATCAACAAAACCACGAAAAGTTCTTGCATTTGAAGATAAAATCTTTTTGCTTTAAAGAAGAAAGATCTAGCTGACTGAAATCAGTTCATTTGATGAAAATCAACAAAAATTGACAAGAACTACGAAAAGTTTTTGTATTTTAAGATTAAATCTGACGCTATTGAAGAAAAAACTTCTCCCTCGCTGAAATATGTTCATTTGCTGAAAATCAACAAAATCACGAAAAGTTCTTGTATTTGAAGATAAAATCTTTTTGCTTTCAAGAAGAAAGATCTAGCTGACTGAAATAAGTTCATTGGATGAAAACCAACAAAAATTGACAAGAACCACGAAAAGTTCTTGTATTTTAAGATAAAATCTGACGCTATTAAAGAAAAAACTTCTCGCTCGCTGAAATATGTTCATTTGCTGAAAATCAACAAAACCACGAAAAGTTCTTGTATTTGAAGATAAAATATTTTTGCTTTCAAGAAGAAAGATCTTGCTGACTGAAATAAGTTCATTGGATGAAAACCAACAAAAATTGACAAGAACCACGAAAAGTTCTTGTATTTTAAGCGAAAATCTGACGCTTTTAAAGAAAAAACTTCTCGCTCGCTGAAATATGTTCATTTGCTGAAAATCAACAAAACCACGAAAAGTTCTTGTATTTGAAGATAAAATCTTTTTGCTTTGAAGAAGAAAGATCTGGCTGACTGAAATAAGTTCATTGGATCAAAGCCAAAAAAAATTGACAAGAACCACGAAAAGTTCTTGTATTTTAAGATAAAATCTGACGCGATTAAAGAAAAAACTTCTCCCTCGCTGAAATATGTTCATTTGCTGAAAATCAACAAAACCACGAAAAGTTCTTGCATTTGAAGATAAAATCTTTTTGCTTTCAAGAAGAAAGATCTTGCTGACTGAAATAAGTTCATTGGATGAAAACCAACAAAAATTGACAAGAACCACGAAACGTTCTTGTATTTTAAGCTAAAATCTGACGCTTTTAAAGAAAAAACTTCTCGCTCGCTGAAATATGTTCATTTGCTGAAAATCAACAAAACCACGAAAAGTTCTTGCATTTCAAGATAAAATCTTTTTGCTTTCAAGAAGAAAGATCTTGCTGACTGAAATAAGTTCATTGGATGAAAATCAACAAAACCACGAAAAGTTCTTGTATTTGAAGATAAAATCTTTTTGCTTTAAAGAAGAAAGATCTAGCTGACTGAAATAAGTTCATTTGATGAAAATCAACAAAAATTGACAAGAACCACGAAAAGTTTTTCTATTTTAAGATTAAATCTGACGCTATTAAAGAAAAAACTTCTCGCTCGCTGAAATATGTTCATTTGCTGAAAATCAACAAAACCACGAAAAGTTCTTGCATTTGAAGATAAAATCTTTTTGCTTTCAAGAAGAAAGATCATGCTGACTGAAATAAGTTCATTGGATGAAAACCAACAAAAATTGACAAGAACCACGAAAAGTTCTTGTATTTTAAGATAAAATCTGACGCGATTAAAGAAAAAACTTCTCGCTCGCTGAAATATGTTCATTTGCTGAAAATCAACAAAACCACGAAACGTTCTTGTATTTGAAGATAAAATCTTTTTGCTTTGAAGAAGAAAGATCTAGCTGACTGAAATAAGTTTATGGGATGAGAACCAACAAAAATTGACAAGAACCACGAAAAGTTCTTGTATTTTAAGATAAAATCTTACGCTATTAAAGAAAAAACGTCTCCCTCGCTGAAATATGTTCATTTGCTGAAAATCAACAAAACCACGAAAAGTTCTTGTATTTGAAGATAAAATCTTTTTGCTTTGAAGAAGAAAGATCTGGCTGACTGAAATAAGTTCATTGGATGAAAGCCAACAAAAATTGACAAGAACCACGAAAAGTTCTTGTATTTTAAGATAAAATCTGACGCGATTAAAGAAAAAACTTCTCCCTCGCTGAAATATGTTCATTTGCTGAAAATCAACAAAACCACGAAAAGTTCTTGTATTTGAAGATAAAATCTTTTTGCTTTGAAGAAGAAAGATCCAGCTGACTGAAATAAGTTTATGGGATGAAAACCAACAAAAATTGACAAGAACCACGAAAAGTTCTTGTATTTTCAGATAAAATCTGACGCTATTAAAGAAAAAACTTCTCCCTCGCTGAAATATGTTCATTTGCTGAAAATTAACAAAATCACGAAAAGTTCTTGTATTTGAAGATAAAATCTTTTTGATTTCAAGAAGAAAGATCTAGCTGACTGAAATAAGTTCATTGGATGAAAACCAACAAAAATTGACAAGAACCACGAAAAGTTCTTGTATTTTAAGATAAAATCTGACGCTATTAAAGAAAAAACTTCTCGCTCGCTGAAATATGTTCATTTGCTGAAAATCAACAAAACCACGAAAAGTTCTTGCATTTGAAGATAAAATCTTTTTGCTTTCAAGAAGAAAGATCTTGCTGACTGAAATAAGTTCATTGGATGAAAATCAACAAAACCACGAAAAGTTCTTGTATTTGAAGATAAAATCTTTTTGCTTTCAAGAAGAAAGATCTTGCTGACTGAAATAAGTTCATTGGATGAAAACCAACAAAAATTGACAAGAACCACGAAAAGTTCTTGTATTTTAAGATAAAATCTTACGCTTTTAAAGAAAAAACTTCTCCCTCGCTGAAATATGTTCATTTGCTGAAAATCAACAAAACCACGAAATGTTCTTGTATTTGAAGATAAAATCTTTTTGCTTTGAAGAAGAAAGATCGAGCTGACTGAAATAAGTTCATAAGATGAAAACCAACAAAAATTGACAAGAACCACGAAAAGTTCTTGTATTTTAAGATAAAATCTTACGCTTTTAAAGAAAAAACTTCTCGCTCGCTGAAATATGTTCATTTGCTGAAAATCAACAAAACCACGAAAAGTTCTTGTATTTGAAGATAAAATCTTTTTGCTTTGAAGAAGAATGATCTAGCTGACTGAAATAAGTTCATAAGATGAAAACCAACAAAAATTGACAAGAACCACGAAAAGTTCTTGTATTTTAAGATAAAATCTGACGCTATTAAAGAAAAAACTTCTCCCTCGCTGAAATATGTTCATTTGCTGAAAATCAACAAAAGCACGAAAAGTTCTTGTATTTGAAGATAAAATCTTTTTGCTTTGAAGAAGAAAGATCTGGCTGACTGAAATAAGTTCATAAGATGAAAACTAACAAAAATTGACAAGAACCATGAAAAGTTCTTGTATTTTAAGATAAAATCTTACGCTAATGAAGAAAAAACTTCTCGCTCGCTGAAATATGTTCATTTGCTGAAAATCAACAAAACCACGAAAAGTTCTTGTATTTGAAGATAAAATCTTTTTGCTTTCAAGAAGAAAGATCTAGCTGACTGAAATAAGTTTATGGGATGAAAACCAACAAAAATTGACAAGAACCACGAAAAGTTCTTGTATTTTAAGATAAAATCTTACGCTATTAAAGAAAAAACGTCTCCCTCGCTGAAATATGTTCATTTGCTGAAAATCAACAAAACCACGAAAAGTTCTTGCATTTGAAGATAAAATCTTTTTGCTTTCAAGTAGTAAGATCTTGCTGACTGAAATAAGTTCATTGGATGAAAACCAACAAAAATTGACAAGAACCACGAAAAGTTCTTGTATTTTAAGCTAAAATCTGACGCTTTTAAAGAAAAAACTTCTCGCTCGCTGAAATATGTTCATTTGCTGAAAATCAACAAAACCACGAAAAGTTCTTGTATTTGAAGATAAAATCTTTTTGCTTTGAAGAAGAAAGATCTGGCTGACTGAAATAAGTTCATTGGATGAAAGCCAACAAAAATTGACAAGAACCACGAAAAGTTCTTGTATTTTAAGATAAAATCTGACGCGATTAAAGAAAAAACTTCTCCCTCGCTGAAATATGTTCATTTGCTGAAAATCAACAAAACCACGAAAAGTTCTTGTATTTGAAGATAAAATCTTTTTGCTTTGAAGAAAAAAGATCCAGCTGACTGAAATAAGTTTATGGGATGAAAACCAACAAAAATTGACAAGAACCACAAAAAGTTCTTGTATTTTCAGATAAAATCTGACGCTATTAAAGAAAAAACTTCTCGCTCGCTGAAATATGTTCATTTGCTGAAAATCAACAAAATCACGAAAAGTTCTTGTATTTGAAGATAAAATCTTTTTGCTTTCAAGAAGAAAGATCGAGCTGACTGAAATAAGTTCATTGGATGAAAACCAACAAAAATTGACAAGAACCACGAAAAGTTCTTGTATTTTAAGATAAAATCTGACGCTATTAAAGAAAAAACTTCTCGCTCGCTGAAATATGTTCATTTGCTGAAAATCAACAAAACCACGAAAAGTTCTTGCATTTGAAGATAAAATCTTTTTGCTTTGCAGAAGAAAGATCTTGCTGACTGAAATAAGTTCATTGGATGAAAATCAACAAAACCACGAAAAGTTCTTGTATTTGAAGATAAAATCTTTTTGCTTTCAAGAAGAAAGATCTTGCTTACTGAAATAAGTTCATTGGATGAAAACCAACAAAAATTGACAAGAACCACGAAAAGTTCTTGTATTTTAAGCTAAAATCTGACGCTTTTAAAGAAAAAACTTCTCGCTCGCTGAAATATGTTCATTTGCTGAAAATCAACAAAACCACGAAAAGTTCTTGTATTTGAAGATAAAATCTTTTTGCTTTCAAGAAGAAAGATCTGGCTGACTGAAATAAGTTCATTGGATGAAAGCCAACAAAAATTGACAAGAACCACGAAAAGTTCTTGTATTTTAAGATAAAATCTGACGCGATTAAAGAAAAAACTTCTCCCTCGCTGAAATATGTTCATTTGCTGAAAATCAACAAAACCACGAAAAGTTCTTGTATTTGAAGATAAAATCTTTTTGCTTTGAAGAAGAAAGATCGAGCTGACTGAAATAAGTTCATAAGATGAAAACCAACAAAAATTGACAAGAACCACGAAAGATTCTTGTATTTTAAGATAAAATCTGACGCTATTAAAGAAAAAACTTCTCGCTCGCTGAAATATGTTCATTTGCTGAAAATCAACAAAACCACGAAAAGTTCTTGTATTTGAAGATAAAATCTTTTTGCTTTGAAGAAGAAAGATCTAGCTGACTGAAATAAGTTCATTGGATGAAAACCAACAAAAATTGACAAGAACCACGAAAAGTTCTTGTATTTTAAGATAAAATCTGACGCTATGAAAGAAAAAACTTCTCCCTCGCTGAAATATGTTCATTTGCTGAAAATCAACAAAACCACGAAAAGTTCTTGTATTTAAGATGAAATCTTTTTGCTTTGAAGAAGAAAGATCTATCTGACTGAAATAAGTTCATAAGATGAAAACTAACAAAAATTGACAAGAACCACGAAAAGTTCTTGTATTTTAAGATAAAATCTTACGCTAATGAAGAAAAAACTTCTAGCTCGCTGAAATATGTTCATTTGCTGAAAATCAACAAAACCACGAAAAGTTCTTGTATTTGAAGATAAAATCTTTTTGCTTTCAAGAAGAAAGTTCTAGCTGACTGAAATAAGTTCAGTCGATGAAAACCAACAAAAATTGACAAGAACCACGAAAAGTTCTTGTATTTTAAGATAAAATCTGACGCTATTAAATAAAAAACTTCTCCCTCGCTGAAATATGTTCATTTGCTGAAAATCAACAAAACCACGAAAAGTTCTTGTATTTGAAGATAAAATCTTTTTGCTTTGAAGAAGAAAGATCTGGCTGACTGAAATAAGTTCATTTGATGAAAATCAACAAAAATTGACAAGAACCACGAAAAGTTCTTGTATTTTAAGATAAAATCTGACGCTATTAAAGAAATAACTTCTCCCTCGCTGAAATATGTTCATTTGCTGAAAATCAACAAAACCACGAAAAGTTCTTGTATTTGAAGATAAAGTCTTTTTGCTTTGAAGAAGAAAGATCGAGCTGACTGAAATAAGTTCATAAGATGAAAACCAACAAAAATTGACAAGAACCACGAAAAGTTCTTGTATTTTAAGATAAAATCTTACGCTTTTAAAGAAAAAACTTCTCGCTCGCTGAAATATGTTCATTTGCTGAAAATCAACAAAACCACGAAAAGTTCTTGTATTTGAAGATAAAATCTTTTTGCTTTGCAGAAGAAAGATCGAGCTGACTGAAATAAGTTCATAAGATGAAAACCAACAAAATTTGATTAGAACCACGAAAAGTTCTTGTATTTGAAGATAAAATCTTTTTGCTTTGCAGAAGAAAGATCTAGCTGACTGAAATAAGTTGATAAGATGAAAACCAACAAAATTTGATTAGAACCACGAAAAGTTCTTGTATTTTAAGATAAAATCTGACGCTATTAAAGAAAAAACTTCACGCTCGCTGAAATATGTTCATTTGCTGAAAATCAACAAAACCACGAAAAGTTCTTGTATTTGAAGATAAAATCTTTTTGCTTTGAAGAAGAAAGATCTCGCTGACTGAAATAAGTTCATTGGATGAAAACCAACAAAAATTGACAAGAACCACGAAAAGTTCTTGTATTTTAAGATAAAATCTGACGCTATTAAAGAAAAAACTTCTCCCTCGCTGAAATATGTTCATTTGCTGAAAATCAACAAAACCACGAAAAGTTCTTGTATTTGAAGATAAAATCTTTTTGCTTTGAAGAAGAAAGATCCAGCTGACTGAAATAAGTTCATAAGATGAAAACTAACAAAAATTGACAAGAACCACGAAAAGTTCTTGTATTTTAAGATAAAATCATACGCTATTGAAGAAAAAACTTCTAGCTCGCTGAAATATGTTCATTTGCTGAAAATCAACAAAACCACGAAAAGTTCTTGTATTTGAAGATAAAATCTTTTTGCTTTGAAGAAGAAAGATCCAGCTGACTGAAATAAGTCATTTGATGAAAATCAACAAAAATTGACAAGAACCACGAAAAGTTCTTGTATTTTAAGATAAAATCTTACGCTTTTAAAGAAAAAACTTCTCGCTCGCTGAAATATGTTCATTTGCTGAAAATCAACAAAACCACGAAAAGTTCTTGTATTTGAAGATAAAATCTTTTTGCTTTGAAGAAGAAAGATCTAGCTGACTGAAATAAGTTTATGGGATGAAAACCAACAAAAATTGACAAGAACCACGAAAGGTTCTTGTATTTTCAGATAAAATCTGACGCTATTAAAGAAAAAACTTCTCCCTCGCTGAAATATGTTCATTTGCTGAAAATCAACAAAATCACGAAAAGTTCTTGTATTTGAAGATAAAATCTTTTTGCTTTCAAGAAGAAAGATCTAGCTGACTGAAATAAGTTCATTGGATGAAAACCAAGAAAAATTGACAAGAACCACGAAAAGTTCTTGTATTTTAAGATAAAATCTGACGCTATTAAAGAAAAAACTTCTCGCTCGCTGAAATATGTTCATTTGCTCAAAATCAACAAAGCCACGAAAAGTTCTTGCATTTGAAGATAAAATCTTTTTGCTTTCAAGAAGAAAGATCTTGCTGACTGAAATAAGTTCATTTGATGAAAATCAACAAAACCACGAAAAGTTCTTGTATTTGAAGATAAAATCTTTTTGCTTCAAAGAAGAAAGATCTAGCTGACTGAAATAAGTTCATTTGATGAAAATCAACAAAAATTGACAAGAACCACGAAAAGTTCTTGTATTTTAAGATTAAATCTGACGCTATTAAAGAAAAAACTTCTCGCTCGCTGAAATATGTTCATTTGCTGAAAATCAACAAAACCACAAAAAGTTCTTGTATTTGAAGATAAAATCTTTTTGCTTTGAAGAAGAAAGATCTGGCTGACTGAAATAAGTTCATTGGATGAAAGCCAACAAAAATTGACGAGAACCACGAAAAGTTCTTGTATTTTAAGATAAAATCTGACGCGATTAAAGAAAAAACTTCTCCCTCGCTGAAATATGTTCATTTGCTGAAAATCAACAAAACCACGAAAAGTTCTTGTATTTGAAGATAAAATCTTTTTGCTTTGAAGAAGAAAGATCGAGCTGACTGAAATAAGTTCATAAGATGAAAACCAACAAAAATTGACAAGAACCACGAAAAGTTCTTGTATTTTAAGATAAAATCTTACGCTTTTAAAGAAAAAGCTTCTCGCTCGCTGAAATATGTTCATTTGCTGAAAATCAACAAAACCACGAAAAGTTCTTGTATTTTAAGATAAAATCTGACGCTATTAAAGAAAAAACTTCTCCCTCGCTGAAATATGTTCATTTGCTGAAAATCAACAAAACCACGAAAAATTCTTGTATTTGAAGATAAAATCTTTTTGCTTTGCAGAAGAAAGATCTAGCTGACTGAAATAAGTTCATAAGATGAAAACCAACAAAATTTGATTAGAACCACGAAAAGTTCTTGTATTTTAAGATAAAATCTGACGCTATTAAAGAAAAAACTTCTCGCTCGCTGAAATATGTTCATTTGCTGAAAATCAACAAAACCACGAAAAGTTCTTGTATTTGAAGATAAAATCTTTTTGCTTTGAAGAAGAAAGATCTAGCTGACTGAAATAAGTTCATTGGATGAAAACCAACAAAAATTGACAAGAACCACGAAAAGTTCTTGTATTTTAAGATAAAATCTGACGCTATTAAAGAAAAAACTTCTCCCTCGCTGAAATATGTTCATTTGCTGAAAATCAACAAAACCACGAAAAGTTCTTGTATTTGAAGATAAAATCTTTTTGATTTGAAGAAGAAAGATCCAGCTGACTGAAATAAGTCATTTGATGAAAATCAACAAAAATTGACAAGAACCACGAAAAGTTTTTGTATCTTAAGATAAAATCTGACGCTATTAAAGAAAAAACTTCTCCCTCGCTGAAATATGTTCATTTGCTGAAAATCAACAAAACCACGAAAAGTTCTTGTATTTGAAGATAAAATATTTTTGCTTTGAAGAAGAAAGATCGAGCTGACTGAAATAAGTTCATAAGATGAAAACCAACAAAAATTGACAAGAACCACGAAAAGTTCTTGTATTTTAAGATAAAATCTTACGCTTTTAAAGAAAAAACTTCTCCCTCGCTGAAATATGTTCATTTGCTGAAAATCAACAAAACCACGAAAAGTTCTTGTATTTGAAGATAAAATCTTTTTGCTTTGAAGAAGAAAGATCTAGCTGACTGAAATAAGTTTATGGGATGAAAACCAACAAAAATTGACAAGAACCACGAAAGGTTCTTGTATTTTAAGATAAAATCTGACGCTATTAAAGAAAAAACTTCTCCCTCGCTGAAATATGTTCATTTGCTGAAAATCAACAAAACCACGAAAAGTTCTTGTATTTGAAGATAAAATATTTTTGCTTTGAAGAAGAAAGATCGAGCTGACTGAAATAAGTTCATAAGATGAAAACCAACAAAAATTGACAAGAACCACGAAAAGTTCTTGTATTTTAAGATAAAATCTTACGCTTTTAAAGAAAAAACTTCTCGCTCGCTGAAATATGTTCATTTGCTGAAAATCAACAAAACCACGAAAAGTTCTTGTATTTGAAGATAAAATCTTTTTGCTTTGAAGAAGAAAGATCTAGCTGACTGAAATAAGTTTATGGGATGAAAACCAACAAAAATTGACAAGAACCACGAAAGGTTCTTGTATTTTCAGATAAAATCTGACGCTATTAAAGAAAAAACTTCTCGCTCGCTGAAATATGTTCATTTGCTCAAAATCAACAAAGCCACGAAAAGTTCTTGCATTTGAAGATAAAATCTTTTTGCTTTCAAGAAGAAAGATCTTGCTGACTGAAATAAGTTCATTTGATGAAAATCAACAAAACCACGAAAAGTTCTTGTATTTGAAGATAAAATCTTTTTGCTTCAAAGAAGAAAGATCTAGCTGACTGAAATAAGTTCATTTGATGAAAATCAACAAAAATTGACAAGAACCACGAAAAGTTCTTGTATTTTAAGATTAAATCTGACGCTATTAAAGAAAAAACTTCTCGCTCGCTGAAATATGTTCATTTGCTGAAAATCAACAAAACCACAAAAAGTTCTTGTATTTGAAGATAAAATCTTTTTGCTTTGAAGAAGAAAGATCTGGCTGACTGAAATAAGTTCATTGGATGAAAGCCAACAAAAATTGACGAGAACCACGAAAAGTTCTTGTATTTTAAGATAAAATCTGACGCGATTAAAGAAAAAACTTCTCCCTCGCTGAAATATGTTCATTTGCTGAAAATCAACAAAACCACGAAAAGTTCTTGTATTTGAAGATAAAATCTTTTTGCTTTGAAGAAGAAAGATCGAGCTGACTGAAATAAGTTCATAAGATGAAAACCAACAAAAATTGACAAGAACCACGAAAAGTTCTTGTATTTTAAGATAAAATCTTACGCTTTTAAAGAAAAAGCTTCTCGCTCGCTGAAATATGTTCATTTGCTGAAAATCAACAAAACCACGAAAAGTTCTTGTATTTTAAGATAAAATCTGACGCTATTAAAGAAAAAACTTCTCCCTCGCTGAAATATGTTCATTTGCTGAAAATCAACAAAACCACGAAAAATTCTTGTATTTGAAGATAAAATCTTTTTGCTTTGCAGAAGAAAGATCTAGCTGACTGAAATAAGTTCATAAGATGAAAACCAACAAAATTTGATTAGAACCACGAAAAGTTCTTGTATTTTAAGATAAAATCTGACGCTATTAAAGAAAAAACTTCTCGCTCGCTGAAATATGTTCATTTGCTGAAAATCAACAAAACCACGAAAAGTTCTTGTATTTGAAGATAAAATCTTTTTGCTTTGAAGAAGAAAGATCTAGCTGACTGAAATAAGTTCATTGGATGAAAACCAACAAAAATTGACAAGAACCACGAAAAGTTCTTGTATTTTAAGATAAAATCTGACGCTATTAAAGAAAAAACTTCTCCCTCGCTGAAATATGTTCATTTGCTGAAAATCAACAAAACCACGAAAAGTTCTTGTATTTGAAGATAAAATCTTTTTGATTTGAAGAAGAAAGATCCAGCTGACTGAAATAAGTCATTTGATGAAAATCAACAAAAATTGACAAGAACCACGAAAAGTTTTTGTATCTTAAGATAAAATCTGACGCTATTAAAGAAAAAACTTCTCCCTCGCTGAAATATGTTCATTTGCTGAAAATCAACAAAACCACGAAAAGTTCTTGTATTTGAAGATAAAATATTTTTGCTTTGAAGAAGAAAGATCGAGCTGACTGAAATAAGTTCATAAGATGAAAACCAACAAAAATTGACAAGAACCACGAAAAGTTCTTGTATTTTAAGATAAAATCTTACGCTTTTAAAGAAAAAACTTCTCCCTCGCTGAAATATGTTCATTTGCTGAAAATCAACAAAACCACGAAAAGTTCTTGTATTTGAAGATAAAATCTTTTTGCTTTGAAGAAGAAAGATCTAGCTGACTGAAATAAGTTTATGGGATGAAAACCAACAAAAATTGACAAGAACCACGAAAGGTTCTTGTATTTTCAGATAAAATCTGACGCTATTAAAGAAAAAACTTCTCCCTCGCTGAAATATGTTCATTTGCTCAAAATCAACAAAATCACGAAAAGTTCTTGTATTTGAAGATAAAATCTTTTTGCTTTCAAGAAGAAAGATCTAGCTGACTGAAATAAGTTCATTGGATGAAAACCAAGAAAAATTGACAAGAACCACGAAAAGTTCTTGTATTTTAAGATAAAATCTGACGCTATTAAAGAAAAAACTTCTCGCTCGCTGAAATATGTTCATTTGCTGAAAATCAACAAAGCCACGAAAAGTTCTTGCATTTGAAGATAAAATCTTTTTGCTTTCAAGAAGAAAGATCTTGCTGACTGAAATAAGTTCATTTGATGAAAATCAACAAAACCACGAAAAGTTCTTGTATTTGAAGATAAAATCTTTTTGCTTTAAAGAAGAAAGATCTAGCTGACTGAAATAAGTTCATTTGATGAAAATCAACAAAAATTGACAAGAACCACGAAAAGTTTTTGTATTTTAAGATTAAATCTGACGCTATTAAAGAAAAAACTTCTCACTCGCTGAAATATGTTCATTTGCTGAAAATCAACAAAACCACAAAAAGTTCTTGGATTTGAAGATAAAATCTTTTTGCTTTGAAGAAGAAAGATCTGGCTGACTGAAATAAGTTCATTGGATGAAAGCCAACAAAAATTGACAAGAACCACGAAAAGTTCTTGTATTTTAAGATAAAATCTGACGCGATTGAAGAAAAAACTTCTCCCTCGCTGAAATATGTTCATTTGCTGAAAATCAACAAAACCACGAAAAGTTCTTGTATTTGAAGATAAAATCTTTTTGCTTTGAAGAAGAAAGATCGAGCTGACTGAAATAAGTTCATAAGATGAAAACCAACAAAAATTGACAAGAACCACGAAAAGTTCTTGTATTTTAACATAAAATCTTACGCTTTTAAAGAAAAAACTTCTCGCTCGCTGAAATATGTTCATTTGCTGAAAATCAACAAAACCACGAAAAGTTCTTGTATTTTAAGATAAAATCTGACGCTATTAAAGAAAAAACTTCTCCCTCGCTGAAATATGTTCATTTGCTGAAAATCAACAAAACCACGAAAAGTTCTTGTATTTGAAGATAAAATCTTTTTGCTTTGAACAAGAAAGATCTCGCTGACTGAAATAAGTTCATAAGATGAAAACTAACAAAAATTGACAAGAACCACGAAAAGTTCTTGTATTTTAAGATAAAATCATACGCTATTGAAGAAAAAACTTCCAGCTCACTGAAATATGTTCATTTGCTGAAAATCAACAAAACCACGAAAAGTTCTTGTATTTGAAGATAAAATCTTTTTGCTTTGAAGAAGAAAGATCCAGCTGACTGAAATAAGTCATTTGATGAAAATCAACAAAAATTGACAAGAACCACGAAAAGTTTTTGTATTTTAAGATAAAATCTGACGCTATTAAAGAAAAAACTTCCAGCTCACTGAAATATGTTCATTTGCTGAAAATCAACAAAACCACGAAAAGTTCTTGTATTTGAAGATAAAATATTTTTGCTTTGAAGAAGAAAGATCTCGCTGACTGAAATAAGTTCATAAGATGAAAACCAACAAAAATTGACAAGAACCACGAAAAGTTCTTGTATTTTAAGATAAAATCTTACGCTTTTAAAGAAAAAACTTCTCCCTCGCTGAAATATGTTCATTTGCTGAAAATCAACAAAACCACGAAAAGTTCTTGTATTTGAAGATAAAATCTTTTTGCTTTGAAGAAGAAAGATCTAGCTGACTGAAATAAGTTTATGGGATGAAAACCAACAAAAATTGACAAGAACCACGAAAAGTTCTTGTATTTTCAGATAAAATCTGACGCTATTAAAGAAAAAACTTCTCCCTCGCTGAAATATGTTCATTTGCTGAAAATCAACAAAATCACGAAAAGTTCTTGTATTTGAAGATAACATCTTTTTGCTTTCAAGAAGAAAGATCGAGCTGACTGAAATAAGTTCATTGGATGAAAACCAAGAAAAATTGACAAGAACCACGAAAAGTTCTTGTATTTTAAGATAAAATCTGACGCTATTAAAGAAAAAACTTCTCGCTCGCTGAAATATGTTCATTTGCTGAAAATCAACAAAGCCACGAAAAGTTCTTGCATTTGAAGATAAAATCTTTTTGCTTTCAAGAAGAAAGATCTTGCTGACTGAAATAAGTTCATTGGATGAAAATCAACAAAACCACGAAAAGTTCTTGTATTTGAAGATAAAATCTTTTTGCTTTAAAGAAGAAAGATCTAGCTGACTGAAATAAGTTCATTTGATGAAAATCAACAAAAATTGACAAGAACCACGAAACGTTTTTGTATTTTAAGATTAAATCTGACGCTATTAAAGAAAAAACTTCTCGCTCGCTGAAATATGTTCATTTGCTGAAAATCAACAAAACCACAAAAAGTTCTTGTATTTGAAGATAAAATCTTTTTGCTTTGAAGAAGAAAGATCTGGCTGACTGAAATAAGTTCATTGGATGAAAGCCAACAAAAATTGACAAGAACCACGAAAAGTTCTTGTATTTTAAGATAAAATCTGACGCGATTAAAGAAAAAACTTCTCCCTCGCTGAAATATGTTCATTTGCTGAAAATCAACAAAACCACGAAAAGTTCTTGTATTTGAAGATAAAATCTTTTTGCTTTGAATAAGAAAGATCGAGCTGACTGAAATAAGTTCATTTGATGAAAATCAACAAAAATTGACAAGAACCACGAAAAGTTCTTGTATTTTAAGATAAAATCTGACGCTATTAAAGAAATAACTTCTCCCTCGCTGAAATATGTTCATTTGCTGAAAATCAACAAAACCACGAAAAGTTCTTGTATTTGAAGATAAAGTCTTTTTGCTTTGAAGAAGAAAGATCGAGCTGACTGAAATAAGTTCATAAGATGAAAACCAACAAAAATTGACAAGAACCACGAAAAGTTCTTGTATTTTAAGATAAAATCTTACGCTTTTAAAGAAAAAACATCTCGCTCGCTGAAATATGTTCATTTGCTGAAAATCAACAAAACCACGAAAAGTTCTTGTATTTGAAGATAAAATCTTTTTGCTTTGCAGAAGAAAGATCGAGCTGACTGAAATAAGTTCATAAGATGAAAACCAACAAAATTTGATTAGAACCACGAAAAGTTCTTGTATTTTAAGATAAAATCTGACGCTATTAAAGAAAAAACTTCTCGCTCGCTGAAATATGTTCATTTGCTGAAAATCAACAAAACCACGAAAAGTTCTTGTATTTGAAGATAAAATCTTTTTGCTTTGAAGAAGAAAGATCTAGCTGACTGAAATAAGTTCATTGGATGAAAACCAACAAAAATTGACAAGAAACACGAAAAGTTCTTGTATTTTAAGATAAAATCTGACGCTATTAAAGAAAAAACTTCTCCCTCGCTGAAATATGTTCATTTGCTGAAAATCAACAAAACCACGAAAAGTTCTTGTATTTGAAAATAAAATCTTTTTGCTTTGAAGAAGAAAGATCGAGCTGACTGAAATAAGTTCATTTGATGAAAATCAACAAAAATTGACAAGAACCACGAAAAGTTTTTGTATTTTAAGATAAAATCATACGCTATTGAAGAAAAAACTTCTAGCTCACTGAAATATGTTCATTTGCTGAAAATCAACAAAACCACGAAAAGTTCTTGTATTTGAAGATAAAATATTTTTGCTTTGAAGAAGAAAGATCTCGCTGACTGAAATAAGTTCATAAGATGAAAACCAACAAAAATTGACAAGAACCACGAAAAGTTCTTGTATTTTAAGATAAAATCTTACGCTTTTAAAGAAAAAACTTCTCCCTCGCTGAAATATGTTCATTTGCTGAAAATCAACAAAACCACGAAAAGTTCTTGTATTTGAAGATAAAATCTTTTTGCTTTGAAGAAGAAAGATCTAGCTGACTGAAATAAGTTTATGGGATGAAAACCAACAAAAATTGACAAGAACCACGAAAAGTTCTTGTATTTTCAGATAAAATCTGACGCTATTAAAGAAAAAACTTCTCCCTCGCTGAAATATGTTCATTTGCTGAAAATCAACAAAATCACGAAAAGTTCTTGTATTTGAAGATAAAATCTTTTTGCTTTCAAGAAGAAAGATCGAGCTGACTGAAATAAGTTCATTGGATGAAAACCAAGAAAAATTGACAAGAACCACGAAAAGTTCTTGTATTTTAAGATAAAATCTGACGCTATTAAAGAAAAAACTTCTCGCTCGCTGAAATATGTTCATTTGCTGAAAATCAACAAAGCCACGAAAAGTTCTTGCATTTGAAGATAAAATCTTTTTGCTTTCAAGAAGAAAGATCTTGCTGACTGAAATAAGTTCATTGGATGAAAATCAACAAAACCACGAAAAGTTCTTGTATTTGAAGATAAAATCTTTTTGCTTTAAAGAAGAAAGATCTAGCTGACTGAAATAAGTTCATTTGATGAAAATCAACAAAAATTGACAAGAACCACGAAACGTTTTTGTATTTTAAGATTAAATCTGACGCTATTAAAGAAAAAACTTCTCGCTCGCTGAAATATGTTCATTTGCTGAAAATCAACAAAACCACAAAAAGTTCTTGTATTTGAAGATAAAATCTTTTTGCTTTGAAGAAGAAAGATCTGGCTGACTGAAATAAGTTCATTGGATGAAAGCCAACAAAAATTGACAAGAACCACGAAAAGTTCTTGTATTTTAAGATAAAATCTGACGCGATTAAAGAAAAAACTTCTCCCTCGCTGAAATATGTTCATTTGCTGAAAATCAACAAAACCACGAAAAGTTCTTGTATTTGAAGATAAAATCTTTTTGCTTTGAATAAGAAAGATCGAGCTGACTGAAATAAGTTCATTTGATGAAAATCAACAAAAATTGACAAGAACCACGAAAAGTTCTTGTATTTTAAGATAAAATCTGACGCTATTAAAGAAAAAACTTCTCGCTCGCTGAAATATGTTCATTTGCTGAAAATCAACAAAGCCACGAAAAGTTCTTGCATTTGAAGATAAAATCTTTTTGCTTTCAAGAAGAAAGATCTTGCTGACTGAAATAAGTTCATTGGATGAAAATCAACAAAACCACGAAAAGTTCTTGTATTTGAAGATAAAATCTTTTTGCTTTAAAGAAGAAAGATCTAGCTGACTGAAATAAGTTCATTTGATGAAAATCAACAAAAATTGACAAGAACCACGAAACGTTTTTGTATTTTAAGATTAAATCTGACGCTATTAAAGAAAAAACTTCTCGCTCGCTGAAATATGTTCATTTGCTGAAAATCAACAAAACCACAAAAAGTTCTTGTATTTGAAGATAAAATCTTTTTGCTTTGAAGAAGAAAGATCTGGCTGACTGAAATAAGTTCATTGGATGAAAGCCAACAAAAATTGACAAGAACCACGAAAAGTTCTTGTATTTTAAGATAAAATCTGACGCGATTAAAGAAAAAACTTCTCCCTCGCTGAAATATGTTCATTTGCTGAAAATCAACAAAACCACGAAAAGTTCTTGTATTTGAAGATAAAATCTTTTTGCTTTGAATAAGAAAGATCGAGCTGACTGAAATAAGTTCATTTGATGAAAATCAACAAAAATTGACAAGAACCACGAAAAGTTCTTGTATTTTAAGATAAAATCTGACGCTATTAAAGAAATAACTTCTCCCTCGCTGAAATATGTTCATTTGCTGAAAATCAACAAAACCACGAAAAGTTCTTGTATTTGAAGATAAAGTCTTTTTGCTTTGAAGAAGAAAGATCGAGCTGACTAAAATAAGTTCATAAGATGAAAACCAACAAAAATTGACAAGAACCACGAAAAGTTCTTGTATTTTAAGATAAAATCTTACGCTTTTAAAGAAAAAACATCTCGCTCGCTGAAATATGTTCATTTGCTGAAAATCAACAAAACCACGAAAAGTTCTTGTATTTGAAGATAAAATCTTTTTGCTTTGCAGAAGAAAGATCGAGCTGACTGAAATAAGTTCATAAGATGAAAACCAACAAAATTTGATTAGAACCACGAAAAGTTCTTGTATTTTAAGATAAAATCTGACGCTATTAAAGAAAAAACTTCTCGCTCGCTGAAATATGTTCATTTGCTGAAAATCAACAAAACCACGAAAAGTTCTTGTATTTGAAGATAAAATCTTTTTGCTTTGAAGAAGAAAGATCTAGCTGACTGAAATAAGTTCATTGGATGAAAACCAACAAAAATTGACAAGAAACACGAAAAGTTCTTGTATTTTAAGATAAAATCTGACGCTATTAAAGAAAAAACTTCTCCCTCGCTGAAATATGTTCATTTGCTGAAAATCAACAAAACCACGAAAAGTTCTTGTATTTGAAAATAAAATCTTTTTGCTTTGAAGAAGAAAGATCGAGCTGACTGAAATAAGTTCATTTGATGAAAATCAACAAAAATTGACAAGAACCACGAAAAGTTTTTGTATTTTAAGATAAAATCATACGCTATTGAAGAAAAAACTTCTAGCTCGCTGAAATATGTTCATTTGCTGAAAATCAACAAAACCACGAAAAGTTCTTGTATTTGAAGATAAAATCTTTTTGCTTTGAAGAAGAAAGATCCAGCTGACTGAAATAAGTCATTTGATGAAAATCAACAAAAATTGACAAGAACCACGAAAAGTTTTTGTATTTTAAGATTAAATCTGACGCTATTAAAGAAAAAACTTCTCGCTCGCTGAAATATGTTCATTTGCTGAAAATCAACAAAACCACGAAAAGTTCTTGTATTTGAAGATAAAATCTTTTTGCTTTGAAGAAGAAAGATCTAGCTGACTGAAATAAGTTCATAAGATGAAAACCAACAAAAATTGACAAGAACCACGAAAAATTCTTGTATTTTAAGATAAAATCTGATGCTATTAAAGAAAAAACTTCTCGCTCGCTGAAATATGTTCATTTGCTGAAAATCAACAAAACCACGAAAAGTTCTTGTATTTGAAGATAAAATCTTTTTGCTTTCAAGAAGAAAGATCTAGCTGACTGAAATAAGTTCATTGGATGAAAACCAACAAAAATTGACAAGAACCACGAAAAGTTCTTGTATTTTAACATAAAATCTGACGCTATTAAAGCAAAAACTTCTCCCTCGCTGAAATATGTTCATTTGCTGAAAATCAACAAAACCACGAAAAGTTCTTGTATTTGAAGATAAAATCTTTTTGCTTTGAAGAAGAAAGATCTAGCTGACTGAAATAAGTTCATAAGATGAAAACCAACAAAATTTGACAAGAACCACGAAAAGTTCTTTTATTTTAAGATAAAATCTTACGCTTTTAAAGAAAAAACTTCTCGCTCGCTGAAATATGTTCATTTGCTGAAAATCAACAAAACCACGAAAAGTTCTTGTATTTGAAGATAAAATCTTTTTGCTTTGCAGAAGAAAGATCTAGCTGACTGAAATAAGTTCATAAGATGAAAACCAACAAAATTTGATTAGAACCACGAAAAGTTCTTGTATTTTAAGATAAAATCTGATGCTATTAAAGAAAAAACTTCTCGCTCGCTGAAATATGTTCATTTGCTGAAAATCAACAAAACCACGAAAAGTTCTTGTATTTGAAGATAAAATCTTTTTGCTTTGAAGAAGAAAGATCTAGCTGACTGAAATAAGTTCATTGGATGAAAACCAACAAAAATTGACAAGAACCACGAAAAGTTCTTGTATTTTAAGATAAAATCTTACGCTAATGAAGAAAAAACTTCCAGCGCGCTGAAATATGTTCATTTGCTGAAAATCAACAAAACCACGAAAAGTTCTTCTATTTGAAGATAAAATCTTTTTGCTTTCAAGAAGCAAGATCTAGCTGACTGAAATAAGTTCATTGGATGAAAACCAACAAAAATTGACAAGAACCACGAAAAGTTTTTGTATTTTAAGATAAAATCTGACGCTATTAAAGAAAAAACTTATCCCTCGCTGAAATATGTTCATTTGCTGAAAATCAACAAAACCACGAAAAGTTCTTGTATTTGAAGATAAAATCTTTTTGCTTTGAAGAAGAAAGATCTGGCTGACTGAAATACGTTCATTGGATGAAAACCAGCAAAAATTGACAAGAACCACGAAAAGTTCTTGTATTTTAAGATAAAATCTGACGCTATTAAAGAAAAAACTTCTCCCTCGCTGAAATATGTTCATTTGCTGAAAATCAACAAAACCACGAAAAGTTCTTGTATTTGAAGATAAAATCTTTTTGCTTTGAAGAAGAAAGATCGAGCTGACTGAAATAAGTTCATAAGATGAAAACCAACAAAAATTGACAAGAACCACGAAAAGTTCTTGTATTTTAAGATAAAATCTTACGCTTTTGAAGAAAAAACTTCTCGCTCGCTGAAATATGTTCATTTGCTGAAAATCAACAAAACCACGAAAAGTTCTTGTATTTGAAGATAAAATCTTTTTGCTTTCAAGAAGAAAGATCTTGCTGACTGAAATAAGTTCATTGGATGAAAACCAACAAAAATTGACAAGAACCACGAAAAGTTCTTGTATTTTAAGATAAAATCTGACGCTATTAAAGAAAAAACTTCTCCCTCGCTGAAATATGTTCATTTGCTGAAAATCAACAAAACCACGAAAAGTTCTTGTATTTGAAGATAAAATCTTTTTGCTTTGAAGAAGAAAGATCTAGCTGACTGAAATAAGTTCATTTGATGAAAATCAACAAAAATTGACAAGAACCACGAAAAGTTTTTGTATTTTAAGATAAAATCTGACGCTATTAAAGAAAAAACTTCTCCCTCGCTGAAATATGTTCATTTGCTGAAAATCAACAAAACCACGAAAAGTTCTTGTATTTGAAGATAAAATCTTTTTGCTTTGAAGAAGAAAGATCTGGCTGACTGAAATAAGTTCATTGGATGAAAACCAACAAAAATTGACAAGAACCACGAAAAGTTCTTGTATTTTAAGATAAAATCTGACGCTATTAAAGAAAAAACTTCTCCCTCGCTGAAATATGTTCATTTGCTGAAAATCAACAAAACCACGAAAAGTTCTTGTATTTGAAGATAAAATCTTTTTGCTTTGAAGAAGAAAGATCGAGCTGACTGAAATAAGTTCATAAGATGAAAGCCAACAAAAATTGACAAGAACCACGAAAAGTTCTTGTATTTTAAGATAAAATCTTACGCTAATGAAGAAAAAACTTCTCGCTCGCTGAAATATGTTCATTTGCTGAAAATCAACAAAACCACGAAAAGTTCTTGTATTTGAAGATAAAATCTTTTTGCTTTCAAGAAGAAAGATCTTGCTGACTGAAATAAGTTCATTGGATGAAAACCAACAAAAATTGACAAGAACCACGAAAAGTTCTTGTATTTTAACATAAAATCTGACGCTATTAAAGCAAAAACTTCTCCCTCGCTGAAATATGTTCATTTGCTGAAAATCAACAAAACCACGAAAAGTTCTTGTATTTGAAGATAAAATCTTTTTGCTTTGAAGAAGAAAGATCTAGCTGACTGAAATAAGTTCATAAGATGAAAACCAACAAAATTTGACAAGAACCACGAAAAGTTCTTGTATTTTAAGATAAAATCTTACGCTTTTAAAGAAAAAACTTCTCGCTCGCTGAAATATGTTCATTTGCTGAAAATCAACAAAACCACGAAAAGTTCTTGTATTTGAAGATAAAATCTTTTTGCTTTGAAGAAGAAAGATCTAGCTGACTGAAATAAGTTCATTTGATGAAAATCAACAAAAATTGACAAGAACCACGAAAAGTTTTTGTATTTTAAGGTAAAATCTGACGCTATTAAAGAAAAAACTTCTCCCTCGCTGAAATATGTTCATTTGCTGAAAATCAACAAAACCACGAAAAGTTCTTGTATTTGAAGATAAAATCTTTTTGCTTTGAAGAAGAAAGATCTGGCTGACTGAAATGAGTTCATTGGATGAAAACCAACAAAAATTGACAAGAACCACGAAAAGTTCTTGTATTTTAAGATAAAATCTGACGCTATTAAAGAAAAAACTTCTCCCTCGCTGAAATATGTTCATTTGCTGAAAATCAACAAAACCACGAAAAGTTCTTGTATTTGAAGATGAAATCTTTTTGCTTTGAAGAAGAAAGATCGAGCTGACTGAAATAAGTTCATAAGATGAAAGCCAACAAAAATTGACAAGAACCACGAAAAGTTCTTGTATTTTAAGATAAAATCTTACGCTTTTAAAGAAAAAACTTCTCGCTCGCTGAAATATGTTCATTTGCTGAAAATCAACAAAACCACGAAAAGTTCTTGTATTTGAAGATAAAATCTTTTTGCTTTGAAGAAGAAAGATCTAGCTGACTGAAATAAGTTCATAAGATGAAAACCAACAAAATTTGATAAGAACCACGAAAAGTTCTTGTATTTTAAGATAAAATTTGATGCTATTAAAGAAAAAACTTCTCGCTCGCTGAAATATGTTCATTTGCTGAAAATCAACAAAACCACGAAAAGTTCTTGTATTTGAAGATAAAATCTTCTTGCTTTGAAGAAGAAAGATCGAGCTGACTGAAATAAGTTCATTGGATGAAAACCAACAAAAATTGACAAGAACCACGAAAAGTTCTTGTATTTTAAGATGAAATCTGACGCTATTAAAGAAAAAACTTCTCCCTCGCTGAAATATGTTCATTTGCTGAAAATCAAGAAAACCACGAAAAGTTCTTGTATTTGAAGATAAAATCTTTTTGCTTTGAAGAAGAAAGATCTCGCTGACTGAAATAAGTTCATTTGATGAAAATCAACAAAAATTGACAAGAACCACGAAAAGTTTTTGTATTTTAAGATAAAATCTGACGCTTTTAAAGAAAAAAACTTCTCCCTCGCTGAAATATGTTCATTTGCTGAAAATCAACAAAACCACGAAAAGTTCTTGTATTTGAAGATAAAATCTTTTTGCTTTGAAGAAGAAAGATCTGGCTGACTGAAATAAGTTCATTGGATGAAAACCAACAAAAATTGACAAGAACCACGAAAAGTTCTTGTATTTTAAGATAAAATCTGACGCTATTAAAGAAAAAACTTCTCCCTCGCTGAAATATGTTCATTTGCTGAAAATCAACAAAACCACGAAAAGTTCTTGTATTTGAAAATAAAATCTTTTTGCTTTGAAGAAGAAAGATAGAGCTGACTGAAATAAGTTTATGGGATGAAAACCAACAAAAATTGACAAGAACCACGAAAAGTTCTTGTATTTTAAGATAAAATCTTACGCTTTTGAAGAAAAAACTTCTCGCTCGCTGAAATATGTTCATTTGCTGAAAATCAACAAAACCACGAAAAGTTCTTGTATTTGAAGATAAAATCTTTTTGCTTTGAAGAAGAAAGATCTAGCTGACTGAAATAAGTTCATTGGATGAAAACCAACAAAAATTGACAAGAACCACGAAAAGTTCTTGTATTTTAAGATAAAATCTGACGCTATTAAAGAAAAAACTTCTCACTCGCTGAAATATGTTCATTTGCTGAAAATCAACAAAACCACGAAAAGTTCTTGTATTTGAAGATAAAATCTTTTTGCTTTGAAGAAGAAAGATCCAGCTGACTGAAATAAGTTCATAAGATGAAAAATAACAAAAATTGACAAGAACCACGAAAAGTTCTTGTATTTTAAGATAAAATCTTACGCTATTGAAGAAAAAACGTCTCCCTCGCTGAAATATGTTCATTTGCTGAAAATCAACAAAACCACGAAAAGTTCTTATATTTGAAGGTAAAATCTTTTTGCTTTGAAGAAGAAAGATCCAGCTGACTGAAATAAGTTCATTTGATGAAAATCAACAAAAATTGACAAGAACCACGAAAAGTTTTTGTATTTTAAGATAAAATCTGACGCTATTGAAGAAAAAACTTCAAGCTCGCTGAAATATGTTCATTTGCTGAAAATCAACAAAACCACGAAAAGTTCTTGTATTTGAAGATAAAATCTTTTTGCTTTCAAGAAGAAAGATCTTGCTGACTGAAATAAGTTCATTGGATGAAAACCAACAAAAATTGACAAGAACCACGAAAAGTTCTTGTATTTTAAGATAAAATCTGACGCTATTAAAGAAAAAACTTCTCCCTCGCTGAAATATGTTCATTTGCTGAAAATCAACAAAACCACGAAAAGTTCTTGTATTTGAAGATAAAATCTTTTTGCTTTGAAGAAGAAAGATCTAGCTGACTGAAATAAGTTCATTTGATGAAAATCAACAAAAATTGACAAGAACCACGAAAAGTTTTTGTATTTTAAGATAAAATCTGACGCTATTGAAGAAAAAACTTCTCCCTCGCTGAAATATGTTCATTTGCTGAAAATCAACAAAACCACGAAAAGTTCTTGTATTTGAAGATAAAATCTTTTTGCTTTGAAGAAGAAAGATCTCGCTGACTGAAATGAGTTCATTGGATGAAAACCAACAAAAATTGACAAGAACCACGAAAAGTTCTTGTATTTTAAGATAAAATCTGACGCTATTAAAAAAAAACTTCTCCCTCGCTGAAATATGTTCATTTGCTGAAAATCAACAAAACCACTAAAAGTTCTTGTATTTGAAGATGAAATCTTTTTGCTTTGAAGAAGAAAGATCGAGCTGACTGAAATAAGTTCATAAGATGAAAGCCAACAAAAATTGACAAGAACCACGAAAAGTTCTTGTATTTTAAGATAAAATCTTACGCTTTTAAAGAAAAAACTTCTCGCTCGCTGAAATATGTTCATTTGCTGAAAATCAACAAAACCACGAAAAGTTCTTGTATTTGAAGATAAAATCTTTTTGCTTTGAAGAAGAAAGATCTAGCTGACTGAAATAAGTTCATAAGATGAAAACCAACAAAATTTGATAAGAACCACGAAAAGTTCTTGTATTTTAAGATAAAATTTGATGCTATTAAAGAAAAAACTTCTCGCTCGCTGAAATATGTTCATTTGCTGAAAATCAACAAAACCACGAAAAGTTCTTGTATTTGAAGATAAAATCTTCTTGCTTTGAAGAAGAAAGATCTAGCTGACTGAAATAAGTTCATTGGATGAAAACCAACAAAAATTGACAAGAACCACGAAAAGTTCTTGTATTTTAAGATAAAATCTGACGCTATTAAAGAAAAAACTTCTCCCTCGCTGAAATATGTTCATTTGCTGAAAATCAACAAAACCACGAAAAGTTCTTGTATTTGAAGATAAAATCTTTTTGCTTTGAAGAAGAAAGATCTCGCTGACTGAAATAAGTTCATAAGACGAAAACTAACAAAAATTGACAAGAACCACGAAAAGTTCTTGTATTTTAAGATAAAATCTTACGCTAATGAAGAAAAAACTTCTAGCGCGCTGAAATATGTTCATTTGCTGAAAATCAACAAAACCACGAAAAGTTCTTGTATTTGAAGATAAAATCTTTTTGCTTTCAAGAAGAAAGATCCAGCTGACTGAAATAAGTTCATTGGATGAAAACCAACAAAAATTGACAAGAACCACGAAAAGTTCTTGTATTTTAAGATAAAATCTGACACTATTAAAGAAAAAACTTCTCCCTCGCTGAAATATGTTCATTTGCTGAAAATCAAGAAAACCACGAAAAGTTCTTGTATTTGAAGATAAAATCTTTTTGCTTTGAAGAAGAAAGATCTCGCTGACTGAAATAAGTTCATTTGATGAAAATCAACAAAAATTGACAAGAACCACGAAAAGTTCTTGTATTTTAAGATAAAATCTGACGCTTTTAAAGAAAAAAACTTCTCCCTCGCTGAAATATGTTCATTTGCTGAAAATCAACAAAACCACGAAAAGTTCTTGTATTTGAAGATAAAATCTTTTTGCTTTGAAGAAGAAAGATCTGGCTGACTGAAATAAGTTCATTGGATGAAAACCAACAAAAATTGACAAGAACCACGAAAAGTTCTTGTATTTTAAGATAAAATCTGACGCTATTAAAGAAAAAACTTCTCCCTCGCTGAAATATGTTCATTTGCTGAAAATCAACAAAACCACGAAAAGTTCTTGTATTTGAAAATAAAATCTTTTTGCTTTGAAGAAGAAAGATAGAGCTGACTGAAATAAGTTTATGGGATGAAAACCAACAAAAATTGACAAGAACCACGAAAAGTTCTTGTATTTTAAGATAAAATCTTACGCTTTTGAAGAAAAAACTTCTCGCTCGCTGAAATATGTTCATTTGCTGAAAATCAACAAAACCACGAAAAGTTCTTGTATTTGAAGATAAAATCTTTTTGCTTTGAAGAAGAAAGATCTAGCTGACTGAAATAAGTTCATTGGATGAAAACCAACAAAAATTGACAAGAACCACGAAAAGTTCTTGTATTTTAAGATAAAATCTGACGCTATTAAAGAAAAAACTTCTCACTCGCTGAAATATGTTCATTTGCTGAAAATCAACAAAACCACGAAAAGTTCTTGTATTTGAAGATAAAATCTTTTTGCTTTGAAGAAGAAAGATCTAGCTGACTGAAATAAGTTCATAAGATGAAAACCAACAAAAATTGACAAGAACCACGAAAAGTTCTTGTATTTTAAGATAAAATCTGACGCTATTAAAGAAAAAACTTCTCACTCGCTGAAATATGTTCATTTGCTGAAAATCAACAAAACCACGAAAAGTTCTTGTATTTGAAGATAAAATCTTTTTGCTTTGAAGAAGAAAGATCCAGCTGACTGAAATAAGTTCATAAGATGAAAAATAACAAAAATTGACAAGAACCACGAAAAGTTCTTGTATTTTAAGATAAAATCTTACGCTATTGAAGAAAAAACTTCTCCCTCGCTGAAATATGTTCATTTGCTGAAAATCAACAAAACCACGAAAAGTTCTTGTGTTTGAAAATAAAATCTTTTTGCTTTGAAGAAGAAAGATCTGGCTGACTGAAATAAGTTTATGGGATGAAAACCAACAAAAATTGATTAGAACCATGAAAAGTTCTTGTATTTTAAGATAAAATCTGACGCTATTAAAGAAAAAAACTTCTCCCTCGCTGAAATATGTTCATTTGCTGAAAATCAACAAAACCACGAAAAGTTCTTGTATTTGAAGATAAAATCTTTTTGCTTTGAAGAAGAAAGATCTAGCTGACTGAAATAAGTTCATAAGATGAAAAATAACAAAAATTGACAAGAACCACGAAAAGTTCTTGTATTTTAAGATAAAATCTTACGCTATTGAAGAAAAAACTTCTAGCTCGCTGAAATATGTTCATTTGCTGAAAATCAACAAAACCACGAAAAGTTCTTGTATTTGAAGATAAAATCTTTTTGCTTTCAAGAAGAAAGATCTTGCTGACTGAAATAAGTTCATAAGATGAAAATCAACAAAAATTGACAAGAACCACGAAAAGTTTTTGTATTTTAAGGTAAAATCTGACGCTATTAAAGAAAAAACTTCTCCCTCGCTGAAATATGTTCATTTGCTGAAAATCAACAAAACCACGAAAAGTACTTGTATTTGAAGATAAAATCTTTTTGCTTTAAAGAAGAAAGATCTGGCTGACTGAAATATGTTCATTGGATGAAAACCAACAAAAATTGACAAGAACCACGAAAAGTTCTTGTATTTTAAGATAAAATCTGACGCTATTAAAGAAAAAACTTCTCCCTCGCTGAAATATGTTCATTTGCTGAAAATCAACAAAACCACGAAAAGTTCTTGTATTTGAAGATAAAATCTTTTTGCTTTGAAGAAGAAAGATCGAGCTGACTGAAATAAGTTCATGAGATGAAAACCAACAAAAATTGACAAGAACCACGAAATGTTCTTGTATTTTAAGATAAAATCTTACGCTTTTAAAGAAAAAACTTCTCGCTCGCTGAAATATGTTCATTTGCTGAAAATCAACAAAACCACGAAAAGTTCTTGTATTTGAAGATAAAATCTTTTTGCTTTGAAGAAGAAAGATCTAGCTGACTGAAATAAGTTCATAAGATGAAAACTAACAAAAATTGACAAGAACCACGAAAAGTTCTTGTATTTTAAGATAAAATCTTACGCTATTAAAGAAAAAACTTCTAGCTCGCTGAAATATGTTCATTTGCTGAAAATCAACAAAACCACGAAAAGTTCTTGTATTTGAAGATAAAATCTTTTTGCTTTGAAGAAGAAAGATCTAGCTGACTGAAATAAGTTCATTGGATGAAAATCAACAAATATTGACAAGAACCACGAAAAGTTTTTGTATTTTAAGATAAAATCTGACGCTATCAAAGAAAAAACTTCTCCCTCGCTGAAATATGTTCATTTGCTGAAAATCAACAAAACCACGAAAAGTTCTTGTATTTGAAGATAAAATCTTTTTGCTTTGAAGAAGAAAGATCTGGCTGACTGAAATAAGTTCATTGGATGAAAACCAACAAAAATTGACAAGAACCACGAAAAGTTCTTGTATTTTAAGATAAAATCTGACGCTATTAAAGAAAAAACTTCTCCCTCGCTGAAATATGTTCATTTGCTGAAAATCAACAAAACCACGAAAAGTTCTTGTATTTGAAGATAAAATCTTTTTGCTTTGAAGAAGAAAGATCGAGCTGACTGAAATAAGTTCATAAGATGAAAACCAACGAAAATTGACAAGAACCACGAAAAGTTCTTGTATTTTAAGATAAAATCTTACACTTTTAAAGAAAAAACTTCTCGCTCGCTGAAATATGTTCATTTGCTGAAAATCAACAAAACCACGAAAAGTTCTTGTATTTGAAGATAAAATCTTTTTGCTTTCAAGAAGAAAGATCTAGCTGATTGAAATAAGTTCATTGGATGAAAACCAACAAAAATTGACAAGAACCACGAAAAGTTCTTGTATTTTAAGATAAAATCTTACGCTAATGAAGAAAAAACTTCTAGAGCGCTGAAATATGTTCATTTGCTGAAAATCAACAAAAGCACGAAAAGTTCTTGTATTTGAAGATAAAATCTTTTTGCTTTCAAGAAGAAAGATCTAGCTGACTGAAATAAGTTCATTGGATGAAAACCAACAAAAATTGACAAGAACCACGAAAAGTTCTTGTATTTTAAGATAAAATCTGACGCTATTAAAGAAAAAACGTCTCCCTCGCTGAAATATGTTCATTTGCTGAAAATCAACAAAACCACGAAAAGTTCTTGTATTTGAAGATAAAATCTTTTTGCTTTGAAGAAGAAAGATCGAGCTGACTGAAATAAGTTCATGAGATGAAAACCAACAAAAATTGACAAGAACCACGAAATGTTCTTGTATTTTAAGATAAAATCTTACGCTTTTAAAGAAAAAACTTCTCGCTCGCTGAAATATGTTCATTTGCTGAAAATCAACAAAACCACGAAAAGTTCTTGTATTTGAAGATAAAATCTTTTTGCTTTGAAGAAGAAAGATCTAGCTGACTGAAATAAGTTCATAAGATGAAAACTAACAAAAATTGACAAGAACCACGAAAAGTTCTTTTATTTTAAGATAAAATCTTACGCTATTGAAGAAAAAACTTCTAGCTCGCTGAAATATGTTCATTTGCTGAAAATCAACAAAACCACGAAAAGTTCTTGTATTTGAAGATAAAATCTTTTTGCTTTGAAGAAGAAAGATCTCGCTGACTGAAATAAGTTCATTTGATGAAAATCAACAAAAATTGACAAGAACCACGAAAAGTTCTTGTATTTTAAGATAAAATCTGACGCTATTAAAGAAAAAACTTCTCCCTCGCTGAAATATGTTCATTTGCTGAAAATCAACAAAACCACGAAAAGTTCTTGTATTTGAAGATAAAATCTTTTTGCTTTGAAGAAGAAAGATCTGGCTGACTGAAATAAGTTCATTGGATGAAAACCAACAAAAATTGACAAGAACCACGAAAAGTTCTTGTATTTTAAGATAAAATCTGACGCTATTAAAGAAAAAACGTCTCCCTCGCTGAAATATGTTCATTTGCTGAAAATCAACAAAACCACGAAAAGTTCTTGTATTTGAAGATAAAATCTTTTTGCTTTGAAGAAGAAAGATCTAGCTGACTGAAATAAGTTCATAAGATGAAAACTAACAAAAATTGACAAGAACCACGAAAAGTTCTTGTATTTTAAGATAAAATCTTACGCTATTGAAGAAAAAACTTCTAGCTCGCTGAAATATGTTCATTTGCTGAAAATCAACAAAACCACGAAAAGTTCTTGTATTTGAAGATAAAATCTTTTTGCTTTGAAGAAGAAAGATCTCGCTGACTGAAATAAGTTCATTTGATGAAAATCAACAAAAATTGACAAGAACCACGAAAAGTTCTTGTATTTTAAGATAAAATCTGACGCTATTAAAGAAAAAACTTCTCCCTCGCTGAAATATGTTCATTTGCTGAAAATCAACAAAACCACGAAAAGTTCTTGTATTTGAAGATAAAATCTTTTTGCTTTGAAGAAGAAAGATCTGGCTGACTGAAATAAGTTCATTGGATGAAAACCAACAAAAATTGACAAGAACCACGAAAAGTTCTTGTATTTTAAGATAAAATCTGACGCGATTAAAGAAAAAACTTCTCCCTCGCTGAAATATGTTCATTTGCTGAAAATCAACAAAACCACGAAAAGTTCTTGTATTTGAAGATAAAATCTTTTTGCTTTGAAGAAGAAAGATCGAGCTGACTGAAATAAGTTCATAAGATGAAAACCAACGAAAATTGACAAGAACCACGAAAAGTTCTTGTATTTTAAGATAAAATCTTACGCTTTGAAAGAAAAAACTTCTCGCTCGCTGAAATATGTTCATTTGCTGAAAATCAACAAAACCACGAAAAGTTCTTGTATTTGAAGATAAAATCTTTTTGCTTTGAAGAAGAAAGATCTAGCTGACAGAAATAAGTTCATAAGATGAAAACTAACAAAAATTGACAAGAACCACAAAAAGTTCTTGTATTTTAAGATAAAATCTTACGCTAATGAAGAAAAAACTTCTAGCGCGCTGAAATATGTTCATTTGCTGAAAATCAACAAAACCACGAAAAGTTCTTGTATTTGAAGATAAAATCTTTTTGCTTTCAAGAAGAAAGATCTAGCTGACTGAAATAAGTTCATTGGATGAAAACCAACAAAAATTGACAAGAACCACGAAAAGTTCTTGTATTTTAACATAAAATCTGACGCTATTAAAGAAAAAACGTCTCCCTTGCTGAAATATGTTCATTTGCTGAAAATCAACAAAACCACGAAAAGTTCTTGTATTTGAAGATAAAATCTTTTTGCTTTGAAGAAGAAAGATCTGGCTGACTGAAATGAGTTCATTGGATGAAAACCAACAAAAATTGACAAGAACCACGAAAAGTTCTTGTATTTTAAGATAAAATCTGACGCTATTAAAGAAAAAACTTCTCCCTCGCTGAAATATGTTCATTTGTTGAAAATCAACAAAACCACGAAAAGTTCTTGTATTTGAAGATAAAATCTTTTTGCTTTGAAGAAGAAAGATCTAGCTGACTGAAATAAGTTTATGGGATGAAAACCAACAAAAATTGACAAGAACCACGAAAAGTTCTTGTATTTTAAGATAAAATCTTACGCTTTTAAAGAAAAAACTTCTCGCTCGCTGAAATATGTTCATTTGCTGAAAATCAACAAAACCACGAAAAGTTCTTGTATTTGAAGATAAAATCTTTTTGCTTTGAAGAAGAAAGATCTAGCTGACTGAAATAAGTTCAGAAGATGAAAACCAACAAAATTTGATTAGAACCACGAAAAGTTCTTGTATTTTAAGATAAAATCTGACGCTATTAAAGAAAAAACTTCTCGCTCGCTGAAATATGTTCATTTGCTGAAAATCAACAAAACCACGAAAAGTTCTTGTATTTGAAGATAAAATCTTTTTGCTTTGAAGAAGAAAGATCTAGCTGACTGAAATAAGTTCATTGGATGAAAACCAACAAAAATTGACAAGAACCACGAAAAGTTCTTGTATTTTAAGATAAAATCTGATGCTATTAAAGAAAAAACTTCTCCCTCGCTGAAATATGTTCATTTGCTGAAAATCAACAAAACCACGAAAAGTTCTTGTATTTGAAGATAAAATCTTTTTGCTTTGAAGTAGAAAGATCTGGCTGACTGAAATAAGTTCATAAGATGAAAAATAACAAAAATTGACAAGAACCACGAAAAGTTCTTGTATTTTAAGATAAAATCTTACGCTATTGAAGAAAAAACTTCTAGCTCGCTGAAATATGTTCATTTGCTGAAAATCAACAAAACCACGAAAAGTTCTTGTATTTGAAGATAAAATCTTTTAGCTTTCAAGAAGAAAGATCTTGCTGACTGAAATAAGTTCATTTGATGAAAATCAACAAAAATTGACAAGAACCACGAAAAGTTTTTGTATTTTAAGGTAAAATCTGACGCTATTAAAGAAAAAACTTCTCCCTCGCTGAAATATGTTCATTTGCTGAAAATCAACAAAACCATGAAAAGTACTTGTATTTGAAGATAAAATCTTTTTGCTTTGAAGAAGAAAGATCTGGCTGACTGAAATAAGTTCATTGGATGAAAACCAACAAAAATTGACAAGAACCACGAAAAGTTCTTGTATTTTAAGATAAAATCTGACGCTATTAAAGAAAAAACTTCTCCCTCGCTGAAATATGTTCATTTGCTGAAAATCAACAAAACCACGAAAAGTTCTTGTATTTGAAGATAAAATCTTTTTGCTTTGAAGAAGAAAGATCGAGCTGACTGAAATAAGTTCATAAGATGAAAACCAACAAAAATTGACAAGAACCACGAAAAGTTCTTGTATTTTAAGATAAAATCTTACGCTTTTAAAGAAAAAACTTCTCGCTCGCTGAAATATGTTCATTTGCTGAAAATCAACAAAACCACGAAAAGTTCTTGTATTTGAAGATAAAATCTTTTTGCTTTGAAGAAGAAAGATCGAGCTGACTGAAATAAGTTCATAAGATGAAAACCAACAAAAGTTGATTAGAACCACGAAAAGTTCTTGTATTTTAAGATAAAATCTTACGCTAATGAAGAAAAAACTTCTCGCACGCTGAAATGTGTTCATTTGCTGAAAATCAACAAAACCACGAAAAGTTCTTGTATTTGAAGATAAAATCTTTTTGCTTTCAAGAAGAAAGATCTAGCTGACTGAAATAAGTTCATTGGATGAAAACCAACAAAAATTGACAAGAACCATGAAAAGTTCTTGTATTTTAAGATAAAATCTGACGCTATTAAAGAAAAAACGTCTCCCTCGCTGAAATATGTTCATTTGCTGAAAATCAACAAAACCACGAAAAGTTCTTGTATTTGAAGATAAAATCTTTTTGCTTTGAAGAAGAAAGATCGAGCTGACTGAAATAAGTTCATAAGATGAAAACCAACAAAAATTGACAAGAACCACGAAAAGTTCTTGTATTTTAAGATAAAATCTTACGCTTTTAAAGAAAAAACTTCTCGCTCGCTGAAATATGTTCATTTGCTGAAAATCAACAAAACCACGAAAAGTTCTTGTATTTGAAGATAAAATCATTTTGCTTTGAAGAAGAAAGATCTGGCTGACTGAAATAAGTTCATTGGATGAAAACCAACAAAAATTGACAAGAACCACGAAAAGTTCTTGTATTTTAAGATAAAATCTGACGCTATTAAAGAAAAAACTTCTCCCTCGCTGAAATATGTTCATTTGTTGAAAATCAACAAAACCACGAAAAGTTCTTGTATTTGAAGATAAAATCTTTTTGCTTTGAAGAAGAAAGATCTAGCTGACTGAAATAAGTTCATTGGATGAAAACCAACAAAAATTGACAAGAACCACGAAAAGTTCTTGTATTTTAAGATAAAATCTGATGCTATTAAAGAAAAAACTTCTCCCTCGCTGAAATATGTTCATTTGCTGAAAATCAACAAAACCACGAAAAGTTCTTGTATTTGAAGATAAAATCTTTTTGCTTTGAAGTAGAAAGATCTGGCTGACTGAAATAAGTTCATAAGATGAAAAATAACAAAAATTGACAAGAACCACGAAAAGTTCTTGTATTTTAAGATAAAATCTTACGCTATTGAAGAAAAAACTTCTAGCTCGCTGAAATATGTTCATTTGCTGAAAATCAACAAAACCACGAAAAGTTCTTGTATTTGAAGATAAAATCTTTTTGCTTTCAAGAAGAAAGATCTTGCTGACTGAAATAAGTTCATTTGATGAAAATCAACAAAAATTGACAAGAACCACGAAAAGTTTTTGTATTTTAAGGTAAAATCTGACACTATTAAAGAAAAAACTTCTCCCTCGCTGAAATATGTTCATTTGCTGAAAATCAACAAAACCACGAAAAGTACTTGTATTTGAAGATAAAATCTTTTTGCTTTGAAGAAGAAAGATCTGGCTGACTGAAATAAGTTCATTGGATGAAAACCAACAAAAATTGACAAGAACCACGAAAAGTTCTTGTATTTTAAGATAAAATCTGACGCTATTAAAGAAAAAACTTCTCCCTCGCTGAAATATGTTCATTTGCTGAAAATCAACAAAACCACGAAAAGTTCTTGTATTTGAAGATAAAATCTTTTTGCTTTGAAGAAGAAAGATCGAGCTGACTGAAATAAGTTCATAAGATGAAAACCAACGAAAATTGACAAGAACCACGAAAAGTTCTTGTATTTTAAGATAAAATCTTACGCTTTGAAAGAAAAAACTTCTCGCTCGCTGAAATATGTTCATTTGCTGAAAATCAACAAAACCACGAAAAGTTCTTGTATTTGAAGATAAAATCTTTTTGCTTTGAAGAAGAAAGATCTAGCTGACAGAAATAAGTTCATAAGATGAAAACTAACAAAAATTGACAAGAACCACAAAAAGTTCTTGTATTTTAAGATAAAATCTTACGCTAATGAAGAAAAAACTTCTAGCGCGCTGAAATATGTTCATTTGCTGAAAATCAACAAAACCACGAAAAGTTCTTGTATTTGAAGATAAAATCTTTTTGCTTTCAAGAAGAAAGATCCAGCTGACTGAAATAAGTTCATTGGATGAAAACCAACAAAAATTGACAAGAACCACGAAAAGTTCTTGTATTTTAACATAAAATCTGACGCTATTAAAGAAAAAACGTCTCCCTTGCTGAAATATGTTCATTTGCTGACAATCAACAAAACCACGAAAAGTTCTTGTATTTGAAGATAAAATCTTTTTGCTTTGAAGAAGAAAGATCTAGCTGACTGAAATAAGTTCATTTGATGAAAATCAACAAAAATTGACAAGAACCACGAAAAGTTTTTGTATTTTAAGATAAAATCTGACGCTTTTAAAGAAAAAACTTCTCCCTCGCTGAAATATGTTCATTTGCTGAAAATCAACAAAAACAAGAAAAGTTCTTGTATTTGAAGATAAAATCTTTTTGCTTTGAAGAAGAAAGATCTAGCTGACTGAAATAAGTTTATGGGATGAAAACCAACAAAAATTGACAAGAACCACGAAAAGTTCTTGTATTTTAAGATAAAATCTTACGCTTTTAAAGATAAAACTTCTCGCTCGCTGAAATATGTTCATTTGCTGAAAATCAACAAAAGCACGAAAAGTTCTTGTATTTGAAGATAAAATCTTTTTGCTTTGAAGAAGAAAGATCTAGCTGACTGAAATAAGTTCAGAAGATGAAAACCAACAAAATTTGATTAGAACCACGAAAAGTTCTTGTATTTTAAGATAAAATCTGACGCTATTAAAGAAAAAACTTCTCGCTCGCTGAAATATGTTCATTTGCTGAAAATCAACAAAACCACGAAAAGTTCTTGTATTTGAAGATAAAATCTTTTTGCTTTGAAGAAGAAAGATCTAGCTGACTGAAATAAGTTCATTGGATGAAAACCAACAAAAATTGACAAGAACCACGAAAAGTTCTTGTATTTTAAGATAAAATCTGATGCTATTAAAGAAAAAACTTCTCCCTCGCTGAAATATGTTCATTTGCTGAAAATCAACAAAACCACGAAAAGTTCTTGTATTTGAAGATAAAATCTTTTTGCTTTGAAGTAGAAAGATCTGGCTGACTGAAATAAGTTCATAAGATGAAAAATAACAAAAATTGACAAGAACCACGAAAAGTTCTTGTATTTTAAGATAAAATCTTACGCTATTGAAGAAAAAACTTCTAGCTCGCTGAAATATGTTCATTTGCTGAAAATCAACAAAACCACGAAAAGTTCTTGTATTTGAAGATAAAATCTTTTTGCTTTCAAGAAGAAAGATCTTGCTGACTGAAATAAGTTCATTTGATGAAAATCAACAAAAATTGACAAGAACCACGAAAAGTTTTTGTATTTTAATTAAAATCTGACGCTATTAAAGAAAAAACTTCTCCCTCGCTGAAATATGTTCATTTGCTGAAAATCAACAAAACCACGAAAAGTACTTGTATTTGAAGATAAAATCTTTTTGCTTTGAAGAAGAAAGATCTGGCTGACTGAAATAAGTTCATTGGATGAAAACCAACAAAAATTGACAAGAACCACGAAAAGTTCTTGTATTTTAAGATAAAATCTGACGCTATTAAAGAAAAAACTTCTCCCTCGCTGAAATATGTTCATTTGCTGAAAATCAACAAAACCACGAAAAGTTCTTGTATTTGAAGATAAAATCTTTTTGCTTTGAAGAAGAAAGATCGAGCTGACTGAAATAAGTTCATAAGATGAAAACCAACAAAAATTGACAAGAACCACGAAAAGTTCTTGTATTTTAAGATAAAATCTTACGCTTTTAAAGAAAAAACTTCTCGCTCGCTGAAATATGTTCATTTGCTGAAAATCAACAAAACCACGAAAAGTTCTTGTATTTGAAGATAAAATCTTTTTGCTTTCAAGAAGAAAGATCTTGCTGACTGAAATAAGTTCATTGGATGAAAACCAACAAAAATTGACAAGAACCACGAAAAGTTTTTGTATTTTAAGGTAAAATCTGACGCTATTAAAGAAAAAACTTCTCCCTCGCTGAAATATGTTCATTTGCTGAAAATCAACAAAACCACGAAAAGTTCTTGTATTTGAAGATAAAATCTTTTTGCTTTGAAGAAGAAAGATCGAGCTGACTGAAATAAGTTCATAAGATGAAAACCAACGAAAATTGACAAGAACCACGAAAAGTTCTTGTATTTTAAGATAAAATCTTACGCTTTGAAAGAAAAAACTTCTCGCTCGCTGAAATATGTTCATTTGCTGAAAATCAACAAAACCACGAAAAGTTCTTGTATTTGAAGATAAAATCTTTTTGCTTTGAAGAAGAAAGATCGAGCTGACAGAAATAAGTTCATAAGATGAAAACTAACAAAAATTGACAAGAACCACGAAAAGTTCTTGTATTTTAACATAAAATCTGACGCTATTAAAGAAAAAACGTCTCCCTTGCTGAAATATGTTCATTTGCTGAAAATCAACAAAACCACGAAAAGTTCTTGTATTTGAAGATAAAATCTTTTTGCTTTGAAGAAGAAAGATCTAGCTGACTGAAATAAGTTCATTTGATGAAAATCAACAAAAATTGACAAGAACCACGAAAAGTTTTTGTATTTTAAGATAAAATCTGATGCTTTTAAAGAAAAAACTTCTCCCTCGCTGAAATATGTTCATTTGCTGAAAATCAACAAAACCACGAAAAGTTCTTGTATTTGAAGATAAAATCTTTTTGCTTTGAAGAAGAAAGATCTGGCTGACTGAAATAAGTTCATTGGATGAAAACCAACAAAAATTGACAAGAACCACGAAAAGTTCTTGTATTTTAAGATAAAATCTGACGCTATTAAAGAAAAAACTTCTCCCTCACTGAAATATGTTCATTTGTTGAAAATCAACAAAACCACGAAAAGTTCTTGTATTTGAAGATAAAATCTTTTTGCTTTGAAGAAGAAAGATCTAGCTGACTGAAATAAGTTCAGAAGATGAAAACCAACAAAATTTGATTAGAACCACGAAAAGTTCTTGTATTTTAAGATAAAATCTGACGCTATTAAAGAAAAAACTTCTCGCTCGCTGAAATATGTTCATTTGCTGAAAATCAACAAAACCACGAAAAGTTCTTGTATTTGAAGATAAAATCTTTTTGCTTTGAAGAAGAAAGATCTAGCTGACTGAAATAAGTTCATTGGATGAAAACCAACAAAAATTGACAAGAACCACGAAAAGTTCTTGTATTTTAAGATAAAATCTGATGCTATTAAAGAAAAAACTTCTCCCTCGCTGAAATATGTTCATTTGCTGAAAATCAACAAAACCACGAAAAGTTCTTGTATTTGAAGATAAAATCTTTTTGCTTTGAAGTAGAAAGATCTGGCTGACTGAAATAAGTTCATAAGATGAAAAATAACAAAAATTGACAAGAACCACGAAAAGTTCTTGTATTTTAAGATAAAATCTTACGCTATTGAAGAAAAAACTTCTAGCTCGCTGAAATATGTTCATTTGCTGAAAATCAACAAAACCACGAAAAGTTCTTGTATTTGAAGATAAAATCTTTTTGCTTTCAAGAAGAAAGATCTTGCTGACTGAAATAAGTTCATTTGATGAAAATCAACAAAAATTGACAAGAACCACGAAAAGTTTTTGTATTTTAATTAAAATCTGACGCTATTAAAGAAAAAACTTCTCCCTCGCTGAAATATGTTCATTTGCTGAAAATCAACAAAACCACGAAAAGTACTTGTATTTGAAGATAAAATCTTTTTGCTTTGAAGAAGAAAGATCTGGCTGACTGAAATAAGTTCATTGGATGAAAACCAACAAAAATTGACAAGAACCACGAAAAGTTCTTGTATTTTAAGATAAAATCTGACGCTATTAAAGAAAAAACTTCTCCCTCGCTGAAATATGTTCATTTGCTGAAAATCAACAAAACCACGAAAAGTTCTTGTATTTGAAGATAAAATCTTTTTGCTTTGAAGAAGAAAGATCGAGCTGACTGAAATAAGTTCATAAGATGAAAACCAACAAAAATTGACAAGAACCACGAAAAGTTCTTGTATTTTAAGATAAAATCTTACGCTTTTAAAGAAAAAACTTCTCGCTCGCTGAAATATGTTCATTTGCTGAAAATCAACAAAACCACGAAAAGTTCTTGTATTTGAAGATAAAATCTTTTTGCTTTGAAGAAGAAAGATCGAGCTGACTGAAATAAGTTCATAAGATGAAAACCAACAAAATTTGATTAGAACCACGAAAAGTTCTTGTATTTTAAGATAAAATCTTACGCTAATGAAGAAAAAACTTCTCGCACGCTGAAATGTGTTCATTTGCTGAAAATCAACAAAACCACGAAAAGTTCTTGTATTTGAAGATAAAATCTTTTTGCTTTCAAGAAGAAAGATCTAGCTGACTGAAATAAGTTCATTGGATGAAAACCAACAAAAATTGACAAGAACCACGAAAAGTTCTTGTATTTTAAGATAAAATCTGACGCTATTAAAGAAAAAACGTCTCCCTCGCTGAAATATGTTCATTTGCTGAAAATCAACAAAACCACGAAAAGTTCTTGTATTTGAAGATAAAATCTTTTTGCTTTGAAGAAGAAAGATCGAGCTGACTGAAATAAGTTCATAAGATGAAAACCAACAAAAATTGACAAGAACCACGAAAAGTTCTTGTATTTTAAGATAAAATCTTACGCTTTTAAAGAAAAAACTTCTCGCTCGCTGAAATATGTTCATTTGCTGAAAATCAACATAACCACGAAAAGTTCTTGTATTTGAAGATAAAATCTTTTTGCTTTGAAGAAGAAAGATCTGGCTGACTGAAATAAGTTCATTGGATGAAAACCAACAAAAATTGACAAGAACCACGAAAAGTTCTTGTATTTTAAGATAAAATCTGACGCTATTAAAGAAAAAACTTCACCCTCGCTGAAATATGTTCATTTGTTGAAAATCAACAAAACCACGAAAAGTTCTTGTATTTGAAGATAAAATCTTTTTGCTTTGAAGAAGAAAGATCTAGCTGACTGAAATAAGTTTATGGGATGAAAACCAACAAAAATTGACAAGAACCACGAAAAGTTCTTGTATTTTAAGATAAAATCTTACGCTTTTAAAGAAAAAACTTCTCGCTCGCTGAAATATGTTCATTTGCTGAAAATCAACAAAACCACGAAAAGTTCTTGTATTTGAAGATAAAATCTTTTTGCTTTGAAGAAGAAAGATCTAGCTGACTGAAATAAGTTCAGAAGATGAAAACCAACAAAATTTGATTAGAACCACGAAAAGTTCTTGTATTTTAAGATAAAATCTGACGCTATTAAAGAAAAAACTTCTCGCTCGCTGAAATATGTTCATTTGCTGAAAATCAACAAAGCCACGAAAAGTTCTTGTATTTGAAGATAAAATCTTTTTGCTTTGAAGTAGAAAGATCTGGCTGACTGAAATAAGTTCATAAGATGAAAAATAACAAAAATTGACAAGAACCACGAAAAGTTCTTGTATTTTAAGATAAAATCTTACGCTATTGAAGAAAAAACTTCTAGCTCGCTGAAATATGTTCATTTGCTGAAAATCAACAAAACCACGAAAAGTTCTTGTATTTGAAGATAAAATCTTTTTGCTTTCAAGAAGAAAGATCTTGCTGACTGAAATAAGTTCATTTGATGAAAATCAACAAAAATTGACAAGAACCACGAAAAGTTTTTGTATTTTAAGGTAAAATCTGACGCTATTAAAGAAAAAACTTCTCCCTCGCTGAAATATGTTCAATTGCTGAAAATCAACAAAACCACGAAAAGTTCTTGTATTTGAAGATAAAATCTTTTTGCTTTGAAGAAGAAAGATCTGGCTGACTGAAATAAGTTCATTGGATGAAAACCAACAAAAATTGACAAGAACCACGAAAAGTTCTTGTATTTTAAGATAAAATCTGACGCTATTAAAGAAAAAACTTCTCCCTCGCTGAAATATGTTCATTTGCTGAAAATCAACAAAACCACGAAAAGTTCTTGTATTTGAAGATAAAATCTTTTTGCTTTGAAGAAGAAAGATCGAGCTGACTGAAATAAGTTCATAAGATGAAAACCAACAAAAATTGACAAGAACCACGAAAAGTTCTTGTATTTTAAGATAAAATCTTACGCTTTTAAAGAAAAAACTTCTCGCTCGCTGAAATATGTTCATTTGCTGAAAATCAACAAAACCACGAAAAGTTCTTGTATTTGAAGATAAAATCTTTTTGCTTTGAAGAAGAAAGATCGAGCTGACTGAAATAAGTTCATAAGATGAAAACCAACAAAATTTGATTAGAACCACGAAAAGTTCTTGTATTTTAAGATAAAATCTTACGCTAATGAAGAAAAAACTTCTCGCACGCTGAAATGTGTTCATTTGCTGAAAATCAACAAAACCACGAAAAGTTCTTGTATTTGAAGATAAAATCTTTTTG
Source organism: Heptranchias perlo (assembly GCF_035084215.1). Taxonomy (NCBI): domain Eukaryota; kingdom Metazoa; phylum Chordata; class Chondrichthyes; order Hexanchiformes; family Hexanchidae; genus Heptranchias; species Heptranchias perlo. The sequence continues at coordinate 2,470,790 of NW_027139793.1, read as the reverse complement.
CTTTCAAGAAGAAAGATCGAGCTGACTGAAATAAGTTCATTGGATGGAAACCAACAAAAATTGACAAGAACCACGAAAAGTTCTTGTATTTTAAGATAAAATCTGACGCTATTAAAGAAAAAACGTCTCCCTCGCTGAAATATGTTCATTTGCTGAAAATCAACAAAACCACGAAAAGTTCTTGTATTTGAAGATAAAATCTTTTTGCTTTGAAGAAGAAAGATCGAGCTGACTGAAATAAGTTCATAAGATGAAAACCAACAAAAATTGACAAGAACCACGAAAAGTTCTTGTATTTTAAGATAAAATCTTACGCTTTTAAAGAAAAAACTTCTCGCTCGCTGAAATATGTTCATTTGCTGAAAATCAACAAAACCACGAAAAGTTCTTGTATTTGAAGATAAAATCTTTTTGCTTTGAAGAAGAAAGATCGAGCTGACTGAAATAAGTTCATAAGATGAAAGCCAACAAAAATTGACAAGAACCACGAAAAGTTCTTGTATTTGAAGATAAAATCTTTTTGCTTTCAAGAAGAAAGATCTTGCTGACTGAAATAAGTTCATTTGATGAAAATCAACAAAAATTGACAAGAACCACGAAAAGTTTTTGTATTTTAATTAAAATCTGACGCTATTAAAGAAAAAACTTCTCCCTCGCTGAAATATGTTCATTTGCTGAAAATCAACAAAACCACGAAAAGTACTTGTATTTGAAGATAAAATCTTTTTGCTTTGAAGAAGAAAGATCTGGCTGACTGAAATAAGTTCATTGGATGAAAACCAACAAAAATTGACAAGAACCACGAAAAGTTCTTGTATTTTAAGATAAAATCTGACGCTATTAAAGAAAAAACTTCTCCCTCGCTGAAATATGTTCATTTGCTGAAAATCAACAAAACCACGAAAAGTTCTTGTATTTGAAGATAAAATCTTTTTGCTTTGAAGAAGAAAGATCGAGCTGACTGAAATAAGTTCATAAGATGAAAACCAACAAAAATTGACAAGAACCACGAAAAGTTCTTGTATTTTAAGATAAAATCTTACGCTTTTAAAGAAAAAACTTCTCGCTCGCTGAAATATGTTCATTTGCTGAAAATCAACAAAACCACGAAAAGTTCTTGTATTTGAAGATAAAATCTTTTTGCTTTCAAGAAGAAAGATCTTGCTGACTGAAATAAGTTCATTGGATGAAAACCAACAAAAATTGACAAGAACCACGAAAAGTTTTTGTATTTTAAGGTAAAATCTGACGCTATTAAAGAAAAAACTTCTCCCTCGCTGAAATATGTTCATTTGCTGAAAATCAACAAAACCACGAAAAGTTCTTGTATTTGAAGATAAAATCTTTTTGCTTTGAAGAAGAAAGATCGAGCTGACTGAAATAAGTTCATAAGATGAAAACCAACGAAAATTGACAAGAACCACGAAAAGTTCTTGTATTTTAAGATAAAATCTTACGCTTTGAAAGAAAAAACTTCTCGCTCGCTGAAATATGTTCATTTGCTGAAAATCAACAAAACCACGAAAAGTTCTTGTATTTGAAGATAAAATCTTTTTGCTTTGAAGAAGAAAGATCGAGCTGACAGAAATAAGTTCATAAGATGAAAACTAACAAAAATTGACAAGAACCACAAAAAGTTCTTGTATTTTAAGATAAAATCTTACGCTAATGAAGAAAAAACTTCTAGCGCGCTGAAATATGTTCATTTGCTGAAAATCAACAAAACCACGAAAAGTTCTTGTATTTGAAGATAAAATCTTTTTGCTTTCAAGAAGAAAGATCCAGCTGACTGAAATAAGTTCATTGGATGAAAACCAACAAAAATTGACAAGAACCACGAAAAGTTCTTGTATTTTAACATAAAATCTGACGCTATTAAAGAAAAAACGTCTCCCTTGCTGAAATATGTTCATTTGCTGAAAATCAACAAAACCACGAAAAGTTCTTGTATTTGAAGATAAAATCTTTTTGCTTTGAAGAAGAAAGATCTAGCTGACTGAAATAAGTTCATTTGATGAAAATCAACAAAAATTGACAAGAACCACGAAAAGTTTTTGTATTTTAAGATAAAATCTGATGCTTTTAAAGAAAAAACTTCTCCCTCGCTGAAATATGTTCATTTGCTGAAAATCAACAAAACCACGAAAAGTTCTTGTATTTGAAGATAAAATCTTTTTGCTTTGAAGAAGAAAGATCTGGCTGACTGAAATAAGTTCATTGGATGAAAACCAACAAAAATTGACAAGAACCACGAAAAGTTTTTGTATTTTAAGGTAAAATCTGACGCTATTAAAGAAAAAACTTCTCCCTCGCTGAAATATGTTCATTTGCTGAAAATCAACAAAACCACGAAAAGTTCTTGTATTTGAAGATAAAATCTTTTTGCTTTGAAGAAGAAAGATCGAGCTGACTGAAATAAGTTCATAAGATGAAAACCAACGAAAATTGACAAGAACCACGAAAAGTTCTTGTATTTTAAGATAAAATCTTACGCTTTGAAAGAAAAAACTTCTCGCTCGCTGAAATATGTTCATTTGCTGAAAATCAACAAAACCACGAAAAGTTCTTGTATTTGAAGATAAAATCTTTTTGCTTTGAAGAAGAAAGATCGAGCTGACAGAAATAAGTTCATAAGATGAAAACTAACAAAAATTGACAAGAACCACAAAAAGTTCTTGTATTTTAAGATAAAATCTTACGCTAATGAAGAAAAAACTTCTAGCGCGCTGAAATATGTTCATTTGCTGAAAATCAACAAAACCACGAAAAGTTCTTGTATTTGAAGATAAAATCTTTTTGCTTTCAAGAAGAAAGATCCAGCTGACTGAAATAAGTTCATTGGATGAAAACCAACAAAAATTGACAAGAACCACGAAAAGTTCTTGTATTTTAACATAAAATCTGACGCTATTAAAGAAAAAACGTCTCCCTTGCTGAAATATGTTCATTTGCTGAAAATCAACAAAACCACGAAAAGTTCTTGTATTTGAAGATAAAATCTTTTTGCTTTGAAGAAGAAAGATCTAGCTGACTGAAATAAGTTCATTTGATGAAAATCAACAAAAATTGACAAGAACCACGAAAAGTTTTTGTATTTTAAGATAAAATCTGATGCTTTTAAAGAAAAAACTTCTCCCTCGCTGAAATATGTTCATTTGCTGAAAATCAACAAAACCACGAAAAGTTCTTGTATTTGAAGATAAAATCTTTTTGCTTTGAAGAAGAAAGATCTGGCTGACTGAAATAAGTTCATTGGATGAAAACCAACAAAAATTGACAAGAACCACGAAAAGTTCTTGTATTTTAAGATAAAATCTGACGCTATTAAAGAAAAAACTTCTCCCTCACTGAAATATGTTCATTTGTTGAAAATCAACAAAACCACGAAAAGTTCTTGTATTTGAAGATAAAATCTTTTTGCTTTGAAGAAGAAAGATCTAGCTGACTGAAATAAGTTCAGAAGATGAAAACCAACAAAATTTGATTAGAACCACGAAAAGTTCTTGTATTTTAAGATAAAATCTGACGCTATTAAAGAAAAAACTTCTCGCTCGCTGAAATATGTTCATTTGCTGAAAATCAACAAAACCACGAAAAGTTCTTGTATTTGAAGATAAAATCTTTTTGCTTTGAAGAAGAAAGATCTAGCTGACTGAAATAAGTTCATTGGATGAAAACCAACAAAAATTGACAAGAACCACGAAAAGTTCTTGTATTTTAAGATAAAATCTGATGCTATTAAAGAAAAAACTTCTCCCTCGCTGAAATATGTTCATTTGCTGAAAATCAACAAAACCACGAAAAGTTCTTGTATTTGAAGATAAAATCTTTTTGCTTTGAAGTAGAAAGATCTGGCTGACTGAAATAAGTTCATAAGATGAAAAATAACAAAAATTGACAAGAACCACGAAAAGTTCTTGTATTTTAAGATAAAATCTTACGCTATTGAAGAAAAAACTTCTAGCTCGCTGAAATATGTTCATTTGCTGAAAATCAACAAAACCACGAAAAGTTCTTGTATTTGAAGATAAAATCTTTTTGCTTTCAAGAAGAAAGATCTTGCTGACTGAAATAAGTTCATTTGATGAAAATCAACAAAAATTGACAAGAACCACGAAAAGTTTTTGTATTTTAATTAAAATCTGACGCTATTAAAGAAAAAACTTCTCCCTCGCTGAAATATGTTCATTTGCTGAAAATCAACAAAACCACGAAAAGTACTTGTATTTGAAGATAAAATCTTTTTGCTTTGAAGAAGAAAGATCTGGCTGACTGAAATAAGTTCATTGGATGAAAACCAACAAAAATTGACAAGAACCACGAAAAGTTCTTGTATTTTAAGATAAAATCTGACGCTATTAAAGAAAAAACTTCTCCCTCGCTGAAATATGTTCATTTGCTGAAAATCAACAAAACCACGAAAAGTTCTTGTATTTGAAGATAAAATCTTTTTGCTTTGAAGAAGAAAGATCGAGCTGACTGAAATAAGTTCATAAGATGAAAACCAACAAAAATTGACAAGAACCACGAAAAGTTCTTGTATTTTAAGATAAAATCTTACGCTTTTAAAGAAAAAACTTCTCGCTCGCTGAAATATGTTCATTTGCTGAAAATCAACAAAACCACGAAAAGTTCTTGTATTTGAAGATAAAATCTTTTTGCTTTGAAGAAGAAAGATCGAGCTGACTGAAATAAGTTCATAAGATGAAAACCAACAAAATTTGATTAGAACCACGAAAAGTTCTTGTATTTTAAGATAAAATCTTACGCTAATGAAGAAAAAACTTCTCGCACGCTGAAATGTGTTCATTTGCTGAAAATCAACAAAACCACGAAAAGTTCTTGTATTTGAAGATAAAATCTTTTTGCTTTCAAGAAGAAAGATCGAGCTGACTGAAATAAGTTCATAAGATGAAAACCAACAAAAATTGACAAGAACCACGAAAAGTTCTTGTATTTTAAGATAAAATCTTACGCTTTTAAAGAAAAAACTTCTCGCTCGCTGAAATATGTTCATTTGCTGAAAATCAACATAACCACGAAAAGTTCTTGTATTTGAAGATAAAATCTTTTTGCTTTGAAGAAGAAAGATCTGGCTGACTGAAATAAGTTCATTGGATGAAAACCAACAAAAATTGACAAGAACCACGAAAAGTTCTTGTATTTTAAGATAAAATCTGACGCTATTAAAGAAAAAACTTCACCCTCGCTGAAATATGTTCATTTGTTGAAAATCAACAAAACCACGAAAAGTTCTTGTATTTGAAGATAAAATCTTTTTGCTTTGAAGAAGAAAGATCTAGCTGACTGAAATAAGTTTATGGGATGAAAACCAACAAAAATTGACAAGAACCACGAAAAGTTCTTGTATTTTAAGATAAAATCTTACGCTTTTAAAGAAAAAACTTCTCGCTCGCTGAAATATGTTCATTTGCTGAAAATCAACAAAACCACGAAAAGTTCTTGTATTTGAAGATAAAATCTTTTTGCTTTGAAGAAGAAAGATCTAGCTGACTGAAATAAGTTCAGAAGATGAAAACCAACAAAATTTGATTAGAACCACGAAAAGTTCTTGTATTTTAAGATAAAATCTGACGCTATTAAAGAAAAAACTTCTCGCTCGCTGAAATATGTTCATTTGCTGAAAATCAACAAAGCCACGAAAAGTTCTTGTATTTGAAGATAAAATCTTTTTGCTTTGAAGTAGAAAGATCTGGCTGACTGAAATAAGTTCATAAGATGAAAAATAACAAAAATTGACAAGAACCACGAAAAGTTCTTGTATTTTAAGATAAAATCTTACGCTATTGAAGAAAAAACTTCTAGCTCGCTGAAATATGTTCATTTGCTGAAAATCAACAAAACCACGAAAAGTTCTTGTATTTGAAGATAAAATCTTTTTGCTTTCAAGAAGAAAGATCTTGCTGACTGAAATAAGTTCATTTGATGAAAATCAACAAAAATTGACAAGAACCACGAAAAGTTTTTGTATTTTAAGGTAAAATCTGACGCTATTAAAGAAAAAACTTCTCCCTCGCTGAAATATGTTCAATTGCTGAAAATCAACAAAACCACGAAAAGTTCTTGTATTTGAAGATAAAATCTTTTTGCTTTGAAGAAGAAAGATCTGGCTGACTGAAATAAGTTCATTGGATGAAAACCAACAAAAATTGACAAGAACCACGAAAAGTTCTTGTATTTTAAGATAAAATCTGACGCTATTAAAGAAAAAACTTCTCCCTCGCTGAAATATGTTCATTTGCTGAAAATCAACAAAACCACGAAAAGTTCTTGTATTTGAAGATAAAATCTTTTTGCTTTGAAGAAGAAAGATCGAGCTGACTGAAATAAGTTCATAAGATGAAAACCAACAAAAATTGACAAGAACCACGAAAAGTTCTTGTATTTTAAGATAAAATCTTACGCTTTTAAAGAAAAAACTTCTCGCTCGCTGAAATATGTTCATTTGCTGAAAATCAACAAAACCACGAAAAGTTCTTGTATTTGAAGATAAAATCTTTTTGCTTTGAAGAAGAAAGATCGAGCTGACTGAAATAAGTTCATAAGATGAAAACCAACAAAATTTGATTAGAACCACGAAAAGTTCTTGTATTTTAAGATAAAATCTTACGCTAATGAAGAAAAAACTTCTCGCACGCTGAAATGTGTTCATTTGCTGAAAATCAACAAAACCACGAAAAGTTCTTGTATTTGAAGATAAAATCTTTTTGCTTTCAAGAAGAAAGATCGAGCTGACTGAAATAAGTTCATTGGATGGAAACCAACAAAAATTGACAAGAACCACGAAAAGTTCTTGTATTTTAAGATAAAATCTGACGCTATTAAAGAAAAAACGTCTCCCTCGCTGAAATATGTTCATTTGCTGAAAATCAACAAAACCACGAAAAGTTCTTGTATTTGAAGATAAAATCTTTTTGCTTTGAAGAAGAAAGATCGAGCTGACTGAAATAAGTTCATAAGATGAAAACCAACAAAAATTGACAAGAACCACGAAAAGTTCTTGTATTTTAAGATAAAATCTTACGCTTTTAAAGAAAAAACTTCTCGCTCGCTGAAATATGTTCATTTGCTGAAAATCAACAAAACCACGAAAAGTTCTTGTATTTGAAGATAAAATCTTTTTGCTTTGAAGAAGAAAGATCGAGCTGACTGAAATAAGTTCATAAGATGAAAACCAACAAAATTTGATTAGAACCACGAAAAGTTCTTGTATTTTAAGATAAAATCTTACGCTAATGAAGAAAAAACTTCTCGCACGCTGAAATGTGTTCATTTGCTGAAAATCAACAAAACCACGAAAAGTTCTTGTATTTGAAGATAAAATCTTTTTGCTTTCAAGAAGAAAGATCTAGCTGACTGAAATAAGTTCATTTGATGAAAATCAACAAAAATTGACAAGAACCACGAAAAGTTTTTGTATTTTAAGATAAAATCTGACGCTATGAAAGAAAAAACTTCTCCCTCGCTGAAATATGTTCATTTGCTGAAAATCAACAAAACCACGAAAAGTTCTTGTATTTGAAGATAAAATCTTTTTGCTTTGAAGAAAGATCGAGCTGACTGAAATAAGTTCATAAGATGAAAACCAACAAAAATTGACAAGAACCACGAAAAGTTCTTGTATTTTAAGATAAAATCTTTTTGCTTTCAAGAAGAAAGATCCAGCTGACTGAAATAAGTTCATTGGAAGAAAACCAACAAAAATTGACAAGAACCACGAAAAGTTCTTCTATTTTAAGATAAAATCTGACGCTATTAAAGAAAAAACGTCTCCCTCGCTGAAATATGTTCATTTGCTGAAAATCAACAAAACCACGAAAAGTTCTTGTATTTGAAGATAAAATCTTTTTGCTTTGAAGAGGAAAGATCTAGCTGACTGAAATAAGTTCATTTGATGAAAATCAACAAAAATTGACAATAACCACGAAAAGTTTTTGTATTTTAAGATAAAATCTGACGCTATTAAAGAAAAAACTTCTCCCTCGCTGAAATATGTTCATTTGCTGAAAACCAACAAAACCACGAAAAGTTCATGTATTTGAAGATAAAATCTTTTTGCTTTGAAGAAGAAAGATCTGGCTGACTGAAATAAGTTCATTGGATGAAAACCAACAAAAATTGACAAGAACCACGAAAAGTTCTTGTATTTTAAGATAAAATCTGACGCTATTAAAGAAAAAACTTCTCCCTCGCTGAAATATGTTCATTTGCTGAAAATCAACAAAACCACGAAAAGTTCTTGTATTTGAAGATAAAATCTTTTTGCTTTAAAGAAGAAAGATCGAGCTGACTGAAATAAGTTCATAAGATGAAAACGAACAAAAATTGACAAGAACCACGAAAAGTTCTTGTATTTTAAGATAAAATCTTACGCTTTTAAAGAAAAAACTTCTCGCTCGCTGAAATATGTTCATTTGCTGAAAATCAACAAAACCACGAAAAGTTCTTGTATTTGAAGATAAAATCTTTTTGCTTTGAAGAAGAAAGATCCAGCTGACTGAAATAAGTTCATAAGATGAAAACCAACAAAATTTGATTAGAACCACGAAAAGTTCTTGTATTTTAAGATAAAATCTGACGCTATTAAAGAAAAAACTTCTCGCTCGCTGAAATATGTTCATTTGCTGAAAATCAACAAAACCACAAAAAGTTCTTGTATTTGAAGATAAAATCTTTTTGCTTTGAAGAAGAAAGATCGAGCTGACTGAAATAAGTTAATAAGATGAAAACCAACAAAAATTGACAAGAACCACGAAAAGTTCTTGTATTTTAAGATAAAATCTTTTTGCTTTCAAGAAGAAAGATCCAGCTGACTGAAATAAGTTCATTGGAAGAAAACCAACAAAAATTGACAAGAACCACGAAAAGTTCTTGTATTTTAAGATAAAATCTGACGCTATTAAAGAAAAAACGTCTCCCTCGCTGAAATATGTTCATTTGCTGAAAATCAACAAAACCACGAAAAGTTCTTGTATTTGAAGATAAAATCTTTTTGCTTTGAAGAAGAAAGATCTAGCTGACTGAAATAAGTTCATTTGATGAAAATCAACAAAAATTGACAAGAACCACGAAAAGTTTTTGTATTTTAAGATAAAATCTGACGCTATTAAAGAAAAAACTTCTCCCTCGCTGAAAGATGTTCATTTGCTGAAAACCAACAAAACCACGAAAAGTTCTTGTATTTGAAGATAAAATCTTTTTGCTTTGCAGAAGAAAGATCTGGCTGACTGAAATAAGTTCATTGGATGAAAACCAACAAAAATTGACAAGAACCACGAAAAGTTCTTTTTTTTTATATAAAATCTGACGCTATTAAAGAAAAAACTTCTCCCTCGCTGAAATATGTTCATTTGCTGAAAATCAACAAAACCACGAAAAGTTCTTGCATTTGAAGATAAAATCTTTTTGCTTTAAAGAAGGAAGATCGAGCTGACTGAAATAAGTTCATAAGATGAAAACGAACAAAAATTGACAAGAACCACGAAAAGTTCTTGTATTTTAAGATAAAATCTTACGCTTTTAAAGAAAAAACTTCTCGCTCGCTGAAATATGTTCATTTGCTGAAAATCAACAAAACCACGAAAAGTTCTTGTATTTGAAGATAAAATCTTTTTGCTTTGAAGAAGAAAGATCTAGCTGACTGAAATAAGTTCATTGGATGAAAACCAACAAAAATTGACAAGAACCACGAAAAGTTCTTGTATTTTAAGATAAAATCTGACGCTATTAAAGAAAAAACTTCTCCCTCGCTGAAATATGTTCATTTGCTGAAAATCAACAAAACCACGAAAAGTTCTTGTATTTGAAGATAAAATCTTTTTGCTTTGAAGAAGAAAGATCTAGCTGACTGAAATAAGTTCATAAGATGAAAACTAACAAAAATTGACAAGAACCACGAAAAGTTCTTGTATTTTAAGATAAAATCTTACGCTATTGAAGAAAAAACTTCTAGCTCGCTGAAATATGTTCATTTGCTGAAAATCAACAAAACCACGAAAAGTTCTTGTATTTGAAGATAAAATCTTTTTGCTTTAAAGAAGAAAGATCGAGCTGACTGAAATAAGTTCATAAGATGAAAACGAACAAAAATTGACAAGAACCACGAAAAGTTCTTGTATTTTAAGATAAAATCTTACGCTTTTAAAGAAAAAACTTCTCGCTCGCTGAAATATGTTCATTTGCTGAAAATCAACAAAACCACGAAAAGTTCTTGTATTTGAAGATAAAATCTTTTTGCTTTGAAGAAGAAAGATCTAGCTGACTGAAATAAGTTCATAAGATGAAAACCAACAAAATTTGATTAGAACCACGAAAAGTTCTTGTATTTTCAGCTAAAATCTGACGCTATTAAAGAAAAAACTTCTCGCTCGCTGAAATATGTTCATTTGCTGAAAATCAACAAAACCACGAAAAGTTCTTGTATTTGAAGATAAAATCTGACGCTATTAAAGAAAAAACGTCTCCCTCGCTGAAATATGTTCATTTGCTGAAAATCAACAAAACCACGAAAAGTTCTTGTATTTGAAGATAAAATCTTTTTGCTTTGAAGAAGAAAGATCGAGCTGACTGAAATAAGTTAATAAGATGAAAACCAACAAAAATTGACAAGAACCACGAAAAGTTCTTGTATTTTAAGATAAAATCTTTTTGCTTTCAAGAAGAAAGATCCAGCTGACTGAAATAAGTTCATTGGAAGAAAACCAACAAAAATTGACAAGAACCACGAAAAGTTCTTGTATTTTAAGATAAAATCTGACGCTATTAAAGAAAAAACGTCTCCCTCACTGAAATATGTTCATTTGCTGAAAATCAACAAAACCAAGAAAAGTTCTTGTATTTGAAGATAAAATCTTTTTGCTTTGAAGAAGAAAGATCTAGCTGACTGAAATAAGTTCATTTGATGAAAATCAACAAAAATTGACAAGAACCACGAAAAGTTTTTGTATTTTAAGATAAAATCTGACGCTCTTAAAGAAAAAACTTCTCCCTCGCTGAAAGATGTTCATTTGCTGAAAACCAACAAAACCACGAAAAGTTCTTGTATTTGACGATAAAATCTTTTTGCTTTGAAGAAGAAAGATCTGGCTGACTGAAATAAGTTCATTGGATGAAAACCAACAAAAATTGACAAGAACCACGAAAAGTTCTTGTATTTTAAGATAAAATCTGACGCTATTAAAGAAAAAACTTCTCCCTCGCTGAAATATGTTCATTTGCTGAAAATCAACAAAACCACGAAAAGTTCTTGTATTTGAAGATAAAATCTTTTTGCTTTAAAGAAGGAAGATCGAGCTGACTGAAATAAGTTCATAAGATGAAAACCAACAAAAATTGACAAGAACCACAAAAAGTTCTTGTATTTTAAGATAAAATCTTACGCTTTTAAAGAAAAAACTTCTCGCTCGCTGAAATATGTTCATTTGCTGAAAATCAACAAAACCACGAAAAGTTCTTGTATTTGAAGATAAAATCTTTTTGCTTTGAAGAAGAAAGATCTAGCTGACTGAAATAAGTTCATTGGATGAAAACCAACAAAAATTGACAAGAACCACGAAAAGTTCTTGTATGTTAAGATAAAATCTGACGCTATTAAAGAAAAAACTTCTCCCTCGCTGAAATATGTTCATTTGCTGAAAATCAACAAAACCACGAAAAGTTCTTGTATTTGAAGATAAAATCTTTTTGCTTTGAAGAAGAAAGATCTAGCTGACTGAAATAAGTTCATAAGATGAAAACTAACAAAAATTGACAAGAACCACGAAAAGTTCTTGTATTTTAAGATAAAATCTTACGCTATTGAAGAAAAAACTTCTAGCTCGCTGAAATATGTTCATTTGCTGAAAATCAACAAAACCACGAAAAGTTCTTGTATTTGAAGATAAAATCTTTTTGCTTTCAAGAAGAAAGATCTTGCTGACTGAAATAAGTTCATTGGATGAAAACCAACAAAAATTGACAAGAACCACGAAAAGTTCTTGTATTTTAAGATAAAATCTTACGCGAATGAAGAAAAAACTTCTAGCACGCTGAAATGTGTTCATTTGCTGAAAATCAACAAAACCACGAAAAGTTCTTGTATTTGGAGATAAAATCTTTTTGCTTTCAAGAAGAAAGATCTTGCTGACTGAAATAAGTTCATTGGATGAAAACCAACAAAAATTGACAAGAACCACGAAAAGTTCTTGTATTTTAAGATAAAATCTGACGCTATTAAAGAAAAAACGTCTCCCTCGCTGAAATATGTTCATTTGCTGAAAATCAACAAAACCACGAAAAGTTCTTGTATTTGAAGATAAAATCTTTTTGCTTTGAAGAAGAAAGATCGAGCTGACTGAAATAAGTTCATAAGATGAAAACCAACAAAAATTGAAAAGAACCACGAAAAGTTCTTGTATTTTAAGATAAAATCTTTTTGCTTTCAAGAAGAAAGATCCAGCTGACTGAAATAAGTTCATTGGAAGAAAACCAACAAAAATTGACAAGAACCACGAAAAGTTCTTGTATTTTAAGATAAAATCTGACGCTATTAAAGAAAAAACGTCTCCCTCGCTGAAATATGTTCATTTGCTGAAAATCAACAAAACCACGAAAAGTTCTTGTATTTGAAGATAAAATCTTTTTGCTTTGAAGAAAGATCTAGCTGACTGAAATAAGTTCATTTGATGAAAATCAACAAAAATTGACAAGAACCACGAAACGTTTTTGTATTTTAAGATAAAATCTGACGCTATTAAAGAAAAAACTTCTCCCTCGCTGAAATATGTTCATTTGCTGAAAACCAACAAAACCACGAAAAGTTCTTGTATTTGAAGATAAAATCTTTTTGCTTTGAAGAAGAAAGATCTGGCTGACTGAAATAAGTTCATTGGATGAAAACCAACAAAAATTGACAAGAACCACGAAAAGTTCTTGTATTTTAAGATAAAATCTGACGCTATTAAAGAAAAAACTTCTAGCTCGCTGAAATATGTTCATTTGCTGAAAATCAACAAAACCACGAAAAGTTCTTGTATTTGAAGATGAAATCTTTTTGCTTTAAAGAAGGAAGATCGAGCTGACTGAAATAAGTTCATAAGATGAAAACCAACAAAAATTGACAAGAACCACAAAAAGTTCTTGTATTTTAAGATAAAATCTTACGCTTTTAAAGAAAAAACTTCTCGCTCGCTGAAATATGTTCATTTGCTGAAAATCAACAAAACCACGAAAAGTTCTTGTATTTGAAGATAAAATCTTTTTGCTTTGAAGAAGAAAGATCTAGCTGACTGAAATAAGTTCATTGGATGAAAACCAACAAAAATTGACAAGAACCACGAAAAGTTCTTGTATGTTAAGATAAAATCTGACGCTATTAAAGAAAAAACTTCTCCCTCGCTGAAATATGTTCATTTGCTGAAAATCAACAAAACCACGAAAAGTTCTTGTATTTGAAGATAAAATCTTTTTGCTTTGAAGAAGAAAGATCTAGCTGACTGAAATAAGTTCATCAGATGAAAACTAACAAAAATTGACAAGAACCACGAAAAGTTCTTGTATTTTAAGATAAAATCTTACGCTATTGAAGAAAAAACTTCTAGCTCGCTGAAATATGTTCATTTGCTGAAAATCAACAAAACCACGAAAAGTTCTTGTATTTGAAGATAAAATCTTTTTGCTTTCAAGAAGAAAGATCTTGCTGACTGAAATAAGTTCATTGGATGAAAACCAACAAAAATTGACAAGAACCACGAAAAGTTCTTGTTTTTTAAGATAAAATCTGACGCTATGAAAGAAAAAACTTCTCCCTTGCTGAAATATGTTCATTTGCTGAAAATCAACAAAACCACGAAAAGTTCTTGTATTTGAAGATAAAATCTTTTTGCTTTGAAGAAGAAAGATCTCGCTGACTGAAATAAGTTCATAAGATGAAAACTAACAAAAATTGACAAGAACCACGAAAAGTTCTTGTATTTTAAGATAAAATCTTACGCGAATGAAGAAAAAACTTCTAGCACGCTGAAATGTGTTCATTTGCTGAAAATCAACAAAACCACGAAAAGTTCTTGTATTTGGAGATAAAATCTTTTTGCTTTCAAGAAGAAAGATCTTGCTGACTGAAATAAGTTCATTGGATGAAAACCAACAAAAATTGACAAGAACCACGAAAAGTTCTTGTATTTTAAGATAAAATCTGACGCTATTAAAGAAAAAACGTCTCCCTCGCTGAAATATGTTCATTTGCTGAAAATCAACAAAACCACGAAAAGTTCTTGTATTTGAAGATAAAATCTTTTTGCTTTGAAGAAGAAAGATCGAGCTGACTGAAATAAGTTCATAAGATGAAAACCAACAAAAATTGAAAAGAACCACGAAAAGTTCTTGTATTTTAAGATAAAATCTTTTTGCTTTCAAGAAGAAAGATCCAGCTGACTGAAATAAGTTCATTGGAAGAAAACCAACAAAAATTGACAAGAACCACGAAAAGTTCTTGTATTTTAAGATAAAATCTGACGCTATTAAAGAAAAAACGTCTCCCTCGCTGAAATATGTTCATTTGCTGAAAATCAACAAAACCACGAAAAGTTCTTGTATTTGAAGATAAAATCTTTTTGCTTTGAAGAAAGATCTAGCTGACTGAAATAAGTTCATTTGATGAAAATCAACAAAAATTGACAAGAACCACGAAACGTTTTTGTATTTTAAGATAAAATCTGACGCTATTAAAGAAAAAACTTCTCCCTCGCTGAAATATGTTCATTTGCTGAAAACCAACAAAACCACGAAAAGTTCTTGTATTTGAAGATAAAATCTTTTTGCTTTGAAGAAGAAAGATCTGGCTGACTGAAATAAGTTCATTGGATGAAAACCAACAAAAATTGACAAGAACCACGAAAAGTTCTTGTATTTTAAGATAAAATCTGACGCTATTAAAGAAAAAACTTCAAGCTCGCTGAAATATGTTCATTTGCTGAAAATCAACAAAACCACGAAAAGTTCTTGTATTTGAAGATGAAATCTTTTTGCTTTAAAGAAGGAAGATCGAGCTGACTGAAATAAGTTCATAAGATGAAAACCAACAAAATTTGATTCGAACCACGAAAAGTTCTTGTATTTTAAGATAAAATCTGACGCTATTAAAGAAAAAACTTCTAGCTCGCTGAAATATGTTCATTTGCTGAAAATCAACAAAACCACGAAAAGTTCTTGTATTTGAAGATAAAATCTTTTTGCTTTGAAGAAGAAAGATCTAGCTGACTGAAATAAGTTCATAAGATGAAAACCAACAAAATTTGATTAGAACCACGAAATGTTCTTGTATTTTAAGATAAAATCTGACGCTATTAAAGAAAAAACTTCTCGCTCGCTGAAATATGTTCATTTGCTGAAAATCAACAAAACCACGAAAAGTTCTTGTATTTGAAGATAAAATCTTTTTGCTTTGAAGAAGAAAGATCTAGCTGACTGAAATAAGATCATTGGATGAAAACCAACAAAAATTGACAAGAACCACAAAAAGTTCTTGTATTTTAAGATAAAATCTGATGCTATTAAAGAAAAAACTTCTCCCTCGCTGAAATATGTTCATTTGCTGAAAATCAACAAAACCACGAAAAGTTCTTGTATTTGAAGATAAAATCTTTTTGCTTTGAAGAAAGATCGAGCTGACTGAAATAAGTTCATAAGATGAAAACCAACAAAAATTGACAAGAACCACGAAAAGTTCTTGTATTTTAAGATAAAATCTTTTTGCTTTCAAGAAGAAAGATCCAGCTGACTGAAATAAGTTCATTGGAAGAAAACCAACAAAAATTGACAAGAACCACGAAAAGTTCTTGTATTTTAAGATAAAATCTGACGCTATTAAAGAAAAAACGTCTCCCTCGCTGAAATATGTTCATTTGCTGAAAATCAACAAAACCACGAAAAGTTCTTGTATTTGAAGATAAAATCTTTTTGCTTTGAAGAAGAAAGATCTAGCTGACTGAAATAAGTTCATTTCATGAAAATCAACAAAAATTGACAAGAACCACGAAAAGTTTTTGTATTTTAAGATAAAATCTGACGCTATTAAAGAAAAAACTTCTCCCTCGCTGAAATATGTTCATTTGCTGAAAACCAACAAAACCACGAAAAGTTCATGTATTTGAAGATAAAATCTTTTTGCTTTAAAGAAGAAAGATCGAGCTGACTGAAATAAGTTCATGAGATGAAAACGAACAAAAATTGACAAGAACCACGAAAAGTTCTTGTATTTTAAGATAAAATCTTACGCTTTTAAAGAAAAAACTTCTCGCTCGCTGAAATATGTTCATTTGCTGAAAATCAACAAAACCACGAAAAGTTCTTGTATTTGAAGATAAAATCTTTTTGCTTTGAAGAAGAAAGATCTAGCTGACTGAAATAAGTTCATAAGATGAAAACCAACAAAATTTGATTAGAACCACGAAATGTTCTTGTATTTTAAGATAAAATCTGACGCTATTAAAGAAAAAACTTCTCGCTCGCTGAAATATGTTCATTTGCTGAAAATCAACAAAACCACGAAAAGTTCTTGTATTTGAAGATAAAATCTGACGCTATTAAAGAAAAAACGTCTCCCTCGCTGAAATATGTTCATTTGCTGAAAATCAACAAAACCACGAAAAGTTCTTGTATTTGAAGATAAAATCTTTTTGCTTTGAAGAAGAAAGATCTGGCTGACTGTTATAAGTTCATTGGATGAAAACCAACAAAAATTGACAAGAACCACGAAAAGTTCTTGTATTTTAAGATAAAATCTGACGCTACAAAAGAAAAAACTTCTCCCTCGCTGAAATATGTTCATTTGCTGAAAATCAACAAAACCACGAAAAGTTCTTGTATTTGAAGATAAAATCTTTTTGCTTTGAAGAAGAAAGATCGAGCTGACTGAAATAAGTTAATAAGATGAAAACCAACAAAAATTGACAAGAACCACGAAAAGTTCTTGTATTTTAAGATAAAATCTTTTTGCTTTCAAGAAGAAAGATCCAGCTGACTGAAATAAGTTCATTGGATGAAAACCAACAAAAATTGACAAGAACCACGAAAAGTTCTTGTATTTTAAGATAAAATCTGACGCTATTAAAGAAAAAACGTCTCCCTCGCTGAAATATGTTCATTTGCTGAAAATCAACAAAACCACGAAAAGTTCTTGTATTTGAAGATAAAATCTTTTTGCTTTGAAGAAGAAAGATCTAGCTGACTGAAATAAGTTCATTTGATGAAAATCAACAAAAATTGACAAGAACCACGAAAAGTTTTTGTATTTTAAGATAAAATCTGACGCTATTAAAGAAAAAACTTCTCCCTCGCTGAAAGATGTTCATTTGCTGAAAACCAACAAAACCACGAAAAGTTCTTGTATTTGAAGATAAAATCTTTTTGCTTTGAAGAAGAAAGATCTGGCTGACTGAAATAAGTTCATTGGATGAAAACCAACAAAAATTGACAAGAACCACGAAAAGTTCTTGTATTTTAAGATAAAATCTGACGCTATTAAAGAAAAAACTTCTCCCTCGCTGAAATATGTTCATTTGCTGAAAATCAACAAAACCACGAAAAGTTCTTGTATTTGAAGATAAAATCTTTTTGCTTTAAAGAAGGAAGATCGAGCTGACTGAAATAAGTTCATAAGATGAAAACTAACAAAAATTGACAAGAACCACGAAAAGTTCTTGTATTTTAAGATAAAATCTTACGCTTTTAAAGAAAAAACTTCTCGCTCGCTGAAATATGTTCATTTGCTGAAAATCAACAAAACCACGAAAAGTTCTTGTATTTGAAGATAAAATCTTTTTGCTTTGAAGAAGAAAGATCTAGCTGACTGAAATAAGTTCATTGGATGAAAACCAACAAAAATTGACAAGAACCACGAAAAGTTCTTGTATTTTAAGATAAAATCTGATGCTATTAAAGAAAAAACTTCTCCCTCGCTGAAATATGTTCATTTGCTGAAAATCAACAAAACCACGAAAAGTTCTTGTATTTGAAGATAAAATCTTTTTGCTTTGAAGAAGAAAGATCTCGCTGACTGAAATAAGTTCATAAGATGAAAACTAACAAAAATTGACAAGAACCACAAAAAGTTCTTGTATTTTAAGATAAAATCTTACGCTATTGAAGAAAAAACTTCTAGCTCGCTGAAATATGTTCATTTGCTGAAAATCAACAAAACCACGAAAAGTTCTTGTATTTGAAGATAAAATCTTTTTGCTTTCAAGAAGAAAGATCTAGCTGACTGAAATAAGTTCATTGGATGAAAACCAACAAAAATTGACAAGAACCACGAAAAGTTCTTGTATTTTAAGATAAAATCTGACGCTATTAAAGAAAAAACGTCTCCCTCGCTGAAATATGTTCATTTGCTGAAAATCAACAAAACCACGAAAAGTTCTTGTATTTGAAGATAAAATCTTTTTGCTTTGAAGAAGAAAGATCTAGCTGACTGAAATAAGTTCATTTGATGAAAATCAACAAAAATTGACAAGAACCACGAAAAGTTTTTGTATTTTAAGATAAAATCTGACGCTATTAAAGAAAAAACTTCTCCCTCGCTGAAATATGTTCATTTGCTGAAAATCAACAAAACCACGAAAAGTTCTTGTATTTGAAGATAAAATCTGACGCTATTAAAGAAAAAACGTCTCCCTCGCTGAAATATGTTCATTTGCTGAAAATCAACAAAACCACGAAAAGTTCTTGTATTTGAAGATAAAATCTTTTTGCTTTGAAGAAGAAAGATCTGGCTGACTGTTATAAGTTCATTGGATGAAAACCAACAAAAATTGACAAGAACCACGAAAAGTTCTTGTATTTTAAGATAAAATCTGACGCTATTAAAGAAAAAACTTCTCCCTCGCTGAAAGATGTTCATTTGCTGAAAACCAACAAAACCACGAAAAGTTCTTGTATTTGAAGATAAAATCTTTTTGCTTTGAAGTAGAAAGATCTGGCTGACTGAAATAAGTTCATTGGATGAAAACCAACAAAAATTGACAATAACCACGAAAAGTTCTTGTATTTTAAGATAAAATCTGACGCTATTAAAGAAAAAACTTCTCCCTCGCTGAAATATGTTCATTTGCTGAAAATCAACAAAACCACGAAAAGTTCTTGTATTTGAAGATAAAATCTTTTTGCTTTAAAGAAGGAAGATCGAGCTGACTGAAATAAGTTCATAAGATGAAAACCAACAAAAATTGACAAGAACCACGAAAAGTTCTTGTATTTTAAGATAAAATCTTACGCTTTTAAAGAAAAAACTTCTCGCTCGCTGAAATATGTTCATTTGCTGAAAATCAACAAAACCACGAAAAGTTCTTGTATTTGAAGATAAAATCTTTTTGCTTTGAAGAAGAAAGATCTTGCTGACTGAAATAAGTTCATTGGATGAAAACCAACAAAAATTGACAAGAACCACGAAAAGTTCTTGTATTTTAAGATAAAATCTGATGCTATTAAAGAAAAAACTTCTCCCTCGCTGAAATATGTTCATTTGCTGAAAATCAACAAAACCACGAAAAGTTCTTGTATTTGAAGATAAAATCTTTTTGCTTTGAAGAAGAAAGATCTCGCTGACTGAAATAAGTTCATAAGATGAAAACTAACAAAAATTGACAAGAACCACAAAAAGTTCTTGTATTTTAAGATAAAATCTTACGCTATTGAAGAAAAAACTTCTAGCTCGCTGAAATATGTTCATTTGCTGAAAATCAACAAAACCACGAAAAGTTCATGTATTTGAAGATAAAATCTTTTTGCTTTAAAGAAGAAAGATCGAGCTGACTGAAATAAGTTCATAAGATGAAAACGAACAAAAATTGACAAGAACCACGAAAAGTTCTTGTATTTTAAGATAAAATCTTACGCTTTTAAAGAAAAAACTTCTCGCTCGCTGAAATATGTTCATTTGCTGAAAATCAACAAAACCACGAAAAGTTCTTGTATTTGAAGATAAAATCTTTTTGCTTTGAAGAAGAAAGATCTAGCTGACTGAAATAAGTTCATAAGATGAAAACCAACAAAATTTGATTAGAACCACGAAAAGTTCTTGTATTTTAAGATAAAATCTGACGCTATTAAAGAAAAAACTTCTCGCTCGCTGAAATATGTTCATTTGCTGAAAATCAACAAAACCACGAAAAGTTCTTGTATTTGAAGATAAAATCTGACGCTATTAAAGAAAAAACTTCTCCCTCGCTGAAATATGTTCATTTGCTGAAAATCAACAAAACCACGAAAAGTTCTTGTATTTGAAGATAAAATCTTTTTGCTTTGAAGAAGAAAGATCGAGCTGACTGAAATAAGTTAATAAGATGAAAACCAACAAAAATTGACAAGAACCACGAAAAGTTCTTGTATTTGAAGATAAAATCTTTTTGCTTTCAAGAAGAAAGATCCAGCTGACTGAAATAAGTTCATTGGATGAAAACCAACAAAAATTGACAAGAACCACGAAAAGTTCTTGTATTTTAAGATAAAATCTGACGCTATTAAAGAAAAAACGTCTCCCTCGCTGAAATATGTTCATTTGCTGAAAATCAACAAAACCACGAAAAGTTCTTGTATTTGAAGATAAAATCTTTTTGCTTTGAAGAAGAAAGATCTAGCTGACTGAAATAAGTTCATTTGATGAAAATCAACAAAAATTGACAAGAACCACGAAAAGTTTTTGTATTTTAAGATAAAATCTGACGCTATTAAAGAAAAAACTTCTCCCTCGCTGAAAGATGTTCATTTGCTGAAAACCAACAAAACCACGAAAAGTTCTTGTATTTGAAGATAAAATCTTTTTGCTTTGAAGAAGAAAGATCTGGCTGACTGAAATAAGTTCATTGGATGAAAACCAACAAAAATTGACAAGAACCACGAAAAGTTCTTGTATTTTAAGATAAAATCTGACGCTATTAAAGAAAAAACTTCTCCCTCGCTGAAATATGTTCATTTGCTGAAAATCAACAAAACCACGAAAAGTTCTTGTATTTGAAGATAAAATCTTTTTGCTTTAAAGAAGGAAGATCGAGCTGACTGAAATAAGTTCATAAGATGAAAACCAAAAAAAATTGACAAGAACCACGAAAAGTTCTTGTATTTTAAGATAAAATCTTACGCTTTTAAAGAAAAAACTTCTCGCTCGCTGAAATATGTTCATTTGCTGAAAATCAACAAAACCACGAAAAGTTCTTGTATTTGAAGATAAAATCTTTTTGCTTTGAAGAAGAAAGATCTAGCTGACTGAAATAAGTTCATTGGATGAAAACCAACAAAAATTGACAAGAACCACGAAAAGTTCTTGTATTTTAAGATAAAATCTGATGCTATTAAAGAAAAAACTTCTCCCTCGCTGAAATATGTTCATTTGCTGAAAATCAACAAAACCACGAAAAGTTCTTGTATTTGAAGATAAAATCTTTTTGCTTTGAAGAAGAAAGATCTCGCTGACTGAAATAAGTTCATAAGATGAAAACTAACAAAAATTGACAAGAACCACAAAAAGTTCTTGTATTTTAAGATAAAATCTTACGCTATTGAAGAAAAAACTTCTAGCTCGCTGAAATATGTTCATTTGCTGAAAATCAACAAAACCACGAAAAGTTCTTGTATTTGAAGATAAAATCTTTTTGCTTTCAAGAAGAAAGATCTAGCTGACTGAAATAAGTTCATTGGATGAAAACCAACAAAAATTGACAAGAACCACGAAAAGTTCTTGTATTTTAAGATAAAATCTGACGCTATTAAAGAAAAAACGTCTCCCTCGCTGAAATATGTTCATTTGCTGAAAATCAACAAAACCACGAAAAGTTCTTGTATTTGAAGATAAAATCTTTTTGCTTTGAAGAAGAAAGATCTGGCTGACTGTTATAAGTTCATTGGATGAAAACCAACAAAAATTGACAAGAACCACGAAAAGTTCTTGTATTTTAAGATAAAATCTGACGCTATAAAAGAAAAAACTTCTCCCTCGCTGAAATATGTTCATTTGCTGAAAATCAACAAAACCACGAAAAGTTCTTGTATTTGAAGATAAAATCTTTTTGCTTTGAAGAAGAAAGATCGAGCTGACTGAAATAAGTTAATAAGATGAAAACCAACAAAAATTGACAAGAACCACGAAAAGTTCTTGTATTTGAAGATAAAATCTTTTTGCTTTCAAGAAGAAAGATCCAGCTGACTGAAATAAGTTCATTGGATGAAAACCAACAAAAATTGACAAGAACCACGAAAAGTTCTTGTATTTTAAGATAAAATCTGACGCTATTAAAGAAAAAACGTCTCCCTCGCTGAAATATGTTCATTTGCTGAAAATCAACAAAACCACGAAAAGTTCTTGTATTTGAAGATAAAATCTTTTTGCTTTGAAGAAGAAAGATCTAGCTGACTGAAATAAGTTCATTTGATGAAAATCAACAAAAATTGACAAGAACCACGAAAAGTTTTTGTATTTTAAGATAAAATCTGACGCTATTAAAGAAAAAACTTCTCCCTCGCTGAAAGATGTTCATTTGCTGAAAACCAACAAAACCACGAAAAGTTCTTGTATTTGAAGATAAAATCTTTTTGCTTTGAAGAAGAAAGATCTGGCTGACTGAAATAAGTTCATTGGATGAAAACCAACAAAAATTGACAAGAACCACGAAAAGTTCTTGTATTTTAAGATAAAATCTGACGCTATTAAAGAAAAAACTTCTCCCTCGCTGAAATATGTTCATTTGCTGAAAATCAACAAAACCACGAAAAGTTCTTGTATTTGAAGATAAAATCTTTTTGCTTTAAAGAAGGAAGATCGAGCTGACTGAAATAAGTTCATAAGATGAAAACCAACAAAAATTGACAAGAACCACGAAAAGTTCTTGTATTTTAAGATAAAATCTTACGCTTTTAAAGAAAAAACTTCTCGCTCGCTGAAATATGTTCATTTGCTGAAAATCAACAAAACCACGAAAAGTTCTTGTATTTGAAGATAAAATCTTTTTGCTTTGAAGAAGAAAGATCTAGCTGACTGAAATAAGTTCATTGGATGAAAACCAACAAAAATTGACAAGAACCACGAAAAGTTCTTGTATTTTAAGATAAAATCTGATGCTATTAAAGAAAAAACTTCTCCCTCGCTGAAATATGTTCATTTGCTGAAAATCAACAAAACCACGAAAAGTTCTTGTATTTGAAGATAAAATCTTTTTGCTTTGAAGAAGAAAGATCTCGCTGACTGAAATAAGTTCATAAGATGAAAACTAACAAAAATTGACAAGAACCACAAAAAGTTCTTGTATTTTAAGATAAAATCTTACGCTATTGAAGAAAAAACTTCTAGCTCGCTGAAATATGTTCATTTGCTGAAAATCAACAAAACCACGAAAAGTTCTTGTATTTGAAGATAAAATCTTTTTGCTTTCAAGAAGAAAGATCTAGCTGACTGAAATAAGTTCATTGGATGAAAACCAACAAAAATTGACAAGAACCACGAAACGTTCTTGTATTTTAAGATAAAATCTGACGCTATTAAAGAAAAAACGTCTCCCTCGCTGAAATATGTTCATTTGCTGAAAATCAACAAAACCACGAAAAGTTCTTGTATTTGAAGATAAAATCTTTTTGCTTTGAAGAAGAAAGATCCAGCTGACTGAAATAAGTTCATTTGATGAAAATCAACAAAAATTGACAAGAACCACGAAAAGTTTTTGTATTTTAAGATAAAATCTGACGCTATTAAAGAAAAAACTTCTCCCTCGCTGAAATATGTTCATTTGCTGAAAATCAACAAAACCACGAAAAGTTCTTGTATTTGAAGATAAAATCTGACGCTATTAAAGAAAAAACGTCTCCCTCGCTGAAATATGTTCATTTGCTGAAAATCAACAAAACCACGAAAAGTTCTTGTATTTGAAGATAAAATCTTTTTGCTTTGAAGAAGAAAGATCTGGCTGACTGTTATAAGTTCATTGGATGAAAACCAACAAAAATTGACAAGAACCACGAAAACTTCTTGTATTTTAAGATAAAATCTGACGCTATTAAAGAAAAAACTTCTCCCTCGCTGAAAGATGTTCATTTGCAGAAAACCAACAAAACCACGAAAAGTTCTTGTATTTGAAGATAAAATCTTTTTGCTTTGAAGTAGAAAGATCTGGCTGACTGAAATAAGTTCATTGGATGAAAACCAACAAAAATTGACAATAACCACGAAAAGTTCTTGTATTTTAAGATAAAATCTGACGCTATTAAAGAAAAAACTTCTCCCTCGCTGAAATATGTTCATTTGCTGAAAATCAACAAAACCACGAAAAGTTCTTGTATTTGAAGATAAAATCTTTTTGCTTTAAAGAAGGAAGATCGAGCTGACTGAAATAAGTTCATAAGATGAAAACCAACAAAAATTGACAAGAACCACGAAAAGTTCTTGTATTTTAAGATAAAATCTTACGCTTTTAAAGAAAAAACTTCTCGCTCGCTGAAATATGTTCATTTGCTGAAAATCAACAAAACCATGAAAAGTTCTTGTATTTGAAGATAAAATCTTTTTGCTTTGAAGAAGAAAGATCTAGCTGACTGAAATAAGTTCATTGGATGAAAACCAAAAAAAATTGACAAGAACCACGAAAAGTTCTTGTATTTTAAGATAAAATCTGATGCTATTAAAGAAAAAACTTCTCCCTCGCTGAAATATGTTCATTTGCTGAAAATCAACAAAACCACGAAAAGTTCTTGTATTTGAAGATAAAATCTTTTTGCTTTGAAGAAGAAAGATCTCGCTGACTGAAATAAGTTCATAAGATGAAAACTAACAAAAATTGACAAGAACCACAAAAAGTTCTTGTATTTTAAGATAAAATCTTACGCTATTGAAGAAAAAACTTCTAGCTCGCTGAAATATGTTCATTTGCTGAAAATCAACAAAACCACGAAAAGTTCTTGTATTTGAAGATAAAATCTTTTTGCTTTCAAGAAGAAAGATCTTGCTGACTGAAATAAGTTCATTGGATGAAAACCAACAAAAATTGACAAGAACCACGAAAAGTTCTTGTTTTTTAAGATAAAATCTGACGCTATGAAAGAAAAAACTTCTCCCTTGCTGAAATATGTTCATTTGTTGAAAATCAACAAAACCACGAAAAGTTCTTGTATTTGAAGATAAAATCTTTTTGCTTTGAAGAAGAAAGATCTAGCTGACTGAAATAAGTTCATAAGATGAAAACTAACAAAAATTGACAAGAACCACGAAAAGTTCTTGTATTTTAAGATAAAATCTTACGCGAATGAAGAAAAAACTTCTAGCACGCTGAAATGTGTTCATTTGCTGAAAATCAACAAAACCACGAAAAGTTCTTGTATTTGAAGATAAAATCTTTTTGCTTTCAAGAAGAAAGATCTGGCTGACTGAAATAAGTTCATTGGATGAAAACCAACAAAAATTGACAAGAACCACGAAAAGTTCTTGTATTTTAAGATAAAATCTGACGCTATTAAAGAAAAAACGTCTCCCTCGCTGAAATATGTTCATTTGCTGAAAATCAACAAAACCACGAAAAGTTCTTGTATTTGAAGATAAAATCTTTTTGCTTTGAAGAAGAAAGATCTAGCTGACTGAAATAAGTTCATTTGATGAAAATCAACAAAAATTGACAAGAACCACGAAAAGTTTTTGTATTTTAAGATAAAATCTGACGCGATTAAAGAAAAAACTTCTCCCTCGCTGAAATATGTTCATTTGCTGAAAATCAACAAAACCACGAAAAGTTCTTGTATTTGAAGATAAAATCTGACGCTATTAAAGAAAAAACGTCTCCCTCGCTGAAATATGTTCATTTGCTGAAAATCAACAAAACCACGAAAAGTTCTTGTATTTGAAGATAAAATCTTTTTGCTTTGAAGAAGAAAGATCTGGCTGACTGTTATAAGTTCATTGGATGAAAACCAACAAAAATTGACAAGAACCACGAAAAGTTCTTGTATTTTAAGATAAAATCTGACGCTATTAAAGAAAAAACTTCTCCCTCGCTGAAAGATGTTCATTTGCTGAAAACCAACAAAACCACGAAAAGTTCTTGTATTTGAAGATAAAATCTTTTTGCTTTGAAGTAGAAAGATCTGGCTGACTGAAATAAGTTCATTGGATGAAAACCAACAAAAATTGACAATAACCACGAAAAGTTCTTGTATTTTAAGATAAAATCTGACGCTATTAAAGAAAAAACTTCTCCCTCGCTGAAATATGTTCATTTGCTGAAAATCAACAAAACCACGAAAAGTTCTTGTATTTGAAGATAAAATCTTTTTGCTTTAAAGAAGGAAGATCGAGCTGACTGAAATAAGTTCATAAGATGAAAACCAACAAAAATTGACAAGAACCACGAAAAGTTCTTGTATTTTAAGATAAAATCTTACGCTTTTAAAGAAAAAACTTCTCGCTCGCTGAAATATGTTCATTTGCTGAAAATCAACAAAACCACGAAAAGTTCTTGTATTTGAAGATAAAATCTTTTTGCTTTGAAGAAGAAAGATCTTGCTGACTGAAATAAGTTCATTGGATGAAAACCAACAAAAATTGACAAGAACCACGAAAAGTTCTTGTATTTTAAGATAAAATCTGATGCTATTAAAGAAAAAACTTCTCCCTCGCTGAAATATGTTCATTTGCTGAAAATCAACAAAACCACGAAAAGTTCTTGTATTTGAAGATAAAATCTTTTTGCTTTGAAGAAGAAAGATCTCGCTGACTGAAATAAGTTCATAAGATGAAAACTAACAAAAATTGACAAGAACCACAAAAAGTTCTTGTATTTTAAGATAAAATCTTACGCTATTGAAGAAAAAACTTCTAGCTCGCTGAAATATGTTCATTTGCTGAAAATCAACAAAACCACGAAAAGTTCATGTATTTGAAGATAAAATCTTTTTGCTTTAAAGAAGAAAGATCGAGCTGACTGAAATAAGTTCATAAGATGAAAACGAACAAAAATTGACAAGAACCACGAAAAGTTCTTGTATTTTAAGATAAAATCTTACGCTTTTAAAGAAAAAACTTCTCGCTCGCTGAAATATGTTCATTTGCTGAAAATCAACAAAACCACGAAAAGTTCTTGTATTTGAAGATAAAATCTTTTTGCTTTGAAGAAGAAAGATCTAGCTGACTGAAATAAGTTCATAAGATGAAAACCAACAAAATTTGATTAGAACCACGAAAAGTTCTTGTATTTTAAGATAAAATCTGACGCTATTAAAGAAAAAACTTCTCGCTCGCTGAAATATGTTCATTTGCTGAAAATCAACAAAACCACGAAAAGTTCTTGTATTTGAAGATAAAATCTGACGCTATTAAAGAAAAAACTTCTCCCTCGCTGAAATATGTTCATTTGCTGAAAATCAACAAAACCACGAAAAGTTCTTGTATTTGAAGATAAAATCTTTTTGCTTTGAAGAAGAAAGATCGAGCTGACTGAAATAAGTTAATAAGATGAAAACCAACAAAAATTGACAAGAACCACGAAAAGTTCTTGTATTTGAAGATAAAATCTTTTTGCTTTCAAGAAGAAAGATCCAGCTGACTGAAATAAGTTCATTGGATGAAAACCAACAAAAATTGACAAGAACCACGAAAAGTTCTTGTATTTTAAGATAAAATCTGACGCTATTAAAGAAAAAACGTCTCCCTCGCTGAAATATGTTCATTTGCTGAAAACCAACAAAACCACGAAAAGTTCTTGTATTTGAAGATAAAATCTTTTTGCTTTGAAGAAGAAAGATCTGGCTGACTGAAATAAGTTCATTGGATGAAAACCAACAAAAATTGACAAGAACCACGAAAAGTTCTTGTATTTTAAGATAAAATCTGACGCTATTAAAGAAAAAACTTCTCCCTCGCTGAAATATGTTCATTTGCTGAAAATCAACAAAACCACGAAAAGTTCTTGTATTTGAAGATAAAATCTTTTTGCTTTAAAGAAGGAAGATCGAGCTGACTGAAATAAGTTCATTAGATGAAAACCAACAAAAATTGACAAGAACCACGAAAAGTTCTTGTATTTTAAGATAAAATCTTACGCTTTTAAAGAAAAAACTTCTCGCTCGCTGAAATATGTTCATTTGCTGAAAATCAACAAAACCACGAAAAGTTCTTGTATTTGAAGATAAAATCTTTTTGCTTTGAAGAAGAAAGATCTAGCTGACTGAAATAAGTTCATTGGATGAAAACCAACAAAAATTGACAAGAACCACGAAAAGTTCTTGTATTTTAAGATAAAATCTGATGCTATTAAAGAAAAAACTTCTCCCTCGCTGAAATATGTTCATTTGCTGAAAATCAACAAAACCACGAAAAGTTCTTGTATTTGAAGATAAAATCTTTTTGCTTTGAAGAAGAAAGATCTCGCTGACTGAAATAAGTTCATAAGATGAAAACTAACAAAAATTGACAAGAACCACAAAAAGTTCTTGTATTTTAAGATAAAATCTTACGCTATTGAAGAAAAAACTTCTCGCTCGCTGAAATATGTTCATTTGCTGAAAATCAACAAAACCACGAAAAGTTCTTGTATTTGAAGATAAAATCTTTTTGCTTTCAAGAAGAAAGATCTAGCTGACTGAAATAAGTTCATTGGATGAAAACCAACAAAAATTGACAAGAACCACGAAAAGTTCTTGTATTTTAAGATAAAATCTGACGCTATTAAAGAAAAAACGTCTCCCTCGCTGAAATATGTTCATTTGCTGAAAATCAACAAAACCACGAAAAGTTCTTGTATTTGAAGATAAAATCTTTTTGCTTTGAAGAAGAAAGATCCAGCTGACTGAAATAAGTTCATTGGATGAAAACCAACAAAAATTGACAAGAACCACGAAAAGTTTTTGTATTTTAAGATAAAATCTGACGCTATTAAAGAAAAAACTTCTCCCTCGCTGAAATATGTTCATTTGCTGAAAATCAACAAAACCACGAAAAGTTCTTGTATTTGAAGATAAAATCTGACGCTATTAAAGAAAAAACGTCTCCCTCGCTGAAATATGTTCATTTGCTGAAAATCAACAAAACCACGAAAAGTTCTTGTATTTGAAGATAAAATCTTTTTGCTTTGAAGAAGAAAGATCTGGCTGACTGTTATAAGTTCATTGGATGAAAACCAACAAAAATTGACAAGAACCACGAAAACTTCTTGTATTTTAAGATAAAATCTGACGCTATTAAAGAAAAAACTTCTCCCTCGCTGAAAGATGTTCATTTGCTGAAAACCAACAAAACCACGAAAAGTTCTTGTATTTGAAGATAAAATCTTTTTGCTTTGAAGTAGAAAGATCTGGCTGACTGAAATAAGTTCATTGGATGAAAACCAACAAAAATTGACAATAACCACGAAAAGTTCTTGTATTTTAAGATAAAATCTGACGCTATTAAAGAAAAAACTTCTCCCTCGCTGAAATATGTTCATTTGCTGAAAATCAACAAAACCACGAAAAGTTCTTGTATTTGAAGATAAAATCTTTTTGCTTTAAAGAAGGAAGATCGAGCTGACTGAAATAAGTTCATAAGATGAAAACCAACAAAAATTGACAAGAACCACGAAAAGTTCTTGTATTTTAAGATAAAATCTTACGCTTTTAAAGAAAAAACTTCTCGCTCGCTGAAATATGTTCATTTGCTGAAAATCAACAAAACCACGAAAAGTTCTTGTATTTGAAGATAAAATCTTTTTGCTTTGAAGAAGAAAGATCTGGCTGACTGAAATAAGTTCATTGGATGAAAACCAACAAAAATTGACAAGAACCACGAAAAGTTCTTGTATTTTAAGATAAAATCTGACGCTATTAAAGAAAAAACTTCTAGCTCGCTGAAATATGTTCATTTGCTGAAAATCAACAAAACCACGAAAAGTTCTTGTATTTGAAGATGAAATCTTTTTGCTTTAAAGAAGGAAGATCGAGCTGACTGAAATAAGTTCATAAGATGAAAACCAACAAAAATTGACAAGAACCACAAAAAGTTCTTGTATTTTAAGATAAAATCTTACGCTTTTAAAGAAAAAACTACTCGCTCGCTGAAATATGTTCATTTGCTGAAAATCAACAAAACCACGAAAAGTTCTTGTATTTGAAGATAAAATCTTTTTGCTTTGAAGAAGAAAGATCTAGCTGACTGAAATAAGTTCATTGGATGAAAACCAACAAAAATTGACAAGAACCACGAAAAGTTCTTGTATGTTAAGATAAAATCTGACGCTATTAAAGAAAAAACTTCTCCCTCGCTGAAATATGTTCATTTGCTGAAAATCAACAAAACCACGAAAAGTTCTTGTATTTGAAGATAAAATCTTTTTGCTTTGAAGAAGAAAGATCTAGCTGACTGAAATAAGTTCATAAGATGAAAACTAACAAAAATTGACAAGAACCACGAAAAGTTCTTGTATTTTAAGATAAAATCTTACGCTATTGAAGAAAAAACTTCTAGCTCGCTGAAATATGTTCATTTGCTGAAAATCAACAAAACCACGAAAAGTTCTTGTATTTGAAGATAAAATCTTTTTGCTTTCAAGAAGAAAGATCTTGCTGACTGAAATAAGTTCATTGGATGAAAACCAACAAAAATTGACAAGAACCACGAAAAGTTCTTGTTTTTTAAGATAAAATCTGACGCTATGAAAGAAAAAACTTCTCCCTTGCTGAAATATGTTCATTTGCTGAAAATCAACAAAACCACGAAAAGTTCTTGTATTTGAAGATAAAATCTTTTTGCTTTGAAGAAGAAAGATCTCGCTGACTGAAATAAGTTCATAAGATGAAAACTAACAAAAATTGACAAGAACCACGAAAAGTTCTTGTATTTTAAGATAAAATCTTACGCGAATGAAGAAAAAACTTCTAGCACGCTGAAATGTGTTCATTTGCTGAAAATCAACAAAACCACGAAAAGTTCTTGTATTTGGAGATAAAATCTTTTTGCTTTCAAGAAGAAAGATCTTGCTGACTGAAATAAGTTCATTGGATGAAAACCAACAAAAATTGACAAGAACCACGAAAAGTTCTTGTATTTTAAGATAAAATCTGACGCTATTAAAGAAAAAACGTCTCCCTCGCTGAAATATGTTCATTTGCTGAAAATCAACAAAACCACGAAAAGTTCTTGTATTTGAAGATAAAATCTTTTTGCTTTGAAGAAGAAAGATCGAGCTGACTGAAATAAGTTCATAAGATGAAAACCAACAAAAATTGAAAAGAACCACGAAAAGTTCTTGTATTTTAAGATAAAATCTTTTTGCTTTCAAGAAGAAAGATCCAGCTGACTGAAATAAGTTCATTGGAAGAAAACCAACAAAAATTGACAAGAACCACGAAAAGTTCTTGTATTTTAAGATAAAATCTGACGCTATTAAAGAAAAAACGTCTCCCTCGCTGAAATATGTTCATTTGCTGAAAATCAACAAAACCACGAAAAGTTCTTGTATTTGAAGATAAAATCTTTTTGCTTTGAAGAAAGATCTAGCTGACTGAAATAAGTTCATTTGATGAAAATCAACAAAAATTGACAAGAACCACGAAACGTTTTTGTATTTTAAGATAAAATCTGACGCTATTAAAGAAAAAACTTCTCCCTCGCTGAAATATGTTCATTTGCTGAAAACCAACAAAACCACGAAAAGTTCTTGTATTTGAAGATAAAATCTTTTTGCTTTGAAGAAGAAAGATCTGGCTGACTGAAATAAGTTCATTGGATGAAAACCAACAAAAATTGACAAGAACCACGAAAAGTTCTTGTATTTTAAGATAAAATCTGACGCTATTAAAGAAAAAACTTCTAGCTCGCTGAAATATGTTCATTTGCTGAAAATCAACAAAACCACGAAAAGTTCTTGTATTTGAAGATGAAATCTTTTTGCTTTAAAGAAGGAAGATCGAGCTGACTGAAATAAGTTCATAAGATGAAAACCAACAAAATTTGATTCGAACCACGAAAAGTTCTTGTATTTTAAGATAAAATCTGACGCTATTAAAGAAAAAACTTCTAGCTCGCTGAAATATGTTCATTTGCTGAAAATCAACAAAACCACGAAAAGTTCTTGTATTTGAAGATAAAATCTTTTTGCTTTGAAGAAGAAAGATCTAGCTGACTGAAATAAGTTCATAAGATGAAAACCAACAAAATTTGATTAGAACCACGAAATGTTCTTGTATTTTAAGATAAAATCTGACGCTATTAAAGAAAAAACTTCTCGCTCGCTGAAATATGTTCATTTGCTGAAAATCAACAAAACCACGAAAAGTTCTTGTATTTGAAGATAAAATCTTTTTGCTTTGAAGAAGAAAGATCTAGCTGACTGAAATAAGATCATTGGATGAAAACCAACAAAAATTGACAAGAACCACAAAAAGTTCTTGTATTTTAAGATAAAATCTGATGCTATTAAAGAAAAAACTTCTCCCTCGCTGAAATATGTTCATTTGCTGAAAATCAACAAAACCACGAAAAGTTCTTGTATTTGAAGATAAAATCTTTTTGCTTTGAAGAAAGATCGAGCTGACTGAAATAAGTTCATAAGATGAAAACCAACAAAAATTGACAAGAACCACGAAAAGTTCTTGTATTTTAAGATAAAATCTTTTTGCTTTCAAGAAGAAAGATCCAGCTGACTGAAATAAGTTCATTGGAAGAAAACCAACAAAAATTGACAAGAACCACGAAAAGTTCTTGTATTTTAAGATAAAATCTGACGCTATTAAAGAAAAAACGTCTCCCTCGCTGAAATATGTTCATTTGCTGAAAACCAACAAAACCACGAAAAGTTCTTGTATTTGAAGATAAAATCTTTTTGCTTTGAAGAAGAAAGATCTGGCTGACTGAAATAAGTTCATTGGATGAAAACCAACAAAAATTGACAAGAACCACGAAAAGTTCTTGTATTTTAAGATAAAATCTGACGCTATTAAAGAAAAAACTTCTCCCTCGCTGAAATATGTTCATTTGCTGAAAATCAACAAAACCACGAAAAGTTCTTGTATTTGAAGATAAAATCTTTTTGCTTTAAAGAAGGAAGATCGAGCTGACTGAAATAAGTTCATTAGATGAAAACCAACAAAAATTGACAAGAACCACGAAAAGTTCTTGTATTTTAAGATAAAATCTTACGCTTTTAAAGAAAAAACTTCTCGCTCGCTGAAATATGTTCATTTGCTGAAAATCAACAAAACCACGAAAAGTTCTTGTATTTGAAGATAAAATCTTTTTGCTTTGAAGAAGAAAGATCTAGCTGACTGAAATAAGTTCATTGGATGAAAACCAACAAAAATTGACAAGAACCACGAAAAGTTCTTGTATTTTAAGATAAAATCTGATGCTATTAAAGAAAAAACTTCTCCCTCGCTGAAATATGTTCATTTGCTGAAAATCAACAAAACCACGAAAAGTTCTTGTATTTGAAGATAAAATCTTTTTGCTTTGAAGAAGAAAGATCCAGCTGACTGAAATAAGTTCATTGGATGAAAACCAACAAAAATTGACAAGAACCACGAAAAGTTTTTGTATTTTAAGATAAAATCTGACGCTATTAAAGAAAAAACTTCTCCCTCGCTGAAATATGTTCATTTGCTGAAAATCAACAAAACCACGAAAAGTTCTTGTATTTGAAGATAAAATCTGACGCTATTAAAGAAAAAACGTCTCCCTCGCTGAAATATGTTCATTTGCTGAAAATCAACAAAACCACGAAAAGTTCTTGTATTTGAAGATAAAATCTTTTTGCTTTGAAGAAGAAAGATCTGGCTGACTGTTATAAGTTCATTGGATGAAAACCAACAAAAATTGACAAGAACCACGAAAACTTCTTGTATTTTAAGATAAAATCTGACGCTATTAAAGAAAAAACTTCTCCCTCGCTGAAAGATGTTCATTTGCTGAAAACCAACAAAACCACGAAAAGTTCTTGTATTTGAAGATAAAATCTTTTTGCTTTGAAGTAGAAAGATCTGGCTGACTGAAATAAGTTCATTGGATGAAAACCAACAAAAATTGACAATAACCACGAAAAGTTCTTGTATTTTAAGATAAAATCTGACGCTATTAAAGAAAAAACTTCTCCCTCGCTGAAATATGTTCATTTGCTGAAAATCAACAAAACCACGAAAAGTTCTTGTATTTGAAGATAAAATCTTTTTGCTTTAAAGAAGGAAGATCGAGCTGACTGAAATAAGTTCATAAGATGAAAACCAACAAAAATTGACAAGAACCACGAAAAGTTCTTGTATTTTAAGATAAAATCTTACGCTTTTAAAGAAAAAACTTCTCGCTCGCTGAAATATGTTCATTTGCTGAAAATCAACAAAACCACGAAAAGTTCTTGTATTTGAAGATAAAATCTTTTTGCTTTGAAGAAGAAAGATCTGGCTGACTGAAATAAGTTCATTGGATGAAAACCAACAAAAATTGACAAGAACCACGAAAAGTTCTTGTATTTTAAGATAAAATCTGACGCTATTAAAGAAAAAACTTCTAGCTCGCTGAAATATGTTCATTTGCTGAAAATCAACAAAACCACGAAAAGTTCTTGTATTTGAAGATGAAATCTTTTTGCTTTAAAGAAGGAAGATCGAGCTGACTGAAATAAGTTCATAAGATGAAAA
The DNA here is from genome assembly GCF_035084215.1 of Heptranchias perlo. Lineage (NCBI taxonomy): Eukaryota > Metazoa > Chordata > Chondrichthyes > Hexanchiformes > Hexanchidae > Heptranchias > Heptranchias perlo. The sequence goes on along the minus strand of NW_027139793.1, from coordinate 2,436,170 downwards.
CCAACAAAAATTGACAAGAACCACAAAAAGTTCTTGTATTTTAAGATAAAATCTTACGCTTTTAAAGAAAAAACTTCTCGCTCGCTGAAATATGTTCATTTGCTGAAAATCAACAAAACCACGAAAAGTTCTTGTATTTGAAGATAAAATCTTTTTGCTTTGAAGAAGAAAGATCTAGCTGACTGAAATAAGTTCATTGGATGAAAACCAACAAAAATTGACAAGAACCACGAAAAGTTCTTGTATGTTAAGATAAAATCTGACGCTATTAAAGAAAAAACTTCTCCCTCGCTGAAATATGTTCATTTGCTGAAAATCAACAAAACCACGAAAAGTTCTTGTATTTGAAGATAAAATCTTTTTGCTTTGAAGAAGAAAGATCTAGCTGACTGAAATAAGTTCATAAGATGAAAACTAACAAAAATTGACAAGAACCACGAAAAGTTCTTGTATTTTAAGATAAAATCTTACGCTATTGAAGAAAAAACTTCTAGCTCGCTGAAATATGTTCATTTGCTGAAAATCAACAAAACCACGAAAAGTTCTTGTATTTGAAGATAAAATCTTTTTGCTTTCAAGAAGAAAGATCTTGCTGACTGAAATAAGTTCATTGGATGAAAACCAACAAAAATTGACAAGAACCACGAAAAGTTCTTGTTTTTTAAGATAAAATCTGACGCTATGAAAGAAAAAACTTCTCCCTTGCTGAAATATGTTCATTTGCTGAAAATCAACAAAACCACGAAAAGTTCTTGTATTTGAAGATAAAATCTTTTTGCTTTGAAGAAGAAAGATCTCGCTGACTGAAATAAGTTCATAAGATGAAAACTAACAAAAATTGACAAGAACCACGAAAAGTTCTTGTATTTTAAGATAAAATCTTACGCGAATGAAGAAAAAACTTCTAGCACGCTGAAATGTGTTCATTTGCTGAAAATCAACAAAACCACGAAAAGTTCTTGTATTTGGAGATAAAATCTTTTTGCTTTCAAGAAGAAAGATCTTGCTGACTGAAATAAGTTCATTGGATGAAAACCAACAAAAATTGACAAGAACCACGAAAAGTTCTTGTATTTTAAGATAAAATCTGACGCTATTAAAGAAAAAACGTCTCCCTCGCTGAAATATGTTCATTTGCTGAAAATCAACAAAACCACGAAAAGTTCTTGTATTTGAAGATAAAATCTTTTTGCTTTGAAGAAGAAAGATCGAGCTGACTGAAATAAGTTCATAAGATGAAAACCAACAAAAATTGAAAAGAACCACGAAAAGTTCTTGTATTTTAAGATAAAATCTTTTTGCTTTCAAGAAGAAAGATCCAGCTGACTGAAATAAGTTCATTGGAAGAAAACCAACAAAAATTGACAAGAACCACGAAAAGTTCTTGTATTTTAAGATAAAATCTGACGCTATTAAAGAAAAAACGTCTCCCTCGCTGAAATATGTTCATTTGCTGAAAATCAACAAAACCACGAAAAGTTCTTGTATTTGAAGATAAAATCTTTTTGCTTTGAAGAAAGATCTAGCTGACTGAAATAAGTTCATTTGATGAAAATCAACAAAAATTGACAAGAACCACGAAACGTTTTTGTATTTTAAGATAAAATCTGACGCTATTAAAGAAAAAACTTCTCCCTCGCTGAAATATGTTCATTTGCTGAAAACCAACAAAACCACGAAAAGTTCTTGTATTTGAAGATAAAATCTTTTTGCTTTGAAGAAGAAAGATCTGGCTGACTGAAATAAGTTCATTGGATGAAAACCAACAAAAATTGACAAGAACCACGAAAAGTTCTTGTATTTTAAGATAAAATCTGACGCTATTAAAGAAAAAACTTCTAGCTCGCTGAAATATGTTCATTTGCTGAAAATCAACAAAACCACGAAAAGTTCTTGTATTTGAAGATGAAATCTTTTTGCTTTAAAGAAGGAAGATCGAGCTGACTGAAATAAGTTCATAAGATGAAAACCAACAAAATTTGATTCGAACCACGAAAAGTTCTTGTATTTTAAGATAAAATCTGACGCTATTAAAGAAAAAACTTCTAGCTCGCTGAAATATGTTCATTTGCTGAAAATCAACAAAACCACGAAAAGTTCTTGTATTTGAAGATAAAATCTTTTTGCTTTGAAGAAGAAAGATCTAGCTGACTGAAATAAGTTCATAAGATGAAAACCAACAAAATTTGATTAGAACCACGAAATGTTCTTGTATTTTAAGATAAAATCTGACGCTATTAAAGAAAAAACTTCTCGCTCGCTGAAATATGTTCATTTGCTGAAAATCAACAAAACCACGAAAAGTTCTTGTATTTGAAGATAAAATCTTTTTGCTTTGAAGAAGAAAGATCTAGCTGACTGAAATAAGATCATTGGATGAAAACCAACAAAAATTGACAAGAACCACAAAAAGTTCTTGTATTTTAAGATAAAATCTGATGCTATTAAAGAAAAAACTTCTCCCTCGCTGAAATATGTTCATTTGCTGAAAATCAACAAAACCACGAAAAGTTCTTGTATTTGAAGATAAAATCTTTTTGCTTTGAAGAAAGATCGAGCTGACTGAAATAAGTTCATAAGATGAAAACCAACAAAAATTGACAAGAACCACGAAAAGTTCTTGTATTTTAAGATAAAATCTTTTTGCTTTCAAGAAGAAAGATCCAGCTGACTGAAATAAGTTCATTGGAAGAAAACCAACAAAAATTGACAAGAACCACGAAAAGTTCTTGTATTTTAAGATAAAATCTGACGCTATTAAAGAAAAAACGTCTCCCTCGCTGAAATATGTTCATTTGCTGAAAATCAACAAAACCACGAAAAGTTCTTGTATTTGAAGATAAAATCTTTTTGCTTTGAAGAAGAAAGATCCAGCTGACTGAAATAAGTTCATAAGATGAAAACCAACAAAATTTGATTAGAACCACGAAATGTTCTTGTATTTTAAGATAAAATCTGACGCTATTAAAGAAAAAACTTCTCGCTCGCTGAAATATGTTCATTTGCTGAAAATCAACAAAACCACGAAAAGTTCTTGTATTTGAAGATAAAATCTTTTTGCTTTGAAGAAGAAAGATCTAGCTGACTGAAATAAGATCATTGGATGAAAACCAACAAAAATTGACAAGAACCACAAAAAGTTCTTGTATTTTAAGATAAAATCTGATGCTATTAAAGAAAAAACTTCTCCCTCGCTGAAATATGTTCATTTGCTGAAAATCAACAAAACCACGAAAAGTTCTTGTATTTGAAGATAAAATCTTTTTGCTTTGAAGAAAGATCGAGCTGACTGAAATAAGTTCATAAGATGAAAACCAACAAAAATTGACAAGAACCACGAAAAGTTCTTGTATTTTAAGATAAAATCTTTTTGCTTTCAAGAAGAAAGATCCAGCTGACTGAAATAAGTTCATTGGAAGAAAACCAACAAAAATTGACAAGAACCACGAAAAGTTCTTGTATTTTAAGATAAAATCTGACGCTATTAAAGAAAAAACGTCTCCCTCGCTGAAATATGTTCATTTGCTGAAAATCAACAAAACCACGAAAAGTTCTTGTATTTGAAGATAAAATCTTTTTGCTTTGAAGAAGAAAGATCTAGCTGACTGAAATAAGTTCATTTGATGAAAATCAACAAAAATTGACAAGAACCACGAAAAGTTTTTGTATTTTAAGATAAAATCTGACGCTATTAAAGAAAAAACTTCTCCCTCGCTGAAATATGTTCATTTGCTGAAAACCAACAAAACCACGAAAAGTTCATGTATTTGAAGATAAAATCTTTTTGCTTTAAAGAAGAAAGATCGAGCTGACTGAAATAAGTTCATGAGATGAAAACGAACAAAAATTGACAAGAACCACGAAAAGTTCTTGTATTTTAAGATAAAATCTTACGCTTTTAAAGAAAAAACTTCTCGCTCGCTGAAATATGTTCATTTGCTGAAAATCAACAAAACCACGAAAAGTTCTTGTATTTGAAGATAAAATCTTTTTGCTTTGAAGAAGAAAGATCTAGCTGACTGAAATAAGTTCATAAGATGAAAACCAACAAAATTTGATTAGAACCACGAAATGTTCTTGTATTTTAAGATAAAATCTGACGCTATTAAAGAAAAAACTTCTCGCTCGCTGAAATATGTTCATTTGCTGAAAATCAACAAAACCACGAAAAGTTCTTGTATTTGAAGATAAAATCTGACGCTATTAAAGAAAAAACGTCTCCCTCGCTGAAATATGTTCATTTGCTGAAAATCAACAAAACCACGAAAAGTTCTTGTATTTGAAGATAAAATCTTTTTGCTTTGAAGAAGAAAGATCTGGCTGACTGTTATAAGTTCATTGGATGAAAACCAACAAAAATTGACAAGAACCACGAAAAGTTCTTGTATTTTAAGATAAAATCTGACGCTATAAAAGAAAAAACTTCTCCCTCGCTGAAATATGTTCATTTGCTGAAAATCAACAAAACCACGAAAAGTTCTTGTATTTGAAGATAAAATCTTTTTGCTTTGAAGAAGAAAGATCGAGCTGACTGAAATAAGTTAATAAGATGAAAACCAACAAAAATTGACAAGAACCACGAAAAGTTCTTGTATTTTAAGATAAAATCTTTTTGCTTTCAAGAAGAAAGATCCAGCTGACTGAAATAAGTTCATTGGATGAAAACCAACAAAAATTGACAAGAACCACGAAAAGTTCTTGTATTTTAAGATAAAATCTGACGCTATTAAAGAAAAAACGTCTCCCTCGCTGAAATATGTTCATTTGCTGAAAATCAACAAAACCACGAAAAGTTCTTGTATTTGAAGATAAAATCTTTTTGCTTTGAAGAAGAAAGATCTAGCTGACTGAAATAAGTTCATTTGATGAAAATCAACAAAAATTGACAAGAACCACGAAAAGTTTTTGTATTTTAAGATAAAATCTGACGCTATTAAAGAAAAAACTTCTCCCTCGCTGAAAGATGTTCATTTGCTGAAAACCAACAAAACCACGAAAAGTTCTTGTATTTGAAGATAAAATCTTTTTGCTTTGAAGAAGAAAGATCTGGCTGACTGAAATAAGTTCATTGGATGAAAACCAACAAAAATTGACAAGAACCACGAAAAGTTCTTGTATTTTAAGATAAAATCTGACGCTATTAAAGAAAAAACTTCTCCCTCGCTGAAATATGTTCATTTGCTGAAAATCAACAAAACCACGAAAAGTTCTTGTATTTGAAGATAAAATCTTTTTGCTTTAAAGAAGGAAGATCGAGCTGACTGAAATAAGTTCATAAGATGAAAACTAACAAAAATTGACAAGAACCACGAAAAGTTCTTGTATTTTAAGATAAAATCTTACGCTTTTAAAGAAAAAACTTCTCGCTCGCTGAAATATGTTCATTTGCTGAAAATCAACAAAACCACGAAAAGTTCTTGTATTTGAAGATAAAATCTTTTTGCTTTGAAGAAGAAAGATCTAGCTGACTGAAATAAGTTCATTGGATGAAAACCAACAAAAATTGACAAGAACCACGAAAAGTTCTTGTATTTTAAGATAAAATCTGATGCTATTAAAGAAAAAACTTCTCCCTCGCTGAAATATGTTCATTTGCTGAAAATCAACAAAACCACGAAAAGTTCTTGTATTTGAAGATAAAATCTTTTTGCTTTGAAGAAGAAAGATCTCGCTGACTGAAATAAGTTCATAAGATGAAAACTAACAAAAATTGACAAGAACCACAAAAAGTTCTTGTATTTTAAGATAAAATCTTACGCTATTGAAGAAAAAACTTCTAGCTCGCTGAAATATGTTCATTTGCTGAAAATCAACAAAACCACGAAAAGTTCTTGTATTTGAAGATAAAATCTTTTTGCTTTCAAGAAGAAAGATCTAGCTGACTGAAATAAGTTCATTGGATGAAAACCAACAAAAATTGACAAGAACCACGAAAAGTTCTTGTATTTTAAGATAAAATCTGACGCTATTAAAGAAAAAACGTCTCCCTCGCTGAAATATGTTCATTTGCTGAAAATCAACAAAACCACGAAAAGTTCTTGTATTTGAAGATAAAATCTTTTTGCTTTGAAGAAGAAAGATCTAGCTGACTGAAATAAGTTCATTTGCTGAAAATCAACAAAACCACGAAAAGTTCTTGTATTTGAAGATAAAATCTTTTTGCTTTGAAGAAGAAAGATCTGGCTGACTGTTATAAGTTCATTGGATGAAAACCAACAAAAATTGACAAGAACCACGAAAAGTTCTTGTATTTTAAGATAAAATCTGACGCTATTAAAGAAAAAACTTCTCCCTCGCTGAAAGATGTTCATTTGCTGAAAACCAACAAAACCACGAAAAGTTCTTGTATTTGAAGATAAAATCTTTTTGCTTTGAAGTAGAAAGATCTGGCTGACTGAAATAAGTTCATTGGATGAAAACCAACAAAAATTGACAATAACCACGAAAAGTTCTTGTATTTTAAGATAAAATCTGACGCTATTAAAGAAAAAACTTCTCCCTCGCTGAAATATGTTCATTTGCTGAAAATCAACAAAACCACGAAAAGTTCTTGTATTTGAAGATAAAATCTTTTTGCTTTAAAGAAGGAAGATCGAGCTGACTGAAATAAGTTCATAAGATGAAAACCAACAAAAATTGACAAGAACCACGAAAAGTTCTTGTATTTTAAGATAAAATCTTACGCTTTTAAAGAAAAAACTTCTCGCTCGCTGAAATATGTTCATTTGCTGAAAATCAACAAAACCACGAAAAGTTCTTGTATTTGAAGATAAAATCTTTTTGCTTTGAAGAAGAAAGATCTTGCTGACTGAAATAAGTTCATTGGATGAAAACCAACAAAAATTGACAAGAACCACGAAAAGTTCTTGTATTTTAAGATAAAATCTGATGCTATTAAAGAAAAAACTTCTCCCTCGCTGAAATATGTTCATTTGCTGAAAATCAACAAAACCACGAAAAGTTCTTGTATTTGAAGATAAAATCTTTTTGCTTTGAAGAAGAAAGATCTCGCTGACTGAAATAAGTTCATAAGATGAAAACTAACAAAAATTGACAAGAACCACAAAAAGTTCTTGTATTTTAAGATAAAATCTTACGCTATTGAAGAAAAAACTTCTAGCTCGCTGAAATATGTTCATTTGCTGAAAATCAACAAAACCACGAAAAGTTCATGTATTTGAAGATAAAATCTTTTTGCTTTAAAGAAGAAAGATCGAGCTGACTGAAATAAGTTCATAAGATGAAAACGAACAAAAATTGACAAGAACCACGAAAAGTTCTTGTATTTTAAGATAAAATCTTACGCTTTTAAAGAAAAAACTTCTCGCTCGCTGAAATATGTTCATTTGCTGAAAATCAACAAAACCACGAAAAGTTCTTGTATTTGAAGATAAAATCTTTTTGCTTTGAAGAAGAAAGATCTAGCTGACTGAAATAAGTTCATAAGATGAAAACCAACAAAATTTGATTAGAACCACGAAAAGTTCTTGTATTTTAAGATAAAATCTGACGCTATTAAAGAAAAAACTTCTCGCTCGCTGAAATATGTTCATTTGCTGAAAATCAACAAAACCACGAAAAGTTCTTGTATTTGAAGATAAAATCTGACGCTATTAAAGAAAAAACTTCTCCCTCGCTGAAATATGTTCATTTGCTGAAAATCAACAAAACCACGAAAAGTTCTTGTATTTGAAGATAAAATCTTTTTGCTTTGAAGAAGAAAGATCGAGCTGACTGAAATAAGTTAATAAGATGAAAACCAACAAAAATTGACAAGAACCACGAAAAGTTCTTGTATTTGAAGATAAAATCTTTTTGCTTTCAAGAAGAAAGATCCAGCTGACTGAAATAAGTTCATTGGATGAAAACCAACAAAAATTGACAAGAACCACGAAAAGTTCTTGTATTTTAAGATAAAATCTGACGCTATTAAAGAAAAAACGTCTCCCTCGCTGAAATATGTTCATTTGCTGAAAATCAACAAAACCACGAAAAGTTCTTGTATTTGAAGATAAAATCTTTTTGCTTTGAAGAAGAAAGATCTAGCTGACTGAAATAAGTTCATTTGATGAAAATCAACAAAAATTGACAAGAACCACGAAAAGTTTTTGTATTTTAAGATAAAATCTGACGCTATTAAAGAAAAAACTTCTCCCTCGCTGAAAGATGTTCATTTGCTGAAAACCAACAAAACCACGAAAAGTTCTTGTATTTGAAGATAAAATCTTTTTGCTTTGAAGAAGAAAGATCTGGCTGACTGAAATAAGTTCATTGGATGAAAACCAACAAAAATTGACAAGAACCACGAAAAGTTCTTGTATTTTAAGATAAAATCTGACGCTATTAAAGAAAAAACTTCTCCCTCGCTGAAATATGTTCATTTGCTGAAAATCAACAAAACCACGAAAAGTTCTTGTATTTGAAGATAAAATCTTTTTGCTTTAAAGAAGGAAGATCGAGCTGACTGAAATAAGTTCATAAGATGAAAACCAACAAAAATTGACAAGAACCACGAAAAGTTCTTGTATTTTAAGATAAAATCTTACGCTTTTAAAGAAAAAACTTCTCGCTCGCTGAAATATGTTCATTTGCTGAAAATCAACAAAACCACGAAAAGTTCTTGTATTTGAAGATAAAATCTTTTTGCTTTGAAGAAGAAAGATCTAGCTGACTGAAATAAGTTCATTGGATGAAAACCAACAAAAATTGACAAGAACCACGAAAAGTTCTTGTATTTTAAGATAAAATCTGATGCTATTAAAGAAAAAACGTCTCCCTCGCTGAAATATGTTCATTTGCTGAAAATCAACAAAACCACGAAAAGTTCTTGTATTTGAAGATAAAATCTTTTTGCTTTGAAGAAGAAAGATCTCGCTGACTGAAATAAGTTCATAAGATGAAAACTAACAAAAATTGACAAGAACCACAAAAAGTTCTTGTATTTTAAGATAAAATCTTACGCTATTGAAGAAAAAACTTCTAGCTCGCTGAAATATGTTCATTTGCTGAAAATCAACAAAACCACGAAAAGTTCTTGTATTTGAAGATAAAATCTTTTTGCTTTCAAGAAGAAAGATCTAGCTGACTGAAATAAGTTCATTGGATGAAAACCAACAAAAATTGACAAGAACCACGAAAAGTTCTTGTATTTTAAGATAAAATCTGACGCTATTAAAGAAAAAACGTCTCCCTCGCTGAAATATGTTCATTTGCTGAAAATCAACAAAACCACGAAAAGTTCTTGTATTTGAAGATAAAATCTTTTTGCTTTGAAGAAGAAAGATCTGGCTGACTGTTATAAGTTCATTGGATGAAAACCAACAAAAATTGACAAGAACCACGAAAAGTTCTTGTATTTTAAGATAAAATCTGACGCTATAAAAGAAAAAACTTCTCCCTCGCTGAAATATGTTCATTTGCTGAAAATCAACAAAACCACGAAAAGTTCTTGTATTTGAAGATAAAATCTTTTTGCTTTGAAGAAGAAAGATCGAGCTGACTGAAATAAGTTAATAAGATGAAAACCAACAAAAATTGACAAGAACCACGAAAAGTTCTTGTATTTGAAGATAAAATCTTTTTGCTTTCAAGAAGAAAGATCCAGCTGACTGAAATAAGTTCATTGGATGAAAACCAACAAAAATTGACAAGAACCACGAAAAGTTCTTGTATTTTAAGATAAAATCTGACGCTATTAAAGAAAAAACGTCTCCCTCGCTGAAATATGTTCATTTGCTGAAAATCAACAAAACCACGAAAAGTTCTTGTATTTGAAGATAAAATCTTTTTGCTTTGAAGAAGAAAGATCTAGCTGACTGAAATAAGTTCATTTGATGAAAATCAACAAAAATTGACAAGAACCACGAAAAGTTTTTGTATTTTAAGATAAAATCTGACGCTATTAAAGAAAAAACTTCTCCCTCGCTGAAAGATGTTCATTTGCTGAAAACCAACAAAACCACGAAAAGTTCTTGTATTTGAAGATAAAATCTTTTTGCTTTGAAGAAGAAAGATCTGGCTGACTGAAATAAGTTCATTGGATGAAAACCAACAAAAATTGACAAGAACCACGAAAAGTTCTTGTATTTTAAGATAAAATCTGACGCTATTAAAGAAAAAACTTCTCCCTCGCTGAAATATGTTCATTTGCTGAAAATCAACAAAACCACGAAAAGTTCTTGTATTTGAAGATAAAATCTTTTTGCTTTAAAGAAGGAAGATCGAGCTGACTGAAATAAGTTCATAAGATGAAAACCAACAAAAATTGACAAGAACCACGAAAAGTTCTTGTATTTTAAGATAAAATCTTACGCTTTTAAAGAAAAAACTTCTCGCTCGCTGAAATATGTTCATTTGCTGAAAATCAACAAAACCACGAAAAGTTCTTGTATTTGAAGATAAAATCTTTTTGCTTTGAAGAAGAAAGATCTAGCTGACTGAAATAAGTTCATTGGATGAAAACCAACAAAAATTGACAAGAACCACGAAAAGTTCTTGTATTTTAAGATAAAATCTGATGCTATTAAAGAAAAAACTTCTCCCTCGCTGAAATATGTTCATTTGCTGAAAATCAACAAAACCACGAAAAGTTCTTGTATTTGAAGATAAAATCTTTTTGCTTTGAAGAAGAAAGATCGCGCTGACTGAAATAAGTTCATAAGATGAAAACTAACAAAAATTGACAAGAACCACAAAAAGTTCTTGTATTTTAAGATAAAATCTTACGCTATTGAAGAAAAAACTTCTAGCTCGCTGAAATATGTTCATTTGCTGAAAATCAACAAAACCACGAAAAGTTCTTGTATTTGAAGATAAAATCTTTTTGCTTTCAAGAAGAAAGATCTAGCTGACTGAAATAAGTTCATTGGATGAAAACCAACAAAAATTGACAAGAACCACGAAAAGTTCTTGTATTTTAAGATAAAATCTGACGCTATTAAAGAAAAAACGTCTCCCTCGCTGAAATATGTTCATTTGCTGAAAATCAACAAAACCACGAAAAGTTCTTGTATTTGAAGATAAAATCTTTTTGCTTTGAAGAAGAAAGATCCAGCTGACTGAAATAAGTTCATTTGATGAAAATCAACAAAAATTGACAAGAACCACGAAAAGTTTTTGTATTTTGAGATAAAATCTGACGCTATTAAAGAAAAAACTTCTCCCTCGCTGAAATATGTTCATTTGCTGAAAATCAACAAAACCACGAAAAGTTCTTGTATTTGAAGATAAAATCTGACGCTATTAAAGAAAAAACGTCTCCCTCGCTGAAATATGTTCATTTGCTGAAAATCAACAAAACCACGAAAAGTTCTTGTATTTGAAGATAAAATCTTTTTGCTTTGAAGAAGAAAGATCTGGCTGACTGTTATAAGTTCATTGGATGAAAACCAACAAAAATTGACAAGAACCACGAAAACTTCTTGTATTTTAAGATAAAATCTGACGCTATTAAAGAAAAAACTTCTCCCTCGCTGAAAGATGTTCATTTGCTGAAAACCAACAAAACCACGAAAAGTTCTTGTATTTGAAGATAAAATCTTTTTGCTTTGAAGTAGAAAGATCTGGCTGACTGAAATAAGTTCATTGGATGAAAACCAACAAAAATTGACAATAACCACGAAAAGTTCTTGTATTTTAAGATAAAATCTGACGCTATTAAAGAAAAAACTTCTCCCTCGCTGAAATATGTTCATTTGCTGAAAATCAACAAAACCACGAAAAGTTCTTGTATTTGAAGATAAAATCTTTTTGCTTTAAAGAAGGAAGATCGAGCTGACTGAAATAAGTTCATAAGATGAAAACCAACAAAAATTGACAAGAACCACGAAAAGTTCTTGTATTTTAAGATAAAATCTTACGCTTTTAAAGAAAAAACTTCTCGCTCGCTGAAATATGTTCATTTGCTGAAAATCAACAAAACCACGAAAAGTTCTTGTATTTGAAGATAAAATCTTTTTGCTTTGAAGAAGAAAGATCTAGCTGACTGAAATAAGTTCATTGGATGAAAACCAAAAAAAATTGACAAGAACCACGAAAAGTTCTTGTATTTTAAGATAAAATCTGATGCTATTAAAGAAAAAACTTCTCCCTCGCTGAAATATGTTCATTTGCTGAAAATCAACAAAACCACGAAAAGTTCTTGTATTTGAAGATAAAATCTTTTTGCTTTGAAGAAGAAAGATCTCGCTGACTGAAATAAGTTCATAAGATGAAAACTAACAAAAATTGACAAGAACCACAAAAAGTTCTTGTATTTTAAGATAAAATCTTACGCTATTGAAGAAAAAACTTCTAGCTCGCTGAAATATGTTCATTTGCTGAAAATCAACAAAACCACGAAAAGTTCTTGTATTTGAAGATAAAATCTTTTTGCTTTCAAGAAGAAAGATCTTGCTGACTGAAATAAGTTCATTGGATGAAAACCAACAAAAATTGACAAGAACCACGAAAAGTTCTTGTTTTTTAAGATAAAATCTGACGCTATGAAAGAAAAAACTTCTCCCTTGCTGAAATATGTTCATTTGTTGAAAATCAACAAAACCACGAAAAGTTCTTGTATTTGAAGATAAAATCTTTTTGCTTTGAAGAAGAAAGATCTAGCTGACTGAAATAAGTTCATAAGATGAAAACTAACAAAAATTGACAAGAACCACGAAAAGTTCTTGTATTTTAAGATAAAATCTTACGCGAATGAAGAAAAAACTTCTAGCACGCTGAAATGTGTTCATTTGCTGAAAATCAACAAAACCACGAAAAGTTCTTGTATTTGAAGATAAAATCTTTTTGCTTTCAAGAAGAAAGATCTGGCTGACTGAAATAAGTTCATTGGATGAAAACCAACAAAAATTGACAAGAACCACGAAAAGTTCTTGTATTTTAAGATAAAATCTGACGCTATTAAAGAAAAAACGTCTCCCTCGCTGAAATATGTTCATTTGCTGAAAATCAACAAAACCACGAAAAGTTCTTGTATTTGAAGATAAAATCTTTTTGCTTTGAAGAAGAAAGATCTAGCTGACTGAAATAAGTTCATTTGATGAAAATCAACAAAAATTGACAAGAACCACGAAAAGTTTTTGTATTTTAAGATAAAATCTGACGCTATTAAAGAAAAAACTTCTCCCTCGCTGAAATATGTTCATTTGCTGAAAATCAACAAAACCACGAAAAGTTCTTGTATTTGAAGATAAAATCTGACGCTATTAAAGAAAAAACGTCTCCCTCGCTGAAATATGTTCATTTGCTGAAAATCAACAAAACCACGAAAAGTTCTTGTATTTGAAGATAAAATCTTTTTGCTTTGAAGAAGAAAGATCTGGCTGACTGTTATGAGTTCATTGGATGAAAACCAACAAAAATTGACAAGAACCACGAAAAGTTCTTGTATTTTAAGATAAAATCTGACGCTATTAAAGAAAAAACTTCTCCCTCGCTGAAAGATGTTCATTTGCTGAAAACCAACAAAACCACGAAAAGTTCTTGTATTTGAAGATAAAATCTTTTTGCTTTGAAGTAGAAAGATCTGGCTGACTGAAATAAGTTCATTGGATGAAAACCAACAAAAATTGACAATAACCACGAAAAGTTCTTGTATTTTAAGATAAAATCTGACGCTATTAAAGAAAAAACTTCTCCCTCGCTGAAATATGTTCATTTGCTGAAAATCAACAAAACCACGAAAAGTTCTTGTATTTGAAGATAAAATCTTTTTGCTTTAAAGAAGGAAGATCGAGCTGACTGAAATAAGTTCATAAGATGAAAACCAACAAAAATTGACAAGAACCACGAAAAGTTCTTGTATTTTAAGATAAAATCTTACGCTTTTAAAGAAAAAACTTCTCGCTCGCTGAAATATGTTCATTTGCTGAAAATCAACAAAACCACGAAAAGTTCTTGTATTTGAAGATAAAATCTTTTTGCTTTGAAGAAGAAAGATCTTGCTGACTGAAATAAGTTCATTGGATGAAAACCAACAAAAATTGACAAGAACCACGAAAAGTTCTTGTATTTTAAGATAAAATCTGATGCTATTAAAGAAAAAACTTCTCCCTCGCTGAAATATGTTCATTTGCTGAAAATCAACAAAACCACGAAAAGTTCTTGTATTTGAAGATAAAATCTTTTTGCTTTGAAGAAGAAAGATCTCGCTGACTGAAATAAGTTCATAAGATGAAAACTAACAAAAATTGACAAGAACCACAAAAAGTTCTTGTATTTTAAGATAAAATCTTACGCTATTGAAGAAAAAACTTCTAGCTCGCTGAAATATGTTCATTTGCTGAAAATCAACAAAACCACGAAAAGTTCATGTATTTGAAGATAAAATCTTTTTGCTTTAAAGAAGAAAGATCGAGCTGACTGAAATAAGTTCATAAGATGAAAACGAACAAAAATTGACAAGAACCACGAAAAGTTCTTGTATTTTAAGATAAAATCTTACGCTTTTAAAGAAAAAACTTCTCGCTCGCTGAAATATGTTCATTTGCTGAAAATCAACAAAACCACGAAAAGTTCTTGTATTTGAAGATAAAATCTTTTTGCTTTGAAGAAGAAAGATCTAGCTGACTGAAATAAGTTCATAAGATGAAAACCAACAAAATTTGATTAGAACCACGAAAAGTTCTTGTATTTTAAGATAAAATCTGACGCTATTAAAGAAAAAACTTCTCGCTCGCTGAAATATGTTCATTTGCTGAAAATCAACAAAACCACGAAAAGTTCTTGTATTTGAAGATAAAATCTGACGCTATTAAAGAAAAAACTTCTCCCTCGCTGAAATATGTTCATTTGCTGAAAATCAACAAAACCACGAAAAGTTCTTGTATTTGAAGATAAAATCTTTTTGCTTTGAAGAAGAAAGATCGAGCTGACTGAAATAAGTTAATAAGATGAAAACCAACAAAAATTGACAAGAACCACGAAAAGTTCTTGTATTTGAAGATAAAATCTTTTTGCTTTCAAGAAGAAAGATCCAGCTGACTGAAATAAGTTCATTGGATGAAAACCAACAAAAATTGACAAGAACCACGAAAAGTTCTTGTATTTTAAGATAAAATCTGACGCTATTAAAGAAAAAACGTCTCCCTCGCTGAAATATGTTCATTTGCTGAAAATCAACAAAACCACGAAAAGTTCTTGTATTTGAAGATAAAATCTTTTTGCTTTGAAGAAGAAAGATCTAGCTGACTGAAATAAGTTCATTTGATGAAAATCAACAAAAATTGACAAGAACCACGAAAAGTTTTTGTATTTTAAGATAAAATCTGACGCTATTAAAGAAAAAACTTCTCCCTCGCTGAAAGATGTTCATTTGCTGAAAACCAACAAAACCACGAAAAGTTCTTGTATTTGAAGATAAAATCTTTTTGCTTTGAAGAAGAAAGATCTGGCTGACTGAAATAAGTTCATTGGATGAAAACCAACAAAAATTGACAAGAACCACGAAAAGTTCTTGTATTTTAAGATAAAATCTGACGCTATTAAAGAAAAAACTTCTCCCTCGCTGAAATATGTTCATTTGCTGAAAATCAACAAAACCACGAAAAGTTCTTGTATTTGAAGATAAAATCTTTTTGCTTTAAAGAAGGAAGATCGAGCTGACTGAAATAAGTTCATAAGATGAAAACCAACAAAAATTGACAAGAACCACGAAAAGTTCTTGTATTTTAAGATAAAATCTTACGCTTTTAAAGAAAAAACTTCTCGCTCGCTGAAATATGTTCATTTGCTGAAAATCAACAAAACCACGAAAAGTTCTTGTATTTGAAGATAAAATCTTTTTGCTTTGAAGAAGAAAGATCTAGCTGACTGAAATAAGTTCATTGGATGAAAACCAACAAAAATTGACAAGAACCACGAAAAGTTCTTGTATTTTAAGATAAAATCTGATGCTATTAAAGAAAAAACTTCTCCCTCGCTGAAATATGTTCATTTGCTGAAAATCAACAAAACCACGAAAAGTTCTTGTATTTGAAGATAAAATCTTTTTGCTTTGAAGAAGAAAGATCTCGCTGACTGAAATAAGTTCATAAGATGAAAACTAACAAAAATTGACAAGAACCACAAAAAGTTCTTGTATTTTAAGATAAAATCTTACGCTATTGAAGAAAAAACTTCTAGCTCGCTGAAATATGTTCATTTGCTGAAAATCAACAAAACCACGAAAAGTTCTTGTATTTGAAGATAAAATCTTTTTGCTTTCAAGAAGAAAGATCTTGCTGACTGAAATAAGTTCATTGGATGAAAACCAACAAAAATTGACAAGAACCACGAAAAGTTCTTGTATTTTAAGATAAAATCTGACGCTATTAAAGAAAAAACGTCTCCCTCGCTGAAATATGTTCATTTGCTGAAAATCAACAAAACCACGAAAAGTTCTTGTATTTGAAGATAAAATCTTTTTGCTTTGAAGAAGAAAGATCTGGCTGACTGTTATAAGTTCATTGGATGAAAACCAACAAAAATTGACAAGAACCACGAAAAGTTCTTGTATTTTAAGATAAAATCTGACGCTATAAAAGAAAAAACTTCTCCCTCGCTGAAATATGTTCATTTGCTGAAAATCAACAAAACCACGAAAAGTTCTTGTATTTGAAGATAAAATCTTTTTGCTTTGAAGAAGAAAGATCGAGCTGACTGAAATAAGTTAATAAGATGAAAACCAACAAAAATTGACAAGAACCACGAAAAGTTCTTGTATTTGAAGATAAAATCTTTTTGCTTTCAAGAAGAAAGATCCAGCTGACTGAAATAAGTTCATTGGATGAAAACCAACAAAAATTGACAAGAACCACGAAAAGTTCTTGTATTTTAAGATAAAATCTGACGCTATTAAAGAAAAAACGTCTCCCTCGCTGAAATATGTTCATTTGCTGAAAATCAACAAAACCACGAAAAGTTCTTGTATTTGAAGATAAAATCTTTTTGCTTTGAAGAAGAAAGATCTAGCTGACTGAAATAAGTTCATTTGATGAAAATCAACAAAAATTGACAAGAACCACGAAAAGTTTTTGTATTTTAAGATAAAATCTGACGCTATTAAAGAAAAAACTTCTCCCTCGCTGAAAGATGTTCATTTGCTGAAAACCAACAAAACCACGAAAAGTTCTTGTATTTGAAGATAAAATCTTTTTGCTTTGAAGAAGAAAGATCTGGCTGACTGAAATAAGTTCATTGGATGAAAACCAACAAAAATTGACAAGAACCACGAAAAGTTCTTGTATTTTAAGATAAAATCTGACGCTATTAAAGAAAAAACTTCTCCCTCGCTGAAATATGTTCATTTGCTGAAAATCAACAAAACCACGAAAAGTTCTTGTATTTGAAGATAAAATCTTTTTGCTTTAAAGAAGGAAGATCGAGCTGACTGAAATAAGTTCATAAGATGAAAACCAACAAAAATTGACAAGAACCACGAAAAGTTCTTGTATTTTAAGATAAAATCTTACGCTTTTAAAGAAAAAACTTCTCGCTCGCTGAAATATGTTCATTTGCTGAAAATCAACAAAACCACGAAAAGTTCTTGTATTTGAAGATAAAATCTTTTTGCTTTGAAGAAGAAAGATCTAGCTGACTGAAATAAGTTCATTGGATGAAAACCAACAAAAATTGACAAGAACCACGAAAAGTTCTTGTATTTTAAGATAAAATCTGATGCTATTAAAGAAAAAACTTCTCCCTCGCTGAAATATGTTCATTTGCTGAAAATCAACAAAACCACGAAAAGTTCTTGTATTTGAAGATAAAATCTTTTTGCTTTGAAGAAGAAAGATCTCGCTGACTGAAATAAGTTCATAAGATGAAAACTAACAAAAATTGACAAGAACCACAAAAAGTTCTTGTATTTTAAGATAAAATCTTACGCTATTGAAGAAAAAACTTCTAGCTCGCTGAAATATGTTCATTTGCTGAAAATCAACAAAACCACGAAAAGTTCTTGTATTTGAAGATAAAATCTTTTTGCTTTCAAGAAGAAAGATCTAGCTGACTGAAATAAGTTCATTGGATGAAAACCAACAAAAATTGACAAGAACCACGAAAAGTTCTTGTATTTTAAGATAAAATCTGACGCTATTAAAGAAAAAACGTCTCCCTCGCTGAAATATGTTCATTTGCTGAAAATCAACAAAACCACGAAAAGTTCTTGTATTTGAAGATAAAATCTTTTTGCTTTGAAGAAGAAAGATCCAGCTGACTGAAATAAGTTCATTTGATGAAAATCAACAAAAATTGACAAGAACCACGAAAAGTTTTTGTATTTTAAGATAAAATCTGACGCTATTAAAGAAAAAACTTCTCCCTCGCTGAAATATGTTCATTTGCTGAAAATCAACAAAACCACGAAAAGTTCTTGTATTTGAAGATAAAATCTGACGCTATTAAAGAAAAAACGTCTCCCTCGCTGAAATATGTTCATTTGCTGAAAATCAACAAAACCACGAAAAGTTCTTGTATTTGAAGATAAAATCTTTTTGCTTTGAAGAAGAAAGATCTGGCTGACTGTTATAAGTTCATTGGATGAAAACCAACAAAAATTGACAAGAACCACGAAAACTTCTTGTATTTTAAGATAAAATCTGACGCTATTAAAGAAAAAACTTCTCCCTCGCTGAAAGATGTTCATTTGCTGAAAACCAACAAAACCACGAAAAGTTCTTGTATTTGAAGATAAAATCTTTTTGCTTTGAAGTAGAAAGATCTGGCTGACTGAAATAAGTTCATTGGATGAAAACCAACAAAAATTGACAATAACCACGAAAAGTTCTTGTATTTTAAGATAAAATCTGACGCTATTAAAGAAAAAACTTCTCCCTCGCTGAAATATGTTCATTTGCTGAAAATCAACAAAACCACGAAAAGTTCTTGTATTTGAAGATAAAATCTTTTTGCTTTAAAGAAGGAAGATCGAGCTGACTGAAATAAGTTCATAAGATGAAAACCAACAAAAATTGACAAGAACCACGAAAAGTTCTTGTATTTTAAGATAAAATCTTACGCTTTTAAAGAAAAAACTTCTCGCTCGCTGAAATATGTTCATTTGCTGAAAATCAACAAAACCACGAAAAGTTCTTGTATTTGAAGATAAAATCTTTTTGCTTTGAAGAAGAAAGATCTAGCTGACTGAAATAAGTTCATTGGATGAAAACCAAAAAAAATTGACAAGAACCACGAAAAGTTCTTGTATTTTAAGATAAAATCTGATGCTATTAAAGAAAAAACTTCTCCCTCGCTGAAATATGTTCATTTGCTGAAAATCAACAAAACCACGAAAAGTTCTTGTATTTGAAGATAAAATCTTTTTGCTTTGAAGAAGAAAGATCTCGCTGACTGAAATAAGTTCATAAGATGAAAACTAACAAAAATTGACAAGAACCACAAAAAGTTCTTGTATTTTAAGATAAAATCTTACGCTATTGAAGAAAAAACTTCTAGCTCGCTGAAATATGTTCATTTGCTGAAAATCAACAAAACCACGAAAAGTTCTTGTATTTGAAGATAAAATCTTTTTGCTTTCAAGAAGAAAGATCTTGCTGACTGAAATAAGTTCATTGGATGAAAACCAACAAAAATTGACAAGAACCACGAAAAGTTCTTGTTTTTTAAGATAAAATCTGACGCTATGAAAGAAAAAACTTCTCCCTTGCTGAAATATGTTCATTTGTTGAAAATCAACAAAACCACGAAAAGTTCTTGTATTTGAAGATAAAATCTTTTTGCTTTGAAGAAGAAAGATCTAGCTGACTGAAATAAGTTCATAAGATGAAAACTAACAAAAATTGACAAGAACCACGAAAAGTTCTTGTATTTTAAGATAAAATCTTACGCGAATGAAGAAAAAACTTCTAGCACGCTGAAATGTGTTCATTTGCTGAAAATCAACAAAACCACGAAAAGTTCTTGTATTTGAAGATAAAATCTTTTTGCTTTCAAGAAGAAAGATCTGGCTGACTGAAATAAGTTCATTGGATGAAAACCAACAAAAATTGACAAGAACCACGAAAAGTTCTTGTATTTTAAGATAAAATCTGACGCTATTAAAGAAAAAACGTCTCCCTCGCTGAAATATGTTCATTTGCTGAAAATCAACAAAACCACGAAAAGTTCTTGTATTTGAAGATAAAATCTTTTTGCTTTGAAGAAGAAAGATCTAACTGACTGAAATAAGTTCATTTGATGAAAATCAACAAAAATTGACAAGAACCACGAAAAGTTTTTGTATTTTAAGATAAAATCTGACGCTATTAAAGAAAAAACTTCTCCCTCGCTGAAATATGTTCATTTGCTGAAAATCAACAAAACCACGAAAAGTTCTTGTATTTGAAGATAAAATCTTTTTGCTTTGAAGAAGAAAGATCGAGCTGACTGAAATAAGTTCATAAGATGAAAACCAACAAAAATTGAAAAGAACCACGAAAAGTTCTTGTATTTTAAGATAAAATCTTTTTGCTTTCAAGAAGAAAGATCCAGCTGACTGAAATAAGTTCATTGGAAGAAAACCAACAAAAATTGAAAAGAACCACGAAAAGTTCTTGTATTTTAAGATAAAATCTCACGCTATTAAAGAAAAAACGTCTCCCTCGCTGAAATATGTTCATTTGCTGAAAATCAACAAAACCACGAAAAGTTCTTGTATTTGAAGATAAAATCTTTTTGCTTTGAAGAAAGATCTAGCTGACTGAAATAAGTTCATTTGATGAAAATCAACAAAAATTGACAAGAACCACGAAAAGTTTTTGTATTTTAAGATAAAATCTGACGCTATTAAAGAAAAAACTTCTCCCTCGCTGAAATATGTTCATTTGCTGAAAACCAACAAAACCACGAAAAGTTCATGTATTTGAAGATAAAATCTTTTTGCTTTGAAGAAGAAAGATCTGGCTGACTGAAATAAGTTCATTGGATGAAAACCAACAAAAATTGACAATAACCACGAAAAGTTCTTGTATTTTAAGATAAAATCTGACGCTATTAAAGAAAAAACTTCTCCCTCGCTGAAATATGTTCATTTGCTGAAAATCAACAAAACCACGAAAAGTTCTTGTATTTGAAGATGAAATCTTTTTGCTTTAAAGAAGGAAGATCGAGCTGACTGAAATAAGTTCATAAGATGAAAACCAACAAAAATTGACAAGAACCACGAAAAGTTCTTGTATTTTAAGATAAAATCTTACGCTTTTAAATAAAAAACTTCTCGCTCGCTGAAATATGTTCATTTGCTGAAAATCAACAAAACCACGAAAAGTTCTTGTATTTGAAGATAAAATCTTTTTGCTTTGAAGAAGAAAGATCTAGCTGACTGAAATAAGTTCATAAGATGAAAACCAACAAAATTTGATTCGAAACACGAAAAGTTCTTGTATTTTAAGATAAAATCTGACGCTATTAAAGAAAAAACTTCTCCCTCGCTGAAATATGTTCATTTGCTGAAAATCAACAAAACCACGAAAAGTTCTTGTATTTGAAGATAAAATCTTTTTGCTTTGAAGAAGAAAGATCGAGCTGACTGAAATAAGATCATAAGATGAAAACCAACAAAAATTGAAAAGAACCACGAAAAGTTCTTGTATTTTAAGATAAAATCTTACGCTATTAAAGAAAAAACTTCTCCCTCGCTGAAATATGTTCATTTGCTGAAAATCAACAAAACCACGAAAAGTTCTTGTATTTGAAGATAAAATCTTTTTGCTTTGAAGAAGAAAGATCTGGCTGACTGAAATAAGGTCATTGGATGAAAACCAACAAAAATTGACAAGAACCACGAAAAGTTCTTGTATTTTAAGATAAAATCTGACGCTATTAAAGAAAAAACTTCTCCCTCGCTGAAATATGTTCATTTGCTGAAAATCAACAAAACCACGAAAAGTTCTTGTATTTGAAGATAAAATCTTTTTGTTTTGAAGAAGAAAGATCTAGCTGACTGAAATAAGTTCATAAGATGAAAACCAACAAAATTTGATTAGAACCACGAAAGGTTCTTGTATTTTAAGATAAAATCTGACGCTATGAAAGAAAAAACTTCTCCCTTGCTGAAATATGTTCATTTGCTGAAAATCAACAAAACCACGAAAAGTTCTTGTATTTGAAGATAAAATCTTTTTGCTTTGAAGAAGAAATATCTAGCTGACTGAAATAAGTTCATCAGATGAAAACTAACAAAAATTGACAAGAACCACGAAAAGTTCTTGTATTTTAAGATAAAATCTTACGCGAATGAAGAAAAAACTTCTAGCACGCTGAAATGTGTTCATTTGCTGAAAATCAACAAAACCACGAAAAGTTCTTGTATTTGAAGATAAAATCTTTTTGCTTTCAAGAAGAAAGATCTGGCTGACTGAAATAAGTTCATTGGATGAAAACCAACAAAAATTGACAAGAACCACGAAAAGTTCTTGTATTTTAAGATAAAATCTGACGCTATTAAAGAAAAAACGTCTCCCTCGCTGAAATATGTTCATTTGCTGAAAATCAACAAAACCACGAAAAGTTCTTGTATTTGAAGATAAAATCGTTTTGCTTTGAAGAAGAAAGATCTAGCTGACTGAAATAAGTTCATTTGATGAAAATCAACAAAAATTGACAAGAACCACGAAAAGTTTTTGTATTTTAAGATAAAATCTGACGCTATTAAAGAAAAAACTTCTCCCTCGCTGAAATATGTTCATTTGCTGAAAATCAACAAAACCACGAAAAGTTCTTGTATTTGAAGATAAAATCTTTTTGCTTTGAAGAAGAAAGATCGAGCTGACTGAAATAAGTTCATAAGATGAAAACCAACAAAAATTGAAAAGAACCACGAAAAGTTCTTGTATTTTAAGATAAAATCTTTTTGCTTTCAAGAAGAAAGATCCAGCTGACTGAAATAAGTTGATTGGAAGAAAACCAACAAAAATTGAAAAGAACCACGAAAAGTTCTTGTATTTTAAGATAAAATCTGACGCTATTAAAGAAAAAACGTCTCCCTCGCTGAAATATGTTCATTTGCTGAAAATCAACAAAACCACGAAAAGTTCTTGTATTTGAAGATAAAATCTTTTTGCTTTGAAGAAAGATCTAGCTGACTGAAATAAGTTCATTTGATGAAAATCAACAAAAATTGACAAGAACCACGAAAAGTTTTTGTATTTTAAGATAAAATCTGACGCTATTAAAGAAAAAACTTCTCCCTCGCTGAAATATGTTCATTTGCTGAAAACCAAGAAAACCACGAAAAGTTCATGTATTTGAAGATAAAATCTTTTTGCTTTGAAGAAGAAAGATCTGGCTGACTGAAATAAGTTCATTGGATGAAAACCAACAAAAATTGACAAGAACCACGAAAAGTTCTTGTATTTTAAGATAAAATCTGACGCTATTAAAGAAAAAACTTCTCCCTCGCTGAAATATGTTCATTTGCTGAAAATCAACAAAACCACGAAAAGTTCTTGTATTTGAAGATGAAATCTTTTTGCTTTAAAGAAGGAAGATCGAGCTGACTGAAATAAGTTCATAAGATGAAAACCAACAAAAATTGACAAGAACCACGAAAAGTTCTTGTATTTTAAGATAAAATCTTACGCTTTTAAATAAAAAACTTCTCGCTCGCTGAAATATGTTCATTTGCTGAAAATCAACAAAACCACGAAAAGTTCTTGTATTTGAAGATAAAATCTTTTTGATTTGAAGAAGAAAGATCTAGCTGACTGAAATAAGTTCATAAGATGAAAACCAACAAAATTTGATTCGAACCACGAAAAGTTCTTGTATTTTAAGATAAAATCTGACGCTATTAAAGAAAAAACTTCTCCCTCGCTGAAATATGTTCATTTGCTGAAAATCAACAAAACCACGAAAAGTTCTTGTATTTGAAGATAAAATCTTTTTGCTTTGAAGAAGAAAGATCGAGCTGACTGAAATAAGTTCATAAGATGAAAACCAACAAAAATTGAAAAGAACCACGAAAAGTTCTTGTATTTTAAGATAAAATCTTTTTGCTTTCAAGAAGAAAGATCCAGCTGACTGAAATAAGTTCATTGGAAGAAAACCAACAAAAATTGACAAGAACCACGAAAAGTTCTTGTATTTTAAGATAAAATCTGACGCTATTAAAGAAAAAACGTCTCACTCGCTGAAATATGTTCATTTGCTGAAAATCAACAAAACCACAAAAAGTTCTTGTATTTGAAGATAAAATCTTTTTGCTTTGAAGAAAGATCTAGCTGACTGAAATAAGTTCATTTGATGAAAATCAACAAAAATTGACAAGAACCACGAAAAGTTTTTGTATTTTAAGATAAAATCTGACGCTATTAAAGAAAAAACTTCTCCCTCGCTGAAATATGTTCATTTGCTGAAAACCAACAAAACCACGAAAAGTTCTTGTATTTGAAGATAAAATCTTTTTGCTTTGAAGAAGAAAGATCTGGCTGACTGAAATAAGTTCATTGGATGAAAACCAACAAAAATTGACAAGAACCACGAAAAGTTCTTGTATTTTAAGATAAAATCTGACGCTATTAAAGAAAAAACTTCTCCCTCGCTGAAATATGTTCATTTGCTGAAAATCAACAAAACCACGAAAAGTTCTTGTATTTGAAGATGAAATCTTTTTGCTTTAAAGAAGGAAGATCGAGCTGACTGAAATAAGTTCATAAGATGAAAACCAACAAAAATTGACAAGAACCACGAAAAGTTCTTGTATTTTAAGATAAAATCTTACGCTTTTAAATAAAAAACTTCTCGCTCGCTGAAATATGTTCATTTGCTGAAAATCAACAAAACCACGAAAAGTTCTTGTATTTGAAGATAAAATCTTTTTGCTTTGAAGAAGAAAGATCTAGCTGACTGAAATAAGTTCATAAGATGAAAACCAACAAAATTTGATTCGAACCACGAAAAGTTCTTGTATTTTAAGATAAAATCTGACACTATTAAAGAAAAAACTTCTAGCTCGCTGAAATATGTTCATTTGCTGAAAATCAACAAAACCACGAAAAGTTCTTGTATTTGAAGATAAAATCTTTTTGCTTTGAAGAAGAAAGATCTAGCTGACTGAAATAAGTTCATTGGATGAAAACCAACAAAAATTGACAAGAACAACGAAAAGTTCTTGTATTTTAAGATAAAATCTGACGCTATTAAAGAAAAAACTTCTCCCTCGCTGAAATATGTTCATTTGCTGAAAATCAACAAAACCACGAAAAGTTCTTGTATTTGAAGATAAAATCTTTTTGCTTTGAAGAAGAAACATCTAGCTGACTGAAATAAGTTCATAAGATGAAAACTAACAAAAATTGACAAGAACCACGAAAAGTTCTTGTATTTTAAGATAAAATCTTACGCTATTGAAGAAAAAACTTCTAGCTCGCTGAAATATGTTCATTTGCTGAAAATCAACAAAACCACGAAAAGTTCTTGTATTTGAAGATAAAATCTTTTTGCTTTCAAGAAGAAAGATCTTGCTGACTGAAATAAGTTCATTGGATGAAAACCAACAAAAATTGACAAGAACCACGAAAAGTTCTTGTATTTTAAGATAAAATCTGACGCTATTAAAGAAAAAACTTCTCCCTCGCTGAAATATGTTCATTTGCTGAAAATCAACTAAACCACGAAAAGTTCTTGTATTTGAAGATAAAATCTTTTTGCTTTGAAGAAGAAAGATCTAGCTGACTGAAATAAGTTCATTTGATGAAAATCAACAAAAATTGACAAGAACCACGAAAAGTTTTTGTATTTTAAGATAAAATCTTACGCTATTAAAGAAAAAACTTCTCCCTCGCTGAAATATGTTCATTTGCTGAAAATCAACAAAACCACGAAAAGTTCTTGTATTTGAAGATAAAATCTTTTTGCTTTGAAGAAGAAAGATCTGGCTGACTGAAATAAGTTCATTGGATGAAAACCAACAAAAATTGACAAGAACCACGAAAAGTTCTTGTATTTTAAGATAAAATCTGACGCTATTAAAGAAAAAACTTCTCCCTCGCTGAAATATGTTCATTTGCTGAAAATCAACAAAACCACGAAAAGTATTTGTATTTGAAGATAAAATCTTTTTGCTTTGAAGAAGAAAGATCTAGCTGACTGAAATAAGTTCATAAGATGAAAACCAACAAAAATTGACAAGAACCACGAAAAGTTCTTGTATTTTAAGATAAAATCTGACGCTATTAAAGAAAAAACTTCTCCCTCGCTGAAATATGTTCATTTGCTGAAAATCAACAAAACCACGAAAAGTTCTTGTATGTGAAGATAAAATCTTTTTGCTTTCAAGAAGAAAGATCTTGCTGACTGAAATAAGTTCATTGGATGAAAATCAACAAAACCACGAAAAGTTCTTGTATTTGAAGATAAAATATTTTGCTTTCAAGAAGAAAGATCTTGCTGACTGAAATAAGTTCATTGGATGAAAAGCAACAAAAATTGACAAGAACCACGAAAAGTTCTTGTATTTTAAGCTAAAATCTGACGCTATGAAAGAAAAAACTTCTCGCTCGCTGAAATATGTTCATTTGCTGAAAATCAACAAAACCACGAAAAGTTCTTGTATTTGAAGATAAAATCTTTTTGCTTTGAAGAAGAAAGATCTGGCTGACTGAAATAAGTTCATTGGATGAAAGCCAACAGAAATTGACAAGAACCACGAAAAGTTCTTGTATTTTAAGATAAAATCTGACGCGATTCAAGAAAAAACTTCTCCCTCGCTGAAATATGTTCATTTGCTGAAAATCAACAAAACCACAAAAAGTTCTTGTATTTGAAGATAAAATCTTTTTGCTTTGAAGAAGAAAGATCGAGCTGACTGAAATAAGTTCATAAGATGAAAACCAACAAAAATTGACAAGAACCACGAAAAGTTCTTGTATTTTAAGATAAAATCTTACGCTTTTAAAGAAAAAACTTCTCGCTCGCTGAAATATGTTCATTTGCTGAAAATCAACAAAACCACGAAAAGTTCTTGTATTTGAAGATAAAATCTTTTTGCTTTGAAGAAGAAAGATCTAGCTGACTGAAATAAGTTCATGGGATGAAAACCAACAAAAATTGACAAGAACCACGAAAAGTTCTTGTATTTTAAGATAAAATCTGACGCTATTAAAGAAAAAACTTCTCCCTCGCTGAAATATGTTCATTTGCTGAAAATCAACAAAACCACGAAAAGTTCTTGTATTTGAAGATGAAATCTTTTTGCTTTAAAGAAGGAAGATCGAGCTGACTGAAATAAGTTCATAAGATGAAAACCAACAAAAATTGACAAGAACCACGAAAAGTTCTTGTATTTTAAGATAAAATCTTACGCTTTTAAATAAAAAACTTCTCGCTCGCTGAAATATGTTCATTTGCTGAAAATCAACAAAACCACGAAAAGTTCTTGTATTTGAAGATAAAATCTTTTTGCTTTGAAGAAGAAAGATCTAGCTGACTGAAATAAGTTCATAAGATGAAAACCAACAAAATTTGATTCGAACCACGAAAAGTTCTTGTATTTTAAGATAAAATCTGACACTATTAAAGAAAAAACTTCTCGCTCGCTGAAATATGTTCATTTGCTGAAAATCAACAAAACCACGAAAAGTTCTTGTATTTGAAGATAAAATCTTTTTGCTTTGAAGAAGAAAGATCTAGCTGACTGAAATAAGTTCATTGGATGAAAACCAACAAAAATTGACAAGAACAACGAAAAGTTCTTGTATTTTAAGATAAAATCTGACGCTATTAAAGAAAAAACTTCTCCCTCGCTGAAATATGTTCATTTGCTGAAAATCAACAAAACCACGAAAAGTTCTTGTATTTGAAGATAAAATCTTTTTGCTTTGAAGAAGAAACATCTAGCTGACTGAAATAAGTTCATAAGATGAAAACTAACAAAAATTGACAAGAACCACGAAAAGTTCTTGTATTTTAAGATAAAATCTTACGCTATTGAAGAAAAAACTTCTAGCTCGCTGAAATATGTTCATTTGCTGAAAATCAACAAAACCACGAAAAGTTCTTGTATTTGAAGATAAAATCTTTTTGCTTTCAAGAAGAAAGATCTTGCTGACTGAAATAAGTTCATTGGATGAAAACCAACAAAAATTGACAAGAACCACGAAAAGTTCTTGTATTTTAAGATAAAATCTGACGCTATTAAAGAAAAAACTTCTCCCTCGCTGAAATATGTTCATTTGCTGAAAATCAACTAAACCACGAAAAGTTCTTGTATTTGAAGATAAAATCTTTTTGCTTTGAAGAAGAAAGATCTAGCTGACTGAAATAAGTTCATTTGATGAAAATCAACAAAAATTGACAAGAACCACGAAAAGTTTTTGTATTTTAAGATAAAATCTTACGCTATTAAAGAAAAAACTTCTCCCTCGCTGAAATATGTTCATTTGCTGAAAATCAACAAAACCACGAAAAGTTCTTGTATTTGAAGATAAAATCTTTTTGCTTTGAAGAAGAAAGATCTGGCTGACTGAAATAAGTTCATTGGATGAAAGCCAACAGAAATTGACAAGAACCACGAAAAGTTCTTGTATTTTAAGATAAAATCTGACGCGATTCAAGAAAAAACTTCTCCCTCGCTGAAATATGTTCATTTGCTGAAAATCAACAAAACCACAAAAAGTTCTTGTATTTGAAGATAAAATCTTTTTGCTTTGAAGAAGAAAGATCTAGCTGACTGAAATAAGTTCATGGGATGAAAACCAACAAAAATTGACAAGAACCACGAAAAGTTCTTGTATTTTAAGATAAAATCTGACGCTATTAAAGAAAAAACTTCTCCCTCGCTGAAATATGTTCATTTGCTGAAAATCAACAAAACCACGAAAAGTTCTTGTATTTGAAGATAAAATCTTTTTGCTTTGAAGAAGAAAGATCGAGCTGACTGAAATAAGTTCATAAGATGAAAACCAACAAAAATTGACAAGAACCACGAAAAGTTCTTGTATTTTAAGATAAAATCTTACGCTAATGAAGAAAAAACTTCTAGCTCGCTGAAATATGATCATTTGCTGAAAATCAACAAAACCACGAAAAGTTCTTGTATTTGAAGATAAAATCTTTTTGCTTTGAAGAAGAAAGATCTAGCTGACTGAAATAAGTTCATTGGATGAAAACCAACAAAAATTGACAAGAACCACGAAAAGTTCTTGTATTTTAAGATAAAATCTGACGCTATTAAAGAAAAAACTTCTCCCTCGCTGAAATATGTTCATTTGCTGAAAATCAACAAAACCACGAAAAGTTCTTGTATTTGAAGATAAAATCTTTTTGCTTTCAAGAAGAAAGATCGAGCTGACTGAAATAAGTTCATTTGATGAAAATCAACAAAAATTGACAAGGACCACGAAAAGTTCTTGTATTTTAAGATAAAATCTGACGCTATTAAAGAAAAAACTTCTCCCTCGCTGAAATATGTTCATTTGCTGAAAATCAACAAAACCACGAAAAGTTCTTGTATTTGAAGATAAAATCTTTTTGCTTTGAAGAAGAAAGATCGAGCTGACTGAAATAAGTTCATAAGATGAAAACCAACAAAAATTGACAAGAACCACGAAACGTTCTTGTATTTTAAGATAAAATCTTACGCTTTTAAAGAAAAAACTTCTCGCTCGCTGAAATATGTTCATTTGCTGAAAATCAACAAAACCACGAAAAGTTCTTGTATTTGAAGATAAAATCTTTTTGCTTTGCAGAAGAAAGATCTAGCTGACTGAAATAAGTTCATAAGATGAAAACCAACAAAATTTGATTAGAACCACGAAAAGTTCTTGTATTTTAAGATAAAATCTGACGCTATTAAAGAAAAAACTTTTCGCTCGCTGAAATATGTTCATTTGCTGAAAATCAACAAAACCACGAAAAGTTCTTGTATTTGAAGATAAAATCTTTTTGCTTTGAAGAAGAAAGATCTAGCTGACTGAAATAAGTTCATTGGATGAAAACCAACAAAAATTGACAAGAACCACGAAAAGTTCTTGTATTTTAAGATACAATCTGACGCTATTAAAGAAAAAACTTCTCCCTCGCTGAAATATGTTCATTTGCTGAAAATCAACAAAACCACGAAAAGTTCTTGCATTTGAAGATAAAATCTTTTTGCTTTCAAGAAGAAAGATCTTGCTGACTGAAATAAGTTCATTGGATGAAAACCAACAAAAATTGACAAGAACCACGAAAAGTTCTTGTATTTTAAGCTAAAATCTGACGCTTTTAAAGAAAAAACTTCTCGCTCGCTGAAATATGTTCATTTGCTGAAAATCAACAAAACCACGAAAAGTTCTTGCATTTGAAGATAAAATCTTTTTGCTTTCAAGAAGAAAGATCTTGCTGACTGAAATAAGTTCATTGGATGAAAATCAACAAAACCACGAAAAGGTCTTGTATTTGAAGATGAAATCTTTTTGCTTTAAAGAAGAAAGATCCAGCTGACTGAAATAAGTTCATTTGATGAAAATCAACAAAAATTGACAAGAACCACGAAAAGTTATTGTATTTTAAGATTAAATCTGACGCTATTAAAGAAAAAACTTCTCGCTCGCTGAAATATGTTCATTTGCTGAAAATCAACAAAACCACGAAAAGTTCTTGCATTTGAAGGTAAAATCTTTTTGCTTTCAAGAAGAAAGATCTTGCTGACTGAAATAAGTTAATTGGATGAAAACCAACAAAAATTGACAAGAACCACGAAAAGTTCTTGTATTTTAAGATAAAATCTGACGCGATTAAAGAAAAAACTTCTCCCTCGCTAAAATATGTTCATTTGCTGTAAATCAACAAAACCACGAAAAGTTCTTGTATTTGAAGATAAAATCTTTTTGCTTTGAAGAAGAAAGATCGAGCTGACTGAAATAAGTTCATAAGATGAAAACCAACAAAAATTGATAAGAACCACGAAAAGTTCTTGTATTTTAAGCTAAAATCTGACGCTTTTAAAGAAAAAACTTCTCGCTCGCTGAAATATGTTCATTTGCTGAAAATCAACAAAACCACGAAAAGTTCTTGCATTTGAAGATAAAATCTTTTTGCTTTCAAGAAGAAAGATCTTGCTGACTGAAATAAGTTCATTGGATGAAAATCAACAAAACCACGAAAAGGTCTTGTATTTGAAGATGAAATCTTTTTGCTTTAAAGAAAAAAGATCCAGCTGACTGAAATAAGTTCATTTGATGAAAATCAACAAAAATTGACAAGAACCACGAAAAGTTTTTGTATTTTAAGATTAAATCTGACGCTATTAAAGAAAAAACTTCTCGCTCGCTGAAATATGTTCATTTGCTGAAAATCAACAAAACCACGAAAACTTCTTGCATTTGAAGATAAAATCTTTTTGCTTTCAAGAAGAAAGATCTTGCTGACTGAAATAAGTTCATTGGATGAAAACCAACAAAAATTGACAAGAACCACGAAAAGTTCTTGTATTTTAAGATAAAATCTGACGCGATTAAAGAAAAAACTTCTCCCTCGCTAAAATATGTTCATTTGCTGAAAATCAACAAAACCACGAAAAGTTCTTGTATTTGAAGATAAAATCTTTTTGCTTTGAAGAAGAAAGATCGAGCTGACTGAAATAAGTTCATAAGATGAAAACCAACAAAAATTGATAAGAACCACGAAAAGTTCTTGTATTTTAAGATAAAATCAGACGCGATTAAAGAAAAAACTTCTCGCTCGCTGAAATATGTTCATTTGCTGAAAA
The DNA here is from genome assembly GCF_035084215.1 of Heptranchias perlo. NCBI lineage: Eukaryota > Metazoa > Chordata > Chondrichthyes > Hexanchiformes > Hexanchidae > Heptranchias > Heptranchias perlo. Next base: position 2,404,507 of record NW_027139793.1, on the reverse strand, counting down.
TCAACAAAACCACGAAACGTTCTTGTATTTGAAGATAACATCTTTTTGCTTTGAAGAAGAAAGATCTAGCTGACTGAAATAAGTTTATGGGATGAAAACCAACAAAAATTGACAAGAACCACGAAGAGTTCTTGTATTTTAAGATAAAATCTGACGCTATTAAAGAAAAAACTTCTCCCTCGCTGAAATATGTTCATTTGCTGAAATTCAACAAAACCACGAAAAGTTCTTGCATTTGAAGATAAAATCTTTTTGCTTTCAAGAAGAAAGATCTTGCTGACTGATATAAGTTCATTGGATGAAAACCAACAGAAATTGACAAGAACCACGAAAAGTTCTTGTATTTTAAGATAAAATCTGACGCTATTAAAGAAAAAACTTCTCGCTCGCTGAAATATGTTCATTTGCTGAAAATCAACAAAACCACGAAAAGTTCTTGCATTTGAAGATAAAATCTTTTTGCTTTCAAGAAGAAAGATCCAGCTGACTGAAATAAGTTCATAAGATGAAAACCAACAAAATTTGATTAGAACCACGAAAGGTTCTTGTATTTTAAGATAAAATCTGACGCTATTAAAGAAAAAACTTCTCGCTCGCTGAAATATGTTCATTTGCTGAAAATCAAAAAAACCACGAAAAGTTCTTGTATTTGAAGATAAAATCTTTTTCCTTTGAAGAAGAAAGATCCAGCTGACTGAAATAAGTTCATTGGATGAAAACCAACAAAAATTGACAAGAACCACGAAAAGTTCTTGTATTTTAAGATAAAATCTGACGCTATTAAAGAAAAAACTTCTCCCTCACTGAAATATGTTCATTTGCTGAAAATCAACAAAACCACGAAAAGTTCTTGTATTTGAAGATAAAATCTTTTTGCTTTGAAGAAGAAAGATCCAGCTGACTGAAATAAGTTCATAAGATGAAAATCAAGAAAAATTGACAAGAACCACGAAAAGTTTTTGTATTTTCAGATAAAATCTGACGCTATTAAAGAAAAAACTTCTCCCTCGCTGAAATATGTTCATTTGCTGAAAATCAACAAAATCACGAAAAGTTCTTGTATGTGAAGATAAAATCTTTTTGCTTTCAAGAAGAAAGATCTAGCTGACTGAAATAAGTTCATTGGATGAAAACCAACAAAAATTGACAAGAACCACGAAAAGTTCTTGTATTTTAAGATAAAATCTGACGCTATTAAAGAAAAAACTTCTCGCTCGCTGAAATATGTTCATTTGCTGAAAATCAACAAAACCACGAAAAGTTCTTGCATTTGAAGATAAAATCTTTTTGCTTTCAAGAAGAAAGATCTTGCTGACTGAAATAAGTTCAATGGATGAAAATCAACAAAACCACGAAAAGTTCTTGTATTTGAAGATAAAATCTTTTTGCTTTCAAGAAGAAAGATCTTGCTGACTGAAATAAGTTCATTGGATGAAAAGCAACAAAAATTGACAAGAACCACGAAAAGTTCTTGTATTTTAAGCTAAAATCTGACGCTTTTAAAGAAAAAACTTCTCGCTCGCTGAAATATGTTCATTTGCTGAAAATCAACAAAACCACGAAAAGTTCTTGTATTTGAAGATAAAATCTTTTTGCTTTGAGGAAGAAAGATCGAGCTGACTGAAATAAGTTCATAAGATGAAAACCAACAAAAATTGATAAGAACCACGAAAAGTTCTTGTATTTTAAGATAAAATCAGACGCGATTAAAGAAAAAACTTCTCCCTCGCTGAAATATGTTCATTTGCTCAAAATCAACAAAACCACGAAAAGTTCTTGCATTTGAAGATAAAATCTTTTTGCTTTCAAGAAGAAAGATCTTGCTGACTGAAATAAGTTCATTGGATGAAAACCAACAAAAATTGACAAGAACCACGAAAAGTTCTTGTATTTTAAGATAAAATCTGACGCTATTAAAGAAAAAACTTCTCGCTCGCTGAAATATGTTCATTTGCTGAAAATCAACAAAACCACGAAAAGTTCGTGCATTTGAAGATAAAATCTTTTTGCTTTCAAGAAGAAAGATCTAGCTGACTGAAATAAGTTCATAAGATGAAAACCAACAAAATTTGATTAGAACCACGAAAGGTTCTTGTATTTTAAGATAAAATCTGACGCTATTAAAGAAAAAACTTCTCGCTCGCTGAAATATGTTCATTTGCTGAAAATCAAAAAAACCACGAAAAGTTCTTGTATTTGAAGATAAAATCTTTTTGCTTTGAAGAAGAAAGATCCAGCTGACTGAAATAAGTTCATTGGATGAAAACCAACAAAAATTGACAAGAACCACGAAAAGTTCTTGTATTTTAAGATAAAATCTGACGCTATTAAAGAAAAAACTTCTCCCTCGCTGAAATATGTTCATTTGCTGAAAATCAACAAAACCACGAAAAGTTCTTGTATTTGAAGATAAAATCTTTTTGCTTTGAAGAAGAAAGATCCAGCTGACTGAAATAAGTTCATAAGATGAAAATCAAGAAAAATTGACAAGAACCACGAAAAGTTTTTGTATTTTCAGATAAAATCTGACGCTATGAAAGAAAAAACTTCTCCCTCGCTGAAATATGTTCATTTGCTGAAAATCAACAAAATCACGAAAAGTTCTTGTATGTGAAGATAAAATCTTTTTGCTTTCAAGAAGAAAGATCTAGCTGACTGAAATAAGTTCATTGGATGAAAACCAACAAAAATTGACAAGAACCACGAAAAGTTCTTGTATTTTAAGATAAAATCTGACGCTATTAAAGAAAAAACATCTCGCTCGCTGAAATATGTTCATTTGCTGAAAATCAACAAAACCACGAAAAGTTCTTGCATTTGAAGATAAAATCTTTTTGCTTTCAAGAAGAAAGATCTTGCTGACTGAAATAAGTTCATTGGATGAAAATCAACAAAACCACGAAAAGTTCTTGTATTTGAAGATAAAATCTTTTTGCTTTCAAGAAGAAAGATCTAGCTGACTGAAATAAGTTCATTGGATGAAAAGCAACAAAAATTGACAAGAACCACGAAAAGTTCTTGTATTTTAAGCTAAAATCTGACGCTTTTAAAGAAAAAACTTCTCGCTCGCTGAAATATGTTCATTTGCTGAAAATCAACAAAACCACGAAAAGTTCTTGTATTTGAAGATAAAATCTTTTTGCTTTGAAGAAGAAAGATCTGGCTGACTGAAATAAGTTCATTGGATGAAAGCCAACAGAAATTGACAAGAACCACGAAAAGTTCTTGTATTTTAAGATAAAATCTGACGCGATTCAAGAAAAAACTTCTCCCTCGCTGAAATATGTTCATTTGCTGAAAATCAACAAAACCACGAAAAGTTCTTGTATTTGAAGGTAAAATCTTTTTGCTTTGAAGAAGAAAGATCGAGCTGACTGAAATAAGTTCATAAGATGAAAACCAACAAAAATTGACAAGAACCACGAAAAGTTCTTGTATTTTAAGATAAAATCTTACGCTTTTAAAGAAAAAACTTCTCGCTCGCTGAAATATGTTCATTTGCTGAAAATCAACAAAACCACGAAAAGTTCTTGTATTTGAAGATAAAATCTTTTTGCTTTGAAGAAGAAAGATCGAGCTGACTGAACTAAGTTCATAAGATGAAAACCAACAAAAATTGACAAGAACCACGAAAAATTCTTGTATTTTAAGATAAAATCTGACGCTATTAAAGAAAAAACTTCTCGCTCGCTGAAATATGTTCATTTGCTGAAAATCAACAAAACCACGAAAAGTTCTTGTATTTGAAGATAAAATCTTTTTGCTTTGAAGAAGAAAGATCTAGCTGACTGAAATAAGTTCATGGGATGAAAACCAACAAAAATTGACAAGAACCACGAAAAGTTCTTGTATTTTAAGATAAAATCTGACGCTATTAAAGAAAAAACTTCTCCCTCGCTGAAATATGTTCATTTGCTGAAAATCAACAAAACCACGAAAAGTTCTTGTATTTGAAGATAAAATCTTTTTGCTTTCAAGAAGAAAGATCTTGCTGACTGAAATAAGTTCATTGAATGAAAAGCAACAAAAATTGACAAGAACCACGAAAAGTTCTTGTATTTTAAGCTAAAATCTGACGCTTTTAAAGAAAAAACTTCTCGCTCGCTGAAATATGTTCATTTGCTGAAAATCAACAAAACCACGAAAAGTTCTTGTATTTGAAGATAAAATCTTTTTGCTTTGAGGAAGAAAGATCGAGCTGACTGAAATAAGTTCATAAGATGAAAACCAACAAAAATTGATAAGAACCACGAAAAGTTCTTGTATTTTAAGATAAAATCAGACGCGATTAAAGAAAAAACTTCTCGCTCGCTGAAATATGTTCATTTGCTGAAAATCAACAAAACCACGAAACGTTCTTGTATTTGAAGATAAAATCTTTTTGCTTTGAAGAAGAAAGATCTAGCTGACTGAAATAAGTTTATGGGATGAAAACCAACAAAAATTGACAAGAACCACGAAGAGTTCTTGTATTTTAAGATAAAATCTTACGCTATTAAAGAAAAAACGTCTCCCTCGCTGAAATATGTTCATTTGCTCAAAATCAACAAAACCACGAAAAGTTCTTGCATTTGAAGATAAAATCTTTTTGCTTTCAAGAAGAAAGATCTTGCTGACTGAAATAAGTTCATTGGATGAAAACCAACAAAAATTGACAAGAACCACAAAAAGTTCTTGTATTTTAAGATAAAATCTGACGCTATTAAAGAAAAAACTTCTCGCTCGCTGAAATATGTTCATTTGCTGAAAATCAACAAAACCACGAAAAGTTCTTGCATTTGAAGATAAAATCTTTTTGCTTTCAAGAAGAAAGATCTAGCTGACTGAAATAAGTTCATAAGATGAAAACCAACAAAATTTGATTAGAACCACGAAAGGTTCTTGTATTTTAAGATAAAATCTGACGCTATTAAAGAAAAAACTTCTCGCTCGCTGAAATATGTTCATTTGCTGAAAATCAAAAAAACCACGAAAAGTTCTTGTATTTGAAGATAAAATCTTTTTGCTTTGAAGAAGAAAGATCCAGCTGACTGAAATAAGTTCATTGGATGAAAACCAACAAAAATTGACAAGAACCACGAAAAGTTCTTGTATTTTAAGATAAAATCTGACGCTATTAAAGAAAAAACTTCTCCCTCGCTGAAATATGTTCATTTGCTGAAAATCAACAAAACCACGAAAAGTTCTTGTATTTGAAGATAAAATCTTTTTGCTTTGAAGAAGAAAGATCCAGCTGACTGAAATAAGTTCATAAGATGAAAATCAAGAAAAATTGACAAGAACCACGAAAAGTTTTTGTATTTTCAGATAAAATCTGACGCTATGAAAGAAAAAACTTCTCCCTCGCTGAAATATGTTCATTTGCTGAAAATCAACAAAACCACGAAAAGTTCTTGCATTTGAAGATAAAATCTTTTTGCTTTCAAGAAGAAAGATCTTGCTGACTGAAATAAGTTCATTGGATGAAAATCAACAAAACCACGAAAAGTTCTTGTATTTGAAGATAAAATCTTTTTGCTTTCAAGAAGAAAGATCTTGCTGACTGAAATAAGTTCATTGGATGAAAAGCAACAAAAATTGACAAGAACCACGAAAAGTTCTTGTATTTTAAGCTAAAATCTGACGCTTTTAAAGAAAAAACTTCTCGCTCGCTGAAATATGTTCATTTGCTGAAAATCAACAAAACCACGAAAAGTTCTTGTATTTGAAGATAAAATCTTTTTGCTTTGAAGAAGAAAGATCTGGCTGACTGAAATAAGTTCATTGGATGAAAGCCAACAGAAATTGACAAGAACCACGAAAAGTTCTTGTATTTTAAGATAAAATCTGACGTGATTCAAGAAAAAACTTCTCCCTCGCTGAAATATGTTCATTTGCTGAAAATCAACAAAACCACGAAAAGTTCTTGTATTTGAAGGTAAAATCTTTTTGCTTTGAAGAAGAAAGATCGAGCTGACTGAAATAAGTTCATAAGATGAAAACCAACAAAAATTGACAAGAACCACGAAAAGTTCTTGTATTTTAAGATAAAATCTTACGCTTTTAAAGAAAAAACTTCTCGCTCGCTGAAATATGTTCATTTGCTGAAAATCAACAAAACCACGAAAAGTTCTTGTATTTGAAGATAAAATCTTTTTGCTTTGAAGAAGAAACATCTCGCTGACTGAAATAAGTTCATAAGATGAAAACCAACAAAAATTGACAAGAACCACGAAAAATTCTTGTATTTTAAGATAAAATCTGACGCTATTAAAGAAAAAACTTCTCGCTCGCTGAAATATGTTCATTTGCTGAAAATCAACAAAACCACGAAAAGTTCTTGTATTTGAAGATAAAATCTTTTTGCTTTGAAGAAGAAAGATCTAGCTGACTGAAATAAGTTCATGGGATGAAAACCAACAAAAATTGACAAGAACCACGAAAAGTTCTTGTATTTTAAGATAAAATCTGACGCTATTAAAGAAAAAACTTCTCCCTCGCTGAAATATGTTCATTTGCTGAAAATCAACAAAACCACGAAAAGTTCTTGTATTTGAAGATAAAATCTTTTTGCTTTGAAGAAGAAAGATCGAGCTGACTGAAATAAGTTCATAAGATGAAAACTAACAAAAATTGACAAGAACCACGAAAGTTCTTGTATTTTAAGATAAAATCTTACGCTAATGAAGAAAAAACTTCTAGCTCGCTGAAATATGTTCATTTGCTGAAAATCAACAAAACCACGAAAAGTTCTTGTATTTGAAGATAAAATCTTTTTGCTTTGAAGAAGAAAGATCTAGCTGACTGAAATAAGTTCATTGGATGAAAACCAACAAAAATTGACAAGAACCACGAAAAGTTCTTGTATTTTAAGATAAAATCTGACGCTATTAAAGAAAAAACTTCTCCCTCGCTGAAATATGTTCATTTGCTGAAAATCAACAAAACCACGAAAAGTTCTTGTATTTGAAGATAAAATCTTTTTGCTTTCAAGAAGAAAGATCGAGCTGACTGAAATAAGTTCATTTGATGAAAATCAACAAAAATTGACAAGGACCACGAAAAGTTCTTGTATTTTAAGATAAAATCTGACGCTATTAAAGAAAAAACTTCTCCCTCGCTGAAATATGTTCATTTGCTGAAAATCAACAAAACCACGAAAAGTTCTTGTATTTGAAGATAAAATCTTTTTGCTTTGAAGAAGAAAGATCGAGCTGACTGAAATAAGTTCATAAGATGAAAACCAACAAAAATTGACAAGAACCACGAAACGTTCTTGTATTTCAAGATAAAATCTTACGCTTTTAAAGAAAAAACTTCTCGCTCGCTGAAATATGTTCATTTGCTGAAAATCAACAAAACCACGAAAAGTTCTTGTATTTGAAGATAAAATCTTTTTGCTTTGCAGAAGAAAGATCTAGCTGACTGAAATAAGTTCATAAGATGAAAACCAACAAAATTTGATTAGAACCACGAAAAGTTCTTGTATTTGAAGATAAAATCTGACGCTATTAAAGAAAAAACTTTTCGCTCGCTGAAATATGTTCATTTGCTGAAAATCAACAAAACCACGAAAAGTTCTTGTATTTGAAGATAAAATCTGACGCTATTAAAGAAAAAACTTCTCCCTCGCTGAAATATGTTCATTTGCTGAAAATCAACAAAACCACGAAAAGTTCTTGCATTTGAAGATAAAATCTTTTTGCTTTCAAGAAGAAAGATCTTGCTGACTGAAATAAGTTCATTGGATGAAAACCAACAAAAATTGACAAGAACCACGAAAAGTTCTTGTATTTTAAGCTAAAATCTGACGCTTTTAAAGAAAAAACTTCTCGCTCGCTGAAATATGTTCATTTGCTGAAAATCAACAAAACCACGAAAAGTTCTTGCATTTGAAGATAAAATCTTTTTGCTTTCAAGAAGAAAGATCTTGCTGACTGAAATAAGTTCATTGGATGAAAATCAACAAAACCACGAAAAGTTCTTGTATTTGAAGATAAAATCTTTTTGCTTTGAAGAAGAAAGATCGAGCTGACTGAAATAAGTTCATAAGATGAAAACCAACAAAAATTGATAAGAACCACGAAAAGTTCTTGTATTTTAAGCTAAAATCTGACGCTTTTAAAGAAAAAACTTCTCGCTCGCTGAAATATGTTCATTTGCTGAAAATCAACAAAACAACGAAAAGTTCTTGTATTTGAAGATAAAATCTTTTTGCTTTGAAGAAGAAAGATCTAGCTGACTGAAATAAGTTCATGGGATGAAAACCAACAAAAATTGACAAGAACCACGAAAAGTTCTTGTATTTTAAGATAAAATCTGACGCTATTAAAGAAAAAACTTCTCCCTCGCTGAAATATGTTCATTTGCTGAAAATCAACAAAACCACGAAAAGTTCTTGTATTTGAAGATAAAATCTTTTTGCTTTGAAGAAGAAAGATCGAGCTGACTGAAATAAGTTCATAAGATGAAAACTAACAAAAATTGACAAGAACCACGAAAGTTCTTGTATTTTAAGATAAAATCTTACGCTAATGAAGAAAAAACTTCTAGCTCGCTGAAATATGTTCATTTGCTGAAAATCAACAAAACCACGAAAAGTTCTTGTATTTGAAGATAAAATCTTTTTGCTTTGAAGAAGAAAGATCTAGCTGACTGAAATAAGTTCATTGGATGAAAACCAACAAAAATTGACAAGAACCACGAAAAGTTCTTGTATTTTAAGATAAAATCTGACGCTATTAAAGAAAAAACTTCTCCCTCGCTGAAATATGTTCATTTGCTGAAAATCAACAAAACCACGAAAAGTTCTTGTATTTGAAGATAAAATCTTTTTGCTTTGAAGAAGAAAGATCGAGCTGACTGAAATAAGTTCATAAGATGAAAACCAACAAAAATTGACAAGAACCACGAAACGTTCTTGTATTTCAAGATAAAATCTTACGCTTTTAAAGAAAAAACTTCTCGCTCGCTGAAATATGTTCATTTGCTGAAAATCAACAAAACCACGAAAAGTTCTTGTATTTGAAGATAAAATCTTTTTGCTTTGCAGAAGAAAGATCTAGCTGACTGAAATAAGTTCATAAGATGAAAACCAACAAAATTTGATTAGAACCACGAAAAGTTCTTGTATTTGAAGATAAAATCTGACGCTATTAAAGAAAAAACTTTTCGCTCGCTGAAATATGTTCATTTGCTGAAAATCAACAAAACCACGAAAAGTTCTTGTATTTGAAGATAAAATCTGACGCTATTAAAGAAAAAACTTCTCCCTCGCTGAAATATGTTCATTTGCTGAAAATCAACAAAACCACGAAAAGTTCTTGCATTTGAAGATAAAATCTTTTTGCTTTCAAGAAGAAAGATCTTGCTGACTGAAATAAGTTCATTGGATGAAAACCAACAAAAATTGACAAGAACCACGAAAAGTTCTTGTATTTTAAGCTAAAATCTGACGCTTTTAAAGAAAAAACTTCTCGCTCGCTGAAATATGTTCATTTGCTGAAAATCAACAAAACCACGAAAAGTTCTTGCATTTGAAGATAAAATCTTTTTGCTTTCAAGAAGAAAGATCTTGCTGACTGAAATAAGTTCATTGGATGAAAATCAACAAAACCACGAAAAGTTCTTGTATTTGAAGATAAAATCTTTTTGCTTTGAAGAAGAAAGATCGAGCTGACTGAAATAAGTTCATAAGATGAAAACCAACAAAAATTGATAAGAACCACGAAAAGTTCTTGTATTTTAAGCTAAAATCTGACGCTTTTAAAGAAAAAACTTCTCGCTCGCTGAAATATGTTCATTTGCTGAAAATCAACAAAACCACGAAAAGTTCTTGCATTTGAAGATAAAATCTTTTTGCTTTCAAGAAGAAAGATCTTGCTGACTGAAATAAGTTCATTGGATGAAAATCAACAAAACCACGAAAAGGTCTTGTATTTGAAGATGAAATCTTTTTGCTTTCAAGAAGAAAGATCTTGCTGACTGAAATAAGTTCATTGGATGAAAACCAACAAAAATTGACAAGAACCACGAAAAGTTCTTGTATTTTAAGATAAAATCTGACGCGATTAAAGAAAAAACTTCTCCCTCGCTAAAATATGTTCATTTGCTGAAAATCAACAAAACCACGAAAAGTTCTTGTATTTGAAGATAAAATCTTTTTGCTTTGAAGAAGAAAGATCGAGCTGACTGAAATAAGTTCATAAGATGAAAACCAACAAAAATTGATAAGAACCACGAAAAGTTCTTGTATTTTAAGATAAAATCAGACGCGATTAAAGAAAAAACTTCTCGCTCGCTGAAATATGTTCATTTGCTGAAAATCAACAAAACCACGAAACGTTCTTGTATTTGAAGATAAAATCTTTTTGCTTTGAAGAAGAAAGATCTAGCTGACTGAAATAAGTTTTTGGGATGAAAACCAACAAAAATTGACAAGAACCACGAAGAGTTCTTGTATTTTAAGATAAAATCTTACGCTATTAAAGAAAAAACGTCTCCCTCGCTGAAATATGTTCATTTGCTCAAAATCAACAAAACCACGAAAAGTTCTTGCATTTGAAGATAAAATCTTTTTGCTTTCAAGAAGAAAGATCTTGCTGACTGAAATAAGTTCATTGGATGAAATCCAACAAAAATTGACAAGAACCACGAAAAGTTCTTGTATTTTAAGCTAAAATCTGACGCTTTTAAAGAAAAAACTTCTCGCTCGCTGAAATATGTTCATTTGCTGAAAATCAACAAAACCACGAAAAGTTCTTGTATTTGAAGATAAAATCTTTTTGCTTTGAAGAAGAAAGATCTGGCTGACTGAAATAAGTTCATTGGATGAAAGCCAACAAAAATTGACAAGAACCACGAAAAGTTCTTGTATTTTAAAATTAAATCTGACGCGATTAAAGAAAAAACTTCTCCCTCGCTGAAATATGTTCATTTGCTGAAAATCAACAAAACCACGAAAAGTTCTTGTATTTGAAGATAAAATCTTTTTGCTTTGAAGAAGAAAGATCCAGCTGACTGAAATTAGTTCAATGGATGAAAACCAACAAAAATTGACAAGAACCACGAAAAGTTCTTGTATTTTAAGATAAAATCTGACGCTATTAAAGAAAAAACTTCTCGCTCGCTGAAATATGTTCATTTGCTGAAAATCAACAAAACCACGAAAAGTTCTTGCATTTGAAGATAAAATCTTTTTGCTTTCAAGAAGAAAGATCTTGCTGACTGAAATAAGTTCATTGGATGAAAATCAACAAAACCACGAAAAGTTCTTGTATTTGAAGATAAAATCTTTTTGCTTTGAAGAAGAAAGATCTGGCTGACTGAAATAAGTTCATTGGATGAAAGCCAACAAAAATTGACAAGAACCACGAAAAGTTCTTGTATTTTAAGATAAAATCTGACGCGATTAAAGAAAAAACTTCTCCCTCGCTGAAATATGTTCATTTGCTGAAAATCACAAAACCACGAAAAGTTCTTGTATTTGAAGATAAAATCTTTTTGCTTTGAAGAAGAAAGATCGAGCTGACTGAAATAAGTTCATAAGATGAAAACCAACAAAAATTGACAAGAACCACGAAAAGTTCTTGTATTTTAAGATAAAATCTTACGCTTTTAAAGAAAAAACTTCTCGCTCGCTGAAATATGTTCATTTGCTGAAAATCAACAAAACCACGAAAAGTTCTTGTATTTGAAGATAAAATCTTTTTGCTTTGAAGAAGAAAGATCTAGCTGACTGAAATAAGTTCATAAGATGAAAACCAACAAAAATTGACAAGAACCACGAAAGATTCTTGTATTTTAAGATAAAATCTGACGCTATTAAAGAAAAAACTTCTCGCTCGCTGAAATATGTTCATTTGCTGAAAATCAACAAAACCACGAAAAGTTCTTGTATTTGAAGATAAAATCTTTTTGCTTTGAAGAAGAAAGATCTAGCTGACTGAAATAAGTTCATTGGATGAAAACCAACAAAAATTGACAAGAACCACGAAAAGTTCTTGTATTTTAAGATAAAATCTGACGCTATTAAAGAAAAAACTTCTCCCTCGCTGAAATATGTTCATTTGCTGAAAATCAACAAAACCACGAAAAGTTCTTGTATTTGAAGATAAAATCTTTTTGCTTTGAAGAAGAAAGATCTAGCTGACTGAAATAAGTTCATAAGATGAAAACTAACAAAAATTGACAAGAACCACGAAAAGTTCTTGTATTTTAAGATACAATCTTACGCTAATGAAGAAAAAACTTCTAGCTCGCTGAAATATGTTCATTTGCTGAAAATCAACAAAACCACGAAAAGTTCTTGTATTTGAAGATAAAATCTTTTTGCTTTGAAGAAGAAAGATCTAGCTGACTGAAATAAGTTCATTGGATGAAAACCAACAAAAATTGACAAGAACCACGAAAAGTTCTTGTATTTTAAGATAAAATCTGACGCTATTAAATAAAAAACTTCTCCCTCGCTGAAATATGTTCATTTGCTGAAAATCAACAAAACCACGAAAAGTTCTTGTATTTGAAGATAAAATCTTTTTGCTTTGAAGAAGAAAGATCTAGCTGACTGAAATAAGTTCATTTGATGAAAATCAACAAAAATTGACAAGAACCACGAAAAGTTCTTGTATTTTAAGATAAAATCTGACGCTATTAAAGAAAAAACTTCTCCCTCGCTGAAATATGTTCATTTGCTGAAAATCAACAAAACCACGAAAAGTTCTTGTATTTGAAGATAAAGTCTTTTTGATTTGAAGAAGAAAGATCGAGCTGACTGAAATAAGTTCATAAGATGAAAACCAACAAAAATTGACAAGAACCACGAAGAGTTCTTGTATTTTAAGATAAAATCTTACGCTATTAAAGAAAAAACGTCTCCCTCGCTGAAATATGTTCATTTGCTCAAAATCAACAAAACCACGAAAAGTTCTTGCATTTGAAGATAAAATCTTTTTGCTTTCAAGAAGAAAGATCTTGCTGACAGAAATAAGTTCATTGGATGAAAACCAACAAAAATTGACAAGAACCACGAAAAGTTCTTGTATTTTAAGCTAAAATCTGACGCTTTTAAAGAAAAAACTTCTCGCTCGCTGAAATATGTTCATATGCTGAAAATCAACAAAACCACGAAAAGTTCTTGTATTTGAAGATAAAATCTTTTTGCTTTGAAGAAGAAAGATCTGGCTGACTGAAATAAGTTCATTGGATGAAAGCCAACAAAAATTGACAAGAACCACGAAAAGTTCTTGTATTTTAAGATTAAATCTGACGCGATTAAAGAAAAAACTTCTCCCTCGCTGAAATATGTTCATTTGCTGAAAATCAACAAAACCACGAAAAGTTCTTGTATTTGAAGATAAAATCCTTTTGCTTTGAAGAAGAAAGATCGAGCTGACTGAAATAAGTTTATGGGATGAAAACCAACAAAAATTGACAAGAACCACGAAAAGTTCTTCTATTTTCAGATAAAATCTGACGCTATTAAAGAAAAAACTTCTCCCTCGCTGAAATATGTTCATTTGCTGAAAATCAACAAAATCACGAAAAGTTCTTGTATTTGAAGATAAAATCTTTTTGCTTTCAAGAAGAAAGATCTAGCTGACTGAAATAAGTTCATTGGATGAAAACCAACAAAAATTGACAAGAACCACGAAAAGTTCTTGTATTTTAAGATAAAATCTGACGCTATTAAAGAAAAAACTTCTCGCTCGCTGAAATATGTTCATTTGCTGAAAATCAACAAAACCACGAAAAGTTCTTGCATTTGAAGATAAAATCTTTTTGCTTTCAAGAAGAAAGATCTTGCTGACTGAAATAAGTTCATTGGATGAAAATCAACAAAACCACGAAAAGTTCTTGTATTTGAAGATAAAATCTTTTTGCTTTCAAGAAGAAAGATCTTGCTGACTGAAATAAGTTCATTGGATGAAAACCAACAAAAATTGACAAGAACCACGAAAAGTTCTTGTATTTTAAGCTAAAATCTGACGCTTTTAAAGAAAAAACTTCTCGCTCGCTGAAATATGTTCATTTGCTGAAAATCAACAAAACCACGAAAAGTTCTTGTATTTGAAGATAAAATCTTTTTGCTTTGAAGAAGAAAGATCTGGCTGACTGAAATAAGTTCATTGGATGAAAGCCAACAAAAATTGACAAGAACCACGAAAAGTTCTTGTATTTTAAGATAAAATCTGACGCGATTAAAGAAAAAACTTCTCCCTCGCTGAAATATGTTCATTTGCTGAAAATCAACAAAACCACGAAAAGTTCTTGTATTTGAAGATAAAATCTTTTTGCTTTGAAGAAGAAAGGTCGAGCTGACTGAAATAAGTTCATAAGATGAAAACCAACAAAAATTGACAAGAACCACGAAAAGTTCTTGTATTTTAAGATAAAATCTTACGCTTTTAAAGAAAAAACTTCTCGCTCGCTGAAATATGTTCATTTGCTGAAAATCAACAAAACCACGAAAAGTTCTTGTATTTGAAGATAAAATCTTTTTGCTTTGAAGAAGAAAGATCTAGCTGACTGAAATAAGTTCATCAGATGAAAACCAACAAAAATTGACAAGAACCACGAAAGATTCTTGTATTTTAAGATAAAATCTGACGCTATTAAAGAAGAAACTTCTCGCTCGCTGAAATATGTTCATTTGCTGAAAATCAACAAAACCACGAAAAGTTCTTGTATTTGAAGATAAAATCTTTTTGCTTTGAAGAAGAAAGATCTAGCTGACTGAAATAAGTTCATTGGATGAAAACCAACAAAAATTGACAAGAACCACGAAAAGTTCTTCTATTTTAAGATAAAATCTGACGCTATTAAAGAAAAAACTTCTCCCTCGCTGAAATATGTTCATTTGCTGAAAATCAACAAAACCACGAAAAGTTCTTGTATTTGAAGATAAAATCTTTTTGCTTTGAAGAAGAAAGATCTTGCTGACTGAAATAAGTTCATAAGATGAAAACTAACAAAAATTGACAAGAACCACGAAAAGTTCTTGTATTTTAAGATAAAATCTTACGCTAATGAAGAAAAAACTTCTCCCTCGCTGAAATATGTTCATTTGCTGAAAATCAACAAAACCACGAAAAGTTCTTGTATTTGAAGATAAAATCTTTTTGCTTTGAAGAAGAAAGATCCAGCTGACTGAAATAAGTTCATTTGATGAAAATCAACAAAAATTGACAAGAACCACGAAAAGTTCTTTTATTTTAAGATAAAATCTTACGCTTTTAAAGAAAAAACTTCTCGCTCGCTGAAATATGTTCATTTGCTGAAAATCAACAAAACCACGAAAAGTTCTTGTATTTGAAGATAAAATCTTTTTGCTTTGAAGAAGAAAGATCTAGCTGACTGAAATAAGTTCATTGGATGAAAACCAACAAAAATTGACAAGAACCACGAAAAGTTCTTGTATTTTAAGATAAAATCTGACGCTATTAAAGAAAAAACTTCTCGCTCGCTGAAATATGTTCATTTGCTGAAAATCAACAAAACCACGAAAATTTCTTGTATTTGAAGATAAAATCTTTTTGCTTTGAAGAAGAAAGATCTAGCTGACTGAAATAAGTTCATTGGATGAAAACCAACAAAAATTGACAAGAAACACGAAAAGTTCTTGTATTTTAAGATAAAATCTTACGCGATTGAAGAAAAAACTTCTCCCTCGCTGAAATATGTTCATTTGCTGAAAATCAACAAAACCACGAAAAGTTCTTGTATTTGAAGATAAAATCTTTTTGCTTTGAAGAAGAAAGATCCAGCTGACTGAAATAAGTTCATTTGATGAAAATCAACAAAAATTGACAAGAACCACGAAAAGTTTTTGTATTTTAAGATAAAATCTGACGCTATTAAAGAAAAAACTTCTCCCTCGCTGAAATATGTTCATTTGCTGAAAATCAACAAAACCACGAAAAGTTCTTGTATTTGAAGATAAAATCTTTTTGCTTTGAAGAAGAAAGATCGAGCTGACTGAAATAAGTTCATAAGATGAAAACCAACAAAAATTGACAAGAACCACGAAAAGTTCTTTTATTTTAAGATAAAATCTTACGCTTTTAAAGAAAAAACTTCTCGCTCGCTGAAATATGTTCATTTGCTGAAAATCAACAAAACCACGAAAAGTTCTTGTATTTGAAGATAAAATCTTTTTGCTTTGAAGAAGAAAGATCTAGCTGACTGAAATAAGTTCATTGGATGAAAACCAACAAAAATTGACAAGAACCACGAAAATTTCTTGTATTTTAAGATAAAATCTGACGCTATTAAAGAAAAAACTTCTCGCTCGCTGAAATATGTTCATTTGCTGAAAATCAACAAAACCACGAAAAGTTCTTCCATTTGAAGATAAAATCTTTTTGCTTTCAAGAAGAAAGATCTTGCTGACTGAAATAAGTTCATTGGATGAAAATCAACAAAACCACGAAAAGTTCTTGTATTTGAAGATAAAATCTTTTTGCTTTCAAGAAGAAAGATCTTGCTGACTGAAATAAGTTCATAAGATGAAAACCAACAAAAATTGACAAGAACCACGAAAGATTCTTGTATTTTAAGATAAAATCTGACGCTATTAAAGAAAAAACTTCTCCCTCGCTGAAATATGTTCATTTGCTGAAAATCAACAAAACCACGAAAAGTTCTTGTATTTGAAGATAAAATCTTTTTGCTTTGAAGAAGAAAGATCTGGCTGACTGAAATAAGTTCATTTGATGAAAATCAACAAAAATTGACAAGAACCACGAAAAGTTTTTGTATTTTAAGATAAAATCTGACGCTATTAAAGAAAAAACTTCTCCCTCGCTGAAATATGTTCATTTGCTGAAAATCAACAAAACCACGAAAAGTTCTTGTATTTGAAGATAAAATCTTTTTGCTTTGAAGAAGAAAGATCGAGCTGACTGAAATAAGTTCATAAGATGAAAACCAACAAAAATTGACAAGAACCACGAAAAGTTCTTTTATTTTAAGATAAAATCTTACGCTTTTAAAGAAAAAACTTCTCGCTCGCTGAAATATGTTCATTTGCTGAAAATCAACAAAACCACGAAAAGTTCTTGTATTTGAAGATAAAATCTTTTTGCTTTGAAGAAGAAAGATCTAGCTGACTGAAGTAAGTTCATTGGATGAAAACCAACAAAAATTGACAAGAACCACGAAAAGTTCTTCTATTTTCAGATAAAATCTGACGCTATTAAAGAGAAAACTTCTCCCTCGCTGAAATATGTTCATTTGCTGAAAATCAACAAAATCACGAAAAGTTCTTGTATTTGAAGATAAAATTTTTTGCTTTCAAGAAGAAAGATCTAGCTGACTGAAATAAGTTGATTGGATGAAAACCAACAAAAATTGACAAGAACCACGAAAAGTTCTTGTATTTTAAGATAAAATCTGACGCTATTAAAGAAAAAAACTTCTCGCTCGCTGAAATATGTTCATTTGCTGAAAATCAACAAAACCACGAAAAGTTCTTGTATTTGAAGATAAAATCTTTTTGCTTTGAAGAAGAAAGATCTGGCTGACTGAAATAAGTTCATTGGATGAAAGCCAACAAAAATTGACAAGAACCACGAAAAGTTCTTGTATTTTAAGATAAAATCTGACGCGATTAAAGAAAAAACTTTTCCCTCGCTGAAATATGTTCATTTGCTGAAAATCAACAAAACCACGAAAAGTTCTTGTATTTGAAGATAAAATCTTTTTGCTTTGAAGAAGAAAGATCGAGCTGACTGAAATAAGTTCATAAGATGAAAACCAACAAAAATTGACAAGAACCACGAAAAGTTCTTGTATTTTAAGATAAAATCTTACGCTTTTAAAGAAAAAACTTCTCGCTCGCTGAAATATGTTCATTTGCTGAAAATCAACAAAACCACGAAAAGTTCTTGTATTTGAAGATAAAATCTTTTTGCTTTGAAGAAGAAAGATCTGGCTGACTGAAATAAGTTCATTGGATGAAAGCCAACAAAAATTGACAAGAACCACGAAAAGTTCTTGTATTTTAAGATAAAATCTGACGCGATTAAAGAAAAAACTTCTCCCTCGCTGAAATATGTTCATTTGCTGAAAATCAACAAAACCACGAAAAGTTCTTGTATTTGAAGATAAAATCTTTTTGCTTTGAAGAAGAAAGGTCGAGCTGACTGAAATAAGTTCATAAGATGAAAACCAACAAAAATTGACAAGAACCACGAAAAGTTCTTGTATTTTAAGATAAAATCTTACGCTTTTAAAGAAAAAACTTCTCGCTCGCTGAAATATGTTCATTTGCTGAAAATCAACAAAACCACGAAAAGTTCTTGTATTTGAAGATAAAATCTTTTTGCTTTGAAGAAGAAAGATCTAGCTGACTGAAATAAGTTCATAAGATGAAAACCAACAAAAATTGACAAGAACCACGAAAGATTCTTGTATTTTAAGATAAAATCTGACGCTATTAAAGAAGAAACTTCTCGCTCGCTGAAATATGTTCATTTGCTGAAAATCAACAAAACCACGAAAAGTTCTTGTATTTGAAGATAAAATCTTTTTGCTTTGAAGAAGAAAGATCTAGCTGACTGAAATAAGTTCATTGGATGAAAACCAACAAAAATTGACAAGAACCACGAAAAGTTCTTCTATTTTAAGATAAAATCTGACGCTATTAAAGAAAAAACTTCTCCCTCGCTGAAATATGTTCATTTGCTGAAAATCAACAAAACCACGAAAAGTTCTTGTATTTGAAGATAAAATCTTTTTGCTTTGAAGAAGAAAGATCTTGCTGACTGAAATAAGTTCATAAGATGAAAACTAACAAAAATTGACAAGAACCACGAAAAGTTCTTGTATTTTAAGATAAAATCTTACGCTAATGAAGAAAAAACTTCTCCCTCGCTGAAATATGTTCATTTGCTGAAAATCAACAAAACCACGAAAAGTTCTTGTATTTGAAGATAAAATCTTTTTGCTTTGAAGAAGAAAGATCCAGCTGACTGAAATAAGTTCATTTGATGAAAATCAACAAAAATTGACAAGAACCACGAAAAGTTCTTTTATTTTAAGATAAAATCTTACGCTTTTAAAGAAAAAACTTCTCGCTCGCTGAAATATGTTCATTTGCTGAAAATCAACAAAACCACGAAAAGTTCTTGTATTTGAAGATAAAATCTTTTTGCTTTGAAGAAGAAAGATCTAGCTGACTGAAATAAGTTCATTGGATGAAAACCAACAAAAATTGACAAGAACCACGAAAAGTTCTTGTATTTTAAGATAAAATCTTACGCGATTGAAGAAAAAACTTCTCCCTCGCTGAAATATGTTCATTTGCTGAAAATCAACAAAACCACGAAAAGTTCTTGTATTTGAAGATAAAATCTTTTTGCTTTGAAGAAGAAAGATCCAGCTGACTGAAATAAGTTCATTTGATGAAAATCAACAAAAATTGACAAGAACCACGAAAAGTTTTTGTATTTTAAGATAAAATCTGACGCTATTAAAGAAAAAACTTCTCCCTCGCTGAAATATGTTCATTTGCTGAAAATCAACAAAACCACGAAAAGTTCTTGTATTTGAAGATAAAATCTTTTTGCTTTGAAGAAGAAAGATCGAGCTGACTGAAATCAGTTCATAAGATGAAAACCAACAAAAATTGACAAGAACCACGAAAAGTTCTTTTATTTTAAGATAAAATCTTACGCTTTTAAAGAAAAAACTTCTCGCTCGCTGAAATATGTTCATTTGCTGAAAATCAACAAAACCACGAAAAGTTCTTGTATTTGAAGATAAAATCTTTTTGCTTTGAAGAAGAAAGATCTGGCTGACTGAAATAAGTTCATTGGATGAAAACCAACAAAAATTGACAAGAACCACGAAAATTTCTTGTATTTTAAGATAAAATCTGACGCTATTAAAGAAAAAACTTCTCGCTCGCTGAAATATGTTCATTTGCTGAAAATCAACAAAACCACGAAAAGTTCTTCCATTTGAAGATAAAATCTTTTTGCTTTCAAGAAGAAAGATCTTGCTGACTGAAATAAGTTCATTGGATGAAAATCAACAAAACCACGAAAAGTTCTTGTATTTGAAGATAAAATCTTTTTGCTTTCAAGAAGAAAGATCTTGCTGACTGAAATAAGTTCATAAGATGAAAACCAACAAAAATTGACAAGAACCACGAAAGATTCTTGTATTTTAAGATAAAATCTGACGCTATTAAAGAAAAAACTTCTCCCTCGCTGAAATATGTTCATTTGCTGAAAATCAACAAAACCACGAAAAGTTCTTGTATTTGAAGATAAAATCTTTTTGCTTTGAAGAAGAAAGATCTGGCTGACTGAAATAAGTTCATTTGATGAAAATCAACAAAAATTGACAAGAACCACGAAAAGTTTTTGTATTTTAAGATAAAATCTGACGCTATTAAAGAAAAAACTTCTCCCTCGCTGAAATATGTTCATTTGCTGAAAATCAACAAAACCACGAAAAGTTCTTGTATTTGAAGATAAAATCTTTTTGCTTTGAAGAAGAAAGATCGAGCTGACTGAAATAAGTTCATAAGATGAAAACCAACAAAAATTGACAAGAACCACGAAAAGTTCTTTTATTTTAAGATAAAATCTTACGCTTTTAAAGAAAAAACTTCTCGCTCGCTGAAATATGTTCATTTGCTGAAAATCAACAAAACCACGAAAAGTTCTTGTATTTGAAGATAAAATCTTTTTGCTTTGAAGAAGAAAGATCTAGCTGACTGAAATAAGTTCATTGGATGAAAACCAACAAAAATTGACAAGAACCACGAAAAGTTCTTCTATTTTCAGATAAAATCTGACGCTATTAAAGAGAAAACTTCTCCCTCGCTGAAATATGTTCATTTGCTGAAAATCAACAAAATCACGAAAAGTTCTTGTATTTGAAGATAAAATTTTTTGCTTTCAAGAAGAAAGATCTAGCTGACTGAAATAAGTTGATTGGATGAAAACCAACAAAAATTGACAAGAACCACGAAAAGTTCTTGTATTTTAAGATAAAATCTGACGCTATTAAAGAAAAAAACTTCTCGCTCGCTGAAATATGTTCATTTGCTGAAAATCAACAAAACCACGAAAAGTTCTTGTATTTGAAGATAAAATCTTTTTGCTTTGAAGAAGAAAGATCTGGCTGACTGAAATAAGTTCATTGGATGAAAGCCAACAAAAATTGACAAGAACCACGAAAAGTTCTTGTATTTTAAGATAAAATCTGACGCGATTAAAGAAAAAACTTTTCCCTCGCTGAAATATGTTCATTTGCTGAAAATCAACAAAACCACGAAAAGTTCTTGTATTTGAAGATAAAATCTTTTTGCTTTGAAGAAGAAAGATCGAGCTGACTGAAATAAGTTCATAAGATGAAAACCAACAAAAATTGACAAGAACCACGAAAAGTTCTTGTATTTTAAGATAAAATCTTACGCTTTTAAAGAAAAAACTTCTCGCTCGCTGAAATATGTTCATTTGCTGAAAATCAACAAAACCACGAAAAGTTCTTGTATTTGAAGATAAAATCTTTTTGCTTTGAAGAAGAAAGATCTAGCTGACTGAAATAAGTTCATAAGATGAAAACCAACAAAAATTGACAAGAACCACGAAAGATTCTTGTATTTTAAGATAAAATCTGACGCTATTAAAGAAAAAACTTCTCCCTCGCTGAAATATGTTCATTTGCTGAAAATCAACAAAACCACGAAAAGTTCTTGTATTTGAAGATAAAATCTTTTTGCTTTGAAGAAGAAAGATCTGGCTGACTGAAATAAGTTCATTTGATGAAAATCAACAAAAATTGACAAGAACCACGAAAAGTTTTTGTATTTTAAGAAAAAATCTGACGCTATTAAAGAAAAAACTTCTCCCTCGCTGAAATATGTTCATTTGCTGAAAATCAACAAAACCACGAAAAGTTCTTGTATTTGAAGATAAAATCTTTTTGCTTTGAAGAAGAAAGATCGAGCTGACTGAAATAAGTTCATAAGATGAAAACCAACAAAAATTGACAAGAACCACGAAAAGTTCTTTTATTTTAAGATAAAATCTTACGCTTTTAAAGAAAAAACTTCTCGCTCGCTGAAATATGTTCATTTGCTGAAAATCAACAAAACCACTAAAAGTTCTTGTATTTGAAGATAAAATCTTTTTGCTTTGAAGAAGAAAGATCTAGCTGACTGAAATAAGTTCATTGGATGAAAACCAACAAAAATTGACAAGAACCACGAAAAGTTCTTCTATTTTCAGATAAAATCTGACGCTATTAAAGAAAAAACTTCTCCCTCGCTGAAATATGTTCATTTGCTGAAAATCAACAAAATCACGAAAAGTTCTTGTATTTGAAGATAAAATCTTTTTGCTTTCAAGAAGAAAGATCTAGCTGACTGAAATAAGTTCATTGGATGAAAACCAACAAAAATTGACAAGAACCACGAAAAGTTCTTGTATTTTAAGATAAAATCTGACGCTATTAAAGAAAAAAACTTCTCGCTCGCTGAAATATGTTCATTTGCTGAAAATCAACAAAACCACGAAAAGTTCTTGTATTTGAAGATAAAATCTTTTTGCTTTGAAGAAGAAAGATCTGGCTGACTGAAATAAGTTCATTGGATGAAAGCCAACAAAAATTGACAAGAACCACGAAAAGTTCTTGTATTTTAAGATAAAATCTGACGCGATTAAAGAAAAAACTTTTCCCTCGCTGAAATATGTTCATTTGCTGAAAATCAACAAAACCACGAAAAGTTCTTGTATTTGAAGATAAAATCTTTTTGCTTTGAAGAAGAAAGATCGAGCTGACTGAAATAAGTTCATAAGATGAAAACCAACAAAAATTGACAAGAACCACGAAAAGTTCTTGTATTTTAAGATAAAATCTTACGCTTTTAAAGAAAAAACTTCTCGCTCGCTGAAATATGTTCATTTGCTGAAAATCAACAAAACCACGAAAAGTTCTTGTATTTGAAGATAAAATCTTTTTGCTTTGAAGAAGAAAGATCTAGATGACTGAAATAAGTTCATAAGATGAAAACCAACAAAAATTGACAAGAACCACGAAAGATTCTTGTATTTTAAGATAAAATCTGACGCTACTAAAGAAAAAACTTCTCCCTCGCTGAAATATGTTCATTTGCTGAAAATCAACAAAACCACGAAAAGTTCTTGTATTTGAAGATAAAATCTTTTTGCTTTGAAGAAGAAAGATCCAGCTGACTGAAATAAGTTCATAAGATGAAAACTAACAAAAATTGACAAGAACCACGAAAAGTTCTTGTATTTTAAGATAAAATCTTACGCTAATGAAGAAAAAACTTCTAGCTCGCTGAAATATGTTCATTTGCTGAAAATCAACAAAACCACGAAAAGTTCTTGTATTTGAAGATAAAATCTTTTTGCTTTGAAGAAAGATCTAGCTGACTGAAATAAGTTCATTTGATGAAAATCAACAAAAATTGACAAGAACCACGAAAAGTTTTTGTATTTTAAGATAAAATCTGACGCTATCAAAGAAAAAACTTCTCCCTCGCTGAAATATGTTCATTTGCTGAAAATCAACAAAAACACGAAAAGTTCTTGTATTTGAAGATAAAATCTTTTTGCTTTCAAGAAGAAAGATCTAGCTGACTGAAATAAGTTCATTTGATGAAAATCAACAAAAATTGACAAGAACCACGAAAAGTTCTTGTATTTTAAGATAAAATCTGACGCTATTAAAGAAAAAACTTCTCCCTCGCTGAAATATGTTGATTTGCTGAAAATCAACAAAACCACGAAAAGTTCTTGTATTTGAAGATAAAATCTTTTTGCTTTGCAGAAGAAAGATCTAGCTGACTGAAATAAGTTCATAAGATGAAAACCAACAAAATTTGATTAGAACCACGAAAAGTTCTTGTATTTTAAGATAAAATCTGACGCTATTAAAGAAAAAACTTCTCGCTCGCTGAAATATGTTCATTTGCTGAAAATCAACAAAACCACGAAAAGTTCTTGTATTTGAAGATAAAATCTTATTGCTTTGAAGAAGAAAGATCTAGCTGACTGAAATAAGTTCATTGGATGAAAACCAACAAAAATTGACAAGAACCACGAAAAGTTCTTGTATTTTAAGATAAAATCTGACGCTATTAAAGAAAAAACTTCTCCCTCGCTGAAATATGTTCATTTGCTGAAAATCAACAAAACCACGAAAAGTTCTTGTATTTGAAGATAAAATCTTTTTGCTTTGAAGAAGAAAGATCTAGCTGACTGAAATAAGTTCATAAGATGAAAACTAACAAAAATTGACAAGAACCACGAAAAGTTCTTGTATTTTAAGATAAAATCATACGCTATTGAAGAAAAAACTTCTAGCTCGCTGAAATATGTTCATTTGCTGAAAATCAACAAAACCACGAAAAGTTCTTGTATTTGAAGATAAAATCTTTTGGCTTTCAAGAAGAAAGATCTTGCTGACTGAAATAAGTTCATTGGATGAAAACCAACAAAAATTGACAAGAACCACGAAAAGTTCTTGTATTTTAAGATAAAATCTGACGCTTTTAAAGAAAAAACTTCTCCCTCGCTGAAATATGTTCATTTGCTGAAAATCAACAAAACCACGAAAAGTTCTTGTATTTGAAGATAAAATCTTTTTGCTTTGAAGAAGAAAGATCCAGCTGACTGAAATAAGTCATTTGATGAAAATCAACAAAAATTGACAAGAACCACGAAAAGCTTTTGTATTTTAAGATAAAATCTGACGCTATTAAAGAAAAAACTTCTCCCTCGCTGAAATATGTTCATTTGCTGATAATCAACAAAACCACGAAAAGTTCTTGTATTTGAAGATAAAATATTTTTGCTTTGAAGAAGAAAGATCGAGCTGACTGAAATAAGTTCATAAGATGAAAACCAACAAAAATTGACAAGAACCACGAAAAGTTCTTGTATTTTCAGATAAAATCTGACGCTAGTAAAGAAAAAACTTCTCCCTCGCTGAAATATGTTCATTTGCTGAAAATCAACAAAATCACGAAAAGTTCTTGTATTTGAAGATAAAATCTTTTTGCTTTCAAGAAGAAAGATCTGGTTGACTGAAATAAGTTCATTTAATGAAAACCAAGAAAAATTGACAAGAACCACGAAAAGTTCTTGTATTTTAAGATAAAATCTGACGCTATTAAAGAAAAAACTTCTCGCTCGCTGAAATATGTTCATTTGCTGAAAATCAACAAAGCCACGAAAAGTTTTTGCATTTGAAGATAAAATCTTTTTGCTTTCAACAAGAAAGATCTTGCTGACTGAAATAAGTTCATTGGATGAAAATCAACAAAACCACGAAAAGTTCTTGTATTTGAAGATAAAATCTTTTTGCTTTAAAGAAGAAAGATCTAGCTGACTGAAATAAGTTCATTTGATGAAAATCAACAAAAATTGACAAGAACCACGAAAAGTTTTTGTATTTTAAGATTAAATCTGACGCTATTAAAGAAAAAACTTCTCGCTCGCTGAAATATGTTCATTTGCTGAAAATCAACAAAACCACGAAAAGTTCTTGTATTTGAAGATAAAATCTTTTTGCTTTAAAGAAGAAAGATCTGGCTGACTGAAATAAGTTCATTGGATGAAAGCCAACAAAAATTGACAAGAACCACGAAAAGTTCTTGTATTTTAAGATAAAATCTGAAGCGATTAAAGAAAAAACTTCTCCCTCGCTGAAATATGTTCATTTGCTGAAAATCAACAAAACCACGAAAAGTTCTTGTATTTGAAGATAAAATCTTTTTGCTTTGAAGAAGAAAGATCGAGCTGACTGAAATAAGTTCATAAGATGAAAACCAACAAAAATTGACAAGAACCACGAAAAGTTCTTGTATTTTAAGATAAAATCTTCCGCTTTTAAAGAAAAAACTTCTCGCTCGCTGAAATATGTTCATTTGCTGAAAATCAACAAAACCACGAAAAGTTCTTGTATTTGAAGATAAAATCTTTTTGCTTTGAAGAAGAAAGATCTAGCTGACTGAAATAAGTTCATAAGATGAAAACCAACAAAAATTGACAAGAACCACGAAAAATTCTTGTATTTTAAGATAAAATCTGACGCTATTAAAGAAAAAACTTCTCGCTCACTGAAATATGTTCATTTGCTGAAAATCAACAAAACCACGAAAAGTTCTTGTATTTGAAGATAAAATCTTTTTGCTTTGAAGAAGAAAGATCTGGCTGACTGAAATAAGTTCATTGGATGAAAACCAACAAAAATTGACAAGAACTACGAAAAGTTCTTGTATTTTAAGATAAAATCTGACGCTATTAAAGCAAAAACTTCTCCCTCGCTGAAATATGTTCATTTGCTGAAAATCAACAAAACCACGAAAAGTTCTTGTATTTGAAGATAAAATCTTTTTGCTTTGAAGAAGAAAGATCGAGCTGACTGAAATAAGTTCATAAGATGAAAACCAACAAAAATTGACAAGAACCACGAAAAGTTCTTTTATTTTAAGATAAAATCTTACGCTTTTAAAGAAAAAACTTCTCGCTCGCTGAAATATGTTCATTTGCTGAAAATCAACAAAACCACGAAAAGTTCTTGTATTTGAAGATAAAATCTTTTTGCTTTGCAGAAGAAAGATCTAGCTGACTGAAATAAGTTCATAAGATGAAAACCAACAAAATTTGATTAGAACCACGAAAAGTTCTTGTATTTTCAGATAAAATCTGACGCTATTAAAGAAAAAACTTCTCGCTCGCTGAAATATGTTCATTTGCTGAAAATCAACAAAACCACGAAAAGTTCTTGCATTTGAAGATAAAATCTTTTTGCTTTCAAGAAGAAAGATCTTGCTGACTGAAATAAGTTCATTGGATGAAAATCAACAAAACCACGAAAAGTTCTTGTATTTGAAGATAAAATCTTTTTGCTTTCAAGAAGAAAGATCTTGCTGACTGAAATAAGTTCATTGGATGAAAACCAACAAAAATTGACAAGAACCACGAAAAGTTCTTGTATTTTAAGATAAAATCTGACGCGATTAAAGAAAAAACTTTTCCCTCGCTGAAATATGTTCATTTGCTGAAAATCAACAAAACCACGAAAAGTTCTTGTATTTGAAGATAAAATCTTTTTGCTTTGAAGAAGAAAGATCGAGCTGACTGAAATAAGTTCATAAGATGAAAACCAACAAAAATTGACAAGAACCACGAAAAGTTCTTGTATTTTAAGATAAAATCTTACGCTTTTAAAGAAAAAACTTCTCGCTCACTGAAATATGTTCATTTGCTGAAAATCAACAAAACCACAAAAAGTTCTTGTATTTGAAGATAAAATCTTTTTGCTTTGAAGAAGAAAGATCTAGCTGACTGAAATAAGTTCATAAGATGAAAACCAACAAAAATTGACAAGAACCACGAAAGATTCTTGTATTTTAAGATAAAATCTGACGCTATTAAAGAAAAAACTTCTCGCTCGCTGAAATATGTTCATTTGCTGAAAATCAACAAAACCACGAAAAGTTCTTGTATTTGAAGATAAAATCTTTTTGCTTTAAAGAAGAAAGATCTGGCTGACTGAAATAAGTTCATTGGATGAAAGCCAACAAAAATTGACAAGAACCACGAAAAGTTCTTGTATTTTAAGATAAAATCTGACGCGATTAAAGAAAAAACTTCTCCCTCGCTGAAATATGTTCATTTGCTGAAAATCAACAAAACCACGAAAAGTTCTTGTATTTGAAGATAAAATCTTTTTGCTTTGAAGAAGAAAGATCGAGCTGACTGAAATAAGTTCATAAGATGAAAACCAACAAAAATTGACAAGAACCACGAAAAGTTCTTGTATTTTAAGATAAAATCTTACGCTTTTAAAGAAAAAACTTCTCGCTCGCTGAAATATGTTCATTTGCTGAAAATCAACAAAACCACGAAAAGTTCTTGTATTTGAAGATAAAATCTTTTTGCTTTGAAGAAGAAAGATCCAGCTGACTGAAATAAGTTCATAAGATGAAAACTAACAAAAATTGACAAGAACCACGAAAAGTTCTTGTATTTTAAGATAAAATCTTACGCTATTGAAGAAAAAACTTCGAGCTCGCTGAAATATGTTCATTTGCTGAAAATCAACAAAACCACGATAAGTTCTTGTATTTGAAGATAAAATCTTTTTGCTTTCAAGAAGAAAGATCTTGCTGACTGAAATAAGTTCATTGGATGAAAACCAACAAAAATTGACAAGAACCACGAAAAGTTCTTGTATTTTAAGATAAAATCTGACGCTATTAAAGAAAAAACTTCTCCCTCGCTGAAATATGTTCATTTGCTGAAAATCAACAAAACCACGAAAAGTTCTTGTATTTGAAGATAAAATCTTTTTGCTTTGAAGAAGAAAGATCTAGCTGACTGAAATAAGTTCATTTGATGAAAATCAACAAAAATTGACAAGAACCACGAAAAGTTTTTGTATTTTAAGATAAAATCTGACGCTATTAAAGAAAAAACTTCTCCCTCGCTGAAATATGTTCATTTGCTGAAAATCAACAAAACCACGAAAAGTTCTTGTATTTGAAGATAAAATCTTTTTGCTTTGAAGAAGAAAGATCTGGCTGACTGAAATAAGTTCATTGGATGAAAACCAACAAAAATTGACAAGAACCACGAAAAGTTCTTGTATTTTAAGATAAAATCTGACGCTATTAAAGAAAAAACTTCTCCCTCGCTGAAATATGTTCATTTGCTGAAAATCAACAAAACCACGAAAAGTTCTTGTATTTGAAGATAAAATCTTTTTGCTTTGAAGAAGAAAGATCGAGCTGACTGAACTAAGTTCATAAGATGAAAACCAACAAAAATTGACAAGAACCACGAAAAGTTCTTGTATTTTAAGATAAAATCTTACGCTTTTAAAGAAAAAACTTCTCGCTCGCTGAAATATGTTCATTTGCTGAAAATCAACAAAACCACGAAAAGTTCTTGTATTTGAAGATAAAATCTTTTTGCTTTCAAGAAGAAAGATCTAGCTGACTGAAATAAGTTCATAAGATGAAAACTAACAAAAATTGACAAGAACCACGAAAAGTTCTTGTATTTTAAGATAAAATCTGACGCGATTAAAGAAAAAACTTCTCGCTCGCTGAAATACGTTCATTTGCTGAAAATCAACAAAACCACGAAAAGTTCTTGTATTTGAAGATAAAATCTTTTTGCTTTGAAGAAGAAAGATCGAGTTGACTGAAATAAGTTCATTGGATGAAAACCAACAAAAATTGACAAGAACCACGAAAAGTTCTTGTATTTTAAGATAAAATCTGACGCTATTAAAGAAAAAACTTCTCCCTCGCTGAAATATGTTCATTTGCTGAAAATCAACAAAACCACGAAAAGTTCTTGTATTTGAAGATAAAATCTTTTTGCTTTGAAGAAGAAAGATCTGGCTGACTGAAATAAGTTCAGAAGATGAAAACTAACAAAAATTGACAAGAACCACGAAAAGTTCTTGTATTTTAAGATAAAATCTTACACTAATGAATAAAAAACTTCTAGCGCGCTGAAATATGTTCATTTGCTGAAAATCAACAAAACCACAAAAAGTTCTTGTATTTGAAGATAAAATCTTTTTGCTTTGAAGAAGAAAGATCTTGCTGACTGAAATAAGTTCATTTGATGAAAATCAAGAAAAATTGACAAGAACCACGAAGAGTTTTTGTATTTTAAGATAAAATCTGATGCTTTTAAAGAAAAAACTTCTCCCTCGCTAAAATATGTTCATTTGCTGAAAATCAACAAAACCACGAAAAGTTCTTGTATTTGAAGATAAAATCTTTTTGCTTTGAAGAAGAAAGATCGAGCTGACTGAAATAAGTTTATGGGATGAAAACCAACAAAAATTGACAAGAACCACGAAAAGTTCTTGTATTTTAAGATAAAATGTTACGCTATTGAAGAAAAAACTTCTCCCTCGCTGAAATATGTTCATTTGCTGAAAATCAACAAAACCACGAAAAGTTCTTGTATTTGAAAATAAAATCTTTTTGCTTTGAAGAAGAAAGATCTAGCTGACTGAAATAAGTTTATGGGATGAAAACCAACAAAAATTGACAAGAACCACGAAAAGTTCTTGTATTTTAAGATAAAATCTTACGCTTTTAAAGAAAAAACTTCTCGCTCGCTGAAATATGTTCATTTGCTGAAAATCAACAAAACCACGAAAAGTTCTTGTATTTGAAGATAAAATCTTTTTGCTTTGAAGAAGAAAGATCTAGCTGACTGAAATAAGTTCATAAGATGAAAACCAACAAAATTTGATTAGAACCACGAAAAGTTCTTGTATTTTAAGATAAAATCTGACGCTATTAAAGAAAAAACTTCTCGCTCGCTGAAATATGTTCATTTGCTGAAAATCAACAAAACCACGAAAAGTTCTTGTATTTGAAGATAAAATCTTTTTGCTTTGAAGAAGAAAGATCTAGCTGACTGAAATAAGTTCATTGGATGAAAACCAACAAAAATTGACAAGAACCACGAAAAGTTCTTGTATTTTAAGATAAAATCTGACGCTATTAAATAAAAAACTTCTCCCTCGCTGAAATATGTTCATTTGCTGAAAATCAACAAAACCACGAAAAGTTCTTGTATTTGAAGATAAAATCTTTTTGCTTTGAAGAAGAAAGATCTAGCTGACTGAAATAAGTTCATAAGATGAAAACCAACAAAAATTGACAAGAACCACGAAAAGTTCTTGTATTTTAAGATAAAATCTTACGCTTTTAAAGAAAAAACTTCTCGCTCGCTGAAATATGTTCATTTGCTGAAAATCAACAAAACCACGAAAAGTTCTTGTATTTGAAGATAAAATCTTTTTGCTTTGCAGAAGAAAGATCTAGCTGACTGAAATAAGTTCATAAGATGAAAACCAACAAAATTTGATTAGAACCACGAAAAGTTCTTGTATTTTAAGATAAAATCTGATGCTATTAAAGAAAAAACGTCTCGCTCGCTGAAATATGTTCATTTGCTGAAAATCAACAAAACCACGAGAAGTTCTTGTATTTGAAGATAAAATCTTTTTGCTTTGAAGAAGAAAGATCTAGCTGACTGAAATAAGTTCATTGGATGAAAACCAACAAAAATTGACAAGAACCACGAAAAGTTCTTGTATTTTAAGATAAAATCTTACGCTAATGAAGAAAAAACTTCTAGCGCGCTGAAATATGTTCATTTGCTGAAAATCAACAAAACCACGAAAAGTTCTTCTATTTGAAGATAAAATCTTTTAGCTTTCAAGAAGAAAGATCTAGCTGACTGAAATAAGTTCATTGGATGAAAACCAACAAAAATTGACAAGAACCACGAAAAGTTCTTGTATTTTAAGATAAAATATGACGCTATTAAAGAAAAAACGTCTCCCTCGCTGAAATATGTTCATTTGCTGAAAATCAACAAAACCACGAAAAGTTCTTGTATTTGAAGATAAAATCTTTTTGCTTTGAAGAAGAAAGATCTAGCTGACTGAAATCAGTTCATTTGATGAAAATCAACAAAAATTGACAAGAACCACGAAAAGTTTTTGTATTTTAAGATAAAATCTGACGCTATTAAAGAAAAAACTTCTCCCTCGCTGAAATATGTTCATTTGCTGAAAATCAACAAAACCACGAAAAGTTCTTGTATTTGAAGATAAAATCTTTTTGCTTTGAAGAAGAAAGATCTGGCTGACTGAAATAAGTTCATTGGATGAAAACCAACAAAAATTGACAAGAACCACGAAAAGTTCTTGTATTTTAAGATAAAATCTGACGCCATTAAAGAAAAAACTTCTCCCTCGCTGAAATATGTTCATTTGCTGAAAATCAACAAAACCACGAAAAGTTCTTGTATTTGAAGATAAAATCTTTTTGCTTTGAAGAAGAAAGATCGAGCTGACTGAAATAAGTTCATAAGATGAAAACCAACAAAAATTGACAAGAACCACGAAAAGTTCTTGTATATTAAGATAAAATCTTTCGCTTTTAAAGAAAAAACTTCTCGCTCGCTGAAATATGTTCATTTGCTGAAAATCAACAAAACCACGAAAAGTTCTTGTATTTGAAGATAAAATCTTTTTGCTTTGAAGAAGAAAGATCTAGCTGACTGAAATAAGTTGATAAGATGAAAAACAACAAAATTTGATTAGAACCACGAAAAGTTCTTGTATTTTAAGATAAAATCTGACGCTATTAAAGAAAAAACTTCTCGCTCGCTGAAATATGTTCATGTGCTGAAAATCAACAAAACCACGAAAAGTTCTTGTATTTGAAGATAAAATCTTTTTGCTTTGAAGAAGAAAGATCTAGCTGACTGAAATAAGTTCATTGGATGAAAACCAACAAAAATTGACAAGAACCACGAAAAGTTCTTGTATTTTAAGATAAAATCTGACGCTATTAAAGAAAAAACTTCTCCCTCGCTGAAATATGTTCATTTGCTGAAAATCAACAAAACCACGAAAAGTTCTTGTATTTGAAGATAAAATCTTTTTGCTTTGAAGAAGAAAGATCCAGCTGACTGAAATAAGTTCATAAGATGAAAACTAACAAAAATTGACAAGAACCACGAAAAGTTCTTGTATTTTAAGATAAAATCTTACGCTATTGAAGAAAAAACTTCTAGCTCGCTGAAATATGTTCATTTGCTGAAAATCAACAAAACCACGAAAAGTTCTTGTATTTGAAGATAAAATCGTTTTGCTTTCAAGAAGAAAGATCTTGCTGACTGAAATAAGTTCATTGGATGAAAACCAACAAAAATTGACAAGAACCACGAAAAGTTCTTGTATTTTAAGATAAAATCTGACGCTATTAAAGAAAAAACTGCTCCCTCGCTGAAATATGTTCATTTGCTGAAAATCAACAAAACCACGAAAAGTTCTTGTATTTGAAGATAAAATCTTTTTGCTTTGAAGAAGAAAGATCTAGCTGACTGAAATAAGTTCATTTGATGAAAATCAACAAAAATTGACAAGAACCACGAAAAGTTTTTGTATTTTAAGATAAAATCTGACGCTATTAAAGAAAAAACTTCTCCCTCGCTGAAATATGTTCATTTGCTGAAAATCAACAAAACCACGAAAAGTTCTTGTATTTGAAGATAAAATCTTTTTGCTTTGAAGAAGAAAGATCGAGCTGACTGAACTAAGTTCATAAGATGAAAACCAACAAAAATTGACAAGAACCACGAAAAGTTCTTGTATTTTGAGATAAAATCTTACGCTTTTAAAGAAAAAACTTCTCGCTCGCTGAAATATGTTCATTTGCTGAAAATCAACAAAACCACGAAAAGTTCTGGTATTTGAAGATAAAATCTTTTTGCTTTGAAGAAGAAAGATCGAGCTGACTGAAATAAGTTCATTGGATGAAAACCAACAAAATTTGATAAGAACCACGAAAAGTTCTTGTATTTTAAGATAAAATCTGACGCGATTAAAGAAAAAACTTCTCGCTCGCTGAAATACGTTCATTTGCTGAAAATCAACAAAACCACGAAAAGTTCTTGTATTTGAAGATAAAATCTTTTTGCTTTGAAGAAGAAAGATCTAGCTGACTGAAATAAGTTCATTGGATGAAAACCAACAAAAATTGACAAGAACCACGAAACGTTCTTGCATTTTAAGATAAAATCTGACGCTATTAAAGAAAAAACTTCTCCCTCGCTGAAATATGTTCATTTGCTGAAAATCAACAAAACCACGAAAAGTTCTTGTATTTGAAGATAAAATCTTTTTGCTTTGAAGAAGAAAGATCTAGCTGACTGAAATAAGTTCATAAGATGAAAACTAACAAAAATTGACAAGAACCACGAAAAGTTCTTGTATTTTAAGATAAAATCTTACGCTAATGAATAAAAAACTTCTCGCGCGCTGAAATATGTTCATTTGCTGAAAATCAACAAAACCACAAAAAGTTCTTGTATTTGAAGATAAAATCTTTTTGCTTTGAAGAAGAAAGATCTAGCTGACTGAAATAAGTTCATTTGATGAAAATCAACATAAATTGACAAGAACCACGAAGAGTTTTTGTATTTTAAGATAAAATCTGACGCTTTTAAAGAAAAACTTCTCCCTCGCTGAAATATGTTCATTTGCTGAAAATCAACAAAACCACGAAAAGTTCTTGTATTTGAAGATAAAATCTTTTTGCTTTGAAGAAGAAAGATCTAGCTGACTGAAATAAGTTCATTTGATGAAAATCAACAAAAATTGACAAGAACCACGAAAAGTTTTTGTATTTTAAGATAAAATCTGACGCTATTAAAGAAAAAACTTCTCCCTCGCTGAAATATGTTCATTTGCTGAAAATCAACAAAACCACGAAAAGTTCTTGTATTTGAAGATAAAATCTTTTTGCTTTGAAGAAGAAAGATCTGGCTGACTGAAATAAGTTCATTGGATGAAAAACAACAAAAATTGACAAGAACCACGAAAAGTTCTTGTATTTTAAGATAAAATCTGACGCTATTAAAGAAAAAACTTCTCCCTCGCTGAAATATGTTCATTTGCTGAAAATCAACAAAACCACGAAAAGTTCTTGTATTTGAAGATAAAATCTTTTTGCTTTGAAGAAGAAAGATCGAGCTGACTGAACTAAGTTCATAAGATGAAAACCAACAAAAATTGACAAGAACCACGAAAAGTTCTTGTATTTTGAGATAAAATCTTACGCTTTTAAAGAAAAAACTTCTCGCTCGCTGAAATATGTTCATTTGCTGAAAATCAACAAAACCACGAAAAGTTCTTGTATTTGAAGATAAAATCTTTTTGCTTTGAAGAAGAAAGATCGAGCTGACTGAAATAAGTTCATTGGATGAAAACCAACAAAATTTGATAAGAACCACGAAAAGTTCTTGTATTTTAAGATAAAATCTGACGCGATTAAAGAAAAAACTTCTCGCTCGCTGAAATACGTTCATTTGCTGAAAATCAACAAAACCACGAAAAGTTCTTGTATTTGAAGATAAAATCTTTTTGCTTTGAAGAAGAAAGATCTAGCTGACTGAAATAAGTTCATTGGATGAAAACCAACAAAAATTGACAAGAACCACGAAACGTTCTTGTATTTTAAGATAAAATCTGACGCTATTGAAGAAAAAACTTCTCCCTCGCTGAAATATGTTCATTTGCTGAAAATCAACAAAACCACGAAAAGTTCTTGTATTTGAAGATAAAATCTTTTTGCTTTGAAGAAGAAAGATCTAGCTGACTGAAATAAGTTCATAAGATGAAAACTAACAAAAATTGACAAGAACCACGAAAAGTTCTTGTATTTTAAGATAAAATCTTACGCTAATGAATAAAAAACTTCTAGCGCGCTGAAATATGTTCATTTGCTGAAAATCAACAAAACCACAAAAAGTTCTTGTATTTGAAGATAAAATCTTTTTGCTTTGAAGAAGAAAGATCTAGCTGACTGAAATAAGTTCATTTGATGAAAATCAACATAAATTGACAAGAACCACGAAGAGTTTTTGTATTTTAAGATAAAATCTGACGCTTTTAAAGAAAAACTTCTCCCTCGCTAAAATATGTTCATTTGCTGAAAATCAACAAAACCACGAAAAGTTCTTGTATTTGAAGATAAAATCTTTTTGCTTTGAAGAAGAAAGATCTGGCTGACTGAAATAAGATCATTGGATGAAAACCAACAAAAATTGACAAGAACCACGAAAAGTTCTTGTATTTTAAGATAAAATCTGACGCTATTAAAGAAAAAACTTCTCCCTCGCTGAAATATGTTCATTTGCTGAAAATCAACAAAACCACGAAAAGTACTTGTATTTGAAAATAAAATCTTTTTGCTTTGAAGAAGAATGATCGAGCTGACTGAAATAAGTTTATGGGATGAAAACCAACAAAAATTGACAAGAACCACGAAAAGTTCTTGTATTTTAAGATAAAATCTTACGCTTTTAAAGAAAAAACTTCTCGCTCGCTGAAATATGTTCATTTGCTGAAAATCAACAAAACCACGAAAAGTTCTTGTATTTGAAGATAAAATCTTTTTGCTTTGAAGAAGAAAGATCGAGCTGACTGAAATAAGTTCATTGGATGAAAACCAACAAAATTTGATAAGAACCACGAAAAGTTCTTGTATTTTAAGATAAAATCTGACGCGATTAAAGAAAAAACTTCTCGCTCGCTGAAATACGTTCATTTGCTGAAAATCAACAAAACCACGAAAAGTTCTTGTATTTGAAGATAAAATCTTTTTGCTTTGAAGAAGAAAGATCTAGCTGACTGAAATAAGTTCATTGGATGAAAACCAACAAAAATTGACAAGAATCACGAAACGTTCTTGTATTTTAAGATAAAATCTGACGCTATTAAAGAAAAAACTTCTCCCTCGCTGAAATATGTTCATTTGCTGAAAATCAACAAAACCACGAAAAGTTCTTGTATTTGAAGATAAAATCTTTTTGCTTTGAAGAAGAAAGATCTAGCTGACTGAAATAAGTTCATAAGATGAAAACTAACAAAAATTGACAAGAACCACGAAAAGTTCTTGTATTTTAAGATAAAATGTTACGCTAATGAATAAAAAACTTCTAGCGCGCTGAAATATGTTCATTTGCTGAAAATCAACAAAACCACAAAAAGTTCTTGTATTTGAAGATAAAATCTTTTTGCTTTGAAGAAGAAAGATCTAGCTGACTGAAATAAGTTCATTTGATGAAAATCAACATAAATTGACAAGAACCACGAAGAGTTTTTGTATTTTAAGATAAAATCTGACGCTTTTAAAGAAAAACTTCTCCCTCGCTAAAATATGTTCATTTGCTGAAAATCAACAAAACCACGAAAAGTTCTTGTATTTGAAGATAAAATCTTTTTGCTTTGAAGAAGAAAGATCTGGCTGACTGAAATAAGATCATTGGATGAAAACCAACAAAAATTGACAAGAACCACGAAAAGTTCTTGTATTTTAAGATAAAATCTGACGCTATTAAAGAAAAAACTTCTCCCTCGCTGAAATATGTTCATTTGCTGAAAATCAACAAAACCACGAAAAGTACTTGTATTTGAAAATAAAATCTTTTTGCTTTGAAGAAGAATGATCGAGCTGACTGAAATAAGTTTATGGGATGAAAACCAACAAAAATTGACAAGAACCACGAAAAGTTCTTGTATTTTAAGATAAAATCTTACGCTTTTAAAGAAAAAACTTCTCGCTCGCTGAAATATGTTCATTTGCTGAAAATCAACAAAACCACGAAAAGTTCTTGTATTTGAAGATAAAATCTTTTTGCTTTGAAGAAGAAAGATCTAGCTGACTGAAATAAGTTCATAAGATGAAAACCAACAAAATTTGATTAGAACCACGAAAAGTTCTTGTATTTTAAGATAAAATCTGACGCTATTAAAGAAAAAACTTCTCGCTCGCTGAAATATGTTCATTTGCTGAAAATCAACAAAACCACGAAAAGTTCTTGTATTTGAAGATAAAATCTTTTTGCTTTGAAGAAGAAAGATCTAGCTGACTGAAATAAGTTCATTGGATGAAAACCAACAAAAATTGACAAGAACCACGAAAAGTTCTTGTATTTTAAGATAAAATCTGACGCTATTAAAGAAAAAACTTCTCCCTCGCTGAAATATGTTCATTTGCTGAAAATCAACAAAACCACGAAAAGTTCTTGTATTTGAAGATAAAATCTTTTTGCTTTGAAGAAGAAAGATCTAGCTGACTGAAATAAGTTCATAAGATGAAAAATAACAAAAATTGACAAGAACCACGAAAAGTTCTTGTATTTTAAGATAAAATCTTACGCTATTGAAGAAAAAACTTCTCCCTCGCTGAAATATGTTCATTTGCTGAAAATCAACAAAACCACGAAAAGTTCTTGTATTTGAAAATAAAATCTTTTTGCTTTGAAGAAGAAAGATCTAGCTGACTGAAATAAGTTTATGGGATGAAAACCAACAAAAATTGACAAGAACCACGAAAAGTTCTTGTATTTTAAGATAAAATCTTACGCTTTTAAAGAAAAAACTTCTCGCTCGCTGAAATATGTTCATTTGCTGAAAATCAACAAAACCACGAAAAGTTCTTGTATTTGAAGATAAAATCTTTTTGCTTTGAAGAAGAAAGATCTAGCTGACTGAAATAAGTTCATAAGATGAAAACCAACAAAATTTGATTAGAACCACGAAAAGTTCTTGTATTTTAAGATAAAATCTGACGCTATTAAAGAAAAAACTTCTCGCTCGCTGAAATATGTTCATTTGCTGAAAATCAACAAAACCACGAAAAGTTCTTGTATTTGAAGATAAAATCTTTTTGCTTTGAAGAAGAAAGATCTAGCTGACTGAAATAAGTTCATTGGATGAAAACCAACAAAAATTGACAAGAACCACGAAAAGTTCTTGTATTTTAAGATAAAATCTGACGCTATTAAAGAAAAAACTTCTCCCTCGCTGAAATATGTTCATTTGCTGAAAATCAACAAAACCACGAAAAGTTCTTGTATTTGAAGATAAAATCTTTTTGCTTTCAAGAAGAAAGATCTTGCTGACTGAAATAAGTTCATTTGATGAAAATCAACAAAAATTGACAAGAACCACGAAAAGTTTTTGTATTTTAAGGTAAAATCTGACGCTATTAAAGAAAAAACTTCTCCCTCGCTGAAATATGTTCATTTGCTGAAAATCAACAAAAAACACGAAAAGTACTTGTATTTGAAGATAAAATCTTTTTGCTTTGAAGAAGAAAGATCTGGCTGACTGAAATAAGTTCATTGGATGAGAACCAACAAAAATTGACATGAACCACGAAAAGTTCTTGTATTTTAAGATAAAATCTGACGCTATTAAAGAAAAAACTTCTCCCTCGCTGAAATATGTTCATTTGCTGAAAATCAACAAAACCACGAAATGTTCTTCTATTTGAAGATAAAATCTTTTTGCTTTGAAGAAGAAAGATCGAGCTGACTGCAATAAGTTCATGAGATGAAAACCAACAAAAATTGACAAGAACCACGAAGAGTTTTTGTATTTTAAGATAAAATCTGACGCTTTTAAAGAAAAAACTTCTCCCTCGCTAAAATATGTTCATTTGCTGAAAATCAACAAAACCACGAAAAGTTCTTGTATTTGAAGATAAAATCTTTTTGCTTTGAAGAAGAAAGATCTGGCTGACTGAAATAAGATCATTGGATGAACACCAACAAAAATTGACAAGAACCACGAAAAGTTCTTGTATTTTAAGATAAAATCTGACGCTATTAAAGAAAAAACTTCTCCCTCGCTGAAATATGTTCATTTGCTGAAAATCAACAAAACCACGAAAAGTACTTGTATTTAAAATAAAATCTTTTTGCTTTGAAGAAGAATGATCGAGCTGACTGAAATAAGTTTATGGGATGAAAACCAACAAAAATTGACAAGAACCACGAAAAGTTCTTGTATTTTAAGATAAAATCTTACGCTTTTAAAGAAAAAACTTCTCGCTCGCTGAAATATGTTCATTTGCTGAAAATCAACAAAACCACGAAAAGTTCTTGTATTTGAAGATAAAATCTTTTTGCTTTGAAGAAGAAAGATCTAGCTGACTGAAATAAGTTCATAAGATGAAAACCAACAAAATTTGATTAGAACCACGAAAAGTTCTTGTATTTTAAGATAAAATCTGACGCTATTAAAGAAAAAACTTCTCCCTCGCTGAAATATGTTCATTTGCTGAAAATCAACAAAACCACGAAAAGTTCTTGTATTTGAAGATAAAATCTTTTTGCTTTGAAGAAGAAAGATCTGGCTGACTGAAATAAGTTCATTGGATGAAAACCAACAAAAATTGACAAGAACCACGAAAAGTTCTTGTATTTTAAGATAAAATCTGACGCTATTAAAGAAAAAACTTCTCCCTCGCTGAAATATGTTCATTTGCTGAAAATCAACAAAACCACGAAAAGTTCTTGTATTTGAAGATAAAATCTTTTTGCTTTGAAGAAGAAAGATCGAGCTGACTGAACTAAGTTCATAAGATGAAAACCAACAAAAATTGACAAGAACCACGAAAAGTTCTTGTATTTTAAGATAAAATCTTACGCTTTTAAAGAAAAAACTTCTCGCTCGCTGAAATATGTTCATTTGCTGAAAATCAACAAAACCACGAAAAGTTCTTGTATTTGAAGATAAAATCTTTTTGCTTTCAAGAAGAAAGATCTAGCTGACTGAAATAAGTTCATAAGATGAAAACTAACAAAAATTGACAAGAACCACGAAAAGTTCTTGTATTTTAAGATAAAATCTGACGCGATTAAAGAAAAAACTTCTCGCTCGCTGAAATACGTTCATTTGCTGAAAATCAACAAAACCACGAAAAGTTCTTGTATTTGAAGATAAAATCTTTTTGCTTTGAAGAAGAAAGATCGAGTTGACTGAAATAAGTTCATTGGATGAAAACCAACAAAAATTGACAAGAACCACGAAAAGTTCTTGTATTTTAAGATAAAATCTGACGCTATTAAAGAAAAAACTTCTCCCTCGCTGAAATATGTTCATTTGCTGAAAATCAACAAAACCACGAAAAGTTCTTGTATTTGAAGATAAAATCTTTTTGCTTTGAAGAAGAAAGATCTAGCTGACTGAAATAAGTTCATTGGATGAAAACCAACAAAAATTGACAAGAACCACGAAAAGTTCTTGTATTTTAAGATAAAATCTGACGCTATTAAAGAAAAAACTTCTCCCTCGCTGAAATATGTTCATTTGCTGAAAATCAACAAAACCACGAAAAGTTCTTGTATTTGAAGATAAAATCTTTTTGCTTTGAAGAAGAAAGATCTAGCTGACTGAAATAAGTTCATAAGATGAAAAATAACAAAAATTGACAAGAACCACGAAAAGTTCTTGTATTTTAAGATAAAATCTTACGCTATTGAAGAAAAAACTTCTCCCTCGCTGAAATATGTTCATTTGCTGAAAATCAACAAAACCACGAAAAGTTCTTGTATTTGAAAATAAAATCTTTTTGCTTTGAAGAAGAAAGATCTAGCTGACTGAAATAAGTTTATGGGATGAAAACCAACAAAAATTGACAAGAACCACGAAAAGTTCTTGTATTTTAAGATAAAATCTTACGCTTTTAAAGAAAAAACTTCTCGCTCGCTGAAATATGTTCATTTGCTGAAAATCAACAAAACCACGAAAAGTTCTTGTATTTGAAGATAAAATCTTTTTGCTTTGAAGAAGAAAGATCGAGCTGACTGAAATAAGTTCATTGGATGAAAACCAACAAAAATTGACAAGAACCACGAAAAGTTCTTGTATTTTAAGATAAAATCTGACGCTATTAAAGAAAAAACTTCTCCCTCGCTGAAATATGTTCATTTGCTGAAAATCAACAAAACCACGAAAAGTTCTTGTATTTGAAGATAAAATCTTTTTGCTTTCAAGAAGAAAGATCTTGCTGACTGAAATAAGTTCATTTGATGAAAATCAACAAAAATTGACAAGAACCACGAAAAGTTTTTGTATTTTAAGGTAAAATCTGACGCTATTAAAGAAAAAACTTCTCCCTCGCTGAAATATGTTCATTTGCTGAAAATCAACAAAAAACACGAAAAGTACTTGTATTTGAAGATAAAATCTTTTTGCTTTGAAGAAGAAAGATCTGGCTGACTGAAATAAGTTCATTGGATGAGAACCAACAAAAATTGACATGAACCACGAAAAGTTCTTGTATTTTAAGATAAAATCTGACGCTATTAAAGAAAAAACTTCTCCCTCGCTGAAATATGTTCATTTGCTGAAAATCAACAAAACCACGAAATGTTCTTCTATTTGAAGATAAAATCTTTTTGCTTTGAAGAAGAAAGATCGAGCTGACTGCAATAAGTTCATGAGATGAAAACCAACAAAAATTGACAAGAACCACGAAGAGTTTTTGTATTTTAAGATAAAATCTGACGCTTTTAAAGAAAAAACTTCTCCCTCGCTAAAATATGTTCATTTGCTGAAAATCAACAAAACCACGAAAAGTTCTTGTATTTGAAGATAAAATCTTTTTGCTTTGAAGAAGAAAGATCTGGCTGACTGAAATAAGATCATTGGATGAACACCAACAAAAATTGACAAGAACCACGAAAAGTTCTTGTATTTTAAGATAAAATCTGACGCTATTAAAGAAAAAACTTCTCCCTCGCTGAAATATGTTCATTTGCTGAAAATCAACAAAACCACGAAAAGTACTTGTATTTAAAATAAAATCTTTTTGCTTTGAAGAAGAATGATCGAGCTGACTGAAATAAGTTTATGGGATGAAAACCAACAAAAATTGACAAGAACCACGAAAAGTTCTTGTATTTTAAGATAAAATCTTACGCTTTTAAAGAAAAAACTTCTCGCTCGCTGAAATATGTTCATTTGCTGAAAATCAACAAAACCACGAAAAGTTCTTGTATTTGAAGATAAAATCTTTTTGCTTTCAAGAAGAAAGATCTAGCTGACTGAAATAAGTTCATAAGATGAAAACTAACAAAAATTGACAAGAACCACGAAAAGTTCTTGTATTTTAAGATAAAATCTGACGCGATTAAAGAAAAAACTTCTCGCTCGCTGAAATACGTTCATTTGCTGAAAATCAACAAAACCACGAAAAGTTCTTGTATTTGAAGATAAAATCTTTTTGCTTTGAAGAAGAAAGATCGAGTTGACTGAAATAAGTTCATTGGATGAAAACCAACAAAAATTGACAAGAACCACGAAAAGTTCTTGTATTTTAAGATAAAATCTGACGCTATTAAAGAAAAAACTTCTCCCTCGCTGAAATATGTTCATTTGCTGAAAATCAACAAAACCACGAAAAGTTCTTGTATTTGAAGATAAAATCTTTTTGCTTTGAAGAAGAAAGATCTGGCTGACTGAAATAAGATCATTGGATGAAAACCAACAAAAATTGACAAGAACCACGAAAAGTTCTTGTATTTTAAGATAAAATCTGACGCTATTAAAGAAAAAACTTCTCCCTCGCTGAAATATGTTCATTTGCTGAAAATCAACAAAACCACGAAAAGTACTTGTATTTGAAAATAAAATCTTTTTGCTTTGAAGAAGAATGATCGAGCTGACTGAAATAAGTTTATGGGATGAAAACCAACAAAAATTGACAAGAACCACGAAAAGTTCTTGTATTTTAAGATAAAATCTTACGCTTTTAAAGAAAAAACTTCTCGCTCGCTGAAATATGTTCATTTGCTGAAAATCAACAAAACCACGAAAAGTTCTTGTATTTGAAGATAAAATCTTTTTGCTTTGAAGAAGAAAGATCGAGCTGACTGAAATAAGTTCATTGGATGAAAACCAACAAAATTTGATAAGAACCACGAAAAGTTCTTGTATTTTAAGATAAAATCTGACGCGATTAAAGAAAAAACTTCTCGCTCGCTGAAATACGTTCATTTGCTGAAAATCAACAAAACCACGAAAAGTTCTTGTATTTGAAGATAAAATCTTTTTGCTTTGAAGAAGAAAGATCTAGCTGACTGAAATAAGTTCATTGGATGAAAACCAACAAAAATTGACAAGAACCACGAAACGTTCTTGTATTTTAAGATAAAATCTGACGCTATTAAAGAAAAAACTTCTCCCTCGCTGAAATATGTTCATTTGCTGAAAATCAACAAAACCACGAAAAGTTCTTGTATTTGAAGATAAAATCTTTTTGCTTTGAAGAAGAAAGATCTAGCTGACTGAAATAAGTTCATAAGATGAAAACTAACAAAAATTGACAAGAACCACGAAAAGTTCTTGTATTTTAAGATAAAATGTTACGCTAATGAATAAAAAACTTCTAGCGCGCTGAAATATGTTCATTTGCTGAAAATCAACAAAACCACAAAAAGTTCTTGTATTTGAAGATAAAA
Source organism: Heptranchias perlo (assembly GCF_035084215.1). Lineage (NCBI taxonomy): Eukaryota > Metazoa > Chordata > Chondrichthyes > Hexanchiformes > Hexanchidae > Heptranchias > Heptranchias perlo. The sequence continues at coordinate 2,360,669 of NW_027139793.1, read as the reverse complement.
TCTTTTTGCTTTGAAGAAGAAAGATCTAGCTGACTGAAATAAGTTCATTTGATGAAAATCAACATAAATTGACAAGAACCACGAAGAGTTTTTGTATTTTAAGATAAAATCTGACGCTTTTAAAGAAAAACTTCTCCCTCGCTAAAATATGTTCATTTGCTGAAAATCAACAAAACCACGAAAAGTTCTTGTATTTGAAGATAAAATCTTTTTGCTTTGAAGAAGAAAGATCTGGCTGACTGAAATAAGATCATTGGATGAAAACCAACAAAAATTGACAAGAACCACGAAAAGTTCTTGTATTTTAAGATAAAATCTGACGCTATTAAAGAAAAAACTTCTCCCTCGCTGAAATATGTTCATTTGCTGAAAATCAACAAAACCACGAAAAGTACTTGTATTTGAAAATAAAATCTTTTTGCTTTGAAGAAGAATGATCGAGCTGACTGAAATAAGTTTATGGGATGAAAACCAACAAAAATTGACAAGAACCACGAAAAGTTCTTGTATTTTAAGATAAAATCTTACGCTTTTAAAGAAAAAACTTCTCGCTCGCTGAAATATGTTCATTTGCTGAAAATCAACAAAACCACGAAAAGTTCTTGTATTTGAAGATAAAATCTTTTTGCTTTGAAGAAGAAAGATCTAGCTGACTGAAATAAGTTCATAAGATGAAAACCAACAAAATTTGATTAGAACCACGAAAAGTTCTTGTATTTTAAGATAAAATCTGACGCTATTAAAGAAAAAACTTCTCGCTCGCTGAAATATGTTCATTTGCTGAAAATCAACAAAACCACGAAAAGTTCTTGTATTTGAAGATAAAATCTTTTTGCTTTGAAGAAGAAAGATCTAGCTGACTGAAATAAGTTCATTGGATGAAAACCAACAAAAATTGACAAGAACCACGAAAAGTTCTTGTATTTTAAGATAAAATCTGACGCTATTAAAGAAAAAACTTCTCCCTCGCTGAAATATGTTCATTTGCTGAAAATCAACAAAACCACGAAAAGTTCTTGTATTTGAAGATAAAATCTTTTTGCTTTGAAGAAGAAAGATCTAGCTGACTGAAATAAGTTCATAAGATGAAAAATAACAAAAATTGACAAGAACCACGAAAAGTTCTTGTATTTTAAGATAAAATCTTACGCTATTGAAGAAAAAACTTCTCCCTCGCTGAAATATGTTCATTTGCTGAAAATCAACAAAACCACGAAAAGTTCTTGTATTTGAAAATAAAATCTTTTTGCTTTGAAGAAGAAAGATCTAGCTGACTGAAATAAGTTTATGGGATGAAAACCAACAAAAATTGACAAGAACCACGAAAAGTTCTTGTATTTTAAGATAAAATCTTACGCTTTTAAAGAAAAAACTTCTCGCTCGCTGAAATATGTTCATTTGCTGAAAATCAACAAAACCACGAAAAGTTCTTGTATTTGAAGATAAAATCTTTTTGCTTTGAAGAAGAAAGATCTAGCTGACTGAAATAAGTTCATAAGATGAAAACCAACAAAATTTGATTAGAACCACGAAAAGTTCTTGTATTTTAAGATAAAATCTGACGCTATTAAAGAAAAAACTTCTCGCTCGCTGAAATATGTTCATTTGCTGAAAATCAACAAAACCACGAAAAGTTCTTGTATTTGAAGATAAAATCTTTTTGCTTTGAAGAAGAAAGATCTAGCTGACTGAAATAAGTTCATTGGATGAAAACCAACAAAAATTGACAAGAACCACGAAAAGTTCTTGTATTTTAAGATAAAATCTGACGCTATTAAAGAAAAAACTTCTCCCTCGCTGAAATATGTTCATTTGCTGAAAATCAACAAAACCACGAAAAGTTCTTGTATTTGAAGATAAAATCTTTTTGCTTTCAAGAAGAAAGATCTTGCTGACTGAAATAAGTTCATTTGATGAAAATCAACAAAAATTGACAAGAACCACGAAAAGTTTTTGTATTTTAAGGTAAAATCTGACGCTATTAAAGAAAAAACTTCTCCCTCGCTGAAATATGTTCATTTGCTGAAAATCAACAAAAAACACGAAAAGTACTTGTATTTGAAGATAAAATCTTTTTGCTTTGAAGAAGAAAGATCTGGCTGACTGAAATAAGTTCATTGGATGAGAACCAACAAAAATTGACATGAACCACGAAAAGTTCTTGTATTTTAAGATAAAATCTGACGCTATTAAAGAAAAAACTTCTCCCTCGCTGAAATATGTTCATTTGCTGAAAATCAACAAAACCACGAAATGTTCTTCTATTTGAAGATAAAATCTTTTTGCTTTGAAGAAGAAAGATCGAGCTGACTGCAATAAGTTCATGAGATGAAAACCAACAAAAATTGACAAGAACCACGAAGAGTTTTTGTATTTTAAGATAAAATCTGACGCTTTTAAAGAAAAAACTTCTCCCTCGCTAAAATATGTTCATTTCCTGAAAATCAACAAAACCACGAAAAGTTCTTGTATTTGAAGATAAAATCTTTTTGCTTTGAAGAAGAAAGATCTGGCTGACTGAAATAAGATCATTGGATGAACACCAACAAAAATTGACAAGAACCACGAAAAGTTCTTGTATTTTAAGATAAAATCTGACGCTATTAAAGAAAAAACTTCTCCCTCGCTGAAATATGTTCATTTGCTGAAAATCAACAAAACCACGAAAAGTACTTGTATTTAAAATAAAATCTTTTTGCTTTGAAGAAGAATGATCGAGCTGACTGAAATAAGTTTATGGGATGAAAACCAACAAAAATTGACAAGAACCACGAAAAGTTCTTGTATTTTAAGATAAAATCTTACGCTTTTAAAGAAAAAACTTCTCGCTCGCTGAAATATGTTCATTTGCTGAAAATCAACAAAACCACGAAAAGTTCTTGTATTTGAAGATAAAATCTTTTTGCTTTGAAGAAGAAAGATCTAGCTGACTGAAATAAGTTCATAAGATGAAAACCAACAAAATTTGATTAGAACCACGAAAAGTTCTTGTATTTTAAGATAAAATCTGACGCTATTAAAGAAAAAACTTCTCCCTCGCTGAAATATGTTCATTTGCTGAAAATCAACAAAACCACGAAAAGTTCTTGTATTTGAAGATAAAATCTTTTTGCTTTGAAGAAGAAAGATCTGGCTGACTGAAATAAGTTCATTGGATGAAAACCAACAAAAATTGACAAGAACCACGAAAAGTTCTTGTATTTTAAGATAAAATCTGACGCTATTAAAGAAAAAACTTCTCCCTCGCTGAAATATGTTCATTTGCTGAAAATCAACAAAACCACGAAAAGTTCTTGTATTTGAAGATAAAATCTTTTTGCTTTGAAGAAGAAAGATCGAGCTGACTGAACTAAGTTCATAAGATGAAAACCAACAAAAATTGACAAGAACCACGAAAAGTTCTTGTATTTTAAGATAAAATCTTACGCTTTTAAAGAAAAAACTTCTCGCTCGCTGAAATATGTTCATTTGCTGAAAATCAACAAAACCACGAAAAGTTCTTGTATTTGAAGATAAAATCTTTTTGCTTTCAAGAAGAAAGATCTAGCTGACTGAAATAAGTTCATAAGATGAAAACTAACAAAAATTGACAAGAACCACGAAAAGTTCTTGTATTTTAAGATAAAATCTGACGCGATTAAAGAAAAAACTTCTCGCTCGCTGAAATACGTTCATTTGCTGAAAATCAACAAAACCACGAAAAGTTCTTGTATTTGAAGATAAAATCTTTTTGCTTTGAAGAAGAAAGATCGAGTTGACTGAAATAAGTTCATTGGATGAAAACCAACAAAAATTGACAAGAACCACGAAAAGTTCTTGTATTTTAAGATAAAATCTGACGCTATTAAAGAAAAAACTTCTCCCTCGCTGAAATATGTTCATTTGCTGAAAATCAACAAAACCACGAAAAGTTCTTGTATTTGAAGATAAAATCTTTTTGCTTTGAAGAAGAAAGATCTGGCTGACTGAAATAAGTTCAGAAGATGAAAACTAACAAAAATTGACAAGAACCACGAAAAGTTCTTGTATTTTAAGATAAAATCTTACACTAATGAATAAAAAACTTCTAGCGCGCTGAAATATGTTCATTTGCTGAAAATCAACAAAACCACAAAAAGTTCTTGTATTTGAAGATAAAATCTTTTTGCTTTGAAGAAGAAAGATCTTGCTGACTGAAATAAGTTCATTTGATGAAAATCAAGAAAAATTGACAAGAACCACGAAGAGTTTTTGTATTTTAAGATAAAATCTGATGCTTTTAAAGAAAAAACTTCTCCCTCGCTAAAATATGTTCATTTGCTGAAAATCAACAAAACCACGAAAAGTTCTTGTATTTGAAGATAAAATCTTTTTGCTTTGAAGAAGAAAGATCTGGCTGACTGAAATAAGATCATTGGATGAAAACCAACAAAAATTGACAAGAACCACGAAAAGTTCTTGTATTTTAAGATAAAATCTGACGCTATTAAAGAAAAAACTTCTCCCTCGCTGAAATATGTTCATTTGCTGAAAATCAACAAAACCACGAAAAGTACTTGTATTTGAAAATAAAATCTTTTTGCTTTGAAGAAGAAAGATCGAGCTGACTGAAATAAGTTTATGGGATGAAAACCAACAAAAATTGACAAGAACCACGAAAAGTTCTTGTATTTTAAGATAAAATGTTACGCTATTGAAGAAAAAACTTCTCCCTCGCTGAAATATGTTCATTTGCTGAAAATCAACAAAACCACGAAAAGTTCTTGTATTTGAAAATAAAATCTTTTTGCTTTGAAGAAGAAAGATCTAGCTGACTGAAATAAGTTTATGGGATGAAAACCAACAAAAATTGACAAGAACCACGAAAAGTTCTTGTATTTTAAGATAAAATCTTACGCTTTTAAAGAAAAAACTTCTCGCTCGCTGAAATATGTTCATTTGCTGAAAATCAACAAAACCACGAAAAGTTCTTGTATTTGAAGATAAAATCTTTTTGCTTTGAAGAAGAAAGATCTAGCTGACTGAAATAAGTTCATAAGATGAAAACCAACAAAATTTGATTAGAACCACGAAAAGTTCTTGTATTTTAAGATAAAATCTGACGCTATTAAAGAAAAAACTTCTCCCTCGCTGAAATATGTTCATTTGCTGAAAATCAACAAAACCACGAAAAGTTCTTGTATTTGAAGATAAAATCTTTTTGCTTTGAAGAAGAAAGATCTAGCTGACTGAAATAAGTTCATAAGATGAAAACTAACAAAAATTGACAAGAACCACGAAAAGTTCTTGTATTTTAAGATAAAATCTTACGCTAATGAATAAAAAACTTCTAGCGCGCTGAAATATGTTCATTTGCTGAAAATCAACAAAACCACAAAAAGTTCTTGTATTTGAAGATAAAATCTTTTTGCTTTGAAGAAGAAAGATCTAGCTGACTGAAATAAGTTCATTTGATGAAAATCAACATAAATTGACAAGAACCACGAAGAGTTTTTGTATTTTAAGATAAAATCTGACGCTTTTAAAGAAAAACTTCTCCCTCGCTAAAATATGTTCATTTGCTGAAAATCAACAAAACCACGAAAAGTTCTTGTATTTGAAGATAAAATCTTTTTGCTTTGAAGAAGAAAGATCTGGCTGACTGAAATAAGATCATTGGATGAAAACCAACAAAAATTGACAAGAACCACGAAAAGTTCTTGTATTTTAAGATAAAATCTGACGCTATTAAAGAAAAAACTTCTCCCTCGCTGAAATATGTTCATTTGCTGAAAATCAACAAAACCACGAAAAGTACTTGTATTTGAAAATAAAATCTTTTTGCTTTGAAGAAGAATGATCGAGCTGACTGAAATAAGTTTATGGGATGAAAACCAACAAAAATTGACAAGAACCACGAAAAGTTCTTGTATTTTAAGATAAAATCTTACGCTTTTAAAGAAAAAACTTCTCGCTCGCTGAAATATGTTCATTTGCTGAAAATCAACAAAACCACGAAAAGTTCTTGTATTTGAAGATAAAATCTTTTTGCTTTGAAGAAGAAAGATCGAGCTGACTGAAATAAGTTCATTGTATGAAAACCAACAAAATTTGATAAGAACCACGAAAAGTTCTTGTATTTTAAGATAAAATCTGACGCGATTAAAGAAAAAACTTCTCGCTCGCTGAAATACGTTCATTTGCTGAAAATCAACAAAACCACGAAAAGTTCTTGTATTTGAAGATAAAATCTTTTTGCTTTGAAGAAGAAAGATCTAGCTGACTGAAATAAGTTCATTGGATGAAAACCAACAAAAATTGACAAGAACCACGAAACGTTCTTGTATTTTAAGATAAAATCTGACGCTATTAAAGAAAAAACTTCTCCCTCGCTGAAATATGTTCATTTGCTGAAAATCAACAAAACCACGAAAAGTTCTTGTATTTGAAGATAAAATCTTTTTGCTTTGAAGAAGAAAGATCTAGCTGACTGAAATAAGTTCATAAGATGAAAACTAACAAAAATTGACAAGAACCACGAAAAGTTCTTGTATTTTAAGATAAAATGTTACGCTAATGAATAAAAAACTTCTAGCGCGCTGAAATATGTTCATTTGCTGAAAATCAACAAAACCACAAAAAGTTCTTGTATTTGAAGATAAAATCTTTTTGCTTTGAAGAAGAAAGATCTAGCTGACTGAAATAAGTTCATTTGATGAAAATCAACATAAATTGACAAGAACCACGAAGAGTTTTTGTATTTTAAGATAAAATCTGACGCTTTTAAAGAAAAACTTCTCCCTCGCTAAAATATGTTCATTTGCTGAAAATCAACAAAACCACGAAAAGTTCTTGTATTTGAAGATAAAATCTTTTTGCTTTGAAGAAGAAAGATCTGGCTGACTGAAATAAGATCATTGGATGAAAACCAACAAAAATTGACAAGAACCACGAAAAGTTCTTGTATTTTAAGATAAAATCTGACGCTATTAAAGAAAAAACTTCTCCCTCGCTGAAATATGTTCATTTGCTGAAAATCAACAAAACCACGAAAAGTACTTGTATTTGAAAATAAAATCTTTTTGCTTTGAAGAAGAATGATCGAGCTGACTGAAATAAGTTTATGGGATGAAAACCAACAAAAATTGACAAGAACCACGAAAAGTTCTTGTATTTTAAGATAAAATCTTACGCTTTTAAAGAAAAAACATCTCGCTCGCTGAAATATGTTCATTTGCTGAAAATCAACAAAACCACGAAAAGTTCTTGTATTTGAAGATAAAATCTTTTTGCTTTGAAGAAGAAAGATCTAGCTGACTGAAATAAGTTCATAAGATGAAAACCAACAAAATTTGATTAGAACCACGAAAAGTTCTTGTATTTTAAGATAAAATCTGACGCTATTAAAGAAAAAACTTCTCGCTCGCTGAAATATGTTCATTTGCTGAAAATCAACAAAACCACGAAAAGTTCTTGTATTTGAAGATAAAATCTTTTTGCTTTGAAGAAGAAAGATCTAGCTGACTGAAATAAGTTCATTGGATGAAAACCAACAAAAATTGACAAGAACCACGAAAAGTTCTTGTATTTTAAGATAAAATCTGACGCTATTAAAGAAAAAACTTCTCCCTCGCTGAAATATGTTCATTTGCTGAAAATCAACAAAACCACGAAAAGTTCTTGTATTTGAAGATAAAATCTTTTTGCTTTGAAGAAGAAAGATCTAGCTGACTGAAATAAGTTCATAAGATGAAAAATAACAAAAATTGACAAGAACCACGAAAAGTTCTTGTATTTTAAGATAAAATCTTACGCTATTGAAGAAAAAACTTCTCCCTCGCTGAAATATGTTCATTTGCTGAAAATCAACAAAACCACGAAAAGTTCTTGTATTTGAAAATAAAATCTTTTTGCTTTGAAGAAGAAAGATCTAGCTGACTGAAATAAGTTTATGGGATGAAAACCAACAAAAATTGACAAGAACCACGAAAAGTTCTTGTATTTTAAGATAAAATCTTACGCTTTTAAAGAAAAAACTTCTCGCTCGCTGAAATATGTTCATTTGCTGAAAATCAACAAAACCACGAAAAGTTCTTGTATTTGAAGATAAAATCTTTTTGCTTTGAAGAAGAAAGATCTAGCTGACTGAAATAAGTTCATAAGATGAAAACCAACAAAATTTGATTAGAACCACGAAAAGTTCTTGTATTTTAAGATAAAATCTGACGCTATTAAAGAAAAAACTTCTCGCTCGCTGAAATATGTTCATTTGCTGAAAATCAACAAAACCACGAAAAGTTCTTGTATTTGAAGATAAAATCTTTTTGCTTTGAAGAAGAAAGATCTAGCTGACTGAAATAAGTTCATTGGATGAAAACCAACAAAAATTGACAAGAACCACGAAAAGTTCTTGTATTTTAAGATAAAATCTGACGCTATTAAAGAAAAAACTTCTCCCTCGCTGAAATATGTTCATTTGCTGAAAATCAACAAAACCACGAAAAGTTCTTGTATTTGAAGATAAAATCTTTTTGCTTTCAAGAAGAAAGATCTTGCTGACTGAAATAAGTTCATTTGATGAAAATCAACAAAAATTGACAAGAACAACGAAAAGTTTTTGTATTTTAAGGTAAAATCTGACGCTATTAAAGAAAAAACTTCTCCCTCGCTGAAATATGTTCATTTGCTGAAAATCAACAAAAAACACGAAAAGTACTTGTATTTGAAGATAAAATCTTTTTGCTTTGAAGAAGAAAGATCTGGCTGACTGAAATAAGTTCATTGGATGAGAACCAACAAAAATTGACATGAACCACGAAAAGTTCTTGTATTTTAAGATAAAATCTGACGCTATTAAAGAAAAAACTTCTCCCTCGCTGAAATATGTTCATTTGCTGAAAATCAACAAAACCACGAAATGTTCTTCTATTTGAAGATAAAATCTTTTTGCTTTGAAGAAGAAAGATCGAGCTGACTGCAATAAGTTCATGAGATGAAAACCAACAAAAATTGACAAGAACCACGAAGAGTTTTTGTATTTTAAGATAAAATCTGACGCTTTTAAAGAAAAAACTTCTCCCTCGCTAAAATATGTTCATTTGCTGAAAATCAACAAAACCACGAAAAGTTCTTGTATTTGAAGATAAAATCTTTTTGCTTTGAAGAAGAAAGATCTGGCTGACTGAAATAAGATCATTGGATGAACACCAACAAAAATTGACAAGAACCACGAAAAGTTCTTGTATTTTAAGATAAAATCTGACGCTATTAAAGAAAAAACTTCTCCCTCGCTGAAATATGTTCATTTGCTGAAAATCAACAAAACCACGAAAAGTACTTGTATTTAAAATAAAATCTTTTTGCTTTGAAGAAGAATGATCGAGCTGACTGAAATAAGTTTATGGGATGAAAACCAACAAAAATTGACAAGAACCACGAAAAGTTCTTGTATTTTAAGATAAAATCTTACGCTTTTAAAGAAAAAACTTCTCGCTCGCTGAAATATGTTCATTTGCTGAAAATCAACAAAACCACGAAAAGTTCTTGTATTTGAAGATAAAATCTTTTTGCTTTGAAGAAGAAAGATCTAGCTGACTGAAATAAGTTCATAAGATGAAAACCAACAAAATTTGATTAGAACCACGAAAAGTTCTTGTATTTTAAGATAAAATCTGACGCTATTAAAGAAAAAACTTCTCGCTCGCTGAAATATGTTCATTTGCTGAAAATCAACAAAACCACGAAAAGTTCTTGTATTTGAAGATAAAATCTTTTTGCTTTGAAGAAGAAAGATCTAGCTGACTGAAATAAGTTCATAAGATGAAAAATAACAAAAATTGACAAGAACCACGAAAAGTTCTTGTATTTTAAGATAAAATCTTACGCTATTGAAGAAAAAACTTCTCCCTCGCTGAAATATGTTCATTTGCTGAAAATCAACAAAACCACGAAAAGTTCTTGTATTTGAAAATAAAATCTTTTTGCTTTGAAGAAGAAAGATCTAGCTGACTGAAATAAGTTTATGGGATGAAAAGCAACAAAAATTGACAAGAACCACGAAAAGTTCTTGTATTTTAAGATAAAATCTTACGCTTTTAAAGAAAAAACTTCTCGCTCGCTGAAATATGTTCATTTGCTGAAAATCAACAAAACCACGAAAAGTTCTTGTATTTGAAGATAAAATCTTTTTGCTTTGAAGAAGAAAGATCTAGCTGACTGAAATAAGTTCATAAGATGAAAACCAACAAAATTTGATTAGAACCACGAAAAGTTCTTGTATTTTAAGATAAAATCTGACGCTATTAAAGAAAAAACTTCTCGCTCGCTGAAATATGTTCATTTGCTGAAAATCAACAAAACCACGAAAAGTTCTTGTATTTGAAGATAAAATCTTTTTGCTTTGAAGAAGAAAGATCCAGCTGACTGAAATAAGTTCATTGGATGAAAACCAACAAAAATTGACAAGAACCACGAAAAGTTCTTGTATTTTAAGATAAAATCTGACGCTATTAAAGAAAAAACTTCTCCCTCGCTGAAATATGTTCATTTGCTGAAAATCAACAAAACCACGAAAAGTTCTTGTATTTGAAGATAAAATCTTTTTGCTTTCAAGAAGAAAGATCTTGCTGACTGAAATAAGTTCATTTGATGAAAATCAACAAAAATTGACAAGAACCACGAAAAGTTTTTGTATTTTAAGGTAAAATCTGACGCTATTAAAGAAAAAACTTCTCCCTCGCTGAAATATGTTCATTTGCTGAAAATCAACAAAAAACACGAAAAGTACTTGTATTTGAAGATAAAATCTTTTTGCTTTGAAGAAGAAAGATCTGGCTGACTGAAATAAGTTCATTGGATGAAAACCAACAAAAATTGACATGAACCACGAAAAGTTCTTGTATTTTAAGATAAAATCTGACGCTATTAAAGAAAAAACTTCTCCCTCGCTGAAATATGTTCATTTGCTGAAAATCAACAAAACCACGAAAAGTTCTTCTATTTGAAGATAAAATCTTTTTGCTTTGAAGAAGAAAGATCGAGCTGACTGAAATAAGTTCATGAGATGAAAACCAACAAAAATTGACAAGAACCACGAAAAGTTCTTGTATTTTAAGATAAAATCTTACGCTTTTAAAGAAAAAACTTCTCGCTCGCTGAAATATGTTCATTTGCTGAAAATCAACAAAACCACGAAAAGTTCTTGTATTTGAAGATAAAATCTTTTTGCTTTGAAGAAGAAAGATCTAGCTGACTGAAATAAGTTCATAAGATGAAAACTAACAAAAATTGACAAGAACCACGAAAAGTTCTTGTATTTTAAGATAAAATCTTACGCTATTGAAGAAAAAACTTCTCGCTCGCTGAAATATGTTCATTTGCTGAAAATCAACAAAACCACGAAAAGTTCTTGTATTTGAAGATAAAATCTTTTTGCTTTGAAGAAGAAAGATCTGGCTGACTGAAGTAAGTTCATTGGATGAAAACCAACAAAAATTGACAAGAACCACGAAAAGTTCTTGTATTTTAAGATAAAATCTGACGCTATTAAAGAAAAAACTTCTCCCTCGCTGAAATATGTTCATTTGCTGAAAATCAACTAAACCACGAAAAGTTCTTGTATTTGAAGATAAAATCTTTTTGCTTTGAAGAAGAAAGATCGAGCTGACTGAAATAAGTTCATAAGATGAAAACCAACAAAATTTGATTAGAACCACGAAAAGTTCTTGTATTTTAAGATAAAATCTGACGCTATTAAAGAAAAAACTTCTCGCTCGCTGAAATATGTTCATTTGCTGAAAATCAACAAAACCACGAAAAGTTCTTGTATTTGAAGATAAAATCTTTTTGCTTTGAAGAAGAAAGATCTAGCTGACTGAAATAAGTTCATTGGATGAAAACCAACAAAAATTGACAAGAACCACGAAAAGTTCTTGTATTTTAAGATAAAATCTGACGCTATTAAAGAAAAAACTTCTCCCTCGCTGAAATATGTTCATTTGCTGAAAATCAACAAAACCACGAAAAGTTCTTGTATTTGAAGATAAAATCTTTTTGCTTTGAAGAAGAAAGATCTAGCTGACAGAAATAAGTTCATAAGATGAAAACTAACAAAAATTGACAAGAACCACGAAAAGTTCTTGTATTTTAAGAAAAAATCTTACGCTAATGAAGAAAAAATTTCTCGCGCGCTGAAATATGTTCATTTGCTGAAAATCAACAAAACCACGAAAAGTTCTTGTATTTGAAGATAAAATCTTTTTGCTTTCAAGAAGAAAGATCTAGCTGACTGAAATAAGTTCATTGGATGAAAACCAACAAAAATTGACAAGAACCACGAAAAGTTCTTGTATTTTAAGATAAAATCTGACGCTATTGAAGAAAAAACGTCTCCCTCGCTGAAATATGTTCATTTGCTGAAAATCAACAAAACCACGAAAAGTTCTTGTATTTGAAGATAAAATCTTTTTGCTTTGAAGAAGAAAGATCGAGCTGACTGAAATAAGTTTATGGGATGAAAACCAACAAAAATTGACAAGAACCACGAAAAGTTCTTGTATTTTAAGATAAAATCTTACGCTTTTAAAGAAAAAACTTCTCGCTCGCTGAAATATGTTCATTTGCTGAAAATCAACAAAACCACGAAAAGTTCTTGTATTTGAAGATAAAATCTTTTTACTTTGAAGAAGAACGATCTAGCTGACTGAAATAAGTTCACAAGATGAAAACCAACAAAATTTGATTAGAACCACGAAAAGTTCTTGTATTTTAAGATAAAATCTGACGCTATTAAAGAAAAAACTTCTCGCTCGCTGAAATATGTTCATTTGCTGAAAATCAACAAAACCACGAAAAGTTCTTGTATTTGAAGATAAAATCTTTTTGCTTTGAAGAAGAAAGATCCAGCTGACTGAAATAAGTTCATTGGATGAAAACCAACAAAAATTGACAAGAACCACGAAAAGTTCTTGTATTTTAAGATAAAATCTGACGCTATTAAAGAAAAAACTTCTCCCTCGCTGAAATATGTTCATTTGCTGAAAATCAACAAAACCACGAAAAGTTCTTGTATTTGAAGATAAAATCTTTTTGCTTTCAAGAAGAAAGATCTTGCTGACTGAAATAAGTTCATTTGATGAAAATCAACAAAAATTGACAAGAACCACGAAAAGTTTTTGTATTTTAAGGTAAAATCTGACGCTATTAAAGAAAAAACTTCTCCCTCGCTGAAATATGTTCATTTGCTGAAAATCAACAAAAAACACGAAAAGTACTTGTATTTGAAGATAAAATCTTTTTGCTTTGAAGAAGAAAGATCTGGCTGACTGAAATAAGTTCATTGGATGAAAACCAACAAAAATTGACATGAACCACGAAAAGTTCTTGTATTTTAAGATAAAATCTGACGCTATTAAAGAAAAAACTTCTCCCTCGCTGAAATATGTTCATTTGCTGAAAATCAACAAAACCACGAAAAGTTCTTCTATTTGAAGATAAAATCTTTTTGCTTTGAAGAAGAAAGATCGAGCTGACTGAAATAAGTTCATGAGATGAAAACCAACAAAAATTGACAAGAACCACGAAAAGTTCTTGTATTTTAAGATAAAATCTTACGCTTTTAAAGAAAAAACTTCTCGCTCGCTGAAATATGTTCATTTGCTGAAAATCAACAAAACCACGAAAAGTTCTTGTATTTGAAGATAAAATCTTTTTGCTTTGAAGAAGAAAGATCTAGCTGACTGAAATAAGTTCATAAGATGAAAACTAACAAAAATTGACAAGAACCACGAAAAGTTCTTGTATTTTAAGATAAAATCTTACGCTATTGAAGAAAAAACTTCTCGCTCGCTGAAATATGTTCATTTGCTGAAAATCAACAAAACCACGAAAAGTTCTTGTATTTGAAGATAAAATCTTTTTGCTTTGAAGAAGAAAGATCTGGCTGACTGAAATAAGTTCATTGGATGAAAACCAACAAAAATTGACAAGAACCACGAAAAGTTCTTGTATTTTAAGATAAAATCTGACGCTATTAAAGAAAAAACTTCTCCCTCGCTGAAATATGTTCATTTGCTGAAAATCAACTAAACCACGAAAAGTTCTTGTATTTGAAGATAAAATCTTTTTGCTTTGAAGAAGAAAGATCGAGCTGACTGAAATAAGTTCATAAGATGAAAACCAACAAAATTTGATTAGAACCACGAAAAGTTCTTGTATTTTAAGATAAAATCTGACGCTATTAAAGAAAAAACTTCTCGCTCGCTGAAATATGTTCATTTGCTGAAAATCAACAAAACCACGAAAAGTTCTTGTATTTGAAGATAAAATCTTTTTGCTTTGAAGAAGAAAGATCTAGCTGACTGAAATAAGTTCATTGGATGAAAACCAACAAAAATTGACAAGAACCACGAAAAGTTCTTGTATTTTAAGATAAAATCTGACGCTATTAAAGAAAAAACTTCTCCCTCGCTGAAATATGTTCATTTGCTGAAAATCAACAAAACCACGAAAAGTTCTTGTATTTGAAGATAAAATCTTTTTGCTTTGAAGAAGAAAGATCTAGCTGACAGAAATAAGTTCATAAGATGAAAACTAACAAAAATTGACAAGAACCACGAAAAGTTCTTGTATTTTAAGAAAAAATCTTACGCTAATGAAGAAAAAATTTCTCGCGCGCTGAAATATGTTCATTTGCTGAAAATCAACAAAACCACGAAAAGTTCTTGTATTTGAAGATAAAATCTTTTTGCTTTCAAGAAGAAAGATCTAGCTGACTGAAATAAGTTCATTGGATGAAAACCAACAAAAATTGACAAGAACCACGAAAAGTTCTTGTATTTTAAGATAAAATCTGACGCTATTAAAGAAAAAACGTCTCCCTCGCTGAAATATGTTCATTTGCTGAAAATCAACAAAACCACGAAAAGTTCTTGTATTTGAAGATAAAATCTTTTTGCTTTGAAGAAGAAAGATCGAGCTGACTGAAATAAGTTCACAAGATGAAAACCAACAAAATTTGATTAGAACCACGAAAAGTTCTTGTATTTTAAGATAAAATCTGACGCTATTAAAGAAAAAACTTCTCGCTCGCTGAAATATGTTCATTTGCTGAAAATCAACAAATCCACGAAAAGTTCTTGTATTTGAAGATAAAATCTTTTTGCTTTCAAGAAGAAAGATCTTGCTGACTGAAATAAGTTCATTTGATGAAAATCAACAAAAATTGACAAGAACCACGAAAAGTTTTTGTATTTTAAGGTAAAATCTGACGCTATTAAAGAAAAAACTTCTCCCTCGCTGAAATATGTTCATTTGCTGAAAATCAACAAAACCACGAAAAGTTCTTGTATTTGAAGATAAAATCTTTTTGCTTTGAAGAAGAAAGATCGAGCTGACTGAAATAAGTTCATAAGATGAAAACCAACAAAATTTGATTAGAACCACGAAAAGTTGTTGTATTTTAAGATAAAATCTGACGCTATTAAAGAAAAAACTTCTCGCTCGCTGAAATATGTTCATTTGCTGAAAATCAACAAAACCACGGAAAGTTCTTGTATTTGGAGATAAAATCTTTTTGCTTTGAAGAAGAAAGATCTAGCTGACTGAAATAAGTTCATAAGATAAAAACCAACGAAAATTGACAAGAACCACGAAAAGTTCTTGTATTTTAAGATAAAATCTTACGCTTTTAAAGAAAAAACTTCTCGCTCGCTGAAATATGTTCATTTGCTGAAAATCAACAAAACCACGAAAAGTTCTTGTATTTGAAGATAAAATCTTTTTGCTTTGAAGAAGAAAGATCTAGCTGACTGAAATAAGTTCATAAGATGAAAACCAACAAAATTTGATTAGAACCACGAAAAGTTCTTGTATTTTAAGATAAAATCTGACGCTATTAAAGAAAAAACGTCTCCCTCGCTGAAATATGTTCATTTGCTGAAAATCAACAAAACCACGAAAAGTTCTTGTATTTGAAGATAAAATCTTTTTGCTTTGAAGAAGAAAGATCTAGCTGACTGAAATAAGTTTATGGGATGAAAACCAACAAAAATTGACAAGAACCACGAAAAGTTCTTGTATTTTAAGATAAAATCTTACGCTTTTAAAGAAAAAACTTCTCGCTCGCTGAAATATGTTCATTTGCTGAAAATCAACAAAACCACGAAAAGTTCTTGTATTTGAAGATAAAATCTTTTTACTTTGAAGAAGAAAGATCTAGCTGACTGAAATAAGTTCAGAAGATGAAAACCAACAAAATTTGATTAGAACCACGAAAAGTTCTTGTATTTTAAGATAAAATCTGAAGCTATTAAAGAAAAAACTTCTCGCTCGCTGAAATATGTTCATTTGCTGAAAATCAACAAAACCACGAAAAGTTCTTGTATTTGAAGATAAAATCTTTTTGCTTTCAAGAAGAAAGATCTTGCTGACTGAAATAAGTTCATTTGATGAAAATCAACAAAAATTGACAAGAACCACGAAAAGTTTTTGTATTTTAAGGTAAAATCTGACGCGATTAAAGAAAAAACTTCTCCCTCGCTGAAATATGTTCATTTGCTGAAAATCAACAAAACCACGAAAAGTACTTGTATTTGAAGATAAAATCTTTTTGCTTTGAAGAAGAAAGATCTGGCTGACTGAAATAAGTTCATTGGATGAAAACCAACAAAAATTGACAAGAACCACGAAAAGTTCTTGTATTTTAAGATAAAATCTTATGCTTTTAAAGAAAAAACTTCTCGCTCGCTGAAATATGTTCATTTGCTGAAAATCAACAAAACCACGAAAAGTTCTTGTATTTGAAGATAAAATCTTTTTGCTTTGAAGAAGAAAGATCGAGCTGACTGAAATAAGTTCATAAGATGAAAACCAACAAAATTTGATTAGAACCACGAAAAGTTCTTGTATTTTAAGATAAAATCTGACGCTATTAAAGAAAAAACTTCTCGCTCGCTGAAATATGTTCATTTGCCGAAAATCAACAAAACCACGAAAAGTTCTTGTATTTGAAGATAAAATCTTTTTGCTTTGAAGAAGAAAGGTCTAGCTGACTGAAATAAGTTCATTGGATGAAAACCGACAAAAATTGACAAGAACCACGAAAAGTTCTTGTATTTTGAGATAAAATCTGACGCTCTGAAAGAAAAAACTTCTCCCTCGCTGAAATATGTTCATTTGCTGAAAATCAACAAAACCACGAAAAGTTCTTGTATTTGAAGATAAAATCTTTTTGCTTTGAAGAAGAAAGATCGAGCTGACTGAAATAAGTTCATAAGATGAAAACCAACAAAAATTGACAAGAACCACGAAAAGTTCTTGTATTTTAAGATAAAATCTTTTTGCTTTCAAGAAGAAAGATCGAGCTGACTGAAATAAGTTCATTGGAAGAAAACCAACAAAAATTGACAAGAACCACGAAAAGTTCTTGTATTTTAAGATAAAATCTGACGCTATTAAAGAAAAAACGTCTCCCTCGCTGAAATATGTTCATTTGCTGAAAATCAACAAAACCACGAAAAGTTCTTGTATTTGAAGATAAAATCTTTTTGCTTTGAAGAAGAAAGATCTAGCTGACTGAAATAAGTTCATTTGATGAAAATCAGCAAAAATTGACAAGAACCACGAAAAGTTTTTGTATTTTAAGATAAAATCTGACGCTTTTAAAGAAAAAACTTCTCCCTCGCTGAAATATGTTCATTTGCTGAAAACCAACAAAACCACGAAAAGTTCTTGTATTTGAAGATAAAATCTTTTTGCTTTGAAGAAGAAAGATCTGGCTGACTGAAATAAGTTCATTGGATGAAAACCAACAAAAATTGACAAGAACCACGAAAAGTTCTTGTATTTTAAGATAAAATCTGACGCTATTAAAGAAAAAACTTCTCCCTCGCTGAAATATGTTCATTTGCTGAAAATCAACAAAACCACGAAAAGTTCTTGTATTTGAAGATAAAATCTTTTTGCTTTAAAGAAGAAAGATCGAGCTGACTGAAATAAGTTCATAAGATGAAAACGAACAAAAATTGACAAGAACCACGAAAAGTTCTTGTATTTTAAGATAAAATCTTACGCTTTTAAAGAAAAAACTTCTCGCTCGCTGAAATATGTTCATGTGCTGAAAATCAACAAAACCACGAAAAGTTCTTGTATTTGAAGATAAAATCTTTTTGCTTTAAAGAAGAAAGATCGAGCTGACTGAAATAAGTTCATAAGATGAAAACGAACAAAAATTGACAAGAACCACGAAAAGTCCTTGTATTTTAAGATAAAATCTTACGCTTTTAAAGAAAAAACATCTCGCTCGCTGAAATATGTTCATTTGCTGAAAATCAACAAAACCACGAAAAGTTCTTGTATTTGAAGATAAAATCTTTTTGCTTTGAAGAAGAAAGATCTAGCTGACTGAAATAAGTTCATAAGATGAAAACTAACAAAAATTGACAAGAACCACGAAAAGTTCTTGTATTTTAAGATAAAATCTTACGCGAATGAAGAAAAAACTTCTAGCACGCTGAAATGTGTTCATTTGCTGAAAATCAACAAAACCACGAAAAGTTCTTGTATTTGAAGATAAAATCTTTTTGCTTTCAAGAAGAAAGATCTTGCTGACTGAAATAAGTTCATTTGATGAAAATCAACAAAAATTGACAAGAACCACGAAAAGTTTTTGTATTTTAAGATAAAATCTGACGCTATTAAAGAAAAAACTTCTCCCTCGCTGAAATATGTTCATTTGCTGAAAATCAACAAAACCACGAAAAGTTCTTGTATTTGAAGATAAAATCTTTTTGCTTTGAAGAAGAAAGATCTGGCTGACTGATATAAGTTCATTGGATGAAAACCAACAAAAATTGACAAGAACCACGAAAAGTTCTTGTATTTTAAGATAAAATCTGACGCTATTATAGAAAAAACTTCTCCCTCGCTGAAATATGTTCATTTGCTGAAAATCAACAAAACCACGAAAAGTTCTTGTATTTGAAGATAAAATCTTTTTGCTTTGAAGAAGAAAGATCGAGCTGACTGAAATAAGTTCATAAGATGAAAACCAACAAAAATTGACAAGAACCACGAAAGGTTCTTGTATTTTAAGATAAAATCTTTTTGCTTTGAAGAAGAAAGATCTGGTTGACTGAAATAAGTTCATTGGATGAAAACCAACAAAAATTGACAAGAACCACGAAAAGTTCTTGTATTTTAAGATAAAATCTGACGCTATTAAAGAAAAAACTTCTCCCTCGCTGAAATATGTTCATTTGCTGAAAATCAACAAAACCACGAAAAGTTCTTGTATTTGAAGATAAAATCTTTTTGCTTTAAAGAAGGAAGATCGAGCTGACTGAAATAAGTTCAAAAGATGAAAACCAACAAAAATTGACAAGAACCACGAAAAGTTAATGTATTTTAAGATAAAATCTTACGCTTTTAAAGAAAAAACTTCTCGCTCGCTGAAATATGTTCATTTGCTGAAAATCAACAAAACCACGAAAAGTTCTTGTATTTGAAGATAAAATCTTTTTGCTTTGAAGAAGAAAGATCTAGCTGACTGAAATAAGTTCATTGGATGAAAACCAACAAAAATTGACAAGAACCACGAAAAGTTCTTGTATTTTAAGATAAAATCTTACGCTATTGAAGAAAAAACTTCTAGCTCGCTGAAATATGTTCATTTGCTGAAAATCAACAAAACCACGAAAAGTTCTTGTATTTGAAGATAAAATCTTTTTGCTTTCAAGAAGAAAGATCTTGCTGACTGAAATAAGTTCATTGGATGAAAACCAACAAAAATTGACAAGAACCACGAAAAGTTCTTGTATTTTAAGATAAAATCTGACGCTATGAAAGAAAAAACTTCTCCCTTGCTGAAATATGGTCATTTGCTGAAAATCAACAAAACCACGAAAAGTTCTTGTATTTGAAGATAAAATCTTTTTGCTTTGAAGAAGAAAGATCTGGCTGACTGAAATAAGTTCATAAGATGAAAACTAACAAAAATTGACAAGAACCACGAAAAGTTCTTGTATTTTAAGATAAAATCTTACGCGAATGAAGAAAAAACTTCTAGCACGCTGAAATGTGTTCATTTGCTGAAAATCAACAAAACCACGAAAAGTTCTTGTATTTGAAGATAAAATCTTTTTGCTTTGAAGAAGAAAGATCTAGCTGACTGAAATAAGTTCATAAGATGAAAACTAACAAAAATTGACAAGAACCACGAAAAGTTCTTGTATTTTAAGATAAAATCTTATGCTATTGAAGAAAAAACTTCTAGCTCGCTGAAATATGTTCATTTGCTGAAAATCAACAAAACCACGAAAAGTTCTTGTATTTGAAGATAAAATCTTTTTGCTTTCAAGAAGAAAGATCTAGCTGACTGAAATAAGTTCATAAGATGAAAACTAACAAAAATTGACAAGAACCACGAAAAGTTCTTGTATTTTAAGATAAAATCTTACGCGAATGAAGAAAAAACTTCTAGCACGCTGAAATGTGTTCATTTGCTGAAAATCAACAAAACCACGAAAAGTTCTTGTATTTGAAGATAAAATCTTTTTGCTTCGAAGAAGAAAGATCTAGCTGACTGAAATAAGTTCATTTGATGAAAATCAACAAAAATTGACAAGAACCACGAAAAGTTTTTGTATTTTAAGATAAAATCTGACGCTATTAAAGAAAAAACTTCTCCCTCGCTGAAATATGTTCATTTGCTGAAAATCAACAAAACCACGAAAAGTTCTTGTATTTGAAGATAAAATCTTTTTGCTTTGAAGAAGAAAGATCTGGCTGACTGATATAAGTTCATTGGATGAAAACCAACAAAAATTGACAAGAACCACGTAAAATTCTTGTATTTTAAGATAAAATCTGACGCTATTAAAGAAAAAACTTCTCCCTCGCTGAAATATGTTCATTTGCTGAAATTCAACAAAACCACGAAAAGTTCTTGTATTTGAAGATAAAATCTTTTTGCTTTGAAGAAGAAAGATCGAGCTGACTGAAATAAGTTCATAAGATGAAAACCAACAAAAATTGACAAGAACCACGAAAAGTTCTTGTATTTTAAGATAAAATCTTTTTGCTTTCAAGAAGAAAGATCTCGCTGACTGAAATAAGTTCATTGGAAGAAAACCAACAAAAATTGACAAGAACCACGAAAAGTTCTTGTATTTTAAGATAAAATCTGACGCTATTAAAGAAAAAACGTCTCCCTCGCTGAAATATGTTCATTTGCTGAAAATCAACAAAACCACGAAAAGTTCTTGTATTTGAAGATAAAATCTTTTTGCTTTAAAGAAGAAAGATCGAGCTGACTGAAATAAGTTCATAAGATGAAAACGAACAAAAATTGACAAGAACCACGAAAAGTTCTTGTATTTTAAGATAAAATCTTACGCTTTTAAAGAAAAAACTTCTCGCTCGCTGAAATATGTTCATGTGCTGAAAATCAACAAAACCACGAGAAGTTCTTGTATTTGAAGATAAAATCTTTTTGCTTTGATGAAGAAAGATCTAGCTGACTGAAATAAGTTCATAAGATGAAAACCAACAAAATTTGATTAGAACCACGAAAAGTCCTTGTATTTTAAGATAAAATCTTACGCTTTTAAAGAAAAAACTTCTCGCTCGCTGAAATATGTTCATTTGCTGAAAATCAACAAAACCACGAAAAGTTCTTGTATTTGAAGATAAAATCTTTTTGCTTTGAAGAAGAAAGATCTAGCTGACTGAAATAAGTTCATAAGATGAAAACTAACAAAAATTGACAAGAACCACGAAAAGTTCTTGTATTTTAAGATAAAATCTTACGCGAATGAAGAAAAAACTTCTAGCACGCTGAAATGTGTTCATTTGCTGAAAATCAACAAAACCACGAAAAGTTCTTGTATTTGAAGATAAAATCTTTTTGCTTTCAAGAAGAAAGATCTTGCTGACTGAAATAAGTTCATTTGATGAAAATCAACAAAAATTGACAAGAACCACGAAAAGTTTTTGTATTTTAAGATAAAATCTGACGCTATTAAAGAAAAAACTTCTCCCTCGCTGAAATATGTTCATTTGCTGAAAATCAACAAAACCACGAAAAGTTCTTGTATTTGAAGATAAAATCTTTTTGCTTTGAAGAAGAAAGATCTGGCTGACTGATATAAGTTCATTGGATGAAAACCAACAAAAATTGACAAGAACCACGAAAAGTTCTTGTATTTTAAGATAAAATCTGACGCTATTATAGAAAAAACTTCTCCCTCGCTGAAATATGTTCATTTGCTGAAAATCAACAAAACCACGAAAAGTTCTTGTATTTGAAGATAAAATCTTTTTGCTTTGAAGAAGAAAGATCGAGCTGACTGAAATAAGTTCATAAGATGAAAACCAACAAAAATTGACAAGAACCACGAAAGGTTCTTGTATTTTAAGATAAAATCTTTTTGCTTTGAAGAAGAAAGATCTGGTTGACTGAAATAAGTTCATTGGATGAAAACCAACAAAAATTGACAAGAACCACGAAAAGTTCTTGTATTTTAAGATAAAATCTGACGCTATTAAAGAAAAAACTTCTCCCTCGCTGAAATATGTTCATTTGCTGAAAATCAACAAAACCACGAAAAGTTCTTGTATTTGAAGATAAAATCTTTTTGCTTTAAAGAAGGAAGATCGAGCTGACTGAAATAAGTTCAAAAGATGAAAACCAACAAAAATTGACAAGAACCACGAAAAGTTAATGTATTTTAAGATAAAATCTTACGCTTTTAAAGAAAAAACTTCTCGCTCGCTGAAATATGTTCATTTGCTGAAAATCAACAAAACCACGAAAAGTTCTTGTATTTGAAGATAAAATCTTTTTGCTTTGAAGAAGAAAGATCTAGCTGACTGAAATAAGTTCATTGGATGAAAACCAACAAAAATTGACAAGAACCACGAAAAGTTCTTGTATTTTAAGATAAAATCTGACGCTATTAAAGAAAAAACTTCTCCCTCGCTGAAATATGTTCATTTGCTGAAAATCAACAAAACCACGAAAAGTTCTTGTATTTGAAGATAAAATCTTTTTGCTTTGAAGAAGAAAGATCTAGCTGACTGAAATAAGTTCATAAGATGAAAACTAACAAAAATTGACAAGAACCACGAAAAGTTCTTGTATTTTAAGATAAAATCTTACGCGAATGAAGAAAAAACTTCTAGCACGCTGAAATGTGTTCATTTGCTGAAAATCAACAAAACCACGAAAAGTTCTTGTATTTGAAGATAAAATCTTTTTGCTTTCAAGAAGAAAGATCTTGCTGACTGAAATAAGTTCATTTGATGAAAATCAACAAAAATTGACAAGAACCACGAAAAGTTTTTGTATTTTAAGATAAAATCTGACGCTATTAAAGAAAAAACTTCTCCCTCGCTGAAATATGTTCATTTGCTGAAAATCAACAAAACCACGAAAAGTTCTTGTATTTGAAGATAAAATCTTTTTGCTTTGAAGAAGAAAGATCTGGCTGACTGATATAAGTTCATTGGATGAAAACCAACAAAAATTGACAAGAACCACGAAAAGTTCTTGTATTTTAAGATAAAATCTGACGCTATTATAGAAAAAACTTCTCCCTCGCTGAAATATGTTCATTTGCTGAAAATCAACAAAACCACGAAAAGTTCTTGTATTTGAAGATAAAATCTTTTTGCTTTGAAGAAGAAAGATCGAGCTGACTGAAATAAGTTCATAAGATGAAAACCAACAAAAATTGACAAGAACCACGAAAGGTTCTTGTATTTTAAGATAAAATCTTTTTGCTTTGAAGAAGAAAGATCTGGTTGACTGAAATAAGTTCATTGGATGAAAACCAACAAAAATTGACAAGAACCACGAAAAGTTCTTGTATTTTAAGATAAAATCTGACGCTATTAAAGAAAAAACTTCTCCCTCGCTGAAATATGTTCATTTGCTGAAAATCAACAAAACCACGAAAAGTTCTTGTATTTGAAGATAAAATCTTTTTGCTTTAAAGAAGGAAGATCGAGCTGACTGAAATAAGTTCAAAAGATGAAAACCAACAAAAATTGACAAGAACCACGAAAAGTTAATGTATTTTAAGATAAAATCTTACGCTTTTAAAGAAAAAACTTCTCGCTCGCTGAAATATGTTCATTTGCTGAAAATCAACAAAACCACGAAAAGTTCTTGTATTTGAAGATAAAATCTTTTTGCTTTGAAGAAGAAAGATCTAGCTGACTGAAATAAGTTCATTGGATGAAAACCAACAAAAATTGACAAGAACCACGAAAAGTTCTTGTATTTTAAGATAAAATCTGACGCTATTAAAGAAAAAACTTCTCCCTCGCTGAAATATGTTCATTTGCTGAAAATCAACAAAACCACGAAAAGTTCTTGTATTTGAAGATAAAATCTTTTTGCTTTGAAGAAGAAAGATCTAGCTGACTGAAATAAGTTCATAAGATGAAAACTAACAAAAATTGACAAGAACCACGAAAAGTTCTTGTATTTTAAGATAAAATCTTACGCTATTGAAGAAAAAACTTCTAGCTCGCTGAAATATGTTCATTTGCTGAAAATCAACAAAACCACGAAAAGTTCTTGTATTTGAAGATAAAATCTTTTTGCTTTCAAGAAGAAAGATCTTGCTGACTGAAATAAGTTCATTTGATGAAAATCAACAAAAATTGACAAGAACCACGAAAAGTTTTTGTATTTTAAGATAAAATCTGACGCTATGAAAGAAAAAACTTCTCCCTTGCTGAAATATGTTCATTTGCTGAAAATCAACAAAACCACGAAAAGTTCTTGTATTTGAAGATAAAATCTTTTTGCTTTGAAGAAGAAAGATCTGGCTGACTGAAATAAGTTCATAAGATGAAAACTAACAAAAATTGACAATAACCACGAAAAGTTCTTGTATTTTAAGATAAAATCTTACGCGAATGAAGAAAAAACTTCTAGCACGCTGAAATGTGTTCATTTGCTGAAAATCAACAAAACCACGAAAAGTTCTTGTATTTGAAGATAAAATCTTTTTGCTTTGAAGAAAGATCTAGCTGACTGAAATAAGTTCATAAGATGAAAACTAACAAAAATTGACAAGAACCACGAAAAGTTCTTGTATTTTAAGATAAAATCTTATGCTATTGAAGAAAAAACTTCGAGCTCGCTGAAATATGTTCATTTGCTGAAAATCAACAAAACCACGAAAAGTTCTTGTATTTGAAGATAAAATCTTTTTGCTTTCAAGAAGAAAGATCTAGCTGACTGAAATAAGTTCATAAGATGAAAACTAACAAAAATTGACAAGAACCACGAAAAGTTCTTGTATTTTAAGATAAAATCTTACGCGAATGAAGAAAAAACTTCTAGCACGCTGAAATGTGTTCATTTGCTGAAAATCAACAAAACCACGAAAAGTTCTTGTATTTGAAGATAAAATCTTTTTGCTTTGAAGAAGAAAGATCTCGCTGACTGAAATAAGTTCATAAGATGAAAACTAACAAAAATTGACAAGAACCACGAAAAGTTCTTGTATTTTAAGATAAAATCTTACGCTATTGAAGAAAAAACTTCTAGCTCGCTGAAATATGTTCATTTGCTGAAAATCAACAAAACCACGAAAAGTTCTTGTATTTGAAGATAAAATCTTTTTGCTTTCAAGAAGAAAGATCTTGCTGACTGAAATAAGTTCATTGGATGAAAACCAACAAAAATTGACAAGAACCACGAAAAGTTCTTGTATTTTAAGATAAAATCTGACGCTATGAAAGAAAAAACTTCTCCCTTGCTGAAATATGTTCATTTGCTGAAAATCAACAAAACCACGAAAAGTTCTTGTATTTGAAGATAAAATCTTTTTGCTTTGAAGAAGAAAGATCTGGCTGACTGAAATAAGTTCATAAGATGAAAACTAACAAAAATTGACAAGAACCACGAAAAGTTCTTGTATTTTAAGATAAAATCTTACGCGAATGAAGAAAAAACTTCTAGCACGCTGAAATGTGTTCATTTGCTGAAAATCAACAAAACCACGAAAAGTTCTTGTATTTGAAGATAAAATCTTTTTGCTTTGAAGAAGAAAGATCTAGCTGACTGAAATAAGTTCATAAGATGAAAACTAACAAAAATTGACAAGAACCACGAAAAGTTCTTGTATTTTAAGATAAAATCTTATGCTATTGAAGAAAAAACTTCTAGCTCGCTGAAATATGTTCATTTGCTGAAAATCAACAAAACCACGAAAAGTTCTTGTATTTGAAGATAAAATCTTTTTGCTTTCAAGAAGAAAGATCTAGCTGACTGAAATAAGTTCATAAGATGAAAACTAACAAAAATTGACAAGAACCACGAAAAGTTCTTGTATTTTAAGATAAAATCTTACGCGAATGAAGAAAAAACTTCTAGCACGCTGAAATGTGTTCATTTGCTGAAAATCAACAAAACCACGAAAAGTTCTTGTATTTGAAGATAAAATCTTTTTGCTTCGAAGAAGAAAGATCTAGCTGACTGAAATAAGTTCATTTGATGAAAATCAACAAAAATTGACAAGAACCACGAAAAGTTTTTGTATTTTAAGATAAAATCTGACGCTATTAAAGAAAAAACTTCTCCCTCGCTGAAATATGTTCATTTGCTGAAAATCAACAAAACCACGAAAAGTTCTTGTATTTGAAGATAAAATCTTTTTGCTTTGAAGAAGAAAGATCTGGCTGACTGATATAAGTTCATTGGATGAAAACCAACAAAAATTGACAAGAACCACGTAAAATTCTTGTATTTTAAGATAAAATCTGACGCTATTAAAGAAAAAACTTCTCCCTCGCTGAAATATGTTCATTTGCTGAAATTCAACAAAACCACGAAAAGTTCTTGTATTTGAAGATAAAATCTTTTTGCTTTGAAGAAGAAAGATCGAGCTGACTGAAATAAGTTCATAAGATGAAAACCAACAAAAATTGACAAGAACCACGAAAAGTTCTTGTATTTTAAGATAAAATCTTTTTGCTTTCAAGAAGAAAGATCTCGCTGACTGAAATAAGTTCATTGGAAGAAAACCAACAAAAATTGACAAGAACCACGAAAAGTTCTTGTATTTTAAGATAAAATCTGACGCTATTAAAGAAAAAACGTCTCCCTCGCTGAAATATGTTCATTTGCTGAAAACCAACAAAACCACGAAAAGTTCTTGTATTTGAAGATAAAATCTTTTTGCTTTGAAGAAGAAAGATCTGGTTGACTGAAATAAGTTCATTGGATGAAAACCAACAAAAATTGACAAGAACCACGAAAAGTTCTTGTATTTTAAGATAAAATCTGACGCTATTAAAGAAAAAACTTCTCCCTCGCTGAAATATGTTCATTTGCTGAAAATCAACAAAACCACGAAAAGTTCTTGTATTTGAAGATAAAATCTTTTTGCTTTAAAGAAGGAAGATCGAGCTGACTGAAATAAGTTCAAAAGATGAAAACCAACAAAAATTGACAAGAACCACGAAAAGTTCTTGTATTTTAAGATAAAATCTTACGCTTTTAAAGAAAAAACTTCTCGCTCGCTGAAATATGTTCATTTGCTGAAAATCAACAAAACCACGAAAAGTTCTTGTATTTGAAGATAAAATCTTTTTGCTTTGAAGAAGAAAGATCTAGCTGACTGAAATAAGTTCATTGGATGAAAACCAACAAAAATTGACAAGAACCACGAAAAGTTCTTGTATTTTAAGATAAAATCTGACGCTATTAAAGAAAAAACTTCTCCCTCGCTGAAATATGTTCATTTGCTGAAAATCAACAAAACCACGAAAAGTTCTTGTATTTGAAGATAAAATCTTTTTGCTTTGAAGAAGAAAGATCTAGCTGACTGAAATAAGTTCATAACATGAAAACTAACAAAAATTGACAAGAACCACGAAAAGTTCTTGTATTTTAAGATAAAATCTTACGCTATTGAAGAAAAAACTTCTAGCTCGCTGAAATATGTTCATTTGCTGAAAATCAACAAAACCACGAAAAGTTCTTGTATTTGAAGATAAAATCTTTTTGCTTTCAAGAAGAAAGATCTTGCTGACTGAAATAAGTTCATTGGATGAAAACCAACAAAAATTGACAAGAACCACGAAAAGTTCTTGTATTTTAAGATAAAATCTGACGCTATGAAAGAAAAAACTTCTCCCTTGCTGAAATATGTTCATTTGCTGAAAATCAACAAAACCACGAAAAGTTCTTGTATTTGAAGATAAAATCTTTTTGCTTTGAAGAAGAAAGATCTAGCTGACTGAAATAAGTTCATAAGATGAAAACTAACAAAAATTGACAAGAACCACGAAAAGTTCTTGTATTTTAAGATAAAATCTGACGCGAATGAAGAAAAAACTTCTAGCACGCTAAAATGTGTTCATTTGCTGAAAATCAACAAAACCACGAAAAGTTCTTGTATTTGAAGATAAAATCTTTTTGCTTTGAAGAAGAAAGATCTAGCTGACTGAAATAAGTTCATAAGATGAAAACTAACAAAAATTGACAAGAACCACGAAAAGTTTTTGTATTTTAAGATAAAATCTGACGCTATTAAAGAAAAAACTTCTCCCTTGCTGAAATATGTTCATTTGCTGAAAATCAACAAAACCACGAAAAGTTCTTGTATTTGAAGATAAAATCTTTTTGCTTTGAAGAAGAAAGATCTGGCTGACTGATATAAGTTCATTGGATGAAAACCAACAAAAATTGACAAGAACCACGAAAAGTTCTTGTATTTTAAGATAAAATCTGACGCTATTAAAGAAAAAACTTCTCCCTCGCTGAAATATGTTCATTTGCTGAAAATCAACAAAACCACGAAAAGTTCTTGTATTTGAAGATAAAATCTTTTTGCTTTGAAGAAGAAAGATCGAGCTGACTGAAATAAGTTCATAAGATGAAAACCAACAAAAATTGACAAGAACCACGAAAAGTTCTTGTATTTTAAGATAAAATCTTTTTGCTTTCAAGAAGAAAGATCTCGCTGACTGAAATAAGTTCATTGGAAGAAAACCAACAAAAATTGACAAGAACCACGAAAAGTTCTTGTATTTTAAGATAAAATCTGACGCTATTAAAGAAAAAACGTCTCCCTCGCTGAAATATGTTCATTTGCTGAAAATCAACAAAACCACGAAAAGTTCTTGTATTTGAAGATAAAATCTTTTTGCTTTGAAGAAGAAAGATCTAGCTGACTGAAATAAGTTCATTTGATGAAAATCAACAAAAATTGACAAGAACCACGAAAAGTTTTTGTATTTTAAGATAAAATCTGACGCTATTAAAGAAAAAACTTCTCCCTCGCTGAAATATGTTCATTTGCTGAAAACCAACAAAACCACGAAAAGTTCTTGTATTTGAAGATAAAATCTTTTTGCTTTGTAGAAGAAAGATCTGGCTGACGGAAATAAGTTCATTGGATGAAAACCAACAAAAATTGACAAGAACCACGAAAAGTTCTTGTATTTTAAAATAAAATCTGACGCTATTAAAGAAAAAACTTCTCCCTCGCTGAAATATGTTCATTTGCTGAAAATCAACAAAACCACGAAAAGTTCTTGTATTTGAAGATAAAATCTTTTTGCTTTAAAGAAGGAAGATCGAGCTGACTGAAATAAGTTCATAAGATGAAAACCAACAAAAATTGACAAGAACCACGAAAAGTTCTTGTATTTTAAGATAAAATCTTACGCTTTTAAAGAAAAAACTTCTCGCTCGCTGAAATATGTTCATTTGCTGAAAATCAACAAAACCACGAAAAGTTCTTGTATTTGAAGATAAAATCTTTTTGCTTTGAAGAAGAAAGATCTAGCTGACTGAAATAAGTTCATAAGATGAAAACCAACAAAATTTGATTAGAACCACAAAAAGTTCTTGTATTTTAAGATAAAATCTGACGCTATTAAAGAAAAAACTTCTGGCTCGCTGAAATATGTTCATTTGCTGAAAATCAACAAAACCACGAAAAGTTCTTGTATTTGAAGATAAAATCTTTTTGCTTTGAAGAAGAAAGATCCAGCTGACTGAAATAAGTTCTTTGGATGAAAACCAACAAAAATTGACAAGAACCACGAAAAGTTCTTGTATTTTAAGATAAAATCTGACGCTATTAAAGAAAAAACTTCTCCCTCGCTGAAATATGTTCATTTGCTGAAAATCAACAAAACCACGAAAAGTTCTTGTATTTGAAGATAAAATCTTTTTGCTTTGAAGAAGAAACATCTAGCTGACTGAAATAAGTTCATAAGATGAAAACTAACAAAAATTGACAAGAACCACGAAAAGTTCTTGTATTTTAAGATAAAATCTTACGCTATTGAAGAAAAAACTTCTAGCTCGCTGAAATATGTTCATTTGCTGAAAATCAACAAAACCACGAAAAGTTCTTGTATTTGAAGATAAAATCTTTTTGCTTTCAAGAAGAAAGATCTTGCTGACTGAAATAAGTTCATTGGATGAAAACCAACAAAAATTGACAAGAACCACGAAAAGTTCTTGTATTTTAAGATAAAATCTGACGCTATTAAAGAAAAAACTTCTCCCTCGCTGAAATATGTTCATTTGCTGAAAATCAACAAAACCACGAAAAGTTCTTGTATTTGAAGATAAAATCTTTTTGCTTTGAAGAAGAAAGATCTTGCTGACTGAAATAAGTTCATTTGATGAAAATCAACAAAAATTGACAAGAACCACGAAAAGTTCTTGTATTTTAAGATAAAATCTTACGCCATTGAAGAAAAAACTTCTCGCTCGCTGAAATATGTTCATTTGCTGAAAATCAACAAAACCACGAAAAGTTCTTGTATTTGAAGTTAAAATCTTTTTGCTTTCAAGAAGAAAGATCTAGCTGACTGAAATAAGTTCATAAGATGAAAACTAACAAAAATTGACAAGAACCACGAAAAGTTCTTGTATTTTAAGATAAAATCTTACGCGAATTTAGAAAAAACTTCTAGCACGCTGAAATGTGTTCATTTGCTGAAAATCAACAAAACCACGAAAAGTTCTTGTATTTGAAGATAAAATCTTTTTGCTTCGAAGAAGAAAGATCTAGCTGACTGAAATAAGTTCATTTGATGAAAATCAACAAAAATTGACAAGAACCACGAAAAGTTTTTGTATTTTAAGATAAAATCTGACGCTATTAAAGAAAAAACTTCTCCCTCGCTGAAATATGTTCATTTGCTGAAAATCAACAAAACCACGAAAAGTTCTTGTATTTGAAGATAAAATCTTTTTGCTTTGAAGAAGAAAGATCTGGCTGACTGATATAAGTTCATTGGATGAAAACCAACAAAAATTGACAAGAACCACGTAAAATTCTTGTATTTTAAGATAAAATCTGACGCTATTAAAGAAAAAACTTCTCCCTCGCTGAAATATGTTCATTTGCTGAAATTCAACAAAACCACGAAAAGTTCTTGTATTTGAAGATAAAATCTTTTTGCTTTGAAGAAGAAAGATCGAGCTGACTGAAATAAGTTCATAAGATGAAAACCAACAAAAATTGACAAGAACCACGAAAAGTTCTTGTATTTTAAGATAAAATCTTTTTGCTTTCAAGAAGAAAGATCTCGCTGACTGAAATAAGTTCATTGGAAGAAAACCAACAAAAATTGACAAGAACCACGAAAAGTTCTTGTATTTTAAGATAAAATCTGACGCTATTAAAGAAAAAACGTCTCCCTCGCTGAAATATGTTCATTTGCTGAAAATCAACAAAACCACGAAAAGTTCTTGTATTTGAAGATAAAATCTTTTTGCTTTGAAGAAGAAAGATCTAGCTGACTGAAATAAGTTCATTTGATGAAAATCAACAAAAATTGACAAGAACCACGAAAAGTTCTTGTATTTTAAGATAAAATCTGACGCTATTAAAGAAAAAACTTCTCCCTCGCTGAAATATGTTCATTTGCTGAAAATCAACAAAACCACGAAAAGTTCTTGTATTTGAAGATAAAATCTTTTTGCTTTAAAGAAGGAAGATCGAGCTGACTGAAATAAGTTCAAAAGATGAAAACCAACAAAAATTGACAAGAACCACGAAAAGTTCTTGTATTTTAAGATAAAATCTTACGCTTTTAAAGAAAAAACTTCTCGCTCGCTGAAATATGTTCATTTGCTGAAAATCAACAAAACCACGAAAAGTTCTTGTATTTGAAGATAAAATCTTTTTGCTTTGAAGAAGAAAGATCTAGCTGACTGAAATAAGTTCATTGGATGAAAACCAACAAAAATTGACAAGAACCACGAAAAGTTCTTGTATTTTAAGATAAAATCTGACGCTATTAAAGAAAAAACTTCTCCCTCGCTGAAATATGTTCATTTGCTGAAAATCAACAAAACCACGAAAAGTTCTTGTATTTGAAGATAAAATCTTTTTGCTTTGAAGAAGAAAGATCTCGCTGACTGAAATAAGTTCATAAGATGAAAACTAACAAAAATTGACAAGAACCACGAAAAGTTCTTGTATTTTAAGATAAAATCTTACGCTATTGAAGAAAAAACTTCTAGCTCGCTGAAATATGTTCATTTGCTGAAAATCAACAAAACCACGAAAAGTTCTTGTATTTGAAGATAAAATCTTTTTGCTTTCAAGAAGAAAGATCTTGCTGACTGAAATAAGTTCATTGGATGAAAACCAACAAAAATTGACAAGAACCACGAAAAGTTCTTGTATTTTAAGATAAAATCTGACGCTATTAAAGAAAAAACTTCTCCCTTGCTGAAATATGTTCATTTGCTGAAAATCAACAAAACCACGAAAAGTTCTTGTATTTGAAGATAAAATCTTTTTGCTTTGAAGAAGAAAGATCTGGCTGACTGAAATAAGTTCATAAGATGAAAACTAACAAAAATTGACAAGAACCACGAAAAGTTCTTGTATTTTAAGATAAAATCTTACGCGAATGAAGAAAAAACTTCTAGCACGCTGAAATGTGTTCATTTGCTGAAAATCAACAAAACCACGAAAAGTTCTTGTATTTGAAGATAAAATCTTTTTGCTTTGAAGAAGAAAGATCTAGCTGACTGAAATAAGTTCATAAGATGAAAACTAACAAAAATTGACAAGAACCACGAAAAGTTCTTGTATTTTAAGATAAAATCTTATGCTATTGAAGAAAAAACTTCTAGCTCGCTGAAATATGTTCATTTGCTGAAAATCAACAAAACCACGAAAAGTTCTTGTATTTGAAGATAAAATCTTTTTGCTTTCAAGAAGAAAGATCTAGCTGACTGAAATAAGTTCATAAGATGAAAACTAACAAAAATTGACAAGAACCACGAAAAGTTCTTGTATTTTAAGATAAAATCTTACGCGAATGAAGAAAAAACTTCTAGCACGCTGAAATGTGTTCATTTGCTGAAAATCAACAAAACCACGAAAAGTTCTTGTATTTGAAGATAAAATCTTTTTGCTTCGAAGAAGAAAGATCTAGCTGACTGAAATAAGTTCATTTGATGAAAATCAACAAAAATTGACAAGAACCACGAAAAGTTTTTGTATTTTAAGATAAAATCTGACGCTATTAAAGAAAAAACTTCTCCCTCGCTGAAATATGTTCATTTGCTGAAAATCAACAAAACCACGAAAAGTTCTTGTATTTGAAGATAAAATCTTTTTGCTTTGAAGAAGAAAGATCTGGCTGACTGATATAAGTTCATTGGATGAAAACCAACAAAAATTGACAAGAACCACGTAAAATTCTTGTATTTTAAGATAAAATCTGACGCTATTAAAGAAAAAACTTCTCCCTCGCTGAAATATGTTCATTTGCTGAAATTCAACAAAACCACGAAAAGTTCTTGTATTTGAAGATAAAATCTTTTTGCTTTGAAGAAGAAAGATCGAGCTGACTGAAATAAGTTCATAAGATGAAAACCAACAAAAATTGACAAGAACCACGAAAAGTTCTTGTATTTTAAGATAAAATCTTTTTGCTTTCAAGAAGAAAGATCTCGCTGACTGAAATAAGTTCATTGGAAGAAAACCAACAAAAATTGACAAGAACCACGAAAAGTTCTTGTATTTTAAGATAAAATCTGACGCTATTAAAGAAAAAACGTCTCCCTCGCTGAAATATGTTCATTTGCTGAAAACCAACAAAACCACGAAAAGTTCTTGTATTTGAAGATAAAATCTTTTTGCTTTGAAGAAGAAAGATCTGGTTGACTGAAATAAGTTCATTGGATGAAAACCAACAAAAATTGACAAGAACCACGAAAAGTTCTTGTATTTTAAGATAAAATCTGACGCTATTAAAGAAAAAACTTCTCCCTCGCTGAAATATGTTCATTTGCTGAAAATCAACAAAACCACGAAAAGTTCTTGTATTTGAAGATAAAATCTTTTTGCTTTAAAGAAGGAAGATCGAGCTGACTGAAATAAGTTCAAAAGATGAAAACCAACAAAAATTGACAAGAACCACGAAAAGTTCTTGTATTTTAAGATAAAATCTTACGCTTTTAAAGAAAAAACTTCTCGCTCGCTGAAATATGTTCATTTGCTGAAAATCAACAAAACCACGAAAAGTTCTTGTATTTGAAGATAAAATCTTTTTGCTTTGAAGAAGAAAGATCTAGCTGACTGAAATAAGTTCATTGGATGAAAACCAACAAAAATTGACAAGAACCACGAAAAGTTCTTGTATTTTAAGATAAAATCTGACGCTATTAAAGAAAAAACTTCTCCCTCGCTGAAATATGTTCATTTGCTGAAAATCAACAAAACCACGAAAAGTTCTTGTATTTGAAGATAAAATCTTTTTGCTTTGAAGAAGAAAGATCTAGCTGACTGAAATAAGTTCATAACATGAAAACTAACAAAAATTGACAAGAACCACGAAAAGTTCTTGTATTTTAAGATAAAATCTTACGCTATTGAAGAAAAAACTTCTAGCTCGCTGAAATATGTTCATTTGCTGAAAATCAACAAAACCACGAAAAGTTCTTGTATTTGAAGATAAAATCTTTTTGCTTTCAAGAAGAAAGATCTTGCTGACTGAAATAAGTTCATTGGATGAAAACCAACAAAAATTGACAAGAACCACGAAAAGTTCTTGTATTTTAAGATAAAATCTGACGCTATGAAAGAAAAAACTTCTCCCTTGCTGAAATATGTTCATTTGCTGAAAATCAACAAAACCACGAAAAGTTCTTGTATTTGAAGATAAAATCTTTTTGCTTTGAAGAAGAAAGATCGAGCTGACTGAAATAAGTTCATAAGATGAAAACTAACAAAAATTGACAAGAACCACGAAAAGTTCTTGTATTTTAAGATAAAATCTGACGCGAATGAAGAAAAAACTTCTAGCACGCTAAAATGTGTTCATTTGCTGAAAATCAACAAAACCACGAAAAGTTCTTGTATTTGAAGATAAAATCTTTTTGCTTTGAAGAAGAAAGATCTAGCTGACTGAAATAAGTTCATAAGATGAAAACTAACAAAAATTGACAAGAACCACGAAAAGTTTTTGTATTTTAAGATAAAATCTGACGCTATTAAAGAAAAAACTTCTCCCTTGCTGAAATATGTTCATTTGCTGAAAATCAACAAAACCACGAAAAGTTCTTGTATTTGAAGATAAAATCTTTTTGCTTTGAAGAAGAAAGATCTGGCTGACTGATATAAGTTCATTGGATGAAAACCAACAAAAATTGACAAGAACCACGAAAAGTTCTTGTATTTTAAGATAAAATCTGACGCTATTAAAGAAAAAACTTCTCCCTCGCTGAAATATGTTCATTTGCTGAAAATCAACAAAACCACGAAAAGTTCTTGTATTTGAAGATAAAATCTTTTTGCTTTGAAGAAGAAAGATCGAGCTGACTGAAATAAGTTCATAAGATGAAAACCAACAAAAATTGACAAGAACCACGAAAAGTTCTTGTATTTTAAGATAAAATCTTTTTGCTTTCAAGAAGAAAGATCTCGCTGACTGAAATAAGTTCATTGGAAGAAAACCAACAAAAATTGACAAGAACCACGAAAAGTTCTTGTATT
The DNA here is from genome assembly GCF_035084215.1 of Heptranchias perlo. Lineage (NCBI taxonomy): Eukaryota > Metazoa > Chordata > Chondrichthyes > Hexanchiformes > Hexanchidae > Heptranchias > Heptranchias perlo. The sequence goes on along the minus strand of NW_027139793.1, from coordinate 2,324,709 downwards.
TTAAGATAAAATCTGACGCTATTAAAGAAAAAACGTCTCCCTCGCTGAAATATGTTCATTTGCTGAAAATCAACAAAACCACGAAAAGTTCTTGTATTTGAAGATAAAATCTTTTTGCTTTGAAGAAGAAAGATCTAGCTGACTGAAATAAGTTCATTTGATGAAAATCAACAAAAATTGACAAGAACCACGAAAAGTTTTTGTATTTTAAGATAAAATCTGACGCTATTAAAGAAAAAACTTCTCCCTCGCTGAAATATGTTCATTTGCTGAAAACCAACAAAACCACGAAAAGTTCTTGTATTTGAAGATAAAATCTTTTTGCTTTGTAGAAGAAAGATCTGGCTGACGGAAATAAGTTCATTGGATGAAAACCAACAAAAATTGACAAGAACCACGAAAAGTTCTTGTATTTTAAAATAAAATCTGACGCTATTAAAGAAAAAACTTCTCCCTCGCTGAAATATGTTCATTTGCTGAAAATCAACAAAACCACGAAAAGTTCTTGTATTTGAAGATAAAATCTTTTTGCTTTAAAGAAGGAAGATCGAGCTGACTGAAATAAGTTCATAAGATGAAAACCAACAAAAATTGACAAGAACCACGAAAAGTTCTTGTATTTTAAGATAAAATCTTACGCTTTTAAAGAAAAAACTTCTCGCTCGCTGAAATATGTTCATTTGCTGAAAATCAACAAAACCACGAAAAGTTCTTGTATTTGAAGATAAAATCTTTTTGCTTTGAAGAAGAAAGATCTAGCTGACTGAAATAAGTTCATAAGATGAAAACCAACAAAATTTGATTAGAACCACAAAAAGTTCTTGTATTTTAAGATAAAATCTGACGCTATTAAAGAAAAAACTTCTGGCTCGCTGAAATATGTTCATTTGCTGAAAATCAACAAAACCACGAAAAGTTCTTGTATTTGAAGATAAAATCTTTTTGCTTTGAAGAAGAAAGATCCAGCTGACTGAAATAAGTTCTTTGGATGAAAACCAACAAAAATTGACAAGAACCACGAAATGTTCTTGTATTTTAAGATAAAATCTGACGCTATTAAAGAAAAAACTTCTCCCTCGCTGAAATATGTTCATTTGCTGAAAATCAACAAAACCACGAAAAGTTCTTGTATTTGAAGATAAAATCTTTTTGCTTTGAAGAAGAAACATCTAGCTGACTGAAATAAGTTCATAAGATGAAAACTAACAAAAATTGACAAGAACCACGAAAAGTTCTTGTATTTTAAGATAAAATCTTACGCTATTGAAGAAAAAACTTCTAGCTCGCTGAAATATGTTCATTTGCTGAAAATCAACAAAACCACGAAAAGTTCTTGTATTTGAAGATAAAATCTTTTTGCTTTCAAGAAGAAAGATCTTGCTGACTGAAATAAGTTCATTGGATGAAAACCAACAAAAATTGACAAGAACCACGAAAAGTTCTTGTATTTTAAGATAAAATCTGACGCTATTAAAGAAAAAACTTCTCCCTCGCTGAAATATGTTCATTTGCTGAAAATCAACAAAACCACGAAAAGTTCTTGTATTTGAAGATAAAATCTTTTTGCTTTGAAGAAGAAAGATCTTGCTGACTGAAATAAGTTCATTTGATGAAAATCAACAAAAATTGACAAGAACCACGAAAAGTTCTTGTATTTTAAGATAAAATCTTACGCCATTGAAGAAAAAACTTCTCGCTCGCTGAAATATGTTCATTTGCTGAAAATCAACAAAACCACGAAAAGTTCTTGTATTTGAAGTTAAAATCTTTTTGCTTTGAAGAAGAAAGATCTAGCTGACTGAAATAAGTTCATAAGATGAAAACTAACAAAAATTGACAAGAACCACGAAAAGTTCTTGTATTTTAAGATAAAATCTTACGCTATTGAAGAAAAAACTTCGAGCTCGCTGAAATATGTTCATTTGCTGAAAATCAACAAAACCACGAAAAGTTCTTGTATTTGAAGATAAAATCTTTTTGCTTTCAAGAAGAAAGATCTTGCTGACTGAAATAAGTTCATTGGATGAAAACCAACAAAAATTGACAAGAACCACGAAAAGTTTTTGTATTTTAAGATAAAATCTGACGCTATTAAAGAAAAAACTTCTCCCTCGCTGAAATATGTTCATTTGCTGAAAATGAACAAAACCACGAAAAGTTCTTGTATTTGAAGATAAAATCTTTTTGCTTTGAAGAAGAAAGATCGAGCTGACTGAAATAAGTTCATAAGATGAAAACCAACAAAAATTGACAAGAACCACGAAAAGTTCTTGTATTTTAAGATAAAATCTTACGCTTTTAAAGAAAAAACTTCTCGCTCGCTGAAATATGTTCATTTGCTGAAAATCAACAAAACCACGAAAAGTTCTTGTATTTGAAGATAAAATCTTTTTGCTTTGAAGAAGAAAGATCGAGCTGACTGAAATAAGTTCATAAGATGAAAACCAACAAAAATTGACAAGAACCACGAAAAGTTTTTGTATTTTAAGGTAAAATCTGACGCTATTAAAGAAAAAACTTCTCCCTCGCTGAAATATGTTCATTTGCTGAAAATCAACAAAACCACGAAAAGTTCTTGTATTTGAAGACAAAATCTATTTGCTTTGAAGTTTATGGGATGAAAACCAACAAAAATTGACAAGAACCACGAAAAGTTCTTGTATTTTAAGATAAAATCTGACGCTATTAAAGAAAAAACTTCTCCCTCGCTGAAATATGTTCATTTGCTGAAAATCAACAAAACCACGAAAAGTTCTTGTATTTGAAGATAAAATCTTTTTGCTTTGAAGAAGAAAGATCTAGCTGACTGAAATAAGTTCATTTGATGAAAATCAACAAAAATTGACAAGAACCACGAAAAGTTTTTGTATTTTAAGATAAAATCTGACGCTATTAAAGAAAAAACTTCTCCCTCGCTGAAATATGTTCATTTGCTGAAAATCAACAAAACCACGAAAAGTTCTTGTATTTGAAGATAAAATCTTTTTGCTTTGAAGAAGAAAGATCTGGCTGACTGAAATAAGTTCATTGGATGAAAACCAACAAAAATTGACAAGAACCACGAAAAGTTCTTGTATTTTAAGATAAAATCTGACGCTATTAAAGAAAAAACTTCTCGCTCGCTGAAATATGTTCATTTGCTGAAAATCAACAAAACCACGAAAAGTTCTTGTATTTGAAGATAAAATCTTTTTGCTTTGAAGAAGAAAGATCTAGCTGACTGAAATAAGTTCATTGGATGAAAACCAACAAAAATTGACAAGAACCACGAAAAGTTCTTGTATTTTAAGATAAAATCTGACGCTATTAAAGAAAAAACTTCTCCCTCGCTGAAATATGTTCATTTGCTGAAAATCAACAAAACCACGAAAAGTTCTTGTATTTGAAGATAAAATCTTTTTGCTTTGAAGAAGAAAGATCTAGCTGACTGAAATAAGTTCATAAGATGAAAACTAACACAAATTGACAAGAACCACGAAAAGTTCTTGTATTTTAAGATAAAATCTTACGCTATTGAAGAAAAAACTTCTAGCTCGCTGAAATATGTTCATTTGCTGAAAATCAACAAAACCACGAAAAGTTCTTGTATTTGAAGATAAAATCTTTTTGCTTTGAAGAAGAAATATCTAGCTGACTGAAATAAGTTCATTGGATGAAAACCAACAAAAATTGACAAGAACCACGAAAAGTTCTTGTATTTTAAGATAAAATCTGACGCTATTAAAGAAAAAACTTCTCCCTCGCTGAAATATGTTCATTTGCTGAAAATCAACAAAACAACGAAAAGTTCTTGTATTTGAAGATAAAATCTTTTTGCTTTGAAGAAGAAAGATCTAGCTGACTGAAATAAGTTCATTTGATGAAAATCAACAAAAATTGACAAGAACCACGAAAAGTTTTTGTATTTTAAGATAAAATCTGACGCTGTTAAAGAAAAAACTTCTCCCTCGCTGAAATATGTTCATTTGCTGAAAATCAACAAAACCACGAAAAGTTCTTGTATTTGAAGATAAAATCTTTTTGCTTTGAAGAAGAAAGATCTGGCTGACTGAAATAAGTTCATTGGATGAAAACCAACAAAAATTGACAAGAACCACGAAAAGTTCTTGTATTTTAAGATAAAATCTGACGCTATTAAAGAAAAAACTTCTCCCTCGCTGAAATATGTTCATTTGCTGAAAATCAACAAAACCACGAAAAGTTCTTGTATTTGAAGATAAAATCTTTTTGCTTTGAAGAAGAAAGATCGAGCTGACTGAAATAAGTTCATAAGATGAAAACCAACAAAAATTGACAAGAACCACGAAAAGTTCTTGTATTTTAAGATAAAATCTTACGCTTTTAAAGAAAAAACTTCTCGCTCGCTGAAATATGTTCATTTGCTGAAAATCAACAAAACCACGAAAAGTTCTTGTATTTGAAGATAAAATCTTTTTGCTTTGAAGAAGTAAGATCTAGCTGACTGAAATAAGTTTATGGGATGAAAACCAACAAAAATTGACAAGAACCACGAAAAGTTCTTGTATTTTAAGATAAAATCTGACGCTATTAAAGAAAAAACTTCTCCCTCGCTGAAATATGTTCATTTGCTGAAAATCAACAAAACCACGAAAAGTTCTGGTATTTGAAGATAAAATCTTTTTGCTTTGAAGAAGAAAGATCTAGCTGACTGAAATAAGTTCAGAAGATGAAAACCAACAAAAATTGACAAGAACCACGAAAAATTCTTGTATTTTAAGATAAAATCTGACGCTATTAAAGAAAAAACTTCTCGCTCGCTGAAATATGTTCATTTGCTGAAAATCAACAAAACCACGAAAAGTTCTTGTATTTGAAGATAAAATCTTTTTGCTTTGAAGAAGAAAGATCTACCTGACTGAAATAAGTTCATTGGATGAAAACCAACAAAAATTGACAAGAACCACGAAAAGTTCTTGTATTTTAAGATAAAATCTGACGCTATTAAAGAAAAAACTTCTCCCTCGCTGAAATATGTTCATTTGCTGAAAATCAACAAAACCACGAAAAGTTCTTGTATTTGAAGATAAAATCTTTTTGCTTTCAAGAAGAAAGATCTAGCTGACTGAAATAAGTTCATAAGATGAAAACTAACAAAAATTGACAAGAACCACGAAAAGTTCTTGTATTTTAAGATAAAATCTTACGCTATTGAAGAAAAAACTTCTCCCTCGCTGAAATATGTTCATTTGCTGAAAATCAACAAAACAACGAAAAGTTCTTGTATTTGAAGATAAAATCTTTTTGCTTTGAAGAAGAAAGATCTCGCTGACTGAAATAAGTTCATTTGATGAAAATCAACAAAAATTGACAAGAACCACGAAAAGTTTTTGTATTTTAAGATAAAATCTGACGCTATTAAAGAAAAAACTTCTCCCTCGCTGAAATATGTTCATTTGCTGAAAATCAACAAAACCACGAAAAGTTCTTGTATTTGAAGATAAAATCTTTTTGCTTTGAAGAAGAAAGATCTGGCTGACTGAAATAAGTTCATTGGATGAAAACCAACAAAAATTGACAAGAACCACGAAAAGTTCTTGTATTTTAAGATAAAATCTTACGCTTTTAAAGAAAAAACTTCTCGCTCGCTGAAATATGTTCATTTGCTGAAAATCAACAAAACCACGAAAAGTTCTTGTATTTGAAGATAAAATCTTTTTGCTTTGAAGAAGAAAGATCTAGCTGACTGAAATAAGTTCATAAGATGAAAACTAACAAAAATTGACAAGAACCACGAAAAGTTCTTGTATTTTAAGATAAAATCTTACGCTATTGAAGAAAAAACTTCTCGCTCGCTGAAATATGTTCATTTGCTGAAAATCAACAAAACCACGAAAAGTTCTTGTATTTGAAGATAAAATCTTTTTGCTTTGAAGAAGAAAGATCTAGCTGACTGAAATAAGTTCATTGGATGAAAACCAACAAAAATTGACAAGAACCACGAAAAGTTCATGTATTTTAAGATAAAATCTGACGCTATTAAAGAAAAAACTTCTCCCTCGCTGAAATATGTTCATTTGCTGAAAATCAACAAAACCACGAAAAGTTCTTGTATTTGAAGATAAAATCTTTTTGCTTTGAAGAAAAAAGATCTAGCTGACTGAAATAAGTTCATTTGATGAAAATCAACAAAAATTGACAAGAACCACGAAAAGTTTTTGTATTTTAAGATAAATTCTGACGCTATTAAAGAAAAAACTTCTCCCTCGCTGAAATATGTTCATTTGCTGAAAATCAACAAAACCACGAAAAGTTCTTGTATTTGAAGATAAAATCTTTTTGCTTTGAAGAAGAAAGATCTGGCTGACTGAAATAAGTTCATTGGATGAAAACCAACAAAAATTGACAAGAACCACGAAAAGTTCTTGTATTTTAAGATAAAATCTGACGCTATTAAAGAAAAAACTTCTCCCTCGCTGAAATATGTTCATTTGCTGAAAATCAACAAAACCACGAAAAGTTCTTGTATTTGAAGATAAAATCTTTTTGCTTTGAAGAAGAAAGATCGAGCTGACTGAAATAAGTTCATAAGATGAAAACCAACAAAAATTGACAAGAACCACGAAAAGTTCTTGTATTTTAAGATAAAATCTTACGCTTTTAAAGAAAAAACTTCTCGCTCGCTGAAATATGTTCATTTGCTGAAAATCAACAAAACAACGAAAAGTTCTTGTATTTGAAGATAAAATCTTTTTGCTTTGAAGAAGAAAGATCTAGCTGACTGAAATAAGTTCATTTGATGAAAATCAACAAAAATTGACAAGAACCACGAAAAGTTTTTGTATTTTAAGATAAAATCTGACGCTATTAAAGAAAAAACTTCTCCCTCGCTGAAATATGTTCATTTGCTGAAAATCAACAAAACCACGAAAAGTTCTTGTATTTGAAGATAAAATCTTTTTGCTTTGAAGAAGAAAGATCTGGCTGACTGAAATAAGTTCATTGGATGAAAACCAACAAAAATTGACAAGAACCACGAAAAGTTCTTGTATTTTAAGATAAAATCTTACGCTTTTAAAGAAAAAACTTCTCGCTCGCTGAAATATGTTCATTTGCTGAAAATCAACAAAACCACGAAAAGTTCTTGTATTTGAAGATAAAATCTTTTTGCTTTGAAGAAGAAAGATCTAGCTGACTGAAATAAGTTCATAAGATGAAAACTAACAAAAATTGACAAGAACCACGAAAAGTTCTTGTATTTTAAGATAAAATCTTACGCTATTGAAAAAAAAACTTCTCGCTCGCTGAAATATGTTCATTTGCTGAAAATCAACAAAACCACGAAAAGTTCTTGTATTTGAAGATAAAATCTTTTTGCTTTGAAGAAGAAAGATCTAGCTGACTGAAATAAGTTCATTGGATGAAAACCAACAAAAATTGACAAGAACCACGAAAAGTTCATGTATTTTAAGATAAAATCTGACGCTATTAAAGAAAAAACTTCTCGCTCGCTGAAATATGTTCATTTGCTGAAAATCAACAAAACCACGAAAAGTTCTTGTATTTGAAGATAAAATCTTTTTGCTTTGAAGAAGAAAGATCTAGCTGACTGAAATAAGTTCATAAGATGAAAACTAACAAAAATTGACAAGAACCACGAAAAGTTCTTGTATTTTAAGATAAAATCTTACGCTATTGAAAAAAAAACTTCTCGCTCGCTGAAATATGTTCATTTGCTGAAAATCAACAAAACCACGAAAAGTTCTTGTATTTGAAGATAAAATCTTTTTGCTTTGAAGAAGAAAGATCTAGCTGACTGAAATAAGTTCATTGGATGAAAACCAACAAAAATTGACAAGAACCACGAAAAGTTCATGTATTTTAAGATAAAATCTGACGCTATTAAAGAAAAAACTTCTCCCTCGCTGAAATATGTTCATTTGCTGAAAATCAACAAAACCACGAAAAGTTCTTGTATTTGAAGATAAAATCTTTTTGCTTTGAAGAAGAAAGATCTAGCTGACTGAAATAAGTTCATTTGATGAAAATCAACAAAAATTGACAAGAACCACGAAAAGTTTTTGTATTTTAAGATAAATTCTGACGCTATTAAAGAAAAAACTTCTCCCTCGCTGAAATATGTTCATTTGCTGAAAATCAACAAAACCACGAAAAGTTCTTGTATTTGAAGATAAAATCTTTTTGCTTTGAAGAAGAAAGATCTGGCTGACTGAAATAAGTTCATTGGATGAAAACCAACAAAAATTGACAAGAACCACGAAAAGTTCTTGTATTTTAAGATAAAATCTGACGCTATTAAAGAAAAAACTTCTCCCTCGCTGAAATATGTTCATTTGCTGAAAATCAACAAAACCACGAAAAGTTCTTGTATTTGAAGATAAAATCTTTTTGCTTTGAAGAAGAAAGATCGAGCTGACTGAAATAAGTTCATAAGATGAAAACCAACAAAAATTGACAAGAACCACGAAAAGTTCTTGTATTTTAAGATAAAATCTTACGCTTTTAAAGAAAAAACTTCTCGCTCGCTGAAATATGTTCATTTGCTGAAAATCAACAAAAAAACGAAAAGTTCTTGTATTTGAAGATAAAATCTTTTTGCTTTGAAGAAGAAAGATCTAGCTGACTGAAATAAGTTCATAAGATGAAAACCAACAAAATTTGATTAGAACCACGAAAAGTTCTTGTATTTTAAGATAAAATCTGACGCTATTAAAGAAAAAACTTCTAGCTCGCTGAAATATGTTCATTTGCTGAAAATCAACAAAACCACGAAAAGTTCTTGTATTTGAAGATAAAATCTTTTTGCTTTGAAGAAGAAAGATCTGGCTGACTGAAATAAGTTCATTGGATGAAAACCAACAAAAATTGACAAGAACCACGAAAAGTTCTTGTATTTTAAGATAAAATCTGACGCTATTAAAGAAAAAACTTCTCCCTCGCTGAAATATGTTCATTTGCTGAAAATCAACAAAACCACGAAAAGTTCTTGTATTTGAAGATAAAATCTTTTTGCTTTGAAGAAGAAAGATCTGGCTGACTGAAATAAGTTCATAAGATGAAAACTAACAAAAATCAACAAAACCACGAAAAGTTCTTGTATTTGAAGATAAAATCTTTTTGCTTTGAAGAAGAAAGATCGAGCTGACTGAAATAAGTTCATAAGATGAAAACCAACAAAAATTGACAAGAACCACGAAAAGTTCTTGTATTTTAAGATAAAATCTTTTTGCTTTCAAGAAGAAAGATCTCGCTGACTGAAATAAGTTCATTGGAAGAAAACCAACAAAAATTGACAAGAACCACGAAAAGTTCTTGTATTTTAAGATAAAATCTGACGCTATTAAAGAAAAAACGTCTCCCTCGCTGAAATATGTTCATTTGCTGAAAATCAACAAAACCACGAAAAGTTCTTGTATTTGAAGATAAAATCTTTTTGCTTTGAAGAAGAAAGATCTAGCTGACTGAAATAAGTTCATTTGATGAAAATCAACAAAAATTGACAAGAACCACGAAAAGTTTTTGTATTTTAAGATAAAATCTGACGCTATTAAAGAAAAAACTTCTCCCTCGCTGAAATATGTTCATTTGCTGAAAACCAACAAAACCACGAAAAGTTCTTGTATTTGAAGATAAAATCTTTTTGCTTTGTAGAAGAAAGATCTGGCTGACGGAAATAAGTTCATTGGATGAAAACCAACAAAAATTGACAAGAACCACGAAAAGTTCTTGTATTTTAAAATAAAATCTGACGCTATTAAAGAAAAAACTTCTCCCTCGCTGAAATATGTTCATTTGCTGAAAATCAACAAAACCACGAAAAGTTCTTGTATTTGAAGATAAAATCTTTTTGCTTTAAAGAAGGAAGATCGAGCTGACTGAAATAAGTTCATAAGATGAAAACCAACAAAAATTGACAAGAACCACGAAAAGTTCTTGTATTTTAAGATAAAATCTTACGCTTTTAAAGAAAAAACTTCTCGCTCGCTGAAATATGTTCATTTGCTGAAAATCAACAAAACCACGAAAAGTTCTTGTATTTGAAGATAAAATCTTTTTGCTTTGAAGAAGAAAGATCTAGCTGACTGAAATAAGTTCATAAGATGAAAACCAACAAAATTTGATTAGAACCACAAAAAGTTCTTGTATTTTAAGATAAAATCTGACGCTATTAAAGAAAAAACTTCTGGCTCGCTGAAATATGTTCATTTGCTGAAAATCAACAAAACCACGAAAAGTTCTTGTATTTGAAGATAAAATCTTTTTGCTTTGAAGAAGAAAGATCCAGCTGACTGAAATAAGTTCTTTGGATGAAAACCAACAAAAATTGACAAGAACCACGAAAAGTTCTTGTATTTTAAGATAAAATCTGACGCTATTAAAGAAAAAACTTCTCCCTCGCTGAAATATGTTCATTTGCTGAAAATCAACAAAACCACGAAAAGTTCTTGTATTTGAAGATAAAATCTTTTTGCTTTGAAGAAGAAACATCTAGCTGACTGAAATAAGTTCATAAGATGAAAACTAACAAAAATTGACAAGAACCACGAAAAGTTCTTGTATTTTAAGATAAAATCTTACGCTATTGAAGAAAAAACTTCTAGCTCGCTGAAATATGTTCATTTGCTGAAAATCAACAAAACCACGAAAAGTTCTTGTATTTGAAGATAAAATCTTTTTGCTTTCAAGAAGAAAGATCTTGCTGACTGAAATAAGTTCATTGGATGAAAACCAACAAAAATTGACAAGAACCACGAAAAGTTCTTGTATTTTAAGATAAAATCTGACGCTATTAAAGAAAAAACTTCTCCCTCGCTGAAATATGTTCATTTGCTGAAAATCAACAAAACCACGAAAAGTTCTTGTATTTGAAGATAAAATCTTTTTGCTTTGAAGAAGAAAGATCTTGCTGACTGAAATAAGTTCATTTGATGAAAATCAACAAAAATTGACAAGAACCACGAAAAGTTCTTGTATTTTAAGATAAAATCTTACGCCATTGAAGAAAAAACTTCTCGCTCGCTGAAATATGTTCATTTGCTGAAAATCAACAAAACCACGAAAAGTTCTTGTATTTGAAGTTAAAATCTTTTTGCTTTGAAGAAGAAAGATCTAGCTGACTGAAATAAGTTCATAAGATGAAAACTAACAAAAATTGACAAGAACCACGAAAAGTTCTTGTATTTTAAGATAAAATCTTACGCTATTGAAGAAAAAACTTCGAGCTCGCTGAAATATGTTCATTTGCTGAAAATCAACAAAACCACGAAAAGTTCTTGTATTTGAAGATAAAATCTTTTTGCTTTCAAGAAGAAAGATCTTGCTGACTGAAATAAGTTCATTGGATGAAAACCAACAAAAATTGACAAGAACCACGAAAAGTTTTTGTATTTTAAGATAAAATCTGACGCTATTAAAGAAAAAACTTCTCCCTCGCTGAAATATGTTCATTTGCTGAAAATGAACAAAACCACGAAAAGTTCTTGTATTTGAAGATAAAATCTTTTTGCTTTGAAGAAGAAAGATCGAGCTGACTGAAATAAGTTCATAAGATGAAAACCAACAAAAATTGACAAGAACCACGAAAAGTTCTTGTATTTTAAGATAAAATCTTACGCTTTTAAAGAAAAAACTTCTCGCTCGCTGAAATATGTTCATTTGCTGAAAATCAACAAAACCACGAAAAGTTCTTGTATTTGAAGGTAAAATCTTTTTGCTTTGAAGAAGAAAGATCGAGCTGACTGAAATAAGTTCATAAGATGAAAACCAACAAAAATTGACAAGAACCACGAAAAGTTTTTGTATTTTAAGGTAAAATCTGACGCTATTAAAGAAAAAACTTCTCCCTCGCTGAAATATGTTCATTTGCTGAAAATCAACAAAACCACGAAAAGTTCTTGTATTTGAAGATAAAATCTATTTGCTTTGAAGTTTATGGGATGAAAACCAACAAAAATTGACAAGAACCACGAAAAGTTCTTGTATTTTAAGATAAAATCTGACGCTATTAAAGAAAAAACTTCTCCCTCGCTGAAATATGTTCATTTGCTGAAAATCAACAAAACCACGAAAAGTTCTTGTATTTGAAGATAAAATCTTTTTGCTTTGAAGAAGAAAGATCTAGCTGACTGAAATAAGTTCATTTGATGAAAATCAACAAAAATTGACAAGAACCACGAAAAGTTTTTGTATTTTAAGATAAAATCTGACGCTATTAAAGAAAAAACTTCTCCCTCGCTGAAATATGTTCATTTGCTGAAAATCAACAAAACCACGAAAAGTTCTTGTATTTGAAGATAAAATCTTTTTGCTTTGAAGAAGAAAGATCTGGCTGACTGAAATAAGTTCATTGGATGAAAACCAACAAAAATTGACAAGAACCACGAAAAGTTCTTGTATTTTAAGATAAAATCTGACGCTATTAAAGAAAAAACTTCTCGCTCGCTGAAATATGTTCATTTGCTGAAAATCAACAAAACCACGAAAAGTTCTTGTATTTGAAGATAAAATCTTTTTGCTTTGAAGAAGAAAGATCTAGCTGACTGAAATAAGTTCATTGGATGAAAACCAACAAAAATTGACAAGAACCACGAAAAGTTCTTGTATTTTAAGATAAAATCTGACGCTATTAAAGAAAAAACTTCTCCCTCGCTGAAATATGTTCATTTGCTGAAAATCAACAAAACCACGAAAAGTTCTTGTATTTGAAGATAAAATCTTTTTGCTTTGAAGAAGAAAGATCTAGCTGACTGAAATAAGTTCATAAGATGAAAACTAACACAAATTGACAAGAACCACGAAAAGTTCTTGTATTTTAAGATAAAATCTTACGCTATTGAAGAAAAAACTTCTAGCTCGCTGAAATATGTTCATTTGCTGAAAATCAACAAAACCACGAAAAGTTCTTGTATTTGAAGATAAAATCTTTTTGCTTTGAAGAAGAAATATCTAGCTGACTGAAATAAGTTCATTGGATGAAAACCAACAAAAATTGACAAGAACCACGAAAAGTTCTTGTATTTTAAGATAAAATCTGACGCTATTAAAGAAAAAACTTCTCCCTCGCTGAAATATGTTCATTTGCTGAAAATCAACAAAACAACGAAAAGTTCTTGTATTTGAAGATAAAATCTTTTTGCTTTGAAGAAGAAAGATCTAGCTGACTGAAATAAGTTCATTTGATGAAAATCAACAAAAATTGACAAGAACCACGAAAAGTTTTTGTATTTTAAGATAAAATCTGACGCTGTTAAAGAAAAAACTTCTCCCTCGCTGAAATATGTTCATTTGCTGAAAATCAACAAAACCACGAAAAGTTCTTGTATTTGAAGATAAAATCTTTTTGCTTTGAAGAAGAAAGATCTGGCTGACTGAAATAAGTTCATTGGATGAAAACCAACAAAAATTGACAAGAACCACGAAAAGTTCTTGTATTTTAAGATAAAATCTGACGCTATTAAAGAAAAAACTTCTCCCTCGCTGAAATATGTTCATTTGCTGAAAATCAACAAAACCACGAAAAGTTCTTGTATTTGAAGATAAAATCTTTTTGCTTTGAAGAAGAAAGATCGAGCTGACTGAAATAAGTTCATAAGATGAAAACCAACAAAAATTGACAAGAACCACGAAAAGTTCTTGTATTTTAAGATAAAATCTTACGCTTTTAAAGAAAAAACTTCTCGCTCGCTGAAATATGTTCATTTGCTGAAAATCAACAAAACCACGAAAAGTTCTTGTATTTGAAGATAAAATCTTTTTGCTTTGAAGAAGTAAGATCTAGCTGACTGAAATAAGTTTATGGGATGAAAACCAACAAAAATTGACAAGAACCACGAAAAGTTCTTGTATTTTAAGATAAAATCTGACGCTATTAAAGAAAAAACTTCTCCCTCGCTGAAATATGTTCATTTGCTGAAAATCAACAAAACCACGAAAAGTTCTGGTATTTGAAGATAAAATCTTTTTGCTTTGAAGAAGAAAGATCTAGCTGACTGAAATAAGTTCAGAAGATGAAAACCAACAAAAATTGACAAGAACCACGAAAAATTCTTGTATTTTAAGATAAAATCTGACGCTATTAAAGAAAAAACTTCTCGCTCGCTGAAATATGTTCATTTGCTGAAAATCAACAAAACCACGAAAAGTTCTTGTATTTGAAGATAAAATCTTTTTGCTTTGAAGAAGAAAGATCTACCTGACTGAAATAAGTTCATTGGATGAAAACCAACAAAAATTGACAAGAACCACGAAAAGTTCTTGTATTTTAAGATAAAATCTGACGCTATTAAAGAAAAAACTTCTCCCTCGCTGAAATATGTTCATTTGCTGAAAATCAACAAAACCACGAAAAGTTCTTGTATTTGAAGATAAAATCTTTTTGCTTTGAAGAAGAAAGATCTAGCTGACTGAAATAAGTTCATAAGATGAAAACTAACAAAAATTGACAAGAACCACGAAAAGTTCTTGTATTTTAAGATAAAATCTTACGCTATTGAAGAAAAAACTTCTCCCTCGCTGAAATATGTTCATTTGCTGAAAATCAACAAAACAACGAAAAGTTCTTGTATTTGAAGATAAAATCTTTTTGCTTTGAAGAAGAAAGATCTCGCTGACTGAAATAAGTTCATTTGATGAAAATCAACAAAAATTGACAAGAACCACGAAAAGTTTTTGTATTTTAAGATAAAATCTGACGCTATTAAAGAAAAAACTTCTCCCTCGCTGAAATATGTTCATTTGCTGAAAATCAACAAAACCACGAAAAGTTCTTGTATTTGAAGATAAAATCTTTTTGCTTTGAAGAAGAAAGATCTGGCTGACTGAAATAAGTTCATTGGATGAAAACCAACAAAAATTGACAAGAACCACGAAAAGTTCTTGTATTTTAAGATAAAATCTTACGCTTTTAAAGAAAAAACTTCTCGCTCGCTGAAATATGTTCATTTGCTGAAAATCAACAAAACCACGAAAAGTTCTTGTATTTGAAGATAAAATCTTTTTGCTTTGAAGAAGAAAGATCTAGCTGACTGAAATAAGTTCATAAGATGAAAACTAACAAAAATTGACAAGAACCACGAAAAGTTCTTGTATTTTAAGATAAAATCTTACGCTATTGAAGAAAAAACTTCTCGCTCGCTGAAATATGTTCATTTGCTGAAAATCAACAAAACCACGAAAAGTTCTTGTATTTGAAGATAAAATCTTTTTGCTTTGAAGAAGAAAGATCGAGCTGACTGAAATAAGTTCATAAGATGAAAACCAACAAAAATTGACAAGAACCACGAAAAGTTCTTGTATTTTAAGATAAAATCTTACGCTTTTAAAGAAAAAACTTCTCGCTCGCTGAAATATGTTCATTTGCTGAAAATCAACAAAACCACGAAAAGTTCTTGTATTTGAAGATAAAATCTTTTTGCTTTGAAGAAGTAAGATCTAGCTGACTGAAATAAGTTTATGGGATGAAAACCAACAAAAATTGACAAGAACCACGAAAAGTTCTTGTATTTTAAGATAAAATCTGACGCTATTAAAGAAAAAACTTCTCCCTCGCTGAAATATGTTCATTTGCTGAAAATCAACAAAACCACGAAAAGTTCTGGTATTTGAAGATAAAATCTTTTTGCTTTGAAGAAGAAAGATCTAGCTGACTGAAATAAGTTCAGAAGATGAAAACCAACAAAAATTGACAAGAACCACGAAAAATTCTTGTATTTTAAGATAAAATCTGACGCTATTAAAGAAAAAACTTCTCGCTCGCTGAAATATGTTCATTTGCTGAAAATCAACAAAACCACGAAAAGTTCTTGTATTTGAAGATAAAATCTTTTTGCTTTGAAGAAGAAAGATCTACCTGACTGAAATAAGTTCATTGGATGAAAACCAACAAAAATTGACAAGAACCACGAAAAGTTCTTGTATTTTAAGATAAAATCTGACGCTATTAAAGAAAAAACTTCTCCCTCGCTGAAATATGTTCATTTGCTGAAAATCAACAAAACCACGAAAAGTTCTTGTATTTGAAGATAAAATCTTTTTGCTTTGAAGAAGAAAGATCTAGCTGACTGAAATAAGTTCATAAGATGAAAACTAACAAAAATTGACAAGAACCACGAAAAGTTCTTGTATTTTAAGATAAAATCTTACGCTATTGAAGAAAAAACTTCTCCCTCGCTGAAATATGTTCATTTGCTGAAAATCAACAAAACAACGAAAAGTTCTTGTATTTGAAGATAAAATCTTTTTGCTTTGAAGAAGAAAGATCTCGCTGACTGAAATAAGTTCATTTGATGAAAATCAACAAAAATTGACAAGAACCACGAAAAGTTTTTGTATTTTAAGATAAAATCTGACGCTATTAAAGAAAAAACTTCTCCCTCGCTGAAATATGTTCATTTGCTGAAAATCAACAAAACCACGAAAAGTTCTTGTATTTGAAGATAAAATCTTTTTGCTTTGAAGAAGAAAGATCTGGCTGACTGAAATAAGTTCATTGGATGAAAACCAACAAAAATTGACAAGAACCACGAAAAGTTCTTGTATTTTAAGATAAAATCTTACGCTTTTAAAGAAAAAACTTCTCGCTCGCTGAAATATGTTCATTTGCTGAAAATCAACAAAACCACGAAAAGTTCTTGTATTTGAAGATAAAATCTTTTTGCTTTGAAGAAGAAAGATCTAGCTGACTGAAATAAGTTCATAAGATGAAAACTAACAAAAATTGACAAGAACCACGAAAAGTTCTTGTATTTTAAGATAAAATCTTACGCTATTGAAGAAAAAACTTCTCGCTCGCTGAAATATGTTCATTTGCTGAAAATCAACAAAACCACGAAAAGTTCTTGTATTTGAAGATAAAATCTTTTTGCTTTGAAGAAGAAAGATCTAGCTGACTGAAATAAGTTCATTGGATGAAAACCAACAAAAATTGACAAGAACCACGAAAAGTTCATGTATTTTAAGATAAAATCTGACGCTATTAAAGAAAAAACTTCTCCCTCGCTGAAATATGTTCATTTGCTGAAAATCAACAAAACCACGAAAAGTTCTTGTATTTGAAGATAAAATCTTTTTGCTTTGAAGAAGAAAGATCTAGCTGACTGAAATAAGTTCATTTGATGAAAATCAACAAAAATTGACAAGAACCACGAAAAGTTTTTGTATTTTAAGATAAATTCTGACGCTATTAAAGAAAAAACTTCTCCCTCGCTGAAATATGTTCATTTGCTGAAAATCAACAAAACCACGAAAAGTTCTTGTATTTGAAGATAAAATCTTTTTGCTTTGAAGAAGAAAGATCTGGCTGACTGAAATAAGTTCATTGGATGAAAACCAACAAAAATTGACAAGAACCACGAAAAGTTCTTGTATTTTAAGATAAAATCTGACGCTATTAAAGAAAAAACTTCTCCCTCGCTGAAATATGTTCATTTGCTGAAAATCAACAAAACCACGAAAAGTTCTTGTATTTGAAGATAAAATCTTTTTGCTTTGAAGAAGAAAGATCGAGCTGACTGAAATAAGTTCATAAGATGAAAACCAACAAAAATTGACAAGAACCACGAAAAGTTCTTGTATTTTAAGATAAAATCTTACGCTTTTAAAGAAAAAACTTCTCGCTCGCTGAAATATGTTCATTTGCTGAAAATCAACAAAACAACGAAAAGTTCTTGTATTTGAAGATAAAATCTTTTTGCTTTGAAGAAGAAAGATCTAGCTGACTGAAATAAGTTCATTTGATGAAAATCAACAAAAATTGACAAGAACCACGAAAAGTTTTTGTATTTTAAGATAAAATCTGACGCTATTAAAGAAAAAACTTCTCCCTCGCTGAAATATGTTCATTTGCTGAAAATCAACAAAACCACGAAAAGTTCTTGTATTTGAAGATAAAATCTTTTTGCTTTGAAGAAGAAAGATCTGGCTGACTGAAATAAGTTCATTGGATGAAAACCAACAAAAATTGACAAGAACCACGAAAAGTTCTTGTATTTTAAGATAAAATCTTACGCTTTTAAAGAAAAAACTTCTCGCTCGCTGAAATATGTTCATTTGCTGAAAATCAACAAAACCACGAAAAGTTCTTGTATTTGAAGATAAAATCTTTTTGCTTTGAAGAAGAAAGATCTAGCTGACTGAAATAAGTTCATAAGATGAAAACTAACAAAAATTGACAAGAACCACGAAAAGTTCTTGTATTTTAAGATAAAATCTTACGCTATTGAAAAAAAAACTTCTCGCTCGCTGAAATATGTTCATTTGCTGAAAATCAACAAAACCACGAAAAGTTCTTGTATTTGAAGATAAAATCTTTTTGCTTTGAAGAAGAAAGATCTAGCTGACTGAAATAAGTTCATTGGATGAAAACCAACAAAAATTGACAAGAACCACGAAAAGTTCATGTATTTTAAGATAAAATCTGACGCTATTAAAGAAAAAACTTCTCCCTCGCTGAAATATGTTCATTTGCTGAAAATCAACAAAACCACGAAAAGTTCTTGTATTTGAAGATAAAATCTTTTTGCTTTGAAGAAGAAAGATCTAGCTGACTGAAATAAGTTCATTTGATGAAAATCAAGAAAAATTGACAAGAACCACGAAAAGTTTTTGTATTTTAAGATAAATTCTGACGCTATTAAAGAAAAAACTTCTCCCTCGCTGAAATATGTTCATTTGCTGAAAATCAACAAAACCACGAAAAGTTCTTGTATTTGAAGATAAAATCTTTTTGCTTTGAAGAAGAAAGATCTGGCTGACTGAAATAAGTTCATTGGATGAAAACCAACAAAAATTGACAAGAACCACGAAAAGTTCTTGTATTTTAAGATAAAATCAGACGCTATTAAAGAAAAAACTTCTCCCTCGCTGAAATATGTTCATTTGCTGAAAATCAACAAAACCACGAAAAGTTCTTGTATTTGAAGATAAAATCTTTTTGCTTTGAAGAAGAAAGATCTGGCTGACTGAAATAAGTTCATTGGATGAAAACCAACAAAAATTGACAAGAACCACGAAAAGTTCTTGTATTTTAAGATAAAATCTTACGCTTTTAAAGAAAAAACTTCTCGCTCGCTGAAATATGTTCATTTGCTGAAAATCAACAAAACCACGAAAAGTTCTTGTATTTGAAGATAAAATCTTTTTGCTTTGAAGAAGAAAGATCTAGCTGACTGAAATAAGTTCATAAGATGAAAACTAACAAAAATTGACAAGAACCACGAAAAGTTCTTGTATTTTAAGATAAAATCTTACGCTATTGAAGAAAAAACTTCTCGCTCGCTGAAATATGTTCATTTGCTGAAAATCAACAAAACCACGAAAAGTTCTTGTATTTGAAGATAAAATCTTTTTGCTTTGAAGAAGAAAGATCCAGCTGACTGAAATAAGTTCATTGGATGAAAACCAACAAAAATTGACAAGAACCACGAAAAGTTCATGTATTTTAAGATAAAATCTGACGCTATTAAAGAAAAAACTTCTCCCTCGCTGAAATATGTTCATTTGCTGAAAATCAACAAAACCACGAAAAGTTCTTGTATTTGAAGATAAAATCTTTTTGCTTTGAAGAAGAAAGATCTAGCTGACTGAAATAAGTTCATTTGATGAAAATCAACAAAAATTGACAAGAACCACGAAAAGTTTTTGTATTTTAAGATAAATTCTGACGCTATTAAAGAAAAAACTTCTCCCTCGCTGAAATATGTTCATTTGCTGAAAATCAACAAAACCACGAAAAGTTCTTGTATTTGAAGATAAAATCTTTTTGCTTTGAAGAAGAAAGATCTGGCTGACTGAAATAAGTTCATTGGATGAAAACCAACAAAAATTGACAAGAACCACGAAAAGTTCTTGTATTTTAAGATAAAATCTGACGCTATTAAAGAAAAAACTTCTCCCTCGCTGAAATATGTTCATTTGCTGAAAATCAACAAAACCACGAAAAGTTCTTGTATTTGAAGATAAAATCTTTTTGCTTTGAAGAAGAAAGATCGAGCTGACTGAAATAAGTTCATAAGATGAAAACCAACAAAAATTGACAAGAACCACGAAAAGTTCTTGTATTTTAAGATAAAATCTTACGCTTTTAAAGAAAAAACTTCTCGCTCGCTGAAATATGTTCATTTGCTGAAAATCAACAAAACAACGAAAAGTTCTTGTATTTGAAGATAAAATCTTTTTGCTTTGAAGAAGAAAGATCTAGCTGACTGAAATAAGTTCATTTGATGAAAATCAACAAAAATTGACAAGAACCACGAAAAGTTTTTGTATTTTAAGATAAAATCTGACGCTATTAAAGAAAAAACTTCTCCCTCGCTGAAATATGTTCATTTGCTGAAAATCAACAAAACCACGAAAAGTTCTTGTATTTGAAGATAAAATCTTTTTGCTTTGAAGAAGAAAGATCTGGCTGACTGAAATAAGTTCATTGGATGAAAACCAACAAAAATTGACAAGAACCACAAAAAGTTCTTGTATTTTAAGATAAAATCTTACGCTTTTAAAGAAAAAACTTCTCGCTCGCTGAAATATGTTCATTTGCTGAAAATCAACAAAACCACGAAAAGTTCTTGTATTTGAAGATAAAATCTTTTTGCTTTGAAGAAGAAAGATCTAGCTGACTGAAATAAGTTCATAAGATGAAAACTAACAAAAATTGACAAGAACCACGAAAAGTTCTTGTATTTTAAGATAAAATCTTACGCTATTGAAAAAAAAACTTCTCGCTCGCTGAAATATGTTCATTTGCTGAAAATCAACAAAACCACGAAAAGTTCTTGTATTTGAAGATAAAATCTTTTTGCTTTGAAGAAGAAAGATCGAGCTGACTGAAATAAGTTCATAAGATGAAAACCAACAAAAATTGACAAGAACCACGAAAAGTTCTTGTATTTTAAGATAAAATCTTACGCTTTTAAAGAAAAAACTTCTCGCTCGCTGAAATATGTTCATTTGCTGAAAATCAACAAAACAACGAAAAGTTCTTGTATTTGAAGATAAAATCTTTTTGCTTTGAAGAAGAAAGATCTCGCTGACTGAAATAAGTTCATTTGATGAAAATCAACAAAAATTGACAAGAACCACGAAAAGTTTTTGTATTTTAAGATAAAATCTGACGCTATTAAAGAAAAAACTTCTCCCTCGCTGAAATATGTTCATTTGCTGAAAATCAACAAAACCACGAAAAGTTCTTGTATTTGAAGATAAAATCTTTTTGCTTTGAAGAAGAAAGATCTAGCTGACTGAAATAAGTTCATTGGATGAAAACCAACAAAAATTGACAAGAACCACGAAAAGTTCATGTATTTTAAGATAAAATCTGACGCTATTAAAGAAAAAACTTCTCCCTCGCTGAAATATGTTCATTTGCTGAAAATCAACAAAACCACGAAAAGTTCTTGTATTTGAAGATAAAATCTTTTTGCTTTGAAGAAGAAAGATCTAGCTGACTGAAATAAGTTCATTTGATGAAAATCAACAAAAATTGACAAGAACCACGAAAAGTTTTTGTATTTTAAGATAAATTCTGACGCTATTAAAGAAAAAACTTCTCCCTCGCTGAAATATGTTCATTTGCTGAAAATCAACAAAACCACGAAAAGTTCTTGTATTTGAAGATAAAATCTTTTTGCTTTGAAGAAGAAAGATCTGGCTGACTGAAATAAGTTCATTGGATGAAAACCAACAAAAATTGACAAGAACCACGAAAAGTTCTTGTATTTTAAGATAAAATCTGACGCTATTAAAGAAAAAACTTCTCCCTCGCTGAAATATGTTCATTTGCTGAAAATCAACAAAACCACGAAAAGTTCTTGTATTTGAAGATAAAATCTTTTTGCTTTGAAGAAGAAAGATCTGGCTGACTGAAATAAGTTCATTGGATGAAAACCAACAAAAATTGACAAGAACCACGAAAAGTTCTTGTATTTTAAGATAAAATCTTACGCTTTTAAAGAAAAAACTTCTCGCTCGCTGAAATATGTTCATTTGCTGAAAATCAACAAAACCACGAAAAGTTCTTGTATTTGAAGATAAAATCTTTTTGCTTTGAAGAAGAAAGATCTAGCTGACTGAAATAAGTTCATAAGATGAAAACTAACAAAAATTGACAAGAACCACGAAAAGTTCTTGTATTTTAAGATAAAATCTTACGCTATTGAAGAAAAAACTTCTCGCTCGCTGAAATATGTTCATTTGCTGAAAATCAACAAAACCACGAAAAGTTCTTGTATTTGAAGATAAAATCTTTTTGCTTTGAAGAAGAAAGATCTAGCTGACTGAAATAAGTTCATTGGATGAAAACCAACAAAAATTGACAAGAACCACGAAAAGTTCATGTATTTTAAGATAAAATCTGACGCTATTAAAGAAAAAACTTCTCCCTCGCTGAAATATGTTCATTTGCTGAAAATCAACAAAACCACGAAAAGTTCTTGTATTTGAAGATAAAATCTTTTTGCTTTGAAGAAGAAAGATCGAGCTGACTGAAATAAGTTCATTTGATGAAAATCAACAAAAATTGACAAGAACCACGAAAAGTTCTTGTATTTTAAGATAAAATCTTACGCTTTTAAAGAAAAAACTTCTCGCTCGCTGAAATATGTTCATTTGCTGAAAATCAACAAAACAACGAAAAGTTCTTGTATTTGAAGATAAAATCTTTTTGCTTTGAAGAAGAAAGATCTAGCTGACTGAAATAAGTTCATTTGATGAAAATCAACAAAAATTGACAAGAACCACGAAAAGTTTTTGTATTTTAAGATAAAATCTGACGCTATTAAAGAAAAAACTTCTCCCTCGCTGAAATATGTTCATTTGCTGAAAATCAACAAAACCACGAAAAGTTCTTGTATTTGAAGATAAAATCTTTTTGCTTTGAAGAAGAAAGATCTGGCTGACTGAAATAAGTTCATTGGATGAAAACCAACAAAAATTGACAAGAACCACGAAAAGTTCTTGTATTTTAAGATAAAATCTTACGCTTTTAAAGAAAAAACTTCTCGCTCGCTGAAATATGTTCATTTGCTGAAAATCAACAAAACCACGAAAAGTTCTTGTATTTGAAGATAAAATCTTTTTGCTTTGAAGAAGAAAGATCTAGCTGACTGAAATAAGTTCATAAGATGAAAACTAACAAAAATTGACAAGAACCACGAAAAGTTCTTGTATTTTAAGATAAAATCTTACGCTATTGAAAAAAAAACTTCTCGCTCGCTGAAATATGTTCATTTGCTGAAAATCAACAAAACCACGAAAAGTTCTTGTATTTGAAGATAAAATCTTTTTGCTTTGAAGAAGAAAGATCTAGCTGACTGAAATAAGTTCATTGGATGAAAACCAACAAAAATTGACAAGAACCACGAAAAGTTCATGTATTTTAAGATAAAATCTGACGCTATTAAAGAAAAAACTTCTCCCTCGCTGAAATATGTTCATTTGCTGAAAATCAACAAAACCACGAAAAGTTCTTGTATTTGAAGATAAAATCTTTTTGCTTTGAAGAAGAAAGATCTAGCTGACTGAAATAAGTTCATTTGATGAAAATCAACAAAAATTGACAAGAACCACGAAAAGTTTTTGTATTTTAAGATAAATTCTGACGCTATTAAAGAAAAAACTTCTCCCTCGCTGAAATATGTTCATTTGCTGAAAATCAACAAAACCACGAAAAGTTCTTGTATTTGAAGATAAAATCTTTTTGCTTTGAAGAAGAAAGATCTGGCTGACTGAAATAAGTTCATTGGATGAAAACGAACAAAAATTGACAAGAACCACGAAAAGTTCTTGTATTTTAAGATAAAATCTGACGCTATTAAAGAAAAAACTTCTCCCTCGCTGAAATATGTTCATTTGCTGAAAATCAACAAAACCACGAAAAGTTCTTGTATTTGAAGATAAAATCTTTTTGCTTTGAAGAAGAAAGATCGAGCTGACTGAAATAAGTTCATAAGATGAAAACCAACAAAAATTGACAAGAACCACGAAAAGTTCTTGTATTTTAAGATAAAATCTTACGCTTTTAAAGAAAAAACTTCTCGCTCGCTGAAATATGTTCATTTGCTGAAAATCAACAAAAAAACGAAAAGTTCTTGTATTTGAAGATAAAATCTTTTTGCTTTGAAGAAGAAAGATCTAGCTGACTGAAATAAGTTCATAAGATGAAAACCAACAAAATTTGATTAGAACCACGAAAAGTTCTTGTATTTTAAGATAAAATCTGACGCTATTAAAGAAAAAACTTCTAGCTCGCTGAAATATGTTCATTTGCTGAAAATCAACAAAACCACGAAAAGTTCTTGTATTTGAAGATAAAATCTTTTTGCTTTGAAGAAGAAAGATCTGGCTGACTGAAATAAGTTCATTGGATGAAAACCAACAAAAATTGACAAGAACCACGAAAAGTTCTTGTATTTTAAGATAAAATCTGACGCTATTAAAGAAAAAACTTCTCCCTCGCTGAAATATGTTCATTTGCTGAAAATCAACAAAACCACGAAAAGTTCTTGTATTTGAAGATAAAATCTTTTTGCTTTGAAGAAGAAAGATCTGGCTGACTGAAATAAGTTCATAAGATGAAAACTAACAAAAATTGACAAGAACCACGAAAAGTTCTTTTATTTTAAGATAAAATCTGACGCTATTAAAGAAAAAACTTCTAGCGCGCTGAAATATGTTCATTTGCTGAAAATCAACGAAACCACGAAAAGTTCTTGTATTTGAAGATAAAATCTTTTTGCTTTGAAGAAGAAAGATCTAGCTGACTGAAATAAGTTCATTTGATGAAAATCAACAAAAATTGACAAGAACCACGAAAAGTTTTTGTATTTTAAGATAAATTCTGACGCTATTAAAGAAAAAACTTCTCCCTCGCTGAAATATGTTCATTTGCTGAAAATCAACAAAACCACGAAAAGTTCTTGTATTTGAAGATAAAATCTTTTTGCTTTGAAGAAGAAAGATCTGGCTGACTGAAATAAGTTCATTGGATGAAAACCAACAAAAATTGACAAGAACCACGAAAAGTTCTTGTATTTTAAGATAAAATCTGACGCTATTAAAGAAAAAACTTCTCCCTCGCTGAAATATGTTCATTTGCTGAAAATCAACAAAACCACGAAAAGTTCTTGTATTTGAAGATAAAATCTTTTTGCTTTGAAGAAGAAAGATCGAGCTGACTGAAATAAGTTCATAAGATGAAAACCAACAAAAATTGACAAGAACCACGAAAAGTTCTTGTATTTTAAGATAAAATCTTACGCTTTTAAAGAAAAAACTTCTCGCTCGCTGAAATATGTTCATTTGCTGAAAATCAACAAAAAAACGAAAAGTTCTTGTATTTGAAGATAAAATCTTTTTGCTTTGAAGAAGAAAGATCTAGCTGACTGAAATAAGTTCATAAGATGAAAACCAACAAAATTTGATTGGAACCACGAAAAGTTCTTGTATTTTAAGATAAAATCTGACGCTATTAAAGAAAAAACTTCTAGCTCGCTGAAATATGTTCATTTGCTGAAAATCAACAAAACCACGAAAAGTTCTTGTATTTGAAGATAAAATCTTTTTGCTTTGAAGAAGAAAGATCTGGCTGACTGAAATAAGTTCATTGGATGAAAACCAACAAAAATTGACAAGAACCACGAAAAGTTCTTGTATTTTAAGATAAAATCTGACGCTATTAAAGAAAAAACTTCTCCCTCGCTGAAATATGTTCATTTGCTGAAAATCAACAAAACCACGAAAAGTTCTTGTATTTGAAGATAAAATCTTTTTGCTTTGAAGAAGAAAGATCTGGCTGACTGAAATAAGTTCATAAGATGAAAACTAACAAAAATTGACAAGAACCACGAAAAGTTCTTTTATTTTAAGATAAAATCTGACGCTATTAAAGAAAAAACTTCTAGCGCGCTGAAATATGTTCATTTGCTGAAAATCAACGAAACCACGAAAAGTTCTTGTATTTGAAGATAAAATCTTTTTGCTTTCAAGAAGAAAGATCTTGCTGACCGAAATAAGTTCATTGGATGAAAACCAACAAAAATTGACAAGAACCACGAAAAGTTCTTGTATTTTAAGATAAAATCTGACGCTATTAAAGAAAAAACTTCTCCCTCGCTGAAATATGTTCATTTGCTGAAAATCAACAAAACCACGAAAAGTTCTTGTATTTGAAGATAACATCTTTTTGCTTTGAAGAAGAAAGATCGAGCTGACTGAAATAAGTTCATAAGATGAAAACCAACAAAAATTGACAAGAACCACGAAAAGTTCTTGTATTTTAAGATAAAATCTTACGCTTTTAAAGAAAAAACTTCTCGCTCGCTGAAATATGTTCATTTGCTGAAAATCAACAAAACAACGAAAAGTTCTTGTATTTGAAGATAAAATCTTTTTGCTTTGAAGGAGAAAGATCTAGCTGACTTAAATAAGTTCATAAGATGAAAACCAACAAAATTTGATTAGAACCACGAAAAGTTCTTGTATTTTAAGATAAAATCTGACGCTATTAAAGAAAAAACTTCTCGCTCGCTGAAATATGTTCATTTGCTGAAAATCAACAAAACCACGAAAAGTTCTTGTATTTGAAGATAAAATCTTTTTGCTTTGAAGAAGAAAGATCTAGCTGACTGAAATAAGTTCATTGGATGAAAACCAACAAAAATTGACAAGAACCACGAAAAGTTCTTGTATTTTAAGATAAAATCTGACGCTATTAATGAAAAAACTTCTCCCTCGCTGAAATATGTTCATTTGCTGAAAATCAACATAACCACGAAAAGTTCTTGTATTTGAAGATAAAATCTTTTTGCTTTGAAGAAGAAAGATCTAGCTGACTGAAATAAGTTCATAAGATGAAAACTAACAAAAATTGACAAGAACCACGAAAAGTTCTTGTATTTTAAGATAAAATCTTACGCTATTGAAGAAAAAACTTCTCCCTCGCTGAAATATGTTCATTTGCTGAAAATCAACAAAACCACGAAAAGTTCTTGTATTTGAAGATAAAATCTTTTTGCTTTGAAGAAGAAAGATCTAGCTGACTGAAATAAGTTCATTTGATGAAAATCAACAAAAATTGACAAGAACCACGAAAAGTTTTTGTATTTTAAGATAAAATCTGACGCTATTAAAGAAAAAACTTCTCCCTCGCTGAAATATGTTCATTTGCTGAAAATCAACAAAACCACGAAAAGTTCTTGTATTTGAAGATAAAATCTTTTTGCTTTGAAGAAGAAAGATCTGGCTGACTGAAATAAGTTCATTGGATGAAAACCAACAAAAATTGACAAGAACCACGAAAAGTTCTTGTATTTTAAGATAAAATCAGACGCTATTAAAGAAAAAACTTCTCCCTCGCTGAAATATGTTAATTTGCTGAAAATCAACAAAACCACGAAAAGTTCTTGTATTTGAAGATAAAATCTTTTTGCTTTGAAGAAGAAAGATCGAGCTGACTGAAATAAGTTCATAAGATGAAAACCAACAAAAATTGACAAGAACCACGAAAAGTTCTTGTATTTTAAGATAAAATCTGACGCTATTAAAGAAAAACCTTCCTCCTCGCTGAAATATGTTCATTTGCTGAAAATCAACAAAACCACGAAAAGTTCTTGTATTTGAAGATAAAATCTTTTTGCTTTGAAGAATAAAGATCTAGCTGACTGAAATAAGTTCAGAAGATGAAAACCAACAAAAATTGACAAGAACCACGAAAAATTCTTGTATTTTAAGATAAAATCTGACGCTATTAAAGAAAAAACTTCTCGCTCGCTGAAATATGTTCATTTGCTGAAAATCAACAAAACCACGAAAAGTTCTTGTATTTGAAGATAAAATCTTTTTGCTTTGAAGAAGAAAGAGCTAGCTGACTGAAATAAGTTCATTGGATGAAAACCAAAAAAAATTGACAAGAACCACGAAAAGTTCTTGTATTTTAAGATAAAATCTGACGCTATTAAAGAAAAAACTTCTCCCTCGCTGAAATATGTTCATTTGCTGAAAATCAACAAAACCACGAAAAGTTCTTGTATTTGAAGATAAAATCTTTTTGCTTTGAAGAAGAAAGATCTCGCTGACTGAAATATGTTCATAAGATGAAAACTAACAAAAATTGACAAGAACCACGAAAAGTTCTTGTATTTTAAGATAAAATCTTACGCTATTGAAGAAAAAACTTCTAGCTCGCTGAAATATGTTCATTTGCTGAAAATCAACAAAACCACGAAAAGTTCTTGTATTTGAAGATAAAATCTTTTTGCTTTGAAGAAGAAATATCTCGCTGACTGAAATAAGTTCATTGGATGAAAACCAACAAAAATTGACAAGAACCACGAAAAGTTCTTGTATTTTAAGATAAAATCTGACGCTATTAAAGAAAAAACTTCTCCCTCGCTGAAATATGTTCATTTGCTGAAAATCAACAAAACCACGAAAAGTTCTTGTATTTGAAGATAAAATCTTTTTGCTTTGAAGAAGAAAGATCTAGCTGACTGAAATAAGTTCATTTGATGAAAATCAACAAAAATTGACAAGAACCACGAAAAGTTTTTGTATTTTAAGATAAAATCTGACGCTATTAAAGAAAAAACTTCTCCCTCGCTGAAATATGTTCATTTGCTGAAAATCAACAAAACCACGAAAAGTTCTTGTATTTGAAGATAAAATCTTTTTGCTTGGAAGAAGAAAGATCTGGCTGACTGAAATAAGTTCATTGGATGAAAACCAACAAAAATTGACAAGAACCACGAAAAGTTCTTGTATTTTAAGGTAAAATCTGACGCTATTAAAGAAAAAACTTCTCGCTCGCTGAAATATGTTCATTTGCTGAAAATCAACAAAACCACGAAAAGTTCTGGTATTTGAAGATAAAATCTTTTTGCTTTGAAGAAGAAAGATCGAGCTGACTGAAATAAGTTCATAAGATGAAAACTAACAAAAATTGACAAGAACCACGAAAAGTTCTTCTATTTTAAGATAAAATCTTACGCTATTGAAGAAAAAACTTCTAGCTCGCTGAAATATGTTCATTTGCTGAAAATCAACAAAACCACGAAAAGTTCTTGTATTTGAAGATAAAATCTTTTTGCTTTGAAGAAGAAATATCCAGCTGACTGAAATAAGTTCATTGGATGAAAACCAACAAAAATTGACAAGAACCACGAAAAGTTCTTGTATTTTAAGATAAAATCTGACGCTATTAAAGAAAAAACTTCTCCCTCGCTAAAATATGTTCATTTGCTGAAAATCAACAAAACCACGAAAAGTTCTTGTATTTGAAGATAAAATCTTTTTGCTTTGAAGAAGAAAGATCTAGCTGACTGAAATAAGTTCATTTGATGAAAATCAACAAAAATTGACAAGAACCACGAAAAGTTTTTGTATTTTAAGATAAAATCTGACGCTGTTAAAGAAAAAACTTCTCGCTCGCTGAAATATGTTCATTTGCTGAAAATCAACAAAACCACGAAAAGTTCTGGTATTTGAAGATAAAATCTTTTTGCTTTGAAGAAGAAAGATCGAGCTGACTGAAATAAGTTCATAAGATGAAAACTAACAAAAATTGACAAGAACCACGAAAAGTTCTTGTATTTTAAGATAAAATCTTACGCTATTGAAGAAAACACTTCTCGCTCGCTGAAATATGTTCATTTGCTGAAAATCAACAAAACCACGAAAAGTTCTTGTATTTGAAGATAAAATCTTTTTGCTTTGAAGAAGAAATATCTCGCTGACTGAAATAAGTTCATTGGATGAAAACCAACAAAAATTGACAAGAACCACGAAAAGTTCTTGTATTTTAAGATAAAATCTGACGCTATTAAAGAAAAAACTTCTCCCTCGCTGAAATATGTTCATTTGCTGAAAATCAACAAAACCACGAAAAGTTCTTGTATTTGAAGATAAAATCTTTTTGCTTTGAAGAAGAAAGATCTAGCCCACTGAAATAAGTTCATTTGATGAAAATCAACAAAAATTGACAAGAACCACGAAAAGTTTTTGTATTTTAAGATAAAATCTGACGCTATTAAAGAAAAAACTTCTAGCTCGCTGAAATATGTTCATTTGCTGAAAATCAACAAAACCACGAAAAGTTCTTGTATTTGAAGATAAAATCTTTTTGCTTTGAAGAAGAAAGATCTGGCTGACTGAAATAAGTTCATTGGATGAAAACCAACAAAAATTGACAAGAACCACGAAAAGTTCTTGTATTTTAAGATAAAATCTTACGCTTTTAAAGAAAAAACTTCTCGCTCGCTGAAATATGTTCATTTGCTGAAAATCAACAAAACCACGAAAAGTTCTGGTATTTGAAGATAAAATCTTTTTCCTTTGAAGAAGAAAGATCTAGCTGACTGAAATAAGTTCATAAGATGAAAACCAACAAAATTTGATTAGAACCACGAAAAGTTCTTGTATTTTAAGATAAAATCTGACGCTATTAAAGAAAAAACTTCTCGCTCGCTGAAATATGTTCATTTGCTGAAAATCAACAAAACCACGAAAAGTTCTTGCATTTGAAGATAAAATCTTTTTGCTTTGAAGAAGAAAGATCTAGCTGACTGAAATAAGTTCATTGGATGAAAAACAACAAAAATTGACAAGAACCACGAAAAGTTCTTGTATTTTAAGATAAAATCTGACGCTATTAAAGAAAAAACTTCTCCCTCGCTGAAATATGTTCATTTGCTGAAAATCAACAAAACCACGAAAAGTTCTTGTATTTGAAGATAAAATCTTTTTGCTTTGAAGAAGAAAGATCTAGCTGACTGAAATAAGTTCATTTGATGAAAATCAACAAAAATTGACAAGAACCACGAAAAGTTTTTGTATTTTAAGATAAAATCTGACGCTATTAAAGAAAAAACTTCTCCCTCGCTGAAATATGTTCATTTGCTGAAAATCAACAAAACCACGAAAAGTTCTTGTATTTGAAGATAAAATCTTTTTGCTTTGAAGAAGAAAGATCTGGCTGACTGAAATAAGTTCATTGGATGAAAACCAACAAAAATTGACAAGAACCACGAAAAGTTCTTGTATTTTAAGATAAAATCTGACGCTATTAAAGAAAAAACTTCTCCCTCGCTGAAATATGTTCATTTGCTGAAAATCAACAAAACCACGAAAAGTTCTTGTATTTGAAGATAAAATCTTTTTGCTTTCAAGAAGAAAGATCTAGCTGACTGAAATAAGTTCATAAGATGAAAACCAACAAAAATTGACAAGAACCACGAAAAATTCTTGTATTTTAAGATAAAATCTGACGCTATTAAAGAAAAAACTTCTAGCTCGCTGAAATATGTTCATTTGCTGAAAATCAACAAAACCACGAAAAGTTCTTGTATTTGAAGATAAAATCTTTTTGCTTTGAAGAAGAAATATCCAGCTGACTGAAATAAGTTCATTGGATGAAAACCAACAAAAATTGACAAGAACCACGAAAAGTTCTTGTATTTTAAGATAAAATCTGACGCTATTAAAGAAAAAACTTCTCCCTCGCTAAAATATGTTCATTTGCTGAAAATCAACAAAACCACGAAAAGTTCTTGTATTTGAAGATAAAATCTTTTTGCTTTGAAGAAGAAAGATCTAGCTGACTGAAATAAGTTCATTTGATGAAAATCAACAAAAATTGACAAGAACCACGAAAAGTTTTTGTATTTTAAGATAAAATCTGACGCTGTTAAAGAAAAAACTTCTCCCTCGCTGAAATATGTTCATTTGCTGAAAATCAACAAAACCACGAAAAGTTCTTGTATTTGAAGATAAAATCTTTTTGCTTTGAAGAAGAAAGATCTGGCTGACTGAAATAAGTTCATTGGATGAAAACCAACAAAAATTGACAAGAACCACGAAAAGTTCTTGTATTTTAAGATAAAATCTGACGCTATTAAAGAAAAAACTTCTCCCTCGCTGAAATATGTTCATTTGCTGAAAATCAACAAAACCACGAAAAGTTCTTGTATTTGAAGATAAAATCTTTTTGCTTTGAAGAAGAAAGATCGAGCTGACTGAAATAAGTTCATAAGATGAAAACCAACAAAAATTGACAAGAACCACGAAAAGTTCTTGTATTTTAAGATAAAATCTTACGCTTTTAAAGAAAAAACTTCTCGCTCGCTGAAATATGTTCATTTGCTGAAAATCAACAAAACCACGAAAAGTTCTTGTATTTGAAGATAAAATCTTTTTGCTTTGAGGAAGTAAGATCTCGCTGACTGAAATAAGTTTATGGGATGAAAACCAACAAAAATTGACAAGAACCACGAAAAGTTCTTGTATTTTAAGATAAAATCTGACGCTATTAAAGAAAAAACTTCTCCCTCGCTGAAATATGTTCATTTGCTGAAAATCAACAAAACCACGAAAAGTTCTTGTATTTGAAGATAAAATCTTTTTGCTTTGAAGAAGAAAGATCTAGCTGACTGAATTAAGTTCAGAAGATGAAAACCAACAAAAATTGACAAGAACCACGAAAAATTCTTGTATTTTAAGATAAAACCTGACGCTATTAAAGAAAAAACTTCTCGCTCGCTGAAATATGTTCATTTGCTGAAAATCAACAAAACCACGAAAAGTTCTTGTATTTGAAGATAAAATCTTTTTGCTTTGAAGAAGAAAGATCTAGCTGACTGAAATAAGTTCATAAGATGAAAACTAACAAAAATTGACAAGAACCACGAAAAGTTCTTGTATTTTAAGATAAAATCTTACGCTATTGAAGAAAAAACTTCTCCCTCGCTGAAATATGTTCATTTGCTGAAAATCAACAAAACCACGAAAAGTTCTTGTATTTGAAGATAAAATCTTTTTGCTTTGAAGAAGAAAGATCTTGCTGACTGAAATAAGTTCATTTGATGAAAATAAACAAAAATTGACAAGAACCACGAAAAGTTCTTGTATTTTAAGATAAAATCTTACGCTATTGAAGAAAAAACTTCTAGCTCGCTGAAATATGTTCATTTGCTGAAAATCAACAAAACCACGAAAAGTTCTTGTATTTGAAGATAAAATCTTTTTGCTTTGAAGAAGAAAGATCTAGCTGACTGAAATAAGTTCATTTGATGAAAATCAACAAAAATTGACAAGAACCACGAAAAGTTCTTGTATTTTAAGATAAAATCTGACGCTATTAAAGAAAAAACTTCTCCCTCGCTGAAATATGTTCAATTGCTGAAAATCAACAAAACCACGAAAAGTTCTTGTATTTGGATATAAAATCTTTTTGCTTTGAAGAAGAAAGATCTGGCTGACTGAAATAAGTTCATTGGATGAAAACCAACAAAAATTGACAAGAACCACGAAAAGTTTTTGTATTTTAAGATAAAATCTGACGCTATTAAAGAAAAAACTTCTCCCTCGCTGAAATATGTTCATTTGCTGAAAATCAACAAAACCACGAAAAGTTCTTGTATTTGAAGATAAAATCTTTTTGCTTTGAAGAAGAAAGATCTGGCTGACTGAAATAAGTTCATTGGATGAAAACCAACAAAAATTGACAAGAACCACGAAAAGTTCTTGTATTTTAAGATAAAATCTGACGCTATTAAAGAAAAAACTTCTCCCTCGCTGAAATATGTTAATTTGCTGAAAATCAACAAAACCACGAAAAGTTCTTGTATTTGAAGATAAAATCTTTTTGCTTTGAAGAAGAAAGATCGAGCTGACTGAAATAAGTTCATAAGATGAAAACCAACAAAAATTGACAAGAACCACGAAAAGTTTTTGTATTTTAAGGTAAAATCTGACGCTATTAAAGAAAAAACTTCTCCCTCGCTGAAATATGTTCATTTGCTGAAAATCAACAAAACCACGAAAAGTTCATGTATTTGAAGATAAAATCTATTTGCTTTGAAGTTTATGGGATGAAAACCAACAAAAATTGACAAGAACCACGAAAAGTTCTTGTATTTTAAGATAAAATCTGACGCTATTAAAGAAAAAACTTCCTCCTCGCTGAAATATGTTCATTTGCTGAAAATCAACAAAACCACGAAAAGTTCTTGTATTTGAAGATAAAATCTTTTTGCTTTGAAGAAGAAAGATCTAGCTGACTGAAATAAGTTCAGAAGATGAAAACCAACAAAAATTGACAAGAACCACGAAAAATTCTTGTATTTTAAGATAAAATCTGACGCTATTAAAGAAAAAACTTCTCGCTCGCTGAAATATGTTCATTTGCTGAAAATCAACAAAACCACGAAAAGTTCTTGTATTTGAAGATAAAATCTTTTTGCTTTGAAGAAGAAAGAGCTAGCTGACTGAAATAAGTTCATTGGATGAAAACCAACAAAAATTGACAAGAACCACGAAAAGTTCTTGTATTTTAAGATAAAATCTGACGCTATTAAAGAAAAAACTTCTCCCTCGCTGAAATATGTTCATTTGCTGAAAATCAACAAAACCACGAAAAGTTCTTGTATTTGAAGATAAAATCTTTTTGCTTTGAAGAAGAAAGATCGAGCTGACTGAAATAAGTTCATAAGATGAAAACCAACAAAAATTGACAAGAACCACGAAAAGTTCTTGTATTTTAAGATAAAATCTGACGCTATTAAAGAAAAACCTTCCTCCTCGCTGAAATATGTTCATTTGCTGAAAATCAACAAAACCACGAAAAGTTCTTGTATTTGAAGATAAAATCTTTTTGCTTTGAAGAAGAAAGATCTAGCTGACTGAAATAAGTTCAGAAGATGAAAACCAACAAAAATTGACAAGAACCACGAAAAATTCTTGTATTTTAAGATAAAATCTGACGCTATTAAAGAAAAAACTTCTCGCTCGCTGAAATATGTTCATTTGCTGAAAATCAACAAAACCACGAAAAGTTCTTGTATTTGAAGATAAAATCTTTTTGCTTTGAAGAAGAAAGAGCTAGCTGACTGAAATAAGTTCATTGGATGAAAACCAACAAAAATTGACAAGAACCACGAAAAGTTCTTGTATTTTAAGATAAAATCTGACGCTATTAAAGAAAAAACTTCTCCCTCGCTGAAATATGTTCATTTGCTGAAAATCAACAAAACCACGAAAAGTTCTTGTATTTGAAGATAAAATCTTTTTGCTTTGAAGAAGAAAGATCTCGCTGACTGAAATATGTTCATAAGATGAAAACTAACAAAAATTGACAAGAACCACGAAAAGTTCTTGTATTTTAAGATAAAATCTGACGCTATTAAAGAAAAAACTTCTCCCTCGCTGAAATATGTTCATTTGCTGAAAATCAACAAAACCACGAAAAGTTCTTGTATTTGAAGATAAAATCTTTTTGCTTTGAAGAAGAAAGATCTAGCTGACTGAAATAAGTTCATTTGATGAAAATCAACAAAAATTGACAAGAACCACGAAAAGTTTTTGTATTTTAAGATAAAATCTGACGCTATTAAAGAAAAAACTTCTCCCTCGCTGAAATATGTTCATTTGCTGAAAATCAACAAAACCACGAAAAGTTCTTGTATTTGAAGATAAAATCTTTTTGCTTGGAAGAAGAAAGATCTGGCTGACTGAAATAAGTTCATTGGATGAAAACCAACAAAAATTGACAAGAACCACGAAAAGTTCTTGTATTTTAAGATAAAATCTGACGCTATTAAAGAAAAAACTTCTCGCTCGCTGAAATATGTTCATTTGCTGAAAATCAACAAAACCACGAAAAGTTCTGGTATTTGAAGATAAAATCTTTTTGCTTTGAAGAAGAAAGATCGAGCTGACTGAAATAAGTTCATAAGATGAAAACTAACAAAAATTGACAAGAACCACGAAAAGTTCTTCTATTTTAAGATAAAATCTTACGCTATTGAAGAAAAAACTTCTAGCTCGCTGAAATATGTTCATTTGCTGAAAATCAACAAAACCACGAAAAGTTCTTGTATTTGAAGATAAAATCTTTTTGCTTTGAAGAAGAAATATCCAGCTGACTGAAATAAGTTCATTGGATGAAAACCAACAAAAATTGACAAGAACCACGAAAAGTTCTTGTATTTTAAGATAAAATCTGACGCTATTAAAGAAAAAACTTCTCCCTCGCTAAAATATGTTCATTTGCTGAAAATCAACAAAACCACGAAAAGTTCTTGTATTTGAAGATAAAATCTTTTTGCTTTGAAGAAGAAAGATCTAGCTGACTGAAATAAGTTCATTTGATGAAAATCAACAAAAATTGACAAGAACCACGAAAAGTTTTTGTATTTTAAGATAAAATCTGACGCTGTTAAAGAAAAAACTTCTCGCTCGCTGAAATATGTTCATTTGCTGAAAATCAACAAAACCACGAAAAGTTCTGGTATTTGAAGATAAAATCTTTTTGCTTTGAAGAAGAAAGATCGAGCTGACTGAAATAAGTTCATAAGATGAAAACTAACAAAAATTGACAAGAACCACGAAAAGTTCTTGTATTTTAAGATAAAATCTTACGCTATTGAAGAAAAAACTTCTCGCTCGCTGAAATATGTTCATTTGCTGAAAATCAACAAAACCACGAAAAGTTCTTGTATTTGAAGATAAAATCTTTTTGCTTTGAAGAAGAAATATCTCGCTGACTGAAATAAGTTCATTGGATGAAAACCAACAAAAATTGACAAGAACCACGAAAAGTTCTTGTATTTTAAGATAAAATCTGACGCTATTAAAGAAAAAACTTCTCCCTCGCTGAAATATGTTCATTTGCTGAAAATCAACAAAACCACGAAAAGTTCTTGTATTTGAAGATAAAATCTTTTTGCTTTGAAGAAGAAAGATCTAGCTGACTGAATTAAGTTCAGAAGATGAAAACCAACAAAAATTGACAAGAACCACGAAAAATTCTTGTATTTTAAGATGAAACCTGACGCTATTAAAGAAAAAACTTCTCGCTCGCTGAAATATGTTCATTTGCTGAAAATCAACAAAACCACGAAAAGTTCTTGTATTTGAAGATAAAATCTTTTTGCTTTGAAGAAGAAAGATCTAGCTGACTGAAATAAGTTCATAAGATGAAAACTAACAAAAATTGACAAGAACCACGAAAAGTTCTTGTATTTTAAGATAAAATCTTACGCTATTGAAGAAAAAACTTCTCCCTCGCTGAAATATGTTCATTTGCTGAAAATCAACAAAACCACGAAAAGTTCTTGTATTTGAAGATAAAATCTTTTTGCTTTGAAGAAGAAAGATCTTGCTGACTGAAATAAGTTCATTTGATGAAAATCAACAAAAATTGACAAGAACCACGAAAAGTTCTTGTATTTTAAGATAAAATCTTACGCTATTGAAGAAAAAACTTCTAGCTCGCTGAAATATGTTCATTTGCTGAAAATCAACAAAACCACGAAAAGTTCTTGTATTTGAAGATAAAATCTTTTTGCTTTGAAGAAGAAAGATCTAGCTGACTGAAATAAGTTCATTTGATGAAAATCAACAAAAATTGACAAGAACCACGAAAAGTTCTTGTATTTTAAGATAAAATCTGACGCTATTAAAGAAAAAACTTCTCCCTCGCTGAAATATGTTCAATTGCTGAAAATCAACAAAACCACGAAAAGTTCTTGTATTTGGATATAAAATCTTTTTGCTTTGAAGAAGAAAGATCTGGCTGACTGAAATGAGTTCATTGGATGAAAACCAACAAAAATTGACAAGAACCACGAAAAGTTTTTGTATTTTAAGATAAAATCTGACGCTATTAAAGAAAAAACTTCTCCCTCGCTGAAATATGTTCATTTGCTGAAAATCAACAAAACCACGAAAAGTTCTTGTATTTGAAGATAAAATCTTTTTGCTTTGAAGAAGAAAGATCTGGCTGACTGAAATAAGTTCATTGGATGAAAACCAACAAAAATTGACAAGAACCACGAAAAGTTCTTGTATTTTAAGATAAAATCTGACGCTATTAAAGAAAAAACTTCTCCCTCGCTGAAATATGTTAATTTGCTGAAAATCAACAAAACCACGAAAAGTTCTTGTATTTGAAGATAAAATCTTTTTGCTTTGAAGAAGAAAGATCGAGCTGACTGAAATAAGTTCATAAGATGAAAACCAACAAAAATTGACAAGAACCACGAAAAGTTTTTGTATTTTAAGGTAAAATCTGACGCTATTAAAGAAAAAACT
The DNA here is from genome assembly GCF_035084215.1 of Heptranchias perlo. Taxonomy (NCBI): domain Eukaryota; kingdom Metazoa; phylum Chordata; class Chondrichthyes; order Hexanchiformes; family Hexanchidae; genus Heptranchias; species Heptranchias perlo. The sequence goes on along the minus strand of NW_027139793.1, from coordinate 2,286,657 downwards.
TCTCCCTCGCTGAAATATGTTCATTTGCTGAAAATCAACAAAACCACGAAAAGTTCATGTATTTGAAGATCAAATCTATTTGCTTTGAAGTTTATGGGATGAAAACCAACAAAAATTGACAAGAACCACGAAAAGTTCTTGTATTTTAAGATAAAATCTGACGCTATTAAAGAAAAAACTTCCTCCTCGCTGAAATATGTTCATTTGCTGAAAATCAACAAAACCACGAAAAGTTCTTGTATTTGAAGATAAAATCTTTTTGCTTTGAAGAAGAAAGATCTAGCTGACTGAAATAAGTTCAGAAGATGAAAACCAACAAAAATTGACAAGAACCACGAAAAATTCTTGTATTTTAAGATAAAATCTGACGCTATTAAAGAAAAAACTTCTCGCTCGCTGAAATATGTTCATTTGCTGAAAATCAACAAAACCACGAAAAGTTCTTGTATTTGAAGATAAAATCTTTTTGCTTTGAAGAAGAAAGAGCTAGCTGACTGAAATAAGTTCATTGGATGAAAACCAACAAAAATTGACAAGAACCACGAAAAGTTCTTGTATTTTAAGATAAAATCTGACGCTATTAAAGAAAAAACTTCTCCCTCGCTGAAATATGTTCATTTGCTGAAAATCAACAAAACCACGAAAAGTTCTTGTATTTGAAGATAAAATCTTTTTGCTTTGAAGAAGAAAGATCGAGCTGACTGAAATAAGTTCATAAGATGAAAACCAACAAAAATTGACAAGAACCACGAAAAGTTCTTGTATTTTAAGATAAAATCTGACGCTATTAAAGAAAAACCTTCCTCCTCGCTGAAATATGTTCATTTGCTGAAAATCAACAAAACCACGAAAAGTTCTTGTATTTGAAGATAAAATCTTTTTGCTTTGAAGAAGAAAGATCTAGCTGACTGAAATAAGTTCAGAAGATGAAAACCAACAAAAATTGACAAGAACCACGAAAAATTCTTGTATTTTAAGATAAAATCTGACGCTATTAAAGAAAAAACTTCTCGCTCGCTGAAATATGTTCATTTGCTGAAAATCAACAAAACCACGAAAAGTTCTTGTATTTGAAGATAAAATCTTTTTGCTTTGAAGAAGAAAGATCTAGCTGACTGAAATAAGTTCATTGGATGAAAACCAACAAAAATTGACAAGAACCACGAAAAGTTCTTGTATTTTAAGATAAAATCTGACGCTATTAAAGAAAAAACTTCTCCCTCGCTGAAATATGTTCATTTGCTGAAAATCAACAAAACCACGAAAAGTTCTTGTATTTGAAGATAAAATCTTTTTGCTTTGAAGAAGAAAGATCTCGCTGACTGAAATATGTTCATAAGATGAAAACTAACAAAAATTGACAAGAACCACGAAAAGTTCTTGTATTTTAAGATAAAATCTTACGCTATTGAAGAAAAAACTTCTAGCTCGCTGAAATATGTTCATTTGCTGAAAATCAACAAAACCACGAAAAGTTCTTGTATTTGAAGATAAAATCTTTTTGCTTTGAAGAAGAAATATCCAGCTGACTGAAATAAGTTCATTGGATGAAAACCAACAAAAATTGACAAGAACCACGAAAAGTTCTTGTATTTTAAGATAAAATCTGACGCTATTAAAGAAAAAACTTCTCCCTCGCTGAAATATGTTCATTTGCTGAAAATCAACAAAACCACGAAAAGTTCTTGTATTTGAAGATAAAATCTTTTTGCTTTGAAGAAGAAAGATCTAGCTGACTGAAATAAGTTCATTTGATGAAAATCAACAAAAATTGACAAGAACCACGAAAAGTTTTTGTATTTTAAGATAAAATCTGACGCTATTAAAGAAAAAACTTCTCCCTCGCTGAAATATGTTCATTTGCTGAAAATCAACAAAACCACGAAAAGTTCTTGTATTTGAAGATAAAATCTTTTTGCTTGGAAGAAGAAAGATCTGGCTGACTGAAATAAGTTCATTGGATGAAAACCAACAAAAATTGACAAGAACCACGAAAAGTTCTTGTATTTTAAGATAAAATCTGACGCTATTAAAGAAAAAACTTCTCGCTCGCTGAAATATGTTCATTTGCTGAAAATCAACAAAACCACGAAAAGTTCTGGTATTTGAAGATAAAATCTTTTTGCTTTGAAGAAGAAAGATCGAGCTGACTGAAATAAGTTCATAAGATGAAAACTAACAAAAATTGACAAGAACCACGAAAAGTTCTTCTATTTTAAGATAAAATCTTACGCTATTGAAGAAAAAACTTCTAGCTCGCTGAAATATGTTCATTTGCTGAAAATCAACAAAACCACGAAAAGTTCTTGTATTTGAAGATAAAATCTTTTTGCTTTGAAGAAGAAATATCCAGCTGACTGAAATAAGTTCATTGGATGAAAACCAACAAAAATTGACAAGAACCACGAAAAGTTCTTGTATTTTAAGATAAAATCTGACGCTATTAAAGAAAAAACTTCTCCCTCGCTAAAATATGTTCATTTGCTGAAAATCAACAAAACCACGAAAAGTTCTTGTATTTGAAGATAAAATCTTTTTGCTTTGAAGAAGAAAGATCTAGCTGACTGAAATAAGTTCATTTGATGAAAATCAACAAAAATTGACAAGAACCACGAAAAGTTTTTGTATTTTAAGATAAAATCTGACGCTGTTAAAGAAAAAACTTCTCGCTCGCTGAAATATGTTCATTTGCTGAAAATCAACAAAACCACGAAAAGTTCTGGTATTTGAAGATAAAATCTTTTTGCTTTGAAGAAGAAAGATCGAGCTGACTGAAATAAGTTCATAAGATGAAAACTAACAAAAATTGACAAGAACCACGAAAAGTTCTTGTATTTTAAGATAAAATCTTACGCTATTGAAGAAAAAACTTCTCGCTCGCTGAAATATGTTCATTTGCTGAAAATCAACAAAACCACGAAAAGTTCTTGTATTTGAAGATAAAATCTTTTTGCTTTGAAGAAGAAATATCTCGCTGACTGAAATAAGTTCATTGGATGAAAACCAACAAAAATTGACAAGAACCACGAAAAGTTCTTGTATTTTAAGATAAAATCTGACGCTATTAAAGAAAAAACTTCTCGCTCGCTGAAATATGTTCATTTGCTGAAAATCAACAAAACCACGAAAAGTTCTTGCATTTGAAGATAAAATCTTTTTGCTTTGAAGAAGAAAGATCTAGCTGACTGAAATAAGTTCATTGGATGAAAACCAACAAAAATTGACAAGAACCACGAAAAGTTCTTGTATTTTAAGATAAAATCTGACGCTATTAAAGAAAAAACTTCTCCCTCGCTGAAATATGTTCATTTGCTGAAAATCAACAAAACCACGAAAAGTTCTTGTATTTGAAGATAAAATCTTTTTGCTTTGAAGAAGAAAGATCTAGCTGACTGAAATAAGTTCATTTGATGAAAATCAACAAAAATTGACAAGAACCACGAAAAGTTTTTGTATTTTAAGATAAAATCTGACGCTATTAAAGAAAAAACTTCTCCCTCGCTGAAATATGTTCATTTGCTGAAAATCAACAAAACCACGAAAAGTTCTTGTATTTGAAGATAAAATCTTTTTGCTTTGAAGAAGAAAGATCTGGCTGACTGAAATAAGTTCATTGGATGAAAACCAACAAAAATTGACAAGAACCACGAAAAGTTCTTGTATTTTAAGATAAAATCTGACGCTATTAAAGAAAAAACTTCTCCCTCGCTGAAATATGTTCATTTGCTGAAAATCAACAAAACCACGAAAAGTTCTTGTATTTGAAGATAAAATCTTTTTGCTTTGAAGAAGAAAGATCTCGCTGACTGAAATATGTTCATAAGATGAAAACTAACAAAAATTGACAAGAACCACGAAAAGTTCTTGTATTTTAAGATAAAATCTGACGCTATTAAAGAAAAAACTTCTCCCTCGCTGAAATATGTTCATTTGCTGAAAATCAACAAAACCACGAAAAGTTCTTGTATTTGAAGATAAAATCTTTTTGCTTTGAAGAAGAAAGATCTAGCTGACTGAAATAAGTTCATTTGATGAAAATCAACAAAAATTGACAAGAACCACGAAAAGTTTTTGTATTTTAAGATAAAATCTGACGCTGTTAAAGAAAAAACTTCTCCCTCGCTGAAATATGTTCATTTGCTGAAAATCAACAAAACCACGAAAAGTTCTTGTATTTGAAGATAAAATCTTTTTGCTTTGAAGAAGAAAGATCTGGCTGACTGAAATAAGTTCATTGGATGAAAACCAACAAAAATTGACAAGAACCACGAAAAGTTCTTGTATTTTAAGATAAAATCTGACGCTATTAAAGAAAAAACTTCTCCCTCGCTGAAATATGTTCATTTGCTGAAAATCAACAAAACCACGAAAAGTTCTTGTATTTGAAGATAAAATCTTTTTGCTTTGAAGAAGAAAGATCGAGCTGACTGAAATAAGTTCATAAGATGAAAACCAACAAAAATTGACAAGAACCACGAAAAGTTCTTGTATTTTAAGATAAAATCTTACGCTTTTAAGGAAAAAACTTCTCGCTCGCTGAAATATGTTCATTTGCTGAAAATCAACAAAACCACGAAAAGTTCTTGTATTTGAAGATAAAATCTTTTTGCTTTGAGGAAGTAAGATCTAGCTGACTGAAATAAGTTTATGGGATGAAAACCAACAAAAATTGACAAGAACCACGAAAAGTTCTTGTATTTTAAGATAAAATCTGACGCTATTAAAGAAAAAACTTCTCCCTCGCTGAAATATGTTCATTTGCTGAAAATCAACAAAACCACGAAAAGTTCTTGTATTTGAAGATAAAATCTTTTTGCTTTGAAGAAGAAAGATCTAGCTGACTGAATTAAGTTCAGAAGATGAAAACCAACAAAAATTGACAAGAACCACGAAAAATTCTTGTATTTTAAGATAAAACCTGACGCTATTAAAGAAAAAACTTCTCGCTCGCTGAAATATGTTCATTTGCTGAAAATCAACAAAACCACGAAAAGTTCTTGTATTTGAAGATAAAATCTTTTTGCTTTGAAGAAGAAAGATCTAGCTGACTGAAATAAGTTCATAAGATGAAAACTAACAAAAATTGACAAGAACCACGAAAAGTTCTTGTATTTTAAGATAAAATCTTACGCTATTGAAGAAAAAACTTCTCCCTCGCTGAAATATGTTCATTTGCTGAAAATCAACAAAACCACGAAAAGTTCTTGTATTTGAAGATAAAATCTTTTTGCTTTGAAGAAGAAAGATCTTGCTGACTGAAATAAGTTCATTTGATGAAAATCAACAAAAATTGACAAGAACCACGAAAAGTTCTTGTATTTTAAGATAAAATCTTACGCTATTGAAGAAAAAACTTCTAGCTCGCTGAAATATGTTCATTTGCTGAAAATCAACAAAACCACGAAAAGTTCTTGTATTTGAAGATAAAATCTTTTTGCTTTGAAGAAGAAAGATCGAGCTGACTGAAATAAGTTCATTTGATGAAAATCAACAAAAATTGACAAGAACCACGAAAAGTTCTTGTATTTTAAGATAAAATCTGACGCTATTAAAGAAAAAACTTCTCCCTCGCTGAAATATGTTCAATTGCTGAAAATCAACAAAACCACGAAAAGTTCTTGTATTTGGATATAAAATCTTTTTGCTTTGAAGAAGAAAGATCTGGCTGACTGAAATAAGTTCATTGGATGAAAACCAACAAAAATTGACAAGAACCACGAAAAGTTTTTGTATTTTAAGATAAAATCTGACGCTATTAAAGAAAAAACTTCTCCCTCGCTGAAATATGTTCATTTGCTGAAAATCAACAAAACCACGAAAAGTTCTTGTATTTGAAGATAAAATCTTTTTGCTTTGAAGAAGAAAGATCTGGCTGACTGAAATAAGTTCATTGGATGAAAACCAACAAAAATTGAAAAGAACCACGAAAAGTTCTTGTATTTTAAGATAAAATCTGACGCTATTAAAGAAAAAACTTCTCCCTCGCTGAAATATGTTAATTTGCTGAAAATCAACAAAACCACGAAAAGTTCTTGTATTTGAAGATAAAATCTTTTTGCTTTGAAGAAGAAAGATCGAGCTGACTGAAATAAGTTCATAAGATGAAAACCAACAAAAATTGACAAGAACCACGAAAAGTTTTTGTATTTTAAGGTAAAATCTGACGCTATTAAAGAAAAAACTTCTCCCTCGCTGAAATATGTTCATTTGCTGAAAATCAACAAAACCACGAAAAGTTCATGTATTTGAAGATAAAATCTATTTGCTTGAAGTTTATGGGATGAAAACCAACAAAAATTGACAAGAACCACGAAAAGTTCTTGTATTTTAAGATAAAATCTGACGCTATTAAAGAAAAAACTTCCTCCTCGCTGAAATATGTTCATTTGCTGAAAATCAACAAAACCACGAAAAGTTCTTGTATTTGAAGATAAAATCTTTTTGCTTTGAAGAAGAAAGATCTAGCTGACTGAAATAAGTTCAGAAGATGAAAACCAACAAAAATTGACAAGAACCACGAAAAATTCTTGTATTTTAAGATAAAATCTGACGCTATTAAAGAAAAAACTTCTCGCTCGCTGAAATATGTTCATTTGCTGAAAATCAACAAAACCACGAAAAGTTCTTGTATTTGAAGATAAAATCTTTTTGCTTTGAAGAAGAAAGATCTAGCTGACTGAAATAAGTTCATTGGATGAAAACCAACAAAAATTGACAAGAACCACGAAAAGTTCTTGTATTTTAAGATAAAATCTGACGCTATTAAAGAAAAAACTTCTCCCTCGCTGAAATATGTTCATTTGCTGAAAATCAACAAAACCACGAAAAGTTCTTGTATTTGAAGATAAAATCTTTTTGCTTTGAAGAAGAAAGATCTCGCTGACTGAAATATGTTCATAAGATGAAAACTAACAAAAATTGACAAGAACCACGAAAAGTTCTTGTATTTTAAGATAAAATCTTACGCTATTGAAGAAAAAACTTCTAGCTCGCTGAAATATGTTCATTTGCTGAAAATCAACAAAACCACGAAAAGTTCTTGTATTTGAAGATAAAATCTTTTTGCTTTGAAGAAGAAAGATCTAGCTGACTGAAATAAGTTCATTGGATGAAAACCAACAAAAATTGACAAGAACCACGAAAAGTTCTTGTATTTTAAGATAAAATCTGACGCTATTAAAGAAAAAACTTCTCCCTCGCTGAAATATGTTCATTTGCTGAAAATCAACAAAACCACGAAAAGTTCTGGTATTTGAAGATAAAATCTTTTTGCTTTGAAGAAGAAAGATCTAGCTGACTGAAATAAGTTCATTTGATGAAAATCAACAAAAATTGACAAGAACCACGAAAAGTTTTTGTATTTTAAGATAAAATCTGACGCTATTAAAGAAAAAACTTCTCCCTCGCTGAAATATGTTCATTTGCTGAAAATCAACAAAACCACGAAAAGTTCTTGTATTTGAAGATAAAATCTTTTTGCTTGGAAGAAGAAAGATCTGGCTGACTGAAATAAGTTCATTGGATGAAAACCAACAAAAATTGACAAGAACCACGAAAAGTTCTTGTATTTTAAGATAAAATCTGACGCTATTAAAGAAAAAACTTCTCGCTCGCTGAAATATGTTCATTTGCTGAAAATCAACAAAACCACGAAAAGTTCTGGTATTTGAAGATAAAATCTTTTTGCTTTGAAGAAGAAAGATCGAGCTGACTGAAATAAGTTCATAAGATGAAAACTAACAAAAATTGACAAGAACCACGAAAAGTTCTTCTATTTTAAGATAAAATCTTACGCTATTGAAGAAAAAACTTCTAGCTCGCTGAAATATGTTCATTTGCTGAAAATCAACAAAACCACGAAAAGTTCTTGTATTTGAAGATAAAATCTTTTTGCTTTGAAGAAGAAATATCCAGCTGACTGAAATAAGTTCATTGGATGAAAACCAACAAAAATTGACAAGAACCACGAAAAGTTCTTGTATTTTAAGATAAAATCTGACGCTATTAAAGAAAAAACTTCTCCCTCGCTAAAATATGTTCATTTGCTGAAAATCAACAAAACCACGAAAAGTTCTTGTATTTGAAGATAAAATCTTTTTGCTTTGAAGAAGAAAGATCGAGCTGACTGAAATAAGTTCATTTGATGAAAATCAACAAAAATTGACAAGAACCACGAAAAGTTTTTGTATTTTAAGATAAAATCTGACGCTGTTAAAGAAAAAACTTCTCCCTCGCTGAAATATGTTCATTTGCTGAAAATCAACAAAACCATGAAAAGTTCTTGTATTTGAAGATAAAATCTTTTTGCTTTGAAGAAGAAAGATCTGGCTGACTGAAATAAGTTCATTGGATGAAAACCAACAAAAATTGACAAGAACCACGAAAAGTTCTTGTATTTTAAGATAAAATCTGACGCTATTAAAGAAAAAACTTCTCCCTCGCTGAAATATGTTCATTTGCTGAAAATCAACAAAACCACGAAAAGTTCTTGTATTTGAAGATAAAATCTTTTTGCTTTGAAGAAGAAAGATCGAGCTGACTGAAATAAGTTCATAAGATGAAAACCAACAAAAATTGACAAGAACCACGAAAAGTTCTTGTATTTTAAGATAAAATCTTACGCTTTTAAAGAAAAAACTTCTCGCTCGCTGAAATATGTTCATTTGCTGAAAATCAACAAAACCACAAAAAGTTCTTGTATTTGAAGATAAAATCTTTTTGCTTTGAGGAAGTAAGATCTAGCTGACTGAAATAAGTTTATGGGATGAAAACCAACAAAAATTGACAAGAACCACGAAAAGTTCTTGTATTTTAAGATAAAATCTGACGCTATTAAAGAAAAAACTTCTCCCTCGCTGAAATATGTTCATTTGCTGAAAATCAACAAAACCACGAAAAGTTCTTGTATTTGAAGATAAAATCTTTTTGCTTTGAAGAAGAAAGATCTAGCTGACTGAAATAAGTTCAGAAGATGAAAACCAACAAAAATTGACAAGAACCACGAAAAATTCTTGTATTTTAAGATAAAACCTGACGCTATTAAAGAAAAAACTTCTCGCTCGCTGAAATATGTTCATTTGCTGAAAATCAACAAAACCACGAAAAGTTCTTGTATTTGAAGATAAAATCTTTTTGCTTTGAAGAAGAAAGATCTAGCTGACTGAAATAAGTTCATTGGATGAAAACCAACAAAAATTGACAAGAACCACGAAAAGTTCTTGTATTTTAAGATAAAATCTGACGCTATTAAAGAAAAAACTTCTCCCTCGCTGAAATATGTTCATTTGCTGAAAATCAACAAAACCACGAAAAGTTCTTGTATTTGAAGATAAAATCTTTTTGCTTTGAAGAAGAAAGATCTAGCTGACTGAAATAAGTTCATAAGATGAAAACTAACAAAAATTGACAAGAACCACGAAAAGTTCTTGTATTTTAAGATAAAATCTTACGCTATTGAAGAAAAAACTTCTCCCTCGCTGAAATATGTTCATTTGCTGAAAATCAACAAAACCACGAAAAGTTCTTGTATTTGAAGATAAAATCTTTTTGCTTTGAAGAAGAAAGATCTTGCTGACTGAAATAAGTTCATTTGATGAAAATCAACAAAAATTGACAAGAACCACGAAAAGTTCTTGTATTTTAAGATAAAATCTTACGCTATTGAAGAAAAAACTTCTCGCTCGCTGAAATATGTTCATTTGCTGAAAATCAACAAAACCACGAAAAGTTCTTGTATTTGAAGATAAAATCTTTTTGCTTTGAAGAAGAAAGATCTGGCTGACTGAAATAAGTTCATTGGATGAAAACCAACAAAAATTGACAAGAACCACGAAAAGTTCTTGTATTTTAAGATAAAATCTGACGCTATTAAAGAAAAAACTTCTCCCTCGCTGAAATATGTTCATTTGCTGAAAATCAACAAAACCACGAAAAGTTCTTGTATTTGAAGATAAAATCTTTTTGCTTTGAAGAAGAAAGATCGAGCTGACTGAAATAAGTTCATAAGATGAAAACCAACAAAAATTGACAAGAACCACGAAAAGTTCTTGTATTTTAAGATAAAATCTTACGCTTTTAAAGAAAAAACTTCTCGCTCGCTGAAATATGTTCATTTGCTGAAAATCAACAAAACCACAAAAAGTTCTTGTATTTGAAGATAAAATCTTTTTGCTTTGAGGAAGTAAGATCTAGCTGACTGAAATAAGTTTATGGGATGAAAACCAACAAAAATTGACAAGAACCACGAAAAGTTCTTGTATTTTAAGATAAAATCTGACGCTATTAAAGAAAAAACTTCTCCCTCGCTGAAATATGTTCATTTGCTGAAAATCAACAAAACCACGAAAAGTTCTTGTATTTGAAGATAAAATCTTTTTGCTTTGAAGAAGAAAGATCTAGCAGACTGAAATAAGTTCAGAAGATGAAAACCAACAAAAATTGACAAGAACCACGAAAAATTCTTGTATTTTAAGATAAAACCTGACGCTATTAAAGAAAAAACTTCTCGCTCGCTGAAATATGTTCATTTGCTGAAAATCAACAAAACCACGAAAAGTTCTTGTATTTGAAGATAAAATCTTTTTGCTTTGAAGAAGAAAGATCTAGCTGACTGAAATAAGTTCATTGGATGAAAACCAACAAAAATTGACAAGAACCACGAAAAGTTCTTGTATTTTAAGATAAAATCTGACGCTATTAAAGAAAAAACTTCTCCCTCGCTGAAATATGTTCATTTGCTGAAAATCAACAAAACCACGAAAAGTTCTTGTATTTGAAGATAAAATCTTTTTGCTTTGAAGAAGAAAGATCTAGCTGACTGAAATAAGTTCATAAGATGAAAACTAACAAAAATTGACAAGAACCACGAAAAGTTCTTGTATTTTAAGATAAAATCTTACGCTATTGAAGAAAAAACTTCTCCCTCGCTGAAATATGTTCATTTGCTGAAAATCAACAAAACCACGAAAAGTTCTTGTATTTGAAGATAAAATCTTTTTGCTTTGAAGAAGAAAGATCTTGCTGACTGAAATAAGTTCATTTGATGAAAATCAACAAAAATTGACAAGAACCACGAAAAGTTCTTGTATTTTAAGATAAAATCTTACGCTATTGAAGAAAAAACTTCTCGCTCGCTGAAATATGTTCATTTGCTGAAAATCAACAAAACCACGAAAAGTTCTTGTATTTGAAGATAAAATCTTTTTGCTTTCAAGAAGAAAGATCTTGCTGACTGAAATAAGTTCATTGGATGAAAACCAACAAAAATTGACAAGAACCACGAAAAGTTCTTGTATTTTAAGATAAAATCTGACGCTATTAAAGAAAAAACTTCTCCCTCGCTGAAATATGTTCATTTGCTGAAAATCAACAAAACCACGAAAAGTTCTTGTATTTGAAGATAAAATCTTTTTGCTTTGAAGAAGAAAAATCTTGCTGACTGAAATAAGTTCATTTGATGAAAATCAACAAAAATTGACAAGAACCACGAAAAGTTCTTGTATTTTAAGATAAAATCTTACGCCATTGAAGAAAAAACTTCTCGCTCGCTGAAATATGTTCATTTGCTGAAAATCAACAAAACCACGAAAAGTTCTTGTATTTGAAGTTAAAATCTTTTTGCTTTGAAGAAGAAAGATCTCGCTGACTGAAATAAGTTCATAAGATGAAAACTAACAAAAATTGACAAGAACCACGAAAAGTTCTTGTATTTTAAGATAAAATCTTACGCTATTGAAGAAAAAACTTCGAGCTCGCTGAAATATGTTCATTTGCTGAAAATCAACAAAACCACGAAAAGTTCTTGTATTTGAAGATAAAATCTTTTTGCTTTCAAGAAGAAAGATCTTGCTGACTGAAATAAGTTCATTGGATGAAAACCAACAAAAATTGACAAGAACCACGAAAAGTTTTTGTATTTTAAGATAAAATCTGACGCTATTAAAGAAAAAACTTCTCCCTCGCTGAAATATGTTCATTTGCTGAAAATGAACAAAACCACGAAAAGTTCTTGTATTTGAAGATAAAATCTTTTTGCTTTGAAGAAGAAAGATCGAGCTGACTGAAATAAGTTCATAAGATGAAAACCAACAAAAATTGACAAGAACCACGAAAAGTTCTTGTATTTTAAGATAAAATCTTACGCTTTTAAAGAAAAAACTTCTCGCTCGCTGAAATATGTTCATTTGCTGAAAATCAACAAAACCACGAAAAGTTCTTGTATTTGAAGATAAAATCTTTTTGCTTTGAAGAAGAAAGATCGAGCTGACTGAAATAAGTTCATAAGATGAAAACCAACAAAAATTGACAAGAACCACGAAAAGTTTTTGTATTTTAAGGTAAAATCTGACGCTATTAAAGAAAAAACTTCTCCCTCGCTGAAATATGTTCATTTGCTGAAAATCAACAAAACCACGAAAAGTTCTTGTATTTGAAGATAAAATCTATTTGCTTTGAAGTTTATGGGATGAAAACCAACAAAAATTGACAAGAACCACGAAAAGTTCTTGTATTTTAAGATAAAATCTGACGCTATTAAAGAAAAAACTTCTCCCTCGCTGAAATATGTTCATTTGCTGAAAATCAACAAAACCACGAAAAGTTCTTGTATTTGAAGATAAAATCTTTTTGCTTTGAAGAAGAAAGATCTGGCTGACTGAAATAAGTTCATTGGATGAAAACCAACAAAAATTGACAAGAACCACGAAAAGTTCTTGTATTTTAAGATAAAATCTGACGCTATTAAAGAAAAAACTTCTCGCTCGCTGAAATATGTTCATTTGCTGAAAATCAACAAAACCACGAAAAGTTCTTGTATTTGAAGATAAAATCTTTTTGCTTTGAAGAAGAAAGATCTAGCTGACTGAAATAAGTTCATTGGATGAAAACCAACAAAAATTGACAAGAACCACGAAAAGTTCTTGTATTTTAAGATAAAATCTTACGCTATTGAAGAAAAAACTTCTAGCTCGCTGAAATATGTTCATTTGCTGAAAATCAACAAAACCACGAAAAGTTCTTGTATTTGAAGATAAAATCTTTTTGCTTTGAAGAAGAAATATCTAGCTGACTGAAATAAGTTCATTGGATGAAAACCAACAAAAATTGACAAGAACCACGAAAAGTTCTTGTATTTTAAGATAAAATCTGACGCTATTAAAGAAAAAACTTCTCCCTCGCTGAAATATGTTCATTTGCTGAAAATCAACAAAACAACGAAAAGTTCTTGTATTTGAAGATAAAATCTTTTTGCTTTGAAGAAGAAAGATCTAGCTGACTGAAATAAGTTCATTTGATGAAAATCAACAAAAATTGACAAGAACCACGAAAAGTTTTTGTATTTTAAGATAAAATCTGACGCTGTTAAAGAAAAAACTTCTCCCTCGCTGAAATATGTTCATTTGCTGAAAATCAACAAAACCACGAAAAGTTCTTGTATTTGAAGATAAAATCTTTTTGCTTTGAAGAAGAAAGATCTGGCTGACTGAAATAAGTTCATTGGATGAAAACCAACAAAAATTGACAAGAACCACGAAAAGTTCTTGTATTTTAAGATAAAATCTGACGCTATTAAAGAAAAAACTTCTCCCTCGCTGAAATATGTTCATTTGCTGAAAATCAACAAAACCACGAAAAGTTCTTGTATTTGAAGATAAAATCTTTTGGCTTTGAAGAAGAAAGATCGAGCTGACTGAAATAAGTTCATAAGATGAAAACCAACAAAAATTGACAAGAACCACGAAAAGTTCTTGTATTTTAAGATAAAATCTTACGCTTTTAAAGAAAAAACTTCTCGCTCGCTGAAATATGTTCATTTGCTGAAAATCAACAAAACCACGAAAAGTTCTTGTATTTGAAGATAAAATCTTTTTGCTTTGAAGAAGTAAGATCTAGCTGACTGAAATAAGTTTATGGGATGAAAACCAACAAAAATTGACAAGAACCACGAAAAGTTCTTGTATTTTAAGATAAAATCTGACGCTATTAAAGAAAAAACTTCTCCCTCGCTGAAATATGTTCATTTGCTGAAAATCAACAAAACCACGAAAAGTTCTTGTATTTGAAGATAAAATCTTTTTGCTTTGAAGAAGAAAGATCTAGCTGACTGAAATAAGTTCAGAAGATGAAAACCAACAAAAATTGACAAGAACCACGAAAAATTCTTGTATTTTAAGATAAAATCTGACGCTATTAAAGAAAAAACTTCTCGCTCGCTGAAATATGTTCATTTGCTGAAAATCAACAAAACCACGAAAAGTTCTTGTATTTGAAGATAAAATCTTTTTGCTTTGAAGAAGAAAGATCTACCTGACTGAAATAAGTTCATTGGATGAAAACCAACAAAAATTGACAAGAACCACGAAAAGTTCTTGTATTTTAAGATAAAATCTGACGCTATTAAAGAAAAAACTTCTCCCTCGCTGAAATATGTTCATTTGCTGAAAATCAACAAAACCACGAAAAGTTCTTGTATTTGAAGATAAAATCTTTTTGCTTTGAAGAAGAAAGATCTAGCTGACTGAAATAAGTTCATAAGATGAAAACTAACAAAAATTGACAAGAACCACGAAAAGTTCTTGTATTTTAAGATAAAATCTTACGCTATTGAAGAAAAAACTTCTCCCTCGCTGAAATATGTTCATTTGCTGAAAATCAACAAAACAACGAAAAGTTCTTGTATTTGAAGATAAAATCTTTTTGCTTTGAAGAAGAAAGATCTAGCTGACTGAAATAAGTTCATTTGATGAAAATCAACAAAAATTGACAAGAACCACGAAAAGTTTTTGTATTTTAAGATAAAATCTGACGCTATTAAAGAAAAAACTTCTCCCTCGCTGAAATATGTTCATTTGCTGAAAATCAACAAAACCACGAAAAGTTCTTGTATTTGAAGATAAAATCTTTTTGCTTTGAAGAAGAAAGATCTGGCTGACTGAAATAAGTTCATTGGATGAAAACCAACAAAAATTGACAAGAACCACGAAAAGTTCTTGTATTTTAAGATAAAATCTTACGCTTTTAAAGAAAAAACTTCTCGCTCGCTGAAATATGTTCATTTGCTGAAAATCAACAAAACCACGAAAAGTTCTTGTATTTGAAGATAAAATCTTTTTGCTTTGAAGAAGAAAGATCTAGCTGACTGAAATAAGTTCATAAGATGAAAACTAACAAAAATTGACAAGAACCACGAAAAGTTCTTGTATTTTAAGATAAAATCTTACGCTATTGAAGAAAAAACTTCTCGCTCGCTGAAATATGTTCATTTGCTGAAAATCAACAAAACCACGAAAAGTTCTTGTATTTGAAGTTAAAATCTTTTTGCTTTGAAGAAGAAAGATCTAGCTGACTGAAATAAGTTCATAAGATGAAAACTAACAAAAATTGACAAGAACCACGAAAAGTTCTTGTATTTTAAGATAAAATCTTACGCTATTGAAGAAAAAACTTCGAGCTCGCTGAAATATGTTCATTTGCTGAAAATCAACAAAACCACGAAAAGTTCTTGTATTTGAAGATAAAATCTTTTTGCTTTCAAGAAGAAAGATCTTGCTGACTGAAATAAGTTCATTGGATGAAAACCAACAAAAATTGACAAGAACCACGAAAAGTTTTTGTATTTTAAGATAAAATCTGACGCTATTAAAGAAAAAACTTCTCCCTCGCTGAAATATGTTCATTTGCTGAAAATGAACAAAACCACGAAAAGTTCTTGTATTTGAAGATAAAATCTTTTTGCTTTGAAGAAGAAAGATCGAGCTGACTGAAATAAGTTCATAAGATGAAAACCAACAAAAATTGACAAGAACCACGAAAAGTTCTTGTATTTTAAGATAAAATCTTACGCTTTTAAAGAAAAAACTTCTCGCTCGCTGAAATATGTTCATTTGCTGAAAATCAACAAAACCACGAAAAGTTCTTGTATTTGAAGATAAAATCTTTTTGCTTTGAAGAAGAAAGATCGAGCTGACTGAAATAAGTTCATAAGATGAAAACCAACAAAAATTGACAAGAACCACGAAAAGTTTTTGTATTTTAAGGTAAAATCTGACGCTATTAAAGAAAAAACTTCTCCCTCGCTGAAATATGTTCATTTGCTGAAAATCAACAAAACCACGAAAAGTTCTTGTATTTGAAGATAAAATCTATTTGCTTTGAAGTTTATGGGATGAAAACCAACAAAAATTGACAAGAACCACGAAAAGTTCTTGTATTTTAAGATAAAATCTGACGCTATTAAAGAAAAAACTTCTCCCTCGCTGAAATATGTTCATTTGCTGAAAATCAACAAAACCACGAAAAGTTCTTGTATTTGAAGATAAAATCTTTTTGCTTTGAAGAAGAAAGATCTAGCTGACTGAAATAAGTTCATTTGATGAAAATCAACAAAAATTGACAAGAACCACGAAAAGTTTTTGTATTTTAAGATAAAGTCTGACGCTATTAAAGAAAAAACTTCTCCCTCGCTGAAATATGTTCATTTGCTGAAAATCAACAAAACCACGAAAAGTTCTTGTATTTGAAGATAAAATCTTTTTGCTTTGAAGAAGAAAGATCTGGCTGACTGAAATAAGTTCATTGGATGAAAACCAACAAAAATTGACAAGAACCACGAAAAGTTCTTGTATTTTAAGATAAAATCTGACGCTATTAAAGAAAAAACTTCTCGCTCGCTGAAATATGTTCATTTGCTGAAAATCAACAAAACCACGAAAAGTTCTTGTATTTGAAGATAAAATCTTTTTGCTTTGAAGAAGAAAGATCTACCTGACTGAAATAAGTTCATTGGATGAAAACCAACAAAAATTGACAAGAACCACGAAAAGTTCTTGTATTTTAAGATAAAATCTTACGCTATTGAAGAAAAAACTTCTAGCTCGCTGAAATATGTTCATTTGCTGAAAATCAACAAAACCACGAAAAGTTCTTGTATTTGAAGATAAAATCTTTTTGCTTTGAAGAAGAAATATCTAGCTGACTGAAATAAGTTCATTGGATGAAAACCAACAAAAATTGACAAGAACCACGAAAAGTTCTTGTATTTTAAGATAAAATCTGACGCTATTAAAGAAAAAACTTCTCCCTCGCTGAAATATGTTCATTTGCTGAAAATCAACAAAACAACGAAAAGTTCTTGTATTTGAAGATAAAATCTTTTTGCTTTGAAGAAGAAAGATCTAGCTGACTGAAATAAGTTCATTTGATGAAAATCAACAAAAATTGACAAGAACCACGAAAAGTTTTTGTATTTTAAGATAAAATCTGACGCTGTTAAAGAAAAAACTTCTCCCTCGCTGAAATATGTTCATTTGCTGAAAATCAACAAAACCACGAAAAGTTCTTGTATTTGAAGATAAAATCTTTTTGCTTTGAAGAAGAAAGATCTGGCTGACTGAAATAAGTTCATTGGATGAAAACCAACAAAAATTGACAAGAACCACGAAAAGTTCTTGTATTTTAAGATAAAATCTGACGCTATTAAAGAAAAAACTTCTCCCTCGCTGAAATATGTTCATTTGCTGAAAATCAACAAAACCACGAAAAGTTCTTGTATTTGAAGATAAAATCTTTTTGCTTTGAAGAAGAAAGATCGAGCTGACTGAAATAAGTTCATAAGATGAAAACCAACAAAAATTGACAAGAACCACGAAAAGTTCTTGTATTTTAAGATAAAATCTTACGCTTTTAAAGAAAAAACTTCTCGCTCGCTGAAATATGTTCATTTGCTGAAAATCAACAAAACCACGAAAAGTTCTTGTATTTGAAGATAAAATCTTTTTGCTTTGAAGAAGTAAGATCTAGCTGACTGAAATAAGTTTATGGGATGAAAACCAACAAAAATTGACAAGAACCACGAAAAGTTCTTGTATTTTAAGATAAAATCTGACGCTATTAAAGAAAAAACTTCTCCCTCGCTGAAATATGTTCATTTGCTGAAAATCAACAAAACCACGAAAAGTTCTTGTATTTGAAGATAAAATCTTTTTGCTTTGAAGAAGAAAGATCTAGCTGACTGAAATAAGTTCAGAAGATGAAAACCAACAAAAATTGACAAGAACCACGAAAAATTCTTGTATTTTAAGATAAAATCTGACGCTATTAAAGAAAAAACTTCTCGCTCGCTGAAATATGTTCATTTGCTGAAAATCAACAAAACCACGAAAAGTTCTTGTATTTGAAGATAAAATCTTTTTGCTTTGAAGAAGAAAGATCTACCTGACTGAAATAAGTTCATTGGATGAAAACCAACAAAAATTGACAAGAACCACGAAAAGTTCTTGTATTTTAAGATAAAATCTGACGCTATTAAAGAAAAAACTTCTCCCTCGCTGAAATATGTTCATTTGCTGAAAATCAACAAAACCACGAAAAGTTCTTGTATTTGAAGATAAAATCTTTTTGCTTTGAAGAAGAAAGATCTAGCTGACTGAAATAAGTTCATAAGATGAAAACTAACAAAAATTGACAAGAACCACGAAAAGTTCTTGTATTTTAAGATAAAATCTTACGCTATTGAAGAAAAAACTTCTCCCTCGCTGAAATATGTTCATTTGCTGAAAATCAACAAAACAACGAAAAGTTCTTGTATTTGAAGATAAAATCTTTTTGCTTTGAAGAAGAAAGATCTAGCTGACTGAAATAAGTTCATTTGATGAAAATCAACAAAAATTGACAAGAACCACGAAAAGTTTTTGTATTTTAAGATAAAATCTGACGCTATTAAAGAAAAAACTTCTCCCTCGCTGAAATATGTTCATTTGCTGAAAATCAACAAAACCACGAAAAGTTCTTGTATTTGAAGATAAAATCTTTTTGCTTTGAAGAAGAAAGATCTGGCTGACTGAAATAAGTTCATTGGATGAAAACCAACAAAAATTGACAAGAACCACGAAAAGTTCTTGTATTTTAAGATAAAATCTTACGCTTTTAAAGAAAAAACTTCTCGCTCGCTGAAATATGTTCATTTGCTGAAAATCAACAAAACCACGAAAAGTTCTTGTATTTGAAGATAAAATCTTTTTGCTTTGAAGAAGAAAGATCTAGCTGACTGAAATAAGTTCATAAGATGAAAACTAACAAAAATTGACAAGAACCACGAAAAGTTCTTGTATTTTAAGATAAAATCTTACGCTATTGAAGAAAAAACTTCTCGCTCGCTGAAATATGTTCATTTGCTGAAAATCAACAAAACCACGAAAAGTTCTTGTATTTGAAGTTAAAATCTTTTTGCTTTGAAGAAGAAAGATCTAGCTGACTGAAATAAGTTCATAAGATGAAAACTAACAAAAATTGACAAGAACCACGAAAAGTTCTTGTATTTTAAGATAAAATCTTACGCTATTGAAGAAAAAACTTCGAGCTCGCTGAAATATGTTCATTTGCTGAAAATCAACAAAACCACGAAAAGTTCTTGTATTTGAAGATAAAATCTTTTTGCTTTCAAGAAGAAAGATCTTGCTGACTGAAATAAGTTCATTGGATGAAAACCAACAAAAATTGACAAGAACCACGAAAAGTTTTTGTATTTTAAGATAAAATCTGACGCTATTAAAGAAAAAACTTCTCCCTCGCTGAAATATGTTCATTTGCTGAAAATGAACAAAACCACGAAAAGTTCTTGTATTTGAAGATAAAATCTTTTTGCTTTGAAGAAGAAAGATCGAGCTGACTGAAATAAGTTCATAAGATGAAAACCAACAAAAATTGACAAGAACCACGAAAAGTTCTTGTATTTTAAGATAAAATCTTACGCTTTTAAAGAAAAAACTTCTCGCTTGCTGAAATATGTTCATTTGCTGAAAATCAACAAAACCACGAAAAGTTCTTGTATTTGAAGATAAAATCTTTTTGCTTTGAAGAAGAAAGATCGAGCTGACTGAAATAAGTTCATAAGATGAAAACCAACAAAAATTGACAAGAACCACGAAAAGTTTTTGTATTTTAAGGTAAAATCTGACGCTATTAAAGAAAAAACTTCTCCCTCGCTGAAATATGTTCATTTGCTGAAAATCAACAAAACCACGAAAAGTTCTTGTATTTGAAGATAAAATCTATTTGCTTTGAAGTTTATGGGATGAAAACCAACAAAAATTGACAAGAACCACGAAAAGTTCTTGTATTTTAAGATAAAATCTGACGCTATTAAAGAAAAAACTTCTCCCTCGCTGAAATATGTTCATTTGCTGAAAATCAACAAAACCACGAAAAGTTCTTGTATTTGAAGATAAAATCTTTTTGCTTTGAAGAAGAAAGATCTAGCTGACTGAAATAAGTTCATTTGATGAAAATCAACAAAAATTGACAAGAACCACGAAAAGTTTTTGTATTTTAAGATAAAATCTGACGCTATTAAAGAAAAAACTTCTCCCTCGCTGAAATATGTTCATTTGCTGAAAATCAACAAAACCACGAAAAGTTCTTGTATTTGAAGATAAAATCTTTTTGCTTTGAAGAAGAAAGATCTGGCTGACTGAAATAAGTTCATTGGATGAAAACCAACAAAAATTGACAAGAACCACGAAAAGTTCTTGTATTTTAAGATAAAATCTGACGCTATTAAAGAAAAAACTTCTCGCTCGCTGAAATATGTTCATTTGCTGAAAATCAACAAAACCACGAAAAGTTCTTGTATTTGAAGATAAAATCTTTTTGCTTTGAAGAAGAAAGATCTAGCTGACTGAAATAAGTTCATTGGATGAAAACCAACAAAAATTGACAAGAACCACGAAAAGTTCTTGTATTTTAAGATAAAATCTTACGCTATTGAAGAAAAAACTTCTAGCTCGCTGAAATATGTTCATTTGCTGAAAATCAACAAAACCACGAAAAGTTCTTGTATTTGAAGATAAAATCTTTTTGCTTTGAAGAAGAAATATCTAGCTGACTGAAATAAGTTCATTGGATGAAAACCAACAAAAATTGACAAGAACCACGAAAAGTTCTTGTATTTTAAGATAAAATCTGACGCTATTAAAGAAAAAACTTCTCCCTCGCTGAAATATGTTCATTTGCTGAAAATCAACAAAACAACGAAAAGTTCTTGTATTTGAAGATAAAATCTTTTTGCTTTGAAGAAGAAAGATCTAGCTGACTGAAATAAGTTCATTTGATGAAAATCAACAAAAATTGACAAGAACCACGAAAAGTTTTTGTATTTTAAGATAAAATCTGACGCTGTTAAAGAAAAAACTTCTCCCTCGCTGAAATATGTTCATTTGCTGAAAATCAACAAAACCACGAAAAGTTCTTGTATTTGAAGATAAAATCTTTTTGCTTTGAAGAAGAAAGATCTGGCTGACTGAAATAAGTTCATTGGATGAAAACCAACAAAAATTGACAAGAACCACGAAAAGTTCTTGTATTTTAAGATAAAATCTGACGCTATTAAAGAAAAAACTTCTCCCTCGCTGAAATATGTTCATTTGCTGAAAATCAACAAAACCACGAAAAGTTCTTGTATTTGAAGATAAAATCTTTTTGCTTTGAAGAAGAAAGATCGAGCTGACTGAAATAAGTTCATAAGATGAAAACCAACAAAAATTGACAAGAACCACGAAAAGTTCTTGTATTTTAAGATAAAATCTTACGCTTTTAAAGAAAAAACTTCTCGCTCGCTGAAATATGTTCATTTGCTGAAAATCAACAAAACCACGAAAAGTTCTTGTATTTGAAGATAAAATCTTTTTGCTTTGAAGAAGTAAGATCTAGCTGACTGAAATAAGTTTATGGGATGAAAACCAACAAAAATTGACAAGAACCACGAAAAGTTCTTGTATTTTAAGATAAAATCTGACGCTATTAAAGAAAAAACTTCTCCCTCGCTGAAATATGTTCATTTGCTGAAAATCAACAAAACCACGAAAAGTTCTTGTATTTGAAGATAAAATCTTTTTGCTTTGAAGAAGAAAGATCTAGCTGACTGAAATAAGTTCAGAAGATGAAAACCAACAAAAATTGACAAGAACCACGAAAAGTTCTTGTATTTTAAGATAAAATCTTACGCTATTGAAGAAAAAACTTCTCCCTCGCTGAAATATGTTCATTTGCTGAAAATCAACAAAACAACGAAAAGTTCTTGTATTTGAAGATAAAATCTTTTTGCTTTGAAGAAGAAAGATCTAGCTGACTGAAATAAGTTCATTTGATGAAAATCAACAAAAATTGACAAGAACCACGAAAAGTTTTTGTATTTTAAGATAAAATCTGACGCTATTAAAGAAAAAACTTCTCCCTCGCTGAAATATGTTCATTTGCTGAAAATCAACAAAACCACGAAAAGTTCTTGTATTTGAAGATAAAATCTTTTTGCTTTGAAGAAGAAAGATCTGGCTGACTGAAATAAGTTCATTGGATGAAAACCAACAAAAATTGACAAGAACCACGAAAAGTTCTTGTATTTTAAGATAAAATCTTACGCTTTTAAAGAAAAAACTTCTCGCTCGCTGAAATATGTTCATTTGCTGAAAATCAACAAAACCACGAAAAGTTCTTGTATTTGAAGATAAAATCTTTTTGCTTTGAAGAAGAAAGATCTAGCTGACTGAAATAAGTTCATAAGATGAAAACTAACAAAAATTGACAAGAACCACGAAAAGTTCTTGTATTTTAAGATAAAATCTTACGCTATTGAAGAAAAAACTTCTCGCTCGCTGAAATATGTTCATTTGCTGAAAATCAACAAAACCACGAAAAGTTGTTGTATTTGAAGATAAAATCTTTTTGCTTTGAAGAAGAAAGATCTAGCTGACTGAAATAAGTTCATTGGATGAAAACCAACAAAAATTGACAAGAACCACGAAAAGTTCATGTATTTTAAGATAAAATCTGACGCTATTAAAGAAAAAACTTCTCCCTCGCTGAAATATGTTCATTTGCTGAAAATCAACAAAACCACGAAAAGTTCTTGTATTTGAAGATAAAATCTTTTTGCTTTGAAGAAGAAAGATCTAGCTGACTGAAATAAGTTCATTTGATGAAAATCAACAAAAATTGACAAGAACCACGAAAAGTTTTTGTATTTTAAGATAAATTCTGACGCTATTAAAGAAAAAACTTCTCCCTCGCTGAAATATGTTCATTTGCTGAAAATCAACAAAACCACGAAAAGTTCTTGTATTTGAAGATAAAATCTTTTTGCTTTGAAGAAGAAAGATCTGGCTGACTGAAATAAGTTCATTGGATGAAAACCAACAAAAATTGACAAGAACCACGAAAAGTTCTTGTATTTTAAGATAAAATCTGACGCTATTAAAGAAAAAACTTCTCCCTCGCTGAAATATGTTCATTTGCTGAAAATCAACAAAACCACGAAAAGTTCTTGTATTTGAAGATAAAATCTTTTTGCTTTGAAGAAGAAAGATCGAGCTGACTGAAATAAGTTCATAAGATGAAAACCAACAAAAATTGACAAGAACCACGAAAAGTTCTTGTATTTTAAGATAAAATCTTACGCTTTTAAAGAAAAAACTTCTCGCTCGCTGAAATATGTTCATTTGCTGAAAATCAACAAAACAACGAAAAGTTCTTGTATTTGAAGATAAAATCTTTTTGCTTTGAAGAAGAAAGATCTAGCTGACTGAAATAAGTTCATTTGATGAAAATCAACAAAAATTGACAAGAACCACGAAAAGTTTTTGTATTTTAAGATAAAATCTGACGCTATTAAAGAAAAAACTTCTCCCTCGCTGAAATATGTTCATTTGCTGAAAATCAACAAAACCACGAAAAGTTCTTGTATTTGAAGATAAAATCTTTTTGCTTTGAAGAAGAAAGATCTGGCTGACTGAAATAAGTTCATTGGATGAAAACCAACAAAAATTGACAAGAACCACGAAAAGTTCTTGTATTTTAAGATAAAATCTTACGCTTTTAAAGAAAAAACTTCTCGCTCGCTGAAATATGTTCATTTGCTGAAAATCAACAAAACCACGAAAAGTTCTTGTATTTGAAGATAAAATCTTTTTGCTTTGAAGAAGAAAGATCTAGCTGACTGAAATAAGTTCATAAGATGAAAACTAACAAAAATTGACAAGAACCACGAAAAGTTCTTGTATTTTAAGATAAAATCTTACGCTATTGAAGAAAAAACTTCTCGCTCGCTGAAATATGTTCATTTGCTGAAAATCAACAAAACCACGAAAAGTTCTTGTATTTGAAGATAAAATCTTTTTGCTTTGAAGAAGAAAGATCTAGCTGACTGAAATAAGTTCATTGGATGAAAACCAACAAAAATTGACAAGAACCACGAAAAGTTCATGTATTTTAAGATAAAATCTGACGCTATTAAAGAAAAAACTTCTCCCTCGCTGAAATATGTTCATTTGCTGAAAATCAACAAAACCACGAAAAGTTCTTGTATTTGAAGATAAAATCTTTTTGCTTTGAAGAAGAAAGATCTAGCTGACTGAAATAAGTTCATTTGATGAAAATCAACAAAAATTGACAAGAACCACGAAAAGTTTTTGTATTTTAAGATAAATTCTGACGCTATTAAAGAAAAAACTTCTCCCTCGCTGAAATATGTTCATTTGCTGAAAATCAACAAAACCACGAAAAGTTCTTGTATTTGAAGATAAAATCTTTTTGCTTTGAAGAAGAAAGATCTGGCTGACTGAAATAAGTTCATTGGATGAAAACCAACAAAAATTGACAAGAACCACGAAAAGTTCTTGTATTTTAAGATAAAATCTGACGCTATTAAAGAAAAAACTTCTCCCTCGCTGAAATATGTTCATTTGCTGAAAATCAACAAAACCACGAAAAGTTCTTGTATTTGAAGATAAAATCTTTTTGCTTTGAAGAAGAAAGATCGAGCTGACTGAAATAAGTTCATAAGATGAAAACCAACAAAAATTGACAAGAACCACGAAAAGTTCTTGTATTTTAAGATAAAATCTTACGCTTTTAAAGAAAAAACTTCTCGCTCGCTGAAATATGTTCATTTGCTGAAAATCAACAAAACAACGAAAAGTTCTTGTATTTGAAGATAAAATCTTTTTGCTTTGAAGAAGAAAGATCTAGCTGACTGAAATAAGTTCATAAGATGAAAACCAACAAAATTTGATTAGAACCACGAAAAGTTCTTGTATTTTAAGATAAAATCTGACGCTATTGAAGAAAAAACTTCTAGCTCGCTGAAATATGTTCATTTGCTGAAAATCAACAAAACCACGAAAAGTTCTTGTATTTGAAGATAAAATCTTTTTGCTTTGAAGAAGAAAGATCTGGCTGACTGAAATAAGTTCATTGGATGAAAACCAACAAAAATTGACAAGAACCACGAAAAGTTCTTGTATTTTAAGATAAAATCTGACGCTATTAAAGAAAAAACTTCTCCCTCGCTGAAATATGTTCATTTGCTGAAAATCAACAAAACCACGAAAAGTTCTTGTATTTGAAGATAAAATCTTTTTGCTTTGAAGAAGAAAGATCTGGCTGACTGAAATAAGTTCATAAGATGAAAACTAACAAAAATTGACAAGAACCACGAAAAGTTCTTTTATTTTAAGATAAAATCTGACGCTATTAAAGAAAAAACTTCTAGCGCGCTGAAATATGTTCATTTGCTGAAAATCAACGAAACCACGAAAAGTTCTTGTATTTGAAGATAAAATCTTTTTGCTTTCAAGAAGAAAGATCTTGCTGACCGAAATAAGTTCATTGGATGAAAACCAACAAAAATTGACAAGAACCACGAAAAGTTCTTGTATTTTAAGATAAAATCTGACGCTATTAAAGAAAAAACTTCTCCCTCGCTGAAATATGTTCATTTGCTGAAAATCAACAAAACCACGAAAAGTTCTTGTATTTGAAGATAACATCTTTTTGCTTTGAAGAAGAAAGATCGAGCTGACTGAAATAAGTTCATAAGATGAAAACCAAAAAAAATTGACAAGAACCACGAAAAGTTCTTGTATTTTAAGATAAAATCTTACGCTTTTAAAGAAAAAACTTCTCGCTCGCTGAAATATGTTCATTTGCTGAAAATCAACAAAACAACGAAAAGTTCTTGTATTTGAAGATAAAATCTTTTTGCTTTGAAGAAGAAAGATCTAGCTGACTGAAATAAGTTCATAAGATGAAAACCAACAAAATTTGATTAGAACCACGAAAAGTTCTTGTATTTTAAGATAAAATCTGACGCTATTAAAGAAAAAACTTCTCGCTCGCTGAAATATGTTCATTTGCTGAAAATCAACAAAACCACGAAAAGTTCTTGTATTTGAAGATAAAATCTTTTTGCTTTGAAGAAGAAAGATCGAGCTGACTGAAATAAGTTCATAAGATGAAAACCAACAAAAATTGACAAGAACCACGAAAAGTTCTTGTATTTTAAGATAAAATCTGACGCTATTAAAGAAAAAACTTCTCCCTCGCTGAAATATGTTCATTTGCTGAAAATCAACAAAACAACGAAAAGTTCTTGTATTTGAAGATAAAATCTTTTTGCTTTGAAGAAGAAAGATCTAGCTGACTGAAATAAGTTCATTTGATGAAAATCAACAAAAATTGACAAGAACCACGAAAAGTTTTTGTATTTTAAGATAAAATCTGACGCTGTTAAAGAAAAAACTTCTCCCTCGCTGAAATATGTTCATTTGCTGAAAATCAACAAAACCACGAAAAGTTCTTGTATTTGAAGATAAAATCTTTTTGCTTTGAAGAAGAAAGATCGAGCTGACTGAAATAAGTTCATAAGATGAAAACCAACAAAAATTGACAAGAACCACGAAAAGTTCTTGTATTTTAAGATAAAATCTTACGCTTTTAAAGAAAAAACTTCTCGCTCGCTGAAATATGTTCATTTGCTGAAAATCAACAAAACCACGAAAAGTTCTTGTATTTGAAGATAAAATCTTTTTGCTTTGAAGAAGTAAGATCTAGCTGACTGAAATAAGTTTATGGGATGAAAACCAACAAAAATTGACAAGAACCACGAAAAGTTCTTGTATTTTAAGATAAAATCTTACGCTTTTAAAGAAAAAACTTCTCGCTCGCTGAAATATGTTCATTTGCTGAAAATCAACAAAACCACGAAAAGTTCTTGTATTTGAAGATAAAATCTTTTTGCTTTGAAGAAGTAAGATCTAGCTGACTGAAATAAGTTTATGGGATGAAAACCAACAAAAATTGACAAGAACCACGAAAAGTTCTTGTATTTTAAGATAAAATCTGACGCTATTAAAGAAAAAACTTCTCCCTCGCTGAAATATGTTCATTTGCTGAAAATCAACAAAACCACGAAAAGTTCTTGTATTTGAAGATAAAATCTTTTTGCTTTGAAGAAGAAAGATCTAGCTGACTGAAATAAGTTCAGAAGATGAAAACCAACAAAAATTGACAAGAACCACGAAAAGTTCTTGTATTTTAAGATAAAATCTTACGCTATTGAAGAAAAAACTTCTCCCTCGCTGAAATATGTTCATTTGCTGAAAATCAACAAAACAACGAAAAGTTCTTGTATTTGAAGATAAAATCTTTTTGCTTTGAAGAAGAAAGATCTAGCTGACTGAAATAAGTTCATTTGATGAAAATCAACAAAAATTGACAAGAACCACGAAAAGTTTTTGTATTTTAAGATAAAATCTGACGCTATTAAAGAAAAAACTTCTCCCTCGCTGAAATATGTTCATTTGCTGAAAATCAACAAAACCACGAAAAGTTCTTGTATTTGAAGATAAAATCTTTTTGCTTTGAAGAAGAAAGATCTGGCTGACTGAAATAAGTTCATTGGATGAAAACCAACAAAAATTGACAAGAACCACGAAAAGTTCTTGTATTTTAAGATAAAATCTTACGCTTTTAAAGAAAAAACTTCTCGCTCGCTGAAATATGTTCATTTGCTGAAAATCAACAAAACCACGAAAAGTTCTTGTATTTGAAGATAAAATCTTTTTGCTTTGAAGAAGAAAGATCTAGCTGACTGAAATAAGTTCATAAGATGAAAACTAACAAAAATTGACAAGAACCACGAAAAGTTCTTGTATTTTAAGATAAAATCTTACGCTATTGAAGAAAAAACTTCTCGCTCGCTGAAATATGTTCATTTGCTGAAAATCAACAAAACCACGAAAAGTTGTTGTATTTGAAGATAAAATCTTTTTGCTTTGAAGAAGAAAGATCTAGCTGACTGAAATAAGTTCATTGGATGAAAACCAACAAAAATTGACAAGAACCACGAAAAGTTCATGTATTTTAAGATAAAATCTGACGCTATTAAAGAAAAAACTTCTCCCTCGCTGAAATATGTTCATTTGCTGAAAATCAACAAAACCACGAAAAGTTCTTGTATTTGAAGATAAAATCTTTTTGCTTTGAAGAAGAAAGATCTAGCTGACTGAAATAAGTTCATTTGATGAAAACCAACAAAAATTGACAAGAACCACGAAAAGTTTTTGTATTTTAAGATAAATTCTGACGCTATTAAAGAAAAAACTTCTCACTCGCTGAAATATGTTCATTTGCTGAAAATCAACAAAACCACGAAAAGTTCTTGTATTTGAAGATAAAATCTTTTTGCTTTGAAGAAGAAAGATCTGGCTGACTGAAATAAGTTCATTGGATGAAAACCAACAAAAATTGACAAGAACCACGAAAAGTTCTTGTATTTTAAGATAAAATCTGACGCTATTAAAGAAAAAACTTCTCCCTCGCTGAAATATGTTCATTTGCTGAAAATCAACAAAACCACGAAAAGTTCTTGTATTTGAAGATAAAATCTTTTTGCTTTGAAGAAGAAAGATCGAGCTGACTGAAATAAGTTCATAAGATGAAAACCAACAAAAATTGACAAGAACCACGAAAAGTTCTTGTATTTTAAGATAAAATCTTACGCTTTTAAAGAAAAAACTTCTCGCTCGCTGAAATATGTTCATTTGCTGAAAATCAACAAAACAACGAAAAGTTCTTGTATTTGAAGATAAAATCTTTTTGCTTTGAAGAAGAAAGATCTAGCTGACTGAAATAAGTTCATTTGATGAAAATCAACAAAAATTGACAAGAACCACGAAAAGTTTTTGTATTTTAAGATAAAATCTGACGCTATTAAAGAAAAAACTTCTCCCTCGCTGAAATATGTTCATTTGCTGAAAATCAACAAAACCACGAAAAGTTCTTGTATTTGAAGATAAAATCTTTTTGCTTTGAAGAAGAAAGATCTGGCTGACTGAAATAAGTTCATTGGATGAAAACCAACAAAAATTGACAAGAACCACGAAAAGTTCTTGTATTTTAAGATAAAATCTTACGCTTTTAAAGAAAAAACTTCTCGCTCGCTGAAATATGTTCATTTGCTGAAAATCAACAAAACCACGAAAAGTTCTTGTATTTGAAGATAAAATCTTTTTGCTTTGAAGAAGAAAGATCTAGCTGACTGAAATAAGTTCATAAGATGAAAACTAACAAAAATTGACAAGAACCACGAAAAGTTCTTGTATTTTAAGATAAAATCTTACGCTATTGAAGAAAAAACTTCTCGCTCGCTGAAATATGTTCATTTGCTGAAAATCAACAAAACCACGAA
Source organism: Heptranchias perlo (assembly GCF_035084215.1). Lineage (NCBI taxonomy): Eukaryota > Metazoa > Chordata > Chondrichthyes > Hexanchiformes > Hexanchidae > Heptranchias > Heptranchias perlo. The sequence goes on along the minus strand of NW_027139793.1, from coordinate 2,257,142 downwards.
AAGTTCTTGTATTTGAAGATAAAATCTTTTTGCTTTGAAGAAGAAAGATCTGGCTGACTGAAATAAGTTCATTGGATGAAAACCAACAAAAATTGACAAGAACCACGAAAAGTTCATGTATTTTAAGATAAAATCTGACGCTATTAAAGAAAAAACTTCTCCCTCGCTGAAATATGTTCATTTGCTGAAAATCAACAAAACCACGAAAAGTTCTTGTATTTGAAGATAAAATCTTTTTGCTTTGAAGAAGAAAGATCTAGCTGACTGAAATAAGTTCATTTGATGAAAATCAACAAAAATTGACAAGAACCACGAAAAGTTTTTGTATTTAAGATAAATTCTGACGCTATTAAAGAAAAAACTTCTCCCTCGCTGAAATATGTTCATTTGCTGAAAATCAACAAAACCACGAAAAGTTCTTGTATTTGAAGATAAAATCTTTTTGCTTTGAAGAAGAAAGATCTGGCTGACTGAAATAAGTTCATTGGATGAAAACCAACAAAAATTGACAAGAACCACGAAAAGTTCTTGTATTTTAAGATACAATCTGACGCTATTAAAGAAAAAACTTCTCCCTCGCTGAAATATGTTCATTTGCTGAAAATCAACAAAACCACGAAAAGTTCTTGTATTTGAAGATAAAATCTTTTTGCTTTGAAGAAGAAAGATCGAGCTGACTGAAATAAGTTCATAAGATGAAAACCAACAAAAATTGACAAGAACCACGAAAAGTTCTTGTATTTTAAGATAAAATCTTACGCTTTTAAAGAAAAAACTTCTCGCTCGCTGAAATATGTTCATTTGCTGAAAATCAACAAAACAACGAAAAGTTCTTGTATTTGAAGATAAAATCTTTTTGCTTTGAAGAAGAAAGATCTAGCTGACTGAAATAAGTTCATAAGATGAAAACCAACAAAATTTGATTAGAACCACGAAAAGTTCTTGTATTTTAAGATAAAATCTGACGCTATTGAAGAAAAAACTTCTAGCTCGCTGAAATATGTTCATTTGCTGAAAATCAACAAAACCACGAAAAGTTCTTGTATTTGAAGATAAAATCTTTTTGCTTTGAAGAAGAAAGATCTGGCTGACTGAAATAAGTTCATTGGATGAAAACCAACAAAAATTGACAAGAACCACGAAAAGTTCTTGTATTTTAAGATAAAATCTGACGCTATTAAAGAAAAAACTTCTCCCTCGCTGAAATATGTTCATTTGCTGAAAATCAACAAAACCACGAAAAGTTCTTGTATTTGAAGATAAAATCTTTTTGCTTTGAAGAAGAAAGATCTGGCTGACTGAAATAAGTTCATAAGATGAAAACTAACAAAAATTGACAAGAACCACGAAAAGTTCTTTTATTTTAAGATAAAATCTGACGCTATTAAAGAAAAAACTTCTAGCGCGCTGAAATATGTTCATTTGCTGAAAATCAACGAAACCACGAAAAGTTCTTGTATTTGAAGATAAAATCTTTTTGCTTTCAAGAAGAAAGATCTTGCTGACCGAAATAAGTTCATTGGATGAAAACCAACAAAAATTGACAAGAACCACGAAAAGTTCTTGTATTTTAAGATAAAATCTGACGCTATTAAAGAAAAAACTTCTCCCTCGCTGAAATATGTTCATTTGCTGAAAATCAACAAAACCACGAAAAGTTCTTGTATTTGAAGATAACATCTTTTTGCTTTGAAGAAGAAAGATCGAGCTGACTGAAATAAGTTCATAAGATGAAAACCAAAAAAAATTGACAAGAACCACGAAAAGTTCTTGTATTTTAAGATAAAATCTTACGCTTTTAAAGAAAAAACTTCTCGCTCGCTGAAATATGTTCATTTGCTGAAAATCAACAAAACAACGAAAAGTTCTTGTATTTGAAGATAAAATCTTTTTGCTTTGAAGAAGAAAGATCTAGCTGACTGAAATAAGTTCATAAGATGAAAACCAACAAAATTTGATTAGAACCACGAAAAGTTCTTGTATTTTAAGATAAAATCTGACGCTATTAAAGAAAAAACTTCTCGCTCGCTGAAATATGTTCATTTGCTGAAAATCAACAAAACCACGAAAAGTTCTTGTATTTGAAGATAAAATCTTTTTGCTTTGAAGAAGAAAGATCGAGCTGACTGAAATAAGTTCATAAGATGAAAACCAACAAAAATTGACAAGAACCACGAAAAGTTCTTGTATTTTAAGATAAAATCTTACGCTTTTAAAGAAAAAACTTCTCGCTCGCTGAAATATGTTCATTTGCTGAAAATCAACAAAACAACGAAAAGTTCTTGTATTTGAAGATAAAATCTTTTTGCTTTGAAGAAGAAAGATCTAGCTGACTGAAATAAGTTCATAAGATGAAAACCAACAAAATTTGATTAGAACCACGAAAAGTTCTTGTATTTTAAGATAAAATCTGACGCTATTGAAGAAAAAACTTCTCCCTCGCTGAAATATGTTCATTTGCTGAAAATCAACAAAACCACGAAAAGTTCTTGTATTTGAAGATAAAATCTTTTTGCTTTGAAGAAGAAAGATCTGGCTGACTGAAATAAGTTCATAAGATGAAAACTAACAAAAATTGACAAGAACCACGAAAAGTTCTTTTATTTTAAGATAAAATCTGACGCTATTAAAGAAAAAACTTCTAGCGCGCTGAAATATGTTCATTTGCTGAAAATCAACGAAACCACGAAAAGTTCTTGTATTTGAAGATAAAATCTTTTTGCTTTCAAGAAGAAAGATCTTGCTGACCGAAATAAGTTCATTGGATGAAAACCAACAAAAATTGACAAGAACCACGAAAAGTTCTTGTATTTTAAGATAAAATCTGACGCTATTAAAGAAAAAACTTCTCCCTCGCTGAAATATGTTCATTTGCTGAAAATCAACAAAACCACGAAAAGTTCTTGTATTTGAAGATAACATCTTTTTGCTTTGAAGAAGAAAGATCGAGCTGACTGAAATAAGTTCATAAGATGAAAACCAAAAAAAATTGACAAGAACCACGAAAAGTTCTTGTATTTTAAGATAAAATCTTACGCTTTTAAAGAAAAAACTTCTCGCTCGCTGAAATATGTTCATTTGCTGAAAATCAACAAAACAACGAAAAGTTCTTGTATTTGAAGATAAAATCTTTTTGCTTTGAAGAAGAAAGATCTAGCTGACTGAAATAAGTTCATAAGATGAAAACCAACAAAATTTGATTAGAACCACGAAAAGTTCTTGTATTTTAAGATAAAATCTGACGCTATTAAAGAAAAAACTTCTCGCTCGCTGAAATATGTTCATTTGCTGAAAATCAACAAAACCACGAAAAGTTCTTGTATTTGAAGATAAAATCTTTTTGCTTTGAAGAAGAAAGATCTTGCTGACCGAAATAAGTTCATTGGATGAAAACCAACAAAAATTGACAAGAACCACGAAAAGTTCTTGTATTTTAAGATAAAATCTGACGCTATTAAAGAAAAAACTTCTCCCTCGCTGAAATATGTTCATTTGCTGAAAATCAACAAAACCACGAAAAGTTCTTGTATTTGAAGATAACATCTTTTTGCTTTGAAGAAGAAAGATCGAGCTGACTGAAATAAGTTCATAAGATGAAAACCAAAAAAAATTGACAAGAACCACGAAAAGTTCTTGTATTTTAAGATAAAATCTTACGCTTTTAAAGAAAAAACTTCTCGCTCGCTGAAATATGTTCATTTGCTGAAAATCAACAAAACAACGAAAAGTTCTTGTATTTGAAGATAAAATCTTTTTGCTTTGAAGAAGAAAGATCTAGCTGACTGAAATAAGTTCATAAGATGAAAACCAACAAAATTTGATTAGAACCACGAAAAGTTCTTGTATTTTAAGATAAAATCTGACGCTATTAAAGAAAAAACTTCTCGCTCGCTGAAATATGTTCATTTGCTGAAAATCAACAAAACCACGAAAAGTTCTTGTATTTGAAGATAAAATCTTTTTGCTTTGAAGAAGAAAGATCTAGCTGACTGAAATAAGTTCATTGGATGAAAACCAACAAAAATTGACAAGAACCACGAAAAGTTCTTGTATTTTAAGATAAAATCTGACGCTATTAATGAAAAAACTTCTCCCTCGCTGAAATATGTTCATTTGCTGAAAATCAACATAACCACGAAAAGTTCTTGTATTTGAAGATAAAATCTTTTTGCTTTGAAGAAGAAAGATCTAGCTGACTGAAATAAGTTCATAAGATGAAAACTAACAAAAATTGACAAGAACCACGAAAAGTTCTTGTATTTTAAGATAAAATCTTACGCTATTGAAGAAAAAACTTCTCCCTCGCTGAAATATGTTCATTTGCTGAAAATCAACAAAACCACGAAAAGTTCTTGTATTTGAAGATAAAATCTTTTTGCTTTGAAGAAGAAAGATCTAGCTGACTGAAATAAGTTCATTTGATGAAAATCAACAAAAATTGACAAGAACCACGAAAAGTTTTTGTATTTTAAGATAAAATCTGACGCTATTAAAGAAAAAACTTCTCCCTCGCTGAAATATGTTCATTTGCTGAAAATCAACAAAACCACGAAAAGTTCTTGTATTTGAAGATAAAATCTTTTTGCTTTGAAGAAGAAAGATCTGGCTGACTGAAATAAGTTCATTGGATGAAAACCAACAAAAATTGACAAGAACCACGAAAAGTTCTTGTATTTTAAGATAAAATCAGACGCTATTCAAGAAAAAACTTCTCCCTCGCTGAAATATGTTAATTTGCTGAAAATCAACAAAACCACGAAAAGTTCTTGTATTTGAAGATAAAATCTTTTTGCTTTGAAGAAGAAAGATCGAGCTGACTGAAATAAGTTCATAAGATGAAAACCAACAAAAATTGACAAGAACCACGAAAAGTTCTTGTATTTTAAGATAAAATCTGACGCTATTAAAGAAAAACCTTCCTCCTCGCTGAAATATGTTCATTTGCTGAAAATCAACAAAACCACGAAAAGTTCTTGTATTTGAAGATAAAATCTTTTTGCTTTGAAGAAGAAAGATCTAGCTGACTGAAATAAGTTCAGAAGATGAAAACCAACAAAAATTGACAAGAACCACGAAAAATTCTTGTATTTTAAGATAAAATCTGACGCTATTAAAGAAAAAACTTCTCGCTCGCTGAAATATGTTCATTTGCTGAAAATCAACAAAACCACGAAAAGTTCTTGTATTTGAAGATAAAATCTTTTTGCTTTGAAGAAGAAAGAGCTAGCTGACTGAAATAAGTTCATTGGATGAAAACCAACAAAAATTGACAAGAACCACGAAAAGTTCTTGTATTTTAAGATAAAATCTGACGCTATTAAAGAAAAAACTTCTCCCTCGCTGAAATATGTTCATTTGCTGAAAATCAACAAAACCACGAAAAGTTCTTGTATTTGAAGATAAAATCTTTTTGCTTTGAAGAAGAAAGATCTCGCTGACTGAAATATGTTCATAAGATGAAAACTAACAAAAATTGACAAGAACCACGAAAAGTTCTTGTATTTTAAGATAAAATCTTACGCTATTGAAGAAAAAACTTCTAGCTCGCTGAAATATGTTCATTTGCTGAAAATCAACAAAACCACGAAAAGTTCTTGTATTTGAAGATAAAATCTTTTTGCTTTGAAGAAGAAATATCTAGCTGACTGAAATAAGTTCATTGGATGAAAACCAACAAAAATTGACAAGAACCACGAAAAGTTCTTGTATTTTAAGATAAAATCTGACGCTATTAAAGAAAAAACTTCTCCCTCGCTGAAATATGTTCATTTGCTGAAAATCAACAAAACCACGAAAAGTTCTTGTATTTGAAGATAAAATCTTTTTGCTTTGAAGAAGAAAGATCTAGCTGACTGAAATAAGTTCATTTGATGAAAATCAACAAAAATTGACAAGAACCACGAAAAGTTTTTGTATTTTAAGATAAAATCTGACGCTATTAAAGAAAAAACTTCTCCCTCGCTGAAATATGTTCATTTGCTGAAAATCAACAAAACCACGAAAAGTTCTTGTATTTGAAGATAAAATCTTTTTGCTTGGAAGAAGAAAGATCTGGCTGACTGAAATAAGTTCATTGGATGAAAACCAACAAAAATTGACAAGAACCACGAAAAGTTCTTGTATTTTAAGATAAAATCAGACGCTATTCAAGAAAAAACTTCTCCCTCGCTGAAATATGTTAATTTGCTGAAAATCAACAAAACCACGAAAAGTTCTTGTATTTGAAGATAAAATCTTTTTGCTTTGAAGAAGAAAGATCGAGCTGACTGAAATAAGTTCATAAGATGAAAACCAACAAAAATTGACAAGAACCACGAAAAGTTCTTGTATTTTAAGATAAAATCTGACGCTATTAAAGAAAAACCTTCCTCCTCGCTGAAATATGTTCATTTGCTGAAAATCAACAAAACCACGAAAAGTTCTTGTATTTGAAGATAAAATCTTTTTGCTTTGAAGAAGAAAGATCTAGCTGACTGAAATAAGTTCAGAAGATGAAAACCAACAAAAATTGACAAGAACCACGAAAAATTCTTGTATTTTAAGATAAAATCTGACGCTATTAAAGAAAAAACTTCTCGCTCGCTGAAATATGTTCATTTGCTGAAAATCAACAAAACCACGAAAAGTTCTTGTATTTGAAGATAAAATCTTTTTGCTTTGAAGAAGAAAGAGCTAGCTGACTGAAATAAGTTCATTGGATGAAAACCAACAAAAATTGACAAGAACCACGAAAAGTTCTTGTATTTTAAGATAAAATCTGACGCTATTAAAGAAAAAACTTCTCCCTCGCTGAAATATGTTCATTTGCTGAAAATCAACAAAACCACGAAAAGTTCTTGTATTTGAAGATAAAATCTTTTTGCTTTGAAGAAGAAAGATCTCGCTGACTGAAATATGTTCATAAGATGAAAACTAACAAAAATTGACAAGAACCACGAAAAGTTCTTGTATTTTAAGATAAAATCTTACGCTATTGAAGAAAAAACTTCTAGCTCGCTGAAATATGTTCATTTGCTGAAAATCAACAAAACCACGAAAAGTTCTTGTATTTGAAGATAAAATCTTTTTGCTTTGAAGAAGAAATATCTAGCTGACTGAAATAAGTTCATTGGATGAAAACCAACAAAAATTGACAAGAACCACGAAAAGTTCTTGTATTTTAAGATAAAATCTGACGCTATTAAAGAAAAAACTTCTCCCTCGCTGAAATATGTTCATTTGCTGAAAATCAACAAAACCACGAAAAGTTCTTGTATTTGAAGATAAAATCTTTTTGCTTTGAAGAAGAAAGATCTAGCTGACTGAAATAAGTTCATTTGATGAAAATCAACAAAAATTGACAAGAACCACGAAAAGTTTTTGTATTTTAAGATAAAATCTGACGCTATTAAAGAAAAAACTTCTCCCTCGCTGAAATATGTTCATTTGCTGAAAATCAACAAAACCACGAAAAGTTCTTGTATTTGAAGATAAAATCTTTTTGCTTGGAAGAAGAAAGATCTGGCTGACTGAAATAAGTTCATTGGATGAAAACCAACAAAAATTGACAAGAACCACGAAAAGTTCTTGTATTTTAAGATAAAATCTGACGCTATTAAAGAAAAAACTTCTCGCTCGCTGAAATATGTTCATTTGCTGAAAATCAACAAAACCACGAAAATTTCTGGTATTTGAAGATAAAATCTTTTTGCTTTGAAGAAGAAAGATCGAGCTGACTGAAATAAGTTCATAAGATGAAAACTAACAAAAATTGACAAGAACCACGAAAAGTTCTTCTATTTTAAGATAAAATCTTACGCTATTGAAGAAAAAACTTCTAGCTCGCTGAAATATGTTCATTTGCTGAAAATCAACAAAACCACGAAAAGTTCTTGTATTTGAAGATAAAATCTTTTTGCTTTGAAGAAGAAATATCCAGCTGACTGAAATAAGTTCATTGGATGAAAACCAACAAAAATTGACAAGAACCACGAAAAGTTCTTGTATTTTAAGATAAAATCTGACGCTATTAAAGAAAAAACTTCTCCCTCGCTAAAATATGTTCATTTGCTGAAAATCAACAAAACCACGAAAAGTTCTTGTATTTGAAGATAACATCTTTTTGCTTTGAAGAAGAAAGATCGAGCTGACTGAAATAAGTTCATAAGATGAAAACCAAAAAAAATTGACAAGAACCACGAAAAGTTCTTGTATTTTAAGATAAAATCTTACGCTTTTAAAGAAAAAACTTCTCGCTCGCTGAAATATGTTCATTTGCTGAAAATCAACAAAACAACGAAAAGTTCTTGTATTTGAAGATAAAATCTTTTTGCTTTGAAGAAGAAAGATCTAGCTGACTGAAATAAGTTCATAAGATGAAAACCAACAAAATTTGATTGGAACCACGAAAAGTTCTTGTATTTTAAGATAAAATCTGACGCTATTAAAGAAAAAACTTCTCGCTCGCTGAAATATGTTCATTTGCTGAAAATCAACAAAACCACGAAAAGTTCTTGTATTTGAAGATAAAATCTTTTTGCTTTGAAGAAGAAAGATCTAGCTGACTGAAATAAGTTCATTGGATGAAAACCAACAAAAATTGACAAGAACCACGAAAAGTTCTTGTATTTTAAGATAAAATCTGACGCTATTAATGAAAAAACTTCTCCCTCGCTGAAATATGTTCATTTGCTGAAAATCAACATAACCACGAAAAGTTCTTGTATTTGAAGACAAAATCTTTTTGCTTTGAAGAAGAAAGATCTGGCTGACTGAAATAAGTTCATAAGATGAAAACTAACAAAAATTGACAAGAACCACGAAAAGTTCTTGTATTTTAAGATAAAATCTTACGCTATTGAAGAAAAAACTTCTCCCTCGCTGAAATATGTTCATTTGCTGAAAATCAACAAAACCACGAAAAGTTCTTGTATTTGAAGATAAAATCTTTTTGCTTTGAAGAAGAAAGATCTAGCTGACTGAAATAAGTTCATTTGATGAAAATCAACAAAAATTGACAAGAACCACGAAAAGTTTTTGTATTTTAAGATAAAATCTGACGCTATTAAAGAAAAAACTTCTCCCTCGCTGAAATATGTTCATTTGCTGAAAATCAACAAAACCACGAAAAGTTATTGTATTTGAAGATAAAATCTTTTTGCTTTGAAGAAGAAAGATCTGGCTGACTGAAATAAGTTCATTGGATGAAAACCAACAAAAATTGACAAGAACCACGAAAAGTTCTTGTATTTTAAGATAAAATCAGACGCTATTAAAGAAAAAACTTCTCCCTCGCTGAAATATGTTAATTTGCTGAAAATCAACAAAACCACGAAAAGTTCTTGTATTTGAAGATAAAATCTTTTTGCTTTGAAGAAGAAAGATCGAGCTGACTGAAATAAGTTCATAAGATGAAAACCAACAAAAATTGACAAGAACCACGAAAAGTTCTTGTATTTTAAGATAAAATCTGACGCTATTAAAGAAAAACCTTCCTCCTCGCTGAAATATGTTCATTTGCTGAAAATCAACAAAACCACGAAAAGTTCTTGTATTTGAAGATAAAATCTTTTTGCTTTGAAGAAGAAAGATCTAGCTGACTGAAATAAGTTCAGAAGATGAAAACCAACAAAAATTGACAAGAACCACGAAAAATTCTTGTATTTTAAGATAAAATCTGACGCTATTAAAGAAAAAACTTCTCGCTCGCTGAAATATGTTCATTTGCTGAAAATCAACAAAACCACGAAAAGTTCTTGTATTTGAAGATAAAATCTTTTTGCTTTGAAGAAGAAAGAGCTAGCTGACTGAAATAAGTTCATTGGATGAAAACCAACAAAAATTGACAAGAACCACGAAAAGTTCTTGTATTTTAAGATAAAATCTGACGCTATTAAAGAAAAAACTTCTCCCTCGCTGAAATATGTTCATTTGCTGAAAATCAACAAAACCACGAAAAGTTCTTGTATTTGAAGATAAAATCTTTTTGCTTTGAAGAAGAAAGATCTCGCTGACTGAAATATGTTCATAAGATGAAAACTAACAAAAATTGACAAGAACCACGAAAAGTTCTTGTATTTTAAGATAAAATCTTACGCTATTGAAGAAAAAACTTCTAGCTCGCTGAAATATGTTCATTTGCTGAAAATCAACAAAACCACGAAAAGTTCTTGTATTTGAAGATAAAATCTTTTTGCTTTGAAGAAGAAATATCTAGCTGACTGAAATAAGTTCATTGGATGAAAACCAACAAAAATTGACAAGAACCACGAAAAGTTCTTGTATTTTAAGATAAAATCTGACGCTATTAAAGAAAAAACTTCTCCCTCGCTGAAATATGTTCATTTGCTGAAAATCAACAAAACCACGAAAAGTTCTTGTATTTGAAGATAAAATCTTTTTGCTTTGAAGAAGAAAGATCTAGCTGACTGAAATAAGTTCATTTGATGAAAATCAACAAAAATTGACAAGAACCACGAAAAGTTTTTGTATTTTAAGATAAAATCTGACGCTATTAAAGAAAAAACTTCTCCCTCGCTGAAATATGTTCATTTGCTGAAAATCAACAAAACCACGAAAAGTTCTTGTATTTGAAGATAAAATCTTTTTGCTTGGAAGAAGAAAGATCTGGCTGACTGAAATAAGTTCATTGGATGAAAACCAACAAAAATTGACAAGAACCACGAAAAGTTCTTGTATTTTAAGATAAAATCTGACGCTATTAAAGAAAAAACTTCTCGCTCGCTGAAATATGTTCATTTGCTGAAAATCAACAAAACCACGAAAAGTTCTGGTATTTGAAGATAAAATCTTTTTGCTTTGAAGAAGAAAGATCGAGCTGACTGAAATAAGTTCATAAGATGAAAACTAACAAAAATTGACAAGAACCACGAAAAGTTCTTCTATTTTAAGATAAAATCTTACGCTATTGAAGAAAAAACTTCTAGCTCGCTGAAATATGTTCATTTGCTGAAAATCAACAAAACCACGAAAAGTTCTTGTATTTGAAGATAAAATCTTTTTGCTTTGAAGAAGAAATATCCAGCTGACTGAAATAAGTTCATTGGATGAAAACCAACAAAAATTGACAAGAACCACGAAAAGTTCTTGTATTTTAAGATAAAATCTGACGCTATTAAAGAAAAAACTTCTCCCTCGCTAAAATATGTTCATTTGCTGAAAATCAACAAAACCACGAAAAGTTCTTGTATTTGAAGATAAAATCTTTTTGCTTTGAAGAAGAAAGATCTAGCTGACTGAAATAAGTTCATTTGATGAAAATAAACAAAAATTGACAAGAACCACGAAAAGTTTTTGTATTTTAAGATAAAATCTGACGCTGTTAAAGAAAAAACTTCTCGCTCGCTGAAATATGTTCATTTGCTGAAAATCAACAAAACCACGAAAAGTTCTGGTATTTGAAGATAAAATCTTTTTGCTTTGAAGAAGAAAGATCGAGCTGACTGAAATAAGTTCATAAGATGAAAACTAACAAAAATTGACAAGAACCACGAAAAGTTCTTGTATTTTAAGATAAAATCTTACGCTATTGAAGAAAAAACTTCTCGCTCGCTGAAATATGTTCATTTGCTGAAAATCAACAAAACCACGAAAAGTTCTTGTATTTGAAGATAAAATCTTTTTGCTTTGAAGAAGAAATATCTCGCTGACTGAAATAAGTTCATTGGATGAAAACCAACAAAAATTGACAAGAACCACGAAAAGTTCTTGTATTTTAAGATAAAATCTGACGCTATTAAAGAAAAAACTTCTCCCTCGCTGAAATATGTTCATTTGCTGAAAATCAACAAAACCACGAAAAGTTCTTGTATTTGAAGATAAAATCTTTTTGCTTTGAAGAAGAAAGATCTAGCCCACTGAAATAAGTTCATTTGATGAAAATCAACAAAAATTGACAAGAACCACGAAAAGTTTTTGTATTTTAAGATAAAATCTGACGCTATTAAAGAAAAAACTTCTAGCTCGCTGAAATATGTTCATTTGCTGAAAATCAACAAAACCACGAAAAGTTCTTGTATTTGAAGATAAAATCTTTTTGCTTTGAAGAAGAAAGATCTGGCTGACTGAAATAAGTTCATTGGATGAAAACCAACAAAAATTGACAAGAACCACGAAAGGTTCTTGTATTTTAAGATAAAATCTTACGCTTTTAAAGAAAAAACTTCTCGCTCGCTGAAATATGTTCATTTGCTGAAAATCAACAAAACCACGAAAAGTTCTTGTATTTGAAGATAAAATCTTTTTCCTTTGAAGAAGAAAGATCTAGCTGACTGAAATAAGTTCATAAGATGAAAACCAACAAAATTTGATTAGAACCGCGAAAAGTTCTTGTATTTTAAGATAAAATCTGACGCTATTAAAGAAAAAACTTCTCGCTCGCTGAAATATGTTCATTTGCTGAAAATCAACAAAACCACGAAAAGTTCTTGCATTTGAAGATAAAATCTTTTTGCTTTGAAGAAGAAAGATCAAGCTGACTGAAATAAGTTCATTGGATGAAAACCAACAAAAATTGACAAGAACCACGAAAAGTTCTTGTATTTTAAGATAAAATCTGACGCTATTAAAGAAAAAACTTCTCCCTCGCTGAAATATGTTCATTTGCTGAAAATCAACAAAACCACGAAAAGTTCTTGTATTTGAAGATAAAATCTTTTTGCTTTGAAGAAGAAAGATCTAGCTGACTGAAATAAGTTCATTTGATGAAAATCAACAAAAATTGACAAGAACCACGAAAAGTTTTTGTATTTTAAGATAAAATCTGACGCTATTAAAGAAAAAACTTCTCCCTCGCTGAAATATGTTCATTTGCTGAAAATCAACAAAACCACGAAAAGTTCTTGTATTTGAAGATAAAATCTTTTTGCTTTGAAGAAGAAAGATCTGGCTGACTGAAATAAGTTCATTGGATGAAAACCAACAAAAATTGACAAGAACCACGAAAAGTTCTTGTATTTTAAGATAAAATCTGACGCTATTAAAGAAAAAACTTCTCCCTCGCTGAAATATGTTCATTTGCTGAAAATCAACAAAACCACGAAAAGTTCTTGTATTTGAAGATAAAATCTTTTTGCTTTCAAGAAGAAAGATCTAGCTGACTGAAATAAGTTCATAAGATGAAAACCAACAAAAATTGACAAGAACCACGAAAAATTCTTGTATTTTAAGATAAAATCTGACGCTATTAAAGAAAAAACTTCTAGCTCGCTGAAATATGTTCATTTGCTGAAAATCAACAAAACCACGAAAAGTTCTTGTATTTGAAGATAAAATCTTTTTGCTTTGAAGAAGAAATATCCAGCTGACTGAAATAAGTTCATTGGATGAAAACCAACAAAAATTGACAAGAACCACGAAAAGTTCTTGTATTTTAAGATAAAATCTGACGCTATTAAAGAAAAAACTTCTCCCTCGCTAAAATATGTTCATTTGCTGAAAATCAACAAAACCACGAAAAGTTCTTGTATTTGAAGATAAAATCTTTTTGCTTTGAAGAAGAAAGATCTAGCTGACTGAAATAAGTTCATTTGATGAAAAACAACAAAAATTGACAAGAACCACGAAAAGTTTTTGTATTTTAAGATAAAATCTGACGCTGTTAAAGAAAAAACTTCTCCCTCGCTGAAATATGTTCATTTGCTGAAAATCAACAAAACCACGAAAAGTTCTTGTATTTGAAGATAAAATCTTTTTGCTTTGAAGAAGAAAGATCTGGCTGACTGAAATAAGTTCATTGGATGAAAACCAACAAAAATTGACAAGAACCACGAAAAGTTCTTGTATTTGAAGATAAAATCTTTTTGCTTTGAAGAAGAAAGATCTAGCTGACTGAAATAAGTTCATTTGATGAAAATCAACAAAAATTGACAAGAACCACGAAAAGTTTTTGTATTTTAAGATAAAATCTGACGCTATTAAAGAAAAAACTTCTCCCTCGCTGAAATATGTTCATTTGCTGAAAATCAACAAAACCACGAAAAGTTCTTGTATTTGAAGATAAAATCTTTTTGCTTTGAAGAAGAAAGATCTGGCTGACTGAAATAAGTTCATTGGATGAAAACCAACAAAAATTGACAAGAACCACGAAAAGTTCTTGTATTTTAAGATAAAATCTGACGCTATTAAAGAAAAAACTTCTCCCTCGCTGAAATATGTTCATTTGCTGAAAATCAACAAAACCACGAAAAGTTCTTGTATTTGAAGATAAAATCTTTTTGCTTTCAAGAAGAAAGATCTAGCTGACTGAAATAAGTTCATAAGATGAAAACCAACAAAAATTGACAAGAACCACGAAAAATTCTTGTATTTTAAGATAAAATCTGACGCTATTAAAGAAAAAACTTCTCCCTCGCTAAAATATGTTCATTTGCTGAAAATCAACAAAACCACGAAAAGTTCTTGTATTTGAAGATAAAATCTTTTTGCTTTGAAGAAGAAAGATCTAGCTGACTGAAATAAGTTCATTTGATGAAAAACAACAAAAATTGACAAGAACCACGAAAAGTTTTTGTATTTTAAGATAAAATCTGACGCTGTTAAAGAAAAAACTTCTCCCTCGCTGAAATATGTTCATTTGCTGAAAATCAACAAAACCACGAAAAGTTCTTGTATTTGAAGATAAAATCTTTTTGCTTTGAAGAAGAAAGATCTGGCTGACTGAAATAAGTTCATTGGATGAAAACCAACAAAAATTGACAAGAACCACGAAAAGTTCTTGTATTTTAAGATAAAATCTGACGCTATTAAAGAAAAAACTTCTCCCTCGCTGAAATATGTTCATTTGCTGAAAATCAACAAAACCACGAAAAGTTCTTGTATTTGAAGATAAAATCTTTTTGCTTTGAAGAAGAAAGATCGAGCTGACTGAAATAAGTTCATAAGATGAAAACCAACAAAAATTGACAAGAACCACGAAAAGTTCTTGTATTTTAAGATAAAATCTTACGCTTTTAAAGAAAAAACTTCTCGCTCGCTGAAATATGTTCATTTGCTGAAAATCAACAAAACCACGAAAAGTTCTTGTATTTGAAGATAAAATCTTTTTGCTTTGAGGAAGTAAGATCTAGCTGACTGAAATAAGTTTATGGGATGAAAACCAACAAAAATTGACAAGAACCACGAAAAGTTCTTGTATTTTAAGATAAAATCTGACGCTATTAAAGAAAAAACTTCTCCCTCGCTGAAATATGTTCATTTGCTGAAAATCAACAAAACCATGAAAAGTTCTTGTATTTGAAGATAAAATCTTTTTGCTTTGAAGAAGAAAGATCTAGCTGACTGAATTAAGTTCAGAAGATGAAAACCAACAAAAATTGACAAGAACCACGAAAAATTCTTGTATTTTAAGATAAAACCTGACGCTATTAAAGAAAAAACTTCTCGCTCGCTGAAATATGTTCATTTGCTGAAAATCAACAAAACCACGAAAAGTTCTTGTATTTGAAGATAAAATCTTTTTGCTTTGAAGAAGAAAGATCTAGCTGACTGAAATAAGTTCATAAGATGAAAACTAACAAAAATTGACAAGAACCACGAAAAGTTCTTGTATTTTAAGATAAAATCTTACGCTATTGAAGAAAAAACTTCTCCCTCGCTGAAATATGTTCATTTGCTGAAAATCAACAAAACCACGAAAAGTTCTTGTATTTGAAGATAAAATCTTTTTGCTTTGAAGAAGAAAGATCTGGCTGACTGAAATAAGTTCATTGGATGAAAACCAACAAAAATTGACAAGAACCACGAAAAGTTCTTGTATTTTAAGATAAAATCTGACGCTATTAAAGAAAAAACTTCTCCCTCGCTGAAATATGTTCATTTGCTGAAAATCAACAAAACCACGAAAAGTTCTTGTATTTGAAGATAAAATCTTTTTGCTTTCAAGAAGAAAGATCTAGCTGACTGAAATAAGTTCATCAGATGAAAACCAACAAAAATTGACAAGAACCACGAAAAATTCTTGTATTTTAAGATAAAATCTGACGCTATTAAAGAAAAAACTTCTCCCTCGCTAAAATATGTTCATTTGCTGAAAATCAACAAAACCACGAAAAGTTCTTGTATTTGAAGATAAAATCTTTTTGCTTTGAAGAAGAAAGATCTAGCTGACTGAAATAAGTTCATTTGATGAAAAACAACAAAAATTGACAAGAACCACGAAAAGTTTTTGTATTTTAAGATAAAATCTGACGCTGTTAAAGAAAAAACTTCTCCCTCGCTGAAATATGTTCATTTGCTGAAAATCAACAAAACCACGAAAAGTTCTTGTATTTGAAGATAAAATCTTTTTGCTTTGAAGAAGAAAGATCTGGCTGACTGAAATAAGTTCATTGGATGAAAACCAACAAAAATTGACAAGAACCACGAAAAGTTCTTGTATTTTAAGATAAAATCTGACGCTATTAAAGAAAAAACTTCTCCCTCGCTGAAATATGTTCATTTGCTGAAAATCAACAAAACCACGAAAAGTTCTTGTATTTGAAGATAAAATCTTTTTGCTTTGAAGAAGAAAGATCGAGCTGACTGAAATAAGTTCATAAGATGAAAACCAACAAAAATTGACAAGAACCACGAAAAGTTCTTGTATTTTAAGATAAAATCTTACGCTTTTAAAGAAAAAACTTCTCGCTCGCTGAAATATGTTCATTTGCTGAAAATCAACAAAACCACGAAAAGTTCTTGTATTTGAAGATAAAATCTTTTTGCTTTGAGGAAGTAAGATCTAGCTGACTGAAATAAGTTTATGGGATGAAAACCAACAAAAATTGACAAGAACCACGAAAAGTTCTTGTATTTTAAGATAAAATCTGACGCTATTAAAGAAAAAACTTCTCCCTCGCTGAAATATGTTCATTTGCTGAAAATCAACAAAACCATGAAAAGTTCTTGTATTTGAAGATAAAATCTTTTTGCTTTGAAGAAGAAAGATCTAGCTGACTGAATTAAGTTCAGAAGATGAAAACCAACAAAAATTGACAAGAACCACGAAAAATTCTTGTATTTTAAGATAAAACCTGACGCTATTAAAGAAAAAACTTCTCGCTCGCTGAAATATGTTCATTTGCTGAAAATCAACAAAACCACGAAAAGTTCTTGTATTTGAAGATAAAATCTTTTTGCTTTGAAGAAGAAAGATCTAGCTGACTGAAATAAGTTCATAAGATGAAAACTAACAAAAATTGACAAGAACCACGAAAAGTTCTTGTATTTTAAGATAAAATCTTACGCTATTGAAGAAAAAACTTCTCCCTCGCTGAAATATGTTCATTTGCTGAAAATCAACAAAACCACGAAAAGTTCTTGTATTTGAAGATAAAATCTTTTTGCTTTGAAGAAGAAAGATCTTGCTGACTGAAATAAGTTCATTTGATGAAAATCAACAAAAATTGACAAGAACCACGAAAAGTTTTTGTATTTTAAGGTAAAATCTGACGCTATTAAAGAAAAAACTTCTCCCTCGCTGAAATATGTTCATTTGCTGAAAATCAACTAAACCACGAAAAGTTCATGTATTTGAAGATAAAATCTATTTGCTTTGAAGTTTATGGGATGAAAACCAACAAAAATTGACAAGAACCACGAAAAGTTCTTGTATTTTAAGATAAAATCTGACGCTATTAAAGAAAAAACTTCCTCCTCGCTGAAATATGTTCATTTGCTGAAAATCAACAAAACCACGAAAAGTTCTTGTATTTGAAGATAAAATCTTTTTGCTTTGAAGAAGAAAGATCTAGCTGACTGAAATAAGTTCAGAAGATGAAAACCAACAAAAATTGACAAGAACCACGAAAAATTCTTGTATTTTAAGATAAAATCTGACGCTATTAAAGAAAAAACTTCTCGCTCGCTGAAATATGTTCATTTGCTGAAAATCAACAAAACCACGAAAAGTTCTTGTATTTGAAGATAAAATCTTTTTGCTTTGAAGAAGAAAGAGCTAGCTGACTGAAATAAGTTCATTGGATGAAAACCAACAAAAATTGACAAGAACCACGAAAAGTTCTTGTATTTTAAGATAAAATCTGACGCTATTAAAGAAAAAACTTCTCCCTCGCTGAAATATGTTCATTTGCTGAAAATCAACAAAACCACGAAAAGTTCTTGTATTTGAAGATAAAATCTTTTTGCTTTGAAGAAGAAAGATCGAGCTGACTGAAATAAGTTCATAAGATGAAAACCAACAAAAATTGACAAGAACCACGAAAAGTTCTTGTATTTTAAGATAAAATCTGACGCTATTAAAGAAAAACCTTCCTCCTCGCTGAAATATGTTCATTTGCTGAAAATCAACAAAACCACGAAAAGTTCTTGTATTTGAAGATAAAATCTTTTTGCTTTGAAGAAGAAAGATCTAGCTGACTGAAATAAGTTCAGAAGATGAAAACCAACAAAAATTGACAAGAACCACGAAAAATTCTTGTATTTTAAGATAAAATCTGACGCTATTAAAGAAAAAACTTCTCGCTCGCTGAAATATGTTCATTTGCTGAAAATCAACAAAACCACGAAAAGTTCTTGTATTTGAAGATAAAATCTTTTTGCTTTGAAGAAGAAAGAGCTAGCTGACTGAAATAAGTTCATTGGATGAAAACCAACAAAAATTGACAAGAACCACGAAAAGTTCTTGTATTTTAAGATAAAATCTGACGCTATTAAAGAAAAAACTTCTCCCTCGCTGAAATATGTTCATTTGCTGAAAATCAACAAAACCACGAAAAGTTCTTGTATTTGAAGATAAAATCTTTTTGCTTTGAAGAAGAAAGATCTCGCTGACTGAAATATGTTCATAAGATGAAAACTAACAAAAATTGACAAGAACCACGAAAAGTTCTTGTATTTTAAGATAAAATCTTACGCTATTGAAGAAAAAACTTCTAGCTCGCTGAAATATGTTCATTTGCTGAAAATCAACAAAACCACGAAAAGTTCTTGTATTTGAAGATAAAATCTTTTTGCTTTGAAGAAGAAATATCTAGCTGACTGAAATAAGTTCATTGGATGAAAACCAACAAAAATTGACAAGAACCACGAAAAGTTCTTGTATTTTAAGATAAAATCTGACGCTATTAAAGAAAAAACTTCTCCCTCGCTGAAATATGTTCATTTGCTGAAAATCAACAAAACCACGAAAAGTTCTTGTATTTGAAGATAAAATCTTTTTGCTTTGAAGAAGAAAGATCTCGCTGACTGAAATAAGTTCATTTGATGAAAATCAACAAAAATTGACAAGAACCACGAAAAGTTTTTGTATTTTAAGATAAAATCTGACGCTATTAAAGAAAAAACTTCTCCCTCGCTGAAATATGTTCATTTGCTGAAAATCAACAAAACCACGAAAAGTTCTTGTATTTGAAGATAAAATCTTTTTGCTTGGAAGAAGAAAGATCTGGCTGACTGAAATAAGTTCATTGGATGAAAACCAACAAAAATTGACAAGAACCACGAAAAGTTCTTGTATTTTAAGATAAAATCTGACGCTATTAAAGAAAAAACTTCTCGCTCGCTGAAATATGTTCATTTGCTGAAAATCAACAAAACCACGAAAAGTTCTGGTATTTGAAGATAAAATCTTTTTGCTTTGAAGAAGAAAGATCGAGCTGACTGAAATAAGTTCATAAGATGAAAACTAACAAAAATTGACAAGAACCACGAAAAGTTCTTGTATTTTAAGATAAAATCTGACGCTATTAAAGAAAAAACTTCTCCCTCGCTAAAATATGTTCATTTGCTGAAAATCAACAAAACCACGAAAAGTTCTTGTATTTGAAGATAAAATCTTTTTGCTTTGAAGAAGAAAGATCTAGCTGACTGAAATAAGTTCATTTGATGAAAATCAACAAAAATTGACAAGAACCACGAAAAGTTTTTGTATTTTAAGATAAAATCTGACGCTGTTAAAGAAAAAACTTCTCGCTCGCTGAAATATGTTCATTTGCTGAAAATCAACAAAACCACGAAAAGTTCTGGTATTTGAAGATAAAATCTTTTTGCTTTGAAGAAGAAAGATCGAGCTGACTGAAATAAGTTCATAAGATGAAAACTAACAAAAATTGACAAGAACCACGAAAAGTTCTTGTATTTGAAGATAAAATCTTTTTGCTTTGAAGAAGAAATATCTCGCTGACTGAAATAAGTTCATTGGATGAAAACCAACAAAAATTGACAAGAACCACGAAAAGTTCTTGTATTTTAAGATAAAATCTGACGCTATTAAAGAAAAAACTTCTCCCTCGCTGAAATATGTTCATTTGCTGAAAATCAACAAAACCACGAAAAGTTCTTGTATTTGAAGATAAAATCTTTTTGCTTTGAAGAAGAAAGATCTAGCCCACTGAAATGAGTTCATTTGATGAAAATCAACAAAAATTGACAAGAACCACGAAAAGTTTTTGTATTTTAAGATAAAATCTGACGCTATTAAAGAAAAAACTTCTAGCTCGCTGAAATATGTTCATTTGCTGAAAATCAACAAAACCACGAAAAGTTCTTGCATTTGAAGATAAAATCTTTTTGCTTTGAAGAAGAAAGATCTAGCTGACTGAAATAAGTTCATTGGATGAAAACCAACAAAAATTGACAAGAACCACGAAAAGTTCTTGTATTTTAAGATAAAATCTGACGCTATTAAAGAAAAAACTTCTCCCTCGCTGAAATATGTTCATTTGCTGAAAATCAACAAAACCACGAAAAGTTCTTGTATTTGAAGATAAAATCTTTTTGCTTTGAAGAAGAAAGATCTAGCTGACTGAAATAAGTTCATTTGATGAAAATCAACAAAAATTGACAAGAACCACGAAAAGTTTTTGTATTTTAAGATAAAATCTGACGCTATTAAAGAAAAAACTTCTCCCTCGCTGAAATATGTTCATTTGCTGAAAATCAACAAAACCACGAAAAGTTCTTGTATTTGAAGATAAAATCTTTTTGCTTTGAAGAAGAAAGATCTGGCTGACTGAAATAAGTTCATTGGATGAAAACCAACAAAAATTGACAAGAACCACGAAAAGTTCTTGTATTTTAAGATAAAATCTGACGCTATTAAAGAAAAAACTTCTCCCTCGCCGAAATATGTTCATTTGCTGAAAATCAACAAAACCACGAAAAGTTCTTGTATTTGAAGATAAAATCTTTTTGCTTTCAAGAAGAAAGATCTAGCTGACTGAAATAAGTTCATAAGATGAAAACCAACAAAAATTGACAAGAACCACGAAAAATTCTTGTATTTTAAGATAAAATCTGACGCTATTAAAGAAAAAACTTCTAGCTCGCTGAAATATGTTCATTTGCTGAAAATCAACAAAACCACGAAAAGTTCTTGTATTTGAAGATAAAATCTTTTTGCTTTGAAGAAGAAATATCCAGCTGACTGAAATAAGTTCATTGGATGAAAACCAACAAAAATTGACAAGAACCACGAAAAGTTCTTGTATTTTAAGATAAAATCTGACGCTATTAAAGAAAAAACTTCTCCCTCGCTGAAATATGTTCATTTGCTGAAAATCAACAAAACCACAAAAAGTTCTTGTATTTGAAGATAAAATCTTTTTGCTTTGAAGAAGAAAGATCTAGCTGACTGAAATAAGTTCATTTGATGAAAATCAACAAAAATTGACAAGAACCACGAGAAGTTTTTGTATTTTAAGATAAAATCTGACGCTGTTAAAGAAAAAACTTCTCCCTCGCTGAAATATGTTCATTTGCTGAAAATCAACAAAACCACGAAAAGTTCTTGTATTTGAAGATAAAATCTTTTTGCTTTGAAGAAGAAAGATCTGGCTGACTGAAATAAGTTCATTGGATGAAAACCAACAAAAATTGACAAGAACCACGAAAAGTTCTTGTATTTTAAGATAAAATCTTACGCTTTTAAAGAAAAAACTTCTCGCTCGCTGAAATATGTTCATTTGCTGAAAATCAACAAAACCACGAAAAGTTCTTGTATTTGAAGATAAAATCTTTTTGCTTTGAGGAAGTAAGATCTAGCTGACTGAAATAAGTTTATGGGATGAAAACCAACAAAAATTGACAAGAACCACGAAAAGTTCTTGTATTTTAAGATAAAATCTGACGCTATTAAAGAAAAAACTTCTCCCTCGCTGAAATATGTTCATTTGCTGAAAATCAACAAAACCACGAAAAGTTCTTGTATTTGAAGATAAAATCTTTTTGCTTTGAAGAAGAAAGATCTAGCTGACTGAATTAAGTTCAGAAGATGAAAACCAACAAAAATTGACAAGAACCACGAAAAATTCTTGTATTTTAAGATAAAACCTGACGCTATTAAAGAAAAAACTTCTCGCTCGCTGAAATATGTTCATTTGCTGAAAATCAACAAAACCACGAAAAGTTCTTGTATTTGAAGATAAAATCTTTTTGCTTTGAAGAAGAAAGATCTAGCTGACTGAAATAAGTTCATAAGATGAAAACTAACAAAAATTGACAAGAACCACGAAAAGTTCTTGTATTTTAAGATAAAATCTTACGCTATTGAAGAAAAAACTTCTCCCTCGCTGAAATATGTTCATTTGCTGAAAATCAACAAAACCACGAAAAGTTCTTGTATTTGAAGATAAAATCTTTTTGCTTTGAAGAAGAAAGATCTTGCTGACTGAAATAAGTTCATTTGATGAAAATCAACAAAAATTGACAAGAACCACGAAAAGTTCTTGTATTTTAAGATAAAATCTTACGCTATTGAAGAAAAAACTTCTAGCTCGCTGAAATATGTTCATTTGCTGAAAATCAACAAAACCACGAAAAGTTCTTGTATTTGAAGATAAAATCTTTTTGCTTTGAAGAAGAAAGATCTAGCTGACTGAAATAAGTTCATTTGATGAAAATCAACAAAAATTGACAAGAACCACGAAAAGTTCTTGTATTTTAAGATAAAATCTGACGCTATTAAAGAAAAAACTTCTCCCTCGCTGAAATATGTTCAATTGCTGAAAATCAACAAAACCACGAAAAGTTCTTGTATTTGGATATAAAATCTTTTTGCTTTGAAGAAGAAAGATCTGGCTGACTGAAATAAGTTCATTGGATGAAAACCAACAAAAATTGACAAGAACCACGAAAAGTTTTTGTATTTTAAGATAAAATCTGACGCTATTAAAGAAAAAACTTCTCCCTCGCTGAAATATGTTCATTTGCTGAAAATCAACAAAACCACGAAAAGTTCTTGTATTTGAAGATAAAATCTTTTTGCTTTGAAGAAGAAAGATCTGGCTGACTGAAATAAGTTCATTGGATGAAAACCAACAAAAATTGACAAGAACCACGAAAAGTTCTTGTATTTTAAGATAAAATCTGACGCTATTAAAGAAAAAACTTCTCCCTCGCTGAAATATGTTAATTTGCTGAAAATCAACAAAACCACGAAAAGTTCTTGTATTTGAAGATAAAATCTTTTTGCTTTGAAGAAGAAAGATCGAGCTGACTGAAATAAGTTCATAAGATGAAAACCAACAAAAATTGACAAGAACCACGAAAAGTTTTTGTATTTTAAGGTAAAATCTGACGCTATTAAAGAAAAAACTTCTCCCTCGCTGAAATATGTTCATTTGCTGAAAATCAACAAAACCACGAAAAGTTCATGTATTTGAAGATAAAATCTATTTGCTTTGAAGTTTATGGGATGAAAACCAACAAAAATTGACAAGAACCACGAAAAGTTCTTGTATTTTAAGATAAAATCTGACGCTATTAAAGAAAAAACTTCCTCCTCGCTGAAATATGTTCATTTGCTGAAAATCAACAAAACCACGAAAAGTTCTTGTATTTGAAGATAAAATCTTTTTGCTTTGAAGAAGAAAGATCTAGCTGACTGAAATAAGTTCAGAAGATGAAAACCAACAAAAATTGACAAGAACCACGAAAAATTCTTGTATTTTAAGATAAAATCTGACGCTATTAAAGAAAAAACTTCTCGCTCGCTGAAATATGTTCATTTGCTGAAAATCAACAAAACCACGAAAAGTTCTTGTATTTGAAGATAAAATCTTTTTGCTTTGAAGAAGAAAGAGCTAGCTGACTGAAATAAGTTCATTGGATGAAAACCAACAAAAATTGACAAGAACCACGAAAAGTTCTTGTATTTTAAGATAAAATCTGACGCTATTAAAGAAAAAACTTCTCCCTCGCTGAAATATGTTCATTTGCTGAAAATCAACAAAACCACGAAAAGTTCTTGTATTTGAAGATAAAATCTTTTTGCTTTGAAGAAGAAAGATCTCGCTGACTGAAATATGTTCATAAGATGAAAACTAACAAAAATTGACAAGAACCACGAAAAGTTCTTGTATTTTAAGATAAAATCTTACGCTATTGAAGAAAAAACTTCCAGCTCGCTGAAATATGTTCATTTGCTGAAAATCAACAAAACCACGAAAAGTTCTTGTATTTGAAGATAAAATCTTTTTGCTTTGAAGAAGAAATATCTAGCTGACTGAAATAAGTTCATTGGATGAAAACCAACAAAAATTGACAAGAACCACGAAAAGTTCTTGTATTTTAAGATAAAATCTGACGCTATTAAAGAAAAAACTTCTCCCTCGCTGAAATATGTTCATTTGCTGAAAATCAACAAAACCACGAAAAGTTCTGGTATTTGAAGATAAAATCTTTTTGCTTGGAAGAAGAAAGATCTGGCTGACTGAAATAAGTTCATTGGATGAAAACCAACAAAAATTGACAAGAACCACGAAAAGTTCTTGTATTTTAAGATAAAATCTGACGCTATTAAAGAAAAAACTTCTCGCTCGCTGAAATATGTTCATTTGCTGAAAATCAACAAAACCACGAAAAGTTCTGGTATTTGAAGATAAAATCTTTTTGCTTTGAAGAAGAAAGATCGAGCTGACTGAAATAAGTTCATAAGATGAAAACTAACAAAAATTGACAAGAACCACGAAAAGTTCTTCTATTTTAAGATAAAATCTTACGCTATTGAAGAAAAAACTTCTAGCTCGCTGAAATATGTTCATTTGCTGAAAATCAACAAAACCACGAAAAGTTCTTGTATTTGAAGATAAAATCTTTTTGCTTTGAAGAAGAAATATCCAGCTGACTGAAATAAGTTCATTGGATGAAAACCAACAAAAATTGACAAGAACCACGAAAAGTTCTTGTATTTTAAGATAAAATCTGACGCTATTAAAGAAAAAACTTCTCCCTCGCTAAAATATGTTCATTTGCTGAAAATCAACAAAACCACGAAAAGTTCTTGTATTTGAAGATAAAATCTTTTTGCTTTGAAGAAGAAAGATCGAGCTGACTGAAATAAGTTCATTTGATGAAAATCAACAAAAATTGACAAGAACCACGAAAAGTTTTTGTATTTTAAGATATAATCTGACGCTGTTAAAGAAAAAACTTCTCCCTCGCTGAAATATGTTCATTTGCTGAAAATCAACAAAACCACGAAAAGTTCTTGTATTTGAAGATAAAATCTTTTTGCTTTGAAGAAGAAAGATCTGGCTGACTGAAATAAGTTCATTGGATGAAAACCAACAAAAATTGACAAGAACCACGAAAAGTTCTTGTATTTTAAGATAAAATCTGACGCTATTAAAGAAAAAACTTCTCCCTCGCTGAAATATGTTCATTTGCTGAAAATCAACAAAACCACGAAAAGTTCTTGTATTTGAAGATAAAATCTTTTTGCTTTGAAGAAGAAAGATCGAGCTGACTGAAATAAGTTCATAAGATGAAAACCAACAAAAATTGACAAGAACCACGAAAAGTTCTTGTATTTTAAGATAAAATCTTACGCTTTTAAAGAAAAAACTTCTCGCTCGCTGAAATATGTTCATTTGCTGAAAATCAACAAAACCACAAAAAGTTCTTGTATTTGAAGATAAAATCTTTTTGCTTTGAGGAAGTAAGATCTAGCTGACTGAAATAAGTTTATGGGATGAAAACCAACAAAAATTGACAAGAACCACGAAAAGTTCTTGTATTTTAAGATAAAATCTGACGCTATTAAAGAAAAAACTTCTCCCTCGCTGAAATATGTTCATTTGCTGAAAATCAACAAAACCACGAAAAGTTCTTGTATTTGAAGATAAAATCTTTTTGCTTTGAAGAAGAAAGATCTAGCTGACTGAAATAAGTTCAGAAGATGAAAACCAACAAAAATTGACAAGAACCACGAAAAATTCTTGTATTTTAAGATAAAACCTGACGCTATTAAAGAAAAAACTTCTCGCTCGCTGAAATATGTTCATTTGCTGAAAATCAACAAAACCACGAAAAGTTCTTGTATTTGAAGATAAAATCTTTTTGCTTTGAAGAAGAAAGATCTAGCTGACTGAAATAAGTTCATTGGATGAAAACCAACAAAAATTGACAAGAACCACGAAAAGTTCTTGTATTTTAAGATAAAATCTGACGCTATTAAAGAAAAAACTTCTCCCTCGCTGAAATATGTTCATTTGCTGAAAATCAACAAAACCACGAAAAGTTCTTGTATTTGAAGATAAAATCTTTTTGCTTTGAAGAAGAAAGATCTAGCTGACTGAAATAAGTTCATAAGATGAAAACTAACAAAAATTGACAAGAACCACGAAAAGTTCTTGTATTTTAAGATAAAATCTTACGCTATTGAAGAAAAAACTTCTCCCTCGCTGAAATATGTTCATTTGCTGAAAATCAACAAAACCACGAAAAGTTCTTGTATTTGAAGATAAAATCTTTTTGCTTTGAAGAAGAAAGATCTTGCTGACTGAAATAAGTTCATTTGATGAAAATCAACAAAAATTGACAAGAACCACGAAAAGTTCTTGTATTTTAAGATAAAATCTTACGCTATTGAAGAAAAAACTTCTCGCTCGCTGAAATATGTTCATTTGCTGAAAATCAACAAAACCACGAAAAGTTCTTCTATTTGAAGATAAAATCTTTTTGCTTTCAAGAAGAAAGATCTTGCTGACTGAAATAAGTTCATTGGATGAAAACCAACAAAAATTGACAAGAACCACGAAAAGTTCTTGTATTTTAAGATAAAATCTGACGCTATTAAAGAAAAAACTTCTCCCTCGCTGAAATATGTTAATTTGCTGAAAATCAACAAAACCACGAAAAGTTCTTGTATTTGAAGATAAAATCTTTTTGCTTTGAAGAAGAAAGATCGAGCTGACTGAAATAAGTGCATCAGATGAAAACCAACAAAAATTGACAAGAACCACGAAAAGTTCTTGTATTTTAAGATAAAATCTTACGCTTTTAAAGAAAAAACTTCTCGCTCGCTGAAATATGTTCATTTGCTGAAAATCAACAAAACCACGAAAAGTTCTTGTATTTGAAGATAAAATCTTTTTGCTTTGAAGAAGAAAGATCTAGCTGACTGAAATAAGTTCATAAGATGAAAACCAACAAAATTTGATTAGAACCACGAAACGTTCTTGTATTTTAAGATAAAATCTGACGCTATTAAAGAAAAAACTTCTCGCTCGCTGAAATATGTTCATTTGCTGAAAATCAACAAAACCACGAAAAGTTCTTGTATTTGAAGATAAAATCTTTTTGCTTTGAAGAAGAAAGATCTAGCTGACTGAAATAAGTTCATTGGATGAAAACCAACAAAAATTGACAAGAACCACGAAAAGTTCTTCTATTTTAAGATAAAATCTGACGCTATTAAAGAAAAAACTTCTCCCTCGCTGAAATATGTTCATTTGCTGAAAATCAACAAAACCACGAAAAGTTCTTGTATTTGAAGATAAAATCTTTTTGCTTTGAAGAAGAAAGATCTAGCTGACTGAAATAAGTTCATAAGATGAAAACTAACAAAAATTGACAAGAACCACGAAAAGTTCTTGTATTTTAAGATAAAATCTTACGCTATTGAAGAAAAAACTTCTAGCTCGCTGAAATATGTTCATTTGCTGAAAATCAACAAAACCACGAAAAGTTCTTGTATTTGAAGATAAAATCTTTTTGCTTTGAAGAAGAAAGATCTAGCTGACTGAAATAAGTTCATTTGATGAAAATCAACAAAAATTGACAAGAACCACGAAAAGTTTTTGTATTTTAAGATAAAATCTGACGCTATTAAAGAAAAAACTTCTCCCTCGCTGAAATATGTTCATTTGCTGAAAATCAACAAAACCACGAAAAGTTCTTGTATTTGAAGATAAAATCTTTTTGCTTTGAAGAAGAAAGATCTGGCTGACTGAAATAAGTTCATTGGATGAAAACCAACAAAAATTGACAAGAACCACGAAAAGTTCTTGTATTTTAAGATAAAATCTGACGCTATTAAAGAAAAAACTTCTCCCTCGCTGAAATATGTTCATTTGCTGAAAATCAACAAAACCACGAAAAGTTCTTGTATTTGAAGATAAAATCTTTTTGCTTCAAAGAAGAAAGATCGAGCTGACTGAAATAAGTTCATAAGATGAAAACCAACAAAAATTGACAAGAACCACGAAAAGTTCTTGTATTTTAAGATAAAATCTTACGCTTTTAAAGAAAAAACTTCTCGCTCGCTGAAATATGTTCATTTGCTGAAAATCAACAAAACCACGAAAAGTTCTTGTATTTGAAGATAAAATCTTTTTGCTTTGAAGAAGAAAGATCTGGCTGACTGAAATAAGTTCATTGGATGAAAACCAACAAAAATTGACAAGAACCACGAAAAGTTCTTGTATTTTAAGATAAAATCTGACGCTATTAAAGAAAAAACTTCTCCCTCGCTGAAATATGTTCATTTGCTGAAAATCAACAAAATCACGAAAAGTTCTTGTATTTGAAGATAAAATCTTTTTGCTTTCAAGAAGAAAGATCTTGCTGACTGAAATAAGTTCACTGGATGAAAACCAACAAAAATTGACAACAACCACGAAAAGTTCTTGTATTTTAAGATAAAATCTGACGCTATTAAAGAAAAAACTTCTCCCTCGCTGAAATATGTTCATTTGCTGAAAATCAACAAAACCACGAAAAGTTCTTGTATTTGAAGATAAAATCTTTTTGCTTTGAGGAAGTAAGATCTAGCTGACTGAAATAAGTTTATGGGATGAAAACCAACAAAAATTGACAAGAACCACGAAAAGTTCTTGTATTTTAAGATAAAATCTGACGCTATTAAAGAAAAAACTTCTCCCTCGCTGAAATATGTTCATTTGCTGAAAATCAACAAAACCACGAAAAGTTCTTGTATTTGAAGATAAAATCTTTTTGCTTTGAAGAAGAAAGATCTAGCTGACTGAATTAAGTTCAGAAGATGAAAACCAACAAAAATTGACAAGAACCACGAAAAATTCTTGTATTTTAAGATAAAACCTGACGCTATTAAAGAAAAAACTTCTCGCTCGCTGAAATATGTTCATTTGCTGAAAATCAACAAAACCACGAAAAGTTCTTGTATTTGAAGATAAAATCTTTTTGCTTTGAAGAAGAAAGATCTAGCTGACTGAAATAAGTTCATTGGATGAAAACCAACAAAAATTGACAAGAACCACGAAAAGTTCTTGTATTTTAAGATAAAATCTGACGCTATTAAAGAAAAAACTTCTCCCTTGCTGAAATATGTTCATTTGCTGAAAATCAACAAAACCACGAAAAGTTCTTGTATTTGAAGATAAAATCTTTTTGCTTTGAAGAAGAAAGATCTAGCTGACTGAAATAAGTTCATAAGATGAAAACTAACAAAAATTGACAAGAACCACGAAAAGTTCTTGTATTTTAAGATAAAATCTTACGCTATTGTAGAAAAAACTTCTCCCTCGCTGAAATATGTTCATTTGCTGAAAATCAACAAAACCACGAAAAGTTCTTGTATTTGAAGATAAAATCTTTTTGCTTTGAAGAAGAAAGATCTGGCTGACTGAAATAAGTTCATTGGATGAAAACCAACAAAAATTGACAAGAACCACGAAAAGTTCTTGTATTTTAAGATAAAATCTGACGCTATTAAAGAAAAAACTTCTCCCTCGCTGAAATATGTTCATTTGCTGAAAATCAACAAAATCACGAAAAGTTCTTGTATTTGAAGATAAAATCTTTTTGCTTTCAAGAAGAAAGATCTTGCTGACTGAAATAAGTTCATTGGATGAAAACCAACAAAAATTGACAACAACCACGAAAAGTTCTTGTATTTTAAGATAAAATCTGACGCTATTAAAGAAAAAACTTCTCCCTCGCTGAAATATGTTCATTTGCTGAAAATCAACAAAACCACGAAAAGTTCTTGTATTTGAAGATAAAATCTTTTTGCTTTGAGGAAGTAAGATCTAGCTGACTGAAATAAGTTTATGGGATGAAAACCAACAAAAATTGACAAGAACCACGAAAAGTTCTTGTATTTTAAGATAAAATCTGACGCTATTAAAGAAAAAACTTCTCCCTCGCTGAAATATGTTCATTTGCTGAAAATCAACAAAACCACGAAAAGTTCTTGTATTTGAAGATAAAATCTTTTTGCTTTGAAGAAGAAAGATCTAGCTGACTGAATTAAGTTCAGAAGATGAAAACCAACAAAAATTGACAAGAACCACGAAAAATTCTTGTATTTTAAGATAAAACCTGACGCTATTAAAGAAAAAACTTCTCGCTCGCTGAAATATGTTCATTTGCTGAAAATCAACAAAACCACGAAAAGTTCTTGTATTTGAAGATAAAATCTTTTTGCTTTGAAGAAGAAAGATCTAGCTGACTGAAATAAGTTCATTGGATGAAAACCAACAAAAATTGACAAGAACCACGAAAAGTTCTTGTATTTTAAGATAAAATCTGACGCTATTAAAGAAAAAACTTCTCCCTTGCTGAAATATGTTCATTTGCTGAAAATCAACAAAACCACGAAAAGTTCTTGTATTTGAAGATAAAATCTATTTGCTTTGAAGTTTATGGGATGAAAACCAACAAAAATTGACAAGAACCACGAAAAGTTCTTGTATTTTAAGATAAAATCTGACGCTATTAAAGAAAAAACTTCCTCCTCGCTGAAATATGTTCATTTGCTGAAAATCAACAAAACCACGAAAAGTTCTTGTATTTGAAGATAAAATCTTTTTGCTTTGAAGAAGAAAGATCGAGCTGACTGAAATAAGTTCAGAAGATGAAAACCAACAAAAATTGACAAGAACCACGAAAAATTCTTGTATTTTAAGATAAAATCTGACGCTATTAAAGAAAAAACTTCTCGCTCGCTGAAATATGTTCATTTGCTGAAAATCAACAAAACCACGAAAAGTTCTTGTATTTGAAGATAAAATCTTTTTGCTTTGAAGAAGAAAGAGCTAGCTGACTGAAATAAGTTCATTGGATGAAAACCAACAAAAATTGACAAGAACCACGAAAAGTTCTTGTATTTTAAGATAAAATCTGACGCTATTAAAGAAAAAACTTCTCCCTCGCTGAAATATGTTCATTTGCTGAAAATCAACAAAACCACGAAAAGTTCTTGTATTTGAAGATAAAATCTTTTTGCTTTGAAGAAGAAAGATCTCGCTGACTGAAATATGTTCATAAGATGAAAACTAACAAAAATTGACAAGAACCACGAAAAGTTCTTGTATTTTAAGATAAAATCTTACGCTATTGAAGAAAAAACTTCTAGCTCGCTGAAATATGTTCATTTGCTGAAAATCAACAAAACCACGAAAAGTTCTTGTATTTGAAGATAAAATCTTTTTGCTTTGAAGAAGAAATATCTAGCTGACTGAAATAAGTTCATTGGATGAAAACCAACAAAAATTGACAAGAACCACGAAAAGTTCTTGTATTTTAAGATAAAATCTGACGCTATTAAAGAAAAAACTTCTCCCTCGCTGAAATATGTTCATTTGCTGAAAATCAACAAAACCACGAAAAGTTCTTGTATTTGAAGATAAAATCTTTTTGCTTTGAAGAAGAAAGATCTGGCTGACTGAAATAAGTTCATTTGATGAAAATCAACAAAAATTGACAAGAACCACGAAAAGTTTTTGTATTTTAAGATAAAATCTGACGCTATTAAAGAAAAAACTTCTCCCTCGCTGAAATATGTTCATTTGCTGAAAATCAACAAAACCACGAAAAGTTCTGGTATTTGAAGATAAAATCTTTTTGCTTTGAAGAAGAAAGATCGAGCTGACTGAAATAAGTTCATAAGATGAAAACTAACAAAAATTGACAAGAACCACGAAAAGTTCTTCTATTTTAAGATAAAATCTTACGCTATTGAAGAAAAAACTTCCAGCTCGCTGAACTATGTTCATTTGCTGAAAATCAACAAAACCACGAAAAGTTCTTGTATTTGAAGATAAAATCTTTTTGCTTTGAAGAAGAAATATCCAGCTGACTGAAATAAGTTCATTGGATGAAAACCAACAAAAATTGACAAGAACCACGAAAAGTTCTTGTATTTTAAGATAAAATCTGACGCTATTAAAGAAAAAACTTCTCCCTCGCTAAAATATGTTCATTTGCTGAAAATCAACAAAACCACGAAAAGTTCTTGTATTTGAAGATAAAATCTTTTTGCTTTGAAGAAGAAAGATCTCGCTGACTGAAATAAGTTCATTTGATGAAAATCAACAAAAATTGACAAGAACCACGAAAAGTTTTTGTATTTTAAGATAAAATCTGACGCTGTTAAAGAAAAAACTTCTCCCTCGCTGAAATATGTTCATTTGCTGAAAATCAACAAAACCACGAAAAGTTCTTGTATTTGAAGATAAAATCTTTTTGCTTTGAAGAAGAAAGATCTGGCTGACTGAAATAAGTTCATTGGATGAAAACCAACAAAAATTGACAAGAACCACGAAAAGTTCTTGTATTTTAAGATAAAATCTGACGCTATTAAAGAAAAAACTTCTCCCTCGCTGAAATATGTTCATTTGCTGAAAATCAACAAAACCACGAAAAGTTCTTGTATTTGAAGATAAAATCTTTTTGCTTTGAAGAAGAAAGATCCAGCTGACTGAAATAAGTTCATAAGATGAAAACCAACAAAAATTGACAAGAACCACGAAAAGTTCTTGTATTTTAAGATAAAATCTTACGCTTTTAAAGAAAAAACTTCTCGCTCGCTGAAATATGTTCATTTGCTGAAAATCAACAAAACCACGAAAAGTTCTTGTATTTGAAGATAAAATCTTTTTGCTTTGAGGAAGTAAGATCTAGCTGACTGAAATAAGTTTATGGGATGAAAACCAACAAAAATTGACAAGAACCACGAAAAGTTCTTGTATTTTAAGATAAAATCTGACGCTATTAAAGAAAAAACTTCTCCCTCGCTGAAATATGTTCATTTGCTGAAAATCAACAAAACCACGAAAAGTTCTTGTATTTGAAGATAAAATCTTTTTGCTTTGAAGAAGAAAGATCTAGCTGACTGAAATAAGTTCAGAAGATGAAAACCAACAAAAATTGACAAGAACCACGAAAAATTCTTGTATTTTAAGATAAAACCTGACGCTATTAAAGAAAAAACTTCTCACTCGCTGAAATATGTTCATTTGCTGAAAATCAACAAAACCACGAAAAGTTCTTGTATTTGAAGATAAAATCTTTTTGCTTTGAAGAAGAAAGATCTAGCTGACTGAAATAAGTTCATTGGATGAAAACCAACAAAAATTGACAAGAACCACGAAAAGTTCTTGTATTTTAAGATAAAATCTGACGCTATTAAAGAAAAAACTTCTCCCTCGCTGAAATATGTTCATTTGCTGAAAATCAACAAAACCACGAAAAGTTCTTGTATTTGAAGATAAAATCTTTTTGCTTTGAAGAAGAAAGATCTAGCTGACTGAAATAAGTTCATAAGATGAAAACTAACAAAAATTGACAAGAACCACGAAAAGTTCTTGTATTTTAAGATAAAATCTTACGCTATTGAAGAAAAAACTTCTCCCTCGCTGAAATATGTTCATTTGCTGAAAATCAACAAAACCACGAAAAGTTCTTGTATTTGAAGATAAAATCTTTTTGCTTTGAAGAAGAAAGATCGAGCTGACTGAAATAAGTTCATAAGATGAAAACCAACAAAAATTGACAAGAACCACGAAAAGTTCTTGTATTTTAAGATAAAATCTTACGCTTTTAAAGAAAAAACTTCTCGCTCGCTGAAATATGTTCATTTGCTGAAAATCAACAAAACCACGAAAAGTTCTTGTATTTGAAGATAAAATCTTTTTGCTTTGAGGAAGTAAGATCTAGCTGACTGAAATAAGTTTATGGGATGAAAACCAACAAAAATTGACAAGAACCACGAAAAGTTCTTGTATTTTAAGATAAAATCTGACGCTATTAAAGAAAAAACTTCTCCCTCGCTGAAATATGTTCATTTGCTGAAAATCAACAAAACCACGAAAAGTTCTTGTATTTGAAGATAAAATCTTTTTGCTTTGAAGAAGAAAGATCTAGCTGACTGAAATAAGTTCAGAAGATGAAAACCAACAAAAATTGACAAGAACCACGAAAAATTCTTGTATTTTAAGATAAAACCTGACGCTATTAAAGAAAAAACTTCTCACTCGCTGAAATATGTTCATTTGCTGAAAATCAACAAAACCACGAAAAGTTCTTGTATTTGAAGATAAAATCTTTTTGCTTTGAAGAAGAAAGATCTAGCTGACTGAAATAAGTTCATTGGATGAAAACCAACAAAAATTGACAAGAACCACGAAAAGTTCTTGTATTTTAAGATAAAATCTGACGCTATTAAAGAAAAAACTTCTCCCTCGCTGAAATATGTTCATTTGCTGAAAATCAACAAAACCACGAAAAGTTCTTGTATTTGAAGATAAAATCTTTTTGCTTTGAAGAAGAAAGATCTAGCTGACTGAAATAAGTTCATAAGATGAAAACTAACAAAAATTGACAAGAACCACGAAAAGTTCTTGT
Organism: Heptranchias perlo; assembly: GCF_035084215.1. Classification (NCBI taxonomy): domain Eukaryota; kingdom Metazoa; phylum Chordata; class Chondrichthyes; order Hexanchiformes; family Hexanchidae; genus Heptranchias; species Heptranchias perlo. Next base: position 2,222,318 of record NW_027139793.1, on the reverse strand, counting down.
ATTTTAAGATAAAATCTTACGCTATTGAAGAAAAAACTTCTCCCTCGCTGAAATATGTTCATTTGCTGAAAATCAACAAAACCACGAAAAGTTCTTGTATTTGAAGATAAAATCTTTTTGCTTTGAAGAAGAAAGATCTTGCTGACTGAAATAAGTTCATTTGATGAAAATCAACAAAAATTGACAAGAACCACGAAAAGTTCTTGTATTTTAAGATAAAATCTTACGCTATTGAAGAAAAAACTTCTCGCTCGCTGAAATATGTTCATTTGCTGAAAATCAACAAAACCACGAAAAGTTCTTGTATTTGAAGATAAAATCTTTTTGCTTTCAAGAAGAAAGATCTTGCTGACTGAAATAAGTTCATTGGATGAAAACCAACAAAAATTGACAAGAACCACGAAAAGTTCTTGTATTTTAAGATAAAATCTGACGCTATTAAAGAAAAAACTTCTCCCTCGCTGAAATATGTTAATTTGCTGAAAATCAACAAAACCACGAAAAGTTCTTGTATTTGAAGATAAAATCTTTTTGCTTTGAAGAAGAAAGATCGAGCTGACTGAAATAAGTGCATCAGATGAAAACCAACAAAAATTGACAAGAACCACGAAAAGTTCTTGTATTTTAAGATAAAATCTTACGCTTTTAAAGAAAAAACTTCTCGCTCGCTGAAATATGTTCATTTGCTGAAAATCAACAAAACCACGAAAAGTTCTTGTATTTGAAGATAAAATCTTTTTGCTTTGAAGAAGAAAGATCTAGCTGACTGAAATAAGTTCATAAGATGAAAACCAACAAAATTTGATTAGAACCACGAAACGTTCTTGTATTTTAAGATAAAATCTGACGCTATTAAAGAAAAAACTTCTCGCTCGCTGAAATATGTTCATTTGCTGAAAATCAACAAAACCACGAAAAGTTCTTGTATTTGAAGATAAAATCTTTTTGCTTTGAAGAAGAAAGATCTAGCTGACTGAAATAAGTTCATTGGATGAAAACCAACAAAAATTGACAAGAACCACGAAAAGTTCTTGTATTTTAAGATAAAATCTGACGCTATTAAAGAAAAAACTTCTCCCTCGCTGAAATATGTTCATTTGCTGAAAATCAACAAAACCACGAAAAGTTCTTGTATTTGAAGATAAAATCTTTTTGCTTTGAAGAAGAAAGATCTAGCTGACTGAAATAAGTTCATAAGATGAAAACTAACAAAAATTGACAAGAACCACGAAAAGTTCTTGTATTTTAAGATAAAATCTTACGCTATTGAAGAAAAAACTTCTAGCTCGCTGAAATATGTTCATTTGCTGAAAATCAACAAAACCACGAAAAGTTCTTGTATTTGAAGATAAAATCTTTTTGCTTTGAAGAAGAAATATCTAGCTGACTGAAATAAGTTCATTGGATGAAAACCAACAAAAATTGACAAGAACCACGAAAAGTTCTTGTATTTTAAGATAAAATCTGACGCTATTAAAGAAAAAACTTCTTGCTCGCTGAAATATGTTCATTTGCTGAAAATCAACAAAACCACGAAAAGTTCTTGTATTTGAAGATAAAATCTTTTTGCTTTGAAGAAGAAAGATCTAGCTGACTGAAATAAGTTCATTTGATGAAAATCAACAAAAATTGACAAGAACCACGAAAAGTTTTTGTATTTTAAGATAAATTCTGACGCTATTAAAGAAAAAACTTCTCCCTCGCTGAAATGTGTTCATTTGCTGAAAATCAACAAAACCACGAAAAGTTCTTGTATTTGAAGATAAAATCTTTTTGCTTTGAAGAAGAAAGATCTGGCTGACTGAAATAAGTTCATTGGATGAAAACCAACAAAAATTGACAAGAACCACGAAAAGTTCTTGTATTTTAAGATAAAATCTGACGCTATTAAAGAAAAAACTTCTCCCTCGCTGAAATATGTTCATTTGCTGAAAATCAACAAAACCACGAAAAGTTCTTGTATTTGAAGATAAAATCTTTTTGCTTCAAAGAAGAAAGATCGAGCTGACTGAAATAAGTTCATAAGATGAAAACCAACAAAAATTGACAAGAACCACGAAAAGTTCTTGTATTTTAAGATAAAATCTTACGCTTTTAAAGAAAAAACTTCTCGCTCGCTGAAATATGTTCATTTGCTGAAAATCAACAAAACCACGAAAAGTTCTTGTATTTGAAGATAAAATCTTTTTGCTTTGAAGAAGAAAGATCTAGCTGACTGAAATAAGTTCATAAGATGAAAACCAACAAAATTTGATTAGAACCACGAAATGTTCTTGTATTTTAAGATAAAATCTGACGCTATTAAAGAAAAAACTTCTAGCTCGCTGTAATATGTTCATTTGCTGAAAATCAACAAAATCACGAAAAGTTCTTGTATTTGAAGATAAAATCTTTTTGCTTTCAAGAAGAAAGATCTTGCTGACTGAAATAAGTTCATTGGATGAAAACCAACAAAAATTGACAACAACCACGAAAAGTTCTTGTATTTTCAGATAAAATCTGACGCTATTAAAGAAAAAACTTCTCCCTCGCTGAAATATGTTCATTTGCTGAAAATCAACAAAACCACGAAAAGTTCTTGTATTTGAAGATAAAATCTTTTTGCTTTGAAGACGAAAGATCGAGCTGACTGAAATAAGTTCATCAGATGAAAACCAACAAAAATTGACAAGAACCACGAAAAATTGTTGTATTTTAAGATAAAATCTGACGCTATTAAAGGAAAAACTTCTCGCTCGCTGAAATATGTTCATTTGCTGAAAATCAACAAAACCACGAAAAGTTCTTGTATTTGAAGATAAAATCTTTTTGCTTTGAAGAAGAAAGATCTCGCTGACTGAAATAAGTTCATTGGATGAAAACTAACAAAAATTGACAAGAACCACGAAAAGTTCTTGTATTTTAAGATAAAATCTTACGCTATTGAAGAAAAAACTTCTCGCTCGCTGAAATATGTTCATTTGCTGAAAATCAACAAAACCACGAAAAGTTCTTGTATTTGAAGATAAAATCTTTTTGCTTTGAAGAAGAAAGAGCTAGCTGACTGAAATAAGTTCATTGGATGAAAACCAACAAAAATTGACAAGAACCACGAAAAGTTCTTGTATTTTAAGATAAAATCTGACGCTATTAAAGAAAAAACTTCTCCCTCGCTGAAATATGTTCATTTGCTGAAAATCAACAAAACCACGAAAAGTTCTTGTATTTGAAGATAAAATCTTTTTGCTTTGAAGAAGAAAGATCTAGCTGACTGAAATATGTTCATAAGATGAAAACTAACAAAAATTGACAAGAACCACGAAAAGTTCTTGTATTTTAAGATAAAATCTTACGCTATTGAAGAAAAAACTTCTAGCTCGCTGAAATATGTTCATTTGCTGAAAATCAACAAAACCACGAAAAGTTCTTGTATTTGAAGATAAAATCTTTTTGCTTTGAAGAAGAAAGATCTGGCTGACTGAAATAAGTTCATTGGATGAAAACCAACAAAAATTGACAAGAACCACGAAAAGTTCTTGTATTTTAAGATAAAATCTGACGCTATTAAAGAAAAAACTTCTCGCTCGCTGAAATATGTTCATTTGCTGAAAATCAACAAAACCACGAAAAGTTCTTGTATTTGAAGATAAAATCTTTTTGCTTTGAAGAAGAAAGATCTAGCTGACTGAAATAAGTTCATTGGATGAAAACCAACAAAAATTGACAAGAACCACGAAAAGTTCTTGTATTTTAAGATAAAATCTGACGCTATTAAAGAAAAAACTTCTCCCTCGCTGAAATATGTTCATTTGCTGAAAATCAACAAAACCACGAAAAGTTCTTGTATTTGAAGATAAAATCTTTTTGCTTTGAAGAAGAAAGATCTAGCTGACTGAAATAAGTTCATAAGATGAAAACTAACAAAAATTGACACGAACCACGAAAAGTTCTTGTATTTTAAGATAAAATCTTACGCTATTGAAGAAAAAACTTCTTGCTCGCTGAAATATGTTCATTTGCTGAAAATCAACAAAACCACGAAAAGTTCTTGTATTTGAAGATAAAATCTTTTTGCTTTGAAGAAGAAATATCTAGCTGACTGAAATAAGTTCATTGGATGAAAACCAACAAAAATTGACAAGAACCACGAAAAGTTCTTGTATTTTAAGATAAAATCTGACGCTATTAAAGAAAAAACTTCTCCCTCGCTGAAATATGTTCATTTGCTGAAAATCAACAAAACCACGAAAAGTTCTTGTATTTGAAGATAAAATCTTTTTGCTTTGAGGAAGTAAGATCTAGCTGACTGAAATAAGTTTATGGGATGAAAACCAACAAAAATTGACAAGAACCACGAAAAGTTCTTGTATTTTAAGATAAAATCTGACGCTATTAAAGAAAAAACTTCTCCCTCGCTGAAATATGTTCATTTGCTGAAAATCAACAAAACCACGAAAAGTTCTTGTATTTGAAGATAAAATCTTTTTGCTTTGAAGAAGAAAGATCTAGCTGACTGAAATAAGTTCAGAAGATGAAAACCAACAAAAATTGACAAGAACCACGAAAAATTCTTGTATTTTAAGATAAAACCTGACGCTATTAAAGAAAAAACTTCTCACTCGCTGAAATATGTTCATTTGCTGAAAATCAACAAAACCACGAAAAGTTCTTGTATTTGAAGATAAAATCTTTTTGCTTTGAAGAAGAAAGATCTAGCTGACTGAAATAAGTTCATTGGATGAAAACCAACAAAAATTGACAAGAACCACGAAAAGTTCTTGTATTTTAAGATAAAATCTGACGCTATTAAAGAAAAAACTTCTCCCTCGCTGAAATATGTTCATTTGCTGAAAATCAACAAAACCACGAAAAGTTCTTGTATTTGAAGATAAAATCTTTTTGCTTTGAAGAAGAAAGATCTAGCTGACTGAAATAAGTTCATAAGATGAAAACTAACAAAAATTGACAAGAACCACGAAAAGTTCTTGTATTTTAAGATAAAATCTTACGCTATTGAAGAAAAAACTTCTCCCTCGCTGAAATATGTTCATTTGCTGAAAATCAACAAAACCACGAAAAGTTCTTGTATTTGAAGATAAAATCTTTTTGCTTTGAAGAAGAAAGATCTTGCTGACTGAAATAAGTTCATTTGATGAAAATCAACAAAAATTGACAAGAACCACGAAAAGTTCTTGTATTTTAAGATAAAATCTTACGCTATTGAAGAAAAAACTTCTCGCTCGCTGAAATATGTTCATTTGCTGAAAATCAACAAAACCACGAAAAGTTCTTGTATTTGAAGATAAAATCTTTTTGCTTTCAAGAAGAAAGATCTTGCTGACTGAAATAAGTTCATTGGATGAAAACCAACAAAAATTGACAAGAACCACGAAAAGTTCTTGTATTTTAAGATAAAATCTGACGCTATTAAAGAAAAAACTTCTCCCTCGCTGAAATATGTTAATTTGCTGAAAATCAACAAAACCACGAAAAGTTCTTGTATTTGAAGATAAAATCTTTTTGCTTTGAAGAAGAAAGATCGAGCTGACTGAAATAAGTGCATCAGATGAAAACCAACAAAAATTGACAAGAACCACGAAAAGTTCTTGTATTTTAAGATAAAATCTTACGCTTTTAAAGAAAAAACTTCTCGCTCGCTGAAATATGTTCATTTGCTGAAAATCAACAAAACCACGAAAAGTTCTTGTATTTGAAGATAAAATCTTTTTGCTTTGAAGAAGAAAGATCTAGCTGACTGAAATAAGTTCATAAGATGAAAACCAACAAAATTTGATTAGAACCACGAAACGTTCTTGTATTTTAAGATAAAATCTGACGCTATTAAAGAAAAAACTTCTCGCTCGCTGAAATATGTTCATTTGCTGAAAATCAACAAAACCACGAAAAGTTCTTGTATTTGAAGATAAAATCTTTTTGCTTTGAAGAAGAAAGATCTAGCTGACTGAAATAAGTTCATTGGATGAAAACCAACAAAAATTGACAAGAACCACGAAAAGTTCTTGTATTTTAAGATAAAATCTGACGCTATTAAAGAAAAAACTTCTCCCTCGCTGAAATATGTTCATTTGCTGAAAATCAACAAAACCACGAAAAGTTCTTGTATTTGAAGATAAAATCTTTTTGCTTTGAAGAAGAAAGATCTAGCTGACTGAAATAAGTTCATAAGATGAAAACTAACAAAAATTGACAAGAACCACGAAAAGTTCTTGTATTTTAAGATAAAATCTTACGCTATTGAAGAAAAAACTTCTAGCTCGCTGAAATATGTTCATTTGCTGAAAATCAACAAAACCACGAAAAGTTCTTGTATTTGAAGATAAAATCTTTTTGCTTTGAAGAAGAAATATCTAGCTGACTGAAATAAGTTCATTGGATGAAAACCAACAAAAATTGACAAGAACCACGAAAAGTTCTTGTATTTTAAGATAAAATCTGACGCTATTAAAGAAAAAACTTCTTGCTCGCTGAAATATGTTCATTTGCTGAAAATCAACAAAACCACGAAAAGTTCTTGTATTTGAAGATAAAATCTTTTTGCTTTGAAGAAGAAAGATCTAGCTGACTGAAATAAGTTCATTTGATGAAAATCAACAAAAATTGACAAGAACCACGAAAAGTTTTTGTATTTTAAGATAAATTCTGACGCTATTAAAGAAAAAACTTCTCCCTCGCTGAAATATGTTCATTTGCTGAAAATCAACAAAACCACGAAAAGTTCTTGTATTTGAAGATAAAATCTTTTTGCTTTGAAGAAGAAAGATCTGGCTGACTGAAATAAGTTCATTGGATGAAAACCAACAAAAATTGACAAGAACCACGAAAAGTTCTTGTATTTTAAGATAAAATCTGACGCTATTAAAGAAAAAACTTCTCCCTCGCTGAAATATGTTCATTTGCTGAAAATCAACAAAACCACGAAAAGTTCTTGTATTTGAAGATAAAATCTTTTTGCTTCAAAGAAGAAAGATCGAGCTGACTGAAATAAGTTCATAAGATGAAAACCAACAAAAATTGACAAGAACCACGAAAAGTTCTTGTATTTTAAGATAAAATCTTACGCTTTTAAAGAAAAAACTTCTCGCTCGCTGAAATATGTTCATTTGCTGAAAATCAACAAAACCACGAAAAGTTCTTGTATTTGAAGATAAAATCTTTTTGCTTTGAAGAAGAAAGATCTAGCTGACTGAAATAAGTTCATAAGATGAAAACCAACAAAATTTGATTAGAACCACGAAATGTTCTTGTATTTTAAGATAAAATCTGACGCTATTAAAGAAAAAACTTCTAGCTCGCTGTAATATGTTCATTTGCTGAAAATCAACAAAATCACGAAAAGTTCTTGTATTTGAAGATAAAATCTTTTTGCTTTCAAGAAGAAAGATCTTGCTGACTGAAATAAGTTCATTGGATGAAAACCAACAAAAATTGACAACAACCACGAAAAGTTCTTGTATTTTCAGATAAAATCTGACGCTATTAAAGAAAAAACTTCTCCCTCGCTGAAATATGTTCATTTGCTGAAAATCAACAAAACCACGAAAAGTTCTTGTATTTGAAGATAAAATCTTTTTGCTTTGAAGACGAAAGATCGAGCTGACTGAAATAAGTTCATCAGATGAAAACCAACAAAAATTGACAAGAACCACGAAAAATTGTTGTATTTTAAGATAAAATCTGACGCTATTAAAGGAAAAACTTCTCGCTCGCTGAAATATGTTCATTTGCTGAAAATCAACAAAACCACGAAAAGTTCTTGTATTTGAAGATAAAATCTTTTTGCTTTGAAGAAGAAAGATCTCGCTGACTGAAATAAGTTCATTGGATGAAAACTAACAAAAATTGACAAGAACCACGAAAAGTTCTTGTATTTTAAGATAAAATCTTACGCTATTGAAGAAAAAACTTCTCGCTCGCTGAAATATGTTCATTTGCTGAAAATCAACAAAACCACGAAAAGTTCTTGTATTTGAAGATAAAATCTTTTTGCTTTGAAGAAGAAAGAGCTAGCTGACTGAAATAAGTTCATTGGATGAAAACCAACAAAAATTGACAAGAACCACGAAAAGTTCTTGTATTTTAAGATAAAATCTGACGCTATTAAAGAAAAAACTTCTCCCTCGCTGAAATATGTTCATTTGCTGAAAATCAACAAAACCACGAAAAGTTCTTGTATTTGAAGATAAAATCTTTTTGCTTTGAAGAAGAAAGATCTAGCTGACTGAAATATGTTCATAAGATGAAAACTAACAAAAATTGACAAGAACCACGAAAAGTTCTTGTATTTTAAGATAAAATCTTACGCTATTGAAGAAAAAACTTCTAGCTCGCTGAAATATGTTCATTTGCTGAAAATCAACAAAACCACGAAAAGTTCTTGTATTTGAAGATAAAATCTTTTTGCTTTGAAGAAGAAAGATCTGGCTGACTGAAATAAGTTCATTGGATGAAAACCAACAAAAATTGACAAGAACCACGAAAAGTTCTTGTATTTTAAGATAAAATCTGACGCTATTAAAGAAAAAACTTCTCGCTCGCTGAAATATGTTCATTTGCTGAAAATCAACAAAACCACGAAAAGTTCTTGTATTTGAAGATAAAATCTTTTTGCTTTGAAGAAGAAAGATCTAGCTGACTGAAATAAGTTCATTGGATGAAAACCAACAAAAATTGACAAGAACCACGAAAAGTTCTTGTATTTTAAGATAAAATCTGACGCTATTAAAGAAAAAACTTCTCCCTCGCTGAAATATGTTCATTTGCTGAAAATCAACAAAACCACGAAAAGTTCTTGTATTTGAAGATAAAATCTTTTTGCTTTGAAGAAGAAAGATCTAGCTGACTGAAATAAGTTCATAAGATGAAAACTAACAAAAATTGACACGAACCACGAAAAGTTCTTGTATTTTAAGATAAAATCTTACGCTATTGAAGAAAAAACTTCTTGCTCGCTGAAATATGTTGATTTGCTGAAAATCAACAAAACCACGAAAAGTTCTTGTATTTGAAGATAAAATCTTTTTGCTTTGAAGAAGAAATATCTAGCTGACTGAAATAAGTTCATTGGATGAAAACCAACAAAAATTGACAAGAACCACGAAAAGTTCTTGTATTTTAAGATAAAATCTGACGCTATTAAAGAAAAAACTTCTCCCTCGCTGAAATATGTTCATTTGCTGAAAATCAACAAAACCACGAAAAGTTCTTGTATTTGAAGATAAAATCTTTTTGCTTTGAAGAAGAAAGATCTAGCTGACTGAAATAAGTTCATTTGATGAAAATCAACAAAAATTGACAAGAACCACGAAAAGTTTTTGTATTTTAAGATAAAATCTGACGCTGTTAAAGAAAAAACTTCTCCCTCGCTGAAATATGTTCATTTGCTGAAAATCAACAAAACCACGAAAAGTTCTTGTATTTGAAGATAAAATCTTTTTGCTTTGAAGAAGAAAGATCTGGCTGACTGAAATAAGTTCATTGGATGAAAACCAACAAAAATTGACAAGAACCACGAAAAGTTCTTGTATTTTAAGATAAAATCTGACGCTATTAAAGAAAAAACTTCTCCCTCGCTGAAATATGTTTATTTGCTGAAAATCAACAAAACCACGAAAAGTTCTTGTATTTGAAGATAAAATCTTTTTGCTTTGAAGAAGAAAGATCTAGCTGACTGAAATAAGTTCATAAGATGAAAACCAACAAAAATTGACAAGAACCACGAAAAGTTCTTGTATTTTAAGATAAAATCTTACGCTTTTAAAGAAAAAACTTCTCGCTCGCTGAAATATGTTCATTTGCTGAAAATCAACAAAACCACGAAAAGTTCTTGTATTTGAAGATAAAATCTTTTTGCTTTGAAGAAGTAAGATCTAGCTGACTGAAATAAGTTTATGGGATGAAAACCAACAAAAATTGACAAGAACCACGAAAAGTTCTTGTATTTTAAGATAAAATCTGACGCTATTAAAGAAAAAACTTCTCCCTCGCTGAAATATGTTCATTTGCTGAAAATCAACAAAACCACGAAAAGTTCTTGTATTTGAAGATAAAATCTTTTTGCTTTGAAGAAGAAAGATCTAGCTGACTGAAATAAGTTCAGAAGATGAAAACCAACAAAAATTGACAAGAACCACGAAAAATTCTTGTATTTTAAGATAAAATCTGACGCTATTAAAGAAAAAACTTCTCGCTGGCTGAAATATGTTCATTTGCTGAAAATCAACAAAACCACGAAAAGTTCTTGTATTTGAAGATAAAATCTTTTTGCTTTGAAGAAGAAAGATCTAGCTGACTGAAATAAGTTCATAAGATGAAAACTAACAAAAATTGACAAGAACCACGAAAAGTTCTTGTATTTTAAGATAAAATCTTACGCTATTGAAGAAAAAACTTCTCCCTCGCTGAAATATGTTCATTTGCTGAAAATCAACAAAACCACGAAAAGTTCTTGTATTTGAAGATAAAATCTTTTTGCTTTGAAGAAGAAAGATCTGGCTGACTGAAATAAGTTCATTGGATGAAAACCAACAAAAATTGACAAGAACCACGAAATGTTCTTGTATTTTAAGATAAAATCTGACGCTATTAAAGAAAAAACTTCTCCCTCGCTGAAATATGTTCATTTGCTGAAAATCAACAAAACCACGAAAAGTTCTTGTATTTGAAGATAAAATCTTTTTGCTTTGAAGAAGAAAGATCTAGCTGACTGAAATAAGTTCATTGGATGAAAACCAACAAAAATTGACAAGAACCACGAAAAGTTCTTGTATTTTAAGATAAAATCTGACGCTATTAAAGAAAAAACTTCTCCCTCGCTGAAATATGTTCATTTGCTGAAAATCAACAAAACCACGAAAAGTTCTTGTATTTGAAGATAAAATCTTTTTGCTTTGAAGAAGAAAGATCGAGCTGACTGAAATAAGTTCATAAGATGAAAACTAACAAAAATTGACAAGAACCACGAAAAGTTCTTGTATTTTAAGATAAAATCTTACGCTATTGAAGAAAAAACTTCTCCCTCGCTGAAATATGTTCATTTGCTGAAAATCAACAAAACCACGAAAAGTTCTTGTATTTGAAGATAAAATCTTTTTGCTTTGAAGAAGAAAGATCTAGCTGACTGAAATAAGTTCATTTGATGAAAATCAACAAAAATTGACAAGAACCACGAAAAGTTTTTGTATTTTAAGATAAAATCTGACGCTATTAAAGAAAAAACTTCTCCCTCGCTGAAATATGTTCATTTGCTGAAAATCAACAAAACCACGAAAAGTTCTTGTATTTGAAGATAAAATCTTTTTGCTTTGAAGAAGAAAGATCTGGCTGACTGAAATAAGTTCATTGGATGAAAACCAACAAAAATTGACAAGAACCACGAAAGGTTCTTGTATTTTAAGATAAAATCTGACGCTATTAAAGAAAAAACTTCTCCCTCGCTGAAATATGTTAATTTGCTGAAAATCAACAAAACCACGAAAAGTTCTTGTATTTGAAGATAAAATCTTTTTGCTTTGAAGAAGAAAGATCGAGCTGACTGAAATAAGTTCATAAGATGAAAACCAACAAAAATTGACAAGAACCACGAAAAGTTCTTGTATTTTAAGATAAAATCTTACGCTTTTAAAGAAAAAACTTCTCGCTCGCTGAAATATGTTCATTTGCTGAAAATCAACAAAACCACGAAAAGTTCTTGTATTTGAAGATAAAATCTTTTTGCTTTGAAGAAGAAAGATCCAGCTGACTGAAATAAGTTCATAAGATGAACACCAACAAAATTTGATTAGAACCACGAAACGTTCTTGTATTTTAAGATAAAATCTGACGCTATTAAAGAAAAAACTTCTCGCTCGCTGAAATATGTTCATTTGCTGAAAATCAACAAAACCACGAAAAGTTCTTGTATTTGAAGATAAAATCTTTTTGCTTTGAAGAAGAAAGATCTAGCTGACTGAAATAAGTTCATAAGATGAAAACTAACAAAAATTGACAAGAACCACGAAAAGTTCTTGTATTTTAAGATAAAATCTTACGCTATTGAAGAAAAAACTTCTCCCTCGCTGAAATATGTTCATTTGCTGAAAATCAACAAAACCACGAAAAGTTCTTGTATTTGAAGATAAAATCTTTTTGCTTTGAAGAAGAAAGATCTGGCTGACTGAAATAAGTTCATTGGATGAAAACCAACAAAAATTGACAAGAACCACGAAATGTTCTTGTATTTTAAGATAAAATCTGACGCTATTAAAGAAAAAACTTCTCCCTCGCTGAAATATGTTCATTTGCTGAAAATCAACAAAACCACGAAAAGTTCTTGTATTTGAAGATAAAATCTTTTTGCTTTGAAGAAGAAAGATCTAGCTGACTGAAATAAGTTCATTGGATGAAAACCAACAAAAATTGACAAGAACCACGAAAAGTTCTTGTATTTTAAGATAAAATCTGACGCTATTAAAGAAAAAACTTCTCCCTCGCTGAAATATGTTCATTTGCTGAAAATCAACAAAACCACGAAAAGTTCTTGTATTTGAAGATAAAATCTTTTTGCTTTGAAGAAGAAAGATCGAGCTGACTGAAATAAGTTCATAAGATGAAAACTAACAAAAATTGACAAGAACCACGAAAAGTTCTTGTATTTTAAGATAAAATCTTACGCTATTGAAGAAAAAACTTCTCCCTCGCTGAAATATGTTCATTTGCTGAAAATCAACAAAACCACGAAAAGTTCTTGTATTTGAAGATAAAATCTTTTTGCTTTGAAGAAGAAAGATCTAGCTGACTGAAATAAGTTCATTTGATGAAAATCAACAAAAATTGACAAGAACCAAGAAAAGTTTTTGTATTTTAAGATAAAATCTGACGCTATTAAAGAAAAAACTTCTCCCTCGCTGAAATATGTTCATTTGCTGAAAATCAACAAAACCACGAAAAGTTCTTGTATTTGAAGATAAAATCTTTTTGCTTTGAAGAAGAAAGATCTGGCTGACTGAAATAAGTTCATTGGATGAAAACCAACAAAAATTGACAAGAACCACGAAAAGTTCTTGTATTTTAAGATAAAATCTGACGCTATTAAAGAAAAAACTTCTCCCTCGCTGAAATATGTTAATTTGCTGAAAATCAACAAAACCACGAAAAGTTCTTGTATTTGAAGATAAAATCTTTTTGCTTTGAAGAAGAAAGATCGAGCTGACTGAAATAAGTTCATAAGATGAAAACCAACAAAAATTGACAAGAACCACGAAAAGTTCTTGTATTTTAAGATAAAATCTTACGCTTTTAAAGAAAAAACTTCTCGCTCGCTGAAATATGTTCATTTGCTGAAAATCAACAAAACCACGAAAAGTTCTTGTATTTGAAGATAAAATCTTTTTGCTTTGAAGAAGAAAGATCCAGCTGACTGAAATAAGTTCATAAGATGAAAACCAACAAAATTTGATTAGAACCACGAAACGTTCTTGTATTTTAAGATAAAATCTGACGCTATTAAAGAAAAAACTTCTCGCTCGCTGAAATATGTTCATTTGCTGAAAATCAACAAAACCACGAAAAGTTCTTGTATTTGAAGATAAAATCTTTTTGCTTTGAAGAAGAAAGATCGAGCTGACTGAAATAAGTTCATAAGATGAAAACTAACAAAAATTGACAAGAACCACGAAAAGTTTTTGTATTTTAAGATAAAAGCTGACGCTATTAAAGAAAAAACTTCTCCCTCGCTGAAATATGTTCATTTGCTGAAAATCAACAAAACCACGAAAAGTTCTTGTATTTGAAGATAAAATCTTTTTGCTTTGAAGAAGAAAGATCTGGCTGACTGAAATAAGTTCATTGGATGAAAACCAACAAAAATTGACAAGAACCACGAAAAGTTCTTGTATTTTAAGATAAAATCTGACGCTATTAAAGAAAAAACTTCTCCCTCGCTGAAATATGTTCATTTGCTGAAAATCAACAAAACCACGAAAAGTTCTTGTATTTGAAGATAAAATCTTTTTGCTTTGAAGAAGAAAGATCGAGCTGACTGAAATAAGTTCATAAGATGAAAACCAACAAAAATTGACAAGAACCACGAAAAGTTCTTGTATTTTAAGATAAAATCTTACGCTTTTAAAGAAAAAACTTCTCGCTCGCTGAAATATGTTCATTTGCTGAAAATCAACAAAACCACGAAAAGTTCTTGTATTTGAAGATAAAATCTTTTTGCTTTGAAGAAGAAAGATCTAGCTGACTGAAATAAGTTCATTGGATGAAAACCAACAAAATTTGATTAGAACCACGAAAAGTTCTTGTATTTTAAGATAAAATCTGACGCTATTAAAGAAAAAACTTCTCGCTCGCTGAAATATGTTCATTTGCTGAAAATCAACAAAACCACGAAAAGTTCTTGTATTTGAAGATAAAATCTTTTTGCTTTGAAGAAGAAAGATCTAGCTGACTGAAATAAGTTCATAAGATGAAAACTAACAAAAATTGACAAGAACCACGAAAAGTTCTTGTATTTTAAGATAAAATCTGACGCTATTAAAGAAAAAACTTCTAGCTCGCTGTAATATGTTCATTTGCTGAAAATCAACAAAACCACGAAAAGTTCTTGTATTTGAAGATAAAATCTTTTTGCTTTCAAGAAGAAAGATCTTGCTGACTGAAATAAGTTCATTGGATGAAAACCAACAAAAATTGACAAGAACCACGAAAAGTTCTTGTATTTTAAGATAAAATCTGACGCTATTAAAGAAAAAACTTCTCCCTCGCTGAAATATGTTCATTTGCTGAAAATCAACAAAACCACGAAAAGTTCTTGTATTTGAAGATAAAATCTTTTTGCTTTGAAGACGAAAGATCGAGCTGACTGAAATAAGTTCATAAGATGAAAACCAACAAAAATTGACAAGAACCACGAAAAATTGTTGTATTTTAAGATAAAATCTGACGCTATTAAAGGAAAAACTTCTCGCTCGCTGAAATATGTTCATTTGCTGAAAATCAACAAAACCACGAAAAGTTCTTGTATTTGAAGATAAAATCTTTTTGCTTTGAAGAAGAAAGATCTCGCTGACTGAAATAAGTTCATTGGATGAAAACTAACAAAAATTGACAAGAACCACGAAAAGTTCTTGTATTTTAAGATAAAATCTTACGCTATTGAAGAAAAAACTTCTCGCTCGCTGAAATATGTTCATTTGCTGAAAATCAACAAAACCACGAAAAGTTCTTGTATTTGAAGATAAAATCTTTTTGCTTTGAAGAAGAAATATCTCGCTGACTGAAATAAGTTCATTGGATGAAAACCAACAAAAATTGACAAGAACCACGAAAAGTTCTTGTATTTTAAGATAAAATCTGACGCTATTAAAGAAAAAACTTCTCCCTCGCTGAAATATGTTCATTTGCTGAAAATCAACAAAACCACGAAAAGTTCTTGTATTTGAAGATAAAATCTTTTTGCTTTGAAGAAGAAAGATCTAGCTCACTGAAATAAGTTCATTTGATGAAAATCAACAAAAATTGACAAGAACCACGAAAAGTTTTTGTATTTTAAGATAAAATCTGACGCTATTAAAGAAAAAACTTCTCCCTCGCTGAAATATGTTCATTTGCTGAAAATCAACAAAACCACGAAAAGTTCTTGTATTTGAAGATAAAATCTTTTTGCTTTGAAGAAGAAAGATCTGGCTGACTGAAATAAGTTCATTGGATGAAAACCAACAAAAATTGACAAGAACCACGAAAAGTTCTTGTATTTTAAGATAAAATCTGACGCTATTAAAGAAAAAACTTCTCCCTCGCTGAAATATGTTCATTTGCTGAATATCAACAAAACCACGAAAAGTTCTTGTATTTGAAGATAAAATCTTTTTGCTTTGAAGAAGAAAGATCTGGCTGACTGAAATAAGTTCATTGGATGAAAACCAACAAAAATTGACAAGAACCACGAAAAGTTCTTGTATTTTAAGATAAAATCTTACGCTTTTAAAGAAAAAACTTCTCGCTCGCTGAAATATGTTCATTTGCTGAAAATCAACAAAACCACGAAAAGTTCTTGTATTTG
The DNA here is from genome assembly GCF_035084215.1 of Heptranchias perlo. NCBI lineage: Eukaryota > Metazoa > Chordata > Chondrichthyes > Hexanchiformes > Hexanchidae > Heptranchias > Heptranchias perlo. The sequence continues at coordinate 2,206,276 of NW_027139793.1, read as the reverse complement.
AAGATAAAATCTTTTTCCTTTGAAGAAGAAAGATCGAGCTGACTGAAATAAGTTCATAAGATGAAAACCAACAAAATTTGATTAGAACCACGAAAAGTTCTTGTATTTTAAGATAAAATCTGACGCTATTAAAGAAAAAACTTCTCGCTCGCTGAAATATGTTCATTTGCTGAAAATCAACAAAACCACGAAAAGTTCTTGTATTTGAAGATAAAATCTTTTTGCTTTGAAGAAGAAAGATCTAGCTGACTGAAATAAGTTCATTGGATGAAAACCAACAAAAATTGACAAGAACCACGAAAAGTTCTTGTATTTTAAGATAAAATCTGACGCTATTAAAGAAAAAACTTCTCCCTCGCTGAAATATGTTCATTTGCTGAAAATCAACAAAACCACGAAAAGTTCTTGTATTTGAAGATAAAATCTTTTTGCTTTGAAGAAGAAAGATCTAGCTGACTGAAATAAGTTCATAAGATGAAAACTAACAAAAATTGACAAGAACCACGAAAAGTTCTTGTATTTTAAGATAAAATCTTACGCTATTGAAGAAAAAACTTCTCCCTCGCTGAAATATGTTCATTTGCTGAAAATCAACAAAACCACGAAAAGTTCTTGTATTTGAAGATAAAATCTTTTTGCTTTGAAGAAGAAAGATCTAGCTGACTGAAATAAGTTCATTTGATGAAAATCAACAAAAATTGACAAGAACCACGAAAAGTTTTTGTATTTTAAGATAAAATCTGACGCTATTAAAGAAAAAACTTCTCCCTCGCTGAAATATGTTCATTTGCTGAAAATCAACAAAACCACGAAAAGTTCTTGTATTCGAAGATAAAATCTTTTTGCTTTGAAGAAGAAAGATCTGGCTGACTGAAATAAGTTCATTGGATGAAAACCAACAAAAATTGACAAGAACCACGAAAAGTTCTTGTATTTTAAGATAAAATCTGACGCTATTAAAGAAAAAACTTCTCGCTCGCTGAAATATGTTCATTTGCTGAAAATCAACAAAACCACGAAAAGTTCTTGTATTTGAAGATAAAATCTTTTTGCTTTGAAGAAGAAAGATCTAGCTGACTGAAATAAGTTCATAAGATGAAAACCAACAAAATTTGATTAGAACCACGAAAAGTTCTTGTATTTTAAGATAAAATCTGACGCTATTAAAGAAAAAACTTCTCGCTCGCTGAAATATGTTCATTTGCTGAAAATCAACAAAACCACGAAAAGTTCTTGTATTTGAAGATAAAATCTTTTTGCTTTGAAGAAGAAAGATCGAGCTGACTGAAATAAGTTCATAAGATGAAAACTAACAAAAATTGACAAGAACCACGAAAAGTTCTTGTATTTTAAGATAAAATCTGACGCTATTAAAGAAAAAACTTCTAGCTCGCTGTAATATGTTCATTTGCTGAAAATCAACAAAACCACGAAAAGTTCTTGTATTTGAAGATAAAATCTTTTTGCTTTCAAGAAGAAAGATCTTGCTGACTGAAATAAGTTCATTGGATGAAAACCAACAAAAATTGACAAGAACCACGAAAAGTTCTTGTATTTTAAGATAAAATCTGACGCTATTAAAGAAAAAACTTCTCCCTCGCTGAAATATGTTCATTTGCTGAAAATCAACAAAACCACGAAAAGTTCTTGTATTTGAAGATAAAATCTTTTTGCTTTGAAGACGAAAGATCGAGCTGACTGAAATAAGTTCATAAGATGAAAACCAACAAAAATTGACAAGAACCACGAAAAATTGTTGTATTTTAAGATAAAATCTGACGCTATTAAAGGAAAAACTTCTCGCTCGCTGAAATATGTTCATTTGCTGAAAATCAACAAAACCACGAAAAGTTCTTGTATTTGAAGATAAAATCTTTTTGCTTTGAAGAAGAAAGATCTCGCTGACTGAAATAAGTTCATTGGATGAAAACTAACAAAAATTGACAAGAACCACGAAAAGTTCTTGTATTTTAAGATAAAATCTTACGCTATTGAAGAAAAAACTTCTCGCTCGCTGAAATATGTTCATTTGCTGAAAATCAACAAAACCACGAAAAGTTCTTGTATTTGAAGATAAAATCTTTTTGCTTTGAAGAAGAAATATCTCGCTGACTGAAATAAGTTCATTGGATGAAAACCAACAAAAATTGACAAGAACCACGAAAAGTTCTTGTATTTTAAGATAAAATCTGACGCTATTAAAGAAAAAACTTCTCCCTCGCTGAAATATGTTCATTTGCTGAAAATCAACAAAACCACGAAAAGTTCTTGTATTTGAAGATAAAATCTTTTTGCTTTGAAGAAGAAAGATCTAGCTCACTGAAATCAGTTCATTTGATGAAAATCAACAAAAATTGACAAGAACCACGAAAAGTTTTTGTATTTTAAGATAAAATCTGACGCTATTAAAGAAAAAACTTCTCCCTCGCTGAAATATGTTCATTTGCTGAAAATCAACAAAACCACGAAAAGTTCTTGTATTTGAAGATAAAATCTTTTTCCTTTGAAGAAGAAAGATCTAGCTGACTGAAATAAGTTCATAAGATGAAAACCAACAAAATTTGATTAGAACCACGAAAAGTTCTTGTATTTTAAGATAAAATCTGACGCTATTAAAGAAAAAACTTCTCGCTCGCTGAAATATGTTCATTTGCTGAAAATCAACAAAACCACGAAAAGTTCTTGTATTTGAAGATAAAATCTTTTTGCTTTGAAGAAGAAAGATCTAGCTGACTGAAATAAGTTCATAAGATGAAAACTAACAAAAATTGACAAGAACCACGAAAAGTTCTTGTATTTTAAGATAAAATCTGACGCTATTAAAGAAAAAACTTCTAGCTCGCTGTAATATGTTCATTTGCTGAAAATCAACAAAACCACGAAAAGTTCTTGTATTTGAAGATAAAATCTTTTTGCTTTCAAGAAGAAAGATCTAGCTGACTGAAATAAGTTCATAAGATGAAAACCAACAAAATTTGATTAGAACCACGAAAAGTTCTTGTATTTTAAGATAAAATCTGACGCTATTAAAGAAAAAACTTCTCGCTCGCTGAAATATGTTCATTTGCTGAAAATCAACAAAACCACGAAAAGTTCTTGTATTTGAAGATAAAATTTTTTGCTTTGAAGAAGAAAGATCTAGCTGACTGAAATAAGTTCATAAGATGAAAACTAACAAAAATTGACAAGAACCACGAAAAGTTCTTGTATTTTAAGATAAAATCTGACGCTATTCAAGAAAAAACTTCTAGCTCGCTGTAATATGTTCATTTGCTGAAAATCAACAAAACCACGAAAAGTTCTTGTATTTGAAGATAAAATCTTTTTGCTTTCAAGAAGAAAGATCTTGCTGACTGAAATAAGTTCATTGGATGAAAACCAACAAAAATTGACAAGAACCACGAAAAGTTCTTGTATTTTAAGATAAAATCTGACGCTATTAAAGAAAAAACTTCTCCCTCGCTGAAATATGTTCATTTGCTGAAAATCAACAAAACCACGAAAAGTTCTTGTATTTGAAGATAAAATCTTTTTGCTTTGAAGACGAAAGATCGAGCTGACTGAAATAAGTTCATAAGATGAAAACCAACAAAAATTGACAAGAACCACGAAAAATTGTTGTATTTTAAGATAAAATCTGACGCTATTAAAGGAAAAACTTCTCGCTCGCTGAAATATGTTCATTTGCTGAAAATCAACAAAACCACGAAAAGTTCTTGTATTTGAAGATAAAATCTTTTTGCTTTGAAGAAGAAAGATCTCGCTGACTGAAATAAGTTCATTGGATGAAAACTAACAAAAATTGACAAGAACCACGAAAAGTTCTTGTATTTTAAGATAAAATCTTACGCTATTGAAGAAAAAACTTCTCGCTCGCTGAAATATGTTCATTTGCTGAAAATCAACAAAACCACGAAAAGTTCTTGTATTTGAAGATAAAATCTTTTTGCTTTGAAGAAGAAATATCTCGCTGACTGAAATAAGTTCATTGGATGAAAACCAACAAAAATTGACAAGAACCACGAAAAGTTCTTGTATTTTAAGATAAAATCTGACGCTATTAAAGAAAAAACTTCTCCCTCGCTGAAATATGTTCATTTGCTGAAAATCAACAAAACCACGAAAAGTTCTTGTATTTGAAGATAAAATCTTTTTGCTTTGAAGAAGAAAGATCTAGCTCACTGAAATAAGTTCATTTGATGAAAATCAACAAAAATTGACAAGAACCACGAAAAGTTTTTGTATTTTAAGATAAAATCTGACGCTATTAAAGAAAAAACTTCTCCCTCGCTGAAATATGTTCATTTGCTGAAAATCAACAAAACCACGAAAAGTTCTTGTATTTGAAGATAAAATCTTTTTCCTTTGAAGAAGAAAGATCTAGCTGACTGAAATAAGTTCATAAGATGAAAACCAACAAAATTTGATTAGAACCACGAAAAGTTCTTGTATTTTAAGATAAAATCTGACGCTATTAAAGAAAAAACTTCTCGCTCGCTGAAATATGTTCATTTGCTGAAAATCAACAAAACCACGAAAAGTTCTTGTATTTGAAGATAAAATCTTTTTGCTTTGAAGAAGAAAGATCTAGCTGACTGAAATAAGTTCATAAGATGAAAACTAACAAAAATTGACAAGAACCACGAAAAGTTCTTGTATTTTAAGATAAAATCTGACGCTATTAAAGAAAAAACTTCTAGCTCGCTGTAATATGTTCATTTGCTGAAAATCAACAAAACCACGAAAAGTTCTTGTATTTGAAGATAAAATCTTTTTGCTTTCAAGAAGAAAGATCTTGCTGACTGAAATAAGTTCATTGGATGAAAACCAACAAAAATTGACAAGAACCACGAAAAGTTCTTGTATTTTAAGATAAAATCTGACGCTATTAAAGAAAAAACTTCTCCCTCGCTGAAATATGTTCATTTGCTGAAAATCAACAAAACCACGAAAAGTTCTTGTATTTGAAGATAAAATCTTTTTGCTTTGAAGACGAAAGATCGAGCTGACTGAAATAAGTTCATAAGATGAAAACCAACAAAAATTGACAAGAACCACGAAAAATTGTTGTATTTTAAGATAAAATCTGACGCTATTAAAGGAAAAACTTCTCGCTCGCTGAAATATGTTCATTGCTGAAAATCAACAAAACCACGAAAAGTTCTTGTATTTGAAGATAAAATCTTTTTGCTTTGAAGAAGAAAGATCTCGCTGACTGAAATAAGTTCATTGGATGAAAACTAACAAAAATTGACAAGAACCACGAAAAGTTCTTGTATTTTAAGATAAAATCTTACGCTATTGAAGAAAAAACTTCTCGCTCGCTGAAATATGTTCATTTGCTGAAAATCAACAAAACCACGAAAAGTTCTTGTATTTGAAGATAAAATCTTTTTGCTTTGAAGAAGAAATATCTCGCTGACTGAAATAAGTTCATTGGATGAAAACCAACAAAAATTGACAAGAACCACGAAAAGTTCTTGTATTTTAAGATAAAATCTGACGCTATTAAAGAAAAAACTTCTCCCTCGCTGAAATATGTTCATTTGCTGAAAATCAACAAAACCACGAAAAGTTCTTGTATTTGAAGATAAAATCTTTTTGCTTTGAAGAAGAAAGATCTGGCCGACTGAAATAAGTTCATTGGATGAAAACCAACAAAAATTGACAAGAACCACGAAAAGTTCTTGTATTTTAAGATAAAATCTGACGCTATTAAAGAAAAAACTTCTCCCTCGCTGAAATATGTTCATTTGCTGAAAATCAACAAAACCACGAAAAGTTCTTGTATTTGAAGATAAAATCTTTTTGCTTTGAAGAAGAAAGATCTGGCTGACTGAAATAAGTTCATTGGATGAAAACCAACAAAAATTGACAAGAACCACGAAAAGTTCTTGTATTTTAAGATAAAATCTTACGCTTTTAAAGAAAAAACTTCTCGCTCGCTGAAATATGTTCATTTGCTGAAAATCAACAAAACCACAAAAAGTTCTTGTATTTGAAGATAAAATCTTTTTCCTTTGAAGAAGAAAGATCTAGCTGACTGAAATAAGTTCATAAGATGAAAACCAACAAAATTTGATTAGAACCACGAAAAGTTCTTGTATTTTAAGATAAAATCTGACGCTATTAAAGAAAAAACTTCTCGCTCGCTGAAATATGTTCATTTGCTGAAAATCAACAAAACCACGAAAAGTTCTTGTATTTGAAGATAAAATCTTTTTGCTTTGAAGAAGAAAGATCTAGCTGACTGAAATAAGTTCATTGGATGAAAACCAACAAAAATTGACAAGAACCACGAAAAGTTCTTGTATTTTAAGATAAAATCTGACGCTATTAAAGAAAAAACTTCTCCCTCGCTGAAATATGTTCATTTGCTGAAAATCAACAAAACCACGAAAAGTTCTTGTATTTGAAGATAAAATCTTTTTGCTTTGAAGAAGAAAGATCTAGCTGACTGAAATAAGTTCATAAGATGAAAACCAACAAAAATTGACAAGAACCACGAAAAGTTCTTGTATTTTAAGATAAAATCTTACGCTATTGAAGAAAAAACTTCTCCCTCGCTGAAATATGTTCATTTGCTGAAAATCAACAAAACCACGAAAAGTTCTTGTATTTGAAGATAAAATCTTTTTGCTTTGAAGAAGAAAGATCTAGCTGACTGAAATAAGTTCATTTGATGAAAATCAACAAAAATTGACAAGAACCACGAAAAGTTTTTGTATTTTAAGATAAAATCTGACGCTATTAAAGAAAAAACTTCTCCCTCGCTGAAATATGTTCATTTGCTGAAAATCAACAAAACCACGAAAAGTTCTTGTATTTGAAGATAAAATCTTTTTGCTTTGAAGAAGAAAGATCTGGCTGACTGAAATAAGTTCATTGGATGAAAACCAACAAAAATTGACAAGAACCACGAAAAGTTCTTGTATTTTAAGATAAAATCTGACGCTATTAAAGAAAAAACTTCTCCCTCGCTGAAATATGTTAATTTGCTGAAAATCAACAAAACCACGAAAAGTTCTTGTATTTGAAGATAAAATCTTTTTGCTTTGAAGAAGAAAGATCGAGCTGACTGAAATAAGTTCATAAGATGAAAACCAACAAAAATTGACAAGAACCACGAAAAGTTCATGTATTTTAAGATAAAATCTTACGCTTTTAAAGAAAAAACTTCTCGCTCGCTGAAATATGTTCATTTGCTGAAAATCAACAAAACCACGAAAAGTTCTTGTATTTGAAGATAAAATCTTTTTGCTTTGAAGAAGAAAGATCTAGCTGACTGAAATAAGTTCATAAGATGAAAACTAACAAAAATTGACAAGAACCACGAAAAGTTTTTGTATTTTAAGATAAAAGCTGACGCTATTAAAGAAAAAACTTCTCCCTTGCTGAAATATGTTCATTTGCTGAAAATCAACAAAACCACGAAAAGTTCTTGTATTTGAAGATAAAATCTTTTTGCTTTGAAGAAGAAAGATCTGGCTGACTGAAATAAGTTCATTGGATGAAAACCAACAAAAATTGACAAGAACCACGAAAAGTTCTTGTATTTTAAGATAAAATCTGACGCTATTAAAGAAAAAACTTCTCCCTCGCTGAAATATGTTCATTTGCTGAAAATCAACAAAACCACGAAAAGTTCTTGTATTTGAAGATAAAATCTTTTTGCTTTGAAGAAGAAAGATCGAGCTGACTGAAATAAGTTCATAAGATGAAAACCAACAAAAATTGACAAGAACCACGAAAAGTTCTTGTATTTTAAGATAAAATCTTACGCTTTTAAAGAAAAAACTTCTCGCTCGCTGAAATATGTTCATTTGCTGAAAATCAACAAAACCACGAAAAGTTCTTGTATTTGAAGATAAAATCTTTTTGCTTTGAAGAAGAAAGATCTGGCTGACTGAAATAAGTTCATTGGATGAAAACCAACAAAAATTGACAAGAACCACGAAAAGTTCTTGTATTTTAAGATAAAATCTTACGCTTTTAAAGAAAAAACTTCTCGCTCGCTGAAATATGTTCATTTGCTGAAAATCAACAAAACCACGAAAAGTTCTTGTATTTGAAGATAAAATCTTTTTCCTTTGAAGAAGAAAGATCTAGCTGACTGAAATAAGTTCATAAGATGAAAACCAACAAAATTTGATTAGAACCACGAAAAGTTCTTGTATTTTAAGATAAAATCTGACGCTATTAAAGAAAAAACTTCTCGCTCGCTGAAATATGTTCATTTGCTGAAAATCAACAAAACCACGAAAAGTTCTTGTATTTGAAGATAAAATCTTTTTGCTTTGAAGAAGAAAGATCTAGCTGACTGAAATAAGTTCATTGGATGAAAACCAACAAAAATTGACAAGAACCACGAAAAGTTCTTGTATTTTAAGATAAAATCTGACGCTATTAAAGAAAAAACTTCTCCCTCGCTGAAATATGTTCATTTGCTGAAAATCAACAAAACCACGAAAAGTTCTTGTATTTGAAGATAAAATCTTTTTGCTTTGAAGAAGAAAGATCTAGCTGACTGAAATAAGTTCATAAGATGAAAACTAACAAAAATTGACAAGAACCACGAAAAGTTCTTGTATTTTAAGATAAAATCTTACGCTATTGAAGAAAAAACTTCTCCCTCGCTGAAATATGTTCATTTGCTGAAAATCAACAAAACCACGAAAAGTTCTTGTATTTGAAGATAAAATCTTTTTGCTTTGAAGAAGAAAGATCTAGCTGACTGAAATAAGTTCATTTGATGAAAATCAACAAAAATTGACAAGAACCACGAAAAGTTTTTGTATTTTAAGATAAAATCTGACGCTATTAAAGAAAAAACTTCTCCCTCGCTGAAATATGTTCATTTGCTGAAAATCAACAAAACCACGAAAAGTTCTTGTATTTGAAGATAAAATCTTTTTGCTTTGAAGAAGAAAGATCTGGCTGACTGAAATAAGTTCATTGGATGAAAACCAACAAAAATTGACAAGAACCACGAAAAGTTCTTGTATTTTAAGATAAAATCTGACGCTATTAAAGAAAAAACTTCTCCCTCGCTGAAATATGTTAATTTGCTGAAAATCAACAAAACCACGAAAAGTTCTTGTATTTGAAGATAAAATCTTTTTGCTTTGAAGAAGAAAGATCGAGCTGACTGAAATAAGTTCATAAGATGAAAACCAACAAAAATTGACAAGAACCACGAAAAGTTCATGTATTTTAAGATAAAATCTTACGCTTTTAAAGAAAAAACTTCTCGCTCGCTGAAATATGTTCATTTGCTGAAAATCAACAAAACCACGAAAAGTTCTTGTATTTGAAGATAAAATCTTTTTGCTTTGAAGAAGAAAGATCTAGCTGACTGAAATAAGTTCATAAGATGAAAACTAACAAAAATTGACAAGAACCACAAAAAGTTTTTGTATTTTAAGATAAAAGCTGACGCTATTAAAGAAAAAACTTCTCCCTTGCTGAAATATGTTCATTTGCTGAAAATCAACAAAACCACGAAAAGTTCTTGTATTTGAAGATAAAATCTTTTTGCTTTGAAGAAGAAAGATCTGGCTGACTGAAATAAGTTCATTGGATGAAAACCAACAAAAATTGACAAGAACCACGAAAAGTTCTTGTATTTTAAGATAAAATCTGACGCTATTAAAGAAAAAACTTCTCACTCGCTGAAATATGTTCATTTGCTGAAAATCAACAAAACCACGAAAAGTTCTTGTATTTGAAGATAAAATCTTTTTGCTTTGAAGAAGAAAGATCGAGCTGACTGAAATAAGTTCATAAGATGAAAACCAACAAAAATTGACAAGAACCACGAAAAGTTCTTGTATTTTAAGATAAAATCTTACGCTTTTAAAGAAAAAACTTCTCGCTCGCTGAAATATGTTCATTTGCTGAAAATCAACAAAACCACGAAAAGTTCTTGTATTTGAAGATAAAATCTTTTTGCTTTGAAGAAGAAAGATCTAGCTGACTGAAATAAGGTCATAAGATGAAAACGAACAAAATTTGATTAGAACCACGAAAAGTTCTTGTATTTTAAGATAAAATCTGACGCTATTAAAGAAAAAACTTCTCGCTCGCTGAAATATGTTCATTTGCTGAAAATCAACAAAACCACGAAAAGTTCTTGTATTTGAAGATAAAATCTTTTTGCTTTGAAGAAGAAAGATCGAGCTGACTGAAATAAGTTCATAAGATGAAAACTAACAAAAATTGACAAGAACCACGAAAAGTTCTTGTATTTTAAGATAAAATCTGACGCTATTAAAGAAAAAACTTCTAGCTCGCTGTAATATGTTCATTTGCTGAAAATCAACAAAACCACGAAAAGTTCTTGTATTTGAAGATAAAATCTTTTTGCTTTCAAGAAGAAAGATCTTGCTGACTGAAATAAGTTCATTGGATGAAAACCAACAAAAATTGACAAGAACCACGAAAAGTTCTTGTATTTTAAGATAAAATCTGACGCTATTAAAGAAAAAACTTCTCCCTCGCTGAAATATGTTCATTTGCTGAAAATCAACAAAACCACGAAAAGTTCTTGTATTTGAAGATAAAATCTTTTTGCTTTGAAGACGAAAGATCGAGCTGACTGAAATAAGTTCATAAGATGAAAACCAACAAAAATTGACAAGAACCACGAAAAGTTCTTGTATTTTCAGATAAAATCTGACGCTATTAAAGAAAAAACTTCTCCCTCGCTGAAATATGTTCATTTGCTGAAAATCAACAAAACCACGAAAAGTTCTTGTATTTGAAGATAAAATCTTTTTGCTTTGAAGAAGAAAGATCTAGCTCACTGAAATAAGTTCATTTGATGAAAATCAACAAAAATTGACAAGAACCACGAAAAGTTTTTGTATTTTAAGATAAAATCTGACGCTATTAAAGAAAAAACTTCTCGCTCGCTGAAATATGTTCATTTGCTGAAAATCAACAAAACCACGAAAAGTTCTTGTATTTGAAGATAAAATCTTTTTGCTTTGAAGAAGAAAGATCTAGCTGACTGAAATAAGTTCATAAGATGAAAACTAACAAAAATTGACAAGAACCACGAAAAGTTCTTGTATTTTAAGATAAAATCTGACGCTATTAAAGAAAAAACTTCTAGCTCGCTGTAATATGTTCATTTGCTGAAAATCAACAAAACCACGAAAAGTTCTTGTATTTGAAGATAAAATCTTTTTGCTTTCAAGAAGAAAGATCTTGCTGACTGAAATAAGTTCATTGGATGAAAACCAACAAAAATTGACAAGAACCACGAAAAGTTCTTGTATTTTAAGATAAAATCTGACGCTATTAAAGAAAAAACTTCTCCCTCGCTGAAATATGTTCATTTGCTGAAAATCAACAAAACCACGAAAAGTTCTTGTATTTGAAGATAAAATCTTTTTGCTTTGAAGACGAAAGATCGAGCTGACTGAAATAAGTTCATAAGATGAAAACCAACAAAAATTGACAAGAACCACGAAAAATTGTTGTATTTTAAGATAAAATCTGACGCTATTAAAGGAAAAACTTCTCGCTCGCTGAAATATGTTCATTTGCTGAAAATCAACAAAACCACGAAAAGTTCTTGTATTTGAAGATAAAATCTTTTTGCTTTGAAGAAGAAAGATCTCGCTGACTGAAATAAGTTCATTGGATGAAAACTAACAAAAATTGACAAGAACCACGAAAAGTTCTTGTATTTTAAGATAAAATCTTACGCTATTGAAGAAAAAACTTCTCGCTCGCTGAAATATGTTCATTTGCTGAAAATCAACAAAACCACGAAAAGTTCTTGTATTTGAAGATAAAATCTTTTTGCTTTGAAGAAGAAATATCTCGCTGACTGAAATAAGTTCATTGGATGAAAACCAACAAAAATTGACAAGAACCACGAAAAGTTCTTGTATTTTAAGATAAAATCTGACGCTATTAAAGAAAAAACTTCTCCCTCGCTGAAATATGTTCATTTGCTGAAAATCAACAAAACCACGAAAAGTTCTTGTATTTGAAGATAAAATCTTTTTGCTTTGAAGAAGAAAGATCTGGCTGACTGAAATAAGTTCATTGGATGAAAACCAACAAAAATTGACAAGAACCACGAAAAGTTCTTGTATTTTAAGATAAAATCTTACGCTTTTAAAGAAAAAACTTCTCGCTCGCTGAAATATGTTCATTTGCTGAAAATCAACAAAACCACGAAAAGTTCTTGTATTTGAAGATAAAATCTTTTTCCTTTGAAGAAGAAAGATCTAGCTGACTGAAATAAGTTCATAAGATGAAAACCAACAACATTTGATTAGAACCACGAAAAGTTCTTGTATTTTAAGATAAAATCTGACGCTATTAAAGAAAAAACTTCTCGCTCGCTGAAATATGTTCATTTGCTGAAAATCAACAAAACCACGAAAAGTTCTTGTATTTGAAGATAAAATCTTTTTGCTTTGAAGAAGAAAGATCTAGCTGACTGAAATAAGTTCATTGGATGAAAACCAACAAAAATTGACAAGAACCACGAAAAGTTCTTGTATTTTAAGATAAAATCTGACGCTATTAAAGAAAAAACTTCTCCCTCGCTGAAATATGTTCATTTGCTGAAAATCAACAAAACCACGAAAAGTTCTTGGATTTGAAGATAAAATCTTTTTGCTTTGAAGAAGAAAGATCTAGCTGACTGAAATAAGTTCATAAGATGAAAACTAACAAAAATTGACAAGAACCACGAAAAGTTCTTGTATTTTAAGATAAAATCTTACGCTATTGAAGAAAAAACTTCTCCCTCGCTGAAATATGTTCATTTGCTGAAAATCAACAAAACCACGAAAAGTTCTTGTATTTGAAGATAAAATCTTTTTGCTTTGAAGAAGAAAGATCTAGCTGACTGAAATAAGTTCATTTGATGAAAATCAACAAAAATTGACAAGAACCACGAAAAGTTTTTGTATTTTAAGATAAAATCTGACGCTATTAAAGAAAAAACTTCTCCCTCGCTGAAATATGTTCATTTGCTGAAAATCAACAAAACCACGAAAAGTTCTTGTATTTGAAGATAAAATCTTTTTGCTTTGAAGAAGAAAGATCTGGCTGACTGAAATAAGTTCATTGGATGAAAACCAACAAAAATTGACAAGAACCACGAAAAGTTCTTGTATTTTAAGATAAAATCTGACGCTATTAAAGAAAAAACTTCTCCCTCGCTGAAATATGTTAATTTGCTGAAAATCAACAAAACCACGAAAAGTTCTTGTATTTGAAGATAAAATCTTTTTGCTTTGAAGAAGAAAGATCGAGCTGACTGAAATAAGTTCATAAGATGAAAACCAACAAAAATTGACAAGAACCACGAAAAGTTCATGTATTTTAAGATAAAATCTTACGCTTTTAAAGAAAAAACTTCTCGCTCGCTGAAATATGTTCATTTGCTGAAAATCAACAAAACCACGAAAAGTTCTTGTATTTGAAGATAAAATCTTTTTGCTTTGAAGAAGAAAGATCGAGCTGACTGAAATAAGTTCATAAGATGAAAACCAACAAAAATTGACAAGAACCACGAAAAGTTCATGTATTTTAAGATAAAATCTTACGCTTTTAAAGAAAAAACTTCTCGCTCGCTGAAATATGTTCATTTGCTGAAAATCAACAAAACCACGAAAAGTTCTTGTATTTGAAGATAAAATCTTTTTGCTTTGAAGAAGAAAGATCCAGCTGACTGAAATAAGTTCATAAGATGAAAACCAACAAAATTTGATTAGAACCACGAAACGTTCTTGTATTTTAAGATAAAATCTGACGCTATTAAAGAAAAAACTTCTCGCTCGCTGAAATATGTTCATTTGCTGAAAATCAACAAAACCACGAAAAGTTCTTGTATTTGAAGATAAAATCTTTTTGCTTTGAAGAAGAAAGATCTAGCTGACTGAAATAAGTTCATAAGATGAAAACTAACAAAAATTGACAAGAACCACGAAAAGTTTTTGTATTTTAAGATAAAAGCTGACGCTATTAAAGAAAAAACTTCTCCCTCGCTGAAATATGTTCATTTGCTGAAAATCAACAAAACCACGAAAAGTTCTTGTATTTGAAGATAAAATCTTTTTGCTTTGAAGAAGAAAGATCTGGCTGACTGAAATAAGTTCATTGGATGAAAACCAACAAAAATTGACAAGAACCACGAAAAGTTCTTGTATTTTAAGATAAAATCTGACGCTATTAAAGAAAAAACTTCTCCCTCGCTGAAATATGTTCATTTGCTGAAAATCAACAAAACCACGAAAAGTTCTTGTATTTGAAGATAAAATCTTTTTGCTTTGAAGAAGAAAGATCGAGCTGACTGAAATAAGTTCATAAGATGAAAACCAACAAAAATTGACAAGAACCACGAAAAGTTCTTGTATTTTAAGATAAAATCTTACGCTTTTAAAGAAAAAACTTCTCGCTCGCTGAAATATGTTCATTTGCTGAAAATCAACAAAACCACGAAAAGTTCTTGTATTTGAAGATAAAATCTTTTTGCTTTGAAGAAGAAAGATCTAGCTGACTGAAATAAGGTCATAAGATGAAAACGAACAAAATTTGATTAGAACCACGAAAAGTTCTTGTATTTTAAGATAAAATCTGACGCTATTAAAGAAAAAACTTCTCGCTCGCTGAAATATGTTCATTTGCTGAAAATCAACAAAACCACGAAAAGTTCTTGTATTTGAAGATAAAATCTTTTTGCTTTGAAGAAGAAAGATCTTGCTGACTGAAATAAGTTCATAAGATGAAAACTAACAAAAATTGACAAGAACCACGAAAAGTTCTTGTATTTTAAGATAAAATCTGACGCTATTAAAGAAAAAACTTCTAGCTCGCTGTAATATGTTCATTTGCTGAAAATCAACAAAACCACGAAAAGTTCTTGTATTTGAAGATAAAATCTTTTTGCTTTCAAGAAGAAAGATCTTGCTGACTGAAATAAGTTCATTGGATGAAAACCAACAAAAATTGACAAGAACCACGAAAAGTTCTTGTATTTTAAGATAAAATCTGACGCTATTAAAGAAAAAACTTCTCCCTCGCTGAAATATGTTCATTTGCTGAAAATCAACAAAACCACGAAAAGTTCTTGTATTTGAAGATAAAATCTTTTTGCTTTGAAGACGAAAGATCGAGCTGACTGAAATAAGTTCATAAGATGAAAACCAACAAAAATTGACAAGAACCACGAAAAATTGTTGTATTTTAAGATAAAATCTGACGCTATTAAAGGAAAAACTTCTCGCTCGCTGAAATATGTTCATTTGCTGAAAATCAACAAAACCACGAAAAGTTCTTGTATTTGAAGATAAAATCTTTTTGCTTTGAAGAAGAAAGATCTCGCTGACTGAAATAAGTTCATTGGATGAAAACTAACAAAAATTGACAAGAACCACGAAAAGTTCTTGTATTTTAAGATAAAATCTTACGCTATTGAAGAAAAAACTTCTCGCTCGCTGAAATATGTTCATTTGCTGAAAATCAACAAAACCACGAAAAGTTCTTGTATTTGAAGATAAAATCTTTTTGCTTTGAAGAAGAAATATCTCGCTGACTGAAATAAGTTCATTGGATGAAAACCAACAAAAATTGACAAGAACCACGAAAAGTTCTTGTATTTTAAGATAAAATCTGACGCTATTAAAGAAAAAACTTCTCCCTCGCTGAAATATGTTCATTTGCTGAAAATCAACAAAACCACGAAAAGTTCTTGTATTTGAAGATAAAATCTTTTTGCTTTGAAGAAGAAAGATCTAGCTCACTGAAATAAGTTCATTTGATGAAAATCAACAAAAATTGACAAGAACCACGAAAAGTTTTTGTATTTTAAGATAAAATCTGACGCTATTAAAGAAAAAACTTCTCCCTCGCTGAAATATGTTCATTTGCTGAAAATCAACAAAACCACGAAAAGTTCTTGTATTTGAAGATAAAATCTTTTTGCTTTGAAGAAGAAAGATCTGGCTGACTGAAATAAGTTCATTGGATGAAAACCAACAAAAATTGACAAGAACCACGAAAAGTTCTTGTATTTTAAGATAAAATCTGACGCTATTAAAGAAAAAACTTCTCCCTCGCTGAAATATGTTCATTTGCTGAAAATCAACAAAACCACGAAAAGTTCTTGTATTTGAAGATAAAATCTTTTTGCTTTGAAGAAGAAAGATCTGGCTGACTGAAATAAGTTCATTGGATGAAAACCAACAAAAATTGACAAGAACCACGAAAAGTTCTTGTATTTTAAGATAAAATCTTATGCTTTTAAAGAAAAAACTTCTCGCTCGCTGAAATATGTTCATTTGCTGAAAATCAACAAAACCACGAAAAGTTCTTGTATTTGAAGATAAAATCTTTTTCCTTTGAAGAAGAAAGATCTAGCTGACTGAAATAAGTTCATAAGATGAAAACCAACAACATTTGATTAGAACCACGAAAAGTTCTTGTATTTTAAGATAAAATCTGACGCTATTAAAGAAAAAACTTCTCGCTCGCTGAAATATGTTCATTTGCTGAAAATCAACAAAACCACGAAAAGTTCTTGTATTTGAAGATAAAATCTTTTTGCTTTGAAGAAGAAAGATCTAGCTGACTGAAATAAGTTCATTGGATGAAAACCAACAAAAATTGACAAGAACCACGAAAAGTTCTTGTATTTTAAGATAAAATCTGACGCTATTAAAGAAAAAACTTCTCCCTCGCTGAAATATGTTCATTTGCTGAAAATCAACAAAACCACGAAAAGTTCTTGTATTTGAAGATAAAATCTTTTTGCTTTGAAGAAGAAAGATCTAGCTGACTGAAATAAGTTCATAAGATGAAAACTAACAAAAATTGACAAGAACCACGAAAAGTTCTTGTATTTTAAGATAAAATCTTACGCTATTGAAGAAAAAACTTCTCCCTCGCTGAAATATGTTCATTTGCTGAAAATCAACAAAACCACGAAAAGTTCTTGTATTTGAAGATAAAATCTTTTTGCTTTGAAGAAGAAAGATCTAGCTGACTGAAATAAGTTCATTTGATGAAAATCAACAAAAATTGACAAGAACCACGAAAAGTTTTTGTATTTTAAGATAAAATCTGACGCTATTAAAGAAAAAACTTCTCCCTCGCTGAAATATGTTCATTTGCTGAAAATCAACAAAACCACGAAAAGTTCTTGTATTTGAAGATAAAATCTTTTTGCTTTGAAGAAGAAAGATCTAGCTGACTGAAATAAGTTCATTGGATGAAAACCAACAAAAATTGACAAGAACCACGAAAAGTTCTTCTATTTTAAGATAAAATCTGACGCTTTTAAAGAAAAAACTTCTCGCTCGCTGAAATATGTTCATTTGCTGAAAATCAACAAAACCACGAAAAGTTCTTGTATTTGAAGATAAAATCTTTTTGCTTTGAAGAAGAAAGATCCAGCTGACTGAAATAAGTTCATAAGATGAAAACCAACAAAATTTGATTAGAACCACGAAACGTTCTTGTATTTTAAGATAAAATCTGACGCTATTAAAGAAAAAACTTCTCGCTCGCTGAAATATGTTCATTTGCTGAAAATCAACAAAACCACGAAAAGTTCTTGTATTTGAAGATAAAATCTTTTTGCTTTGAAGAAGAAAGATCTAGCTGACTGAAATAAGTTCATAAGATGAAAACTAACAAAAATTGACAAGAACCACGAATAGTTTTTGTATTTTAAGATAAAAGCTGACGCTTTTAAAGAAAAAACTTCTCCCCCGCTGAAATATGTTCATTTGCTGAAAATCAACAAAACCACGAAAAGTTCTTGTATTTGAAGATAAAATCTTTTTGCTTTGAAGAAGAAAGATCTGGCTGACTGAAATAAGTTCATTGGATGAAAACCAACAAAAATTGACAAGAACCACGAAAAGTTCTTGTATTTTAAGATAAAATCTGACGCTATTAAAGAAAAAACTTCTCCCTCGCTGAAATATGTTCATTTGCTGAAAATCAACAAAACCACGAAAAGTTCTTGTATTTGAAGATAAAATCTTTTTGCTTTGAAGAAGAAAGATCGAGCTGACTGAAATAAGTTCATAAGATGAAAACCAACAAAAATTGACAAGAACCACGAAAAGTTCTTGTATTTTAAGATAAAATCTTACGCTTTTAAAGAAAAAACTTCTCGCTCGCTGAAATATGTTCATTTGCTGAAAATCAACAAAACCACGAAAAGTTCTTGTATTTGAAGATAAAATCTTTTTGCTTTGAAGAAGAAAGATCTAGCTGACTGAAATAAGTTCATAAGATGAAAACCAACAAAATTTGATTGGAACCACGAAAAGTTCTTGTATTTTAAGATAAAATCTGACGCTATTAAAGAAAAAACTTCTCGCTCGCTGAAATATGTTCATTTGCTGAAAATCAACAAAACCACGAAAAGTTCTTGTATTTGAAGATAAAATCTTTTTGCTTTGAAGAAGAAAGATCTAGCTCACTGAAATAAGTTCATTTGATGAAAATCAACAAAAATTGACAAGAACCACGAAAAGTTTTTGTATTTTAAGATAAAATCTGACGCTATTAAAGAAAAAACTTCTCCCTCGCTGAAATATGTTCATTTGCTGAAAATCAACAAAACCACGAAAAGTTCTTGTATTTGAAGATAAAATCTTTTTGCTTTGAAGAAGAAAGATCTGGCTGACTGAAATAAGTTCATTGGATGAAAACCAACAAAAATTGACAAGAACCACGAAAAGTTCTTGTATTTTAAGATAAAATCTGACGTTATTAAAGAAAAAACTTCTCCCTCGCTGAAATATGTTCATTTGCTGAAAATCAACAAAACCACGAAAAGTTCTTGTATTTGAAGATAAAATCTTTTTGCTTTGAAGAAGAAAGATCTGGCTGACTGAAATAAGTTCATTGGATGAAAACCAACAAAAATTGACAAGAACCACGAAAAGTTCTTGTATTTTAAGATAAAATCTTACGCTTTTAAAGAAAAAACTTCTCCCTCGCTGAAATATGTTCATTTGCTGAAAATCAACAAAACCACGAAAAGTTCTTGTATTTGAAGATAAAATCTTTTTGCTTTGA
Organism: Heptranchias perlo; assembly: GCF_035084215.1. Classification (NCBI taxonomy): domain Eukaryota; kingdom Metazoa; phylum Chordata; class Chondrichthyes; order Hexanchiformes; family Hexanchidae; genus Heptranchias; species Heptranchias perlo. Next base: position 2,187,211 of record NW_027139793.1, on the reverse strand, counting down.
AGAAGAAAGATCTAGCTGACTGAAATAAGTTCATAAGATGAAAACTAACAAAAATTGACAAGAACCACGAATAGTTTTTGTATTTTAAGATAAAAGCTGACGCTATTAAAGAAAAAACTTCTCCCCCGCTGAAATATGTTCATTTGCTGAAAATCAACAAAACCACGAAAAGTTCTTGTATTTGAAGATAAAATCTTTTTGCTTTGAAGAAGAAAGATCTGGCTGACTGAAATAAGTTCATTGGATGAAAACCAACAAAAATTGACAAGAACCACGAAAAGTTCTTGTATTTTAAGATAAAATCTGACGCTATTAAAGAAAAAACTTCTCCCTCGCTGAAATATGTTCATTTGCTGAAAATCAACAAAACCACGAAAAGTTCTTGTATTTGAAGATAAAATCTTTTTGCTTTGAAGAAGAAAGATCGAGCTGACTGAAATAAGTTCATAAGATGAAAACCAACAAAAATTGACAAGAACCACGAAAAGTTCTTGTATTTTAAGATAAAATCTTACGCTTTTAAAGAAAAAACTTCTCGCTCGCTGAAATATGTTCATTTGCTGAAAATCAACAAAACCACGAAAAGTTCTTGTATTTGAAGATAAAATCTTTTTGCTTTGAAGAAGAAAGATCTAGCTGACTGAAATAAGTTCATAAGATGAAAACCAACAAAATTTGATTGGAACCACGAAAAGTTCTTGTATTTTAAGATAAAATCTGACGCTATTAAAGAAAAAACTTCTCGCTCGCTGAAATATGTTCATTTGCTGAAAATCAACAAAACCACGAAAAGTTCTTGTATTTGAAGATAAAATCTTTTTGCTTTGAAGAAGAAAGATCTAGCTGACTGAAATAAGTTCATAAGATGAAAACTAACAAAAATTGACAAGAACCACGAAAAGTTCTTGTATTTTAAGATAAAATCTGACGCTATTAAAGAAAAAACTTCTTGCTCGCTGTAATATGTTCATTTGCTGAAAATCAACAAAACCACGAAAAGTTCTTGTATTTGAAGATAAAATCTTTTTGCTTTCAAGAAGAAAGATCTTGCTGACTGAAATAAGTTCATTGGATGAAAACCAACAAAAATTGACAAGAACCACGAAAAGTTCTTGTATTTTAAGATAAAATCTGACGCTATTAAAGAAAAAACTTCTCCCTCGCTGAAATATGTTCATTTGCTGAAAATCAACAAAACCACGAAAAGTTCTTGTATTTGAAGATAAAATCTTTTTGCTTTGAAGACGAAAGATCGAGCTGACTGAAATAAGTTCATAAGATGAAAACCAACAAAAATTGACAAGAACCACGAAAAATTGTTGTATTTTAAGATAAAATCTGACGCTATTAAAGGAAAAACTTCTCGCTCGCTGAAATATGTTCATTTGCTGAAAATCAACAAAACCACGAAAAGTTCTTGTATTTGAAGATAAAATCTTTTTGCTTTGAAGAAGAAAGATCTGGCTGACTGAAATAAGTTCATTGGATGAAAACTAACAAAAATTGACAAGAACCATGAAAAGTTCTTGTATTTTAAGATAAAATCTTACGCTATTGAAGAAAAAACTTCTCGCTCGCTGAAATATGTTCATTTGCTGAAAATCAACAAAATCACGAAAAGTTCTTGTATTTGAAGATAAAATCTTTTTGCTTTGAAGAAGAAATATCTCGCTGACTGAAATAAGTTCATTGGATGAAAACCAACAAAAATTGACAAGAACCACGAAAAGTTCTTGTATTTTAAGATAAAATCTGACGCTATTAAAGAAAAAACTTCTCCCTCGCTGAAATATGTTCATTTGCTGAAAATCAACAAAACCACGAAAAGTTCTTGTATTTGAAGATAAAATCTTTTTGCTTTGAAGAAGAAAGATCTAGCTCACTGAAATAAGTTCATTTGATGAAAATCAACAAAAATTGACAAGAACCACGAAAAGTTTTTGTATTTTAAGATAAAATCTGACGCTATTAAAGAAAAAACTTCTCCCTCGCTGAAATATGTTCATTTGCTGAAAATCAACAAAACCACGAAAAGTTCTTGTATTTGAAGATAAAATCTTTTTGCTTTGAAGAAGAAAGATCTGGCTGACTGAAATAAGTTCATTGGATGAAAACCAACAAAAATTGACAAGAACCACGAAAAGTTCTTGTATTTTAAGATAAAATCTGACGCTATTAAAGAAAAAACTTCTCCCTCGCTGAAATATGTTCATTTGCTGAAAATCAACAAAACCACGAAAAGTTCTTGTATTTAAGATAAAATCTTTTTGCTTTGAAGAAGAAAGATCTGGCTGACTGAAATAAGTTCATTGGATGAAAACCAACAAAAATTGACAAGAACCACGAAAAGTTCTTGTATTTTAAGATAAAATCTTACGCTTTTAAAGAAAAAACTTCTCGCTCGCTGAAATATGTTCATTTGCTGAAAATCAACAAAACCACGAAAAGTTCTTGTATTTGAAGATAAAATCTTTTTGCTTTGAAGAAGAAAGATCTAGCTGACTGAAATAAGTTCATAAGATGAAAACCAACAAAATTTGATTAGAACCACGAAAAGTTCTTGTATTTTAAGATAAAATCTGACGCTATTAAAGAAAAAACTTCTCGCTCGCTGAAATATGTTCATTTGCTGAAAATCAACAAAACCACGAAAAGTTCTTGTATTTGAAGATAAAATCTATTTGCTTTGAAGAAGAAAGATCTAGCTGACTGAAATAAGTTCATTGGATGAAAACCAACAAAAATTGACAAGAACCACGAAAAGTTCTTGTATTTTAAGATAAAATCTGACGCTATTAAAGAAAAAACTTCTCCCTCGCTGAAATATGTTCATTTGCTGAAAATCAACAAAACCACGAAAAGTTCTTGTGTTTGAAGATAAAATCTTTTTGCTTTGAAGAAGAAAGATCTAGCTGACTGAAATAAGTTCATAAGATGAAAACTAACAAAAATTGACAAGAACCACGAAAAGTTCTTGTATTTTAAGATAAAATCTGACGCTATTAAAGAAAAAACTTCTCCCTCGCTGAAATATGTTCATTTGCTGAAAATCAACAAAACCACGAAAAGTTCTTGTATTTGAAGATAAAATCTTTTTGCTTTGAAGAAGAAAGATCCAGCTGACTGAAATAAGTTCATTTGATGAAAATCAACAAAAATTGACAAAAACCACGAAAAGTTTTTGTATTTTAAGATATAATCTGACGCTATTAAAGAAAAAACTTCTCCCTCGCTGAAATATGTTCATTTGCTGAAAATCAACAAAACCACGAAAAGTTCTTGTATTTGAAGATAAAATCTTTTTGCTTTGAAGAAGAAAGATCTGGCTGACTGAAATAAGTTCATTGGATGAAAAACAACAAAAATTGACAAGAACCACGAAAAGTTCTTGTATTTTAAGATAAAATCTGACGCTATTAAAGAAAAAACTTCTCCCTCGCTGAAATATGTTCATTTGCTGAAAATCAACAAAACCACGAAAAGTTCTTGTATTTGAAGATAAAATATTTTTGCTTTGAAGAAGAAAGATCGAGCTGACTGAAATAAGTGCATCAGATGAAAACCAACAAAAATTGACAAGAACCACGAAAAGTTCTTGTATTTTAAGATAAAATCTGACGCTTTTAAAGAAAAAACTTCTCGCTCGCTGAAATATGTTCATTTGCTGAAAATCAACAAAACCACGAAAAGTTCTTGTATTTGAAGATAAAATCTTTTTGCTTTGAAGAAGAAAGATCCAGCTGACTGAAATAAGTTCATAAGATGAAAACTAACAAAAATTGACAAGAACCACGAAAAGTTCTTGTATTTTAAGATAAAATCTTACGCTATTGAAGAAAAAACTTCTAGCTCGCTGAAATATGTTCATTTGCTGAAAATCAACAAAACCACGAAAAGTTCTTGTATTTGAAGATAAAATCTTTTTGCTTTGAAGAAGAAAGATCTGGCTGACTGAAATAAGTTCATTGGATGAAAAACAACAAAAATTGACAAGAACCACGAAAAGTTCTTGTATTTTAAGATAAAATCTGACGCTATTAAAGAAAAAACTTCTCCCTCGCTGAAATATGTTCATTTGCTGAAAATCAACAAAACCACGAAAAGTTCTTGTATTTGAAGATAAAATATTTTTGCTTTGAAGAAGAAAGATCCAGCTGACTGAAATAAGTTCATAAGATGAAAACTAACAAAAATTGACAAGAACCACGAAAAGTTCTTGTATTTTAAGATAAAATCTTACGCTATTGAAGAAAAAACTTCTAGCTCGCTGAAATATGTTCATTTGCTGAAAATCAACAAAACCACGAAAAGTTCTTGTATTTGAAGATAAAATCTTTTTGCTTTGAAGAAGAAAGATCGAGCTCACTGAAATAAGTTCATTTGATGAAAATCAACAAAAATTGACAAGAACCACGAAAAGTTTTTGTATTTTAAGATAAAATCTGACGCTATTAAAGAAAAAATTTCTCCCTCGCTGAAATATGTTCATTTGCTGAAAATCAACAAAACCACGAAAAGTTCTTGTATTTGAAGATAAAATCTTTTTGCTTTGAAGAAGAAAGATCTGGCTGACTGAAATAAGTTCATTGGATGAAAACCAACAAAAATTGACAAGAACCACGAAAAGTTCTTGTATTTTAAGATAAAATCTGACGCTATTAAAGAAAAAACTTCTCCCTCGCTGAAATATGTTCATTTGCTGAAAATCAACAAAACCACGAAAAGTTCTTGTATTTGAAGATAAAATCTTTTTGCTTTGAAGAAGAAAGATCTGGCTGACTGAAATATGTTCATTGGATGAAAACCAACAAAAATTGACAAGAACCACGAAAAGTTCTTGTATTTTAAGATAAAATCTTACGCTTTTAAAGAAAAAACTTCTCGCTCGCTGAAATATGTTCATTTGCTGAAAATCAACAAAACCACGAAAAGTTCTTGTATTTGAAGATAAAATCTTTTTCCTTTGAAGAAGAAAGATCTAGCTGACTGAAATAAGTTCATAAGATGAAAACCAACAAAATTTGATTAGAACCACGAAAAGTTCTTGTATTTTAAGATAAAATCTGACGCTATTAAAGAAAAAACTTCTCACTCGCTGAAATATGTTCATTTGCTGAAAATCAACAAAACCACGAAAAGTTCTTGTATTTGAAGATAAAATCTTTTTGCTTTGAAGAAGAAAGATCTAGCTGACTGAAATAAGTTCATTGGATGAAAACCAACAAAAATTGACAAGAACCACGAAAAGTTCTTGTATTTTAAGATAAAATCTGACGCTATTAAAGAAAAAACTTCTCCCTCGCTGAAATATGTTCATTTGCTGAAAATCAACAAAACCACGAAAAGTTCTTGTGTTTGAAGATAAAATCTTTTTGCTTTGAAGAAGAAAGATCTAGCTGACTGAAATAAGTTCATAAGATGAAAACTAACAAAAATTGACAAGAACCACGAAAAGTTCTTGTATTTTAAGATAAAACCTTACGCTATTGAAGAAAAACTTCTAGCTCGCTGAAATATGTTCATTTGCTGAAAATCAACAAAACCACGAAAAGTTCTTGTATTTGAAGATAAAATCTTTTTGCTTTCAAGAAGAAAGATCTAGCTGACTGAAATAAGTTCATTTGATGAAAACGAACAAAAATTGACAAGAACCACGAAAAGTTTTTGTATTTTAACATAAAATCTGACGCTATTAAAGAAAAAACTTCTCCCTCGCTGAAATATGTTCATTTGCTGAAAATCAACAAAACCACGAAAAGTTCTTGTATTTGAAGATAAAATCTTTTTGCTTTGAAGAAGAAAGATCTGGCTGACTGAAATAAGTTCATTGGATGAAAACCAACAAAAATTGACAAGAACCACGAAAAGTTCTAGTATTTTAAGATAAAATCTGACGCTATTAAAGAAAAAAGTTCTCCCTCGCTGAAATATGTTCATTTGCTGAAAATCAACAAAACCACGAAAAGTTCTTGTATTTGAAGATAAAATCTTTTTGCTTTGAAGAAGAAAGATCTGGCTGACTGAAATATGTTCATTGGATGAAAAACAACAAAAATTGACAAGAACCACGAAAAGTTCTTGTATTTTAAGATAAAATCTGACGCTATTAAAGAAAAAACTTCTCCCTCGCTGAAATATGTTCATTTGCTGAAAATCAACAAAACCACGAAAAGTTCTTGTATTTGAAGATAAAATATTTTTGCTTTGAAGAAGAAAGATCGAGCTGACTGAAATAAGTGCATCAGATGAAAACCAACAAAAATTGACAAGAACCACGAAAAGTTCTTGTATTTTAAGATAAAATCTGACGCTTTTAAAGAAAAAACTTCTCGCTCGCTGAAATATGTTCATTTGCTGAAAATCAACAAAACCACGAAAAGTTCTTGTATTTGAAGATAAAATCTTTTTGCTTTGAAGAAGAAAGATCCAGCTGACTGAAATAAGTTCATAAGATGAAAACTAACAAAAATTGACAAGAACCACGAAAAGTTCTTGTATTTTAAGATAAAATCTTACGCTATTGAAGAAAAAACTTCTAGCTCGCTGAAATATGTTCATTTGCTGAAAATCAACAAAACCACGAAAAGTTCTTGTATTTGAAGATAAAATCTTTTTGCTTTCAAGAAGAAAGATCAAGCTGACTGAAATACGTTCATTGGATGAAAACCAACAAAAATTGACAAGAACCACGAGAAGTTCTTGTATTTTAAGATAAAATCTGACGCTATTAATGAAAAAACTTCTCCCTCGCTGAAATATGTTCATTTGCTGAAAATCAACAAAACCACAAAAAGTTCTTGTATTTGAAGATAAAATCTTTTTGCTTTGAAGAAGAAAGATCTAGCTGACTGAAATAAGTTAATGGGATGAAAACCAACAAAAATTGACAAGAACCACGAAAAGTTTTTGTATTTTAAGATATAATCTGACGCTATTAAAGAAAAAACTTCTCCCTCGCTGAAATATGTTCATTTGCTGAAAATCAACAAAACCACGAAAAGTTCTTGTATTTGAAGATAAAATCTTTTTGCTTTGAAGAAGAAAGATCTGGCTGACTGAAATAAGTTCATTGGATGAAAAACAACAAAAATTGACAAGAACCACGAAAAGTTCTTGTATTTTAAGATAAAATCTGACGCTATTAAAGAAAAAACTTCTCCCTCACTGAAATATGTTCATTTGCTGAAAATCAACAAAACCACGAAAAGTTCTTGTATTTGAATATAAAATCTTTTTGCTTTGAAGAAGAAAGATCTAGCTGACTGAAATAAGTTCATTGGATGAAAACCAACAAAAATTGACAAGAACCACGAAAAGTTCTTGTATTTGAAGAAAAATCTTTTGCTTTGAAGAAGAAAGATCTAGCTGACTGAAATAAGTTCATAAGATGAAAATTAACAAAAATTGACAAGAACAACGAAAAGTTCTTGTATTTTAAGATAAAATCTGACGCGATTAAAGAAAAAACTTGTCGCTCGCTGAAATATGTTCATTTGCTGAAAATCAACAAAACCACGAAAAGTTCTTGTATTTGAAGATAAAATCTTTTTGCTTTGAAGAAGAAAGATCGAGCTGACCGAAGTAAGTTTATGGGATGAAAACCAACAAAAATTGACAAGAACCACGAAAGGTTCTTGTATTTTAAGATAAAATCTGACGCGATTAAAGAAAAAACTTCTCCCTCGCTGAAATATGTTCATTTGCTGAAAATCAACAAAACAACGAAAAGTTCTTGTATTTGAAGATAAAATCTTTTTGCTTTGAAGAAGAAAGATCTAGCTGACTGAAATAAGTTCATAAGATGAAAACCAACAAAAATTGACAAGAACCACGAAAAATGCTTGTATTTTAAGATAAAATCTGACGCTATTAAAGAAAAAATTTCTCGCTCGCTGAAATATGTTCATTTGCTGAAAATCAACAAAACCACGAAAAGTTCTTGTATTTGAAGATAAAATCTTTTTGCTTTGAAGAAGAAAGATCTAGCTGACTGAAATAAGTTCATAAGATGAAAACTAACAAAAATTGACAAGAACCACGAAAAGTTCTTGTATTTTAAGATAAAATCTTACGCTATTAAAGAAAAAACTTCAAGCTCGCTGAAATATGTTCATTTGCTGAAAATCAACAAAACCACGAAAAGTTCTTGTATTTGAATTAAAATCTTTTTGCTTTGAAGAAGAAATATCTAGCTGACTGAAATAAGTTCATGTGATGAAAATCAACAAAAATTAACAAGAACCACGAAAAGTTTTTGTATTTTAAGATAAAATCTGACGCTATTAAAGAAAAAACTTCTCCCTCGCTGAAATATGTTCATTTGCTGAAAATCAACAAAACCACGAAAAGTTCTTGTATTTGAAGATAAAATCTTTTTGCTTTGAAGAAGAAAGATCTGGCTGACTGAAATAAGTTCATTGGATGAAAAACAACAAAAATTAACAAGAACCACGAAAAGTTCTTGTATTTGAAGATAAAATCTGACGCTATTAAAGAAAAAACTTCTCCCTCGCTGAAATATGTTCATTTGCTGAAAATCAACAAAACCACGAAAAGTTCTTGTATTTGAAGATAAAATCTATTTGCTTTGAAGAAGAAAGATCTAGCTGACTGAAATAAGTTCATTGGATGAAAACCAACAAAAATTGACAAGAACCACGAACAGATCTTGCATTTTAAGATAAAATCTGACGCTATTAAAGAAAAAACTTCTCCCTCGCTGAAATATGTTCATTTGCTGAAAATCAACAAAACCACGAAAAGTTCTTGTATTTGAAGATAAAATCTTTTTGCTTTGAAGAAGAAAGATCCAGCTGACTGAAATAAGTTCATAAGATGAAAACTAACAAAAATTGACAAGAACCACGAAAAGTTCTTGTATTTTAAGATAAAATCTTACGCTATTGAAGAAAAAACTTCTAGCTCGCTGAAATATGTTCATTTGCTGAAAATCAACAAAACCACGAAAAGTTCTTGTATTTGAAGATTAAATCTTTTTGCTTTGAAGAAGAAAGATCTAGCTGACTGAAATAAGTTCATTGGATGAAAACCAACAAAAATTGACAAGAACCACGAAAAGTTCTTGTATTTTAAGATAAAATCTGACGCTATTAAAGAAAAAACTTCTCCCTCGCTGAAATATGTTCATTTGCTGAAAATCAACAAAACCACGAAAAGTTCTTGTATTTGAAGATAAAATCTTTTTGCTTTGAAGAAGAAAGATCGAGCTGACTGAAATAAGTTCATTTGATGAAAATCAACAAAAATTGACAAGAACCACGAAAATTTTTTGTATTTTAAGATAAAATCTGACGCTATTAAAGAAAAAACTTCTCCCTCGCTGAAATATGTTCATTTGCTGAAAATCAACAAAACCACGAAAAGTTCTTGTATTTGAAGATAAAATCTTTTTGCTTTGAAGAAGAAAGATCTACCTGACTGAAATAAGTTCATTGGATGAAAACCAACAAAAATTGACAAGAACCACGAAAAGTTCTTGTATTTTAAGATAAAATCTGACGCTATTAAAGAAAAAACTTCTCCCTCGCTGAAATATGTTCATTTGCTGAAAATCAACAAAAACACGAAAAGTTCTTGTATTTGAAGATAAAATCTTTTTGCTTTGAAGAAGAAAGATCTGGCTGACTGAAATAAGTTCATTGGATGAAAACCAACAAAAATTGACAAGAACCACGAAAAGTTCTTGTATTTTAAGATAAAATCTTACGCTTTTAAAGAAAAAACTTCTCGCTCGCTGAAATATGTTCATTTGCTGAAAATCAACAAAACGACGAAAAGTTCTTGTATTTGAAGATAAAATCTTTTTGCTTTGAAGAAGAAAGATCTAGCTGACTGAAATAAGTTCATAAGATGAAAACCAACAAAATTTGATTAGAACGACGAAAAGTTCTTGTATTTTAAGATAAAATCTGACGCTATTAAAGAAAAAACTTCAAGCTCGCTGAAATATGTTCATTTGCTGAAAATCAACAAAACCACGAAAAGTTCTTGTATTTGAAGATAAAATCTTTTTGCTTTGAAGAAGAAAGATCTAGCTGACTGAAATAAGTTCATTGGATGAAAACCAACAAAAATTGACAAGAATCACGAAAAGTTCTTGTATTTTAAGATAAAATCTGACGCTATTAAAGAAAAAACTTCTCCCTCGCTGAAATATGTTCATTTGCTGAAAATCAATAAAACCACGAAAAGTTCTTGTATTTGAAGATAAAATCTTTTTGCTTTGAAGAAGAAAGATCTAGCTGACTGAAATAAGTTCATAAGATGAAAACTAACAAAAATTGACAAGAACCACGAAAAGTTCTTTTATTTTAAGATAAAATCTGACGCTATTAAAGAAAAAACTTCTAGCTCGCTGAAATATGTTCATTTGCTGAAAATCAACAAAACCACGAAAAGTTCTTGTATTTGAAGATAAAATCTTTTTGCTTTCAAGAAGAAAGATCTTGCTGACCGAAATAAGTTCATTGGATGAAAACCAACAAAAATTGACAAGAACCACGAAAAATTGTTGTATTTTAAGATAAAATCTGACGCTATTAAAGAAAAAACTTCTCCCTCGCTGAAATATGTTCATTTGCTGAAAATCAACGAAACCACGAAAAGTTCTTGTATTTGAAGATAAAATCTTTTTGCTTTCAAGAAGAAAGATCTTGCTGACCGAAATAAGTTCATTGGATGAAACCAACAAAAATTGACAAGAACCACGAAAAATTGTTGTATTTTAAGATAAAATCTGACGCTATTAAAGAAAAAACTTCTCCCTCGCTGAAATATGTTCATTTGCTGAAAATCAACAAAACCACGAAAAGTTCTTGTATTTGAAGATAAAATCTTTTTGCTTTGAAGAAGAAAGATCTAGCTGACTGAAATAAGTTCATTGGATGAAAACCAACAAAAATTGACAAGAACAACGAAAGGTTCTTGTATTTTAAGATAAAATCTGACGCGATTAAAGAAAAAACTTGTCGCTCGCTGAAATATGTTCATTTGCTGAAAATCAACAAAACCACGAAAAGTTCTTGTATTTGAAGATAAAATCTTTTTGCTTTGAAGAAGAAAGATCGAGCTGACCGAAGTAAGTTTATGGGATGAAAACCAACAAAAATTGACAAGAACCACGAAAGGTTCTTGTATTTTAAGATAAAATCTGACGCGATTAAAGAAAAAACTTCTCCCTCGCTGAAATATGTTCATTTGCTGAAAATCAACAAAACAACGAAAAGTTCTTGTATTTGAAGATAAAATCTTTTTGCTTTGAAGAAGAAATATCTAGCTGACTGAAATAAGTTCATGTGATGAAAATCAACAAAAATTAACAAGAACCACGAAAAGTTTTTGTATTTTAAGATAAAATCTGACGCTATTAAAGAAAAAACTTCTCCCTCGCTGAAATATGTTCATTTGCTGAAAATCAACAAAACCACGAAAAGTTCTTGTATTTGAAGATAAAATCTTTTTGCTTTGAAGAAGAAAGATCTGGCTGACTGAAATAAGTTCATTGGATGAAAAACAACAAAAATTAACAAGAACCACGAAAAGTTCTTGTATTTGAAGATAAAATCTGACGCTATTAAAGAAAAAACTTCTCCCTCGCTGAAATATGTTCATTTGCTGAAAATCAACAAAACCACGAAAAGTTCTTGTATTTGAAGATAAAATCTATTTGCTTTGAAGAAGAAAGATCGAGCTGACTGAAATAAGTTCATTGGATGAAAACCAACAAAAATTGACAAGAACCACGAACAGATCTTGCATTTTAAGATAAAATCTGACGCTATTAAAGAAAAAACTTCTCCCTCGCTGAAATATGTTCATTTGCTGAAAATCAACAAAACCACGAAAAGTTCTTGTATTTGAAGATAAAATCTTTTTGCTTTGAAGAAGAAAGATCCAGCTGACTGAAATAAGTTCATAAGATGAAAACTAACAAAAATTGACAAGAACCACGAAAAGTTCTTGTATTTTAAGATAAAATCTTACGCTATTGAAGAAAAAACTTCTAGCTCGCTGAAATATGTTCATTTGCTGAAAATCAACAAAACCACGAAAAGTTCTTGTATTTGAAGATAAAATCTTTTTGCTTTGAAGAAGAAAGATCTAGCTGACTGAAATAAGTTCATTGGATGAAAACCAACAAAAATTGACAAGAACCACGAAAAGTTCTTGTATTTTAAGATAAAATCTGACGCTATTAAAGAAAAAACTTCTCCCTCGCTGAAATATGTTCATTTGCTGAAAATCAACAAAACCACGAAAAGTTCTTGTATTTGAAGATAAAATCTTTTTGCTTTGAAGAAGAAAGATCGAGCTGACTGAAATAAGTTCATTTGATGAAAATCAACAAAAATTGACAAGAACCACGAAAATTTTTTGTATTTTAAGATAAAATCTGACGCTATTAAAGAAAAAACTTCTCCCTCGCTGAAATATGTTCATTTGCTGAAAATCAACAAAACCACGAAAAGTTCTTGTATTTGAAGATAAAATCTTTTTGCTTTGAAGAAGAAAGATCTAGCTGACTGAAATAAGTTCATTGGATGAAAACCAACAAAAATTGACAAGAACCACGAAAAGTTCTTGTATTTTAAGATAAAATCTGACGCTATTAAAGAAAAAACTTCTCCCTCGCTGAAATATGTTCATTTGCTGAAAATCAACAAAACCACGAAAAGTTCTTGTATTTGAAGATAAAATCTTTTTGCTTTGAAGAAGAAAGATCTAGCTGACTGAAATAAGTTCATAAGATGAAAACTAACAAAAATTGACAAGAACCACGAAAAGTTCTTTTATTTTAAGATAAAATCTGACGCTATTAAAGAAAAAACTTCTAGCTCGCTGAAATATGTTCATTTGCTGAAAATCAACAAAACCACGAAAAGTTCTTGTATTTGAAGATAAAATCTTTTTGCTTTCAAGAAGAAAGATCTTGCTGACCGAAATAAGTTCATTGGATGAAAACCAACAAAAATTGACAAGAACCACGAAAAATTGTTGTATTTTAAGATAAAATCTGACGCTATTAAAGAAAAAACTTCTCGCTCGCTGAAATATGTTCATTTGCTGAAAATCAACGAAACCACGAAAAGTTCTTGTATTTGAAGATAAAATCTTTTTGCTTTCAAGAAGAAAGATCTTGCTGACCGAAATAAGTTCATTGGATGAAACCAACAAAAATTGACAAGAACCACGAAAAATTGTTGTATTTTAAGATAAAATCTGACGCTATTAAAGAAAAAACTTCTCCCTCGCTGAAATATGTTCATTTGCTGAAAATCAACAAAACCACGAAAAGTTCTTGTATTTGAAGATAAAATCTTTTTGCTTTGAAGAAGAAAGATCTAGCTGACTGAAATAAGTTCATTGGATGAAAACCAACAAAAATTGACAAGAACAACGAAAGGTTCTTGTATTTTAAGATAAAATCTGACGCGATTAAAGAAAAAACTTGTCGCTCGCTGAAATATGTTCATTTGCTGAAAATCAACAAAACCACGAAAAGTTCTTGTATTTGAAGATAAAATCTTTTTGCTTTGAAGAAGAAAGATCGAGCTGACCGAAGTAAGTTTATGGGATGAAAACCAACAAAAATTGACAAGAACCACGAAAGGTTCTTGTATTTTAAGATAAAATCTGACGCGATTAAAGAAAAAACTTCTCCCTCGCTGAAATATGTTCATTTGCTGAAAATCAACAAAACAACGAAAAGTTCTTGTATTTGAAGATAAAATCTTTTTGCTTTGAAGAAGAAAGATCTAGCTGACTGAAATAAGTTCATAAGATGAAAACCAACAAAAATTGACAAGAACCACGAAAAGTTCTTGTATTTTAAGATAAAATCTTACGCTATTGAAGAAAAAACTTCTAGCTCGCTGAAATATGTTCATTTGCTGAAAATCAACAAAACCACGAAAAGTTCTTGTATTTGAAGATAAAATATTTTTGCTTTGAAGAAGAAAGATCGAGCTGACTGAAATAAGTGCATCAGATGAAAACCAACAAAAATTGACAAGAACCACGAAAAGTTCTTGTATTTTAAGATAAAATCTGACGCTTTTAAAGAAAAAACTTCTCGCTCGCTGAAATATGTTCATTTGCTGAAAATCAACAAAACCACGAAAAGTTCTTGTATTTGAAGATAAAATCTTTTTGCTTTGAAGAAGAAAGATCCAGCTGACTGAAATAAGTTCATAAGATGAAAACTAACAAAAATTGACAAGAACCACGAAAAGTTCTTGTATTTTAAGATAAAATCTTACGCTATTAAAGAAAAAACTTCAAGCTCGCTGAAATATGTTCATTTGCTGAAAATCAACAAAACCACGAAAAGTTCTTGTATTTGAATTAAAATCTTTTTGCTTTGAAGAAGAAATATCTAGCTGACTGAAATAAGTTCATGTGATGAAAATCAACAAAAATTAACAAGAACCACGAAAAGTTTTTGTATTTTAAGATAAAATCTGACGCTATTAAAGAAAAAACTTCTCCCTCGCTGAAATATGTTCATTTGCTGAAAATCAACAAAACCACGAAAAGTTCTTGTATTTGAAGATAAAATCTTTTTGCTTTGAAGAAGAAAGATCTGGCTGACTGAAATAAGTTCATTGGATGAAAAACAACAAAAATTAACAAGAACCACGAAAAGTTCTTGTATTTGAAGATAAAATCTGACGCTATTAAAGAAAAAACTTCTCCCTCGCTGAAATATGTTCATTTGCTGAAAATCAACAAAACCACGAAAAGTTCTTGTATTTGAAGATAAAATCTATTTGCTTTGAAGAAGAAAGATCGAGCTGACTGAAATAAGTTCATTGGATGAAAACCAACAAAAATTGACAAGAACCACGAACAGATCTTGCATTTTAAGATAAAATCTGACGCTATTAAAGAAAAAACTTCTCCCTCGCTGAAATATGTTCATTTGCTGAAAATCAACAAAACCACGAAAAGTTCTTGTATTTGAAGATAAAATCTTTTTGCTTTGAAGAAGAAAGATCCAGCTGACTGAAATAAGTTCATAAGATGAAAACTAACAAAAATTGACAAGAACCACGAAAAGTTCTTGTATTTTAAGATAAAATCTTACGCTATTGAAGAAAAAACTTCTAGCTCGCTGAAATATGTTCATTTGCTGAAAATCAACAAAACCACGAAAAGTTCTTGTATTTGAAGATAAAATCTTTTTGCTTTGAAGAAGAAAGATCGAGCTGACTGAAATAAGTTCATTTGATGAAAATCAACAAAAATTGACAAGAACCACGAAAATTTTTTGTATTTTAAGATAAAATCTGACGCTATTAAAGAAAAAACTTCTCCCTCGCTGAAATATGTTCATTTGCTGAAAATCAACAAAACCACGAAAAGTTCTTGTATTTGAAGATAAAATCTTTTTGCTTTGAAGAAGAAAGATCTAGCTGACTGAAATAAGTTCATTGGATGAAAACCAACAAAAATTGACAAGAACCACGAAAAGTTCTTGTATTTTAAGATAAAATCTGACGCTATTAAAGAAAAAACTTCTCCCTCGCTGAAATATGTTCATTTGCTGAAAATCAACAAAAACACGAAAAGTTCTTGTATTTGAAGATAAAATCTTTTTGCTTTGAAGAAGAAAGATCTGGCTGACTGAAATAAGTTCATTGGATGAAAACCAACAAAAATTGACAAGAACCACGAAAAGTTCTTGTATTTTAAGATAAAATCTTACGCTTTTAAAGAAAAAACTTCTCGCTCGCTGAAATATGTTCATTTGCTGAAAATCAACAAAACGACGAAAAGTTCTTGTATTTGAAGATAAAATCTTTTTGCTTTGAAGAAGAAAGATCTAGCTGACTGAAATAAGTTCATAAGATGAAAACCAACAAAATTTGATTAGAACGACGAAAAGTTCTTGTATTTTAAGATAAAATCTGACGCTATTAAAGAAAAAAACTTCTAGCTCGCTGAAATATGTTCATTTGCTGAAAATCAACAAAACCACGAAAAGTTCTTGTATTTGAAGATAAAATCTTTTTGCTTTGAAGAAGAAAGATCTAGCTGACTGAAATAAGTTCATTGGATGAAAACCAACAAAAATTGACAAGAATCACGAAAAGTTCTTGTATTTTAAGATAAAATCTGACGCTATTAAAGAAAAAACTTCTCCCTCGCTGAAATATGTTCATTTGCTGAAAATCAACAAAACCACGAAAAGTTCTTGTATTTGAAGATAAAATCTTTTTGCTTTGAAGAAGAAAGATCTAGCTGACTGAAATAAGTTCATAAGATGAAAACTAACAAAAATTGACAAGAACCACGAAAAGTTCTTTTATTTTAAGATATAATCTGACGCTATTAAAGAAAAAACTTCTAGCTCGCTGAAATATGTTCATTTGCTGAAAATCAACAAAACCACGAAAAGTTCTTGTATTTGAAGATAAAATCTTTTTGCTTTCAAGAAGAAAGATCTTGCTGACCGAAATAAGTTCATTGGATGAAAACCAACAAAAATTGACAAGAACCACGAAAAATTGTTGTATTTTAAGATAAAATCTGACGCTATTAAAGAAAAAACTTCTCCCTCGCTGAAATATGTTCATTTGCTGAAAATCAACAAAACCACGAAAAGTTCTTGTATTTGAAGATAAAATCTTTTTGCTTTGAAGAAGAAAGATCTAGCTGACTGAAATAAGTTCATTGGATGAAAACCAACAAAAATTGACAAGAACAACGAAAGGTTCTTGTATTTTAAGATAAAATCTGACGCGATTAAAGAAAAAACTTGTCGCTCGCTGAAATATGTTCATTTGCTGAAAATCAACAAAACCACGAAAAGTTCTTGTATTTGAAGATAAAATCTTTTTGCTTTGAAGAAGAAAGATCGAGCTGACCGAAGTAAGTTTATGGGATGAAAACCAACAAAAATTGACAAGAACCACGAAAGGTTCTTGTATTTTAAGATAAAATCTGACGCGATTAAAGAAAAAACTTCTCCCTCGCTGAAATATGTTCATTTGCTGAAAATCAACAAAACAACGAAAAGTTCTTGTATTTGAAGATAAAATCTTTTTGCTTTGAAGAAGAAAGATCTAGCTGACTGAAATAAGTTCATAAGATGAAAACCAACAAAAATTGACAAGAACCACGAAAAGTTCTTGTATTTTAAGATAAAATCTTACGCTATTGAAGAAAAAACTTCTAGCTCGCTGAAATATGTTCATTTGCTGAAAATCAACAAAACCACGAAAAGTTCTTGTATTTGAAGATAAAATCTTTTTGCTTTGAAGAAGATAGATCCAGCTGACTGAAATAAGTTCATAAGATGAAAACTAACAAAAATTGACAAGAACCACGAAAAGTTCTTGTATTTTAAGATAAAATCTTACGCTATTGAAGAAAAAACTTCTAGCTCGCTGAAATATGTTCATTTGCTGAAAATCAACAAAACCACGAAAAGTTCTTGTATTTGAAGATAAAATCTTTTTGCTTTCAAGAAGAAAGATCAAGCTGACTGAAATACGTTCATTGGATGAAAACCAACAAAAATTGACAAGAACCACGAGAAGTTCTTGTATTTTAAGATAAAATCTGACGCGATTAATGAAAAAACTTGTCGCTCGCTGAAATATGTTCATTTGCTGAAAATCAACAAAACCACAAAAAGTTCTTGTATTTGAAGATAAAATCTTTTTGCTTTGAAGAAGAAAGATCTAGCTGACTGAAATAAGTTAATGGGATGAAAACCAACAAAAATTGACAAGAACCACGAAAAGTTCTTGTATTTTAAGATAAAATCTGACGCTATTAAAGAAAAAACTTCTCCCTCGCTGAAATATGTTCATTTGCTGAAAATCAACAAAACCACGAAAAGTTCTTGTATTTGAATTAAAATCTTTTTGCTTTGAAGAAGAAATATCTAGCTGACTGAAATAAGTTCATGTGATGAAAATCAACAAAAATTAACAAGAACCACGAAAAGTTTTTGTATTTTAAGATAAAATCTGACGCTATTAAAGAAAAAACTTCTAGCTCGCTGAAATATGTTCATTTGCTGAAAATCAACAAAACCACGAAAAGTTCTTGTATTTGAAGATAAAATCTTTTTGCTTTGAAGAAGAAAGATCTGGCTGACTGAAATAAGTTCATTGGATGAAAAACAACAAAAATTAACAAGAACCACGAAAAGTTCTTGTATTTGAAGATAAAATCTGACGCTATTAAAGAAAAAACTTCTCCCTCGCTGAAATATGTTCATTTGCTGAAAATCAACAAAACCACGAAAAGTTCTTGTATTTGAAGATAAAATATTTTTGCTTTGAAGAAGAAAGATCGAGCTGACCGAAATGAGTTCATAACATGAAAACCAACAAAAATTGACAAGAACCACGAAAAGTTCTTGTATTTTAAGATAAAATCTTACGCTTTTAAAGAAAAAACTTCTCGCTCGCTGAAATATGTTCATTTGCTCAAAATCAACAAAACCACGAAAAGTTCTTGTATTTGAAGATAAAATCTTTTTGCTTTGAAGAAGAAAGATCGAGCTGACTGAAATAAGTTCATAAGATGAAAACCAACAAAATTTGATTAGAACCACGAAAAGTTCTTGTATTTTAAGATAAAATCTGATGCTATTAAAGAAAAAACTTCTCGCTCGCTGAAATATGTTCATTTGCTGAAAATCAACAAAACCACGAAAAGTTCTTGTATTTGAAAATAAAATCTATTTGCTTTGAAGAAGAAAGATCTAGCTGACTGAAATAAGTTCATTGGATGAAAACCAACAAAAATTGACAAGAACCACGAACAGATCTTGCATTTTAAGATAAAATCTGACGCTATTAAAGAAAAAACTTCTCCCTCGCTGAAATATGTTCATTTGCTGAAAATCAACAAAACCACGAAAAGTTCTTGTATTTGAAGATAAAATCTTTTTGCTTTGAAGAAGAAAGATCCAGCTGACTGAAATAAGTTCATAAGATGAAAACTAACAAAAATTGACAAGAACCACGAAAAGTTCTTGTATTTTAAGATAAAATCTTACGCTATTGAAGAAAAAACTTCTAGCTCGCTGAAATATGTTCATTTGCTGAAAATCAACAAAACCACGAAAAGTTCTTGTATTTGAAGATAAAATCTTTTTGCTTTGAAGAAGAAAGATCTAGCTGACTGAAATAAGTTCATTGGATGAAAACCAACAAAAATTGACAAGAACCACGAAAAGTTCTTGTATTTTAAGATAAAATCTGACGCTATTAAAGAAAAAACTTCTCCCTCGCTGAAATATGTTCATTTGCTGAAAATCAACAAAACCACGAAAAGTTCTTGTATTTGAAGATAAAATCTTTTTGCTTTGAAGAAGAAAGATAGAGCTGACTGAAATAAGTTCATTTGATGAAAATCAACAAAAATTGACAAGAACCACGAAAATTTTTTGTATTTTAAGATAAAATCTGACGCTATTAAAGAAAAAACTTCTCCCTCGCTGAAATATGTTCATTTGCTGAAAATCAACAAAACCACGAAAAGTTCTTGTATTTGAAGATAAAATCTTTTTGCTTTGAAGAAGAAAGATCTAGCTGACTGAAATAAGTTCATTGGATGAAAACCAACAAAAATTGACAAGAACCACGAAAAGTTCTTGTATTTTAAGATAAAATCTGACGCTATTAAAGAAAAAACTTCTCCCTCGCTGAAATATGTTCATTTGCTGAAAATCAACAAAAACACGAAAAGTTCTTGTATTTGAAGATAAAATCTTTTTGCTTTGAAGAAGAAAGATCTGGCTGACTGAAATAAGTTCATTGGATGAAAACCAACAAAAATTGACAAGAACCACGAAAAGTTCTTGTATTTTAAGATAAAATCTTACGCTTTTAAAGAAAAAACTTCTCGCTCGCTGAAATATGTTCATTTGCTGAAAATCAACAAAACGACGAAAAGTTCTTGTATTTGAAGATAAAATCTTTTTGCTTTGAAGAAGAAAGATCTAGCTGACTGAAATAAGTTCATAAGATGAAAACCAACAAAATTTGATTAGAACGACGAAAAGTTCTTGTATTTTAAGATAAAATCTGACGCTATTAAAGAAAAAACTTCTAGCTCGCTGAAATATGTTCATTTGCTGAAAATCAACAAAACCACGAAAAGTTCTTGTATTTGAAGATAAAATCTTTTTGCTTTGAAGAAGAAAGATCTAGCTGACTGAAATAAGTTCATTGGATGAAAACCAACAAAAAATGACAAGAATCACGAAAAGTTCTTGTATTTTAAGATAAAATCTGACGCTATTAAAGAAAAAACTTCTCCCTCGCTGAAATATGTTCATTTGCTGAAAATCAACAAAACCACGAAAAGTTCTTGTATTTGAAGATAAAATCTTTTTGCTTTGAAGAAGAAAGATCGAGCTGACCGAAGTAAGTTTATGGGATGAAAACCAACAAAAATTGACAAGAACCACGAAAGGTTCTTGTATTTTAAGATAAAATCTGACGCGATTAAAGAAAAAACTTCTCCCTCGCTGAAATATGTTCATTTGCTGAAAATCAACAAAACAACGAAAAGTTCTTGTATTTGAAGATAAAATCTTTTTGCTTTGAAGAAGAAAGATCTAGCTGACTGAAATAAGTTCATAAGATGAAAACCAACAAAAATTGACAAGAACCACGAAAAATGCTTGTATTTTAAGATAAAATCTGACGCTATTAAAGAAAAAATTTCTCGCTCGCTGAAATATGTTCATTTGCTGAAAATCAACAAAACCACGAAAAGTTCTTGTATTTGAAGATAAAATCTTTTTGCTT
Organism: Heptranchias perlo; assembly: GCF_035084215.1. Classification (NCBI taxonomy): domain Eukaryota; kingdom Metazoa; phylum Chordata; class Chondrichthyes; order Hexanchiformes; family Hexanchidae; genus Heptranchias; species Heptranchias perlo. The sequence goes on along the minus strand of NW_027139793.1, from coordinate 2,166,413 downwards.
TGAAGAAGAAAGATCTAGCTGACTGAAATAAGTTCATAAGATGAAAACTAACAAAAATTGACAAGAACCACGAAAAGTTCTTGTATTTTAAGATAAAATCTTACGCTATTAAAGAAAAAACTTCAAGCTCGCTGAAATATGTTCATTTGCTGAAAATCAACAAAACCACGAAAAGTTCTTGTATTTGAATTAAAATCTTTTTGCTTTGAAGAAGAAATATCTAGCTGACTGAAATAAGTTCATGTGATGAAAATCAACAAAAATTAACAAGAACCACGAAAAGTTTTTGTATTTTAAGATAAAATCTGACGCTATTAAAGAAAAAACTTCTCCCTCGCTGAAATATGTTCATTTGCTGAAAATCAACAAAACCACGAAAAGTTCTTGTATTTGAAGATAAAATCTTTTTGCTTTGAAGAAGAAAGATCTGGCTGACTGAAATAAGTTCATTGGATGAAAAACAACAAAAATTAACAAGAACCACGAAAAGTTCTTGTATTTGAAGATAAAATCTGACGCTATTAAAGAAAAAACTTCTCCCTCGCTGAAATATGTTCATTTGCTGAAAATCAACAAAACCACGAAAAGTTCTTGTATTTGAAGATAAAATCTATTTGCTTTGAAGAAGAAAGATCTAGCTGACTGAAATAAGTTCATTGGATGAAAACCAACAAAAATTGACAAGAACCACGAACAGATCTTGCATTTTAAGATAAAATCTGACGCTATTAAAGAAAAAACTTCTCCCTCGCTGAAATATGTTCATTTGCTGAAAATCAACAAAACCACGAAAAGTTCTTGTATTTGAAGATAAAATCTTTTTGCTTTGAAGAAGAAAGATCCAGCTGACTGAAATAAGTTCATAAGATGAAAACTAACAAAAATTGACAAGAACCACGAAAAGTTCTTGTATTTTAAGATAAAATCTTACGCTATTGAAGAAAAAACTTCAAGCTCGCTGAAATATGTTCATTTGCTGAAAATCAACAAAACCACGAAAAGTTCTTGTATTTGAAGATAAAATCTTTTTGCTTTGAAGAAGAAAGATCTAGCTGACTGAAATAAGTTCATTGGATGAAAACCAACAAAAATTGACAAGAACCACGAAAAGTTCTTGTATTTTAAGATAAAATCTGACGCTATTAAAGAAAAAACTTCTCCCTCGCTGAAATATGTTCATTTGCTGAAAATCAACAAAACCACGAAAAGTTCTTGTATTTGAAGATAAAATCTTTTTGCTTTGAAGAAGAAAGATCGAGCTGACTGAAATAAGTTCATTTGATGAAAATCAACAAAAATTGACAAGAACCACGAAAATTTTTTGTATTTTAAGATAAAATCTGACGCTATTAAAGAAAAAACTTCTCCCTCGCTGAAATATGTTCATTTGCTGAAAATCAACAAAACCACGAAAAGTTCTTGTATTTGAAGATAAAATCTTTTTGCTTTGAAGAAGAAAGATCTAGCTGACTGAAATAAGTTCATTGGATGAAAACCAACAAAAATTGACAAGAACCACGAAAAGTTCTTGTATTTTAAGATAAAATCTGACGCTATTAAAGAAAAAACTTCTCCCTCGCTGAAATATGTTCATTTGCTGAAAATCAACAAAAACACGAAAAGTTCTTGTATTTGAAGATAAAATCTTTTTGCTTTGAAGAAGAAAGATCTGGCTGACTGAAATAAGTTCATTGGATGAAAACCAACAAAAATTGACAAGAACCACGAAAAGTTCTTGTATTTTAAGATAAAATCTTACGCTTTTAAAGAAAAAACTTCTCGCTCGCTGAAATATGTTCATTTGCTGAAAATCAACAAAACGACGAAAAGTTCTTGTATTTGAAGATAAAATCTTTTTGCTTTGAAGAAGAAAGATCTAGCTGACTGAAATAAGTTCATAAGATGAAAACCAACAAAATTTGATTAGAACGACGAAAAGTTCTTGTATTTTAAGATAAAATCTGACGCTATTAAAGAAAAAACTTCTAGCTCGCTGAAATATGTTCATTTGCTGAAAATCAACAAAACCACGAAAAGTTCTTGTATTTGAAGATAAAATCTTTTTGCTTTCAAGAAGAAAGATCTTGCTGACCGAAATAAGTTCATTGGATGAAAACCAACAAAAATTGACAAGAACCACGAAAAGTTCTTGTATTTTAAGATAAAATCTGACGCTATTAAAGAAAAAACTTCTCCCTCGCTGAAATATGTTCATTTGCTGAAAATCAACGAAACCACGAAAAGTTCTTGTATTTGAAGATAAAATCTTTTTGCTTTCAAGAAGAAAGATCTTGCTGACCGAAATAAGTTCATTGGATGAAAACCAACAAAAATTGACAAGAACCACGAAAAATTGTTGTATTTTAAGATAAAATCTGACGCTATTAAAGAAAAAACTTCTCCCTCGCTGAAATATGTTCATTTGCTGAAAATCAACAAAACCACGAAAAGTTCTTGTATTTGAAGATAAAATCTTTTTGCTTTGAAGAAGAAAGATCTAGCTGACTGAAATAAGTTCATTGGATGAAAACCAACAAAAATTGACAAGAACAACGAAAGGTTCTTGTATTTTAAGATAAAATCTGACGCGATTAAAGAAAAAACTTGTCGCTCGCTGAAATATGTTCATTTGCTGAAAATCAACAAAACCACGAAAAGTTCTTGTATTTGAAGATAAAATCTTTTTGCTTTGAAGAAGAAAGATCGAGCTGACCGAAGTAAGTTTATGGGATGAAAACCAACAAAAATTGACAAGAACCACGAAAGGTTCTTGTATTTTAAGATAAAATCTGACGCGATTAAAGAAAAAACTTCTCCCTCGCTGAAATATGTTCATTTGCTGAAAATCAACAAAACAACGAAAAGTTCTTGTATTTGAAGATAAAATCTTTTTGCTTTGAAGAAGAAAGATCTAGCTGACTGAAATAAGTTCATAAGATGAAAACCAACAAAAATTGACAAGAACCACGAAAAGTTCTTGTATTTTAAGATAAAATCTTACGCTATTGAAGAAAAAACTTCTAGCTCGCTGAAATATGTTCATTTGCTGAAAATCAACAAAACCACGAAAAGTTCTTGTATTTGAAGATAAAATATTTTTGCTTTGAAGAAGAAAGATCGAGCTGACTGAAATAAGTGCATCAGATGAAAACCAACAAAAATTGACAAGAACCACGAAAAGTTCTTGTATTTTAAGATAAAATCTGACGCTTTTAAAGAAAAAACTTCTCGCTCGCTGAAATATGTTCATTTGCTGAAAATCAACAAAACCACGAAAAGTTCTTGTATTTGAAGATAAAATCTGACGCTATTAAAGAAAAAACTTCTCCCTCGCTGAAATATGTTCATTTGCTGAAAATCAACAAAAACACGAAAAGTTCTTGTATTTGAAGATAAAATCTTTTTGCTTTGAAGAAGAAAGATCTAGCTGACTGAAATAAGTTCATAAGATGAAAACCAACAAAATTTGATTAGAACGACGAAAAGTTCTTGTATTTTAAGATAAAATCTGACGCTTTTAAAGAAAAAACTTCTAGCTCGCTGAAATATGTTCATTTGCTGAAAATCAACAAAACCACGAAAAGTTCTTGTATTTGAAGATAAAATCTTTTTGCTTTCAAGAAGAAAGATCAAGCTGACTGAAATACGTTCATTGGATGAAAACCAACAAAAATTGACAAGAACCACGAGAAGTTCTTGTATTTTAAGATAAAATCTGACGCGATTAATGAAAAAACTTGTCGCTCGCTGAAATATGTTCATTTGCTGAAAATCAACAAAACCACAAAAAGTTCTTGTATTTGAAGATAAAATCTTTTTGCTTTGAAGAAGAAAGATCTAGCTGACTGAAATAAGTTAATGGGATGAAAACCAACAAAAATTGACAAGAACCACGAAAAGTTCTTGTATTTTAAGATAAAATCTGACGCTATTAAAGAAAAAACTTCTCCCTCGCTGAAATATGTTCATTTGCTGAAAATCAACAAAACCACGAAAAGTTCTTGAATTTGAATTAAAATCTTTTTGCTTTGAAGAAGGAATATCTAGCTGACTGAAATAAGTTCATGTGATGAAAATAAACAAAAGTTAACAAGAACCACGAAAAGTTTTTGTATTTTAAGATAAAATCTGACGCTATTAAAGAAAAAACTTCTAGCTCGCTGAAATATGTTCATTTGCTGAAAATCAACAAAACCACGAAAAGTTCTTGTATTTGAAGATAAAATCTTTTTGCTTTGAAGAAGAAAGATCTGGCTGACTGAAATAAGTTCATTGGATGAAAAACAACAAAAATTAACAAGAACCACGAAAAGTTCTTGTACTTGAAGATAAAATCTGACGCTATTAAAGAAAAAACTTCTCCCTCGCTGAAATATGTTCATTTGCTGAAAATCAACAAAACCACGAAAAGTTCTTGTATTTGAAGATAAAATATTTTTGCTTTGAAGAAGAAAGATCGAGCTGACCGAAATGAGTTCATAACATGAAAACCAACAAAAATTGACAAGAACCACGAAAAGTTCTTGTATTTTAAGATAAAATCTTACGCTTTTAAAGAAAAAACTTCTCGCTCGCTGAAATATGTTCATTTGCTCAAAATCAACAAAACCACGAAAAGTTCTTGTATTTGAAGATAAAATATTTTTGCTTTGAAGAAGAAAGATCGAGCTGACTGAAATAAGTTCATAAGATGAAAACCAACAAAATTTGATTAGAACCACGAAAAGTTCTTGTATTTTAAGATAAAATCTGATGCTATTAAAGAAAAAACTTCTCGCTCGCTGAAATATGTTCATTTGCTGAAAATCAACAAAACCACGAAAAGTTCTTGTATTTGAAGATAAAATCTATTTGCTTTGAAGAAGAAAGATCTAGCTGACTGAAATAAGTTCATTGGATGAAAACCAACAAAAATTGACAAGAACCACGAACAGATCTTGCATTTTAAGATAAAATCTGACGCTATTAAAGAAAAAACTTCTCCCTCGCTGAAATATGTTCATTTGCTGAAAATCAACAAAACCACGAAAAGTTCTTGTATTTGAAGATAAAATCTTTTTGCTTTGAAGAAGAAAGATCCAGCTGACTGAAATAAGTTCATAAGATGAAAACCAACAAAAATTGACAAGAACCACGAAAAGTTCTTGTATTTTAAGATAAAATCTTACGCTATTGAAGAAAAAACTTCTAGCTCGCTGAAATATGTTCATTTGCTGAAAATCAACAAAACCACGAAAAGTTCTTGTATTTGAAGATAAAATCTTTTTGCTTTGAAGAAGAAAGATCTAGCTGACTGAAATAAGTTCATTGGATGAAAACCAACAAAAATTGACAAGAACCACGAAAAGTTCTTGTATTTTAAGATAAAATCTGACGCTATTAAAGAAAAAACTTCTCCCTCGCTGAAATATGTTCATTTGCTGAAAATCAACAAAACCACGAAAAGTTCTTGTATTTGAAGATAAAATCTTTTTGCTTTGAAGAAGAAAGATAGAGCTGACTGAAATAAGTTCATTTGATGAAAATCAACAAAAATTGACAAGAACCACGAAAATTTTTTGTATTTTAAGATAAAATCTGACGCTATTAAAGAAAAAACTTCTCCCTCGCTGAAATATGTTCATTTGCTGAAAATCAACAAAACCACGAAAAGTTCTTGTATTTGAAGATAAAATCTTTTTGCTTTGAAGAAGAAAGATCTAGCTGACTGAAATAAGTTCATTGGATGAAAACCAACAAAAATTGACAAGAACCACGAAAAGTTCTTGTATTTTAAGATAAAATCTGACGCTATTAAAGAAAAAACTTCTCCCTCGCTGAAATATGTTCATTTGCTGAAAATCAACAAAAACACGAAAAGTTCTTGTATTTGAAGATAAAATCTTTTTGCTTTGAAGAAGAAAGATCTGGCTGACTGAAATAAGTTCATTGGATGAAAACCAACAAAAATTGACAAGAACCACGAAAAGTTCTTGTATTTTAAGATAAAATCTTACGCTTTTAAAGAAAAAACTTCTCGCTCGCTGAAATATGTTCATTTGCTGAAAATCAACAAAACGACGAAAAGTTCTTGTATTTGAAGATAAAATCTTTTTGCTTTGAAGAAGAAAGATCTAGCTGACTGAAATAAGTTCATAAGATGAAAACCAACAAAATTTGATTAGAACGACGAAAAGTTCTTGTATTTTAAGATAAAATCTGACGCTATTAAAGAAAAAACTTCTAGCTCGCTGAAATATGTTCATTTGCTGAAAATCAACAAAACCACGAAAAGTTCTTGTATTTGAAGATAAAATCTTTTTGCTTTGAAGAAGAAAGATCTAGCTGACTGAAATAAGTTCATTGGATGAAAACCAACAAAAATTGACAAGAATCACGAAAAGTTCTTGTATTTTAAGATAAAATCTGACGCTATTAAAGAAAAAACTTCTCCCTCGCTGAAATATGTTCATTTGCTGAAAATCAACAAAACCACGAAAAGTTCTTGTATTTGAAGATAAAATCTTTTTGCTTTGAAGAAGAAAGATCTAGCTGACTGAAATAAGTTCATAAGATGAAAACTAACAAAAATTGACAAGAACCACGAAAAGTTCTTTTATTTTAAGATAAAATCTGACGCTATTAAAGAAAAAACTTCTAGCTCGCTGAAATATGTTCATTTGCTGAAAATCAACGAAACCACGAAAAGTTCTTGTATTTGAAGATAAAATCTTTTTGCTTTCAAGAAGAAAGATCTTGCTGACCGAAATAAGTTCATTGGATGAAAACCAACAAAAATTGACAAGAACCACGAAAAATTGTTGTATTTTAAGATAAAATCTGACGCTATTAAAGAAAAAACTTCTCCCTCGCTGAAATATGTTCATTTGCTGAAAATCAACGAAACCACGAAAAGTTCTTGTATTTGAAGATAAAATCTTTTTGCTTTCAAGAAGAAAGATCTTGCTGACCGAAATAAGTTCATTGGATGAAAACCAACAAAAATTGACAAGAACCACGAAAAATTGTTGTATTTTAAGATAAAATCTGACGCTATTAAAGAAAAAACTTCTCCCTCGCTGAAATATGTTCATTTGCTGAAAATCAACAAAACCACGAAAAGTTCTTGTATTTGAAGATAAAATCTTTTTGCTTTGAAGAAGAAAGATCTAGCTGACTGAAATAAGTTCATTGGATGAAAACCAACAAAAATTGACAAGAACAACGAAAGGTTCTTGTATTTTAAGATAAAATCTGACGCGATTAAAGAAAAAACTTGTCGCTCGCTGAAATATGTTCATTTGCTGAAAATCAACAAAACCACGAAAAGTTCTTGTATTTGAAGATAAAATCTTTTTGCTTTGAAGAAGAAAGATCGAGCTGACCGAAGTAAGTTTATGGGATGAAAACCAACAAAAATTGACAAGAACCACGAAAGGTTCTTGTATTTTAAGATAAAATCTGACGCGATTAAAGAAAAAATTTCTCGCTCGCTGAAATATGTTCATTTGCTGAAAATCAACAAAACCACGAAAAGTTCTTGTATTTGAAGATAAAATCTTTTTGCTTTGAAGAAGAAAGATCTAGCTGACTGAAATAAGTTCATAAGATGAAAACCAACAAAAATTGACAAGAACCACGAAAAATGCTTGTATTTTAAGATAAAATCTGACGCTATTAAAGAAAAAATTTCTCGCTCGCTGAAATATGTTCATTTGCTGAAAATCAACAAAACCACGAAAAGTTCTTGTATTTGAAGATAAAATCTATTTGCTTTGAAGAAGAAAGATCTAGCTGACTGAAATAAGTTCATTGGATGAAAACCAACAAAAATTGACAAGAACCACGAACAGATCTTGCATTTTAAGATAAAATCTGACGCTATTAAAGAAAAAACTTCTCCCTCGCTGAAATATGTTCATTTGCTGAAAATCAACAAAACCACGAAAAGTTCTTGTATTTGAAGATAAAATCTTTTTGCTTTGAAGAAGAAAGATCTAGCTGACTGAAATAAGTTCATTGGATGAAAACCAACAAAAATTGACAAGAACCACGAAAAGTTCTTGTATTTTAAGATAAAATCTGACGCTATTAAAGAAAAAACTTCTCCCTCGCTGAAATATGTTCATTTGCTGAAAATCAACAAAAACACGAAAAGTTCTTGTATTTGAAGATAAAATCTTTTTGCTTTGAAGAAGAAAGATCTAGCTGACTGAAATAAGTTCATAAGATGAAAACCAACAAAAATTGACAAGAACCACGAAAAATGCTTGTATTTTAAGATAAAATCTGACGCTATTAAAGAAAAAATTTCTCGCTCGCTGAAATATGTTCATTTGCTGAAAATCAACAAAACCACGAAAAGTTCTTGTATTTGAAGATAAAATCTATTTGCTTTGAAGAAGAAAGATCTAGCTGACTGAAATAAGTTCATTGGATGAAAACCAACAAAAATTGACAAGAACCACGAACAGATCTTGCATTTTAAGATAAAATCTGACGCTATTAAAGAAAAAACTTCCAGCTCGCTGAAATATGTTCATTTGCTGAAAATCAACAAAACCACGAAAAGTTCTTGTATTTGAAGATAAAATCTTTTTGCTTTGAAGAAGAAAGATCTAGCTGACTGAAATAAGTTCATTGGATGAAAACCAACAAAAATTGACAAGAACCACGAAAAGTTCTTGTATTTTAAGATAAAATCTGACGCTATTAAAGAAAAAACTTCTCCCTCGCTGAAATATGTTCATTTGCTGAAAATCAACAAAAACACGAAAAGTTCTTGTATTTGAAGATAAAATCTTTTTGCTTTGAAGAAGAAAGATCTGGCTGACTGAAATAAGTTCATTGGATGAAAACCAACAAAAATTGACAAGAACCACGAAAAGTTCTTGTATTTTAAGATAAAATCTTACGCTTTTAAAGAAAAAACTTCTCGCTCGCTGAAATATGTTCATTTGCTGAAAATCAACAAAACGACGAAAAGTTCTTGTATTTGAAGATAAAATCTTTTTGCTTTGAAGAAGAAAGATCTAGCTGACTGAAATAAGTTCATAAGATGAAAACCAACAAAATTTGATTAGAACGACGAAAAGTTCTTGTATTTTAAGATAAAATCTGACGCTATTAAAGAAAAAACTTCTAGCTCGCTGAAATATGTTCATTTGCTGAAAATCAACAAAACCACGAAAAGTTCTTGTATTTGAAGATAAAATCTTTTTGCTTTGAAGAAGAAAGATCTAGCTGACTGAAATAAGTTCATTGGATGAAAACCACAAAAATTGACAAGAATCACGAAAAGTTCTTGTATTTTAAGATAAAATCTGACGCTATTAAAGAAAAAACTCCTCCCTCGCTGAAATATGTTCATTTGCTGAAAATCAACAAAACCACGAAAAGTTCTTGTATTTGAAGATAAAATCTTTTTGCTTTGAAGAAGAAAGATCTAGCTGACTGAAATAAGTTCATAAGATGAAAACTAACAAAAATTGACAAGAACCACGAAAAGTTCTTTTATTTTAAGATAAAATCTGACGCTATTAAAGAAAAAACTTCTAGCTCGCTGAAATATGTTCATTTGCTGAAAATCAACGAAACCACGAATAGTTCTTGTATTTGAAGATAAAATCTTTTTGCTTTCAAGAAGAAAGATCTTGCTGACCGAAATAAGTTCATTGGATGAAAACCAACAAAAATTGACAAGAACCACGAAAAATTGTTGTATTTTAAGATAAAATCTGACGCTATTAAAGAAAAAACTTCTCCCTCGCTGAAATATGTTCATTTGCTGAAAATCAACAAAACCACGAAAAGTTCTTGTATTTGAAGATAAAATCTTTTTGCTTTGAAGAAGAAAGATCTTGCTGACTGAAATAAGTTCATTGGATGAAAACCAACAAAAATTGACAAGAACCACGAAAGGTTCTTGTATTTTAAGATAAAATCTGACGCTATTAAAGAAAAAACTTCTCCCTCGCTGAAATATGTTCATTTGCTGAAAATCAACAAAACCACGAAAAGTTCTTGTGTTTGAAGATAAAATCTTTTTGCTTTGAAGAAGAAAGATCTAGCTGACTGAAATAAGTTAATAAGATGAAAGCTAACAAAAATTGACAAGAACCACGAAAAGTTCTTGTATTTTAAGATAAAATCTTACGCTATTGAAGAAAAAACTTCCAGCTCGCTGAAATATGTTCATTTGCTGAAAATCAACAAAACCACGAAAAGTTCTTGTATTTGAAGATAAAATCTTTTTGCTTTGAAGAAGAAAGATCTCGCTGACTGAAATAAGTTCATAAGATGAAAACTAACAAAAATTGACAGGAACCACGAAAAGTTCTTTTATTTTAAGATAAAATCTGACGCTATTAAAGAAAAAACTTCTAGCTCGCTGAAATATGTTCATTTGCTGAAAATCAACGAAACCACGAAAAGTTCTTGTATTTGAAGATAAAATCTTTTTGCTTTCAAGAAGAAAGATCTTGCTGACCGAAATAAGTTCATTGGATGAAAACCAACAAAAATTGACAAGAACCACGAAAAATTGTTGTATTTTAAGATAAAATCTGACGCTATTAAAGAAAAAACTTCTCCCTCGCTGAAATATGTTCATTTGCTGAAAATCAACAAAACCACGAAAAGTTCTTGTATTTGAAGATAAAATCTTTTTGCTTTCAAGAAGAAAGATCTAGCTGACTGAAATAAGTTCATTGGATGAAAACCAACAAAAATTGACAAGAACCACGAAAAGTTCTTGTATTTTAAGATAAAATCTGACGCTATTAAAGAAAAAACTTCTCCCTCGCTGAAATGTTCATTGGATGAAAACCAACAAAAATTGACAAGAACCACGAAAGGTTCTTGTATTTTAAGATAAAATCTGACGCTATTAAAGAAAAACTTCTCCCTCGCTGAAATATGTTCATTTGCTGAAAATCAACAAAACCACGAAAAGTTCTTGTATTTGAAGATAAAATCTTTTTGCTTTGAAGAAGAAAGATCTAGCTGACTGAAATAAGTTAACAAGATGAAAGCTAACAAAAATTGACAAGAACCACGAAAAGTTCTTGTATTTTAAGATAAAATCTTACGCTATTGAAGAAAAAACTTCCAGCTCGCTGAAATATGTTCATTTGCTGAAAATCAACAAAACCACGAAAAGTTCTTGTATTTGAAGATAAAATCTTTTTGCTTTGAAGAAGAAAGATCTAGCTGACTGAAATAAGTTCATTGGATGAAAACCAACAAAAATTGACAAGAACCACGAAAAGTTCTTGTATTTTAAGATAAAATCTGACGCTATTAAAGAAAAAACTTCTCCCTCGCTGAAATATGTTCATTTGCTGAAAATCAACAAAACCACGAAAAGTTCTTGTATTTGAAGATAAAATCTTTTTGCTTTGAAGAAGAAAGATCTAGCTGACTGAAATAAGTTCATTTGATGAAAATCAACAAAATTGACAAGAACCACGAAAAGTTTTTGTATTTTAACATAAAATCTGACGCGATTAAAGAAAAAACTTCTCCCTCGCTGAAATATGTTCATTTGCTGAAAATCAACAAAACCACGAAAAGTTCTTGTATTTGAAGATAAAATCTTTTTGCTTTGAAGAAGAAAGATCTAGCTGACTGAAATAAGTTCATAAGATGAAAACTAACAAAAATTGACAAGAACCACGAAAAGTTCTTGTATTTTAAGATAAAATCTTACGCTATTGAAGAAAAAACTTCTAGCTCGCTGAAATATGTTCATTTGCTGAAAATCAACAAAACCACGAAAAGTTCTTGTATTTGAAGATAAAATCTTTTTGCTTTCAAGAAGAAAGATCTAGCTGACTGAAATAAGTTCATTGGATGAAAACCAACAAAAATTGACAAGAACCACGAAAAGTTTTTGTATTTTAAGATAAAATCTGACGCTATTAAAGAAAAAACTTCTCCCTCGCTGAAATATGTTCATTTGCTGAAAATCAACGAAACCACGAAAAGTTCTTGTATTTGAAGATAAAATCTTTTTGCTTTCAAGAAGAAAGATCTTGCTGACCGAAATAAGTTCATTGGATGAAAACCAACAAAAATTGACAAGAACCACGAACAATTGTTGTATTTTAAGATAAAATCTGACGCTATTAAACAAAAAAATTCTCGCTCGCTGAAATATGTTCATTTGCTGAAAATCAACAAAACCACGAAAAGTTCTTGTATTTGAAGATAAAATCTTTTTGCTTTGAAGAAGAAAGATCTAGCTGACTGAAATAAGTTCATTGGATGAAAACCAACAAAAATTGACAAGAACCACGAAAGGTTCTTGTATTTTAAGATAAAATCTGACGCTATTAAAGAAAAAACTTCTCCCTCGCTGAAATATGTTCATTTGCTGAAAATCAACAAAACCACGAAAAGTTCTTGTATTTGAAGATAAAATCTTTTTGCTTTGAAGAAGAAAGATCTAGCTGACTGAAATAAGTTCATAAGATGAAAACTAACAAAAATTGACAAGAACCACGAAAAGTTCTTGTATTTTAAGATAAAATCTTACGCTATTGAAGAAAAAACTTCTAGCTCGCTGAAATATGTTCATTTGCTGAAAATCAACAAAACCACGAAAAGTTCTTGTATTTGAAGATAAAATCTTTTTGCTTTGAAGAAGAAAAATCTGGCTGACTGAAATAAGTTCATTGGATGAAAACCAACAAAAATTGACAAGAACCACGAAAAGTTCTTGTATTTTAAGATAAAATCTGACGCTATTAAAGAAAAAACTTCTCCCTCGCTGAAATATGTTCATTTGCTGAAAATCAACGAAACCACGAAAAGTTCTTGTATTTGAAGATAAAATCTTTTTGCTTTCAAGAAGAAAGATCTTGCTGACTGAAATAAGTTCATTGGATGAAAACCAACAAAAATTGACAAGAACCACGAAAAGTTCTTGTATTTTAAGATAAAATCTGACGCTATTAAAGAAAAAACTTCTCCCTCGCTGAAATATGTTCATTTGCTGAAAATCAACAAAACCACGAAAAGTTCTTGTATTTGAAGATAAAATCTTTTTGCTTTGAAGAAGAAAGATCTGGCTGACTGAAATAAGTTCATTGGATGAAAACCAACAAAAATTGACAAGAACCACGAAAAGCTCTGGTATTTTAAGATAAAATCTGATGCTATTAAAGAAAAAAACTTCTCCCTCGCTGAAATATGTTCATTTGCTGAAAATCAACAAAACCACGAAAAGTTCTTGTATTTGAAGATAAAATCTTTTTGCTTTCAAGAAGAAAGATCTAGCTGACTGAAATAAGTTCATAAGATGAAAATCAACAAAAATTGACAAGAACCACGAAAAGTTTTTGTATTTTAACATAAAATCTGACGCTATTAAAGAAAAAACTTCTCCCTCGCTGAAATATGTTCATTTGCTGAAAATCAACAAAACCACGAAAAGTTCTTGTATTTGAAGATAAAATCTTTTTGCTTTGAAGAAGAAAGATCTAGCTGACTGAAATAAGTTCATAAGATGAAAACTAACAAAAATTGACAAGAACCACGAAAAGTTCTTGTATTTTAAGATAAAATCTTACGCTATTGAAGAAAAAACTTCTAGCTCGCTGAAATATGTTCATTTGCTGAAAATCAACAAAACCACGAAAAGTTCTTGTATTTGAAGATAAAATCTTTTTGCTTTGAAGAAGAAAGATCTGGCTGACTGAAATAAGTTCATTGGATGAAAACCAACAAAAATTGACAAGAACCACGAAAAGTTCTTGTATTTTAAGATAAAATCTGACGCTATTAAAGAAAAAACTTCTCCCTCGCTGAAATATGTTCATTTGCTGAAAATCAACAAAACCACGAAAAGTTCTTGTATTTGAAGATAAAATCTTTTTGCTTTGAAGAAGAAAGATCTAGCTGACTGAAATAAGTTCATTGGATGAAAACCAACAAAAATTGACAAGAACCACGAAAAGTTCTTGTATTTTAAGATAAAATCTGACGCTATTAAAGAAAAAACTTCTCCCTCGCTGAAATATGTTCATTTGCTGAAAATCAACAAAACCACGAAAAGTTCTTGTATTTGAAGATAAAATCTTTTTGCTTTGAAGAAGAAAGATCTAGCTGACTGAAATAAGTTCATTGGATGAAAGCTAACAAAAATTGACAAGAACCACGAAAAGTTCTTGTATTTTAAGATAAAATCTTACGCTATTGAAGAAAAAACTTCTCGCTCGCTGAAATATGTTCATTTGCTGAAAATCAACAAAACCACGAAAAGTTCTTGTATTTGAAGATAAAATCTTTTTGCTTTGAAGAAGAAAGATCTAGCTGACTGAAATAAGTTCATTGGATGAAAACCAACAAAAATTGACAAGAACCACGAAAAGTTCTTGTATTTTAAGATAAAATCTGACGCTATTAAAGAAAAAACTTCTCCCTCGCTGAAATATGTTCATTTGCTGAAAATCAACAAAACCACGAAAAGTTCTTGTATTTGAAGATAAAATCTTTTTGCTTTGAAGAAGAAAGATCTAGCTGACTGAAATAAGTTCATTTGATGAAAATCAACAAAAATTGACAAGAACCACGAAAAGTTTTTGTATTTTAACATAAAATCTGACGCTATTAAAGAAAAAACTTCTCCCTCGCTGAAATATGTTCATTTGCTGAAAATCAACAAAACCATGAAAAGTTCTTGTATTTGAAGATAAAATCTTTTTGCTTTGAAGAAGAAAGATCTGGCTGACTGAAATAAGTTCATTGGATGAAAACCAACAAAAATTGACAAGAACCACGAAAAGTTCTTGTATTTTAAGATAAAATCTGACGCTATTAAAGAAAAAACTTCTCCCTCGCTGAAATATGTTCATTTGCTGAAAATCAACAAAACCACGAAAAGTTCTTGTATTTGAAGATAAAATCTTTTTGCTTTCAAGAAGAAAGATCTAGCTGACTGAAATAAGTTCATAAGATGAAAATCAACAAAAATTGACAAGAACCACGAAAAGTTTTTGTATTTTAACATAAAATCTTACGCTATTGAAGAAAAAACTTCTCCCTCGCTGAAATATGTTCATTTGCTGAAAATCAACAAAACCACGAAAAGTTCTTGTATTTGAAGATAAAATCTTTTTGCTTTGAAGAAGAAAGATCTAGCTGACTGAAATAAGTTCATAAGATGAAAACTAACAAAAATTGACAAGAACCACGAAAAGTTCTTGTATTTTAAGATAAAATCTTACGCTATTGAAGAAAAAACTTCTAGCTCGCTGAAATATGTTCATTTGCTGAAAATCAACAAAACCACGAAAAGTTCTTGTATTTGAAGATAAAATCGTTTTGCTTTGAAGAAGAAAGATCTTGCTGACTGAAATAAGTTCATTTGATGAAAATCAACAAAAATTGACAAGAACCACGAAAAGTTTTTGTATTTTAAGATAAAATCTGACGCTATTAAAGAAAAAACTTCTCCCTCGCTGAAATATGTTCATTTGCTGAAAATCAACGAAACCACGAAAAGTTCTTGTATTTGAAGATAAAATCTTTTTGCTTTCAAGAAGAAAGATCTTGCTGACCGAAATAAGTTCATTGGATGAAAACCAACAAAAATTGACAAGAACCACGAAAAATTGTTGTATTTTAAGATAAAATCTGACGCTATTAAAGAAAAAACTTCTCGCTCGCTGAAATATGTTCATTTGCTGAAAATCAACAAAACCACGAAAAGTTCTTGTATTTGAAGATAAAATCTTTTTGCTTTGAAGAAGAAAGATCTAGCTGACTGAAATAAGTTAACAAGATGAAAGCTAACAAAAATTGACAAGAACCACGAAAAGTTCTTGTATTTTAAGATAAAATCTTACGCTATCGAAGAAAAAACTTCTCCCTCGCTGAAATATGTTCATTTGCTGAAAATCAACAAAACCACGAAAAGTTCTTGTATTTGAAGATAAAATCTTTTTGCTTTGAAGAAGAAAGATCTAGCTGACTGAAATAAGTTAATAAGATGAAAGCTAACAAAAATTGACAAGAACCACGAAAAGTTCTTGTATTTTAAGATAAAATCTTACGCTATTGAAGAAAAAACTTCTAGCTCGCTGAAATATGTTCATTTGCTGAAAATCAACAAAACCACGAAAAGTTCTTGTATTTGAAGATAAAGTCTTTTTGCTTTGAAGAAGAAAGATCTAGCTGACTGAAATAAGTTCATTGGATGAAAACCAACAAAAATTGACAAGAACCACGAAAAGTTCTTGTATTTTAAGATAAAATCTGACGCTATTAAAGAAAAAACTTCTCCCTCGCTGAAATATGTTCATTTGCTGAAAATCAACAAAACCACGAAAAGTTCTTGTATTTGAAGATAAAATCTTTTTGCTTTGAAGAAGAAAGATCTAGCTGACTGAAATAAGTTCATTTGATGAAAATCAACAAAAATTGACAAGAACCACGAAAAGTTTTTGTATTTTAACATAAAATCTGACGCTATTAAAGAAAAAACTTCTCCCTCGCTGAAATATGTTCATTTGCTGAAAATCAACAAAACCACGAAAAGTTCTTGTATTTGAAGATAAAATCTTTTTGCTTTGAAGAAGAAAGATCTAGCTGACTGAAATAAGTTCATTTGATGAAAATCAACAAAATTGACAAGAACCACGAAAAGTTTTTGTATTTTAACATAAAATCTGACGCGATTAAAGAAAAAACTTCTCCCTCGCTGAAATATGTTCATTTGCTGAAAATCAACAAAACCACGAAAAGTTCTTGTATTTGAAGATAAAATCTTTTTGCTTTGAAGAAGAAAGATCTAGCTGACTGAAATAAGTTCATTTGATGAAAATCAACAAAAATTGACAAGAACCACGAAAAGTTTTTGTATTTTAACATAAAATCTGACGCTATTAAAGAAAAAACTTCTCCCTCGCTGAAATATGTTCATTTGCTGAAAATCAACAAAACCACGAAAAGTTCTTGTATTTGAAGATAAAATCTTTTTGCTTTGAAGAAGAAAGATCTAGCTGACTGAAATAAGTTCATTTGATGAAAATCAACAAAATTGACAAGAACCACGAAAAGTTTTTGTATTTTAACATAAAATCTGACGCGATTAAAGAAAAAACTTCTCCCTCGCTGAAATATGTTCATTTGCTGAAAATCAACAAAACCACGAAAAGTTCTTGTATTTGAAGATAAAATCTTTTTGCTTTGAAGAAGAAAGATCTAGCTGACTGAAATAAGTTCATAAGATGAAAACTAACAAAAATTGACAAGAACCACGAAAAGTTCTTGTATTTTAAGATAAAATCTTACGCTATTGAAGAAAAAACTTCTAGCTCGCTGAAATATGTTCATTTGCTGAAAATCAACAAAACCACGAAAAGTTCTTGTATTTGAAGATAAAATCTTTTTGCTTTCAAGAAGAAAGATCTAGCTGACTGAAATAAGTTCATTGGATGAAAACCAACAAAAATTGACAAGAACCACGAAAAGTTTTTGTATTTTAAGATAAAATCTGACGCTATTAAAGAAAAAACTTCTCCCTCGCTGAAATATGTTCATTTGCTGAAAATCAACGAAACCACGAAAAGTTCTTGTATTTGAAGATAAAATCTTTTTGCTTTCAAGAAGAAAGATCTTGCTGACCGAAATAAGTTCATTGGATGAAAACCAACAAAAATTGACAAGAACCACGAACAATTGTTGTATTTTAAGATAAAATCTGACGCTATTAAACAAAAAAATTCTCGCTCGCTGAAATATGTTCATTTGCTGAAAATCAACAAAACCACGAAAAGTTCTTGTATTTGAAGATAAAATCTTTTTGCTTTGAAGAAGAAAGATCTAGCTGACTGAAATAAGTTCATTGGATGAAAACCAACAAAAATTGACAAGAACCACGAAAGGTTCTTGTATTTTAAGATAAAATCTGACGCTATTAAAGAAAAAACTTCTCCCTCGCTGAAATATGTTCATTTGCTGAAAATCAACAAAACCACGAAAAGTTCTTGTATTTGAAGATAAAATCTTTTTGCTTTGAAGAAGAAAGATCTAGCTGACTGAAATAAGTTCATAAGATGAAAACTAACAAAAATTGACAAGAACCACGAAAAGTTCTTGTATTTTAAGATAAAATCTTACGCTATTGAAGAAAAAACTTCTAGCTCGCTGAAATATGTTCATTTGCTGAAAATCAACAAAACCACGAAAAGTTCTTGTATTTGAAGATAAAATCTTTTTGCTTTGAAGAAGAAAAATCTGGCTGACTGAAATAAGTTCATTGGATGAAAACCAACAAAAATTGACAAGAACCACGAAAAGTTCTTGTATTTTAAGATAAAATCTGACGCTATTAAAGAAAAAACTTCTCCCTCGCTGAAATATGTTCATTTGCTGAAAATCAACGAAACCACGAAAAGTTCTTGTATTTGAAGATAAAATCTTTTTGCTTTCAAGAAGAAAGATCTTGCTGACTGAAATAAGTTCATTGGATGAAAACCAACAAAAATTGACAAGAACCACGAAAAGTTCTTGTATTTTAAGATAAAATCTGACGCTATTAAAGAAAAAACTTCTCCCTCGCTGAAATATGTTCATTTGCTGAAAATCAACAAAACCACGAAAAGTTCTTGTATTTGAAGATAAAATCTTTTTGCTTTGAAGAAGAAAGATCTGGCTGACTGAAATAAGTTCATTGGATGAAAACCAACAAAAATTGACAAGAACCACGAAAAGCTCTGGTATTTTAAGATAAAATCTGATGCTATTAAAGAAAAAAACTTCTCCCTCGCTGAAATATGTTCATTTGCTGAAAATCAACAAAACCACGAAAAGTTCTTGTATTTGAAGATAAAATCTTTTTGCTTTCAAGAAGAAAGATCTAGCTGACTGAAATAAGTTCATAAGATGAAAATCAACAAAAATTGACAAGAACCACGAAAAGTTTTTGTATTTTAACATAAAATCTGACGCTATTAAAGAAAAAACTTCTCCCTCGCTGAAATATGTTCATTTGCTGAAAATCAACAAAACCACGAAAAGTTCTTGTATTTGAAGATAAAATCTTTTTGCTTTGAAGAAGAAAGATCTAGCTGACTGAAATAAGTTCATAAGATGAAAACTAACAAAAATTGACAAGAACCACGAAAAGTTCTTGTATTTTAAGATAAAATCTTACGCTATTGAAGAAAAAACTTCTAGCTCGCTGAAATATGTTCATTTGCTGAAAATCAACAAAACCACGAAAAGTTCTTGTATTTGAAGATAAAATCTTTTTGCTTTGAAGAAGAAAGATCTGGCTGACTGAAATAAGTTCATTGGATGAAAACCAACAAAAATTGACAAGAACCACGAAAAGTTCTTGTATTTTAAGATAAAATCTGACGCTATTAAAGAAAAAACTTCTCCCTCGCTGAAATATGTTCATTTGCTGAAAATCAACAAAACCACGAAAAGTTCTTGTATTTGAAGATAAAATCTTTTTGCTTTGAAGAAGAAAGATCTAGCTGACTGAAATAAGTTCATTGGATGAAAACCAACAAAAATTGACAAGAACCACGAAAAGTTCTTGTATTTTAAGATAAAATCTGACGCTATTAAAGAAAAAACTTCTCCCTCGCTGAAATATGTTCATTTGCTGAAAATCAACAAAACCACGAAAAGTTCTTGTATTTGAAGATAAAATCTTTTTGCTTTGAAGAAGAAAGATCTAGCTGACTGAAATAAGTTCATTGGATGAAAGCTAACAAAAATTGACAAGAACCACGAAAAGTTCTTGTATTTTAAGATAAAATCTTACGCTATTGAAGAAAAAACTTCTCGCTCGCTGAAATATGTTCATTTGCTGAAAATCAACAAAACCACGAAAAGTTCTTGTATTTGAAGATAAAATCTTTTTGCTTTGAAGAAGAAAGATCTAGCTGACTGAAATAAGTTCATTGGATGAAAACCAACAAAAATTGACAAGAACCACGAAAAGTTCTTGTATTTTAAGATAAAATCTGACGCTATTAAAGAAAAAACTTCTCCCTCGCTGAAATATGTTCATTTGCTGAAAATCAACAAAACCACGAAAAGTTCTTGTATTTGAAGATAAAATCTTTTTGCTTTGAAGAAGAAAGATCTAGCTGACTGAAATAAGTTCATTTGATGAAAATCAACAAAAATTGACAAGAACCACGAAAAGTTTTTGTATTTTAACATAAAATCTGACGCTATTAAAGAAAAAACTTCTCCCTCGCTGAAATATGTTCATTTGCTGAAAATCAACAAAACCATGAAAAGTTCTTGTATTTGAAGATAAAATCTTTTTGCTTTGAAGAAGAAAGATCTGGCTGACTGAAATAAGTTCATTGGATGAAAACCAACAAAAATTGACAAGAACCACGAAAAGTTCTTGTATTTTAAGATAAAATCTGACGCTATTAAAGAAAAAACTTCTCCCTCGCTGAAATATGTTCATTTGCTGAAAATCAACAAAACCACGAAAAGTTCTTGTATTTGAAGATAAAATCTTTTTGCTTTCAAGAAGAAAGATCTAGCTGACTGAAATAAGTTCATAAGATGAAAATCAACAAAAATTGACAAGAACCACGAAAAGTTTTTGTATTTTAACATAAAATCTTACGCTATTGAAGAAAAAACTTCTCCCTCGCTGAAATATGTTCATTTGCTGAAAATCAACAAAACCACGAAAAGTTCTTGTATTTGAAGATAAAATCTTTTTGCTTTGAAGAAGAAAGATCTAGCTGACTGAAATAAGTTCATAAGATGAAAACTAACAAAAATTGACAAGAACCACGAAAAGTTCTTGTATTTTAAGATAAAATCTTACGCTATTGAAGAAAAAACTTCTAGCTCGCTGAAATATGTTCATTTGCTGAAAATCAACAAAACCACGAAAAGTTCTTGTATTTGAAGATAAAATCGTTTTGCTTTGAAGAAGAAAGATCTTGCTGACTGAAATAAGTTCATTTGATGAAAATCAACAAAAATTGACAAGAACCACGAAAAGTTTTTGTATTTTAAGATAAAATCTGACGCTATTAAAGAAAAAACTTCTCCCTCGCTGAAATATGTTCATTTGCTGAAAATCAACGAAACCACGAAAAGTTCTTGTATTTGAAGATAAAATCTTTTTGCTTTCAAGAAGAAAGATCTTGCTGACCGAAATAAGTTCATTGGATGAAAACCAACAAAAATTGACAAGAACCACGAAAAATTGTTGTATTTTAAGATAAAATCTGACGCTATTAAAGAAAAAACTTCTCGCTCGCTGAAATATGTTCATTTGCTGAAAATCAACAAAACCACGAAAAGTTCTTGTATTTGAAGATAAAATCTTTTTGCTTTGAAGAAGAAAGATCTAGCTGACTGAAATAAGTTAACAAGATGAAAGCTAACAAAAATTGACAAGAACCACGAAAAGTTCTTGTATTTTAAGATAAAATCTTACGCTATCGAAGAAAAAACTTCTCCCTCGCTGAAATATGTTCATTTGCTGAAAATCAACAAAACCACGAAAAGTTCTTGTATTTGAAGATAAAATCTTTTTGCTTTGAAGAAGAAAGATCTAGCTGACTGAAATAAGTTAATAAGATGAAAGCTAACAAAAATTGACAAGAACCACGAAAAGTTCTTGTATTTTAAGATAAAATCTTACGCTATTGAAGAAAAAACTTCTAGCTCGCTGAAATATGTTCATTTGCTGAAAATCAACAAAACCACGAAAAGTTCTTGTATTTGAAGATAAAGTCTTTTTGCTTTGAAGAAGAAAGATCTAGCTGACTGAAATAAGTTCATTGGATGAAAACCAACAAAAATTGACAAGAACCACGAAAAGTTCTTGTATTTTAAGATAAAATCTGACGCTATTAAAGAAAAAACTTCTCCCTCGCTGAAATATGTTCATTTGCTGAAAATCAACAAAACCACGAAAAGTTCTTGTATTTGAAGATAAAATCTTTTTGCTTTGAAGAAGAAAGATCTAGCTGACTGAAATAAGTTCATTTGATGAAAATCAACAAAAATTGACAAGAACCACGAAAAGTTTTTGTATTTTAACATAAAATCTGACGCTATTAAAGAAAAAACTTCTCCCTCGCTGAAATATGTTCATTTGCTGAAAATCAACAAAACCACGAAAAGTTCTTGTATTTGAAGATAAAATCTTTTTGCTTTGAAGAAGAAAGATCTAGCTGACTGAAATAAGTTCATAAGATGAAAACTAACAAAAATTGACAAGAACCACGAAAAGTTCTTGTATTTTAAGATAAAATCTTACGCTATTGAAGAAAAAACTTCTAGCTCGCTGAAATATGTTCATTTGCTGAAAATCAACAAAACCACGAAAAGTTCTTGTATTTGAAGATAAAATCGTTTTGCTTTGAAGAAGAAAGATCTTGCTGACTGAAATAAGTTCATTTGATGAAAATCAACAAAAATTGACAAGAACCACGAAAAGTTTTTGTATTTTAAGATGAAATTTGACGCTATTAAAGAAAAAACTTCTCCCTCGCTGAAATATGTTCATTTGCTGAAAATCAACAAAACCACGAAAAGTTCTTGTATTTGAAGATAAAATCTTTTTGCTTTGAAGAAGAAAGATCTGGCTGACTGAAATAAGTTCATTGGATGAAAACCAACAAAAATTGACAAGAACCACGAAAAGTTTTTGTATTTTAAGATAAAATCTGACGCTATTAAAGAAAAAACTTCTCCCTCGCTGAAATATGTTCATTTGCTGAAAATCAACAAAACCACGAAAAGTTCTTGTATTTGAAGATAAAATCTTTTTGCTTTGAAGAAGAAAAATCTGGCTGACTGAAATAAGTTCATTGGATGAAAACCAACAAAAATTGACAAGAACCACGAAAAGTTCTTGTATTTTAAGATAAAATCTGACGCTATTAAAGAAAAAACTTCTCCCTCGCTGAAATATGTTCATTTGCTGAAAATCAACGAAACCACGAAAAGTTCTTGTATTTGAAGATAAAATCTTTTTGCTTTCAAGAAGAAAGATCTTGCTGACTGAAATAAGTTCATTGGATGAAAACCAACAAAAATTGACAAGAACCACGAAAAGTTCTTGTATTTTAAGATAAAATCTGACGCTATTAAAGAAAAAACTTCTCCCTCGCTGAAATATGTTCATTTGCAGAAAATCAACAAAACCACGAAAAGTTCTTGTATTTGAAGATAAAATCTTTTTGCTTTGAAGAAGAAAGATCTAGCTGACTGAAATAAGTTCATTGGATGAAAACCAACAAAAATTGACAAGAACCACGAAAAGTTCTTGTATTTTAAGATAAAATCTGACGCTATTAAAGAAAAAACTTCTCCCTCGCTGAAATATGTTCATTTGCTGAAAATCAACAAAACCACGAAAAGTTCTTGTATTTGAAGATAAAATCTTTTTGCTTTCAAGAAGAAAGATCTAGCTGACTGAAATAAGTTAATAAGATGAAAGCTAACAAAAATTGACAAGAACCACGAAAAGTTCTTGTATTTTAAGATAAAATCTTACGCTATTGAAGAAAAAACTTCTAGCTCGCTGAAATATGTTCATTTGCTGAAAATCAACAAAACCACGAAAAGTTCTTGTATTTGAAGATAAAATCTTTTTGCTTTGAAGAAGAAAGATCTAGCTGACTGAAATAAGTTCATTGGATGAAAACCAACAAAAATTGACAAGAACCACGAAAAGTTCTTGTATTTTAAGATAAAATCTGACGCTATTAAAGAAAAAACTTCTCCCTCGCTGAAATATGTTCATTTGCTGAAAATCAACAAAACTACGAAAAGTTCTTGTATTTGAAGATAAAATCTTTTTGCTTTGAAGAAGAAAGATCTAGCTGACTGAAATAAGTTCATTTGATGAAAATCAACAAAAATTGACAAGAACCACGAAAAGTTTTTGTATTTTAACATAAAATCTGACGCTATTAAAGAAAAAACTTCTCCCTCGCTGAAATATGTTCATTTGCTGAAAATCAACAAAACCACGAAAAGTTCTTGTATTTGAAGATAAAATCTTTTTGCTTTGAAGAAGAAAGATCTGGCTGACTGAAATAAGTTCATTGGATGAAAACCAACAAAAATTGACAAGAACCACGAAAAGTTCTTGTATTTTAAGATAAAATCTGACGCTATTAAAGAAAAAAACTTCTCCCTCGCTGAAATATGTTCATTTGCTGAAAATCAACAAAACCACGAAAAGTTCTTGTATTTGAAGATAAAATCTTTTTGCTTTCAAGAAGAAAGATCTAGCTGACTGAAATAAGTTCATAAGATGAAAACTAACAAAAATTGACAAGAACCACGAAAAGTTCTTGTATTTTAAGATAAAATCTTACGCTATTGAAGAAAAAACTTCTAGCTCGCTGAAATATGTTCATTTGCTGAAAATCAACAAAACCACGAAAAGTTCTTGTATTTGAAGATAAAATCTTTTTGCTTTGAAGAAGAAAGATCTGGCTGACTGAAATAAGTTCATTGGATGAAAACCAACAAAAATTGACAAGAACCACGAAAAGTTTTTGTATTTTAAGATGAAATTTGACGCTATTAAAGAAAAAACTTCTCCCTCGCTGAAATATGTTCATTTGCTGAAAATCAACAAAACCACGAAAAGTTCTTGTATTTGAAGATAAAATCTTTTTGCTTTGAAGAAGAAAGATCTGGCTGACTGAAATAAGTTCATTGGATGAAAACCAACAAAAATTGACAAGAACCACGAAAAGTTTTTGTATTTTAAGATAAAATCTGACGCTATTAAAGAAAAAACTTCTCCCTCGCTGAAATATGTTCATTTGCTGAAAATCAACAAAACCACGAAAAGTTCTTGTATTTGAAGATAAAATCTTTTTGCTTTGAAGAAGAAAAATCTGGCTGACTGAAATAAGTTCATTGGATGAAAACCAACAAAAATTGACAAGAACCACGAAAAGTTCTTGTATTTTAAGATAAAATCTGACGCTATTAAAGAAAAAACTTCTCCCTCGCTGAAATATGTTCATTTGCTGAAAATCAACGAAACCACGAAAAGTTCTTGTATTTGAAGATAAAATCTTTTTGCTTTCAAGAAGAAAGATCTTGCTGACTGAAATAAGTTCATTGGATGAAAACCAACAAAAATTGACAAGAACCACGAAAAGTTCTTGTATTTTAAGATA
This sequence comes from Heptranchias perlo, assembly GCF_035084215.1. NCBI lineage: Eukaryota > Metazoa > Chordata > Chondrichthyes > Hexanchiformes > Hexanchidae > Heptranchias > Heptranchias perlo. The sequence goes on along the minus strand of NW_027139793.1, from coordinate 2,141,277 downwards.
AAATCTGACGCTATTAAAGAAAAAACTTCTCCCTCGCTGAAATATGTTCATTTGCAGAAAATCAACAAAACCACGAAAAGTTCTTGTATTTGAAGATAAAATCTTTTTGCTTTGAAGAAGAAAGATCTAGCTGACTGAAATAAGTTCATTGGATGAAAACCAACAAAAATTGACAAGAACCACGAAAAGTTCTTGTATTTTAAGATAAAATCTGACGCTATTAAAGAAAAAACTTCTCCCTCGCTGAAATATGTTCATTTGCTGAAAATCAACAAAACCACGAAAAGTTCTTGTATTTGAAGATAAAATCTTTTTGCTTTCAAGAAGAAAGATCTAGCTGACTGAAATAAGTTAATAAGATGAAAGCTAACAAAAATTGACAAGAACCACGAAAAGTTCTTGTATTTTAAGATAAAATCTTACGCTATTGAAGAAAAAACTTCTAGCTCGCTGAAATATGTTCATTTGCTGAAAATCAACAAAACCACGAAAAGTTCTTGTATTTGAAGATAAAATCTTTTTGCTTTGAAGAAGAAAGATCTAGCTGACTGAAATAAGTTCATTGGATGAAAACCAACAAAAATTGACAAGAACCACGAAAAGTTCTTGTATTTTAAGATAAAATCTGACGCTATTAAAGAAAAAACGTCTCCCTCGCTGAAATATGTTCATTTGCTGAAAATCAACAAAACTACGAAAAGTTCTTGTATTTGAAGATAAAATCTTTTTGCTTTGAAGAAGAAAGATCTAGCTGACTGAAATAAGTTCATTTGATGAAAATCAACAAAAATTGACAAGAACCACGAAAAGTTTTTGTATTTTAACATAAAATCTGACGCTATTAAAGAAAAAACTTCTCCCTCGCTGAAATATGTTCATTTGCTGAAAATCAACAAAACCACGAAAAGTTCTTGTATTTGAAGATAAAATCTTTTTGCTTTGAAGAAGAAAGATCTGGCTGACTGAAATAAGTTCATTGGATGAAAACCAACAAAAATTGACAAGAACCACGAAAAGTTCTTGTATTTTAAGATAAAATCTGACGCTATTAAAGAAAAAAACTTCTCCCTCGCTGAAATATGTTCATTTGCTGAAAATCAACAAAACCACGAAAAGTTCTTGTATTTGAAGATAAAATCTTTTTGCTTTCAAGAAGAAAGATCTAGCTGACTGAAATAAGTTCATAAGATGAAAACTAACAAAAATTGACAAGAACCACGAAAAGTTCTTGTATTTTAAGATAAAATCTTACGCTATTGAAGAAAAAACTTCTAGCTCGCTGAAATATGTTCATTTGCTGAAAATCAACAAAACCACGAAAAGTTCTTGTATTTGAAGATAAAATCTTTTTGCTTTGAAGAAGAAAGATCTGGCTGACTGAAATAAGTTCATTGGATGAAAACCAACAAAAATTGACAAGAACCACGAAAAGTTCTTGTATTTTAAGATAAAATCTGACGCTATTAAAGAAAAAACTTCTCCCTCGCTGAAATATGTTCATTTGCTGAAAATCAACAAAACCACGAAAAGTTCTTGTATTTGAAGATAAAATCTTTTTGCTTTGAAGAAGAAAGATCTAGCTGACTGAAATAAGTTCATAAGATGAAAATCAACAAAAATTGACAAGAACCACGAAAAGTTTTTGTATTTTAACATAAAATCTGACGCTATTGAAGAAAAAACTTCTCCCTCGCTGAAATATGTTCATTTGCTGAAAATCAACAAAACCACGAAAAGTTCTTGTATTTGAAGATAAAATCTTTTTGCTTTGAAGAAGAAAGATCTAGCTGACTGAAATAAGTTCATAAGATGAAAACTAACAAAAATTGACAAGAACCACGAAAAGTTCTTGTATTTTAAGATAAAATCTTACGCTATTGAAGAAAAAACTTCTAGCTCGCTGAAATATGTTCATTTGCTGAAAATCAACAAAACCACGAAAAGTTCTTGTATTTGAAGATAAAATCTTTTTGCTTTGAAGAAGAAAGATCTAGCTGACTGAAATAAGTTCATAAGATGAAAACTAACAAAAATTGACAAGAACCACGAAAAGTTCTTGTATTTTAAGATAAAATCTTACGCTATTGAAGAAAAAACTTCTAGCTCGCTGAAATATGTTCATTTGCTGAAAATCAACAAAACCACGAAAAGTTCTTGTATTTGAAGATAAAATCTTTTTGCTTTGAAGAAGAAAGATCTAGCTGACTGAAATAAGTTCATAAGATGAAAACTAACAAAAATTGACAAGAACCACGAAAAGTTCTTGTATTTTAAGATAAAATCTTACGCTATTGAAGAAAAAACTTCTAGCTCGCTGAAATATGTTCATTTGCTGAAAATCAACAAAACCACGAAAAGTTCTTGTATTTGAAGATAAAATCGTTTTGCTTTGAAGAAGAAAGATCTTGCTGACTGAAATAAGTTCATTTGATGAAAATCAACAAAAATTGACAAGAACCACGAAAAGTTTTTGTATTTTAAGATAAAATCTGACGCTATTAAAGAAAATACTTCTCCCTCGCTGAAATATGTTCATTTGCTGAAAATCAACAAAACCACGAAAAGTTCTTGTATTTGAAGATAAAATCTTTTTGCTTTGAAGAAGAAAGATCTGGCTGACTGAAATAAGTTCATTGGATGAAAACCAACAAAAATTGACAAGAACCACGAAAAGTTTTTGTATTTTAAGATAAAATCTGACGCTATGAAAGAAAAAACTTCTCCCTCGCTGAAATATGTTCATTTGCTGAAAATCAACAAAACCACGAAAAGTTCTTGTATTTGAAGATAAAATCTTTTTGCTTTGAAGAAGAAAAATCTGGCTGACTGAAATAAGTTCATTGGATGAAAACCAACAAAAATTGACAAGAACCACGAAAAGTTCTTGTATTTTAAGATAAAATCTGACGCTATTAAAGAAAAAACTTCTCCCTCGCTGAAATATGTTCATTTGCTGAAAATCAACGAAACCACGAAAAGTTCTTGTATTTGAAGATAAAATCTTTTTGCTTTCAAGAAGAAAGATCTTGCTGACTGAAATAAGTTCATTGGATGAAAACCAACAAAAATTGACAAGAACCACGAAAAGTTCTTGTATTTTAAGATAAAATCTGACGCTATTAAAGAAAAAACTTCTCCCTCGCTGAAATATGTTCATTTGCAGAAAATCAACAAAACCACGAAAAGTTCTTGTATTTGAAGATAAAATCCTTTTGCTTTGAAGAAGAAAGATCTAGCTGACTGAAATAAGTTCATTGGATGAAAACCAACAAAAATTGACAAGAACCACGAAAAGTTCTTGTATTTTAAGATAAAATCTGACGCTATTAAAGAAAAAACTTCTCCCTCGCTGAAATATGTTCATTTGCTGAAAATCAACAAAACCACGAAAAGTTCTTGTATTTGAAGATAAAATCTTTTTGCTTTCAAGAAGAAAGATCTAGCTGACTGAAATAAGTTAATAAGATGAAAGCTAACAAAAATTGACAAGAACCACGAAAAGTTCTTGTATTTTAAGATAAAATCTTACGCTATTGAAGAAAAAACTTCTAGCTCGCTGAAATATGTTCATTTGCTGAAAATCAACAAAACCACGAAAAGTTCTTGTATTTGAAGATAAAATCTTTTTGCTTTGAAGAAGAAAGATCTAGCTGACTGAAATAAGTTCATTGGATGAAAACCAACAAAAATTGACAAGAACCACGAAAAGTTCTTGTATTTTAAGATAAAATCTGACGCTATTAAAGAAAAAACTTCTCCCTCGCTGAAATATGTTCATTTGCTGAAAATCAACAAAACTACGAAAAGTTCTTGTATTTGAAGATAAAATCTTTTTGCTTTGAAGAAGAATGATCTAGCTGACTGAAATAAGTTCATTTGATGAAAATCAACAAAAATTGACAAGAACCACGAAAAGTTTTTGTATTTTAACATAAAATCTGACGCTATTAAAGAAAAAACTTCTCCCTCGCTGAAATATGTTCATTTGCTGAAAATCAACAAAACCACGAAAAGTTCTTGTATTTGAAGATAAAATCTTTTTGCTTTGAAGAAGAAAGATCTGGCTGACTGAAATAAGTTCATTGGATGAAAACCAACAAAAATTGACAAGAACCACGAAAAGTTCTTGTATTTTAAGATAAAATCTGACGCTATTAAAGAAAAAAACTTCTCCCTCGCTGAAATATGTTCATTTGCTGAAAATCAACAAAACCACGAAAAGTTCTTGTATTTGAAGATAAAATCTTTTTGCTTTCAAGAAGAAAGATCTAGCTGACTGAAATAAGTTCATAAGATGAAAATCAACAAAAATTGACAAGAACCACGAAAAGTTTTTGTATTTTAACATAAAATCTGACGCTATTGAAGAAAAAACTTCTCCCTCGCTGAAATATGTTCATTTGCTGAAAATCAACAAAACCACGAAAAGTTCTTGTATTTGAAGATAAAATCTTTTTGCTTTGAAGAAGAAAGATCTAGCTGACTGAAATAAGTTCATAAGATGAAAACTAACAAAAATTGACAAGAACCACGAAAAGTTCTTGTATTTTAAGATAAAATCTTACGCTATTGAAGAAAAAACTTCTAGCTCGCTGAAATATGTTCATTTGCTGAAAATCAACAAAACCACGAAAAGTTCTTGTATTTGAAGATAAAATCTTTTTGCTTTGAAGAAGAAAGATCTGGCTGACTGAAATAAGTTCATTGGATGAAAACCAACAAAAATTGACAAGAACCACGAAAAGTTCTTGTATTTTAAGATAAAATCTGACGCTATTAAAGAAAAAACTTCTCCCTCGCTGAAATATGTTCATTTGCTGAAAATCAACAAAACCACGAAAAGTTCTTGTATTTGAAGATAAAATCTTTTTGCTTTGAAGAAGAAAGATCTAGCTGACTGAAATAAGTTCATTGGATGAAAACCAACAAAAATTGACAAGAACCACGAAAAGTTCTTGTATTTTAAGATAAAATCTGACGCTATTAAAGAAAAAACTTCTCCCTCGCTGAAATATGTTCATTTGCTGAAAATCAACAAAACCACGAAAAGTTCTTGTATTTGAAGATAAAATCTTTTTGCTTTGAAGAAGAAAGATCTAGCTGACTGAAATAAGTTAATAAGATGAAAGCTAACAAAAATTGACAAGAACCACGAAAAGTTCTTGTATTTTAAGATAAAATCTTACGCTATTGAAGAAAAAACTTCTCGCTCGCTGAAATATGTTCATTTGCTGAAAATCAACAAAACCACGAAAAGTTCTTGTATTTGAAGATAAAATCTTTTTGCTTTGAAGAAGAAAGATCTAGCTGACTGAAATAAGTTCATTGGATGAAAACCAACAAAAATTGACAAGAACCACGAAAAGTTCTTGTATTTTAAGATAAAATCTGACGCTATTAAAGAAAAAACTTCTCCCTCGCTGAAATATGTTCATTTGCTGAAAATCAACAAAACCACGAAAAGTTCTTGTATTTGAAGATAAAATCTTTTTGCTTTGAAGAAGAAAGATCTAGCTGACTGAAATAAGTTCATTTGATGAAAATCAACAAAAATTGACAAGAACCACGAAAAGTTTTTGTATTTTAACATAAAATCTGACGCTATTAAAGAAAAAACTTCTCCCTCGCTGAAATATGTTCATTTGCTGAAAATCAAAAAAAACCATGAAAAGTTCTTGTATTTGAAGATAAAATCTTTTTGCTTTGAAGAAGAAAGATCTGGCTGACTGAAATAAGTTCATTGGATGAAAACCAACAAAAATTGACAAGAACCACGAAAAGTTCTTGTATTTTAAGATAAAATCTGACGCTATTAAAGAAAAAACTTCTCCCTCGCTGAAATATGTTCATTTGCTGAAAATCAACAAAACCACGAAAAGTTCTTGTATTTGAAGATAAAATCTTTTTGCTTTCAAGAAGAAAGATCTAGCTGACTGAAATAAGTTCATAAGATGAAAATCAACAAAAATTGACAAGAACCACGAAAAGTTTTTGTATTTTAACATAAAATCTGACGCTATTAAAGAAAAAACTTCTCCCTCGCTGAAATATGTTCATTTGCTGAAAATCAACAAAACCACGAAAAGTTCTTGTATTTGAAGATAAAATCTTTTTGCTTTGAAGAAGAAAGATCTAGCTGACTGAAATAAGTTCATAAGATGAAAACTAACAAAAATTGACAAGAACCACGAAAAGTTCTTGTATTTTAAGATAAAATCTTACGCTATTGAAGAAAAAACTTCTAGCTCGCTGAAATATGTTCATTTGCTGAAAATCAACAAAACCACGAAAAGTTCTTGTATTTGAAGATAAAATCTTTTTGCTTTGAAGAAGAAAGATCTGGCTGACTGAAATAAGTTCATTGGATGAAAACCAACAAAAATTGACAAGAACCACGAAAAGTTCTTGTATTTTAAGATAAAATCTGACGCTATTAAAGAAAAAAACTTCTCCCTCGCTGAAATATGTTCATTTGCTGAAAATCAACAAAACCACGAAAAGTTCTTGTATTTGAAGATAAAATCTTTTTGCTTTCAAGAAGAAAGATCTAGCTGACTGAAATAAGTTCATAAGATGAAAATCAACAAAAATTGACAAGAACCACGAAAAGTTTTTGTATTTTAACATAAAATCTGACGCTATTGAAGAAAAAACTTCTCCCTCGCTGAAATATGTTCATTTGCTGAAAATCAACAAAACCACGAAAAGTTCTTGTATTTGAAGATAAAATCTTTTTGCTTTGAAGAAGAAAGATCTAGCTGACTGAAATAAGTTCATAAGATGAAAACTAACAAAAATTGACAAGAACCACGAAAAGTTCTTGTATTTTAAGATAAAATCTTACGCTATTGAAGAAAAAACTTCTAGCTCGCTGAAATATGTTCATTTGCTGAAAATCAACAAAACCACGAAAAGTTCTTGTATTTGAAGATAAAATCTTTTTGCTTTGAAGAAGAAAGATCTGGCTGACTGAAATAAGTTCATTGGATGAAAACCAACAAAAATTGACAAGAACCACGAAAAGTTCTTGTATTTTAAGATAAAATCTGACGCTATTAAAGAAAAAACTTCTCCCTCGCTGAAATATGTTCATTTGCTGAAAATCAACAAAACCACGAAAAGTTCTTGTATTTGAAGATAAAATCTTTTTGCTTTGAAGAAGAAAGATCTAGCTGACTGAAATAAGTTCATTGGATGAAAACCAACAAAAATTGACAAGAACCACGAAAAGTTCTTGTATTTTAAGATAAAATCTGACGCTATTAAAGAAAAAACTTCTCCCTCGCTGAAATATGTTCATTTGCTGAAAATCAACAAAACCACGAAAAGTTCTTGTATTTGAAGATAAAATCTTTTTGCTTTGAAGAAGAAAGATCTAGCTGACTGAAATAAGTTAATAAGATGAAAGCTAACAAAAATTGACAAGAACTACGAAAAGTTCTTGTATTTTAAGATAAAATCTTACGCTATTGAAGAAAAAACTTCTCGCTCGCTGAAATATGTTCATTTGCTGAAAATCAACAAAACCACGAAAAGTTCTTGTATTTGAAGATAAAATCTTTTTGCTTTGAAGAAGAAAGATCTAGCTGACTGAAATAAGTTCATTGGATGAAAACCAACAAAAATTGACAAGAACCACGAAAAGTTCTTGTATTTTAAGATAAAATCTGACGCTATTAAAGAAAAAACTTCTCCCTCGCTGAAATATGTTCATTTGCTGAAAATCAACAAAACCACGAAAAGTTCTTGTATTTGAAGATAAAATCTTTTTGCTTTGAAGAAGAAAGATCTAGCTGACTGAAATAAGTTCATTTGATGAAAATCAACAAAAATTGACAAGAACCACGAAAAGTTTTTGTATTTTAACATAAAATCTGACGCTATTAAAGAAAAAACTTCTCCCTCGCTGAAATATGTTCATTTGCTGAAAATCAAAAAAAACCATGAAAAGTTCTTGTATTTGAAGATAAAATCTTTTTGCTTTGAAGAAGAAAGATCTGGCTGACTGAAATAAGTTCATTGGATGAAAACCAACAAAAATTGACAAGAACCACGAAAAGTTCTTGTATTTTAAGATAAAATCTGACGCTATTAAAGAAAAAACTTCTCCCTCGCTGAAATATGTTCATTTGCTGAAAATCAACAAAACCACGAAAAGTTCTTGTATTTGAAGATAAAATCTTTTTGCTTTCAAGAAGAAAGATCTAGCTGACTGAAATAAGTTCATAAGATGAAAATCAACAAAAATTGACAAGAACCACGAAAAGTTTTTGTATTTTAACATAAAATCTGACGCTATTAAAGAAAAAACTTCTCCCTCGCTGAAATATGTTCATTTGCTGAAAATCAACAAAACCACGAAAAGTTCTTGTATTTGAAGATAAAATCTTTTTGCTTTGAAGAAGAAAGATCTAGCTGACTGAAATAAGTTCATAAGATGAAAACTAACAAAAATTGACAAGAACCACGAAAAGTTCTTGTATTTTAAGATAAAATCTTACGCTATTGAAGAAAAAACTTCTAGCTCGCTGAAATATGTTCATTTGCTGAAAATCAACAAAACCACGAAAAGTTCTTGTATTTGAAGATAAAATCGTTTTGCTTTGAAGAAGAAAGATCTTGCTGACTGAAATAAGTTCATTTGATGAAAATCAACAAAAATTGACAAGAACCACGAAAAGTTTTTGTATTTTAAGATAAAATCTGACGCTATTAAAGAAAAAACTTCTCCCTCGCTGAAATATGTTCATTTGCTGAAAATCAACGAAACCACGAAAAGTTCTTGTATTTGAAGATAAAATCTTTTTGCTTTCAAGAAGAAAGATCTTGCTGACCGAAATAAGTTCATTGGATGAAAACCAACAAAAATTGACAAGAACCACGAAAAATTGTTGTATTTTAAGATAAAATCTGACGCTATTAAAGAAAAAACTTCTCGCTCGCTGAAATATGTTCATTTGCTGAAAATCAACAAAACCACGAAAAGTTCTTGTATTTGAAGATAAAATCTTTTTGCTTTGAAGAAGAAAGATCTAGCTGACTGAAATAAGTTAACAAGATGAAAGCTAACAAAAATTGACAAGAACCACGAAAAGTTCTTGTATTTTAAGATAAAATCTTACGCTATCGAAGAAAAAACTTCTCCCTCGCTGAAATATGTTCATTTGCTGAAAATCAACAAAACCACGAAAAGTTCTTGTATTTGAAGATAAAATCTTTTTGCTTTGAAGAAGAAAGATCTAGCTGACTGAAATAAGTTAATAAGATGAAAGCTAACAAAAATTGACAAGAACCACGAAAAGTTCTTGTATTTTAAGATAAAATCTTACGCTATTGAAGAAAAAACTTCTAGCTCGCTGAAATATGTTCATTTGCTGAAAATCAACAAAACCACGAAAAGTTCTTGTATTTGAAGATAAAATCTTTTTGCTTTGAAGAAGAAAGATCTAGCTGACTGAAATAAGTTCATAAGATGAAAACCAACAAAAATTGACAAGAACCACGAAAAGTTCTTGTATTTTAAGATAAAATCTTACGCTATTGAAGAAAAAACTTCTAGCTCGCTGAAATATGTTCATTTGCTGAAAATCAACAAAACCACGAAAAGTTCTTGTATTTGAAGATAAAATCGTTTTGCTTTGAAGAAGAAAGATCTTGCTGACTGAAATAAGTTCATTTGATGAAAATCAACAAAAATTGACAAGAACCACGAAAATTTTTTGTATTTTAAGATAAAATCTGACGCTATTAAAGAAAAAACTTCTCCCTCGCTGAAATATGTTCATTTGCTGAAAATCAACGAAACCACGAAAAGTTCTTGTATTTGAAGATAAAATCTTTTTGCTTTCAAGAAGAAAGATCTTGCTGACCGAAATAAGTTCATTGGATGAAAACCAACAAAAATTGACAAGAACCACGAAAAATTGTTGTATTTTAAGATAAAATCTGACGCTATTAAAGAAAAAACTTCTCGCTTGCTGAAATATGTTCATTTGCTGAAAATCAACAAAACCACGAAAAGTTCTTGTATTTGAAGATAAAATCTTTTTGCTTTGAAGAAGAAAGATCTAGCTGACTGAAATAAGTTAACAAGATGAAAGCTAACAAAAATTGACAAGAACCACGAAAAGTTCTTGTATTTTAAGATAAAATCTTACGCTATCGAAGAAAAAACTTCTCCCTCGCTGAAATATGTTCATTTGCTGAAAATCAACAAAACCACGAAAAGTTCTTGTATTTGAAGATAAAATCTTTTTGCTTTGAAGAAGAAAGATCTAGCTGACTGAAATAAGTTAATAAGATGAAAGCTAACAAAAATTGACAAGAACCACGAAAAGTTCTTGTATTTTAAGATAAAATCTTACGCTATTGAAGAAAAAACTTCTAGCTCGCTGAAATATGTTCATTTGCTGAAAATCAACAAAACCACGAAAAGTTCTTGTATTTGAAGATAAAATCGTTTTGCTTTGAAGAAGAAAGATCTTGCTGACTGAAATAAGTTCATTTGATGAAAATCAACAAAAATTGACAAGAACCACGAAAAGTTTTTGTATTTTAAGATAAAATCTGACGCTATTAAAGAAAAAACTTCTCCCTCGCTGAAATATGTTCATTTGCTGAAAATCAACGAAACCACGAAAAGTTCTTGTATTTGAAGATAAAATCTTTTTGCTTTCAAGAAGAAAGATCTTGCTGACCGAAATAAGTTCATTGGATGAAAACCAACAAAAATTGACAAGAACCACGAAAAATTGTTGTATTTTAAGATAAAATCTGACGCTATTAAAGAAAAAACTTCTCGCTCGCTGAAATATGTTCATTTGCTGAAAATCAACAAAACCACGAAAAGTTCTTGTATTTGAAGATAAAATCTTTTTGCTTTGAAGAAGAAAGATCTAGCTGACTGAAATAAGTTAACAAGATGAAAGCTAACAAAAATTGACAAGAACCACGAAAAGTTCTTGTATTTTAAGATAAAATCTTACGCTATCGAAGAAAAAACTTCTCCCTCGCTGAAATATGTTCATTTGCTGAAAATCAACAAAACCACGAAAAGTTCTTGTATTTGAAGATAAAATCTTTTTGCTTTGAAGAAGAAAGATCTAGCTGACTGAAATAAGTTAATAAGATGAAAGCTAACAAAAATTGACAAGAACCACGAAAAGTTCTTGTATTTTAAGATAAAATCTTACGCTATTGAAGAAAAAACTTCTAGCTCGCTGAAATATGTTCATTTGCTGAAAATCAACAAAACCACGAAAAGTTCTTGTATTTGAAGATAAAATCGTTTTGCTTTGAAGAAGAAAGATCTAGCTGACTGAAATAAGTTAACAAGATGAAAGCTAACAAAAATTGACAAGAACCACGAAAAGTTCTTGTATTTTAAGATAAAATCTTACGCTATCGAAGAAAAAACTTCTCCCTCGCTGAAATATGTTCATTTGCTGAAAATCAACAAAACCACGAAAAGTTCTTGTATTTGAAGATAAAATCTTTTTGCTTTGAAGAAGAAAGATCTAGCTGACTGAAATAAGTTCATTTGATGAAAATCAACAAAAATTGACAAGAACCACGAAAAGTTTTTGTATTTTAACATAAAATCTGACGCTATTAAAGAAAAAACTTCTCCCTCGCTGAAATATGTTCATTTGCTGAAAATCAACAAAACCACGAAAAGTTCTTGTATTTGAAGATAAAATCTTTTTGCTTTGAAGAAGAAAGATCTAGCTGACTGAAATAAGTTCATAAGATGAAAACTAACAAAAATTGACAAGAACCACGAAAAGTTCTTGTATTTTAAGATAAAATCTTACGCTATTGAAGAAAAAACTTCTAGCTCGCTGAAATATGTTCATTTGCTGAAAATCAACAAAACCACGAAAAGTTCTTGTATTTGAAGATAAAATCGTTTTGCTTTGAAGAAGAAAGATCTTGCTGACTGAAATAAGTTCATTTGATGAAAATCAACAAAAATTGACAAGAACCACGAAAAGTTTTTGTATTTTAAGATAAAATCTGACGCTATTAAAGAAAAAACTTCTCCCTCGCTGAAATATGTTCATTTGCTGAAAATCAACGAAACCACGAAAAGTTCTTGTATTTGAAGATAAAATCTTTTTGCTTTCAAGAAGAAAGATCTTGCTGACCGAAATAAGTTCATTGGATGAAAACCAACAAAAATTGACAAGAACCACGAAAAATTGTTGTATTTTAAGATAAAATCTGACGCTATTAAAGAAAAAACTTCTCGCTCGCTGAAATATGTTCATTTGCTGAAAATCAACAAAACCACGAAAAGTTCTTGTATTTGAAGATAAAATCTTTTTGCTTTGAAGAAGAAAGATCTAGCTGACTGAAATAAGTTAACAAGATGAAAGCTAACAAAAATTGACAAGAACCACGAAAAGTTCTTGTATTTTAAGATAAAATCTTACGCTATCGAAGAAAAAACTTCTCCCTCGCTGAAATATGTTCATTTGCTGAAAATCAACAAAACCACGAAAAGTTCTTGTATTTGAAGATAAAATCTTTTTGCTTTGAAGAAGAAAGATCTAGCTGACTGAAATAAGTTAATAAGATGAAAGCTAACAAAAATTGACAAGAACCACGAAAAGTTCTTGTATTTTAAGATAAAATCTTACGCTATTGAAGAAAAAACTTCTAGCTCGCTGAAATATGTTCATTTGCTGAAAATCAACAAAACCACGAAAAGTTCTTGTATTTGAAGATAAAATCTTTTTGCTTTGAAGAAGAAAGATCTAGCTGACTGAAATAAGTTCATAAGATGAAAACCAACAAAAATTGACAAGAACCACGAAAAGTTCTTGTATTTTAAGATAAAATCTTACGCTATTGAAGAAAAAACTTCCAGCTCGCTGAAATATGTTCATTTGCTGAAAATCAACAAAACCACGAAAAGTTCTTGTATTTGAAGATAAAATCGTTTTGCTTTGAAGAAGAAAGATCTTGCTGACTGAAATAAGTTCATTTGATGAAAATCAACAAAAATTGACAAGAACCACGAAAAGTTTTTGTATTTTAAGATAAAATCTGACGCTATTAAAGAAAAAACTTCTCCCTCGCTGAAATATGTTCATTTGCTGAAAATCAACGAAACCACGAAAAGTTCTTGTATTTGAAGATAAAATCTTTTTGCTTTCAAGAAGAAAGATCTTGCTGACCGAAATAAGTTCATTGGATGAAAACCAACAAAAATTGACAAGAACCACGAAAAATTGTTGTATTTTAAGATAAAATCTGACGCTATTAAAGAAAAAACTTCTCGCTCGCTGAAATATGTTCATTTGCTGAAAATCAACAAAACCACGAAAAGTTCTTGTATTTGAAGATAAAATCTTTTTGCTTTGAAGAAGAAAGATCTAGCTGACTGAAATAAGTTAACAAGATGAAAGCTAACAAAAATTGACAAGAACCACGAAAAGTTCTTGTATTTTAAGATAAAATCTTACGCTATCGAAGAAAAAACTTCTCCCTCGCTGAAATATGTTCATTTGCTGAAAATCAACAAAACCACGAAAAGTTCTTGTATTTGAAGATAAAATCTTTTTGCTTTGAAGAAGAAAGATCTAGCTGACTGAAATAAGTTAATAAGATGAAAGCTAACAAAAATTGACAAGAACCACGAAAAGTTCTTGTATTTTAAGATAAAATCTTACGCTATTGAAGAAAAAACTTCTAGCTCGCTGAAATATGTTCATTTGCTGAAAATCAACAAAACCACGAAAAGTTCTTGTATTTGAAGATAAAATCGTTTTGCTTTGAAGAAGAAAGATCTTGCTGACTGAAATAAGTTCATTTGATGAAAATCAACAAAAATTGACAAGAACCACGAAAAGTTTTTGTATTTTAAGATAAAATCTGACGCTATTAAAGAAAAAACTTCTCCCTCGCTGAAATATGTTCATTTGCTGAAAATCAACGAAACCACGAAAAGTTCTTGTATTTGAAGATAAAATCTTTTTGCTTTCAAGAAGAAAGATCTTGCTGACCGAAATAAGTTCATTGGATGAAAACCAACAAAAATTGACAAGAACCACGAAAAATTGTTGTATTTTAAGATAAAATCTGACGCTATTAAAGAAAAAACTTCTCGCTCGCTGAAATATGTTCATTTGCTGAAAATCAACAAAACCACGAAAAGTTCTTGTATTTGAAGATAAAATCTTTTTGCTTTGAAGAAGAAAGATCTAGCTGACTGAAATAAGTTAACAAGATGAAAGCTAACAAAAATTGACAAGAACCACGAAAAGTTCTTGTATTTTAAGATAAAATCTTACGCTATCGAAGAAAAAACTTCTCCCTCGCTGAAATATGTTCATTTGCTGAAAATCAACAAAACCACGAAAAGTTCTTGTATTTGAAGATAAAATCTTTTTGCTTTGAAGAAGAAAGATCTAGCTGACTGAAATAAGTTAATAAGATGAAAGCTAACAAAAATTGACAAGAACCACGAAAAGTTCTTGTATTTTAAGATAAAATCTTACGCTATTGAAGAAAAAACTTCTAGCTCGCTGAAATATGTTCATTTGCTGAAAATCAACAAAACCACGAAAAGTTCTTGTATTTGAAGATAAAATCTTTTTGCTTTGAAGAAGAAAGATCTAGCTGACTGAAATAAGTTCATTGGATGAAAACCAACAAAAATTGACAAGAACCACGAAAAGTTCTTGTATTTTAAGATAAAATCTGACGCTATTAAAGAAAAAACTTCTCCCTCGCTGAAATATGTTCATTTGCTGAAAATCAACAAAACCACGAAAAGTTCTTGTATTTGAAGATAAAATCTTTTTGCTTTGAAGAAGAAAGATCTAGCTGACTGAAATAAGTTCATTTGATGAAAATCAACAAAAATTGACAAGAACCACGAAAAGTTTTTGTATTTTAACATAAAATCTGACGCTATTAAAGAAAAAACTTCTCCCTCGCTGAAATATGTTCATTTGCTGAAAATCAACAAAACCACGAAAAGTTCTTGTATTTGAAGATAAAATCTTTTTGCTTTGAAGAAGAAAGATCTAGCTGACTGAAATAAGTTCATAAGATGAAAACTAACAAAAATTGACAAGAACCACGAAAAGTTCTTGTATTTTAAGATAAAATCTTACGCTATTGAAGAAAAAACTTCTAGCTCGCTGAAATATGTTCATTTGCTGAAAATCAACAAAACCACGAAAAGTTCTTGTATTTGAAGATAAAATCGTTTTGCTTTGAAGAAGAAAGATCTTGCTGACTGAAATAAGTTCATTTGATGAAAATCAACAAAAATTGACAAGAACCACGAAAAGTTTTTGTATTTTAAGATAAAATCTGACGCTATTAAAGAAAAAACTTCTCCCTCGCTGAAATATGTTCATTTGCTGAAAATCAACAAAACCACGAAAAGTTCTTGTATTTGAAGATAAAATCTTTTTGCTTTGAAGAAGAAAGATCTGGCTGACTGAAATAAGTTCATTGGATGAAAACCAACAAAAATTGACAAGAACCACGAAAAGTTTTTGTATTTTAAGATAAAATCTGACGCTATTAAAGAAAAAACTTCTCCCTCGCTGAAATATGTTCATTTGCTGAAAATCAACAAAACCACGAAAAGTTCTTGTATTTGAAGATAAAATCTTTTTGCTTTGAAGAAGAAAAATCTGGCTGACTGAAATAAGTTCATTGGATGAAAACCAACAAAAATTGACAAGAACCACGAAAAGTTCTTGTATTTTAAGATAAAATCTGACGCTATTAAAGAAAAAACTTCTCCCTCGCTGAAATATGTTCATTTGCTGAAAATCAACGAAACCACGAAAAGTTCTTGTATTTGAAGATAAAATCTTTTTGCTTTCAAGAAGAAAGATCTTGCTGACTGAAATAAGTTCATTGGATGAAAACCAACAAAAATTGACAAGAACCACGAAAAGTTCTTGTATTTTAAGATAAAATCTGACGCTATTAAAGAAAAAACTTCTCCCTCGCTGAAATATGTTCATTTGCAGAAAATCAACAAAACCACGAAAAGTTCTTGTATTTGAAGATAAAATCTTTTTGCTTTGAAGAAGAAAGATCTAGCTGACTGAAATAAGTTCATTGGATGAAAACCAACAAAAATTGACAAGAACCACGAAAAGTTCTTGTATTTTAAGATAAAATCTGACGCTATTAAAGAAAAAACTTCTCCCTCGCTGAAATATGTTCATTTGCTGAAAATCAACAAAACCACGAAAAGTTCTTGTATTTGAAGATAAAATCTTTTTGCTTTCAAGAAGAAAGATCCAGCTGACTGAAATAAGTTAATAAGATGAAAGCTAACAAAAATTGACAAGAACCACGAAAAGTTCTTGTATTTTAAGATAAAATCTTACGCTATTGAAGAAAAAACTTCTAGCTCGCTGAAATATGTTCATTTGCTGAAAATCAACAAAACCACGAAAAGTTCTTGTATTTGAAGATAAAATCTTTTTGCTTTGAAGAAGAAAGATCTAGCTGACTGAAATAAGTTCATTGGATGAAAACCAACAAAAATTGACAAGAACCACGAAAAGTTCTTGTATTTTAAGATAAAATCTGACGCTATTAAAGAAAAAACTTCTCCCTCGCTGAAATATGTTCATTTGCTGAAAATCAACAAAACTACGAAAAGTTCTTGTATTTGAAGATAAAATCTTTTTGCTTTGAAGAAGAAAGATCTAGCTGACTGAAATAAGTTCATTTGATGAAAATCAACAAAAATTGACAAGAACCACGAAAAGTTTTTGTATTTTAACATAAAATCTGACGCTATTAAAGAAAAAACTTCTCCCTCGCTGAAATATGTTCATTTGCTGAAAATCAACAAAACCACGAAAAGTTCTTGTATTTGAAGATAAAATCTTTTTGCTTTGAAGAAGAAAGATCTGGCTGACTGAAATAAGTTCATTGGATGAAAACCAACAAAAATTGACAAGAACCACGAAAAGTTCTTGTATTTTAAGATAAAATCTGACGCTATTAAAGAAAAAAACTTCTCCCTCGCTGAAATATGTTCATTTGCTGAAAATCAACAAAACCACGAAAAGTTCTTGTATTTGAAGATAAAATCTTTTTGCTTTCAAGAAGAAAGATCTAGCTGACTGAAATAAGTTCATTGGATGAAAACCAACAAAAATTGACAAGAACCACGAAAAGTTCTTGTATTTTAAGATAAAATCTGACGCTATTAAAGAAAAAACTTCTCCCTCGCTGAAATATGTTCATTTGCTGAAAATCAACAAAACCACGAAAAGTTCTTGTATTTGAAGATAAAATCTTTTTGCTTTGAAGAAGAAAGATCTAGCTGACTGAAATAAGTTCATTTGATGAAAATCAACAAAAATTGACAAGAACCACGAAAAGTTTTTGTATTTTAACATAAAATCTGACGCTATTAAAGAAAAAACTTCTCCCTCGCTGAAATATGTTCATTTGCTGAAAATCAACAAAACCACGAAAAGTTCTTGTATTTGAAGATAAAATCTTTTTGCTTTGAAGAAGAAAGATCTAGCTGACTGAAATAAGTTCATAAGATGAAAACTAACAAAAATTGACAAGAACCACGAAAAGTTCTTGTATTTTAAGATAAAATCTTACGCTATTGAAGAAAAAACTTCTAGCTCGCTGAAATATGTTCATTTGCTGAAAATCAACAAAACCACGAAAAGTTCTTGTATTTGAAGATAAAATCGTTTTGCTTTGAAGAAGAAAGATCTTGCTGACTGAAATAAGTTCATTTGATGAAAATCAACAAAAATTGACAAGAACCACGAAAAGTTTTTGTATTTTAAGATAAAATCTGACGCTATTAAAGAAAAAACTTCTCCCTCGCTGAAATATGTTCATTTGCTGAAAATCAACAAAACCACGAAAAGTTCTTGTATTTGAAGATAAAATCTTTTTGCTTTGAAGAAGAAAGATCTGGCTGACTGAAATAAGTTCATTGGATGAAAACCAACAAAAATTGACAAGAACCACGAAAAGTTTTTGTATTTTAAGATAAAATCTGACGCTATTAAAGAAAAAACTTCTCCCTCGCTGAAATATGTTCATTTGCTGAAAATCAACAAAACCACGAAAAGTTCTTGTATTTGAAGATAAAATCTTTTTGCTTTGAAGAAGAAAAATCTGGCTGACTGAAATAAGTTCATTGGATGAAAACCAACAAAAATTGACAAGAACCACGAAAAGTTCTTGTATTTTAAGATAAAATCTGACGCTATTAAAGAAAAAACTTCTCCCTCGCTGAAATATGTTCATTTGCTGAAAATCAACGAAACCACGAAAAGTTCTTGTATTTGAAGATAAAATCTTTTTGCTTTCAAGAAGAAAGATCTTGCTGACTTAAATAAGTTCATTGGATGAAAACCAACAAAAATTGACAAGAACCACGAAAAGTTCTTGTATTTTAAGATAAAATCTGACGCTATTAAAGAAAAAACTTCTCCCTCGCTGAAATATGTTCATTTGCAGAAAATCAACAAAACCACGAAAAGTTCTTGTATTTGAAGATAAAATCTTTTTGCTTTGAAGAAGAAAGATCTAGCTGACTGAAATAAGTTCATTGGATGAAAACCAACAAAAATTGACAAGAACCACGAAAAGTTCTTGTATTTTAAGATAAAATCTGACGCTATTAAAGAAAAAACTTCTCCCTCGCTGAAATATGTTCATTTGCTGAAAATCAACAAAACCACGAAAAGTTCTTGTATTTGAAGATAAAATCTTTTTGCTTTCAAGAAGAAAGATCTAGCTGACTGAAATAAGTTAATAAGATGAAAGCTAACAAAAATTGACAAGAACCACGAAAAGTTCTTGTATTTTAAGATAAAATCTTACGCTATTGAAGAAAAAACTTCTAGCTCGCTGAAATATGTTCATTTGCTGAAAATCAACAAAACCACGAAAAGTTCTTGTATTTGAAGATAAAATCTTTTTGCTTTGAAGAAGAAAGATCTAGCTGACTGAAATAAGTTCATTGGATGAAAACCAACAAAAATTGACAAGAACCACGAAAAGTTCTTGTATTTTAAGATAAAATCTGACGCTATTAAAGAAAAAACTTCTCCCTCGCTGAAATATGTTCATTTGCTGAAAATCAACAAAACTACGAAAAGTTCTTGTATTTGAAGATAAAATCTTTTTGCTTTGAAGAAGAAAGATCTAGCTGACTGAAATAAGTTCATTGGATGAAAACCAACAAAAATTGACAAGAACCACGAAAAGTTCTTGTATTTTAAGATAAAATCTGACGCTATTAAAGAAAAAAACTTCTCCCTCGCTGAAATATGTTCATTTGCTGAAAATCAACAAAACCACGAAAAGTTCTTGTATTTGAAGATAAAATCTTTTTGCTTTCAAGAAGAAAGATCTAGCTGACTGAAATAAGTTCATAAGATGAAAATCAACAAAAATTGACAAGAACCACGAAAAGTTTTTGTATTTTAACATAAAATCTGACGCTATTGAAGAAAAAACTTCTCCCTCGCTGAAATATGTTCATTTGCTGAAAATCAACAAAACCACGAAAAGTTCTTGTATTTGAAGATAAAATCTTTTTGCTTTGAAGAAGAAAGATCTAGCTGACTGAAATAAGTTCATAAGATGAAAACTAACAAAAATTGACAAGAACCACGAAAAGTTCTTGTATTTTAAGATAAAATCTTACGCTATTGAAGAAAAAACTTCTAGCTCGCTGAAATATGTTCATTTGCTGAAAATCAACAAAACCACGAAAAGTTCTTGTATTTGAAGATAAAATCTTTTTGCTTTGAAGAAGAAAGATCTGGCTGACTGAAATAAGTTCATTGGATGAAAACCAACAAAAATTGACAAGAACCACGAAAAGTTCTTGTATTTTAAGATAAAATCTGACGCTATTAAAGAAAAAACTTCTCCCTCGCTGAAATATGTTCATTTGCTGAAAATCAACAAAACCACGAAAAGTTCTTGTATTTGAAGATAAAATCGTTTTGCTTTGAAGAAGAAAGATCTTGCTGACTGAAATAAGTTCATTTGATGAAAATCAACAAAAATTGACAAGAACCACGAAAAGTTTTTGTATTTTAAGATAAAATCTGACGCTATTAAAGAAAAAACTTCTCCCTCGCTGAAATATGTTCATTTGCTGAAAATCAACAAAACCACGAAAAGTTCTTGTATTTGAAGATAAAATCTTTTTGCTTTGAAGAAGAAAGATCTGGCTGACTGAAATAAGTTCATTGGATGAAAACCAACAAAAATTGACAAGAACCACGAAAAGTTTTTGTATTTTAAGATAAAATCTGACGCTATTAAAGAAAAAACTTCTCCCTCGCTGAAATATGTTCATTTGCTGAAAATCAACAAAACCACGAAAAGTTCTTGTATTTGAAGATAAAATCTTTTTGCTTTGAAGAAGAAAAATCTGGCTGACTGAAATAAGTTCATTGGATGAAAACCAACAAAAATTGACAAGAACCACGAAAAGTTCTTGTATTTTAAGATAAAATCTGACGCTATTAAAGAAAAAACTTCTCCCTCGCTGAAATATGTTCATTTGCTGAAAATCAACGAAACCACGAAAAGTTCTTGTATTTGAAGATAAAATCTTTTTGCTTTCAAGAAGAAAGATCTTGCTGACTGAAATAAGTTCATTGGATGAAAACCAACAAAAATTGACAAGAACCACGAAAAGTTCTTGTATTTTAAGATAAAATCTGACGCTATTAAAGAAAAAACTTCTCCCTCGCTGAAATATGTTCATTTGCAGAAAATCAACAAAACCACGAAAAGTTCTTGTATTTGAAGATAAAATCTTTTTGCTTTGAAGAAGAAAGATCTAGCTGACTGAAATAAGTTCATTGGATGAAAACCAACAAAAATTGACAAGAACCACGAAAAGTTCTTGTATTTTAAGATAAAATCTGACGCTATTAAAGAAAAAACTTCTCCCTCGCTGAAATATGTTCATTTGCTGAAAATCAACAAAACCACGAAAAGTTCTTGTATTTGAAGATAAAATCTTTTTGCTTTCAAGAAGAAAGATCTAGCTGACTGAAATAAGTTAATAAGATGAAAGCTAACAAAAATTGACAAGAACCACGAAAAGTTCTTGTATTTTAAGATAAAATCTTACGCTATTGAAGAAAAAACTTCTAGCTCGCTGAAATATGTTCATTTGCTGAAAATCAACAAAACCACGAAAAGTTCTTGTATTTGAAGATAAAATCTTTTTGCTTTGAAGAAGAAAGATCTAGCTGACTGAAATAAGTTCATTGGATGAAAACCAACAAAAATTGACAAGAACCACGAAAAGTTCTTGTATTTTAAGATAAAATCTGACGCTATTAAAGAAAAAACTTCTCCCTCGCTGAAATATGTTCATTTGCTGAAAATCAACAAAACTACGAAAAGTTCTTGTATTTGAAGATAAAATCTTTTTGCTTTGAAGAAGAAAGATCTAGCTGACTGAAATAAGTTCATTTGATGAAAATCAACAAAAATTGACAAGAACCACGAAAAGTTTTTGTATTTTAACATAAAATCTGACGCTATTAAAGAAAAAACTTCTCCCTCGCTGAAATATGTTCATTTGCTGAAAATCAACAAAACCACGAAAAGTTCTTGTATTTGAAGATAAAATCTTTTTGCTTTGAAGAAGAAAGATCTGGCTGACTGAAATAAGTTCATTGGATGAAAACCAACAAAAATTGACAAGAACCACGAAAAGTTCTTGTATTTTAAGATAAAATCTGACGCTATTAAAGAAAAAAACTTCTCCCTCGCTGAAATATGTTCATTTGCTGAAAATCAACAAAACCACGAAAAGTTCTTGTATTTGAAGATAAAATCTTTTTGCTTTCAAGAAGAAAGATCTAGCTGACTGAAATAAGTTCATAAGATGAAAATCAACAAAAATTGACAAGAACCACGAAAAGTTTTTGTATTTTAACATAAAATCTGACGCTATTGAAGAAAAAACTTCTCCCTCGCTGAAATATGTTCATTTGCTGAAAATCAACAAAACCACGAAAAGTTCTTGTATTTGAAGATAAAATCTTTTTGCTTTGAAGAAGAAAGATCTAGCTGACTGAAATAAGTTCATAAGATGAAAACTAACAAAAATTGACAAGAACCACGAAAAGTTCTTGTATTTTAAGATAAAATCTTACGCTATTGAAGAAAAAACTTCTAGCTCGCTGAAATATGTTCATTTGCTGAAAATCAACAAAACCACGAAAAGTTCTTGTATTTGAAGATAAAATCTTTTTGCTTTGAAGAAGAAAGATCTGGCTGACTGAAATAAGTTCATTGGATGAAAACCAACAAAAATTGACAAGAACCACGAAAAGTTCTTGTATTTTAAGATAAAATCTGACGCTATTAAAGAAAAAACTTCTCCCTCGCTGAAATATGTTCATTTGCTGAAAATCAACAAAACCACGAAAAGTTCTTGTATTTGAAGATAAAATCTTTTTGCTTTGAAGAAGAAAGATCTAGCTGACTGAAATAAGTTCATTGGATGAAAACCAACAAAAATTGACAAGAACCACGAAAAGTTCTTGTATTTTAAGATAAAATCTGACGCTATTAAAGAAAAAACTTCTCCCTCGCTGAAATATGTTCATTTGCTGAAAATCAACAAAACCACGAAAAGTTCTTGTATTTGAAGATAAAATCTTTTTGCTTTGAAGAAGAAAGATCTAGCTGACTGAAATAAGTTAATAAGATGAAAGCTAACAAAAATTGACAAGAACCACGAAAAGTTCTTGTATTTTAAGATAAAATCTTACGCTATTGAAGAAAAAACTTCTCGCTCGCTGAAATATGTTCATTTGCTGAAAATCAACAAAACCACGAAAAGTTCTTGTATTTGAAGATAAAATCTTTTTGCTTTGAAGAAGAAAGATCTAGCTGACTGAAATAAGTTCATTGGATGAAAACCAACAAAAATTGACAAGAACCACGAAAAGTTCTTGTATTTTAAGATAAAATCTGACGCTATTAAAGAAAAAACTTCTCCCTCGCTGAAATATGTTCATTTGCTGAAAATCAACAAAACCACGAAAAGTTCTTGTATTTGAAGATAAAATCTTTTTGCTTTGAAGAAGAAAGATCGAGCTGACTGAAATAAGTTCATTTGATGAAAATCAACAAAAATTGACAAGAACCACGAAAAGTTTTTGTATTTTAACATAAAATCTGACGCTATTAAAGAAAAAACTTCTCCCTCGCTGAAATATGTTCATTTGCTGAAAATCAACAAAACCATGAAAAGTTCTTGTATTTGAAGATAAAATCTTTTTGCTTTGAAGAAGAAAGATCTGGCTGACTGAAATAAGTTCATTGGATGAAAACCAACAAAAATTGACAAGAACCACGAAAAGTTCTTGTATTTTAAGATAAAATCTGACGCTATTAAAGAAAAAACTTCTCCCTCGCTGAAATATGTTCATTTGCTGAAAATCAACAAAACCACGAAAAGTTCTTGTATTTGAAGATAAAATCTTTTTGCTTTCAAGAAGAAAGATCTAGCTGACTGAAATAAGTTCATAAGATGAAAATCAACAAAAATTGACAAGAACCACGAAAAGTTTTTGTATTTTAAGATAAAATCTGACGCTATTAAAGAAAAAACTTCTCGCTCGCTGAAATATGTTCATTTGCTGAAAATCAACAAAACCACGAAAAGTTCTTGTATTTGAAGATAAAATCTTTTTGCTTTGAAGAAGAAAGATCTAGCTGACTGAAATAAGTTCATAAGATGAAAACTAACAAAAATTGACAAGAACCACGAAAAGTTCTTGTATTTTAAGATAAAATCTGACGCTATTGAAGAAAAAACTTCTAGCTCGCTGAAATATGTTCATTTGCTGAAAATCAACAAAACCACGAAAAGTTCTTGTATTTGAAGATAAAATCGTTTTGCTTTGAAGAAGAAAGATCTTGCTGACTGAAATAAGTTCATAAGATGAAAATCAACAAAAATTGACAAGAACCACGAAAAGTTTTTGTATTTTAACATAAAATCTGACGCTATTGAAGAAAAAACTTCTCCCTCGCTGAAATATGTTCATTTGCTGAAAATCAACAAAACCACGAAAAGTTCTTGTATTTGAAGATAAAATCTTTTTGCTTTGAAGAAGAAAGATCTAGCTGACTGAAATAAGTTCATAAGATGAAAACTAACAAAAATTGACAAGAACCACGAAAAGTTCTTGTATTTTAAGATAAAATCTTACGCTATTGAAGAAAAAACTTCTAGCTCGCTGAAATATGTTCATTTGCTGAAAATCAACAAAACCACGAAAAGTTCTTGTATTTGAAGATAAAATCTTTTTGCTTTGAAGAAGAAAGATCTGGCTGACTGAAATAAGTTCATTGGATGAAAACCAACAAAAATTGACAAGAACCACGAAAAGTTCTTGTATTTTAAGATAAAATCTGACGCTATTAAAGAAAAAACTTCTCCCTCGCTGAAATATGTTCATTTGCTGAAAATCAACAAAACCACGAAAAGTTCTTGTATTTGAAGATAAAATCTTTTTGCTTTGAAGAAGAAAGATCTAGCTGACTGAAATAAGTTCATTGGATGAAAACCAACAAAAATTGACAAGAACCACGAAAAGTTCTTGTATTTTAAGATAAAATCTGACGCTATTAAAGAAAAAACTTCTCCCTCGCTGAAATATGTTCATTTGCTGAAAATCAACAAAACCACGAAAAGTTCTTGTATTTGAAGATAAAATCTTTTTGCTTTGAAGAAGAAAGATCTAGCTGACTGAAATAAGTTAATAAGATGAAAGCTAACAAAAATTGACAAGAACCACGAAAAGTTCTTGTATTTTAAGATAAAATCTTACGCTATTGAAGAAAAAACTTCTCGCTCGCTGAAATATGTTCATTTGCTGAAAATCAACAAAACCACGAAAAGTTCTTGTATTTGAAGATAAAATCTTTTTGCTTTGAAGAAGAAAGATCTAGCTGACTGAAATAAGTTCATTGGATGAAAACCAACAAAAATTGACAAGAACCACGAAAAGTTCTTGTATTTTAAGATAAAATCTGACGCTATTAAAGAAAAAACTTCTCCCTCGCTGAAATATGTTCATTTGCTGAAAATCAACAAAACCACGAAAAGTTCTTGTATTTGAAGATAAAATCTTTTTGCTTTGAAGAAGAAAGATCTAGCTGACTGAAATAAGTTCATAAGATGAAAACTAACAAAAATTGAGAAGAACCACGAAAAGTTCTTGTATTTTAAGATAAAATCTTACGCTATTGAAGAAAAAACTTCTCGCTCGCTGAAATATGTTCATTTGCTGAAAATCAACAAAACCACGAAAAGTTCTTGTATTTGAAGATAAAATCGTTTTGCTTTGAAGAAGAAAGATCTTGCTGACTGAAATAAGTTCATTTGATGAAAATCAACAAAAATTGACAAGAACCACGAAAAGTTTTTGTATTTTAAGATAAAATCTGACGCTATTAAAGAAAAAACTTCTCCCTCGCTGAAATATGTTCATTTGCTGAAAATCAACGAAACCACGAAAAGTTCTTGTATTTGAAGATAAAATCTTTTTGCTTTCAAGAAGAAAGATCTTGCTGACCGAAATAAGTTCATTGGATGAAAACCAACAAAAATTGACAAGAACCACGAAAAATTGTTGTATTTTAAGATAAAATCTGACGCTATTAAAGAAAAAACTTCTCGCTCGCTGAAATATGTTCATTTGCTGAAAATCAACAAAACCACGAAAAGTTCTTGTATTTGAAGATAAAATCTTTTTGCTTTGAAGAAGAAAGATCTAGCTGACTGAAATAAGTTAACAAGATGAAAGCTAACAAAAATTGACAAGAACCACGAAAAGTTCTTGTATTTTAAGATAAAATCTTACGCTATCGAAGAAAAAACTTCTCCCTCGCTGAAATATGTTCATTTGCTGAAAATCAACAAAACCACGAAAAGTTCTTGTATTTGAAGATAAAATCTTTTTGCTTTGAAGAAGAAAGATCTCGCTGACTGAAATAAGTTAATAAGATGAAAGCTAACAAAAATTGACAAGAACCACGAAAAGTTCTTGTATTTTAAGATAAAATCTGACGCTATTGAAGAAAAAACTTCTCCCTCGCTGAAATATGTTCATTTGCTGAAAATCAACAAAACCACGAAAAGTTCTTGTATTTGAAGATAAAATCTTTTTGCTTTGAAGAAGAAAGATCTAGCTGACTGAAATAAGTTCATAAGATGAAAACTAACAAAAATTGACAAGAACCACGAAAAGTTCTTGTATTTTAAGATAAAATCTTACGCTATTGAAGAAAAAACTTCTAGCTCGCTGAAATATGTTCATTTGCTGAAAATCAACAAAACCACGAAAAGTTCTTGTATTTGAAGATAAAATCTTTTTGCTTTGAAGAAGAAAGATCTGGCTGACTGAAATAAGTTCATTGGATGAAAACCAACAAAAATTGACAAGAACCACGAAAAGTTCTTGTATTTTAAGATAAAATCTGACGCTATTAAAGAAAAAACTTCTCCCTCGCTGAAATATGTTCATTTGCTGAAAATCAACAAAACCACGAAAAGTTCTTGTATTTGAAGATAAAATCGTTTTGCTTTGAAGAAGAAAGATCTTGCTGACTGAAATAAGTTCATTTGATGAAAATCAACAAAAATTGACAAGAACCACGAAAAGTTTTTGTATTTTAAGATAAAATCTGACGCTATTAAAGAAAAAACTTCTCCCTCGCTGAAATATGTTCATTTGCTGAAAATCAACAAAACCACGAAAAGTTCTTGTATTTGAAGATAAAATCTTTTTGCTTTGAAGAAGAAAGATCTGGCTGACTGAAATAAGTTCATTGGATGAAAACCAACAAAAATTGACAAGAACCACGAAAAGTTTTTGTATTTTAAGATAAAATCTGACGCTATTAAAGAAAAAACTTCTCCCTCGCTGAAATATGTTCATTTGCTGAAAATCAACAAAACCACGAAAAGTTCTTGTATTTGAAGATAAAATCTTTTTGCTTTGAAGAAGAAAAATCTGGCTGACTGAAATAAGTTCATTGGATGAAAACCAACAAAAATTGACAAGAACCACGAAAAGTTCTTGTATTTTAAGATAAAATCTGACGCTATTAAAGAAAAAACTTCTCCCTCGCTGAAATATGTTCATTTGCTGAAAATCAACGAAACCACGAAAAGTTCTTGTATTTGAAGATAAAATCTTTTTGCTTTCAAGAAGAAAGATCTTGCTGACTGAAATAAGTTCATTGGATGAAAACCAACAAAAATTGACAAGAACCACGAAAAGTTCTTGTATTTTAAGATAAAATCTGACGCTATTAAAGAAAAAACTTCTCCCTCGCTGAAATATGTTCATTTGCAGAAAATCAACAAAACCACGAAAAGTTCTTGTATTTGAAGATAAAATCTTTTTGCTTTGAAGAAGAAAGATCTAGCTGACTGAAATAAGTTCATTGGATGAAAACCAACAAAAATTGACAAGAACCACGAAAAGTTCTTGTATTTTAAGATAAAATCTGACGCTATTAAAGAAAAAACTTCTCCCTCGCTGAAATATGTTCATTTGCTGAAAATCAACAAAACCACGAAAAGTTCTTGTATTTGAAGATAAAATCTTTTTGCTTTCAAGAAGAAAGATCTAGCTGACTGA
This sequence comes from Heptranchias perlo, assembly GCF_035084215.1. Lineage (NCBI taxonomy): Eukaryota > Metazoa > Chordata > Chondrichthyes > Hexanchiformes > Hexanchidae > Heptranchias > Heptranchias perlo. The sequence continues at coordinate 2,113,600 of NW_027139793.1, read as the reverse complement.
AATAAGTTAATAAGATGAAAGCTAACAAAAATTGACAAGAACCACGAAAAGTTCTTGTATTTTAAGATAAAATCTTACGCTATTGAAGAAAAAACTTCTAGCTCGCTGAAATATGTTCATTTGCTGAAAATCAACAAAACCACGAAAAGTTCTTGTATTTGAAGATAAAATCTTTTTGCTTTGAAGAAGAAAGATCTAGCTGACTGAAATAAGTTCATTGGATGAAAACCAACAAAAATTGACAAGAACCACGAAAAGTTCTTGTATTTTAAGATAAAATCTGACGCTATTAAAGAAAAAACTTCTCCCTCGCTGAAATATGTTCATTTGCTGAAAATCAACAAAACTACGAAAAGTTCTTGTATTTGAAGATAAAATCTTTTTGCTTTGAAGAAGAAAGATCTAGCTGACTGAAATAAGTTCATTTGATGAAAATCAACAAAAATTGACAAGAACCACGAAAAGTTTTTGTATTTTAACATAAAATCTGACGCTATTAAAGAAAAAACTTCTCCCTCGCTGAAATATGTTCATTTGCTGAAAATCAACAAAACCACGAAAAGTTCTTGTATTTGAAGATAAAATCTTTTTGCTTTGAAGAAGAAAGATCTGGCTGACTGAAATAAGTTCATTGGATGAAAACCAACAAAAATTGACAAGAACCACGAAAAGTTCTTGTATTTTAAGATAAAATCTGACGCTATTAAAGAAAAAAACTTCTCCCTCGCTGAAATATGTTCATTTGCTGAAAATCAACAAAACCACGAAAAGTTCTTGTATTTGAAGATAAAATCTTTTTGCTTTCAAGAAGAAAGATCTAGCTGACTGAAATAAGTTCATAAGATGAAAATCAACAAAAATTGACAAGAACCACGAAAAGTTTTTGTATTTTAACATAAAATCTGACGCTATTGAAGAAAAAACTTCTCCCTCGCTGAAATATGTTCATTTGCTGAAAATCAACAAAACCACGAAAAGTTCTTGTATTTGAAGATAAAATCTTTTTGCTTTGAAGAAGAAAGATCTAGCTGACTGAAATAAGTTCATAAGATGAAAACTAACAAAAATTGACAAGAACCACGAAAAGTTCTTGTATTTTAAGATAAAATCTTACGCTATTGAAGAAAAAACTTCTAGCTCGCTGAAATATGTTCATTTGCTGAAAATCAACAAAACCACGAAAAGTTCTTGTATTTGAAGATAAAATCTTTTTGCTTTGAAGAAGAAAGATCTGGCTGACTGAAATAAGTTCATTGGATGAAAACCAACAAAAATTGACAAGAACCACGAAAAGTTCTTGTATTTTAAGATAAAATCTGACGCTATTAAAGAAAAAACTTCTCCCTCGCTGAAATATGTTCATTTGCTGAAAATCAACAAAACCACGAAAAGTTCTTGTATTTGAAGATAAAATCTTTTTGCTTTGAAGAAGAAAGATCTAGCTGACTGAAATAAGTTCATTGGATGAAAACCAACAAAAATTGACAAGAACCACGAAAAGTTCTTGTATTTTAAGATAAAATCTGACGCTATTAAAGAAAAAACTTCTCCCTCGCTGAAATATGTTCATTTGCTGAAAATCAACAAAACCACGAAAAGTTCTTGTATTTGAAGATAAAATCTTTTTGCTTTGAAGAAGAAAGATCTAGCTGACTGAAATAAGTTAATAAGATGAAAGCTAACAAAAATTGACAAGAACCACGAAAAGTTCTTGTATTTTAAGATAAAATCTTACGCTATTGAAGAAAAAACTTCTCGCTCGCTGAAATATGTTCATTTGCTGAAAATCAACAAAACCACGAATAGTTCTTGTATTTGAAGATAAAATCTTTTTGCTTTGAAGAAGAAAGATCTAGCTGACTGAAATAAGTTCATTGGATGAAAACCAACAAAAATTGACAAGAACCACGAAAAGTTCTTGTATTTTAAGATAAAATCTGACGCTATTAAAGAAAAAACTTCTCCCTCGCTGAAATATGTTCATTTGCTGAAAATCAACAAAACCACGAAAAGTTCTTGTATTTGAAGATAAAATCTTTTTGCTTTGAAGAAGAAAGATCGAGCTGACTGAAATAAGTTCATTTGATGAAAATCAACAAAAATTGACAAGAACCACGAAAAGTTTTTGTATTTTAACATAAAATCTGACGCTATTAAAGAAAAAACTTCTCCCTCGCTGAAATATGTTCATTTGCTGAAAATCAACAAAACCATGAAAAGTTCTTGTATTTGAAGATAAAATCTTTTTGCTTTGAAGAAGAAAGATCTGGCTGACTGAAATAAGTTCATTGGATGAAAACCAACAAAAATTGACAAGAACCACGAAAAGTTCTTGTATTTTAAGATAAAATCTGACGCTATTAAAGAAAAAACTTCTCCCTCGCTGAAATATGTTCATTTGCTGAAAATCAACAAAACCACGAAAAGTTCTTGTATTTGAAGATAAAATCTTTTTGCTTTCAAGAAGAAAGATCTAGCTGACTGAAATAAGTTCATAAGATGAAAATCAACAAAAATTGACAAGAACCACGAAAAGTTTTTGTATTTTAAGATAAAATCTGACGCTATTAAAGAAAAAACTTCTCGCTCGCTGAAATATGTTCATTTGCTGAAAATCAACAAAACCACGAAAAGTTCTTGTATTTGAAGATAAAATCTTTTTGCTTTGAAGAAGAAAGATCTAGCTGACTGAAATAAGTTCATAAGATGAAAACTAACAAAAATTGACAAGAACCACGAAAAGTTCTTGTATTTTAAGATAAAATCTGACGCTATTGAAGAAAAAACTTCTAGCTCGCTGAAATATGTTCATTTGCTGAAAATCAACAAAACCACGAAAAGTTCTTGTATTTGAAGATAAAATCGTTTTGCTTTGAAGAAGAAAGATCTTGCTGACTGAAATAAGTTCATAAGATGAAAATCAACAAAAATTGACAAGAACCACGAAAAGTTTTTGTATTTTAACATAAAATCTGACGCTATTGAAGAAAAAACTTCTCCCTCGCTGAAATATGTTCATTTGCTGAAAATCAACAAAACCACGAAAAGTTCTTGTATTTGAAGATAAAATCTTTTTGCTTTGAAGAAGAAAGATCTAGCTGACTGAAATAAGTTCATAAGATGAAAACTAACAAAAATTGACAAGAACCACGAAAAGTTCTTGTATTTTAAGATAAAATCTTACGCTATTGAAGAAAAAACTTCTAGCTCGCTGAAATATGTTCATTTGCTGAAAATCAACAAAACCACGAAAAGTTCTTGTATTTGAAGATAAAATCTTTTTGCTTTGAAGAAGAAAGATCTGGCTGACTGAAATAAGTTCATTGGATGAAAACCAACAAAAATTGACAAGAACCACGAAAAGTTCTTGTATTTTAAGATAAAATCTGACGCTATTAAAGAAAAAACTTCTCCCTCGCTGAAATATGTTCATTTGCTGAAAATCAACAAAACCACGAAAAGTTCTTGTATTTGAAGATAAAATCTTTTTGCTTTGAAGAAGAAAGATCTAGCTGACTGAAATAAGTTCATTGGATGAAAACCAACAAAAATTGACAAGAACCACGAAAAGTTTTTGTATTTTAAGATAAAATCTGACGCTATTAAAGAAAAAACTTCTCCCTCGCTGAAATATGTTCATTTGCTGAAAATCAACAAAACCACGAAAAGTTCTTGTATTTGAAGATAAAATCTTTTTGCTTTGAAGAAGAAAGATCTAGCTGACTGAAATAAGTTAATAAGATGAAAGCTAACAAAAATTGACAAGAACCACGAAAAGTTCTTGTATTTTAAGATAAAATCTTACGCTATTGAAGAAAAAACTTCTCGCTCGCTGAAATATGTTCATTTGCTGAAAATCAACAAAACCACGAAAAGTTCTTGTATTTGAAGATAAAATCTTTTTGCTTTCAAGAAGAAAGATCTAGCTGACTGAAATAAGTTCATAAGATGAAAATCAACAAAAATTGACAAGAACCACGAAAAGTTTTTGTATTTTAACATAAAATCTGACGCTATTGAAGAAAAAACTTCTCCCTCGCTGAAATATGTTCATTTGCTGAAAATCAACAAAACCACGAAAAGTTCTTGTATTTGAAGATAAAATCTTTTTGCTTTGAAGAAGAAAGATCTAGCTGACTGAAATAAGTTCATAAGATGAAAACTAACAAAAATTGACAAGAACCACGAAAAGTTCTTGTATTTTAAGATAAAATCTTACGCTATTGAAGAAAAAACTTCTAGCTCGCTGAAATATGTTCATTTGCTGAAAATCAACAAAACCACGAAAAGTTCTTGTATTTGAAGATAAAATCTTTTTGCTTTGAAGAAGAAAGATCTGGCTGACTGAAATAAGTTCATTGGATGAAAACCAACAAAAATTGACAAGAACCACGAAAAGTTCTTGTATTTTAAGATAAAATCTGACGCTATTAAAGAAAAAACTTCTCCCTCGCTGAAATATGTTCATTTGCTGAAAATCAACAAAACCACGAAAAGTTCTTGTATTTGAAGATAAAATCTTTTTGCTTTGAAGAAGAAAGATCTAGCTGACTGAAATAAGTTCATTGGATGAAAACCAACAAAAATTGACAAGAACCACGAAAAGTTCTTGTATTTTAAGATAAAATCTGACGCTATTAAAGAAAAAACTTCTCCCTCGCTGAAATATGTTCATTTGCTGAAAATCAACAAAACCACGAAAAGTTCTTGTATTTGAAGATAAAATCTTTTTGCTTTGAAGAAGAAAGATCTAGCTGACTGAAATAAGTTAATAAGATGAAAGCTAACAAAAATTGACAAGAACCACGAAAAGTTCTTGTATTTTAAGATAAAATCTTACGCTATTGAAGAAAAAACTTCTCGCTCGCTGAAATATGTTCATTTGCTGAAAATCAACAAAACCACGAAAAGTTCTTGTATTTGAAGATAAAATCTTTTTGCTTTGAAGAAGAAAGATCTAGCTGACTGAAATAAGTTCATTGGATGAAAACCAACAAAAATTGACAAGAACCACGAAAAGTTCTTGTATTTTAAGATAAAATCTGACGCTATTAAAGAAAAAACTTCTCCCTCGCTGAAATATGTTCATTTGCTGAAAATCAACAAAACCACGAAAAGTTCTTGTATTTGAAGATAAAATCTTTTTGCTTTGAAGAAGAAAGATCGAGCTGACTGAAATAAGTTCATTTGATGAAAATCAACAAAAATTGACAAGAACCACGAAAAGTTTTTGTATTTTAACATAAAATCTGACGCTATTAAAGAAAAAACTTCTCCCTCGCTGAAATATGTTCATTTGCTGAAAATCAACAAAACCATGAAAAGTTCTTGTATTTGAAGATAAAATCTTTTTGCTTTGAAGAAGAAAGATCTGGCTGACTGAAATAAGTTCATTGGATGAAAACCAACAAAAATTGACAAGAACCACGAAAAGTTCTTGTATTTTAAGATAAAATCTGACGCTATTAAAGAAAAAACTTCTCCCTCGCTGAAATATGTTCATTTGCTGAAAATCAACAAAACCACGAAAAGTTCTTGTATTTGAAGATAAAATCTTTTTGCTTTCAAGAAGAAAGATCTAGCTGACTGAAATAAGTTCATAAGATGAAAATCAACAAAAATTGACAAGAACCACGAAAAGTTTTTGTATTTTAAGATAAAATCTGACGCTATTAAAGAAAAAACTTCTCGCTCGCTGAAATATGTTCATTTGCTGAAAATCAACAAAACCACGAAAAGTTCTTGTATTTGAAGATAAAATCTTTTTGCTTTGAAGAAGAAAGATCTAGCTGACTGAAATAAGTTCATAAGATGAAAACTAACAAAAATTGACAAGAACCACGAAAAGTTCTTGTATTTTAAGATAAAATCTGACGCTATTGAAGAAAAAACTTCTAGCTCGCTGAAATATGTTCATTTGCTGAAAATCAACAAAACCACGAAAAGTTCTTGTATTTGAAGATAAAATCGTTTTGCTTTGAAGAAGAAAGATCTTGCTGACTGAAATAAGTTCATAAGATGAAAATCAACAAAAATTGACAAGAACCACGAAAAGTTTTTGTATTTTAACATAAAATCTGACGCTATTGAAGAAAAAACTTCTCCCTCGCTGAAATATGTTCATTTGCTGAAAATCAACAAAACCACGAAAAGTTCTTGTATTTGAAGATAAAATCTTTTTGCTTTGAAGAAGAAAGATCTAGCTGACTGAAATAAGTTCATAAGATGAAAACTAACAAAAATTGACAAGAACCACGAAAAGTTCTTGTATTTTAAGATAAAATCTTACGCTATTGAAGAAAAAACTTCTAGCTCGCTGAAATATGTTCATTTGCTGAAAATCAACAAAACCACGAAAAGTTCTTGTATTTGAAGATAAAATCTTTTTGCTTTGAAGAAGAAAGATCTGGCTGACTGAAATAAGTTCATTGGATGAAAACCAACAAAAATTGACAAGAACCACGAAAAGTTCTTGTATTTTAAGATAAAATCTGACGCTATTAAAGAAAAAACTTCTCCCTCGCTGAAATATGTTCATTTGCTGAAAATCAACAAAACCACGAAAAGTTCTTGTATTTGAAGATAAAATCTTTTTGCTTTGAAGAAGAAAGATCTAGCTGACTGAAATAAGTTCATTGGATGAAAACCAACAAAAATTGACAAGAACCACGAAAAGTTCTTGTATTTTAAGATAAAATCTGACGCTATTAAAGAAAAAACTTCTCCCTCGCTGAAATATGTTCATTTGCTGAAAATCAACAAAACCACGAAAAGTTCTTGTATTTGAAGATAAAATCTTTTTGCTTTGAAGAAGAAAGATCTAGCTGACTGAAATAAGTTAATAAGATGAAAGCTAACAAAAATTGACAAGAACCACGAAAAGTTCTTGTATTTTAAGATAAAATCTTACGCTATTGAAGAAAAAACTTCTCGCTCGCTGAAATATGTTCATTTGCTGAAAATCAACAAAACCACGAAAAGTTCTTGTATTTGAAGATAAAATCTTTTTGCTTTGAAGAAGAAAGATCTAGCTGACTGAAATAAGTTCATTGGATGAAAACCAACAAAAATTGACAAGAACCACGAAAAGTTCTTGTATTTTAAGATAAAATCTGACGCTATTAAAGAAAAAACTTCTCCCTCGCTGAAATATGTTCATTTGCTGAAAATCAACAAAACCACGAAAAGTTCTTGTATTTGAAGATAAAATCTTTTTGCTTTGAAGAAGAAAGATCTAGCTGACTGAAATAAGTTCATAAGATGAAAACTAACAAAAATTGAGAAGAACCACGAAAAGTTCTTGTATTTTAAGATAAAATCTTACGCTATTGAAGAAAAAACTTCTAGCTCGCTGAAATATGTTCATTTGCTGAAAATCAACAAAACCACGAAAAGTTCTTGTATTTGAAGATAAAATCGTTTTGCTTTGAAGAAGAAAGATCTTGCTGACTGAAATAAGTTCATTTGATGAAAATCAACAAAAATTGACAAGAACCACGAAAAGTTTTTGTATTTTAAGATAAAATCTGACGCTATTAAAGAAAAAACTTCTCCCTCGCTGAAATATGTTCATTTGCTGAAAATCAACGAAACCACGAAAAGTTATTGTATTTGAAGATAAAATCTTTTTGCTTTCAAGAAGAAAGATCTTGCTGACCGAAATAAGTTCATTGGATGAAAACCAACAAAAATTGACAAGAACCACGAAAAATTGTTGTATTTTAAGATAAAATCTGACGCTATTAAAGAAAAAACTTCTCGCTCGCTGAAATATGTTCATTTGCTGAAAATCAACAAAACCACGAAAAGTTCTTGTATTTGAAGATAAAATCTTTTTGCTTTGAAGAAGAAAGATCTAGCTGACTGAAATAAGTTAACAAGATGAAAGCTAACAAAAATTGACAAGAACCACGAAAAGTTCTTGTATTTTAAGATAAAATCTTACGCTATCGAAGAAAAAACTTCTCCCTCGCTGAAATATGTTCATTTGCTGAAAATCAACAAAACCACGAAAAGTTCTTGTATTTGAAGATAAAATCTTTTTGCTTTGAAGAAGAAAGATCTAGCTGACTGAAATAAGTTAATAAGATGAAAGCTAACAAAAATTGACAAGAACCACGAAAAGTTCTTGTATTTTAAGATAAAATCTTACGCTATTGAAGAAAAAACTTCTAGCTCGCTGAAATATGTTCATTTGCTGAAAATCAACAAAACCACGAAAAGTTCTTGTATTTGAAGATAAAATCTTTTTGCTTTGAAGAAGAAAGATCTAGCTGACTGAAATAAGTTCATTGGATGAAAACCAACAAAAATTGACAAGTACCACGAAAAGTTCTTGTATTTTAAGATAAAATCTGACGCTATTAAAGAAAAAACTTCTCCCTCGCTGAAATATGTTCATTTGCTGAAAATCAACAAAACCACGAAAAGTTCTTGTATTTGAAGATAAAATCTTTTTGCTTTGAAGAAGAAAGATCTAGCTGACTGAAATAAGTTCATTTGATGAAAATCAACAAAAATTGACAAGAACCACGAAAAGTTTTTGTATTTTAACATTAAATCTGACGCTATTAAAGAAAAAACTTCTCCCTCGCTGAAATATGTTCATTTGCTGAAAATCAACAAAACCACGAAAAGTTCTTGTATTTGAAGATAAAATATTTTTGCTTTGAAGAAGAAAGATCTGGCTGAGTGAAATAAGTTCATTGGATGAAAACCAACAAAAATTGACAAGAACCACGAAAAGTTCTTGTATTTTAAGATAAAATCTGACGCTATTAAAGAAAAAACTTCTCCCTCGCTGAAATATGTTCATTTGCTGAAAATCAACAAAACCACGAAAAGTTCTTGTATTTGAAGATAAAATCTTTTTGCTTTGAAGAAGAAAGATCTAGCTGACTGAAATAAGTTCATTGGATGAAAACCAACAAAAATTGACAAGAACCACGAAAAGTTCTTGTATTTTAAGATAAAATCTGACGCTATTAAAGAAAAAACTTCTCCCTCGCTGAAATATGTTCATTTGCTGAAAATCAACAAAACCACGAAAAGTTCTTGTATTTGAAGATAAAATCTTTTTGCTTTGAAGAAGAAAGATCTAGCTGACTGAAATAAGTTAATAAGATGAAAGCTAACAAAAATTGACAAGAACCACGAAAAGTTCTTGTATTTTAAGATAAAATCTTACGCTATTGAAGAAAAAACTTCTAGCTCGCTGAAATATATTCATTTGCTGAAAATCAACAAAACAACGAAAAGTTCTTGTATTTGAAGATAAAATCTTTTTGCTTTGAAGAAGAAAGATCTAGCTGACTGAAATAAGTTCATTGGATGAAAACCAACAAAAATTGACAAGAACCACGAAAAGTTCTTGTATTTTAAGATAAAATCTGACGCTATTAAATAAAAAACTTCTCCCTCGCTGAAATATGTTCATTTGCTGAAAATCAACAAAACCACGAAAAGTTCTTGTATTTGAAGATAAAATCTTTTTGCTTTGAAGAAGAAAGATCTAGCTGACTGAAATAAGTTCATTTGATGAAAATCAACAAAAATTGACAAGAACCACGAAAAGTTTTTGTATTTTAACATAAAATCTGACGCTATTAAAGAAAAAACTTCTCCCTCGCTGAAATATGTTCATTTGCTGAAAATCAACAAAACCACGAAAAGTTCTTGTATTTGAAGATAAAATCTTTTTGCTTTGAAGAAGAAAGATCTGGCTGACTGAAATAAGTTCATTGGATGAAAACCAACAAAAATTGACAAGAACCACGAAAAGTTCTTGTATTTTAAGATAAAATCTGACGCTATTAAAGAAAAAACTTCTCCCTCGCTGAAATATGTTCATTTGCTGAAAATCAACAAAACCACGAAAAGTTCTTGTATTTGAAGATAAAATCTTTTTGCTTTCAAGAAGAAAGATCTAGCTGACTGAAATAAGTTCATAAGATGAAAATCAACAAAAATTGACAAGAACCACGAAAAGTTTTTGTATTTTAACATAAAATCTGACGCTATTAAAGAAAAAACTTCTCCCTCGCTGAAATATGTTCATTTGCTGAAAATCAACAAAACCACGAAAAGTTCTTGTATTTGAAGATAAAATCTTTTTGCTTTGAAGAAGAAAGATCTAGCTGACTGAAATAAGTTCATAAGATGAAAACTAACAAAAATTGACAAGAACCACGAAAAGTTCTTGTATTTTAAGATAAAATCTGACGCTATTGAAGAAAAAACTTCTAGCTCGCTGAAATATGTTCATTTGCTGAAAATCAACAAAACCACGAAAAGTTCTTGTATTTGAAGATAAAATCGTTTTGCTTTGAAGAAGAAAGATCTTGCTGACTGAAATAAGTTCATTTGATGAAAATCAACAAAAATTGACAAGAACCACGAAAAGTTTTTGTATTTTAAGATAAAATCTGACGCTATTAAAGAAAAAACTTCTCCCTCGCTGAAATATGTTCATTTGCTGAAAATCAACGAAACCACGAAAAGTTCTTGTATTTGAAGATAAAATCTTTTTGCTTTCAAGAAGAAAGATCTTGCTGACCGAAATAAGTTCATTGGATGAAAACCAACAAAAATTGACAAGAACCACGAAAAATTGTTGTATTTTAAGATAAAATCTGACGCTATTAAAGAAAAAACTTCTCGCTCGCTGAAATATGTTCATTTGCTGAAAATCAACAAAACCACGAAAAGTTCTTGTATTTGAAGATAAAATCTTTTTGCTTTGAAGAAGAAAGATCTAGCTGACTGAAATAAGTTGACAAGATGAAAGCTAACAAAAATTGACAAGAACCACGAAAAGTTCTTGTATTTTAAGATAAAATCTTACGCTATCGAAGAAAAAACTTCTCCCTCGCTGAAATATGTTCATTTGCTGAAAATCAACAAAACCACGAAAAGTTCTTGTATTTGAAGATAAAATCTTTTTGCTTTGAAGAAGAAAGATCTAGCTGACTGAAATAAGTTAATAAGATGAAAGCTAACAAAAATTGACAAGAACCACGAAAAGTTCTTGTATTTTAAGATAAAATCTTACGCTATTGAAGAAAAAACTTCTAGCTCGCTGAAATATGTTCATTTGCTGAAAATCAACAAAACCACGAAAAGTTCTTGTATTTGAAGATAAAATCTTTTTGCTTTGAAGAAGAAAGATCTAGCTGACTGAAATAAGTTCATTGGATGAAAACCAACAAAAATTGACAAGAACCACGAAAAGTTCTTGTATTTTAAGATAAAATCTGACGCTATTAAAGAAAAAACTTCTCCCTCGCTGAAATATGTTCATTTGCTGAAAATCAACAAAACCACGAAAAGTTCTTGTATTTGAAGATAAAATCTTTTTGCTTTGAAGAAGAAAGATCGAGCTGACTGAAATAAGTTCATTTGATGAAAATCAACAAAAATTGACAAGAACCACGAAAAGTTTTTGTATTTTAACATTAAATCTGACGCTATTAAAGAAAAAACTTCTCCCTCGCTGAAATATGTTCATTTGCTGAAAATCAACGAAACCACGAAAAGTTCTTGTATTTGAAGATAAAATCTTTTTGCTTTCAAGAAGAAAGATCTTGCTGACCGAAATAAGTTCATTGGATGAAAACCAACAAAAATTGACAAGAACCACGAAAAATTGTTGTATTTTAAGATAAAATCTGACGCTATTAAAGAAAAAACTTCTCGCTCGCTGAAATATGTTCATTTGCTGAAAATCAACAAAACCACGAAAAGTTCTTGTATTTGAAGATAAAATCTTTTTGCTTTGAAGAAGAAAGATCTAGCTGACTGAAATAAGTTAACAAGATGAAAGCTAACAAAAATTGACAAGAACCACGAAAAGTTCTTGTATTTTAAGATAAAATCTTACGCTATCGAAGAAAAAACTTCTCCCTCGCTGAAATATGTTCATTTGCTGAAAATCAACAAAACCACGAAAAGTTCTTGTATTTGAAGATAAAATCTTTTTGCTTTGAAGAAGAAAGATCTAGCTGACTGAAATAAGTTCATAAGATGAAAACTAACAAAAATTGAGAAGAACCACGAAAAGTTCTTGTATTTTAAGATAAAATCTTACGCTATTGAAGAAAAAACTTCTAGCTCGCTGAAATATGTTCATTTGCTGAAAATCAACAAAACCACGAAAAGTTCTTGTATTTGAAGATAAAATCGTTTTGCTTTGAAGAAGAAAGATCTTGCTGACTGAAATAAGTTCATTTGATGAAAATCAACAAAAATTGACAAGAACCACGAAAAGTTTTTGTATTTTAAGATAAAATCTGACGCTATTAAAGAAAAAACTTCTCCCTCGCTGAAATATGTTCATTTGCTGAAAATCAACGAAACCACGAAAAGTTCTTGTATTTGAAGATAAAATCTTTTTGCTTTCAAGAAGAAAGATCTTGCTGACCGAAATAAGTTCATTGGATGAAAACCAACAAAAATTGACAAGAACCACGAAAAATTGTTGTATTTTAAGATAAAATCTGACGCTATTAAAGAAAAAACTTCTCGCTCGCTGAAATATGTTCATTTGCTGAAAATCAACAAAACCACGAAAAGTTCTTGTATTTGAAGATAAAATCTTTTTGCTTTGAAGAAGAAAGATCTAGCTGACTGAAATAAGTTAACAAGATGAAAGCTAACAAAAATTGACAAGAACCACGAAAAGTTCTTGTATTTTAAGATAAAATCTTACGCTATCGAAGAAAAAACTTCTCCCTCGCTGAAATATGTTCATTTGCTGAAAATCAACAAAACCACGAAAAGTTCTTGTATTTGAAGATAAAATCTTTTTGCTTTGAAGAAGAAAGATCTAGCTGACTGAAATAAGTTAATAAGATGAAAGCTAACAAAAATTGACAAGAACCACGAAAAGTTCTTGTATTTTAAGATAAAATCTTACGCTATTGAAGAAAAAACTTCTAGCTCGCTGAAATATGTTCATTTGCTGAAAATCAACAAAACCACGAAAAGTTCTTGTATTTGAAGATAAAATCTTTTTGCTTTGAAGAAGAAAGATCTAGCTGACTGAAATAAGTTCATTGGATGAAAACCAACAAAAATTGACAAGTACCACGAAAAGTTCTTGTATTTTAAGATAAAATCTGACGCTATTAAAGAAAAAACTTCTCCCTCGCTGAAATATGTTCATTTGCTGAAAATCAACAAAACCACGAAAAGTTCTTGTATTTGAAGATAAAATCTTTTTGCTTTGAAGAAGAAAGATCTAGCTGACTGAAATAAGTTCATTTGATGAAAATCAACAAAAATTGACAAGAACCACGAAAAGTTTTTGTATTTTAACATTAAATCTGACGCTATTAAAGAAAAAACTTCTCCCTCGCTGAAATATGTTCATTTGCTGAAAATCAACAAAACCACGAAAAGTTCTTGTATTTGAAGATAAAATATTTTTGCTTTGAAGAAGAAAGATCTGGCTGAGTGAAATAAGTTCATTGGATGAAAACCAACAAAAATTGACAAGAACCACGAAAAGTTCTTGTATTTTAAGATAAAATCTGACGCTATTAAAGAAAAAACTTCTCCCTCGCTGAAATATGTTCATTTGCTGAAAATCAACAAAACCACGAAAAGTTCTTGTATTTGAAGATAAAATCTTTTTGCTTTGAAGAAGAAAGATCTAGCTGACTGAAATAAGTTCATTGGATGAAAACCAACAAAAATTGACAAGAACCACGAAAAGTTCTTGTATTTTAAGATAAAATCTGACGCTATTAAAGAAAAAACTTCTCCCTCGCTGAAATATGTTCATTTGCTGAAAATCAACAAAACCACGAAAAGTTCTTGTATTTGAAGATAAAATCTTTTTGCTTTGAAGAAGAAAGATCTAGCTGACTGAAATAAGTTAATAAGATGAAAGCTAACAAAAATTGACAAGAACCACGAAAAGTTCTTGTATTTTAAGATAAAATCTTACGCTATTGAAGAAAAAACTTCTAGCTCGCTGAAATATATTCATTTGCTGAAAATCAACAAAACAACGAAAAGTTCTTGTATTTGAAGATAAAATCTTTTTGCTTTGAAGAAGAAAGATCTAGCTGACTGAAATAAGTTCATTGGATGAAAACCAACAAAAATTGACAAGAACCACGAAAAGTTCTTGTATTTTAAGATAAAATCTGACGCTATTAAATAAAAAACTTCTCCCTCGCTGAAATATGTTCATTTGCTGAAAATCAACAAAACCACGAAAAGTTCTTGTATTTGAAGATAAAATCTTTTTGCTTTGAAGAAGAAAGATCTAGCTGACTGAAATAAGTTCATTTGATGAAAATCAACAAAAATTGACAAGAACCACGAAAAGTTTTTGTATTTTAACATAAAATCTGACGCTATTAAAGAAAAAACTTCTCCCTCGCTGAAATATGTTCATTTGCTGAAAATCAACAAAACCACGAAAAGTTCTTGTATTTGAAGATAAAATCTTTTTGCTTTGAAGAAGAAAGATCTGGCTGACTGAAATAAGTTCATTGGATGAAAACCAACAAAAATTGACAAGAACCACGAAAAGTTCTTGTATTTTAAGATAAAATCTGACGCTATTAAAGAAAAAACTTCTCCCTCGCTGAAATATGTTCATTTGCTGAAAATCAACAAAACCACGAAAAGTTCTTGTATTTGAAGATAAAATCTTTTTGCTTTCAAGAAGAAAGATCTAGCTGACTGAAATAAGTTCATAAGATGAAAATCAACAAAAATTGACAAGAACCACGAAAAGTTTTTGTATTTTAACATAAAATCTGACGCTATTAAAGAAAAAACTTCTCCCTCGCTGAAATATGTTCATTTGCTGAAAATCAACAAAACCACGAAAAGTTCTTGTATTTGAAGATAAAATCTTTTTGCTTTGAAGAAGAAAGATCTAGCTGACTGAAATAAGTTCATAAGATGAAAACTAACAAAAATTGACAAGAACCACGAAAAGTTCTTGTATTTTAAGATAAAATCTGACGCTATTGAAGAAAAAACTTCTAGCTCGCTGAAATATGTTCATTTGCTGAAAATCAACAAAACCACGAAAAGTTCTTGTATTTGAAGATAAAATCGTTTTGCTTTGAAGAAGAAAGATCTTGCTGACTGAAATAAGTTCATTTGATGAAAATCAACAAAAATTGACAAGAACCACGAAAAGTTTTTGTATTTTAAGATAAAATCTGACGCTATTAAAGAAAAAACTTCTCCCTCGCTGAAATATGTTCATTTGCTGAAAATCAACGAAACCACGAAAAGTTCTTGTATTTGAAGATAAAATCTTTTTGCTTTCAAGAAGAAAGATCTTGCTGACCGAAATAAGTTCATTGGATGAAAACCAACAAAAATTGACAAGAACCACGAAAAATTGTTGTATTTTAAGATAAAATCTGACGCTATTAAAGAAAAAACTTCTCGCTCGCTGAAATATGTTCATTTGCTGAAAATCAACAAAACCACGAAAAGTTCTTGTATTTGAAGATAAAATCTTTTTGCTTTGAAGAAGAAAGATCTAGCTGACTGAAATAAGTTAATAAGATGAAAGCTAACAAAAATTGACAAGAACCACGAAAAGTTCTTGTATTTTAAGATAAAATCTTACGCTATTGAAGAAAAAACTTCTCGCTCGCTGAAATATGTTCATTTGCTGAAAATCAACAAAACCACGAAAAGTTCTTGTATTTGAAGATAAAATCTTTTTGCTTTGAAGAAGAAAGATCTAGCTGACTGAAATAAGTTCATTGGATGAAAACCAACAAAAATTGACAAGAACCACGAAAAGTTCTTGTATTTTAAGATAAAATCTGACGCTATTAAAGAAAAAACTTCTCCCTCGCTGAAATATGTTCATTTGCTGAAAATCAACAAAACCACGAAAAGTTCTTGTATTTGAAGATAAAATCTTTTTGCTTTGAAGAAGAAAGATCTAGCTGACTGAAATAAGTTCATAAGATGAAAACTAACAAAAATTGAGAAGAACCACGAAAAGTTCTTGTATTTTAAGATAAAATCTTACGCTATTGAAGAAAAAACTTCTAGCTCGCTGAAATATGTTCATTTGCTGAAAATCAACAAAACCACGAAAAGTTCTTGTATTTGAAGATAAAATCGTTTTGCTTTGAAGAAGAAAGATCTTGCTGACTGAAATAAGTTCATTTGATGAAAATCAACAAAAATTGACAAGAACCACGAAAAGTTTTTGTATTTTAAGATAAAATCTGACGCTATTAAAGAAAAAACTTCTCCCTCGCTGAAATATGTTCATTTGCTGAAAATCAACGAAACCACGAAAAGTTCTTGTATTTGAAGATAAAATCTTTTTGCTTTCAAGAAGAAAGATCTTGCTGACCGAAATAAGTTCATTGGATGAAAACCAACAAAAATTGACAAGAACCACGAAAAATTGTTGTATTTTAAGATAAAATCTGACGCTATTAAAGAAAAAACTTCTCGCTCGCTGAAATATGTTCATTTGCTGAAAATCAACAAAACCACGAAAAGTTCTTGTATTTGAAGATAAAATCTTTTTGCTTTGAAGAAGAAAGATCTAGCTGACTGAAATAAGTTAACAAGATGAAAGCTAACAAAAATTGACAAGAACCACGAAAAGTTCTTGTATTTTAAGATAAAATCTTACGCTATCGAAGAAAAAACTTCTCCCTCGCTGAAATATGTTCATTTGCTGAAAATCAACAAAACCACGAAAAGTTCTTGTATTTGAAGATAAAATCTTTTTGCTTTGAAGAAGAAAGATCTAGCTGACTGAAATAAGTTAATAAGATGAAAGCTAACAAAAATTGACAAGAACCACGAAAAGTTCTTGTATTTTAAGATAAAATCTTACGCTATTGAAGAAAAAACTTCTAGCTCGCTGAAATATGTTCATTTGCTGAAAATCAACAAAACCACGAAAAGTTCTTGTATTTGAAGATAAAATCTTTTTGCTTTGAAGAAGAAAGATCTAGCTGACTGAAATAAGTTCATTGGATGAAAACCAACAAAAATTGACAAGTACCACGAAAAGTTCTTGTATTTTAAGATAAAATCTGACGCTATTAAAGAAAAAACTTCTCCCTCGCTGAAATATGTTCATTTGCTGAAAATCAACAAAACCACGAAAAGTTCTTGTATTTGAAGATAAAATCTTTTTGCTTTGAAGAAGAAAGATCTAGCTGACTGAAATAAGTTCATTTGATGAAAATCAACAAAAATTGACAAGAACCACGAAAAGTTTTTGTATTTTAACATTAAATCTGACGCTATTAAAGAAAAAACTTCTCCCTCGCTGAAATATGTTCATTTGCTGAAAATCAACAAAACCACGAAAAGTTCTTGTATTTGAAGATAAAATATTTTTGCTTTGAAGAAGAAAGATCTGGCTGAGTGAAATAAGTTCATTGGATGAAAACCAACAAAAATTGACAAGAACCACGAAAAGTTCTTGTATTTTAAGATAAAATCTGACGCTATTAAAGAAAAAACTTCTCCCTCGCTGAAATATGTTCATTTGCTGAAAATCAACAAAACCACGAAAAGTTCTTGTATTTGAAGATAAAATCTTTTTGCTTTGAAGAAGAAAGATCTAGCTGACTGAAATAAGTTCATTGGATGAAAACCAACAAAAATTGACAAGAACCACGAAAAGTTCTTGTATTTTAAGATAAAATCTGACGCTATTAAAGAAAAAACTTCTCCCTCGCTGAAATATGTTCATTTGCTGAAAATCAACAAAACCACGAAAAGTTCTTGTATTTGAAGATAAAATCTTTTTGCTTTGAAGAAGAAAGATCTAGCTGACTGAAATAAGTTAATAAGATGAAAGCTAACAAAAATTGACAAGAACCACGAAAAGTTCTTGTATTTTAAGATAAAATCTTACGCTATTGAAGAAAAAACTTCTAGCTCGCTGAAATATATTCATTTGCTGAAAATCAACAAAACAACGAAAAGTTCTTGTATTTGAAGATAAAATCTTTTTGCTTTGAAGAAGAAAGATCTAGCTGACTGAAATAAGTTCATTGGATGAAAACCAACAAAAATTGACAAGAACCACGAAAAGTTCTTGTATTTTAAGATAAAATCTGACGCTATTAAATAAAAAACTTCTCCCTCGCTGAAATATGTTCATTTGCTGAAAATCAACAAAACCACGAAAAGTTCTTGTATTTGAAGATAAAATCTTTTTGCTTTGAAGAAGAAAGATCTAGCTGACTGAAATAAGTTCATTTGATGAAAATCAACAAAAATTGACAAGAACCACGAAAAGTTTTTGTATTTTAACATAAAATCTGACGCTATTAAAGAAAAAACTTCTCCCTCGCTGAAATATGTTCATTTGCTGAAAATCAACAAAACCACGAAAAGTTCTTGTATTTGAAGATAAAATCTTTTTGCTTTGAAGAAGAAAGATCTGGCTGACTGAAATAAGTTCATTGGATGAAAACCAACAAAAATTGACAAGAACCACGAAAAGTTCTTGTATTTTAAGATAAAATCTGACGCTATTAAAGAAAAAACTTCTCCCTCGCTGAAATATGTTCATTTGCTGAAAATCAACAAAACCACGAAAAGTTCTTGTATTTGAAGATAAAATCTTTTTGCTTTCAAGAAGAAAGATCTAGCTGACTGAAATAAGTTCATAAGATGAAAATCAACAAAAATTGACAAGAACCACGAAAAGTTTTTGTATTTTAACATAAAATCTGACGCTATTAAAGAAAAAACTTCTCCCTCGCTGAAATATGTTCATTTGCTGAAAATCAACAAAACCACGAAAAGTTCTTGTATTTGAAGATAAAATCTTTTTGCTTTGAAGAAGAAAGATCTAGCTGACTGAAATAAGTTCATAAGATGAAAACTAACAAAAATTGACAAGAACCACGAAAAGTTCTTGTATTTTAAGATAAAATCTGACGCTATTGAAGAAAAAACTTCTAGCTCGCTGAAATATGTTCATTTGCTGAAAATCAACAAAACCACGAAAAGTTCTTGTATTTGAAGATAAAATCGTTTTGCTTTGAAGAAGAAAGATCTTGCTGACTGAAATAAGTTCATTTGATGAAAATCAACAAAAATTGACAAGAACCACGAAAAGTTTTTGTATTTTAAGATAAAATCTGACGCTATTAAAGAAAAAACTTCTCCCTCGCTGAAATATGTTCATTTGCTGAAAATCAACGAAACCACGAAAAGTTCTTGTATTTGAAGATAAAATCTTTTTGCTTTCAAGAAGAAAGATCTTGCTGACCGAAATAAGTTCATTGGATGAAAACCAACAAAAATTGACAAGAACCACGAAAAATTGTTGTATTTTAAGATAAAATCTGACGCTATTAAAGAAAAAACTTCTCGCTCGCTGAAATATGTTCATTTGCTGAAAATCAACAAAACCACGAAAAGTTCTTGTATTTGAAGATAAAATCTTTTTGCTTTGAAGAAGAAAGATCTAGCTGACTGAAATAAGTTGACAAGATGAAAGCTAACAAAAATTGACAAGAACCACGAAAAGTTCTTGTATTTTAAGATAAAATCTTACGCTATCGAAGAAAAAACTTCTCCCTCGCTGAAATATGTTCATTTGCTGAAAATCAACAAAACCACGAAAAGTTCTTGTATTTGAAGATAAAATCTTTTTGCTTTGAAGAAGAAAGATCTAGCTGACTGAAATAAGTTAATAAGATGAAAGCTAACAAAAATTGACAA
This sequence comes from Heptranchias perlo, assembly GCF_035084215.1. Classification (NCBI taxonomy): domain Eukaryota; kingdom Metazoa; phylum Chordata; class Chondrichthyes; order Hexanchiformes; family Hexanchidae; genus Heptranchias; species Heptranchias perlo. The sequence continues at coordinate 2,093,896 of NW_027139793.1, read as the reverse complement.
GAACCACGAAAAGTTCTTGTATTTTAAGATAAAATCTTACGCTATTGAAGAAAAAACTTCTAGCTCGCTGAAATATGTTCATTTGCTGAAAATCAACAAAACCACGAAAAGTTCTTGTATTTGAAGATAAAATCTTTTTGCTTTGAAGAAGAAAGATCTAGCTGACTGAAATAAGTTCATTGGATGAAAACCAACAAAAATTGACAAGAACCACGAAAAGTTCTTGTATTTTAAGATAAAATCTGACGCTATTAAAGAAAAAACTTCTCCCTCGCTGAAATATGTTCATTTGCTGAAAATCAACAAAACCACGAAAAGTTCTTGTATTTGAAGATAAAATCTTTTTGCTTTGAAGAAGAAAGATCGAGCTGACTGAAATAAGTTCATTTGATGAAAATCAACAAAAATTGACAAGAACCACGAAAAGTTTTTGTATTTTAACATTAAATCTGACGCTATTAAAGAAAAAACTTCTCCCTCGCTGAAATATGTTCATTTGCTGAAAATCAACGAAACCACGAAAAGTTCTTGTATTTGAAGATAAAATCTTTTTGCTTTCAAGAAGAAAGATCTTGCTGACCGAAATAAGTTCATTGGATGAAAACCAACAAAAATTGACAAGAACCACGAAAAATTGTTGTATTTTAAGATAAAATCTGACGCTATTAAAGAAAAAACTTCTCGCTCGCTGAAATATGTTCATTTGCTGAAAATCAACAAAACCACGAAAAGTTCTTGTATTTGAAGATAAAATCTTTTTGCTTTGAAGAAGAAAGATCTAGCTGACTGAAATAAGTTAACAAGATGAAAGCTAACAAAAATTGACAAGAACCACGAAAAGTTCTTGTATTTTAAGATAAAATCTTACGCTATCGAAGAAAAAACTTCTCCCTCGCTGAAATATGTTCATTTGCTGAAAATCAACAAAACCACGAAAAGTTCTTGTATTTGAAGATAAAATCTTTTTGCTTTGAAGAAGAAAGATCTAGCTGACTGAAATAAGTTCATAAGATGAAAACTAACAAAAATTGAGAAGAACCACGAAAAGTTCTTGTATTTTAAGATAAAATCTTACGCTATTGAAGAAAAAACTTCTAGCTCGCTGAAATATGTTCATTTGCTGAAAATCAACAAAACCACGAAAAGTTCTTGTATTTGAAGATAAAATCGTTTTGCTTTGAAGAAGAAAGATCTTGCTGACTGAAATAAGTTCATTTGATGAAAATCAACAAAAATTGACAAGAACCACGAAAAGTTTTTGTATTTTAAGATAAAATCTGACGCTATTAAAGAAAAAACTTCTCCCTCGCTGAAATATGTTCATTTGCTGAAAATCAACGAAACCACGAAAAGTTCTTGTATTTGAAGATAAAATCTTTTTGCTTTCAAGAAGAAAGATCTTGCTGACCGAAATAAGTTCATTGGATGAAAACCAACAAAAATTGACAAGAACCACGAAAAATTGTTGTATTTTAAGATAAAATCTGACGCTATTAAAGAAAAAACTTCTCGCTCGCTGAAATATGTTCATTTGCTGAAAATCAACAAAACCACGAAAAGTTCTTGTATTTGAAGATAAAATCTTTTTGCTTTGAAGAAGAAAGATCTAGCTGACTGAAATAAGTTAACAAGATGAAAGCTAACAAAAATTGACAAGAACCACGAAAAGTTCTTGTATTTTAAGATAAAATCTTACGCTATCGAAGAAAAAACTTCTCCCTCGCTGAAATATGTTCATTTGCTGAAAATCAACAAAACCACGAAAAGTTCTTGTATTTGAAGATAAAATCTTTTTGCTTTGAAGAAGAAAGATCTAGCTGACTGAAATAAGTTAATAAGATGAAAGCTAACAAAAATTGACAAGAACCACGAAAAGTTCTTGTATTTTAAGATAAAATCTTACGCTATTGAAGAAAAAACTTCTAGCTCGCTGAAATATGTTCATTTGCTGAAAATCAACAAAACCACGAAAAGTTCTTGTATTTGAAGATAAAATCTTTTTGCTTTGAAGAAGAAAGATCTAGCTGACTGAAATAAGTTCATTGGATGAAAACCAACAAAAATTGACAAGTACCACGAAAAGTTCTTGTATTTTAAGATAAAATCTGACGCTATTAAAGAAAAAACTTCTCCCTCGCTGAAATATGTTCATTTGCTGAAAATCAACAAAACCACGAAAAGTTCTTGTATTTGAAGATAAAATCTTTTTGCTTTGAAGAAGAAAGATCTAGCTGACTGAAATAAGTTCATTTGATGAAAATCAACAAAAATTGACAAGAACCACGAAAAGTTTTTGTATTTTAACATTAAATCTGACGCTATTAAAGAAAAAACTTCTCCCTCGCTGAAATATGTTCATTTGCTGAAAATCAACAAAACCACGAAAAGTTCTTGTATTTGAAGATAAAATATTTTTGCTTTGAAGAAGAAAGATCTGGCTGAGTGAAATAAGTTCATTGGATGAAAACCAACAAAAATTGACAAGAACCACGAAAAGTTCTTGTATTTTAAGATAAAATCTGACGCTATTAAAGAAAAAACTTCTCCCTCGCTGAAATATGTTAATTTGCTGAAAATCAACAAAACCACGAAAAGTTCTTGTATTTGAAGATAAAATCTTTTTGCTTTGAAGAAGAAAGATCTAGCTGACTGAAATAAGTTCATTGGATGAAAACCAACAAAAATTGACAAGAACCACGAAAAGTTCTTGTATTTTAAGATAAAATCTGACGCTATTAAAGAAAAAACTTCTCCCTCGCTGAAATATGTTCATTTGCTGAAAATCAACAAAACCACGAAAAGTTCTTGTATTTGAAGATAAAATCTTTTTGCTTTGAAGAAGAAAGATCTAGCTGACTGAAATAAGTTAATAAGATGAAAGCTAACAAAAATTGACAAGAACCACGAAAAGTTCTTGTATTTTAAGATAAAATCTTACGCTATTGAAGAAAAAACTTCTAGCTCGCTGAAATATATTCATTTGCTGAAAATCAACAAAACAACGAAAAGTTCTTGTATTTGAAGATAAAATCTTTTTGCTTTGAAGAAGAAAGATCTAGCTGACTGAAATAAGTTCATTGGATGAAAACCAACAAAAATTGACAAGAACCACGAAAAGTTCTTGTATTTTAAGATAAAATCTGACGCTATTAAATAAAAAACTTCTCCCTCGCTGAAATATGTTCATTTGCTGAAAATCAACAAAACCACGAAAAGTTCTTGTATTTGAAGATAAAATCTTTTTGCTTTGAAGAAGAAAGATCTAGCTGACTGAAATAAGTTCATTTGATGAAAATCAACAAAAATTGACAAGAACCACGAAAAGTTTTTGTATTTTAACATAAAATCTGACGCTATTAAAGAAAAAACTTCTCCCTCGCTGAAATATGTTCATTTGCTGAAAATCAACAAAACCACGAAAAGTTCTTGTATTTGAAGATAAAATCTTTTTGCTTTGAAGAAGAAAGATCTGGCTGACTGAAATAAGTTCATTGGATGAAAACCAACAAAAATTGACAAGAACCACGAAAAGTTCTTGTATTTTAAGATAAAATCTGACGCTATTAAAGAAAAAACTTCTCCCTCGCTGAAATATGTTCATTTGCTGAAAATCAACAAAACCACGAAAAGTTCTTGTATTTGAAGATAAAATCTTTTTGCTTTCAAGAAGAAAGATCTAGCTGACTGAAATAAGTTCATAAGATGAAAATCAACAAAAATTGACAAGAACCACGAAAAGTTTTTGTATTTTAACATAAAATCTGACGCTATTAAAGAAAAAACTTCTCCCTCGCTGAAATATGTTCATTTGCTGAAAATCAACAAAACCACGAAAAGTTCTTGTATTTGAAGATAAAATCTTTTTGCTTTGAAGAAGAAAGATCTAGCTGACTGAAATAAGTTCATAAGATGAAAACTAACAAAAATTGACAAGAACCACGAAAAGTTCTTGTATTTTAAGATAAAATCTGACGCTATTGAAGAAAAAACTTCTAGCTCGCTGAAATATGTTCATTTGCTGAAAATCAACAAAACCACGAAAAGTTCTTGTATTTGAAGATAAAATCGTTTTGCTTTGAAGAAGAAAGATCTTGCTGACTGAAATAAGTTCATTTGATGAAAATCAACAAAAATTGACAAGAACCACGAAAAGTTTTTGTATTTTAAGATAAAATCTGACGCTATTAAAGAAAAAACTTCTCCCTCGCTGAAATATGTTCATTTGCTGAAAATCAACGAAACCACGAAAAGTTCTTGTATTTGAAGATAAAATCTTTTTGCTTTCAAGAAGAAAGATCTTGCTGACCGAAATAAGTTCATTGGATGAAAACCAACAAAAATTGACAAGAACCACGAAAAATTGTTGTATTTTAAGATAAAATCTGACGCTATTAAAGAAAAAACTTCTCGCTCGCTGAAATATGTTCATTTGCTGAAAATCAACAAAACCACGAAAAGTTCTTGTATTTGAAGATAAAATCTTTTTGCTTTGAAGAAGAAAGATCTAGCTGACTGAAATAAGTTGACAAGATGAAAGCTAACAAAAATTGACAAGAACCACGAAAAGTTCTTGTATTTTAAGATAAAATCTTACGCTATCGAAGAAAAAACTTCTCCCTCGCTGAAATATGTTCATTTGCTGAAAATCAACAAAACCACGAAAAGTTCTTGTATTTGAAGATAAAATCTTTTTGCTTTGAAGAAGAAAGATCTAGCTGACTGAAATAAGTTAATAAGATGAAAGCTAACAAAAATTGACAAGAACCACGAAAAGTTCTTGTATTTTAAGATAAAATCTTACGCTATTGAAGAAAAAACTTCTAGCTCGCTGAAATATGTTCATTTGCTGAAAATCAACAAAACCACGAAAAGTTCTTGTATTTGAAGATAAAATCTTTTTGCTTTGAAGAAGAAAGATCTAGCTGACTGAAATAAGTTCATTGGATGAAAACCAACAAAAATTGACAAGAACCACGAAAAGTTCTTGTATTTTAAGATAAAATCTGACGCTATTAAAGAAAAAACTTCTCCCTCGCTGAAATATGTTCATTTGCTGAAAATCAACAAAACCACGAAAAGTTCTTGTATTTGAAGATAAAATCTTTTTGCTTTGAAGAAGAAAGATCGAGCTGACTGAAATAAGTTCATTTGATGAAAATCAACAAAAATTGACAAGAACCACGAAAAGTTTTTGTATTTTAACATTAAATCTGACGCTATTAAAGAAAAAACTTCTCCCTCGCTGAAATATGTTCATTTGCTGAAAATCAACAAAACCACGAAAAGTTCTTGTATTTGAAGATAAAATCTTTTTGCTTTGAAGAAGAAAGATCTGGCTGACTGAAATAAGTTCATTGGATGAAAACCAACAAAAATTGACAAGAACCACGAAAAGTTCTTGTATTTTAAGATAAAATCTGACGCTATTAAAGAAAAAACCTCTCCCTCGCTGAAATATGTTCATTTGCTGAAAATCAACAAAACCACGAAAAGTTCTTGTATTTGAAGATAAAATCTTTTTGCTTTCAAGAAGAAAGATCTAGCTGACTGAAATAAGTTCATAAGATGAAAATCAACAAAAATTGACAAGAACCACGAAAAATTCTTGTATTTTAACATAAAATCTGACGCTATTAAAGAAAAAACTTCTCCCTCGCTGAAATATGTTCATTTGCTGAAAATCAACAAAACCACGAAAAGTTCTTGTATTTGAAGATAAAATCTTTTTGCTTTGAAGAAGAAAGATCTAGCTGACTGAAATAAGTTCATAAGATGAAAACTAACAAAAATTGACAAGAACCACGAAAAGTTCTTGTATTTTAAGATAAAATCTTACGCTATTGAAGAAAAAACTTCTAGCTCGCTGAAATATGTTCATTTGCTGAAAATCAACAAAACCACGAAAAGTTCTTGTATTTGAAGATAAAATCGTTTTGCTTTGAAGAAGAAAGATCTTGCTGACTGAAATAAGTTCATTTGATGAAAATCAACAAAAATTGACAAGAACCACGAAAAGTTTTTGTATTTTAAGATGAAATCTGACGCTATTAAAGAAAAAACTTCTCCCTCGCTGAAATATGTTCATTTGCTGAAAATCAACAAAACCACGAAAAGTTCTTGTATTTGAAGATAAAATCTTTTTGCTTTGAAGAAGAAAGATCTAGCTGACTGAAATAAGTTCATTGGATGAAAACCAACAAAAATTGACAAGAACCACGAAAAGTTCTTGTATTTTAAGATAAAATCTGACGCTATTAAAGAAAAAACTTCTCCCTCGCTGAAATATGTTCATTTGCTGAAAATCAACAAAACCACGAAAAGTTCTTGTATTTGAAGATAAAATCTTTTTGCTTTGAAGAAGAAAGATCTGGCTGACTGAAATAAGTTCATTGGATGAAAACCAACAAAAATTGACAAGAACCACGAAAAGTTCTTGTATTTTAAGATAAAATCTGACGCTATTAAAGAAAAAACTTCTCCCTCGCTGAAATATGTTCATTTGCTGAAAATCAACAAAACCACGAAAAGTTCTTGTATTTGAAGATAAAATCTTTTTGCTTTCAAGAAGAAAGATCTAGCTGACTGAAATAAGTTCATAAGATGAAAATCAACAAAAATTGACAAGAACCACGAAAAGTTTTTGTATTTTAACATAAAATCTGACGCTATTAAAGAAAAAACTTCTCCCTCGCTGAAATATGTTCATTTGCTGAAAATCAACAAAACCACGAAAAGTTCTTGTATTTGAAGATAAAATCTTTTTGCTTTGAAGAAGAAAGATCTAGCTGACTGAAATAAGTTCATAAGATGAAAACTAACAAAAATTGACAAGAACCACGAAAAGTTCTTGTATTTTAAGATAAAATCTGACGCTATTGAAGAAAAAACTTCTAGCTCGCTGAAATATGTTCATTTGCTGAAAATCAACAAAACCACGAAAAGTTCTTGTATTTGAAGATAAAATCGTTTTGCTTTGAAGAAGAAAGATCTTGCTGACTGAAATAAGTTCATTTGATGAAAATCAACAAAAATTGACAAGAACCACGAAAAGTTTTTGTATTTTAAGATAAAATCTGACGCTATTAAAGAAAAAACTTCTCCCTCGCTGAAATATGTTCATTTGCTGAAAATCAACGAAACCACGAAAAGTTCTTGTATTTGAAGATAAAATCTTTTTGCTTTCAAGAAGAAAGATCTTGCTGACCGAAATAAGTTCATTGGATGAAAACCAACAAAAATTGACAAGAACCACGAAAAATTGTTGTATTTTAAGATAAAATCTGACGCTATTAAAGAAAAAACTTCTCGCTCGCTGAAATATGTTCATTTGCTGAAAATCAACAAAACCACGAAAAGTTCTTGTATTTGAAGATAAAATCTTTTTGCTTTGAAGAAGAAAGATCTAGCTGACTGAAATAAGTTAACAAGATGAAAGCTAACAAAAATTGACAAGAACCACGAAAAGTTCTTGTATTTTAAGATAAAATCTTACGCTATCGAAGAAAAAACTTCTCCCTCGCTGAAATATGTTCATTTGCTGAAAATCAACAAAACCACGAAAAGTTCTTGTATTTGAAGATAAAATCTTTTTGCTTTGAAGAAGAAAGATCTAGCTGACTGAAATAAGTTAATAAGATGAAAGCTAACAAAAATTGACAAGAACCACGAAAAGTTCTTGTATTTTAAGATAAAATCTTACGCTATTGAAGAAAAAACTTCTAGCTCGCTGAAATATGTTCATTTGCTGAAAATCAACAAAACCACGAAAAGTTCTTGTATTTGAAGATAAAATCTTTTTGCTTTGAAGAAGAAAGATCTAGCTGACTGAAATAAGTTCATTCGATGAAAACCAACAAAAATTGACAAGAACCACGAAAAGTTCTTGTATTTTAAGATAAAATCTGACGCTATTAAAGAAAAAACTTCTCCCTCGCTGAAATATGTTCATTTGCTGAAAATCAACAAAACCACGAAAAGTTCTTGTATTTGAAGATAAAATCTTTTTGCTTTGAAGAAGAAAGATCTAGCTGACTGAAATAAGTTCATTTGATGAAAATCAACAAAAATTGACAAGAACCACGAAAAGTTTTTGTATTTTAACATTAAATCTGACGCTATTAAAGAAAAAACTTCTCCCTCGCTGAAATATGTTCATTTGCTGAAAATCAACAAAACCACGAAAAGTTCTTGTATTTGAAGATAAAATCTTTTTGCTTTGAAGAAGAAAGATCTGGCTGACTGAAATAAGTTCATTGGATGAAAACCAACAAAAATTGACAAGAACCACGAAAAGTTCTTGTATTTTAAGATAAAATCTGACGCTATTAAAGAAAAAACCTCTCCCTCGCTGAAATATGTTCATTTGCTGAAAATCAACAAAACCACGAAAAGTTCTTGTATTTGAAGATAAAATCTTTTTGCTTTCAAGAAGAAAGATCTAGCTGACTGAAATAAGTTCATAAGATGAAAATCAACAAAAATTGACAAGAACCACGAAAAATTCTTGTATTTTAACATAAAATCTGACGCTATTAAAGAAAAAACTTCTCCCTCGCTGAAATATGTTCATTTGCTGAAAATCAACAAAACCACGAAAAGTTCTTGTATTTGAAGATAAAATCTTTTTGCTTTGAAGAAGAAAGATCTAGCTGACTGAAATAAGTTCATAAGATGAAAACTAACAAAAATTGACAAGAACCACGAAAAGTTCTTGTATTTTAAGATAAAATCTGACGCTATTGAAGAAAAAACTTCTAGCTCGCTGAAATATGTTCATTTGCTGAAAATCAACAAAACCACGAAAAGTTCTTGTATTTGAAGATAAAATCGTTTTGCTTTGAAGAAGAAAGATCTTGCTGACTGAAATAAGTTCATTTGATGAAAATCAACAAAAATTGACAAGAACCACGAAAAGTTTTTGTATTTTAAGATGAAATCTGACGCTATTAAAGAAAAAACTTCTCCCTCGCTGAAATATGTTCATTTGCTGAAAATCAACAAAACCACGAAAAGTTCTTGTATTTGAAGATAAAATCTTTTTGCTTTGAAGAAGAAAGATCTAGCTGACTGAAATAAGTTCATTGGATGAAAAACAACAAAAATTGACAAGAACCACGAAAAGTTCTTGTATTTTAAGATAAAATCTGACGCTATTAAAGAAAAAACTTCTCCCTCGCTTAAATATGTTCATTTGCTGAAAATCAACAAAACCACGAAAAGTTCTTGTATTTGAAGATAAAATCTTTTTGCTTTGAAGAAGAAAGATCTGGCTGACTGAAATAAGTTCATTGGATGAAAACCAACAAAAATTGACAAGAACCACGAAAAGTTCTTGTAGTTTAAGATAAAATCTGACGCTATTAATGAAAAAACTTCTCGCTCGCTGAAATATGTTCATTTGCTGAAAATCAACAAAACCACGAAAAGTTCTTGTATTTGAAGATAAAATCTTTTTGCTTTGAAGAAGAAAGATCTAGCTGACTGAAATAAGTTCATAAGATGAAAACTAACAAAAATTGACAAGAACCACGAAAAGTTCTTGTATTTTAAGATAAAATCTTACGCTATTGAAGAAAAAACTTCTAGCTCGCTGAAATATGTTCATTTGCTGAAAATCAACAAAACCACGAAAAGTTCTTGTATTTGAAGATAAAATCTTTTTGCTTTGAAGAAGAAAGATCTGGCTGACTGAAATAAGTTCATTGGATGAAAACCAACAAAAATTGACAAGAACCACGAAAAGTTCTTGTATTTTAAGATAAAATCTGACGCTATTAAAGAAAAAACTTCTCCCTCGCTGAAATATGTTCATTTGCTGAAAATCAACAAAACCACGAAAAGTTCTTGTATTTGAAGATAAAATCTTTTTGCTTTGAAGAAGAAAGATCTAGCTGACTGAAATAAGTTCATTGGATGAAAACCAACAAAAATTGACAAGAACCACGAAAAGTTCTTGTATTTTAAGATAAAATCTGACGCTATTAAAGAAAAAACTTCTCCCTCGCTGAAATATGTTCATTTGCTGAAAATCAACAAAACCACGAAAAGTTCTTGTATTTGAAGATAAAATCTTTTTGCTTTGAAGAAGAAAGATCTAGCTGACTGAAATAAGTTAATAAGATGAAAGCTAACAAAAATTGACAAGAACCACGAAAAGTTCTTGTATTTTAAGATAAAATCTTACGCTATTGAAGAAAAAACTTCTAGCTCGCTGAAATATGTTCATTTGCTGAAAATCAACAAAACCACGAAAAGTTCTTGTATTTGAAGATAAAATCTTTTTGCTTTGAAGAAGAAAGATCTAGCTGACTGAAATAAGTTCATTGGATGAAAACCAACAAAAATTGACAAGAACCACGAAAAGTTCTTGTATTTTAAGATAAAATCTGACGCTATTAAAGAAAAAACTTCTCCCTCGCTGAAATATGTTCATTTGCTGAAAATCAACAAAACCACGAAAAGTTCTTGTATTTGAAGATAAAATCTTTTTGCTTTGAAGAAGAAAGATCCAGCTGACTGAAATAAGTTCATTTGATGAAAATCAACAAAAATTGACAAGAACCACGAAAAGTTTTTGTATTTTAACATAAAATCTGACGCTATTAAAGAAAAAACTTCTCCCTCGCTGAAATATGTTCATTTGCTGAAAATCAACAAAACCACGAAAAGTTCTTGTATTTGAAGATAAAATCTTTTTGCTTTGAAGAAGAAAGATCTAGCTGACTGAAATAAGTTCATAAGATGAAAACTAACAAAAATTGACAAGAACCACGAAAAGTTCTTGTATTTTAAGATAAAATCTTACGCTATTGAAGAAAAAACTTCTAGCTCGCTGAAATATGTTCATTTGCTGAAAATCAACAAAACCACGAAAAGTTCTTGTATTTGAAGATAAAATCGTTTTGCTTTGAAGAAGAAAGATCTTGCTGACTGAAATAAGTTCATTTGATGAAAATCAACAAAAATTGACAAGAACCACGAAAAGTTTTTGTATTTTAAGATAAAATCTGACGCTATTAAAGAAAAAACTTCTCCCTCGCTGAAATATGTTCATTTGCTGAAAATCAACAAAACCACGAAAAGTTCTTGTATTTGAAGATAAAATCTTTTTGCTTTGAAGAAGAAAGATCTGGCTGACTGAAATAAGTTCATTGGATGAAAACCAACAAAAATTGACAAGAACCACGAAAAGTTCTTGTATTTTAAGATAAAATCTGACGCTATTAAAGAAAAAACTTCTCCCTCGCTGAAATATGTTCATTTGCTGAAAATCAACAAAACCACGAAAAGTTCTTGTATTTGAAGATAAAATCTTTTTGCTTTGAAGAAGAAAGATCTAGCTGACTGAAATAAGTTCATTGGATGAAAACCAACAAAAATTGACAAGAACCACGAAAAGTTCTTGTATTTTAAGATAAAATCTGACGCTATTAAAGAAAAAACTTCTCCCTCGCTGAAATATGTTCATTTGCTGAAAATCAACAAAACCACGAAAAGTTCTTGTATTTGAAGATAAAATCTTTTTGCTTTGAAGAAGAAAGATCTAGCTGACTGAAATAAGTTAATAAGATGAAAGCTAACAAAAATTGACAAGAACCACGAAAAGTTCTTGTATTTTAAGATAAAATCTTACGCTATTGAAGAAAAAACTTCTCGCTCGCTGAAATATGTTCATTTGCTGAAAATCAACAAAACCACGAAAAGTTCTTGTATTTGAAGATAAAATCTTTTTGCTTTGAAGAAGAAAGATCTAGCTGACTGAAATAAGTTCATTGGATGAAAACCAACAAAAATTGACAAGAACCACGAAAAGTTCTTGTATTTTAAGATAAAATCTGACGCTATTAAAGAAAAAACTTCTCCCTCGCTGAAATATGTTCATTTGCTGAAAATCAACAAAACCACGAAAAGTTCTTGTATTTGAAGATAAAATCTTTTTGCTTTCAAGAAGAAAGATCCAGCTGACTGAAATAAGTTCATAAGATGAAAATGAACAAAAATTGACAAGAACCACGAAAAGTTTTTGTATTTTAACATAAAATCTGACGCTATTAAAGAAAAAACTTCTCCCTCGCTGAAATATGTTCATTTGCTGAAAATCAACAAAACCACGAAAAGTTCTTGTATTTGAAGATAAAATCTTTTTGCTTTGAAGAAGAAAGATCTAGCTGACTGAAATAAGTTCATTGGATGAAAACCAACAAAAATTGACAAGAACCACGAAAAGTTCTTGTATTTTAAGATAAAATCTGACGCTATTAAAGAAAAAACTTCTCCCTCGCTGAAATATGTTCATTTGCTGAAAATCAACAAAACCACGAAAAGTTCTTGTATTTGAAGATAAAATCTTTTTGCTTTCAAGAAGAAAGATCCAGCTGACTGAAATAAGTTCATAAGATGAAAATGAACAAAAATTGACAAGAACCACGAAAAGTTTTTGTATTTTAACATAAAATCTGACGCTATTAAAGAAAAAACTTCTCCCTCGCTGAAATATGTTCATTTGCTGAAAATCAACAAAACCACGAAAAGTTCTTGTATTTGAAGATAAAATCTTTTTGCTTTGAAGAAGAAAGATCTAGCTGACTGAAATAAGTTCATAAGATGAAAACTAACAAAAATTGACAAGAACCACGAAAAGTTCTTGTATTTTAAGATAAAATCTTACGCTATTGAAGAAAAAACTTCTAGCTCGCTGAAATATGTTCATTTGCTGAAAATCAACAAAACCACGAAAAGTTCTTGTATTTGAAGATAAAATCGTTTTGCTTTGAAGAAGAAAGATCTTGCTGACTGAAATAAGTTCATTTGATGAAAATCAACAAAAATTGACAAGAACCACGAAAAGTTTTTGTATTTTAAGATAAAATCTGACGCTATTAAAGAAAAAACTTCTCCCTCGCTGAAATATGTTCATTTGCTGAAAATCAACAAAACCACGAAAAGTTCTTGTATTTGAAGATAAAATCTTTTTGCTTTGAAGAAGAAAGATCTGGCTGACTGAAATAAGTTCATTGGATGAAAACCAACAAAAATTGACAAGAACCACGAAAAGTTCTTGTATTTTAAGATAAAATCTGACGCTATTAAAGAAAAAACTTCTCCCTCGCTGAAATATGTTCATTTGCTGAAAATCAACAAAACCACGAAAAGTTCTTGTATTTGAAGATAAAATCTTTTTGCTTTGAAGAAGAAAGATCTAGCTGACTGAAATAAGTTCATTGGATGAAAACCAACAAAAATTGACAAGAACCACGAAAAGTTCTTGTATTTTAAGATAAAATCTGACGCTATTAAAGAAAAAACTTCTCCCTCGCTGAAATATGTTCATTTGCTGAAAATCAACAAAACCACGAAAAGTTCTTGTATTTGAAGATAAAATCTTTTTGCTTTGAAGAAGAAAGATCTAGCTGACTGAAATAAGTTAATAAGATGAAAGCTAACAAAAATTGACAAGAACCACGAAAAGTTCTTGTATTTTAAGATAAAATCTTACGCTATTGAAGAAAAAACTTCTCGCTCGCTGAAATATGTTCATTTGCTGAAAATCAACAAAACCACGAAAAGTTCTTGTATTTGAAGATAAAATCTTTTTGCTTTGAAGAAGAAAGATCTAGCTGACTGAAATAAGTTCATTGGATGAAAACCAACAAAAATTGACAAGAACCACGAAAAGTTCTTGTATTTTAAGATAAAATCTGACGCTATTAAAGAAAAAACTTCTCCCTCGCTGAAATATGTTCATTTGCTGAAAATCAACAAAACCACGAAAAGTTCTTGTATTTGAAGATAAAATCTTTTTGCTTTGAAGAAGAAAGATCTAGCTGACTGAAATAAGTTCATTTGATGAAAATCAACAAAAATTGACAAGAACCACGAAAAGTTTTTGTATTTTAACATAAAATCTGACGCTATTAAAGAAAAAACTTCTCCCTCGCTGAAATATGTTCATTTGCTGAAAATCAACAAAACCATGAAAAGTTCTTGTATTTGAAGATAAAATCTTTTTGCTTTGAAGAAGAAAGATCTGGCTGACTGAAATAAGTTCATTGGATGAAAACCAACAAAAATTGACAAGAACCACGAAAAGTTCTTGTATTTTAAGATAAAATCTGACGCTATTAAAGAAAAAACTTCTCCCTCGCTGAAATATGTTCATTTGCTGAAAATCAACAAAACCACGAAAAGTTCTTGTATTTGAAGATAAAATCTTTTTGCTTTCAAGAAGAAAGATCTAGCTGACTGAAATAAGTTCATAAGATGAAAATCAACAAAAATTGACAAGAACCACGAAAAGTTTTTGTATTTTAAGATAAAATCTGACGCTATTAAAGAAAAAACTTCTCGCTCGCTGAAATATGTTCATTTGCTAAAAATCAACAAAACCACGAAAAGTTCTTGTATTTGAAGATAAAATCTTTTTGCTTTGAAGAAGAAAGATCTAGCTGACTGAAATAAGTTCATAAGATGAAAACTAACAAAAATTGACAAGAACCACGAAAAGTTCTTGTATTTTAAGATAAAATCTGACGCTATTGAAGAAAAAACTTCTAGCTCGCTGAAATATGTTCATTTGCTGAAAATCAACAAAACCACGAAAAGTTCTTGTATTTGAAGATAAAATCGTTTTGCTTTGAAGAAGAAAGATCTTGCTGACTGAAATAAGTTCATAAGATGAAAATCAACAAAAATTGACAAGAACCACGAAAAGTTTTTGTATTTTAACATAAAATCTGACGCTATTGAAGAAAAAACTTCTCCCTCGCTGAAATATGTTCATTTGCTGAAAATCAACAAAACCACGAAAAGTTCTTGTATTTGAAGATAAAATCTTTTTGCTTTGAAGAAGAAAGATCTAGCTGACTGAAATAAGTTCATAAGATGAAAACTAACAAAAATTGACAAGAACCACGAAAAGTTCTTGTATTTTAAGATAAAATCTTACGCTATTGAAGAAAAAACTTCTAGCTCGCTGAAATATGTTCATTTGCTGAAAATCAACAAAACCACGAAAAGTTCTTGTATTTGAAGATAAAATCTTTTTGCTTTGAAGAAGAAAGATCTGGCTGACTGAAATAAGTTCATTGGATGAAAACCAACAAAAATTGACAAGAACCACGAAAAGTTCTTGTATTTTAAGATAAAATCTGACGCTATTAAAGAAAAAACTTCTCCCTCGCTGAAATATGTTCATTTGCTGAAAATCAACAAAACCACGAAAAGTTCTTGTATTTGAAGATAAAATCTTTTTGCTTTGAAGAAGAAAGATCTAGCTGACTGAAATAAGTTCATTGGATGAAAACCAACAAAAATTGACAAGAACCACGAAAAGTTCTTGTATTTTAAGATAAAATCTGACGCTATTAAAGAAAAAACTTCTCCCTCGCTGAAATATGTTCATTTGCTGAAAATCAACAAAACCACGAAAAGTTCTTGTATTTGAAGATAAAATCTTTTTGCTTTGAAGAAGAAAGATCTAGCTGACTGAAATAAGTTAATAAGATGAAAGCTAACAAAAATTGACAAGAACCACGAAAAGTTCTTGTATTTTAAGATAAAATCTTACGCTATTGAAGAAAAAACTTCTCGCTCGCTGAAATATGTTCATTTGCTGAAAATCAACAAAACCACGAAAAGTTCTTGTATTTGAAGATAAAATCTTTTTGCTTTGAAGAAGAAAGATCTAGCTGACTGAAATAAGTTCATTGGATGAAAACCAACAAAAATTGACAAGAACCACGAAAAGTTCTTGTATTTTAAGATAAAATCTGACGCTATTAAAGAAAAAACTTCTCCCTCGCTGAAATATGTTCATTTGCTGAAAATCAACAAAACCACGAAAAGTTCTTGTATTTGAAGATAAAATCTTTTTGCTTTGAAGAAGAAAGATCTAGCTGACTGAAATAAGTTCATAAGATGAAAACTAACAAAAATTGAGAAGAACCACGAAAAGTTCTTGTATTTTAAGATAAAATCTTACGCTATTGAAGAAAAAACTTCTAGCTCGCTGAAATATGTTCATTTGCTGAAAATCAACAAAACCACGAAAAGTTCTTGTATTTGAAGATAAAATCGTTTTGCTTTGAAGAAGAAAGATCTTGCTGACTGAAATAAGTTCATTTGATGAAAATCAACAAAAATTGACAAGAACCACGAAAAGTTTTTGTATTTTAAGATAAAATCTGACGCTATTAAAGAAAAAACTTCTCCCTCGCTGAAATATGTTCATTTGCTGAAAATCAACGAAACCACGAAAAGTTCTTGTATTTGAAGATAAAATCTTTTTGCTTTCAAGAAGAAAGATCTTGCTGACCGAAATAAGTTCATTGGATGAAAACCAACAAAAATTGACAAGAACCACGAAAAATTGTTGTATTTTAAGATAAAATCTGACGCTATTAAAGAAAAAACTTCTCGCTCGCTGAAATATGTTCATTTGCTGAAAATCAACAAAACCACGAAAAGTTCTTGTATTTGAAGATAAAATCTTTTTGCTTTGAAGAAGAAAGATCTAGCTGACTGAAATAAGTTAACAAGATGAAAGCTAACAAAAATTGACAAGAACCACGAAAAGTTCTTGTATTTTAAGATAAAATCTTACGCTATCGAAGAAAAAACTTCTCCCTCGCTGAAATATGTTCATTTGCTGAAAATCAACAAAACCACGAAAAGTTCTTGTATTTGAAGATAAAATCTTTTTGCTTTGAAGAAGAAAGATCTAGCTGACTGAAATAAGTTAATAAGATGAAAGCTAACAAAAATTGACAAGAACCACGAAAAGTTCTTGTATTTTAAGATAAAATCTTACGCTATTGAAGAAAAAACTTCTAGCTCGCTGAAATATGTTCATTTGCTGAAAATCAACAAAACCACGAAAAGTTCTTGTATTTGAAGATAAAATCTTTTTGCTTTGAAGAAGAAAGATCTAGCTGACTGAAATAAGTTCATTGGATGAAAACCAACAAAAATTGACAAGTACCACGAAAAGTTCTTGTATTTTAAGATAAAATCTGACGCTATTAAAGAAAAAACTTCTCCCTCGCTGAAATATGTTCATTTGCTGAAAATCAACAAAACCACGAAAAGTTCTTGTATTTGAAGATAAAATCTTTTTGCTTTGAAGAAGAAAGATCTAGCTGACTGAAATAAGTTCATTTGATGAAAATCAACAAAAATTGACAAGAACCACGAAAAGTTTTTGTATTTTAACATTAAATCTGACGCTATTAAAGAAAAAACTTCTCCCTCGCTGAAATATGTTCATTTGCTGAAAATCAACAAAACCACGAAAAGTTCTTGTATTTGAAGATAAAATATTTTTGCTTTGAAGAAGAAAGATCTGGCTGAGTGAAATAAGTTCATTGGATGAAAACCAACAAAAATTGACAAGAACCACGAAAAGTTCTTGTATTTTAAGATAAAATCTGACGCTATTAAAGAAAAAACTTCTCCCTCGCTGAAATATGTTCATTTGCTGAAAATCAACAAAACCACGAAAAGTTCTTGTATTTGAAGATAAAATCTTTTTGCTTTGAAGAAGAAAGATCTAGCTGACTGAAATAAGTTCATTGGATGTAAACCAACAAAAATTGACAAGAACCACGAAAAGTTCTTGTATTTTAAGATAAAATCTGACGCTATTAAAGAAAAAACTTCTCCCTCGCTGAAATATGTTCATTTGCTGAAAATCAACAAAACCACGAAAAGTTCTTGTATTTGAAGATAAAATCTTTTTGCTTTGAAGAAGAAAGATCTAGCTGACTGAAATAAGTTAATAAGATGAAAGCTAACAAAAATTGACAAGAACCACGAAAAGTTCTTGTATTTTAAGATAAAATCTTACGCTATTGAAGAAAAAACTTCTAGCTCGCTGAAATATATTCATTTGCTGAAAATCAACAAAACAACGAAAAGTTCTTGTATTTGAAGATAAAATCTTTTTGCTTTGAAGAAGAAAGATCTAGCTGACTGAAATAAGTTCATTGGATGAAAACCAACAAAAATTGACAAGAACCACGAAAAGTTCTTGTATTTTAAGATAAAATCTGACGCTATTAAATAAAAAACTTCTCCCTCGCTGAAATATGTTCATTTGCTGAAAATCAACAAAACCACGAAAAGTTCTTGTATTTGAAGATAAAATCTTTTTGCTTTGAAGAAGAAAGATCTAGCTGACTGAAATAAGTTCATTTGATGAAAATCAACAAAAATTGACAAGAACCACGAAAAGTTTTTGTATTTTAACATAAAATCTGACGCTATTAAAGAAAAAACTTCTCCCTCGCTGAAATATGTTCATTTGCTGAAAATCAACAAAACCACGAAAAGTTCTTGTATTTGAAGATAAAATCGTTTTGCTTTGAAGAAGAAAGATCTTGCTGACTGAAATAAGTTCATTTGATGAAAATCAACAAAAATTGACAAGAACCACGAAAAGTTTTTGTATTTTAAGATAAAATCTGACGCTATTAAAGAAAAAACTTCTCCCTCGCTGAAATATGTTCATTTGCTGAAAATCAACGAAACCACGAAAAGTTCTTGTATTTGAAGATAAAATCTTTTTGCTTTCAAGAAGAAAGATCTTGCTGACCGAAATAAGTTCATTGGATGAAAACCAACAAAAATTGACAAGAACCACGAAAAATTGTTGTATTTTAAGATAAAATCTGACGCTATTAAAGAAAAAACTTCTCGCTCGCTGAAATATGTTCATTTGCTGAAAATCAACAAAACCACGAAAAGTTCTTGTATTTGAAGATAAAATCTTTTTGCTTTGAAGAAGAAAGATCTAGCTGACTGAAATAAGTTAACAAGATGAAAGCTAACAAAAATTGACAAGAACCATGAAAAGTTCTTGTATTTTAAGATAAAATCTTACGCTATCGAAGAAAAAACTTCTCCCTCGCTGAAATATGTTCATTTGCTGAAAATCAACAAAACCACGAAAAGTTCTTGTATTTGAAGATAAAATCTTTTTGCTTTGAAGAAGAAAGATCTAGCTGACTGAAATAAGTTAATAAGATGAAAGCTAACAAAAATTGACAAGAACCACGAAAAGTTCTTGTATTTTAAGATAAAATCTTACGCTATTGAAGAAAAAACTTCTAGCTCGCTGAAATATGTTCATTTGCTGAAAATCAACAAAACCACGAAAAGTTCTTGTATTTGAAGATAAAATCTTTTTGCTTTGAAGAAGAAAGATCTAGCTGACTGAAATAAGTTCATTGGATGAAAACCAACAAAAATTGACAAGTACCACGAAAAGTTCTTGTATTTTAAGATAAAATCTGACGCTATTAAAGAAAAAACTTCTCCCTCGCTGAAATATGTTCATTTGCTGAAAATCAACAAAACCACGAAAAGTTCTTGTATTTGAAGATAAAATCTTTTTGCTTTGAAGAAGAAAGATCTAGCTGACTGAAATAAGTTCATTTGATGAAAATCAACAAAAATTGACAAGAACCACGAAAAGTTTTTGTATTTTAACATTAAATCTGACGCTATTAAAGAAAAAACTTCTCCCTCGCTGAAATATGTTCATTTGCTGAAAATCAACAAAACCACGAAAAGTTCTTGTATTTGAAGATAAAATATTTTTGCTTTGAAGAAGAAAGATCTGGCTGAGTGAAATAAGTTCATTGGATGAAAACCAACAAAAATTGACAAGAACCACGAAAAGTTCTTGTATTTTAAGATAAAATCTGACGCTATTAAAGAAAAAACTTCTCCCTCGCTGAAATATGTTCATTTGCTGAAAATCAACAAAACCACGAAAAGTTCTTGTATTTGAAGATAAAATCTTTTTGCTTTGAAGAAGAAAGATCTAGCTGACTGAAATAAGTTCATTGGATGTAAACCAACAAAAATTGACAAGAACCACGAAAAGTTCTTGTATTTTAAGATAAAATCTGACGCTATTAAAGAAAAAACTTCTCCCTCGCTGAAATATGTTCATTTGCTGAAAATCAACAAAACCACGAAAAGTTCTTGTATTTGAAGATAAAATCTTTTTGCTTTGAAGAAGAAAGATCTAGCTGACTGAAATAAGTTAATAAGATGAAAGCTAACAAAAATTGACAAGAACCACGAAAAGTTCTTGTATTTTAAGATAAAATCTTACGCTATTGAAGAAAAAACTTCTAGCTCGCTGAAATATATTCATTTGCTGAAAATCAACAAAACAACGAAAAGTTCTTGTATTTGAAGATAAAATCTTTTTGCTTTGAAGAAGAAAGATCCAGCTGACTGAAATAAGTTCATTGGATGAAAACCAACAAAAATTGACAAGAACCACGAAAAGTTCTTGTATTTTAAGATAAAATCTGACGCTATTAAATAAAAAACTTCTCCCTCGCTGAAATATGTTCATTTGCTGAAAATCAACAAAACCACGAAAAGTTCTTGTATTTGAAGATAAAATCTTTTTGCTTTGAAGAAGAAAGATCTAGCTGACTGAAATAAGTTCATTTGATGAAAATCAACAAAAATTGACAAGAACCACGAAAAGTTTTTGTATTTTAACATAAAATCTGACGCTATTAAAGAAAAAACTTCTCCCTCGCTGAAATATGTTCATTTGCTGAAAATCAACAAAACCACGAAAAGTTCTTGTATTTGAAGATAAAATCTTTTTGCTTTGAAGAAGAAAGATCTGGCTGACTGAAATAAGTTCATTGGATGAAAACCAACAAAAATTGACAAGAACCACGAAAAGTTCTTGTATTTTAAGATAAAATCTGACGCTATTAAAGAAAAAACTTCTCCCTCGCTGAAATATGTTCATTTGCTGAAAATCAACAAAACCACGAAAAGTTCTTGTATTTGAAGATAAAATCTTTTTGCTTTCAAGAAGAAAGATCTAGCTGACTGAAATAAGTTCATAAGATGAAAATCAACAAAAATTGACAAGAACCACGAAAAGTTTTTGTATTTTAACATAAAATCTGACGCTATTAAAGAAAAAACTTCTCCCTCGCTGAAATATGTTCATTTGCTGAAAATCAACAAAACCACGAAAAGTTCTTGTATTTGAAGATAAAATCTTTTTGCTTTGAAGAAGAAAGATCTAGCTGACTGAAATAAGTTCATAAGATGAAAACTAACAAAAATTGACAAGAACCACGAAAAGTTCTTGTATTTTAAGATAAAATCTGACGCTATTGAAGAAAAAACTTCTAGCTCGCTGAAATATGTTCATTTGCTGAAAATCAACAAAACCACGAAAAGTTCTTGTATTTGAAGATAAAATCGTTTTGCTTTGAAGAAGAAAGATCTTGCTGACTGAAATAAGTTCATTTGATGAAAATCAACAAAAATTGACAAGAACCACGAAAAGTTTTTGTATTTTAAGATAAAATCTGACGCTATTAAAGAAAAAACTTCTCCCTCGCTGAAATATGTTCATTTGCTGAAAATCAACGAAACCACGAAAAGTTCTTGTATTTGAAGATAAAATCTTTTTGCTTTCAAGAAGAAAGATCTTGCTGACCGAAATAAGTTCATTGGATGAAAACCAACAAAAATTGACAAGAACCACGAAAAATTGTTGTATTTTAAGATAAAATCTGACGCTATTAAAGAAAAAACTTCTCGCTCGCTGAAATATGTTCATTTGCTGAAAATCAACAAAACCACGAAAAGTTCTTGTATTTGAAGATAAAATCTTTTTGCTTTCAAGAAGAAAGATCTTGCTGACCGAAATAAGTTCATTGGATGAAAACCAACAAAAATTGACAAGAACCACGAAAGATTGTTGTATTTTAAGATAAAATCTGACGCTATTAAAGAAAAAACTTCTCGCTCGCTGAAATATGTTCATTTGCTGAAAATCAACAAAACCACGAAAAGTTCTTGTATTTGAAGATAAAATCTTTTTGCTTTGAAGAAGAAAGATCTAGCTGACTGAAATAAGTTGACAAGATGAAAGCTAACAAAAATTGACAAGAACCACGAAAAGTTCTTGTATTTTAAGATAAAATCTTACGCTATCGAAGAAAAAACTTCTCCCTCGCTGAAATATGTTCATTTGCTGAAAATCAACAAAACCACGAAAAGTTCTTGTATTTGAAGATAAAATCTTTTTGCTTTGAAGAAGAAAGATCTAGCTGACTGAAATAAGTTAATAAGATGAAAGCTAACAAAAATTGACAAGAACCACGAAAAGTTCTTGTATTTTAAGATAAAATCTTACGCTATTGAAGAAAAAACTTCTAGCTCGCTGAAATATGTTCATTTGCTGAAAATCAACAAAACCACGAAAAGTTCTTGTATTTGAAGATAAAATCTTTTTGCTTTGAAGAAGAAAGATCTAGCTGACTGAAATAAGTTCATTGGATGAAAACCAACAAAAATTGACAAGAACCACGAAAAGTTCTTGTATTTTAAGATAAAATCTGACGCTATTAAAGAAAAAACTTCTCCCTCGCTGAAATATGTTCATTTGCTGAAAATCAACAAAACCACGAAAAGTTCTTGTATTTGAAGATAAAATCTTTTTGCTTTGAAGAAGAAAGATCTAGCTGACTGAAATAAGTTCATTTGATGAAAATCAACAAAAATTGACAAGAACCACGAAAAGTTTTTGTATTTTAACATTAAATCTGACGCTATTAAAGAAAAAACTTCTCCCTCGCTGAAATATGTTCATTTGCTGAAAATCAACAAAACCACGAAAAGTTCTTGTATTTGAAGATAAAATCTTTTTGCTTTGAAGAAGAAAGATCTGGCTGACTGAAATAAGTTCATTGGATGAAAACCAACAAAAATTGACAAGAACCACGAAAAGTTCTTGTATTTTAAGATAAAATCTGACGCTATTAAAGAAAAAACCTCTCCCTCGCTGAAATATGTTCATTTGCTGAAAATCAACAAAACCACGAAAAGTTCTTGTATTTGAAGATAAAATCTTTTTGCTTTCAAGAAGAAAGATCTAGCTGACTGAAATAAGTTCATAAGATGAAAATCAACAAAAATTGACAAGAACCACGAAAAATTCTTGTATTTTAACATAAAATCTGACGCTATTAAAGAAAAAACTTCTCCCTCGCTGAAATATGTTCATTTGCTGAAAATCAACAAAACCACGAAAATTTCTTGTATTTGAAGATAAAATCTTTTTGCTTTGAAGAAGAAAGATCTAGCTGACTGAAATAAGTTCATAAGATGAAAACTAACAAAAATTGACAAGAACCACGAAAAGTTCTTGTATTTTAAGATAAAATCTTACGCTATTGAAGAAAAAACTTCTAGCTCGCTGAAATATGTTCATTTGCTGAAAATCAACAAAACCACGAAAAGTTCTTGTATTTGAAGATAAAATCGTTTTGCTTTGAAGAAGAAAGATCTTGCTGACTGAAATAAGTTCATTTGATGAAAATCAACAAAAATTGACAAGAACCACGAAAAGTTTTTGTATTTTAAGATGAAATCTGACGCTATTAAAGAAAAAACTTCTCCCTCGCTGAAATATGTTCATTTGCTGAAAATCAACAAAACCACGAAAAGTTCTTGTATTTGAAGATAAAATCTTTTTGCTTTGAAGAAGAAAGATCTAGCTGACTGAAATAAGTTCATTGGATGAAAACCAACAAAAATTGACAAGAACCACGAAAAGTTCTTGTATTTTAAGATAAAATCTGACGCTATTAAAGAAAAAACTTCTCCCTCGCTGAAATATGTTCATTTGCTGAAAATCAACAAAACCACGAAAAGTTCTTGTATTTGAAGATAAAATCTTTTTGCTTTGAAGAAGAAAGATCTGGCTGACTGAAATAAGTTCATTGGATGAAAACCAACAAAAATTGACAAGAACCACGAAAAGTTCTTGTATTTTAAGATAAAATCTGACGCTATTAAAGAAAAAACTTCTCCCTCGCTGAAATATGTTCATTTGCTGAAAATCAACAAAACCACGAAAAGTTCTTGTATTTGAAGATAAAATCTTTTTGCTTTCAAGAAGAAAGATCTAGCTGACTGAAATAAGTTCATAAGATGAAAATCAACAAAAATTGACAAGAACCACGAAAAGTTTTTGTATTTTAACATAAAATCTGACGCTATTAAAGAAAAAACTTCTCCCTCGCTGAAATATGTTCATTTGCTGAAAATCAACAAAACCACGAAAAGTTCTTGTATTTGAAGATAAAATCTTTTTGCTTTGAAGAAGAAAGATCTAGCTGACTGAAATAAGTTCATAAGATGAAAACTAACAAAAATTGACAAGAACCACGAAAAGTTCTTGTATTTTAAGATAAAATCTGACGCTATTGAAGAAAAAACTTCTAGCTCGCTGAAATATGTTCATTTGCTGAAAATCAACAAAACCACGAAAAGTTCTTGTATTTGAAGATAAAATCGTTTTGCTTTGAAGAAGAAAGATCTTGCTGACTGAAATAAGTTCATTTGATGAAAATCAACAAAAATTGACAAGAACCACGAAAAGTTTTTGTATTTTAAGATAAAATCTGACGCTATTAAAGAAAAAACTTCTCCCTCGCTGAAATATGTTCATTTGCTGAAAATCAACGAAACCACGAAAAGTTCTTGTATTTGAAGATAAAATCTTTTTGCTTTCAAGAAGAAAGATCTTGCTGACCGAAATAAGTTCATTGGATGAAAACCAACAAAAATTGACAAGAACCACGAAAAATTGTTGTATTTTAAGATAAAATCTGACGCTATTAAAGAAAAAACTTCTCGCTCGCTGAAATATGTTCATTTGCTGAAAATCAACAAAACCACGAAAAGTTCTTGTATTTGAAGATAAAATCTTTTTGCTTTGAAGAAGAAAGATCTAGCTGACTGAAATAAGTTAACAAGATGAAAGCTAACAAAAATTGACAAGAACCACGAAAAGTTCTTGTATTTTAAGATAAAATCTTACGCTATCGAAGAAAAAACTTCTCCCTCGCTGAAATATGTTCATTTGCTGAAAATCAACAAAACCACGAAAAGTTCTTGTATTTGAAGATAAAATCTTTTTGCTTTGAAGAAGAAAGATCTAGCTGACTGAAATAAGTTAATAAGATGAAAGCTAACAAAAATTGACAAGAACCACGAAAAGTTCTTGTATTTTAAGATAAAATCTTACGCTATTGAAGAAAAAACTTCTAGCTCGCTGAAATATGTTCATTTGCTGAAAATCAACAAAACCACGAAAAGTTCTTGTATTTGAAGATAAAATCTTTTTGCTTTGAAGAAGAAAGATCTAGCTGACTGAAATAAGTTCATTCGATGAAAACCAACAAAAATTGACAAGAACCACGAAAAGTTCTTGTATTTTAAGATAAAATCTGACGCTATTAAAGAAAAAACTTCTCCCTCGCTGAAATATGTTCATTTGCTGAAAATCAACAAAACCACGAAAAGTTCTTGTATTTGAAGATAAAATCTTTTTGCTTTGAAGAAGAAAGATCTAGCTGACTGAAATAAGTTCATTTGATGAAAATCAACAAAAATTGACAAGAACCACGAAAAGTTTTTGTATTTTAACATTAAATCTGACGCTATTAAAGAAAAAACTTCTCCCTCGCTGAAATATGTTCATTTGCTGAAAATCAACAAAACCACGAAAAGTTCTTGTATTTGAAGATAAAATCTTTTTGCTTTGAAGAAGAAAGATCTGGCTGACTGAAATAAGTTCATTGGATGAAAACCAACAAAAATTGACAAGAACCACGAAAAGTTCTTGTATTTTAAGATAAAATCTGACGCTATTAAAGAAAAAACCTCTCCCTCGCTGAAATATGTTCATTTGCTGAAAATCAACAAAACCACGAAAAGTTCTTGTATTTGAAGATAAAATCTTTTTGCTTTCAAGAAGAAAGATCTAGCTGACTGAAATAAGTTCATAAGATGAAAATCAACAAAAATTGACAAGAACCACGAAAAATTCTTGTATTTTAACATAAAATCTGACGCTATTAAAGAAAAAACTTCTCCCTCGCTGAAATATGTTCATTTGCTGAAAATCAACAAAACCACGAAAAGTTCTTGTATTTGAAGATAAAATCTTTTTGCTTTGAAGAAGAAAGATCTAGCTGACTGAAATAAGTTCATAAGATGAAAACTAACAAAAATTGACAAGAACCACGAAAAGTTCTTGTATTTTAAGATAAAATCTGACGCTATTGAAGAAAAAACTTCTAGCTCGCTGAAATATGTTCATTTGCTGAAAATCAACAAAACCACGAAAAGTTCTTGTATTTGAAGATAAAATCGTTTTGCTTTGAAGAAGAAAGATCTTGCTGACTGAAATAAGTTCATTTGATGAAAATCAACAAAAATTGACAAGAACCACGAAAAGTTTTTGTATTTTAAGATGAAATCTGACGCTATTAAAGAAAAAACTTCTCCCTCGCTGAAATATGTTCATTTGCTGAAAATCAACAAAACCACGAAAAGTTCTTGTATTTGAAGATAAAATCTTTTTGCTTTGAAGAAGAAAGATCTAGCTGACTGAAATAAGTTCATTGGATGAAAAACAACAAAAATTGACAAGAACCACGAAAAGTTCTTGTATTTTAAGATAAAATCTGACGCTATTAAAGAAAAAACTTCTCCCTCGCTTAAATATGTTCATTTGCTGAAAATCAACAAAACCACGAAAAGTTCTTGTATTTGAAGATAAAATCTTTTTGCTTTGAAGAAGAAAGATCTGGCTGACTGAAATAAGTTCATTGGATGAAAACCAACAAAAATTGACAAGAACCACGAAAAGTTCTTGTAGTTTAAGATAAAATCTGACGCTATTAATGAAAAAACTTCTCGCTCGCTGAAATATGTTCATTTGCTGAAAATCAACAAAACCACGAAAAGTTCTTGTATTTGAAGATAAAATCTTTTTGCTTTGAAGAAGAAAGATCTAGCTGACTGAAATAAGTTCATAAGATGAAAACTAACAAAAATTGACAAGAACCACGAAAAGTTCTTGTATTTTAAGATAAAATCTTACGCTATTGAAGAAAAAACTTCTAGCTCGCTGAAATATGTTCATTTGCTGAAAATCAACAAAACCACGAAAAGTTCTTGTATTTGAAGATAAAATCTTTTTGCTTTGAAGAAGAAAGATCTGGCTGACTGAAATAAGTTCATTGGATGAAAACCAACAAAAATTGACAAGAACCACGAAAAGTTCTTGTATTTTAAGATAAAATCTGACGCTATTAAAGAAAAAACTTCTCCCTCGCTGAAATATGTTCATTTGCTGAAAATCAACAAAACCACGAAAAGTTCTTGTATTTGAAGATAAAATCTTTTTGCTTTGAAGAAGAAAGATCTAGCTGACTGAAATAAGTTCATTGGATGAAAACCAACAAAAATTGACAAGAACCACGAAAAGTTCTTGTATTTTAAGATAAAATCTGACGCTATTAAAGAAAAAACTTCTCCCTCGCTGAAATATGTTCATTTGCTGAAAATCAACAAAACCACGAAAAGTTCTTGTATTTGAAGATAAAATCTTTTTGCTTTGAAGAAGAAAGATCTAGCTGACTGAAATAAGTTAATAAGATGAAAGCTAACAAAAATTGACAAGAACCACGAAAAGTTCTTGTATTTTAAGATAAAATCTTACGCTATTGAAGAAAAAACTTCTAGCTCGCTGAAATATGTTCATTTGCTGAAAATCAACAAAACCACGAAAAGTTCTTGTATTTGAAGATAAAATCTTTTTGCTTTGAAGAAGAAAGATCTAGCTGACTGAAATAAGTTCATTGGATGAAAACCAACAAAAATTGACAAGAACCACGAAAAGTTCTTGTATTTTAAGATAAAATCTGACGCTATTAAAGAAAAAACTTCTCCCTCGCTGAAATATGTTCATTTGCTGAAAATCAACAAAACCACGAAAAGTTCTTGTATTTGAAGATAAAATCTTTTTGCTTTGAAGAAGAAAGATCTAGCTGACTGAAATAAGTTCATTTGATGAAAATCAACAAAAATTGACAAGAACCACGAAAAGTTTTTGTATTTTAACATAAAATCTGACGCTATTAAAGAAAAAACTTCTCCCTCGCTGAAATATGTTCATTTGCTGAAAATCAACAAAACCACGAAAAGTTCTTGTATTGAAGATAAAATCTTTTTGCTTTGAAGAAGAAAGATCTGGCTGACTGAAATAAGTTCATTGGATGAAAACCAACAAAAATTGACAGGAACCACGAAAAGTTCTTGTATTTTAAGATAAAATCTGACGCTATTAAAGAAAAAACTTCTCCCTCGCTGAAATATGTTCATTTGCTGAAAATCAACAAAACCACGAAAAGTTCTTGTATTTGAAGATAAAATCTTTTTGCTTTCAAGAAGAAAGATCCAGCTGACTGAAATAAGTTCATAAGATGAAAATGAACAAAAATTGACAAGAACCACGAAAAGTTTTTGTATTTTAACATAAAATCTGACGCTATTAAAGAAAAAACTTCTCCCTCGCTGAAATATGTTCATTTGCTGAAAATCAACAAAACCACGAAAAGTTCTTGTATTTGAAGATAAAATCTTTTTGCTTTGAAGAAGAAAGATCTAGCTGACTGAAATAAGTTCATAAGATGAAAACTAACAAAAATTGACAAGAACCACGAAAAGTTCTTGTATTTTAAGATAAAATCTTACGCTATTGAAGAAAAAACTTCTAGCTCGCTGAAATATGTTCATTTGCTGAAAATCAACAAAACCACGAAAAGTTCTTGTATTTGAAGATAAAATCGTTTTGCTTTGAAGAAGAAAGATCTTGCTGACTGAAATAAGTTCATTTGATGAAAATCAACAAAAATTGACAAGAACCACGAAAAGTTTTTGTATTTTAAGATAAAATCTGACGCTATTAAAGAAAAAACTTCTCCCTCGCTGAAATATGTTCATTTGCTGAAAATCAACAAAACCACGAAAAGTTCTTGTATTTGAAGATAAAATCTTTTTGCTTTCAAGAAGAAAGATCTTGCTGACCGAAATAAGTTCATTGGATGAAAACCAACAAAAATTGACAAGAACCACGAAAAATTGTTGTATTTTAAGATAAAATCTGACGCTATTAAAGAAAAAACTTCTCGCTCGCTGAAATATGTTCATTTGCTGAAAATCAACAAAACCACGAAAAGTTCTTGTATTTGAAGATAAAATCTTTTTGCTTTGAAGAAGAAAGATCTAGCTGACTGAAATAAGTTCATTGGATGAAAACCAACAAAAATTGACAAGAACCACGAAAGGTTCTTGTATTTTAAGATAAAATCTGACGCTATTAAAGAAAAAACTTCTCCCTCGCTGAAATATGTTCATTTGCTGAAAATCAACAAAACCACGAAAAGTTCTTGTATTTGAAGATAAAATCTTTTTGCTTTGAAGAAGAAAGATCTAGCTGACTGAAATAAGTTAACAAGATGAAAGCTAACAAAAATTGACAAGAACCACGAAAAGTTCTTGTATTTTAAGATAAAATCTTACGCTATCGAAGAAAAAACTTCTCCCTCGCTGAAATATGTTCATTTGCTGAAAATCAACAAAACCACGAAAAGTTCTTGTATTTCAAGATAAAATCTTTTTGCTTTGAAGAAGAAAGATCTAGCTGACTGAAATAAGTTCATTGGATGAAAACCAACAAAAATTGACAAGAACCACGAAAAGTTCTTGTATTTTAAGATAAAATCTGACGCTATTAAAGAAAAAACTTCTCCCTCGCTGAAATATGTTCATTTGCTGAAAATCAACAAAACCACGAAAAGTTCTTGTATTTGAAGATAAAATCTTTTTGCTTTGAAGAAGAAAGATCTAGCTGACTGAAATAAGTTCATTTGATGAAAATCAACAAAAATTGACAAGAACCACGAAAAGTTTTTGTATTTTAACATTAAATCTGACGCTATTAAAGAAAAAACTTCTCCCTCGCTGAAATATGTTCATTTGCTGAAAATCAACAAAACCACGAAAAGTTCTTGTATTTGAAGATAAAATCTTTTTGCTTTGAAGAAGAAAGATCTGGCTGACTGAAATAAGTTCATTGGATGAAAACCAACAAAAATTGACAAGAACCACGAAAAGTTCTTGTATTTTAAGATAAAATCTGACGCTATTAAAGAAAAAACCTCTCCCTCGCTGAAATATGTTCATTTGCTGAAAATCAACAAAACCACGAAAAGTTCTTGTATTTGAAGATAAAATCTTTTTGCTTTGAAGAAGAAAGATCTGGCTGACTGAAATAAGTTCATTGGATGAAAACCAACAAAAATTGACAAGAACCACGAAAAGTTCTTGTATTTTCAGATAAAATCTGACGCTATTAAAGAAAAAACTTCTCCCTCGCTGAAATATGTTCATTTGCTGAAAATCAACAAAACCACGAAAAGTTCTTGTATTTGAAGATAAAATCTTTTTGCTTTCAAGAAGAAAGATCTAGCTGACTGAAATAAGTTCATAAGATGAAAATCAACAAAAATTGACAAGAACCACGAAAAATTCTTGTATTTTAACATAAAATCTGACGCTATTAAAGAAAAAACTTCTCCCTCGCTGAAATATGTTCATTTGCTGAAAATCAACAAAACCACGAAAAGTTCTTGTATTTGAAGATAAAATCTTTTTGCTTTGAAGAAGAAAGATCTAGCTGACTGAAATAAGTTCATAAGATGAAAACTAACAAAAATTGACAAGAACCACGAAAAGTTCTTGTATTTTAAGATAAAATCTTACGCTATTGAAGAAAAAACTTCTAGCTCGCTGAAATATGTTCATTTGCTGAAAATCAACAAAACCACGAAAAGTTCTTGTATTTGAAGATAAAATCGTTTTGCTTTGAAGAAGAAAGATCTTGCTGACTGAAATAAGTTCATTTGATGAAAATCAACAAAAATTGACAAGAACCACGAAAAGTTTTTGTATTTTAAGATGAAATCTGACGCTATTAAAGAAAAAACTTCTCCCTCGCTGAAATATGTTCATTTGCTGAAAATCAACGAAACCACGAAAAGTTCTTGTATTTGAAGATAAAATCTTTTTGCTTTGAAGAAGAAAGATCTAGCTGACTGAAATAAGTTCATTGGATGAAAACCAACAAAAATTGACAAGAACCACGAAAAGTTCTTGTATTTTAAGATAAAATCTGACGCTATTAAAGAAAAAACTTCTCCCTCGCTGAAATATGTTCATTTGCTGAAAATCAACAAAACCACGAAAAGTTCTTGTATTTGAAGATAAAATCTTTTTGCTTTGAAGAAGAAAGATCTGGCTGACTGAAATAAGTTCATTGGATGAAAACCAACAAAAATTGACAAGAACCACGAAAAGTTCTTGTATTTTAAGATAAAATCTGACGCTATTAAAGAAAAAACTTCTCCCTCGCTGAAATATGTTCATTTGCTGAAAATCAACAAAACCACGAAAAGTTCTTGTATTTGAAGATAAAATCTTTTTGCTTTCAAGAAGAAAGATCTAGCTGACTGAAATAAGTTCATAAGATGAAAATCAACAAAAATTGACAAGAACCACGAAAAATTCTTGTATTTTAACATAAAATCTGATGCTATTAAAGAAAAAACTTCTCCCTCGCTGAAATATGTTCATTTGCTGAAAATCAACAAAACCACGAAAAGTTCTTGTATTTGAAGATAAAATCTTTTTGCTTTGAAGAAGAAAGATCTGGCTGACTGAAATAAGTTCATTGGATGAAAACCAACAAAAATTGACAAGAACCACGAAAAGTTCTTGTATTTTAAGATAAAATCTGACGCTATTAAAGAAAAAACTTCTCCCTCGCTGAAATATGTTCATTTGCTGAAAATCAACAAAACCACGAAAAGTTCTTGTATTTGAAGATAAAATCTTTTTGCTTTCAAGAAGAAAGATCTAGCTGACTGAAATAAGTTCATAAGATGAAAATCAACAAAAATTGACAAGAACCACGAAAAGTTTTTGTATTTTAACATAAAATCTGACGCTATTAAAGAAAAAACTTCTCCCTCGCTGAAATATGTTCATTTGCTGAAAATCAACAAAACCACGAAAAGTTCTTGTATTTGAAGATAAAATCTTTTTGCTTTGAAGAAGAAAGATCTAGCTGACTGAAATAAGTTCATAAGATGAAAACTAACAAAAATTGACAAGAACCACGAAAAGTTCTTGTATTTTAAGATAAAATCTTACGCTATTGAAGAAAAAACTTCTAGCTCGCTGAAATATGTTCATTTGCTGAAAATCAACAAAACCACGAAAAGTTCTTGTATTTGAAGATAAAATCGTTTTGCTTTGAAGAAGAAAGATCTTGCTGACTGAAATAAGTTCATTTGATGAAAATCAACAAAAATTGACAAGAACCACGAAAAGTTTTTGTATTTTAAGATAAAATCTGACGCTATTAAAGAAAAAACTTCTCCCTCGCTGAAATATGTTCATTTGCTGAAAATCAACGAAACCACGAAAAGTTCTTGTATTTGAAGATAAAATCTTTTTGCTTTCAAGAAGAAAGATCTTGCTGACCGAAATAAGTTCATTGGATGAAAACCAACAAAAATTGACAAGAACCACGAAAAATTGTTGTATTTTAAGATAAAATCTGACGCTATTAAAGAAAAAACTTCTCGCTCGCTGAAATATGTTCATTTGCTGAAAATCAACAAAACCACGAAAAGTTCTTGTATTTGAAGATAAAATCTTTTTGCTTTGAAGAAGAAAGATCTAGCTGACTGAAATAAGTTCATTGGATGAAAACCAACAAAAATTGACAAGAACCACGAAAGGTTCTTGTATTTTAAGATAAAATCTGACGCTATTAAAGAAAAAACTTCTCCCTCGCTGAAATATGTTCATTTGCTGAAAATCAACAAAACCACGAAAAGTTCTTGTATTTGAAGATAAAATCTTTTTGCTTTGAAGAAGAAAGATCTAGCTGACTGAAATAAGTTAACAAGATGAAAGCTAACAAAAATTGACAAGAACCACGAAAAGTTCTTGTATTTTAAGATAAAATCTTACGCTATTGAAGAAAAAACTTCCAGCTCGCTGAAATATGTTCATTTGCTGAAAATCAACAAAACCACGAAAAGTTCTTGTATTTGAAGATAAAATCTTTTTGCTTTGAAGAAGAAAGATCTAGCTGACTGAAATAAGTTAACAAGATGAAAGCTAACAAAAATTGACAAGAACCACGAAAAGTTCTTGTATTTTAAGATAAAATCTGACGCTATTAAAGAAAAAACTTCTCCCTCGCTGAAATATGTTCATTTGCTGAAAATCAACAAAACCACGAAAAGTTCTTGTATTTGAAGATAAAATCGTTTTGCTTTGAAGAAGAAAGATCTTGCTGACTGAAATAAGTTCATTTGATGAAAATCAACAAAAATTGACAAGAACCACGAAAAGTTTTTGTATTTTAAGATAAAATCTGACGCTATTAAAGAAAAAACTTCTCCCTCGCTGAAATATGTTCATTTGCTGAAAATCAACGAAACCACGAAAA
This sequence comes from Heptranchias perlo, assembly GCF_035084215.1. Classification (NCBI taxonomy): domain Eukaryota; kingdom Metazoa; phylum Chordata; class Chondrichthyes; order Hexanchiformes; family Hexanchidae; genus Heptranchias; species Heptranchias perlo. The sequence goes on along the minus strand of NW_027139793.1, from coordinate 2,060,460 downwards.
GTTCTTGTATTTGAAGATAAAATCTTTTTGCTTTCAAGAAGAAAGATCTTGCTGACCGAAATAAGTTCATTGGATGAAAACCAACAAAAATTGACAAGAACCACGAAAAATTGTTGTATTTTAAGATAAAATCTGACGCTATTAAAGAAAAAACTTCTCGCTCGCTGAAATATGTTCATTTGCTGAAAATCAACAAAACCACGAAAAGTTCTTGTATTTGAAGATAAAATCTTTTTGCTTTGAAGAAGAAAGATCTAGCTGACTGAAATAAGTTCATTGGATGAAAACCAACAAAAATTGACAAGAACCACGAAAGGTTCTTGTATTTTAAGATAAAATCTGACGCTATTAAAGAAAAAACTTCTCCCTCGCTGAAATATGTTCATTTGCTGAAAATCAACAAAACCACGAAAAGTTCTTGTATTTGAAGATAAAATCTTTTTGCTTTGAAGAAGAAAGATCTAGCTGACTGAAATAAGTTAACAAGATGAAAGCTAACAAAAATTGACAAGAACCACGAAAAGTTCTTGTATTTTAAGATAAAATCTTACGCTATTGAAGAAAAAACTTCCAGCTCGCTGAAATATGTTCATTTGCTGAAAATCAACAAAACCACGAAAAGTTCTTGTATTTGAAGATAAAATCTTTTTGCTTTGAAGAAGAAAGATCTAGCTGACTGAAATAAGTTAACAAGATGAAAGCTAACAAAAATTGACAAGAACCACGAAAAGTTCTTGTATTTTAAGATAAAATCTGACGCTATTAAAGAAAAAACTTCTCCCTCGCTGAAATATGTTCATTTGCTGAAAATCAACAAAACCACGAAAAGTTCTTGTATTTGAAGATAAAATCTTTTTGCTTTCAAGAAGAAAGATCTAGCTGACTGAAATAAGTTCATTTGATGAAAATCAACAAAAATTGACAAGAACCACGAAAAGTTTTTGTATTTTAACATAAAATCTGACGCTATTAAAGAAAAAACTTCTCCCTCGCTGAAATATGTTCATTTGCTGAAAATCAACAAAACCACGAAAAGTTCTTGTATTTGAAGATAAAATCTTTTTGCTTTGAAGAAGAAAGATCTAGCTGACTGAAATAAGTTCATAAGATGAAAACTAACAAAAATTGACAAGAACCACGAAAAGTTCTTGTATTTTAAGATAAAATCTTACGCTATTGAAGAAAAAACTTCTAGCTCGCTGAAATATGTTCATTTGCTGAAAATCAACAAAACCACGAAAAGTTCTTGTATTTGAAGATAAAATCGTTTTGCTTTGAAGAAGAAAGATCTTGCTGACTGAAATAAGTTCATTTGATGAAAATCAACAAAAATTGACAAGAACCACGAAAAGTTTTTGTATTTTAAGATAAAATCTGACGCTATTAAAGAAAAAACTTCTCCCTCGCTGAAATATGTTCATTTGCTGAAAATCAACAAAACCACGAAAAGTTCTTGTATTTGAAGATAAAATCTTTTTGCTTTGAAGAAGAAAGATCTGGCTGACTGAAATAAGTTCATTGGATGAAAACCAACAAAAATTGACAAGAACCACGAAAAGTTTTTGTATTTTAAGATAAAATCTGACGCTATTAAAGAAAAAACTTCTCCCTCGCTGAAATATGTTCATTTGCTGAAAATCAACAAAACCACGAAAAGTTCTTGTATTTGAAGATAAAATCTTTTTGCTTTGAAGAAGAAAGATCTGGCTGACTGAAATAAGTTCATTGGATGAAAACCAACAAAAATTGACAAGAACCACGAAAAGTTCTTGTATTTTAAGATAAAATCTGACGCTATTAAAGAAAAAACTTCTCCCTCGCTGAAATATGTTCATTTGCTGAAAATCAACGAAACCACGAAAAGTTCTTGTATTTGAAGATAAAATCTTTTTGCTTTCAAGAAGAAAGATCTTGCTGACTGAAATAAGTTCATTGGATGAAAACCAACAAAAATTGACAAGAACCACGAAAAGTTCTTGTATTTTAAGATAAAATCTGACGCTATTAAAGAAAAAACTTCTCCCTCGCTGAAATATGTTCATTTGCAGAAAATCAACAAAACCACGAAAAGTTCTTGTATTTGAAGATAAAATATTTTTGCTTTGAAGAAGAAAGATCTAGCTGACTGAAATAAGTTCATTGGATGAAAACCAACAAAAATTGACAAGAACCACGAAAAGTTCTTGTATTTTAAGATAAAATCTGACGCTATTAAAGAAAAAACTTCTCCCTCGCTGAAATATGTTCATTTGCTGAAAATCAACAAAACCACGAAAAGTTCTTGTATTTGAAGATAAAATCGTTTTGCTTTGAAGAAGAAAGATCTTGCTGACTGAAATAAGTTCATTTGATGAAAATCAACAAAAATTGACAAGAACCACGAAAAGTTTTTGTATTTTAAGATAAAATCTGACGCTATTAAAGAAAAAACTTCTCCCTCGCTGAAATATGTTCATTTGCTGAAAATCAACAAAACCACGAAAAGTTCTTGTATTTGAAGATAAAATCTTTTTGCTTTGAAGAAGAAAGATCTGGCTGACTGAAATAAGTTCATTGGATGAAAACCAACAAAAATTGACAAGAACCACGAAAAGTTTTTGTATTTTAAGATAAAATCTGACGCTATTAAAGAAAAAACTTCTCCCTCGCTGAAATATGTTCATTTGCTGAAAATCAACAAAACCACGAAAAGTTCTTGTATTTGAAGATAAAATCTTTTTGCTTTGAAGAAGAAAGATCTGGCTGACTGAAATAAGTTCATTGGATGAAAACCAACAAAAATTGACAAGAACCACGAAAAGTTCTTGTATTTTAAGATAAAATCTGACGCTATTAAAGAAAAAACTTCTCCCTCGCTGAAATATGTTCATTTGCTGAAAATCAACGAAACCACGAAAAGTTCTTGTATTTGAAGATAAAATCTTTTTGCTTTCAAGAAGAAAGATCTTGCTGACTGAAATAAGTTCATTGGATGAAAACCAACAAAAATTGACAAGAACCACGAAAAGTTCTTGTATTTTAAGATAAAATCTGACGCTATTAAAGAAAAAACTTCTCCCTCGCTGAAATATGTTCATTTGCAGAAAATCAACAAAACCACGAAAAGTTCTTGTATTTGAAGATAAAATATTTTTGCTTTGAAGAAGAAAGATCTAGCTGACTGAAATAAGTTCATTGGATGAAAACCAACAAAAATTGACAAGAACCACGAAAAGTTCTTGTATTTTAAGATAAAATCTGACGCTATTAAAGAAAAAACTTCTCCCTCGCTGAAATATGTTCATTTGCTGAAAATCAACAAAACCACGAAAAGTTCTTGTATTTGAAGATAAAATCTTTTTGCTTTGAAGAAGAAAGATCTAGCTCACTGAAATAAGTTAATAAGATGAAAGCTAACAAAAATTGACAAGAACCACGAAAAGTTCTTGTATTTTAAGATAAAATCTTACGCTATTGAAGAAAAAACTTCCAGCTCGCTGAAATATGTTCATTTGCTGAAAATCAACAAAACCACGAAAAGTTCTTGTATTTGAAGATAAAATCTTTTTGCTTTCAAGAAGAAAGATCCAGCTGACTGAAATAAGTTCATTGGATGAAAACCAACAAAAATTGACAAGAACCACGAAAAGTTCTTGTATTTTAAGATAAAATCTGACGCTATTAAAGAAAAAACTTCTCCCTCGCTGAAATATGTTCATTTGCTGAAAATCAACAAAACCACGAAAAGTTCTTGTATTTGAAGATAAAATCTTTTTGCTTTGAAGAAGAAAGATCTAGCTGACTGAAATAAGTTCATAAGATGAAAACTAACAAAAATTGACAAGAACCACGAAAAGTTCTTGTATTTTAAGATAAAATCTTACGCTATTGAAGAAAAAACTTCTCGCTCGCTGAAATATGTTCATTTGCTGAAAATCAACAAAACCACGAAAAGTTCTTGTATTTGAAGATAAAATCTTTTTGCTTTGAAGAAGAAAGATCTGGCTGACTGAAATAAGTTCATTGGATGAAAACCAACAAAAATTGACAAGAACCACGAAAAGTTCTTGTATTTTAAGATAAAATCTGACGCTATTAAAGAAAAAACTTCTCCCTCGCTGAAATATGTTCATTTGCTGAAAATCAACGAAACCACGAAAAGTTCTTGTATTTGAAGATAAAATCTTTTTGCTTTCAAGAAGAAAGATCTTGCTGACTGAAATAAGTTCATTGGATGAAAACCAACAAAAATTGACAAGAACCACGAAAAGTTCTTGTATTTTAAGATAAAATCTGACGCTATTAAAGAAAAAACTTCTCCCTCGCTGAAATATATTCATTTGCTGAAAATCAACAAAACCACGAAAAGTTCTTGTATTTGAAGATAAAATCTTTTTGCTTTGAAGAAGAAAGATCTAGTTGACTGAAATAAGTTCATAAGATGAAAACCAACAAAAATTGACAAGAACCACGAAAAGTTCTTGTATTTTAAGATAAAATCTTACGCTATTGAAGAAAAAACTTCTAGCTCGCTGAAATATGTTCATTTGCTGAAAATCAACAAAACCACGAAAAGTTCTTGTATTTGAAGATAAAATCTTTTTGCTTTGAAGAAGAAAGATCTAGTTGACTGAAATAAGTTCATAAGATGAAAACCAACAAAAATTGACAAGAACCACGAAAAGTTCTTGTATTTTAAGATAAAATCTTACGCTATTGAAGAAAAAACTTCTAGCTCGCTGAAATATGTTCATTTGCTGAAAATCAACAAAACCACGAAAAGTTCTTGTATTTGAAGATAAAATCGTTTTGCTTTGAAGAAGAAAGATCTTGCTGACTGAAATAAGTTCATTTGATGAAAATCAACAAAAATTGACAAGAACCACGAAAAGTTTTTGTATTTTAAGATAAAATCTGACGCTATTAAAGAAAAAACTTCTCCCTCGCTGAAATATGTTCATTTGCTGAAAATCAACAAAACCACGAAAAGTTCTTGTATTTGAAGATAAAATCTTTTTGCTTTCAAGAAGAAAGATCTTGCTGACCGAAATAAGTTCATTGGATGAAAACCAACAAAAATTGACAAGAACCACGAAAAATTGTTGTATTTTAAGATAAAATCTGACGCTATTAAAGAAAAAACTTCTCGCTCGCTGAAATATGTTCATTTGCTGAAAATCAACAAAACCACGAAAAGTTCTTGTATTTGAAGATAAAATCTTTTTGCTTTGAAGAAGAAAGATCTAGCTGACTGAAATAAGTTCATTGGATGAAAACCAACAAAAATTGACAAGAACCACGAAAGGTTCTTGTATTTTAAGATAAAATCTGACGCTATTAAAGAAAAAACTTCTCCCTCGCTGAAATATGTTCATTTGCTGAAAATCAACAAAACCACGAAAAGTTCTTGTATTTGAAGATAAAATCTTTTTGCTTTGAAGAAGAAAGATCTAGCTGACTGAAATAAGTTAACAAGATGAAAGCTAACAAAAATTGACAAGAACCACGAAAAGTTCTTGTATTTTAAGATAAAATCTTACGCTATCGAAGAAAAAACTTCTCCCTCGCTGAAATATGTTCATTTGCTGAAAATCAACAAAACCACGAAAAGTTCTTGTATTTCAAGATAAAATCTTTTTGCTTTGAAGAAGAAAGATCTAGCTGACTGAAATAAGTTCATTGGATGAAAACCAACAAAAATTGACAAGAACCACGAAAAGTTCTTGTATTTTAAGATAAAATCTGACGCTATTAAAGAAAAAACTTCTCCCTCGCTGAAATATGTTCATTTGCTGAAAATCAACAAAACCACGAAAAGTTCTTGTATTTGAAGATAAAATCTTTTTGCTTTGAAGAAGAAAGATCTAGCTGACTGAAATAAGTTCATTTGATGAAAATCAACAAAAATTGACAAGAACCACGAAAAGTTTTTGTATTTTAACATTAAATCTGACGCTATTAAAGAAAAAACTTCTCCCTCGCTGAAATATGTTCATTTGCTGAAAATCAACAAAACCACGAAAAGTTCTTGTATTTGAAGATAAAATCTTTTTGCTTTGAAGAAGAAAGATCTGGCTGACTGAAATAAGTTCATTGGATGAAAACCAACAAAAATTGACAAGAACCACGAAAAGTTCTTGTATTTTAAGATAAAATCTGACGCTATTAAAGAAAAAACCTCTCCCTCGCTGAAATATGTTCATTTGCTGAAAATCAACAAAACCACGAAAAGTTCTTGTATTTGAAGATAAAATCTTTTTGCTTTCAAGAAGAAAGATCTAGCTGACTGAAATAAGTTCATAAGATGAAAATCAACAAAAATTGACAAGAACCACGAAAAATTCTTGTATTTTAACATAAAATCTGACGCTATTAAAGAAAAAACTTCTCCCTCGCTGAAATATGTTCATTTGCTGAAAATCAACAAAACCACGAAAAGTTCTTGTATTTGAAGATAAAATCTTTTTGCTTTGAAGAAGAAAGATCTAGCTGACTGAAATAAGTTCATAAGATGAAAACTAACAAAAATTGACAAGAACCACGAAAATTTCTTGTATTTTAAGATAAAATCTTACGCTATTGAAGAAAAAACTTCTAGCTCGCTGAAATATGTTCATTTGCTGAAAATCAACAAAACCACGAAATGTTCTTGTATTTGAAGATAAAATCGTTTTGCTTTGAAGAAGAAAGATCTTGCTGACTGAAATAAGTTCATTTGATGAAAATCAACAAAAATTGACAAGAACCACGAAAAGTTTTTGTATTTTAAGATGAAATCTGACGCTATTAAAGAAAAAACTTCTCCCTCGCTGAAATATGTTCATTTGCTGAAAATCAACGAAACCACGAAAAGTTCTTGTATTTGAAGATAAAATCTTTTTGCTTTGAAGAAGAAAGATCTAGCTGACTGAAATAAGTTCATTGGATGAAAACCAACAAAAATTGACAAGAACCACGAAAAGTTCTTGTATTTTAAGATAAAATCTGACGCTATTAAAGAAAAAACTTCTCCCTCGCTGAAATATGTTCATTTGCTGAAAATCAACAAAACCACGAAAAGTTCTTGTATTTGAAGATAAAATCTTTTTGCTTTGAAGAAGAAAGATCTGGCTGACTGAAATAAGTTCATTTGATGAAAATCAACAAAAATTGACAAGAACCACGAAAAGTTTTTGTATTTTAACATTAAATCTGACGCTATTAAAGAAAAAACTTCTCCCTCGCTGAAATATGTTCATTTGCTGAAAATCAACAAAACCACGAAAAGTTCTTGTATTTGAAGATAAAATCTTTTTGCTTTGAAGAAGAAAGATCTGGCTGACTGAAATAAGTTCATTGGATGAAAACCAACAAAAATTGACAAGAACCACGAAAAGTTCTTGTATTTTCAGATAAAATCTGACGCTATTAAAGAAAAAACTTCTCCCTCGCTGAAATATGTTCATTTGCTGAAAATCAACAAAACCACGAAAAGTTCTTGTATTTGAAGATAAAATCTTTTTGCTTTCAAGAAGAAAGATCTAGCTGACTGAAATAAGTTCATAAGATGAAAATCAACAAAAATTGACAAGAACCACGAAAAATTCTTGTATTTTAACATAAAATCTGACGCTATTAAAGAAAAAACTTCTCCCTCGCTGAAATATGTTCATTTGCTGAAAATCAACAAAACCACGAAAAGTTCTTGTATTTGAAGATAAAATCTTTTTGCTTTGAAGAAGAAAGATCTGGCTGACTGAAATAAGTTCATTGGATGAAAACCAACAAAAATTGACAAGAACCACGAAAAGTTCTTGTATTTTAAGATAAAATCTGACGCTATTAAAGAAAAAACTTCTCCCTCGCTGAAATATGTTCATTTGCTGAAAATCAACAAAACCACGAAAAGTTCTTGTATTTGAAGATAAAATCTTTTTGCTTTCAAGAAGAAAGATCTAGCTGACTGAAATAAGTTCATAAGATGAAAATCAACAAAAATTGACAAGAACCACGAAAAGTTTTTGTATTTTAACATAAAATCTGACGCTATTAAAGAAAAAACTTCTCCCTCGCTGAAATATGTTCATTTGCTGAAAATCAACAAAACCACGAAAAGTTCTTGTATTTGAAGATAAAATCTTTTTGCTTTGAAGAAGAAAGATCTAGCTGACTGAAATAAGTTCATAAGATGAAAACTAACAAAAATTGACAAGAACCACGAAAAGTTCTTGTATTTTAAGATAAAATCTTACGCTATTGAAGAAAAAACTTCTAGCTCGCTGAAATATGTTCATTTGCTGAAAATCAACAAAACCACGAAAAGTTCTTGTATTTGAAGATAAAATCGTTTTGCTTTGAAGAAGAAAGATCTTGCTGACTGAAATAAGTTCATTTGATGAAAATCAACAAAAATTGACAAGAACCACGAAAAGTTTTTGTATTTTAAGATAAAATCTGACGCTATTAAAGAAAAAACTTCTCCCTCGCTGAAATATGTTCATTTGCTGAAAATCAACGAAACCACGAAAAGTTCTTGTATTTGAAGATAAAATCTTTTTGATTTCAAGAAGAAAGATCTTGCTGACCGAAATAAGTTCATTGGATGAAAACCAACAAAAATTGACAAGAACCACGAAAAATTGTTGTATTTTAAGATAAAATCTGACGCTATTAAAGAAAAAACTTCTCGCTCGCTGAAATATGTTCATTTGCTGAAAATCAACAAAACCACGAAAAGTTCTTGTATTTGAAGATAAAATCTTTTTGCTTTGAAGAAGAAAGATCTAGCTGACTGAAATAAGTTCATTGGATGAAAACCAACAAAAATTGACAAGAACCACGAAAGGTTCTTGTATTTTAAGATAAAATCTGACGCTATTAAAGAAAAAACTTCTCCCTCGCTGAAATATGTTCATTTGCTGAAAATCAACAAAACCACGAAAAGTTCTTGTATTTGAAGATAAAATCTTTTTGCTTTGAAGAAGAAAGATCTAGCTGACTGAAATAAGTTAACAAGATGAAAGCTAACAAAAATTGACAAGAACCACGAAAAGTTCTTGTATTTTAAGATAAAATCTTACGCTATTGAAGAAAAAACTTCCAGCTCGCTGAAATATGTTCATTTGCTGAAAATCAACAAAACCACGAAAAGTTCTTGTATTTGAAGATAAAATCTTTTTGCTTTGAAGAAGAAAGATCTAGCTGACTGAAATAAGTTAACAAGATGAAAGCTAACAAAAATTGACAAGAACCACGAAAAGTTCTTGTATTTTAAGATAAAATCTGACGCTATTAAAGAAAAAACTTCTCCCTCGCTGAAATATGTTCATTTGCTGAAAATCAACAAAACCACGAAAAGTTCTTGTATTTGAAGATAAAATCTTTTTGCTTTCAAGAAGAAAGATCTAGCTGACTGAAATAAGTTCATTTGATGAAAATCAACAAAAATTGACAAGAACCACGAAAAGTTTTTGTATTTTAACATAAAATCTGACGCTATTAAAGAAAAAACTTCTCCCTCGCTGAAATATGTTCATTTGCTGAAAATCAACAAAACCACGAAAAGTTCTTGTATTTGAAGATAAAATCTTTTTGCTTTGAAGAAGAAAGATCTAGCTGACTGAAATAAGTTCATAAGATGAAAACTAACAAAAATTGACAAGAACCACGAAAAGTTCTTGTATTTTAAGATAAAATCTTACGCTATTGAAGAAAAAACTTCTAGCTCGCTGAAATATGTTCATTTGCTGAAAATCAACAAAACCACGAAAAGTTCTTGTATTTGAAGATAAAATCGTTTTGCTTTGAAGAAGAAAGATCTTGCTGACTGAAATAAGTTCATTTGATGAAAATCAACAAAAATTGACAAGAACCACGAAAAGTTTTTGTATTTTAAGATAAAATCTGACGCTATTAAAGAAAAAACTTCTCCCTCGCTGAAATATGTTCATTTGCTGAAAATCAACAAAACCACGAAAAGTTCTTGTATTTGAAGATAAAATCTTTTTGCTTTGAAGAAGAAAGATCTGGCTGACTGAAATAAGTTCATTGGATGAAAACCAACAAAAATTGACAAGAACCACGAAAAGTTTTTGTATTTTAAGATAAAATCTGACGCTATTAAAGAAAAAACTTCTCCCTCGCTGAAATATGTTCATTTGCTGAAAATCAACAAAACCACGAAAAGTTCTTGTATTTGAAGATAAAATCTTTTTGCTTTGAAGAAGAAAGATCTGGCTGACTGAAATAAGTTCATTGGATGAAAACCAACAAAAATTGACAAGAACCACGAAAAGTTCTTGTATTTTAAGATAAAATCTGACGCTATTAAAGAAAAAACTTCTCCCTCGCTGAAATATGTTCATTTGCTGAAAATCAACGAAACCACGAAAAGTTCTTGTATTTGAAGATAAAATCTTTTTGCTTTCAAGAAGAAAGATCTTGCTGACTGAAATAAGTTCATTGGATGAAAACCAACAAAAATTGACAAGAACCACGAAAAGTTCTTGTATTTTAAGATAAAATCTGACGCTATTAAAGAAAAAACTTCTCCCTCGCTGAAATATGTTCATTTGCAGAAAATCAACAAAACCACGAAAAGTTCTTGTATTTGAAGATAAAATCTTTTTGCTTTGAAGAAGAAAGATCTAGCTGACTGAAATAAGTTCATTGGATGAAAACCAACAAAAATTGACAAGAACCACGAAAAGTTCTTGTATTTTAAGATAAAATCTGACGCTATTAAAGAAAAAACTTCTCCCTCGCTGAAATATGTTCATTTGCTGAAAATCAACAAAACCACGAAAAGTTCTTGTATTTGAAGATAAAATCTTTTTGCTTTGAAGAAGAAAGATCTAGCTCACTGAAATAAGTTAATAAGATGAAAGCTAACAAAAATTGACAAGAACCACGAAAAGTTCTTGTATTTTAAGATAAAATCTTACGCTATTGAAGAAAAAACTTCCAGCTCGCTGAAATATGTTCATTTGCTGAAAATCAACAAAACCACGAAAAGTTCTTGTATTTGAAGATAAAATCTTTTTGCTTTGAAGAAGAAAGATCTAGCTGACTGAAATAAGTTCATTGGATGAAAACCAACAAAAATTGACAAGAACCACGAAAAGTTCTTGTATTTTAAGATAAAATCTGACGCTATTAAAGAAAAAACTTCTCCCTCGCTGAAATATGTTCATTTGCTGAAAATCAACAAAACCACGAAAAGTTCTTGTATTTGAAGATAAAATCTTTTTGCTTTGAAGAAGAAAGATCTAGCTGACTGAAATAAGTTCATAAGATGAAAACTAACAAAAATTGACAAGAACCACGAAAAGTTCTTGTATTTTAAGATAAAATCTTACGCTATTGAAGAAAAAACTTCTCGCTCGCTGAAATATGTTCATTTGCTGAAAATCAACAAAACCACGAAAAGTTCTTGTATTTGAAGATAAAATCTTTTTGCTTTGAAGAAGAAAGATCTGGCTGACTGAAATAAGTTCATTGGATGAAAACCAACAAAAATTGACAAGAACCACGAAAAGTTCTTGTATTTTAAGATAAAATCTGACGCTATTAAAGAAAAAACTTCTCCCTCGCTGAAATATGTTCATTTGCTGAAAATCAACGAAACCACGAAAAGTTCTTGTATTTGAAGATAAAATCTTTTTGCTTTCAAGAAGAAAGATCTTGCTGACTGAAATAAGTTCATTGGATGAAAACCAACAAAAATTGACAAGAACCACGAAAAGTTCTTGTATTTTAAGATAAAATCTGATGCTATTAAAGAAAAAACTTCTCCCTCGCTGAAATATATTCATTTGCTGAAAATCAACAAAACCACGAAAAGTTCTTGTATTTGAAGATAAAATCTTTTTGCTTTGAAGAAGAAAGATCTAGCTGACTGAAATAAGTTCATTGGATGAAAACCAACAAAAATTGACAAGAACCACGAAAGGTTCTTGTATTTTAAGATAAAATCTGACGCTATTAAAGAAAAAACTTCTCCCTCGCTGAAATATGTTCATTTGCTGAAAATCAACAAAACCACGAAAAGTTCTTGTATTTGAAGATAAAATCTTTTTGCTTTGAAGAAGAAAGATCTAGCTGACTGAAATAAGTTAACAAGATGAAAGCTAACAAAAATTGACAAGAACCACGAAAAGTTCTTGTATTTTAAGATAAAATCTTACGCTATTGAAGAAAAAACTTCCAACTCGCTGAAATATGTTCATTTGCTGAAAATCAACAAAACCACGAAAAGTTCTTGTATTTGAAGATAAAATCTTTTTGCTCTCAAGAAGAAAGATCTAGCTGACTGAAATAAGTTCATTGGATGAAAACCAACAAAAATTGACAAGAACCACGAAAAGTTCTTGTATTTTAAGATAAAATCTGACGCTATTAAAGAAAAAACTTCTCCCTCGCTGAAATATGTTCATTTGCTGAAAATCAACAAAACCACGAAAAGTTCTTGTATTTGAAGATAAAATCTTTTGGCTTTGAAGAAGAAAGATCTAGCTGACTGAAATAAGTTCATTTGATGAAAATCATCAAAAATTGACAAGAACCACGAAAAGTTCTTGTATTTTAAGATAAAATCTTACGCTATTGAAGAAAAAACTTCTCGCTCGCTGAAATATGTTCATTTGCTGAAAATCAACAAAACCACGAAAAGTTCTTGTATTTGAAGATAAAATCTTTTTGCTTTGAAGAAGAAAGATCTGGCTGACTGAAATAAGTTCATAAGATGAAAACCAACAAAAATTGACAAGAACCACGAAAAGTTCTTGTATTTTAAGATAAAATCTGACGCTATTAAAGAAAAAACTTCTCCCTCGCTGAAATATGTTCATTTGCTGAAAATCAACGAAACCACGAAAAGTTCTTGTATTTGAAGATAAAATCTTTTTGCTTTCAAGAAGAAAGATCTTGCTGACTGAAATAAGTTCATTGGATGAAAACCAACAAAAATTGACAAGAACCACGAAAAGTTCTTGTATTTTACGATAAAATCTGACGCTATTAAAGAAAAAACTTCTCCCTCGCTGAAATATATTCATTTGCTGAAAATCAACAAAACCACGAAAAGTTCTTGTATTTGAAGATAAAATCTTTTTGCTTTCAAGAAGAAAGATCTTGCTGACTGAAATAAGTTCATTGGATGAAAACCAACAAAAATTGACAAGAACCACGAAAAGTTCTTGTATTTTAAGATAAAATCTGACGCTATTAAAGAAAAAACTTCTCCCTCGCTGAAATATGTTCATTTGCAGAAAATCAACAAAACCACGAAAAGTTCTTGTATTTGAAGATAAAATATTTTTGCTTTGAAGAAGAAAGATCTAGCTGACTGAAATAAGTTCATTGGATGAAAACCAACAAAAATTGACAAGAACCACGAAAAGTTCTTGTATTTTAAGATAAAATCTGACGCTATTAAAGAAAAAACTTCTCCCTCGCTGAAATATGTTCATTTGCTGAAAATCAACAAAACCACGAAAAGTTCTTGTATTTGAAGATAAAATCTTTTTGCTTTGAAGAAGAAAGATCTCGCTCACTGAAATAAGTTAATAAGATGAAAGCTAACAAAAATTGACAAGAACCACGAAAAGTTCTTGTATTTTAAGATAAAATCTTACGCTATTGAAGAAAAAACTTCCAGCTCGCTGAAATATGTTCATTTGCTGAAAATCAACAAAACCACGAAAAGTTCTTGTATTTGAAGATAAAATCTTTTTGCTTTCAAGAAGAAAGATCTAGCTGACTGAAATAAGTTCATTGGATGAAAACCAACAAAAATTGACAAGAACCACGAAAAGTTCTTGTATTTTAAGATAAAATCTGACGCTATTAAAGAAAAAACTTCTCCCTCGCTGAAATATGTTCATTTGCTGAAAATCAACAAAACCACGAAAAGTTCTTGTATTTGAAGATAAAATCTTTTTGCTTTGAAGAAGAAAGATCTAGCTGACTGAAATAAGTTCATAAGATGAAAACTAACAAAAATTGACAAGAACCACGAAAAGTTCTTGTATTTTAAGATAAAATCTTACGCTATTGAAGAAAAAACTTCTCGCTCGCTGAAATATGTTCATTTGCTGAAAATCAACAAAACCACGAAAAGTTCTTGTATTTGAAGATAAAATCTTTTTGCTTTGAAGAAGAAAGATCTGGCTGACTGAAATAAGTTCATTGGATGAAAACCAACAAAAATTGACAAGAACCACGAAAAGTTCTTGTATTTTAAGATAAAATCTGACGCTATTAAAGAAAAAACTTCTCCCTCGCTGAAATATGTTCATTTGCTGAAAATCAACGAAACCACGAAAAGTTCTTGTATTTGAAGATAAAATCTTTTTGCTTTCAAGAAGAAAGATCTTGCTGACTGAAATAAGTTCATTGGATGAAAACCAACAAAAATTGACAAGAACCACGAAAAGTTCTTGTATTTTAAGATAAAATCTGACGCTATTAAAGAAAAAACTTCTCCCTCGCTGAAATATATTCATTTGCTGAAAATCAACAAAACCACGAAAAGTTCTTGTATTTGAAGATAAAATCTTTTTGCTTTGAAGAAGAAAGATCTAGCTGACTGAAATAAGTTCATTGGATGAAAACCAACAAAAATTGACAAGAACCACGAAAGGTTCTTGTATTTTAAGATAAAATCTGACGCTATTAAAGAAAAAACTTCTCCCTCGCTGAAATATGTTCATTTGCTGAAAATCAACAAAACCACGAAAAGTTCTTGTATTTGAAGATAAAATCTTTTTGCTTTGAAGAAGAAAGATCTAGCTGACTGAAATAAGTTAACAAGATGAAAGCTAACAAAAATTGACAAGAACCACGAAAAGTTCTTGTATTTTAAGATAAAATCTTACGCTATTGAAGAAAAAACTTCCAACTCGCTGAAATATGTTCATTTGCTGAAAATCAACAAAACCACGAAAAGTTCTTGTATTTGAAGATAAAATCTTTTTGCTCTCAAGAAGAAAGATCTAGCTGACTGAAATAAGTTCATTGGATGAAAACCAACAAAAATTGACAAGAACCACGAAAAGTTCTTGTATTTTAAGATAAAATCTGACGCTATTAAAGAAAAAACTTCTCCCTCGCTGAAATATGTTCATTTGCTGAAAATCAACAAAACCACGAAAAGTTCTTGTATTTGAAGATAAAATCTTTTGGCTTTGAAGAAGAAAGATCTAGCTGACTGAAATAAGTTCATTTGATGAAAATCATCAAAAATTGACAAGAACCACGAAAAGTTCTTGTATTTTAAGATAAAATCTTACGCTATTGAAGAAAAAACTTCTCGCTCGATGAAATATGTTCATTTGCTGAAAATCAACAAAACCACGAAAAGTTCTTGTATTTGAAGATAAAATCTTTTTGCTTTGAAGAAGAAAGATCTGGCTGACTGAAATAAGTTCATTGGATGAAAACCAACAAAAATTGACAAGAACCACGAAAAGTTCTTGTATTTTAAGATAAAATCTGACGCTATTAAAGAAAAAACTTCTCCCTCGCTGAAATATCTTCATTTGCTGAAAATCAACGAAACCACGAAAAGTTCTTGTATTTGAAGATAAAATCTTTTTGCTTTCAAGAAGAAAGATCTTGCTGACTGAAATAAGTTCATTGGATGAAAACCAACAAAAATTGACAAGAACCACGAAAAGTTCTTGTATTTTACGATAAAATCTGACGCTATTAAAGAAAAAACTTCTCCCTCGCTGAAATATATTCATTTGCTGAAAATCAACAAAACCACGAAAAGTTCTTGTATTTGAAGATAAAATCTTTTTGCTTTGAAGAAGAAAGATCTAGCTGACTGAAATAAGTTCATTGGATGAAAACCAACAAAAATTGACAAGAACCACGAAAGGTTCTTGTATTTTAAGATAAAATCTGACGCTATTAAAGAAAAAACTTCTCCCTCGCTGAAATATGTTCATTTGCTGAAAATCAACAAAACCACGAAAAGTTCTTGTATTTGAAGATAAAATCTTTTTGCTTTGAAGAAGAAAGATCTAGCTGACTGAAATAAGTTAACAAGATGAAAGCTAACAAAAATTGACAAGAACCACGAAAAGTTCTTGTATTTTAAGATAAAATCTTACGCTATTGAAGAAAAAACTTCCAGCTCGCTGAAATATGTTCATTTGCTGAAAATCAACAAAACCACGAAAAGTTCTTGTATTTGAAGATAAAATCTTTTGCTTTCAAGAAGAAAGATCTAGCTGACTGAAATAAGTTCATTGGATGAAAACCAACAAAAATTGACAAGAACCACGAAAAGTTCTTGTATTTTAAGATAAAATCTGACGCTATTAAAGAAAAAACTTCTCCCTCGCTGAAATATGTTCATTTGCTGAAAATCAACAAAACCACGAAAAGTTCTTGTATTTGAAGATAAAATCTTTTTGCTTTGAAGAAGAAAGATCTAGCTGACTGAAATAAGTTCATTTGATGAAAATCAACAAAATTGACAAGAACCACGAAAAGTTTTTGTATTTTAACATAAAATCTGACGCTATTAAAGAAAAAACTTCTCCCTCGCTGAAATATGTTCATTTGCTGAAAATCAACAAAACCACGAAAAGTTCTTGTATTTGAAGATAAAATCTTTTTGCTTTGAAGAAGAAAGATCTAGCTGACTGAAATAAGTTCATAAGATGAAAACTAACAAAAATTGACAAGAACCACGAAAAGTTCTTGTACTTTAAGATAAAATCTTACGCTATTGAAGAAAAAACTTCTAGCTCGCTGAAATATGTTCATTTGCTGAAAATCAACAAAACCACGAAAAGTTCTTGTATTTGAAGATAAAATCTTTTTGCTTTCAAGAAGAAAGATCTAGCTGACTGAAATAAGTTCATTGGATGAAAACCAACAAAAATTGACAAGAACCACGAAAAGTTTTTGTATTTTAAGATAAAATCTGACGCTATTAAAGAAAAAACTTCTCCCTCGCTGAAATATGTTCATTTGCTGAAAATCAACGAAACCACGAAAAGTTCTTGTATTTGAAGATAAAATCTTTTTGCTTTCAAGAAGAAAGATCTTGCTGACCGAAATAAGTTCATTGGATGAAAACCAACAAAAATTGACAAGAACCACGAAAAATTGTTGTATTTTAAGATAAAATCTGACGCTATTAAAGAAAAAACTTCTCGCTCGCTGAAATATGTTCATTTGCTGAAAATCAACAAAACCACGAAAAGTTCTTGTATTTGAAGATAAAATCTTTTTGCTTTGAAGAAGAAAGATCTAGCTGACTGAAATAAGTTCATTGGATGAAAACCAACAAAAATTGACAAGAACCACGAAAGGTTCTTGTATTTTAAGATAAAATCTGACGCTATTAAAGAAAAAACTTCTCCCTCGCTGAAATATGTTCATTTGCTGAAAATCAACAAAACCACGAAAAGTTCTTGTATTTGAAGATAAAATCTTTTTGCTTTGAAGAAGAAAGATCTAGCTGACTGAAATAAGTTAACAAGATGAAAGCTAACAAAAATTGACAAGAACCGCGAAAAGTTCTTGTATTTTAAGATAAAATCTTACGCTATTGAAGAAAAAATTTCCAGCTCGCTGAAATATGTTCATTTGCTGAAAATCAACAAAACCACGAAAAGTTCTTGTATTTGAAGATAAAATCTTTTTGCTTTCAAGAAGAAAGATCTAGCTGACTGAAATAAGTTCATTGGATGAAAACCAACAAAAATTGACAAGAACCACGAAAAGTTCTTGTATTTTAAGATAAAATCTGACGCTATTAAAGAAAAAACTTCTCCCTCGCTGAAATATGTTCATTTGCTGAAAATCAACAAAACCACGAAAAGTTCTTGTATTTGAAGATAAAATCTTTTTGCTTTGAAGAAGAAAGATCTAGCTGACTGAAATAAGTTCATTTGATGAAAATCAACAAAAATTGACAAGAACCACGAAAAGTTTTTGTATTTTAACATAAAATCTGACGCTATTAAAGAAAAAACTTCTCGCTCGCTGAAATATGTTCATTTGCTGAAAATCAACAAAACCACGAAAAGTTCTTGTATTTGAAGATAAAATCTTTTTGCTTTGAAGAAGAAAGATCTGGCTGACTGAAATAAGTTCATTGGATGAAAACCAACAAAAATTGACAAGAACCACGAAAAGTTCTTGTATTTTAAGATAAAATCTGACGCTATTAAAGAAAAAACTTCTCCCTCGCTGAAATATGTTCATTTGCTGAAAATCAACGAAACCACGAAAAGTTCTTGTATTTGAAGATAAAATCTTTTTGCTTTCAAGAAGAAAGATCTTGCTGACTGAAATAAGTTCATTGGATGAAAACCAACAAAAATTGACAAGAACCACGAAAAGTTCTTGTATTTTAAGATAAAATCTGACGCTATTAAAGAAAAAACTTCTCCCTCGCTGAAATATATTCATTTGCTGAAAATCAACAAAACCACGAAAAGTTCTTGTATTTGAAGATAAAATCTTTTTGCTTTGAAGAAGAAAGATCTAGCTGACTGAAATAAGTTCATTGGATGAAAACCAACAAAAATTGACAAGAACCACGAAAGGTTCTTGTATTTTAAGATAAAATCTGACGCTATTAAAGAAAAAACTTCTCCCTCGCTGAAATATGTTCATTTGCTGAAAATCAACAAAACCACGAAAAGTTCTTGTATTTGAAGATAAAATCTTTTTGCTTTGAAGAAGAAAGATCTAGCTGACTGAAATAAGTTAACAAGATGAAAGCTAACAAAAATTGACAAGAACCACGAAAAGTTCTTGTATTTTAAGATAAAATCTTACGCTATTGAAGAAAAAACTTCCAACTCGCTGAAATATGTTCATTTGCTGAAAATCAACAAAACCACGAAAAGTTCTTGTATTTGAAGATAAAATCTTTTTGCTCTCAAGAAGAAAGATCTAGCTGACTGAAATAAGTTCATTGGATGAAAACCAACAAAAATTGACAAGAACCACGAAAAGTTCTTGTATTTTAAGATAAAATCTGACGCTATTAAAGAAAAAACTTCTCCCTCGCTGAAATATGTTCATTTGCTGAAAATCAACAAAACCACGAAAAGTTCTTGTATTTGAAGATAAAATCTTTTGGCTTTGAAGAAGAAAGATCTAGCTGACTGAAATAAGTTCATTTGATGAAAATCATCAAAAATTGACAAGAACCACGAAAAGTTCTTGTATTTTAAGATAAAATCTTACGCTATTGAAGAAAAAACTTCTCGCTCGATGAAATATGTTCATTTGCTGAAAATCAACAAAACCACGAAAAGTTCTTGTATTTGAAGATAAAATCTTTTTGCTTTGAAGAAGAAAGATCTGGCTGACTGAAATAAGTTCATTGGATGAAAACCAACAAAAATTGACAAGAACCACGAAAAGTTCTTGTATTTTAAGATAAAATCTGACGCTATTAAAGAAAAAACTTCTCCCTCGCTGAAATATCTTCATTTGCTGAAAATCAACGAAACCACGAAAAGTTCTTGTATTTGAAGATAAAATCTTTTTGCTTTCAAGAAGAAAGATCTTGCTGACTGAAATAAGTTCATTGGATGAAAACCAACAAAAATTGACAAGAACCACGAAAAGTTCTTGTATTTTACGATAAAATCTGACGCTATTAAAGAAAAAACTTCTCCCTCGCTGAAATATATTCATTTGCTGAAAATCAACAAAACCACGAAAAGTTCTTGTATTTGAAGATAAAATCTTTTTGCTTTGAAGAAGAAAGATCTAGCTGACTGAAATAAGTTCATTGGATGAAAACCAACAAAAATTGACAAGAACCACGAAAGGTTCTTGTATTTTAAGATAAAATCTGACGCTATTAAAGAAAAAACTTCTCCCTCGCTGAAATATGTTCATTTGCTGAAAATCAACAAAACCACGAAAAGTTCTTGTATTTGAAGATAAAATCTTTTTGCTTTGAAGAAGAAAGATCTAGCTGACTGAAATAAGTTCATAAGATGAAAACTAACAAAAATTGACAAGAACCACGAAAAGTTCTTGTACTTTAAGATAAAATCTTACGCTATTGAAGAAAAAACTTCTAGCTCGCTGAAATATGTTCATTTGCTGAAAATCAACAAAACCACGAAAAGTTCTTGTATTTGAAGATAAAATCTTTTTGCTTTCAAGAAGAAAGATCTAGCTGACTGAAATAAGTTCATTGGATGAAAACCAACAAAAATTGACAAGAACCACGAAAAGTTTTTGTATTTTAAGATAAAATCTGACGCTATTAAAGAAAAAACTTCTCCCTCGCTGAAATATGTTCATTTGCTGAAAATCAACGAAACCACGAAAAGTTCTTGTATTTGAAGATAAAATCTTTTTGCTTTCAAGAAGAAAGATCTTGCTGACCGAAATAAGTTCATTGGATGAAAACCAACAAAAATTGACAAGAACCACGAAAAATTGTTGTATTTTAAGATAAAATCTGACGCTATTAAAGAAAAAACTTCTCGCTCGCTGAAATATGTTCATTTGCTGAAAATCAACAAAACCACGAAAAGTTCTTGTATTTGAAGATAAAATCTTTTTGCTTTGAAGAAGAAAGATCTAGCTGACTGAAATAAGTTCATTGGATGAAAACCAACAAAAATTGACAAGAACCACGAAAGGTTCTTGTATTTTAAGATAAAATCTGACGCTATTAAAGAAAAAACTTCTCCCTCGCTGAAATATGTTCATTTGCTGAAAATCAACAAAACCACGAAAAGTTCTTGTATTTGAAGATAAAATCTTTTTGCTTTGAAGAAGAAAGATCTAGCTGACTGAAATAAGTTAACAAGATGAAAGCTAACAAAAATTGACAAGAACCGCGAAAAGTTCTTGTATTTTAAGATAAAATCTTACGCTATTGAAGAAAAAATTTCCAGCTCGCTGAAATATGTTCATTTGCTGAAAATCAACAAAACCACGAAAAGTTCTTGTATTTGAAGATAAAATCTTTTTGCTTTCAAGAAGAAAGATCTAGCTGACTGAAATAAGTTCATTGGATGAAAACCAACAAAAATTGACAAGAACCACGAAAAGTTCTTGTATTTTAAGATAAAATCTGACGCTATTAAAGAAAAAACTTCTCCCTCGCTGAAATATGTTCATTTGCTGAAAATCAACAAAACCACGAAAAGTTCTTGTATTTGAAGATAAAATCTTTTTGCTTTGAAGAAGAAAGATCTAGCTGACTGAAATAAGTTCATTTGATGAAAATCAACAAAAATTGACAAGAACCACGAAAAGTTTTTGTATTTTAACATAAAATCTGACGCTATTAAAGAAAAAACTTCTCCCTCGCTGAAATATGTTCATTTGCTGAAAATCAACAAAACCACGAAAAGTTCTTGTATTTGAAGATAAAATCTTTTTGCTTTGAAGAAGAAAGATCTGGCTGACTGAAATAAGTTCATTGGATGAAAACCAACAAAAATTGACAAGAACCACGAAAAGTTTTTGTATTTTAAGATAAAATCTGACGCTATTAAAGAAAAAACTTCTCCCTCGCTGAAATATGTTCATTTGCTGAAAATCAACAAAACCACGAAAAGTTCTTGTATTTGAAGATAAAATCTTTTTGCTTTGAAGAAGAAAGATCTGGCTGACTGAAATAAGTTCATTGGATGAAAACCAACAAAAATTGACAAGAACCACGAAAAGTTCTTGTATTTTAAGATAAAATCTGACGGTATTAAAGAAAAAACTTCTCCCTCGCTGAAATATGTTCATTTGCTGAAAATCAACGAAACCACGAAAAGTTCTTGTATTTGAAGATAAAATCTTTTTGCTTTCAAGAAGAAAGATCTTGCTGACTGAAATAAGTTCATTGGATGAAAACCAACAAAAATTGACAAGAACCACGAAAAGTTCTTGTATTTTAAGATAAAATCTGACGCTATTAAAGAAAAAACTTCTCCCTCGCTGAAATATGTTCATTTGCAGAAAATCAACAAAACCACGAAAAGTTCTTGTATTTGAAGATAAAATATTTTTGCTTTGAAGAAGAAAGATCTAGCTGACTGAAATAAGTTCATTGGATGAAAACCAACAAAAATTGACAAGAACCACGAAAAGTTCTTGTATTTTAAGATAAAATCTGACGCTATTAAAGAAAAAACTTCTCCCTCGCTGAAATATGTTCATTTGCTGAAAATCAACAAAACCACGAAAAGTTCTTGTATTTGAAGATAAAATCTTTTTGCTTTGAAGAAGAAAGATCTAGCTCACTGAAATAAGTTAATAAGATGAAAGCTAACAAAAATTGACAAGAACCACGAAAAGTTCTTGTATTTTAAGATAAAATCTTACGCTATTGAAGAAAAAACTTCCAGCTCGCTGAAATATGTTCATTTGCTGAAAATCAACAAAACCACGAAAAGTTCTTGTATTTGAAGATAAAATCTTTTTGCTTTCAAGAAGAAAGATCTAGCTGACTGAAATAAGTTCATTGGATGAAAACCAACAAAAATTGACAAGAACCACGAAAAGTTCTTGTATTTTAAGATAAAATCTGACGCTATTAAAGAAAAAACTTCTCCCTCGCTGAAATATGTTCATTTGCAGAAAATCAACAAAACCACGAAAAGTTCTTGTATTTGAAGATAAAATATTTTTGCTTTGAAGAAGAAAGATCTAGCTGACTGAAATAAGTTCATTGGATGAAAACCAACAAAAATTGACAAGAACCACGAAAAGTTCTTGTATTTTAAGATAAAATCTGACGCTATTAAAGAAAAAACTTCTCCCTCGCTGAAATATGTTCATTTGCAGAAAATCAACAAAACCACGAAAAGTTCATGTATTTGAAGATAAAATATTTTTGCTTTGAAGAAGAAAGATCTAGCTGACTGAAATAAGTTCATTGGATGAAAACCAACAAAAATTGACAAGAACCACGAAAAGTTCTTGTATTTTAAGATAAAATCTGACGCTATTAAAGAAAAAACTTCTCCCTCGCTGAAATATGTTCATTTGCTGAAAATCAACAAAACCACGAAAAGTTCTTGTATTTGAAGATAAAATCTTTTTGCTTTGAAGAAGAAAGATCTAGCTGACTGAAATAAGTTAACAAGATGAAAGCTAACAAAAATTGACAAGAACCACGAAAAGTTCTTGTATTTTAAGATAAAATCTTACGCTATTGAAGAAAAAACTTCCAGCTCGCTGAAATATGTTCATTTGCTGAAAATCAACAAAACCACGAAAAGTTCTTGTATTTGAAGATAAAATCTTTTGCTTTCAAGAAGAAAGATCTAGCTGACTGAAATAAGTTCATTGGATGAAAACCAACAAAAATTGACAAGAACCACGAAAAGTTCTTGTATTTTAAGATAAAATCTGACGCTATTAAAGAAAAAACTTCTCCCTCGCTGAAATATGTTCATTTGCTGAAAATCAACAAAACCACGAAAAGTTCTTGTATTTGAAGATAAAATCTTTTTGCTTTGAAGAAGAAAGATCTAGCTGACTGAAATAAGTTCATTTGATGAAAATCAACAAAATTGACAAGAACCACGAAAAGTTTTTGTATTTTAACATAAAATCTGACGCTATTAAAGAAAAAACTTCTCCCTCGCTGAAATATGTTCATTTGCTGAAAATCAACAAAACCACGAAAAGTTCTTGTATTTGAAGATAAAATCTTTTTGCTTTGAAGAAGAAAGATCTAGCTGACTGAAATAAGTTCATAAGATGAAAACTAACAAAAATTGACAAGAACCACGAAAAGTTCTTGTACTTTAAGATAAAATCTTACGCTATTGAAGAAAAAACTTCTAGCTCGCTGAAATATGTTCATTTGCTGAAAATCAACAAAACCACGAAAAGTTCTTGTATTTGAAGATAAAATCTTTTTGCTTTCAAGAAGAAAGATCTAGCTGACTGAAATAAGTTCATTGGATGAAAACCAACAAAAATTGACAAGAACCACGAAAAGTTTTTGTATTTTAAGATAAAATCTGACGCTATTAAAGAAAAAACTTCTCCCTCGCTGAAATATGTTCATTTGCTGAAAATCAACGAAACCACGAAAAGTTCTTGTATTTGAAGATAAAATCTTTTTGCTTTCAAGAAGAAAGATCTTGCTGACCGAAATAAGTTCATTGGATGAAAACCAACAAAAATTGACAAGAACCACGAAAAATTGTTGTATTTTAAGATAAAATCTGACGCTATTAAAGAAAAAACTTCTCGCTCGCTGAAATATGTTCATTTGCTGAAAATCAACAAAACCACGAAAAGTTCTTGTATTTGAAGATAAAATCTTTTTGCTTTGAAGAAGAAAGATCTAGCTGACTGAAATAAGTTCATTGGATGAAAACCAACAAAAATTGACAAGAACCACGAAAGGTTCTTGTATTTTAAGATAAAATCTGACGCTATTAAAGAAAAAACTTCTCCCTCGCTGAAATATGTTCATTTGCTGAAAATCAACAAAACCACGAAAAGTTCTTGTATTTGAAGATAAAATCTTTTTGCTTTGAAGAAGAAAGATCTAGCTGACTGAAATAAGTTAACAAGATGAAAGCTAACAAAAATTGACAAGAACCGCGAAAAGTTCTTGTATTTTAAGATGAAATCTGACGCTATTGAAGAAAAAATTTCCAGCTCGCTGAAATATGTTCATTTGCTGAAAATCAACAAAACCACGAAAAGTTCTTGTATTTGAAGATAAAATCTTTTTGCTTTCAAGAAGAAAGATCTAGCTGACTGAAATAAGTTCATTGGATGAAAACCAACAAAAATTGACAAGAACCACGAAAAGTTCTTGTATTTTAAGATAAAATCTGACGCTATTAAAGAAAAAACTTCTCCCTCGCTGAAATATGTTCATTTGCTGAAAATCAACAAAACCACGAAAAGTTCTTGTATTTGAAGATAAAATCTTTTTGCTTTGAAGAAGAAAGATCTAGCTGACTGAAATAAGTTCATTTGATGAAAATCAACAAAAATTGACAAGAACCACGAAAAGTTTTTGTATTTTAAGATAAAATCTGACGCTATTAAAGAAAAAACTTCTCCCTCGCTGAAATATGTTCATTTGCTGAAAATCAACAAAACCACGAAAAGTTCTTGTATTTGAAGATAAAATCTTTTTGCTTTGAAGAAGAAAGATCTGGCTGACTGAAATAAGTTCATTGGATGAAAACCAACAAAAATTGACAAGAACCACGAAAAGTTTTTGTATTTTAAGATAAAATCTGACGCTATTAAAGAAAAAACTTCTCCCTCGCTGAAATATGTTCATTTGCTGAAAATCAACAAAACCACGAAAAGTTCTTGTATTTGAAGATAAAATCTTTTTGCTTTGAAGAAGAAAGATCTGGCTGACTGAAATAAGTTCATTGGATGAAAACCAACAAAAATTGACAAGAACCACGAAAAGTTCTTGTATTTTAAGATAAAATCTGACGCTATTAAAGAAAAAACTTCTCCCTCGCTGAAATATGTTCATTTGCTGAAAATCAACGAAACCACGAAAAGTTCTTGTATTTGAAGATAAAATCTTTTTGCTTTCAAGAAGAAAGATCTTGCTGACTGAAATAAGTTCATTGGATGAAAACCAACAAAAATTGACAAGAACCACGAAAAGTTCTTGTATTTTAAGATAAAATCTGACGCTATTAAAGAAAAAACTTCTCCCACGCTGAAATATGTTCATTTGCAGAAAATCAACAAAACCACGAAAAGTTCTTGTATTTGAAGATAAAATATTTTTGCTTTGAAGAAGAAAGATCTAGCTGACTGAAATAAGTTCATTGGATGAAAACCAACAAAAATTGACAAGAACCACGAAAAGTTCTTGTATTTTAAGATAAAATCTGACGCTATTAAAGAAAAAACTTCTCCCTCGCTGAAATATGTTCATTTGCTGAAAATCAACAAAACCACGAAAAGTTCTTGTATTTGAAGATAAAATCTTTTTGCTTTGAAGAAGAAAGATCTAGCTCACTGAAATAAGTTAATAAGATGAAAGCTAACAAAAATTGACAAGAACCACGAAAAGTTCTTGTATTTTAAGATAAAATCTTACGCTATTGAAGAAAAAACTTCCAGCTCGCTGAAATATGTTCATTTGCTGAAAATCAACAAAACCACGAAAAGTTCTTGTATTTGAAGATAAAATCTTTTTGCTTTCAAGAAGAAAGATCTAGCTGACTGAAATAAGTTCATTGGATGAAAACCAACAAAAATTGACAAGAACCACGAAAAGTTCTTGTATTTTAAGATAAAATCTGACGCTATTAAAGAAAAAACTTCTCCCTCGCTGAAATATGTTCATTTGCAGAAAATCAACAAAACCACGAAAAGTTCTTGTATTTGAAGATAAAATATTTTTGCTTTGAAGAAGAAAGATCTAGCTGACTGAAATAAGTTCATTGGATGAAAACCAACAAAAATTGACAAGAACCACGAAAAGTTCTTGTATTTTAAGATAAAATCTGACGCTATTAAAGAAAAAACTTCTCCCTCGCTGAAATATGTTCATTTGCAGAAAATCAACAAAACCACGAAAAGTTCATGTATTTGAAGATAAAATATTTTTGCTTTGAAGAAGAAAGATCTAGCTGACTGAAATAAGTTCATTGGATGAAAACCAACAAAAATTGACAAGAACCACGAAAAGTTCTTGTATTTTAAGATAAAATCTGACGCTATTAAAGAAAAAACTTCTCCCTCGCTGAAATATGTTCATTTGCTGAAAATCAACAAAACCACGAAAAGTTCTTGTATTTGAAGATAAAATCTTTTTGCTTTGAAGAAGAAAGATCTAGCTGACTGAAATAAGTTCATTTGATGAAAATCAACAAAAATTGACAAGAACCACGAAAAGTTTTTGTATTTTAACATAAAATCTGACGCTATTAAAGAAAAAACTTCTCCCTCGCTGAAATATGTTCATTTGCTGAAAATCAACAAAACCACGAAAAGTTCTTGTATTTGAAGATAAAATCTTTTTGCTTTGAAGAAGAAAGATCTAGCTGACTGAAATAAGTTCATAAGATGAAAACTAACAAAAATTGACAAGAACCACGAAAAGTTCTTGTATTTTAAGATAAAATCTTACGCTATTGAAGAAAAAACTTCTCGCTCGCTGAAATATGTTCATTTGCTGAAAATCAACAAAACCACGAAAAGTTCTTGTATTTGAAGATAAAATCTTTTTGCTTTGAAGAAGAAAGATCTGGCTGACTGAAATAAGTTCATTGGATGAAAACCAACAAAAATTGACAAGAACCACGAAAAGTTCTTGTATTTTAAGAGAAAATCTGACGCTATTAAAGAAAAAACTTCTCCCTCGCTGAAATATGTTCATTTGCTGAAAATCAACGAAACCACGAAAAGTTCTTGTATTTGAAGATAAAATCTTTTTGCTTTCAAGAAGAAAGATCTAGCTGACTGAAATAAGTTCATTGGATGAAAACCAACAAAAATTGACAAGAACCACGAAAAGTTCTTGTATTTTAAGATAAAATCTGACGCTATTAAAGAAAAAACTTCTCCCTCGCTGAAATATATTCATTTGCTGAAAATCAACAAAACCACGAAAAGTTCTTGTATTTGAAGATAAAATCTTTTTGCTTTGAAGAAGAAAGATCTAGCTGACTGAAATAAGTTCATTGGATGAAAACCAACAAAAATTGACAAGAACCACGAAAGGTTCTTGTATTTTAAGATAAAATCTGACGCTATTAAAGAAAAAACTTCTCCCTCGCTGAAATATGTTCATTTGCTGAAAATCAACAAAACCACGAAAAGTTCTTGTATTTGAAGATAAAATCTTTTTGCTTTGAAGAAGAAAGATCTAGCTGACTGAAATAAGTTAACAAGATGAAAGCTAACAAAAATTGACAAGAACCACGAAAAGTTCTTGTATTTTAAGATAAAATCTTACGCTATTGAAGAAAAAACTTCCAACTCGCTGAAATATGTTCATTTGCTGAAAATCAACAAAACCACGAAAAGTTCTTGTATTTGAAGATAAAATCTTTTTGCTCTCAAGAAGAAAGATCTAGCTGACTGAAATAAGTTCATTGGATGAAAACCAACAAAAATTGACAAGAACCACGAAAAGTTCTTGTATTTTAAGATAAAATCTGACGCTATTAAAGAAAAAACTTCTCCCTCGCTGAAATATGTTCATTTGCTGAAAATCAACAAAACCACGAAAAGTTCTTGTATTTGAAGATAAAATCTTTTGGCTTTGAAGAAGAAAGATCTAGCTGACTGAAATAAGTTCATTTGATGAAAATCATCAAAAATTGACAAGAACCACGAAAAGTTCTTGTATTTTAAGATAAAATCTTACGCTATTGAAGAAAAAACTTCTCGCTCGCTGAAATATGTTCATTTGCTGAAAATCAACAAAACCACGAAAAGTTCTTGTATTTGAAGATAAAATCTTTTTGCTTTGAAGAAGAAAGATCTGGCTGACTGAAATAAGTTCATTGGATGAAAACCAACAAAAATTGACAAGAACCACGAAAAGTTCTTGTATTTTAAGATAAAATCTGACGCTATTAAAGAAAAAACTTCTCCCTCGCTGAAATATGTTCATTTGCTGAAAATCAACGAAACCACGAAAAGTTCTTGTATTTGAAGATAAAATCTTTTTGCTTTCAAGAAGAAAGATCTTGCTGACTGAAATAAGTTCATTGGATGAAAACCAACAAAAATTGACAAGAACCACGAAAAGTTCTTGTATTTTACGATAAAATCTGACGCTATTAAAGAAAAAACTTCTCCCTCGCTGAAATATATTCATTTGCTGAAAATCAACAAAACCACGAAAAGTTCTTGTATTTGAAGATAAAATCTTTTTGCTTTGAAGAAGAAAGATCTAGCTGACTGAAATAAGTTCATTGGATGAAAACCAACAAAAATTGACAAGAACCACGAAAGGTTCTTGTATTTTAAGATAAAATCTGACGCTATTAAAGAAAAAACTTCTCCCTCGCTGAAATATGTTCATTTGCTGAAAATCAACAAAACCACGAAAAGTTCTTGTATTTGAAGATAAAATCTTTTTGCTTTGAAGAAGAAAGATCTAGCTGACTGAAATAAGTTCATTTGATGAAAATCAACAAAATTGACAAGAACCACGAAAAGTTTTTGTATTTTAACATAAAATCTGACGCTATTAAAGAAAAAACTTCTCCCTCGCTGAAATATGTTCATTTGCTGAAAATCAACAAAACCACGAAAAGTTCTTGTATTTGAAGATAAAATCTTTTTGCTTTGAAGAAGAAAGATCTAGCTGACTGAAATAAGTTCATAAGATGAAAACTAACAAAAATTGACAAGAACCACGAAAAGTTCTTGTACTTTAAGATAAAATCTTACGCTATTGAAGAAAAAACTTCTAGCTCGCTGAAATATGTTCATTTGCTGAAAATCAACAAAACCACGAAAAGTTCTTGTATTTGAAGATAAAATCTTTTTGCTTTCAAGAAGAAAGATCTAGCTGACTGAAATAAGTTCATTGGATGAAAACCAACAAAAATTGACAAGAACCACGAAAAGTTTTTGTATTTTAAGATAAAATCTGACGCTATTAAAGAAAAAACTTCTCCCTCGCTGAAATATGTTCATTTGCTGAAAATCAACGAAACCACGAAAAGTTCTTGTATTTGAAGATAAAATCTTTTTGCTTTCAAGAAGAAAGATCTTGCTGACCGAAATAAGTTCATTGGATGAAAACCAACAAAAATTGACAAGAACCACGAAAAATTGTTGTATTTTAAGATAAAATCTGACGCTATTAAAGAAAAAACTTCTCGCTCGCTGAAATATGTTCATTTGCTGAAAATCAACAAAACCACGAAAAGTTCTTGTATTTGAAGATAAAATCTTTTTGCTTTGAAGAAGAAAGATCTAGCTGACTGAAATAAGTTCATTGGATGAAAACCAACAAAAATTGACAAGAACCACGAAAGGTTCTTGTATTTTAAGATAAAATCTGACGCTATTAAAGAAAAAACTTCTCCCTCGCTGAAATATGTTCATTTGCTGAAAATCAACAAAACCACGAAAAGTTCTTGTATTTGAAGATAAAATCTTTTTGCTTTGAAGAAGAAAGATCTAGCTGACTGAAATAAGTTAACAAGATGAAAGCTAACAAAAATTGACAAGAACCGCGAAAAGTTCTTGTATTTTAAGATAAAATCTTACGCTATTGAAGAAAAAACTTCCAGCTCGCTGAAATATGTTCATTTGCTGAAAATCAACAAAACCACGAAAAGTTCTTGTATTTGAAGATAAAATCTTTTTGCTTTCAAGAAGAAAGATCTAGCTGACTGAAATAAGTTCATTGGATGAAAACCAACAAAAATTGACAAGAACCACGAAAAGTTCTTGTATTTTAAGATAAAATCTGACGCTATTAAAGAAAAAACTTCTCCCTCGCTGAAATATGTTCATTTGCTGAAAATCAACAAAACCACGAAAAGTTCTTGTATTTGAAGATAAAATCTTTTTGCTTTGAAGAAGAAAGATCTAGCTGACTGAAATAAGTTCATTTGATGAAAATCAACAAAAATTGACAAGAACCACGAAAAGTTTTTGTATTTTAACATAAAATCTGACGCTATTAAAGAAAAAACTTCTCCCTCGCTGAAATATGTTCATTTGCTGAAAATCAACAAAACCACGAAAAGTTCTTGTATTTGAAGATAAAATCTTTTTGCTTTGAAGAAGAAAGATCTAGCTGACTGAAATAAGTTCATAAGATGAAAACTAACAAAAATTGACAAGAACCACGAAAAGTTCTTGTATTTTAAGATAAAATCTTACGCTATTGAAGAAAAAACTTCTAGCTCGCTGAAATATGTTCATTTGCTGAAAATCAACAAAACCACGAAAAGTTCTTGTATTTGAAGATAAAATCGTTTTGCTTTGAAGAAGAAAGATCTTGCTGACTGAAATAAGTTCATTTGATGAAAATCAACAAAAATTGACAAGAACCACGAAAAGTTTTTGTATTTTAAGATAAAATCTGACGCTATTAAAGAAAAAACTTCTCCCTCGCTGAAATATGTTCATTTGCTGAAAATCAACAAAACCACGAAAAGTTCTTGTATTTGAAGATAAAATCTTTTTGCTTTGAAGAAGAAAGATCTGGCTGACTGAAATAAGTTCATTGGATGAAAACCAACAAAAATTGACAAGAACCACGAAAAGTTTTTGTATTTTAAGATAAAATCTGACGCTATTAAAGAAAAATCTTCTCCCTCGCTGAAATATGTTCATTTGCTGAAAATCAACAAAACCACGAAAAGTTCTTGTATTTGAAGATAAAATCTTTTTGCTTTGAAGAAGAAAAATCTGGCTGACTGAAATAAGTTCATTGGATGAAAACCAACAAAAATTGACAAGAACCACGAAAAGTTCTTGTATTTTAAGATAAAATCTGACGCTATTAAAGAAAAAACTTCTCCCTCGCTGAAATATGTTCATTTGCTGAAAATCAACGAAACCACGAAAAGTTCTTGTATTTGAAGATAAAATCTTTTTGCTTTCAAGAAGAAAGATCTTGCTGACTGAAATAAGTTCATTGGATGAAAACCAACAAAAATTGACAAGAACCACGAAAAGTTCTTGTATTTTAAGATAAAATCTGACGCTATTAAAGAAAAAACTTCTCCCTCGCTGAAATATGTTCATTTGCAGAAAATCAACAAAACCACGAAAAGTTCTTGTATTTGAAGATAAAATCTTTTTGCTTTGAAGAAGAAAGATCTAGCTGACTGAAATAAGTTCATTGGATGAAAACCAACAAAAATTGACAAGAACCACGAAAAGTTCTTGTATTTTAAGATAAAATCTGACGCTATTAAAGAAAAAACTTCTCCCTCGCTGAAATATGTTCATTTGCTGAAAATCAACAAAACCACGAAAAGTTCTTGTATTTGAAGATAAAATCTTTTTGCTTTCAAGAAGAAAGATCTAGCTGACTGAAAGAAGTTCATAAGATGAAAATCAACAAAAATTGACAAGAACCACGAAAAGTTTTTGTATTTTAACATAAAATCTGACGCTATTAAAGAAAAAACTTCTCCCTCGCTGAAATATGTTCATTTGCTGAAAATCAACAAAACCACGAAAAGTTCTTGTATTTGAAGATAAAATCTTTTTGCTTTGAAGAAGAAAGATCTAGCTGACTGAAATAAGTTCATAAGATGAAAACTAACAAAAATTGACAAGAACCACGAAAAGTTCTTGTATTTTAAGATAAAATCTTACGCTATTGAAGAAAAAACTTCTAGCTCGCTGAAATATGTTCATTTGCTGAAAATCAACAAAACCACGAAAAGTTCTTGTATTTGAAGATAAAATCTTTTTGCTTTGAAGAAGAAAGATCCAGCTGACTGAAATAAGTTCATTGGATGAAAACCAACAAAAATTGACAAGAACCACGAAAAGTTTTTGTATTTTAAGATAAAATCTGACGCTATTAAAGAAAAAACTTCTCCCTCGCTGAAATATGTTCATTTGCTGAAAATCAACAAAACCACGAAAAGTTCTTGTATTTGAAGATAAAATCTTTTTGCTTTGAAGAAGAAAGATCTGGCTGACTGAAATAAGTTCATTGGATGAAAACCAACAAAAATTGACAAGAACCACGAAAAGTTCTTGTATTTTAAGATAAAATCTGACGCTATTAAAGAAAAAACTTCTCCCTCGCTGAAATATGTTCATTTGCTGAAAATCAACGAAACCACGAAAAGTTCTTGTATTTGAAGATAAAATCTTTTTGCTTTCAAGAAGAAAGATCTTGCTGACTGAAATAAGTTCATTGGATGAAAACCAACAAAAATTGACAAGAACCACGAAAAGTTCTTGTATTTTAAGATAAAATCTGACGCTATTAAAGAAAAAACTTCTCCCTCGCTGAAATATGTTCATTTGCAGAAAATCAACAAAACCACGAAAAGTTCTTGTATTTGAAGATAAAATCTTTTTGCTTTGAAGAAGAAAGATCTAGCTGACTGAAATAAGTTCATTGGATGAAAACCAACAAAAATTGACAAGAACCACGAAAAGTTCTTGTATTTTAAGATAAAATCTGACGCTATTAAAGAAAAAACTTCTCCCTCGCTGAAATATGTTCATTTGCTGAAAATCAACAAAACCACGAAAAGTTCTTGTATTTGAAGATATAATCTTTTTGCTTTGAAGAAGAAAGATCTAGCTGACTGAAATAAGTTAATAAGATGAAAGCTAACAAAAATTGACAAGAACCGCGAAAAGTTCTTGTATTTTAAGATAAAATCTTACGCTATTGAAGAAAAAACTTCTAGCTCGCTGAAATATGTTCATTTGCTGAAAATCAACAAAACCACGAAAAGTTCTTGTATTTGAAGATAAAATCTTTTTGCTTTGAAGAAGAAAGATCTAGCTGACTGAAATAAGTTCATTGGATGAAAACCAACAAAAATTGACAAGAACCACGAAAGGTTCTTGTATTTTAAGATAAAATCTGACGCTATTAAAGAAAAAACTTCTCCCTCGCTGAAATATGTTCATTTGCTGAAAATCAACAAAACCACGAAAAGTTCTTGTATTTGAAGATAAAATCTTTTTGCTTTGAAGAAGAAAGATCTAGCTGACTGAAATAAGTTAACAAGATGAAAGCTAACAAAAATTGACAAGAACCGCGAAAAGTTCTTGTATTTTAAGATAAAATCTTACGCTATTGAAGAAAAAACTTCTCGCTCGCTGAAATATGTTCATTTGCTGAAAATCAACAAAACCACGAAAAGTTCTTGTATTTGAAGATAAAATCTTTTTGCTTTCAAGAAGAAAGATCTAGCTGACTGAAATAAGTTCATTGGATGAAAACCAACAAAAATTGACAAGAACCACGAAAAGTTCTTGTATTTTAAGATAAAATCTGACGCTATTAAAGAAAAAACTTCTCCCTCGCTGAAATATGTTCATTTGCTGAAAATCAACAAAACCACAAAAAGTTCTTGTATTTGAAGATAAAATCTTTTTGCTTTGAAGAAGAAAGATCTAGCTGACTGAAATAAGTTCATTTGATGAAAATCAACAAAAATTGACAAGAACCACGAAAAGTTTTTGTATTTTAACATAAAATCTGACGCTATTAAAGAAAAAACTTCTCCCTCGCTGAAATATGTTCATTTGCTGAAAATCAACAAAACCACGAAAAGTTCTTGTATTTGAAGATAAAATCTTTTTGCTTTGAAGAAGAAAGATCTAGCTGACTGAAATAAGTTCATAAGATGAAAACTAACAAAAATTGACAAGAACCACGAAAAGTTCTTGTATTTTAAGATAAAATCTTACGCTATTGAAGAAAAAACTTCTAGCTCGCTGAAATATGTTCATTTGCTGAAAATCAACAAAACCACGAAAAGTTCTTGTATTTGAAGATAAAATCGTTTTGCTTTGAAGAAGAAAGATCTTGCTGACTGAAATAAGTTCATTTGATGAAAATCAACAAAAATTGACAAGAACCACGAAAAGTTTTTGTATTTTAAGATAAAATCTGACGCTATTAAAGCAAAAACTTCTCCCTCGCTGAAATATGTTCATTTGCTGAAAATCAACAAAACCACGAAAAGTTCTTGTATTTGAAGATAAAATCTTTTTGCTTTGAAGAAGAAAGATCTGGCTGACTGAAATAAGTTCATTGGATGAAAACCAACAAAAATTGACAAGAACCACGAAAAGTTTTTGTATTTTAAGATAAAATCTGACGCTATTAAAGAAAAAACTTCTCCCTCGCTGAAATATGTTCATTTGCTGAAAATCAACAAAACCACGAAAAGTTCTTGTATTTGAAGATAAAATCTTTTTGCTTTGAAGAAGAAAAATCTGGCTGACTGAAATAAGTTCATTGGATGAAAACCAACAAAAATTGACAAGAACCACGGAAAGTTCTTGTATTTTAAGATAAAATCTGACGCTATTAAAGAAAAAACTTCTCCCTCGCTGAAATATGTTCATTTGCAGAAAATCAACAAAACCACGAAAAGTTCTTGTATTTGAAGATAAAATCTTTTTGCTTTGAAGAAGAAAGATCTAGCTGACTGAAATAAGTTCATTGGATGAAAACCAACAAAAATTGACAAGAACCACGAAAAGTTCTTGTATTTTAAGATAAAATCTGACGCTATTAAAGAAAAAACTTCTCCCTCGCTGAAATATGTTCATTTGCTGAAAATCAACAAAACCACGAAAAGTTCTTGTATTTGAAGATAAAATCTTTTTGCTTTCAAGAAGAAAGATCTAGCTGACTGAAATAAGTTAATAAGATGAAAGCTAACAAAAATTGACAAGAACCACGAAAAGTTCTTGTATTTTAAGATAAAATCTTACGCTATTGAAGAAAAAACTTCTAGCTCGCTGAAATATGTTCATTTGCTGAAAATCAACAAAACCACGAAAAGTTCTTGTATTTGAAGATAAAATCTTTTTGCTTTGAAGAAGAAAGATCTAGCTGACTGAAATAAGTTCATTGGATGAAAACCAACAAAAATTGACAAGAACCACGAAAAGTTCTTGTATTTTAAGATAAAATCTGACGCTATTAAAGAAAAAACTTCTCCCTCGCTGAAATATGTTCATTTGCTGAAAATCAACAAAACTACGAAAAGTTCTTGTATTTGAAGATAAAATCTTTTTGCTTTGAAGAAGAAAGATCTAGCTGACTGAAATAAGTTCATTTGATGAAAATCAACAAAAATTGACAAGAACCACGAAAAGTTTTTGTATTTTAACATAAAATCTGACGCTATTAAAGAAAAAACTTCTCCCTCGCTGAAATATGTTCATTTGCTGAAAATCAACAAAACCACGAAAAGTTCTTGTATTTGAAGATAAAATCTTTTTGCTTTGAAGAAGAAAGATCTGGCTGACTGAAATAAGTTCATTGGATGAAAACCAACAAAAATTGACAAGAACCACGAAAAGTTCTTGTATTTTAAGATAAAATCTGACGCTATTAAAGAAAAAACTTCTCCCTCGCTGAAATATGTTCATTTGCTGAAAATCAACAAAACCACGAAAAGTTCTTGTATTTGAAGATAAAATCTTTTTGCTTTCAAGAAGAAAGATCTAGCTGACTGAAATAAGTTCATAAGATGAAAATCAACAAAAATTGACAAGAACCACGAAAAGTTTTTGTATTTTAACATAAAATCTGACGCTATTAAAGAAAAAACTTCTCCCTCGCTGAAATATGTTCATTTGCTGAAAATCAACAAAACCACGAAAAGTTCTTGTATTTGAAGATAAAATCTTTTTGCTTTGAAGAAGAAAGATCTAGCTGACTGAAATAAGTTCATAAGATGAAAACTAACAAAAATTGACAAGAACCACGAAAAGTTCTTGTATTTTAAGATAAAATCTTACGCTATTGAAGAAAAAACTTCTAGCTCGCTGAAATATGTTCATTTGCTGAAAATCAACAAAACCACGAAAAGTTCTTGTATTTGAAGATAAAATCTTTTTGCTTTGAAGAAGAAAGATCCAGCTGACTGAAATAAGTTCATTGGATGAAAACCAACAAAAATTGACAAGAACCACGAAAAGTTTTTGTATTTTATGATAAAATCTGACGCTATTAAAGAAAAAACTTCTCCCTCGCTGAAATATGTTCATTTGCTGAAAATCAACAAAACCACGAAAAGTTCTTGTATTTGAAGATAAAATCTTTTTGCTTTGAAGAAGAAAGATCTGGCTGACTGAAATAAGTTCATTGGATGAAAACCAACAAAAATTGACAAGAACCACGAAAAGTTCTTGTATTTTAAGATAAAATCTGACGCTATTAAAGAAAAAACTTCTCCCTCGCTGAAATATGTTCATTTGCTGAAAATCAACGAAACCACGAAAAGTTCTTGTATTTGAAGATAAAATCTTTTTGCTTTCAAGAAGAAAGATCTTGCTGACTGAAATAAGTTCATTGGATGAAAACCAACAAAAATTGACAAGAACCACGAAAAGTTCTTGTATTTTAAGATAAAATCTGACGCTATTAAAGAAAAAACTTCTCCCTCGCTGAAATATGTTCATTTGCAGAAAATCAACAAAACCACGAAAAGTTCTTGTATTTGAAGATAAAATCTTTTTGCTTTGAAGAAGAAAGATCTAGCTGACTGAAATAAGTTCATTGGATGAAAACCAACAAAAATTGACAAGAACCACGAAAAGTTCTTGTATTTTAAGATAAAATCTGACGCTATTAAAGAAAAAACTTCTCCCTCGCTGAAATATGTTCATTTGCTGAAAATCAACAAAACCACGAAAAGTTCTTGTATTTGAAGATATAATCTTTTTGCTTTGAAGAAGAAAGATCTAGCTGACTGAAATAAGTTAATAAGATGAAAGCTAATAAAAATTGACAAGAACCACGAAAAGTTCTTGTATTTTAAGATAAAATCTTACGCTATTGAAGAAAAAACTTCTAGCTCGCTGAAATATGTTCATTTGCTGAAAATCAACAAAACCACGAAAAGTTCTTGTATTTGAAGATAAAATCTTTTTGCTTTGAAGAAGAAAGATCTAGCTGACTGAAATAAGTTCATTGGATGAAAACCAACAAAAATTGACAAGAACCACGAAAAGTTCTTGTATTTTAAGATAAAATCTGACGCTATTAAAGAAAAAACTTCTCCCTCGCTGAAATATCTTCATTTGCTGAAAATCAACAAAACCACGAAAAGTTCTTGTATTTGAAGATAAAATCTTTTTGCTTTGAAGAAGAAAGATCTAGCTGATTGAAATAAGTTCATTTGATGAAAATCAACAAAAATTGACAAGAACCACGAAAAGTTTTTGTATTTTAACATAAAATCTGACGCTATTAAAGAAAAAACTTCTCCCTCGCTGAAATATGTTCATTTGCTGAAAATCAACAAAACCACGAAAAGTTCTTGTATTTGAAGATAAAATCTTTTTGCTTTGAAGAAGAAAGATCTGGCTGACTGAAATAAGTTCATTGGATGAAAACCAACAAAAATTGACAAGAACCACGAAAAGTTCTTGTATTTTAAGATAAAATCTGACGCTATTAAAGAAAAAACTTCTCCCTCGCTGAAATATGTTCATTTGCTGAAAATCAACAAAACCACGAAAAGTTCTTGTATTTGAAGATAAAATCTTTTTGCTTTCAAGAAGAAAGATCTAGCTGACTGAAATAAGTTCATAAGATGAAAATCAACAAAAATTGACAAGAACCACGAAAAGTTTTTGTATTTTAACATAAAATCTGACGCTATTAAAGAAAAAACTTCTCCCTCGCTGAAATATGTTCATTTGCTGAAAATCAACAAAACCACGAAAAGTTCTTGTATTTGAAGATAAAATCTTTTTGCTTTGAAGAAGAAAGATCCAGCTGACTGAAATAAGTTCATAAGATGAAAACTAACAAAAATTGACAAGAACCACGAAAAGTTCTTGTATTTTAAGATAAAATCTTACGCTATTGAAGAAAAAACTTCTAGCTCGCTGAAATATGTTCATTTGCTGAAAATCAACAAAACCACGAAAAGTTCTTGTATTTGAAGATAAAATCGTTTTGCTTTGAAGAAGAAAGATCTTGCTGACTGAAATAAGTTCATTTGATGAAAATCAACAAAAATTGACAAGAACCACGAAAAGTTTTTGTATTTTAAGATAAAATCTGACGCTATTAAAGAAAAAACTTCTCCCTCGCTGCAATATGTTCATTTGCTGAAAATCAACGAAACCACGAAAAGTTCTTGTATTTGAAGATAAAATCTTTTTGCTTTCAAGAAGAAAGATCTTGCTGACCGAAATAAGTTCATTGGATGAAAACCAACAAAAATTGACAAGAACCACGAAAAATTGTTGTATTTTAAGATAAAATCTGACGCTATTAAAGAAAAAACTTCTCGCTCGCTGAAATATGTTCATTTGCTGAAAATCAACAAAACCACGAAAAGTTCTTGTATTTGAAGATAAAATCTTTTTGCTTTGAAGAAGAAAGATCTAGCTGACTGAAATAAGTTCATTGGATGAAAACCAACAAAAATTGACAAGAACCACGAAAGGTTCTTGTATTTTAAGATAAAATCTGACGCTATTAAAGAAAAAACTTCTCCCTCGCTGAAATATGTTCATTTGCTGAAAATCAACAAAACCACGAAAAGTTCTTGTATTTGAAGATATAATCTTTTTGCTTTGAAGAAGAAAGATCTAGCTGACTGAAATAAGTTAATAAGATGAAAGCTAACAAAAATTGACAAGAACCGCGAAAAGTTCTTGTATTTTAAGATAAAATCTTACGCTATTGAAGAAAAAACTTCTAGCTCGCTGAAATATGTTCATTTGCTGAAAATCAACAAAACCACGAAAAGTTCTTGTATTTGAAGATAAAATCTTTTTGCTTTGAAGAAGAAAGATCTAGCTGACTGAAATAAGTTCATTGGATGAAAACCAACAAAAATTGACAAGAACCACGAAAGGTTCTTGTATTTTAAGATAAAATCTGACGCTATTAAAGAAAAAACTTCTCCCTCGCTGAAATATGTTCATTTGCTGAAAATCAACAAAACCACGAAAAGTTCTTGTATTTGAAGATAAAATCTTTTTGCTTTGAAGAAGAAAGATCTAGCTGACTGAAATAAGTTAACAAGATGAAAGCTAACAAAAATTGACAAGAACCGCGAAAAGTTCTTGTATTTTAAGATAAAATCTTACGCTATTGAAGAAAAAACTTCTCGCTCGCTGAAATATGTTCATTTGCTGAAAATCAACAAAACCACGAAAAGTTCTTGTATTTGAAGATAAAATCTTTTTGCTTTCAAGAAGAAAGATCTAGCTGACTGAAATAAGTTCATTGGATGAAAACCAACAAAAATTGACAAGAACCACGAAAAGTTCTTGTATTTTAAGATAAAATCTGACGCTATTAAAGAAAAAACTTCTCCCTCGCTGAAATATGTTCATTTGCTGAAAATCAACAAAACCACAAAAAGTTCTTGTATTTGAAGATAAAATCTTTTTGCTTTGAAGAAGAAAGATCTAGCTGACTGAAATAAGTTCATTTGATGAAAATCAACAAAAATTGACAAGAACCACGAAAAGTTTTTGTATTTTAACATAAAATCTGACGCTATTAAAGAAAAAACTTCTCCCTCGCTGAAATATGTTCATTTGCTGAAAATCAACAAAACCACGAAAAGTTCTTGTATTTGAAGATAAAATCTTTTTGCTTTGAAGAAGAAAGATCTAGCTGACTGAAATAAGTTCATAAGATGAAAACTAACAAAAATTGACAAGAACCACGAAAAGTTCTTGTATTTTAAGATAAAATCTTACGCTATTGAAGAAAAAACTTCTAGCTCGCTGAAATATGTTCATTTGCTGAAAATCAACAAAACCACGAAAAGTTCTTGTATTTGAAGATAAAATCGTTTTGCTTTGAAGAAGAAAGATCTTGCTGACTGAAATAAGTTCATTTGATGAAAATCAACAAAAATTGACAAGAACCACGAAAAGTTTTTGTATTTTAAGATAAAATCTGACGCTATTAAAGCAAAAACTTCTCCCTCGCTGAAATATGTTCATTTGCTGAAAATCAACAAAACCACGAAAAGTTCTTGTATTTGAAGATAAAATCTTTTTGCTTTGAAGAAGAAAGATCTGGCTGACTGAAATAAGTTCATTGGATGAAAACCAACAAAAATTGACAAGAACCACGAAAAGTTTTTGTATTTTAAGATAAAATCTGACGCTATTAAAGAAAAAACTTCTCCCTCGCTGAAATATGTTCATTTGCTGAAAATCAACAAAACCACGAAAAGTTCTTGTATTTGAAGATAAAATCTTTTTGCTTTGAAGAAGAAAAATCTGGCTGACTGAAATAAGTTCATTGGATGAAAACCAACAAAAATTGACAAGAACCACGGAAAGTTCTTGTATTTTAAGATAAAATCTGACGCTATTAAAGAAAAAACTTCTCCCTCGCTGAAATATGTTCATTTGCAGAAAATCAACAAAACCACGAAAAGTTCTTGTATTTGAAGATAAAATCTTTTTGCTTTGAAGAAGAAAGATCTAGCTGACTGAAATAAGTTCATTGGATGAAAACCAACAAAAATTGACAAGAACCACGAAAAGTTCTTGTATTTTAAGATAAAATCTGACGCTATTAAAGAAAAAACTTCTCCCTCGCTGAAATATGTTCATTTGCTGAAAATCAACAAAACCACGAAAAGTTCTTGTATTTGAAGATAAAATCTTTTTGCTTTCAAGAAGAAAGATCTAGCTGACTGAAATAAGTTAATAAGATGAAAGCTAACAAAAATTGACAAGAACCACGAAAAGTTCTTGTATTTTAAGATAAAATCTTACGCTATTGAAGAAAAAACTTCTAGCTCGCTGAAATATGTTCATTTGCTGAAAATCAACAAAACCACGAAAAGTTCTTGTATTTGAAGATAAAATCTTTTTGCTTTGAAGAAGAAAGATCTAGCTGACTGAAATAAGTTCATTGGATGAAAACCAACAAAAATTGACAAGAACCACGAAAAGTTCT
This sequence comes from Heptranchias perlo, assembly GCF_035084215.1. Classification (NCBI taxonomy): domain Eukaryota; kingdom Metazoa; phylum Chordata; class Chondrichthyes; order Hexanchiformes; family Hexanchidae; genus Heptranchias; species Heptranchias perlo. The sequence continues at coordinate 2,018,951 of NW_027139793.1, read as the reverse complement.
TGTATTTTAAGATAAAATCTGACGCTATTAAAGAAAAAACTTCTCCCTCGCTGAAATATGTTCATTTGCTGAAAATCAACAAAACTACGAAAAGTTCTTGTATTTGAAGATAAAATCTTTTTGCTTTGAAGAAGAAAGATCTAGCTGACTGAAATAAGTTCATTTGATGAAAATCAACAAAAATTGACAAGAACCACGAAAAGTTTTTGTATTTTAACATAAAATCTGACGCTATTAAAGAAAAAACTTCTCCCTCGCTGAAATATGTTCATTTGCTGAAAATCAACAAAACCACGAAAAGTTCTTGTATTTGAAGATAAAATCTTTTTGCTTTGAAGAAGAAAGATCTGGCTGACTGAAATAAGTTCATTGGATGAAAACCAACAAAAATTGACAAGAACCACGAAAAGTTCTTGTATTTTAAGATAAAATCTGACGCTATTAAAGAAAAAACTTCTCCCTCGCTGAAATATGTTCATTTGCTGAAAATCAACAAAACCACGAAAAGTTCTTGTATTTGAAGATAAAATCTTTTTGCTTTCAAGAAGAAAGATCTAGCTGACTGAAATAAGTTCATAAGATGAAAATCAACAAAAATTGACAAGAACCACGAAAAGTTTTTGTATTTTAACATAAAATCTGACGCTATTAAAGAAAAAACTTCTCCCTCGCTGAAATATGTTCATTTGCTGAAAATCAACAAAACCACGAAAAGTTCTTGTATTTGAAGATAAAATCTTTTTGCTTTGAAGAAGAAAGATCTAGCTGACTGAAATAAGTTCATAAGATGAAAACTAACAAAAATTGACAAGAACCACGAAAAGTTCTTGTATTTTAAGATAAAATCTTACGCTATTGAAGAAAAAACTTCTAGCTCGCTGAAATATGTTCATTTGCTGAAAATCAACAAAACCACGAAAAGTTCTTGTATTTGAAGATAAAATCTTTTTGCTTTGAAGAAGAAAGATCCAGCTGACTGAAATAAGTTCATTGGATGAAAACCAACAAAAATTGACAAGAACCACGAAAAGTTTTTGTATTTTATGATAAAATCTGACGCTATTAAAGAAAAAACTTCTCCCTCGCTGAAATATGTTCATTTGCTGAAAATCAACAAAACCACGAAAAGTTCTTGTATTTGAAGATAAAATCTTTTTGCTTTGAAGAAGAAAGATCTGGCTGACTGAAATAAGTTCATTGGATGAAAACCAACAAAAATTGACAAGAACCACGAAAAGTTCTTGTATTTTAAGATAAAATCTGACGCTATTAAAGAAAAAACTTCTCCCTCGCTGAAATATGTTCATTTGCTGAAAATCAACGAAACCACGAAAAGTTCTTGTATTTGAAGATAAAATCTTTTTGCTTTCAAGAAGAAAGATCTTGCTGACTGAAATAAGTTCATTGGATGAAAACCAACAAAAATTGACAAGAACCACGAAAAGTTCTTGTATTTTAAGATAAAATCTGACGCTATTAAAGAAAAAACTTCTCCCTCGCTGAAATATGTTCATTTGCAGAAAATCAACAAAACCACGAAAAGTTCTTGTATTTGAAGATAAAATCTTTTTGCTTTGAAGAAGAAAGATCTAGCTGACTGAAATAAGTTCATTGGATGAAAACCAACAAAAATTGACAAGAACCACGAAAAGTTCTTGTATTTTAAGATAAAATCTGACGCTATTAAAGAAAAAACTTCTCCCTCGCTGAAATATGTTCATTTGCTGAAAATCAACAAAACCACGAAAAGTTCTTGTATTTGAAGATATAATCTTTTTGCTTTGAAGAAGAAAGATCTAGCTGACTGAAATAAGTTAATAAGATGAAAGCTAACAAAAATTGACAAGAACCACGAAAAGTTCTTGTATTTTAAGATAAAATCTTACGCTATTGAAGAAAAAACTTCTAGCTCGCTGAAATATGTTCATTTGCTGAAAATCAACAAAACCACGAAAAGTTCTTGTATTTGAAGATAAAATCTTTTTGCTTTGAAGAAGAAAGATCTAGCTGACTGAAATAAGTTCATTGGATGAAAACCAACAAAAATTGACAAGAACCACGAAAAGTTCTTGTATTTTAAGATAAAATCTGACGCTATTAAAGAAAAAACTTCTCCCTCGCTGAAATATCTTCATTTGCTGAAAATCAACAAAACCACGAAAAGTTCTTGTATTTGAAGATAAAATCTTTTTGCTTTGAAGAAGAAAGATCTAGCTGATTGAAATAAGTTCATTTGATGAAAATCAACAAAAATTGACAAGAACCACGAAAAGTTTTTGTATTTTAACATAAAATCTGACGCTATTAAAGAAAAAACTTCTCCCTCGCTGAAATATGTTCATTTGCTGAAAATCAACAAAACCACGAAAAGTTCTTGTATTTGAAGATAAAATCTTTTTGCTTTGAAGAAGAAAGATCTGGCTGACTGAAATAAGTTCATTGGATGAAAACCAACAAAAATTGACAAGAACCACGAAAAGTTCTTGTATTTTAAGATAAAATCTGACGCTATTAAAGAAAAAACTTCTCCCTCGCTGAAATATGTTCATTTGCTGAAAATCAACAAAACCACGAAAAGTTCTTGTATTTGAAGATAAAATCTTTTTGCTTTCAAGAAGAAAGATCTAGCTGACTGAAATAAGTTCATAAGATGAAAATCAACAAAAATTGACAAGAACCACGAAAAGTTTTTGTATTTTAACATAAAATCTGACGCTATTAAAGAAAAAACTTCTCCCTCGCTGAAATATGTTCATTTGCTGAAAATCAACAAAACCACGAAAAGTTCTTGTATTTGAAGATAAAATCTTTTTGCTTTGAAGAAGAAAGATCTAGCTGACTGAAATAAGTTCATAAGATGAAAACTAACAAAAATTGACAAGAACCACGAAAAGTTCTTGTATTTTAAGATAAAATCTTACGCTATTGAAGAAAAAACTTCTAGCTCGCTGAAATATGTTCATTTGCTGAAAATCAACAAAACCACGAAAAGTTCTTGTATTTGAAGATAAAATCGTTTTGCTTTGAAGAAGAAAGATCTTGCTGACTGAAATAAGTTCATTTGATGAAAATCAACAAAAATTGACAAGAACCACGAAAAGTTTTTGTATTTTAAGATAAAATCTGACGCTATTAAAGAAAAAACTTCTCCCTCGCTGCAATATGTTCATTTGCTGAAAATCAACGAAACCACGAAAAGTTCTTGTATTTGAAGATAAAATCTTTTTGCTTTCAAGAAGAAAGATCTTGCTGACCGAAATAAGTTCATTGGATGAAAACCAACAAAAATTGACAAGAACCACGAAAAATTGTTGTATTTTAAGATAAAATCTGACGCTATTAAAGAAAAAACTTCTCGCTCGCTGAAATATGTTCATTTGCTGAAAATCAACAAAACCACGAAAAGTTCTTGTATTTGAAGATAAAATCTTTTTGCTTTGAAGAAGAAAGATCTAGCTGACTGAAATAAGTTCATTGGATGAAAATCAACAAAAATTGACAAGAACCACGAAAGGTTCTTGTATTTTAAGATAAAATCTGACGCTATTAAAGAAAAAACTTCTCCCTCGCTGAAATATGTTCATTTGCTGAAAATCAACAAAACCACGAAAAGTTCTTGTATTTGAAGATAAAATCTTTTTGCTTTGAAGAAGAAAGATCTAGCTGACTGAAATAAGTTAACAAGATGAAAGCTAACAAAAATTGACAAGAACCACGAAAAGTTCTTGTATTTTAAGATAAAATCTTACGCTATCGAAGAAAAAACTTCTCCCTCGCTGAAATATGTTCATTTGCTGAAAATCAACAAAACCACGAAAAGTTCTTGTATTTGAAGATAAAATCTTTTTGCTTTGAAGAAGAAAGATCTAGCTGACTGAAATAAGTTAATAAGATGAAAGCTAACAAAAATTGACAAGAACCACGAAAAGTTCTTGTATTTTAAGATAAAATCTTACGCTATTGAAGAAAAAACTTCTAGCTCGCTGAAATATGTTCATTTGCTGAAAATCAACAAAACCACGAAAAGTTCTTGTATTTGAAGATAAAATCTTTTTGCTTTGAAGAAGAAAGATCTAGCTGACTGAAATAAGTTCATTGGATGAAAACCAACAAAAATTGACAAGAACCACGAAAAGTTCTTGTATTTTAAGATAAAATCTGACGCTATTAAAGAAAAAACTTCTCCCTCGCTGAAATATGTTCATTTGCTGAAAATCAACAAAACCACGAAAAGTTCTTGTATTTGAAGATAAAATCTTTTTGCTTTGAAGAAGAAAGATCTAGCTGACTGAAATAAGTTCATTTGATGAAAATCAACAAAAATTGACAAGAACCACGAAAAGTTTTTGTATTTTAACATTAAATCTGACGCTATTAAAGAAAAAACTTCTCCCTCGCTGAAATATGTTCATTTGCTGAAAATCAACAAAACCACGAAAAGTTCTTGTATTTGAAGATAAAATCTTTTTGCTTTGAAGAAGAAAGATCTGGCTGACTGAAATAAGTTCATTGGATGAAAACCAACAAAAATTGACAAGAACCACGAAAAGTTCTTGTATTTTAAGATAAAATCTTACGCTATTGAAGAAAAAACTTCTAGCTCGCTGAAATATGTTCATTTGCTGAAAATCAACAAAACCACGAAAAGTTCTTGTATTTGAAGATAAAATCGTTTTGCTTTGAAGAAGAAAGATCTTGCTGACTGAAATAAGTTCATTGGATGAAAATCAACAAAAATTGACAAGAACCACGAAAAGTTTTTGTATTTTAAGATAAAATCTGACGCTATTAAAGAAAAAACTTCTCCCTCGCTGAAATATGTTAATTTGCTGAAAATCAACGAAACCACGAAAAGTTCTTGTATTTGAAGATAAAATCTTTTTGCTTTCAAGAAGAAAGATCTTGCTGACCGAAATAAGTTCATTTGATGAAAACCAACAAAAATTGACAAGAACCACGAAAAATTGTTGTATTTTAAGATAAAATCTGACGCTATTAAAGAAAAAACTTCTCGCTCGCTGAAATATGTTCATTTGCTGAAAATCAACAAAACCACGAAAAGTTCTTGTATTTGAAGATAAAATCTTTTTGCTTTGAAGAAGAAAGATCTAGCTGACTGAAATAAGTTCATTGGATGAAAACCAACAAAAATTGACAAGAACCACGAAAGGTTCTTGTATTTTAAGATAAAATCTGACGCTATTAAAGAAAAAACTTCTCCCTCGCTGAAATATGTTCATTTGCTGAAAATCAACAAAACCACGAAAAGTTCTTGTATTTGAAGATAAAATCTTTTTGCTTTGAAGAAGAAAGATCTAGCTGACTGAAATAAGTTAACAAGATGAAAGCTAACAAAAATTGACAAGAACCACGAAAAGTTCTTGTATTTTAAGATAAAATCTTACGCTATCGAAGAAAAAACTTCTCCCTCGCTGAAATATGTTCATTTGCTGAAAATCAACAAAACCACGAAAAGTTCTTGTATTTGAAGATAAAATCTTTTTGCTTTGAAGAAGAAAGATCTAGCTGACTGAAATAAGTTAATAAGATGAAAGCTAACAAAAATTGACAAGAACCACGAAAAGTTCTTGTATTTTAAGATAAAATCTTACGCTATTGAAGAAAAAACTTCTAGCTCGCTGAAATATGTTCATTTGCTGAAAATCAACAAAACCACGAAAAGTTCTTGTATTTGAAGATAAAATCTTTTTGCTTTGAAGAAGAAAGATCTAGCTGACTGAAATAAGTTCATTGGATGAAAACCAACAAAAATTGACAAGAACCACGAAAAATTCTTGTATTTTAAGATAAAATCTGACGCTATTAAAGAAAAAACTTCTCCCTCGCTGAAATATGTTCATTTGCTGAAAATCAACAAAACCACGAAAAGTTCTTGTATTTGAAGATAAAATCTTTTTGCTTTGAAGAAGAAAGATCTAGCTGACTGAAATAAGTTCATTTGATGAAAATCAACAAAAATTGACAAGCACCACGAAAAGTTTTTGTATTTTAACATTAAATCTGACGCTATTAAAGAAAAAACTTCTCCCTCGCTGAAATATGTTCATTTGCTGAAAATCAACAAAACCACGAAAAGTTCTTGTATTTGAAGATAAAATCTTTTTGCTTTGAAGAAGAAAGATCTGGCTGACTGAAATAAGTTCATTGGATGAAAACCAACAAAAATTGACAAGAACCACGAAAAGTTCTTGTATTTTAAGATAAAATCTGACGCTATTAAAGAAAAAACTTCTCCCTCGCTGAAATATGTTCATTTGCTGAAAATCAACAAAACCACGAAAAGTTCTTGTATTTGAAGATAAAATCTTTTTGCTTTCAAGAAGAAAGATCTAGCTGACTGAAATAAGTTCATAAGATGAAAATCAACAAAAATTGACAAGAACCACGAAAAGTTTTTGTATTTTAACATAAAATCTGACGCTATTAAAGAAAAAACTTCTCCCTCGCTGAAATATGTTCATTTGCTGAAAATCAACAAAACCACGAAAAGTTCTTGTATTTGAAGATAAAATCTTTTTGCTTTGAAGAAGAAAGATCTCGCTGACTGAAATAAGTTCATAAGATGAAAACTAACAAAAATTGACAAGAACCACGAAAAGTTCTTGTATTTTAAGATAAAATCTTACGCTATTGAAGAAAAAACTTCTAGCTCGCTGAAATATGTTCATTTGCTGAAAATCAACAAAACCACGAAAAGTTCTTGTATTTGAAGATAAAATCGTTTTGCTTTGAAGAAGAAAGATCTTGCTGACTGAAATAAGTTCATTTGATGAAAATCAACAAAAATTGACAAGAACCACGAAAAGTTTTTGTATTTTAAGATAAAATCTGACGCTATTAAAGAAAAAACTTCTCCCTCGCTGAAATATGTTCATTTGCTGAAAATCAACGAAACCACGAAAAGTTCTTGTATTTGAAGATAAAATCTTTTTGCTTTGAAGAAGAAAGATCTTGCTGACCGAAATAAGTTCATTGGATGAAAACCAAGAAAAATTGACAAGAACCACGAAAAATTGTTGTATTTTAAGATAAAATCTGACGCTATTAAAGAAAAAACTTCTCGCTCGCTGAAATATGTTCATTTGCTGAAAATCAACAAAACCACGAAAAGTTCTTGTATTTGAAGATAAAATCTTTTTGCTTTGAAGAAGAAAGATCTAGCTGACTGAAATAAGTTCATTGGATGAAAACCAACAAAAATTGACAAGAACCACGAAAAGTTCTTGTATTTTAAGATAAAATCTTACGCTATCGAAGAAAAAACTTCTCCCTCGCTGAAATATGTTCATTTGCTGAAAATCAACAAAACCACGAAAAGTTCTTGTATTTGAAGATAAAATCTTTTTGCTTTGAAGAAGAAAGATCTAGCTGACTGAAATAAGTTCATTGGATGAAAACCAACAAAAATTGACAAGAACCACGAAAAGTTCTTGTATTTTAAGATAAAATCTTACGCTATCGAAGAAAAAACTTCTCCCTCGCTGAAATATGTTCATTTGCTGAAAATCAACAAAACCACGAAAAGTTCTTGTATTTGAAGATAAAATCTTTTTGCTTTGAAGAAGAAAGATCTAGCTGACTGAAATAAGTTAATAAGATGAAAGCTAACAAAAATTGACAAGAACCACGAAAAGTTCTTGTATTTTAAGATAAAATCTTACGCTATTGAAGAAAAAACTTCTAGCTCGCTGAAATATGTTCATTTGCTGAAAATCAACAAAACCACGAAAAGTTCTTGTATTTGAAGATAAAATCTTTTTGCTTTGAAGAAGAAAGATCTCGCTGACTGAAATAAGTTCATTGGATGAAAACCAACAAAAATTGACAAGAACCACGAAAAGTTCTTGTATTTTAAGATAAAATCTGACGCTATTAAAGAAAAAACTTCTCCCTCGCTGAAATATGTTCATTTGCTGAAAATCAACAAAACCACGAAAAGTTCTTGTATTTGAAGATAAAATCTTTTTGCTTTGAAGAAGAAAGATCTAGCTGACTGAAATAAGTTCATTTGATGAAAATCAACAAAAATTGACAAGAACCACGAAAAGTTTTTGTATTTTAACATTAAATCTGACGCTATTAAAGAAAAAACTTCTCCCTCGCTGAAATATGTTCATTTGCTGAAAATCAACAAAACCACGAAAAGTTCTTGTATTTGAAGATAAAATCTTTTTGCTTTGAAGAAGAAAGATCTGGCTGACTGAAATAAGTTCATTGGATGAAAACCAACAAAAATTGACAAGAACCACGAAAAGTTCTTGTATTTTAAGATAAAATCTGACGTTATTAAAGAAAAAACTTCTCCCTCGCTGAAATATGTTCATTTGCTGAAAATCAACAAAACCACGAAAAGTTCTTGTATTTGAAGATAAAATCTTTTTGCTTTCAAGAAGAAAGATCTAGCTGACTGAAATAAGTTCATAAGATGAAAATCAACAAAAATTGACAAGAACCACGAAAAATTCTTGTATTTTAAGATAAAATCTGACGCTATTAAAGAAAAAACTTCTCGCTCGCTGAAATATGTTCATTTGCTGAAAATCAACAAAACCACGAAAAGTTCTTGTATTTGAAGATAAAATCTTTTTGCTTTGAAGAAGAAAGATCGAGCTGACTGAAATAAGTTCATTGGATGAAAACCAACAAAAATTGACAAGAACCACGAAAAGTTCTTGTATTTTAAGATAAAATCTGACGCTATTAAAGAAAAAACTTCTCCCTCGCTGAAATATGTTCATTTGCTGAAAATCAACAAAACCACGAAAAGTTCTTGTATTTTAAGATAAAATCTTACGCTATTGAAGAAAAAACTTCTAGCTCGCTGAAATATGTTCATTTGCTGAAAATCAACAAAACCACGAAAAGTTCTTGTATTTGAAGATAAAATCTTTTTGCTTTGAAGAAGAAAGATCGAGCTGACTGAAATAAGTTCATTTGATGAAAATCAACAAAAATTGACAAGAACCACGAAAAGTTTTTGTATTTTAAGATAAAATCTGACGCTATTAAAGAAAAAACTTCTCCCTCGCTGAAATATGTTCATTTGCTGAAAATCAACAAAACCACGAAAAGTTCTTGTATTTAAAGATAAAATCTTTTTGCTTTGAAGAAGAAAGATCTGGCTGACTGAAATAAGTTCATTGGATGAAAACCAACAAAAATTGACAAGAACCACGAAAAGTTCTTGTATTTTAAGATAAAATCTGACGCTATTAAAGAAAAAACTTCTCCCTCGCTGAAATATGTTAATTTGCTGAAAATCAACAAAACCACGAAAAGTTCTTGTATTTGAAGATAAAATCTTTTTGCTTTGAAGAAGAAAGATCGAGCTGACTGAAATAAGTTCATAAGATGAAAACCAACAAAAATTGACAAGAACCACGAAAAGTTTTTGTATTTTAAGGTAAAATCTGACGCTATTAAAGAAAAAACTTCTCCCTCGCTGAAATATGTTCATTTGCTGAAAATCAACAAAACCACGAAAAGTTCTTGTATTTGAAGATAAAATCTATTTGCTTTGAAGAAGAAAGATCTGGCTGACTGAAATAAGTTCATTGGATGAAAACCAACAAAAATTGACAAGAACCACGAAAAGTTCTTTTATTTTAAGATAAAATCTGACGCTATTAAAGAAAAAACTTCTAGCTCGCTGAAATATGTTCATTTGCTGAAAATCAACGAAACCACGAAAAGTTCTTGTATTTGAAGATAAAATCTTTTTGCTTTCAAGAAGAAAGATCTTGCTGACTGAAATAAGTTCATTGGATGAAAACCAACAAAAATTGACAAGAACCACGAAAAGTTCTTGTATTTTAAGATAAAATCTGACGCTATTAAAGAAAAAACTTCTCGCTCGCTGAAATATGTTCATTTGCTGAAAATCAACAAAACCACGAAAAGTTCTTGTATTTGAAGATAAAATCTTTTTGCTTTGAAGAAGAAAGACCTAGCTGACTGAAATAAGTTCATTGGATGAAAACCAACAAAAATTGACAAGAACCACGAAAAGTTCTTTTATTTTAAGATAAAATCTGACGCTATTAAAGAAAAAACTTCGAACTCGCTGAAATATGTTCATTTGCTGAAAATCAACGAAACCACGAAAAGTTCTTGTATTTGAAGATAAAATCTTTTTGCTTTCAAGAAGAAAGATCTTGCTGACTGAAATAAGTTCATTGGATGAAAACCAACAAAAATTGACAAGAACCACGAAAAGTTCTTGTATTTTAAGATAAAATCTGACGCTATTAAAGAAAAAACTTCTCCCTCGCTGAAATATGTTCATTTGCTGAAAATCAACAAAACCACGAAAAGTTCTTGTATTTGAAGATAAAATCTTTTTGCTTTGAAGACGAAAGATCCAGCTGACTGAAATAAGTTCATAAGATGAAAACCAACAAAAACTGACAAGAACCACGAAAAATTGTTGTATTTTAAGATAAAATCTGACGCTATTAACGAAAAAGCTTCTCGCTCGCTGAAATATGTTCATTTGCTGAAAATCAACAAAAGCACGAAAAGTTCTTGTATTTGAAGATAAAATCTTTTTGCTTTGAAGAAGAAAGACCTAGCTGACTGAAATAAGTTCATTGGATGAAAACCAACAAAAATTGACAAGAACCACGAAAAGTTCTTGTATTTTAAGATAAAATCTGACGATATTATAGAAAAAACTTCTCCCTCGCTGAAATATGTTCATTTGCTGAAAATCAACAAAACCACGAAAAGTTCTTGTATTTGAAGATAAAAATTTTTTGCTTTGAAGAAGAAAGATCGAGCTGACTGAAATAAGTTCATAAGATGAAAACCAACAAAAATTGACAAGAACCACGAAAAGTTTTTGTATTTTAAGGTAAAATCTGACGCTATTAAAGAAAAAACTTCTCCCTCGCTGAAATATGTTAATTTGCTGAAAATCAACAAAACCACGAAAAGTTCTTGTATTTGAAGATAAAATCTATTTGCTTTGAAGAAGAAAGATCTGGCTGACTGAAATAAGTTCATTGGATGAAAACCAACAAAAATTGACAAGAACCACGAAAAGTTCTTTTATTTTAAGATAAAATCTGACGCTATTAAAGAAAAAACTTCTAGCTCGCTGAAATATGTTCATTTGCTGAAAATCAACGAAACCACGAAAAGTTCTTGTATTTGAAGATAAAATCTTTTTGCTTTCAAGAAGAAAGATCTGGCTGACTGAAATAAGTTCATTGGATGAAAACCAACAAAAATTGACAAGAACCACGAAAAGTTCTTGTATTTTAAGATAAAATCTGACGCTATTAAAGAAAAAAATTCTCCCTCGCTGAAATATGTTCATTTGCTGAAAATCAACAAAACCACGAAAAGTTCTTGTATTTGAAGATAAAATCTTTTTGCTTTGAAGACGAAAGATCTAGCTGACTGAAATAAGTTCATAAGATGAAAACCAACAAAAATTGACAAGAACCACGAAAAATTGTTGTATTTTAAGATAAAATCTGACGCTATTAAAGAAAAAACTTCTCGCTCGCTGAAATATGTTCATTTGCTGAAAATCAACAAAACCACGAAAAGTTCTTGTATTTGAAGATAAAATCTTTTTGCTTTGAAGAAGAAAGATCTAGCTGACTGAAATAAGTTCATTTGATGAAAATCAACAAAAATTGACAAGAACCACGAAAAGTTTTTGTATTTTAAGATAAATTCTGACGCTATTAAAGAAAAAACTTCTCGCTCGCTGAAATATGTTCATTTGCTGAAAATCAACAAAACCACGAAAAGTTCTTGTATTTGAAGATAAAATCTTTTTGCTTTGAAGAAGAAAGATCTGGCTGACTGAAATAAGTTCATTGGATGAAAACCAACAAAAATTGACAAGAACCACGAAAAGTTCTTGTATTTTAAGATAAAATCTGACGCGATTAAAGAAAAAACTTCTCCCTCGCTGAAATATGTTCATTTGCTGAAAATCAACAAAACCACGAAAAGTTCTTGTATTTGAAGATAAAATCTTTTTGCTTTGAAGAAGAAAGATCGAGCTGACTGAAATAAGTTCATAAGATGAAAACCAACAAAAATTGACAAGAACCACGAAAAGTTCTTGTATTTTAAGATAAAATCTTACGCTTTTAAAGAAAAAACTTCTCGCTCGCTGAAATATGTTCATTTGCTGAAAATCAACAAAACGACGAAAAGTTCTTGTATTTGAAGATAAAATCTTTTTGCTTTGAAGAAGAAAGATCTAGCTGACTGAAATAAGTTCATAAGATGAAAACCAACAAAATTTGATTAGAACCACGAAAAGTTCTTGTATTTTAAGATAAAATCTGACGCTATTAAAGAAAAAACTTCTAGCTCGCTGAAATATGTTCATTTGCTGAAAATCAACAAAACCACGAAAAGTTCTTGTATTTGAAGATAAAATCTTTTTGCTTTGAAGAAGAAAGATCTGGCTGACTGAAATAAGTTCATTGGATGAAAACCAACAAAAATTGACAAGAACCACGAAAAGTTCTTGTATTTTAAGATAAAATCTGACGCTATTAAAGAAAAAACTTCTCCCTCGCTGAAATATGTTCATTTGCTGAAAATCAACAAAACCACGAAAAGTTCTTGTATTTGAAGATAAAATCTTTTTGCTTTGAAGAAGAAAGATCGAGCTGACTGAAATAAGTTCATAAGATGAAAACCAACAAAAATTGACAAGAACCACGAAAAGTTCTTGTATTTTAAGATAAAATCTTACGCTTTTAAAGAAAAAACTTCTCGCTCGCTGAAATATGTTCATTTGCTGAAAATCAACAAAACCACGAAAAGTTCTTGTATTTGAAGATAAAATCTTTTTGCTTTGAAGAAGAAAGATCTAGCTGACTGAAATAAGTTCATAAGATGAAAACCAACAAAATTTGATTAGAACCACGAAAAGTTCTTGTATTTTAAGATAAAATCTGACGCTATTAAAGAAAAAACTTCTAGCTCGCTGAAATATGTTCATTTGCTGAAAATCAACAAAACCACGAAAAGTTCTTGTATTTGAAGATAAAATCTTTTTGCTTTGAAGAAGAAAGACCTAGCTGACTGAAATAAGTTCATTGGATGAAAACCAACAAAAATTGACAAGAACCACGAAAAGTTCTTTTATTTTAAGATAAAATCTGACACTATTAAAGAAAAAACTTCGAGCTCGCTGAAATATGTTCATTTGCTGAAAATCAACGAAACCACGAAAAGTTCTTGTATTTGAAGATAAAATCTTTTTGCTTTCAAGAAGAAAGATCTTGCTGACTGAAATAAGTTCATTGGATGAAAACCAACAAAAATTGACAAGAACCACGAAAAGTTCTTGTATTTTAAGATAAAATCTGACGCGATTAAAGAAAAAACTTCTCCCTCGCTGAAATATGTTCATTTGCTGAAAATCAACAAAACCACGAAAAGTTCTTGTATTTGAAGATAAAATCTTTTTGCTTTGAAGAAGAAAGATCGAGCTGACTGAAATAAGTTCATAAGATGAAAACCAACAAAAATTGACAAGAACCACGAAAAGTTCTTGTATTTTAAGATAAAATCTTACGCTTTTAAAGAAAAAACTTCTCGCTCGCTGAAATATGTTCATTTGCTGAAAATCAACAAAACGACGAAAAGTTCTTGTATTTGAAGATAAAATCTTTTTGCTTTGAAGAAGAAAGATCTAGCTGACTGAAATAAGTTCATAAGATGAAAACCAACAAAATTTGATTAGAACCACGAAAAGTTCTTGTATTTTAAGATAAAATCTGACGCTATTAAAGAAAAAACTTCTAGCTCGCTGAAATATGTTCATTTGCTGAAAATCAACAAAACCACGAAAAGTTCTTGTATTTGAAGATAAAATCTTTTTGCTTTGAAGAAGAAAGATCTGGCTGACTGAAATAAGTTCATTGGATGAAAACCAACAAAAATTGACAAGAACCACGAAAAGTTCTTGTATTTTAAGATAAAATCTGACGCTATTAAAGAAAAAACTTCTCCCTCGCTGAAATATGTTCATTTGCTGAAAATCAACAAAACCACGAAAAGTTCTTGTATTTGAAGATAAAATCTTTTTGCTTTGATGAAGAAAGATCGAGCTGACTGAAATAAGTTCATAAGATGAAAACCAACAAAAATTGACAAGAACCACGAAAAGTTCTTGTATTTTAAGATAAAATCTTACGCTTTTAAAGAAAAAACTTCTCGCTCGCTGAAATATGTTCATTTGCTGAAAATCAACAAAACCACGAAAAGTTCTTGTATTTGAAGATAAAATCTTTTTGCTTTGAAGAAGAAAGATCTAGCTGACTGAAATAAGTTCATAAGATGAAAACCAACAAAATTTGATTAGAACCACGAAAAGTTCTTGTATTTTAAGATAAAATCTGACGCTATTAAAGAAAAAACTTCTAGCTCGCTGAAATATGTTCATTTGCTGAAAATCAACAAAACCACGAAGAGTTCTTGTATTTGAAGATAAAATCTTTTTGCTTTGAAGAAGAAAGACCTAGCTGACTGAAATAAGTTCATTGGATGAAAACCAACAAAAATTGACAAGAACCACGAAAAGTTCTTTTATTTTAAGATAAAATCTGACGCTATTAAAGAAAAAACTTCGAGCTCGCTGAAATATGTTCATTTGCTGAAAATCAACGAAACCACGAAAAGTTCTTGTATTTGAAGATAAAATCTTTTTGCTTTCAAGAAGAAAGATCTTGCTGACTGAAATAAGTTCATTGGATGAAAACCAACAAAAATTGACAAGAACCACGAAAAGTTCTTGTATTTTAAGATAAAATCTGACGCTATTAACGAAAAAGCTTCTCGCTCGCTGAAATATGTTCATTTGCTGAAAATCAACAAAACCACGAAAAGTTCTTGTATTTGAAGATAAAATCTTTTTGCTTTGAAGAAGAAAGACCGAGCTGACTGAAATAAGTTCATTGGATGAAAACCAACAAAAATTGACAAGAACCACGAAAAGTTCTTGTATTTTAAGATAAAATCTGACGCTATTATAGAAAAAACTTCTCCCTCGCTGAAATATGTTCATTTGCTGAAAATCAACAAAACCACGAAAAGTTCTTGTATTTGAAGATAAAAATTTTTTGCTTTGAAGAAGAAAGATCGAGCTGACTGAAATAAGTTCATAAGATGAAAACCAACAAAAATTGACAAGAACCACGAAAAGTTTTTGTATTTTAAGGTAAAATCTGACGCTATTAAAGAAAAAACTTCTCCCTCGCTGAAATATGTTAATTTGCTGAAAATCAACAAAACCACGAAAAGTTCTTGTATTTGAAGATAAAATCTATTTGCTTTGAAGAAGAAAGATCTGGCTGACTGAAATAAGTTCATTGGATGAAAACCAACAAAAATTGACAAGAACCACGAAAAGTTCTTTTATTTTAAGATAAAATCTGACGCTATTAAAGAAAAAACTTCCAGCTCGCTGAAATATGTTCATTTGCTGAAAATCAACGAAACCACGAAAAGTTCTTGTATTTGAAGATAAAATCTTTTTGCTTTCAAGAAGAAAGATCTGGCTGACTGAAATAAGTTCATTGGATGAAAACCAACAAAAATTGACAAGAACCACGAAAAGTTCTTGTATTTTAAGATAAAATCTGACGCTATTAAAGAAAAAAATTCTCCCTCGCTGAAATATGTTCATTTGCTGAAAATCAACAAAACCACGAAAAGTTCTTGTATTTGAAGATAAAATCTTTTTGCTTTGAAGACGAAAGATCTAGCTGACTGAAATAAGTTCATAAGATGAAAACCAACAAAAATTGACAAGAACCACGAAAAATTGTTGTATTTTAAGATAAAATCTGACGCTATTAAAGAAAAAACTTCTCGCTCGCTGAAATATGTTCATTTGCTGAAAATCAACAAAACCACGAAAAGTTCTTGTATTTGAAGATAAAATCTTTTTGCTTTGAAGAAGAAAGATCTAGCTGACTGAAATAAGTTCATTGGATGAAAACCAACAAAAATTGACAAGAACCACGAAAAGTTCTTGTATTTTAAGATAAAATCTGACGCTATTAAAGAAAAAACTTCTCCCTCGCTGAAATATGTTCATTCGCTGAAAATCAACAAAACCACGAAAAGTTCTTGTATTTGAAGATAAAATCTTTTTGCTTTGAAGAAGAAAGATCTAGCTGACTGAAATAAGTTCATAAGATGAAAACCAACAAAATTTGATTAGAACCACGAAAAGTTCTTGTATTTTAAGATAAAATCTGACGCTATTAAAGAAAAAACTTCTAGCTCGCTGAAATATGTTCATTTGCTGAAAATCAACAAAACCACGAAAAGTTCTTGTATTTGAAGATAAAATCTTTTTGCTTTGAAGAAGAAAGATCTGGCTGACTGAAATAAGTTCATAAGATGAAAACCAACAAAAATTGACAAGAACCACGAAAAGTTCTTGTATTTTAAGATAAAATCTTACGCTTTTAAAGAAAAAACTTCTCGCTCGCTGAAATATGTTCATTTGCTGAAAATCAACAAAACCACGAAAAGTTCTTGTATTTGAAGATAAAATCTTTTTGCTTTGAAGAAGAAAGATCTAGCTGACTGAAATAAGTTCATAAGATGAAAACCAACAAAATTTGATTAGAACCACGAAAAGTTCTTGTATTTTAAGATAAAATCTGACGCTATTAAAGAAAAAACTTCTAGCTCGCTGAAATATGTTCATTTGCTGAAAATCAACAAAACCACGAAAAGTTCTTGTATTTGAAGATAAAATCTTTTTGCTTTGAAGAAGAAAGATCTAGCTGACTGAAATAAGTTCATTGGATGAAAACCAACAAAAATTGACAAGAACCACGAAAAGTTCTTGTATTTTAAGATAAAATCTGACTCTATTAAAGAAAAAACTTCTCCCTCGCTGAAATATGTTCATTTGCTGAAAATCAACAAAACCACGAAAAGTTCTTGTATTTGAAGATAAAATCTTTTTGCTTTGAAGACGAAAGATCCAGCTGACTGAAATAAGTTCATAAGATGAAAACCAACAAAAACTGACAAGAACCACGAAAAATTGTTGTATTTTAAGATAAAATCTGACGCTATTAACGAAAAAGCTTCTCGCTCGCTGAAATATGTTCATTTGCTGAAAATAAACAAAACCACGAAAAGTTCTTGTATTTGAAGATAAAATCTTTTTGCTTTGAAGAAGAAAGACCTAGCTGACTGAAATAAGTTCATTGGATGAAAGCTAACAAAAATTGACAAGAACCACGAAAAGTTCTTGTATTTTAAGATAAAATCTTACGCTATTGAAGAAAAAACTTCCAGCTCGCTGAAATATGTTCATTTGCTGAAAATCAACAAAACCACGAAAAGTTCTTGTATTTGAAGATAAAATCTTTTTGCTTTGAAGAAGAAAGATCTAGCTGACTGAAATAAGTTCATAAGATGAAAACCAACAAAATTTGATTAGAACCACGAAAAGTTCTTGTATTTTAAGATAAAATCTGACGCTATTAAAGAAAAAACTTCTAGCTCGCTGAAATATGTTCATTTGCTGAAAATCAACAAAACCACGAAAAGTTCTTGTATTTGAAGATAAAATCTTTTTGCTTTGAAGAAGAAAGACCTAGCTGACTGAAATAAGTTCATTGGATGAAAACCAACAAAAATTGACAAGAACCACGAAAAGTTCTTTTATTTTAAGATAAAATCTGACGCTATTAAAGAAAAAACTTCTCCCTCGCTGAAATATGTTCATTTGCTGAAAATCAACGAAACCACGAAAAGTTCTTGTATTTGAAGATAAAATCTTTTTGCTTTCAAGAAGAAAGATCTTGCTGACTGAAATAAGTTCATTGGATGAAAACCAACAAAAATTGACAAGAACCACGAAAAGTTCTTGTATTTTAAGATAAAATCTGACGCGATTAAAGAAAAAACTTCTCCCTCGCTGAAATATGTTCATTTGCTGAAAATCAACAAAACCACGAAAAGTTCTTGTATTTGAAGATAAAATCTTTTTGCTTTGAAGAAGAAAGATCGAGCTGACTGAAATAAGTTCATAAGATGAAAACCAACAAAAATTGACAAGAACCACGAAAAGTTCTTGTATTTTAAGATAAAATCTTACGCTTTTAAAGAAAAAACTTCTCGCTCGCTGAAATATGTTCATTTGCTGAAAATCAACAAAACGACGAAAAGTTCTTGTATTTGAAGATAAAATCTTTTTGCTTTGAAGAAGAAAGATCTAGCTGACTGAAATAAGTTCATAAGATGAAAACCAACAAAATTTGATTAGAACCACGAAAAGTTCTTGTATTTTAAGATAAAATCTGACGCTATTAAAGAAAAAACTTCTAGCTCGCTGAAATATGTTCATTTGCTGAAAATCAACAAAACCACGAAAAGTTCTTGTATTTGAAGATAAAATCTTTTTGCTTTGAAGAAGAAAGATCTGGCTGACTGAAATAAGTTCATTGGATGAAAACCAACAAAAATTGACAAGAACCACGAAAAGTTCTTGTATTTTAAGATAAAATCTGACGCTATTAAAGAAAAAACTTCTCCCTCGCTGAAATATGTTCATTTGCTGAAAATCAACAAAACCACGAAAAGTTCTTGTATTTGAAGATAAAATCTTTTTGCTTTGATGAAGAAAGATCGAGCTGACTGAAATAAGTTCATAAGATGAAAACCAACAAAAATTGACAAGAACCACGAAAAGTTCTTGTATTTTAAGATAAAATCTTACGCTTTTAAAGAAAAAACTTCTCGCTCGCTGAAATATGTTCATTTGCTGAAAATCAACAAAACCACGAAAAGTTCTTGTATTTGAAGATAAAATCTTTTTGCTTTGAAGAAGAAAGATCTAGCTGACTGAAATAAGTTCATAAGATGAAAACCAACAAAATTTGATTAGAACCACGAAAAGTTCTTGTATTTTAAGATAAAATCTGACGCTATTAAAGAAAAAACTTCTAGCTCGCTGAAATATGTTCATTTGCTGAAAATCAACAAAACCACGAAAAGTTCTTGTATTTGAAGATAAAATCTTTTTGCTTTGAAGAAGAAAGACCTAGCTGACTGAAATAAGTTCATTGGATGAAAACCAACAAAAATTGACAAGAACCACGAAAAGTTCTTTTATTTTAAGATAAAATCTGACGCTATTAAAGAAAAAACTTCGAGCTCGCTGAAATATGTTCATTTGCTGAAAATCAACGAAACCACGAAAAGTTCTTGTATTTGAAGATAAAATCTTTTTGCTTTCAAGAAGAAAGATCTTGCTGACTGAAATAAGTTCATTGGATGAAAACCAACAAAAATTGACAAGAACCACGAAAAGTTCTTGTATTTTAAGATAAAATCTGACGCTATTAACGAAAAAGCTTCTCGCTCGCTGAAATATGTTCATTTGCTGAAAATCAACAAAACCACGAAAAGTTCTTGTATTTGAAGATAAAATCTTTTTGCTTTGAAGAAGAAAGATCGAGCTGACTGAAATAAGTTCATTGGATGAAAACCAACAAAAATTGACAAGAACCACGAAAAGTTCTTGTATTTTAAGATAAAATCTGACGCTATTATAGAAAAAACTTCTCCCTCGCTGAAATATGTTCATTTGCTGAAAATCAACAAAACCACGAAAAGTTCTTGTATTTGAAGATAAAAATTTTTTGCTTTGAAGAAGAAAGATCGAGCTGACTGAAATAAGTTCATAAGATGAAAACCAACAAAAATTGACAAGAACCACGAAAAGTTTTTGTATTTTAAGGTAAAATCTGACGCTATTAAAGAAAAAACTTCTCCCTCGCTGAAATATGTTAATTTGCTGAAAATCAACAAAACCACGAAAAGTTCTTGTATTTGAAGATAAAATCTATTTGCTTTGAAGAAGAAAGATCTGGCTGACTGAAATAAGTTCATTGGATGAAAACCAACAAAAATTGACAAGAACCACGAAAAGTTCTTTTATTTTAAGATAAAATCTGACGCTATTAAAGAAAAAACTTCCAGCTCGCTGAAATATGTTCATTTGCTGAAAATCAACGAAACCACGAAAAGTTCTTGTATTTGAAGATAAAATCTTTTTGCTTTCAAGAAGAAAGATCTGGCTGACTGAAATAAGTTCATTGGATGAAAACCAACAAAAATTGACAAGAACCACGAAAAGTTCTTGTATTTTAAGATAAAATCTGACGCTATTAAAGAAAAAAATTCTCCCTCGCTGAAATATGTTCATTTGCTGAAAATCAACAAAACCACGAAAAGTTCTTGTATTTGAAGATAAAATCTTTTTGCTTTGAAGACGAAAGATCTAGCTGACTGAAATAAGTTCATAAGATGAAAACCAACAAAAATTGACAAGAACCACGAAAAATTGTTGTATTTTAAGATAAAATCTGACGCTATTAAAGAAAAAACTTCTCCCTCGCTGAAATATGTTCATTTGCTGAAAATCAACAAAACCACGAAAAGTTCTTGTATTTGAAGATAAAATCTTTTTGCTTTCAAGAAGAAAGATCTAGCTGACTGAAATAAGTTCATTTGATGAAAATCAACAAAAATTGACAAGAACCACGAAAAGTTTTTGTATTTTAAGATAAATTCTGACGCTATTAAAGAAAAAACTTCTCCCTCGCTGAAATATGTTCATTTGCTGAAAATCAACAAAACCACGAAAAGTTCTTGTATTTGAAGATAAAATCTTTTTGCTTTGAAGAAGAAAGATCTGGCTGACTGAAATAAGTTCATTGGATGAAAACCAACAAAAATTGACAAGAACCACGAAAAGTTCTTGTATTTTAAGATAAAATCTGACGCGATTAAAGAAAAAACTTCTCCCTCGCTGAAATATGTTCATTTGCTGAAAATCAACAAAACCACGAAAAGTTCTTGTATTTGAAGATAAAATCTTTTTGCTTTGAAGAAGAAAGATCGAGCTGACTGAAATAAGTTCATAAGATGAAAACCAACAAAAATTGACAAGAACCACGAAAAGTTCTTGTATTTTAAGATAAAATCTTACGCTTTTAAAGAAAAAACTTCTCGCTCGCTGAAATATGTTCATTTGCTGAAAATCAACAAAACGACGAAAAGTTCTTGTATTTGAAGATAAAATCTTTTTGCTTTGAAGAAGAAAGATCTAGCTGACTGAAATAAGTTCATAAGATGAAAACCAACAAAATTTGATTAGAACCACGAAAAGTTCTTGTATTTTAAGATAAAATCTGACGCTATTAAAGAAAAAACTTCTAGCTCGCTGAAATATGTTCATTTGCTGAAAATCAACAAAACCACGAAAAGTTCTTGTATTTGAAGATAAAATCTTTTTGCTTTGAAGAAGAAAGATCTGGCTGACTGAAATAAGTTCATTGGATGAAAACCAACAAAAATTGACAAGAACCACGAAAAGTTCTTGTATTTTAAGATAAAATCTGACGCTATTAAAGAAAAAACTTCTCCCTCGCTGAAATATGTTCATTTGCTGAAAATCAACAAAACCACGAAAAGTTCTTGTATTTGAAGATAAAATCTTTTTGCTTTGAAGAAGAAAGATCGAGCTGACTGAAATAAGTTCATAAGATGAAAACCAACAAAAATTGACAAGAACCACGAAAAGTTCTTGTATTTTAAGATAAAATCTTACGCTTTTAAAGAAAAAACTTCTCGCTCGCTGAAATATGTTCATTTGCTGAAAATCAACAAAACCACGAAAAGTTCTTGTATTTGAAGATAAAATCTTTTTGCTTTGAAGAAGAAAGATCTAGCTGACTGAAATAAGTTCATAAGATGAAAACCAACAAAATTTGATTAGAACCACGAAAAGTTCTTGTATTTTAAGATAAAATCTGACGCTATTAAAGAAAAAACTTCTAGCTCGCTGAAATATGTTCATTTGCTGAAAATCAACAAAACCACGAAAAGTTCTTGTATTTGAAGATAAAATCTTTTTGCTTTGAAGAAGAAAGATCTAGCTGACTGAAATAAGTTCATTGGATGAAAACCAACAAAAATTGACAAGAACCACGAAAAGTTCTTGTATTTTAAGATAAAATCTGACTCTATTAAAGAAAAAACTTCTCCCTCGCTGAAATATGTTCATTTGCTGAAAATCAACAAAACCACGAAAAGTTCTTGTATTTGAAGATAAAATCTTTTTGCTTTGAAGACGAAAGATCCAGCTGACTGAAATAAGTTCATAAGATGAAAACCAACAAAAACTGACAAGAACCACGAAAAATTGTTGTATTTTAAGATAAAATCTGACGCTATTAACGAAAAAGCTTCTCGCTCGCTGAAATATGTTCATTTGCTGAAAATAAACAAAACCACGAAAAG
Source organism: Heptranchias perlo (assembly GCF_035084215.1). Taxonomy (NCBI): domain Eukaryota; kingdom Metazoa; phylum Chordata; class Chondrichthyes; order Hexanchiformes; family Hexanchidae; genus Heptranchias; species Heptranchias perlo. The sequence goes on along the minus strand of NW_027139793.1, from coordinate 1,996,610 downwards.
TTCTTGTATTTGAAGATAAAATCTTTTTGCTTTGAAGAAGAAAGACCTAGCTGACTGAAATAAGTTCATTGGATGAAAGCTAACAAAAATTGACAAGAACCACGAAAAGTTCTTGTATTTTAAGATAAAATCTTACGCTATTGAAGAAAAAACTTCCAGCTCGCTGAAATATGTTCATTTGCTGAAAATCAACAAAACCACGAAAAGTTCTTGTATTTGAAGATAAAATCTTTTTGCTTTCAAGAAGAAAGATCTCGCTGACTGAAATAAGTTCATTGGATGAAAACCAACAAAAATTGACAAGAACCACGAAAAGTTCTTGTATTTTAAGATAAAATCTGACGTTATTAAAGAAAAAACTTCTCCCTCGCTGAAATATGTTCATTTGCTGAAAATCAACAAAACCACGAAAAGTTCTTGTATTTGAAGATAAAAATTTTTTGCTTTGAAGAAGAAAGATCGAGCTGACTGAAATAAGTTCATAAGATGAAAACCAACAAAAATTGACAAGAACCACGAAAAGTTTTTGTATTTTAAGGTAAAATCTGACGCTATTAAAGAAAAAACTTCTCCCTCGCTGAAATATGTTAATTTGCTGAAAATCAACAAAACCACGAAAAGTTCTTGTATTTGAAGATAAAATCTATTTGCTTTGAAGAAGAAAGATCTGGCTGACTGAAATAAGTTCATTGGATGAAAACAAACAAAAATTGACAAGAACCACGAAAAGTTCTTTTATTTTAAGATAAAATCTGACGCTATTAAAGAAAAAACTTCTAGCTCGCTGAAATATGTTCATTTGCTGAAAATCAACGAAACCACGAAAAGTTCTTGTATTTGAAGATAAAATCTTTTTGCTTTCAAGAAGAAAGATCTGGCTGACTGAAATAAGTTCATTGGATGAAAACCAACAAAAATTGACAAGAACCACGAAAAGTTCTTGTATTTTAAGATAAAATCTGACGCTATTAAAGAAAAAACTTCTCCCTCGCTGAAATATGTTCATTTGCTGAAAATCAACAAAACCACGAAAAGTTCTTGTATTTGAAGATAAAATCTTTTTGCTTTCAAGAAGAAAGATCTAGCTGACTGAAATAAGTTAATAAGATGAAAGCTAACAAAAATTGACAAGAACCACGAAAAGTTCTTGTATTTTAAGATAAAATCTTACGCTATTGAAGAAAAAACTTCTAGCTCGCTGAAATATGTTCATTTGCTGAAAATCAACAAAACCACGAAAAGTTCTTGTATTTGAAGATAAAATCTTTTTGCTTTGAAGAAGAAAGATCTAGCTGACTGAAATAAGTTCATTGGATGAAAACCAACAAAAATTGACAAGAACCACGAAAAGTTCTTGTATTTTAAGATAAAATCTGACGCTATTAAAGAAAAAACTTCTCCCTCGCTGAAATATGTTCATTTGCTGAAAATCAACAAAACTACGAAAAGTTCTTGTATTTGAAGATAAAATCTTTTTGCTTTGAAGAAGAAAGATCTAGCTGACTGAAATAAGTTCATTTGATGAAAATCAACAAAAATTGACAAGAACCACGAAAAGTTTTTGTATTTTAACATAAAATCTGACGCTATTAAAGAAAAAACTTCTCCCTCGCTGAAATATGTTCATTTGCTGAAAATCAACAAAACCACGAAAAGTTCTTGTATTTGAAGATAAAATCTTTTTGCTTTCAAGAAGAAAGATCTAGCTGACTGAAATAAGTTCATAAGATGAAAATCAACAAAAATTGACAAGAACCACGAAAAGTTTTTGTATTTTAACATAAAATCTGACGCTATTAAAGAAAAAACTTCTCCCTCGCTGAAATATGTTCATTTGCTGAAAATCAACAAAACCACGAAAAGTTCTTGTATTTGAAGATAAAATCTTTTTGCTTTGAAGAAGAAAGATCTAGCTGACTGAAATAAGTTCATAAGATGAAAACTAACAAAAATTGACAAGAACCACGAAAAGTTCTTGTATTTTAAGATAAAATCTTACGCTATTGAAGAAAAAACTTCTAGCTCGCTGAAATATGTTCATTTGCTGAAAATCAACAAAACCACGAAAAGTTCTTGTATTTGAAGATAAAATCTTTTTGCTTTGAAGAAGAAAGATCCAGCTGACTGAAATAAGTTCATTGGATGAAAACCAACAAAAATTGACAAGAACCACGAAAAGTTTTTGTATTTTAAGATAAAATCTGACGCTATTAAAGAAAAAACTTCTCCCTCGCTGAAATATGTTCATTTGCTGAAAATCAACAAAACCACGAAAAGTTCTTGTATTTGAAGATAAAATCTTTTTGCTTTGAAGAAGAAAGATCTGGCTGACTGAAATAAGTTCATTGGATGAAAACCAACAAAAATTGACAAGAACCACGAAAAGTTCTTGTATTTTAAGATAAAATCTGACGCTATTAAAGAAAAAACTTCTCCCTCGCTGAAATATGTTCATTTGCTGAAAATCAACGAAACCACGAAAAGTTCTTGTATTTGAAGATAAAATCTTTTTGCTTTCAAGAAGAAAGATCTTGCTGACTGAAATAAGTTCATTGGATGAAAACCAACAAAAATTGACAAGAACCACGAAAAGTTCTTGTATTTTAAGATAAAATCTGACGCTATTAAAGAAAAAACTTCTCCCTCGCTGAAATATGTTCATTTGCTGAAAATCAACAAAACCACGAAAAGTTCTTGTATTTGAAGATATAATCTTTTTGCTTTGAAGAAGAAAGATCTAGCTGACTGAAATAAGTTAATAAGATGAAAGCTAACAAAAATTGACAAGAACCACGAAAAGTTCTTGTATTTTAAGATAAAATCTTACGCTATTGAAGAAAAAACTTCTAGCTCGCTGAAATATGTTCATTTGCTGAAAATCAACAAAACCACGAAAAGTTCTTGTATTTGAAGATAAAATCGTTTTGCTTTGAAGAAGAAAGATCTTGCTGACTGAAATAAGTTCATTTGATGAAAATCAACAAAAATTGACAAGAACCACGAAAAGTTTTTGTATTTTAAGATAAAATCTGACGCTATTAAAGAAAAAACTTCTCCCTCGCTGAAATATGTTCATTTGCTGAAAATCAACGAAACCACGAAAAGTTCTTGTATTTGAAGATAAAATCTTTTTGCTTTCAAGAAGAAAGATCTTGCTGACCAAAATAAGTTCATTGGATGAAAACCAACAAAAATTGACAAGAACCACGAAAAATTGTTGTATTTTAAGATAAAATCTGACGCTATTAAAGAAAAAACTTCTCGCTCGCTGAAATATGTTCATTTGCTGAAAATCAACAAAACCACGAAAAGTTCTTGTATTTGAAGATAAAATCTTTTTGCTTTGAAGAAGAAAGATCTAGCTGACTGAAATAAGTTCATTGGATGAAAACCAACAAAAATTGACAAGAACCACGAAAGGTTCTTGTATTTTAAGATAAAATCTGACGCTATTAAAGAAAAAACTTCTCCCTCGCTGAAATATGTTCATTTGCTGAAAATCAACAAAACCACGAAAAGTTCTTGTATTTGAAGATAAAATCTTTTTGCTTTGAAGAAGAAAGATCTAGCTGACTGAAATAAGTTAACAAGATGAAAGCTAACAAAAATTGACAAGAACCACGAAAAGTTCTTGTATTTTAAGATAAAATCTTACGCTATCGAAGAAAAAACTTCTCCCTCGCTGAAATATGTTCATTTGCTGAAAATCAACAAAACCACGAAAAGTTCTTGTATTTGAAGATAAAATCTTTTTGCTTTGAAGAAGAAAGATCTAGCTGACTGAAATAAGTTAATAAGATGAAAGCTAACAAAAATTGACAAGAACCACGAAAAGTTCTTGTATTTTAAGATAAAATCTTACGCTATTGAAGAAAAAACTTCTAGCTCGCTGAAATATGTTCATTTGCTGAAAATCAACAAAACCACGAAAAGTTCTTGTATTTGAAGATAAAATCTTTTTGCTTTGAAGAAGAAAGATCTAGCTGACTGAAATAAGTTCATTGGATGAAAACCAACAAAAATTGACAAGAACCACGAAAAGTTCTTGTATTTTAAGATAAAATCTGACGCTATTAAAGAAAAAACTTCTCCCTCGCTGAAATATGTTCATTTGCTGAAAATCAACAAAACCACGAAAAGTTCTTGTATTTGAAGATAAAATCTTTTTGCTTTGAAGAAGAAAGATCTAGCTGACTGAAATAAGTTCATTGGATGAAAACCAACAAAAATTGACAAGAACCACGAAAAGTTCTTGTATTTTAAGATAAAATCTTACGCTATCGAAGAAAAAACTTCTCCCTCGCTGAAGTATGTTCATTTGCTGAAAATCAACAAAACCACGAAAAGTTCTTGTATTTGAAGATAAAATCTTTTTGCTTTGAAGAAGAAAGATCTAGCTGACTGAAATAAGTTAATAAGATGAAAGCTAACAAAAATTGACAAGAACCACGAAAAGTTCTTGTATTTTAAGATAAAATCTTACGCTATTGAAGAAAAAACTTCTAGCTCGCTGAAATATGTTCATTTGCTGAAAATCAACAAAACCACGAAAAGTTCTTGTATTTGAAGATAAAATCTTTTTGCTTTGAAGAAGAAAGATCTCGCTGACTGAAATAAGTTCATTGGATGAAAACCAACAAAAATTGACAAGAACCACGAAAAGTTCTTGTATTTAAAGATAAAATCTGACGCTATTAAAGAAAAAACTTCTCCCTCGCTGAAATATGTTCATTTGCTGAAAATCAACAAAACCACGAAAAGTTCTTGTATTTGAAGATAAAATCTTTTTGCTTTGAAGAAGAAAGATCTAGCTGACTGAAATAAGTTCATTTGATGAAAATCAACAAAAATTGACAAGAACCACGAAAAGTTTTTGTATTTTAACATTAAATCTGACGCTATTAAAGAAAAAACTTCTCCCTCGCTGAAATATGTTCATTTGCTGAAAATCAACAAAACCACGAAAAGTTCTTGTATTTGAAGATAAAATCTTTTTGCTTTGAAGAAGAAAGATCTGGCTGACTGAAATAAGTTCATTGGATGAAAACCAACAAAAATTGACAAGAACCACGAAAAGTTCTTGTATTTTAAGATAAAATCTGACGCTATTAAAGAAAAAACTTCTCCCTCGCTGAAATATGTTCATTTGCTGAAAATCAACAAAACCACGAAAAGTTCTTGTATTTGAAGATAAAATCTTTTTGCTTTCAAGAAGAAAGATCTAGCTGACTGAAATAAGTTCATAAGATGAAAATCAACAAAAATTGACAAGAACCACGAAAAATTCTTGTATTTTAAGATAAAATCTGACGCTATTAAAGAAAAAACTTCTCGCTCGCTGAAATATGTTCATTTGCTGAAAATCAACAAAACCACGAAAAGTTCTTGTATTTGAAGATAAAATCTTTTTGCTTTGAAGAAGAAAGATCGAGCTGACTGAAATAAGTTCATTGGATGAAAACCCACAAAAATTGACAAGAACCACGAAAAGTTCTTGTATTTTAAGATAAAATCTGACGCTATTAAAGAAAAAACTTCTCCCTCGCTGAAATATGTTCATTTGCTGAAAATCAACAAAACCACGAAAAGTTCTTGTATTTTAAGATAAAATCTTACGCTATTGAAGAAAAAACTTCTAGCTCGCTGAAATATGTTCATTTGCTGAAAATCAACAAAACCACGAAAAGTTCTTGTATTTGAAGATAAAATCTTTTTGCTTTGAAGAAGAAAGATCTAGCTGACTGAAATAAGTTCATTTGATGAAAATCAACAAAAATTGACAAGAACCACGAAAAGTTTTTGTATTTTAAGATAAAATCTGACGCTATTAAAGAAAAAACTTCTCCCTCGCTGAAATATGTTCATTTGCTGAAAATCAACAAAACCACGAAAAGTTCTTGTATTTGAAGATAAAATCTTTTTGCTTTGAAGAAGAAAGATCTGGCTGACTGAAATAAGTTCATTGGATGAAAACCAACAAAAATTGACAAGAACCACGAAAAGTTCTTGTATTTTAAGATAAAATCTGACGCTATTAAAGAAAAAACTTCTCCCTCGCTGAAATATGTTAATTTGCTGAAAATCAACAAAACCACGAAAAGTTCTTGTATTTGAAGATAAAATCTTTTTGCTTTGAAGAAGAAAGATCGAGCTGACTGAAATAAGTTCATGAGATGAAAAACAACAAAAATTGACAAGAACCACGAAAAGTTTTTGTATTTTAAGGTAAAATCTGACGCTATTAAAGAAAAAACTTCTCCCTCGCTGAAATATGTTCATTTGCTGAAAATCAACAAAACCACGAAAAGTTCTTGTATTTGAAGATAAAATCTATTTGCTTTGAAGAAGAAAGATCTGGCTGACTGAAATAAGTTCATTGGATGAAAACCAACAAAAATTGACAAGAACCACGAAAAGTTCTTTTATTTTAAGATAAAATCTGACGCTATTAAAGAAAAAACTTCTAGCTCGCTGAAATATGTTCATTTGCTGAAAATCAACGAAACCACGAAAAGTTCTTGTATTTGAAGTTAAAATCTTTTTGCTTTCAAGAAGAAAGATCTTGCTGACTGAAATAAGTTCATTGGATGAAAACCAACAAAAATTGACAAGAACCACGAAAAGTTCTTGTATTTTAAGAGAAAATCTGACGCTATTAAAGAAAAAACTTCTCCCTCGCTGAAATATGTTCATTTGCTGAAAATCAACAAAACCACGAAAAGTTCTTGTATTTGAAGATAAAATCTTTTTGCTTTGAAGACGAAAGATCTAGCTGACTGAAAGAAGTTCATAAGATGAAAACCAACAAAAACTGACAAGAACCACGAAAAATTGTTGTATTTTAAGATAAAATCTGACGCTATTAACGAAAAAGCTTCTCGCTCGCTGAAATATGTTCATTTGCTGAAAATCAACAAAACCACGAAAAGTTCTTGTATTTGAAGATAAAATCTTTTTGCTTTGAAGAAGAAAGACCTAGCTGACTGAAATAAGTTCATTGGATGAAAACCAACAAAAATTGACAAGAACCACGAAAAGTTCTTTTATTTTAAGATAAAATCTGACGCTATTAAAGAAAAAACTTCGAGCTCGCTGAAATATGTTCATTTGCTGAAAATCAACGAAACCACGAAAAGTTCTTGTATTTGAAGATAAAATCTTTTTGCTTTCAAGAAGAAAGATCTTGCTGACTGAAATAAGTTCATTGGATGAAAACCAACAAAAATTGACAAGAACCACGAAAAGTTCTTGTATTTTAAGATAAAATCTGACGCTATTAAAGAAAAAACTTCTCCCTCGCTGAAATATGTTCATTTGCTGAAAATCAACAAAACCACGAAAAGTTCTTGTATTTGAAGATAAAATCTTTTTGCTTTGAAGACGAAAGATCCAGCTGACTGAAATAAGTTCATAAGATGAAAACCAACAAAAACTGACAAGAACCACGAAAAATTGTTGTATTTTAAGATAAAATCTGACGCTATTAACGAAAAAGCTTCTCGCTCGCTGAAATATGTTCATTTGCTGAAAATCAACAAAACCACGAAAAGTTCTTGTATTTGAAGATAAAATCTTTTTGCTTTGAAGAAGAAAGACCTAGCTGACTGAAATAAGTTCATTGGATGAAAACCAACAAAAATTGACAAGAACCACGAAAAGTTCTTGTATTTTAAGATAAAATCTGACGCTATTATAGAAAAAACTTCTCCCTCGCTGAAATATGTTCATTTGCTGAAAATCAACAAAACCACGAAAAGTTCTTGTATTTGAAGATAAAAATTTTTTGCTTTGAAGAAGAAAGATCGAGCTGACTGAAATAAGTTCATAAGATGAAAACCAACAAAAATTGACAAGAACCACGAAAAGTTTTTGTATTTTAAGGTAAAATCTGACGCTATTAAAGAAAAAACTTCTCCCTCGCTGAAATATGTTAATTTGCTGAAAATCAACAAAACCACGAAAAGTTCTTGTATTTGAAGATAAAATCTATTTGCTTTGAAGAAGAAAGATCTGGCTGACTGAAATAAGTTCATTGGATGAAAACCAACAAAAATTGACAAGAACCACGAAAAGTTCTTTTATTTTAAGATAAAATCTGACGCTATTAAAGAAAAAACTTCTAGCTCGCTGAAATATGTTCATTTGCTGAAAATCAACGAAACCACGAAAAGTTCTTGTATTTGAAGATAAAATCTTTTTGCTTTCAAGAAGAAAGATCTGGCTGACTGAAATAAGTTCATTGGATGAAAACCAACAAAAATTGACAAGAACCACGAAAAGTTCTTGTATTTTAAGATAAAATCTGACGCTATTAAAGAAAAAAATTCTCCCTCGCTGAAATATGTTCATTTGCTGAAAATCAACAAAACCACGAAAAGTTCTTGTATTTGAAGATAAAATCTTTTTGCTTTGAAGACGAAAGATCTAGCTGACTGAAATAAGTTCATAAGATGAAAACCAACAAAAATTGACAAGAACCACGAAAAATTGTTGTATTTTAAGATAAAATCTGACGCTATTAAAGAAAAAACTTCTCGCTCGCTGAAATATGTTCATTTGCTGAAAATCAACAAAACCACGAAAAGTTCTTGTATTTGAAGATAAAATCTTTTTGCTTTGAAGAAGAAAGATCTTGCTGACTGAAATAAGTTCATTGGATGAAAACCAACAAAAATTGACAAGAACCACGAAAAGTTCTTGTATTTTAAGATAAAATCTGACGCTATTAAAGAAAAAACTTCTCCCTCGCTGAAATATGTTCATTCGCTGAAAATCAACAAAACCACGAAAAGTTCTTGTATTTGATGATAAAATCTTTTTGCTTTGAAGAAGAAAGATCGAGCTGACTGAAATAAGTTAATAAGATGAAAGCTAACAAAAATTGACAAGAACCACGAAAAGTTTTTGTATTTTAACATAAAATCTGACGCTATTAAAGAAAAAACTTCTCCCTCGCTGAAATATGTTCATTTGCTGAAAATCAACAAAACCACGAAAAGTTCTTGTATTTGAAGATAAAATCTTTTTGCTTTCAAGAAGAAAGATCTAGCTGACTGAAATAAGTTCATTTGATGAAAATCAACAAAAATTGACAAGAACCACGAAAAGTTTTTGTATTTTAAGATAAATTCTGACGCTATTAAAGAAAAAACTTCTCGCTCGCTGAAATATGTTCATTTGCTGAAAATCAACAAAACCACGAAAAGTTCTTGTATTTGAAGATAAAATCTTTTTGCTTTGAAGAAGAAAGATCTGGCTGACTGAAATAAGTTCATTGGATGAAAACCAACAAAAATTGACAAGAACCACGAAAAGTTCTTGTATTTTAAGATAAAATCTGACGCGATTAAAGAAAAAACTTCCCCCTCGCTGAAATATGTTCATTTGCTGAAAATCAACAAAACCACGAAAAGTTCTTGTATTTGAAGATAAAATCTTTTTGCTTTGAAGAAGAAAGATCGAGCTGACTGAAATAAGTTCATAAGATGAAAACCAACAAAAATTGACAAGAACCACGAAAAGTTCTTGTATTTTAAGATAAAATCTTACGCTTTTAAAGAAAAAACTTCTCGCTCGCTGAAATATGTTCATTTGCTGAAAATCAACAAAACGACGAAAAGTTCTTGTATTTGAAGATAAAATCTTTTTGCTTTGAAGAAGAAAGATCTAGCTGACTGAAATAAGTTCATAAGATGAAAACCAACAAAATTTGATTAGAACCACGAAAAGTTCTTGTATTTTAAGATAAAATCTGACGCTATTAAAGAAAAAACTTCTAGCTCGCTGAAATATGTTCATTTGCTGAAAATCAACAAAACCACGAAAAGTTCTTGTATTTGAAGATAAAATCTTTTTGCTTTGAAGAAGAAAGATCTGGCTGACTGAAATAAGTTCATTGGATGAAAACCAACAAAAATTGACAAGAACCACGAAAAGTTCTTGTATTTTAAGATAAAATCTGACGCTATTAAAGAAAAAACTTCTCCCTCGCTGAAATATGTTCATTTGCTGAAAATCAACAAAACCACGAAAAGTTCTTGTATTTGAAGATAAAATCTTTTTGCTTTGAAGAAGAAAGATCGAGCTGACTGAAATAAGTTCATAAGATGAAAACCAACAAAAATTGACAAGAACCACGAAAAGTTCTTGTATTTTAAGATAAAATCTTACGCTTTTAAAGAAAAAACTTCTCGCTCGCTGAAATATGTTCATTTGCTGAAAATCAACAAAACCACGAAAAGTTCTTGTATTTGAAGATAAAATCTTTTTGCTTTGAAGAAGAAAGATCTAGCTGACTGAAATAAGTTCATAAGATGAAAACCAACAAAATTTGATTAGAACCACGAAAAGTTCTTGTATTTTAAGATAAAATCTGACGCTATTAAAGAAAAAACTTCTAGCTCGCTGAAATATGTTCATTTGCTGAAAATCAACAAAACCACGAAAAGTTCTTGTATTTGAAGATAAAATCTTTTTGCTTTGAAGAAGAAAGACCTAGCTGACTGAAATAAGTTCATTGGATGAAAACCAACAAAAATTGACAAGAACCACGAAAAGTTCTTTTATTTTAAGATAAAATCTGACGCTATTAAAGAAAAAACTTCGAGCTCGCTGAAATATGTTCATTTGCTGAAAATCAACGAAACCACGAAAAGTTCTTGTATTTGAAGATAAAATCTTTTTGCTTTCAAGAAGAAAGATCTTGCTGACTGAAATAAGTTCATTGGATGAAAACCAACAAAAATTGACAAGAACCACGAAATGTTCTTGTATTTTAAGATAAAATCTGACGCTATTAAAGAAAAAACTTCTCCCTCGCTGAAATATGTTCATTTGCTGAAAATCAACAAAACCACGAAAAGTTCTTGTATTTGAAGATAAAATCTTTTTGCTTTGAAGACGAAAGATCCAGCTGACTGAAATAAGTTCATAAGATGAAAACCAACAAAAACTGACAAGAACCACGAAAAATTGTTGTATTTTAAGATAAAATCTGACGCTATTAACGAAAAAGCTTCTCGCTCGCTGAAATATGTTCATTTGCTGAAAATCAACAAAACCACGAAAAGTTCTTGTATTTGAAGATAAAATCTTTTTGCTTTGAAGAAGAAAGACCTAGCTGACTGAAATAAGTTCATTGGATGAAAACCAACAAAAATTGACAAGAACCACGAAAAGTTCTTGTATTTTAAGATAAAATCTGACGCTATTATAGAAAAAACTTCTCCCTCGCTGAAATATGTTCATTTGCTGAAAATCAACAAAACCACGAAAAGTTCTTGTATTTGAAGATAAAAAATTTTTGCTTTGAAGAAGAAAGATCGAGCTGACTGAAATAAGTTCATAAGATGAAAACCAACAAAAATTGACAAGAACCACGAAAAGTTTTTGTATTTTAAGGTAAAATCTGACGCTATTAAAGAAAAAACTTCTCCCTCGCTGAAATATGTTAATTTGCTGAAAATCAACAAAACCACGAAAAGTTCTTGTATTTGAAGATAAAATCTTTTTGCTTTCAAGAAGAAAGATCTAGCTGACTGAAATAAGTTCATTTGATGAAAATCAACAAAAATTGACAAGAACCACGAAAAGTTTTTGTATTTTAAGATAAATTCTGACGCTATTAAAGAAAAAACTTCTCCCTCGCTGAAATATGTTCATTTGCTGAAAATCAACAAAACCACGAAAAGTTCTTGTATTTGAAGATAAAATCTTTTTGCTTTGAAGAAGAAAGATCTGGCTGACTGAAATAAGTTCATTGGATGAAAACCAACAAAAATTGACAAGAACCACGAAAAGTTCTTGTATTTTAAGATAAAATCTGACGCGATTAAAGAAAAAACTTCTCCCTCGCTGAAATATGTTCATTTGCTGAAAATCAACAAAACCACGAAAAGTTCTTGTATTTGAAGATAAAATCTTTTTGCTTTGAAGAAGAAAGATCGAGCTGACTGAAATAAGTTCATAAGATGAAAACCAACAAAAATTGACAAGAACCACGAAAAGTTCTTGTATTTTAAGATAAAATCTTACGCTTTTAAAGAAAAAACTTCTCGCTCGCTGAAATATGTTCATTTGCTGAAAATCAACAAAACGACGAAAAGTTCTTGTATTTGAAGATAAAATCTTTTTGCTTTGAAGAAGAAAGATCTAGCTGACTGAAATAAGTTCATAAGATGAAAACCAACAAAATTTGATTAGAACCACGAAAAATTCTTGTATTTTAAGATAAAATCTGACGCTATTAAAGAAAAAACTTCTAGCTCGCTGAAATATGTTCATTTGCTGAAAATCAACAAAACCACGAAAAGTTCTTGTATTTGAAGATAAAATCTTTTTGCTTTGAAGAAGAAAGATCTGGCTGACTGAAATAAGTTCATTGGATGAAAACCAACAAAAATTGACAAGAACCACGAAAAGTTCTTGTATTTTAAGATAAAATCTGACGCTATTAAAGAAAAAACTTCTCCCTCGCTGAAATATGTTCATTTGCTGAAAATCAACAAAACCACGAAAAGTTCTTGTATTTGAAGATAAAATCTTTTTGCTTTGAAGAAGAAAGATCGAGCTGACTGAAATAAGTTCATAAGATGAAAACCAACAAAAATTGACAAGAACCACGAAAAGTTCTTGTATTTTAAGATAAAATCTTACGCTTTTAAAGAAAAAACTTCTCGCTCGCTGAAATATGTTCATTTGCTGAAAATCAACAAAACCACGAAAAGTTCTTGTATTTGAAGATAAAATCTTTTTGCTTTGAAGAAGAAAGATCTAGCTGACTGAAATAAGTTCATAAGATGAAAACCAACAAAATTTGATTAGAACCACGAAAAGTTCTTGTATTTTAAGATAAAATCTGACGCTATTAAAGAAAAAACTTCTAGCTCGCTGAAATATGTTCATTTGCTGAAAATCAACAAAACCACGAAAAGTTCTTGTATTTGAAGATAAAATCTTTTTGCTTTGAAGAAGAAAGATCTAGCTGACTGAAATAAGTTCATTGGATGAAAACCAACAAAAATTGACAAGAACCACGAAAAGTTCTTGTATTTTAAGATAAAATCTGACTCTATTAAAGAAAAAACTTCTCCCTCGCTGAAATATGTTCATTTGCTGAAAATCAACAAAACCACGAAAAGTTCTTGTATTTGAAGATAAAATCTTTTTGCTTTGAAGACGAAAGATCCAGCTGACTGAAATAAGTTCATAAGATGAAAACCAACAAAAACTGACAAGAACCACGAAAAATTGTTGTATTTTAAGATAAAATCTGACGCTATTAACGAAAAAGCTTCTCGCTCGCTGAAATATGTTCATTTGCTGAAAATAAACAAAACCACGAAAAGTTCTTGTATTTGAAGATAAAATCTTTTTGCTTTGAAGAAGAAAGAACTAGCTGACTGAAATAAGTTCATTGGATGAAAGCTAACAAAAATTGACAAGAACCACGAAAAGTTCTTGTATTTTAAGATAAAATCTTACGCTATTGAAGAAAAAACTTCCAGCTCGCTGAAATATGTTCATTTGCTGAAAATCAACAAAACCACGAAAAGTTCTTGTATTTGAAGATAAAATCTTTTTGCTTTGAAGAAGAAATATCTCGCTGACTGAAATAAGTTCATTGGATGAAAACCAACAAAAATTGACAAGAACCACGAAAAGTTCTTGTATTTTAAGATAAAATCTGACGTTATTAAAGAAAAAACTTCTCCCTCGCTGAAATATGTTCATTTGCTGAAAATCAACAAAACCACGAAAAGTTCTTGTATTTGAAGATAAAAATTTTTTGCTTTGAAGAAGAAAGATCGAGCTGACTGAAATAAGTTCATAAGATGAAAACCAACAAAAATTGACAAGAACCACGAAAAGTTCTTTTATTTTAAGATAAAATCTGACGCTATTAAAGAAAAAACTTCTAGCTCGCTGAAATATGTTCATTTGCTGAAAATCAACGAAACCACGAAAAGTTCTTGTATTTGAAGATAAAATCTTTTTGCTTTCAAGAAGAAAGATCTGGCTGACTGAAATAAGTTCATTGGATGAAAACCAACAAAAATTGACAAGAACCACGAAAAGTTCTTGTATTTTAAGATAAAATCTGACGCTATTAAAGAAAAAAATTCTCCCTCGCTGAAATATGTTCATTTGCTGAAAATCAACAAAACCACGAAAAGTTCTTGTATTTGAAGATAAAATCTTTTTGCTTTGAAGACGAAAGATCTAGCTGACTGAAATAAGTTCATAAGATGAAAACCAACAAAAATTGACAAGAACCACGAAAAATTGTTGTATTTTAAGATAAAATCTGACGCTATTAAAGAAAAAACTTCTCGCTCGCTGAAATATGTTCATTTGCTGAAAATCAACAAAACCACGAAAAGTTCTTGTATTTGAAGATAAAATCTTTTTGCTTTGAAGAAGAAAGATCTAGCTGACTGAAATAAGTTCATTGGATGAAAACCAACAAAAATTGACAAGAACCACGAAAAGTTCTTGTATTTTAAGATAAAATCTGACGCTATTAAAGAAAAAACTTCTCCCTCGCTGAAATATGTTCATTCGCTGAAAATCAACAAAACCACGAAAAGTTCTTGTATTTGATGATAAAATCTTTTTGCTTTGAAGAAGAAAGATCTCGCTGACTGAAATAAGTTAATAAGATGAAAGCTAACAAAAATTGACAAGAACCACGAAAAGTTTTTGTATTTTAACATAAAATCTGACGCTATTAAAGAAAAAACTTCTCCCTCGCTGAAATATGTTCATTTGCTGAAAATCAACAAAACCACGAAAAGTTCTTGTATTTGAAGATAAAATCTTTTTGCTTTCAAGAAGAAAGATCTAGCTGACTGAAATAAGTTCATTTGATGAAAATCAACAAAAATTGACAAGAACCACGAAAAGTTTTTGTATTTTAAGATAAATTCTGACGCTATTAAAGAAAAAACTTCTCCCTCGCTGAAATATGTTCATTTGCTGAAAATCAACAAAACCACGAAAAGTTCTTGTATTTGAAGATAAAATCTTTTTGCTTTGAAGAAGAAAGATCTAGCTGACTGAAATAAGTTCATTGGATGAAAACCAACAAAAATTGACAAGAACCACGAAAAGTTCTTGTATTTTAAGATAAAATCTTACGCTATTGAAGAAAAAACTTCTCCCTCGCTGAAATATGTTCATTTGCTGAAAATCAACAAAACCACGAAAAGTTCTTGTATTTGAAGATAAAATCTTTTTGCTTTGAAGAAGAAAGATCTAGCTGACTGAAATAAGTTAATAAGATGAAAGCTAACAAAAATTGACAAGAACCACGAAAAGTTCTTGTATTTTAAGATAAAATCTTACGCTATTGAAGAAAAAACTTCTCGCTCGCTGAAATATGTTCATTTGCTGAAAATCAACAAAACCACGAAAAGTTCTTGTATTTGAAGATAAAATCTTTTTGCTTTGAAGAAGAAAGATCTAGCTGACTGAAATAAGTTCATTGGATGAAAACCAACAAAAATTGACAAGAACCACGAAAAGTTCTTGTATTTTAAGATAAAATCTGACGCTATTAAAGAAAAAACTTCTCCCTCGCTGAAATATGTTCATTTGCTGAAAATCAACAAAACCACGAAAAGTTCTTGTATTTGAAGATAAAATCTTTTTGCTTTGAAGAAGAAAGATCTAGCTGACTGAAATAAGTTCATTTGATGAAAATCAACAAAAATTGACAAGAACCACGAAAAGTTTTTGTATTTTAACATAAAATCTGACGCTATTAAAGAAAAAACTTCTCCCTCGCTGAAATATGTTCATTTGCTGAAAATCAACAAAACCATGAAAAGTTCTTGTATTTGAAGATAAAATCTTTTTGCTTTGAAGAAGAAAGATCTGGCTGACTGAAATAAGTTCATTGGATGAAAACCAACAAAAATTGACAAGAACCACGAAAAGTTCTTGTATTTTAAGATAAAATCTGACGCTATTAAAGAAAAAACTTCTCCCTCGCTGAAATATGTTCATTTGCTGAAAATCAACAAAACCACGAAAAGTTCTTGTATTTGAAGATAAAATCTTTTTGCTTTGAAGAAGAAAGATCGAGCTGACTGAAATAAGTTCATAAGATGAAAACCAACAAAAATTGACAAGAACCACGAAAAGTTCTTGTATTTTAAGATAAAATCTTACGCTTTTAAAGAAAAAACTTCTCGCTCGCTGAAATATGTTCATTTGCTGAAAATCAACAAAACGACGAAAAGTTCTTGTATTTGAAGATAAAATCTTTTTGCTTTGAAGAAGAAAGATCTAGCTGACTGAAATAAGTTCATAAGATGAAAACCAACAAAATTTGATTAGAACCACGAAAAGTTCTTGTATTTTAAGATAAAATCTGACGCTATTAAAGAAAAAACTTCTAGCTCGCTGAAATATGTTCATTTGCTGAAAATCAACAAAACCACGAAAAGTTCTTGTATTTGAAGATAAAATCTTTTTGCTTTGAAGAAGAAAGATCTGGCTGACTGAAATAAGTTCATTGGATGAAAACCAACAAAAATTGACAAGAACCACGAAAAGTTCTTGTATTTTAAGATAAAATCTGACGCTATTAAAGAAAAAACTTCTCCCTCGCTGAAATATGTTCATTTGCTGAAAATCAACAAAACCACGAAAAGTTCTTGTATTTGAAGATAAAATCTTTTTGCTTTGAAGAAGAAAGATCGAGCTGACTGAAATAAGTTCATAAGATGAAAACCAACAAAAATTGACAAGAACCACGAAAAGTTCTTGTATTTTAAGATAAAATCTTACGCTTTTAAAGAAAAAACTTCTCGCTCGCTGAAATATGTTCATTTGCTGAAAATCAACAAAACCACGAAAAGTTCTTGTATTTGAAGATAAAATCTTTTTGCTTTGAAGAAGAAAGATCTAGCTGACTGAAATAAGTTCATAAGATGAAAACCAACAAAATTTGATTAGAACCATGAAAAGTTTTTATATTTTAAGATAAAATCTGACGCTATTAAAGAAAAAACTTCTCGCTCGCTGAAATATGTTCATTTGCTGAAAATCAACAAAACCACGAAAAGTTCTTGTATTTGAAGATAAAATCTTTTTGCTTTGAAGAAGAAAGATCTAGCTGACTGAAATAAGTTCATTGGATGAAAACCAACAAAAATTGACAAGAACCACGAAAAGTTCTTGTATTTTAAGATAAAATCTGACGCTATTAAAGAAAAAACTTCTCCCTCGCTGAAATATGTTCATTCGCTGAAAATCAACAAAACCACGAAAAGTTCTTGTATTTGATGATAAAATCTTTTTGCTTTGAAGAAGAAAGATCTCGCTGACTGAAATAAGTTAATAAGATGAAAGCTAACAAAAATTGACAAGAACCACGAAAAGTTTTTGTATTTTAACATAAAATCTGACGCTATTAAAGAAAAAACTTCTCCCTCGCTGAAATATGTTCATTTGCTGAAAATCAACAAAACCACGAAAAGTTCTTGTATTTGAAGATAAAATCTTTTTGCTTTCAAGAAGAAAGATCTAGCTGACTGAAATAAGTTCATTTGATGAAAATCAACAAAAATTGACAAGAACCACGAAAAGTTTTTGTATTTTAAGATAAATTCTGACGCTATTAAAGAAAAAACTTCTCCCTCGCTGAAATATGTTCATTTGCTGAAAATCAACAAAACCACGAAAAGTTCTTGTATTTGAAGATAAAATCTTTTTGCTTTGAAGAAGAAAGATCTAGCTGACTGAAATAAGTTCATTGGATGAAAACCAACAAAAATTGACAAGAACCACGAAAAGTTCTTGTATTTTAAGATAAAATCTGACGCTATTAAAGAAAAAACTTCTCCCTCGCTGAAATATGTTCATTTGCTGAAAATCAACAAAACCACGAAAAGTTCTTGTATTTGAAGATAAAATCTTTTTGCTTTGAAGAAGAAAGATCTAGCTGACTGAAATAAGTTAATAAGATGAAAGCTAACAAAAATTGACAAGAACCACGAAAAGTTCTTGTATTTTAAGATAAAATCTTACGCTATTGAAGAAAAAACTTCTCGCTCGCTGAAATATGTTCATTTGCTGAAAATCAACAAAACCACGAAAAGTTCTTGTATTTGAAGATAAAATCTTTTTGCTTTGAAGAAGAAAGATCTAGCTGACTGAAATAAGTTCATTGGATGAAAACCAACAAAAATTGACAAGAACCACGAAAAGTTCTTGTATTTTAAGATAAAATCTGACGCTATTAAAGAAAAAACTTCTCCCTCGCTGAAATATGTTCATTTGCTGAAAATCAACAAAACCACGAAAAGTTCTTGTATTTGAAGATAAAATCTTTTTGCTTTGAAGAAGAAAGATCTAGCTGACTGAAATAAGTTCATTTGATGAAAATCAACAAAAATTGACAAGAACCACGAAAAGTTTTTGTATTTTAACATAAAATCTGACGCTATTAAAGAAAAAACTTCTCCCTCGCTGAAATATGTTCATTTGCTGAAAATCAACAAAACCATGAAAAGTTCTTGTATTTGAAGATAAAATCTTTTTGCTTTGAAGAAGAAAGATCTGGCTGACTGAAATAAGTTCATTGGATGAAAACCAACAAAAATTGACAAGAACCACGAAAAGTTCTTGTATTTTAAGATAAAATCTGACGCTATTAAAGAAAAAACTTCTCCCTCGCTGAAATATGTTCATTTGCTGAAAATCAACAAAACCACGAAAAGTTCTTGTATTTGAAGATAAAATCTTTTTGCTTTGAAGAAGAAAGATCGAGCTGACTGAAATAAGTTCATAAGATGAAAACCAACAAAAATTGACAAGAACCACGAAAAGTTCTTGTATTTTAAGATAAAATCTTACGCTTTTAAAGAAAAAACTTCTCGCTCGCTGAAATATGTTCATTTGCTGAAAATCAACAAAACGACGAAAAGTTCTTGTATTTGAAGATAAAATCTTTTTGCTTTGAAGAAGAAAGATCTAGCTGACTGAAATAAGTTCATAAGATGAAAACCAACAAAATTTGATTAGAACCACGAAAAGTTCTTGTATTTTAAGATAAAATCTGACGCTATTAAAGAAAAAACTTCTAGCTCGCTGAAATATGTTCATTTGCTGAAAATCAACAAAACCACGAAAAGTTCTTGTATTTGAAGATAAAATCTTTTTGCTTTGAAGAAGAAAGATCTGGCTGACTGAAATAAGTTCATTGGATGAAAACCAACAAAAATTGACAAGAACCACGAAAAGTTCTTGTATTTTAAGATAAAATCTGACGCTATTAAAGAAAAAACTTCTCCCTCGCTGAAATATGTTCATTTGCTGAAAATCAACAAAACCACGAAAAGTTCTTGTATTTGAAGATAAAATCTTTTTGCTTTGAAGAAGAAAGATCGAGCTGACTGAAATAAGTTCATAAGATGAAAACCAACAAAAATTGACAAGAACCACGAAAAGTTCTTGTATTTTAAGATAAAATCTTACGCTTTTAAAGAAAAAACTTCTCGCTCGCTGAAATATGTTCATTTGCTGAAAATCAACAAAACCACGAAAAGTTCTTGTATTTGAAGATAAAATCTTTTTGCTTTGAAGAAGAAAGATCTAGCTGACTGAAATAAGTTCATAAGATGAAAACCAACAAAATTTGATTAGAACCACGAAAAGTTCTTGTATTTTAAGATAAAATCTGAGGCTATTAAAGAAAAAACTTCTAGCTCGCTGAAATATGTTCATTTGCTGAAAATCAACAAAACCACAAAAAGTTCTTGTATTTGAAGATAAAATCTTTTTGCTTTCAAGAAGAAAGATCTAGCTGACTGAAATAAGTTCATTGGATGAAAACCAACAAAAATTGACAAGAACCACGAAAAGTTCTTTTATTTTAAGATAAAATCTGACGCTATTAAAGAAAAAACTTCTAGCTCGCTGAAATATGTTCATTTGCTGAAAATCAACGAAACCACGAAAAGTTCTTGTATTTGAAGATAAAATCTTTTTGCTTTCAAGAAGAAAGATCTTGCTGACCGAAATAAGTTCATTGGATGAAAACCAACAAAAATTGACAAGAACCACGAAAAATTGTTGTATTTTAAGATAAAATCT
The DNA here is from genome assembly GCF_035084215.1 of Heptranchias perlo. NCBI lineage: Eukaryota > Metazoa > Chordata > Chondrichthyes > Hexanchiformes > Hexanchidae > Heptranchias > Heptranchias perlo. Next base: position 1,976,507 of record NW_027139793.1, on the reverse strand, counting down.
GACGCTATTAAAGCAAAAACTTCTCGCTCGCTGAAATATGTTCATTTGCTGAAAATCAACAAAACCACGAAAAGTTCTTGTATTTGAAGATAAAATCTTTTTGCTTTGAAGAAGAAAGATCTAGCTGACTGAAATCAGTTCATTGGATGAAATCCAACAAAAATTGACAAGAACCACGAAAGGTTCTTGTATTTTAAGATAAAATCTGACGCTATTAAAGAAAAAACTTCTCCCTCGCTGAAATATGTTCATTTGCTGAAAATCAACAAAACCACGAAAAGTTCTTGTATTTGAAGATAAAATCTTTTTGCTTTGAAGAAGAAAGATCTCGCTCACTGAAATAAGTTAATAAGATGAAAGCTAACAAAAATTGACAAGAACCACGAAAAGTTCTTGTATTTTAAGATAAAATCTTACGCTATTGAAGAAAAAACTTCCAGCTCGCTGAAATATGTTCATTTGCTGAAAATCAACAAAACCACGAAAAGTTCTTGTATTTGAAGATAAAATCTTTTTGCTTTCAAGAAGAAAGATCTAGCTGACTGAAATAAGTTCATTGGATGAAAACCAACAAAAATTGACAAGAACCACGAAAAGTTCTTGTATTTTAAGATAAAATCTGACGCTATTAAAGAAAAAACTTCTCCCTCGCTGAAATATGTTCATTTGCTGAAAATCAACAAAACCACGAAAAGTTCTTGTATTTGAAGAGAAAATCTTTTTGCTTTGAAGAAGAAAGATCTAGCTGACTGAAATAAGTTCATTTGATGAAAATCAACAAAAATTGACAAGAACCACGAAAAGTTTTTGTATTTTAACATAAAATCTGACGCTATTAAAGAAAAAACTTCTCCCTCGCTGAAATATGTTCATTTGCTGAAAATCAACAAAACCACGAAAAGTTCTTGTATTTGAAGATAAAATCTTTTTGCTTTGAAGAAGAAAGATCTAGCTGACTGAAATAAGTTCATAAGATGAAAACTAACAAAAATTGACAAGAACCACGAAAAGTTCTTGTATTTTAAGATAAAATCTTACGCTATTGAAGAAAAAACTTCCAGCTCGCTGAAATATGTTCATTTGCTGAAAATCAACAAAACCACGAAAAGTTCTTGTATTTGAAGATAAAATCTTTTTGCTTTGAAGAAGAAAGATCTTGCTGACTGAAATAAGTTCATTTGATGAAAATCAACAAAAATTGACAAGAACCACGAAAAGTTTTTATATTTTAAGATAAAATCTGACGCTATCAAAGAAAAAACTTCTCCCTCGCTGAAATATGTTCATTTGCTGAAAATCAACAAAACCACGAAAAGTTCTTGTATTTGAAGATAAAATCTTTTTGCTTTGAAGAAGAAAGATCTGGCTGACTGAAATAAGTTCATTGGATGAAAACCAACAAAAATTGACAAGAACCACGAAAAGTTTTTGTATTTTAACATAAAATCTGACGCTATTAAAGAAAAAACTTCTCCCTCGCTGAAATATGTTCATTTGCTGAAAATCAACAAAACCACGAAAAGTTCTTGTATTTGAAGATAAAATCTTTTTGCTTTCAAGAAGAAAGATCTAGCTGACTGAAATAAGTTCATTTGATGAAAATCAACAAAAATTGACAAGAACCACGAAAAGTTTTTGTAATTTAAGATAAATTCTGACGCTATTAAAGAAAAAACTTCTCCCTCGCTGAAATATGTTCATTTGCTGAAAATCAACAAAACCACGAAAAGTTCTTGTATTTGAAGATAAAATCTTTTTGCTTTGAAGAAGAAAGATCTGGCTGACTGAAATAAGTTCATTGGATGAAAACCAACAAAAATTGACAAGAACCACGAAAAGTTCTTGTATTTTAAGATAAAATCTGACGCTATTAAAGAAAAAACTTCTCCCTCGCTGAAATATGTTCATTTGCTGAAAATCAACAAAACCACGAAAAGTTCTTGTATTTGAAGATAAAATCTTTTTGCTTTGAAGAAGAAAGATCGAGCTGACTGAAATAAGTTCATAAGATGAAAACCAACAAAAATTGACAAGAACCACGAAAAGTTCTTGTATTTTAAGATAAAATCTTACGCTTTTAAAGAAAAAACTTCTCGCTCGCTGAAATATGTTCATTTGCTGAAAATCAACAAAACGACGAAAAGTTCTTGTATTTGAAGATAAAATCTTTTTGCTTTGAAGAAGAAAGATCTAGCTGACTGAAATAAGTTCATAAGATGAAAACCAACAAAATTTGATTAGAACCACGAAAAGTTCTTGTATTTTAAGATAAAATCTGACGCTATTAAAGAAAAAACTTCTAGCTCGCTGAAATATGTTCATTTGCTGAAAATCAACAAAACCACGAAAAGTTCTTGTATTTGAAGATAAAATCTTTTTGCTTTGAAGAAGAAAGATCTGGCTGACTGAAATAAGTTCATTGGATGAAAACCAACAAAAATTGACAAGAACCACGAAAAGTTCTTGTATTTTAAGATAAAATCTGACGCTATTAAAGAAAAAACTTCTCCCTCGCTGAAATATGTTCATTTGCTGAAAATCAACAAAACCACGAAAAGTTCTTGTATTTGAAGATAAAATCTTTTTGCTTTGAAGAAGAAAGATCGAGCTGACTGAAATAAGTTCATAAGATGAAAACCAACAAAAATTGACAAGAACCACGAAAAGTTCTTGTATTTTAAGATAAAATCTTACGCTTTTAAAGAAAAAACTTCTCGCTCGCTGAAATATGTTGATTTGCTGAAAATCAACAAAACCACGAAAAGTTCTTGTATTTGAAGATAAAATCTTTTTGCTTTGAAGAAGAAAGATCTAGCTGACTGAAATAAGTTCATAAGATGAAAACCAACAAAATTTGATTAGAACCACGAAAAGTTCTTGTATTTTAAGATAAAATCTGAGGCTATTAAAGAAAAAACTTCTAGCTCGCTGAAATATGTTCATTTGCTGAAAATCAACAAAACCACGAAAAGTTCTTGTATTTGAAGATAAAATCTTTTTGCTTTGAAGAAGAAAGATCTCGCTGACTGAAATAAGTTCATTGGATGAAAACCAACAAAAATTGACAAGAACCACGAAAAGTTCTTTTATTTTAAGATAAAATCTGACGCTATTAAAGAAAAAACTTCTAGCTCGCTGAAATATGTTCATTTGCTGAAAATCAACGAAACCACGAAAAGTTCTTGTATTTGAAGATAAAATCTTTTTGCTTTCAAGAAGAAAGATCTTGCTGACCGAAATAAGTTCATTGGATGAAAACCAACAAAAATTGACAAGAACCACGAAAAATTGTTGTATTTTAAGATAAAATCTGACGCTATCAAAGCAAAAACTTCTCGCTCGCTGAAATATGTTCATTTGCTGAAAATCAACAAAACCACGAAAAGTTCTTGTATTTGCAGATAAAATCTTTTTGCTTTGAAGAAGAAAGATCTAGCTCACTGAAATAAGTTAATAAGATGAAAGCTAACAAAAATTGACAAGAACCACGAAAAGTTCTTGTATTTTAAGATAAAATCTTACGCTATTGAAGAAAAAACTTCCAGCTCGCTGAAATATGTTCATTTGCTGAAAATCAACAAAACCACGAAAAGTTCTTGTATTTGAAGATAAAATCTTTTTGCTTTCAAGAAGAAAGATCTAGCTGACTGAAATAAGTTCATTGGATGAAAACCAACAAAAATTGACAAGAACCACGAAAAGTTCTTGTATTTTAAGATAAAATCTGACGCTATTAAAGAAAAAACTTCTCCCTCGCTGAAATATGTTCATTTGCTGAAAATCAACAAAACCACGAAAAGTTCTTGTATTTGAAGAGAAAATCTTTTTGCTTTGAAGAAGAAAGATCTAGCTGACTGAAATAAGTTCATTTGATGAAAATCAACAAAAATTGACAAGAACCACGAAAAGTTTTTGTATTTTAAGATAAAATCTGACGCTATTAAAGAAAAAACTTCTCCCTCGCTGAAATATGTTCATTTGCTGAAAATCAACAAAACCACGAAAAGTTCTTGTATTTGAAGATAAAATCTTTTTGCTTTGAAGAAGAAAGATCTAGCTGACTGAAATAAGTTCATAAGATGAAAACTAACAAAAATTGACAAGAACCACGAAAAGTTCTTGTATTTTAAGATAAAATCTTACGCTATTGAAGAAAAAACTTCCAGCTCGCTGAAATATGTTCATTTGCTGAAAATCAACAAAACCACGAAAAGTTCTTGTATTTGAAGATAAAATCTTTTTGCTTTGAAGAAGAAAGATCTTGCTGACTGAAATAAGTTCATTTGATGAAAATCAACAAAAATTGACAAGAACCACGAAAAGTTTTTATATTTTAAGATAAAATCTGACGCTATTAAAGAAAAAACTTCTCCCTCGCTGAAATATGTTCATTTGCTGAAAATCAACAAAACCACGATAAGTTCTTGTATTTGAAGATAAAATCTTTTTGCTTTGAAGAAGAAAGATCTGGCTGACTGAAATAAGTTCATTGGATGAAAACCAACAAAAATTGACAAGAACCACGAAAAGTTTTTGTATTTTAAGATAAAATCTGACGCTATTAAAGAAAAAACTTCTCCCTCGCTGAAATATGTTCATTTGCTGAAAATCAACAAAACCACGAAAAGTTCTTGTATTTGAAGATAAAATCTTTTTGCTTTGAAGAAGAAAGATCTGGCTGACTGAAATAAGTTCATTGGATGAAAACCAACAAAAATTGACAAGAACCACGAAAAGTTCTTGTATTTTAAGATAAAATCTGACGCTATTAAAGAAAAAACTTCTCCCTCGCTGAAATATGTTCATTTGCTGAAAATCAACGAAACCACGAAAAGTTCTTGTATTTGAAGATAAAATCTTTTTGCTTTCAAGAAGAAAGATCTTGCTGACTGAAATAAGTTCATTGGATGAAAACCAACAAAAATTGACAAGAACCACGAAAAGTTCTTGTATTTTAAGATAAAATCTGACGCTATTAAAGAAAAAACTTCTCCCTCGCTGAAATATGTTCATTTGCTGAAAATCAACAAAACCACGAAAAGTTCTTGTATTTGAAGATAAAATCTTTTTGCTTTGAAGAAGAAAGATCTAGCTGACTGAAATAAGTTAATAAGATGAAAGCCAACAAAAATTGACAAGAACCACGAAAAGTTCTTGTATTTTAAGATAAAATCTTACGCTATTGAAGAAAAAACTTCTCGCTCGCTGAAATATGTTCATTTGCTGAAAATCAACAAAACCACGAAAAGTTCTTGTATTTGAAGATAAAATCTTTTTGCTTTCAAGAAGAAAGATCTAGCTGACTGAAATAAGTTCATTTGATGAAAATCAACAAAAATTGACAAGAACCACGAAAAGTTTTTGTATTTTAACATAAAATCTGACGCTATTAAAGAAAAAACTTCTCCCTCGCTGAAATATGTTCATTTGCTGAAAATCAACAAAACCACGAAAAGTTCTTGTATTTGAAGATAAAATCTTTTTGCTTTGAAGAAGAAAGATCTAGCTGACTGAAATAAGTTAATAAGATGAAAGCCAACAAAAATTGACAAGAACCACGAAAAGTTCTTGTATTTTAAGATAAAATCTTACGCTATTGAAGAAAAAACTTCTCGCTCGCTGAAATATGTTCATTTGCTGAAAATCAACAAAACCACGAAAAGTTCTTGTATTTGAAGATAAAATCTTTTTGCTTTCAAGAAGAAAGATCTAGCTGACTGAAATAAGTTCATTTGATGAAAATCAACAAAAATTGACAAGAACCACGAAAAGTTTTTGTATTTTAACATAAAATCTGACGCTATTAAAGAAAAAACTTCTCCCTCGCTGAAATATGTTCATTTGCTGAAAATCAACAAAACCACGAAAAGTTCTTGTATTTGAAGATAAAATCTTTTTGCTTTGAAGAAGAAAGATCTGGCTGACTGAAATAAGTTCATTGGATGAAAACCAACAAAAATTGACAAGAACCACGAAAAGTTCTTGTATTTTAAGATAAAATCTGACGCTATTAAAGAAAAAACTTCTCCCTCGCTGAAATATGTTCATTTGCTGAAAATCAACAAAACCACGAAAAGTTCTTGTATTTGAAGATAAAATCTTTTTGCTTTCAAGAAGAAAGATCTAGCTGACTGAAATAAGTTCATTGGATGAAAACCAACAAAAATTGACAAGAACCACGAAAAGTTCTTGTATTTTAAGATAAAATCTGACGCTATTAAAGAAAAAACTTCTCCCTCGCTGAAATATGTTCATTTGCTGAAAATCAACAAAACCACGAAAAGTTCTTGTATTTGAAAATAAAATCTTTTTGCTTTGAAGAAGAAAGATCTAGCTGACTGAAATAAGTTCATTTGATGAAAATCAACAAAAATTGACAAGAACCACGAAAAGTTTTTGTATTTTAACATAAAATCTGACGCTATTAAAGAAAAAACTTCTCCCTCGCTGAAATATGTTCATTTGCTGAAAATCAACAAAACCACGAAAAGTTCTTGTATTTGAAGATAAAATCTTTTTGCTTTGAAGAAGAAAGATCTAGCTGACTGAAATAAGTTCATAAGATGAAAACTAACAAAAATTGACAAGAACCACGAAAAGTTCTTGTATTTTAAGATAAAATCTTACGCTATTGAAGAAAAAACTTCTAGCTCGCTGAAATATGTTCATTTGCTGAAAATCAACAAAACCACGAAAAGTTCTTGTATTTGAAGATAAAATCGTTTTGCTTTGAAGAAGAAAGATCTTGCTGACTGAAATAAGTTCATTTGATGAAAATCAACAAAAATTGACAAGAACCACGAAAAGTTCTTGTATTTGAAGATAAAATCTTTTTGCTTTGAAGAAGAAAGATCTGGCTGACTGAAATAAGTTCATTGGATGAAAACCAACAAAAATTGACAAGAACCACGAAAAGTTTTTGTATTTTAAGATAAAATCTGACGCTATTAAAGAAAAAACTTCTCCCTCGCTGAAATATGTTCATTTGCTGAAAATCAACAAAACCACGAAAAGTTCTTGTATTTGAAGATAAAATCTTTTTGCTTTGAAGAAGAAAGATCTGGCTGACTGAAATAAGTTCATTGGATGAAAACCAACAAAAATTGACAAGAACCACGAAAAGTTCTTGTATTTTAAGATAAAATCTGACGCTATTAAAGAAAAAACTTCTCCCTCGCTGAAATATGTTCATTTGCTGAAAATCAACGAAACCACGAAAAGTTCTTGTATTTGAAGATAAAATCTTTTTGCTTTCAAGAACAAAGATCTTGCTGACTGAAATAAGTTCATTGGATTAAAACCAACAAAAATTGACAAGAACCACGAAAAGTTCTTCTGTTTTAAGATAAAATCTGACGCTATTAAAGAAAAAACTTCTCCCTCGCTGAAATATGTTCATTTGCAGAAAATCAACAAAACCACGAAAAGTTCTTGTATTTGAAGATAAAATCTTTTTGCTTTGAAGAAGAAAGATCTATCTGACTGAAATAAGTTCATTGGATGAAAACCAACAAAAATTGACAAGAACCACGAAAAGTTCTTGTATTTTAAGATAAAATCTGACGCTATTAAAGAAAAAACTTCTCCCTCGCTGAAATATGTTCATTTGCTGAAAATCAACAAAACCACGAAAAGTTCTTGTATTTGAAGATAAAATCTTTTTGCTTTGAAGAAGAAAGATCTAGCTGACTGAAATAAGTTAATAAGATGAAAGCTAACAAAAATTGACAAGAACCACGAAAAGTTCTTGTATTTTAAGATAAAATCTTACGCTATTGAAGAAAAAACTTCTAGCTCGCTGAAATATGTTCATTTGCTGAAAATCAACAAAACCACGAAAAGTTCTTGTATTTGAAGATAAAATCTTTTTGCTTTGAAGAAGAAAGATCTAGCTGACTGAAATAAGTTCATTGGATGAAAACCAACAAAAATTGACAAGAACCACGAAAAGTTCTTGTATTTGAAGATAAAATCTTTTTGCTTTGAAGAAGAAAGATCTGGCTGACTGAAATAGGTTCATTGGATGAAAACCAACAAAAATTGACAAGAACCACGAAAAGTTTTTGTATTTTAAGATAAAATCTGACGCTATTAAAGAAAAAACTTCTCCCTCGCTGAAATATGTTCATTTGCTGAAAATCAACAAAACCACGAAAAGTTCTTGTATTTGAAGATAAAATCTTTTTGCTTTGAAGAAGAAAGATCTGGCTGACTGAAATAAGTTCATTGGATGAAAACCAACAAAAATTGACAAGAACCACGAAAAGTTCTTGTATTTTAAGATAAAATCTGACGCTATTAAAGAAAAAACTTCTCCCTCGCTGAAATATGTTCATTTGCTGAAAATCAACGAAACCACGAAAAGTTCTTGTATTTGAAGATAAAATCTTTTTGCTTTCAAGAAGAAAGATCTTGCTGACTGAAATAAGTTCATTGGATTAAAACCAACAAAAATTGACAAGAACCACGAAAAGTTCTTCTGTTTTAAGATAAAATCTGACGCTATTAAAGAAAAAACTTCTCCCTCGCTGAAATATGTTCATTTGCAGAAAATCAACAAAACCACGAAAAGTTCTTGTATTTGAAGATAAAATCTTTTTGCTTTGAAGAAGAAAGATCTATCTGACTGAAATAAGTTCATTGGATGAAAACCAACAAAAATTGACAAGAACCACGAAAAGTTCTTGTATTTTAAGATAAAATCTGACGCTATTAAAGAAAAAACTTCTCCCTCGCTGAAATATGTTCATTTGCTGAAAATCAACAAAACCACGAAAAGTTCTTGTATTTGAAGATAAAATCTTTTTGCTTTGAAGAAGAAAGATCTAGCTGACTGAAATAAGTTAATAAGATGAAAGCTAACAAAAATTGACAAGAACCACGAAAAGTTCTTGTATTTTAAGATAAAATCTTACGCTATTGAAGAAAAAACTTCTCGCTCGCTGAAATATGTTCATTTGCTGAAAATCAACAAAACCACGAAAAGTTCTTGTATTTGAAGATAAAATCTTTTTGCTTTGAAGAAGAAAGATCTAGCTGACTGAAATAAGTTCATTGGATGAAAACCAACAAAAATTGACAAGAACCACGAAAAGTTCTTGTATTTTAAGATAAAATCTGACGCTATTAAAGAAAAAACTTCTCCCTCGCTGAAATATGTTCATTTGCTGAAAATCAACAAAACCACGAAAAGTTCTTGTATTTGAAGATAAAATCTTTTTGCTTTGAAGAAGAAAGATCTAGCTGACGGAAATAAGTTCATTTGATGAAAATCAACAAAAATTGACAAGAACCACGAAAAGTTTTTGTATTTTAACATAAAATCTGACGCTATTAAAGAAAAAACTTCTCCCTCGCTGAAATATGTTCATTTGCTGAAAATCAACAAAACCACGAAAAGTTCTTGTATTTGAAGATAAAATCTTTTTGCTTTGAAGAAGAAAGATCTGGCTGACTGAAATAAGTTCATTGGATGAAAACCAACAAAAATTGACAAGAACCACGAAAAGTTCTTGTATTTTAAGATAAAATCTGACGCTATTAAAGAAAAAACTTCTCCCTCGCTGAAATATGTTCATTTGCTGAAAATCAACAAAACCACGAAAAGTTCTTGCGTTTGAAGATAAAATCTTTTTGCTTTCAAGAAGAAAGATCTAGCTGACTGAAATATGTTCATAAGATGAAAATCAACAAAAATTGACAAGAACCACGAAAAATTCTTGTATTTTAAGATAAAATCTGACGCTATTAAAGAAAAAACTTCTCGCTCGCTGAAATATGTTCATTTGCTGAAAATCAACAAAACCACGAAAAGTTCTTGTATTTGAAGATAAAATCTTTTTGCTTTGAAGAAGAAAGATCTAGCTGACTGAAATAAGTTCATAAGATGAAAACTAACAAAAATTGACAAGAACCACGAAAAGTTCTTGTATTTTAAGATAAAATCTTACGCTATTGAAGAAAAAACTTCTAGCTCGCTGAAATATGTTCATTTGCTGAAAATCAACAAAACCACGAAAAGTTCTTGTATTTGAAGATAAAATCTTTTTGCTTTGAAGAAGAAAGATCTAGCTGACTGAAATAAGTTCATTTGATGAAAATCAACAAAAATTGACAAGAACCACGAAAAGTTTTTGTATTTTAAGATAAAATCTGACGCTATTAAAGAAAAAACTTCTCCCTCGCTGAAATATGTTCATTTGCTGAAAATCAACAAAACCACGAAAAGTTCTTGTATTTGAAGATAAAATCTTTTTGCTTTGAAGAAGAAAGATCTGGCTGACTGAAATAAGTTCATTGGATGAAAACCAACAAAAATTGACAAGAACCACGAAAAGTTCTTGTATTTTAAGATAAAATCTGACGCTATTAAAGAAAAAACTTCTCCCTCGCTGAAATATGTTCATTTGCTGAAAATCAACAAAACCACGAAAAGTTCTTGTATTTGAAGATAAAATCTTTTTGCTTTGAAGACGAAAGATCTAGCTGACTGAAATAAGTTCATAAGATGAAAACCAACAAAAATTGACAAGAACCACGAAAAATTGTTGTATTTTAAGATAAAATCTGACGCTATTAACGAAAAAGCTTCTCGCTCGCTGAAATATGTTCATTTGCTGAAAATCAACAAAACCACGAACAGTTCTTGTATTTGAAGATAAAATCTTTTTGCTTTGAAGAAGAAAGACCGAGCTGACTGAAATAAGTTCATTGGATGAAAACCAACAAAAATTGACAAGAACCACGAAAAGTTCTTGTATTTTAAGATAAAATCTGACGCTATTATAGAAAAAACTTCTCCCTCGCTGAAATATGTTCATTTGCTGAAAATCAACAAAACCACGAAAAGTTCTTGTATTTGAAGATAAAATCATTTTGCTTTGAAGAAGAAAGATCTAGCTGACTGAAATAAGTTAACAAGATGAAAGCTAACAAAAATTGACAAGAACCACGAAAAGTTCTTGTATTTTAAGATAAAATCTTACGCTATTGAAGAAAAAACTTCCAGCTCGCTGAAATATGTTCATTTGCTGAAAATCAACAAAACCACGAAAAGTTCTTGTGTTTGAAGATAAAATCTTTTTGCTTTCAAGAAGAAAGATCTCGCTGACTGAAATAAGTTCATTGGATGAAAACCAACAAAAATTGACAAGAACCACGAAAAGTTCTTGTATTTTAAGATAAAATCTGACGTTCTTAAAGAAAAAACTTCTCCCTCGCTGAAATATGTTCATTTGCTGAAAATCAACAAAACCACGAAAAGTTCTTGTATTTGAAGATAAAAATTTTTTGCTTTGAAGAAGAAAGATCGAGCTGACTGAAATAAGTTCATAAGATGAAAACCAACAAAAATTGACAAGAACCACGAAAAGTTTTTGTATTTTAAGGTAAAATCTGACGCTATTAAAGAAAAAACTTCTCCCTCGCTGAAATATGTTCATTTGCTGAAAATCAACAAAACCACGAAAAGTTCTTGTATTTGAAGATAAAATCTATTTGCTTTGAAGAAGAAAGATCTGGCTGACTGAAATAAGTTCATTGGATGAAAACCAACAAAAATTGACAATAACCATGAAAAGTTCTTTTATTTTAAGATAAAATCTGACGCTATTAAAGAAAAAACTTCCAGCTCGCTGAAATATGTTCATTTGCTGAAAATCAACGAAACCACGAAAAGTTCTTGTATTTGAAGATAAAATCTTTTTGCTTTGAAGAAGAAAGATCTAGCTGACTGAAATAAGTTCATAAGATGAAAACTAACAAAAATTGACAAGAACCACGAAAAGTTCTTGTATTTTAAGATAAAATCTTACGCTATTGAAGAAAAAACTTCTAGCTCGCTGAAATATGTTCATTTGCTGAAAATCAACAAAACCACGAAAAGTTCTTGTATTTGAAGATAAAATCTTTTTGCTTTGAAGAAGAAAGATCTAGCTGACTGAAATAAGTTCATTTGATGAAAATCAACAAAAATTGACAAGAACCACGAAAAGTTTTTGTATTTTAAGATAAAATCTGACGCTATTAAAGAAAAAACTTCTCCCTCGCTGAAATATGTTCATTTGCTGAAAATCAACAAAACCACGAAAAGTTCTTGTATTTGAAGATAAAATCTTTTTGCTTTGAAGAAGAAAGATCTGGCTGACTGAAATAAGTTCATTGGATGAAAACCAACAAAAATTGACAAGAACCACGAAAAGTTCTTGTATTTTAAGATAAAATCTGACGCTATTAAAGAAAAAACTTCTCCCTCGCTGAAATATGTTCATTTGCTGAAAATCAACAAAACCACGAAAAGTTCTTGTATTTGAAGATAAAATCTTTTTGCTTTGAAGACGAAAGATCTAGCTGACTGAAATAAGTTCATAAGATGAAAACCAACAAAAATTGACAAGAACCACGAAAAATTGTTGTATTTTAAGATAAAATCTGACGCTATTAACGAAAAAGCTTCTCGCTCGCTGAAATATGTTCATTTGCTGAAAATCAACAAAACCACGAACAGTTCTTGTATTTGAAGATAAAATCTTTTTGCTTTGAAGAAGAAAGACCGAGCTGACTGAAATAAGTTCATTGGATGAAAACCAACAAAAATTGACAAGAACCACGAAAAGTTCTTGTATTTTAAGATAAAATCTGACGCTATTATAGAAAAAACTTCTCCCTCGCTGAAATATGTTCATTTGCTGAAAATCAACAAAACCACGAAAAGTTCTTGTATTTGAAGATAAAATCATTTTGCTTTGAAGAAGAAAGATCTAGCTGACTGAAATAAGTTAACAAGATGAAAGCTAACAAAAATTGACAAGAACCACGAAAAGTTCTTGTATTTTAAGATAAAATCTTACGCTATTGAAGAAAAAACTTCCAGCTCGCTGAAATATGTTCATTTGCTGAAAATCAACAAAACCACGAAAAGTTCTTGTGTTTGAAGATAAAATCTTTTTGCTTTCAAGAAGAAAGATCTCGCTGACTGAAATAAGTTCATTGGATGAAAACCAACAAAAATTGACAAGAACCACGAAAAGTTCTTGTATTTTAAGATAAAATCTGACGTTCTTAAAGAAAAAACTTCTCCCTCGCTGAAATATGTTCATTTGCTGAAAATCAACAAAACCACGAAAAGTTCTTGTATTTGAAGATAAAAATTTTTTGCTTTGAAGAAGAAAGATCGAGCTGACTGAAATAAGTTCATAAGATGAAAACCAACAAAAATTGACAAGAACCACGAAAAGTTTTTGTATTTTAAGGTAAAATCTGACGCTATTAAAGAAAAAACTTCTCCCTCGCTGAAATATGTTCATTTGCTGAAAATCAACAAAACCACGAAAAGTTCTTGTATTTGAAGATAAAATCTATTTGCTTTGAAGAAGAAAGATCTGGCTGACTGAAATAAGTTCATTGGATGAAAACCAACAAAAATTGACAAGAACCATGAAAAGTTCTTTTATTTTAAGATAAAATCTGACGCTATTAAAGAAAAAACTTCCAGCTCGCTGAAATATGTTCATTTGCTGAAAATCAACGAAACCACGAAAAGTTCTTGTATTTGAAGATAAAATCTTTTTGCTTTCAAGAAGAAAGATCTGGCTGACTGAAATAAGTTCATTGGATGAAAACCAACAAAAATTGACAAGAACCACGAAAAGTTCTTGTATTTTAAGATAAAATCTGACGCTATTAAAGAAAAAAATTCTCCCTCGCTGAAATATGTTCATTTGCTGAAAATCAACAAAACCACGAAAAGTTCTTGTATTTGAAGATAAAATCTTTTTGCTTTGAAGACGAAAGATCTAGCTGACTGAAATAAGTTCATAAGATGAAAACCAACAAAAATTGACAAGAACCACGAAAAATTGTTGTATTTTAAGATAAAATCTGACGCTATTAAAGAAAAAACTTCTCGCTCGCTGAAATATGTTCATTTGCTGAAAATCAACAAAACCACGAAAAGTTCTTGTATTTGATGATAAAATCTTTTTGCTATGAAGAAGAAAGATCTAGCTGACTGAAATAAGTTAATAAGATGAAAGCTAACAAAAATTGACAAGAACCACGAAAAGTTTTTGTATTTTAAGATAAAATCTGACGCTATTAAAGAAAAAACTTCTCCCTCGCTGAAATATGTTCATTTGCTGAAAATCAACAAAACCACGAAAAGTTCTTGTATTTGAAGATAAAATCTTTTTGCTTTGAAGAAGAAAGATCTGGCTGACTGAAATAAGTTCATTGGATGAAAACCAACAAAAATTGACAAGAACCACGAAAAGTTCTTGTATTTTAAGATAAAATCTGACGCTATTAAAGAAAAAACTTCTCCCTCGCTGAAATATGTTCATTTGCTGAAAATCAACAAAACCACGAAAAGTTCTTGTATTTGAAGATAAAATCTTTTTGCTTTGAAGACGAAAGATCTAGCTGACTGAAATAAGTTCATAAGATGAAAACCAACAAAAATTGACAAGAACCACGAAAAATTGTTGTATTTTAAGATAAAATCTGACGCTATTAACGAAAAAGCTTCTCGCTCGCTGAAATATGTTCATTTGCTGAAAATCAACAAAACCACGAACAGTTCTTGTATTTGAAGATAAAATCTTTTTGCTTTGAAGAAGAAAGACCTAGCTGACTGAAATAAGTTCATTGGATGAAAACCAACAAAAATTGACAAGAACCACGAAAAGTTCTTGTATTTTAAGATAAAATCTGACGCTATTATAGAAAAAACTTCTCCCTCGCTGAAATATGTTCATTTGCTGAAAATCAACAAAACCACGAAAAGTTCTTGTATTTGAAGATAAAATCATTTTGCTTTGAAGAAGAAAGATCTAGCTGACTGAAATAAGTTAACAAGATGAAAGCTAACAAAAATTGACAAGAACCACGAAAAGTTCTTGTATTTTAAGATAAAATCTTACGCTATTGAAGAAAAAACTTCCAGCTCGCTGAAATATGTTCATTTGCTGAAAATCAACAAAACCACGAAAAGTTCTTGTGTTTGAAGATAAAATCTTTTTGCTTTCAAGAAGAAAGATCTCGCTGACTGAAATAAGTTCATTGGATGAAAACCAACAAAAATTGACAAGAACCACGAAAAGTTCTTGTATTTTAAGATAAAATCTGACGTTCTTAAAGAAAAAACTTCTCCCTCGCTGAAATATGTTCATTTGCTGAAAATCAACAAAACCACGAAAAGTTCTTGTATTTGAAGATAAAAATTTTTTGCTTTGAAGAAGAAAGATCGAGCTGACTGAAATAAGTTCATAAGATGAAAACCAACAAAAATTGACAAGAACCACGAAAAGTTTTTGTATTTTAAGGTAAAATCTGACGCTATTAAAGAAAAAACTTCTCCCTCGCTGAAATATGTTCATTTGCTGAAAATCAACAAAACCACGAAAAGTTCTTGTATTTGAAGATAAAATCTATTTGCTTTGAAGAAGAAAGATCTGGCTGACTGAAATAAGTTCATTGGATGAAAACCAACAAAAATTGACAAGAACCATGAAAAGTTCTTTTATTTTAAGATAAAATCTGACGCTATTAAAGAAAAAACTTCCAGCTCGCTGAAATATGTTCATTTGCTGAAAATCAACGAAACCACGAAAAGTTCTTGTATTTGAAGATAAAATCTTTTTGCTTTCAAGAAGAAAGATCTGGCTGACTGAAATAAGTTCATTGGATGAAAACCAACAAAAATTGACAAGAACCACGAAAAGTTCTTGTATTTTAAGATAAAATCTGACGCTATTAAAGAAAAAAATTCTCCCTCGCTGAAATATGTTCATTTGCTGAAAATCAACAAAACCACGAAAAGTTCTTGTATTTGAAGATAAAATCTTTTTGCTTTGAAGACGAAAGATCTAGCTGACTGAAATAAGTTCATAAGATGAAAACCAACAAAAATTGACAAGAACCACGAAAAATTGTTGTATTTTAAGATAAAATCTGACGCTATTAAAGAAAAAACTTCTCGCTCGCTGAAATATGTTCATTTGCTGAAAATCAACAAAACCACGAAAAGTTCTTGTATTTGATGATAAAATCTTTTTGCTATGAAGAAGAAAGATCTAGCTGACTGAAATAAGTTAATAAGATGAAAGCTAACAAAAATTGACAAGAACCACGAAAAGTTTTTGTATTTTAACATAAAATCTGACGCTATTAAAGAAAAAACTTCTCCCTCGCTGAAATATGTTCATTTGCTGAAAATCAACAAAACCACGAAAAGTTCTTGTATTTGAAGATAAAATCTTTTTGCTTTCAAGAAGAAAGATCTGGCTGACTGAAATAAGTTCATTGGATGAAAACCAACAAAAATTGACAAGAACCACGAAAAGTTCTTGTATTTTAAGATAAAATCTGACGCTATTAAAGAAAAAAATTCTCCCTCGCTGAAATATGTTCATTTGCTGAAAATCAACAAAACCACGAAAAGTTCTTGTATTTGAAGATAAAATCTTTTTGCTTTGAAGACGAAAGATCTAGCTGACTGAAATAAGTTCATAAGATGAAAACCAACAAAAATTGACAAGAACCACGAAAAATTGTTGTATTTTAAGATAAAATCTGACGCTATTAAAGAAAAAACTTCTCGCTCGCTGAAATATGTTCATTTGCTGAAAATGAACAAAACCACGAAAAGTTCTTGTATTTGAAGATAAAATCTTTTTGCTTTGAAGAAGAAAGATCTAGCTGACTGAAATAAGTTCATTGGATGAAAACCAACAAAAATTGACAAGAACCACGAAAAGTTCTTGTATTTTAAGATAAAATCTGACGCTATTAAAGAAAAAACTTCTCCCTCGCTGAAATATGTTCATTCGCTGAAAATCAACAAAACCACGAAAAGTTCTTGTATTTGATGATAAAATCTTTTTGCTTTGAAGAAGAAAGATCTAGCTGACTGAAATAAGTTAATAAGATGAAAGCTAACAAAAATTGACAAGAACCACGAAAAGTTTTTGTATTTTAACATAAAATCTGACGCTATTAAAGAAAAAACTTCTCCCTCGCTGAAATATGTTCATTTGCTGAAAATCAACAAAACCACGAAAAGTTCTTGTATTTGAAGATAAAATCTTTTTGCTTTGAAGAAGAAAGATCTGGCTGACTGAAATAAGTTCATTGGATGAAAACCAACAAAAATTGACAAGAACCACGAAAAGTTCTTGTATTTTAAGATAAAATCTGACGCTATTAAAGAAAAAACTTCTCCCTCGCTGAAATATGTTCATTTGCTGAAAATCAACAAAACCACGAAAAGTTCTTGTATTTGAAGATAAAATCTTTTTGCTTTCAAGAAGAAAGATCTAGCTGACTGAAATAAGTTCATAAGATGAAAACCAACAAAAATTGACAAGAACCACGAAAAACTCTTGTATTTTAAGATAAAATCTGACGCTATTAAAGAAAAAACTTCTCGCTCGCTGAAATATGTTCATTTGCTGAAAATCAACAAAACCACGAAAAGTTCTTGTGTTTGAAGATAAAATCTTTTTGCTTTGAAGAAGAAAGATCTAGCTGACTGAAATAAGTTCATTTGATGAAAATCAACAAAAATTGACAAGAACCACGAAAAGTTTTTGTATTTTAAGATAAATTCTGACGCTATTAAAGTAAAAACTTCTCCCTCGCTGAAATATGTTCATTTGCTGAAAATCAACAAAACCACGAAAAGTTCTTGTATTTGAAGATAAAATCTTTTTGCTTTGAAGAAGAAAGATCTGGCTGACTGAAATAAGTTCATTGGATGAAAACCAACAAAAATTGACAAGAACCACGAAAAGTTCTTGTATTTTAAGATAAAATCTGACGCTATTAAAGAAAAAACTTCTAGCTCGCTGAAATATGTTCATTTGCTGAAAATCAACAAAACCACGAAAAGTTCTTGTATTTGAAGATAAAATCTTTTTGCTTTGAAGAAGAAAGATCTGGCTGACTGAAATAAGTTCATTGGATGAAAACCAACAAAAATTGACAAGAACCACGAAAAGTTCTTGTATTTTAAGATAAAATCTGACGCTATTAAAGAAAAAACTTCTCCCTCGCTGAAATATGTTCATTTGCTGAAAATCAACAAAACCACGAAAAGTTCTTGTATTTGAAGATAAAATCTTTTTGCTTTGAAGAAGAAAGATCGAGCTGACTGAAATAAGTTCATAAGATGAAAACCAACAAAAATTGACAAGAACCACGAAAAGTTCTTGTATTTTAAGATAAAATCTTACGCTTTTAAAGAAAAAACTTCTCGCTCGCTGAAATATGTTCATTTGCTGAAAATCAACAAAACCACGAAAAGTTCTTGTATTTGAAGATAAAATCTTTTTGCTTTGAAGAAGAAAGATCTAGCTGACTGAAATAAGTTCATAAGATGAAAACCAACAAAATTTGATTAGAACCACGAAAAGTTCTTGTATTTTAAGATAAAATCTGACGCTATTAAAGAAAAAACTTCTCGCTCGCTGAAATATGTTCATTTGCTGAAAATCAACAAAACCACGAAAAGTTCTTGTATTTGAAGATAAAATCTTTTTGCTTTGAAGAAGAAAGATCTAGCTGACTGAAATAAGTTCATTGGATGAAAACCAACAAAAATTGAGAAGAACCACGAAAAGTTCTTGTATTTTAAGATAAAATCTGACGCTATTAAAGAAAAAACTTCTCGCTCGCTGAAATATGTTCATTTGCTGAAAATCAACAAAACGACGAAAAGTTCTTGTATTTGAAGATAAAATCTTTTTGCTTTGAAGAAGAAAGATCTAGCTGACTGAAATAAGTTCATAAGATGAAAACCAACAAAATTTGATTAGAACCACGAAAAGTTCTTGTATTTTAAGATAAAATCTGACGCTATTAAAGAAAAAACTTCTAGCTCGCTGAAATATGTTCATTTGCTGAAAATCAACAAAACCACGAAAAGTTCTTGTATTTGAAGATAAAATCTTTTTGCTTTGAAGAAGAAAGATCTGGCTGACTGAAATAAGTTCATTGGATGAAAACCAACAAAAATTGACAAGAACCACGAAAAGTTCTTGTATTTTAAGATAAAATCTGACGCTATTAAAGAAAAAACTTCTCCCTCGCTGAAATATGTTCATTTGCTGAAAATCAACAAAACCACGAAAAGTTCTTGTATTTGAAGATAAAATCTTTTTGCTTTCAAGAAGAAAGATCTAGCTGACTGAAATAAGTTCATAAGATGAAAACCAACAAAAATTGACAAGAACCACGAAAAACTCTTGTATTTTAAGATAAAATCTGACGCTATTAAAGAAAAAACTTCTCGCTCTCTGAAATATGTTCATTTGCTGAAAATCAACAAAACCACGAAAAGTTCTTGTATTTGAAGATAAAATCTTTTTGCTTTGAAGAAGAAAGATCTAGCTGACTGAAATAAGTTCATTTGATGAAAATCAACAAAAATTGACAAGAACCACGAAAAGTTCTTGTATTTTAAGATAAAATCTGACGCTATTAAAGAAAAAAATTCTCCCTCGCTGAAATATGTTCATTTGCTGAAAATCAACAAAACCACGAAAAGTTCTTGTATTTGAAGATAAAATCTTTTTGCTTTGAAGACGAAAGATCCAGCTGACTGAAATAAGTTCATAAGATGAAAACCAACAAAAATTGACAAGAACCACGAAAAATTGTTGTATTTTAAGATAAAATCTGACGCTATTAAAGAAAAAACTTCTCGCTCGCTGAAATATGTTCATTTGCTGAAAATGAACAAAACCACGAAAAGTTCTTGTATTTGAAGATAAAATCTTTTTGCTTTGAAGAAGAAAGATCTAGCTGACTGAAATAAGTTCATTGGATGAAAACCAACAAAAATTGACAAGAACCACGAAAAGTTCTTGTATTTTAAGATAAAATCTGACGCTATTAAAGAAAAAACTTCTCCCTCGCTGAAATATGTTCATTCGCTGAAAATCAACAAAACCACGAAAAGTTCTTGTATTTGATGATAAAATCTTTTTGCTTTGAAGAAGAAAGATCTAGCTGACTGAAATAAGTTAATAAGATGAAAGCTAACAAAAATTGACAAGAACCACGAAAAGTTTTTGTATTTTAACATAAAATCTGACGCTATTAAAGAAAAAACTTCTCCCTCGCTGAAATATGTTCATTTGCTGAAAATCAACAAAACCACGAAAAGTTCTTGTATTTGAAGATAAAATCTTTTTGCTTTGAAGAAGAAAGATCTGGCTGACTGAAATAAGTTCATTGGATGAAAACCAACAAAAATTGACAAGAACCACGAAAAGTTCTTGTATTTTAAGATAAAATCTGACGCTATTAAAGAAAAAACTTCTCCCTCGCTGAAATATGTTCATTTGCTGAAAATCAACAAAACCACGAAAAGTTCTTGTATTTGAAGATAAAATCTTTTTGCTTTCAAGAAGAAAGATCTAGCTGACTGAAATAAGTTCATAAGATGAAAACCAACAAAAATTGACAAGAACCACGAAAAGTTCTTGTATTTTAAGATAAAATCTGACGCTATTAAAGAAAAAACTTCTCCCTCGCTGAAATATGTTCATTTGCTCAAAATCAACAAAACCACGAAAAGTTCTTGTATTTGAAGATAAAATCTTTTTGCTTTGAAGAAGAAAGATCTAGCTGACTGAAATAAGTTCATAAGATGAAAACTAACAAAAATTGACAAGAACCACGAAAAGTTCTTGTATTTTAAGATAAAATCTTACGCTATTGAAGAAAAAACTTCTAGCTCGCTGAAATATGTTCATTTGCTGAAAATCAACAAAACCACGAAAAGTTCTTGTATTTGAAGATAAAATCTTTTTGCTTTGAAGAAGAAAGATCTAGCTGACTGAAATCAGTTCATTGGATGAAATCCAACAAAAATTGACAAGAACCACGAAAGGTTCTTGTATTTTAAGATAAAATCTGACGCTATTAAAGAAAAAACTTCTCCCTCGCTGAAATATGTTCATTTGCTGAAAATCAACAAAACCACGAAAAGTTCTTGTATTTGAAGATAAAATCTTTTTGCTTTGAAGAAGAAAGATCTGGCTGACTGAAATAAGTTCATTGGATGAAAACCAACAAAAATTGACAAGAACCACGAAAAGTTCTTGTATTTTAAGATAAAATCTGACGCTATTAAAGAAAAAAATTCTCCCTCGCTGAAATATGTTCATTTGCTGAAAATCAACAAAACCACGAAAAGTTCTTGTATTTGAAGATAAAATCTTTTTGCTTTGAAGACGAAAGATCCAGCTGACTGAAATAAGTTCATAAGATGAAAACCAACAAAAATTGACAAGAACCACGAAAAATTGTTGTATTTTAAGATAAAATCTGACGCTATTAAAGAAAAAACTTCTCGCTCGCTGAAATATGTTCATTTGCTGAAAATGAACAAAACCACGAAAAGTTCTTGTATTTGAAGATAAAATCTTTTTGCTTTGAAGAAGAAAGATCTAGCTGACTGAAATAAGTTCATTGGATGAAAACCAACAAAAATTGACAAGAACCACGAAAAGTTCTTGTATTTTAAGATAAAATCTGACGCTATTAAAGAAAAAACTTCTCCCTCGCTGAAATATGTTCATTCGCTGAAAATCAACAAAACCACGAAAAGTTCTTGTATTTGATGATAAAATCTTTTTGCTTTGAAGAAGAAAGATCTAGCTGACTGAAATAAGTTAATAAGATGAAAGCTAACAAAAATTGACAAGAACCACGAAAAGTTTTTGTATTTTAACATAAAATCTGACGCTATTAAAGAAAAAACTTCTCCCTCGCTGAAATATGTTCATTTGCTGAAAATCAACAAAACCACGAAAAGTTCTTGTATTTGAAGATAAAATCTTTTTGCTTTGAAGAAGAAAGATCTGGCTGACTGAAATAAGTTCATTGGATGAAAACCAACAAAAATTGACAAGAACCACGAAAAGTTCTTGTATTTTAAGATAAAATCTGACGCTATTAAAGAAAAAACTTCTCCCTCGCTGAAATATGTTCATTTGCTGAAAATCAACAAAACCACGAAAAGTTCTTGTATTTGAAGATAAAATCTTTTTGCTTTCAAGAAGAAAGATCTAGCTGACTGAAATAAGTTCATAAGATGAAAACCAACAAAAATTGACAAGAACCACGAAAAGTTCTTGTATTTTAAGATAAAATCTGACGCTATTAAAGAAAAAACTTCTCCCTCGCTGAAATATGTTCATTTGCTCAAAATCAACAAAACCACGAAAAGTTCTTGTATTTGAAGATAAAATCTTTTTGCTTTGAAGAAGAAAGATCTAGCTGACTGAAATAAGTTCATAAGATGAAAACTAACAAAAATTGACAAGAACCACGAAAAGTTCTTGTATTTTAAGATAAAATCTTACGCTATTGAAGAAAAAACTTCTAGCTCGCTGAAATATGTTCATTTGCTGAAAATCAACAAAACCACGAAAAGTTCTTGTATTTGAAGATAAAATCTTTTTGCTTTGAAGAAGAAAGATCTAGCTGACTGAAATAAGTTCATTTGATGAAAATCAACAAAAATTGACAAGAACCACGAAAAGTTTTTGTATTTTAAGATAAAATCTGACGCTATTAAAGAAAAAACTTCTCCCTCGCTGAAATATGTTCATTTGCTGAAAATCAACAAAACCACGAAAAGTTCTTGTATTTGAAGATAAAATCTTTTTGCTTTGAAGAAGAAAGATCTGGCTGACTGAAATAAGTTCATTGGATGAAAACCAACAAAAATTGACAAGAACCACGAAAAGTTTTTGTATTTTAAGATAAAATCTGACGCTATTAAAGAAAAAACTTCTCCCTCGCTGAAATATGTTCATTTGCTGAAAATCAACAAAACCACGAAAAGTTCTTGTATTTGAAGATAAAATCTTTTTGCTTTGAAGAAGAAAGATCTGGCTGACTGAAATAAGTTCATTGGATGAAAACCAACAAAAATTGACAAGAACCACGAAAAGTTCTTGTATTTTAAGATAAAATCTGACGCTATTAAAGAAAAAACTTCTCCCTCGCTGAAATATGTTCATTTGCTGAAAATCAACAAAACCACGAAAAGTTCTTGTATTTGAAGATAAAATCTTTTTGCTTTGAAGACGAAAGATCTAGCTGACTGAAATAAGTTCATAAGATGAAAACCAACAAAAATTGACAAGAACCACGAAAAATTGTTGTATTTTAAGATAAAATCTGACGCTATTAACGAAAAAGCTTCTCGCTCGCTGAAATATGTTCATTTGCTGAAAATCAACAAAACCACGAACAGTTCTTGTATTTGAAGATAAAATCTTTTTGCTTTGAAGAAGAAAGACCTAGCTGACTGAAATAAGTTCATTGGATGAAAACCAACAAAAATTGACAAGAACCACGAAAAGTTCTTGTATTTTAAGATAAAATCTGACGCTATTATAGAAAAAACTTCTCCCTCGCTGAAATATGTTCATTTGCTGAAAATCAACAAAACCACGAAAAGTTCTTGTATTTGAAGATAAAATCATTTTGCTTTGAAGAAGAAAGATCTAGCTGACTGAAATAAGTTAACAAGATGAAAGCTAACAAAAATTGACAAGAACCACGAAAAGTTCTTGTATTTTAAGATAAAATCTGACGTTCTTAAAGAAAAAACTTCTCCCTCGCTGAAATATGTTCATTTGCTGAAAATCAACAAAACCACGAAAAGTTCTTGTATTTGAAGATAAAAATTTTTTGCTTTGAAGAAGAAAGATCGAGCTGACTGAAATAAGTTCATAAGATGAAAACCAACAAAAATTGACAAGAACCACGAAAAGTTTTTGTATTTTAAGGTAAAATCTGACGCTATTAAAGAAAAAACTTCTCCCTCGCTGAAATATGTTCATTTGCTGAAAATCAACAAAACCACGAAAAGTTCTTGTATTTGAAGATAAAATCTATTTGCTTTGAAGAAGAAAGATCTGGCTGACTGAAATAAGTTCATTGGATGAAAACCAACAAAAATTGACAAGAACCATGAAAAGTTCTTTTATTTTAAGATAAAATCTGACGCTATTAAAGAAAAAACTTCCAGCTCGCTGAAATATGTTCATTTGCTGAAAATCAACGAAACCACGAAAAGTTCTTGTATTTGAAGATAAAATCTTTTTGCTTTCAAGAAGAAAGATCTGGCTGACTGAAATAAGTTCATTGGATGAAAACCAACAAAAATTGACAAGAACCACGAAAAGTTCTTGTATTTTAAGATAAAATCTGACGCTATTAAAGAAAAAAATTCTCCCTCGCTGAAATATGTTCATTTGCTGAAAATCAACAAAACCACGAAAAGTTCTTGTATTTGAAGATAAAATCTTTTTGCTTTGAAGACGAAAGATCTAGCTGACTGAAATAAGTTCATAAGATGAAAACCAACAAAAATTGACAAGAACCACGAAAAATTGTTGTATTTTAAGATAAAATCTGACGCTATTAAAGAAAAAACTTCTCGCTCGCTGAAATATGTTCATTTGCTGAAAATCAACAAAACCACGAAAAGTTCTTGTATTTGATGATAAAATCTTTTTGCTATGAAGAAGAAAGATCTAGCTGACTGAAATAAGTTAATAAGATGAAAGCTAACAAAAATTGACAAGAACCACGAAAAGTTTTTGTATTTTAACATAAAATCTGACGCTATTAAAGAAAAAACTTCTCCCTCGCTGAAATATGTTCATTTGCTGAAAATCAACAAAACCACGAAAAGTTCTTGTATTTGAAGATAAAATCTTTTTGCTTTCAAGAAGAAAGATCTGGCTGACTGAAATAAGTTCATTGGATGAAAACCAACAAAAATTGACAAGAACCACGAAAAGTTCTTGTATTTTAAGATAAAATCTGACGCTATTAAAGAAAAAAATTCTCCCTCGCTGAAATATGTTAATTTGCTGAAAATCAACAAAACCACGAAAAGTTCTTGTATTTGAAGATAAAATCTTTTTGCTTTGAAGACGAAAGATCTAGCTGACTGAAATAAGTTCATAAGATGAAAACCAACAAAAATTGATAAGAACCACGAAAAATTGTTGTATTTTAAGATAAAATCTGACGCTATTAAAGAAAAAACTTCTCGCTCGCTGAAATATGTTCATTTGCTGAAAATGAACAAAACCACGAAAAGTTCTTGTATTTGAAGATAAAATCTTTTTGCTTTGAAGAAGAAAGATCTAGCTGACTGAAATAAGTTCATTGGATGAAAACCAACAAAAATTGACAAGAACCACGAAAAGTTCTTGTATTTTAAGATAAAATCTGACGCTATTAAAGAAAAAACTTCTCCCTCGCTGAAATATGTTCATTCGCTGAAAATCAACAAAACCACGAAAAGTTCTTGTATTTGATGATAAAATCTTTTTGCTTTGAAGAAGAAAGATCTAGCTGACTGAAATAAGTTAATAAGATGAAAGCTAACAAAAATTGACAAGAACCACGAAAAGTTTTTGTATTTTAACATAAAATCTGACGCTATTAAAGAAAAAACTTCTCCCTCGCTGAAATATGTTCATTTGCTGAAAATCAACAAAACCACGAAAAGTTCTTGTATTTGAAGATAAAATCTTTTTGCTTTGAAGAAGAAAGATCTGGCTGACTGAAATAAGTTCATTGGATGAAAACCAACAAAAATTGACAAGAACCACGAAAAGTTCTTGTATTTTAAGATAAAATCTGACGCTATTAAAGAAAAAACTTCTCCCTCGCTGAAATATGTTCATTTGCTGAAAATCAACAAAACCACGAAAAGTTCTTGTATTTGAAGATAAAATCTTTTTGCTTTCAAGAAGAAAGATCTAGCTGACTGAAATAAGTTCATAAGATGAAAACCAACAAAAATTGACAAGAACCACGAAAAACTCTTGTATTTTAAGATAAAATCTGACGCTATTAAAGAAAAAACTTCTCGCTCGCTGAAATATGTTCATTTGCTGAAAATCAACAAAACCACGAAAAGTTCTTGTATTTGAAGATAAAATCTTTTTGCTTTGAAGAAGAAAGATCTAGCTGACTGAAATAAGTTCATTTGATGAAAATCAACAAAAATTGACAAGAACCACGAAAAGTTTTTGTATTTTAAGATAAATTCTGACGCTATTAAAGTAAAAACTTCTCCCTCGCTGAAATATGTTCATTTGCTGAAAATCAACAAAACCACGAAAAGTTCTTGTATTTGAAGATAAAATCTTTTTGCGTTGAAGAAGAAAGATCTGGCTGACTGAAATAAGTTCATTGGATGAAAACCAACAAAAATTGACAAGAACCACGAAAAGTTCTTGTATTTTAAGATAAAATCTGACGCTATTAAAGAAAAAACTTCTAGCTCGCTGAAATATGTCCATTTGCTGAAAATCAACAAAACCACGAAAAGTTCTTGTATTTGAAGATAAAATCTTTTTGCTTTGAAGAAGAAAGATCTGGCTGACTGAAATAAGTTCATTGGATGAAAACCAACAAAAATTGACAAGAACCACGAAAAGTTCTTGTATTTTAAGATAAAATCTGACGCTATTAAAGAAAAAACTTCTCCCTCGCTGAAATATGTTCATTTGCTGAAAATCAACAAAACCACGAAAAGTTCTTGTATTTGAAGATAAAATCTTTTTGCTTTGAAGAAGAAAGATCGAGCTGACTGAAATAAGTTCATAAGATGAAAACCAACAAAAATTGACAAGAACCACGAAAAGTTCTTGTATTTTAAGATAAAATCTTACGCTTTTAAAGAAAAAACTTCTCGCTCGCTGAAATATGTTCATTTGCTGAAAATCAACAAAACCACGAAAAGTTCTTGTATTTGAAGATAAAATCTTTTTGCTTTGAAGAAGAAAGATCTAGCTGACTGAAATAAGTTCATAAGATGAAAACCAACAAAATTTGATTAGAACCACGAAAAGTTCTTGTATTTTAAGATAAAATCTGACGCTATTAAAGAAAAAACTTCTCGCTCGCTGAAATATGTTCATTTGCTGAAAATCAACAAAACCACGAAAAGTTCTTGTATTTGAAGATAAAATCTTTTTGCTTTGAAGAAGAAAGATCTAGCTGACTGAAATAAGTTCATTGGATGAAAACCAACAAAAATTGAGAAGAACCACGAAAAGTTCTTGTATTTTAAGATAAAATCTGACGCTATTAAAGAAAAAACTTCTCGCTCGCTGAAATATGTTCATTTGCTGAAAATCAACAAAACGACGAAAAGTTCTTGTATTTGAAGATAAAATCTTTTTGCTTTGAAGAAGAAAGATCTAGCTGACTGAAATAAGTTCATAAGATGAAAACCAACAAAATTTGATTAGAACCACGAAAAGTTCTTGTATTTTAAGATAAAATCTGACGCTATTAAAGAAAAAACTTCTAGCTCGCTGAAATATGTTCATTTGCTGAAAATCAACAAAACCACGAAAAGTTCTTGTATTTGAAGATAAAATCTTTTTGCTTTGAAGAAGAAAGATCTGGCTGACTGAAATAAGTTCATTGGATGAAAACCAACAAAAATTGACAAGAACCACGAAAAGTTCTTGTATTTTAAGATAAAATCTGACGCTATTAAAGAAAAAAATTCTCCCTCGCTGAAATATGTTCATTTGCTGAAAATCAACAAAACCACGAAAAGTTCTTGTATTTGAAGATAAAATCTTTTTGCTTTGAAGACGAAAGATCTAGCTGACTGAAATAAGTTCATAAGATGAAAACCAACAAAAATTGACAAGAACCACGAAAAATTGTTGTATTTTAAGATAAAATCTGACGCTATTAAAGAAAAAACTTCTCGCTCGCTGAAATATGTTCATTTGCTGAAAATGAACAAAACCACGAAAAGTTCTTGTATTTGAAGATAAAATCTTTTTGCTTTGAAGAAGAAAGATCTAGCTGACTGAAATAAGTTCATTGGATGAAAACCAACAAAAATTGACAAGAACCACGAAAAGTTCTTGTATTTTAAGATAAAATCTGACGCTATTAAAGAAAAAACTTCTCCCTCGCTGAAATATGTTCATTCGCTGAAAATCAACAAAACCACGAAAAGTTCTTGTATTTGATGATAAAATCTTTTTGCTTTGAAGAAGAAAGATCTAGCTGACTGAAATAAGTTAATAAGATGAAAGCTAACAAAAATTGACAAGAACCACGAAAAGTTTTTGTATTTTAACATAAAATCTGACGCTATTAAAGAAAAAACTTCTCCCTCGCTGAAATATGTTCATTTGCTGAAAATCAACAAAACCACGAAAAGTTCTTGTATTTGAAGATAAAATCTTTTTGCTTTGAAGAAGAAAGATCTGGCTGACTGAAATAAGTTCATTGGATGAAAACCAACAAAAATTGACAAGAACCACGAAAAGTTCTTGTATTTTAAGATAAAATCTGACGCTATTAAAGAAAAAACTTCTCCCTCGCTGAAATATGTTCATTTGCTGAAAATCAACAAAACCACGAAAAGTTCTTGTATTTGAAGATAAAATCTTTTTGCTTTCAAGAAGAAAGATCTAGCTGACTGAAATAAGTTCATAAGATGAAAACCAACAAAAATTGACAAGAACCACGAAAAACTCTTGTATTTTAAGATAAAATCTGACGCTATTAAAGAAAAAACTTCTCGCTCGCTGAAATATGTTCATTTGCTGAAAATCAACAAAACCACGAAAAGTTCTTGTATTTGAAGATAAAATCTTTTTGCTTTGAAGAAGAAAGATCTAGCTGACTGAAATAAGTTCATTTGATGAAAATCAACAAAAATTGACAAGAACCACGAAAAGTTTTTGTATTTTAAGATAAATTCTGATGCTATTAAAGTAAAAACTTCTCCCTCGCTGAAATATGTTCATTTGCTGAAAATCAACAAAACCACGAAAAGTTCTTGTATTTGAAGATAAAATCTTTTTGCTTTGAAGAAGAAAGATCTGGCTGACTGAAATAAGTTCATTGGATGAAAACCAACAAAAATTGACAAGAACCACGAAAAGTTCTTGTATTTTAAGATAAAATCTGACGCTATTAAAGAAAAAACTTCTAGCTCGCTGAAATATGTTCATTTGCTGAAAATCAACAAAACCACGAAAAGTTCTTGTATTTGAAGATAAAATCTTTTTGCTTTGAAGAAGAAAGATCTGGCTGACTGAAATAAGTTCATTGGATGAAAACCAACAAAAATTGACAAGAACCACGAAAAGTTCTTGTATTTTAAGATAAAATCTGACGCTATTAAAGAAAAAACTTCTCCCTCGCTGAAATATGTTCATTTGCTGAAAATCAACAAAACCACGAAAAGTTCTTGTATTTGAAGATAAAATCTTTTTGCTTTGAAGAAGAAAGATCGAGCTGACTGAAATAAGTTCATAAGATGAAAACCAACAAAAATTGACAAGAACCACGAAAAGTTCTTGTATTTTAAGATAAAATCTTACGCTTTTAAAGAAAAAACTTCTCGCTCGCTGAAATATGTTCATTTGCTGAAAATCAACAAAACCACGAAAAGTTCTTGTATTTGAAGATAAAATCTTTTTGCTTTGAAGAAGAAAGATCTAGCTGACTGAAATAAGTTCATAAGATGAAAACCAACAAAATTTGATTAGAACCACGAAAAGTTCTTGTATTTTAAGATAAAATCTGACGCTATTAAAGAAAAAACTTCTCGCTCGCTGAAATATGTTCATTTGCTGAAAATCAACAAAACCACGAAAAGTTCTTGTATTTGAAGATAAAATCTTTTTGCTTTGAAGAAGAAAGATCTAGCTGACTGAAATAAGTTCATTGGATGAAAACCAACAAAAATTGAGAAGAACCACGAAAAGTTCTTGTATTTTAAGATAAAATCTGACGCTATTAAAGAAAAAACTTCTCGCTCGCTGAAATATGTTCATTTGCTGAAAATCAACAAAACGACGAAAAGTTCTTGTATTTGAAGATAAAATCTTTTTGCTTTGAAGAAGAAAGATCTAGCTGACTGAAATAAGTTCATAAGATGAAAACCAACAAAATTTGATTAGAACCACGAAAAGTTCTTGTATTTTAAGATAAAATCTGACGCTATTAAAGAAAAAACTTCTAGCTCGCTGAAATATGTTCATTTGCTGAAAATCAACAAAACCACGAAAAGTTCTTGTATTTGAAGATAAAATCTTTTTGCTTTGAAGAAGAAAGATCTGGCTGACTGAAATAAGTTCATTGGATGAAAACCAACAAAAATTGACAAGAACCACGAAAAGTTCTTGTATTTTAAGATAAAATCTGACGCTATTAAAGAAAAAACTTCTCCCTCGCTGAAATATGTTCATTTGCTGAAAATCAACAAAACCACGAAAAGTTCTTGTATTTGAAGATAAAATCTTTTTGCTTTCAAGAAGAAAGATCTAGCTGACTGAAATAAGTTCATAAGATGAAAACCAACAAAAATTGACAAGAACCACGAAAAACTCTTGTATTTTAAGATAAAATCTGACGCTATTAAAGAAAAAACTTCTCGCTCTCTGAAATATGTTCATTTGCTGAAAATCAACAAAACCACGAAAAGTTCTTGTATTTGAAGATAAAATCTTTTTGCTTTGAAGAAGAAAGATCTAGCTGACTGAAATAAGTTCATTTGATGAAAATCAACAAAAATTGACAAGAACCACGAAAAGTTTTTGTATTTTAAGATAAATTCTGACGCTATTAAAGTAAAAACTTCTCCCTCGCTGAAATATGTTCATTTGCTGAAAATCAACAAAACCACGAAAAGTTCTTGTATTTGAAGATAAAATCTTTTTGCTTTGAAGAAGAAAGATCTGGCTGACTGAAATAAGTTCATTGGATGAAAACCAACAAAAATTGACAAGAACCACGAAAAGTTCTTGTATTTTAAGATAAAATCTGACGCTATTAAAGAAAAAACTTCTAGCTCGCTGAAATATGTTCATTTGCTGAAAATCAACAAAACCACGAAAAGTTCTTGTATTTGAAGATAAAATCTTTTTGCTTTGAAGAAGAAAGATCTGGCTGACTGAAATAAGTTCATTGGATGAAAACCAACAAAAATTGACAAGAACCACGAAAAGTTCTTGTATTTTAAGATAAAATCTGACGCTATTAAAGAAAAAACTTCTCCCTCGCTGAAATATGTTCATTTGCTGAAAATCAACAAAACCACGAAAAGTTCTTGTATTTGAAGATAAAATCTTTTTGCTTTGAAGAAGAAAGATCGAGCTGACTGAAATAAGTTCATAAGATGAAAACCAACAAAAATTGACAAGAACCACGAAAAGTTCTTGTATTTTAAGATAAAATCTTACGCTTTTAAAGAAAAAACTTCTCGCTCGCTGAAATATGTTCATTTGCTGAAAATCAACAAAACCACGAAAAGATCTTGTATTTGAAGATAAAATCTTTTTGCTTTGAAGAAGAAAGATCTAGCTGACTGAAATAAGTTCATAAGATGAAAACCAACAAAATTTGATTAGAACCACGAAAAGTTCTTGTATTTTAAGATAAAATCTGACGCTATTAAAGAAAAAACTTCTCGCTCGCTGAAATATGTTCATTTGCTGAAAATCAACAAAACCACGAAAAGTTCTTGTATTTGAAGATAAAATCTTTTTGCTTTGAAGAAGAAAGATCTAGCTGACTGAAATAAGTTCATTGGATGAAAACCAACAAAAATTGACAAGAACCACGAAAAGTTCTTGTATTTTAAGATAAAATCTGACGCTATTAAAGAAAAAACTTCTCCCTCGCTGAAATATGTTCATTTGCTGAAAATCAACAAAACCACGAAAAGTTCTTGTATTTGAAGATAAAATCTTTTTGCTTTGAAGAAGAAAGATCTAGCTGACTGAAATAAGTTCATTTGATGAAAATCAACAAAAATTGACAAGAACCACGAAAAGTTTTTGTATTTTAAGATAAAATCTGACGCTATTAAAGAAAAAACTTCTCCCTCGCTGAAATATGTTCATTTGCTGAAAATCAACAAAACCACGAAAAGTTCTTGTATTTGAAGATAAAATCTTTTTGCTTTGAAGAAGAAAGATCTGGCTGACTGAAATAAGTTCATTGGATGAAAACCAACAAAAATTGACAAGAACCACGAAAAGTTTTTGTATTTTAAGATAAAATCTGACGCTATTAAAGAAAAAACTTCTCCCTCGCTGAAATATGTTCATTTGCTGAAAATCAACAAAACCACGAAAAGTTCTTGTATTTGAAGATAAAATCTTTTTGCTTTGAAGAAGAAAGATCTGGCTGACTGAAATAAGTTCATTGGATGAAAACCAACAAAAATTGACAAGAACCACGAAAAGTTCTTGTATTTTAAGATAAAATCTGACGCTATTAAAGAAAAAACTTCTCCCTCGCTGAAATATGTTCATTTGCTGAAAATCAACAAAACCACGAAAAGTTCTTGTATTTGAAGATAAAATCTTTTTGCTTTGAAGACGAAAGATCTAGCTGACTGAAATAAGTTCATAAGATGAAAACTAACAAAAATTGACAAGAACCACGAAAAGTTCTTGTATTTTAAGATAAAATCTGACGCTATTATAGAAAAAACTTCTCCCTCGCTGAAATATGTTCATTTGCTGAAAATCAACAAAACCACGAAAAGTTCTTGTATTTGAAGATAAAATCATTTTGCTTTGAAGAAAGATCTAGCTGACTGAAATAAGTTAACAAGATGAAAGCTAACAAAAATTGACAAGAACCACGAAAAGTTCTTGTATTTTAAGATAAAATCTTACGCTATTGAAGAAAAAACTTCCAGCTCGCTGAAATATGTTCATTTGCTGAAAATCAACAAAACCACGAAAAGTTCTTGTGTTTGAAGATAAAATCTTTTTGCTTTCAAGAAGAAAGATCTCGCTGACTGAAATAAGTTCATTGGATGAAAACCAACAAAAATTGACAAGAACCACGAAAAGTTCTTGTATTTTAAGATAAAATCTGACGTTCTTAAAGAAAAAACTTCTCCCTCGCTGAAATATGTTCATTTGCTGAAAATCAACAAAACCACGAAAAGTTCTTGTATTTGAAGATAAAAATTTTTTGCTTTGAAGAAGAAAGATCGAGCTGACTGAAATAAGTTCATAAGATGAAAACCAACAAAAATTGACAAGAACCACGAAAAGTTTTTGTATTTTAAGGTAAAATCTGACGCTATTAAAGAAAAAACTTCTCCCTCGCTGAAATATGTTCATTTGCTGAAAATCAACAAAACCACGAAAAGTTCTTGTATTTGAAGATAAAATCTATTTGCTTTGAAGAAGAAAGATCTGGCTGACTGAAATAAGTTCATTGGATGAAAACCAACAAAAATTGACAAGAACCATGAAAAGTTCTTTTATTTTAAGATAAAATCTGACGCTATTAAAGAAAAAACTTCCAGCTCGCTGAAATATGTTCATTTGCTGAAAATCAACGAAACCACGAAAAGTTCTTGTATTTGAAGATAAAATCTTTTTGCTTTCAAGAAGAAAGATCTGGCTGACTGAAATAAGTTCATTGGATGAAAACCAACAAAAATTGACAAGAACCACGAAAAGTTCTTGTATTTTAAGATAAAATCTGACGCTATTAAAGAAAAAAATTCTCCCTCGCTGAAATATGTTCATTTGCTGAAAATCAACAAAACCACGAAAAGTTCTTGTATTTGAAGATAAAATCTTTTTGCTTTGAAGACGAAAGATCTAGCTGACTGAAATAAGTTCATAAGATGAAAACCAACAAAAATTGACAAGAACCACGAAAAATTGTTGTATTTTAAGATAAAATCTGACGCTATTAAAGAAAAAACTTCTCGCTCGCTGAAATATGTTCATTTGCTGAAAATCAACAAAACCACGAAAAGTTCTTGTATTTGATGATAAAATCTTTTTGCTATGAAGAAGAAAGATCTAGCTGACTGAAATAAGTTAATAAGATGAAAGCTAACAAAAATTGACAAGAACCACGAAAAGTTTTTGTATTTTAACATAAAATCTGACGCTATTAAAGAAAAAACTTCTCCCTCGCTGAAATATGTTCATTTGCTGAAAATCAACAAAACCACGAAAAGTTCTTGTATTTGAAAATAAAATCTTTTTGCTTTCAAGAAGAAAGATCTGGCTGACTGAAATAAGTTCATTGGATGAAAACCAACAAAAATTGACAAGAACCACGAAAAGTTCTTGTATTTTAAGATAAAATCTGACGCTATTAAAGAAAAAAATTCTCCCTCGCTGAAATATGTTCATTTGCTGAAAATCAACAAAACCACGAAAAGTTCTTGTATTTGAAGATAAAATCTTTTTGCTTTGAAGACGAAAGATCTAGCTGACTGAAATAAGTTCATAAGATGAAAACCAACAAAAATTGACAAGAACCACGAAAAATTGTTGTATTTTAAGATAAAATCTGACGCTATTAAAGAAAAAACTTCTCGCTCGCTGAAATATGTTCATTTGCTGAAAATCAACAAAACCACGAAAAGTTCTTGTATTTGAAGATAAAATCTTTTTGCTTTGAAGAAGAAAGATCTGGCTGACTGAAATAAGTTCATTGGATGAAAACCAACAAAAATTGACAAGAACCACGAAAAGTTCTTGTATTTTAAGATAAAATCTGACGCTATTAAAGAAAAAACTTCTCCCTCGCTGAAATATGTTCATTTGCTGAAAATCAACAAAACCACGAAAAGTTCTTGTATTTGAAGATAAAATCTTTTTGCTTTCAAGAAGAAAGATCTAGCTGACTGAAATAAGTTCATAAGATGAAAACCAACAAAAATTGACAAGAACCACGAAAAACTCTTGTATTTTAAGATAAAATCTGACGCTATTAAAGAAAAAACTTCTCGCTCGCTGAAATATGTTCATTTGCTGAAAATCAACAAAACCACGAAAAGTTCTTGTATTTGAAGATAAAATCTTTTTGCTTTGAAGAAGAAAGATCTAGCTGACTGAAATAAGTTCATTTGATGAAAATCAACAAAAATTGACAAGAACCACGAAAAGTTTTTGTATTTTAAGATAAATTCTGACGCTATTAAAGTAAAAACTTCTCCCTCGCTGAAATATGTTCATTTGCTGAAAATCAACAAAACCACGAAAAGTTCTTGTATTTGAAGATAAAATCTTTTTGCTTTGAAGAAGAAAGATCTGGCTGACTGAAATAAGTTCATTGGATGAAAACCAACAAAAATTGACAAGAACCACGAAAAGTTCTTGTATTTTAAGATAAAATCTGACGCTATTAAAGAAAAAACTTCTAGCTCGCTGAAATATGTTCATTTGCTGAAAATCAACAAAACCACGAAAAGTTCTTGTATTTGAAGATAAAATCTTTTTGCTTTGAAGAAGAAAGATCTGGCTGACTGAAATAAGTTCATTGGATGAAAACCAACAAAAATTGACAAGAACCACGAAAAGTTCTTGTATTTTAAGATAAAATCTGACGCTATTAAAGAAAAAACTTCTCCCTCGCTGAAATATGTTCATTTGCTGAAAATCAACAAAACCACGAAAAGTTCTTGTATTTGAAGATAAAATCTTTTTGCTTTGAAGAAGAAAGATCGAGCTGACTGAAATAAGTTCATAAGATGAAAACCAACAAAAATTGACAAGAACCACGAAAAGTTCTTGTATTTTAAGATAAAATCTTACGCTTTTAAAGAAAAAACTTCTCGCTCGCTGAAATATGTTCATTTGCTGAAAATCAACAAAACCACGAAAAGTTCTTGTATTTGAAGATAAAATCTTTTTGCTTTGAAGAAGAAAGATCTAGCTGACTGAAATAAGTTCATAAGATGAAAACCAACAAAATTTGATTAGAACCACGAAAAGTTCTTGTATTTTAAGATAAAATCTGACGCTATTAAAGAAAAAACTTCTCGCTCGCTGAAATATGTTCATTTGCTGAAAATCAACAAAACCACGAAAAGTTCTTGTATTTGAAGATAAAATCTTTTTGCTTTGAAGAAGAAAGATCTAGCTGACTGAAATAAGTTCATTGGATGAAAACCAACAAAAATTGAGAAGAACCACGAAAAGTTCTTGTATTTTAAGATAAAATCTGACGCTATTAAAGAAAAAACTTCTCGCTCGCTGAAATATGTTCATTTGCTGAAAATCAACAAAACGACGAAAAGTTCTTGTATTTGAAGATAAAATCTTTTTGCTTTGAAGAAGAAAGATCTAGCTGACTGAAATAAGTTCATAAGATGAAAACCAACAAAATTTGATTAGAACCACGAAAAGTTCTTGTATTTTAAGATAAAATCTGACGCTATTATAGAAAAAACTTCTAGCTCGCTGAAATATGTTCATTTGCTGAAAATCAACAAAACCACGAAAAGTTCTTGTATTTGAAGATAAAATCTTTTTGCTTTGAAGAAGAAAGATCTGGCTGACTGAAATAAGTTCATTGGATGAAAACCAACAAAAATTGACAAGAACCACGAAAAGTTCTTGTATTTTAAGATAAAATCTGACGCTATTAAAGAAAAAACTTCTCCCTCGCTGAAATATGTTCATTTGCTGAAAATCAACAAAACCACGAAAAGTTCTTGTATTTGAAGATAAAATCTTTTTGCTTTCAAGAAGAAAGATCTAGCTGACTGAAATAAGTTCATAAGATGAAAACCAACAAAAATTGACAAGAACCACGAAAAACTCTTGTATTTTAAGATAAAATCTGACGCTATTAAAGAAAAAACTTCTCGCTCGCTGAAATATGTTCATTTGCTGAAAATCAACAAAACCACGAAAAGTTCTTGTATTTGAAGATAAAATCTTTTTGCTTTGAAGAAGAAAGATCTAGCTGACTGAAATAAGTTCATTTGATGAAAATCAACAAAAATTGACAAGAACCACGAAAAGTTTTTGTATTTTAAGATAAATTCTGACGCTATTAAAGTAAAAACTTCTCCCTCGCTGAAATATGTTCATTTGCTGAAAATCAACAAAACCACGAAAAGTTCTTGTATTTGAAGATAAAATCTTTTTGCTTTGAAGAAGAAAGATCTGGCTGACTGAAATAAGTTCATTGGATGAAAACCAACAAAAATTGACAAGAACCACGAAAAGTTCTTGTATTTTAAGATAAAATCTGACGCTATTAAAGAAAAAACTTCTAGCTCGCTGAAATATGTTCATTTGCTGAAAATCAACAAAACCACGAAAAGTTCTTGTATTTGAAGATAAAATCTTTTTGCTTTGAAGAAGAAAGATCTGGCTGACTGAAATAAGTTCATTGGATGAAAACCAACAAAAATTGACAAGAACCACGAAAAGTTCTTGTATTTTAAGATAAAATCTGACGCTATTAAAGAAAAAACTTCTCCCTCGCTGAAATATGTTCATTTGCTGAAAATCAACAAAACCACGAAAAGTTCTTGTATTTGAAGATAAAATCTTTTTGCTTTGAAGAAGAAAGATCGAGCTGACTGAAATAAGTTCATAAGATGAAAACCAACAAAAATTGACAAGAACCACGAAAAGTTCTTGTATTTTAAGATAAAATCTTACGCTTTTAAAGAAAAAACTTCTCGCTCGCTGAAATATGTTCATTTGCTGAAAATCAACAAAACCACGAAAAGATCTTGTATTTGAAGATAAAATCTTTTTGCTTTGAAGAAGAAAGATCTCGCTGACTGAAATAAGTTCATAAGATGAAAACCAACAAAATTTGATTAGAACCACGAAAAGTTCTTGTATTTTAAGATAAAATCTGACGCTATTAAAGAAAAAACTTCTCGCTCGCTGAAATATGTTCATTTGCTGAAAATCAACAAAACCACGAAAAGTTCTTGTATTTGAAGATAAAATCTTTTTGCTTTGAAGAAGAAAGATCTAGCTGACTGAAATAAGTTCATTGGATGAAAACCAACAAAAATTGAGAAGAACCACGAAAAGTTCTTGTATTTTAAGATAAAATCTGACGCTATTAAAGAAAAAACTTCTCGCTCGCTGAAATATGTTCATTTGCTGAAAATCAACAAAACGACGAAAAGTTCTTGTATTTGAAGATAAAATCTTTTTGCTTTGAAGAAGAAAGATCTAGCTGACTGAAATAAGTTCATAAGATGAAAACCAACAAAATTTGATTAGAACCACGAAAAGTTCTTGTATTTTAAGATAAAATCTGACGCTATTAAAGAAAAAACTTCTAGCTCGCTGAAATATGTTCATTTGCTGAAAATCAACAAAACCACGAAAAGTTCTTGTATTTGAAGATAAAATCATTTTGCTTTGAAGAAGAAAGATCTGGCTGACTGAAATAAGTTCATTGGATGAAAACCAACAAAAATTGACAAGAACCACGAAAAATTGTTGTATTTTAAGATAAAATCTGACGCTATTAAAGAAAAAACTTCTCGCTCGCTGAAATATGTTCATTTGCTGAAAATCAACAAAACCACGAAAAGTTCTTGTATTTGAAGATAAAATCTTTTTGCTTTGAAGAAGAAAGATCTAGCTGACTGAAATAAGTTCATTGGATGAAAACCAACAAAAATTGACAAGAACCACGAAAGGTTCTTGTATTTTAAGATAAAATCTGACGCTATTAAAGAAAAAACTTCTCCCTCGCTGAAATATGTTCATTTGCTGAAAATCAACAAAACCACGAAAAGTTCTTGTATTTGAAGATAAAATCTTTTTGCTTTGAAGAAGAAAGATCTAGCTCACTGAAATAAGTTAATAAGATGAAAGCTAACAAAAATTGACAAGAACCACGAAAAGTTCTTGTATTTTAAGATAAAATCTTACGCTATTGAAGAAAAAACTTCCAGCTCGCTGAAATATGTTCATTTGCTGAAAATCAACAAAACCACGAAAAGTTCTTGTATTTGAAGATAAAATCTTTTTGCTTTGAAGAAGAAAGATCTAGCTGACTGAAATAAGTTCATTTGATGAAAATCAACAAAAATTGACAAGAACCACGAAAAGTTTTTGTATTTTAACATAAAATCTGACGCTATTAAAGAAAAAACTTCTCCCTCGCTGAAATATGTTCATTTGCTGAAAATCAACAAAACCACGAAAAGTTCTTGTATTTGAAGATAAAATCTTTTTGCTTTGAAGAAGAAAGATCTAGCTGACTGAAATAAGTTCATAAGATGAAAACTAACAAAAATTGACAAGAACCACGAAAAGTTCTTGTATTTTAAGATAAAATCTTACGCTATTGAAGAAAAAACTTCCAGCTCGCTGAAATATGTTCATTTGCTGAAAATCAACAAAACCACGAAAAGTTCTTGTATTTGAAGATAAAATCTTTTTGCTTTGAAGAAGAAAGATCTTGCTGACTGAAATAAGTTCATTTGATGAAAATCAACAAAAATTGACAAGAACCACGAAAAGTTTTTGTATTTTAAGATAAAATCTGACGCTATTAAAGAAAAAACTTCTCCCTCGCTGAAATATGTTCATTTGCTGAAAATCAACAAAACCACGAAAAGTTCTTGTATTTGAAGATAAAATCTTTTTGCTTTGAAGAAGAAAGATCTGGCTGACTGAAATAAGTTCATTGGATGAAAACCAACAAAAATTGACAAGAACCACGAAAAGTTTTTGTATTTTAAGATAAAATCTGACGCTATTAAAGAATAAACTTCTCCCTCGCTGAAATATGTTCATTTGCTGAAAATCAACAAAACCACGAAAATTTCTTGTATTTGAAGATAAAATCTTTTTGCTTTGAAGAAGAAAGATCTGGCTGACTGAAATAAGTTCATTGGATGAAAACCAACAAAAATTGACAAGAACCACGAAAAGTTCTTGTATTTTAAGATAAAATCTGACGCTATTAAAGAAAAAACTTCTCGCTCGCTGAAATATGTTCATTTGCTGAAAATCAACGAAACCACGAAAAGTTCTTGTATTTGAAGATAAAATCTTTTTGCTTTCAAGAAGAAAGATCTTGCTGACTGAAATAAGTTCATTGGATGAAAACCAACAAAAATTGACAAGAACCACGAAAAGTTCTTGTATTTTAAGATTAAATCTGACGCTATTAAAGAAAAAACTTCTCCCTCGCTGAAATATGTTCATTTGCTGAAAATCAACAAAACCACGAAAAGTTCTTGTATTTGAAGATAAAATCTTTTTGCTTTGAAGAAGAAAGATCTAGCTGACTGAAATAAGTTAATAAGATGAAAGCTAACAAAAATTGACAAGAACCACGAAAAGTTCTTGTATTTTAAGATAAAATCTTACGCTATTGAAGAAAAAACTTCTAGCTCGCTGAAATATGTTCATTTGCTGAAAATCAACAAAACCACGAAAAGTTCTTGTATTTGAAGATAAAATCTTTTTGCTTTGAAGAAGAAAGATCTCGCTGACTGAAATAAGTTCATTGGATGAAAACCAACAAAAATTGACAAGAACCACGAAAAGTTCTTGTATTTTAAGATAAAATCTGACGCTATTAAAGAAAAAACTTCTCCCTTGCTGAAATATGTTCATTTGCTGAAAATCAACAAAACCACGAAAAGTTCTTGTATTTGAAGATAAAATCTTTTTGCTTTGAAGAAGAAAGATCTAGCTGACTGAAATAAGTTCATTTGATGAAAATCAACAAAAATTGACAAGAACCACGAAAAGTTTTTGTATTTTAACATAAAATCTGAAGCTATTAAAGAAAAAACTTCTCCCTCGCTGAAATATGTTCATTTGCTGAAAATCAACAAAACCACGAAAAGTTCTTGTATTTGAAGATAAAATCTTTTTGCTTTGAAGAAGAAAGATCTGGCTGACTGAAATAAGTTCATTGGATGAAAACCAACAAAAATTGACAAGAACCACGAAAAGTTCTTGTATTTTAAGATAAAATCTGACGCTATTAAAGAAAAAACTTCTCCCTCGCTGAAATATGTTCATTTGCTGAAAATCAACAAAACCACGAAAAGTTCTTGTATTTGAAGATAAAATCTTTTTGCTTTGAAGAAGAAAGATCTAGCTGACTGAAATAAGTTCATTGGATGAAAACCAACAAAAATTGACAAGAACCACGAAAAGTTCTTGTATTTTAAGATAAAATCTGACGCTATTAAAGAAAAAACTTCTCCCTCGCTGAAATATGTTCATTTGCTGAAAATCAACAAAACCACGAAAAGTTCTTGTATTTGAAGATAAAATCTTTTTGCTTTGAAGAAGAAAGATCTAGCTGACTGAAATAAGTTAATAAGATGAAAGCTAACAAAAATTGACAAGAACCACGAAAAGTTCTTGTATTTTAAGATAAAATCTTACGCTATTGAAGAAAAAACTTCTAGCTCGCTGAAATATGTTCATTTGCTGAAAATCAACAAAACCACGAAAAGTTCTTGTATTTGAAGATAAAATCTTTTTGCTTTCAAGAAGAAAGATCTCGCTGACTGAAATAAGTTCATAAGATGAAAACCAACAAAATTTGATTAGAACCACGAAAAGTTCTTGTATTTTAAGATAAAATCTGACGCTATTAAAGAAAAAACTTCTCGCTCGCTGAAATATGTTCATTTGCTGAAAATCAACAAAACCACGAAAAGTTCTTGTATTTGAAGATAAAATCTTTTTGCTTTGAAGAAGAAAGATCTAGCTGACTGAAATAAGTTCATTGGATGAAAACCAACAAAAATTGACAAGAACCACGAAAGGTTCTTGTATTTTAAGATAAAATCTGACGCTATTAAAGAAAAAACTTCTCCCTCGCTGAAATATGTTCATTTGCTGAAAATCAACAAAACCACGAAAAGTTCTTGTATTTGAAGATAAAATCTTTTTGCTTTGAAGAAGAAAGATCTAGCTCACTGAAATAAGTTAATAAGATGAAAGCTAACAAAAATTGACAAGAACCACGAAAAGTTCTTGTATTTTAAGATAAAATCTTACGCTATTGAAGAAAAAACTTCCAGCTCGCTGAAATATGTTCATTTGCTGAAAATCAACAAAACCACGAAAAGTTCTTGTATTTGAAGATAAAATCTTTTTGCTTTGAAGAAGAAAGATCTAGCTGACTGAAATAAGTTCATTTGATGAAAATCAAC
The DNA here is from genome assembly GCF_035084215.1 of Heptranchias perlo. Taxonomy (NCBI): domain Eukaryota; kingdom Metazoa; phylum Chordata; class Chondrichthyes; order Hexanchiformes; family Hexanchidae; genus Heptranchias; species Heptranchias perlo. The sequence continues at coordinate 1,934,527 of NW_027139793.1, read as the reverse complement.
AAAAATTGACAAGAACCACGAAAAGTTTTTGTATTTTAACATAAAATCTGACGCTATTAAAGAAAAAACTTCTCCCTCGCTGAAATATGTTCATTTGCTGAAAATCAACAAAACCACGAAAAGTTCTTGTATTTGAAGATAAAATCTTTTTGCTTTGAAGAAGAAAGATCTAGCTGACTGAAATAAGTTCATAAGATGAAAACTAACAAAAATTGACAAGAACCACGAAAAGTTCTTGTATTTTAAGATAAAATCTTACGCTATTGAAGAAAAAACTTCCAGCTCGCTGAAATATGTTCATTTGCTGAAAATCAACAAAACCACGAAAAGTTCTTGTATTTGAAGATAAAATCTTTTTGCTTGAAGAAGAAAGATCTTGCTGACTGAAATAAGTTCATTTGATGAAAATCAACAAAAATTGACAAGAACCACGAAAAGTTTTTGTATTTTAAGATAAAATCTGACGCTATTAAAGAAAAAACTTCTCCCTCGCTGAAATATGTTCATTTGCTGAAAATCAACAAAACCACGAAAAGTTCTTGTATTTGAAGATAAAATCTTTTTGCTTTGAAGAAGAAAGATCTGGCTGACTGAAATAAGTTCATTGGATGAAAACCAACAAAAATTGACAAGAACCACGAAAAGTTTTTGTATTTTAAGATAAAATCTGACGCTATTAAAGAATAAACTTCTCCCTCGCTGAAATATGTTCATTTGCTGAAAATCAACAAAACCACGAAAATTTCTTGTATTTGAAGATAAAATCTTTTTGCTTTGAAGAAGAAAGATCTGGCTGACTGAAATAAGTTCATTGGATGAAAACCAACAAAAATTGACAAGAACCACGAAAAGTTCTTGTATTTTAAGATAAAATCTGACGCTATTAAAGAAAAAACTTCTCGCTCGCTGAAATATGTTCATTTGCTGAAAATCAACGAAACCACGAAAAGTTCTTGTATTTGAAGATAAAATCTTTTTGCTTTCAAGAAGAAAGATCTTGCTGACTGAAATAAGTTCATTGGATGAAAACCAACAAAAATTGACAAGAACCACGAAAAGTTCTTGTATTTTAAGATTAAATCTGACGCTATTAAAGAAAAAACTTCTCCCTCGCTGAAATATGTTCATTTGCTGAAAATCAACAAAACCACGAAAAGTTCTTGTATTTGAAGATAAAATCTTTTTGCTTTGAAGAAGAAAGATCTAGCTGACTGAAATAAGTTAATAAGATGAAAGCTAACAAAAATTGACAAGAACCACGAAAAGTTCTTGTATTTTAAGATAAAATCTTACGCTATTGAAGAAAAAACTTCTAGCTCGCTGAAATATGTTCATTTGCTGAAAATCAACAAAACCACGAAAAGTTCTTGTATTTGAAGATAAAATCTTTTTGCTTTGAAGAAGAAAGATCTCGCTGACTGAAATAAGTTCATTGGATGAAAACCAACAAAAATTGACAAGAACCACGAAAAGTTCTTGTATTTTAAGATAAAATCTGACGCTATTAAAGAAAAAACTTCTCCCTTGCTGAAATATGTTCATTTGCTGAAAATCAACAAAACCACGAAAAGTTCTTGTATTTGAAGATAAAATCTTTTTGCTTTGAAGAAGAAAGATCTAGCTGACTGAAATAAGTTCATTTGATGAAAATCAACAAAAATTGACAAGAACCACGAAAAGTTTTTGTATTTTAACATAAAATCTGAAGCTATTAAAGAAAAAACTTCTCCCTCGCTGAAATATGTTCATTTGCTGAAAATCAACAAAACCACGAAAAGTTCTTGTATTTGAAGATAAAATCTTTTTGCTTTGAAGAAGAAAGATCTGGCTGACTGAAATAAGTTCATTGGATGAAAACCAACAAAAATTGACAAGAACCACGAAAAGTTCTTGTATTTTAAGATAAAATCTGACGCTATTAAAGAAAAAACTTCTCCCTCGCTGAAATATGTTCATTTGCTGAAAATCAACAAAACCACGAAAAGTTCTTGTATTTGAAGATAAAATCTTTTTGCTTTGAAGAAGAAAGATCTAGCTGACTGAAATAAGTTCATTGGATGAAAACCAACAAAAATTGACAAGAACCACGAAAAGTTCTTGTATTTTAAGATAAAATCTGACGCTATTAAAGAAAAAACTTCTCCCTCGCTGAAATATGTTCATTTGCTGAAAATCAACAAAACCACGAAAAGTTCTTGTATTTGAAGATAAAATCTTTTTGCTTTGAAGAAGAAAGATCTAGCTGACTGAAATAAGTTAATAAGATGAAAGCTAACAAAAATTGACAAGAACCACGAAAAGTTCTTGTATTTTAAGATAAAATCTTACGCTATTGAAGAAAAAACTTCTAGCTCGCTGAAATATGTTCATTTGCTGAAAATCAACAAAACCACGAAAAGTTCTTGTATTTGAAGATAAAATCTTTTTGCTTTCAAGAAGAAAGATCTCGCTGACTGAAATAAGTTCATTGGATGAAAACCAACAAAAATTGACAAGAACCACGAAAAGTTCTTGTATTTTAAGATAAAATCTGACGCTATTAAAGAAAAAACTTCTCCCTCGCTGAAATATGTTCATTTGCTGAAAATCAACAAAACCACGAAAAGTTCTTGTATTTGAAGATAAAATCTTTTTGCTTTGAAGAAGAAAGATCTAGCTGACTGAAATAAGTTCATTTGATGAAAATCAACAAAAATTGACAAGAACCACGAAAAGTTCTTGTATTTTAAGATAAAATCTGACGCTATTAAAGAAAAAACTTCTCGCTCGCTGAAATATGTTCATTTGCTGAAAATCAACAAAACCACGAAAAGTTCTTGTATTTGAAGATAAAATCTTTTTGCTTTGAAGAAGAAAGATCTAGCTGACTGAAATAAGTTCATTGGATGAAAACCAACAAAAATTGACAAGAACCACGAAAAGTTCTTGTATTTTAAGATAAAATCTGACGCTATTAAAGAAAAAACTTCTCGCTCGCTGAAATATGTTCATTTGCTGAAAATCAACAAAACGACGAAAAGTTCTTGTATTTGAAGATAAAATCTTTTTGCTTTGAAGAAGAAAGATCTAGCTGACTGAAATAAGTTCATTGGATGAAAACCAACAAAAATTGACAAGAACCACGAAAAGTTCTTGTATTTTAAGATAAAATCTGACGCTATTAAAGAAAAAACTTCTCGCTCGCTGAAATATGTTCATTTGCTGAAAATCAACAAAACGACGAAAAGTTCTTGTATTTGAAGATAAAATCTTTTTGCTTTGAAGAAGAAAGATCTGGCTGACTGAAATAAGTTCATAAGATGAAAACGAACAAAATTTGATTAGAACCACGAAAAGTTCTTGTATTTTAAGATAAAATCTGACGCTATTAAAGAAAAAACTTCTAGCTCGCTGAAATATGTTCATTTGCTGAAAATCAACAAAACCACGAAAAGTTCTTGTATTTGAAGATAAAATCTTTTTGCTTTGAAGAAGAAAGATCTGGCTGACTGAAATAAGTTCATTGGATGAAAACCAACAAAAATTGACAAGAACCACGAAAAGTTCTTGTATTTTAAGATAAAATCTGACGCTATTAAAGAAAAAACTTCTCCCTCGCTGAAATATGTTCATTTGCTGAAAATCAACAAAACCACGAAAAGTTCTTGTATTTGAAGATAAAATCTCTTTGCTTTGAAGAAGAAAGATCGAGCTGACTGAAATAAGTTCATAAGATGAAAACCAACAAAAATTGACAAGAACCACGAAAAGTTCTTGTATTTTAAGATAAAATCTTACGCTTTTAAAGAAAAAACTTCTCGCTCGCTGAAATATGTTCATTTGCTGAAAATCAACAAAACCACGAAAAGTTCTTGTATTTGAAGATAAAATCTTTTTGCTTTGAAGAAGAAAGATCTAGCTGACTGAAATAAGTTCATAAGATGAAAACCAACAAAATTTGATTAGAACCACGAAAAGATCTTGTATTTTAAGATAAAATCTGACGCTATTAAAGAAAAAACTTCTATCTCGCTGAAATATGTTCATTTGCTGAAAATCAACAAAACCACGAAAAGTTCTTGTATTTGAAGATAAAATCTTTTTGCTTTGAAGAAGAAAGATCTAGCTGACTGAAATAAGTTCATTGGATGAAAACCAACAAAAATTGACAAGAACCACGAAAGGTTCTTGTATTTTAAGATAAAATCTGACGCTATTAAAGAAAAAACTTCTCCCTTGCTGAAATATGTTCATTTGCTGAAAATCAACAAAACCACGAAAAGTTCTTGTATTTGAAGATAAAATCTTTTTGCTTTGAAGAAGAAAGATCTAGCTCACTGAAATAAGTTAATAAGATGAAAGCTAACAAAAATTGACAAGAACCACGAAAAGTTCTTGTATTTAAAGTAAAATCTTACGCTATTGAAGAAAAAACTTCCAGCTCGCTGAAATATGTTCATTTGCTGAAAATCAACAAAACCACGAAAAGTTCTTGTATTTGAAGATAAAATCTTTTTGCTTTGAAGAAGAAAGATCTAGCTGACTGAAATAAGTTCATTTGATGAAAATCAACAAAAATTGACAAGAACCACGAAAAGTTTTTGTATTTTAACATAAAATCTGACGCTATTAAAGAAAAAACTTCTCCCTCGCTGAAATATGTTCATTTGCTGAAAATCAACAAAACCACGAAAAGTTCTTGTATTTGAAGATAAAATCTTTTTGCTTTGAAGAAGAAAGATCTAGCTGACTGAAATAAGTTCATAAGATGAAAACTAACAAAAATTGACAAGAACCACGAAAAGTTCTTGTATTTTAAGATAAAATCTTACGCTATTGAAGAAAAAACTTCCAGCTCGCTGAAATATGTTCATTTGCTGAAAATCAACAAAACCACGAAAAGTTCTTGTATTTGAAGATAAAATCTTTTTGCTTTGAAGAAGAAAGATCTTGCTGACTGAAATAAGTTCATTTGATGAAAATCAACAAAAATTGACAAGAACCACGAAAAGTTTTTGTATTTTAAGATAAAATCTGACGCTATTAAAGAAAAAACTTCTCCCTCGCTGAAATATGTTCATTTGCTGAAAATCAACAAAACCATGAAAAGTTCTTGTATTTGAAGATAAAATCTTTTTGCTTTGAAGAAGAAAGATCTGGCTGACTGAAATAAGTTCATTGGATGAAAACCAACAAAAATTGACAAGAACCACGAAAAGTTTTTGTATTTTAAGATAAAATCTGACGCTATTAAAGAAAAAACTTCTCCCTCGCTGAAATATGTTCATTTGCTGAAAATCAACAAAACCACGAAAATTTCTTGTATTTGAAGATAAAATCTTTTTGCTTTGAAGAAGAAAGATCTGGCTGACTGAAATAAGTTCATTGGATGAAAACCAACAAAAATTGACAAGAACCACGAAAAGTTCTTGTATTTTAAGATAAAATCTGACGCTATTAAAGAAAAAACTTCTCCCTCGCTGAAATATGTTCATTTGCTGAAAATCAACAAAACCACGAAAAGTTCTTGTATTTGAAGATAAAATCTTTTTGCTTTCGAGAAGAAAGATCTTGCTGACTGAAATAAGTTCATTGGATGAAAACCAACAAAAATTGACAAGAACCACGAAAAGTTCTTGTATTTTAAGATAAAATCTGACGCTATTAAAGAAAAAACTTCTCCCTCGCTGAAATATCTTCATTTGCTGAAAATCAACAAAACCACGAAAAGTTCTTGTATTTGAAGATAAAATATTTTTGCTTTGAAGAAGAAAGTTCGAGCTGACTGAAATAAGTTCATAAGATGAAAACTAACAAAAATTGACAAGAACCACGAAAAGTTCTTGTATTTTAAGATAAAATCTTACGCTATTGAAGAAAAAACTTCTAGCTCGCTGAAATATGTTCATTTGCTGAAAATCAACAAAACCACGAAAAGTTCTTGTATTTGAAGATAAAATCTTTTTGCTTTCAAGAAGAAAGATCTTGCTGACTGAAATAAGTTCATTGGATGAAAATCAACAAAAATTGACAAGAACCACGAAAAGTTTTTGTATTTTCAGATAAAATATGACGCTATTAAAGAAAAAACTTCTCCCTCGCTGAAATATGTTCATTTGCTGAAAATCAACAAAACCACGAAAGGTTCTTGCATTTGAAGATAAAATCTTTTTGCTTTGAAGAAGAAAGATCGAGCTGACTGAAATAAGTTCATTGGATGAAAATCAACAAAAATTGACAAGAACCACGAAAAGTTTTTGTATTTTCAGATAAAATCTGACGCTATTAAAGAAAAAACTTCTCCCTCGCTGAAATATGTTCATTTGCTGAAAATCAACAAAACCACGAAAGGTTCTTGCATTTGAAGATAAAATCTTTTTGCTTTGAAGAAGAAAGATCGAGCTGACTGAAATAAGTTCATAAGATGAAAACCAACAAAAATTGACAAGAACCACGAAAAGTTCTTGTATTTTAAGATAAAATCTGACGCAATTAAAGAAAAAACTTCTCCCTCGCTGAAATATGTTCATTTGCTGAAAATCAACAAAACCACGAAAAGTTCTTGTATTTGAAGATAAAATCTTTTTGCTTTGAAGAAGAAAGATCTTGCTGACTGAAATAAGTTCATTGGATGAAAACCAACAAAAATTGACAAGAACCACGAAAAGTTCTTGTATTTTAAGATAAAATCTGACGCTATTAAAGAAAAAACTTCTCCCTCGCTGAAATATGTTCATTTGCTGAAAATCAACAAAACCACGAAAAGTTCTTGCATTTGAAGATAAAATCTTTTTGCTTTGAAGAAGAAAGATCTAGCTGACTGAAATAAGTTCATAAGATGAAAACCAACAAAAATTGACAAGAACCACGAAAAGTTCTTGTATTTTAAGATAAAATCTTACGCATTTAAAGAAAAAACTTCTCGCTCGCTGAAATATGTTCATTTGCTGAAAATCAACAAAACCACGAAAAGTTCTTGTATTTGAAGATAAAATCTTTTTGCTTTGAAGAAGAAAGATCTAGCTGACTGAAATAAGTTCATTAGATGAAAACCAACAAAATTTGATTAGAACCACGAAAAGTTCTTGTATTTTAAGATAAAATCTGACGCTATTAAAGAAAAAACTTCTCGCTCGCTGAAATATGTTCATTTGCTGAAAATCAACAAAACCACGAAAAGTTCTTGTATTTGAAGATAAAATCTTTTTGCTTTGAAGAAGAAAGATCGAGCTGACTGAAATAAGTTCATTGGATGAAAACCAACAAAAATTGACAAGAACCACGAAAAGTTCTTGTATTTTAAGATAAAATCTGACGCTATTAAAGAAAAATCTTCTCCCTCGCTGAAATATGTTCATTTGCTGAAAATCAACAAAACCACGAAAAGTTCTTGTATTTGAAGATAAAATATTTTTGCTTTGAAGAAGAAAGATCGAGCTGACTGAAATAAGTTCATAAGATGAAAACCAACAAAAATTGACAAGAACCACGAAAAGTTCTTGTATTTTAAGATAAAATCTGACGCTATTAAAGAAAAAACTTCTCGCTCGCTGAAATATGTTCATTTGCTGAAAATCAACAAAACCACGAAAAGTTCTTGCATTTGAAGATAAAATCTTTTTGCTTTCAAGAAGAAAGATCTTGCTGACTGAAATAAGTTCATTGGATGAAAACCAACAAAAATTGACAAGTACCACGAAAAGTTCTTGTATTTTAAGCTAAAATCTGACGCTTTTAAAGAAAAAACTTCCAGCTCGCTGAAATATGTTCATTTGCTGAAAATCAACAAAACCACGAAAAGTTCTTGCATTTGAAGATAAAATCTTTTTGCTTTCAAGAAGAAAGATCTTGCTGACTGAAATAAGTTCATTGGATGAAAACCAACAAAAATTGACAAGTACCACGAAAAGTTCTTGTATTTTAAGCTAAAATCTGACGCTTTTAAAGAAAAAACTTCTCGCTCGCTGAAATATGTTCATTTGCTGAAAATCAACAAAACCACGAAAAGTTCTTGTATTTTAAGATAAAATCTTACGCTATTGAAGAAAAAACTTCCAGCTCGCTGAAATATGTTCATTTGCTGAAAATCAACGAAACCACGAAAAGTTCTTGCATTTGAAGATAAAATCTTTTTGCTTTCAAGAAGAAAGATCTTGCTGACTGAAATAAGTTCATTGGATGAAAGCTAACAAAAATTGACAAGAACCACGAAAAGTTCTTGTATTTTAAGATAAAATCTGACGCGATTAAAGAAAAAACTTCTCCCTCGCTGAAATATCTTCATTTGCTGAAAATCAACAAAACCACGAAAAGTTCTTGTATTTGAAGATAAAATATTTTTGCTTTGAAGAAGAAAGTTCGAGCTGACTGAAATAAGTTCATAAGATGAAAACTAACAAAAATTGACAAGAACCACGAAAAGTTCTTGTATTTTAAGATAAAATCTTACGCTATTGAAGAAAAAACTTCTAGCTCGCTGAAATATGTTCATTTGCTGAAAATCAACAAAACCACGAAAAGTATTTTAAGATAAAATCTTACGCTATTGAAGAAAAAACTTCTAGCTCGCTGAAATATGTTTATTTGCTGAAAATCAACAAAACCACGAAAAGTTCTTGTATTTGAAGATGAAATCTTTTTGCTTTGAAGAAGAAAGATCGAGCTGACTGAAATAAGTTCATAAGATGAAAACCAACAAAAATTGACAAGAACCACGAAAAGTTCTTGTATTTTAAGATAAAATCTGACGCAATTAAAGAAAAAACTTCTCCCTCGCTGAAATATGTTCATTTGCTGAAAATCAACAAAACCATGAAAAGTTCTTGTATTTGAAGATAAAATCTTTTTGCTTTGAAGAAGAAAGATCTAGATGACTGAAATAAGTTCATTGGATGAAAACCAACAAAAATTGACAAGAACCACGAAAAGTTCTTGTATTTTAAGATAAAATCTGACGATATTAAAGAAAAATCTTCTCCCTCGCTGAAATATGTTCATTTGCTGAAAATCAACAAAACCACGAAAAGTTCTTGTATTTGAAGATAAAATCTTTTTGCTTTGAAGAAGAAAGATCGAGCTGACTGAAATAAGTTCATTGGATGAAAACCAACAAAAATTGACAAGAACCACGAAAAGTTCTTGTATTTTAAGATAAAATCTGACGCTATTAAAGAAAAATCTTCTCCCTCGCTGAAATATGTTCATTTGCTGAAAATCAACAAAACCACGAAAAGTTCTTGTATTTGAAGATAAAATATTTTTGCTTTGAAGAAGAAAGATCGAGCTGACTGAAATAAGTTCATAAGATGAAAACCAACAAAAATTGACAAGAACCACGAAAAGTTCTTGTATTTTAAGATAAAATCTGACGCTATTAAAGAAAAAACTTCTCGCTCGCTGAAATATGTTCATTTGCTGAAAATCAACAAAACCACGAAAAGTTCTTGCATTTGAAGATAAAATCTTTTTGCTTTCAAGAAGAAAGATCTTGCTGACTGAAATAAGTTCATTGGATGAAAACCAACAAAAATTGACAAGTACCACGAAAAGTTCTTGTATTTTAAGCTAAAATCTGACGCTTTTAAAGAAAAAACTTCCAGCTCGCTGAAATATGTTCATTTGCTGAAAATCAACAAAACCACGAAAAGTTCTTGCATTTGAAGATAAAATCTTTTTGCTTTCAAGAAGAAAGATCTTGCTGACTGAAATAAGTTCATTGGATGAAAACCAACAAAAATTGACAAGTACCACGAAAAGTTCTTGTATTTTAAGCTAAAATCTGACGCTTTTAAAGAAAAAACTTCTCGCTCGCTGAAATATGTTCATTTGCTGAAAATCAACAAAACCACGAAAAGTTCTTGTATTTTAAGATAAAATCTTACGCTATTGAAGAAAAAACTTCCAGCTCGCTGAAATATGTTCATTTGCTGAAAATCAACGAAACCACGAAAAGTTCTTGCATTTGAAGATAAAATCTTTTTGCTTTCAAGAAGAAAGATCTTGCTGACTGAAATAAGTTCATTGGATGAAAGCTAACAAAAATTGACAAGAACCACGAAAAGTTCTTGTATTTTAAGATAAAATCTGACGCGATTAAAGAAAAAACTTCTCCCTCGCTGAAATATCTTCATTTGCTGAAAATCAACAAAACCACGAAAAGTTCTTGTATTTGAAGATAAAATATTTTTGCTTTGAAGAAGAAAGTTCGAGCTGACTGAAATAAGTTCATAAGATGAAAACTAACAAAAATTGACAAGAACCACGAAAAGTTCTTGTATTTTAAGATAAAATCTTACGCTATTGAAGAAAAAACTTCTAGCTCGCTGAAATATGTTCATTTGCTGAAAATCAACAAAACCACGAAAAGTATTTTAAGATAAAATCTTACGCTATTGAAGAAAAAACTTCTAGCTCGCTGAAATATGTTTATTTGCTGAAAATCAACAAAACCACGAAAAGTTCTTGTATTTGAAGATGAAATCTTTTTGCTTTGAAGAAGAAAGATCGAGCTGACTGAAATAAGTTCATAAGATGAAAACCAACAAAAATTGACAAGAACCACGAAAAGTTCTTGTATTTTAAGATAAAATCTGACGCAATTAAAGAAAAAACTTCTCCCTCGCTGAAATATGTTCATTTGCTGAAAATCAACAAAACCATGAAAAGTTCTTGTATTTGAAGATAAAATCTTTTTGCTTTGAAGAAGAAAGATCTAGATGACTGAAATAAGTTCATTGGATGAAAACCAACAAAAATTGACAAGAACCACGAAAAGTTCTTGTATTTTAAGATAAAATCTGACGATATTAAAGAAAAATCTTCTCCCTCGCTGAAATATGTTCATTTGCTGAAAATCAACAAAACCACAAAAAGTTCTTGTATTTGAAGATCAAATCTTTTTGCTTTGAAGAAGAAAGATCTGGCTGACTGAAATAAGTTCATAAGATGAAAACTAACAAAAATTGACAAGAACCACGAAAAGTTCTTGTATTTTCAGGTAAAATCTTACGCTATTGAAGAAAAAACTTCCAGCTCGCTGAAATATTTTCATTTGCTGAAAATCAACAAAACCACGAAAAGTTCTTGTATTTGAAGATAAAATCTTTTTGCTTTGAAGAAGAAAGATCTTGCTGACTGAAATAAGTTCATTGGATGAAAACCAACAAAAATTGACAAGAACCACGAAAAGTTCTTGTATTTTAAGATAAAATCTGACGCTATTAAAGAAAAAACTTCTCCCTCGCTGAAATATGTTCATTTGCTGAAAATCAACAAAACCACGAAAAGTTCTTGCATTTGAAGATAAAATCTTTTTGCTTTGAAGAAGAAAGATCGAGCTGACTGAAATAAGTTCATAAGATGAAAACCAACAAAAATTGACAAGAACCACGAAAAGTTCTTGTATTTTAAGATAAAATCTTACGCATTTAAAGAAAAAACTTCTCGCTCGCCGAAATATGTTCATTTGCTGAAAATCAACAAAACCACGAAAAGTTCTTGTATTTGAAGATAAAATCTTTTTGCTTTGAAGAAGAAAGATCCAGCTGACTGAAATAAGTTCATTAGATGAAAACCAACAAAATTTGATTAGAACCACGAAAAGTTCTTGTATTTTAAGATAAAATCTGACGCTATTAAAGAAAAAACTTCTCGCTCGCTGAAATATGTTCATTTGCTGAAAATCAACAAAACCACGAAAAGTTCTTGTATTTGAAGATAAAATCTTTTTGCTTTGAAGAAGAAAGATCGAGCTGACTGAAATAAGTTCATTGGATGAAAACCAACAAAAATTGACAAGAACCACGAAAAGTTCTTGTATTTTAAGATAAAATCTGACGCTATTAAAGAAAAATCTTCTCCCTCACTGAAATATGTTCATTTGCTGAAAATCAACAAAACCACGAAAAGTTCTTGTATTTTAAGATAAAATCTTACGCTATTGAAGAAAAAACTTCCAGCTCGCTGAAATATGTTCATTTGCTGAAAATCAACAAAACCACGAAAAGTTCTTGCATTTGAAGATAAAATCTTTTTGCTTTCAAGAAGAAAGTTCGAGCTGACTGAAATAAGTTCATAAGATGAAAACTAACAAAAATTGACAAGAACCACGAAAAGTTCTTGTATTTTAAGATAAAATCTTATGCTATTGAAGAAAAAACTTCTAGCTCGCTGAAATATGTTCATTTGCTGAAAATCAACAAAACCACGAAAAGTTCTTGTATTTGAAGATAAAATCTTTTTGCTTTCAAGAAGAAAGATCTTGCTGACTGAAATAAGTTCATTGGATGAAAATCAACAAAAATTGACAAGAACCACGAAAAGTTTTTGTATTTTCAGATAAAATCTGACGCTATTAAAGAAAAAACTTCTCCCTCGCTGAAATATGTTCATTTGCTGAAAATCAACAAAACCACGAAAGGTTCTTGCATTTGAAGATAAAATCTTTTTGCTTTGAAGAAGAAAGATCGAGCTGACTGAAATAAGTTCATAAGATGAAAACCAACAAAAATTGACAAGAACCACGAAAAGTTCTTGTATTTTAAGATAAAATCTGACGCAATTAAAGAAAAAACTTCTCCCTCGCTGAAATATGTTCATTTGCTGAAAATCAACAAAACCACGAAAAGTTCTTGTATTTGAAGATAAAATCTTTTTGCTTTGAAGAAGAAAGATCTTGCTGACTGAAATAAGTTCATTGGATGAAAACCAACAAAAATTGACAAGAACCACGAAAAGTTCTTGTATTTTAAGATAAAATCTGACGCTATTAAAGAAAAAACTTCTCCCTCGCTGAAATATGTTCATTTGCTGAAAATCAACAAAACCACGAAAAGTTCTTGCATTTGAAGATAAAATCTTTTTGCTTTGAAGAAGAAAGATCGAGCTGACTGAAATAAGTTCATAAGATGAAAACCAACAAAAATTGACAAGAACCACGAAAAGTTCTTGTATTTTAAGATAAAATCTTACGCATTTAAAGAAAAAACTTCTCGCTCGCTGAAATATGTTCATTTGCTGAAAATCAACAAAACCACGAAAAGTTCTTGTATTTGAAGATAAAATCTTTTTGCTTTGAAGAAGAAAGATCTAGCTGACTGAAATAAGTTCATTAGATGAAAACCAACAAAATTTGATTAGAACCACGAAAAGTTCTTGTATTTTAAGATAAAATCTGACGCTATTAAAGAAAAAACTTCTCGCTCGCTGAAATATGTTCATTTGCTGAAAATCAACAAAACCACGAAAAGTTCTTGTATTTGAAGATAAAATCTTTTTGCTTTGAAGAAGAAAGATCGAGCTGACTGAAATAAGTTCATTGGATGAAAACCAACAAAAATTGACAAGAACCACGAAAAGTTCTTGTATTTTAAGATAAAATCTGACGCTATTAAAGAAAAATCTTCTCCCTCGCTGAAATATGTTCATTTGCTGAAAATCAACAAAACCACGAAAAGTTCTTGTATTTGAAGATAAAATATTTTTGCTTTGAAGAAGAAAGATCGAGCTGACTGCAATAAGTTCATAAGATGAAAACCAACAAAAATTGACAAGAACCACGAAAAGTTCTTGTATTTTAAGATAAAATCTGACGCTATTAAAGAAAAAACTTCTCGCTCGCTGAAATATGTTCATTTGCTGAAAATCAACAAAACCACGAAAAGTTCTTGCATTTGAAGATAAAATCTTTTTGCTTTCAAGAAGAAAGATCTTGCTGACTGAAATAAGTTCATTGGATGAAAACCAACAAAAATTGACAAGTACCACGAAAAGTTCTTGTATTTTAAGATAAAATCTTACGCTTTTAAAGAAAAAACTTCTCGCTCGCTGAAATATGTTCATTTGCTGAAAATCAACAAAACCACGAAAAGTTCTTGTATTTGAAGATAAAATCTCTTTGCTTTGAAGAAGAAAGATCGAGCTGACTGAAATAAGTTCATAAGATGAAAACCAACAAAAATTGACAAGAACCACGAAAAGTTCTTGTATTTTAAGATAAAATCTTACGCTTTTAAAGAAAAAACTTCTCGCTCGCTGAAATATGTTCATTTGCTGAAAATCAACAAAACCACGAAAAGTTCTTGTATTTGAAGATAAAATCTTTTTGCTTTGAAGAAGAAAGATCTAGCTGACTGAAATAAGTTCATAAGATGAAAACCAACAAAATTTGATTAGAACCACGAAAAGATCTTGTATTTTAAGATAAAATCTGACGCTATTAAAGAAAAAACTTCTATCTCGCTGAAATATGTTCATTTGCTGAAAATCAACAAAACCACGAAAAGTTCTTGTATTTGAAGATAAAATCTTTTTGCTTTGAAGAAGAAAGATCTAGCTGACTGAAATAAGTTCATTGGATGAAAACCAACAAAAATTGACAAGAACCACGAAAGGTTCTTGTATTTTAAGATAAAATCTGACGCTATTAAAGAAAAAACTTCTCCCTCGCTGAAATATGTTCATTTGCTGAAAATCAACAAAACCACGAAAAGTTCTTGTATTTGAAGATAAAATCTTTTTGCTTTGAAGAAGAAAGATCTAGCTCACTGAAATAAGTTAATAAGATGAAAGCTAACAAAAATTGACAAGAACCACGAAAAGTTCTTGTATTTAAAGTAAAATCTTACGCTATTGAAGAAAAAACTTCCAGCTCGCTGAAATATGTTCATTTGCTGAAAATCAACAAAACCACGAAAAGTTCTTGTATTTGAAGATAAAATCTTTTTGCTTTGAAGAAGAAAGATCTAGCTGACTGAAATAAGTTCATTTGATGAAAATCAACAAAAATTGACAAGAACCACGAAAAGTTTTTGTATTTTAACATAAAATCTGACGCTATTAAAGAAAAAACTTCTCCCTCGCTGAAATATGTTCATTTGCTGAAAATCAACAAAACCACGAAAAGTTCTTGTATTTGAAGATAAAATCTTTTTGCTTTGAAGAAGAAAGATCTAGCTGACTGAAATAAGTTCATAAGATGAAAACTAACAAAAATTGACAAGAACCACGAAAAGTTCTTGTATTTTAAGATAAAATCTTACGCTATTGAAGAAAAAACTTCCAGCTCGCTGAAATATGTTCATTTGCTGAAAATCAACAAAACCACGAAAAGTTCTTGTATTTGAAGATAAAATCTTTTTGCTTTGAAGAAGAAAGATCTTGCTGACTGAAATAAGTTCATTGGATGAAAACCAACAAAAATTGACAAGAACCACGAAAGGTTCTTGTATTTTAAGATAAAATCTGACGCTATTAAAGAAAAAACTTCTCCCTCGCTGAAATATGTTCATTTGCTGAAAATCAACAAAACCACGAAAAGTTCTTGTATTTGAAGATAAAATCTTTTTGCTTTGAAGAAGAAAGATCTAGCTCACTGAAATAAGTTAATAAGATGAAAGCTAACAAAAATTGACAAGAACCACGAAAAGTTCTTGTATTTAAAGTAAAATCTTACGCTATTGAAGAAAAAACTTCCAGCTCGCTGAAATATGTTCATTTGCTGAAAATCAACAAAACCACGAAAAGTTCTTGTATTTGAAGATAAAATCTTTTTGCTTTGAAGAAGAAAGATCTAGCTGACTGAAATAAGTTCATTTGATGAAAATCAACAAAAATTGACAAGAACCACGAAAAGTTTTTGTATTTTAACATAAAATCTGACGCTATTAAAGAAAAAACTTCTCCCTCGCTGAAATATGTTCATTTGCTGAAAATCAACAAAACCACGAAAAGTTCTTGTATTTGAAGATAAAATCTTTTTGCTTTGAAGAAGAAAGATCTAGCTGACTGAAATAAGTTCATAAGATGAAAACTAACAAAAATTGACAAGAACCACGAAAAGTTCTTGTATTTTAAGATAAAATCTTACGCTATTGAAGAAAAAACTTCCAGCTCGCTGAAATATGTTCATTTGCTGAAAATCAACAAAACCACGAAAAGTTCTTGTATTTGAAGATAAAATCTTTTTGCTTTGAAGAAGAAAGATCTTGCTGACTGAAATAAGTTCATTTGATGAAAATCAACAAAAATTGACAAGAACCACGAAAAGTTTTTGTATTTTAAGATAAAATCTGACGCTATTAAAGAAAAAACTTCTCCCTCGCTGAAATATGTTCATTTGCTGAAAATCAACAAAACCACGAAAAGTTCTTGTATTTGAAGATAAAATCTTTTTGCTTTGAAGAAGAAAGATCTGGCTGACTGAAATAAGTTCATTGGATGAAAACCAACAAAAATTGACAAGAACCACGAAAAGTTTTTGTATTTTAAGATAAAATCTGACGCTATTAAAGAAAAAACTTCTCCCTCGCTGAAATATGTTCATTTGCTGAAAATCAACAAAACCACGAAAATTTCTTGTATTTGAAGATAAAATCTTTTTGCTTTGAAGAAGAAAGATCTGGCTGACTGAAATAAGTTCATTGGATGAAAACCAACAAAAATTGACAAGAACCACGAAAAGTTCTTGTATTTTAAGATAAAATCTGACGCTATTAAAGAAAAAACTTCTCCCTCGCTGAAATATGTTCATTTGCTGAAAATCAACAAAACCACGAAAAGTTCTTGTATTTGAAGATAAAATCTTTTTGCTTTCGAGAAGAAAGATCTTGCTGACTGAAATAAGTTCATTGGATGAAAACCAACAAAAATTGACAAGAACCACGAAAAGTTCTTGTATTTTAAGATAAAATCTGACGCTATTAAAGAAAAAACTTCTCCCTCGCTGAAATATCTTCATTTGCTGAAAATCAACAAAACCACGAAAAGTTCTTGTATTTGAAGATAAAATATTTTTGCTTTGAAGAAGAAAGTTCGAGCTGACTGAAATAAGTTCATAAGATGAAAACTAACAAAAATTGACAAGAACCACGAAAAGTTCTTGTATTTTAAGATAAAATCTTACGCTATTGAAGAAAAAACTTCTAGCTCGCTGAAATATGTTCATTTGCTGAAAATCAACAAAACCACGAAAAGTTCTTGTATTTGAAGATAAAATCTTTTTGCTTTCAAGAAGAAAGATCTTGCTGACTGAAATAAGTTCATTGGATGAAAATCAACAAAAATTGACAAGAACCACGAAAAGTTTTTGTATTTTCAGATAAAATCTGACGCTATTAAAGAAAAAACTTCTCCCTCGCTGAAATATGTTCATTTGCTGAAAATCAACAAAACCACGAAAGGTTCTTGCATTTGAAGATAAAATCTTTTTGCTTTGAAGAAGAAAGATCGAGCTGACTGAAATAAGTTCATTGGATGAAAATCAACAAAAATTGACAAGAACCACGAAAAGTTTTTGTATTTTCAGATAAAATCTGACGCTATTAAAGAAAAAACTTCTCCCTCGCTGAAATATGTTCATTTGCTGAAAATCAACAAAACCACGAAAGGTTCTTGCATTTGAAGATAAAATCTTTTTGCTTTGAAGAAGAAAGATCGAGCTGACTGAAATAAGTTCATAAGATGAAAACCAACAAAAATTGACAAGAACCACGAAAAGTTCTTGTATTTTAAGATAAAATCTGACGCAATTAAAGAAAAAACTTCTCCCTCGCTGAAATATGTTCATTTGCTGAAAATCAACAAAACCACGAAAAGTTCTTGTATTTGAAGATAAAATCTTTTTGCTTTGAAGAAGAAAGATCTTGCTGACTGAAATAAGTTCATTGGATGAAAACCAACAAAAATTGACAAGAACCACGAAAAGTTCTTGTATTTTAAGATAAAATCTGACGCTATTAAAGAAAAAACTTCTCCCTCGCTGAAATATGTTCATTTGCTGAAAATCAACAAAACCACGAAAAGTTCTTGCATTTGAAGATAAAATCTTTTTGCTTTGAAGAAGAAAGATCTAGCTGACTGAAATAAGTTCATAAGATGAAAACCAACAAAAATTGACAAGAACCACGAAAAGTTCTTGTATTTTAAGATAAAATCTTACGCATTTAAAGAAAAAACTTCTCGCTCGCTGAAATATGTTCATTTGCTGAAAATCAACAAAACCACGAAAAGTTCTTGTATTTGAAGATAAAATCTTTTTGCTTTGAAGAAGAAAGATCTAGCTGACTGAAATAAGTTCATTAGATGAAAACCAACAAAATTTGATTAGAACCACGAAAAGTTCTTGTATTTTAAGATAAAATCTGACGCTATTAAAGAAAAAACTTCTCGCTCGCTGAAATATGTTCATTTGCTGAAAATCAACAAAACCACGAAAAGTTCTTGTATTTGAAGATAAAATCTTTTTGCTTTGAAGAAGAAAGATCGAGCTGACTGAAATAAGTTCATTGGATGAAAACCAACAAAAATTGACAAGAACCACGAAAAGTTCTTGTATTTTAAGATAAAATCTGACGCTATTAAAGAAAAATCTTCTCCCTCGCTGAAATATGTTCATTTGCTGAAAATCAACAAAACCACGAAAAGTTCTTGTATTTGAAGATAAAATATTTTTGCTTTGAAGAAGAAAGATCGAGCTGACTGAAATAAGTTCATAAGATGAAAACCAACAAAAATTGACAAGAACCACGAAAAGTTCTTGTATTTTAAGATAAAATCTGACGCTATTAAAGAAAAAACTTCTCGCTCGCTGAAATATGTTCATTTGCTGAAAATCAACAAAACCACGAAAAGTTCTTGCATTTGAAGATAAAATCTTTTTGCTTTCAAGAAGAAAGATCTTGCTGACTGAAATAAGTTCATTGGATGAAAACCAACAAAAATTGACAAGTACCACGAAAAGTTCTTGTATTTTAAGCTAAAATCTGACGCTTTTAAAGAAAAAACTTCCAGCTCGCTGAAATATGTTCATTTGCTGAAAATCAACAAAACCACGAAAAGTTCTTGCATTTGAAGATAAAATCTTTTTGCTTTCAAGAAGAAAGATCTTGCTGACTGAAATAAGTTCATTGGATGAAAACCAACAAAAATTGACAAGTACCACGAAAAGTTCTTGTATTTTAAGCTAAAATCTGACGCTTTTAAAGAAAAAACTTCTCGCTCGCTGAAATATGTTCATTTGCTGAAAATCAACAAAACCACGAAAAGTTCTTGTATTTTAAGATAAAATCTTACGCTATTGAAGAAAAAACTTCCAGCTCGCTGAAATATGTTCATTTGCTGAAAATCAACGAAACCACGAAAAGTTCTTGCATTTGAAGATAAAATCTTTTTGCTTTCAAGAAGAAAGATCTTGCTGACTGAAATAAGTTCATTGGATGAAAGCTAACAAAAATTGACAAGAACCACGAAAAGTTCTTGTATTTTAAGATAAAATCTGACGCGATTAAAGAAAAAACTTCTCCCTCGCTGAAATATCTTCATTTGCTGAAAATCAACAAAACCACGAAAAGTTCTTATATTTGAAGATAAAATATTTTTGCTTTGAAGAAGAAAGTTCGAGCTGACTGAAATAAGTTCATAAGATGAAAACTAACAAAAATTGACAAGAACCACGAAAAGTTCTTGTATTTTAAGATAAAATCTTACGCTATTGAAGAAAAAACTTCTAGCTCGCTGAAATATGTTCATTTGCTGAAAATCAACAAAACCACGAAAAGTATTTTAAGATAAAATCTTACGCTATTGAAGAAAAAACTTCTAGCTCGCTGAAATATGTTTATTTGCTGAAAATCAACAAAACCACGAAAAGTTCTTGTATTTGAAGATGAAATCTTTTTGCTTTGAAGAAGAAAGATCGAGCTGACTGAAATAAGTTCATAAGATGAAAACCAACAAAAATTGACAAGAACCACGAAAAGTTCTTGTATTTTAAGATAAAATCTGACGCAATTAAAGAAAAAACTTCTCCCTCGCTGAAATATGTTCATTTGCTGAAAATCAACAAAACCATGAAAAGTTCTTGTATTTGAAGATAAAATCTTTTTGCTTTGAAGAAGAAAGATCTAGATGACTGAAATAAGTTCATTGGATGAAAACCAACAAAAATTGACAAGAACCACGAAAAGTTCTTGTATTTTAAGATAAAATCTGACGATATTAAAGAAAAATCTTCTCCCTCGCTGAAATATGTTCATTTGCTGAAAATCAACAAAACCACAAAAAGTTCTTGTATTTGAAGATCAAATCTTTTTGCTTTGAAGAAGAAAGATCTGGCTGACTGAAATAAGTTCATAAGATGAAAACTAACAAAAATTGACAAGAACCACGAAAAGTTCTTGTATTTTCAGGTAAAATCTTACGCTATTGAAGAAAAAACTTCCAGCTCGCTGAAATATTTTCATTTGCTGAAAATCAACAAAACCACGAAAAGTTCTTGTATTTGAAGATAAAATCTTTTTGCTTTGAAGAAGAAAGATCTTGCTGACTGAAATAAGTTCATTGGATGAAAACCAACAAAAATTGACAAGAACCACGAAAAGTTCTTGTATTTTAAGATAAAATCTGACGCTATTAAAGAAAAAACTTCTCCCTCGCTGAAATATGTTCATTTGCTGAAAATCAACAAAACCACGAAAAGTTCTTGCATTTGAAGATAAAATCTTTTTGCTTTGAAGAAGAAAGATCGAGCTGACTGAAATAAGTTCATAAGATGAAAACCAACAAAAATTGACAAGAACCACGAAAAGTTCTTGTATTTTAAGATAAAATCTTACGCATTTAAAGAAAAAACTTCTCGCTCGCTGAAATATGTTCATTTGCTGAAAATCAACAAAACCACGAAAAGTTCTTGTATTTGAAGATAAAATCTTTTTGCTTTGAAGAAGAAAGATCCAGCTGACTGAAATAAGTTCATTAGATGAAAACCAACAAAATTTGATTAGAACCACGAAAAGTTCTTGTATTTTAAGATAAAATCTGACGCTATTAAAGAAAAAACTTCTCGCTCGCTGAAATATGTTCATTTGCTGAAAATCAACAAAACCACGAAAAGTTCTTGTATTTGAAGATAAAATCTTTTTGCTTTGAAGAAGAAAGATCGAGCTGACTGAAATAAGTTCATTGGATGAAAACCAACAAAAATTGACAAGAACCACGAAAAGTTCTTGTATTTTAAGATAAAATCTGACGCTATTAAAGAAAAATCTTCTCCCTCACTGAAATATGTTCATTTGCTGAAAATCAACAAAACCACGAAAAGTTCTTGTATTTTAAGATAAAATCTTACGCTATTGAAGAAAAAACTTCCAGCTCGCTGAAATATGTTCATTTGCTGAAAATCAACAAAACCACGAAAAGTTCTTGCATTTGAAGATAAAATCTTTTTGCTTTCAAGAAGAAAGATCTTGCTGACTGAAATAAGTTCATTGGATGAAAGCCAACAAAAATTGACAAGAACCACGAAAAGTTCTTGTATTTTAAGATAAAATCTGACGCGATTAAAGAAAAAACTTCTCCCTCGCTGAAATATCTTCATTTGCTGAAAATCAACAAAACCACGAAAAGTTCTTGTATTTGAAGATAAAATATTTTTGCTTTGAAGAAGAAAGTTCGAGCTGACTGAAATAAGTTCATAAGATGAAAACTAACAAAAATTGACAAGAACCACGAAAAGTTCTTGTATTTTAAGATAAAATCTTATGCTATTGAAGAAAAAACTTCTAGCTCGCTGAAATATGTTCATTTGCTGAAAATCAACAAAACCACGAAAAGTTCTTGTATTTGAAGATAAAATCTTTTTGCTTTCAAGAAGAAAGATCTTGCTGACTGAAATAAGTTCATTGGATGAAAATCAACAAAAATTGACAAGAACCACGAAAAGTTTTTGTATTTTCAGATAAAATCTGACGCTATTAAAGAAAAAACTTCTCCCTCGCTGAAATATGTTCATTTGCTGAAAATCAACAAAACCACGAAAGGTTCTTGCATTTGAAGATAAAATCTTTTTGCTTTGAAGAAGAAAGATCGAGCTGACTGAAATAAGTTCATAAGATGAAAACCAACAAAAATTGACAAGAACCACGAAAAGTTCTTGTATTTTAAGATAAAATCTGACGCAATTAAAGAAAAAACTTCTCCCTCGCTGAAATATGTTCATTTGCTGAAAATCAACAAAACCACGAAAAGTTCTTGTATTTGAAGATAAAATCTTTTTGCTTTGAAGAAGAAAGATCTTGCTGACTGAAATAAGTTCATTGGATGAAAACCAACAAAAATTGACAAGAACCACGAAAAGTTCTTGTATTTTAAGATAAAATCTGACGCTATTAAAGAAAAAACTTCTCCCTCGCTGAAATATGTTCATTTGCTGAAAATCAACAAAACCACGAAAAGTTCTTGCATTTGAAGATAAAATCTTTTTGCTTTGAAGAAGAAAGATCGAGCTGACTGAAATAAGTTCATAAGATGAAAACCAACAAAAATTGACAAGAACCACGAAAAGTTCTTGTATTTTAAGATAAAATCTTACGCATTTAAAGAAAAAACTTCTCGCTCGCTGAAATATGTTCATTTGCTGAAAATCAACAAAACCACGAAAAGTTCTTGTATTTTAAGATAAAATCTTACGCTATTGAAGAAAAAACTTCCAGCTCGCTGAAATATGTTCATTTGCTGAAAATCAACGAAACCACGAAAAGTTCTTGCATTTGAAGATAAAATCTTTTTGCTTTCAAGAAGAAAGATCTTGCTGACTGAAATAAGTTCATTGGATGAAAGCTAACAAAAATTGACAAGAACCACGAAAAGTTCTTGTATTTTAAGATAAAATCTGACGCGATTAAAGAAAAAACTTCTCCCTCGCTGAAATATCTTCATTTGCTGAAAATCAACAAAACCACGAAAAGTTCTTGTATTTGAAGATAAAATATTTTTGCTTTGAAGAAGAAAGTTCGAGCTGACTGAAATAAGTTCATAAGATGAAAACTAACAAAAATTGACAAGAACCACGAAAAGTTCTTGTATTTTAAGATAAAATCTTACGCTATTGAAGAAAAAACTTCTAGCTCGCTGAAATATGTTCATTTGCTGAAAATCAACAAAACCACGAAAAGTATTTTAAGATAAAATCTTACGCTATTGAAGAAAAAACTTCTAGCTCGCTGAAATATGTTTATTTGCTGAAAATCAACAAAACCACGAAAAGTTCTTGTATTTGAAGATGAAATCTTTTTGCTTTGAAGAAGAAAGATCGAGCTGACTGAAATAAGTTCATAAGATGAAAACCAACAAAAATTGACAAGAACCACGAAAAGTTCTTGTATTTTAAGATAAAATCTGACGCAATTAAAGAAAAAACTTCTCCCTCGCTGAAATATGTTCATTTGCTGAAAATCAACAAAACCATGAAAAGTTCTTGTATTTGAAGATAAAATCTTTTTGCTTTGAAGAAGAAAGATCTAGATGACTGAAATAAGTTCATTGGATGAAAACCAACAAAAATTGACAAGAACCACGAAAAGTTCTTGTATTTTAAGATAAAATCTGACGATATTAAAGAAAAATCTTCTCCCTCGCTGAAATATGTTCATTTGCTGAAAATCAACAAAACCACAAAAAGTTCTTGTATTTGAAGATCAAATCTTTTTGCTTTGAAGAAGAAAGATCTGGCTGACTGAAATAAGTTCATAAGATGAAAACTAACAAAAATTGACAAGAACCACGAAAAGTTCTTGTATTTTCAGGTAAAATCTTACGCTATTGAAGAAAAAACTTCCCGCTCGCTGAAATATGTTCATTTGCTGAAAATCAACAAAACCACGAAAAGTTCTTGTATTTGAAGATAAAATCTTTTTGCTTTGAAGAAGAAAGATCTTGCTGACTGAAATAAGTTCATTGGATGAAAACCAACAAAAATTGACAAGAACCACGAAAAGTTCTTGTATTTTAAGATAAAATCTGACGCTATTAAAGAAAAAACTTCTCCCTCGCTGAAATATGTTCATTTGCTGAAAATCAACAAAACCACGAAAAGTTCTTGCATTTGAAGATAAAATCTTTTTGCTTTGAAGAAGAAAGATCGAGCTGACTGAAATAAGTTCATAAGATGAAAACCAACAAAAATTGACAAGAACCACGAAAAGTTCTTGTATTTTAAGATAAAATCTTACGCATTTAAAGAAAAAACTTCTCGCTCGCTGAAATATGTTCATTTGCTGAAAATCAACAAAACCACGAAAAGTTCTTGTATTTGAAGATAAAATCTTTTTGCTTTGAAGAAGAAAGATCCAGCTGACTGAAATAAGTTCATTAGATGAAAACCAACAAAATTTGATTAGAACCACGAAAAGTTCTTGTATTTTAAGATAAAATCTGACGCTATTAAAGAAAAAACTTCTCGCTCGCTGAAATATGTTCATTTGCTGAAAATCAACAAAACCACGAAAAGTTCTTGTATTTGAAGATAAAATCTTTTTGCTTTGAAGAAGAAAGATCGAGCTGACTGAAATAAGTTCATTGGATGAAAACCAACAAAAATTGACAAGAACCACGAAAAGTTCTTGTATTTTAAGATAAAATCTGACGCTATTAAAGAAAAATCTTCTCCCTCACTGAAATATGTTCATTTGCTGAAAATCAACAAAACCACGAAAAGTTCTTGTATTTTAAGATAAAATCTTACGCTATTGAAGAAAAAACTTCCAGCTCGCTGAAATATGTTCATTTGCTGAAAATCAACAAAACCACGAAAAGTTCTTGCATTTGAAGATAAAATCTTTTTGCTTTCAAGAAGAAAGATCTTGCTGACTGAAATAAGTTCATTGGATGAAAGCCAACAAAAATTGACAAGAACCACGAAAAGTTCTTGTATTTTAAGATAAAATCTGACGCGATTAAAGAAAAAACTTCTCCCTCGCTGAAATATCTTCATTTGCTGAAAATCAACAAAACCACGAAAAGTTCTTGTATTTGAAGATAAAATATTTTTGCTTTGAAGAAGAAAGTTCGAGCTGACTGAAATAAGTTCATAAGATGAAAACTAACAAAAATTGACAAGAACCACGAAAAGTTCTTGTATTTTAAGATAAAATCTTATGCTATTGAAGAAAAAACTTCTAGCTCGCTGAAATATGTTCATTTGCTGAAAATCAACAAAACCACGAAAAGTTCTTGTATTTGAAGATAAAATCTTTTTGCTTTCAAGAAGAAAGATCTTGCTGACTGAAATAAGTTCATTGGATGAAAATCAACAAAAATTGACAAGAACCACGAAAAGTTTTTGTATTTTCAGATAAAATCTGACGCTATTAAAGAAAAAACTTCTCCCTCGCTGAAATATGTTCATTTGCTGAAAATCAACAAAACCACGAAAGGTTCTTGCATTTGAAGATAAAATCTTTTTGCTTTGAAGAAGAAAGATCGAGCTGACTGAAATAAGTTCATAAGATGAAAACCAACAAAAATTGACAAGAACCACGAAAAGTTCTTGTATTTTAAGATAAAATCTGACGCAATTAAAGAAAAAACTTCTCCCTCGCTGAAATATGTTCATTTGCTGAAAATCAACAAAACCACGAAAAGTTCTTGTATTTGAAGATAAAATCTTTTTGCTTTGAAGAAGAAAGATCTTGCTGACTGAAATAAGTTCATTGGATGAAAACCAACAAAAATTGACAAGAACCACGAAAAGTTCTTGTATTTTAAGATAAAATCTGACGCTATTAAAGAAAAAACTTCTCCCTCGCTGAAATATGTTCATTTGCTGAAAATCAACAAAACCACGAAAAGTTCTTGCATTTGAAGATAAAATCTTTTTGCTTTGAAGAAGAAAGATCGAGCTGACTGAAATAAGTTCATAAGATGAAAACCAACAAAAATTGACAAGAACCACGAAAAGTTCTTGTATTTTAAGATAAAATCTTACGCATTTAAAGAAAAAACTTCTCGCTCGCTGAAATATGTTCATTTGCTGAAAATCAACAAAACCACGAAAAGTTCTTGTATTTGAAGATAAAATCTTTTTGCTTTGAAGAAGAAAGATCTAGCTGACTGAAATAAGTTCATTAGATGAAAACCAACAAAATTTGATTAGAACCACGAAAAGTTCTTGTATTTTAAGATAAAATCTGACGCTATTAAAGAAAAAACTTCGCGCTCGCTGAAATATGTTCATTTGCTGAAAATCAACAAAACCACGAAAAGTTCTTGTATTTGAAGATAAAATCTTTTTGCTTTGAAGAAGAAAGATCGAGCTGACTGAAATAAGTTCATTGGATGAAAACCAACAAAAATTGACAAGAACCACGAAAAGTTCTTGTATTTTAAGATAAAATCTGACGCTATTAAAGAAAAATCTTCTCCCTCGCTGAAATATGTTCATTTGCTGAAAATCAACAAAACCACGAAAAGTTCTTGTATTTGAAGATAAAATATTTTTGCTTTGAAGAAGAAAGATCGAGCTGACTGCAATAAGTTCATAAGATGAAAACCAACAAAAATTGACAAGAACCACGAAAAGTTCTTGTATTTTAAGATAAAATCTGACGCTATTAAAGAAAAAACTTCTCGCTCGCTGAAATATGTTCATTTGCTGAAAATCAACAAAACCACGAAAAGTTCTTGCATTTGAAGATAAAATCTTTTTGCTTTCAAGAAGAAAGATCTTGCTGACTGAAATAAGTTCATTGGATGAAAACCAACAAAAATTGACAAGTACCACGAAAAGTTCTTGTATTTTAAGCTAAAATCTGACGCTTTTAAAGAAAAAACTTCCAGCTCGCTGAAATATGTTCATTTGCTGAAAATCAACAAAACCACGAAAAGTTCTTGCATTTGAAGATAAAATCTTTTTGCTTTCAAGAAGAAAGATCTTGCTGACTGAAATAAGTTCATTGGATGAAAGCCAACAAAAATTGACAAGAACCACGAAAAGTTCTTGTATTTTAAGATAAAATCTGACGCGATTAAAGAAAAAACTTCTCCCTCGCTGAAATATCTTCATTTGCTGAAAATCAACAAAACCACGAAAAGTTCTTGTATTTGAAGATAAAATATTTTTGCTTTGAAGAAGAAAGTTCGAGCTGACTGAAATAAGTTCATAAGATGAAAACTAACAAAAATTGACAAGAACCACGAAAAGTTCTTGTATTTTAAGATAAAATCTTACGCTATTGAAGAAAAAACTTCTAGCTCGCTGAAATATGTTCATTTGCTGAAAATCAACAAAACCACGAAAAGTTCTTGTATTTGAAGATAAAATCTTTTTGCTTTCAAGAAGAAAGATCTTGCTGACTGAAATAAGTTCATTGGATGAAAATCAACAAAAATTGACAAGAACCACGAAAAGTTTTTGTATTTTCAGATAAAATCTGACGCTATTAAAGAAAAAACTTCTCCCTCGCTGAAATATGTTCATTTGCTGAAAATCAACAAAACCACGAAAGGTTCTTGCATTTGAAGATAAAATCTTTTTGCTTTGAAGAAGAAAGATCGAGCTGACTGAAATAAGTTCATAAGATGAAAACCAACAAAAATTGACAAGAACCACGAAAAGTTCTTGTATTTTAAGATAAAATCTGACGCAATTAAAGAAAAAACTTCTCCCTCGCTGAAATATGTTCATTTGCTGAAAATCAACAAAACCACGAAAAGTTCTTGTATTTGAAGATAAAATCTTTTTGCTTTGAAGAAGAAAGATCTTGCTGACTGAAATAAGTTCATTGGATGAAAACCAACAAAAATTGACAAGAACCACGAAAAGTTCTTGTATTTTAAGATAAAATCTGACGCTATTAAAGAAAAAACTTCTCCCTCGCTGAAATATGTTCATTTGCTGAAAATCAACAAAACCACGAAAAGTTCTTGCATTTGAAGATAAAATCTTTTTGCTTTGAAGAAGAAAGATCGAGCTGACTGAAATAAGTTCATAAGATGAAAACCAACAAAAATTGACAAGAACCACGAAAAGTTCTTGTATTTTAAGATAAAATCTTACGCATTTAAAGAAAAAACTTCTCGCTCGCTGAAATATGTTCATTTGCTGAAAATCAACAAAACCACGAAAAGTTCTTGTATTTGAAGATAAAATCTTTTTGCTTTGAAGAAGAAAGATCTAGCTGACTGAAATAAGTTCATTAGATGAAAACCAACAAAATTTGATTAGAACCACGAAAAGTTCTTGTATTTTAAGATAAAATCTGACGCTATTAAAGAAAAAACTTCTCGCTCGCTGAAATATGTTCATTTGCTGAAAATCAACAAAACCACGAAAAGTTCTTGTATTTGAAGATAAAATCTTTTTGCTTTGAAGAAGAAAGATCGAGCTGACTGAAATAAGTTCATTGGATGAAAACCAACAAAAATTGACAAGAACCACGAAAAGTTCTTGTATTTTAAGATAAAATCTGACGCTATTAAAGAAAAATCTTCTCCCTCGCTGAAATATGTTCATTTGCTGAAAATCAACAAAACCACGAAAAGTTCTTGTATTTGAAGATAAAATATTTTTGCTTTGAAGAAGAAAGATCGAGCTGACTGAAATAAGTTCATAAGATGAAAACCAACAAAAATTGACAAGAACCACGAAAAGTTCTTGTATTTTAAGATAAAATCTGACGCTATTAAAGAAAAAACTTCTCGCTCGCTGAAATATGTTCATTTGCTGAAAATCAACAAAACCACGAAAAGTTCTTGCATTTGAAGATAAAATCTTTTTGCTTTCAAGAAGAAAGATCTTGCTGACTGAAATAAGTTCATTGGATGAAAACCAACAAAAATTGACAAGTACCACGAAAAGTTCTTGTATTTTAAGCTAAAATCTGACGCTTTTAAAGAAAAAACTTCCAGCTCGCTGAAATATGTTCATTTGCTGA
This sequence comes from Heptranchias perlo, assembly GCF_035084215.1. Lineage (NCBI taxonomy): Eukaryota > Metazoa > Chordata > Chondrichthyes > Hexanchiformes > Hexanchidae > Heptranchias > Heptranchias perlo. The sequence continues at coordinate 1,905,845 of NW_027139793.1, read as the reverse complement.
AAATCAACAAAACCACGAAAAGTTCTTGCATTTGAAGATAAAATCTTTTTGCTTTCAAGAAGAAAGATCTTGCTGACTGAAATAAGTTCATTGGATGAAAACCAACAAAAATTGACAAGTACCACGAAAAGTTCTTGTATTTTAAGCTAAAATCTGACGCTTTTAAAGAAAAAACTTCTCGCTCGCTGAAATATGTTCATTTGCTGAAAATCAACAAAACCACGAAAAGTTTTTGTATTTTAAGATAAAATCTTACGCTATTGAAGAAAAAACTTCCAGCTCGCTGAAATATGTTCATTTGCTGAAAATCAACAAAACCACGAAAAGTTCTTGCATTTGAAGATAAAATCTTTTTGCTTTCAAGAAGAAAGATCTTGCTGACTGAAATAAGTTCATTGGATGAAAGCCAACAAAAATTGACAAGAACCACGAAAAGTTCTTGTATTTTAAGATAAAATCTGACGCGATGAAAGAAAAAACTTCTCCCTCGCTGAAATATCTTCATTTGCTGAAAATCAACAAAACCACGAAAAGTTCTTGTATTTGAAGATAAAATATTTTTGCTTTGAAGAAGAAAGTTCGAGCTGACTGAAATAAGTTCATAAGATGAAAACTAACAAAAATTGACAAGAACCACGAAAAGTTCTTGTATTTTAAGATAAAATCTTACGCTATTGAAGAAAAAACTTCTAGCTCGCTGAAATATGTTCATTTGCTGAAAATCAACAAAACCACGAAAAGTTCTTGTATTTGAAGATAAAATCTTTTTGCTTTCAAGAAGAAAGATCTTGCTGACTGAAATAAGTTCATTGGATGAAAATCAACAAAAATTGACAAGAACCACGAAAAGTTTTTGTATTTTAAGATAAAATCTGACGCTATTAAAGAAAAAACTTCTCCCTCGCTGAAATATGTTCATTTGCTGAAAATCAACAAAACCACGAAAGGTTCTTGCATTTGAAGATAAAATCTTTTTGCTTTGAAGAAGAAAGATCGAGCTGACTGAAATAAGTTCATAAGATGAAAACCAACAAAAATTGACAAGAACCACGAAAAGTTCTTGTATTTTAAGATAAAATCTGACGCAATTAAAGAAAAAACTTCTCCCTCGCTGAAATATGTTCATTTGCTGAAAATCAACAAAACCACGAAAAGTTCTTGTATTTGAAGATAAAATCTTTTTGCTTTGAAGAAGAAAGATCTTGCTGACTGAAATAAGTTCATTGGATGAAAACCAACAAAAATTGACAAGAACCACGAAAAGTTCTTGTATTTTAAGATAAAATCTGACGCTATTAAAGAAAAAACTTCTCCCTCGCTGAAATATGTTCATTTGCTGAAAATCAACAAAACCACGAAAAGTTCTTGCATTTGAAGATAAAATCTTTTTGCTTTGAAGAAGAAAGATCGAGCTGACTGAAATAAGTTCATAAGATGAAAACCAACAAAAATTGACAAGAACCACGAAAAGTTCTTGTATTTTAAGATAAAATCTTACGCATTTAAAGAAAAAACTTCTCGCTCGCTGAAATATGTTCATTTGCTGAAAATCAACAAAACCACGAAAAGTTCTTGTATTTGAAGATAAAATCTTTTTGCTTTGAAGAAGAAAGATCTAGCTGACTGAAATAAGTTCATTAGATGAAAACCAACAAAATTTGATTAGAACCACGAAAAGTTCTTGTATTTTAAGATAAAATCTGACGCTATTAAAGAAAAAACTTCTCGCTCGCTGAAATATGTTCATTTGCTGAAAATCAACAAAACCACGAAAAGTTCTTGTATTTGAAGATAAAATCTTTTTGCTTTGAAGAAGAAAGATCGAGCTGACTGAAATAAGTTCATTGGATGAAAACCAACAAAAATTGACAAGAACCACGAAAAGTTCTTGTATTTTAAGATAAAATCTGACGCTATGAAAGAAAAATCTTCTCCCTCGCTGAAATATGTTCATTTGCTGAAAATCAACAAAACCACGAAAAGTTCTTGTATTTGAAGATAAAATATTTTTGCTTTGAAGAAGAAAGATCGAGCTGACTGAAATAAGTTCATAAGATGAAAACCAACAAAAATTGACAAGAACCACGAAAAGTTCTTGTATTTTAAGATAAAATCTGACGCTATTAAAGAAAAAACTTCTCGCTCGCTGAAATATGTTCATTTGCTGAAAATCAACAAAACCACGAAAAGTTCTTGCATTTGAAGATAAAATCTTTTTGCTTTCAAGAAGAAAGATCTTGCTGACTGAAATAAGTTCATTGGATGAAAACCAACAAAAATTGACAAGTACCACGAAAAGTTCTTGTATTTTAAGCTAAAATCTGACGCTTTTAAAGAAAAAACTTCCAGCTCGCTGAAATATGTTCATTTGCTGAAAATCAACAAAACCACGAAAAGTTCTTGCATTTGAAGATAAAATCTTTTTGCTTTCAAGAAGAAAGATCTTGCTGACTGAAATAAGTTCATTGGATGAAAACCAACAAAAATTGACAAGTACCACGAAAAGTTCTTGTATTTTAAGCTAAAATCTGACGCTTTTAAAGAAAAAACTTCTCGCTCGCTGAAATATGTTCATTTGCTGAAAATCAACAAAACCACGAAAAGTTCTTGTATTTGAAGATAAAATCTTTTTGCTTTGAAGAAAAAAGATCGAGCTGACTGAAATAAGTTCATTGGATGAAAACCAACAAAAATTGACAAGAACCACGAAAAGTTCTTGTATTTTAAGATAAAATCTGACGCGATTAAAGAAAAAACTTCTCCCTCGCTGAAATATCTTCATTTGCTGAAAATCAACAAAACCACGAAAAGTTCTTTTATTTGAAGATAAAATATTTTTGCTTTGAAGAAGAAAGTTCGAGCTGACTGAAATAAGTTCATAAGATGAAAACTAACAAAAATTGACAAGAACCACGAAAAGTTCTTGTATTTTAAGATAAAATCTTACGCTATTGAAGAAAAAACTTCTAGCTCGCTGAAATATGTTTATTTGCTGAAAATCAACAAAACCACCAAAAGTTCTTGTATTTGAAGATGAAATCTTTTTGCTTTCAAGAAGAAAGATCTTGCTGACTGAAATAAGTTCATTGGATGAAAATCAACAAAAATTGACAAGAACCACGAAAAGTTTTTGTATTTTCAGATAAAATCTGACGCTATTAAAGAAAAAACTTCTCCCTCGCTGAAATATGTTCATTTGCTGAAAATCAACAAAACCACGAAAGGTTCTTGCATTTGAACATAAAATCTTTTTGCTTTGAAGAAGAAAGATCGAGCTGACTGAAATAAGTTCATAAGATGAAAACCAACAAAAATTGACAAGAACCACGAAAAGTTCTTGTATTTTAAGATAAAATCTGACGCAATTAAAGAAAAAACTTCTCCCTCGCTGAAATATGTTCATTTGCTGAAAATCAACAAAACCACGAAAAGTTCTTGCATTTGAAGATAAAATCTTTTTGCTTTCAAGAAGAAAGATCTTGCTGACTGAAATAAGTTCATTGGATGAAAGCCAACAAAAATTGACAAGAACCACGAAAAGTTCTTGTATTTTAAGATAAAATCTGACGCTATTAAAGAAAAAACTTCTCCCTCGCTGAAATATCTTCATTTGCTGAAAATCAACAAAACCACGAAAAGTTCTTGTATTTGAAGATAAAATATTTTTGCTTTGAAGAAGAAAGTTCGAGCTGACTGAAATAAGTTCATAAGATGAAAACTAACAAAAATTGACAAGAACCACGAAAAGTTCTTGTATTTTAAGATAAAATCTTACGCTATTGAAGAAAAAACTTCTAGCTCGCTGAAATATGTTCATTTGCTGAAAATCAACAAAACCACGAAAAGTTCTTGTATTTGAAGATAAAATCTTTTTGCTTTCAAGAAGAAAGATCTTGCTGACTGAAATAAGTTCATTGGATGAAAATCAACAAAAATTGACAAGAACCACGAAAAGTTTTTGTATTTTCAGATAAAATCTGACGCTATTAAAGAAAAAACTTCTCCCTCGCTGAAATATGTTCATTTGCTGAAAATCAACAAAACCACGAAAGGTTCTTGCATTTGAAGATAAAATCTTTTTGCTTTGAAGAAGAAAGATCGAGCTGACTGAAATAAGTTCATAAGATGAAAACCAACAAAAATTGACAAGAACCACGAAAAGTTCTTGTATTTTAAGATAAAATCTGACGCAATTAAAGAAAAAACTTCTCCCTCGCTGAAATATGTTCATTTGCTGAAAATCAACAAAACCACGAAAAGTTCTTGTATTTGAAGATAAAATCTTTTTGCTTTGAAGAAGAAAGATCTTGCTGACTGAAATAAGTTCATTGGATGAAAACCAACAAAAATTGACAAGAACCACGAAAAGTTCTTGTATTTTAAGATAAAATCTGACGCTATTAAAGAAAAAACTTCTCCCTCGCTGAAATATGTTCATTTGCTGAAAATCAACAAAACCACGAAAAGTTCTTGCATTTGAAGATAAAATCTTTTTGCTTTGAAGAAGAAAGATCGAGCTGACTGAAATAAGTTCATAAGATGAAAACCAACAAAAATTGACAAGAACCACGAAAAGTTCTTGTATTTTAAGATAAAATCTTACGCATTTAAAGAAAAAACTTCTCGCTCGCTGAAATATGTTCATTTGCTGAAAATCAACAAAACCACGAAAAGTTCTTGTATTTGAAGATAAAATCTTTTTGCTTTGAAGAAGAAAGATCTAGCTGACTGAAATAAGTTCATTAGATGAAAACCAACAAAATTTGATTAGAACCACGAAAAGTTCTTGTATTTTAAGATAAAATCTGACGCTATTAAAGAAAAAACTTCTCGCTCGCTGAAATATGTTCATTTGCTGAAAATCAACAAAACCACGAAAAGTTCTTGTATTTGAAGATAAAATCTTTTTGCTTTGAAGAAGAAAGATCGAGCTGACTGAAATAAGTTCATTGGATGAAAACCAACAAAAATTGACAAGAACCACGAAAAGTTCTTGTATTTTAAGATAAAATCTGACGCTATTAAAGAAAAATCTTCTCCCTCGCTGAAATATGTTCATTTGCTGAAAATCAACAAAACCACGAAAAGTTCTTGTATTTGAAGATAAAATATTTTTGCTTTGAAGAAGAAAGATCGAGCTGACTGAAATAAGTTCATAAGATGAAAACCAACAAAAATTGACAAGAACCACGAAAAGTTCTTGTATTTTAAGATAAAATCTGACGCTATTAAAGAAAAAACTTCTTGCTCGCTGAAATATGTTCATTTGCTGAAAATCAACAAAACCACGAAAAGTTCTTGCATTTGAAGATAAAATCTTTTTGCTTTCAAGAAGAAAGATCTTGCTGACTGAAATAAGTTCATTGGATGAAAACCAACAAAAATTGACAAGTACCACGAAAAGTTCTTGTATTTTAAGCTAAAATCTGACGCTTTTAAAGAAAAAACTTCCAGCTCGCTGAAATATGTTCATTTGCTGAAAATCAACAAAACCACGAAAAGTTCTTGCATTTGAAGATAAAATCTTTTTGCTTTCAAGAAGAAAGATCTTGCTGACTGAAATAAGTTCATTGGATGAAAACCAACAAAAATTGACAAGTACCACGAAAAGTTCTTGTATTTTAAGCTAAAATCTGACGCTTTTAAAGAAAAAACTTCTCGCTCGCTGAAATATGTTCATTTGCTGAAAATCAACAAAACCACGAAAAGTTCTTGTATTTGAAGATAAAATCTTTTTGCTTTGAAGAAGAAAGATCTTGCTGACTGAAATAAGTTCATTGGATGAAAACCAACAAAAATTGACAAGAACCACGAAAAGTTCTTGTATTTTAAGATAAAATCTGACGCTATTAAAGAAAAAACTTCTCCCTCGCTGAAATATGTTCATTTGCTGAAAATCAACAAAACCACGAAAAGTTCTTGCATTTGAAGATAAAATCTTTTTGCTTTGAAGAAGAAAGATCGAGCTGACTGAAATAAGTTCATAAGATGAAAACCAACAAAGATTGACAAGAACCACGAAAAGTTCTTGTATTTTAAGATAAAATCTTACGCATTTAAAGAAAAAACTTCTCGCTCGCTGAAATATGTTCATTTGCTGAAAATCAACAAAACCACGAAAAGTTCTTGTATTTGAAGATAAAATCTTTTTGCTTTGAAGAAGAAAGATCCAGCTGACTGAAATAAGTTCATTAGATGAAAACCAACAAAATTTGATTAGAACCACGAAAAGTTCTTGTATTTTAAGATAAAATCTGACGCTATTAAAGAAAAAACTTCTCGCTCGCTGAAATATGTTCATTTGCTGAAAATCAACAAAACCACGAAAAGTTCTTGTATTTGAAGATAAAATCTTTTTGCTTTGAAGAAGAAAGATCGAGCTGACTGAAATAAGTTCATTGGATGAAAACCAACAAAAATTGACAAGAACCACGAAAAGTTCTTGTATTTTAAGATAAAATCTGACGCTATTAAAGAAAAATCTTCTCCCTCACTGAAATATGTTCATTTGCTGAAAATCAACAAAACCACGAAAAGTTCTTGTATTTTAAGATAAAATCTTACGCTATTGAAGAAAAAACTTCCAGCTCGCTGAAATATGTTCATTTGCTGAAAATCAACAAAACCACGAAAAGTTCTTGCATTTGAAGATAAAATCTTTTTGCTTTCAAGAAGAAAGATCTTGCTGACTGAAATAAGTTCATTGGATGAAAGCCAACAAAAATTGACAAGAACCACGAAAAGTTCTTGTATTTTAAGATAAAATCTGACGCAATTAAAGAAAAAACTTCTCCCTCGCTGAAATATGTTCATTTGCTGAAAATCAACAAAACCACGAAAAGTTCTTGTATTTGAAGATAAAATCTTTTTGCTTTGAAGAAGAAAGATCTTGCTGACTGAAATAAGTTCATTGGATGAAAACCAACAAAAATTGACAAGAACCACGAAAAGTTCTTGTATTTTAAGATAAAATCTGACGCTATTAAAGAAAAAACTTCTCCCTCGCTGAAATATGTTCATTTGCTGAAAATCAACAAAACCACGAAAGGTTCTTGCATTTGAAGATAAAATCTTTTTGCTTTGAAGAAGAAAGATCGAGCTGACTGAAATAAGTTCATAAGATGAAAACCAACAAAAATTGACAAGAACCACGAAAAGTTCTTGTATTTTAAGATAAAATCTGACGCAATTAAAGAAAAAACTTCTCCCTCGCTGAAATATGTTCATTTGCTGAAAATCAACAAAACCACGAAAAGTTCTTGTATTTGAAGATAAAATCTTTTTGCTTTGAAGAAGAAAGATCTTGCTGACTGAAATAAGTTCATTGGATGAAAACCAACAAAAATTGACAAGAACCACGAAAAGTTCTTGTATTTTAAGATAAAATCTGACGCTATTAAAGAAAAAACTTCTCCCTCGCTGAAATATGTTCATTTGCTGAAAATCAACAAAACCACGAAAAGTTCTTGCATTTGAAGATAAAATCTTTTTGCTTTGAAGAAGAAAGATCGAGCTGACTGAAATAAGTTCATAAGATGAAAACCAACAAAAATTGACAAGAACCACGAAAAGTTCTTGTATTTTAAGATAAAATCTTACGCATTTAAAGAAAAAACTTCTCGCTCGCTGAAATATGTTCATTTGCTGAAAATCAACAAAACCACGAAAAGTTCTTGTATTTGAAGATAAAATCTTTTTGCTTTGAAGAAGAAAGATCGAGCTGACTGAAATAAGTTCATAAGATGAAAACCAACAAAAATTGACAAGAACCACGAAAAGTTCTTGTATTTTAAGATAAAATCTGACGCTATTAAAGAAAAAACTTCTTGCTCGCTGAAATATGTTCATTTGCTGAAAATCAACAAAACCACGAAAAGTTCTTGCATTTGAAGATAAAATCTTTTTGCTTTCAAGAAGAAAGATCTTGCTGACTGAAATAAGTTCATTGGATGAAAACCAACAAAAATTGACAAGTACCACGAAAAGTTCTTGTATTTTAAGCTAAAATCTGACGCTTTTAAAGAAAAAACTTCCAGCTCGCTGAAATATGTTCATTTGCTGAAAATCAACAAAACCACGAAAAGTTCTTGCATTTGAAGATAAAATCTTTTTGCTTTCAAGAAGAAAGATCTTGCTGACTGAAATAAGTTCATTGGATGAAAACCAACAAAAATTGACAAGTACCACGAAAAGTTCTTGTATTTTAAGCTAAAATCTGACGCTTTTAAAGAAAAAACTTCTCGCTCGCTGAAATATGTTCATTTGCTGAAAATCAACAAAACCACGAAAAGTTCTTGTATTTGAAGATAAAATCTTTTTGCTTTGAAGAAGAAAGATCTTGCTGACTGAAATAAGTTCATTGGATGAAAACCAACAAAAATTGACAAGAACCACGAAAAGTTCTTGTATTTTAAGATAAAATCTGACGCTATTAAAGAAAAAACTTCTCCCTCGCTGAAATATGTTCATTTGCTGAAAATCAACAAAACCACGAAAAGTTCTTGCATTTGAAGATAAAATCTTTTTGCTTTGAAGAAGAAAGATCGAGCTGACTGAAATAAGTTCATAAGATGAAAACCAACAAAAATTGACAAGAACCACGAAAAGTTCTTGTATTTTAAGATAAAATCTTACGCATTTAAAGAAAAAACTTCTCGCTCGCTGAAATATGTTCATTTGCTGAAAATCAACAAAACCACGAAAAGTTCTTGTATTTGAAGATAAAATCTTTTTGCTTTGAAGAAGAAAGATCCAGCTGACTGAAATAAGTTCATTAGATGAAAACCAACAAAATTTGATTAGAACCACGAAAAGTTCTTGTATTTTAAGATAAAATCTGACGCTATTAAAGAAAAAACTTCTCGCTCGCTGAAATATGTTCATTTGCTGAAAATCAACAAAACCACGAAAAGTTCTTGTATTTGAAGATAAAATCTTTTTGCTTTGAAGAAGAAAGATCGAGCTGACTGAAATAAGTTCATTGGATGAAAACCAACAAAAATTGACAAGAACCACGAAAAGTTCTTGTATTTTAAGATAAAATCTGACGCTATTAAAGAAAAATCTTCTCCCTCGCTGAAATATGTTCATTTGCTGAAAATCAACAAAACCACGAAAAGTTCTTGCATTTGAAGATAAAATCTTTTTGCTTTCAAGAAGAAAGATCTTGCTGACTGAAATAAGTTCATTGGATGAAAACCAACAAAAATTGACAAGTACCACGAAAAGTTCTTGTATTTTAAGCTAAAATCTGACGCTTTTAAAGAAAAAACTTCCAGCTCGCTGAAATATGTTCATTTGCTGAAAATCAACAAAACCACGAAAAGTTCTTGCATTTGAAGATAAAATCTTTTTGCTTTCAAGAAGAAAGATCTTGCTGACTGAAATAAGTTCATTGGATGAAAACCAACAAAAATTGACAAGTACCACGAAAAGTTCTTGTATTTTAAGCTAAAATCTGACGCTTTTAAAGAAAAAACTTCTCGCTCGCTGAAATATGTTCATTTGCTGAAAATCAACAAAACCACGAAAAGTTCTTGTATTTGAAGATAAAATCTTTTTGCTTTGAAGAAGAAAGATCTTGCTGACTGAAATAAGTTCATTGGATGAAAACCAACAAAAATTGACAAGAACCACGAAAAGTTCTTGTATTTTAAGATAAAATCTGACGCTATTAAAGAAAAAACTTCTCCCTCGCTGAAATATGTTCATTTGCTGAAAATCAACAAAACCACGAAAAGTTCTTGCATTTGAAGATAAAATCTTTTTGCTTTGAAGAAGAAAGATCGAGCTGACTGAAATAAGTTCATAAGATGAAAACCAACAAAAATTGACAAGAACCACGAAAAGTTCTTGTATTTTAAGATAAAATCTTACGCATTTAAAGAAAAAACTTCTCGCTCGCTGAAATATGTTCATTTGCTGAAAATCAACAAAACCACGAAAAGTTCTTGTATTTGAAGATAAAATCTTTTTGCTTTGAAGAAGAAAGATCCAGCTGACTGAAATAAGTTCATTAGATGAAAACCAACAAAATTTGATCAGAACCACGAAAAGTTCTTGTATTTTAAGATAAAATCTGACGCTATTAAAGAAAAAACTTCTCGCTCGCTGAAATATGTTCATTTGCTGAAAATCAACAAAACCACGAAAAGTTCTTGTATTTGAAGATAAAATCTTTTTGCTTTGAAGAAGAAAGATCGAGCTGACTGAAATAAGTTCATTGGATGAAAACCAACAAAAATTGACAAGAACCACGAAAAGTTCTTGTATTTTAAGATAAAATCTGACGCTATTAAAGAAAAATCTTCTCCCTCACTGAAATATGTTCATTTGCTGAAAATCAACAAAACCACGAAAAGTTCTTGTATTTTAAGATAAAATCTTACGCTATTGAAGAAAAAACTTCCAGCTCGCTGAAATATGTTCATTTGCTGAAAATCAACAAAACCACGAAAAGTTCTTGCATTTGAAGATAAAATCTTTTTGCTTTCAAGAAGAAAGATCTTGCTGACTGAAATAAGTTCATTGGATGAAAGCCAACAAAAATTGACAAGAACCACGAAAAGTTCTTGTATTTTAAGATAAAATCTGACGCAATTAAAGAAAAAACTTCTCCCTCGCTGAAATATGTTCATTTGCTGAAAATCAACAAAACCACGAAAAGTTCTTGTATTTGAAGATAAAATCTTTTTGCTTTGAAGAAGAAAGATCTTGCTGACTGAAATAAGTTCATTGGATGAAAACCAACAAAAATTGACAAGAACCACGAAAAGTTCTTGTATTTTAAGATAAAATCTGACGCTATTAAAGAAAAAACTTCTCCCTCGCTGAAATATGTTCATTTGCTGAAAATCAACAAAACCACGAAAGGTTCTTGCATTTGAAGATAAAATCTTTTTGCTTTGAAGAAGAAAGATCGAGCTGACTGAAATAAGTTCATAAGATGAAAACCAACAAAAATTGACAAGAACCACGAAAAGTTCTTGTATTTTAAGATAAAATCTGACGCAATTAAAGAAAAAACTTCTCCCTCGCTGAAATATGTTCATTTGCTGAAAATCAACAAAACCACGAAAAGTTCTTGTATTTGAAGATAAAATCTTTTTGCTTTGAAGAAGAAAGATCTTGCTGACTGAAATAAGTTCATTGGATGAAAACCAACAAAAATTGACAAGAACCACGAAAAGTTCTTGTATTTTAAGATAAAATCTGACGCTATTAAAGAAAAAACTTCTCCCTCGCTGAAATATGTTCATTTGCTGAAAATCAACAAAACCACGAAAAGTTCTTGCATTTGAAGATAAAATCTTTTTGCTTTGAAGAAGAAAGATCGAGCTGACTGAAATAAGTTCATAAGATGAAAACCAACAAAAATTGACAAGAACCACGAAAAGTTCTTGTATTTTAAGATAAAATCTTACGCATTTAAAGAAAAAACTTCTCGCTCGCTGAAATATGTTCATTTGCTGAAAATCAACAAAACCACGAAAAGTTCTTGTATTTGAAGATAAAATCTTTTTGCTTTGAAGAAGAAAGATCTAGCTGACTGAAATAAGTTCATTAGATGAAAACCAACAAAATTTGATTAGAACCACGAAAAGTTCTTGTATTTTAAGATAAAATCTGACGCTATTAAAGAAAAAACTTCTCGCTCGCTGAAATATGTTCATTTGCTGAAAATCAACAAAACCACGAAAAGTTCTTGTATTTGAAGATAAAATCTTTTTGCTTTGAAGAAGAAAGATCGAGCTGACTGAAATAAGTTCATTGGATGAAAACCAACAAAAATTGACAAGAACCACGAAAAGTTCTTGTATTTTAAGATAAAATCTGACGCTATTAAAGAAAAATCTTCTCCCTCGCTGAAATATGTTCATTTGCTGAAAATCAACAAAACCACGAAAAGTTCTTGTATTTGAAGATAAAATATTTTTGCTTTGAAGAAGAAAGATCGAGCTGACTGAAATAAGTTCATAAGATGAAAACCAACAAAAATTGACAAGAACCACGAAAAGTTCTTGTATTTTAAGATAAAATCTGACGCTATTAAAGAAAAAACTTCTTGCTCGCTGAAATATGTTCATTTGCTGAAAATCAACAAAACCACGAAAAGTTCTTGCATTTGAAGATAAAATCTTTTTGCTTTCAAGAAGAAAGATCTTGCTGACTGAAATAAGTTCATTGGATGAAAACCAACAAAAATTGACAAGTACCACGAAAAGTTCTTGTATTTTAAGCTAAAATCTGACGCTTTTAAAGAAAAAACTTCCAGCTCGCTGAAATATGTTCATTTGCTGAAAATCAACAAAACCACGAAAAGTTCTTGCATTTGAAGATAAAATCTTTTTGCTTTCAAGAAGAAAGATCTTGCTGACTGAAATAAGTTCATTGGATGAAAACCAACAAAAATTGACAAGTACCACGAAAAGTTCTTGTATTTTAAGCTAAAATCTGACGCTTTTAAAGAAAAAACTTCTCGCTCGCTGAAATATGTTCATTTGCTGAAAATCAACAAAACCACGAAAAGTTCTTGTATTTGAAGATAAAATCTTTTTGCTTTGAAGAAGAAAGATCTTGCTGACTGAAATAAGTTCATTGGATGAAAACCAACAAAAATTGACAAGAACCACGAAAAGTTCTTGTATTTTAAGATAAAATCTGACGCTATTAAAGAAAAAACTTCTCCCTCGCTGAAATATGTTCATTTGCTGAAAATCAACAAAACCACGAAAAGTTCTTGCATTTGAAGATAAAATCTTTTTGCTTTGAAGAAGAAAGATCGAGCTGACTGAAATAAGTTCATAAGATGAAAACCAACAAAAATTGACAAGAACCACGAAAAGTTCTTGTATTTTAAGATAAAATCTTACGCATTTAAAGAAAAAACTTCTCGCTCGCTGAAATATGTTCATTTGCTGAAAATCAACAAAACCACGAAAAGTTCTTGTATTTGAAGATAAAATCTTTTTGCTTTGAAGAAGAAAGATCCAGCTGACTGAAATAAGTTCATTAGATGAAAACCAACAAAATTTGATTAGAACCACGAAAAGTTCTTGTATTTTAAGATAAAATCTGACGCTATTAAAGAAAAAACTTCTCGCTCGCTGAAATATGTTCATTTGCTGAAAATCAACAAAACCACGAAAAGTTCTTGTATTTGAAGATAAAATCTTTTTGCTTTGAAGAAGAAAGATCGAGCTGACTGAAATAAGTTCATTGGATGAAAACCAACAAAAATTGACAAGAACCACGAAAAGTTCTTGTATTTTAAGATAAAATCTGACGCTATTAAAGAAAAATCTTCTCCCTCACTGAAATATGTTCATTTGCTGAAGATCAACAAAACCACGAAAAGTTCTTGTATTTTAAGATAAAATCTTACGCTATTGAAGAAAAAACTTCCAGCTCGCTGAAATATGTTCATTTGCTGAAAATCAACAAAACCACGAAAAGTTCTTGCATTTGAAGATAAAATCTTTTTGCTTTCAAGAAGAAAGATCTTGCTGACTGAAATAAGTTCATTGGATGAAAGCCAACAAAAATTGACAAGAACCACGAAAAGTTCTTGTATTTTAAGATAAAATCTGACGCAATTAAAGAAAAAACTTCTCCCTCGCTGAAATATGTTCATTTGCTGAAAATCAACAAAACCACGAAAAGTTCTTGTATTTGAAGATAAAATCTTTTTGCTTTGAAGAAGAAAGATCTTGCTGACTGAAATAAGTTCATTGGATGAAAACCAACAAAAATTGACAAGAACCACGAAAAGTTCTTGTATTTTAAGATAAAATCTGACGCTATTAAAGAAAAAACTTCTCCCTCGCTGAAATATGTTCATTTGCTGAAAATCAACAAAACCACGAAAAGTTCTTGCATTTGAAGATAAAATCTTTTTGCTTTGAAGAAGAAAGATCGAGCTGACTGAAATAAGTTCATAAGATGAAAACCAACAAAAATTGACAAGAACCACGAAAAGTTCTTGTATTTTAAGATAAAATCTTACGCATTTAAAGAAAAAACTTCTCGCTCGCTGAAATATGTTCATTTGCTGAAAATCAACAAAACCACGAAAAGTTCTTGTATTTGAAGATAAAATCTTTTTGCTTTGAAGAAGAAAGATCTAGCTGACTGAAATAAGTTCATTAGATGAAAACCAACAAAATTTGATTAGAACCACGAAAAGTTCTTGTATTTTAAGATAAAATCTGACGCTATTAAAGAAAAAACTTCTCGCTCGCTGAAATATGTTCATTTGCTGAAAATCAACAAAACCACGAAAAGTTCTTGTATTTGAAGATAAAATCTTTTTGCTTTGAAGAAGAAAGATCGAGCTGACTGAAATAAGTTCATTGGATGAAAACCAACAAAAATTGACAAGAACCACGAAAAGTTCTTGTATTTTAAGATAAAATCTGACGCTATTAAAGAAAAATCTTCTCCCTCGCTGAAATATGTTCATTTGCTGAAAATCAACAAAACCACGAAAAGTTCTTGTATTTGAAGATAAAATATTTTTGCTTTGAAGAAGAAAGATCGAGCTGACTGAAATAAGTTCATAAGATGAAAACCAACAAAAATTGACAAGAACCACGAAAAGTTCTTGTATTTTAAGATAAAATCTGACGCTATTAAAGAAAAAACTTCTCGCTCGCTGAAATATGTTCATTTGCTGAAAATCAACAAAACCACGAAAAGTTCTTGCATTTGAAGATAAAATCTTTTTGCTTTCAAGAAGAAAGATCTTGCTGACTGAAATAAGTTCATTGGATGAAAACCAACAAAAATTGACAAGTACCACGAAAAGTTCTTGTATTTTAAGCTAAAATCTGACGCTTTTAAAGAAAAAACTTCCAGCTCGCTGAAATATGTTCATTTGCTGAAAATCAACAAAACCACGAAAAGTTCTTGCATTTGAAGATAAAATCTTTTTGCTTTCAAGAAGAAAGATCTTGCTGACTGAAATAAGTTCATTGGATGAAAACCAACAAAAATTGACAAGTACCACGAAAAGTTCTTGTATTTTAAGCTAAAATCTGACGCTTTTAAAGAAAAAACTTCTCGCTCGCTGAAATATGTTCATTTGCTGAAAATCAACAAAACCACGAAAAGTTCTTGTATTTGAAGATAAAATCTTTTTGCTTTGAAGAAAAAAGATCGAGCTGACTGAAATAAGTTCATTGGATGAAAACCAACAAAAATTGACAAGAACCACGAAAAGTTCTTGTATTTTAAGATAAAATCTGACGCGATTAAAGAAAAAACTTCTCCCTCGCTGAAATATCTTCATTTGCTGAAAATCAACAAAACCACGAAAAGTTCTTTTATTTGAAGATAAAATATTTTTGCTTTGAAGAAGAAAGTTCGAGCTGACTGAAATAAGTTCATAAGATGAAAACTAACAAAAATTGACAAGAACCACGAAAAGTTCTTGTATTTTAAGATAAAATCTTACGCTATTGAAGAAAAAACTTCTAGCTCGCTGAAATATGTTTATTTGCTGAAAATCAACAAAACCACCAAAAGTTCTTGTATTTGAAGATGAAATCTTTTTGCTTTCAAGAAGAAAGATCTTGCTGACTGAAATAAGTTCATTGGATGAAAATCAACAAAAATTGACAAGAACCACGAAAAGTTTTTGTATTTTCAGATAAAATCTGACGCTATTAAAGAGAAAACTTCTCCCTTGCTGAAATATGTTCATTTGCTGAAAATCAACAAAACCACGAAAGGTTCTTGCATTTGAACATAAAATCTTTTTGCTTTGAAGAAGAAAGATCGAGCTGACTGAAATAAGTTCATAAGATGAAAACCAACAAAAATTGACAAGAACCACGAAAAGTTCTTGTATTTTAAGATAAAATCTGATGCAATTAAAGAAAAAACTTCTCCCTCGCTGAAATATGTTCATTTGCTGAAAATCAACAAAACCACGAAAAGTTCTTGCATTTGAAGATAAAATCTTTTTGCTTTCAAGAAGAAAGATCTTGCTGACTGAAATAAGTTCATTGGATGAAAGCCAACAAAAATTGACAAGAACCACGAAAAGTTCTTGTATTTTAAGATAAAATCTGACGCGATTAAAGAAAAAACTTCTCCCTCGCTGAAATATCTTCATTTGCTGAAAATCAACAAAACCACGAAAAGTTCTTGTATTTGAAGATAAAATATTTTTGCTTTGAAGAAGAAAGTTCGAGCTGACTGAAATAAGTTCATAAGATGAAAACTAACAAAAATTGACAAGAACCACGAAAAGTTCTTGTATTTTAAGATAAAATCTTACGCTATTGAAGAAAAAACTTCTAGCTCGCTGAAATATGTTCATTTGCTGAAAATCAACAAAACCACGAAAAGTTCTTGTATTTGAAGATAAAATCTTTTTGCTTTCAAGAAGAAAGATCTTGCTGACTGAAATAAGTTCATTGGATGAAAATCAACAAAAATTGACAAGAACCACGAAAAGTTTTTGTATTTTCAGATAAAATCTGACGCTATTAAAGAAAAAACTTCTCCCTCGCTGAAATATGTTCATTTGCTGAAAATCAACAAAACCACGAAAGGTTCTTGCATTTGAAGATAAAATCTTTTTGCTTTGAAGAAGAAAGATCGAGCTGACTGAAATAAGTTCATAAGATGAAAACCAACAAAAATTGACAAGAACCACGAAAAGTTCTTGTATTTTAAGATAAAATCTGACGCAATTAAAGAAAAAACTTCTCCCTCGCTGAAATATGTTCATTTGCTGAAAATCAACAAAACCACGAAAAGTTCTTGTATTTGAAGATAAAATCTTTTTGCTTTGAAGAAGAAAGATCTTGCTGACTGAAATAAGTTCATTGGATGAAAACCAACAAAAATTGACAAGAACCACGAAAAGTTCTTGTATTTTAAGATAAAATCTGACGCTATTAAAGAAAAAACTTCTCCCTCGCTGAAATATGTTCATTTGCTGAAAATCAACAAAACCACGAAAAGTTCTTGCATTTGAAGATAAAATCTTTTTGCTTTGAAGAAGAAAGATCGAGCTGACTGAAATAAGTTCATAAGATGAAAACCAACAAAAATTGACAAGAACCACGAAAAGTTCTTGTATTTTAAGATAAAATCTTACGCATTTAAAGAAAAAACTTCTCGCTCGCTGAAATATGTTCATTTGCTGAAAATCAACAAAACCACGAAAAGTTCTTGTATTTGAAGATAAAATCTTTTTGCTTTGAAGAAGAAAGATCTAGCTGACTGAAATAAGTTCATTAGATGAAAACCAACAAAATTTGATTAGAACCACGAAAAGTTCTTGTATTTTAAGATAAAATCTGACGCTATTAAAGAAAAAACTTCTCGCTCGCTGAAATATGTTCATTTGCTGAAAATCAACAAAACCACGAAAAGTTCTTGTATTTGAAGATAAAATCTTTTTGCTTTGAAGAAGAAAGATCGAGCTGACTGAAATAAGTTCATTGGATGAAAACCAACAAAAATTGACAAGAACCACGAAAAGTTCTTGTATTTTAAGATAAAATCTGACGCTATTAAAGAAAAATCTTCTCCCTCGCTGAAATATGTTCATTTGCTGAAAATCAACAAAACCACGAAAAGTTCTTGCATTTGAGATAAAATCTTTTTGCTTTCAAGAAGAAAGATCTTGCTGACTGAAATAAGTTCATTGGATGAAAACCAACAAAAATTGACAAGTACCACGAAAAGTTCTTGTATTTTAAGCTAAAATCTGACGCTTTTAAAGAAAAAACTTCCAGCTCGCTGAAATATGTTCATTTGCTGAAAATCAACAAAACCACGAAAAGTTCTTGCATTTGAAGATAAAATCTTTTTGCTTTCAAGAAGAAAGATCTTGCTGACTGAAATAAGTTCATTGGATGAAAACCAACAAAAATTGACAAGTACCACGAAAAGTTCTTGTATTTTAAGCTAAAATCTGACGCTTTTAAAGAAAAAACTTCTCGCTCGCTGAAATATGTTCATTTGCTGAAAATCAACAAAACCACGAAAAGTTCTTGTATTTGAAGATAAAATCTTTTTGCTTTGAAGAAGAAAGATCTTGCTGACTGAAATAAGTTCATTGGATGAAAACCAACAAAAATTGACAAGAACCACGAAAAGTTCTTGTATTTTAAGATAAAATCTGACGCTATTAAAGAAAAAACTTCTCCCTCGCTGAAATATGTTCATTTGCTGAAAATCAACAAAACCACGAAAAGTTCTTGCATTTGAAGATAAAATCTTTTTGCTTTGAAGAAGAAAGATCGAGCTGACTGAAATAAGTTCATAAGATGAAAACCAACAAAAATTGACAAGAACCACGAAAAGTTCTTGTATTTTAAGATAAAATCTTACGCATTTAAAGAAAAAACTTCTCGCTCGCTGAAATATGTTCATTTGCTGAAAATCAACAAAACCACGAAAAGTTCTTGTATTTGAAGATAAAATCTTTTTGCTTTGAAGAAGAAAGATCCAGCTGACTGAAATAAGTTCATTAGATGAAAACCAACAAAATTTGATTAGAACCACGAAAAGTTCTTGTATTTTAAGATAAAATCTGACGCTATTAAAGAAAAAACTTCTCGCTCGCTGAAATATGTTCATTTGCTGAAAATCAACAAAACCACGAAAAGTTCTTGTATTTGAAGATAAAATCTTTTTGCTTTGAAGAAGAAAGATCGAGCTGACTGAAATAAGTTCATTGGATGAAAACCAACAAAAATTGACAAGAACCACGAAAAGTTCTTGTATTTTAAGATAAAATCTGACGCTATTAAAGAAAAATCTTCTCCCTCACTGAAATATGTTCATTTGCTGAAAATCAACAAAACCACGAAAAGTTCTTGTATTTTAAGATAAAATCTTACGCTATTGAAGAAAAAAGTTCCAGCTCGCTGAAATATGTTCATTTGCTGAAAATCAACAAAACCACGAAAAGTTCTTGCATTTGAAGATAAAATCTTTTTGCTTTCAAGAAGAAAGATCTTGCTGACTGAAATAAGTTCATTGGATGAAAGCCAACAAAAATTGACAAGAACCATGAAAAGTTCTTGTATTTTAAGATAAAATCTGACGCGATTAAAGAAAAAACTTCTCCCTCGCTGAAATATCTTCATTTGCTGAAAATCAACAAAACCACGAAAAGTTCTTGTATTTGAAGATAAAATATTTTTGCTTTGAAGAAGAAAGTTCGAGCTGACTGAAATAAGTTCATAAGATGAAAACTAACAAAAATTGACAAGAACCACGAAAAGTTCTTGTATTTTAAGATAAAATCTTATGCTATTGAAGAAAAAACTTCTAGCTCACTGAAATATGTTCATTTGCTGAAAATCAACAAAACCACGAAAAGTTCTTGTATTTGAAGATAAAATCTTTTTGCTTTCAAGAAGAAAGATCTTGCTGACTGAAATAAGTTCATTGGATGAAAATCAACAAAAATTGACAAGAACCACGAAAAGTTTTTGTATTTTCAGATAAAATCTGACGCTATTAAAGAAAAAACTTCTCCCTCGCTGAAATATGTTCATTTGCTGAAAATCAACAAAACCACGAAAGGTTCTTGCATTTGAAGATAAAATCTTTTTGCTTTGAAGAAGAAAGATCGAGCTGACTGAAATAAGTTCATTGGATGAAAGCCAACAAAAATTGACAAGAACCACGAAAAGTTCTTGTATTTTAAGATAAAATCTGACGCGATTAAAGAAAAAACTTCTCCCTCGCTGAAATATCTTCATTTGCTGAAAATCAACAAAACCACGAAAAGTTCTTGTATTTGAAGATAAAATATTTTTGCTTTGAAGAAGAAAGTTCGAGCTGACTGAAATAAGTTCATAAGATGAAAACTAACAAAAATTGACAAGAACCACGAAAAGTTCTTGTATTTTAAGATAAAATCTTACGCTATTGAAGAAAAAACTTCTAGCTCGCTGAAATATGTTCATTTGCTGAAAATCAACAAAACCACGAAAAGTTCTTGTATTTGAAGATAAAATCTTTTTGCTTTCAAGAAGAAAGATCTTGCTGACTGAAATAAGTTCATTGGATGAAAATCAACAAAAATTGACAAGAACCACGAAAAGTTTTTGTATTTTCAGATAAAATCTGACGCTATTAAAGAAAAAACTTCTCCCTCGCTGAAATATGTTCATTTGCTGAAAATCAACAAAACCACGAAAGGTTCTTGCATTTGAAGATAAAATCTTTTTGCTTTGAAGAAGAAAGATCGAGCTGACTGAAATAAGTTCATAAGATGAAAACCAACAAAAATTGACAAGAACCACGAAAAGTTCTTGTATTTTAAGATAAAATCTGACGCAATTAAAGAAAAAACTTCTCCCTCGCTGAAATATGTTCATTTGCTGAAAATCAACAAAACCACGAAAAGTTCTTGTATTTGAAGATAAAATCTTTTTGCTTTGAAGAAGAAAGATCTTGCTGACTGAAATAAGTTCATTGGATGAAAACCAACAAAAATTGACAAGAACCACGAAAAGTTCTTGTATTTTAAGATAAAATCTGACGCTATTAAAGAAAAAACTTCTCCCTCGCTGAAATATGTTCATTTGCTGAAAATCAACAAAACCACGAAAAGTTCTTGCATTTGAAGATAAAATCTTTTTGCTTTGAAGAAGAAAGATCGAGCTGACTGAAATAAGTTCATAAGATGGAAACCAACAAAAATTGACAAGAACCACGAAAAGTTCTTGTATTTTAAGATAAAATCTTACGCATTTAAAGAAAAAACTTCTCGCTCGCTGAAATATGTTCATTTGCTGAAAATCAACAAAACCACGAAAAGTTCTTGTATTTGAAGATAAAATCTTTTTGCTTTGAAGAAGAAAGATCTAGCTGACTGAAATAAGTTCATTAGATGAAAACCAACAAAATTTGATTAGAACCACGAAAAGTTCTTGTATTTTAAGATAAAATCTGACGCTATTAAAGAAAAAACTTCTCGCTCGCTGAAATATGTTCATTTGCTGAAAATCAACAAAACCACGAAAAGTTCTTGTATTTGAAGATAAAATCTTTTTGCTTTGAAGAAGAAAGATCGAGCTGACTGAAATAAGTTCATTGGATGAAAACCAACAAAAATTGACAAGAACCACGAAAAGTTCTTGTATTTTAAGATAAAATCTGACGCTATTAAAGAAAAATCTTCTCCCTCGCTGAAATATGTTCATTTGCTGAAAATCAACAAAACCACGAAAAGTTCTTGTATTTGAAGATAAAATATTTTTGCTTTGAAGAAGAAAGATCGAGCTGACTGAAATAAGTTCATAAGATGAAAACCAACAAAAATTGACAAGAACCACGAAAAGTTCTTGTATTTTAAGATAAAATCTGACGCTATTAAAGAAAAAACTTCTCGCTCGCTGAAATATGTTCATTTGCTGAAAATCAACAAAACCACGAAAAGTTCTTGCATTTGAAGATAAAATCTTTTTGCTTTCAAGAAGAAAGATCTTGCTGACTGAAATAAGTTCATTGGATGAAAACCAACAAAAATTGACAAGTACCACGAAAAGTTCTTGTATTTTAAGCTAAAATCTGACGCTTTTAAAGAAAAAACTTCCAGCTCGCTGAAATATGTTCATTTGCTGAAAATCAACAAAACCACGAAAAGTTCTTGCATTTGAAGATAAAATCTTTTTGCTTTCAAGAAGAAAGATCTTGCTGACTGAAATAAGTTCATTGGATGAAAACCAACAAAAATTGACAAGTACCACGAAAAGTTCTTGTATTTTAAGCTAAAATCTGACGCTTTTAAAGAAAAAACTTCTCGCTCGCTGAAATATGTTCATTTGCTGAAAATCAACAAAACCACGAAAAGTTCTTGTATTTGAAGATAAAATCTTTTTGCTTTGAAGAAGAAAGATCTTGCTGACTGAAATAAGTTCATTGGATGAAAACCAACAAAAATTGACAAGAACCACGAAAAGTTCTTGTATTTTAAGATAAAATCTGACGCTATTAAAGAAAAAACTTCTCCCTCGCTGAAATATGTTCATTTGCTGAAAATCAACAAAACCACGAAAAGTTCTTGCATTTGAAGATAAAATCTTTTTGCTTTGAAGAAGAAAGATCGAGCTGACTGAAATAAGTTCATAAGATGAAAACCAACAAAAATTGACAAGAACCACGAAAAGTTCTTGTATTTTAAGATAAAATCTTACGCATTTAAAGAAAAAACTTCTCGCTCGCTGAAATATGTTCATTTGCTGAAAATCAACAAAACCACGAAAAGTTCTTGTATTTGAAGATAAAATCTTTTTGCTTTGAAGAAGAAAGATCCAGCTGACTGAAATAAGTTCATTAGATGAAAACCAACAAAATTTGATTAGAACCACGAAAAGTTCTTCTAATTTAAGATAAAATCTGACGCTATTAAAGAAAAAACTTCTCGCTCGCTGAAATATGTTCATTTGCTGAAAATCAACAAAACCACGAAAAGTTCTTGTATTTGAAGATAAAATCTTTTTGCTTTGAAGAAGAAAGATCGAGCTGACTGAAATAAGTTCATTGGATGAAAACCAACAAAAATTGACAAGAACCACGAAAAGTTCTTGTATTTTAAGATAAAATCTGACGCTATTAAAGAAAAATCTTCTCCCTCACTGAAATATGTTCATTTGCTGAAAATCAACAAAACCACGAAAAGTTCTTGTATTTTAAGATAAAATCTTACGCTATTGAAGAAAAAACTTCCAGCTCGCTGAAATATGTTCATTTGCTGAAAATCAACAAAACCACGAAAAGTTCTTGCATTTGAAGATAAAATCTTTTTGCTTTCAAGAAGAAAGATCTTGCTGACTGAAATAAGTTCATTGGATGAAAGCCAACAAAAATTGACAAGAACCACGAAAAGTTCTTGTATTTTAAGATAAAATCTGACGCGATTAAAGAAAAAACTTCTCCCTCGCTGAAATATCTTCATTTGCTGAAAATCAACAAAACCACGAAAAGTTCTTGTATTTGAAGATAAAATATTTTTGCTTTGAAGAAGAAAGTTCGAGCTGACTGAAATAAGTTCATAAGATGAAAACTAACAAAAATTGACAAGAACCACGAAAAGTTCTTGTATTTTAAGATAAAATCTTATGCTATTGAAGAAAAAACTTCTAGCTCGCTGAAATATGTTCATTTGCTGAAAATCAACAAAACCACGAAAAGTTCTTGTATTTGAAGATAAAATCTTTTTGCTTTCAAGAAGAAAGATCTTGCTGACTGAAATAAGTTCATTGGATGAAAATCAACAAAAATTGACAAGAACCACGAAAAGTTTTTGTATTTTCAGATAAAATCTGACGCTATTAAAGAAAAAACTTCTCCCTCGCTGAAATATGTTCATTTGCTGAAAATCAACAAAACCACGAAAGGTTCTTGCATTTGAAGATAAAATCTTTTTGCTTTGAAGAAGAAAGATCGAGCTGACTGAAATAAGTTCATAAGATGAAAACCAACAAAAATTGACAAGAACCACGAAAAGTTCTTGTATTTTAAGATAAAATCTGACGCAATTAAAGAAAAAACTTCTCCCTCGC
Source organism: Heptranchias perlo (assembly GCF_035084215.1). Classification (NCBI taxonomy): domain Eukaryota; kingdom Metazoa; phylum Chordata; class Chondrichthyes; order Hexanchiformes; family Hexanchidae; genus Heptranchias; species Heptranchias perlo. Next base: position 1,882,302 of record NW_027139793.1, on the reverse strand, counting down.
TGAAATATGTTCATTTGCTGAAAATCAACAAAACCACGAAAAGTTCTTGTATTTGAAGATAAAATCTTTTTGCTTTGAAGAAGAAAGATCGAGCTGACTGAAATAAGTTCATTGGATGAAAACCAACAAAAATTGACAAGAACCACGAAAAGTTCTTGTATTTTAAGATAAAATCTGACGCTATTAAAGAAAAAACTTCTCGCTCGCTGAAATATGTTCATCTGCTGAAAATCAACAAAACCACGAAAAGTTCTTGTATTTGAAGATAAAATCTTTTTGCTTTGAAGAAGAAAGATCTAGCTGACTGAAATAAGTTCATTAGATGAAAACCAACAAAATTTGATTAGAACCACGAAAAGTTCTTGTATTTTAAGATAAAATCTGACACTATTAAAGAAAAAACTTCTCGCTCGCTGAAATATGTTCATTTGCTGAAAATCAACAAAACCACGAAAAGTTCTTGTATTTGAAGATAAAATCTTTTTGCTTTGAAGAAGAAAGATCGAGCTGACTGAAATAAGTTCATTGGATGAAAACCAACAAAAATTGACAAGAACCACGAAAAGTTCTTGTATTTTAAGATAAAATCTGACGCTATTAAAGAAAAATCTTCTCCCTCGCTGAAATATGTTCATTTGCTGAAAATCAACAAAACCACGAAAAGTTCTTGTATTTGAAGATAAAATATTTTTGCTTTGAAGAAGAAAGATCGAGCTGACTGCAATAAGTTCATAAGATGAAAACCAACAAAAATTGACAAGAACCACGAAAAGTTCTTGTATTTTAAGATAAAATCTGACGCTATTAAAGAAAAAACTTCTCGCTCGCTGAAATATGTTCATTTGCTGAAAATCAACAAAACCACGAAAAGTTCTTGCATTTGAAGATAAAATCTTTTTGCTTTCAAGAAGAAAGATCTTGCTGACTGAAATAAGTTCATTGGATGAAAACCAACAAAAATTGACAAGTACCACGAAAAGTTCTTGTATTTTAAGCTAAAATCTGACGCTTTTAAAGAAAAAACTTCCAGCTCGCTGAAATATGTTCATTTGCTGAAAATCAACAAAACCACGAAAAGTTCTTGCATTTGAAGATAAAATCTTTTTGCTTTCAAGAAGAAAGATCTTGCTGACTGAAATAAGTTCATTGGATGAAAACCAACAAAAATTGACAAGTACCACGAAAAGTTCTTGTATTTTAAGCTAAAATCTGACGCTTTTAAAGAAAAAACTTCTCGCTCGCTGAAATATGTTCATTTGCTGAAAATCAACAAAACCACGAAAAGTTCTTGTATTTTAAGATAAAATCTTACGCTATTGAAGAAAAAACTTCCAGCTCGCTGAAATATGTTCATTTGCTGAAAATCAACAAAACCACGAAAAGTTCTTGCATTTGAAGATAAAATCTTTTTGCTTTCAAGAAGAAAGATCTTGCTGACTGAAATAAGTTCATTGGATGAAAGCCAACAAAAATTGACAAGAACCACGAAAAGTTCTTGTATTTTAAGATAAAATCTGACGCGATTAAAGAAAAAACTTCTCCCTCGCTGAAATATCTTCATTTGCTGAAAATCAACAAAACCACGAAAAGTTCTTGTATTTGAAGATAAAATATTTTTGCTTTGAAGAAGAAAGTTCGAGCTGACTGAAATAAGTTCATAAGATGAAAAGTAACAAAAATTGACAAGAACCACGAAAAGTTCTTGTATTTTAAGATAAAATCTTACGCTATTGAAGAAAAAACTTCTAGCTCGCTGAAATATGTTCATTTGCTGAAAATCAACAAAACCACGAAAAGTTCTTGTATTTGAAGATAAAATCTTTTTGCTTTCAAGAAGAAAGATCTTGCTGACTGAAATAAGTTCATTGGATGAAAATCAACAAAAATTGACAAGAACCACGAAAAGTTTTTGTATTTTCAGATAAAATCTGACGCTATTAAAGAAAAAACTTCTCCCTCGCTGAAATATGTTCATTTGCTGAAAATCAACAAAACCACGAAAGGTTCTTGCATTTGAAGATAAAATCTTTTTGCTTTGAAGAAGAAAGATCGAGCTGACTGAAATAAGTTCATAAGATGAAAACCAACAAAAATTGACAAGAACCACGAAAAGTTCTTGTATTTTAAGATAAAATCTGACGCAATTAAAGAAAAAACTTCTCCCTCGCTGAAATATGTTCATTTGCTGAAAATCAACAAAACCACGAAAAGTTCTTGTATTTGAAGATAAAATCTTTTTGCTTTGAAGAAGAAAGATCTTGCTGACTGAAATAAGTTCATTGGATGAAAACCAACAAAAATTGACAAGAACCACGAAAAGTTCTTGTATTTTAAGATAAAATCTGACGCTATTAAAGAAAAAACTTCTCCCTCGCTGAAATATGTTCATTTGCTGAAAATCAACAAAACCACGAAAAGTTCTTGCATTTGAAGATAAAATCTTTTTGCTTTGAAGAAGAAAGATCGAGCTGACTGAAATAAGTTCATAAGATGAAAACCAACAAAAATTGACAAGAACCACGAAAAGTTCTTGTATTTTAAGATAAAATCTTACGCATTTAAAGAAAAAACTTCTCGCTCGCTGAAATATGTTCATTTGCTGAAAATCAACAAAACCACGAAAAGTTCTTGTATTTGAAGATAAAATCTTTTTGCTTTGAAGAAGAAAGATCTAGCTGACTGAAATAAGTTCATTAGATGAAAACCAACAAAATTTGATTAGAACCACGAAAAGTTCTTGTATTTTAAGATAAAATCTGACGCTATTAAAGAAAAAACTTCTCGCTCGCTGAAATATGTTCATTTGCTGAAAATCAACAAAACCACGAAAAGTTCTTGTATTTGAAGATAAAATCTTTTTGCTTTGAAGAAGAAAGATCGAGCTGACTGAAATAAGTTCATTGGATGAAAACCAACAAAAATTGACAAGAACCACGAAAAGTTCTTGTATTTTAAGATAAAATCTGACGCTATTAAAGAAAAATCTTCTCCCTCGCTGAAATATGTTCATTTGCTGAAAATCAACAAAACCACGAAAAGTTCTTGTATTTGAAGATAAAATATTTTTGCTTTGAAGAAGAAAGATCGAGCTGACTGAAATAAGTTCATAAGATGAAAACCAACAAAAATTGACAAGAACCACGAAAAGTTCTTGTATTTTAAGATAAAATCTGACGCTATTAAAGAAAAAACTTCTCGCTCGCTGAAATATGTTCATTTGCTGAAAATCAACAAAACCACGAAAAGTTCTTGCATTTGAAGATAAAATCTTTTTGCTTTCAAGAAGAAAGATCTTGCTGACTGAAATAAGTTCATTGGATGAAAACCAACAAAAATTGACAAGTACCACGAAAAGTTCTTGTATTTTAAGCTAAAATCTGACGCTTTTAAAGAAAAAACTTCCAGCTCGCTGAAATATGTTCATTTGCTGAAAATCAACAAAACCACGAAAAGTTCTTGCATTTGAAGATAAAATCTTTTTGCTTTCAAGAAGAAAGATCTTGCTGACTGAAATAAGTTCATTGGATGAAAACCAACAAAAATTGACAAGTACCACGAAAAGTTCTTGTATTTTAAGCTAAAATCTGACGCTTTTAAAGAAAAAACTTCTCGCTCGCTGAAATATGTTCATTTGCTGAAAATCAACAAAACCACGAAAAGTTCTTGTATTTGAAGATAAAATCTTTTTGCTTTGAAGAAAAAAGATCGAGCTGACTGAAATAAGTTCATTGGATGAAAACCAACAAAAATTGACAAGAACCACGAAAAGTTCTTGTATTTTAAGATAAAATCTGACGCGATTAAAGAAAAAACTTCTCCCTCGCTGAAATATCTTCATTTGCTGAAAATCAACAAAACCACGAAAAGTTCTTTTATTTGAAGATAAAATATTTTTGCTTTGAAGAAGAAAGTTCGAGCTGACTGAAATAAGTTCATAAGATGAAAACTAACAAAAATTGACAAGAACCACGAAAAGTTCTTGTATTTTAAGATAAAATCTTACGCTATTGAAGAAAAAACTTCTAGCTCGCTGAAATATGTTTATTTGCTGAAAATCAACAAAACCACCAAAAGTTCTTGTATTTGAAGATGAAATCTTTTTGCTTTCAAGAAGAAAGATCTTGCTGACTGAAATAAGTTCATTGGATGAAAATCAACAAAAATTGACAAGAACCACGAAAAGTTTTTGTATTTTCAGATAAAATCTGACGCTATTAAAGAAAAAACTTCTCCCTCGCTGAAATATGTTCATTTGCTGAAAATCAACAAAACCACGAAAGGTTCTTGCATTTGAAGATAAAATCTTTTTGCTTTGAAGAAGAAAGATCGAGCTGACTGAAATAAGTTCATAAGATGAAAACCAACAAAAATTGACAAGAACCACGAAAAGTTCTTGTATTTTAAGATAAAATCTGACGCAATTAAAGAAAAAACTTCTCCCTCGCTGAAATATGTTCATTTGCTGAAAATCAACAAAACCACGAAAAGTTCTTGTATTTGAAGATAAAATCTTTTTGCTTTGAAGAAGAAAGATCTAGCTGACTGAAATAAGTTCATAAGATGAAAACCAACAAAATTTGATTAGAACCACGAAAAGTTCTTGTATTTTAAGATAAAATCTGACGCTAATAAAGAAAAAACTTCTCGCTCGCTGAAATATGTTCATTTGCTGAAAATCAACAAAACCACGAAAAGTTCTTTTATTTGAAGATAAAATATTTTTGCTTTGAAGAAGAAAGTTCGAGCTGACTGAAATAAGTTCATAAGATGAAAACTAACAAAAATTGACAAGAACCACGAAAAGTTCTTGTATTTTAAGATAAAATCTTACGCTATTGAAGAAAAAACTTCTAGCTCGCTGAAATATGTTTATTTGCTGAAAATCAACAAAACCACCAAAAGTTCTTGTATTTGAAGATGAAATCTTTTTGCTTTCAAGAAGAAAGATCTTGCTGACTGAAATAAGTTCATTGGATGAAAATCAACAAAAATTGACAAGAACCACGAAAAGTTTTTGTATTTTCAGATAAAATCTGACGCTATCAAAGAAAAAACTTCTCCCTCGCTGAAATATGTTCATTTGCTGAAAATCAACAAAACCACGAAAGGTTCTTGCATTTGAAGATAAAATCTTTTTGCTTTGAAGAAGAAAGATCGAGCTGACTGAAATAAGTTCATAAGATGAAAACCAACAAAAATTGACAAGAACCACGAAAAGTTCTTGTATTTTAAGATAAAATCTGACGCAATTAAAGAAAAAACTTCTCCCTCGCTGAAATATGTTCATTTGCTGAAAATCAACAAAACCACGAAAAGTTCTTGTATTTGAAGATAAAATCTTTTTGCTTTGAAGAAGAAAGATCTAGCTGACTGAAATAAGTTCATAAGATGAAAACCAACAAAATTTGATTAGAACCACGAAAAGTTCTTGTATTTTAAGATAAAATCTGACGCTAATAAAGAAAAAACTTCTCGCTCGCTGAAATATGTTCATTTGCTGAAAATCAACAAAACCACGAAAAGTTCTTGTATTTGAAGATAAAATCTTTTTGCTTTGAAGAAGAAAGATCTAGCTGAGTGAAATAAGTTCATTTGATGAAAACCAACAAAAATTGACAAGAACCACGAAAAGTTCTTGTATTTTAAGATAAAATCTGACGCTATTAAAGAAAAAACTTCTCCCTCACTGAAATATGTTCATTTGCTGAAAATCAACAAAACCACGAAAAGTTCTTGTATTTGAAGATAAAATATTTTTGCTTTGAAGAAGAAAGATCGAGCTGACTGAAATAAGTTCATAAGATGAAAACCAACAAAAATTGACAAGAACCACGAAAAGTTCTTGTATTTTAAGATAAAATCTTACGCTATTGAAGAAAAAACTTCTCGCTCGCTGAAATATGTTCATTTGCTGAAAATCAACAAAACCACGAAAAGTTCTTGTATTTGAAGATAAAATCTTTTTGCTTTGAAGAAAAAAGATCGAGCTGACTGAAATAAGTTCATTGGATGAAAACCAACAAAAATTGACAAGAACCACGAAAAGTTCTTGTATTTTAAGATAAAATCTGACGCGATTAAAGAAAAAACTTCTCCCTCGCTGAAATATCTTCATTTGCTGAAAATCAACAAAACCACGAAAAGTTCTTTTATTTGAAGATAAAATATTTTTGCTTTGAAGAAGAAAGTTCGAGCTGACTGAAATAAGTTCATAAGATGAAAACTAACAAAAATTGACAAGAACCACGAAAAGTTCTTGTATTTTAAGATAAAATCTTACGCTATTGAAGAAAAAACTTCTAGCTCGCTGAAATATGTTTATTTGCTGAAAATCAACAAAACCACCAAAAGTTCTTGTATTTGAAGATGAAATCTTTTTGCTTTCAAGAAGAAAGATCTTGCTGACTGAAATAAGTTCATTGGATGAAAATCAACAAAAATTGACAAGAACCACGAAAAGTTTTTGTATTTTCAGATAAAATCTGACGCTATTAAAGAAAAAACTTCTCCCTCGCTGAAATATGTTCATTTGCTGAAAATCAACAAAACCACGAAAGGTTCTTGCATTTGAAGATAAAATCTTTTTGCTTTGAAGAAGAAAGATCGAGCTGACTGAAATAAGTTCATAAGATGAAAACCAACAAAAATTGACAAGAACCACGAAAAGTTCTTGTATTTTAAGATAAAATCTGACGCAATTAAAGAAAAAACTTCTCCCTCGCTGAAATATGTTCATTTGCTGAAAATCAACAAAACCACGAAAAGTTCTTGTATTTGAAGATAAAATCTTTTTGCTTTGAAGAAGAAAGATCTAGCTGACTGAAATAAGTTCATAAGATGAAAACCAACAAAATTTGATTAGAACCACGAAAAGTTCTTGTATTTTAAGATAAAATCTGACGCTAATAAAGAAAAAACTTCTCGCTCGCTGAAATATGTTCATTTGCTGAAAATCAACAAAACCACGAAAAGTTCTTGTATTTGAAGATAAAATCTTTTTGCTTTGAAGAAGAAAGATCTAGCTGAGTGAAATAAGTTCATTTGATGAAAACCAACAAAAATTGACAAGAACCACGAAAAGTTCTTGTATTTTAAGATAAAATCTGACGCTATTAAAGAAAAAACTTCTCCCTCACTGAAATATGTTCATTTGCTGAAAATCAACAAAACCACGAAAAGTTCTTGTATTTGAAGATAAAATATTTTTGCTTTGAAGAAGAAAGATCGAGCTGACTGAAATAAGTTCATAAGATGAAAACCAACAAAAATTGACAAGAACCACGAAAAGTTCTTGTATTTTAAGATAAAATCTGACGCTATTAAAGAAAAAACTTCTCGCTCGCTGAAATATGTTCATTTGCTGAAAATCAACAAAACCATGAAAAGTTCTTGTATTTGAAGATAAAATCTTTTTGCTTTGAAGAAGAAAGATCTAGCTGACTGAAATAAGTTCATTGGATGAAAACCAACAAAAATTGACAAGAACCACGAAAAGTTCTTGTATTTTAAGATAAAATCTGACGATATTAAAGAAAAATCTTCTCCCTCGCTGAAATATGTTCATTTGCTGAAAATCAACAAAACCACGAAAAGTTCTTGTATTTGAAGATAAAATCTTTTTGCTTTGAAGAAGAAAGATCTGGCTGACTGAAATAAGTTCATAAGATGAAAACTAACAAAAATTGACAAGAACCACGAAAAGTTCTTGTATTTTCAGATAAAATCTTACGCTATTGAAGAAAAAACTTCCAGCTCGCTGAAATATTTTCATTTGCTGAAAATCAACAAAACCACGAAAAGTTCTTGTATTTGAAGATAAAATCTTTTTGCTTTGAAGAAGAAAGATCTTGCTGACTGAAATAAGTTCATTGGATGAAAACCAACAAAAATTGACAAGAACCACGAAAAGTTCTTGTATTTTAAGATAAAATCTGACGCTATTAAAGAAAAAACTTCTCCCTCGCTGAAATATGTTCATTTGCTGAAAATCAACAAAACCACGAAAAGTTCTTGCATTTGAAGATAAAATCTTTTTGCTTTGAAGAAGAAAGATCGAGCTGACTGAAATAAGTTCATAAGATGAAAACCAACAAAAATTGACAAGAACCACGAAAAGTTCTTGTATTTTAAGATAAAATCTTACGCATTTAAAGAAAAAAATTCTCGCTCGCTGAAATATGTTCATTTGCTGAAAATCAACAAAACCACGAAAAGTTCTTGTATTTGAAGATAAAATCTTTTTGCTTTGAAGAAGAAAGATCCAGCTGACTGAAATAAGTTCATGAGATGAAAACCAACAAAATTTGATTAGAACCACGAAAAGTTCTTGTATTTTAAGATAAAATCTGACGCTATTAAAGAAAAAACTTCTCGCTCGCTGAAATATGTTCATTTGCTGAAAATCAACAAAACCACGAAAAGTTCTTGTATTTGAAGATAAAATCTTTTTGCTTTGAAGAAGAAAGATCGAGCTGACTGAAATAAGTTCATTGGATGAAAACCAACAAAAATTGACAAGAACCACGAAAAGTTCTTGTATTTTAAGATAAAATCTGACGCTATTAAAGAAAAATCTTCTCCCTCGCTGAAATATGTTCATTTGCTGAAAATCAACAAAACCACGAAAAGTTCTTGTATTTGAAGATAAAATATTTTTGCTTTGAAGAAGAAAGATCGAGCTGACTGAACTAAGTTCATAAGATGAAAACCAACAAAAATTGACAAGAACCACGAAAAGTTCTTGTATTTTAAGATAAAATCTGACGCTATTAAAGAAAAAACTTCTCGCTCGCTGAAATATGTTCATTTGCTGAAAATCAACAAAACCACGAAAAGTTCTTGTATTTGAAGATAAAATCTTTTTGCTTTGAAGAAGAAAGATCTAGCTGACTGAAATAAGTTCATAAGATGAAAACTAACAAAAATTGACAAGAACCACGAAAAGTTCTTGTATTTTAAGATAAAATCTTACGCTATTGAAGAAAAAACTTCCAGCTCGCTGAAATATGTTCATTTGCTGAAAATCAACAAAACCACGAAAAGTTCTTGCATTTGAAGATAAAATCTTTTTGCTTTCAAGAAGAAAGATCTTGCTGACTGAAATAAGTTCATTGGATGAAAGCCAACAAAAATTGACAAGAACCACGAAAAGTTCTTGTATTTTAAGATAAAATCTGACGCGATTAAAGAAAAAACTTCTCCCTCGCTGAAATATCTTCATTTGCTGAAAATCAACAAAACCACGAAAAGTTCTTGTATTTGAAGATAAAATATTTTTGCTTTGAAGAAGAAAGTTCGAGCTGACTGAAATAAGTTCATAAGATGAAAACTAACAAAAATTGACAAGAACCACGAAAAGTTCTTGTATTTTAAGATAAAATCTTACGCTATTGAAGAAAAAACTTCTAGCTCGCTGAAATATGTTCATTTGCTGAAAATCAACAAAACCACGAAAAGTTCTTGTATTTGAAGATAAAATCTTTTTGCTTTCAAGAAGAAAGATCTTGCTGACTGAAATAAGTTCATTGGATGAAAATCAACAAAAATTGACAAGAACCACGAAAAGTTCTTGTATTTTAAGATAAAATCTGACGCAATTAAAGAAAAAACTTCTCCCTCGCTGAAATATGTTCATTTGCTGAAAATCAACAAAACCACGAAAAGTTCTTGTATTTGAAGATAAAATCTTTTTGCTTTGAAGAAGAAAGATCTAGCTGACTGAAATAAGTTCATAAGATGAAAACCAACAAAATTTGATTAGAACCACGAAAAGTTCTTGTATTTTAAGATAAAATCTGACGCTAATAAAGAAAAAACTTCTCGCTCGCTGAAATATGTTCATTTGCTGAAAATCAACAAAACCACGAAAAGTTCTTGTATTTGAAGATAAAATCTTTTTGCTTTGAAGAAGAAAGATCTAGCTGACTGAAATAAGTTCATTTGATGAAAACCAACAAAAATTGACAAGAACCACGAAAAGTTTTTGTATTTTAAGATAAAATCTGACGCTATTAAAGAAAAATCTACTCCCTCGCTGAAATATGTTCATTTGCTGAAAATCAACAAAACCACGAAAAGTTCTTGTATTTGAAGATAAAATCTTGTTGCTTTGAAGAAGAAAGATCGAGCTGACTGAAATAAGTTCATAAGATGAAAACCAACAAAAATTGACAAGAACCACGAAAAGTTCTTGTATTTTAAGATAAAATCTTACGCATTTAAAGAAAAAACTTCTCGCTCGCTGAAATATGTTCATTTGCTGAAAATCAACAAAACCACGAAAAGTTCTTGTATTTGAAGAGAAAATCTTTTTGCTTTGAAGAAGAAAGATCCAGCTGACTGAAATAAGTTCATAAGATGAAAACCAACAAAATTTGATTAGAACCACGAAAAGTTCTTGTATTTTAAGATAAAATCTGACGCTATTAAAGAAAAAACTTCTCGCTCGCTGAAATATGTTCATTTGCTGAAAATCAACAAAACCACGAAAAGTTCTTGTATTTTAAGATAAAATCTGACGATATTAAAGAAAAATCTTCTCCCTCGCTGAAATATGTTCATTTGCTGAAAATCAACAAAACCACGAAAAGTTCTTGTATTTGAAGATAAAATCTTTTTGCTTTGAAGAAGAAAGATCTGGCTGACTGAAATATGTTCATAAGATGAAAACTAACAAAAATTGACAAGAACCACGAAAAGTTCTTGTATTTTCAGATAAAATCTTACGCTATTGAAGAAAAAACTTCCAGCTCGCTGAAATATTTTCATTTGCTGAAAATCAACAAAACCACGAAAAGTTCTTGTATTTGAAGATAAAATCTTTTTGCTTTGAAGAAGAAAGATCTTGCTGACTGAAATAAGTTCATTGGATGAAAACCAACAAAAATTGACAAGAACCACGAAAAGTTCTTTTATTTTAAGATAAAATCTGACGCTATTAAAGAAAAAACTTCTCCCTCGCTGAAATATGTTCATTTGCTGAAAATCAACAAAACCACGAAAAGTTCTTGCATTTGAAGATAAAATCTTTTTGCTTTGAAGAAGAAAGATCGAGCTGACTGAAATAAGTTCATAAGATGAAAACCAACAAAAATTGACAAGAACCACGAAAAGTTCTTGTATTTTAAGATAAAATCTTACGCATTTAAAGAAAAAACTTCTCGCTCGCTGCAATATGTTCATTTGCTGAAAATCAACAAAACCACGAAAAGTTCTTGTATTTGAAGATAAAATCTTTTTGCTTTGAAGAAGAAAGATCGAGCTGACTGAAATAAGTTCATTAGATGAAAACCAACAAAATTTGATTAGAACCACGAAAAGTTCTTGTATTTTAAGATAAAATCTGACGCTATTAAAGAAAAAACTTCTCGCTCGCTGAAATATGTTCATTTGCTGAAAATCAACAAAACCACGAAAAGTTCTTGTATTTGAAGATAAAATCTTTTTGCTTTGAAGAAGAAAGATCTAGCTGACTGAAATAAGTTCATAAGATGAAAACTAACAAAAATTGACAAGAACCACGAAAAGTTCTTGTATTTTAAGATAAAATCTTACGCTATTGAAGAAAAAACTTCCAGCTCGCTGAAATATGTTCATTTGCTGAAAATCAACAAAACCACGAAAAGTTCTTGCATTTGAAGATAAAATCTTTTTGCTTTCAAGAAGAAAGATCTTGCTGACTGAAATAAGTTCATTGGATGAAAGCCAACAAAAATTGACAAGAACCACGAAAAGTTCTTGTATTTTAAGCTAAAATCTGACGCTTTTAAAGAAAAAACTTCTCGCTCGCTGAAATATGTTCATTTGCTGAAAATCAACAAAACCACGAAAAGTTCTTGTATTTGAAGATAAAATCTTTTTGCTTTGAAGAAAAAATATCTAGCTGACTGAAATAAGTTCATTGGATGAAAACCAACAAAAATTGACAAGAACCACGAAAAGTTCTTGTATTTTAAGATAAAATCTGACGCGATTAAAGAAAAAACTTCTCCCTCGCTGAAATATCTTCATTTGCTGAAAATCAACAAAACCACGAAAAGTTCTTGTATTTGAAGATAAAATATTTTTGCTTTGAAGAAGAAAGTTCGAGCTGACTGAAATAAGTTCATAAGATGAAAACTAACAAAAATTGACAAGAACCACGAAAAGTTCTTGTATTTTAAGATAAAATCTTACGCTATTGAAGAAAAAACTTCTAGCTCGCTGAAATATGTTCATTTGCTGAAAATCAACAAAACCACGAAAAGTTCTTGTATTTGAAGATAAAATCTTTTTGCTTTCAAGAAGAAAGATCTTGCTGACTGAAATAAGTTCATTGGATGAAAATCAACAAAAATTGACAAGAACCACGAAAAGTTTTTGTATTTTCAGATAAAATCTGACGCTATTAAAGAAAAAACTTCTCCCTCGCTGAAATATGTTCATTTGCTGAAAATCAACAAAACCACGAAAGGTTCTTGCATTTGAAGATAAAATCTTTTTGCTTTGAAGAAGAAAGATCGAGCTGACTGAAATAAGTTCATAAGATGAAAACCAACAAAAATTGACAAGAACCACGAAAAGTTCTTGTATTTTAAGATAAAATCTTACGCTATTAAAGAAAAAACTTCTCCCTCGCTGAAATATGTTCATTTGCTGAAAATCAACAAAACCACGAAAAGTTCTTGTATTTGAAGATAAAATCTTTTTGCTTTGAAGAAGAAAGATCTAGCTGACTGAAGTAAGTTCATAAGATGAAAACCAACAAAATTTGATTAGAACCACGAAAAGTTCTTGTATTTTAAGATAAAATCTGACGCTAATAAAGAAAAAACTTCTCGCTCGCTGAAATATGTTCATTTGCTGAAAATCAACAAAACCACGAAAAGTTCTTGTATTTGAAGATAAAATCTTTTTGCTTTGAAGAAGAAAGATCTAGCTGACTGAAATAAGTTCATTTGATGAAAACCAACAAAAATTGACAAGAACCACGAAAAGTTCTTGTATTTGAAGATAAAATCTGACGCTATTAAAGAAAAAACTTCTCCCTCGCTGAAATATGTTCATTTGCTGAAAATCAACAAAACCACGAAAAGTTCTTGTATTTGAAGATAAAATCTTTTTGCTTTGAAGAAGAAAGATCGAGCTGTCTGAAATAAGTTCATAAGATGAAAACCAACAAAAATTGACAAGAACCACGAAAAGTTCTTGTATTTTAAGATAAAATCTAATGCTACTGAAGAAAAAACTTCTCGCTCGCTGAAATATGTTCATTTGCTGAAAATCAACAAAACCACGAAAAGTTCTTGTATTTGAAGATAAAATCTTTTTGCTTTGAAGAAGAAAGATCTGGCTGACTGAAATAAGTTCATAAGATGAAAACTAACAAAAATTGACAAGAACCACGAAAAGTTCTTGTATTTTAAGATAAAATCTTACGCTATTGAAGAAAAAACTTCTCGCTCGCTGAAATATGTTCATTTGCTGAAAATCAACAAAACCACGAAAAGTTCTTGTATTTGAAGATAAAATCTTTTTGCTTTGAAGAAGAAAGATCGAGCTGACTGAAATAAGTTCATAAGATGAAAACCAACAAAAATTGACAAGAACCACGAAAAGTTCTTGTATTTTAAGATAAAATCTGACGCATTTAAAGAAAAAACTTCTCGCTCGCTGAAATATGTTCATTTGCTGAAAATCAACAAAACCACGAAAAGTTCTTGTGTTTGAAGATAAAATCTTTTTGCTTTGAAGAAGAAAGATCCAGCTGACTGAAATAAGTTCATAAGATGAAAACCAACAAAATTTGATTAGAACCACGAAAAGTTCTTGTATTTTAAGATAAAATCTGACGCTATTAAAGAAAAAACTTCTCGCTCGCTGAAATATGTTCATTTGCTGAAAATCAACAAAACCACGAAAAGTTCTTGTATTTGAAGATAAAATCTTTTTGCTTTGAAGAAGAAAGATCTAGCTGACTGAAATAAGTTCATTGGATGAAAACCAACAAAAATTGACAAGAACCACGAAAAGTTCTTGTATTTTCAGATAAAATCTTACGCTATTGAAGAAAAAACTTCCAGCTCGCTGAAATATTTTCATTTGCTGAAAATCAACAAAACCACGAAAAGTTCTTGTATTTGAAGATAAAATCTTTTTGCTTTGAAGAAGAAAGATCTTGCTGACTGAAATAAGTTCATTGGATGAAAACCAACAAAAATTGACAAGAACCACGAAAAGTTCTTGTATTTTAAGATAAAATCTGACGCTATTAAAGAAAAAACTTCTCCCTCGCTGAAATATGTTCATTTGCTGAAAATCAACAAAACCAGGAAAAGTTCTTGCATTTGAAGATAAAATCTTTTTGCTTTGAAGAAGAAAGATCGAGCTGACTGAAATAAGTTCATAAGATGAAAACCAACAAAAATTGAGAAGAACCACGAAAAGTTCTTGTATTTTAAGATAAAATCTTCCGCATTTAAAGAAAAAACTTCTCGCTCGCTGAAATATGTTCATTTGCTGAAAATCAACAAAACCACGAAAAGTTCTTGTATTTGAAGATAAAATCTTTTTGCTTTGAAGAAGAAAGATCTAGCTGACTGAAATAAGTTCGTTAGATGAAAACCAACAAAATTTGATTAGAACCACGAAAAGTTCTTGTATTTTAAGATAAAATCTGACGATATTAAAGAAAAAACTTCTCGCTCGCTGAAATATGTTCATTTGCTGAAAATCAACAAAACCACGAAAAGTTCTTGTATTTGAAGATAAAATATTTTTGCTTTGAAGAAGAAAGATCGAGCTGACTGAAATAAGTTCATTGGATGAAAACCAACAAAAATTGACAAGAACCACGAAAAGTTCTTGTATTTTAAGATAAAATCTGACGCTATTAAAGAAAAATCTTCTCCCTCGCTGAAATATGTTCATTTGCTGAAAATCAACAAAACCACGAAAAGTTCTTGTATTTGAAGATAAAATATTTTTGCTTTGAAGAAGAAAGATCGAGCTGACTGAAATAAGTTCATAAGATGAAAACCAACAAAAATTGACAAGAACCACGAAAAGTTCTTGTATTTTAAGATAAAATCTGACGCTATTAAAGAAAAAACTTCTCTCTCGCTGAAATATGTTCATTTGCTGAAAATCAACAAAACCACGAAAGGTTCTTGCATTTGAAGATAAAATCTTTTTGCTTTGAAGAAGAAAGATCGAGCTGACTGAAATAAGTTCATAAGATGAAAACCAACAAAAATTGAGAAGAACCACGAAAAGTTCTTGTATTTTAAGATAAAATCTTACGCTATTAAAGAAAAAACTTCTCCCTCGCTGAAATATGTTCATTTGCTGAAAATCAACAAAACCACGAAAAGTTCTTGTATTTGAAGATAAAATCTTTTTGCTTTGAAGAAGAAAGATCTAGCTGACTGAAATAAGTTCATAAGATGAAAACCAACAAAATTTGATTAGAACCACGAAAAGTTCTTGTATTTTAAGATAAAATCTGACGCTAATAAAGAAAAAACTTCTCGCTCGCTGAAATATGTTCATTTGCTGAAAATCAACAAAACCACGAAAAGTTCTTGTATTTGAAGATAAAATCTTTTTGCTTTGAAGAAGAAAGATCTAGCTGACTGAAATAAGTTCATTTGATGAAAACCAACAAAAATTGACAAGAACCACGAAAAGTTCTTGTATTTGAAGATAAAATCTGACGCTATTAAAGAAAAAACTTCTCGCTCGCTGAAATATGTTCATTTGCTGAAAATCAACAAAACCACGAAAAGTTCTTGTATTTGAAGATAAAATCTTTTTGCTTTGAAGAAGAAAGATCGAGCTGTCTGAAATAAGTTCATAAGATGAAAACCAACAAAAATTGACAAGAACCACGAAAAGTTCTTGTATTTTAAGATAAAATCTAATGCTACTGAAGAAAAAACTTCTCGCTCGCTGAAATATGTTCATTTGCTGAAAATCAACAAAACCACGAAAAGTTCTTGTATTTGAAGATAAAATCTTTTTGCTTTGAAGAAGAAAGATCTGGCTGACTGAAATAAGTTCATAAGATGAAAACTAACAAAAATTGACAAGAACCACGAAAAGTTCTTGTATTTTAAGATAAAATCTTACGCTATTGAAGAAAAAACTTCTCGCTCGCTGAAATATGTTCATTTGCTGAAAATCAACAAAACCACGAAAAGTTCTTGTATTTGAAGATAAAATCTTTTTGCTTTGAAGAAGAAAGATCTAGCTGACTGAAATAAGTTCATTTGATGAAAATCAACAAAAATTGACAAGAACCACGAAAAGTTTTTGTATTTTAAGATAAAATCTGACGCTATTAAAGAAAAAACTACTCCCTCGCTGAAATATGTTCATTTGCTGAAAATCAACAAAACCACGAAAAGTTCTTGTATTTGAAGATAAAATCTTTTTGCTTTGAAGAAGAAAGATCGAGCTGACTGAAATAAGTTCATAAGATGAAAACCAACAAAAATTGACAAGAACCACGAAAAGTTCTTGTATTTTAAGATAAAATCTGACGCATTTAAAGAAAAAACTTCTCGCTCGCTGAAATATGTTCATTTGCTGAAAATCAACAAAACCACGAAAAGTTCTTGTGTTTGAAGATAAAATCTTTTTGCTTTGAAGAAGAAAGATCCAGCTGACTGAAATAAGTTCATAAGATGAAAACCAACAAAATTTGATTAGAACCACGAAAAGTTCTTGTATTTTAAGATAAAATCTGACGATATTAAAGAAAAAACTTCTCGCTCGCTGAAATATGTTCATTTGCTGAAAATCAACAAAACCACGAAAAGTTCTTGTATTTGAAGATAAAATCTTTTTGCTTTGAAGAAGAAAGATCTAGCTGACTGAAATAAGTTCATTGGATGAAAACCAACAAAAATTGACAAGAACCACGAAAAGTTCTTGTATTTTCAGATAAAATCTTACGCTATTGAAGAAAAAACTTCCAGCTCACTGAAATATTTTCATTTGCTGAAAATCAACAAAACCACGAAAAGTTCTTGTATTTGAAGATAAAATCTTTTTGCTTTGAAGAAGAAAGATCTTGCTGACTGAAATAAGTTCATTGGATGAAAACCAACAAAAATTGACAAGAACCACGAAAAGTTCTTGTATTTTAAGATAAAATCTGACGCTATTAAAGAAAAAACTTCTCCCTCGCTGAAATATGTTCATTTGCTGAAAATCAACAAAACCAGGAAAAGTTCTTGCATTTGAAGATAAAATCTTTTTGCTTTGAAGAAGAAAGATCGAGCTGACTGAAATAAGTTCATAAGATGAAAACCAACAAAAATTGACAAGAACCACGAAAAGTTCTTGTATTTTAAGATAAAATCTTACGCATTTAAAGAAAAAACTTCTCGCTCGCTGAAATATGTTCATTTGCTGAAAATCAACAAAACCACGAAAAGTTCTTGTATTTGAAGATAAAATCTTTTTGCTTTGAAGAAGAAAGATCTAGCTGACTGAAATAAGTTCGTTAGATGAAAACCAACAAAATTTGATTAGAACCACGAAAAGTTCTTGTATTTTAAGATAAAATCTGACGCTATTAAAGAAAAAACTTCTCGCTCGCTGAAATATGTTCATTTGCTGAAAATCAACAAAACCACGAAAAGTTCTTGTATTTGAAGATAAAATATTTTTGCTTTGAAGAAGAAAGATCGAGCTGACTGAAATAAGTTCATTGGATGAAAACCAACAAAAATTGACAAGAACCACGAAAAGTTCTTGTATTTTAAGATAAAATCTGACGCTATTAAAGAAAAATCTTCTCCCTCGCTGAAATATGTTCATTTGCTGAAAATCAACAAAACCACGAAAAGTTCTTGTATTTGAAGATAAAATATTTTTGCTTTGAAGAAGAAAGATCGAGCTGACTGAAATAAGTTCATAAGATGAAAACCAACAAAAATTGACAAGAACCACGAAAAGTTCTTGTATTTTAAGATAAAATCTGACGCTATTAAAGAAAAAACTTCTCGCTCGCTGAAATATGTTCATTTGCTGAAAATCAACAAAACCACGAAAAGTTCTTGTATTTGAAGATAAAATCTTTTTGCTTTGAAGAAGAAAGATCTAGCTGACTGAAATAAGTTCATAAGATGACAACTAACAAAAATTGACAAGAACCACGAAAAGTTCTTGTATTTTAAGATAAAATCTTACGCTATTGAAGAAAAAACTTCTCGCTCGCTGAAATATGTTCATTTGCTGAAAATCAACAAAACCACGAAAAGTTCTTGTATTTGAAGATAAAATCTTTTTGCTTTCAAGAAGAAAGATCTTGCTGACTGAAATAAGTTCATTGGATGAAAACCAACAAAAATTGACAAGAACCACGAAAAGTTTTTGTATTTTAAGATAAAATCTGACGCTATTAAAGAAAAAACTACTCCCTCGCTGAAATATGTTCATTTGCTGAAAATCAACAAAACCACGAAAAGTTCTTGTATTTGAAGATAAAATCTTTTTGCTTTGAAGAAGAAAGATCGAGCTGACTGAAATAAGTTCATAAGATGAAAACCAACAAAAATTGACAAGAACCACGAAAAGTTCTTGTATTTTAAGATAAAATCTGACGCATTTAAAGAAAAAACTTCTCGCTCGCTGAAATATGTTCATTTGCTGAAAATCAACAAAACCACGAAAAGTTCTTGTGTTTGAAGATAAAATCTTTTTGCTTTGAAGAAGAAAGATCCAGCTGACTGAAATAAGTTCATAAGATGAAAACCAACAAAATTTGATTAGAACCACGAAAAGTTCTTGTATTTTAAGATAAAATCTGACGATATTAAAGAAAAAACTTCTCGCTCGCTGAAATATGTTCATTTGCTGAAAATCAACAAAACCACGAAAAGTTCTTGTATTTGAAGATAAAATCTTTTTGCTTTGAAGAAGAAAGATCTAGCTGACTGAAATAAGTTCATTGGATGAAAACCAACAAAAATTGACAAGAACCACGAAAAGTTCTTGTATTTTCAGATAAAATCTTACGCTATTGAAGAAAAAACTTCCAGCTCACTGAAATATTTTCATTTGCTGAAAATCAACAAAACCACGAAAAGTTCTTGTATTTGAAGATAAAATCTTTTTGCTTTGAAGAAGAAAGATCTTGCTGACTGAAATAAGTTCATTGGATGAAAACCAACAAAAATTGACAAGAACCACGAAAAGTTCTTGTATTTTAAGATAAAATCTGACGCTATTAAAGAAAAAACTTCTCCCTCGCTGAAATATGTTCATTTGCTGAAAATCAACAAAACCAGGAAAAGTTCTTGCATTTGAAGATAAAATCTTTTTGCTTTGAAGAAGAAAGATCGAGCTGACTGAAATAAGTTCATAAGATGAAAACCAACAAAAATTGACAAGAACCACGAAAAGTTCTTGTATTTTAAGATAAAATCTTACGCATTTAAAGAAAAAACTTCTCGCTCGCTGAAATATGTTCATTTGCTGAAAATCAACAAAACCACGAAAAGTTCTTGTATTTGAAGATAAAATCTTTTTGCTTTGAAGAAGAAAGATCTAGCTGACTGAAATAAGTTCGTTAGATGAAAACCAACAAAATTTGATTAGAACCACGAAAAGTTCTTGTATTTTAAGATAAAATCTGACGCTATTAAAGAAAAAACTTCTCGCTCGCTGAAATATGTTCATTTGCTGAAAATCAACAAAACCACGAAAAGTTCTTGTATTTGAAGATAAAATATTTTTGCTTTGAAGAAGAAAGATCGAGCTGACTGAAATAAGTTCATTGGATGAAAACCAACAAAAATTGACAAGAACCACGAAAAGTTCTTGTATTTTAAGATAAAATCTGACGCTATTAAAGAAAAATCTTCTCCCTCGCTGAAATATGTTCATTTGCTGAAAATCAACAAAACCACGAAAAGTTCTTGTATTTGAAGATAAAATATTTTTGCTTTGAAGAAGAAAGATCGAGCTGACTGAAATAAGTTCATAAGATGAAAACCAACAAAAATTGACAAGAACCACGAAAAGTTCTTGTATTTTAAGATAAAATCTGACGCTATTAAAGAAAAAACTTCTCGCTCGCTGAAATATGTTCATTTGCTGAAAATCAACAAAACCACGAAAAGTTCTTGTATTTGAAGATAAAATCTTTTTGCTTTGAAGAAGAAAGATCTAGCTGACTGAAATAAGTTCATAAGATGACAACTAACAAAAATTGACAAGAACCACGAAAAGTTCTTGTATTTTAAGATAAAATCTTACGCTATTGAAGAAAAAACTTCTCGCTCGCTGAAATATGTTCATTTGCTGAAAATCAACAAAACCACGAAAAGTTCTTGTATTTGAAGATAAAATCTTTTTGCTTTCAAGAAGAAAGATCTTGCTGACTGAAATAAGTTCATTGGATGAAAACCAACAAAAATTGACAAGAACCACGAAAAGTTCTTGTATTTTAAGATAAAATCTTACGCTATTGAAGAAAAAACTTCTCGCTCGCTGAAATATGTTCATTTGCTGAAAATCAACAAAACCACGAAAAGTTCTTGTATTTGAAGATAAAATCTTTTTGCTTTCAAGAAGAAAGATCTTGCTGACTGAAATAAGTTCATTGGATGAAAACCAACAAAAATTGACAAGAACCACGAAAAGTTTTTGTATTTTAAGATAAAATCTGACGCTATTAAAGAAAAAACTACTCCCTCGCTGAAATATGTTCATTTGCTGAAAATCAACAAAACCACGAAAAGTTCTTGTATTTGAAGATAAAATCTTTTTGCTTTGAAGAAGAAAGATCGAGCTGACTGAAATAAGTTCATAAGATGAAAACCAACAAAAATTGACAAGAACCACGAAAAGTTCTTGTATTTTAAGATAAAATCTGACGCATTTAAAGAAAAAACTTCTCGCTCGCTGAAATATGTTCATTTGCTGAAAATCAACAAAACCACGAAAAGTTCTTGTGTTTGAAGATAAAATCTTTTTGCTTTGAAGAAGAAAGATCCAGCTGACTGAAATAAGTTCATAAGATGAAAACCAACAAAATTTGATTAGAACCACGAAAAGTTCTTGTATTTTAAGATAAAATCTGACGATATTAAAGAAAAAACTTCTCGCTCGCTGAAATATGTTCATTTGCTGAAAATCAACAAAACCACGAAAAGTTCTTGTATTTGAAGATAAAATCTTTTTGCTTTGAAGAAGAAAGATCTAGCTGACTGAAATAAGTTCATTGGATGAAAACCAACAAAAATTGACAAGAACCACGAAAAGTTCTTGTATTTTCAGATAAAATCTTACGCTATTGAAGAAAAAACTTCCAGCTCACTGAAATATTTTCATTTGCTGAAAATCAACAAAACCACGAAAAGTTCTTGTATTTGAAGATAAAATCTTTTTGCTTTGAAGAAGAAAGATCTTGCTGACTGAAATAAGTTCATTGGATGAAAACCAACAAAAATTGACAAGAACCACGAAAAGTTCTTGTATTTTAAGATAAAATCTGACGCTATTAAAGAAAAAACTTCTCCCTCGCTGAAATATGTTCATTTGCTGAAAATCAACAAAACCACGAAAAGTTCTTGCATTTGAAGATAAAATCTTTTTGCTTTGAAGAAGAAAGATCGAGCTGACTGAAATAAGTTCATAAGATGAAAACCAACAAAAATTGACAAGAACCACGAAAAGTTCTTGTATTTTAAGATAAAATCTTACGCATTTAAAGAAAAAACTTCTCGCTCGCTGAAATATGTTCATTTGCTGAAAATCAACAAAACCACGAAAAGTTCTTGTATTTGAAGATAAAATCTTTTTGCTTTGAAGAAGAAAGATCTAGCTGACTGAAATAAGTTCGTTAGATGAAAACCAACAAAATTTGATTAGAACCACGAAAAGTTCTTGTATTTTAAGATAAAATCTGACGCTATTAAAGAAAAAACTTCTCGCTCGCTGAAATATGTTCATTTGCTGAAAATCAACAAAACCACGAAAAGTTCTTGTATTTGAAGATAAAATATTTTTGCTTTGAAGAAGAAAGATCGAGCTGACTGAAATAAGTTCATTGGATGAAAACCAACAAAAATTGACAAGAACCACGAAAAGTTCTTGTATTTTAAGATAAAATCTGACGCTATTAAAGAAAAATCTTCTCCCTCGCTGAAATATGTTCATTTGCTGAAAATCAACAAAACCACGAAAAGTTCTTGTATTTGAAGATAAAATATTTTTGCTTTGAAGAAGAAAGATCGAGCTGACTGAAATAAGTTCATAAGATGAAAACCAACAAAAATTGACAAGAACCACGAAAAGTTCTTGTATTTTAAGATAAAATCTGACGCTATTAAAGAAAAAACTTCTCGCTCGCTGAAATATGTTCATTTGCTGAAAATCAACAAAACCACGAAAAGTTCTTGTATTTGAAGATAAAATCTTTTTGCTTTGAAGAAGAAAGATCTAGCTGACTGAAATAAGTTCATAAGATGACAACTAACAAAAATTGACAAGAACCACGAAAAGTTCTTGTATTTTAAGATAAAATCTTACGCTATTGAAGAAAAAACTTCTCGCTCGCTGAAATATGTTCATTTGCTGAAAATCAACAAAACCACGAAAAGTTCTTGTATTTGAAGATAAAATCTTTTTGCTTTCAAGAAGAAAGATCTTGCTGACTGAAATAAGTTCATTGGATGAAAACCAACAAAAATTGACAAGAACCACGAAAAGTTCTTGTATTTTAAGATAAAATCTGACGCTATTAAAGAAAAAACTTCTCCCTCGCTGAAATATGTTCATTTGCTGAAAATCAACAAAACCACGAAAAGTTCTTGTATTTGAAGATAAAATCTTTTTGCTTTGAAGAAGAAAGATCGAGCTGACTGAAATAAGTTCATAAGATGAAAACCAACAAAATTTGATTAGAACCACGAAAAGTTCTTGTATTTTAAGATAAAATCTGACGCTATTAAAGAAAAAACTTCTCGCTCGCTGAAATATGTTCATTTGCTGAAAATCAACAAAACCACGAAAAGTTCTTGTATTTGAAGATAAAATCTTTTTGCTTTGAAGAAGAAAGATCTCGCTGACTGAAATAAGTTCATTTGATGAAAATCAACAAAAATTGACAAGAACCACGAAAAGTTTTTGTATTTTAAGATAAAATCTGACGCTATTAAAGAAAAAACTTCTCCCTCGCTGAAATATGTTCATTTGCTGAAAATCAACAAAACCACGAAAAGTTCTGGCATTTGAAGATAAAATCTTTTTGCTTTGAAGAAGAAAGATCGAGCTGACTGAAATAAGTTCATAAGATGAAAACCAACAAAAATTGACAAGAACCACGAAAAGTTCTTGTATTTTAAGATAAAATCTAATGCTACTGAAGAAAAAACTTCTCGCTCGCTGAAATATGTTCATTTGCTGAAAATCAACAAAACCACGAAAAGTTCTTGTATTTGAAGATAA
This sequence comes from Heptranchias perlo, assembly GCF_035084215.1. NCBI lineage: Eukaryota > Metazoa > Chordata > Chondrichthyes > Hexanchiformes > Hexanchidae > Heptranchias > Heptranchias perlo. The sequence continues at coordinate 1,858,860 of NW_027139793.1, read as the reverse complement.
AATCTTTTTGCTTTGAAGAAGAAAGATCTGGCTGACTGAAATAAGTTCATAAGATGAAAACTAACAAAAATTGACAAGAACCACGAAAAGTTCTTGTATTTTAAGATAAAATCTTACGCTATTGAAGAAAAAACTTCTCGCTCGCTGAAATATGTTCATTTGCTGAAAATCAACAAAACCACGAAAAGTTCTTGTATTTGAAGATAAAATCTTTTTGCTTTGAAGAAGAAAGATCTAGCTGACTGAAATAAGTTCATTTGATGAAAATCAACAAAAATTGACAAGAACCACGAAAAGTTTTTGTATTTTAAGATAAAATCTGACGCTATTAAAGAAAAAACTACTCCCTCGCTGAAATATGTTCATTTGCTGAAAATCAACAAAACCACGAAAAGTTCTTGTATTTGAAGATAAAATCTTTTTGCTTTGAAGAAGAAAGATCGAGCTGACTGAAATAAGTTCATAAGATGAAAACCAACAAAAATTGACAAGAACCACGAAAAGTTCTTGTATTTTAAGATAAAATCTGACGCATTTAAAGAAAAAACTTCTCGCTCGCTGAAATATGTTCATTTGCTGAAAATCAACAAAACCACGAAAAGTTCTTGTGTTTGAAGATAAAATCTTTTTGCTTTGAAGAAGAAAGATCCAGCTGACTGAAATAAGTTCATAAGATGAAAACCAACAAAATTTGATTAGAACCACGAAAAGTTCTTGTATTTTAAGATAAAATCTGACGCTATTAAAGAAAAAACTTCTCGCTCGCTGAAATATGTTCATTTGCTGAAAATCAACAAAACCACGAAAAGTTCTTGTATTTGAAGATAAAATCTTTTTGCTTTGAAGAAGAAAGATCTAGCTGACTGAAATAAGTTCATTGGATGAAAACCAACAAAAATTGACAAGAACCACGAAAAGTTCTTGTATTTTAAGATAAAATCTGACGCTATTAAAGAAAAATCTTCTCCCTCGCTGAAATATGTTCATTTGCTGAAAATCAACAAAACCACGAAAAGTTCTTGTATTTGAAGATAAAATATTTTTGCTTTGAAGAAGAAAGATCGAGCTGACTGAAATAAGTTCATAAGATGAAAACCAACAAAAATTGACAAGAACCACGAAAAGTTCTTGTATTTTAAGATAAAATCTGACGCTATTAAAGAAAAAACTTCTCGCTCGCTGAAATATGTTCATTTGCTGAAAATCAACAAAACCACGAAAAGTTCTTGTATTTGAAGATAAAATCTTTTTGCTTTGAAGAAGAAAGATCTAGCTGACTGAAATAAGTTCATAAGATGAAAACCAACAAAAATTGACAAGAACCACGAAAAGTTCTTGTATTTTAAGATAAAATCTTACGCTATTAAAGAAAAAACTTCTCCCTCGCTGAAATATGTTCATTTGCTGAAAATCAACAAAACCACGAAAAGTTCTTGTATTTGAAGATAAAATCTTTTTGCTTTGAAGAAGAAAGATCTAGCTGACTGAAACAAGTTCATAAGATGAAAACCAACAAAATTTGATTAGAACCACGAAAAGTTCTTGTATTTTAAGATAAAATCTGACGCTAATAAAGAAAAAACTTCTCGCTCGCTGAAATATGTTCATTTGCTGAAAATCAACAAAACCACGAAAAGTTCTTGTATTTGAAGATAAAATCTTTTTGCTTTGAAGAAGAAAGATCTCGCTGACTGAAATAAGTTCATTTGATGAAAACCAACAAAAATTGACAAGAACCACGAAAAGTTCTTGTATTTGAAGATAAAATCTGACGCTATTAAAGAAAAAACTTCTCCCTCGCTGAAATATGTTCATTTGCTGAAAATCAACAAAACCACGAAAAGTTCTTGTATTTGAAGATAAAATCTTTTTGCTTTGAAGAAGAAAGATCGAGCTGTCTGAAATAAGTTCATAAGATGAAAACCAACAAAAATTGACAAGAACCACGAAAAGTTCTTGTATTTTAAGATAAAATCTAATGCTACTGAAGAAAAAACTTCTCGCTCGCTGAAATATGTTCATTTGCTGAAAATCAACAAAACCACGAAAAGTTCTTGTATTTGAAGATAAAATCTTTTTGCTTTGAAGAAGAAAGATCTGGCTGACTGAAATAAGTTCATAAGATGAAAACTAACAAAAATTGACAAGAACCACGAAAAGTTCTTGTATTTTAAGATAAAATCTTACGCTATTGAAGAAAAAACTTCTCGCTCGCTGAAATATGTTCATTTGCTGAAAATCAACAAAACCACGAAAAGTTCTTGTATTTGAAGATAAAATCTTTTTGCTTTGAAGAAGAAAGATCTAGCTGACTGAAATAAGTTCATTTGATGAAAATCAACAAAAATTGACAAGAACCACGAAAAGTTTTTGTATTTTAAGATAAAATCTGACGCTATTAAAGAAAAAACTACTCCCTCGCTGAAATATGTTCATTTGCTGAAAATCAACAAAACCACGAAAAGTTCTTGTATTTGAAGATAAAATCTTTTTGCTTTGAAGAAGAAAGATCGAGCTGACTGAAATAAGTTCATAAGATGAAAACCAACAAAAATTGACAAGAACCACGAAAAGTTCTTGTATTTTAAGATAAAATCTGACGCATTTAAAGAAAAAACTTCTCGCTCGCTGAAATATGTTCATTTGCTGAAAATCAACAAAACCACGAAAAGTTCTTGTGTTTGAAGATAAAATCTTTTTGCTTTGAAGAAGAAAGATCCAGCTGACTGAAATAAGTTCATAAGATGAAAACCAACAAAATTTGATTAGAACCACGAAAAGTTCTTGTATTTTAAGATAAAATCTGACGATATTAAAGAAAAAACTTCTCGCTCGCTGAAATATGTTCATTTGCTGAAAATCAACAAAACCACGAAAAGTTCTTGTATTTGAAGATAAAATCTTTTTGCTTTGAAGAAGAAAGATCTAGCTGACTGAAATAAGTTCATTGGATGAAAACCAACAAAAATTGACAAGAACCACGAAAAGTTCTTGTATTTTCAGATAAAATCTTACGCTATTGAAGAAAAAACTTCCAGCTCACTGAAATATTTTCATTTGCTGAAAATCAACAAAACCACGAAAAGTTCTTGTATTTGAAGATAAAATCTTTTTGCTTTGAAGAAGAAAGATCTTGCTGACTGAAATAAGTTCATTGGATGAAAACCAACAAAAATTGACAAGAACCACGAAAAGTTCTTGTATTTTAAGATAAAATCTGACGCTATTAAAGAAAAAACTTCTCCCTCGCTGAAATATGTTCATTTGCTGAAAATCAACAAAACCAGGAAAAGTTCTTGCATTTGAAGATAAAATCTTTTTGCTTTGAAGAAGAAAGATCGAGCTGACTGAAATAAGTTCATAAGATGAAAACCAACAAAAATTGACAAGAACCACGAAAAGTTCTTGTATTTTAAGATAAAATCTTACGCATTTAAAGAAAAAACTTCTCGCTCGCTGAAATATGTTCATTTGCTGAAAATCAACAAAACCACGAAAAGTTCTTGTATTTGAAGATAAAATCTTTTTGCTTTGAAGAAGAAAGATCTAGCTGACTGAAATAAGTTCGTTAGATGAAAACCAACAAAATTTGATTAGAACCACGAAAAGTTCTTGTATTTTAAGATAAAATCTGACGCTATTAAAGAAAAAACTTCTCGCTCGCTGAAATATGTTCATTTGCTGAAAATCAACAAAACCACGAAAAGTTCTTGTATTTGAAGATAAAATATTTTTGCTTTGAAGAAGAAAGATCGAGCTGACTGAAATAAGTTCATTGGATGAAAACCAACAAAAATTGACAAGAACCACGAAAAGTTCTTGTATTTTAAGATAAAATCTGACGCTATTAAAGAAAAATCTTCTCCCTCGCTGAAATATGTTCATTTGCTGAAAATCAACAAAACCACGAAAAGTTCTTGTATTTGAAGATAAAATATTTTTGCTTTGAAGAAGAAAGATCGAGCTGACTGAAATAAGTTCATAAGATGAAAACCAACAAAAATTGACAAGAACCACGAAAAGTTCTTGTATTTTAAGATAAAATCTGACGCTATTAAAGAAAAAACTTCTCGCTCGCTGAAATATGTTCATTTGCTGAAAATCAACAAAACCACGAAAAGTTCTTGTATTTGAAGATAAAATCTTTTTGCTTTGAAGAAGAAAGATCTAGCTGACTGAAATAAGTTCATAAGATGACAACTAACAAAAATTGACAAGAACCACGAAAAGTTCTTGTATTTTAAGAAAAAATCTTACGCTCTTGAAGAAAAAACTTCTCGCTCGCTGAAATATGTTCATTTGCTGAAAATCAACAAAACCACGAAAAGTTCTTGTATTTGAAGATAAAATCTTTTTGCTTTCAAGAAGAAAGATCTTGCTGACTGAAATAAGTTCATTGGATGAAAACCAACAAAAATTGACAAGAACCACGAAAAGTTCTTGTATTTTAAGATAAAATCTTACGCTATTAAAGAAAAAACTTCTCCCTCGCTGAAATATGTTCATTTGCTGAAAATCAACAAAACCACGAAAAGTTCTTGTATTTGAAGATAAAATCTTTTTGCTTTGAAGAAGAAAGATCTAGCTGACTGAAATAAGTTCATAAGATGAAAACCAACAAAATTTGATTAGAACCACGAAAAGTTCTTGTATTTTAAGATAAAATCTGACGCTAATAAAGAAAAAACTTCTCGCTCGCTGAAATATGTTCATTTGCTGAAAATCAACAAAACCACGAAAAGTTCTTGTATTTGAAGATAAAATCTTTTTGCTTTGAAGAAGAAAGATCTCGCTGACTGAAATAAGTTCATTTGATGAAAACCAACAAAAATTGACAAGAACCACGAAAAGTTCTTGTATTTGAAGATAAAATCTGACGCTATTAAAGAAAAAACTTCTCCCTCGCTGAAATATGTTCATTTGCTGAAAATCAACAAAACCACGAAAAGTTCTTGTATTTGAAGATAAAATCTTTTTGCTTTGAAGAAGAAAGATCGAGCTGTCTGAAATAAGTTCATAAGATGAAAACCAACAAAAATTGACAAGAACCACGAAAAGTTCTTGTATTTTAAGATAAAATCTAATGCTACTGAAGAAAAAACTTCTCGCTCGCTGAAATATGTTCATTTGCTGAAAATCAACAAAACCACGAAAAGTTCTTGTATTTGAAGATAAAATCTTTTTGCTTTGAAGAAGAAAGATCTGGCTGACTGAAATAAGTTCATAAGATGAAAACTAACAAAAATTGACAAGAACCACGAAAAGTTCTTGTATTTTAAGATAAAATCTTACGCTATTGAAGAAAAAACTTCTCGCTCGCTGAAATATGTTCATTTGCTGAAAATCAACAAAACCACGAAAAGTTCTTGTATTTGAAGATAAAATCTTTTTGCTTTGAAGAAGAAAGATCTAGCTGACTGAAATAAGTTCATTTGATGAAAATCAACAAAAATTGACAAGAACCACGAAAAGTTTTTGTATTTTAAGATAAAATCTGACGCTATTAAAGAAAAAACTACTCCCTCGCTGAAATATGTTCATTTGCTGAAAATCAACAAAACCACGAAAAGTTCTTGTATTTGAAGATAAAATCTTTTTGCTTTGAAGAAGAAAGATCGAGCTGACTGAAATAAGTTCATAAGATGAAAACCAACAAAAATTGACAAGAACCACGAAAAGTTCTTGTATTTTAAGATAAAATCTGACGCATTTAAAGAAAAAACTTCTCGCTCGCTGAAATATGTTCATTTGCTGAAAATCAACAAAACCACGAAAAGTTCTTGTGTTTGAAGATAAAATCTTTTTGCTTTGAAGAAGAAAGATCCAGCTGACTGAAATAAGTTCATAAGATGAAAACCAACAAAATTTGATTAGAACCACGAAAAGTTCTTGTATTTTAAGATAAAATCTGACGATATTAAAGAAAAAACTTCTCGCTCGCTGAAATATGTTCATTTGCTGAAAATCAACAAAACCACGAAAAGTTCTTGTATTTGAAGATAAAATCTTTTTGCTTTGAAGAAGAAAGATCTAGCTGACTGAAATAAGTTCATTGGATGAAAACCAACAAAAATTGACAAGAACCACGAAAAGTTCTTGTATTTTCAGATAAAATCTTACGCTATTGAAGAAAAAACTTCCAGCTCACTGAAATATTTTCATTTGCTGAAAATCAACAAAACCACGAAAAGTTCTTGTATTTGAAGATAAAATCTTTTTGCTTTGAAGAAGAAAGATCTTGCTGACTGAAATAAGTTCATTGGATGAAAACCAACAAAAATTGACAAGAACCACGAAAAGTTCTTGTATTTTAAGATAAAATCTGACGCTATTAAAGAAAAAACTTCTCCCTCGCTGAAATATGTTCATTTGCTGAAAATCAACAAAACCAGGAAAAGTTCTTGCATTTGAAGATAAAATCTTTTTGCTTTGAAGAAGAAAGATCGAGCTGACTGAAATAAGTTCATAAGATGAAAACCAACAAAAATTGACAAGAACCACGAAAAGTTCTTGTATTTTAAGATAAAATCTTACGCATTTAAAGAAAAAACTTCTCGCTCGCTGAAATATGTTCATTTGCTGAAAATCAACAAAACCACGAAAAGTTCTTGTATTTGAAGATAAAATCTTTTTGCTTTGAAGAAGAAAGATCTAGCTGACTGAAATAAGTTCGTTAGATGAAAACCAACAAAATTTGATTAGAACCACGAAAAGTTCTTGTATTTTAAGATAAAATCTGACGCTATTAAAGAAAAAACTTCTCGCTCGCTGAAATATGTTCATTTGCTGAAAATCAACAAAACCACGAAAAGTTCTTGTATTTGAAGATAAAATATTTTTGCTTTGAAGAAGAAAGATCGAGCTGACTGAAATAAGTTCATTGGATGAAAACCAACAAAAATTGACAAGAACCACGAAAAGTTCTTGTATTTTAAGATAAAATCTGACGCTATTAAAGAAAAATCTTCTCCCTCGCTGAAATATGTTCATTTGCTGAAAATCAACAAAACCACGAAAAGTTCTTGTATTTGAAGATAAAATATTTTTGCTTTGAAGAAGAAAGATCGAGCTGACTGAAATAAGTTCATAAGATGAAAACCAACAAAAATTGACAAGAACCACGAAAAGTTCTTGTATTTTAAGATAAAATCTGACGCTATTAAAGAAAAAACTTCTCGCTCGCTGAAATATGTTCATTTGCTGAAAATCAACAAAACCACGAAAAGTTCTTGTATTTGAAGATAAAATCTTTTTGCTTTGAAGAAGAAAGATCTAGCTGACTGAAATAAGTTCATAAGATGACAACTAACAAAAATTGACAAGAACCACGAAAAGTTCTTGTATTTTAAGATAAAATCTTACGCTATTGAAGAAAAAACTTCTCGCTCGCTGAAATATGTTCATTTGCTGAAAATCAACAAAACCACGAAAAGTTCTTGTATTTGAAGATAAAATCTTTTTGCTTTCAAGAAGAAAGATCTTGCTGACTGAAATAAGTTCATTGGATGAAAACCAACAAAAATTGACAAGAACCACGAAAAGTTCTTGTATTTTAAGATAAAATCTGACGCTATTAAAGAAAAAACTTCTCCCTCGCTGAAATATGTTCATTTGCTGAAAATCAACAAAACCACGAAAAGTTCTTGTATTTGAAGATAAAATCTTTTTGCTTTGAAGAAGAAAGATCGAGCTGACTGAAATAAGTTCATAAGATGAAAACCAACAAAATTTGATTAGAACCACGAAAAGTTCTTGTATTTTAAGATAAAATCTGACGCTATTAAAGAAAAAACTTCTCGCTCGCTGAAATATGTTCATTTGCTGAAAATCAACAAAACCACGAAAAGTTCTTGTATTTGAAGATAAAATCTTTTTGCTTTGAAGAAGAAAGATCTCGCTGACTGAAATAAGTTCATTTGATGAAAATCAACAAAAATTGACAAGAACCACGAAAAGTTTTTGTATTTTAAGATAAAATCTGACGCTATTAAAGAAAAAACTTCTCCCTCGCTGAAATATGTTCATTTGCTGAAAATCAACAAAACCACGAAAAGTTCTGGCATTTGAAGATAAAATCTTTTTGCTTTGAAGAAGAAAGATCGAGCTGACTGAAATAAGTTCATAAGATGAAAACCAACAAAAATTGACAAGAACCACGAAAAGTTCTTGTATTTTAAGATAAAATCTAATGCTACTGAAGAAAAAACTTCTCGCTCGCTGAAATATGTTCATTTGCTGAAAATCAACAAAACCACGAAAAGTTCTTGTATTTGAAGATAAAATCTTTTTGCTTTGAAGAAGAAAGATCTGGCTGACTGAAATAAGTTCATAAGATGAAAACTAACAAAAATTGACAAGAACCACGAAAAGTTCTTGTATTTTAAGATAAAATCTTACGCTATTGAAGAAAAAACTTCTCGCTCGCTGAAATATGTTCATTTGCTGAAAATCAACAAAACCACGAAAAGTTCTTGTATTTGAAGATAAAATCTTTTTGCTTTGAAGAAGAAAGATCTAGCTGACTGAAATAAGTTCATTTGATGAAAATCAACAAAAATTGACAAGAACCACGAAAAGTTTTTGTATTTTAAGATAAAATCTGACGCTATTAAAGAAAAAACTACTCCCTCGCTGAAATATGTTCATTTGCTGAAAATCAACAAAACCACGAAAAGTTCTTGTATTTGAAGATAAAATCTTTTTGCTTTGAAGAAGAAAGATCGAGCTGACTGAAATAAGTTCATAAGATGAAAACCAACAAAAATTGACAAGAACCACGAAAAGTTCTTGTATTTTAAGATAAAATCTGACGCATTTAAAGAAAAAACTTCTCGCTCGCTGAAATATGTTCATTTGCTGAAAATCAACAAAACCACGAAAAGTTCTTGTGTTTGAAGATAAAATCTTTTTGCTTTGAAGAAGAAAGATCCAGCTGACTGAAATAAGTTCATAAGATGAAAACCAACAAAATTTGATTAGAACCACGAAAAGTTCTTGTATTTTAAGATAACATCTGACGCTATTAAAGAAAAAACTTCTCGCTCGCTGAAATATGTTCATTTGCTGAAAATCAACAAAACCACGAAAAGTTCTTGTATTTGAAGATAAAATCTTTTTGCTTTGAAGAAGAAAGATCTAGCTGACTGAAATAAGTTCATTGGATGAAAACCAACAAAAATTGACAAGAACCACGAAAAGTTCTTGTATTTTCAGATAAAATCTTACGCTATTGAAGAAAAAACTTCCAGCTCACTGAAATATTTTCATTTGCTGAAAATCAACAAAACCACGAAAAGTTCTTGTATTTGAAGATAAAATCTTTTTGCTTTGAAGAAGAAAGATCTTGCTGACTGAAATAAGTTCATTGGATGAAAACCAACAAAAATTGACAAGAACCACGAAAAGTTCTTGTATTTTAAGATAAAATCTGACGCTATTAAAGAAAAAACTTCTCCCTCGCTGAAATATGTTCATTTGCTGAAAATCAACAAAACCAGGAAAAGTTCTTGCATTTGAAGATAAAATCTTTTTGCTTTGAAGAAGAAAGATCGAGCTGACTGAAATAAGTTCATAAGATGAAAACCAACAAAAATTGACAAGAACCACGAAAAGTTCTTGTATTTTAAGATAAAATCTTACGCATTTAAAGAAAAAACTTCTCGCTCGCTGAAATATGTTCATTTGCTGAAAATCAACAAAACCACGAAAAGTTCTTGTATTTGAAGATAAAATCTTTTTGCTTTGAAGAAGAAAGATCTAGCTGACTGAAATAAGTTCGTTAGATGAAAACCAACAAAATTTGATTAGAACCACGAAAAGTTCTTGTATTTTAAGATAAAATCTGACGCTATTAAAGAAAAAACTTCTCGCTCGCTGAAATATGTTCATTTGCTGAAAATCAACAAAACCACGAAAAGTTCTTGTATTTGAAGATAAAATATTTTTGCTTTGAAGAAGAAAGATCGAGCTGACTGAAATAAGTTCATTGGATGAAAACCAACAAAAATTGACAAGAACCACGAAAAGTTCTTGTATTTTAAGATAAAATCTGACGCTATTAAAGAAAAATCTTCTCCCTCGCTGAAATATGTTCATTTGCTGAAAATCAACAAAACCACGAAAAGTTCTTGTATTTGAAGATAAAATATTTTTGCTTTGAAGAAGAAAGATCGAGCTGACTGAAATAAGTTCATAAGATGAAAACCAACAAAAATTGACAAGAACCACGAAAAGTTCTTGTATTTTAAGATAAAATCTGACGCTATTAAAGAAAAAACTTCTCGCTCGCTGAAATATGTTCATTTGCTGAAAATCAACAAAACCACGAAAAGTTCTTGTATTTGAAGATAAAATCTTTTTGCTTTGAAGAAGAAAGATCTAGCTGACTGAAATAAGTTCATAAGATGACAACTAACAAAAATTGACAAGAACCACGAAAAGTTCTTGTATTTTAAGATAAAATCTTACGCTATTGAAGAAAAAACTTCTCGCTCGCTGAAATATGTTCATTTGCTGAAAATCAACAAAACCACGAAAAGTTCTTGTATTTGAAGATAAAATCTTTTTGCTTTCAAGAAGAAAGATCGAGCTGACTGAAATAAGTTCATAAGATGAAAACCAACAAAAATTGACAAGAACCACGAAAAGTTCTTGTATTTTAAGATAAAATCTGACGCATTTAAAGAAAAAACTTCTCGCTCGCTGAAATATGTTCATTTGCTGAAAATCAACAAAACCACGAAAAGTTCTTGTGTTTGAAGATAAAATCTTTTTGCTTTGAAGAAGAAAGATCCAGCTGACTGAAATAAGTTCATAAGATGAAAACCAACAAAATTTGATTAGAACCACGAAAAGTTCTTGTATTTTAAGATAAAATCTGACGCTATTAAAGAAAAAACTTCTCGCTCGCTGAAATATGTTCATTTGCTGAAAATCAACAAAACCACGAAAAGTTCTTGTATTTGAAGATAAAATCTTTTTGCTTTGAAGAAGAAAGATCTAGCTGACTGAAATAAGTTCATTGGATGAAAACCAACAAAAATTGACAAGAACCACGAAAAGTTCTTGTATTTTCAGATAAAATCTTACGCTATTGAAGAAAAAACTTCCAGCTCACTGAAATATTTTCATTTGCTGAAAATCAACAAAACCACGAAAAGTTCTTGTATTTGAAGATAAAATCTTTTTGCTTTGAAGAAGAAAGATCTTGCTGACTGAAATAAGTTCATTGGATGAAAACCAACAAAAATTGACAAGAACCACGAAAAGTTCTTGTATTTTAAGATAAAATCTGACGCTATTAAAGAAAAAACTTCTCCCTCGCTGAAATATGTTCATTTGCTGAAAATCAACAAAACCAGGAAAAGTTCTTGCATTTGAAGATAAAATCTTTTTGCTTTGAAGAAGAAAGATCGAGCTGACTGAAATAACTTCATAAGATGAAAACCAACAAAAATTGACAAGAACCACGAAAAGTTCTTGTATTTTAAGATAAAATCTGACGCTATTAAAGAAAAAACTTCTCGCTCGCTGAAATATGTTCATTTGCTGAAAATCAACAAAACCACGAAAAGTTCTTGTATTTGAAGATAAAATCTTTTTGCTTTGAAGAAGAAAGATCTAGCTGACTGAAATAAGTTCATAAGATGACAACTAACAAAAATTGACAAGAACCACGAAAAGTTCTTGTATTTTAAGATAAAATCTTACGCTATTGAAGAAAAAACTTCTCGCTCGCTGAAATATGTTCATTTGCTGAAAATCAACAAAACCACGAAAAGTTCTTGTATTTGAAGATAAAATCTTTTTGCTTTCAAGAAGAAAGATCGAGCTGACTGAAATAAGTTCATAAGATGAAAACCAACAAAAATTGACAAGAACCACGAAAAGTTCTTGTATTTTAAGATAAAATCTGACGCATTTAAAGAAAAAACTTCTCGCTCGCTGAAATATGTTCATTTGCTGAAAATCAACAAAACCACGAAAAGTTCTTGTGTTTGAAGATAAAATCTTTTTGCTTTGAAGAAGAAAGATCCAGCTGACTGAAATAAGTTCATAAGATGAAAACCAACAAAATTTGATTAGAACCACGAAAAGTTCTTGTATTTTAAGATAAAATCTGACGCTATTAAAGAAAAAACTTCTCGCTCGCTGAAATATGTTCATTTGCTGAAAATCAACAAAACCACGAAAAGTTCTTGTATTTGAAGATAAAATCTTTTTGCTTTGAAGAAGAAAGATCTAGCTGACTGAAATAAATTCATTGGATGAAAACCAACAAAAATTGACAAGAACCACGAAAAGTTCTTGTATTTTCAGATAAAATCTGACGCTATTAAAGAAAAAACTTCTCCCTCGCTGAAATATGTTCATTTGCTGAAAATCAACAAAACCAGGAAAAGTTCTTGCATTTGAAGATAAAATCTTTTTGCTTTGAAGAAGAAAGATCGAGCTGACTGAAATAACTTCATAAGATGAAAACCAACAAAAATTGACAAGAACCACGAAAAGTTCTTGTATTTTAAGATAAAATCTGACGCTATTAAAGAAAAAACTTCTCGCTCGCTGAAATATGTTCATTTGCTGAAAATCAACAAAACCACGAAAAGTTCTTGTATTTGAAGATAAAATCTTTTTGCTTTGAAGAAGAAAGATCTAGCTGACTGAAATAAGTTCATAAGATGACAACTAACAAAAATTGACAAGAACCACGAAAAGTTCTTGTATTTTAAGATAAAATCTTACGCTATTGAAGAAAAAACTTCTCGCTCGCTGAAATATGTTCATTTGCTGAAAATCAACAAAACCACGAAAAGTTCTTGTATTTGAAGATAAAATCTTTTTGCTTTCAAGAAGAAAGATCGAGCTGACTGAAATAAGTTCATAAGATGAAAACCAACAAAAATTGACAAGAACCACGAAAAGTTCTTGTATTTTAAGATAAAATCTGACGCATTTAAAGAAAAAACTTCTCGCTCGCTGAAATATGTTCATTTGCTGAAAATCAACAAAACCACGAAAAGTTCTTGTGTTTGAAGATAAAATCTTTTTGCTTTGAAGAAGAAAGATCCAGCTGACTGAAATAAGTTCATAAGATGAAAACCAACAAAATTTGATTAGAACCACGAAAAGTTCTTGTATTTTAAGATAAAATCTGACGCTATTAAAGAAAAAACTTCTCGCTCGCTGAAATATGTTCATTTGCTGAAAATCAACAAAACCACGAAAAGTTCTTGTATTTGAAGATAAAATCTTTTTGCTTTGAAGAAGAAAGATCTAGCTGACTGAAATAAGTTCATTGGATGAAAACCAACAAAAATTGACAAGAACCACGAAAAGTTCTTGTATTTTCAGATAAAATCTTACGCTATTGAAGAAAAAACTTCCAGCTCACTGAAATATTTTCATTTGCTGAAAATCAACAAAACCACGAAAAGTTCTTGTATTTGAAGATAAAATCTTTTTGCTTTGAAGAAGAAAGATCTTGCTGACTGAAATAAGTTCATTGGATGAAAACCAACAAAAATTGACAAGAACCACGAAAAGTTCTTGTATTTTAAGATAAAATCTGACGCTATTAAAGAAAAAACTTCTCCCTCGCTGAAATATGTTCATTTGCTGAAAATCAACAAAACCAGGAAAAGTTCTTGCATTTGAAGATAAAATCTTTTTGCTTTGAAGAAGAAAGATCGAGCTGACTGAAATAAGTTCATAAGATGAAAACCAACAAAAATTGACAAGAACCACGAAAAGTTCTTGTATTTTAAGATAAAATCTGACGCTATTAAAGAAAAAACTTCTCGCTCGCTGAAATATGTTCATTTGCTGAAAATCAACAAAACCACGAAAAGTTCTTGTATTTGAAGATAAAATCTTTTTGCTTTGAAGAAGAAAGATCTAGCTGACTGAAATAAGTTCATAAGATGACAACTAACAAAAATTGACAAGAACCACGAAAAGTTCTTGTATTTTAAGATAAAATCTTACGCTATTGAAGAAAAAACTTCTCGCTCGCTGAAATATGTTCATTTGCTGAAAATCAACAAAACCACGAAAAGTTCTTGTATTTGAAGATAAAATCTTTTTGCTTTCAAGAAGAAAGATCGAGCTGACTGAAATAAGTTCATAAGATGAAAACCAACAAAAATTGACAAGAACCACGAAAAGTTCTTGTATTTTAAGATAAAATCTGACGCATTTAAAGAAAAAACTTCTCGCTCGCTGAAATATGTTCATTTGCTGAAAATCAACAAAACCACGAAAAGTTCTTGTGTTTGAAGATAAAATCTTTTTGCTTTGAAGAAGAAAGATCCAGCTGACTGAAATAAGTTCATAAGATGAAAACCAACAAAATTTGATTAGAACCACGAAAAGTTCTTGTATTTTAAGATAAAATCTGACGCTATTAAAGAAAAAACTTCTCGCTCGCTGAAATATGTTCATTTGCTGAAAATCAACAAAACCACGAAAAGTTCTTGTATTTGAAGATAAAATCTTTTTGCTTTGAAGAAGAAAGATCTAGCTGACTGAAATAAGTTCATTGGATGAAAACCAACAAAAATTGACAAGAACCACGAAAAGTTCTTGTATTTTAAGATAAAATCTTACGCATTTAAAGAAAAAACTTCCAGCTCACTGAAATATGTTCATTTGCTGAAAATCAACAAAACCACGAAAAGTTCTTGTATTTGAAGATAAAATCTTTTTGCTTTGAAGAAGAAAGATCTAGCTGACTGAAATAAGTTCATTTGATGAAAATCAACAAAAATTGACAAGAACCACGAAAAGTTTTTGTATTTTAAGATAAAATCTGACGCTATTAAAGAAAAAACTACTCCCTCGCTGAAATATGTTCATTTGCTGAAAATCAACAAAACCACGAAAAGTTCTTGTATTTGAAGATAAAATCTTTTTGCTTTGAAGAAGAAAGATCGAGCTGACTGAAATAAGTTCATAAGATGAAAACCAACAAAAATTGACAAGAACCACGAAAAGTTCTTGTATTTTAAGATAAAATCTGACGCATTTAAAGAAAAAACTTCTCGCTCGCTGAAATATGTTCATTTGCTGAAAATCAACAAAACCACGAAAAGTTCTTGTGTTTGAAGATAAAATCTTTTTGCTTTGAAGAAGAAAGATCCAGCTGACTGAAATAAGTTCATAAGATGAAAACCAACAAAATTTGATTAGAACCACGAAAAGTTCTTGTATTTTAAGATAACATCTGACGCTATTAAAGAAAAAACTTCTCGCTCGCTGAAATATGTTCATTTGCTGAAAATCAACAAAACCACGAAAAGTTCTTGTATTTGAAGATAAAATCTTTTTGCTTTGAAGAAGAAAGATCTAGCTGACTGAAATAAGTTCATTGGATGAAAACCAACAAAAATTGACAAGAACCACGAAAAGTTCTTGTATTTTCAGATAAAATCTTACGCTATTGAAGAAAAAACTTCCAGCTCACTGAAATATTTTCATTTGCTGAAAATCAACAAAACCACGAAAAGTTCTTGTATTTGAAGATAAAATCTTTTTGCTTTGAAGAAGAAAGATCTTGCTGACTGAAATAAGTTCATTGGATGAAAACCAACAAAAATTGACAAGAACCACGAAAAGTTCTTGTATTTTAAGATAAAATCTGACGCTATTAAAGAAAAAACTTCTCCCTCGCTGAAATATGTTCATTTGCTGAAAATCAACAAAACCAGGAAAAGTTCTTGCATTTGAAGATAAAATCTTTTTGCTTTGAAGAAGAAAGATCGAGCTGACTGAAATAAGTTCATAAGATGAAAACCAACAAAAATTGACAAGAACCACGAAAAGTTCTTGTATTTTAAGATAAAATCTTACGCATTTAAAGAAAAAACTTCTCGCTCGCTGAAATATGTTCATTTGCTGAAAATCAACAAAACCACGAAAAGTTCTTGTATTTGAAGATAAAATCTTTTTGCTTTGAAGAAGAAAGATCTAGCTGACTGAAATAAGTTCGTTAGATGAAAACCAACAAAATTTGATTAGAACCACGAAAAGTTCTTGTATTTTAAGATAAAATCTGACGCTATTAAAGAAAAAACTTCTCGCTCGCTGAAATATGTTCATTTGCTGAAAATCAACAAAACCACGAAAAGTTCTTGTATTTGAAGATAAAATCTTTTTGCTTTGAAGAAGAAAGATCGAGCTGACTGAAATAAGTTCATTGGATGAAAACCAACAAAAATTGACAAGAACCACGAAAAGTTCTTGTATTTTAAGATAAAATCTGACGCTATTAAAGAAAAATCTTCTCCCTCGCTGAAATATGTTCATTTGCTGAAAATCAACAAAACCACGAAAAGTTCTTGTATTTGAAGATAAAATATTTTTGCTTTGAAGAAGAAAGATCGAGCTGACTGAAATAAGTTCATAAGATGAAAACCAACAAAAATTGACAAGAACCACGAAAAGTTCTTGTATTTTAAGATAAAATCTGACGCTATTAAAGAAAAAACTTCTCGCTCGCTGAAATATGTTCATTTGCTGAAAATCAACAAAACCACGAAAAGTTCTTGTATTTGAAGATAAAATCTTTTTGCTTTGAAGAAGAAAGATCTAGCTGACTGAAATAAGTTCATAAGATGACAACTAACAAAAATTGACAAGAACCACGAAAAGTTCTTGTATTTTAAGATAAAATCTTACGCTATTGAAGAAAAAACTTCTCGCTCGCTGAAATATGTTCATTTGCTGAAAATCAACAAAACCACGAAAAGTTCTTGTATTTGAAGATAAAATCTTTTTGCTTTCAAGAAGAAAGATCGAGCTGACTGAAATAAGTTCATAAGATGAAAACCAACAAAAATTGACAAGAACCACGAAAAGTTCTTGTATTTTAAGATAAAATCTGACGCATTTAAAGAAAAAACTTCTCGCTCGCTGAAATATGTTCATTTGCTGAAAATCAACAAAACCACGAAAAGTTCTTGTGTTTGAAGATAAAATCTTTTTGCTTTGAAGAAGAAAGATCCAGCTGACTGAAATAAGTTCATAAGATGAAAACCAACAAAATTTGATTAGAACCACGAAAAGTTCTTGTATTTTAAGATAAAATCTGACGCTATTAAAGAAAAAACTTCTCGCTCGCTGAAATATGTTCATTTGCTGAAAATCAACAAAACCACGAAAAGTTCTTGTATTTGAAGATAAAATCTTTTTGCTTTGAAGAAGAAAGATCTAGCTGACTGAAATAAGTTCATTGGATGAAAACCAACAAAAATTGACAAGAACCACGAAAAGTTCTTGTATTTTCAGATAAAATCTTACGCTATTGAAGAAAAAACTTCCAGCTCACTGAAATATTTTCATTTGCTGAAAATCAACAAAACCACGAAAAGTTCTTGTATTTGAAGATAAAATCTTTTTGCTTTGAAGAAGAAAGATCTTGCTGACTGAAATAAGTTCATTGGATGAAAACCAACAAAAATTGACAAGAACCACGAAAAGTTCTTGTATTTTAAGATAAAATCTGACGCTATTAAAGAAAAAACTTCTCCCTCGCTGAAATATGTTCATTTGCTGAAAATCAACAAAACCAGGAAAAGTTCTTGCATTTGAAGATAAAATCTTTTTGCTTTGAAGAAGAAAGATCGAGCTGACTGAAATAAGTTCATAAGATGAAAACCAACAAAAATTGACAAGAACCACGAAAAGTTCTTGTATTTTAAGATAAAATCTGACGCTATTAAAGAAAAAACTTCTCGCTCGCTGAAATATGTTCATTTGCTGAAAATCAACAAAACCACGAAAAGTTCTTGTATTTGAAGATAAAATCTTTTTGCTTTGAAGAAGAAAGATCTAGCTGACTGAAATAAGTTCATAAGATGACAACTAACAAAAATTGACAAGAACCACGAAAAGTTCTTGTATTTTAAGATAAAATCTTACGCTATTGAAGAAAAAACTTCTCGCTCGCTGAAATATGTTCATTTGCTGAAAATCAACAAAACCACGAAAAGTTCTTGCATTTGAAGATAAAATCTTTTTGCTTTCAAGAAGAAAGATCGAGCTGACTGAAATAAGTTCATAAGATGAAAACCAACAAAAATTGACAAGAACCACGAAAAGTTCTTGTATTTTAAGATAAAATCTGACGCATTTAAAGAAAAAACTTCTCGCTCGCTGAAATATGTTCATTTGCTGAAAATCAACAAAACCACGAAAAGTTCTTGTGTTTGAAGATAAAATCTTTTTGCTTTGAAGAAGAAAGATCCAGCTGACTGAAATAAGTTCATAAGATGAAAACCAACAAAATTTGATTAGAACCACGAAAAGTTCTTGTATTTTAAGATAAAATCTGACGCTATTAAAGAAAAAACTTCTCGCTCGCTGAAATATGTTCATTTGCTGAAAATCAACAAAACCACGAAAAGTTCTTGTATTTGAAGATAAAATCTTTTTGCTTTGAAGAAGAAAGATCTAGCTGACTGAAATAAGTTCATTGGATGAAAACCAACAAAAATTGACAAGAACCACGAAAAGTTCTTGTATTTTCAGATAAAATCTTACGCTATTGAAGAAAAAACTTCCAGCTCACTGAAATATTTTCATTTGCTGAAAATCAACAAAACCACGAAAAGTTCTTGTATTTGAAGATAAAATCTTTTTGCTTTGAAGAAGAAAGATCTTGCTGACTGAAATAAGTTCATTGGATGAAAACCAACAAAAATTGACAAGAACCACGAAAAGTTCTTGTATTTTAAGATAAAATCTGACGCTATTAAAGAAAAAACTTCTCCCTCGCTGAAATATGTTCATTTGCTGAAAATCAACAAAACCAGGAAAAGTTCTTGCATTTGAAGATAAAATCTTTTTGCTTTGAAGAAGAAAGATCGAGCTGACTGAAATAAGTTCATAAGATGAAAACCAACAAAAATTGACAAGAACCACGAAAAGTTCTTGTATTTTAAGATAAAATCTTACGCATTTAAAGAAAAAACTTCTCGCTCGCTGAAATATGTTCATTTGCTGAAAATCAACAAAACCACGAAAAGTTCTTGTATTTGAAGATAAAATCTTTTTGCTTTGAAGAAGAAAGATCTAGCTGACTGAAATAAGTTCGTTAGATGAAAACCAACAAAATTTGATTAGAACCACGAAAAGTTCTTGTATTTTAAGATAAAATCTTACGCTATTGAAGAAAAAACTTCTCGCTCGCTGAAATATGTTCATTTGCTGAAAATCAACAAAACCACGAAAAGTTCTTGTATTTGAAGATAAAATCTTTTTGCTTTCAAGAAGAAAGATCGAGCTGACTGAAATAAGTTCATAAGATGAAAACCAACAAAAATTGACAAGAACCACGAAAAGTTCTTGTATTTTAAGATAAAATCTGACGCATTTAAAGAAAAAACTTCTCGCTCGCTGAAATATGTTCATTTGCTGAAAATCAACAAAACCACGAAAAGTTCTTGTGTTTGAAGATAAAATCTTTTTGCTTTGAAGAAGAAAGATCCAGCTGACTGAAATAAGTTCATAAGATGAAAACCAACAAAATTTGATTAGAACCACGAAAAGTTCTTGTATTTTAAGATAAAATCTGACGCTATTAAAGAAAAAACTTCTCGCTCGCTGAAATATGTTCATTTGCTGAAAATCAACAAAACCACGAAAAGTTCTTGTATTTGAAGATAAAATCTTTTTGCTTTGAAGAAGAAAGATCTAGCTGACTGAAATAAATTCATTGGATGAAAACCAACAAAAATTGACAAGAACCACGAAAAGTTCTTGTATTTTCAGATAAAATCTGACGCTATTAAAGAAAAAACTTCTCCCTCGCTGAAATATGTTCATTTGCTGAAAATCAACAAAACCAGGAAAAGTTCTTGCATTTGAAGATAAAATCTTTTTGCTTTGAAGAAGAAAGATCGAGCTGACTGAAATAACTTCATAAGATGAAAACCAACAAAAATTGACAAGAACCACGAAAAGTTCTTGTATTTTAAGATAAAATCTGACGCTATTAAAGAAAAAACTTCTCGCTCGCTGAAATATGTTCATTTGCTGAAAATCAACAAAACCACGAAAAGTTCTTGTATTTGAAGATAAAATCTTTTTGCTTTGAAGAAGAAAGATCTAGCTGACTGAAATAAGTTCATAAGATGACAACTAACAAAAATTGACAAGAACCACGAAAAGTTCTTGTATTTTAAGATAAAATCTTACGCTATTGAAGAAAAAACTTCTCGCTCGCTGAAATATGTTCATTTGCTGAAAATCAACAAAACCACGAAAAGTTCTTGTATTTGAAGATAAAATCTTTTTGCTTTCAAGAAGAAAGATCGAGCTGACTGAAATAAGTTCATAAGATGAAAACCAACAAAAATTGACAAGAACCACGAAAAGTTCTTGTATTTTAAGATAAAATCTGACGCATTTAAAGAAAAAACTTCTCGCTCGCTGAAATATGTTCATTTGCTGAAAATCAACAAAACCACGAAAAGTTCTTGTGTTTGAAGATAAAATCTTTTTGCTTTGAAGAAGAAAGATCCAGCTGACTGAAATAAGTTCATAAGATGAAAACCAACAAAATTTGATTAGAACCACGAAAAGTTCTTGTATTTTAAGATAAAATCTGACGCTATTAAAGAAAAAACTTCTCGCTCGCTGAAATATGTTCATTTGCTGAAAATCAACAAAACCACGAAAAGTTCTTGTATTTGAAGATAAAATCTTTTTGCTTTGAAGAAGAAAGATCTAGCTGACTGAAATAAGTTCATTGGATGAAAACCAACAAAAATTGACAAGAACCACGAAAAGTTCTTGTATTTTCAGATAAAATCTTACGCTATTGAAGAAAAAACTTCCAGCTCACTGAAATATTTTCATTTGCTGAAAATCAACAAAACCACGAAAAGTTCTTGTATTTGAAGATAAAATCTTTTTGCTTTGAAGAAGAAAGATCTTGCTGACTGAAATAAGTTCATTGGATGAAAACCAACAAAAATTGACAAGAACCACGAAAAGTTCTTGTATTTTAAGATAAAATCTGACGCTATTAAAGAAAAAACTTCTCCCTCGCTGAAATATGTTCATTTGCTGAAAATCAACAAAACCAGGAAAAGTTCTTGCATTTGAAGATAAAATCTTTTTGCTTTGAAGAAGAAAGATCGAGCTGACTGAAATAAGTTCATAAGATGAAAACCAACAAAAATTGACAAGAACCACGAAAAGTTCTTGTATTTTAAGATAAAATCTGACGCTATTAAAGAAAAAACTTCTCGCTCGCTGAAATATGTTCATTTGCTGAAAATCAACAAAACCACGAAAAGTTCTTGTATTTGAAGATAAAATCTTTTTGCTTTGAAGAAGAAAGATCTAGCTGACTGAAATAAGTTCATAAGATGACAACTAACAAAAATTGACAAGAACCACGAAAAGTTCTTGTATTTTAAGATAAAATCTTACGCTATTGAAGAAAAAACTTCTCGCTCGCTGAAATATGTTCATTTGCTGAAAATCAACAAAACCACGAAAAGTTCTTGTATTTGAAGATAAAATCTTTTTGCTTTCAAGAAGAAAGATCGAGCTGACTGAAATAAGTTCATAAGATGAAAACCAACAAAAATTGACAAGAACCACGAAAAGTTCTTGTATTTTAAGATAAAATCTGACGCATTTAAAGAAAAAACTTCTCGCTCGCTGAAATATGTTCATTTGCTGAAAATCAACAAAACCACGAAAAGTTCTTGTGTTTGAAGATAAAATCTTTTTGCTTTGAAGAAGAAAGATCCAGCTGACTGAAATAAGTTCATAAGATGAAAACCAACAAAATTTGATTAGAACCACGAAAAGTTCTTGTATTTTAAGATAAAATCTGACGCTATTAAAGAAAAAACTTCTCGCTCGCTGAAATATGTTCATTTGCTGAAAATCAACAAAACCACGAAAAGTTCTTGTATTTGAAGATAAAATCTTTTTGCTTTGAAGAAGAAAGATCTAGCTGACTGAAATAAGTTCATTGGATGAAAACCAACAAAAATTGACAAGAACCACGAAAAGTTCTTGTATTTTAAGATAAAATCTTACGCATTTAAAGAAAAAACTTCCAGCTCACTGAAATATGTTCATTTGCTGAAAATCAACAAAACCACGAAAAGTTCTTGTATTTGAAGATAAAATCTTTTTGCTTTGAAGAAGAAAGATCTAGCTGACTGAAATAAGTTCATTTGATGAAAATCAACAAAAATTGACAAGAACCACGAAAAGTTTTTGTATTTTAAGATAAAATCTGACGCTATTAAAGAAAAAACTACTCCCTCGCTGAAATATGTTCATTTGCTGAAAATCAACAAAACCACGAAAAGTTCTTGTATTTGAAGATAAAATCTTTTTGCTTTGAAGAAGAAAGATCGAGCTGACTGAAATAAGTTCATAAGATGAAAACCAACAAAAATTGACAAGAACCACGAAAAGTTCTTGTATTTTAAGATAAAATCTGACGCATTTAAAGAAAAAACTTCTCGCTCGCTGAAATATGTTCATTTGCTGAAAATCAACAAAACCACGAAAAGTTCTTGTGTTTGAAGATAAAATCTTTTTGCTTTGAAGAAGAAAGATCCAGCTGACTGAAATAAGTTCATAAGATGAAAACCAACAAAATTTGATTAGAACCACGAAAAGTTCTTGTATTTTAAGATAACATCTGACGCTATTAAAGAAAAAACTTCTCGCTCGCTGAAATATGTTCATTTGCTGAAAATCAACAAAACCACGAAAAGTTCTTGTATTTGAAGATAAAATCTTTTTGCTTTGAAGAAGAAAGATCTAGCTGACTGAAATAAGTTCATTGGATGAAAACCAACAAAAATTGACAAGAACCACGAAAAGTTCTTGTATTTTCAGATAAAATCTTACGCTATTGAAGAAAAAACTTCCAGCTCACTGAAATATTTTCATTTGCTGAAAATCAACAAAACCACGAAAAGTTCTTGTATTTGAAGATAAAATCTTTTTGCTTTGAAGAAGAAAGATCTTGCTGACTGAAATAAGTTCATTGGATGAAAACCAACAAAAATTGACAAGAACCACGAAAAGTTCTTGTATTTTAAGATAAAATCTGACGCTATTAAAGAAAAAACTTCTCCCTCGCTGAAATATGTTCATTTGCTGAAAATCAACAAAACCAGGAAAAGTTCTTGCATTTGAAGATAAAATCTTTTTGCTTTGAAGAAGAAAGATCGAGCTGACTGAAATAAGTTCATAAGATGAAAACCAACAAAAATTGACAAGAACCACGAAAAGTTCTTGTATTTTAAGATAAAATCTTACGCATTTAAAGAAAAAACTTCTCGCTCGCTGAAATATGTTCATTTGCTGAAAATCAACAAAACCACGAAAAGTTCTTGTATTTGAAGATAAAATCTTTTTGCTTTGAAGAAGAAAGATCTAGCTGACTGAAATAAGTTCGTTAGATGAAAACCAACAAAATTTGATTAGAACCACGAAAAGTTCTTGTATTTTAAGATAAAATCTGACGCTATTAAAGAAAAAACTTCTCGCTCGCTGAAATATGTTCATTTGCTGAAAATCAACAAAACCACGAAAAGTTCTTGTATTTGAAGATAAAATCTTTTTGCTTTGAAGAAGAAAGATCGAGCTGACTGAAATAAGTTCATTGGATGAAAACCAACAAAAATTGACAAGAACCACGAAAAGTTCTTGTATTTTAAGATAAAATCTGACGCTATTAAAGAAAAATCTTCTCCCTCGCTGAAATATGTTCATTTGCTGAAAATCAACAAAACCACGAAAAGTTCTTGTATTTGAAGATAAAATATTTTTGCTTTGAAGAAGAAAGATCGAGCTGACTGAAATAAGTTCATAAGATGAAAACCAACAAAAATTGACAAGAACCACGAAAAGTTCTTGTATTTTAAGATAAAATCTGACGCTATTAAAGAAAAAACTTCTCGCTCGCTGAAATATGTTCATTTGCTGAAAATCAACAAAACCACGAAAAGTTCTTGTATTTGAAGATAAAATCTTTTTGCTTTGAAGAAGAAAGATCTAGCTGACTGAAATAAGTTCATAAGATGACAACTAACAAAAATTGACAAGAACCACGAAAAGTTCTTGTATTTTAAGATAAAATCTTACGCTATTGAAGAAAAAACTTCTCGCTCGCTGAAATATGTTCATTTGCTGAAAATCAACAAAACCACGAAAAGTTCTTGTATTTGAAGATAAAATCTTTTTGCTTTCAAGAAGAAAGATCGAGCTGACTGAAATAAGTTCATAAGATGAAAACCAACAAAAATTGACAAGAACCACGAAAAGTTCTTGTATTTTAAGATAAAATCTGACGCATTTAAAGAAAAAACTTCTCGCTCGCTGAAATATGTTCATTTGCTGAAAATCAACAAAACCACGAAAAGTTCTTGTGTTTGAAGATAAAATCTTTTTGCTTTGAAGAAGAAAGATCCAGCTGACTGAAATAAGTTCATAAGATGAAAACCAACAAAATTTGATTAGAACCACGAAAAGTTCTTGTATTTTAAGATAAAATCTGACGCTATTAAAGAAAAAACTTCTCGCTCGCTGAAATATGTTCATTTGCTGAAAATCAACAAAACCACGAAAAGTTCTTGTATTTGAAGATAAAATCTTTTTGCTTTGAAGAAGAAAGATCTAGCTGACTGAAATAAGTTCATTGGATGAAAACCAACAAAAATTGACAAGAACCACGAAAAGTTCTTGTATTTTCAGATAAAATCTTACGCTATTGAAGAAAAAACTTCCAGCTCACTGAAATATTTTCATTTGCTGAAAATCAACAAAACCACGAAAAGTTCTTGTATTTGAAGATAAAATCTTTTTGCTTTGAAGAAGAAAGATCTTGCTGACTGAAATAAGTTCATTGGATGAAAACCAACAAAAATTGACAAGAACCACGAAAAGTTCTTGTATTTTAAGATAAAATCTGACGCTATTAAAGAAAAAACTTCTCCCTCGCTGAAATATGTTCATTTGCTGAAAATCAACAAAACCAGGAAAAGTTCTTGCATTTGAAGATAAAATCTTTTTGCTTTGAAGAAGAAAGATCGAGCTGACTGAAATAAGTTCATAAGATGAAAACCAACAAAAATTGACAAGAACCACGAAAAGTTCTTGTATTTTAAGATAAAATCTGACGCTATTAAAGAAAAAACTTCTCGCTCGCTGAAATATGTTCATTTGCTGAAAATCAACAAAACCACGAAAAGTTCTTGTATTTGAAGATAAAATCTTTTTGCTTTGAAGAAGAAAGATCTAGCTGACTGAAATAAGTTCATAAGATGACAACTAACAAAAATTGACAAGAACCACGAAAAGTTCTTGTATTTTAAGATAAAATCTTACGCTATTGAAGAAAAAACTTCTCGCTCGCTGAAATATGTTCATTTGCTGAAAATCAACAAAACCACGAAAAGTTCTTGCATTTGAAGATAAAATCTTTTTGCTTTCAAGAAGAAAGATCGAGCTGACTGAAATAAGTTCATAAGATGAAAACCAACAAAAATTGACAAGAACCACGAAAAGTTCTTGTATTTTAAGATAAAATCTGACGCATTTAAAGAAAAAACTTCTCGCTCGCTGAAATATGTTCATTTGCTGAAAATCAACAAAACCACGAAAAGTTCTTGTGTTTGAAGATAAAATCTTTTTGCTTTGAAGAAGAAAGATCCAGCTGACTGAAATAAGTTCATAAGATGAAAACCAACAAAATTTGATTAGAACCACGAAAAGTTCTTGTATTTTAAGATAAAATCTGACGCTATTAAAGAAAAAACTTCTCGCTCGCTGAAATATGTTCATTTGCTGAAAATCAACAAAACCACGAAAAGTTCTTGTATTTGAAGATAAAATCTTTTTGCTTTGAAGAAGAAAGATCTAGCTGACTGAAATAAGTTCATTGGATGAAAACCAACAAAAATTGACAAGAACCACGAAAAGTTCTTGTATTTTCAGATAAAATCTTACGCTATTGAAGAAAAAACTTCCAGCTCACTGAAATATTTTCATTTGCTGAAAATCAACAAAACCACGAAAAGTTCTTGTATTTGAAGATAAAATCTTTTTGCTTTGAAGAAGAAAGATCTTGCTGACTGAAATAAGTTCATTGGATGAAAACCAACAAAAATTGACAAGAACCACGAAAAGTTCTTGTATTTTAAGATAAAATCTGACGCTATTAAAGAAAAAACTTCTCCCTCGCTGAAATATGTTCATTTGCTGAAAATCAACAAAACCAGGAAAAGTTCTTGCATTTGAAGATAAAATCTTTTTGCTTTGAAGAAGAAAGATCGAGCTGACTGAAATAAGTTCATAAGATGAAAACCAACAAAAATTGACAAGAACCACGAAAAGTTCTTGTATTTTAAGATAAAATCTTACGCATTTAAAGAAAAAACTTCTCGCTCGCTGAAATATGTTCATTTGCTGAAAATCAACAAAACCACGAAAAGTTCTTGTATTTGAAGATAAAATCTTTTTGCTTTGAAGAAGAAAGATCTAGCTGACTGAAATAAGTTCGTTAGATGAAAACCAACAAAATTTGATTAGAACCACGAAAAGTTCTTGTATTTTAAGATAAAATCTGACGCTATTAAAGAAAAAACTTCTCGCTCGCTGAAATATGTTCATTTGCTGAAAATCAACAAAACCACGAAAAGTTCTTGTATTTGAAGATAAAATCTTTTTGCTTTCAAGAAGAAAGATCTTGCTGACTGAAATAAGTTCATTGGATGAAAACCAACAAAAATTGACAAGAACCACGAAAAGTTCTTGTATTTTAAGATAAAATCTGACGCTATTAAAGAAAAAACTTCTCCCTCGCTGAAATATGTTCATTTGCTGAAAATCAACAAAACCACGAAAAGTTCTTGTATTTGAAGATAAAATCTTTTTGCTTTGAAGAAGAAAGATCGAGCTGACTGAAATAAGTTCATAAGATGAAAACCAACAAAATTTGATTAGAACCACGAAAAGTTCTTGTATTTTAAGATAAAATCTGACGCTATTAAAGAAAAAACTTCTCGCTCGCTGAAATATGTTCATTTGCTGAAAATCAACAAAACCACGAAAAGTTCTTGTATTTGAAGATAAAATCTTTTTGCTTTGAAGAAGAAAGATCTCGCTGACTGAAATAAGTTCATTTGATGAAAATCAACAAAAATTGACAAGAACCACGAAAAGTTTTTGTATTTTAAGATAAAATCTGACGCTATTAAAGAAAAAACTTCTCCCTCGCTGAAATATGTTCATTTGCTGAAAATCAACAAAACCACGAAAAGTTCTTGCATTTGAAGATAAAATCTTTTTGCTTTGAAGAAGAAAGATCGAGCTGACTGAAATAAGTTGATAAGATGAAAACCAACAAAAATTGACAAGAACCTCGAAAAGTTCTTGTATTTTAAGATAAAATCTTACGCATTTAAAGAAAAAACTTCTCGCTCGCTGAAATATGTTCATTTGCTGAAAATCAACAAAACCACGAAAAGTTCTTGTATTTGAAGATAAAATCTTTTTGCTTTGAAGAAGAAAGATCTAGCTGACTGAAATAAGTTCATAAGATGAAAACCAACAAAATTTGATTAGAACCACGAAAAGTTCTTGTATTTTAAGATAAAATCTGACGCTATTAAAGAAAAAACTTCTCGCTCGCTGAAATATGTTCATTTGCTGAAAATCAACAAAACCACGAAAAGTTCTTGTATTTGAAGATAAAATCTTTTTGCTTTGAAGAAGAAAGATCGAGCTGACTGAAATAAGTTCATTGGATGAAAATCAACAAAAATTGACAAGAACCACGAAAAGTTTTTGTATTTTCAGATCAAATCTGACGCTATTAAAGAAAAAACTTCTCCCTCGCTGAAATATGTTCATTTGCTGAAAATCAACAAAACCACGAAAGGTTCTTGCATTTGAAGATAAAATCTTTTTGCTTTGAAGAAGAAAGATCGAGCTGACTGAAATAAGTTCATAAGTTGAAAACGAACAAAAATTGACAAGAAACACGAAAAGTTCTTGTATTTTAAGATAAAATCTGACGCAATTAAAGAAAAAACTTCTCCCTCGCTGAAATATGTTCATTTGCTGAAAATCAACAAAACCACGAAAAGTTCTTGTATTTGAAGATAAAATCTTTTTGCTTTGAAGAAGAAAGATCGAGCTGACTGAAATAAGTTCATAAGATGAAAACCAACAAAAATTGACAAGAACCACGAAAAGTTCTTGTATTTTAAGATAAAATCTGACGCTATTAAAGAAAAACCTTCCTCCTCGCTGAAATATGTTCATTTGCTGAAAATCAACAAAACCACGAAAAGTTCTTGTATTTGAAGATAAAATCTTTTTGCTTTCAAGAAGAAAGATCTTGCTGACTGAAATAAGTTCATTGGATGAAAATCAACAAAAATTGACAAGAACCACGAAAAGTTTTTGTATTTTCAGATAAAATCTGACGCTATTAAAGAAAAAACTTCTCCCTCGCTGAAATATGTTCATTTGCTGAAAATCAACAAAACCACGAAAGGTTCTTGCATTTGAAGATAAAATCTTTTTGCTTTGAAGAAGAAAGATCGAGCTGACTGAAATAAGTTCATAAGTTGAAAACGAACAAAAATTGACAAGAAACACGAAAAGTTCTTGTATTTTAAGATAAAATCTGACGCAATTAAAGAAAAAACTTCTCCCTCGCTGAAATATGTTCATTTGCTGAAAATCAACAAAACCACGAAAAGTTCTTGTATTTGAAGATAAAATCTTTTTGCTTTGAAGAAGAAAGATCTAGCTGACTGAAATAAGTTCATAAGATGAAAACCAACAAAATTTGATTAGAACCACGAAAAGTTCTTGTATTTTAAGATAAAATCTGACGCTAATAAAGAAAAAACTTCTCGCTCGCTGAAATATGTTCATTTGCTGAAAATCAACAAAACCACGAAAAGTTCTTGTATTTGAAGATAAAATCTTTTTGCTTTGAAGAAGAAAGATCTAGCTGACTGAAATAAGTTCATTTGATGAAAACCAACAAAAATTGACAAGAACCACGAAAAGTTTTTGTATTTTAAGATAAAATCTGACGCTATTAAAGAAAAAACTACTCCCTCGCTGAAATATGTTCATTTGCTGAAAATCAACAAAACCACGAAAAGTTCTTGTATTTGAAGATAAAATCTTTTTGCTTTGAAGAAGAAAGATCGAGCTGACTGAAATAAGTTCATAAGATGAAAACCAACAAAAATTGACAAGAACCACGAAAAGTTCTTGTATTTTAAGATAAAATCTTACGCATTTAAAGAAAAAACTTCTCGCTCGCTGAAATATGTTCATTTGCTGAAAATCAACAAAACCACGAAAAGTTCTTGTATTTGAAGATAAAATCTTTTTGCTTTGAAGAAGAAAGATCCAGCTGACTGAAATAAGTTCATAAGATGAAAACCAACAAAATTTGATTAGAACCACGAAAAGTTCTTGTATTTTAAGATAAAATCTGACGCTATTAAAGAAAAAACTTCTCCCTCGCTGAAATATGTTCATTTGCTGAAAATCAACAAAACCACGAAAAGTTCTTGCATTTGAAGATAAAATCTTTTTGCTTTGAAGAAGAAAGATCGAGCTGACTGAAATAAGTTGATAAGATGAAAACCAACAAAAATTGACAAGAACCACGAAAAGTTCTTGTATTTTAAGATAAAATCTTACGCATTTAAAGAAAAAACTTCTCGCTCGCTGAAATATGTTCATTTGCTGAAAATCAACAAAACCACGAAAAGTTCTTGTATTTGAAGATAAAATCTTTTTGCTTTGAAGAAGAAAGATCTAGCTGACTGAAATAAGTTCATTAGATGAAAACCAACAAAAATTGACAAGAACCACGAAAAGTTCTTGTATTTTAAGATAAAATCTGACGCTATTAAAGAAAAATCTTCTCCCTCGCTGAAATATGTTCATTTGCTGAAAATCAACAAAACCACGAAAAGTTCTTGTATTTGAAGATAAAATCTTTTTGCTTTGAAGAAGAAAGATCTAGCTGACTGAAATAAGTTCATAAGATGAAAACTAACAAAAATTGACAAGAACCACGAAAAGTTCTTGTATTTTCAGATAAAATCTTACGCTATTGAAGAAAAAACTTCTCGCTCGCTGAAATATGTTCATTTGCTGAAAATCAACAAAACCACGAAAAGTTCTTGCATTTGAAGATAAAATCTTTTTGCTTTCAAGAAGAAAGATCTTGCTGACTGAAATAAGTTCATTGGATGAAAGCCAACAAAAATTGACAAGAACCACGAAAAGTTCTTGTATTTTAAGATAAAATCTGACGCGATTAAAGAAAAAACTTCTCCCTCGCTGAAATATCTTCATTTGCTGAAAATCAACAAAACCACGAAAAGTTCTTGTATTTGAAGATAAAATCTTTTTGCTTTGAAGAAGAAAGTTCGAGCTGACTGAAATAAGTTCATAAGATGAAAACTAACAAAAATTGACAAGAACCACGAAAAGTTCTTGTATTTTAAGATAAAATCTTACGCTATTGAAGAAAAAACTTCTAGCTCGCTGAAATATGTTCATTTGCTGAAAATCAACAAAACCACGAAAAGTTCTTGTATTTGAAGATAAAATCTTTTTGCTTTCAAGAAGAAAGATCTTGCTGACTGAAATAAGTTCATTGGATGAAAATCAACAAAAATTGACAAGAACCACGAAAAGTTTTTGTATTTTCAGATAAAATCTGACGCTATTAAAGAAAAAACTTCTCCCTCGCTGAAATATGTTCATTTGCTGAAAATCAACAAAACCACGAAAGGTTCTTGCATTTGAAGATAAAATCTTTTTGCTTTGAAGAAGAAAGATCGAGCTGACTGAAATAAGTTCATAAGTTGAAAACGAACAAAAATTGACAAGAAACACGAAAAGTTCTTGTATTTTAAGATAAAATCTGACGCAATTAAAGAAAAAACTTCTCCCTCGCTGAAATATGTTCATTTGCTGAAAATCAACAAAACCACGAAAAGTTCTTGTATTTGAAGATAAAATCTTTTTGCTTTGAAGAAGAAAGATCTAGCTGACTGAAATAAGTTCATAAGATGAAAACCAACAAAATTTGATTAGAACCACGAAAAGTTCTTGTATTTTAAGATAAAATCTGACGCTAATAAAGAAAAAACTTCTCGCTCGCTGAAATATGTTCATTTGCTGAAAATCAACAAAACCACGAAAAGTTCTTGTATTTGAAGATAAAATCTTTTTGCTTTGAAGAAGAAAGATCTAGCTGACTGAAATAAGTTCATTTGATGAAAACCAACAAAAATTGACAAGAACCACGAAAAGTTTTTGTATTTTAAGATAAAATCTGACGCTATTAAAGAAAAAACTACTCCCTCGCTGAAATATGTTCATTTGCTGAAAATCAACAAAACCACGAAAAGTTCTTGTATTTGAAGATAAAATCTTTTTGCTTTGAAGAAGAAAGATCGAGCTGACTGAAATAAGTTCATAAGATGAAAACCAACAAAAATTGACAAGAACCACGAAAAGTTCTTGTATTTTAAGATAAAATCTTACGCATTTAAAGAAAAAACTTCTCGCTCGCTGAAATATGTTCATTTGCTGAAAATCAACAAAACCACGAAAAGTTCTTGTATTTGAAGATAAAATCTTTTTGCTTTGAAGAAGAAAGATCCAGCTGACTGAAATAAGTTCATAAGATGAAAACCAACAAAATTTGATTAGAACCACGAAAAGTTCTTGTATTTTAAGATAAAATCTGACGCTATTAAAGAAAAAACTTCTCCCTCGCTGAAATATGTTCATTTGCTGAAAATCAACAAAACCACGAAAAGTTCTTGCATTTGAAGATAAAATCTTTTTGCTTTGAAGAAGAAAGATCGAGCTGACTGAAATAAGTTGATAAGATGAAAACCAACAAAAATTGACAAGAACCACGAAAAGTTCTTGTATTTTCAGATAAAATCTTACGCTATTGAAGAAAAAACTTCCAGCTCGCTGAAATATGTTCATTTGCTGAAAATCAACAAAACCACGAAAAGTTCTTGCATTTGAAGATAAAATCTTTTTGCTTTCAAGAAGAAAGATCTTGCTGACTGAAATAAGTTCATTGGATGAAAGCCAACAAAAATTGACAAGAACCACGAAAAGTTCTTGTATTTTAAGATAAAATCTGACGCGATTAAAGAAAAAACTTCTCCCTCGCTGAAATATCTTCATTTGCTGAAAATCAACAAAACCACGAAAAGTTCTTGTATTTGAAGATAAAATATTTTTGCTTTGAAGAAGAAAGTTCGAGCTGACTGAAATAAGTTCATAAGATGAAAACTAACAAAAATTGACAAGAACCACGAAAAGTTCTTGTATTTTAAGATAAAATCTTACGCTATTGAAGAAAAAACTTCTAGCTCGCTGAAATATGTTCATTTGCTGAAAATCAACAAAACCACGAAAAGTTCTTGTATTTGAAGATAAAATCTTTTTGCTTTCAAGAAGAAAGATCTTGCTGACTGAAATAAGTTCATTGGATGAAAATCAACAAAAATTGACAAGAACCACGAAAAGTTTTTGTATTTTCAGATAAAATCTGACGCTATTAAAGAAAAAACTTCTCCCTCGCTGAAATATGTTCATTTGCTGAAAATCAACAAAACCACGAAAGGTTCTTGCATTTGAAGATAAAATCTTTTTGCTTTGAAGAAGAAAGATCGAGCTGACTGAAATAAGTTCATAAGTTGAAAACGAACAAAAATTGACAAGAAACACGAAAAGTTCTTGTATTTTAAGATAAAATCTGACGCAATTAAAGAAAAAACTTCTCCCTCGCTGAAATATGTTCATTTGCTGAAAATCAACAAAACCACGAAAAGTTCTTGTATTTGAAGATAAAATCTTTTTGCTTTGAAGAAGAAAGTTCGAGCTGACTGAAATAAGTTCATAAGATGAAAACTAACAAAAATTGACAAGAACCACGAAAAGTTCTTGTATTTTAAGATAAAATCTTACGCTATTGAAGAAAAAACTTCTAGCTCGCTGAAATATGTTCATTTGCTGAAAATCAACAAAACCACGAAAAGTTCTTGTATTTGAAGATAAAATCTTTTTGCTTTCAAGAAGAAAGATCTTGCTGACTGAAATAAGTTCATTGGATGAAAATCAACAAAAATTGACAAGAACCACGAAAAGTTTTTGTATTTTCAGATAAAATCTGACGCTATTAAAGAAAAAACTTCTCCCTCGCTGAAATATGTTCATTTGCTGAAAATCAACAAAACCACGAAAGGTTCTTGCATTTGAAGATAAAATCTTTTTGCTTTGAAGAAGAAAGATCGAGCTGACTGAAATAAGTTCATAAGTTGAAAACGAACAAAAATTGACAAGAAACACGAAAAGTTCTTGTATTTTAAGATAAAATCTGACGCAATTAAAGAAAAAACTTCTCCCTCGCTGAAATATGTTCATTTGCTGAAAATCAACAAAACCACGAAAAGTTCTTGTATTTGAAGATAAAATCTTTTTGCTTTGAAGAAGAAAGATCTAGCTGACTGAAATAAGTTCATAAGATGAAAACCAACAAAATTTGATTAGAACCACGAAAAGTTCTTGTATTTTAAGATAAAATCTGACGCTAATAAAGAAAAAACTTCTCGCTCGCTGAAATATGTTCATTTGCTGAAAATCAACAAAACCACGAAAAGTTCTTGTATTTGAAGATAAAATCTTTTTGCTTTGAAGAAGAAAGATCTAGCTGACTGAAATAAGTTCATTTGATGAAAACCAACAAAAATTGACAAGAACCACGAAAAGTTTTTGTATTTTAAGATAAAATCTGACGCTATTAAAGAAAAAACTACTCCCTCGCTGAAATATGTTCATTTGCTGAAAATCAACAAAACCACGAAAAGTTCTTGTATTTGAAGATAAAATCTTTTTGCTTTGAAGAAGAAAGATCGAGCTGACTGAAATAAGTTCATAAGATGAAAACCAACAAAAATTGACAAGAACCACGAAAAGTTCTTGTATTTTAAGATAAAATCTTACGCATTTAAAGAAAAAACTTCTCGCTCGCTGAAATATGTTCATTTGCTGAAAATCAACAAAACCACGAAAAGTTCTTGTATTTGAAGATAAAATCTTTTTGCTTTGAAGAAGAAAGATCCAGCTGACTGAAATAAGTTCATAAGATGAAAACCAACAAAATTTGATTAGAACCACGAAAAGTTCTTGTATTTTAAGATAAAATCTGACGCTATTAAAGAAAAAACTTCTCCCTCGCTGAAATATGTTCATTTGCTGAAAATCAACAAAACCACGAAAAGTTCTTGCATTTGAAGATAAAATCTTTTTGCTTTGAAGAAGAAAGATCGAGCTGACTGAAATAAGTTGATAAGATGAAAACCAACAAAAATTGACAAGAACCACGAAAAGTTCTTGTATTTTCAGATAAAATCTTACGCTATTGAAGAAAAAACTTCCAGCTCGCTGAAATATGTTCATTTGCTGAAAATCAACAAAACCACGAAAAGTTCTTGCATTTGAAGATAAAATCTTTTTGCTTTCAAGAAGAAAGATCTTGCTGACTGAAATAAGTTCATTGGATGAAAGCCAACAAAAATTGACAAGAACCACGAAAAGTTCTTGTATTTTAAGATAAAATCTGACGCGATTAAAGAAAAAACTTCTCCCTCGCTGAAATATCTTCATTTGCTGAAAATCAACAAAACCACGAAAAGTTCTTGTATTTGAAGATAAAATATTTTTGCTTTGAAGAAGAAAGTTCGAGCTGACTGAAATAAGTTCATAAGATGAAAACTAACAAAAATTGACAAGAACCACGAAAAGTTCTTGTATTTTAAGATAAAATCTTACGCTATTGAAGAAAAAACTTCTAGCTCGCTGAAATATGTTCATTTGCTGAAAATCAACAAAACCACGAAAAGTTCTTGTATTTGAAGATAAAATCTTTTTGCTTTCAAGAAGAAAGATCTTGCTGACTGAAATAAGTTCATTGGATGAAAATCAACAAAAATTGACAAGAACCACGAAAAGTTTTTGTATTTTCAGATAAAATCTGACGCTATTAAAGAAAAAACTTCTCCCTCGCTGAAATATGTTCATTTGCTGAAAATCAACAAAACCACGAAAGGTTCTTGCATTTGAAGATAAAATCTTTTTGCTTTGAAGAAGAAAGATCGAGCTGACTGAAATAAGTTCATAAGTTGAAAACGAACAAAAATTGACAAGAAACACGAAAAGTTCTTGTATTTTAAGATAAAATCTGACGCAATTAAAGAAAAAACTTCTCCCTCGCTGAAATATGTTCATTTGCTGAAAATCAACAAAACCACGAAAAGTTCTTGTATTTGAAGATAAAATCTTTTTGCTTTGAAGAAGAAAGATCTAGCTGACTGAAATAAGTTCATAAGATGAAAACCAACAAAATTTGATTAGAACCACGAAAAGTTCTTGTATTTTAAGATAAAATCTGACGCTAATAAAGAAAAAACTTCTCGCTCGCTGAAATATGTTCATTTGCTGAAAATCAACAAAACCACGAAAAGTTCTTGTATTTGAAGATAAAATCTTTTTGCTTTGAAGAAGAAAGATCTAGCTGACTGAAATAAGTTCATTTGATGAAAACCAACAAAAATTGACAAGAACCACGAAAAGTTTTTGTATTTTAAGATAAAATCTGACGCTATTAAAGAAAAAACTGCTCCCTCGCTGAAATATGTTCATTTGCTGAAAATCAACAAAACCACGAAAAGTTCTTGTATTTGAAGATAAAATCTTTTTGCTTTGAAGAAGAAAGATCGAGCTGACTGAAATAAGTTCATAAGATGAAAACCAACAAAAATTGACAAGAACCACGAAAAGTTCTTGTATTTTAAGATAAAATCTTACGCATTTAAAGAAAAAACTTCTCGCTCGCTGAAATATGTTCATTTGCTGAAAATCAACAAAACCACGAAAAGTTCTTGTATTTGAAGATAAAATCTTTTTGCTTTGAAGAAGAAAGATCTAGCTGACTGAAATAAGTTCATTTGATGAAAACCAACAAAAATTGACAAGAACCACGAAAAGTTTTTGTATTTTAAGATAAAATCTGACGCTATTAAAGAAAAAACTACTCCCTCGCTGAAATATGTTCATTTGCTGAAAATCAACAAAACCACGAAAAGTTCTTGTATTTGAAGATAAAATCTTTTTGCTTTGAAGAAGAAAGATCGAGCTGACTGAAATAAGTTCATAAGATGAAAACCAACAAAAATTGACAAGAACCACGAAAAGTTCTTGTATTTTAAGATAAAATCTTACGCATTTAAAGAAAAAACTTCTCGCTCGCTGAAATATGTTCATTTGCTGAAAATCAACAAAACCACGAAAAGTTCTTGTATTTGAAGATAAAATCTTTTTGCTTTGAAGAAGAAAGATCCAGCTGACTGAAATAAGTTCATAAGATGAAAACCAACAAAATTTGATTAGAACCACGAAAAGTTCTTGTATTTTAAGATAAAATCTGACGCTATTAAAGAAAAAACTTCTCCCTCGCTGAAATATGTTCATTTGCTGAAAATCAACAAAACCACGAAAAGTTCTTGCATTTGAAGATAAAATCTTTTTGCTTTGAAGAAGAAAGATCGAGCTGACTGAAATAAGTTGATAAGATGAAAACCAACAAAAATTGACAAGAACCACGAAAAGTTCTTGTATTTTCAGATAAAATCTTACGCTATTGAAGAAAAAACTTCCAGCTCGCTGAAATATGTTCATTTGCTGAAAATCAACAAAACCACGAAAAGTTCTTGCATTTGAAGATAAAATCTTTTTGCTTTCAAGAAGAAAGATCTTGCTGACTGAAATAAGTTCATTGGATGAAAGCCAACAAAAATTGACAAGAACCACGAAAAGTTCTTGTATTTTAAGATAAAATCTGACGCGATTAAAGAAAAAACTTCTCCCTCGCTGAAATATCTTCATTTGCTGAAAATCAACAAAACCACGAAAAGTTCTTGTATTTGAAGATAAAATATTTTTGCTTTGAAGAAGAAAGTTCGAGCTGACTGAAATAAGTTCATAAGATGAAAACTAACAAAAATTGACAAGAACCACGAAAAGTTCTTGTATTTTAAGATAAAATCTTACGCTATTGAAGAAAAAACTTCTAGCTCGCTGAAATATGTTCATTTGCTGAAAATCAACAAAACCACGAAAAGTTCTTGTATTTGAAGATAAAATCTTTTTGCTTTCAAGAAGAAAGATCTTGCTGACTGAAATAAGTTCATTGGATGAAAATCAACAAAAATTGACAAGAACCACGAAAAGTTCTTGTATTTTCAGATAAAATCTGACGCTATTAAAGAAAAAACTTCTCCCTCGCTGAAATATGTTCATTTGCTGAAAATCAACAAAACCACGAAAGGTTCTTGCATTTGAAGATAAAATCTTTTTGCTTTGAAGAAGAAAGATCGAGCTGACTGAAATAAGTTCATAAGTTGAAAACGAACAAAAATTGACAAGAAACACGAAAAGTTCTTGTATTTTAAGATAAAATCTGACGCAATTAAAGAAAAAACTTCTCCCTCGCTGAAATATGTTCATTTGCTGAAAATCAACAAAACCACGAAAAGTTCTTGTATTTGAAGATAAAATCTTTTTGCTTTGAAGAAGAAAGATCTAGCTGACTGAAATAAGTTCATAAGATGAAAACCAACAAAATTTGATTAGAACCACGAAAAGTTCTTGTATTTTAAGATAAAATCTGACGCTAATAAAGAAAAAACTTCTCGCTCGCTGAAATATGTTCATTTGCTGAAAATCAACAAAACCACGAAAAGTTCTTGTATTTGAAGATAAAATCTTTTTGCTTTGAAGAAGAAAGATCTAGCTGACTGAAATAAGTTCATTTGATGAAAACCAACAAAAATTGACAAGAACCACGAAAAGTTTTTGTATTTTAAGATAAAATCTGACGCTATTAAAGAAAAAACTACTCCCTCGCTGAAATATGTTCATTTGCTGAAAATCAACAAAACCACGAAAAGTTCTTGTATTTGAAGATAAAATCTTTTTGCTTTGAAGAAGAAAGATCGAGCTGACTGAAATAAGTTCATAAGATGAAAACCAACAAAAATTGACAAGAACCACGAAAAGTTCTTGTATTTTAAGATAAAATCTTACGCATTTAAAGAAAAAACTTCTCGCTCGCTGAAATATGTTCATTTGCTGAAAATCAACAAAACCACGAAAAGTTCTTGTATTTGAAGATAAAATCTTTTTGCTTTGAAGAAGAAAGATCCAGCTGACTGAAATAAGTTCATAAGATGAAAACCAACAAAATTTGATTAGAACCACGAAAAGTTCTTGTATTTTAAGATAAAATCTGACGCTATTAAAGAAAAAACTTCTCGCTCGCTGAAATATGTTCATTTGCTGAAAATCAACAAAACCACGAAAAGTTCTTGTATTTGAAGATAAAATCTTTTTGCTTTGAGGAAGAAAGATCTGGCTGACTGAAATAAGTTCATTGGATGAAAACCAACAAAAATTGACAAGAACCACGAAAAGTTCTTGTATTTTAAGATGAAATCTGACGATATTAAAGAAAAATCTTCTCCCTCGCTGAAATATGTTCATTTGCTGAAAATCAACAAAACCACGAAAAGTTCTTGTATTTGAAGATAAAATCTTTTTGCTTTGAAGAAGAAAGATCTGGCTGACTGAAATAAGTTCATAAGATGAAAACTAACAAAAATTGACAAGAACCACGAAAAGTTCTTATATTTTCAGATAAAATCTTACGCTATTGAAGAAAAAACTTCCAGCTCGCTGAAATATTTTCATTTGCTGAAAATCAACAAAACCACGAAAAGTTCTTGTATTTGAAGATAAAATCTTTTTGCTTTGAAGAAGAAAGATCTTGCTGACTGAAATAAGTTCATTGGATGAAAACCAACAAAAATTGACAAGAACCACGAAAAGTTCTTCTATTTTAAGATAAAATCTGACGCTATTAAAGAAAAAACTTCTCCCTCGCTGAAATATGTTCATTTGCTGAAAATCAACAAAACCACGAAAAGTTCTTGCATTTGAAGATAAAATCTTTTTGCTTTGAAGAAGAAAGATCGAGCTGACTGAAATAAGTTCATAAGATGAAAACCAACAAAAATTGACAAGAACCACGAAAAGTTCTTGTATTTTAAGATAAAATCTTACGCATTTAAAGAAAAAACTTCTCGCTCGCTGAAATATGTTCATTTGCTGAAAATCAACAAAACCACGAAAAGTTCTTGTATTTGAAGATAAAATATTTTTGCTTTGAAGAAGAAAGATCGAGCTGACTGAAATAAGTTCATTGGATGAAAACCAACAAAAATTGACAAGAACCACGAAAAGTTCTTGTATTTTAAGATAAAATCTTACGCTATTAAAGAAAAATCTTCTCCCTCGCTGAAATATGTTCATTTGCTGAAAATCAACAAAACCACGAAAAGTTCTTGTATTTGAAGATAAAATCTTTTTGCTTTCAAGAAGAAAGATCTTGCTGACTGAAATAAGTTCATTGGATGAAAATCAACAAAAATTGACAAGAACCACGAAAAGTTTTTGTATTTTCAGATAAAATCTGACGCTATTAAAGAAAAAACTTCTCCCTCGCTGAAATATGTTCATTTGCTGAAAATCAACAAAACCACGAAAGGTTCTTGCATTTGAAGATAAAATCTTTTTGCTTTGAAGAAGAAAGATCGAGCTGACTGAAATAAGTTCATAAGTTGAAAACGAACAAAAATTGACAAGAAACACGAAAAGTTCTTGTATTTTAAGATAAAATCTGACGCAATTAAAGAAAAAACTTCTCCCTCGCTGAAATATGTTCATTTGCTGAAAATCAACAAAACCACGAAAAGTTCTTGTATTTGAAGATAAAATCTTTTTGCTTTGAAGAAGAAAGATCTAGCTGACTGAAATAAGTTCATAAGATGAAAACCAACAAAATTTGATTAGAACCACGAAAAGTTCTTGTATTTTAAGATAAAATCTGACGCTAATAAAGAAAAAACTTCTCGCTCGCTGAAATATGTTCATTTGCTGAAAATCAACAAAACCATGAAAAGTTCTTGTATTTGAAGATAAAATCTTTTTGCTTTGAAGAAGAAAGATCTAGCTGACTGAAATAAGTTCATTTGATGAAAACCAACAAAAATTGACAAGAACCACGAAAAGTTTTTGTATTTTAAGATAAAATCTGACGCTATTAAAGAAAAAACTACTCCCTCGCTGAAATATGTTCATTTGCTGAAAATCAACAAAACCACGAAAAGTTCTTGTATTTGAAGATAAAATCTTTTTGCTTTGAAGAAGAAAGATCGAGCTGACTGAAATAAGTTCATAAGATGAAAACCAACAAAAATTGACAAGAACCACGAAAAGTTCTTCTTTTTTAAGATAAAATCTTACGCATTTAAAGAAAAAACTTCTCGCTCGCTGAAATATGTTCATTTGCTGAAAATCAACAAAACCACGAAAAGTTCTTGTATTTGAAGATAAAATCTTTTTGCTTTGAAGAAGAAAGATCCAGCTGACTGAAATAAGTTCATAAGATGAAAACCAACAAAATTTGATTAGAACCACGAAAAGTTCTTGTATTTTAAGATAAAATCTGACGCTATTAAAGAAAAAACTTCTCGCTCGCTGAAATATGTTCATTTGCTGAAAATCAACAAAACCACGAAAAGTTCTTGTATTTGAAGATAAAATCTTTTTGCTTTGAGGAAGAAAGATCTGGCTGACTGAAATAAGTTCATTGGATGAAAACCAACAAAAATTGACAAGAACCACGAAAAGTTCTTGTATTTTAAGATGAAATCTGACGATATTAAAGAAAAATCTTCTCCCTCGCTGAAATATGTTCATTTGCTGAAAATCAACAAAACCACGAAAAGTTCTTGTATTTGAAGATAAAATCTTTTTGCTTTGAAGAAGAAAGATCTGGCTGACTGAAATAAGTTCATAAGATGAAAACTAACAAAAATTGACAAGAACCACGAAAAGTTCTTATATTTTCAGATAAAATCTTACGCTATTGAAGAAAAAACTTCCAGCTCGCTGAAATATTTTCATTTGCTGAAAATCAACAAAACCACGAAAAGTTATTGTATTTGAAGATAAAATCTTTTTGCTTTGAAGAAGAAAGATCTTGCTGACTGAAATAAGTTCATTGGATGAAAACCAACAAAAATTGACAAGAACCACGAAAAGTTCTTCTATTTTAAGATAAAATCTGACGCTATTAAAGAAAAAACTTCTCCCTCGCTGAAATATGTTCATTTGCTGAAAATCAACAAAACCACGAAAAGTTCTTGCATTTGAAGATAAAATCTTTTTGCTTTGAAGAAGAAAGATCGAGCTGACTGAAATAAGTTCATAAGATGAAAACCAACAAAAATTGACAAGAACCACGAAAAGTTCTTGTATTTTAAGATAAAATCTTACGCATTTAAAGAAAAAACTTCTCGCTCGCTGAAATATGTTCATTTGCTGAAAATCAACAAAACCACGAAAAGTTCTTGT
Organism: Heptranchias perlo; assembly: GCF_035084215.1. Classification (NCBI taxonomy): domain Eukaryota; kingdom Metazoa; phylum Chordata; class Chondrichthyes; order Hexanchiformes; family Hexanchidae; genus Heptranchias; species Heptranchias perlo. The sequence continues at coordinate 1,817,265 of NW_027139793.1, read as the reverse complement.
ATTTGAAGATAAAATCTTTTTGCTTTGAAGAAGAAAGATCTAGCTGACTGAAATAAGTTCATTAGATGAAAACCAACAAAATTTGATTAGAACCACGAAAAGTTCTTGTATTTTAAGATAAAATCTGACGCTATTAAAGAAAAAACTTCTCGCTCGCTGAAATATGTTCATTTGCTGAAAATCAACAAAACCACGAAAAGTTCTTGTATTTGAAGATAAAATATTTTTGCTTTGAAGAAGAAAGATCGAGCTGACTGAAATAAGTTCATTGGATGAAAACCAACAAAAATTGACAAGAACCACGAAAAGTTCTTGCATTTGAAGATAAAATCTTTTCGCTTTCAAGAAGAAAGATCTTGCTGACTGAAATAAGTTCATTGGATGAAAGCCAACAAAAATTGACAAGAACCACGAAAAGTTCTTGTATTTTAAGCTAAAATCTGACGCTTTTAAAGAAAAAACTTCTCGCTCGCTGAAATATGTTAATTTGCTGAAAATCAACAAAACCACGAAAAGTTCTTGTATTTGAAGATAAAATCTTTTTGCTTTGAAGAAAAAAGATCTAGCTGACTGAAATAAGTTCATTGGATGAAAACCAACAAAAATTGACAAGAACCACGAAAAGTTCTTGTATTTTAAGATAAAATCTGACGCGATTAAAGAAAAAACTTCTCCCTCGCTGAAATATCTTCATTTGCTGAAAATCAACAAAACCACGAAAAGTTCTTGTATTTGAAGATAAAATATTTTTGCTTTGAAGAAGAAAGTTCGAGCTGACTGAAATAAGTTCATAAGATGAAAACTAACAAAAATTGACAAGAACCACGAAAAGTTCTTGTATTTTAAGATAAAATCTTACGCTATTGAAGAAAAAACTTCTAGCTCGCTGAAATATGTTCATTTGCTGAAAATCAACAAAACCACGAAAAGTTCTTGTATTTGAAGATAAAATCTTTTTGCTTTCAAGAAGAAAGATCTTGCTGACTGAAATAAGTTCATTGGATGAAAATCAACAAAAATTGACAAGAACCACGAAAAGTTTTTGTATTTTCAGATAAAATCTGACGCTATTAAAGAAAAAACTTCTCCCTCGCTGAAATATGTTCATTTGCTGAAAATCAACAAAACCACGAAAGGTTCTTGCATTTGAAGATAAAATCTTTTTGCTTTGAAGAAGAAAGATCGAGCTGACTGAAATAAGTTCATAAGATGAAAACCAACAAAAATTGACAAGAACCACGAAAAGTTCTTGTATTTTAAGATAAAATCTGACGCAATTAAAGAAAAAACTTCTCCCTCGCTGAAATATGTTCATTTGCTGAAAATCAACAAAACCACGAAAAGTTCTTGTATTTGAAGATAAAATCTTTTTGCTTTGAAGAAGAAAGATCTAGCTGACTGAAATAAGTTCATAAGATGAAAACCAACAAAATTTGATTAGAACCACGAAAAGTTCTTGTATTTTAAGATAAAATCTGACGCTAATAAAGAAAAAACTTCTCGCTCGCTGAAATATGTTCATTTGCTGAAAATCAACAAAACCACGAAAAGTTCTTGTATTTGAAGATAAAATCTTTTTGCTTTGAAGAAGAAAGATCTAGCTGACTGAAATAAGTTCATTGGATGAAAACCAACAAAAATTGACAAGAACCACGAAAAGTTCTTGTATTTTAAGATAAAATCTGACGATATTAAAGAAAAATCTTCTCCCTCGCTGAAATATGTTCATTTGCTGAAAATCAACAAAACCACGAAAAGTTCTTGTATTTGAAGATAAAATCTTTTTGCTTTGAAGAAGAAAGATCTGGCTGACTGAAATAAGTTCATAAGATGAAAACTAACAAAAATTGACAAGAACCACGAAAAGTTCTTGTATTTTCAGATAAAATCTTACGCTATTGAAGAAAAAACTTCCAGCTCGCTGAAATATTTTCATTTGCTGAAAATCAACAAAACCACGAAAAGTTCTTGTATTTGAAGATAAAATCTTTTTGCTTTGAAGAAGAAAGATCTTGCTGACTGAAATAAGTTCATTGGATGAAAACCAACAAAAATTGACAAGAACCACGAAAAGTTCTTCTATTTTAAGATAAAATCTGACGCTATTAAAGAAAAAACTTCTCCCTCGCTGAAATATGTTCATTTGCTGAAAATCAACAAAACCACGAAAAGTTCTTGTATTTGAAGATAAAATATTTTTGCTTTGAAGAAGAAAGATCGAGCTGACTGAAATAAGTTCATAAGATGAAAACCAACAAAAATTGACAAGAACCACGAAAAGTTCTTGTATTTTAAGATAAAATCTGACGCTATTAAAGAAAAAACTTCTCGCTCGCTGAAATATGTTCATTTGCTGAAAATCAACAAAACCACGAAAAGTTCTTGTATTTGAAGATAAAATCTTTTTGCTTTGAAGAAGAAAGATCTAGCTGACTGAAATAAGTTCATAAGATGAAAACTAACAAAAATTGACAAGAACCACGAAAAGTTCTTGTATTTTAAGATAAAATCTTACGCTATTGAAGAAAAAACTTCCAGCTCGCTGAAATATGTTCATTTGCTGAAAATCAACAAAACCATGAAAAGTTCTTGCATTTGAAGATAAAATCTTTTCGCTTTCAAGAAGAAAGATCTTGCTGACTGAAATAAGTTCATTGGATGAAAGCCAACAAAAATTGACAAGAACCACGAAAAGTTCTTGTATTTTAAGCTAAAATCTGACGCTTTTAAAGAAAAAACTTCTCGCTCGCTGAAATATGTTCATTTGCTGAAAATCAACAAAACCACGAAAAGTTCTTGTATTTGAAGATAAAATCTTTTTGCTTTGAAGAAAAAAGATCTAGCTGACTGAAATAAGTTCATTGGATGAAAACCAACAAAAATTGACAAGAACCACGAAAAGTTCTTGTATTTTAAGATAAAATCTGACGCGATTAAAGAAAAAACTTCTCCCTCGCTGAAATATCTTCATTTGCTGAAAATCAACAAAACCACGAAAAGTTCTTGTATTTGAAGATAAAATATTTTTGCTTTGAAGAAGAAAGTTCGAGCTGACTGAAATAAGTTCATAAGATGAAAACTAACAAAAATTGACAAGAACCACGAAAAGTTCTTGTATTTTAAGATAAAATCTTACGCTATTGAAGAAAAAACTTCTAGCTCGCTGAAATATGTTCATTTGCTGAAAATCAACAAAACCACGAAAAGTTCTTGTATTTGAAGATAAAATCTTTTTGCTTTCAAGAAGAAAGATCTTGCTGACTGAAATAAGTTCATTGGATGAAAATCAACAAAAATTGACAAGAACCACGAAAAGTTTTTGTATTTTCAGATAAAATCTGACGCTATTAAAGAAAAAACTTCTCCCTCGCTGAAATATGTTCATTTGCTGAAAATCAACAAAACCACGAAAGGTTCTTGCATTTGAAGATAAAATCTTTTTGCTTTGAAGAAGAAAGATCGAGCTGACTGAAATAAGTTCATTGGATGAAAATCAACAAAAATTGACAAGAACCACGAAAAGTTCTTGTATTTTAAGATAAAATCTGACGCAATTAAAGAAAAAACTTCTCCCTCGCTGAAATATGTTCATTTGCTGAAAATCAACAAAACCACGAAAAGTTCTTGTATTTGAAGATAAAATCTTTTTGCTTTGAAGAAGAAAGATCTAGCTGACTGAAATAAGTTCATAAGATGAAAACCAACAAAATTTGATTAGAACCACGAAAAGTTCTTGTATTTTAAGATAAAATCTGACGCTAATAAAGAAAAAACTTCTCGCTCGCTGAAATATGTTCATTTGCTGAAAATCAACAAAACCACGAAAAGTTCTTGTATTTGAAGATAAAATCTTTTTGCTTTGAAGAAGAAAGATCTAGCTGACTGAAATAAGTTCATTTGATGAAAACCAACAAAAATTGACAAGAACCACGAAAAGGTTTTGTATTTTAAGATAAAATCTGACGCTATTAAAGAAAAAACTACTCCCTCGCTGAAATATGTTCATTTGCTGAAAATCAACAAAACCACGAAAAGTTCTTGTATTTGAAGATAAAATCTTTTTGCTTTGAAGAAGAAAGATCGAGCTGACTGAAATAAGTTCATAAGATGAAAACCAACAAAAATTGACAAGAACCACGAAAAGTTCTTGTATTTTAAGATAAAATCTTACGCATTTAAAGAAAAAACTTCTCGCTCGCTGAAATATGTTCATTTGCTGAAAATCAACAAAACCACGAAAAGTTCTTGTATTTGAAGACAAAATCTTTTTGCTTTGAAGAAGAAAGATCCAGCTGACTGAAGTAAGTTCATAAGATGAAAACCAACAAAATTTGATTAGAACCACGAAAAGTTCTTGTATTTTAAGATAAAATCTGACGCTATTAAAGAAAAAACTTCTCGCTCGCTGAAATATGTTCATTTGCTGAAAATCAACAAAACCACGAAAAGTTCTTGTATTTGAAGATAAAATCTTTTTGCTTTGAAGAAGAAAGATCTGGCTGACTGAAATAAGTTCATTGGATGAAAACCAACAAAAATTGACAAGAACCACGAAAAGTTCTTGTATTTTAAGATAAAATCTGACGATATTAAAGAAAAATCTTCTCGCTCGCTGAAATATGTTCATTTGCTGAAAATCAACAAAACCACGAAAAGTTCTTGCATTTGAAGATAAAATCTTTTTGCTTTGAAGAAGAAAGATCGAGCTGACTGAAATAAGTTCATAAGATGAAAACCAACAAAAATTGACAAGAACCACGAAAAGTTCTTGTATTTTAAGATAAAATCTTACGCATTTAAAGAAAAAACTTCTCGCTCGCTGAAATATGTTCATTTGCTGAAAATCAACAAAACCACGAAAAGTTCTTGTATTTGAAGATAAAATATTTTTGCTTTGAAGAAGAAAGATCGAGCTGACTGAAATAAGTTCATTGGATGAAAACCAACAAAAATTGACAAGAACCACGAAAAGTTCTTGTATTTTAAGATAAAATCTGACGCTATTAAAGAAAAATCTTCTCCCTCGCTGAAATATGTTCATTTGCTGAAAATCAACAAAACCACGAAAAGTTCTTTTATTTGAAGATAAAATATTTTTGCTTTGAAGAAGAAAGATGGAGCTGACTGAAATAAGTTCATAAGATGAAAACCAACAAAAATTGACAAGAACCACGAAAAGTTCTTGTATTTTAAGATAAAATCTGACGCTATTAAAGAAAAAACTTCTCGCTCGCTGAAATATGTTCATTTGCTGAAAATCAACAAAACCACGAAAAGTTCTTGTATTTGAAGATAAAATCTTTTTGCTTTGAAGAAGAAAGATCTAGCTGACTGAAATAAGTTCATAAGATGAAAACTAACAAAAATTGACAAGAACCACGAAAAGTTCTTGTATTTTAAGATAAAATCTTACGCTATTGAAGAAAAAACTTCCAGCTCGCTGAAATATGTTCATTTGCTGAAAATCAACAAAACCACGAAAAGTTCTTGCATTTGAAGATAAAATCTTTTTGCTTTCAAGAAGAAAGATCTTGCTGACTGAAATAAGTTCATTGGATGAAAGCCAACAAAAATTGACAAGAACCACGAAAAGTTCTTGTATTTTAAGCTAAAATCTGACGCTTTTAAAGAAAAAAAAATCTCGCTCGCTGAAATATGTTCATTTGCTGAAAATCAACAAAACCACGAAAAGTTATTGTATTTGAAGATAAAATCTTTTTGCTTTGAAGAAAAAAGATCTAGCTGACTGAAATAAGTTCATTGGATGAAAACCAACAAAAATTGACAAGAACCACGAAAAGTTCTTGTATTTTAAGATAAAATCTGACGCGATTAAAGAAAAAACTTCTCCCTCACTGAAATATCTTCATTTGCTGAAAATCAACAAAACCACGAAAAGTTCTTGTATTTGAAGATAAAATATTTTTGCTTTGAAGAAGAAAGTTCGAGCTGACTGAAATAAGTTCATAAGATGAAAACTAACAAAAATTGACAAGAACCACGAAAAGTTCTTGTATTTTAAGATAAAATCTTACGCTATTGAAGAAAAAACTTCTAGCTCGCTGAAATATGTTCATTTGCTGAAAATCAACAAAACCACGAAAAGTTCTTGTATTTGAAGATAAAATCTTTTTGCTTTCAAGAAGAAAGATCTTGCTGACTGAAATAAGTTCATTGGATGAAAATCAACAAAAATTGACAAGAACCACGAAAAGTTTTTGTATTTTCAGATAAAATCTGACGCTATTAAAGAAAAAACTTCTCCCTCGCTGAAATATGTTCATTTGCTGAAAATCAACAAAACCACGAAAGGTTCTTGCATTTGAAGATAAAATCTTTTTGCTTTGAAGAAGAAAGATCGAGCTGACTGAAATAAGTTCATAAGATGAAAACCAACAAAAATTGACAAGAACCACGAAAAGTTCTTGTATTTTAAGATAAAATCTAATGCTACTAAAGAAAAAACTTCTCGCTCGCTGAAATATGTTCATTTGCTGAAAATCAACAAAACCACGAAAAGTTCTTGTATTTGAAGATAAAATCTGACGCTATTAAAGAAAAAACTTCTCGCTCGCTGAAATATGTTCATTTGCTGAAAATCAACAAAACCACGAAAAGTTCTTGTACTTGAAGATAAAATCTTTTTGCTTTGAAGAAGAAAGATCCAGCTGACTGAAATAAGTTCGTTAGATGAAAACCAACAAAATTTGATTAGAACCACGAAAAGTTCTTGTATTTTAAGATAAAATCTGACGCTATTAAAGAAAAAACTTCTCGCTCGCTGAAATATGTTCATTTGCTGAAAATCAACAAAACCACGAAAAGTTCTTGTATTTGAAGATAAAATATTTTTGCTTTGAAGAAGAAAGATCGAGCTGACTGAAATAAGTTCATTGGATGAAAACCAACAAAAATTGACAAGAACCACGAAAAGTTCTTGTATTTTAAGATAAAATCTGACGCTATTAAAGAAAAATCTTCTCCCTCGCTGAAATATGTTCATTTGCTGAAAATCAACAAAACCACGAAAAGTTCTTGTATTTGAAGATAAAATATTTTTGCTTTGAAGAAGAAAGATCGAGCTGACTGAAATAAGTTCATAAGATGAAAACCAACAAAAATTGACAAGAACCACGAAAAGTTCTTGTATTTTAAGATAAAATCTGACGCTATTAAAGAAAAAACTTCTCGCTCGCTGAAATATGTTCATTTGCTGAAAATCAACAAAACCACGAAAAGTTCTTGTATTTGAAGATAAAATCTTTTTGCTTTGAAGAAGAAAGATCTAGCTGACTGAAATAAGTTCATAAGATGACAACTAACAAAAATTGACAAGAACCACGAAAAGTTCTTGTATTTTAAGATAAAATCTTACGCATTTAAAGAAAAAACTTCTCGCTCGCTGAAATATGTTCATTTGCTGAAAATCAACAAAACCACGAAAAGTTCTTGTATTTGAAGATAAAATCTTTTTGCTTTGAAGAAGAAAGATCTAGCTGACTGAAATAAGTTCATTGGATGAAAACCAACAAAAATTGACAAGAACCACGAAAAGTTCTTGTATTTTAAGATAAAATCTTACGCTATTGAAGAAAAAACTTCTAGCTCGCTGAAATATGTTCATTTGCTGAAAATCAACAAAACCACGAAAAGTTCTTGTATTTGAAGATAAAATCTTTTTGCTTTCAAGAAGAAAGATCTTGCTGACTGAAATAAGTTCATTGGATGAAAACCAACAAAAATTGACAAGAACCACGAAAAGTTCTTGTATTTTAAGATAAAATCTGACGCTATTAAAGAAAAAACTTCTCCCTCGCTGAAATATGTTCATTTGCTGAAAATCAACAAAACCACGAAAAGTTCTTGTATTTGAAGATAAAATCTTTTTGCTTTGAAGAAGAAAGATCGAGCTGACTGAAATAAGTTCATAAGATGAAAACCAACAAAATTTGATTAGAACCACGAAAAGTTCTTGTATTTTAAGATAAAATCTGACGCTATTAAAGAAAAAACTTCTCGCTCGCTGAAATATGTTCATTTGCTGAAAATCAACAAAACCACGAAAAGTTCTTGTATTTGAAGATAAAATCTTTTTGCTTTGAAGAAGAAAGATCTAGCTGACTGAAATAAGTTCATTTGATGAAAATCAACAAAAATTGACAAGAACCACGAAAAGTTTTTGTATTTTAAGATAAAATCTGACGCTATTAAAGAAAAAACTTCTCCCTCGCTGAAATATGTTCATTTGCTGAAAATCAACAAAACCACGAAAAGTTCTTGCATTTGAAGATAAAATCTTTTTGCTTTGAAGAAGAAAGATCGAGCTGACTGAAATAAGTTCATAAGATGAAAACCAACAAAAATTGACAAGAACCACGAAAAGTTCTTGTATTTTAAGATAAAATCTTACGCATTTGAAGAAAAAACTTCTCGCTCGCTGAAATATGTTCATTTGCTGAAAATCAACAAAACCACGAAAAGTTCTTGTATTTGAAGATAAAATCTTTTTGCTTTGAAGAAGAAAGATCTAGCTGACTGAAATAAGTTCATAAGATGAAAACCAACAAAATTTGATTAGAACCACGAAAAGTTCTTGTATTTTAAGATAAAATCTGACGCTATTAAAGAAAAAACTTCTCGCTCGCTGAAATATGTTCATTTGCTGAAAATCAACAAAACCACGAAAAGTTCTTGTATTTGAAGATAAAATCTTTTTGCTTTGAAGAAGAAAGATCGAGCTGACTGAAATAAGTTCATTGGATGAAAACCAACAAAAATTGACAAGAACCACGAAAAGTTCTTGTATTTTAAGATAAAATCTGACGCTATTAAAGAAAAATCTTCTCCCTCGCTGAAATATGTTCATTTGCTGAAAATCAACAAAACCACGAAAAGTTCTTGTATTTGAAGATAAAATCTTTTTGCTTTGAAGAAGAAAGATCTAGCTGACTGAAATAAGTTCATAAGATGAAAACTAACAAAAATTGACAAGAACCACGAAAAGTTCTTGTATTTTCAGATAAAATCTTACGCTATTGAAGAAAAAACCTCCAGCTCGCTGAAATATGTTCATTTGCTGAAAATCAACAAAACCACGAAAAGTTCTTGTATTTGAAGATAAAATCTTTTTGCTTTGAAGAAGAAAGATCTTGCTGACTGAAATAAGTTCATTGGATGAAAACCAACAAAAATTGACAAGAACCACGAAAAGTTCTTGTATTTTAAGATAAAATCTGACGCTATTAAAGAAAAAACTTCTCGCTCGCTGAAATATGTTCATTTGCTGAAAATCAACAAAACCACGAAAAGTTCTTGTATTTGAAGATAAAATCTTTTTGCTTTGAAGAAGAAAGATCTCGCTGACTGAAATAAGTTCATTTGATGAAAATCAACAAAAATTGACAAGAACCACGAAAAGTTTTTGTATTTTAAGATAAAATCTGACGCTATTAAAGAAAAAACTTCTCCCTCGCTGAAATATGTTCATTTGCTGAAAATCAACAAAACCACGAAAAGTTCTTGCATTTGAAGATAAAATCTTTTTGCTTTGAAGAAGAAAGATCCAGCTGACTGAAATAAGTTCGTTAGATGAAAACCAACAAAATTTGATTAGAACCACGAAAAGTTCTTGTATTTTAAGATAAAATCTTACGCATTTAAAGAAAAAACTTCTCGCTCGCTGAAATATGTTCATTTGCTGAAAATCAACAAAACCACGAAAAGTTCTTGTACTTGAAGATAAAATCTTTTTGCTTTGAAGAAGAAAGATCCAGCTGACTGAAATAAGTTCGTTAGATGAAAACGAACAAAATTTGATTAGAACCACGAAAAGTTCTTGTATTTTAAGATAAAATCTGACGCTATTAAAGAAAAAACTTCTCGCTCGCTGAAATATGTTCATTTGCTGAAAATCAACAAAACCACGAAAAGTTCTTGTATTTGAAGATAAAATATTTTTGCTTTGAAGAAGAAAGATCGAGCTGACTGAAATAAGTTCATTGGATGAAAACCAACAAAAATTGACAAGAACCACGAAAAGTTCTTGTATTTTAAGATAAAATCTGACGCTATTAAAGAAAAATCTTCTCCCTCGCTGAAATATGTTCATTTGCTGAAAATCAACAAAACCACGAAAAGTTCTTGTATTTGAAGATAAAATATTTTTGCTTTGAAGAAGAAAGATCGAGCTGACTGAAATAAGTTCATAAGATGAAAACCAACAAAAATTGACAAGAACCACGAAAAGTTCTTGTATTTTAAGATAAAATCTGACGCTATTAAAGAAAAAACTTCTCGCTCGCTGAAATATGTTCATTTGCTGAAAATCAACAAAACCACGAAAAGTTCTTGTATTTGAAGATAAAATCTTTTTGCTTTGAAGAAGAAAGATCTAGCTGACTGAAATAAGTTCATAAGATGACAACTAACAAAAATTGACAAGAACCACGAAAAGTTCTTGTATTTTAAGATAAAATCTTACGCATTTAAAGAAAAAACTTCTCGCTCGCTGAAATATGTTCATTTGCTGAAAATCAACAAAACCACGAAAAGTTCTTGTATTTGAAGATAAAATCTTTTTGCTTTGAAGAAGAAAGATCTAGCTGACTGAAATAAGTTCATTGGATGAAAACCAACAAAAATTGACAAGAACCACGAAAAGTTCTTGTATTTTAAGATAAAATCTTACGCTATTGAAGAAAAAACTTCTAGCTCGCTGAAATATGTTCATTTGCTGAAAATCAACAAAACCACGAAAAGTTCTTGTATTTGAAGATAAAATCTTTTTGCTTTCAAGAAGAAAGATCTTGCTGACTGAAATAAGTTCATTGGATGAAAACCAACAAAAATTGACAAGAACCACGAAAAGTTCTTGTATTTTAAGATAAAATCTGACGCTATTAAAGAAAAAACTTCTCCCTCGCTGAAATATGTTCATTTGCTGAAAATCAACAAAACCACGAAAAGTTCTTGTATTTGAAGATAAAATCTTTTTGCTTTGAAGAAGAAAGATCGAGCTGACTGAAATAAGTTCATAAGATGAAAACCAACAAAATTTGATTAGAACCACGAAAAGTTCTTGTATTTTAAGATAAAATCTGACGCTATTAAAGAAAAAACTTCTCGCTCGCTGAAATATGTTCATTTGCTGAAAATCAACAAAACCACGAAAAGTTCTTGTATTTGAAGATAAAATCTTTTTGCTTTGAAGAAGAAAGATCTAGCTGACTGAAATAAGTTCATTTGATGAAAATCAACAAAAATTGACAAGAACCACGAAAAGTTTTTGTATTTTAAGATAAAATCTGACGCTATTAAAGAAAAAACTTCTCCCTCGCTGAAATATGTTCATTTGCTGAAAATCAACAAAACCACGAAAAGTTCTTGCATTTGAAGATAAAATCTTTTTGCTTTGAAGAAGAAAGATCGAGCTGACTGAAATAAGTTCATAAGATGAAAACCAACAAAAATTGACAAGAACCACGAAAAGTTCTTGTATTTTAAGATAAAATCTTACGCATTTGAAGAAAAAACTTCTCGCTCGCTGAAATATGTTCATTTGCTGAAAATCAACAAAACCACGAAAAGTTCTTGTATTTGAAGATAAAATCTTTTTGCTTTGAAGAAGAAAGATCTAGCTGACTGAAATAAGTTCATAAGATGAAAACCAACAAAATTTGATTAGAACCACGAAAAGTTCTTGTATTTTAAGATAAAATCTGACGCTATTAAAGAAAAAACTTCTCGCTCGCTGAAATATGTTCATTTGCTGAAAATCAACAAAACCACGAAAAGTTCTTGTATTTGAAGATAAAATCTTTTTGCTTTGAAGAAGAAAGATCGAGCTGACTGAAATAAGTTCATTGGATGAAAACCAACAAAAATTGACAAGAACCACGAAAAGTTCTTGTATTTTAAGATAAAATCTGACGCTATTAAAGAAAAATCTTCTCCCTCGCTGAAATATGTTCATTTGCTGAAAATCAACAAAACCACGAAAAGTTCTTGTATTTGAAGATAAAATCTTTTTGCTTTGAAGAAGAAAGATCTAGCTGACTGAAATAAGTTCATAAGATGAAAACTAACAAAAATTGACAAGAACCACGAAAAGTTCTTGTATTTTCAGATAAAATCTTACGCTATTGAAGAAAAAACCTCCAGCTCGCTGAAATATGTTCATTTGCTGAAAATCAACAAAACCACGAAAAGTTCTTGTATTTGAAGATAAAATCTTTTTGCTTTGAAGAAGAAAGATCTTGCTGACTGAAATAAGTTCATTGGATGAAAACCAACAAAAATTGACAAGAACCACGAAAAGTTCTTGTATTTTAAGATAAAATCTGACGCTATTAAAGAAAAAACTTCTCGCTCGCTGAAATATGTTCATTTGCTGAAAATCAACAAAACCACGAAAAGTTCTTGTATTTGAAGATAAAATCTTTTTGCTTTGAAGAAGAAAGATCTCGCTGACTGAAATAAGTTCATTTGATGAAAATCAACAAAAATTGACAAGAACCACGAAAAGTTTTTGTATTTTAAGATAAAATCTGACGCTATTAAAGAAAAAACTTCTCCCTCGCTGAAATATGTTCATTTGCTGAAAATCAACAAAACCACGAAAAGTTCTTGCATTTGAAGATAAAATCTTTTTGCTTTGAAGAAGAAAGATCGAGCTGACTGAAATAAGTTCATAAGATGAAAACCAACAAAAATTGAGAAGAACCACGAAAAGTTCTTGTATTTTAAGATAAAATCTTACGCATTTAAAGAAAAAACTTCTCGCTCGCTGAAATATGTTCATTTGCTGAAAATCAACAAAACCACGAAAAGTTCTTGTATTTGAAGATAAAATCTTTTTGCTTTGAAGAAGAAAGATCTAGCTGACTGAAATAAGTTCATAAGATGAAAACCAACAAAATTTGATTAGAACCACGAAAAGTTCTTGTATTTTAAGATAAAATCTGACGCTATTAAAGAAAAAACTTCTCGCTCGCTGAAATATGTTCATTTGCTGAAAATCAACAAAACCACGAAAGGTTCTTGTATTTGAAGATAAAATCTTTTTGCTTTGAAGAAGAAAGATCGAGCTGACTGAAATAAGTTCATTGGATGAAAACCAACAAAAATTGACAAGAACCACGAAAAGTTCTTGTATTTTAAGATAAAATCTGACGCTATTAAAGAAAAATCTTCTCCCTCGCTGAAATATGTTCATTTGCTGAAAATCAACAAAACCACGAAAAGTTCTTGTATTTGAAGATAAAATCTTTTTGCTTTGAAGAAGAAAGATCTAGCTGACTGAAATAAGTTCATAAGATGAAAACTAACAAAAATTGACAAGAACCACGAAAAGTTCTTGTATTTTCAGATAAAATCTTACGCTATTGAAGAAAAAACTTCCAGCTCGCTGAAATATGTTCATTTGCTGAAAATCAACAAAACCACGAAAAGTTCTTGCATTTGAAGATAAAATCTTTTTGCTTTCAAGAAGAAAGATCTTGCTGACTGAAATAAGTTCATTGGATGAAAGCCAACAAAAATTGACAAGAACCACGAAAAGTTCTTGTATTTTAAGATAAAATCTGACGCGATTAAAGAAAAAACTTCTCCCTCGCTGAAATATCTTCATTTGCTGAAAATCAACAAAACCACGAAAAGTTCTTGTATTTGAAGATAAAATATTTTTGCTTTGAAGAAGAAAGTTCGAGCTGACTGAAATAAGTTCATAAGATGAAAACTAACAAAAATTGACAAGAACCACGAAAAGTTCTTGTATTTTAAGATAAAATCTTACGCTATTGAAGAAAAAACTTCTAGCTCGCTGAAATATGTTCATTTGCTGAAAATCAACAAAACCACGAAAAGTTCTTGTATTTGAAGATAAAATCTTTTTGCTTTCAAGAAGAAAGATCTTGCTGACTGAAATAAGTTCATTGGATGAAAACCAACAAAAATTGACAAGAACCACGAAAAGTTCTTGTATTTTAAGATAAAATCTGACGCTATTAAAGAAAAAACTTCTCCCTCGCTGAAATATGTTCATTTGCTGAAAATCAACAAAACCACGAAAAGTTCTTGTATTTGAAGATAAAATCTTTTTGCTTTGAAGAAGAAAGATCTAGCTGACTGAAATAAGTTCATAAGATGAAAACTAACAAAAATTGACAAGAACCACGAAAAGTTCTTGTATTTTCAGATAAAATCTTACGCTATTGAAGAAAAAACTTCCAGCTCGCTGAAATATGTTCATTTGCTGAAAATCAACAAAACCACGAAAAGTTCTTGTATTTGAAGATAAAATCTTTTTGCTTTGAAGAAGAAAGATCTCGCTGACTGAAATAAGTTCATTTGATGAAAATCAACAAAAATTGACAAGAACCACGAAAAGTTTTTGTATTTTAAGATAAAATCTGACGCTATTAAAGAAAAAACTTCTCCCTCGCTGAAATATGTTCATTTGCTGAAAATCAACAAAACCACGAAAAGTTCTTGCATTTGAAGATAAAATCTTTTTGCTTTGAAGAAGAAAGATCGAGCTGACTGAAATAAGTTCATAAGATGAAAACCAACAAAAATTGACAAGAACCACGAAAAGTTCTTGTATTTTAAGATAAAATCTTACGCATTTAAAGAAAAAACTTCTCGCTCGCTGAAATATGTTCATTTGCTGAAAATCAACAAAACCACGAAAAGTTCTTGTATTTGAAGATAAAATCTTTTTGCTTTGAAGAAGAAAGATCTAGCTGACTGAAATAAGTTCATAAGATGAAAACCAACAAAATTTGATTAGAACCACGAAAAGTTCTTGTATTTTAAGATAAAATCTGACGCTATTAAAGAAAAAACTTCTCGCTCGCTGAAATATGTTCATTTGCTGAAAATCAACAAAACCACGAAAAGTTCTTGTATTTGAAGATAAAATCTTTTTGCTTTGAAGAAGAAAGATCGAGCTGACTGAAATAAGTTCATTGGATGAAAACCAACAAAAATTGACAAGAACCACGAAAAGTTCTTGTATTTTAAGATAAAATCTGACGCTATTAAAGAAAAATCTTCTCCCTCGCTGAAATATGTTCATTTGCTGAAAATCAACAAAACCACGAAAAGTTCTTGTATTTGAAGATAAAATCTTTTTGCTTTGAAGAAGAAAGATCTAGCTGACTGAAATAAGTTCATAAGATGAAAACTAACAAAAATTGACAAGAACCACGAAAAGTTCTTGTATTTTCAGATAAAATCTTACGCTATTGAAGAAAAAACTTCCAGCTCGCTGAAATATGTTCATTTGCTGAAAATCAACAAAACCACGAAAAGTTCTTGCATTTGAAGATAAAATCTTTTTGCTTTCAAGAAGAAAGATCTTGCTGACTGAAATAAGTTCATTGGATGAAAGCCAACAAAAATTGACAAGAACCACGAAAAGTTCTTGTATTTTAAGATAAAATCTGACGCGATTAAAGAAAAAACTTCTCCCTCGCTGAAATATCTTCATTTGCTGAAAATCAACAAAACCACGAAAAGTTCTTGTATTTGAAGATAAAATATTTTTGCTTTGAAGAAGAAAGTTCGAGCTGACTGAAATAAGTTCATAAGATGAAAACTAACAAAATTTGATTAGAACCACGAAAAGTTCTTGTATTTTAAGATAAAATCTGACGCTATTAAAGAAAAAACTTCTCGCTCGCTGAAATATGTTCATTTGCTGAAAATCAACAAAACCACGAAAAGTTCTTGTATTTGAAGATAAAATCTTTTTGCTTTGAAGAAGAAAGATCGAGCTGACTGAAATAAGTTCATTGGATGAAAACCAACAAAAATTGACAAGAACCACGAAAAGTTCTTGTATTTTAAGATAAAATCTGACGCTATTAAAGAAAAATCTTCTCCCTCGCTGAAATATGTTCATTTGCTGAAAATCAACAAAACCACGAAAAGTTCTTGTATTTGAAGATAAAATCTTTTTGCTTTGAAGAAGAAAGATCTAGCTGACTGAAATAAGTTCATAAGATGAAAACTAACAAAAATTGACAAGAACCACGAAAAGTTCTTGTATTTTCAGATAAAATCTTACGCTATTGAAGAAAAAACCTCCAGCTCGCTGAAATATGTTCATTTGCTGAAAATCAACAAAACCACGAAAAGTTCTTGTATTTGAAGATAAAATCTTTTTGCTTTGAAGAAGAAAGATCTTGCTGACTGAAATAAGTTCATTGGATGAAAACCAACAAAAATTGACAAGAACCACGAAAAGTTCTTGTATTTTAAGATAAAATCTGACGCTATTAAAGAAAAAACTTCTCGCTCGCTGAAATATGTTCATTTGCTGAAAATCAACAAAACCACGAAAAGTTCTTGTATTTGAAGATAAAATCTTTTTGCTTTGAAGAAGAAAGATCTCGCTGACTGAAATAAGTTCATTTGATGAAAATCAACAAAAATTGACAAGAACCACGAAAAGTTTTTGTACTTTAAGATAAAATCTGACGCTATTAAAGAAAAAACTTCTCCCTCGCTGAAATATGTTCATTTGCTGAAAATCAACAAAACCACGAAAAGTTCTTGCATTTGAAGATAAAATCTTTTTGCTTTGAAGAAGAAAGATCGAGCTGACTGAAATAAGTTCATAAGATGAAAACCAACAAAAATTGAGAAGAACCACGAAAAGTTCTTGTATTTTAAGATAAAATCTTACGCATTTAAAGAAAAAACTTCTCGCTCGCTGAAATATGTTCATTTGCTGAAAATCAACAAAACCACGAAAAGTTCTTGTATTTGAAGATAAAATCTTTTTGCTTTGAAGAAGAAAGATCTAGCTGACTGAAATAAGTTCATAAGATGAAAACCAACAAAATTTGATTAGAACCACTAAAAGTTCTTGTATTTTAAGATAAAATCTGACGCTATTAAAGAAAAAACTTCTCGCTCGCTGAAATATGTTCATTTGCTGAAAATCAACAAAACCACGAAAGGTTCTTGTATTTGAAGATAAAATCTTTTTGCTTTGAAGAAGAAAGATCGAGCTGACTGAAATAAGTTCATTGGATGAAAACCAACAAAAATTGACAAGAACCACGAAAAGTTCTTGTATTTTAAGATAAAATCTGACGCTATTAAAGAAAAATCTTCTCCCTCGCTGAAATATGTTCATTTGCTGAAAATCAACAAAACCACGAAAAGTTCTTGTATTTGAAGATAAAATCTTTTTGCTTTGAAGAAGAAAGATCTAGCTGACTGAAATAAGTTCATAAGATGAAAACTAACAAAAATTGACAAGAACCACGAAAAGTTCTTGTATTTTCAGATAAAATCTTACGCTATTGAAGAAAAAACTTCCAGCTCGCTGAAATATGTTCATTTGCTGAAAATCAACAAAACCACGAAAAGTTCTTGCATTTGAAGATAAAATCTTTTTGCTTTCAAGAAGAAAGATCTTGCTGACTGAAATAAGTTCATTGGATGAAAGCCAACAAAAATTGACAAGAACCACGAAAAGTTCTTGTATTTTAAGACAAAATCTGACGCGATTAAAGAAAAAACTTCTCCCTCGCTGAAATATCTTCATTTGCTGAAAATCAACAAAACCACGAAAAGTTCTTGTATTTGAAGATAAAATATTTTTGCTTTGAAGAAGAAAGTTCGAGCTGACTGAAATAAGTTCATAAGATGAAAACTAACAAAAATTGACAAGAACCACGAAAAGTTCTTGTATTTTAAGATAAAATCTTACGCTATTGAAGAAAAAACTTCTAGCTCGCTGAAATATGTTCATTTGCTGAAAATCAACAAAACCACGAAAAGTTCTTGTATTTGAAGATAAAATCTTTTTGCTTTCAAGAAGAAAGATCTTGCTGACTGAAATAAGTTCATTGGATGAAAACCAACAAAAATTGACAAGAACCACGAAAAGTTCTTGTATTTTAAGATAAAATCTGACGCTATTAAAGAAAAAACTTCTCCCTCGCTGAAATATGTTCATTTGCTGAAAATCAACAAAACCACGAAAAGTTCTTGTATTTGAAGATAAAATCTTTTTGCTTTGAAGAAGAAAGATCTAGCTGACTGAAATAAGTTCATAAGATGAAAACTAACAAAAATTGACAAGAACCACGAAAAGTTCTTGTATTTTCAGATAAAATCTTACGCTATTGAAGAAAAAACTTCCAGCTCGCTGAAATATGTTCATTTGCTGAAAATCAACAAAACCACGAAAAGTTCTTGTATTTGAAGATAAAATCTTTTTGCTTTGAAGAAGAAAGATCTTGCTGACTGAAATAAGTTCATTGGATGAAAACCAACAAAAATTGACAAGAACCACGAAAAGTTCTTGTATTTTAAGATAAAATCTGACGCTATTAAAGAAAAAACTTCTCGCTCGCTGAAATATGTTCATTTGCTGAAAATCAACAAAACCACGAAAAGTTCTTGTATTTGAAGATAAAATCTTTTTGCTTTGAAGAAGAAAGATCTCGCTGACTGAAATAAGTTCATTTGATGAAAATCAACAAAAATTGACAAGAACCACGAAAAGTTTTTGTATTTTAAGATAAAATCTGACGCTATTAAAGAAAAAACTTCTCCCTCGCTGAAATATGTTCATTTGCTGAAAATCAACAAAACCACGAAAAGTTCTTGCATTTGAAGATAAAATCTTTTTGCTTTGAAGAAGAAAGATCGAGCTGACTGAAATAAGTTCATAAGATGAAAACCAACAAAAATTGACAAGAACCACGAAAAGTTCTTGTATTTTAAGATAAAATCTTACGCATTTAAAGAAAAAACTTCTCGCTCGCTGAAATATGTTCATTTGCTGAAAATCAACAAAACCACGAAAAGTTCTTGTATTTGAAGATAAAATCTTTTTGCTTTGAAGAAGAAAGATCTAGCTGACTGAAATAAGTTCATAAGATGAAAACCAACAAAATTTGATTAGAACCACGAAAAGTTCTTGTATTTTAAGATAAAATCTGACGCTATTAAAGAAAAAACTTCTCGCTCGCTGAAATATGTTCATTTGCTGAAAATCAACAAAACCACGAAAAGTTCTTGTATTTGAAGATAAAATCTTTTTGCTTTGAAGAAGAAAGATCGAGCTGACTGAAATAAGTTCATTGGATGAAAACCAACAAAAATTGACAAGAACCACGAAAAGTTCTTGTATTTTAAGATAAAATCTGACGCTATTAAAGAAAAATCTTCTCCCTCGCTGAAATATGTTCATTTGCTGAAAATCAACAAAACCACGAAAAGTTCTTGTATTTGAAGATAAAATCTTTTTGCTTTGAAGAAGAAAGATCTAGCTGACTGAAATAAGTTCATAAGATGAAAACTAACAAAAATTGACAAGAACCACGAAAAGTTCTTGTATTTTCAGATAAAATCTTACGCTATTGAAGAAAAAACTTCCAGCTCGCTGAAATATGTTCATTTGCTGAAAATCAACAAAACCACGAAAAGTTCTTGCATTTGAAGATAAAATCTTTTTGCTTTCAAGAAGAAAGATCTTGCTGACTGAAATAAGTTCATTGGATGAAAGCCAACAAAAATTGACAAGAACCACGAAAAGTTCTTGTATTTTAAGATAAAATCTGACGCGATTAAAGAAAAAACTTCTCCCTCGCTGAAATATCTTCATTTGCTGAAAATCAACAAAACCACGAAAAGTTCTTGTATTTGAAGATAAAATATTTTTGCTTTGAAGAAGAAAGTTCGAGCTGACTGAAATAAGTTCATAAGATGAAAACTAACAAAAATTGACAAGAACCACGAAAAGTTCTTGTATTTTAAGATAAAATCTTACGCTATTGAAGAAAAAACTTCTAGCTCGCTGAAATATGTTCATTTGCTGAAAATCAACAAAACCACGAAAAGTTCTTGTATTTGAAGATAAAATCTTTTTGCTTTCAAGAAGAAAGATCTTGCTGACTGAAATAAGTTCATTGGATGAAAACCAACAAAAATTGACAAGAACCACGAAAAGTTCTTGTATTTTAAGATAAAATCTGACGCTATTAAAGAAAAAACTTCTCCCTCGCTGAAATATGTTCATTTGCTGAAAATCAACAAAACCACGAAAAGTTCTTGTATTTGAAGATAAAATCTTTTTGCTTTGAAGAAGAAAGATCGAGCTGACTGAAATAAGTTCATAAGATGAAAACCAACAAAATTTGATTAGAACCACGAAAAGTTCTTGTATTTTAAGATAAAATCTGACGCTATTAAAGAAAAAACTTCTCGCTCGCTGAAATATGTTCATTTGCTGAAAATCAACAAAACCACGAAAAGTTCTTGTATTTGAAGATAAAATCTTTTTGCTTTGAAGAAGAAAGATCTAGCTGACTGAAATAAGTTCATTTGATGAAAATCAACAAAAATTGACAAGAACCACGAAAAGTTTTTGTATTTTAAGATAAAATCTGACGCTATTAAAGAAAAAACTTCTCCCTCGCTGAAATATGTTCATTTGCTGAAAATCAACAAAACCACGAAAAGTTCTTGCATTTGAAGATAAAATCTTTTTGCTTTGAAGAAGAAAGATCGAGCTGACTGAAATAAGTTCATAAGATGAAAACCAACAAAAATTGACAAGAACCACGAAAAGTTCTTGTATTTTAAGATAAAATCTTACGCATTTGAAGAAAAAACTTCTCGCTCGCTGAAATATGTTCATTTGCTGAAAATCAACAAAACCACGAAAAGTTCTTGTATTTGAAGATAAAATCTTTTTGCTTTGAAGAAGAAAGATCTAGCTGACTGAAATAAGTTCATAAGATGAAAACCAACAAAATTTGATTAGAACCACGAAAAGTTCTTGTATTTTAAGATAAAATCTGACGCTATTAAAGAAAAAACTTCTCGCTCGCTGAAATATGTTCATTTGCTGAAAATCAACAAAACCACGAAAAGTTCTTGTATTTGAAGATAAAATCTTTTTGCTTTGAAGAAGAAAGATCGAGCTGACTGAAATAAGTTCATTGGATGAAAACCAACAAAAATTGACAAGAACCACGAAAAGTTCTTGTATTTTAAGATAAAATCTGACGCTATTAAAGAAAAATCTTCTCCCTCGCTGAAATATGTTCATTTGCTGAAAATCAACAAAACCACGAAAAGTTATTGTATTTGAAGATAAAATCTTTTTGCTTTGAAGAAGAAAGATCTAGCTGACTGAAATACGTTCATAAGATGAAAACTAACAAAAATTGACAAGAACCACGAAAAGTTCTTGTATTTTCAGATAAAATCTTACGCTATTGAAGAAAAAACTTCCAGCTCGCTGAAATATGTTCATTTGCTGAAAATCAACAAAACCACGAAAAGTTCTTGTATTTGAAGATAAAATCTTTTTGCTTTGAAGAAGAAAGATCTAGCTGACTGAAATAAGTTCATTGGATGAAAACCAACAAAAATTGACAAGAACCACGAAAAGTTCTTGTATTTTAAGATAAAATCTAACGCTATTAAAGAAAAAACTTCTCCCTCGCTGAAATATGTTCATTTGCTGAAAATCAACAAAACCACGAAAAGTTCTTGTATTTGAAGATAAAATCTTTTTGCTTTGAAGAAGAAAGATCTGGCTGACTGAAATAAGTTCATTTGATGAAAATCAACAAAAATTGACAAGAACCACGAAAAGTTTTTGTATTTTAAGATAAAATCTGACGCTATTAAAGAAAAAACTTCTCCCTCGCTGAAATATGTTCATTTGCTGAAAATCAACAAAACCACGAAAAGTTCTTGTATTTGAAGATAAAATCTTTTTGCTTTGAAGAAGAAAGATCGAGCTGACTGAAATAAGTTCATAAGATGAAAACCAACAAAAATTGACAAGAACCACGAAAAGTTCTTGTATTTTAAGATAAAATCTGATGCTATTGAAGAAAAAACTTCTCGCTCGCTGAAATATGTTCATTTGCTGAAAATCAACAAAACCACGAAAAGTTCTTGTATTTGAAGATAAAATCTTTTTGCTTTGAAGAAGAAAGATCTTGCTGACTGAAATAAGTTCATTGGATGAAAACCAACAAAAATTGACAAGAACCACGAAAAGTTCTTGTATTTTAAGATAAAATCTGACGCTATTAAAGAAAAAACTTCTCCCTCGCTGAAATATGTTCATTTGCTGAAAATCAACAAAACTACGAAAAGTTCTTGCATTTGAAGATAAAATCTTTTTGCTTTGAAGAAGAAAGATCGAGCTGACTGAAATAAGTTCATAAGATGAAAACCAACAAAAATTGACAAGAACCACGAAAAGTTCTTGTATTTTAAGATAAAATCTTACGCATTTAAAGAAAAAACTTCTCGCTCGCTGAAATATGTTCATTTGCTGAAAATCAACAAAACCACGAAAAGTTCTTGTATTTGAAGATAAAATCTTTTTGCTTTGAAGAAGAAAGATCTAGCTGACTGAAATAAGTTCATAAGATGAAAACCAACAAAATTTGATTAGAACCACGAAAAGTTCTTGTATTTTAAGATAAAATCTTACGCTATTGAAGAAAAAACTTCTAGCTCGCTGAAATATGTTCATTTGCTGAAAATCAACAAAACCACGAAAAGTTCTTGCATTTGAAGATAAAATCTTTTTGCTTTCAAGAAGAAAGATCTTGCTGACTGAAATAAGTTCATTGGATGAAAGCCAACAAAAATTGACAAGAACCACGAAAAGTTCTTGTATTTTAAGATAAAATCTGACGCGATTAAAGAAAAAACTTCTCCCTCGCTGAAATATCTTCATTTGCTGAAAATCAACAAAACCACGAAAAGTTCTTGTATTTTAAGATAAAATCTTACGCTATTGAAGAAAAAACTTCTAGCTCGCTGAAATATGTTCATTTGCTGAAAATCAACAAAACCACGAAAAGTTCTTGTATTTGAAGATAAAATATTTTTGCTTTCAAGAAGAAAGATCTTGCTGACTGAAATAAGTTCATTGGATGAAAACCAACAAAAATTGACAAGAACCACGAAAAGTTCTTGTATTTTAAGATAAAATCTGACGCTATTAAAGAAAAAACTTCTCCCTCGCTGAAATATGTTCATTTGCTGAAAATCAACAAAACCACGAAAAGTTCTTGTATTTGAAGATAAAATCTTTTTGCTTTGAAGAAGAAAGATCGAGCTGACTGAAATAAGTTCATAAGATGAAAACCAACAAAATTTGATTAGAACCACGAAAAGTTCTTGTATTTTAAGATAAAATCTGACGCTATTAAAGAAAAAACTTCTCGCTCGCTGAAATATGTTCATTTGCTGAAAATCAACAAAACCACGAAAAGTTCTTGTATTTGAAGATAAAATCTTTTTGCTTTGAAGAAGAAAGATCTAGCTGACTGAAATAAGTTCATTTGATGAAAATCAACAAAAATTGACAAGAACCACGAAAAGTTTTTGTATTTTAAGATAAAATCTGACGCTATTAAAGAAACAACTTCTCCCTCGCTGAAATATGTTCATTTGCTGAAAATCAACAAAACCACGAAAAGTTCTTGCATTTGAAGATAAAATCTTTTTGCTTTGAAGAAGAAAGATCGAGCTGACTGAAATAAGTTCATAAGATGAAAACCAACAAAAATTGACAAGAACCACGAAAAGTTCTTGTATTTTAAGATAAAATCTTACGCATTTGAAGAAAAAACTTCTCGCTCGCTGAAATATGTTCATTTGCTGAAAATCAACAAAACCACGAAAAGTTCTTGTATTTGAAGATAAAATCTTTTTGCTTTGAAGAAGAAAGATCTAGCTGACTGAAATAAGTTCATAAGATGAAAACCAACAAAATTTGATTAGAACCACGAAAAGTTCTTGTATTTTAAGATAAAATCTGACGCTATTAAAGAAAAAACTTCTCGCTCGCTGAAATATGTTCATTTGCTGAAAATCAACAAAACCACGAAAAGTTCTTGTATTTGAAGATAAAATCTTTTTGCTTTGAAGAAGAAAGATCGAGCTGACTGAAATAAGTTCATTGGATGAAAACCAACAAAAATTGACAAGAACCACGAAAAGTTCTTGTATTTTAAGATAAAATCTGACGCTATTAAAGAAAAATCTTCTCCCTCGCTGAAATATGTTCATTTGCTGAAAATCAACAAAACCACGAAAAGTTATTGTATTTGAAGATAAAATCTTTTTGCTTTGAAGAAGAAAGATCTAGCTGACTGAAATAAGTTCATAAGATGAAAACTAACAAAAATTGACAAGAACCACGAAAAGTTCTTGTATTTTCAGATAAAATCTTACGCTATTGAAGAAAAAACTTCCAGCTCGCTGAAATATGTTCATTTGCTGAAAATCAACAAAACCACGAAAAGTTCTTGTATTTGAAGATAAAATCTTTTTGCTTTGAAGAAGAAAGATCTAGCTGACTGAAATAAGTTCATTGGATGAAAACCAACAAAAATTGACAAGAACCACGAAAAGTTCTTGTATTTTAAGATAAAATCTTACGCTATTGAAGAAAAAACTTCTAGCTCGCTGAAATATGTTCATTTGCTGAAAATCAACAAAACCACGAAAAGTTCTTGTATTTGAAGATAAAATCTTTTTGCTTTCAAGAAGAAAGATCTTGCTGACTGAAATAAGTTCATTGGATGAAAACCAACAAAAATTGACAAGAACCACGAAAAGTTCTTGTATTTTAAGATAAAATCTGACGCTATTAAAGAAAAAACTTCTCCCTCGCTGAAATATGTTCATTTGCTGAAAATCAACAAAACCACGAAAAGTTCTTGTATTTGAAGATAAAATCTTTTTGCTTTGAAGAAGAAAGATCGAGCTGACTGAAATAAGTTCATAAGATGAAAACCAACAAAATTTGATTAGAACCACGAAAAGTTCTTGTATTTTAAGATAAAATCTGACGCTATTAAAGAAAAAACTTCTCGCTCGCTGAAATATGTTCATTTGCTGAAAATCAACAAAACCACGAAAAGTTCTTGTATTTGAAGATAAAATCTTTTTGCTTTGAAGAAGAAAGATCTAGCTGACTGAAATAAGTTCATTTGATGAAAATCAACAAAAATTGACAAGAACCACGAAAAGTTTTTGTATTTTAAGATAAAATCTGACGCTATTAAAGAAAAAACTTCTCCCTCGCTGAAATATGTTCATTTGCTGAAAATCAACAAAACCACGAAAAGTTCTTGCATTTGAAGATAAAATCTTTTTGCTTTGAAGAAGAAAGATCGAGCTGACTGAAATAAGTTCATAAGATGAAAACCAACAAAAATTGACAAGAACCACGAAAAGTTCTTGTATTTTAAGATAAAATCTTACGCATTTGAAGAAAAAACTTCTCGCTCGCTGAAATATGTTCATTTGCTGAAAATCAACAAAACCACGAAAAGTTCTTGTATTTGAAGATAAAATCTTTTTGCTTTGAAGAAGAAAGATCTAGCTGACTGAAATAAGTTCATAAGATGAAAACCAACAAAATTTGATTAGAACCACGAAAAGTTCTTGTATTTTAAGATAAAATCTGACGCTATTAAAGAAAAAACTTCTCGCTCGCTGAAATATGTTCATTTGCTGAAAATCAACAAAACCACGAAAAGTTCTTGTATTTGAAGATAAAATCTTTTTGCTTTGAAGAAGAAAGATCGAGCTGACTGAAATAAGTTCATTGGATGAAAACCAACAAAAATTGACAAGAACCACGAAAAGTTCTTGTATTTTAAGATAAAATCTGACGCTATTAAAGAAAAATCTTCTCCCTCGCTGAAATATGTTCATTTGCTGAAAATCAACAAAACCACGAAAAGTTATTGTATTTGAAGATAAAATCTTTTTGCTTTGAAGAAGAAAGATCTAGCTGACTGAAATAAGTTCATAAGATGAAAACTAACAAAAATTGACAAGAACCACGAAAAGTTCTTGTATTTTCAGATAAAATCTTACGCTATTGAAGAAAAAACTTCCAGCTCGCTGAAATATGTTCATTTGCTGAAAATCAACAAAACCACGAAAAGTTCTTGTATTTGAAGATAAAATCTTTTTGCTTTGAAGAAGAAAGATCTAGCTGACTGAAATAAGTTCATTGGATGAAAACCAACAAAAATTGACAAGAACCACGAAAAGTTCTTGTATTTTAAGATAAAATCTAACGCTATTAAAGAAAAAACTTCTCCCTCGCTGAAATATGTTCATTTGCTGAAAATCAACAAAACCACGAAAAGTTCTTGTATTTGAAGATAAAATCTTTTTGCTTTGAAGAAGAAAGATCTGGCTGACTGAAATAAGTTCATTTGATGAAAATCAACAAAAATTGACAAGAACCACGAAAAGTTTTTGTATTTTAAGATAAAATCTGACGCTATTAAAGAAAAAACTTCTCCCTCGCTGAAATATGTTCATTTGCTGAAAATCAACAAAACCACGAAAAGTTCTTGTATTTGAAGATAAAATCTTTTTGCTTTGAAGAAGAAAGATCGAGCTGACTGAAATAAGTTCATAAGATGAAAACCAACAAAAATTGACAAGAACCACGAAAAGTTCTTGTATTTTAAGATAAAATCTGATGCTATTGAAGAAAAAACTTCTCGCTCGCTGAAATATGTTCATTTGCTGAAAATCAACAAAACCACGAAAAGTTCTTGTATTTGAAGATAAAATCTTTTTGCTTTGAAGAAGAAAGATCTTGCTGACTGAAATAAGTTCATTGGATGAAAACCAACAAAAATTGACAAGAACCACGAAAAGTTCTTGTATTTTAAGATAAAATCTGACGCTATTAAAGAAAAAACTTCTCCCTCGCTGAAATATGTTCATTTGCTGAAAATCAACAAAACCACGAAAAGTTCTTGCATTTGAAGATAAAATCTTTTTGCTTTGAAGAAGAAAGATCGAGCTGACTGAAATAAGTTCATAAGATGAAAACCAACAAAAATTGACAAGAACCACGAAAAGTTCTTGTATTTTAAGATAAAATCTTACGCATTTAAAGAAAAAACTTCTCGCTCGCTGAAATATGTTCATTTGCTGAAAATCAACAAAACCACGAAAAGTTCTTGTATTTGAAGATAAAATCTTTTTGCTTTGAAGAAGAAAGATCTAGCTGACTGAAATAAGTTCATAAGATGAAAACCAACAAAATTTGATTAGAACCACGAAAAGTTCTTGTATTTTAAGATAAAATCTTACGCTATTGAAGAAAAAACTTCTAGCTCGCTGAAATATGTTCATTTGCTGAAAATCAACAAAACCACGAAAAGTTCTTGTATTTGAAGATAAAATCTTTTTGCTTTCAAGAAGAAAGATCTTGCTGACTGAAATAAGTTCATTGGATGAAAACCAACAAAAATTGACAAGAACCACGAAAAGTTCTTGTATTTTAAGATAAAATCTGACGCTATTAAAGAAAAAACTTCTCCCTCGCTGAAATATGTTCATTTGCTGAAAATCAACAAAACGACGAAAAGTTCTTGTATTTGAAGATAAAATCTTTTTGCTTTGAAGAAGAAAGATCTAGCTGACTGAAATAAGTTCATAAGATGAAAACCAACAAAATTTGATTAGAACCACGAAAAGTTCTTGTATTTTAAGATAAAATCTTACGCTATTGAAGAAAAAACTTCTAGCTCGCTGAAATATGTTCATTTGCTGAAAATCAACAAAACCACGAAAAGTTCTTGTATTTGAAGATAAAATCTTTTTGCTTTCAAGAAGAAAGATCTTGCTGACTGAAATAAGTTCATTGGATGAAAACCAACAAAAATTGACAAGAACCACGAAAAGTTCTTGTATTTTAAGATAAAATCTGACGCTATTAAAGAAAAAACTTCTCCCTCGCTGAAATATGTTCATTTGCTGAAAATCAACAAAACCACGAAAAGTTCTTGCATTTGAAGATAAAATATTTTTGCTTTGAAGAAGAAAGATCGAGCTGACTGAAATAAGTTCATAAGATGAAAACCAACAAAAATTGACAAGAACCACGAAAAGTTCTTGTATTTTAAGATAAAATCTGACGCTATTAAAGAAAAAACTTCTCCCTCGCTGAAATATGTTCATTTGCTGAAAATCAACAAAACCACG
Source organism: Heptranchias perlo (assembly GCF_035084215.1). Lineage (NCBI taxonomy): Eukaryota > Metazoa > Chordata > Chondrichthyes > Hexanchiformes > Hexanchidae > Heptranchias > Heptranchias perlo. The sequence goes on along the minus strand of NW_027139793.1, from coordinate 1,789,233 downwards.
AAAAGTTCTTGTATTTGAAGATAAAATCTTTTTGCTTTGAAGAAGAAAGATCTAGCTGACTGAAATAAGTTCATTTGATGAAAATCAACAAAAATTGACAAGAACCACGAAAAGTTTTTGTATTTTAAGATAAAATCTGACGTTATTAAAGAAAAAACTTCTCCCTCGCTGAAATATGTTCATTTGCTGAAAATCAACAAAACCATGAAAAGTTCTTGCATTTGAAGATAAAATCTTTTTGCTTTGAAGAAGAAAGATCTGGCTGACTGAAATAAGTTCATAAGATGAAAACCAACAAAATTTGATTAGAACCACGAAAAGTTCTTGTATTTTAAGATAAAATCTGACGCTATTAAAGAAAAAACTTCTCGCTCGCTGAAATATGTTCATTTGCTGAAAATCAACAAAACCACGAAAAGTTCTTGTATTTGAAGATAAAATCTTTTTGCTTTGAAGAAGAAAGATCGAGCTGACTGAAATAAGTTCATTGGATGAAAACCAACAAAAATTGACAAGAACCACGAAAAGTTCTTGTATTTTAAGATAAAATCTGACGCTATTAAAGAAAAATCTTCTCCCTCGCTGAAATATGTTCATTTGCTGAAAATCAACAAAACCACGAAAAGTTCTTGTATTTGAAGATAAAATCTTTTTGCTTTGAAGAAGAAAGATCTAGCTGACTGAAATAAGTTCATAAGATGAAAACTAACAAAAATTGACAAGAACCACGAAAAGTTCTTGTATTTTCAGATAAAATCTTACGCTATTGAAGAAAAAACTTCCAGCTCGCTGAAATATTTTCATTTGCTGAAAATCAACAAAACCACGAAAAGTTCTTGTATTTGAAGATAAAATCTTTTTGCTTTGAAGAAGAAAGATCTAGCTGACTGAAATAAGTTCATTGGATGAAAACCAACAAAAATTGACAAGAACCACGAAAAGTTCTTGTATTTTAAGATAAAATCTAACGCTATTAAAGAAAAAACTTCTCCCTCGCTGAAATATGTTCATTTGCTGAAAATCAACAAAACCACGAAAAGTTCTTGTATTTGAAGATAAAATCTTTTTGCTTTGAAGAAGAAAGATCTGGCTGACTGAAATAAGTTCATTTGATGAAAATCAACAAAAATTGACAAGAACCACGAAAAGTTTTTGTATTTTAAGATAAAATCTGACGCTATTAAAGAAAAAACTTCTCCCTCGCTGAAATATGTTCATTTGCTGAAAATCAACAAAACCACGAAAAGTTCTTGTATTTGAAGATAAAATCTTTTTGCTTTGAAGAAGAAAGATCGAGCTGACTGAAATAAGTTCATAAGATGAAAACCAACAAAAATTGACAAGAACCACGAAAAGTTCTTGTATTTTAAGATAAAATCTGATGCTATTGAAGAAAAAACTTCTCGCTCGCTGAAATATGTTCATTTGCTGAAAATCAACAAAACCACGAAAAGTTCTTGTATTTGAAGATAAAATCTTTTTGCTTTGAAGAAGAAAGATCTTGCTGACTGAAATAAGTTCATTGGATGAAAACCAACAAAAATTGACAAGAACCACGAAAAGTTCTTGTATTTTAAGATAAAATCTGACGCTATTAAAGAAAAAACTTCTCCCTCGCTGAAATATGTTCATTTGCTGAAAATCAACAAAACCACGAAAAGTTCTTGCATTTGAAGATAAAATCTTTTTGCTTTGAAGAAGAAAGATCGAGCTGACTGAAATAAGTTCATAAGATGAAAACCAACAAAAATTGACAAGAACCACGAAAAGTTCTTGTATTTTAAGATAAAATCTTACGCATTTAAAGAAAAAACTTCTCGCTCGCTGAAATATGTTCATTTGCTGAAAATCAACAAAACCACGAAAAGTTCTTGTATTTGAAGATAAAATCTTTTTGCTTTGAAGAAGAAAGATCTAGCTGACTGAAATAAGTTCATAAGATGAAAACCAACAAAATTTGATTAGAACCACGAAAAGTTCTTGTATTTTAAGATAAAATCTTACGCTATTGAAGAAAAAACTTCTAGCTCGCTGAAATATGTTCATTTGCTGAAAATCAACAAAACCACGAAAAGTTCTTGTATTTGAAGATAAAATCTTTTTGCTTTCAAGAAGAAAGATCTTGCTGACTGAAATAAGTTCATTGGATGAAAACCAACAAAAATTGACAAGAACCACGAAAAGTTCTTGTATTTTAAGATAAAATCTGACGCTATTAAAGAAAAAACTTCTCCCTCGCTGAAATATGTTCATTTGCTGAAAATCAACAAAACGACGAAAAGTTCTTGTATTTGAAGATAAAATCTTTTTGCTTTGAAGAAGAAAGATCTAGCTGACTGAAATAAGTTCATAAGATGAAAACCAACAAAATTTGATTAGAACCACGAAAAGTTCTTGTATTTTAAGATAAAATCTTACGCTATTGAAGAAAAAACTTCTAGCTCGCTGAAATATGTTCATTTGCTGAAAATCAACAAAACCACGAAAAGTTCTTGTATTTGAAGATAAAATCTTTTTGCTTTCAAGAAGAAAGATCTTGCTGACTGAAATAAGTTCATTGGATGAAAACCAACAAAAATTGACAAGAACCACGAAAAGTTCTTGTATTTTAAGATAAAATCTGACGCTATTAAAGAAAAAACTTCTCCCTCGCTGAAATATGTTCATTTGCTGAAAATCAACAAAACCACGAAAAGTTCTTGCATTTGAAGATAAAATATTTTTGCTTTGAAGAAGAAAGATCGAGCTGACTGAAATAAGTTCATAAGATGAAAACCAACAAAAATTGACAAGAACCACGAAAAGTTCTTGTATTTTAAGATAAAATCTGACGCTATTAAAGAAAAAACTTCTCCCTCGCTGAAATATGTTCATTTGCTGAAAATCAACAAAACCACGAAAAGTTCTTGTATTTGAAGATAAAATCTTTTTGCTTTGAAGAAGAAAGATCGAGCTGACTGAAATAAGTTCATAAGATGAAAACCAACAAAATTTGATTAGAACCACGAAAAGTTCTTGTATTTTAAGATAAAATCTGACGCTATTAAAGAAAAAACTTCTCGCTCGCTGAAATATGTTCATTTGCTGAAAATCAACAAAACCACGAAAAGTTCTTGTATTTGAAGATAAAATCTTTTTGCTTTGAAGAAGAAAGATCTAGCTGACTGAAATAAGTTCATTTGATGAAAATCAACAAAAATTGACAAGAACCACGAAAAGTTTTTGTATTTTAAGATAAAATCTGACGTTATTAAAGAAAAAACTTCTCCCTCGCTGAAATATGTTCATTTGCTGAAAATCAACAAAACCATGAAAAGTTCTTGCATTTGAAGATAAAATCTTTTTGCTTTGAAGAAGAAAGATCGAGCTGACTGAAATAAGTTCATTGGATGAAAACCAACAAAAATTGACAAGAACCACGAAAAGTTCTTGTATTTTAAGATAAAATCTGACGCTATTAAAGAAAAATCTTCTCCCTCGCTGAAATATGTTCATTTGCTGAAAATCAACAAAACCACGAAAAGTTCTTGTATTTGAAGATAAAATCTTTTTGCTTTGAAGAAGAAAGATCTAGCTGACTGAAATAAGTTCATAAGATGAAAACTAACAAAAATTGACAAGAACCACGAAAAGTTCTTGTATTTTCAGATAAAATCTTACGCTATTGAAGAAAAAACTTCCAGCTCGCTGAAATATTTTCATTTGCTGAAAATCAACAAAACCACGAAAAGTTCTTGTATTTGAAGATAAAATCTTTTTGCTTTGAAGAAGAAAGATCTTGCTGACTGAAATAAGTTCATTGGATGAAAACCAACAAAAATTGACAAGAACCACGAAAAGTTCTTGTATTTTAAGATAAAATTTAACGCTATTAAAGAAAAAACTTCTCCCTCGCTGAAATATGTTCATTTGCTGAAAATCAACAAAACCACGAAAAGTTATTGTATTTGAAGATAAAATCTTTTTGCTTTGAAGAAGAAAGATCTGGCTGACTGAAATAAGTTCATTTGATGAAAATCAACAAAAATTGACAAGAACCACGAAAAGTTTTTGCATTTTAAGATAAAATCTGACGCTATTAAAGAAAAAACTTCTCCCTCGCTGAAATATGTTCATTTGCTGAAAATCAACAAAACCACGAAAAGTTCTTGTATTTGAAGATAAAATCTTTTTGCTTTGAAGAAGAAAGATCTGGCTGACTGAAATAAGTTCATCGGATGAAAAACAACAAACATTGACAAGAACCACGAAAAGTTCTTGTATTTTAAGATAAAATCTGACGCTATTAAAGAAAAAACTTCTCCCTCGCTGAAATATGTTCATTTGCTGAAAATCAACAAAACCACGAAAAGTTCTTGTATTTGAAGATAAAATCTTTTTGCTTTGAAGAAGAAAGATCTAGCTGACTGAAATAAGTTCATAAGATGACAACTAACAAAAATTGACAAGAACCACGAAAAGTTCTTGTATTTTAAGATAAAATCTTACGCTATTGAAGAAAAAACTTCTCGCTCGCTGAAATATGTTCATTTGCTGAAAATCAACAAAACCACGAAAAGTTCTTGTATTTGAAGATAAAATCTTTTTGCTTTCAAGAAGAAAGATCTTGCTGACTGAAATAAGTTCATTGGATGAAAACCAACAAAAATTGACAAGAACCACGAAAAGTTCTTGTATTTTAAGATAAAATCTGACGCTATTAAAGAAAAAACTTCTCCCTCGCTGAAATACGTTCATTTGCTGAAAATCAACAAAACCACGAAAAGTTCTTGCATTTGAAGATAAAATATTTTTGCTTTGAAGAAGAAAGATCGAGCTGACTGAAATAAGTTCATAAGATGAAAACCAACAAAAATTGACAAGAACCACGAAAAGTTCTTGTATTTTAAGATAAAATCTGACGCTATTAAAGAAAAAACTTCTCCCTCGCTGAAATATGTTCATTTGCTGAAAATCAACAAAACCACGAAAAGTTCTTGTATTTGAAGATAAAATCTTTTTGCTTTGAAGAAGAAAGATCGAGCTGACTGAAATAAGTTCATAAGATGAAAACCAACAAAATTTGATTAGAACCACGAAAAGTTCTTGTATTTTAAGATAAAATCTGACGCTATTAAAGAAAAAACTTCTCGCTCGCTGAAATATGTTCATTTGCTGAAAATCAACAAAACCACGAAAAGTTCTTGTATTTGAAGATAAAATCTTTTTGCTTTGAAGAAGAAAGATCTAGCTGACTGAAATAAGTTCATTTGATGAAAATCAACAAAAATTGACAAGAACCACGAAAAGTTTTTGTATTTTAAGATAAAATCTGACGCTATTAAAGAAAAAACTTCTCCCTCGCTGAAATATGTTCATTTGCTGAAAATCAACAAAACCACGAAAAGTTCTTGCATTTGAAGATAAAATCTTTTTGCTTTGAAGAAGAAAGATCGAGCTGACTGAAATAAGTTCATAAGATGAAAACCAACAAAAATTGACAAGAACCACGAAAAGTTCTTGTATTTTAAGATAAAATCTTACGCATTTAAAGAAAAAACTTCTCGCTCGCTGAAATATGTTCATTTGCTGAAAATCAACAAAACCACGAAAAGTTCTTGTATTTGAAGATAAAATCTTTTTGCTTTGAAGAAGAAAGATCTAGCTGACTGAAATAAGTTCATAAGATGAAAACCAACAAAATTTGATTAGAACCACGAAAAGTTCTTGTATTTTAAGATAAAATCTGACGCTATTAAAGAAAAAACTTCTCGCTCGCTGAAATATGTTCATTTGCTGAAAATCAACAAAACCACGAAAAGTTCTTGTATTTGAAGATAAAATCTTTTTGCTTTGAAGAAGAAAGATCGAGCTGACTGAAATAAGTTCATTGGATGAAAACCAACAAAAATTGACAAGAACCACGAAAAGTTCTTGTATTTTAAGATAAAATCTGACGCTATTAAAGAAAAATCTTCTCCCTCGCTGAAATATGTTCTTTTGCTGAAAATCAACCAAACCACGAAAAGTTCTTGTATTTGAAGATAAAATCTTTTTGCTTTGAAGAAGAAAGATCTAGCTGACTGAAATAAGTTCATAAGATGAAAACTAACAAAAATTGACAAGAACCACGAAAAGTTCTTGTATTTTCAGATAAAATCTTACGCTATTGAAGAAAAAACTTCCAGCTCGCTGAAATATTTTCATTTGCTGAAAATCAACAAAACCACGAAAAGTTCTTGTATTTGAAGATAAAATCTTTTTGCTTTGAAGAAGAAAGATCTTGCTGACTGAAATAAGTTCATTGGATGAAAACCAACAAAAATTGACAAGAACCACGAAAAGTTCTTGTATTTTAAGATAAAATCTAACGCTATTAAAGAAAAAACTTCTCCCTCGCTGAAATATGTTCATTTGCTGAAAATCAACAAAACCACGAAAAGTTCTTGTATTTGAAGATAAAATCTTTTTGCTTTGAAGAAGAAAGATCTGGCTGACTGAAATAAGTTCATTTGATGAAAATCAACAAAAATTGACAAGAACCACGAAAAGTTTTTGTATTTTAAGATAAAATCTGACGCTATTAAAGAAAAAACTTCTCCCTCGCTGAAATATGTTCATTTGCTGAAAATCAACAAAACCACGAAAAGTTCTTGTATTTGAAGATAAAATCTTTTTGCTTTGAAGAAGAAAGATCGAGCTGACTGAAATAAGTTCATAAGATGAAAACCAACAAAAATTGACAAGAACCACGAAAAGTTCTTGTATTTTAAGATAAAATCTGATGCTATTGAAGAAAAAACTTCTCGCTCGCTGAAATATGTTCATTTGCTGAAAATCAACAAAACCACGAAAAGTTCTTGTATTTGAAGATAAAATCTTTTTGCTTTGAAGAAGAAAGATCTTGCTGACTGAAATAAGTTCATTGGATGAAAACCAACAAAAATTGACAAGAACCACGAAAAGTTCTTGTATTTTAAGATAAAATCTTACGCATTTAAAGAAAAAACTTCTCGCTCGCTGAAATATGTTCATTTGCTGAAAATCAACAAAACCACGAAAAGTTCTTGTATTTGAAGATAAAATCTTTTTGCTTTGAAGAAGAAAGATCTAGCTGACTGAAATAAGTTCATAAGATGAAAACCAACAAAATTTGATTAGAACCACGAAAAGTTCTTGTATTTTAAGATAAAATCTGACGCTATTAAAGAAAAAACTTCTCGCTCGCTGAAATATGTTCATTTGCTGAAAATCAACAAAACCACGAAAAGTTCTTGTATTTGAAGATAAAATATTTTTGCTTTGAAGAAGAAAGATCGAGCTGACTGAAATAAGTTCATAAGATGAAAACCAACAAAAATTGACAAGAACCACGAAAAGTTCTTGTATTTTAAGATAAAATCTGACGCTATTAAAGAAAAAACTTCTCGCTCGCTGAAATATGTTCATTTGCTGAAAATCAACAAAACCACGAAAAGTTCTTGTATTTGAAGATAAAATCTTTCTGCTTTGAAGAAGAAAGATCTAGCTGACTGAAATAAGTTCATAAGATGAAAAGTAACAAAAATTGACAAGAACCACGAAAAGTTCTTGTATTTTAAGATAAAATCTTACGCTATTGAAGAAAAAACTTCGAGCTCGCTGAAATATGTTCATTTGCTGAAAATCAACAAAACCACGAAAAGTTCTTGTATTTGAAGATAAAATCTTTTTGCTTTCAAGAAGAAAGATCTTGCTGACTGAAATAAGTTCATTGGATGAAAACCAACAAAAATTGACAAGAACCACGAAAAGTTCTTGTATTTTAAGATAAAATCTGACGCTATTAAAGAAAAAACTTCTCCCTCGCTGAAATATGTTCATTTGCTGAAAATCAACAAAACCACGAAAAGTTCTTGCATTTGAAGATAAAATCTTTTTGCTTTGAAGAAGAAAGATCGAGCTGACTGAAATAAGTTCATAAGATGAAAACCAACAAAAATTGACAAGAACCACGAAAAGTTCTTGTATTTTAAGATAAAATCTGACGCTATTAAAGAAAAAACTTCTCCCTCGCTGAAATATGTTCATTTGCTGAAAATCAACAAAACCACGAAAAGTTCTTGTATTTGAAGATAAAATCTTTTTGCTTTGAAGAAGAAAGATCGAGCTGACTGAAATAAGTTCATAAGATGAAAACCAACAAAATTTGATTAGAACCACGAAAAGTTCTTGTATTTTAAGATAAAATCTGACGCTGTTAAAGAAAAAACTTCTCGCTCGCTGAAATATGTTCATTTGCTGAAAATCAACAAAACCACGAAAAGTTCTTGTATTTGAAGATAAAATCTTTTTGCTTTGAAGAAGAAAGATCTAGCTGACTGAAATAAGTTCATAAGATGAAAACCAACAAAATTTGATTAGAACCACGAAAAGTTCTTGTATTTTAAGATAAAATCTTACGCTATTGAAGAAAAAACTTCCAGCTCGCTGAAATATTTTCATTTGCTGAAAATCAACAAAACCACGAAAAGTTCTTGTATTTGAAGATAAAATCGTTTTGCTTTGAAGAAGAAAGATCTAGCTGACTGAAATAAGTTCATTTGATGAAAATCAACAAAAATTGACAAGAACCACGAAAAGTTTTTGTATTTTAAGATAAAATCTGACGTTATTAAAGAAAAAACTTCTCCCTCGCTGAAATATGTTCATTTGCTGAAAATCAACAAAACCATGAAAAGTTCTTGCATTTGAAGATAAAATCTTTTTGCTTTGAAGAAGAAAGATCTGGCTGACTGAAATAAGTTCATAAGATGAAAACCAACAAAATTTGATTAGAACCACGAAAAGTTCTTGTATTTTAAGATAAAATCTGACGCTATTAAAGAAAAAACTTCTCGCTCGCTGAAATATGTTCATTTGCTGAAAATCAACAAAACCACGAAAAGTTCTTGTATTTGAAGATAAAATCTTTTTGCTTTGAAGAAGAAAGATCGAGCTGACTGAAATAAGTTCATTGGATGAAAACCAACAAAAATTGACAAGAACCACGAAAAGTTCTTGTATTTTAAGATAAAATCTGACGCTATTAAAGAAAAATCTTCTCCCTCGCTGAAATATGTTCATTTGCTGAAAATCAACAAAACCACGAAAAGTTCTTCTATTTGAAGATAAAATCTTTTTGCTTTGAAGAAGAAAGATCTAGCTGACTGAAATAAGTTCATTGGATGAAAACCAACAAAAATTGACAAGAACCACGAAAAGTTCTTGTATTTTCAGATAAAATCTTACGCTATTGAAGAAAAAACTTCCAGCTCGCTGAAATATTTTCATTTGCTGAAAATCAACGAAACCACGAAAAGTTCTTGTATTTGAAGATAAAATCTTTTTGCTTTGAAGAAGAAAGATCTTGCTGACTGAAATAAGTTCATTGGATGAAAACCAACAAAAATTGACAAGAACCACGAAAAGTTCTTGTATTTTAAGATAAAATTTAACGCTATTAAAGAAAAAACTTCTCCCTCGCTGAAATATGTTCATTTGCTGAAAATCAACAAAACCACGAAAAGTTCTTGTATTTGAAGATAAAATCTTTTTGCTTTGAAGAAGAAAGATCTGGCTGACTGAAATAAGTTCATTTGATGAAAATCAACAAAAATTGACAAGAACCACGAAAAGTTTTTGCATTTTAAGATAAAATCTGACGCTATTAAAGAAAAAACTTCTCCCTCGCTGAAATATGTTCATTTGCTGAAAATCAACAAAACCACGAAAAGTTCTTGTATTTGAAGATAAAATCTTTTTGCTTTGAAGAAGAAAGATCTGGCTGACTGAAATAAGTTCATCGGATGAAAAACAACAAACATTGACAAGAACCACGAAAAGTTCTTGTATTTTAAGATAAAATCTGACGCTATTAAAGAAAAAACTTCTCCCTCGCTGAAATATGTTCATTTGCTGAAAATCAACAAAACCACGAAAAGTTCTTGTATTTGAAGATAAAATCTTTTTGCTTTGAAGAAGAAAGATCTAGCTGACTGAAATAAGTTCATAAGATGACAACTAACAAAAATTGACAAGAACCACGAAAAGTTCTTGTATTTTAAGATAAAATCTTACGCTATTGAAGAAAAAACTTCTCGCTCGCTGAAATATGTTCATTTGCTGAAAATCAACAAAACCACGAAAAGTTCTTGTATTTGAAGATAAAATCTTTTTGCTTTCAAGAAGAAAGATCTTGCTGACTGAAATAAGTTCATTGGATGAAAACCAACAAAAATTGACAAGAACCACGAAAAGTTCTTGTATTTTAAGATAAAATCTGACGCTATTAAAGAAAAAACTTCTCCCTCGCTGAAATATGTTCATTTGCTGAAAATCAACAAAACCACGAAAAGTTCTTGCATTTGAAGATAAAATATTTTTGCTTTGAAGAAGAAAGATCGAGCTGACTGAAATAAGTTCATAAGATGAAAACCAACAAAAATTGACAAGAACCACGAAAAGTTCTTGTATTTTAAGATAAAATCTGACGCTATTAAAGAAAAAACTTCTCCCTCGCTGAAATATGTTCATTTGCTGAAAATCAACAAAACCACGAAAAGTTCTTGTATTTGAAGATAAAATCTTTTTGCTTTGAAGAAGAAAGATCGAGCTGACTGAAATAAGTTCATAAGATGAAAACCAACAAAATTTGATTAGAACCACGAAAAGTTCTTGTATTTTAAGATAAAATCTGACGCTATTAAAGAAAAAACTTCTCGCTCGCTGAAATATGTTCATTTGCTGAAAATCAACAAAACCACGAAAAGTTCTTGTATTTGAAGATAAAATCTTTTTGCTTTGAAGAAGAAAGATCTAGCTGACTGAAATAAGTTCATTTGATGAAAATCAACAAAAATTGACAAGAACCACGAAAAGTTTTTGTATTTTAAGATAAAATCTGACGCTATTAAAGAAAAAACTTCTCCCTCGCTGAAATATGTTCATTTGCTGAAAATCAACAAAACCACGAAAAGTTCTTGTATTTGAAGATAAAATCTTTTTGCTTTGAAGAAGAAAGATCGAGCTGACTGAAATAAGTTCATAAGATGAAAACCAACAAAATTTGATTAGAACCACGAAAAGTTCTTGTATTTTAAGATAAAATCTGACGCTATTAAAGAAAAAACTTCTCGCTCGCTGAAATATGTTCATTTGCTGAAAATCAACAAAACCACGAAAAGTTCTTGTATTTGAAGATAAAATCTTTTTGCTTTGAAGAAGAAAGATCTAGCTGACTGAAATAAGTTCATTTGATGAAAATCAACAAAAATTGACAAGAACCACGAAAAGTTTTTGTATTTTAAGATAAAATCTGACGCTATTAAAGAAAAAACTTCTCCCTCGCTGAAATATGTTCATTTGCTGAAAATCAACAAAACCACGAAAAGTTCTTGCATTTGAAGATAAAATCTTTTTGCTTTGAAGAAGAAAGATCGAGCTGACTGAAATAAGTTCATAAGATGAAAACCAACAAAAATTGACAAGAACCACGAAAAGTTCTTGTATTTTAAGATAAAATCTGACGCTATTAAAGAAAAAACTTCTCCCTCGCTGAAATATGTTCATTTGCTGAAAATCAACAAAACCACGAAAAGTTCTTGTATTTGAAGATAAAATCTTTTTGCTTTGAAGAAGAAAGATCGAGCTGACTGAAATAAGTTCATAAGATGAAAACCAACAAAATTTGATTAGAACCACGAAAAGTTCTTGTATTTTAAGATAAAATCTGACGCTATTAAAGAAAAAACTTCTCGCTCGCTGAAATATGTTCATTTGCTGAAAATCAACAAAACCACGAAAAGTTCTTGTATTTGAAGATAAAATCTTTTTGCTTTGAAGAAGAAAGATCTAGCTGACTGAAATAAGTTCATTTGATGAAAATCAACAAAAATTGACAAGAACCACGAAAAGTTTTTGTATTTTAAGATAAAATCTGACGCTATTAAAGAAAAAACTTCTCCCTCGCTGAAATATGTTCATTTGCTGAAAATCAACAAAACCACGAAAAGTTCTTGCATTTGAAGATAAAATCTTTTTGCTTTGAAGAAGAAAGATCGAGCTGACTGAAATAAGTTCATAAGATGAAAACCAACAAAAATTGACAAGAACCACGAAAAGTTCTTGTATTTTAAGATAAAATCTTACGCATTTAAAGAAAAAACTTCTCGCTCGCTGAAATATGTTCATTTGCTGAAAATCAACAAAACCACGAAAAGTTCTTGTATTTGAAGATAAAATCTTTTTGCTTTGAAGAAGAAAGATCTAGCTGACTGAAATAAGTTCATAAGATGAAAACCAACAAAATTTGATTAGAACCACGAAAAGTTCTTGTATTTTAAGATAAAATCTGACGCTATTAAAGAAAAAACTTCTCGCTCGCTGAAATATGTTCATTTGCTGAAAATCAACAAAACCACGAAAAGTTCCTGTATTTGAAGATAAAATCTTTTTGCTTTGAAGAAGAAAGATCGAGCTGACTGAAATAAGTTCATTGGATGAAAACCAACAAAAATTGACAAGAACCACGAAAAGTTCTTGTATTTTAAGATAAAATCTGACGCTATTAAAGAAAAATCTTCTCCCTCGCTGAAATATGTTCATTTGCTGAAAATCAACCAAACCACGAAAAGTTCTTGTATTTGAAGATAAAATCTTTTTGCTTTGAAGAAGAAAGATCTAGCTGACTGAAATAAGTTCATAAGATGAAAACTAACAAAAATTGACAAGAACCACGAAAAGTTCTTGTATTTTCAGATAAAATCTTACGCTATTGAAGAAAAAACTTCCAGCTCGCTGAAATATTTTCATTTGCTGAAAATCAACAAAACCACGAAAAGTTCTTGTATTTGAAGATAAAATCTTTTTGCTTTGAAGAAGAAAGATCTTGCTGACTGAAATAAGTTCATTGGATGAAAACCAACAAAAATTGACAAGAACCACGAAAAGTTCTTGTATTTTAAGATAAAATCTAACGCTATTAAAGAAAAAACTTCTCCCTCGCTGAAATATGTTCATTTGCTGAAAATCAACAAAACCACGAAAAGTTCTTGTATTTGAAGATAAAATCTTTTTGCTTCGAAGAAGAAAGATCTGGCTGACTGAAATAAGTTCATTTGATGAAAATCAACAAAAATTGACAAGAACCACGAAAAGTTTTTGTATTTTAAGATAAAATCTGACGCTATTAAAGAAAAAACTTCTCCCTCGCTGAAATATGTTCATTTGCTGAAAATCAACAAAACCACGAAAAGTTCTTGTATTTGAAGATAAAATCTTTTTGCTTTGAAGAAGAAAGATCGAGCTGACTGAAATAAGTTCATAAGATGAAAACCAACAAAAATTGACAAGAACCACGAAAAGTTCTTGTATTTTAAGATAAAATCTGATGCTATTGAAGAAAAAACTTCTCGCTCGCTGAAATATGTTCATTTGCTGAAAATCAACAAAACCACGAAAAGTTCTTGTATTTGAAGATAAAATCTTTTTGCTTTGAAGAAGAAAGATCTTGCTGACTGAAATAAGTTCATTGGATGAAAACCAACAAAAATTGACAAGAACCACGAAAAGTTCTTGTATTTTAAGATAAAATCTTACGCATTTAAAGAAAAAACTTCTCGCTCGCTGAAATATGTTCATTTGCTGAAAATCAACAAAACCACGAAAAGTTCTTGTATTTGAAGATAAAATCTTTTTGCTTTGAAGAAGAAAGATCTAGCTGACTGAAATAAGTTCATAAGATGAAAACCAACAAAATTTGATTAGAACCACGAAAAGTTCTTGTATTTTAAGATAAAATCTGACGCTATTAAAGAAAAAACTTCTCGCTCGCTGAAATATGTTCATTTGCTGAAAATCAACAAAACCACGAAAAGTTCTTGTATTTGAAGATAAAATATTTTTGCTTTGAAGAAGAAAGATCGAGCTGACTGAAATAAGTTCATAAGATGAAAACCAACAAAAATTGACAAGAACCACGAAAAGTTCTTGTATTTTAAGATAAAATCTGACGCTATTAAAGAAAAAACTTCTCGCTCGCTGAAATATGTTCATTTGCTGAAAATCAACAAAACCACGAAAAGTTCTTGTATTTGAAGATAAAATCTTTTTGCTTTGAAGAAGAAAGATCTAGCTGACTGAAATAAGTTCATAAGATGAAAAGTAACAAAAATTGACAAGAACCACGAAAAGTTCTTGTATTTTAAGATAAAATCTTACGCTATTGAAGAAAAAACTTCGAGCTCGCTGAAATATGTTCATTTGCTGAAAATCAACAAAACCACGAAAAGTTCTTGTATTTGAAGATAAAATCTTTTTGCTTTCAAGAAGAAAGATCTTGCTGACTGAAATAAGTTCATTGGATGAAAACCAACAAAAATTGACAAGAACCACGAAAAGTTCTTGTATTTTAAGATAAAATCTGACGCTATTAAAGAAAAAACTTCTCCCTCGCTGAAATATGTTCATTTGCTGAAAATCAACAAAACCACGAAAAGTTCTTGCATTTGAAGATAAAATCTTTTTGCTTTGAAGAAGAAAGATCGAGCTGACTGAAATAAGTTCATAAGATGAAAACCAACAAAAATTGACAAGAACCACGAAAAGTTCTTGTATTTTAAGATAAAATCTGACGCTATTAAAGAAAAAACTTCTCCCTCGCTGAAATATGTTCATTTGCTGAAAATCAACAAAACCACGAAAAGTTCTTGTATTTGAAGATAAAATCTTTTTGCTTTGAAGAAGAAAGATCGAGCTGACTGAAATAAGTTCATAAGATGAAAACCAACAAAATTTGATTAGAACCACGAAAAGTTCTTGTATTTTAAGATAAAATCTGACGCTGTTAAAGAAAAAACTTCTCGCTCGCTGAAATATGTTCATTTGCTGAAAATCAACAAAACCACGAAAAGTTCTTGTATTTGAAGATAAAATCTTTTTGCTTTGAAGAAGAAAGATCTAGCTGACTGAAATAAGTTCATAAGATGAAAACCAACAAAATTTGATTAGAACCACGAAAAGTTCTTGTATTTTAAGATAAAATCTAACGCTATTAAAGAAAAAGCTTCTCCCTCGCTGAAATATGTTCATTTGCTGAAAATCAACAAAACCACGAAAAGTTCTTGTATTTGAAGATAAAATCTTTTTGCTTTGAAGAAGAAAGATCTTGCTGACTGAAATAAGTTCATTGGATGAAAACCAACAAAAATTGACAAGAACCACGAAAAGTTCTTGTATTTTAAGATAAAATCTAACGCTATTAAAGAAAAAGCTTCTCCCTCGCTGAAATATGTTCATTTGCTGAAAATCAACAAAGCCACGAAAAGTTCTTGTATTTGAAGATAAAATCTTTTTGCTTTGAAGAAGAAAGATCTGGCTGACTGAAATAAGTTCATTTGATGAAAATCAACAAAAATTGACAAGAACCACGAAAAGTTTTTGTATTTTAAGATAAAATCTGACGCTATTAAAGAAAAAACTTCTCCCTCGCTGAAATATGTTCATTTGCTGAAAATCAACAAAACCACGAAAAGTTCTTGTATTTGAAGATAAAATCTTTTTGCTTTGAAGAAGAAATATCTTGCTGACTGAAATAAGTTCATTGGATGAAAACCAACAAAAATTGACAAGAACCACGAAAAGTTCTTGTATTTTAAGATAAAATCTGACGCAATGAAAGAAAAAACTTCTCCCTCGCTGAAATATGTTCATTTGCTGAAAATCAACAAAACCACGAAAAGTTCTTGTATTTGAAGGTAAAATCTTTTTGATTTGAAGAAGAAAGATCTCGCTGAATGAAATAAGTTCATCAGATGAAAACCAACAAAAATTGACAAGAACCACGAAAAGTTCTTGTATTTTAAGATAAAATCTTACGCTATTAAAGAAAAAACTTCCAGCTTGCTGAAATATGTTCATTTGCTGAAAATCAACAAAACCACGAAAAGTTCTTGTATTTGAAGATAAAATCTTTTTGCTTTGAAGAAGAAAGATCTTGCTGACTGAAATAAGTTCATTGGATGAAAACCAACAAAAATTGACAAGAACCACGAAAAGTTCTTGTATTTTAAGCAAAAATCTGACGCTTTTAAAGAAAAAACTTCTCGCTCGCTGAAATATGTTCATTTGCTGAAAATCAACAAAACCACGAAAAGTTCTTGTATTTGAAGATAAAATCTTTTTGCTTTGAAGAAGAAAGATCTAGCTGACTGAATTAAGTTTATGGGATGAAATCCAACAAAAATTGACAAGAACCACGAAAAGTTCTTGTATTTTAATATAAAATCTGACGCTATTAAAGAAAAAACTTCTCCCTCGCTGAAATATGTTCATTTGCTGAAAATCAACAAAACCACGAAAAGTTCTTGTATTTGAAGATAAAATCTTTTTGCTTTGAAGAAGAAAGATCTAGCTGACTGAAATAAGTTCATAAGATGAAAACTAACAAAAATTGACAAGAACCACGAAAAGTTCTTGTATTTTCAGATAAAATCTTACGCTATTGAAGAAAAAACTTCCAGCTCGCTGAAATATTTTCATTTGCTGAAAATCAACAAAACCACGAAAAGTTCTTGTATTTGAAGATAAAATCTTTTTGCTTTGAAGAAGAAAGATCTTGCTGACTGAAATAAGTTCATTGGATGAAAACCAACAAAAATTGACAAGAACCACGAAAAGTTCTTGTATTTTAAGATAAAATCTGACGCTATTAAAGAGAAAACTTCTCCCTCGCTGAAATATGTTCATTTGCTGAAAATCAACAAAACCACGAAAAGTTCTTGTGTTTGAAGATAAAATCTTTTTGCTTTGAAGGAGAAAGATCTGGCTGACTGAAATAAGTTCATTGGATGAAAAACAACAAAAATTGACAAGAACCACGAAAAGTTCTTGTATTTTAAGATAAAATCTGACGCTATTAAAGAAAAAACTTCTCCCTCGCTGAAATATGTTAATTTGCTGAAAATCAACAAAACCACGAAAAGTTCTTGTATTTGAAGATAAAATATTTTTGCTTTGAAGAAGAAAGATCGAGCTGACTGAAATAAGTTCATAAGATGAAAACCAACAAAAATTGACAAGAACCACGAAAAGTTCTTGTATTTTAAGATAAAATCTGATGCTATTAAAGAAAAAACTTCTCGCTCGCTGAAATATGTTCATTTGCTGAAAATCAACAAAACCACGAAAAGTTCTTGTATTTGAAGGTAAAATCTTTTTGATTTGAAGAAGAAAGATCTCGCTGAATGAAATAAGTTCATCAGATGAAAACCAACAAAAATTGACAAGAACCACGAAAAGTTCTTGTATTTTAAGATAAAATCTTACGCTATTAAAGAAAAAACTTCCAGCTTGCTGAAATATGTTCATTTGCTGAAAATCAACAAAACCACGAAAAGTTCTTGTATTTGAAGATAAAATCTTTTTGCTTTGAAGAAGAAAGATCTTGCTGACTGAAATAAGTTCATTGGATGAAAACCAACAAAAATTGACAAGAACCACGAAAAGTTCTTGTATTTTAAGCAAAAATCTGACGCTTTTAAAGAAAAAACTTCTCGCTCGCTGAAATATGTTCATTTGCTGAAAATCAACAAAACCACGAAAAGTTCTTGTATTTGAAGATAAAATCTTTTTGCTTTGAAGAAGAAAGATCTAGCTGACTGAATTAAGTTTATGGGATGAAATCCAACAAAAATTGACAAGAACCACGAAAAGTTCTTGTATTTTAATATAAAATCTGACGCTATTAAAGAAAAAACTTCTCCCTCGCTGAAATATGTTCATTTGCTGAAAATCAACAAAACCACGAAAAGTTCTTGTATTTGAAGATAAAATCTTTTTGCTTTGAAGAAGAAAGATCTAGCTGACTGAAATAAGTTCATAAGATGAAAACTAACAAAAATTGACAAGAACCACGAAAAGTTCTTGTATTTTCAGATAAAATCTTACGCTATTGAAGAAAAAACTTCCAGCTCGCTGAAATATTTTCATTTGCTGAAAATCAACAAAACCACGAAAAGTTCTTGTGTTTGAAGATAAAATCTTTTTGCTTTGAAGGAGAAAGATCTGGCTGACTGAAATAAGTTCATTGGATGAAAAACAACAAAAATTGACAAGAACCACGAAAAGTTCTTGTATTTTAAGATAAAATCTGACGCTATTAAAGAAAAAACTTCTCCCTCGCTGAAATATGTTCATTTGCTGAAAATCAACAAAACCACGAAAAGTTCTTGTATTTGAAGATAAAATATTTTTGCTTTGAAGAAGAAAGATCGAGCTGACTGAAATAAGTTCATAAGATGAAAACCAACAAAAATTGACAAGAACCACGAAAAGTTCTTGTATTTTAAGATAAAATCTGATGCTATTAAAGAAAAAACTTCTCGCTCGCTGAAATATGTTCATTTGCTGAAAATCAACAAAACCACGAAAAGTTCTTGTATTTGAAGATAAAATCTTTTTCCTTTGAAGAAGAAAGATCTAGCTGACTGAAATAAGTTCATTTGATGAAAATCAACAAAAATTGACAAGAACCACGAAAAGTTCTTGTATTTTAAGATAAAATCTTACGCTATTGAAGAAAAAACGTCTCGCTCGCTGAAATATGTTCATTTGCTGAAAATCAACAAAACCACGAAAAGTTCTTGTATTTGAAGATAAAATCTTTTTGCTTTCAAGAAGAAAGATCTTGCTGACTGAAATAAGTTCATTGGATGAAAACCAACAAAAATTGACAAGAACCACGAAAAGTTCTTGTATTTTAAGATAAAATCTGACGCTATTAAAGAAAAAACTTCTCCCTCACTGAAATATGTTCATTTGCTGAAAATCAACAAAACCACGAAAAGTTCTTGTTTTTGAAGATAAAATCTTTTTGCTTTGAAGAAGAAACATCTAGCTGACTGAAATAAGTTCATTTGATGAAAATCAACAAAAATTGACAAGAACCACGAAACGTTTTTGTATTTTAAGATAAAATCTGACGCTATTAAAGAAAAAACTTCTCCCTCGCTGAAATATGTTCATTTGCTGAAAATCAACAAAACCACGAAAAGTTCTTGCATTTGAAGATAAAATATTTTTGCTTTGAAGAAGAAAGATCGAGCTGACTGAAATAAGTTCATAAGATGAAAACCAACAAAAATTGACAAGAACCACGAAAAGTTCTTGTATTTGAAGATAAAATCTTTTTGCTTTGAAGAAGAAAGATCTTGCTGACTGAAATAAGTTCATTGGATGAAAACCAACAAAAATTGACAAGAACCACGAAAAGTTCTTGTATTTTAAGCAAAAATCTGACGCTTTTAAAGAAAAAACTTCTCGCTCGCTGAAATATGTTCATTTGCTGAAAATCAACAAAAACAAGAAAAGTTCGTGTATTTGAAGATAAAATCTTTTTGCTTTGAAGAAGAAAGATCTAGCTGACTGAAATAAGTTTATGGGATGAAATCCAACAAAAATTGACAAGAACCACGAAAAGTTCTTGTATTTTAAGATAAAATCTGACGCTATTAAAGAAAAAACTTCTCCCTCGCTGAAATATGTTCATTTGCTGAAAATCAACAAAACCACGAAAAGTTCTTGTATTTGAAGATAAAATCTTTTTGCTTTGAAGAAGAAAGATCTAGCTGACTGAAATAAGTTCATAAGATGAAAACTAACAAAAATTGACAAGAACCACGAAAAGTTCTTGTATTTTCAGATAAAATCTTACGCTATTGAAGAAAAAACTTCTCGCTCGCTGAAATATGTTCATTTGCTGAAAATCAACAAAACCACGAAAAGTTCTTGTATTTGAAGATAAAATCTTTTTGCTTTGAAGAAGAAAGATCTTGCTGACTGAAATAAGTTCATTGGATGAAAACCAACAAAAATTGACAAGAACCACGAAAAGTTCTTGTATTTTAAGATAAAATCTGACGCTATTAAAGAAAAAACTTCTCCCTCGCTGAAATATGTTAATTTGCTGAAAATCAACAAAACCACGAAAAGTTCTTGTATTTGAAGATAAAATATTTTTGCTTTGAAGAAGAAAGATCGAGCTGACTGAAATAAGTTCATAAGATGAAAACCAACAAAAATTGACAAGAACCACGAAAAGTTCTTGTATTTTAAGATAAAATCTGATGCTATTAAAGAAAAAACTTCTCGCTCGCTGAAATATGTTCATTTGCTGAAAATCAACAAAACCACGAAAAGTTCTTGTATTTGAAGATAAAATCTTTTTGCTTTGAAGAAGAAAGATCTAGCTGACTGAAATAAGTTCATAAGATGAAAACTAACAAAAATTGACAAGAACCACGAAAAGTTCTTGTATTTTAAGATAAAATCTTACGCTATTGAAGGAAAAACGTCTCGCTCGCTGAAATATGTTCATTTGCTGAAAATCAACAAAACCACGAAAAGTTCTTGTATTTGAAGATAAAATCTTTTTGCTTTCAAGAAGAAAGATCTTGCTGACTGAAATAAGTTCATTGGATGAAAACCAACAAAAATTGACAAGAACCACGACAAGTTCTTGTATTTTAAGATAAAATCTGACGCTATTAAAGAAAAAACTTCTCCCTCACTGAAATATGTTCATTTGCTGAAAATCAACAAAACCACGAAAAGTTCTTGTATTTGAAGATAAAATCTTTTTCCTTTGAAGAAGAAAGATCTAGCTGACTGAAATAAGTTCATTTGATGAAAATCAACAAAAATTGACAAGAACCACGAAAAGTTTTTGTATTTAAGATAAAATCTGACGCCATTAAAGAAAAAACTTCTCCCTCGCTGAAATATGTTCATTTGCTGAAAATCAACAAAACCACGAAAAGTTCTTGCATTTGAAGATAAAATATTTTTGCTTTGAAGAAGAAAGATCGAGCTGACTGAAATAAGTTCATAAGATGAAAACCAACAAAAATTGACAAGAACCACGAAAAGTTCTTGTGTTTTAAGATAAAATCTTACGCTTTTAAAGAAAAAACTTCTCGCTCGCTGAAATATGTTCATTTGCTGAAAATCAACAAAACCACGAAAAGTTATTGTATTTGAAGATAAAATCTTTTTGCTTTGAAGAAGAAAGATCTTGCTGACTGAAATAAGTTCATAAGATGAAAACCAACAAAATTTGATTAGAACCACGAAAAGTTCTTGTATTTGAAGATAAAATCTTTTTGCTTTAAAGAAGAAAGATCTAGCTGACTGAAATCAGTTCATTTGATGAAAATCAACAAAAATTGACAAGAACCACGAAAAGTTTTTGTATTTTAAGATTAAATCTGACGCTATTAAAGAAAAAACTTCTCCCTCGCTGAAATATGTTCATTTGCTGAAAATCAACAAAATCACGAAAAGTTCTTGTTTTTGAAGATAAAATCTTTTTGCTTTGAAGAAGAAAGATCTAGCTGAATGAAATAAGTTCATCAGATGAAAACCAACAAAAATTGACAAGAACCACGAAATGTTCTTGTATTTTAAGATAAAATCTTACGCTATTAAAGAGAAAACTTCCAGCTTGCTGAAATATGTTCATTTGCTGAAAATCAACAAAACCACGAAAAGTTCTTGTATTTGAAGATAAAATCTTTTTGCTTTCAAGAAGAAAGATCTAGCTGACTGAAATAAGTTCATTGGATGAAAACCAACAAAAATTGACAAGAACCACGAAAAGTTCTTGTATTTTAAGATAAAATCTGACGCTAATAAAGAAAAAACTTCTCGCTCACTGAAATATGTTCATTTGCTGAAAATCAACAAAACCACGAAAAGTTCTTGTATTTGAAGATAAAATCTTTTTGCTTTGAAGAGGAAAGATCTAGCTGACTGAAATAAGTTCATAAGATGAAAACCAACAAAATTTGACAAGAACCACGAAAAGTTCTTGTATTTTAAGATAAAATCTGACGCTATTAAAGAAAAAACTTCTCCCTCGCTGAAATATGTTCGTTTGCTGAAAATCAACAAAACCACGAAAAGTTCTTGTATTTGAAGATAAAATCTTTTTGCTTTGAAGAAGAAAGATCTTGCTGACTGAAATAAGTTCATTGGATGAAAACCAACAAAAATTGACAAGAACCACGAAAAGTTCTTGTATTTTAAGATAAAATCTGATGCTATTAAAGAAAAAACTTCTCCCTCGCTGAAATATGTTCATTTGCTGAAAATCAACAAAACCACGAAAAGTTCTTGCATTTGAAGATAAAATATTTTTGCTTTGAAGAAGAAAGATCGAGCTGACTGAAATAAGTTCATAAGATGAAAACCAACAAAAATTGACAAGAACCACGAAAAGTTCTTGTATTTTAAGATAAAATCTGACGCTATTAAAGAAAAAACTTCTCGCTCGCTGAAATATGTTCATTTGCTGAAAATCAACAAAACCACGAAAAGTTCTTGTATTTGAAGATAAAATCTTTTTGCTTTCAAGAAGAAAGATCTTGCTGACTGAAATAAGTTCATTGGATGAAAACCAACAAAAATTGACAAGAACCACGAAAAGTTCTTGTATTTTAAGATAAAATCTGACGCAATTAAAGAAAAAACTTCTCCCTCGCTGAAATATGTTCATTTGCTGAAAATCAACAAAACCACAAAAAGTTCTTGTATTTGAAGGTAAAATCTTTTTGATTTGAAGAAGAAAGATCTAGCTGAATGAAATAAGTTCATCAGATGAAAACCAACAAAAATTGACAAGAACCACGAAAAGTTCTTGTATTTTAAGATAAAATCTTACGCTATTAAAGAAAAAACTTCCAGCTTGCTGAAATATGTTCATTTGCTGAAAATCAACAAAACCACGAAAAGTTCTTGTATTTGAAGATAAAATCTTTTTGCTTCAAAGAAGAAAGATCGAGCTGACTGAAATAAGTTCATCAGATGAAAACCAACAAAAATTGACAAGAACCACGAAAAGTTCTTGTATTTTAAGCTAAAATCTGACGCTTTTAAAGAAAAAACTTCTCGCTCGCTGAAATATGTTCATTTGCTGAAAATCAACAAAACCACGAAAAGTTCTTGTATTTGAAGATAAAATCTTTTTGCTTTGAAGAAGAAAGATCTGGCTGACTGAAATAAGTTCATAAGATGAAAACCAACGAAAATTGACAAGAACCACGAAAAGTTCTTGTATTTTAAGATAAAATCTGACGCTATTAAAGAAAAAACTTCTCCCTCGCTGAAATATGTTCATTTGCTGAAAATCAACAAAACCACGAAAAGTTCTTGCATTTGAAGATAAAATATTTTTGCTTTGAAGAAGAAAGATCGAGCTGACTGAAATAAGTTCATAAGATGAAAACCAACAAAAATTGACAAGAACCACGAAAAGTTCTTGTATTTTAAGATAAAATCTGATGCTATTAAAGAAAAAACTTCTCGCTCGCTGAAATATGTTCATTTGCTGAAAATCAACAAAACCACGAAAAGTTCTTGCATTTGAAGATAAAATATTTTTGCTTTGAAGAAGAAAGATCGAGCTGACTGAAATAAGTTCATAAGATGAAAACCAACAAAAATTGACAAGAACCACGAAAAGTTCTTGTATTTTAAGATAAAATCTGACGCTATTAAAGAAAAAACTTCTCGCTCGCTGAAATATGTTCATTTGCTGAAAATCAACAAAACCACGAAAAGTTCTTGTATTTGAAGATAAAATCTTTTTGCTTTGAAGAAGAAAGATCTTGCTGACTGAAATAAGTTCATTGGATGAAAACCAACAAAAATTGACAAGAACCACGAAAAGTTCTTGTATTTTAAGATAAAATCTGACGCTATTAAAGAAAAAACTTCTCCCTCGCTGAAATATGTTCATTTGCTGAAAATCAACAAAACCACAAAAAGTTCTTGTATTTGAAGGTAAAATCTTTTTGATTTGAAGAAGAAAGATCTGGCTGAATGAAATAAGTTCATCAGATGAAAACCAACAAAAATTGACAAGAACCACGAAAAGTTCTTGTATTTTAAGATAAAATCTTACGCTATTAAAGAAAAAACTTCCAGCTTGCTGAAATATGTTCATTTGCTGAAAATCAACAAAACCACGAAAAGTTCTCGTATTTGAAGATAAAATCTTTTTGCTTTGAAGAAGAAAGATCCAGCTGACTGAAATAAGTTCATTGGATGAAAACCAACAAAAATTGACAAGAACCACGAAAAGTTCTTGTATTTTAAGATAAAATCTGACGCTAATAAAGAAAAAACTTCTCGCTCGCTGAAATATGTTCATTTGCTGAAAATCAACAAAACCACGAAAAGTTCTTGTATTTGAAGATAAAATCTTTTTGCTTCAAAGAAGAAAGATCGAGCTGACTGAAATAAGTTCATCAGATGAAAACCAACAAAAATTGACAAGAACCACGAAAAGTTCTTGTATTTTAAGCTAAAATCTGACGCTTTTAAAGAAAAAACTTCTCGCTCGCTGAAATATGTTCATTTGCTGAAAATCAACAAAACCACGAAAAGTTCTTGTATTTGAAGATAAAATCTTTTTCCTTTGAAGAAGAAAGATCTAGCTGACTGAAATAAGTTCATTTGATGAAAATCAACAAAAATTGACAAGAACCACGAAAAGTTCTTGTATTTTAAGATAAAATCTTACGCTATTAAAGAAAAAACTTCCAGCTTGCTGAAATATGTTCATTTGCTGAAAATCAACAAAACCACGAAAAGTTCTCGTATTTGAAGATAAAATCTTTTTGCTTTGAAGAAGAAAGATCCAGCTGACTGAAATAAGTTCATAAGATGAAAACCAACAAAAATTGACAAGAACCACGAAAAGTTCTTGTGTTTTAAGATAAAATCTTACGCTTTTAAAGAAAAAACTTCTCGCTCGCTGAAATATGTTCATTTGCTGAAAATCAACAAAACCACGAAAAGTTATTGTATTTGAAGATAAAATCTTTTTGCTTTGAAGAAGAAAGATCTTGCTGACTGAAATAAGTTCATAAGATGAAAACCAACAAAATTTGATTAGAACCACGAAAAGTTCTTGTATTTGAAGATAAAATCTTTTTGCTTTAAAGAAGAAAGATCTAGCTGACTGAAATCAGTTCATTTGATGAAAATCAACAAAAATTGACAAGAACCACGAAAAGTTTTTGTATTTTAAGATTAAATCTGACGCTATTAAAGAAAAAACTTCTCGCTCGCTGAAATATGTTCATTTGCTGAAAATCAACAAAATCACGAAAAGTTCTTGTTTTTGAAGATAAAATCTTTTTGCTTTGAAGAAGAAAGATCTAGCTGAATGAAATAAGTTCATCAGATGAAAACCAACAAAAATTGACAAGAACCACGAAATGTTCTTGTATTTTAAGATAAAATCTTACGCTATTAAAGAGAAAACTTCCAGCTTGCTGAAATATGTTCATTTGCTGAAAATCAACAAAACCACGAAAAGTTCTTGTATTTGAAGATAAAATCTTTTTGCTTTCAAGAAGAAAGATCTAGCTGACTGAAATAAGTTCATTGGATGAAAACCAACAAAAATTGACAAGAACCACGAAAAGTTCTTGTATTTTAAGATAAAATCTGACGCTAATAAAGAAAAAACTTCTCGCTCACTGAAATATGTTCATTTGCTGAAAATCAACAAAACCACGAAAAGTTCTTGTATTTGAAGATAAAATCTTTTTGCTTTGAAGAGGAAAGATCTAGCTGACTGAAATAAGTTCATAAGATGAAAACCAACAAAATTTGACAAGAACCACGAAAAGTTCTTGTATTTTAAGATAAAATCTGACGCTATTAAAGAAAAAACTTCTCCCTCGCTGAAATATGTTCGTTTGCTGAAAATCAACAAAACCACGAAAAGTTCTTGTATTTGAAGATAAAATCTTTTTGCTTTGAAGAAGAAAGATCTTGCTGACTGAAATAGGTTCATTGGATGAAAACCAACAAAAATTGACAAGAACCACGAAAAATTCTTGTATTTTAAGATAAAATCTGATGCTATTAAAGAAAAAACTTCTCCCTCGCTGAAATATGTTCATTTGCTGAAAATCAACAAAACCACGAAAAGTTCTTGCATTTGAAGATAAAATATTTTTGCTTTGAAGAAGAAAGATCGAGCTGACTGAAATAAGTTCATAAGATGAAAACGAACAAAAATTGACAAGAACCACGAAAAGTTCTTGTATTTTAAGATAAAATCTGACGCTATTAAAGAAAAAACTTCTCGCTCGCTGAAATATGTTCATTTGCTGAAAATCAACAAAACCACGAAAAGTTCTTGTATTTGAAGATAAAATCTTTTTGCTTTCAAGAAGAAAGATCTTGCTGACTGAAATAAGTTCATTGGATGAAAACCAACAAAAATTGACAAGAACCACGAAAAGTTCTTGTATTTTAAGATAAAATCTGACGCAATTAAAGAAAAAACTTCTCCCTCGCTGAAATATGTTCATTTGCTGAAAATCAACAAAACCACAAAAAGTTCTTGTATTTGAAGGTAAAATCTTTTTGATTTGAAGAAGAAAGATCGAGCTGAATGAAATAAGTTCATCAGATGAAAACCAACAAAAATTGACAAGAACCACGAAAAGTTCTTGTATTTTAAGATAAAATCTTACGCTATTAAAGAAAAAACTTCCAGCTTGCTGAAATATGTTCATTTGCTGAAAATCAACAAAACCACGAAAAGTTCTTGTATTTGAAGATAAAATCTTTTTGCTTCAAAGAAGAAAGATCGAGCTGACTGAAATAAGTTCATCAGATGAAAACCAACAAAAATTGACAAGAACCACGAAAAGTTCTTGTATTTTAAGCTAAAATCTGACGCTTTTAAAGAAAAAACTTCTCGCTCGCTGAAATATGTTCATTTGCTGAAAATCAACAAAACCACGAAAAGTTCTTGTATTTGAAGATAAAATCTTTTTGCTTTGAAGAAGAAAGATCTGGCTGACTGAAATAAGTTCATAAGATGAAAACCAACGAAAATTGACAAGAACCACGAAAAGTTCTTGTATTTTAAGATAAAATCTGACGCTATTAAAGAAAAAACTACTCCCTCGCTGAAATATGTTCATTTGCTGAAAATCAACAAAACCACGAAAAGTTCTTGCATTTGAAGATAAAATATTTTTGCTTTGAAGAAGAAAGATCGAGCTGACTGAAATAAGTTCATAAGATGAAAACCAACAAAAATTGACAAGAACCACGAAAAGTTCTTGTATTTTAAGATAAAATCTGATGCTATTAAAGAAAAAACTTCTCGCTCGCTGAAATATGTTCATTTGCTGAAAATCAACAAAACCACGAAAAGTTCTTGTATTTGAAGATAAAATCTTTTTGCTTTGAAGAAGAAAGATCTTGCTGACTGAAATAAGTTCATTGGATGAAAACCAACAAAAATTGACAAGAACCACGAAAAGTTCTTGTATTTTAAGATAAAATCTGACGCTATTAAAGAAAAAACTTCTCCCTCGCTGAAATATGTTCATTTGCTGAAAATCAACAAAACCACAAAAAGTTCTTGTATTTGAAGGTAAAATCTTTTTGATTTGAAGAAGAAAGATCTGGCTGAATGAAATAAGTTCATCAGATGAAAACCAACAAAAATTGACAAGAACCACGAAAAGTTCTTGTATTTTAAGATAAAATCTTACGCTATTAAAGAAAAAACTTCCAGCTTGCTGAAATATGTTCATTTGCTGAAAATCAACAAAACCACGAAAAGTTCTCGTATTTGAAGATAAAATCTTTTTGCTTTGAAGAAGAAAGATCCAGCTGACTGAAATAAGTTCATTGGATGAAAACCAACAAAAATTGACAAGAACCACGAAAAGTTCTTGTATTTTAAGATAAAATCTGACGCTAATAAAGAAAAAACTTCTCGCTCGCTGAAATATGTTCATTTGCTGAAAATCAACAAAACCACGAAAAGTTCTTGTATTTGAAGATAAAATCTTTTTGCTTCAAAGAAGAAAGATCGAGCTGACTGAAATAAGTTCATCAGATGAAAACCAACAAAAATTGACAAGAACCACGAAAAGTTCTTGTATTTTAAGCTAAAATCTGACGCTTTTAAAGAAAAAACTTCTCGCTCGCTGAAATATGTTCATTTGCTGAAAATCAACAAAACCACGAAAAGTTCTTGTATTTGAAGATAAAATCTTTTTGCTTTGAAGAAGAAAGATCTGGCTGACTGAAATAAGTTCATAAGATGAAAACTAACGAAAATTGACAAGAACCACGAAAAGTTCTTGTATTTTAAGATAAAATCTGACGCTATTAAAGAAAAAACTTCTCCCTCGCTGAAATATGTTCATTTGCTGAAAATCAACAAAACCACGAAAAGTTCTTGCATTTGAAGATAAAATATTTTTGCTTTGAAGAAGAAAGATCGAGCTGACTGAAATAAGTTCATAAGATGAAAACCAACAAAAATTGACAAGAACCACGAAAAGTTCTTGTATTTTAAGATAAAATCTGATGCTATTAAAGAAAAAACTTCTCGCTCGCTGAAATATGTTCATTTGCTGAAAATCAACAAAACCACGAAAAGTTCTTGTATTTGAAGATAAAATCTTTTTGCTTTGAAGAAGAAAGATCTAGCTGACTGAAATAAGTTTATGGGATGAAAACCAACAAAAATTGACAAGAACCATGAAAAGTTCTTGTATTTTAAGATAAAATCTGACGCTATGAACGAAAAAACTTCTCCATCGCTGAAATATGTTCATTTGCTGAAAATCAACAAAACCACGAAAAGTTCTTGTATTTGAAGATAAAATCTTTTTGCTTTAAAGAAGAAAGATCTAGCTGACTGAAATCAGTTCATTTGATGAAAATCAACAAAAATTGACAAGAACCACGAAAAGTTTTTGTATTTTAAGATTAAATCTGACGCTATGAAAGAAAAAACTTCTCGCTCGCTGAAATATGTTCATTTGCTGAAAATCAACAAAATCACGAAAAGTTCTTGTTTTTGAAGATAAAATCTTTTTGCTTTGAAGAAGAAAGATCTAGCTGAATGAAATAAGTTCATCAGATGAAAACCAACAAAAATTGACAAGAACCACGAAATGTTCTTGTATTTTAAGATAAAATCTTACGCTATTAAAGAGAAAACTTCCAGCTTGCTGAAATATGTTCATTTGCTGAAAATCAACAAAACCACGAAAAGTTCTTGTATTTGAAGATAAAATCTTTTTGCTTTGAAGAAGAAAGATCTGGCTGACTGAAATAAGTTCATAAGATGAAAACCTACGAAAATTGACAAGAACCACGAAAAGTTCTTGTATTTTAAGATAAAATCTGACGCTATTAAAGAAAAAACTACTCCCTCGCTGAAATATGTTCATTTGCTGAAAATCAACAAAACCACGAAAAGTTCTTGCATTTGAAGATAAAATATTTTTGCTTTGAAGAAGAAAGATCGAGCTGACTGAAATAAGTTCATAAGATGAAAACCAACAAAAATTGACAAGAACCACGAAAAGTTCTTGTATTTTAAGATAAAATCTGATGCTATTAAAGAAAAAACTTCTCGCTCGCTGAAATATGTTCATTTGCTGAAAATCAACAAAACCACGAAAAGTTCTTGTATTTGAAGATAAAATCTTTTTGCTTTGAAGAAGAAAGATCTTGCTGACTGAAATAAGTTCATTGGATGAAAACCAACAAAAATTGACAAGAACCACGAAAAGTTCTTGTATTTTAAGATAAAATCTGACGCTATTAAAGAAAAAACTTCTCCCTCGCTGAAATATGTTCATTTGCTGAAAATCAACAAAACCACAAAAAGTTCTTGTATTTGAAGGTAAAATCTTTTTGATTTGAAGAAGAAAGATCTGGCTGAATGAAATAAGTTCATCAGATGAAAACCAACAAAAATTGACAAGAACCACGAAAAGTTCTTGTATTTTAAGATAAAATCTTACGCTATTAAAGAAAAAACTTCCAGCTTGCTGAAATATGTTCATTTGCTGAAAATCAACAAAACCACGAAAAGTTCTCGTATTTGAAGATAAAATCATTTTGCTTTGAAGAAGAAAGATCCAGCTGACTGAAATAAGTTCATTGGATGAAAACCAACAAAAATTGACAAGAACCACGAAAAGTTCTTGTATTTTAAGATAAAATCTGACGCTAATAAAGAAAAAACTTCTCGCTCGCTGAAATATGTTCATTTGCTGAAAATCAACAAAACCACGAAAAGTTCTTGTATTTGAAGATAAAATCTTTTTGCTTCAAAGAAGAAAGATCGAGCTGACTGAAATAAGTTCATCAGATGAAAACCAACAAAAATTGACAAGAACCACGAAAAGTTCTTGTATTTTAAGCTAAAATCTGACGCTTTTAAAGAAAAAACTTCTCGCTCGCTGAAATATGTTCATTTGCTGAAAATCAACAAAACCACGAAAAGTTCTTGTATTTGAAGATAAAATCTTTTTGCTTTGAAGAAGAAAGATCTGGCTGACTGAAATAAGTTCATAAGATGAAAACTAACGAAAATTGACAAGAACCACGAAAAGTTCTTGTATTTTAAGATAAAATCTGACGCTATTAAAGAAAAAACTTCTCCCTCGCTGAAATATGTTCATTTGCTGAAAATCAACAAAACCACGAAAAGTTCTTGCATTTGAAGATAAAATATTTTTGCTTTGAAGAAGAAAGATCGAGCTGACTGAAATAAGTTCATAAGATGAAAACCAACAAAAATTGACAAGAACCACGAAAAGTTCTTGTATTTTAAGATAAAATCTGATGCTATTAAAGAAAAAACTTCTCGCTCGCTGAAATATGTTCATTTGCTGAAAATCAACAAAACCACGAAAAGTTCTTGTATTTGAAGATAAAATCTTTTTGCTTTGAAGAAGAAAGATCTAGCTGACTGAAATAAGTTTATGGGATGAAAACCAACAAAAATTGACAAGAACCATGAAAAGTTCTTGTATTTTAAGATAAAATCTGACGCTATTAACGAAAAAACTTCTCCATCGCTGAAATATGTTCATTTGCTGAAAATCAACAAAACCACGAAAAGTTCTTGTATTTGAAGATAAAATCTTTTTGCTTTAAAGAAGAAAGATCTAGCTGACTGAAATCAGTTCATTTGATGAAAATCAACAAAAATTGACAAGAACCACGAAAAGTTTTTGTATTTTAAGATTAAATCTGACGCTATTAAAGAAAAAACTTCTCGCTCGCTGAAATATGTTCATTTGCTGAAAATCAACAAAATCACGAAAAGTTCTTGTTTTTGAAGATAAAATCTTTTTGCTTTGAAGAAGAAAGATCTAGCTGAATGAAATAAGTTCATCAGATGAAAACCAACAAAAATTGACAAGAACCACGAAATGTTCTTGTATTTTAAGATAAAATCTTACGCTATTAAAGAGAAAACTTCCAGCTTGCTGAAATATGTTCATTTGCTGAAAATCAACAAAACCACGAAAAGTTCTTGTATTTGAAGATAAAATCTTTTTGCTTTCAAGAAGAAAGATCGAGCTGACTGAAATAAGTTCATTGGATGAAAACCAACAAAAATTGACAAGAACCACGAAAAGTTCTTGTATTTTAAGATAAAATCTGACGCTAATAAAGAAAAAACTTCTCGCTCACTGAAATATGTTCATTTGCTGAAAATCAACAAAACCACGAAAAGTTCTTGTATTTGAAGATAAAATCTTTTTGCTTTGAAGAGGAAAGATCTAGCTGACTGAAATAAGTTCATAAGATGAAAACCAACAAAATTTGACAAGAACCACGAAAAGTTCTTGTATTTTAAGATAAAATCTGACGCTATTAAAGAAAAAACTTCTCGCTCGCTGAAATATGTTCATTTGCTGAAAATCAACAAAACCACGAAAAGTTCTTGCATTTGAAGATAAAATATTTTTGCTTTGAAGAAGAAAGATCGAGCTGACTGAAATAGGTTCATAAGATGAAAACCAACAAAAATTGACAAGAACCACGAAAAGTTCTTGTATTTTAAGATAAAATCTGACGCTATTAAAGAAAAAACTTCTCGCTCGCTGAAATATGTTCATTTGCTGAAAATCAACAAAACCACGAAAAGTTCTTGTATTTGAAGATAAAATCTTTTTGCTTTGAAGAAGAAAGATCTTGCTGACTGAAATAAGTTCATTGGATGAAAACCAACAAAAATTGACAAGAACCACGAAAAGTTCTTGTATTTTAAGATAAAATCTTACGCTATTAAAGAAAAAACTTCCAGCTTGCTGAAATATGTTCATTTGCTGAAAATCAACAAAACCACGAAAAGTTCTTGTATTTGAAGATAAAATCTTTTTGCTTTGAAGAAGAAAGATCCAGCTGACTGAAATAAGTTCATTGGATGAAAACCAACAAAAATTGACAAGAACCACGAAAAGTTCTTGTATTTTAAGCTAAAATCTGACGCTTTTAAAGAAAAAACTTCTCGCTCGCTGAAATATGTTCATTTGCTGAAAATCAACAAAACCACGAAAAGTTCTTGTATTTGAAGATAAAATCTTTTTGCTTTGAAGAAGAAAGATCCAGCTGACTGAAATAAGTTCATGGGATGAAATCCAACAAAAATTGACAAGAACCACGAAAAGTTCTTGTATTTTAAGATAAAATCTGACGCTATTAAAGAAAAAACTTCTCCCTCGCTGAAATATGTTCATTTGCTGAAAATCAACAAAACCACGAAAAGTTCTTGTATTTGAAGATAAAATCTTTTTGCTTCAAAGAAGAAAGATCGAGCTGACTGGAATAAGTTCATCAGATGAAAACCAACAAAAATTGACAAGAACCACGAAAAGTTCTTGTATTTTAAGCTAAAATCTGACGCTTTTAAAGAAAAAACTTCTCGCTCGCTGAAATATGTTCATTTGCTGAAAATCAACAAAACCACGAAAAGTTCTTGTATTTGAAGATAAAATCTTTTTGCTTTGAAGAAGAAAGATCTGGCTGACTGAAATAAGTTCATAAGATGAAAACCAACGAAAATTGACAAGAACCACGAAAATTTCTTGTATTTTAAGATAAAATCTGACGCTATTAAAGAAAAAACTTCTCCCTCGCTGAAATATGTTCATTTGCTGAAAATCAACAAAACCACGAAAAGTTCTTGCATTTGAAGATAAAATATTTTTGCTTTGAAGAAGAAAGATCGAGCTGACTGAAATAAGTTCATAAGATGAAAACCAACAAAAATTGACAAGAACCACGAAAAGTTCTTGTATTTTAAGATAAAATCTGATGCTATTAAAGAAAAAACTTCTCGCTCGCTGAAATATGTTCATTTGCTGAAAATCAACAAAACCACGAAAAGTTCTTGTATTTGAAGATAAAATCTTTTTGCTTTGAAGAAGAAAGATCTAGCTGACTGAAATAATTTTATGGGATGAAAACCAACAAAAATTGACAAGAACCATGAAAAGTTCTTGTATTTTAAGATAAAATCTGACGCTATTAACGAAAAAACTTCTCCCTCGCTGAAATATGTTCATTTGCTGAAAATCAACAAAACCACGAAAAGTTCTTGTATTTGAAGATAAAATCTTTTTGCTTTAAAGAAGAAAGATCTAGCTGACTGAAATCAGTTCATTTGATGAAAATCAACAAAAATTGACAAGAACCACGAAATGTTCTTGTATTTTAAGATAAAATCTTACGCTATTAAAGAGAAAACTTCCAGCTTGCTGAAATATGTTCATTTGCTGAAAATCAACAAAACCACGAAAAGTTCTTGTATTTGAAGATAAAATCTTTTTGCTTTGAAGAAGAAAGATCTAGCTGACTGAAATAAGTTTATGGGATGAAAACCAACAAAAATTGACAAGAACCACGAAAAGTTCTTGTATTTTAAGATAAAATCTGACGCTAATAAAGAAAAAACTTCTCGCTCGCTGAAATATGTTCATTTGCTGAAAATCAACAAAACCACGAAAAGTTCTTGTATTTGAAGATAAAATCTTTTTGCTTTGAAGAAGAAAATTGTAAACAATTTTACAACACCAAGTTATAGTCCAGCAATTTTATTTTAAATTCACAAGCTTTCGGAGATTTTCTCCTTCCTCAGGCAAATGTTTCAAGATCTTGAAACATTTGCCTGAGGAAGGAGAAAATCTCCGAAAGCTTGTGAATTTAAAATAAAATTGCTGGACTATAACTTGGTGTTGTAAAATTGTTTACAATTGTCAACCCCAGTCCATCACCGGCATCTCCACATCTTGAAGAAGAAAGATCTTGCTGACTGAAATAAGTTCATTGGATGAAAACCAACAAAAATTGACAAGAACCACGAAAAGTTCTTGTATTTTAAGCTAAAATCTGACGCTTTTAAAGAAAAAACTTCTCGCTCGCTGAAATATGTTCATTTGCTGAAAATCAACAAAACCACGAAAAGTTCTTGTATTTGAAGATAAAATCTTTTTGCTTTGAAGAAGAAAGATCGAGCTGACTGAAATAAGTTCATGGGATGAAATCCAACAAAAATTGACAAGAACCACGAAAAGTTCTTGTATTTTAAGATAAAATCTGACGCTATTAAAGAAAAAACTTCTCCCTCGCTGAAATATGTTCATTTGCTGAAAATCAACAAAACCACGAAAAGTTCTTGTATTTGAAGATAAAATCTTTTTGCTTCAAAGAAGAAAGATCGAGCTGACTGAAATAAGTTCATCAGATGAAAACCAACAAAAATTGACAAGAACCACGAAAAGTTCTTGTATTTTAAGCTAAAATCTGACGCTTTTAAAGAAAAAACTACTCGCTCGCTGAAATATGTTCATTTGCTGAAAATCAACAAAACCACGAAAAGTTCTTGTATTTGAAGATAAAATCTTTTTGCTTTGAAGAAGAAAGATCTGGCTGACTGAAATAAGTTCATAAGATGAAAACCAACGAAAATTGACAAGAACCACGAAAATTTCTTGTATTTTAAGATAAAATCTGACGCTATTAAAGAAAAAACTTCTCCCTCGCTGAAATATGTTCATTTGCTGAAAATCAACAAAACCACGAAAAGTTCTTGCATTTGAAGATAAAATATTTTTGCTTTGAAGAAGAAAGATCGAGCTGACTGAAATAAGTTCATAAGATGAAAACCAACAAAAATTGACAAGAACCACGAAAAGTTCTTGTATTTTAAGATAAAATCTGATGCTATTAAAGAAAAAACTTCTCGCTCGCTGAAATATGTTCATTTGCTGAAAATCAACAAAACCACGAAAAGTTCTTGTATTTGAAGATAAAATCTTTTTGCTTTGAAGAAGAAAGGTCTCGCTGACTGAAATAAGTTTATGGGATGAAAACCAACAAAAATTGACAAGAACCATGAAAAGTTCTTGTATTTTAAGATAAAATCTGACGCTATTAACGAAAAAACTTCTCCCTCGCTGAAATATGTTCATTTGCTGAAAATCAACAAAACCACGAAAAGTTCTTGTATTTGAAGATAAAATCTTTTTGCTTTAAAGAAGAAAGATCTAGCTGACTGAAATCAGTTCATTTGATGAAAATCAACAAAAATTGATAAGAACCACGAAAAGTTTTTGTATTTTAAGATTAAATCTGACGCTATTAAAGAAAAAACTTCTCGCTCGCTGAAAAATGTTCATTTGCTGAAAATCAACAAAATCACGAAAAGTTCTTGTTTTTGAAGATAAAATCTTTTTGCTTTGAAGAAGAAAGATCTAGCTGAATGAAATAAGTTCATCAGATGAAAACCAACAAAAATTGACAAGAACCACGAAATGTTCTTGTATTTTAAGATAAAATCTTACGCTATTAAAGAGAAAACTTCCAGCTTGCTGAAATATGTTCATTTGCTGAAAATCAACAAAACCACGAAAAGTTCTTGTATTTGAAGATAAAATCTTTTTGCTTTCAAGAAGAAAGATCTAGCTGACTGAAATAAGTTCATTGGATGAAAACCAACAAAAATTGACAAGAACCACGAAAAGTTCTTGTATTTTAAGATAAAATCTGACGCTAATAAAGAAAAAACTTCTCGCTCACTGAAATATGTTCATTTGCTGAAAATCAACAAAACCACGAAAAGTTCTTGTATTTGAAGATAAAATCTTTTTGCTTTGAAGAGGAAAGATCTAGCTGACTGAAATAAGTTCATAAGATGAAAACCAACAAAATTTGACAAGAACCACGAAAAGTTCTTGTATTTTAAGATAAAATCTGACGCTAGTAAAGAAAAAACTTCTCGCTCGCTGAAATATGTTCATTTGCTGAAAATCAACAAAACCACGAAAAGTTCTTGTATTTGAAGATAAAATCTTTTTGCTTTGAAGAAGAAAGATCTAGCTGACTGAAATAAGTTTATGGGATGAAAACCAACAAAAATTGACAAGAACCACGAAAAGTTCTTGTATTTTAAGATAAAATCTGACGCTAATAAAGAAAAAACTTCTCGCTCGCTGAAATATGTTCATTTGCTGAAAATCAACAAAACCACGAAAAGTTCTTGTATTTGAAGATAAAATCTTTTTGCTTTGAAGAAGAAAGATCTTGCTGACTGAAATAAGTTCATTGGATGAAAACCAACAAAAATTGACAAGAACCACGAAAAGTTCTTGTATTTTAAGCTAAAATCTGACGCTTTTAAAGAAAAAACTTCTCGCTCGCTGAAATATGTTCATTTGCTGAAAATCAACAAAACCACGAAAAGTTCTTGTATTTGAAGATAAAATCTTTTTGCTTTGAAGAAGAAAGATCGAGCTGACTGAAATAAGTTCATGGGATGAAATCCAACAAAAATTGACAAGAACCACGAAAAGTTCTTGTATTTTAAGATAAAATCTGACGCTATTAAAGAAAAAACTTCTCCCTCGCTGAAATATGTTCATTTGCTGAAAATCAACAAAACCACGAAAAGTTCTTGTATTTGAAGATAAAATCTTTTTGCTTCAAAGAAGAAAGATCGAGCTGACTGAAATAAGTTCATCAGATGAAAACCAACAAAAATTGACAAGAACCACGAAAAGTTCTTGTATTTTAAGCTAAAATCTGACGCTTTTAAAGAAAAAACTACTCGCTCGCTGAAATATGTTCATTTGCTGAAAATCAACAAAACCACGAAAAGTTCTTGTATTTGAAGATAAAATCTTTTTGCTTTGAAGAAGAAAGATCTGGCTGACTGAAATAAGTTCATAAGATGAAAACCAACGAAAATTGACAAGAACCACGAAAATTTCTTGTATTTTAAGATAAAATCTGATGCTATTAAAGAAAAAACTTCTCGCTCGCTGAAATATGTTCATTTGCTGAAAATCAACAAAACCACGAAAAGTTCTTGTATTTGAAGATAAAATCTTTTTGCTTTGAAGAAGAAAGGTCTCGCTGACTGAAATAAGTTTATGGGATGAAAACCAACAAAAATTGACAAGAACCATGAAAAGTTCTTGTATTTTAAGATAAAATCTGACGCTATTAACGAAAAAACTTCTCCCTCGCTGAAATATGTTCATTTGCTGAAAATCAACAAAACCACGAAAAGTTCTTGTATTTGAAGATAAAATCTTTTTGCTTTAAAGAAGAAAGATCTAGCTGACTGAAATCAGTTCATTTGATGAAAATCAACAAAAATTGATAAGAACCACGAAAAGTTTTTGTATTTTAAGATTAAATCTGACGCTATTAAAGAAAAAACTTCTCGCTCGCTGAAAAATGTTCATTTGCTGAAAATCAACAAAATCACGAAAAGTTCTTGTTTTTGAAGATAAAATCTTTTTGCTTTGAAGAAGAAAGATCTAGCTGAATGAAATAAGTTCATCAGATGAAAACCAACAAAAATTGACAAGAACCACGAAATGTTCTTGTATTTTAAGATAAAATCTTACGCTATTAAAGAGAAAACTTCCAGCTTGCTGAAATATGTTCATTTGCTGAAAATCAACAAAACCACGAAAAGTTCTTGTATTTGAAGATAAAATCTTTTTGCTTTCAAGAAGAAAGATCTAGCTGACTGAAATAAGTTCATTGGATGAAAACCAACAAAAATTGACAAGAACCACGAAAAGTTCTTGTATTTTAAGATAAAATCTGACGCTAATAAAGAAAAAACTTCTCGCTCACTGAAATATGTTCATTTGCTGAAAATCAACAAAACCACGAAAAGTTCTTGTATTTGAAGATAAAATCTTTTTGCTTTGAAGAGGAAAGATCTAGCTGACTGAAATAAGTTCATAAGATGAAAACCAACAAAATTTGACAAGAACCACGAAAAGTTCTTGTATTTTAAGATAAAATCTGACGCTAGTAAAGAAAAAACTTCTCGCTCGCTGAAATATGTTCATTTGCTGAAAATCAACAAAACCACGAAAAGTTCTTGTATTTGAAGATAAAATCTTTTTGCTTTGAAGAAGAAAGATCTAGCTGACTGAAATAAGTTTATGGGATGAAAACCAACAAAAATTGACAAGAACCACGAAAAGTTCTTGTAT
Organism: Heptranchias perlo; assembly: GCF_035084215.1. Taxonomy (NCBI): domain Eukaryota; kingdom Metazoa; phylum Chordata; class Chondrichthyes; order Hexanchiformes; family Hexanchidae; genus Heptranchias; species Heptranchias perlo. Next base: position 1,750,861 of record NW_027139793.1, on the reverse strand, counting down.
TTTAAGATAAAATCTGACGCTAATAAAGAAAAAACTTCTCGCTCGCTGAAATATGTTCATTTGCTGAAAATCAACAAAACCACGAAAAGTTCTTGTATTTGAAGATAAAATCTTTTTGCTTTGAAGAAGAAAGATCTTGCTGACTGAAATAAGTTCATTGGATGAAAACCAACAAAAATTGACAAGAACCACGAAAAGTTCTTGTATTTTAAGCTAAAATCTGACGCTTTTAAAGAAAAAACTTCTCGCTCGCTGAAATATGTTCATTTGCTGAAAATCAACAAAACCACGAAAAGTTCTTGTATTTGAAGATAAAATCTTTTTGCTTTGAAGAAGAAAGATCGAGCTGACTGAAATAAGTTCATGGGATGAAATCCAACAAAAATTGACAAGAACCACGAAAAGTTCTTGTATTTTAAGATAAAATCTGACGCTATTAAAGAAAAAACTTCTCCCTCGCTGAAATATGTTCATTTGCTGAAAATCAACAAAACCACGAAAAGTTCTTGTATTTGAAGATAAAATCTTTTTGCTTCAAAGAAGAAAGATCGAGCTGACTGAAATAAGTTCATCAGATGAAAACCAACAAAAATTGACAAGAACCACGAAAAGTTCTTGTATTTTAAGCTAAAATCTGACGCTTTTAAAGAAAAAACTACTCGCTCGCTGAAATATGTTCATTTGCTGAAAATCAACAAAACCACGAAAAGTTCTTGTATTTGAAGATAAAATCTTTTTGCTTTGAAGAAGAAAGATCTGGCTGACTGAAATAAGTTCATAAGATGAAAACCAACGAAAATTGACAAGAACCACGAAAATTTCTTGTATTTTAAGATAAAATCTGACGCTATTAAAGAAAAAACTTCTCCCTCGCTGAAATATGTTCATTTGCTGAAAATCAACAAAACCACGAAAAGTTCTTGCATTTGAAGATAAAATATTTTTGCTTTGAAGAAGAAAGATCGAGCTGACTGAAATAAGTTCATAAGATGAAAACCAACAAAAATTGACAAGAACCACGAAAAGTTCTTGTATTTTAAGATAAAATCTGATGCTATTAAAGAAAAAACTTCTCGCTCGCTGAAATATGTTCATTTGCTGAAAATCAACAAAACCACGAAAAGTTCTTGTATTTGAAGATAAAATCTTTTTGCTTTGAAGAAGAAAGGTCTCGCTGACTGAAATAAGTTTATGGGATGAAAACCAACAAAAATTGACAAGAACCATGAAAAGTTCTTGTATTTTAAGATAAAATCTGACGCTATTAACGAAAAAACTTCTCCCTCGCTGAAATATGTTCATTTGCTGAAAATCAACAAAACCACGAAAAGTTCTTGTATTTGAAGATAAAATCTTTTTGCTTTAAAGAAGAAAGATCTCGCTGACTGAAATCAGTTCATTTGATGAAAATCAACAAAAATTGATAAGAACCACGAAAAGTTTTTGTATTTTAAGATTAAATCTGACGCTATTAAAGAAAAAACTTCTCGCTCGCTGAAAAATGTTCATTTGCTGAAAATCAACAAAATCACGAAAAGTTCTTGTTTTTGAAGATAAAATCTTTTTGCTTTGAAGAAGAAAGATCTAGCTGAATGAAATAAGTTCATCAGATGAAAACCAACAAAAATTGACAAGAACCACGAAATGTTCTTGTATTTTAAGATAAAATCTTACGCTATTAAAGAGAAAACTTCCAGCTTGCTGAAATATGTTCATTTGCTGAAAATCAACAAAACCACGAAAAGTTCTTGTATTTGAAGATAAAATCTTTTTGCTTTCAAGAAGAAAGATCTAGCTGACTGAAATAAGTTCATTGGATGAAAACCAACAAAAATTGACAAGAACCACGAAAAGTTCTTGTATTTTAAGATAAAATCTGACGCTAATAAAGAAAAAACTTCTCGCTCACTGAAATATGTTCATTTGCTGAAAATCAACAAAACCACGAAAAGTTCTTGTATTTGAAGATAAAATCTTTTTGCTTTGAAGAGGAAAGATCTAGCTGACTGAAATAAGTTCATAAGATGAAAACCAACAAAATTTGACAAGAACCACGAAAAGTTCTTGTATTTTAAGATAAAATCTGACGCTATTAAAGAAAAAACTTCTCGCTCGCTGAAATATGTTCATTTGCTGAAAATCAACAAAACCACGAAAAGTTCTTGTATTTGAAGATAAAATCTTTTTGCTTTGAAGAAGAAAGATCTTGCTGACTGAAATAAGTTCATTGGATGAAAACCAACAAAAATTGACAAGAACCACGAAAAGTTCTTGTATTTTAAGATAAAATCTGACGCTATTAAAGAAAAAACTTCTCCCTCGCTGAAATATGTTCATTTGCTGAAAATCAACAAAACCACGAAAAGTTCTTGTATTTGAAGGTAAAATCTTTTTGATTTGAAGAAGAAAGATCTAGCTGAATGAAATAAGTTCATCAGATGAAAACCAACAAAAATTGACAAGAACCACGAAAAGTTCTTGTATTTTAAGATAAAATCTTACGCTATTAAAGAAAAAACTTCCAGCTTGCTGAAATATGTTCATTTGCTGAAAATCAACAAAACCACGAAAAGTTCTTGTATTTGAAGATAAAATCTTTTTGCTTTGAAGAAGAAAGATCTCGCTGACTGAAATAAGTTTATGGGATGAAAACCAACAAAAATTGACAAGAACCATGAAAAGTTCTTGTATTTTAAGATAAAATCTGACGCTATTAACGAAAAAACTTCTCCCTCGCTGAAATATGTTCATTTGCTGAAAATCAACAAAACCACGAAAAGTTCTTGTATTTGAAGATAAAATCTTTTTGCTTTAAAGAAGAAAGATCCAGCTGACTGAAATCAGTTCATTTGATGAAAATCAACAAAAATTGATAAGAACCACGAAAAGTTTTTGTATTTTAAGATTAAATCTGACGCTATTAAAGAAAAAACTTCTCGCTCGCTGAAAAATGTTCATTTGCTGAAAATCAACAAAATCACGAAAAGTTCTTGTTTTTGAAGATAAAATCTTTTTGCTTTGAAGAAGAAAGATCGAGCTGAATGAAATAAGTTCATCAGATGAAAACCAACAAAAATTGAGAAGAACCACGAAATGTTCTTGTATTTTAAGATAAAATCTTACGCTATTAAAGAGAAAACTTCCAGCTTGCTGAAATATGTTCATTTGCTGAAAATCAACAAAACCACGAAAAGTTCTTGTATTTGAAGATAAAATCTTTTTGCTTTGAAGAAGAAAGATCTAGCTGACTGAAATAAGTTCATTGGATGAAAACCAACAAAAATTGACAAGAACCACGAAAAGTTCTTGTATTTTAAGATAAAATCTGACGCTAATAAAGAAAAAACTTCTCGCTCGCTGAAATATGTTCATTTGCTGAAAATCAACAAAACCACGAAAAGTTCTTGTATTTGAAGATAAAATCTTTTTGCTTTGAAGAAGAAAGATCTTGCTGACTGAAATAAGTTCATTGGATGAAAACCAACAAAAATTGACAAGAGCCACGAAAAGTTCTTGTATTTGAAGCTAAAATCTGACGCTTTTAAAGAAAAAACTTCTCGCTCGCTGAAATATGTTCATTTGCTGAAAATCAACAAAACCACGAAAAGTTCTTGTATTTGAAGATAAAATCTTTTTGCTTAGAAGAAGAAAGATCTAGCTGACTGAAATAAGTTTATGGGATGAAATCCAACAAAAATTGACAAGAACCACGAAAAGTTCTTGTATTTTAAGATAAAATCTGACGCTATTAAAGAAAAAACTTCTCCCTCGCTGAAATATGTTCATTTGCTGAAAATCAACAAAACCACGAAAAGTTCTTGTGTTTGAAGATAAAATCTTTTTGCTTCAAAGAAGAAAGATCTAGCTGACTGAAATAAGTTTATGGGATGAAAACCAACAAAAATTGACAAGAACCACGAAAAGTTCTTGTATTTTAAGATAAAATCTGACGCTATTAAAGAAAAAACTTCTCCCTCGCTGAAATATGTTCATTTGCTGAAAATCAACAAAACCACGAAAAGTTCTTGTATTTGAAGATAAAATCTTTTTGCTTTGAAGAAGAAAGATCTTGCTGACTGAAATAAGTTCATTGGATGAAAACCAACAAAAATTGACAAGAACCACGAAAAGTTCTTGTATTTTAAGATAAAATCTGACGCTATGAAAGAAAAACTTCTCCCTCGCTGAAATATGTTCATTTGCTGAAAATCAACAAAACCACGAAAAGTTCTTGTGTTTGAAGATAAAATCTTTTTGCTTCAAAGAAGAAAGATCTAGCTGACTGAAATAAGTTTATGGGATGAAAACCAACAAAAATTGACAAGAACCACGAAAAGTTCTTGTATTTTAAGATAAAATCTGACGCTATTAAAGAAAAAACTTCTCCCTCGCTGAAATATGTTCATTTGCTGAAAATCAACAAAACCACGAAAAGTTCTTGTATTTGAAGGTAAAATCTTTTTGATTTGAAGAAGAAAGATCTAGCTGAATGAAATAAGTTCATCAGATGAAAACCAACAAAAATTGACAAGAACCACGAAAAGTTCTTGTATTTTAAGATAAAATCTTACGCTATTAAAGAAAAAACTTCCAGCTTGCTGAAATATGTTCATTTGCTGAAAATCAACAAAACCACGAAAAGTTCTTGTATTTGAAGATAAAATCTTTTTGCTTTGAAGAAGAAAGATCTAGCTGACTGAAATATGTTCATTGGATGAAAACCAACAAAAATTGACAAGAACCACGAAAAGTTCTTGTATTTTAAGATAAAATCTGACGCTAATAAAGAAAAAACTTCTCGCTCGCTGAAATATGTTCATTTGCTGAAAATCAACAAAACCACGAAAAGTTCTTGTATTTGAAGATAAAATCTTTTTGCTTTGAAGAAGAAAGATCTTGCTGACTGAAATAAGTTCATTGGATGAAAACCAACAAAAATTGACAAGAACCACGAAAAGTTCTTGTATTTTAAGCTAAAATCTGACGCTTTTAAAGAAAAAACTTCTCGCTCACTGAAATATGTTCATTTGCTGAAAATCAACAAAACCACGAAAAGTTCTTGTATTTGAAGATAAAATCTTTTTGCTTTGAAGAAGAAAGATCTAGCTGACTGAAATAAGTTTATGGGATGAAATCCAACAAAAATTGACAAGAACCACGAAAAGTTCTTGTATTTTAAGATAAAATCTGACGCTATTAAAGAAAAAACTTCTCCCTCGCTGAAATATGTTCATTTGCTGAAAATCAACAAAACCACGAAAAGTTCTTGTGTTTGAAGATAAAATCTTTTTGCTTCAAAGAAGAAAGATCTAGCTGACTGAAATAAGTTCATCAGATGAAAACCAACAAAAATTGACAAGAACCACGAAAAGTTCTTGTATTTTAAGATAAAATCTGACGCTATTAAAGAAAAAACTTCTCCCTCACTGAAATATGTTCATTTGCTGAAAATCAACAAAACCACGAAAAGTTCTTGTATTTGAAGATAAAATCTTTTTGCTTTGAAGAAGAAAGATCTGGCTGACTGAAATAAGTTCATTGGATGAAAACCAACAAAAATTGACAAGAACCACGAAAAGTTCTTGTATTTTAAGATAAAATCTGACGCTATTAAAGAAAAAACTTCTCCCTCACTGAAATATGTTCATTTGCTGAAAATCAACAAAACCACGAAAAGTTCTTGTATTTGAAGATAAAATCTTTTTGCTTTGAAGAAGAAAGATCGAGCTGACTGAAATAAGTTCATAAGATGAAAACCAACGAAAATTGACAAGAACCACGAAAAGTTCTTGTATTTTAAGATAAAATCTGACGCTATTAAAGAAAAAACTTCTCTTTCGCTGAAATATGTTCATTTGCTGAAAATCAACAAAACCACGAAAAGTTCTTGTATTTGAAGATAAAATCTTTTTGCTTTCAAGAAGAAAGATCTGGCTGACTGAAATAAGTTCATAAGATGAAAGCCAACAAAAATTGACAAGAACCACGAAAAGTTCTTGTATTTTGAGATAAAATCTGACGCTAATAAAGAAAAAACTTCTCGCTCGCTGAAATATGTTCATTTGCTGAAAATCAACAAAACCACGAAAAGTTCTTGTATTTGAAGATAAAATCTTTTTGCTTTGAAGAAGAAAGATCTTGCTGACTGAAATAAGTTCATTGGATGAAAACCAACAAAAATTGACAAGAGCCACGAAAATTTCTTGTATTTGAAGCTAAAATCTGACGCTTTTAAAGAAAAAACTTCTCGCTCGCTGAAATATGTTCATTTGCTGAAAATCAACAAAACCACGAAAAGTTCTTGTATTTGAAGATAAAATCTTTTTGCTTAGAAGAAGAAAGATCTAGCTGACTGAAATAAGTTTATGGGATGAAATCCAACAAAAATTGACAAGAACCACGAAAAGTTCTTGTATTTTAAGATAAAATCTGACGCTATTAAAGAAAAAACTTCTCCCTCGCTGAAATATGTTCATTTGCTGAAAATCAACAAAACCACGAAAAGTTCTTGTGTTTGAAGATAAAATCTTTTTGCTTCAAAGAAGAAAGATCTAGCTGACTGAAATAAGTTTATGGGATGAAAACCAACAAAAATTGACAAGAACCACGAAAAGTTCTTGTATTTTAAGATAAAATCTGACGCTATTAAAGAAAAAACTTCTCCCTCGCTGAAATATGTTCATTTGCTGAAAATCAACAAAACCACGAAAAGTTCTTGTATTTGAAGATAAAATCTTTTTGCTTTGAAGAAGAAAGATCTTGCTGACTGAAATAAGTTCATTGGATGAAAACCAACAAAAATTGACAAGAACCACGAAAAGTTCTTGTATTTTAAGATAAAATCTGACGCTATTAAAGAAAAAACTTCTCCCTCGCTGAAATATGTTCATTTGCTGAAAATCAACAAAACCACGAAAAGTTCTTGTGTTTGAAGATAAAATCTTTTTGCTTCAAAGAAGAAAGATCTAGCTGACTGAAATAAGTTTATGGGATGAAAACCAACAAAAATTGACAAGAACCACGAAAAGTTCTTGTATTTTAAGATAAAATCTGACGCTATTAAAGAAAAAACTTCTCCCTCGCTGAAATATGTTCATTTGCTGAAAATCAACAAAACCACAAAAAGTTCTTGTATTTGAAGGTAAAATCTTTTTGATTTGAAGAAGAAAGATCTAGCTGAATGAAATAAGTTCATCAGATGAAAACCAACAAAAATTGACAAGAACCACGAAAAGTTCTTGTATTTTAAGATAAAATCTTACGCTATTAAAGAAAAAACTTCCAGCTTGCTGAAATATGTTCATTTGCTGAAAATCAACAAAACCACGAAAAGTTCTTGTATTTGAAGATAAAATCTTTTTGCTTTGAAGAAGAAAGATCTAGCTGACTGAAATATGTTCATTGGATGAAAACCAACAAAAATTGACAAGAACCACGAAAAGTTCTTGTATTTTAAGATAAAATCTGACGCTAATAAAGAAAAAACTTCTCGCTCGCTGAAATATGTTCATTTGCTGAAAATCAACAAAACCACGAAAAGTTCTTGTATTTGAAGATAAAATCTTTTTGCTTTGAAGAAGAAAGATCTTGCTGACTGAAATAAGTTCATTGGATGAAAACCAACAAAAATTGACAAGAACCACGAAAAGTTCTTGTATTTTAAGCTAAAATCTGACGCTTTTAAAGAAAAAACTTCTCGCTCACTGAAATATGTTCATTTGCTGAAAATCAACAAAACCACGAAAAGTTCTTGTATTTGAAGATAAAATCTTTTTGCTTTGAAGAAGAAAGATCTAGCTGACTGAAATAAGTTTATGGGATGAAATCCAACAAAAATTGACAAGAACCACGAAAAGTTCTTGTATTTTAAGATAAAATCTGACGCTATTAAAGAAAAAACTTCTCCCTCGCTGAAATATGTTCATTTGCTGAAAATCAACAAAACCACGAAAAGTTCTTGTGTTTGAAGATAAAATCTTTTTGCTTCAAAGAAGAAAGATCTAGCTGACTGAAATAAGTTCATCAGATGAAAACCAACAAAAATTGACAAGAACCACGAAAAGTTCTTGTATTTTAAGATAAAATCTGACGCTATTAAAGAAAAAACTTCTCCCTCACTGAAATATGTTCATTTGCTGAAAATCAACAAAACCACGAAAAGTTCTTGTATTTGAAGATAAAATCTTTTTGCTTCAAAGAAGAAAGATCTAGCTGACTGAAATAAGTTTATGGGATGAAAACCAACAAAAATTGACAAGAACCACGAAAAGTTCTTGTATTTTAAGATAAAATCTGACGCTATTAAAGAAAAAACTTCTCCCTCGCTGAAATATGTTCATTTGCTGAAAATCAACAAAACCACGAAAAGTTCTTGTATTTGAAGGTAAAATCTTTTTGATTTGAAGAAGAAAGATCTAGCTGAATGAAATAAGTTCATCAGATGAAAACCAACAAAAATTGACAAGAACCACGAAAAGTTCTTGTATTTTAAGATAAAATCTTACGCTATTAAAGAAAAAACTTCCAGCTTGCTGAAATATGTTCATTTGCTGAAAATCAACAAAACCACGAAAAGTTCTTGTATTTGAAGATAAAATCTTTTTGCTTTGAAGAAGAAAGATCTAGCTGACTGAAATAAGTTCATTGGATGAAAACCAACAAAAATTGACAAGAACCACGAAAAGTTCTTGTATTTTAAGATAAAATCTGACGCTAATAAAGAAAAAACTTCTCGCTCGCTGAAATATGTTCATTTGCTGAAAATCAACAAAACCACGAAAAGTTCTTGTATTTGAAGATAAAATCTTTTTGCTTTGAAGAAGAAAGATCTTGCTGACTGAAATAAGTTCATTGGATGAAAACCAACAAAAATTGACAAGAGCCACGAAAAGTTCTTGTATTTGAAGCTAAAATCTGACGCTTTTAAAGAAAAAACTTCTCGCTCGCTGAAATATGTTCATTTGCTGAAAATCAACAAAACCACGAAAAGTTCTTGTATTTGAAGATAAAATCTTTTTGCTTTGAAGAAGAAAGATCTAGCTGACTGAAATAAGTTTATGGGATGAAATCCAACAAAAATTGACAAGAACCACGAAAAGTTCTTGTATTTTAAGATAAAATCTGACGCTATTAAAGAAAAAACTTCTCCCTCGCTGAAATATGTTCATTTGCTGAAAATCAACAAAACCACGAAAAGTTCTTGTGTTTGAAGATAAAATCTTTTTGCTTCAAAGAAGAAAGATCTAGCTGACTGAAATAAGTTTATGGGATGAAAACCAACAAAAATTGACAAGAACCACGAAAAGTTCTTGTATTTTAAGATAAAATCTGACGCTATTAAAGAAAAAACTTCTCCCTCGCTGAAATATGTTCATTTGCTGAAAATCAACAAAACCACGAAAAGTTCTTGTATTTGAAGATAAAATCTTTTTGCTTTGAAGAAGAAAGATCTTGCTGACTGAAATAAGTTCATTGGATGAAAACCAACAAAAATTGACAAGAACCACGAAAAGTTCTTGTATTTTAAGATAAAATCTGACGCTATTAAAGAAAAACTTCTCCCTCGCTGAAATATGTTCATTTGCTGAAAATCAACAAAACCACGAAAAGTTCTTGTGTTTGAAGATAAAATCTTTTTGCTTCAAAGAAGAAAGATCTAGCTGACTGAAATAAGTTTATGGGATGAAAACCAACAAAAATTGACAAGAACCACGAAAAGTTCTTGTATTTTAAGATAAAATCTGACGCTATTAAAGAAAAAACTTCTCCCTCGCTGAAATATGTTCATTTGCTGAAAATCAACAAAACCACGAAAAGTTCTTGTATTTGAAGGTAAAATCTTTTTGATTTGAAGAAGAAAGATCTAGCTGAATGAAATAAGTTCATCAGATGAAAACCAACAAAAATTGACAAGAACCACGAAAAGTTCTTGTATTTTAAGATAAAATCTTACGCTATTAAAGAAAAAACTTCCAGCTTGCTGAAATATGTTCATTTGCTGAAAATCAACAAAACCACGAAAAGTTCTTGTATTTGAAGATAAAATCTTTTTGCTTTGAAGAAGAAAGATCTAGCTGACTGAAATATGTTCATTGGATGAAAACCAACAAAAATTGACAAGAACCACGAAAAGTTCTTGTATTTTAAGATAAAATCTGACGCTAATAAAGAAAAAACTTCTCGCTCGCTGAAATATGTTCATTTGCTGAAAATCAACAAAACCACGAAAAGTTCTTGTATTTGAAGATAAAATCTTTTTGCTTTGAAGAAGAAAGATCTTGCTGACTGAAATAAGTTCATTGGATGAAAACCAACAAAAATTGACAAGAACCACGAAAAGTTCTTGTATTTTAAGCTAAAATCTGACGCTTTTAAAGAAAAAACTTCTCGCTCACTGAAATATGTTCATTTGCTGAAAATCAACAAAACCACGAAAAGTTCTTGTATTTGAAGATAAAATCTTTTTGCTTTGAAGAAGAAAGATCTAGCTGACTGAAATAAGTTTATGGGATGAAATCCAACAAAAATTGACAAGAACCACGAAAAGTTCTTGTATTTTAAGATAAAATCTGACGCTATTAAAGAAAAAACTTCTCCCTCGCTGAAATATGTTCATTTGCTGAAAATCAACAAAACCACGAAAAGTTCTTGTGTTTGAAGATAAAATCTTTTTGCTTCAAAGAAGAAAGATCTAGCTGACTGAAATAAGTTCATCAGATGAAAACCAACAAAAATTGACAAGAACCACGAAAAGTTCTTGTATTTTAAGATAAAATCTGACGCTATTAAAGAAAAAACTTCTCCCTCACTGAAATATGTTCATTTGCTGAAAATCAACAAAACCACGAAAAGTTCTTGTATTTGAAGATAAAATCTTTTTGCTTTGAAGAAGAAAGATCTGGCTGACTGAAATAAGTTCATTGGATGAAAACCAACAAAAATTGACAAGAACCACGAAAAGTTCTTGTATTTTAAGATAAAATCTGACGCTATTAAAGAAAAAACTTCTCCCTCACTGAAATATGTTCATTTGCTGAAAATCAACAAAACCACGAAAAGTTCTTGTATTTGAAGATAAAATCTTTTTGCTTTGAAGAAGAAAGATCGAGCTGACTGAAATAAGTTCATAAGATGAAAACCAACGAAAATTGACAAGAACCACGAAAAGTTCTTGTATTTTAAGATAAAATCTGACGCTATTAAAGAAAAAACTTCTCTTTCGCTGAAATATGTTCATTTGCTGAAAATCAACAAAACCACGAAAAGTTCTTGTATTTGAAGATAAAATCTTTTTGCTTTCAAGAAGAAAGATCTGGCTGACTGAAATAAGTTCATAAGATGAAAGCCAACAAAAATTGACAAGAACCACGAAAAGTTCTTGTATTTTGAGATAAAATCTGACGCTAATAAAGAAAAAACTTCTCGCTCGCTGAAATATGTTCATTTGCTGAAAATCAACAAAACCACGAAAAGTTCTTGTATTTGAAGATAAAATCTTTTTGCTTTGAAGAAGAAAGATCTTGCTGACTGAAATAAGTTCATTGGATGAAAACCAACAAAAATTGACAAGAGCCACGAAAATTTCTTGTATTTGAAGCTAAAATCTGACGCTTTTAAAGAAAAAACTTCTCGCTCGCTGAAATATGTTCATTTGCTGAAAATCAACAAAACCACGAAAAGTTCTTGTATTTGAAGATAAAATCTTTTTGCTTAGAAGAAGAAAGATCTCGCTGACTGAAATAAGTTTATGGGATGAAATCCAACAAAAATTGACAAGAACCACGAAAAGTTCTTGTATTTTAAGATAAAATCTGACGCTATTAAAGAAAAAACTTCTCCCTCGCTGAAATATGTTCATTTGCTGAAAATCAACAAAACCACGAAAAGTTCTTGTGTTTGAAGATAAAATCTTTTTGCTTCAAAGAAGAAAGATCTAGCTGAATGAAATGAGTTCATCAGATGAAAACCAACAAAAATTGACAAGAACCACGAAAAGTTCTTGTATTTTAAGATAAAATCTTACGCTATTAAAGAAAAAACTTCCAGCTTGCTGAAATATGTTCATTTGCTGAAAATCAACAAAACCACGAAAAGTTCTTGTATTTGAAGATAAAATCTTTTTGCTTTGAAGAAGAAAGATCTAGCTGACTGAAATATGTTCATTGGATGAAAACCAACAAAAATTGACAAGAACCACGAAAAGTTCTTGTATTTTAAGATAAAATCTGACGCTAATAAAGAAAAAACTTCTCGCTCGCTGAAATATGTTCATTTGCTGAAAATCAACAAAACCACGAAAAGTTCTTGTATTTGAAGATAAAATCTTTTTGCTTTGAAGAAGAAAGATCTTGCTGACTGAAATAAGTTCATTGGATGAAAACCAACAAAAATTGACAAGAACCACGAAAAGTTCTTGTATTTTAAGCTAAAATCTGACGCTTTTAAAGAAAAAACTTCTCGCTCACTGAAATATGTTCATTTGCTGAAAATCAACAAAACCACGAAAAGTTCTTGTATTTGAAGATAAAATCTTTTTGCTTTGAAGAAGAAAGATCTAGCTGACTGAAATAAGTTTATGGGATGAAATCCAACAAAAATTGACAAGAACCACGAAAAGTTCTTGTATTTTAAGATAAAATCTGACGCTATTAAAGAAAAAACTTCTCCCTCGCTGAAATATGTTCATTTGCTGAAAATCAACAAAACCACGAAAAGTTCTTGTGTTTGAAGATAAAATCTTTTTGCTTCAAAGAAGAAAGATCTAGCTGACTGAAATAAGTTCATCAGATGAAAACCAACAAAAATTGACAAGAACCACGAAAAGTTCTTGTATTTTAAGATAAAATCTGACGCTATTAAAGAAAAAACTTCTCCCTCACTGAAATATGTTCATTTGCTGAAAATCAACAAAACCACGAAAAGTTCTTGTATTTGAAGATAAAATCTTTTTGCTTTGAAGAAGAAAGATCTGGCTGACTGAAATAAGTTCATTGGATGAAAACCAACAAAAATTGACAAGAACCACGAAAAGTTCTTGTATTTTAAGATAAAATCTGACGCTATTAAAGAAAAAACTTCTCCCTCACTGAAATATGTTCATTTGCTGAAAATCAACAAAACCACGAAAAGTTCTTGTATTTGAAGATAAAATCTTTTTGCTTTGAAGAAGAAAGATCTCGCTGACTGAAATAAGTTCATTGGATGAAAACCAACAAAAATTGACAAGAACCACGAAAAGTTCTTGTATTTTAAGATAAAATCTGACGCTATTAAAGAAAAAACTTCTCGCTCGCTGAAATATGTTCATTTGCTGAAAATCAACAAAACCACGAAAAGTTCTTGTGTTTGAAGATAAAATCTTTTTGCTTCAAAGAAGAAAGATCTAGCTGACTGAAATAAGTTTATGGGATGAAAACCAACAAAAATTGACAAGAACCACGAAAAGTTCTTGTATTTTAAGATAAAATCTGACGCTATTAAAGAAAAAACTTCTCCCTCGCTGAAATATGTTCATTTGCTGAAAATCAACAAAACCACGAAAAGTTCTTGTATTTGAAGATAAAATCTTTTTGCTTTGAAGAAGAAAGATCTTGCTGACTGAAATAAGTTCATTGGATGAAAACCAACAAAAATTGACAAGAACCACGAAAAGTTCTTGTATTTTAAGATAAAATCTGACGCTATTAAAGAAAAAACTTCTCCCTCGCTGAAATATGTTCATTTGCTGAAAATCAACAAAACCACGAAAAGTTCTTGTATTTGAAGGTAAAATCTTTTTGATTTGAAGAAGAAAGATCCAGCTGAATGAAATAAGTTCATCAGATGAAAACCAACAAAAATTGACAAGAACCACGAAAAGTTCTTGTATTATAAGATAAAATCTTACGCTATTAAAGAAAAAACTTCCAGCTTGCTGAAATATGTTCATTTGCTGAAAATCAACAAAACCACGAAAAGTTCTTGTATTTGAAGATAAAATCTTTTTGCTTTGAAGAAGAAAGATCTAGCTGACTGAAATAAGTTCATTGGATGAAAACCAACAAAAATTGACAAGAACCACGAAAAGTTCTTGTATTTTAAGATAAAATCTGACGCTAATAAAGAAAAAACTTCTCGCTCGCTGAAATATGTTCATTTGCTGAAAATCAACAAAACCACGAAAAGTTCTTGTATTTGAAGATAAAATCTTTTTGCTTTGAAGAAGAAAGATCTTGCTGACTGAAATAAGTTCATTGGATGAAAACCAACAAAAATTGACAAGAGCCACGAAAAGTTCTTGTATTTTAAGCTAAAATCTGACGCTTTTAAAGAAAAAACTTCTCGCTCGCTGAAATATGTTCATTTGCTGAAAATCAACAAAACCACGAAAAGTTCTTGTGTTTGAAGATAAAATCTTTTTGCTTCAAAGAAGAAAGATCTAGCTGACTGAAATAAGTTTATGGGATGAAAACCAACAAAAATTGACAAGAACCACGAAAAGTTCTTGTATTTTAAGATAAAATCTGACGCTATTAAAGAAAAAACTTCTCCCTCGCTGAAATATGTTCATTTGCTGAAAATCAACAAAACCACGAAAAGTTCTTGTATTTGAAGGTAAAATCTTTTTGATTTGAAGAAGAAAGATCTAGCTGAATGAAATAAGTTCATCAGATGAAAACCAACAAAAATTGACAAGAACCACGAAAAGTTCTTGTATTTTAAGATAAAATCTTACGCTATTAAAGAAAAAACTTCCAGCTTGCTGAAATATGTTCATTTGCTGAAAATCAACAAAACCACGAAAAGTTCTTGTATTTGAAGATAAAATCATTTTGCTTTGAAGAAGAAAGATCTAGCTGACTGAAATAAGTTCATTGGATGAAAACCAACAAAAATTGACAAGAACCACGAAAAGTTCTTGTATTTTAAGATAAAATCTGACGCTAATAAAGAAAAAACTTCTCGCTCGCTGAAATATGTTCATTTGCTGAAAATCAACAAAACCACGAAAAGTTCTTGGATTTGAAGATAAAATCTTTTTGCTTTGAAGAAGAAAGATCTAGCTGACTGAAATAAGTTTATGGGATGAAATCCAACAAAAATTGACAAGAACCACGAAAAGTTCTTGTATTTTAAGATAAAATCTGACGCTATTAAAGAAAAAACTTCTCCCTCGCTGAAATATGTTCATTTGCTGAAAATCAACAAAACCACGAAAAGTTCTTGTGTTTGAAGATAAAATCTTTTTGCTTCAAAGAAGAAAGATCTAGCTGACTGAAATAAGTTCATCAGATGAAAACCAACAAAAATTGACAAGAACCACGAAAAGTTCTTGTATTTTAAGATAAAATCTGACGCTATTAAAGAAAAAACTTCTCCCTCACTGAAATATGTTCATTTGCTGAAAATCAACAAAACCACGAAAAGTTCTTGTATTTGAAGATAAAATCTTTTTGCTTTGAAGAAGAAAGATCTGGCTGACTGAAATAAGTTCATTGGATGAAAACCAACAAAAATTGACAAGAACCACGAAAAGTTCTTGTATTTTAAGATAAAATCTGACGCTATTAAAGAAAAAACTTCTCCCTCACTGAAATATGTTCATTTGCTGAAAATCAACAAAACCACGAAAAGTTCTTGTATTTGAAGATAAAATCTTTTTGCTTTGAAGAAGAAAGATCGAGCTGACTGAAAGAAGTTCATAAGATGAAAACCAACGAAAATTGACAAGAACCACGAAAAGTTCTTGTATTTTAAGATAAAATCTGACGCTATTAAAGAAAAAACTTCTCGCTCGCTGAAATATGTTCATTTGCTGAAAATCAACAAAACCACGAAAAGTTCTTGTATTTGAAGATAAAATCTTTTTGCTTTCAAGAAGAAAGATCTGGCTGACTGAAATAAGTTCATTGGATGAAAGCCAACAAAAATTGACAAGAACCACGAAAAGTTCTTGTATTTTGAGATAAAATCTGACGCTAATAAAGAAAAAACTTCTCGCTCGCTGAAATATGTTCATTTGCTGAAAATCAACAAAACCACGAAAAGTTCTTGTATTTGAAGATAAAATCTTTTTGCTTTGAAGAAGAAAGATCTCGCTGACTGAAATAAGTTCATTGGATGAAAACCAACAAAAATTGACAAGAATCACGAAAAGTTCTTGTATTTTAAGATAAAATCTGACGCTATTAAAGAAAAAACTTCTCGCTCGCTGAAATATGTTCATTTGCTGAAAATCAACATAACCACGAAAAGTTCTTGTATTTGAAGATAAAATCTTTTTGCTTTGAAGAAGAATGATCTAGATGACTGAAATAAGTTCATCAGATGAAAACCAACACAAATTGACAAGAACCGCGAAAAGTTCTTGTATTTTAAGATAAAATCTTACGCTATTAAAGAAAAAACTTCCACCTTGCTGAAATATGTTCATTTGCTGAAAATAAACAAAACCACGAAAAGTTCTTGTATTTGAAGATAAAATCTTTTTGCTTTCAAGAAGAAAGATCTGGCTGACTGAAATAAGTTCATTGGATGAAAGCCAACAAAAATTGACAAGAACCACGAAAAGTTCTTGTATTTTGAGATAAAATCTGACGCTAATAAAGAAAAAACTTCTCGCTCGCTGAAATATGTTCATTTGCTGAAAATCAACAAAACCACGAAAAGTTCTTGTATTTGAAGATAAAATCTTTTTGCTTTGAAGAAGAAAGATCGAGCTGACTGAAATAAGTTCATAAGATGAAAACCAACAAAAATTGACAAGAACCACGAAAAGTTCCTGTATTTTAAGATAAAATCTTACGCTTTTAAAGAAAAAACTTCTCGCTCGCTGAAATATGTTCATTTGCTGAAAATCAACATAACCACGAAAAGTTCTTGTATTTGAAGATAAAATCTTTTTGCTTTGAAGAAGAAAGATCGAGCTGACTGAAATAAGTTCATAAGATGAAAACCAACAAAAATTGACAAGAACCACGAAAAGTTCCTGTATTTTAAGATAAAATCTTCCGCTTTTAAAGAAAAAATTTCTCGCTCGCTGAAATATGTTCATTTGCTGAAAATCAACAAAACCACGAAAACTTCTTGTATTTGAAGATAAAATCTTTTTGCTTTGAAGAAGAAAGATCTTGCTGACTGAAATAAGTTCATTGGATGAAAACCAACAAAAATTGACAAGAACCACGAAAAGTTCTTGTATTTTAAGATAAAGTCTGACGCTATTAAAAAAAAACTTCTCCCTCGCTGAAATATGTTCATTTGCTCAAAATCAACAAAACCACGAAGAGTTCTTGTATTTGAAGATAAAATCTTTTTGCTTTGAAGAAGAAAGATCGAGCTGACTGAAATAAGTTCATTGGATGAAAACCAACAAAAATTGACAAGAAGCACGAAAAGTTCTTGTATTTTAAGATAAAATCTTACGCTATTAAAGAAAAAACTTCCACCTTGCTGAAATATGTTCATTTGCTGAAAATCAACAAAACCACGAAAAGTTCTTGTATTTGAAGATAAAATCTTTTTGCTTTCAAGAAGAAAGATCTGGCTGACTGAAATAGGTTCATTGGATGAAAGCCAACAAAAATTGACAAGAACCACGAAAAGTTCTTGTATTTTGAGATAAAATCTGACGCTAATAAAGAAAAAACTTCTCGCTCGCTGAAATATGTTCATTTGCTGAAAATCAACAAAACCACGAAAAGTTCTTGTATTTGAAGATAAAATCTTTTTGCTTTGAAGAAGAAAGATCTCGCTGACTGAAATAAGTTCATTGGATGAAAACCAACAAAAATTGACTAGAACCACGAAAAGTTCTTGTATTTTAAGATAAAATCTTACGCTTTTAAAGAAAAAACTTCTCGCTCGCTGAAATATGTTCATTTGCTGAAAATCAACATAACCACGAAAAGTTCTTGTATTTGAAGATAAAATCTTTTTGCTTTGAAGAAGAATGATCTAGATGACTGAAATAAGTTCATAAGATGAAAACCAACGAAAATTGACAAGAACCACGAAAAGTTCTTGTATTTTAAGATAAAATCTGACGCTATTAAAGAAAAAACTTCTCGCTCGCTGAAATATGTTCATTTGCTGAAAATCAACAAAATCACGAAAAGTTCTTGTATTTGAAGATAAAATCATTTTGCTTTGAAGAAGAAAGATCTAGCTGAATGAAATAAGTTCATCAGATGAAAACCAACAAAAATTGACAAGAACCGCGAAAAGTTTTTGTATTTTAAGAAAAAATCTTACGCTATTAAAGAAAAAACTTCCACCTTGCTGAAATATGTTCATTCGCTGAAAATCAACAAAACCACGAAAAGTTCTTGTATTTGAAGATAAAATGTTTTTGCTTTCAAGAAGAAAGATCTGGCTGACTGAAATAAGTTCATTGGATGAAAGCCAACAAAAATTGACAAGAACCACGAAAAGTTCTTGTATTTTGAGATAAAATCTGACGCTAATAAAGAAAAAACTTCTCGCTCGCTGAAATATGTTCATTTGCTGAAAATCAACAAAACCACGAAAAGTTCTTGTATTTGAAGATAAAATCTTTTTGCTTTGAAGAAGAAAGATCGAGCTGACTGAAATAAGTTCATAAGATGAAAACCAACAAAAATTGACAAGAACCACGAAAAGTTCTTGTATTTTAAGATAAAATCTGACGCTATTAAAGAAAAAACTTCTCCCTCACTGAAATATGTTCATTTGCTGAAAATCAACAAAACCACGAAAAGTTCTTGTATTTGAAGATAAAATCTTTTTGCTTTGAAGAAAGATCGAGCTGACTGAAATAAGTTCATAAGATGAAAACCAACAAAAATTGACAAGAACCACGAAAAGTTCCTGTATTTTCAGATAAAATCTTACATTTTAAAGAAAAAACTTCTCGCTCGCTGAAATATGTTCATTTGCTGAAAATCAACATAACCACGAAAAGTTCTTGTATTTGAAGATAAAATCTTTTTGCTTTGAAGAAGAATGATCTAGATGACTGAAATAAGTTCATTGGATGAAAACCAACAAAAATTGACAAGAACCACGAAAAGTTCTTGTATTTTAAGATAAAGTCTGACGCTATTAAAAAAAAACTTCTCCCTCGCTGAAATATGTTCATTTGCTGAAAATCAACAAAACCACGAAAAGTTCTTGTATTTGAAGATAAAATCTTTTTGATTTGAAGAAAGATCTAGCTGAATGAAATATGTTCATCAGATGAAAACCAACAAAAATTGACAAGAACCACGAAAAGTTCTTGTATTTTAAGATAAAATCTTAAGCTATTAAAGAAAAAACTTCCAGCTTGCTGAAATATGTTCATTTGCTCAAAATCAACAAAACCACGAAAAGTTCTTGTATTTGAAGATAAAATCTTTTTGCTTTGAAGAAGAAAGATCGAGCTGACTGAAATAAGTTCATTGGATGAAAACCAACAAAAATTGACAAGAACCACGAAAAGTTTTTGTATTTTAAGATAAAATCTGACGCGAATAAAGAAAAAACTTCTCGCTCGCTGAAATATGTTCATTTGCTGAAAATCAACAAAACCACGAAAAGTTCTTGTATTTGAAGATAAAATCTTTTTGATTTGAAGAAGAAAGATCGAGCTGACTGAAATAAGTTCATCAGATGAAAACCAACAAAAATTGACAAGAACCACGAAAAGTTCTTGTATTTTAAGATAAAATCTTACGCTATTAAAGAAAAAACTTCCAGCTTGCTGAAATATGTTCATTTGCTGAAAATCAACAAAACCACGAAAAGTTCTTGTATTTGAAGATAAAATATTTTTGCTTTGAAGAAGAAAGATCTTGCTGACTGAAATAAGTTCATTGGATGAAAACCAACAAAAATTGACAAGAACCACGAAAAGTTCTTGTATTTTAAGCTAAAATCTGACGCTTTTAAAGAAAAAACTTCTCGCTCGCTGAAATATGTTCATTCGCTGAAAATCAACAAAACCACGAAAAGTTCTTGTATTTGAAGATCAAATCTTTTTGCTTTCAAGAAGAAAGATCTGGCTGACTGAAATAAGTTCATTGGATGAAAGCCAACAAAAATTGACAAGAACCACGAAAAGTTCTTGTATTTTGAGATAAAATCTGACGCTAATAAAGAAAAAACTTCTCGCTCGCTGAAATATGTTCATTTGCTGAAAATCAACAAAACCACGAAAAGTTCTTGTATTTGAAGATAAAATCTTTTTGCTTTGAAGAAGAAAGATCGAGCTGACTGAAATAAGTTCATAAGATGAAAACCAACAAAAATTGACAAGAACCACGAAAAGTTCCTGTATTTTAAGATAAAATCTTACATTTTAAAGAAAAAACTTCTCGCTCGCTGAAATATGTTCATTTGCTGAAAATCAACATAACCACGAAAAGTTCTTGTATTTGAAGATAAAATCTTTTTGCTTTGAAGAAGAATGATCTCGATGACTGAAATAAGTTCATTGGATGAAAACCAACAAAAATTGACAAGAACCACGAAAAGTTCTTGTATTTTAAGATAAAGTCTGACGCTATTAAAAAAAAACTTCTCCCTCGCTGAAATATGTTCATTTGCTGAAAATCAACAAAACCACGAAAAGTTCTTGTATTTGAAGATAAAATCTTTTTGATTTGAAGAAAGATCTAGCTGAATGAAATATGTTCATCAGATGAAAACCAACAAAAATTGACAAGAACCACGAAAAGTTCTTGTATTTTAAGATAAAATCTTAAGCTATTAAAGAAAAAACTTCCAGCTTGCTGAAATATGTTCATTTGCTCAAAATCAACAAAACCACGAAAAGTTCTTGTATTTGAAGATAAAATCTTTTTGCTTTGAAGAAGAAAGATCTAGCTGACTGAAATAAGTTCATTGGATGAAAACCAACAAAAATTGACAAGAACCACGAAAAGTTTTTGTATTTTCAGATAAAATCTGACGCGAATAAAGAAAAAAGTTCTCGCTCGCTGAAATATGTTCATTTGCTGAAAATCAACAAAACCACGAAAAGTTCTTGTATTTGAAGATAAAATCTTTTTGATTTGAAGAAGAAAGATCGAGCTGAATGAAATAAGTTCATCAGATGAAAACCAACAAAAATTGACAAGAACCACGAAAAGTTCTTGTATTTTAAGATAAAATCTTACGCTATTAAAGAAAAAACTTCCAGCTTGCTGAAATATGTTCATTTGCTGAAAATCAACAAAACCACGAAAAGTTCTTGTATTTGAAGATAAAATATTTTTGCTTTGAAGAAGAAAGATCTTGCTGACTGAAATAAGTTCATTGGATGAAAACCAACAAAAATTGACAAGAACCACGAAAAGTTCTTGTATTTTAAGCTAAAATCTGACGCTTTTAAAGAAAAAACTTCTCGCTCGCTGAAATATGTTCATTTGCTGAAAATCAACAAAACCACGAAAAGTTCTTGTATTTGAAGATCAAATCTTTTTGCTTTGAAGAAGAAAGATCGAGCTGACTGAAATAAGTTCATTGGATGAAAACCAACAAAAATTGACAAGAACCACGAAAAGTTCTTGTATTTTAAGATAAAATCTGACGCTATTAAAGAAAAAACTTCTCCCTCGCTGAAATATGTTCATTTGCTGAAAATCAACAAAACCACGAAAAGTTCTTGTATTTGAAGATAAAATCTTTTTGCTTCAAAGAAGAAAGATCCAGCTGACTGAAATAAGTTCATCAGATGAAAACCAACAAAAATTGACAAGAACCACGAAAAGTTCTTGTATTTTAAGCTAAAATCTGACGCTTTTAAAGAAAAAACTTCTCGCTCGCTGAAATTTGTTCATTTGCTGAAAATCAACAAAACCACGAAAAGTTCTTGTATTTGAAGATAAAATCTTTTTGCTTTGAAGAAGAAAGATCTGGCTGACTGAAATAAGTTCATTGGATGAAAACCAACAAAAATTGACAAGAACCACGAAAAGTTCTTGTATTTTCAGATAAAATCTGACGCTATTAAAGAAAAAACTTCTCCCTCACTGAAATATGTTCATTTGCTGAAAATCAACAAAACCACGAAAAGTTCTTGTATTTGAAGATAAAATCTTTTTGCTTTGAAGAAGAAAGATCGAGCTGACTGAAATAAGTTCATAAGATGAAAACCAACAAAAATTGACAAGAACCACGAAAAGTTCTTGTATTTTAAGATAAAATCTTACGCTTTTAAAGAAAAAACTTCTCGCTCGCTGAAATATGTTCATTTGCTGAAAATCAACATAACCACGAAAAGTTCTTGTATTTGAAGATAAAATCTTTTTGCTTTGAAGAAGAATGATCTAGATGACTGAAATAAGTTCATGAGATGAAAACCAACGAAAATTGACAAGAACCACGAAAAGTTCTTGTATTTTAAGATAAAATCTGACGCGATTAAAGAAAAAACTTCTCGCTCGCTGAAATATGTTCATTTGCTGAAAATCAACAAAATCACGAAAAGTTCTTGTATTTGAAGATAAAATCATTTTGCTTTGAAGAAGAAAGATCTAGCTGAATGAAATAAGTTCATAAGATGAAAACCAACGAAAATTGACAAGAACCACGAAAAGTTCTTGTATTTTAAGATAAAATCTGATGCTATTAAAGAAAAAACTTCTCTTTCGCTGAAATATGTTCATTTGCGTCAGATTTTATCTTAAAATACATATTTCAGCGAGCGAGAAGTTTTTTCTTTAAAAGCGTAAGATTTTATCTTAAAATACAAGAACTTTTCGTGGTTCTTGTCAATTTTTGTTAGTTTTCATCTTATGAACTTATTTCAGTCAGCTCGATCTTTCTTCTTCAAAGCAAAAAGATTTTATCTTCAAATACAAGAACTTTTCGTGGTTTTGTTGATTTTCAGCAAATGAACATATTTCAGCGAGGGAGAAGTTTTTTCTTTAATAGCGTCAGATTTTATCTTAAAATACAAGAACTTTTCGTGGTTCTTGTCAATTTTTGTTGGTTTTCATCCAATGAACTTATTTCAGTTAGCTCGATCTTTCTTCTTGAAAGCAAAAAGATTTTATCTTCAAATACAAGAACTTTTCGTGGTTTTGTTGATTTTCAGCAAATGAACATATTTCAGCGAGCGAGAAGTTTTTTCTTTAAAAGCGTAAGATTTTATCTTAAAATACAAGAACTTTTCGTGGTTCTTGTCAATTTTTGTTGGCTTTCATCCAATCAACTTATTTCAGTCAGCCAGATCTTTCTTCTTCAAAGCAAAAAGATTTTATCTTCAAATACAAGAACTTTTCGTGGTTTTGTTGATTTTCAGCAAATGAACATATTTCAGCGAGCGAGACGTTTTTTCTTTAATAGCGTCAGATTTTATCTTAAAATACAAGAACTTTTCGTGGTTCTTGTCAATTTTTGTTGGTTTTCATCTTATGAACTTATTTCAGTCAGCTAGATCTTTCTTCTTCAAAGCAAAAAGATTTTATCTTCAAATACAAGAACTTTTCGTAGTTTTGTTGATTTTCAGCAAATGAACATATTTCAGCGAGCGAGAAGTTTTTTCTTTAAAAGCGTAAGATTTTATCTTAAAATACAAGAACTTTTCGTGGTTCTTGTCAATTTTTGTTAGGTTTTCATCTTATGAACTTATTTCAGTCAGCTCGATCTTTCTTCTTCAAAGCAAAAAGATTTTATCTTCAAATACAAGAACTTTTCGTGGTTTTGTTGATTTTCAGCAAATGAAGATATTTCAGCGAGGGAGAAGTTTTTTCTTTAATAGCGTCAGATTTTATCTTAAAATACAAGAACTTTTCGTGGTTCTTGTCAATTTTTGTTGGTTTTCATCCCATAAACTTATTTCAGTCAGCTAGATCTTTCTTCTTGAAAGCAAAAAGATTTTATCTTCAAATACAAGAACTTTTCGTGGTTTTGTTGATTTTCAGCAAATGAACATATTTCAGCGAGCGAGAAATTTTTTCTTTAATGGCGTCAGATTTTATCTTAAAATACAAGAACTTTTCGTGGTTCTTGTCAATTTTTGTTGGTTTTCATCTGATGAACTTATTTCATTCAGCTAGATTTTTCTTCTTCAAAGCAAAAAGATTTTATCTTCAAATACAAGAACTTTTCGTGGTTTTGTTGATTTTCAGCAAATGAAGATATTTCAGCGAGGGAGAAGTTTTTTCTTTAATAGCGTCAGATTTTATCTTAAAATACAAGAACTTTTCGTGGTTCTTGTCAATTTTTGTTGGTTTTCATCCCATAAACTTATTTCAGTCAGCTAGATCTTTCTTCTTGAAAGCAAAAAGATTTTATCTTCAAATACAAGAACTTTTCGTGGTTTTGTTGATTTTCAGCAAATGAACATATTAAGCGAGCGAGAAGTTTTTTCTTTAAAAGCGTCAGATTTTATCTTAAAATACAAGAACTTTTCGTGGTTCTTGTCAATTTTTGTTCGTTTTCATCCAATGAACTTATTTCAGTCAGCAAGATCTTTCTTCTTGAAAGCAAAAAGATTTTATCTTCAAATGCAAGAACTTTTCGTGGTTTTGTTGATTTTCAGCAAATGAACATATTTCAGCGAGCGAGAAATTTTTTCTTTAATGGCGTCAGATTTTATCTTAAAATACAAGAACTTTTCGTGGTTCTTGTCAATTTTTGTTGGTTTTCATCTGATGAACTTATTTCATTCAGCTAGATTTTTCTTCTTCAAAGCAAAAAGATTTTATCTTCAAATACAAGAACTTTTCGTGGTTTTGTTGATTTTCAGCAAATGAACATATTTCAGCGAGCGAGAAATTTTTTCTTTAATGGCGTCAGATTTTATCTTAAAATACAAGAACTTTTAGTTGCTCTTGTCAATTTTTGTTGGTTTTCATCTTATGAACTTATTTCAGTCAGCCAGATCTTTCTTCTTCAAAGCAATAAGATTTTATCTTTAAATACAAGAACTTTTCGTGGTTTTGTTGATTTTCAGCAAATGAACATATTTCAGCGAGCGAGAAGTTTTTTCCTTCAAAGCGTAAGATTTTATCTTAAAATACAAGAACTTTTCGTGGTTCTTGTCAATTTTTGTTGGTTTTCATGTTATGAACTTATTTCAGTCAGCTCGATCTTTCTTCTTCAAAGCAAATAGATTTTATCTTCAAATACAAGAACTTTTCGTGGTTTTGTTGATTTTCAGCAAATGAACATATTTCAGCGAGGGAGAAGTTTTTTCTTTAATCGCGTCAGATTTTATCTTAAAATACAAGAACTTTTCGTGGTTCTTGTCAATTTTTGTTGGCTTTCATCCAATGAACTTATTTCAGTCAGCAAGATCTTTCTTCTTGAAAGCAAAAAGATTTTATCTTCAAATGCAAGAACTTTTCGTGGTTTTGTTGATTTTCAGCAAATGAACATATTTCAGCGAGCGAGAAGTTTTTTCTTTATTGGCGTCAGATTTTATCTTAAAATACAAGAACTTTTCGTGGTTCTTGTCAATTTTTGTTGGTTTTCATCCAATGAACTTATTTCATTCAGCCAGATCTTTCTTCTTCAAAGCAAAAAGATTTTATCTTCAAATACAAGAACTTTTCGTGATTTTGTTGATTTTCAGCAAATGAACATATTTCAGTGAGCGAGAACTTTTTTCTTTAAAAGCGTAAGATTTTATCTTAAAATACAAGAACTTTTCGTGGTTCTTGTCAATTTGTGTTGGTTTTCATCATATGAACTTATTTCAGTCAGCTCGATCTTTCTTCTTCAAAGCAAAAAGATTTTATCTTCAAATACAAGAACTTTTCGTGGTTTTGTTGATTTTCAGCAAATGAACATATTTCAGCGAGGGAGAAGTTTTTTCTTTAATCGCGTCAGATTTTATCTTAAAATACAAGAACTTTTCGTGGTTCTTGTCAATTTTTTTTGGTTTTCATCCAATGAACTTATTTCAGTCAGCTCGATCTTTCTTCTTGAAAGCAAAAAGATTTTATCTTCAAATATAAGAACTTTTCGTGGTTTTGTTGATTTTCGGCAAATGAACATATTTCAGCGAGCGAGAAGTTTTTTCTTTAAAAGCGTTAGATTTTAGCTTAAAATACAAGAACTTTTCGTGGTTCTTGTCAATTTTTGTTGGTTTTCATCCAATGAACTTATTTCAGTCAGCTAGAGCTTTCTTCTTTAAAGCAAAAAGATTTTATCTTCAAATACAAGAACTTTTCGTGGTTTTGTTGATTTTCAGCAAATGAACATATTTCAGCGAGGGAGAAGTTTTTTCTTTAATACCGTCAGATTTTATCTTAAAATACAAGAAATTTTCGTGGTTCTTGTCAATTTTTGTTGGTTTTCATCCCATAAACTTATTTCAGTCAGCTAGATCTTTCTTCTTCAAAGCAAAAAGATTTTATCTTCAAATACAAGAACTTTTCGTGGTTTTGTTGATTTTCAGCAAATGAACATATTTCAGCGAGCGAGAAGTTTTTTCTTTAAAAGCGTCAGATTTTATCTTGAAATACAAGAACTTTTCGTGGTTCTTGTCAATTTTTGTTGGTTTTCATCTTATGAACTTATTTCAGTCAGCTAGATCTTTCTTCTTCAAAGCAAAAAGATTTTATCTTCAAATACAAGAACTTTTTGTGGTTTTGTTGATTTTCAGCAAATGAACATATTTCAGCGAGCTAGTAGTTTTTTCTTCAATAGCTTCAGATTTTATCTTAAAATACAAGAACATTTCGTGGTTCTTGTCAATTTTTGTTGGTTTTCATCCAATGAACTTATTTCAGTCAGCCAGATCTTTCTTCTTCAAAGCAAAAAGATTTTATCTTCAAATACAAGAACTTTTCGTGGTTTTGTTGATTTTCAGCAAATGAACATATTTCAGCGAGCGAGAAGTTTTTTCTTTCAAAGCGTCAGATTTTATCTTAAAATACAAGAACTTTTCGTGGTTCTTGTCAATTTTTGTTCGTTTTCATCCAATGAACTTATTTCAGTCAGCAAGATCTTTCTTCTTGAAAGCAAAAAGATTTTATCTTCAAATGCAAGAACTTTTCGTGGTTTTGTTGATTTTCAGCAAATGAACATATTTCAGCGAGCGAGAAGTTTTTTCCTTAAAAGCGTCAGATTTTATCTTAAAATACAAGAACTTTTCGTGGTTCTTGTCAATTTTTGTTGGCTTTCATCCAATGAACTTATTTCAGTCAGCAAGATCTTTCTTCTTGAAAGCAAAAAGATTTTATCTTCAAATGCAAGAACTTTTCGTGGTTTTGTTGATTTTCAGCAAATGAACATATTTCAGCGAGCGAGAAGTTTTTTCTTTATTAGCGTCAGATTTTATCTTAAAATACAAGAACTTTTCGTGGTTCTTGTCAATTTTTGTTGGTTTTCATCCAATGAACTTATTTCAGTCAGCAAGATCTTTCTTCTTGAAAGCAAAAAGATTTTATCTTCAAATGCAAGAACTTTTCGTGGTTTTGTTGATTTTCAGCAAATGAACATATTTCAGCGAGCGAGAAATTTTTTCTTTAATGGCGTCAGATTTTATCTGAAAATACAAGAACTTTTCGTGGTTCTTGTCAATTTTTGTTGGTTTTCATCTGATGAACTTATTTCATTCAGCTAGATCTTTCTTCTTCAAAGCAAAAAGATTTTATCTTCAAATACAAGAACTTTTCGTGGTTTTGTTGATTTTCAGCAAATGAACATATTTCAGCGAGCGAGAAATTTTTTCTTTAATGGCGTCAGATTTTATCTTAAAATACAAGAACTTTTCGTTGCTCTTGTCAATTTTTGTTGGTTTTCATCTTATGAACTTATTTCAGTCAGCCAGATCTTTCTTCTTCAAAGCAATAAGATTTTATCTTTAAATACAAGAACTTTTCGTGGTTTTGTTGATTTTCAGCAAATGAACATATTTCAGCGAGCGAGAAGTTTTTTCCTTCAAAGCGTAAGATTTTATCTTAAAATACAAGAACTTTTCGTGGTTCTTGTCAATTTTTGTTGGTTTTCATGTTATGAACTTATTTCAGTCAGCTCGATCTTTCTTCTTCAAAGCAAATAGATATTATCTTCAAATACAAGAACTTTTCGTGGTTTTGTTGATTTTCAGCAAATGAACATATTTCAGCGAGGGAGAAGTTTTTTCTTTAATCGCGTCAGATTTTATCTTAAAATACAAGAACTTTTCGTGGTTCTTGTCAATTTTTGTTGGCTTTCATCCAATGAACTTATTTCAGTCAGCAAGATCTTTCTTCTTGAAAGCAAAAAGATTTTATCTTCAAATGCAAGAACTTTTCGTGGTTTTGTTGATTTTCAGCAAATGAACATATTTCAGCGAGCGAGAAGTTTTTTCTTTATTGGCGTCAGATTTTATCTTAAAATACAAGAACTTTTCGTGGTTCTTGTCAATTTTTGTTGGTTTTCATCCAATGAACTTATTTCATTCAGCCAGATCTTTCTTCTTCAAAGCAAAAAGATTTTATCTTCAAATACAAGAACTTTTCGTGATTTTGTTGATTTTCAGCAAATGAACATATTTCAGTGAGCGAGAACTTTTTTCTTTAAAAGCGTAAGATTTTATCTTAAAATACAAGAACTTTTCGTGGTTCTTGTCAATTTGTGTTGGTTTTCATCATATGAACTTATTTCAGTCAGCTCGATCTTTCTTCTTCAAAGCAAAAAGATTTTATCTTCAAATACAAGAACTTTTCGTGGTTTTGTTGATTTTCAGCAAATGAACATATTTCAGCGAGCGAGAAGTTTTTTCTTTAAAAGCGTAAGATTTTATCTTAAAATACAAGAACTTTTCGTGGTTCTTGTCAATTTTTGTTGGTTTTCATCATATGAACTTATTTCAGTCAGCTCGATCTTTCTTCTTCAAAGCAAAAAGATTTTATCTTCAAATACAAGAACTTTTCGTGGTTTTGTTGATTTTCAGCAAATGAACATATTTCAGCGAGGGAGAAGTTTTTTCTTTAATCGCGTCAGATTTTATCTTAAAATACAAGAACTTTTCGTGGTTCTTGTCAATTTTTTTTGGTTTTCATCCAATGAACTTATTTCAGTCAGCCCGATCTTTCTTCTTGAAAGCAAAAAGATTTTATCTTCAAATATAAGAACTTTTCGTGGTTTTGTTGATTTTCGGCAAATGAACATATTTCAGCGAGCGAGAAGTTTTTTCTTTAAAAGCGTTAGATTTTAGCTTAAAATACAAGAACTTTTCGTGGTTCTTGTCAATTTTTGTTGGTTTTCATCCAATGAACTTATTTCAGTCAGCTAGAGCTTTCTTCTTTAAAGCAAAAAGATTTTATCTTCAAATACAAGAACTTTTCGTGGTTTTGTTGATTTTCAGCAAATGAACATATTTCAGCGAGGGAGAAGTTTTTTCTTTAATACCGTCAGATTTTATCTTAAAATACAAGAAATTTTCGTGGTTCTTGTCAATTTTTGTTGGTTTTCATCCCATAAACTTATTTCAGTCAGCTAGATCTTTCTTCTTCAAAGCAAAAAGATTTTATCTTCAAATACAAGAACTTTTTGTGGTTTTGTTGATTTTCAGCAAATGAACATATTTCAGCGAGCTAGTAGTTTTTTCTTCAATAGCTTCAGATTTTATCTTAAAATACAAGAACATTTCGTGGTTCTTGTCAATTTTTGTTGGTTTTCATCCAATGAACTTATTTCAGTCAGCCAGATCTTTCTTCTTCAAAGCAAAAAGATTTTATCTTCAAATACAAGAACTTTTCGTGGTTTTGTTGATTTTCAGCAAATGAACATATTTCAGCGAGCGAGAAGTTTTTTCTTTCAAAGCGTCAGATTTTATCTTAAAATACAAGAACTTTTCGTGGTTCTTGTCAATTTTTGTTCGTTTTCATCCAATGAACTTATTTCAGTCAGCAAGATCTTTCTTCTTGAAAGCAAAAAGATTTTATCTTCAAATGCAAGAACTTTTCGTGGTTTTGTTGATTTTCAGCAAATGAACATATTTCAGCGAGCGAGAAGTTTTTTCCTTAAAAGCGTCAGATTTTATCTTAAAATACAAGAACTTTTCGTGGTTCTTGTCAATTTTTGTTGGCTTTCATCCAATGAACTTATTTCAGTCAGCAAGATCTTTCTTCTTGAAAGCAAAAAGATTTTATCTTCAAATGCAAGAACTTTTCGTGGTTTTGTTGATTTTCAGCAAATGAACATATTTCAGCGAGCGAGAAGTTTTTTCTTTATTAGCGTCAGATTTTATCTTAAAATACAAGAACTTTTCGTGGTTCTTGTCAATTTTTGTTGGTTTTCATCCAATGAACTTATTTCAGTCAGCAAGATCTTTCTTCTTGAAAGCAAAAAGATTTTATCTTCAAATGCAAGAACTTTTCGTGGTTTTGTTGATTTTCAGCAAATGAACATATTTCAGCGAGCGAGAAATTTTTTCTTTAATGGCGTCAGATTTTATCTTAAAATACAAGAACTTTTCGTGGTTCTTGTCAATTTTTGTTGGTTTTCATCTGATGAACTTATTTCATTCAGCTAGATCTTTCTTCTTCAAAGCAAAAAGATTTTATCTTCAAATACAAGAACTTTTCGTGGTTTTGTTGATTTTCAGCAAATGAACATATTTCAGCGAGCGAGAAATTTTTTCTTTAATGGCGTCAGATTTTATCTTAAAATACAAGAACTTTTCGTTGCTCTTGTCAATTTTTGTTGGTTTTCATCTTATGAACTTATTTCAGTCAGCCAGATCTTTCTTCTTCAAAGCAATAAGATTTTATCTTTAAATACAAGAACTTTTCGTGGTTTTGTTGATTTTCAGCAAATGAACATATTTCAGCGAGCGAGAAGTTTTTTCCTTCAAAGCGTAAGATTTTATCTTAAAATACAAGAACTTTTCGTGGTTCTTGTCAATTTTTGTTGGTTTTCATGTTATGAACTTATTTCAGTCAGCTCGATCTTTCTTCTTCAAAGCAAATAGATATTATCTTCAAATACAAGAACTTTTCGTGGTTTTGTTGATTTTCAGCAAATGAACATATTTCAGCGAGGGAGAAGTTTTTTCTTTAATCGCGTCAGATTTTATCTTAAAATACAAGAACTTTTCGTGGTTCTTGTCAATTTTTGTTGGCTTTCATCCAATGAACTTATTTCAGTCAGCAAGATCTTTCTTCTTGAAAGCAAAAAGATTTTATCTTCAAATGCAAGAACTTTTCGTGGTTTTGTTGATTTTCAGCAAATGAACATATTTCAGCGAGCGAGAAGTTTTTTCTTTATTGGCGTCAGATTTTATCTTAAAATACAAGAACTTTTCGTGGTTCTTGTCAATTTTTGTTGGTTTTCATCCAATGAACTTATTTCATTCAGCCAGATCTTTCTTCTTCAAAGCAAAAAGATTTTATCTTCAAATACAAGAACTTTTCGTGATTTTGTTGATTTTCAGCAAATGAACATATTTCAGTGAGCGAGAACTTTTTTCTTTAAAAGCGTAAGATTTTATCTTAAAATACAAGAACTTTTCGTGGTTCTTGTCAATTTGTGTTGGTTTTCATCATATGAACTTATTTCAGTCAGCTCGATCTTTCTTCTTCAAAGCAAAAAGATTTTATCTTCAAATACAAGAACTTTTCGTGGTTTTGTTGATTTTCAGCAAATGAACATATTTCAGCGAGCGAGAAGTTTTTTCTTTAAAAGCGTAAGATTTTATCTTAAAATACAAGAACTTTTCGTGGTTCTTGTCAATTTTTGTTGGTTTTCATCATATGAACTTATTTCAGTCAGCTCGATCTTTCTTCTTCAAAGCAAAAAGATTTTATCTTCAAATACAAGAACTTTTCGTGGTTTTGTTGATTTTCAGCAAATGAACATATTTCAGCGAGGGAGAAGTTTTTTCTTTAATCGCGTCAGATTTTATCTTAAAATACAAGAACTTTTCGTGGTTCTTGTCAATTTTTTTTGGTTTTCATCCAATGAACTTATTTCAGTCAGCCCGATCTTTCTTCTTGAAAGCAAAAAGATTTTATCTTCAAATATAAGAACTTTTCGTGGTTTTGTTGATTTTCGGCAAATGAACATATTTCAGCGAGCGAGAAGTTTTTTCTTTAAAAGCGTTAGATTTTAGCTTAAAATACAAGAACTTTTCGTGGTTCTTGTCAATTTTTGTTGGTTTTCATCCAATGAACTTATTTCAGTCAGCTAGAGCTTTCTTCTTTAAAGCAAAAAGATTTTATCTTCAAATACAAGAACTTTTCGTGGTTTTGTTGATTTTCAGCAAATGAACATATTTCAGCGAGGGAGAAGTTTTTTCTTTAATACCGTCAGATTTTATCTTAAAATACAAGAAATTTTCGTGGTTCTTGTCAATTTTTGTTGGTTTTCATCCCATAAACTTATTTCAGTCAGCTAGATCTTTCTTCTTCAAAGCAAAAAGATTTTATCTTCAAATACAAGAACTTTTCGTGGTTTTGTTGATTTTCAGCAAATGAACATATTTCAGCGAGCGAGAAGTTTTTTCTTTAAAAGCGTCAGATTTTATCTTGAAATACAAGAACTTTTCGTGGTTCTTGTCAATTTTTGTTGGTTTTCATCTGATGAACTTATTTCATTCAGCTAGATCTTTCTTCTTCAAAGCAAAAAGATTTTATCTTCAAATACAAGAACTTTTCGTGGTTTTGTTGATTTTCAGCAAATGAACATATTTCAGCGAGCGAGAAATTTTTTCTTTAATGGCGTCAGATTTTATCTTAAAATACAAGAACTTTTCGTTGCTCTTGTCAATTTTTGTTGGTTTTCATCTTATGAACTTATTTCAGTCAGCCAGATCTTTCTTCTTCAAAGCAATAAGATTTTATCTTTAAATACAAGAACTTTTCGTGGTTTTGTTGATTTTCAGCAAATGAACATATTTCAGCGAGCGAGAAGTTTTTTCCTTCAAAGCGTAAGATTTTATCTTAAAATACAAGAACTTTTCGTGGTTCTTGTCAATTTTTGTTGGTTTTCATGTTATGAACTTATTTCAGTCAGCTCGATCTTTCTTCTTCAAAGCAAATAGATATTATCTTCAAATACAAGAACTTTTCGTGGTTTTGTTGATTTTCAGCAAATGAACATATTTCAGCGAGGGAGAAGTTTTTTCTTTAATCGCGTCAGATTTTATCTTAAAATACAAGAACTTTTCGTGGTTCTTGTCAATTTTTGTTGGCTTTCATCCAATGAACTTATTTCAGTCAGCAAGATCTTTCTTCTTGAAAGCAAAAAGATTTTATCTTCAAATGCAAGAACTTTTCGTGGTTTTGTTGATTTTCAGCAAATGAACATATTTCAGCGAGCGAGAAGTTTTTTCTTTATTGGCGTCAGATTTTATCTTAAAATACAAGAACTTTTCGTGGTTCTTGTCAATTTTTGTTGGTTTTCATCCAATGAACTTATTTCATTCAGCCAGATCTTTCTTCTTCAAAGCAAAAAGATTTTATCTTCAAATACAAGAACTTTTCGTGATTTTGTTGATTTTCAGCAAATGAACATATTTCAGTGAGCGAGAACTTTTTTCTTTAAAAGCGTAAGATTTTATCTTAAAATACAAGAACTTTTCGTGGTTCTTGTCAATTTGTGTTGGTTTTCATCATATGAACTTATTTCAGTCAGCTCGATCTTTCTTCTTCAAAGCAAAAAGATTTTATCTTCAAATACAAGAACTTTTCGTGGTTTTGTTGATTTTCAGCAAATGAACATATTTCAGCGAGCGAGAAGTTTTTTCTTTAAAAGCGTAAGATTTTATCTTAAAATACAAGAACTTTTCGTGGTTCTTGTCAATTTTTGTTGGTTTTCATCATATGAACTTATTTCAGTCAGCTCGATCTTTCTTCTTCAAAGCAAAAAGATTTTATCTTCAAATACAAGAACTTTTCGTGGTTTTGTTGATTTTCAGCAAATGAACATATTTCAGCGAGGGAGAAGTTTTTTCTTTAATCGCGTCAGATTTTATCTTAAAATACAAGAACTTTTCGTGGTTCTTGTCAATTTTTTTTGGTTTTCATCCAATGAACTTATTTCAGTCAGCTCGATCTTTCTTCTTGAAAGCAAAAAGATTTTATCTTCAAATATAAGAACTTTTCGTGGTTTTGTTGATTTTCGGCAAATGAACATATTTCAGCGAGCGAGAAGTTTTTTCTTTAAAAGCGTTAGATTTTAGCTTAAAATACAAGAACTTTTCGTGGTTCTTGTCAATTTTTGTTGGTTTTCATCCAATGAACTTATTTCAGTCAGCTAGAGCTTTCTTCTTTAAAGCAAAAAGATTTTATCTTCAAATACAAGAACTTTTCGTGGTTTTGTTGATTTTCAGCAAATGAACATATTTCAGCGAGGGAGAAGTTTTTTCTTTAATACCGTCAGATTTTATCTTAAAATACAAGAAATTTTCGTGGTTCTTGTCAATTTTTGTTGGTTTTCATCCCATAAACTTATTTCAGTCAGCTAGATCTTTCTTCTTCAAAGCAAAAAGATTTTATCTTCAAATACAAGAACTTTTCGTGGTTTTGTTGATTTTCAGCAAATGAACATATTTCAGCGAGCGAGAAGTTTTTTCTTTAAAAGCGTCAGATTTTATCTTGAAATACAAGAACTTTTCGTGGTTCTTGTCAATTTTTGTTAGTTTTCATCTTATGAACTTATTTCAGTCAGCTAGATCTTTCTTCTTCAAAGCAAAAAGATTTTATCTTCAAATACAAGAACTTTTTGTGGTTTTGTTGATTTTCAGCAAATGAACATATTTCAGCGAGCTAGTAGTTTTTTCTTCAATAGCTTCAGATTTTATCTTAAAATACAAGAACATTTCGTGGTTCTTGTCAATTTTTGTTGGTTTTCATCCAATGAACTTATTTCAGTCAGCCAGATCTTTCTTCTTCAAAGCAAAAAGATTTTATCTTCAAATACAAGAACTTTTCGTGGTTTTGTTGATTTTCAGCAAATGAACATATTTCAGCGAGCGAGAAGTTTTTTCTTTAAAAGCGTCAGATTTTATCTTAAAATACAAGAACTTTTCGTGGTTCTTGTCAATTCTTGTTTCGTTTTCATCCGATGAACTTATTTCAGTCAGCAAGATCTTTCTTCTTGAAAGCAAAAAGATTTTATCTTCAAATGCAAGAACTTTTCGTGGTTTTGTTGATTTTCAGCAAATGAACATATTTCAGCGAGCGAGAAGTTTTTTCCTTAAAAGCGTCAGATTTTATCTTAAAATACAAGAACTTTTCGTGGTTCTTGTCAATTTTTGTTGGCTTTCATCCAATGAACTTATTTCAGTCAGCAAGATCTTTCTTCTTGAAAGCAAAAAGATTTTATCTTCAAATGCAAGAACTTTTCGTGGTTTTGTTGATTTTCAGCAAATGAACATATTTCAGCGAGCGAGAAGTTTTTTCTTTATTAGCGTCAGATTTTATCTTAAAATACAAGAACTTTTCGTGGTTCTTGTCAATTTTTGTTGGTTTTCATCCAATGAACTTATTTCAGTCAGCAAGATCTTTCTTCTTGAAAGCAAAAAGATTTTATCTTCAAATGCAAGAACTTTTCGTGGTTTTGTTGATTTTCAGCAAATGAACATATTTCAGCGAGCGAGAAATTTTTTCTTTAATGGCGTCAGATTTTATCTTAAAATACAAGAACTTTTCGTGGTTCTTGTCAATTTTTGTTGGTTTTCATCTGATGAACTTATTTCATTCAGCTAGATCTTTCTTCTTCAAAGCAAAAAGATTTTATCTTCAAATACAAGAACTTTTCGTGGTTTTGTTGATTTTCAGCAAATGAACATATTTCAGCGAGCGAGAAATTCTTTCTTTAATGGCGTCAGATTTTATCTTAAAATACAAGAACTTTTCGTTGCTCTTGTCAATTTTTGTTGGTTTTCATCTTATGAACTTATTTCAGTCAGCCAGATCTTTCTTCTTCAAAGCAATAAGATTTTATCTTTAAATACAAGAACTTTTCGTGGTTTTGTTGATTTTCAGCAAATGAACATATTTCAGCGAGCGAGAAGTTTTTTCCTTCAAAGCGTAAGATTTTATCTTAAAATACAAGAACTTTTCGTGGTTCTTGTCAATTTTTGTTGGTTTTCATGTTATGAACTTATTTCAGTCAGCTCGATCTTTCTTCTTCAAAGCAAATAGATATTATCTTCAAATACAAGAACTTTTCGTGGTTTTGTTGATTTTCAGCAAATGAACATATTTCAGCGAGGGAGAAGTTTTTTCTTTAATCGCGTCAGATTTTATCTTAAAATACAAGAACTTTTCGTGGTTCTTGTCAATTTTTGTTGGCTTTCATCCAATGAACTTATTTCAGTCAGCAAGATCTTTCTTCTTGAAAGCAAAAAGATTTTATCTTCAAATGCAAGAACTTTTCGTGGTTTTGTTGATTTTCAGCAAATGAACATATTTCAGCGAGCGAGAAGTTTTTTCTTTATTGGCGTCAGATTTTATCTTAAAATACAAGAACTTTTCGTGGTTCTTGTCAATTTTTGTTGGTTTTCATCCAATGAACTTATTTCATTCAGCCAGATCTTTCTTCTTCAAAGCAAAAAGATTTTATCTTCAAATACAAGAACTTTTCGTGATTTTGTTGATTTTCAGCAAATGAACATATTTCAGTGAGCGAGAACTTTTTTCTTTAAAAGCGTAAGATTTTATCTTAAAATACAAGAACTTTTCGTGGTTCTTGTCAATTTGTGTTGGTTTTCATCATATGAACTTATTTCAGTCAGCTCGATCTTTCTTCTTCAAAGCAAAAAGATTTTATCTTCAAATACAAGAACTTTTCGTGGTTTTGTTGATTTTCAGCAAATGAACATATTTCAGCGAGCGAGAAGTTTTTTCTTTAAAAGCGTAAGATTTTATCTTAAAATACAAGAACTTTTCGTGGTTCTTGTCAATTTTTGTTGGTTTTCATCATATGAACTTATTTCAGTCAGCTCGATCTTTCTTCTTCAAAGCAAAAAGATTTTATCTTCAAATATAAGAACTTTTCGTGGTTTTGTTGATTTTCGGCAAATGAACATATTTCAGCGAGCGAGAAGTTTTTTCTTTAAAAGCGTTAGATTTTAGCTTAAAATACAAGAACTTTTCGTGGTTCTTGTCAATTTTTGTTGGTTTTCATCCAATGAACTTATTTCAGTCAGCTAGAGCTTTCTTCTTTAAAGCAAAAAGATTTTATCTTCAAATACAAGAACTTTTCGTGGTTTTGTTGATTTTCAGCAAATGAACATATTTCAGCGAGGGAGAAGTTTTTTCTTTAATACCGTCAGATTTTATCTTAAAATACAAGAAATTTTCGTGGTTCTTGTCAATTTTTGTTGGTTTTCATCCCATAAACTTATTTCAGTCAGCTAGATCTTTCTTCTTCAAAGCAAAAAGATTTTATCTTCAAATACAAGAACTTTTCGTGGTTTTGTTGATTTTCAGCAAATGAACATATTTCAGCGAGCGAGAAGTTTTTTCTTTAAAAGCGTCAGATTTTATCTTGAAATACAAGAACTTTTCGTGGTTCTTGTCAATTTTTGTTAGTTTTCATCTTATGAACTTATTTCAGTCAGCTAGATCTTTCTTCTTCAAAGCAAAAAGATTTTATCTTCAAATACAAGAACTTTTTGTGGTTTTGTTGATTTTCAGCAAATGAACATATTTCAGCGAGCTAGTAGTTTTTTCTTCAATAGCTTCAGATTTTATCTTAAAATACAAGAACATTTCGTGGTTCTTGTCAATTTTTGTTGGTTTTCATCCAATGAACTTATTTCAGTCAGCCAGATCTTTCTTCTTCAAAGCAAAAAGATTTTATCTTCAAATACAAGAACTTTTCGTGGTTTTGTTGATTTTCAGCAAATGAACATATTTCAGCGAGCGAGAAGTTTTTTCTTTAAAAGCGTCAGATTTTATCTTAAAATACAAGAACTTTTCGTGGTTCTTGTCAATTCTTGTTTCGTTTTCATCCGATGAACTTATTTCAGTCAGCAAGATCTTTCTTCTTGAAAGCAAAAAGATTTTATCTTCAAATGCAAGAACTTTTCGTGGTTTTGTTGATTTTCAGCAAATGAACATATTTCAGCGAGCGAGAAGTTTTTTCCTTAAAAGCGTCAGATTTTATCTTAAAATACAAGAACTTTTCGTGGTTCTTGTCAATTTTTGTTGGCTTTCATCCAATGAACTTATTTCAGTCAGCAAGATCTTTCTTCTTGAAAGCAAAAAGATTTTATCTTCAAATGCAAGAACTTTTCGTGGTTTTGTTGATTTTCAGCAAATGAACATATTTCAGCGAGCGAGAAGTTTTTTCTTTATTAGCGTCAGATTTTATCTTAAAATACAAGAACTTTTCGTGGTTCTTGTCAATTTTTGTTGGTTTTCATCCAATGAACTTATTTCAGTCAGCAAGATCTTTCTTCTTGAAAGCAAAAAGATTTTATCTTCAAATGCAAGAACTTTTCGTGGTTTTGTTGATTTTCAGCAAATGAACATATTTCAGCGAGCGAGAAATTTTTTCTTTAATGGCGTCAGATTTTATCTTAAAATACAAGAACTTTTCGTGGTTCTTGTCAATTTTTGTTGGTTTTCATCTGATGAACTTATTTCATTCAGCTAGATCTTTCTTCTTCAAAGCAAAAAGATTTTATCTTCAAATACAAGAACTTTTCGTGGTTTTGTTGATTTTCAGCAAATGAACATATTTCAGCGAGCGAGAAATTCTTTCTTTAATGGCGTCAGATTTTATCTTAAAATACAAGAACTTTTCGTTGCTCTTGTCAATTTTTGTTGGTTTTCATCTTATGAACTTATTTCAGTCAGCCAGATCTTTCTTCTTCAAAGCAATAAGATTTTATCTTTAAATACAAGAACTTTTCGTGGTTTTGTTGATTTTCAGCAAATGAACATATTTCAGCGAGCGAGAAGTTTTTTCCTTCAAAGCGTAAGATTTTATCTTAAAATACAAGAACTTTTCGTGGTTCTTGTCAATTTTTGTTGGTTTTCATGTTATGAACTTATTTCAGTCAGCTCGATCTTTCTTCTTCAAAGCAAATAGATATTATCTTCAAATACAAGAACTTTTCGTGGTTTTGTTGATTTTCAGCAAATGAACATATTTCAGCGAGGGAGAAGTTTTTTCTTTAATCGCGTCAGATTTTATCTTAAAATACAAGAACTTTTCGTGGTTCTTGTCAATTTTTGTTGGCTTTCATCCAATGAACTTATTTCAGTCAGCAAGATCTTTCTTCTTGAAAGCAAAAAGATTTTATCTTCAAATGCAAGAACTTTTCGTGGTTTTGTTGATTTTCAGCAAATGAACATATTTCAGCGAGCGAGAAGTTTTTTCTTTATTGGCGTCAGATTTTATCTTAAAATACAAGAACTTTTCGTGGTTCTTGTCAATTTTTGTTGGTTTTCATCCAATGAACTTATTTCATTCAGCCAGATCTTTCTTCTTCAAAGCAAAAAGATTTTATCTTCAAATACAAGAACTTTTCGTGATTTTGTTGATTTTCAGCAAATGAACATATTTCAGTGAGCGAGAACTTTTTTCTTTAAAAGCGTAAGATTTTATCTTAAAATACAAGAACTTTTCGTGGTTCTTGTCAATTTGTGTTGGTTTTCATCATATGAACTTATTTCAGTCAGCTCGATCTTTCTTCTTCAAAGCAAAAAGATTTTATCTTCAAATACAAGAACTTTTCGTGGTTTTGTTGATTTTCAGCAAATGAACATATTTCAGCGAGCGAGAAGTTTTTTCTTTAAAAGCGTAAGATTTTATCTTAAAATACAAGAACTTTTCGTGGTTCTTGTCAATTTTTGTTGGTTTTCATCATATGAACTTATTTCAGTCAGCTCGATCTTTCTTCTTCAAAGCAAAAAGATTTTATCTTCAAATATAAGAACTTTTCGTGGTTTTGTTGATTTTCGGCAAATGAACATATTTCAGCGAGCGAGAAGTTTTTTCTTTAAAAGCGTTAGATTTTAGCTTAAAATACAAGAACTTTTCGTGGTTCTTGTCAATTTTTGTTGGTTTTCATCCAATGAACTTATTTCAGTCAGCTAGAGCTTTCTTCTTTAAAGCAAAAAGATTTTATCTTCAAATACAAGAACTTTTCGTGGTTTTGTTGATTTTCAGCAAATGAACATATTTCAGCGAGGGAGAAGTTTTTTCTTTAATACCGTCAGATTTTATCTTAAAATACAAGAAATTTTCGTGGTTCTTGTCAATTTTTGTTGGTTTTCATCCCATAAACTTATTTCAGTCAGCTAGATCTTTCTTCTTCAAAGCAAAAAGATTTTATCTTCAAATACAAGAACTTTTCGTGGTTTTGTTGATTTTCAGCAAATGAACATATTTCAGCGAGCGAGAAGTTTTTTCTTTAAAAGCGTCAGATTTTATCTTGAAATACAAGAACTTTTCGTGGTTCTTGTCAATTTTTGTTAGTTTTCATCTTATGAACTTATTTCAGTCAGCTAGATCTTTCTTCTTCAAAGCAAAAATATTTTATCTTCAAATACAAGAACTTTTTGTGGTTTTGTTGATTTTCAGCAAATGAACATATTTCAGCGAGCTAGTAGTTTTTTCTTCAATAGCTTCAGATTTTATCTTAAAATACAAGAACATTTCGTGGTTCTTGTCAATTTTTGTTGGTTTTCATCCAATGAACTTATTTCAGTCAGCCAGATCTTTCTTCTTCAAAGCAAAAAGATTTTATCTTCAAATACAAGAACTTTTCGTGGTTTTGTTGATTTTCAGCAAATCAACATATTTCAGCGAGCGAGAAGTTTTTTCTTTCAAAGCGTCAGATTTTATCTTAAAATACAAGAACTTTTCGTGGTTCTTGTCAATTTTTGTTCGTTTTCATCCAATGAACTTATTTCAGTCAGCAAGATCTTTCTTCTTGAAAGCAAAAAGATTTTATCTTCAAATGCAAGAACTTTTCGTGGTTTTGTTGATTTTCAGCAAATGAACATATTTCAGCGAGCGAGAAGTTTTTTCCTTAAAAGCGTCAGATTTTATCTTAAAATACAAGAACTTTTCGTGGTTCTTGTCAATTTTTGTTGGCTTTCATCCAATGAACTTATTTCAGTCAGCAAGATCTTTCTTCTTGAAAGCAAAAAGATTTTATCTTCAAATGCAAGAACTTTTCGTGGTTTTGTTGATTTTCAGCAAATGAACATATTTCAGCGAGCGAGAAGTTTTTTCTTTATTAGCGTCAGATTTTATCTTAAAATACAAGAACTTTTCGTGGTTCTTGTCAATTTTTGTTGGTTTTCATCCAATGAACTTATTTCAGTCAGCAAGATCTTTCTTCTTGAAAGCAAAAAGATTTTATCTTCAAATGCAAGAACTTTTCGTGGTTTTGTTGATTTTCAGCAAATGAACATATTTCAGCGAGCGAGAAATTTTTTCTTTAATGGCGTCAGATTTTATCTTAAAATACAATAACTTTTCGTGGTTCTTGTCAATTTTTGTTGGTTTTCATCTGATGAACTTATTTCATTCAGCTAGATCTTTCTTCTTCAAAGCAAAAAGATTTTATCTTCAAATACAAGAACTTTTCGTGGTTTTGTTGATTTTCAGCAAATGAACATATTTCAGCGAGCGAGAAATTTTTTCTTTAATGGCGTCAGATTTTATCTTAAAATACAAGAACTTTTCGTTGCTCTTGTCAATTTTTGTTGGTTTTCATCCAATGAACTTATTTCAGTCAGCCAGATCTTTCTTCTTCAAAGCAATAAGATTTTATCTTTAAATACAAGAACTTTTCGTGGTTTTGTTGATTTTCAGCAAATGAACATATTTCAGCGAGCGAGAAGTTTTTTCCTTCAAAGCGTAAGATTTTATCTTAAAATACAAGAACTTTTCGTGGTTCTTGTCAATTTTTGTTGGTTTTCATGTTATGAACTTATTTGAGTCAGCTCGATCTTTCTTCTTCAAAGCAAATAGATTTTATCTTCAAATACAAGAACTTTTCGTGGTTTTGTTGATTTTCAGCAAATGAACATATTTCAGCGAGGGAGAAGTTTTTTCTTTAATCGCGTCAGATTTTATCTTAAAATACAAGAACTTTTCGTGGTTCTTGTCAATTTTTGTTGGTTTTCATCCAATGAACTTATTTCATTCAGCCAGATCTTTCTTCTTCAAAGCAAAAAGATTTTATCTTCAAATACAAGAACTTTTCGTGATTTTGTTGATTTTCAGCAAATGAACATATTTCAGTGAGCGAGAACTTTTTTCTTTAAAAGCGTAAGATTTTATCTTAAAATACAAGAACTTTTCGTGGTTCTTGTCAATTTGTGTTGGTTTTCATCATATGAACTTATTTCAGTCAGCTCGATCTTTCTTCTTCAAAGCAAAAAGATTTTATCTTCAAATACAAGAACTTTTCGTGGTTTTGTTGATTTTCAGCAAATGAACATATTTCAGCGAGCGAGAAGTTTTTTCTTTAAAAGCGTAAGATTTTATCTTAAAATACAAGAACTTTTCGTGGTTCTTGTCAATTTTTGTTGGTTTTCATCATATGAACTTATTTCAGTCAGCTCGATCTTTCTTCTTCAAAGCAAAAAGATTTTATCTTCAAATACAAGAACTTTTCGTGGTTTTGTT
Source organism: Heptranchias perlo (assembly GCF_035084215.1). Taxonomy (NCBI): domain Eukaryota; kingdom Metazoa; phylum Chordata; class Chondrichthyes; order Hexanchiformes; family Hexanchidae; genus Heptranchias; species Heptranchias perlo. The sequence goes on along the minus strand of NW_027139793.1, from coordinate 1,708,372 downwards.
GATTTTCAGCAAATGAACATATTTCAGCGAGGGAGAAGTTTTTTCTTTAATCGCGTCAGATTTTATCTTAAAATACAAGAACTTTTCGTGGTTCTTGTCAATTTTTTTTGGTTTTCATCCAATGAACTTATTTCAGTCAGCCCGATCTTTCTTCTTGAAAGCAAAAAGATTTTATCTTCAAATATAAGAACTTTTCGTGGTTTTGTTGATTTTCGGCAAATGAACATATTTCAGCGAGCGAGAAGTTTTTTCTTTAAAAGCGTTAGATTTTAGCTTAAAATACAAGAACTTTTCGTGGTTCTTGTCAATTTTTGTTGGTTTTCATCCAATGAACTTATTTCAGTCAGCTAGAGCTTTCTTCTTTAAAGCAAAAAGATTTTATCTTCAAATACAAGAACTTTTCGTGGTTTTGTTGATTTTCAGCAAATGAACATATTTCAGCGAGGGAGAAGTTTTTTCTTTAATACCGTCAGATTTTATCTTAAAATACAAGAAATTTTCGTGGTTCTTGTCAATTTTTGTTGGTTTTCATCCCATAAACTTATTTCAGTCAGCTAGATCTTTGTTCTTCAAAGCAAAAAGATTTTATCTTCAAATACAAGAACTTTTCGTGGTTTTGTTGATTTTCAGCAAATGAACATATTTCAGCGAGCGAGAAGTTTTTTCTTTAAAAGCGTCAGATTTTATCTTGAAATACAAGAACTTTTCGTGGTTCTTGTCAATTTTTGTTAGTTTTCATCTTATGAACTTATTTCAGTCAGCTAGATCTTTCTTCTTCAAAGCAAAAAGATTTTATCTTCAAATACAAGAATTTTTTGTGGTTTTGTTGATTTTCAGCAAATGAACATATTTCAGCGAGCTAGTAGTTTTTTCTTCAATAGCTTCAGATTTTATCTTAAAATACAAGAACATTTCGTGGTTCTTGTCAATTTTTGTTGGTTTTCATCCAATGAACTTATTTCAGTCAGCCAGATCTTTCTTCTTCAAAGCAAAAAGATTTTATCTTCAAATACAAGAACTTTTCGTGGTTTTGTTGATTTTCAGCAAATGAACATATTTCAGCGAGCGAGAAGTTTTTTCTTTCAAAGCGTCAGATTTTATCTTAAAATACAAGAACTTTTCGTGGTTCTTGTCAATTTTTGTTCGTTTTCATCCAATGAACTTATTTCAGTCAGCAAGATCTTTCTTCTTGAAAGCAAAAAGATTTTATCTTCAAATGCAAGAACTTTTCGTGGTTTTGTTGATTTTCAGCAAATGAACATATTTCAGCGAGCGAGAAGTTTTTTCCTTAAAAGCGTCAGATTTTATCTTAAAATACAAGAACTTTTCGTGGTTCTTGTCAATTTTTGTTGGCTTTCATCCAATGAACTTATTTCAGTCAGCAAGATCTTTCTTCTTGAAAGCAAAAAGATTTTATCTTCAAATGCAAGAACTTTTCGTGGTTTTGTTGATTTTCAGCAAATGAACATATTTCAGCGAGGGAGAAGTTTTTTCTTTAATAGCGTCAGATTTTATCTTAAAATACAAGAACTTTTCGTGGTTCTTGTCAATTTTTGTTGGTTTTCATCCAATGAACTTATTTCAGTCAGCTCGATCTTTCTTCTTCAAAGCAAAAAGATTTTATCTTCAAATACAAGAACTTTTCGTGGTTTTGTTGATTTTCAGCAAATGAACATATTTCAGCGAGCGAGAAGTTTTTTCTTTAAAAGCGTAAGATTTTATCTTAAAATACAAGAACTTTTCGTGGTTCTTGTCAATTTTTGTTGGTTTTCATCTTATGAACTTATTTCAGTCAGCTCGATCTTTCTTCTTCAAAGCAAAAAGATTTTATCTTCAAATACAAGAACTTTTCGTGGTTTTGTTGATTTTCAGCAAATGAACATATTTCAGCGAGCTTGAAGTTTTTTCTTCAATAGCGTCAGATTTTATCTTAAAATACAAGAACTTTTCGTGGTTCTTGTCAATTTTTGTTGGTTTTCATCTGATGAACTTATTTCAGTCAGCTCGATTTTCTTCTTCAAAGCAAAAAGATTTTATCTTCAAATACAAGAACTTTTTGTGGTTTTGTTCATTTTCAGCAAATGAACATATTTCAGCGAGGGAGAAGTTTTTTCTTTAATAGCGTCAGATTTTATCTTAAAATACAAGAACATTTCGTGGTTCTTGTCAATTTTTGTTGGTTTTCATCCAATGAACTTATTTCATTCAGCCAGATCTTTCTTCTTCAAAGCAAAAAGATTTTATCTTCAAATACAAGAACTTTTCGTGATTTTGTTGATTTTCAGCAAATGAACATATTTCAGCGAGCGAGAAGTTTTTTCTTTAAAAGCGTCAGATTTTATCTTAAAATACAAGAACTTTTCGTGGTTCTTGTCAATTTTTGTTGGTTTTCATCTTATGAACTTATTTCAGTCAGCTGGATCTTTCTTCTTCAAAGCAAAAAGATTTTATCTTCAAATAAAAGAACTTTTCGTGCTTTTGTTGATTTTCAGCAAATGAACATATTTCAGCGAGCGAGAAGTTTTTTCTTAAACAGCGTCAGATTTTATCTTAAAATACAAGAACTTTTCGTGGTTCTTGTCAATTTTTGTTGGTTTTCATCTTATGAACTTATTTCAGTCAGCTCGATCTTTCTTCTTCAAAGCAAAAAGATTTTATCTTCAAATACAAGAACTTTTCGTGGTTTTGTTGATTTTCAGCAAATGAACATATTTCAGCGAGGGAGAAGTTTTTTCTTTAATAGCGTCAGATTTTATCTTAAAATACAAGAACTTTTCGTGGTTCTTGTCAATTTTTGTTGGTTTTCATCCAATGAACTTATTTCAGTCAGCTCGATCTTTCTTCTTCAAAGCAAAAAGATTTTATCTTCAAATACAAGAACTTTTCGTGGTTTTGTTGATTTTCAGCAAATGAACATATTTCAGCGAGCGAGAAGTTTTTTCTTTAAAAGCGTAAGATTTTATCTTAAAATACAAGAACTTTTCGTGGTTCTTGTCAATTTTTGTTGGTTTTCATCTTATGAACTTATTTCAGTCAGCTCGATCTTTCTTCTTCAAAGCAAAAAGATTTTATCTTCAAATACAAGAACTTTTCGTGGTTTTGTTGATTTTCAGCAAATGAAGATATTTCAGCGAGGGAGAAGTTTTTTCTTTAATCGCGTCAGATTTTAGCTTAAAATACAAGAACTTTTCGTGGTTCTTGTCAATTTTTGTTGGTTTTCATCCAATGAACTTATTTCAGTCAGCTAGATCTTTCTTCTTTAAAGCAAAAAGATTTTATCTTCAAATACAAGAACTTTTCGTGGTTTTGTTGATTTTCAGCAAATGAACATATTTCAGCGAGCGAGAAGTTTTTTCTTTAAAAGCGTCAGATTTTATCTTGAAATACAAGAACATTTCGTGGTTCTTGTCAATTTTTGTTGGTTTTCATCCAATGAACTTATTTCAGTCAGCAAGATCTTTCTTCTTGAAAGCAAAAAGATTTTATCTTCAAATGCAAGAACTTTTCGTGGTTTTGTTGATTTTCAGCAAATGAACATATTTGAGCGAGCGAGAAGTTTTTTCTTTAATAGCGTCAGATTTTATCTTAAAATACAAGAACTTTTCGTGGTTCTTGTCAATTTTTGTTGGTTTTCATCCAATGAACTTATTTCAGTCAGCTAGATCATTCTTCTTCAAAGCAAAAAGATTTTATCTTCAAATACAAGAACTTTTCGTGATTTTGTTGATTTTCAGCAAATGAACATATTTCAGCGAGCTGGAAGTTTTTTCTTTAATAGCGTAAGATTTTATCTTAAAATACAAGAACTTTTCGTGGTTCTTGTCAATTTTTGTTGGTTTTCATCTGATGAACTTATTTCATTCAGCTAGATCTTTCTTCTTCAAAGCAAAAAGATTTTATCTTCAAATACAAGAACTTTTCGTGATTTTGTTGATTTTCAGCAAATGAACATATTTCAGCGAGCGAGAAGTTTTTTCTTTAATAGCGTCAGATTTTATCTTAAAATACAAGAACTTTTCGTGGTTCTTGTCAATTTTTGTTAGTTTTCATCTTATGAACTTATTTCAGTCAGCTCGATTTTCTTCTTCAAAGCAAAAAGATTTTATCTTCAAATACAAGATCTTTTCGTGGTTTTGTTGATTTTCAGCAAATGAACATATTTCAGTGAGCGAGAAGTTTTTTCTTTAATCGCGTCAGATTTTATCTTAAAATACAAGAACTTTTCGTGGTTCTTGTCAATTTTTGTTTGTTTTCATCCAATGAACTTATTTCAGTCAGCTTGATCTTTCTTCTTGAAAGCAAAAAGATTTTATCTTCAAATACAAGAACTTTTCGTGGTTTTGTTGATTTTCAGCAAATGAACATATTTCAGCGAGCTGGAAGTTTTTTCTTTAATAGCGTAAGATTTTATCTTAAAATACAAGAACTTTTCGTGGTTCTTGTCAATTTTTGTTGGTTTTCATCTGATGAACTTATTTCATTCAGCCAGATCTTTCTTCTTCAAAGCAAAAAGATTTTATCTTCAAATACAAGAACTTTTCGTGATTTTGTTGATTTTCAGCAAATGAACATATTTCAGCGAGCGAGAAGTTTTTTCCTCAAAAAGCGTCAGATTTTATCTTAAAATACAAGAACTTTTCGTGGTTCTTGTCAATTTTTGTTGGGTTTCATCCAATGAACTTATTTCAGTCAGCAAGATCTTTCTTCTTGAAAGCAAAAAGATTTTATCTTCAAATGCAAGAACTTTTCGTGGTTTTGTTGATTTTCAGCAAATGAACATATTTCAGCGAGCGAGAAGTTTTTTCTTTATTAGCGTCAGATTTTATCTTAAAATACAAGAACTTTTCGTGGTTTTTGTCAATTTTTGTTGGTTTTCATTTTATGAACTTATTTCGGTTAGCTGGATCTTTCTTCTTCAAAGCAAAAAGATTTTATCTTCAAATAAAAGAACTTTTCGTGGTTTTGTTGATTTTCAGCAAATGAACATATTTCAGCGAGCGAGAAGTTTTTTCTTTAAAAGCGTAAGATTTTATCTTAAAATACAAGAACTTTTCGTGGTTCTTGTCAATTTTTGTTGGTTTTCATCTTATGAACTTATTTCAGTCAGCTCGATCTTTCTTCTTGAAAGCAAAAAGATTTTATCTTGAAATACAAGAACTTTTCGTGGTTTTGTTGATTTTCAGCAAATGAACATATTTCAGCGAGGGAGAAGTTTTTTCTTTAATAGCGTCAGATTTTATCTTAAAATACAAGAACTTTTCGTGGTTCTTGTCAATTTTTGTTGGTTTTCATCCAATGAACTTATTTCAGTCAGCTCGATCTTTCTTCTTGAAAGCAAAAAGATTTTATCTTCAAATACAAGAACTTTTCGTGGTTTTGTTGATTTTCAGCAAATGAACATATTTCAGCGAGCGAGAAGTTTTTTCTTTAAAAGCGTAAGATTTTATCTTAAAATACAAGAACTTTTCGTGGTTCTTGTCAATTTTTGTTGGTTTTCATCTTATGAACTTATTTCAGTCATCTCGATCTTTCTTCTTCAAAGCAAAAAGATTTTATCTTCAAATACAAGAACTTTTCGTGATTTTGTTGATTTTCAGCAAATGAACATATTTCAGCGAGCGAGAAGTTTTTTCCTCAAAAAGCGTCAGATTTTATCTTAAAATACAAGAACTTTTCGTGGTTCTTGTCAATTTTTGTTGGGTTTCATCCAATGAACTTATTTCAGTCAGCAAGATCTTTCTTCTTGAAAGCAAAAAGATTTTATCTTCAAATGCAAGAACTTTTCGTGGTTTTGTTGATTTTCAGCAAATGAACATATTTCAGCGAGCGAGAAGTTTTTTCTTTATTAGCGTCAGATTTTATCTTAAAATACAAGAACTTTTCGTGGTTTTTGTCAATTTTTGTTGGTTTTCATTTTATGAACTTATTTCGGTTACCTGGATCTTTCTTCTTCAAAGCAAAAAGATTTTATCTTCAAATAAAAGAACTTTTCGTGGTTTTGTTGATTTTCAGCAAATGAACATATTTCAGCGAGCGAGAAGTTTTTTCTTTAAAAGCGTAAGATTTTATCTTAAAATACAAGAACTTTTCGTGGTTCTTGTCAATTTTTGTTGGTTTTCATCTTATGAACTTATTTCAGTCATCTCGATCTTTCTTCTTCAAAGCAAAAAGATTTTATCTTCAAATACAAGAACTTTTCGTGATTTTGTTGATTTTCAGCAAATGAACATATTTCAGCGAGCGAGAAGTTTTTTCCTCAAAAAGCGTCAGATTTTATCTTAAAATACAACAACTTTTCGTGGTTCTTGTCAATTTTTGTTGGGTTTCATCCAATGAACTTATTTCAGTCAGCAAGATCTTTCTTCTTGAAAGCAAAAAGATTTTATCTTCAAATGCAAGAACTTTTCGTGGTTTTGTTGATTTTCAGCAAATGAACATATTTCAGCGAGCGAGAAGTTTTTTCTTTATTAGCGTCAGATTTTATCTTAAAATACAAGAACTTTTCGTGGTTTTTGTCAATTTTTGTTGGTTTTCATTTTATGAACTTATTTCGGTTACCTGGATCTTTCTTCTTCAAAGCAAAAAGATTTTATCTTCAAATAAAAGAACTTTTCGTGGTTTTGTTGATTTTCAGCAAATGAACATATTTCAGCGAGCGAGAAGTTTTTTCTTTAAAAGCGTAAGATTTTATCTTAAAATACAAGAACTTTTCGTGGTTCTTGTCAATTTTTGTTGGTTTTCATCTTATGAACTTATTTCAGTCATCTCGATCTTTCTTCTTCAAAGCAAAAAGATTTTATCTTCAAATACAAGAACTTTTCGTGATTTTGTTGATTTTCAGCAAATGAACATATTTCAGCGAGCGAGAAGTTTTTTCCTCAAAAAGCGTCAGATTTTATCTTAAAATACAAGAACTTTTCGTGGTTCTTGTCAATTTTTGTTGGGTTTCATCCAATGAACTTATTTCAGTCAGCAAGATCTTTCTTCTTGAAAGCAAAAAGATTTTATCTTCAAATGCAAGAACTTTTCGTGGTTTTGTTGATTTTCAGCAAATGAACATATTTCAGCGAGCGAGAAGTTTTTTCTTTATTAGCGTCAGATTTTATCTTAAAATACAAGAACTTTTCGTGGTTTTTGTCAATTTTTGTTGGTTTTCATTTTATGAACTTATTTCGGTTACCTGGATCTTTCTTCTTCAAAGCAAAAAGATTTTATCTTCAAATAAAAGAACTTTTCGTGGTTTTGTTGATTTTCAGCAAATGAACATATTTCAGCGAGCGAGAAGTTTTTTCTTTAAAAGCGTAAGATTTTATCTTAAAATACAAGAACTTTTCGTGGTTCTTGTCAATTTTTGTTGGTTTTCATCTTATGAACTTATTTCAGTCATCTCGATCTTTCTTCTTCAAAGCAAAAAGATTTTATCTTCAAATACAAGAACTTTTCGTGGTTTTGTTGATTTTCAGCAAATGAAGATATTTCAGCGAGGGAGAAGTTTTTTCTTTAATCGCGTCAGATTTTAGCTTAAAATACAAGAACTTTTCGTGGTTCTTGTCAATTTTTGTTGGTTTTCATCCAATGAACTTATTTCAGTCAGCTAGATCTTTCTTCTTTAAAGCAAAAAGATTTTATCTTCAAATACAAGAACTTTTCGTGGTTTTGTTGATTTTCAGCAAATGAACATATTTCAGCGAGCGAGAAGTTTTTTCTTTAAAAGCGTCAGATTTTATCTTGAAATACAAGAACATTTCGTGGTTCTTGTCAATTTTTGTTGGTTTTCATCCAATGAACTTATTTCAGTCAGCAAGATCTTTCTTCTTGAAAGCAAAAAGATTTTATCTTCAAATGCAAGAACTTTTCGTGGTTTTGTTGATTTTCAGCAAATGAACATATTTGAGCGAGCGAGAAGTTTTTTCTTTAATAGCGTCAGATTTTATCTTAAAATACAAGAACTTTTCGTGGTTCTTGTCAATTTTTGTTGGTTTTCATCCAATGAACTTATTTCAGTCAGCTAGATCATTCTTCTTCAAAGCAAAAAGATTTTATCTTCAAATACAAGAACTTTTCGTGATTTTGTTGATTTTCAGCAAATGAACATATTTCAGCGAGCTGGAAGTTTTTTCTTTAATAGCGTAAGATTTTATCTTAAAATACAAGAACTTTTCGTGGTTCTTGTCAATTTTTGTTGGTTTTCATCTGATGAACTTATTTCATTCAGCTAGATCTTTCTTCTTCAAAGCAAAAAGATTTTATCTTCAAATACAAGAACTTTTCGTGATTTTGTTGATTTTCAGCAAATGAACATATTTCAGCGAGCGAGAAGTTTTTTCTTTAATAGCGTCAGATTTTATCTTAAAATACAAGAACTTTTCGTGGTTCTTGTCAATTTTTGTTAGTTTTCATCTTATGAACTTATTTCAGTCAGCTCGATTTTCTTCTTCAAAGCAAAAAGATTTTATCTTCAAATACAAGATCTTTTCGTGGTTTTGTTGATTTTCAGCAAATGAACATATTTCAGTGAGCGAGAAGTTTTTTCTTTAATCGCGTCAGATTTTATCTTAAAATACAAGAACTTTTCGTGGTTCTTGTCAATTTTTGTTTGTTTTCATCCAATGAACTTATTTCAGTCAGCTTGATCTTTCTTCTTGAAAGCAAAAAGATTTTATCTTCAAATACAAGAACTTTTCGTGGTTTTGTTGATTTTCAGCAAATGAACATATTTCAGCGAGCTGGAAGTTTTTTCTTTAATAGCGTAAGATTTTATCTTAAAATACAAGAACTTTTCGTGGTTCTTGTCAATTTTTGTTGGTTTTCATCTGATGAACTTATTTCATTCAGCCAGATCTTTCTTCTTCAAAGCAAAAAGATTTTATCTTCAAATACAAGAACTTTTCGTGATTTTGTTGATTTTCAGCAAATGAACATATTTCAGCGAGCGAGAAGTTTTTTCCTCAAAAAGCGTCAGATTTTATCTTAAAATACAAGAACTTTTCGTGGTTCTTGTCAATTTTTGTTGGGTTTCATCCAATGAACTTATTTCAGTCAGCAAGATCTTTCTTCTTGAAAGCAAAAAGATTTTATCTTCAAATGCAAGAACTTTTCGTGGTTTTGTTGATTTTCAGCAAATGAACATATTTCAGCGAGCGAGAAGTTTTTTCTTTATTAGCGTCAGATTTTATCTTAAAATACAAGAACTTTTCGTGGTTTTTGTCAATTTTTGTTGGTTTTCATTTTATGAACTTATTTCGGTTAGCTGGATCTTTCTTCTTCAAAGCAAAAAGATTTTATCTTCAAATAAAAGAACTTTTCGTGGTTTTGTTGATTTTCAGCAAATGAACATATTTCAGCGAGCGAGAAGTTTTTTCTTTAAAAGCGTAAGATTTTATCTTAAAATACAAGAACTTTTCGTGGTTCTTGTCAATTTTTGTTGGTTTTCATCTTATGAACTTATTTCAGTCAGCTCGATCTTTCTTCTTGAAAGCAAAAAGATTTTATCTTGAAATACAAGAACTTTTCGTGGTTTTGTTGATTTTCAGCAAATGAACATATTTCAGCGAGGGAGAAGTTTTTTCTTTAATAGCGTCAGATTTTATCTTAAAATACAAGAACTTTTCGTGGTTCTTGTCAATTTTTGTTGGTTTTCATCCAATGAACTTATTTCAGTCAGCTCGATCTTTCTTCTTGAAAGCAAAAAGATTTTATCTTCAAATACAAGAACTTTTCGTGGTTTTGTTGATTTTCAGCAAATGAACATATTTCAGCGAGCGAGAAGTTTTTTCTTTAAAAGCGTAAGATTTTATCTTAAAATACAAGAACTTTTCGTGGTTCTTGTCAATTTTTGTTGGTTTTCATCTTATGAACTTATTTCAGTCATCTCGATCTTTCTTCTTCAAAGCAAAAAGATTTTATCTTCAAATACAAGAACTTTTCGTGATTTTGTTGATTTTCAGCAAATGAACATATTTCAGCGAGCGAGAAGTTTTTTCCTCAAAAAGCGTCAGATTTTATCTTAAAATACAAGAACTTTTCGTGGTTCTTGTCAATTTTTGTTGGGTTTCATCCAATGAACTTATTTCAGTCAGCAAGATCTTTCTTCTTGAAAGCAAAAAGATTTTATCTTCAAATGCAAGAACTTTTCGTGGTTTTGTTGATTTTCAGCAAATGAACATATTTCAGCGAGCGAGAAGTTTTTTCTTTATTAGCGTCAGATTTTATCTTAAAATACAAGAACTTTTCGTGGTTTTTGTCAATTTTTGTTGGTTTTCATTTTATGAACTTATTTCGGTTACCTGGATCTTTCTTCTTCAAAGCAAAAAGATTTTATCTTCAAATAAAAGAACTTTTCGTGGTTTTGTTGATTTTCAGCAAATGAACATATTTCAGCGAGCGAGAAGTTTTTTCTTTAAAAGCGTAAGATTTTATCTTAAAATACAAGAACTTTTCGTGGTTCTTGTCAATTTTTGTTGGTTTTCATCTTATGAACTTATTTCAGTCATCTCGATCTTTCTTCTTCAAAGCAAAAAGATTTTATCTTCAAATACAAGAACTTTTCGTGATTTTGTTGATTTTCAGCAAATGAACATATTTCAGCGAGCGAGAAGTTTTTTCCTCAAAAAGCGTCAGATTTTATCTTAAAATACAAGAACTTTTCGTGGTTCTTGTCAATTTTTGTTGGGTTTCATCCAATGAACTTATTTCAGTCAGCAAGATCGTTCTTCTTGAAAGCAAAAAGATTTTATCTTCAAATGCAAGAACTTTTCGTGGTTTTGTTGATTTTCAGCAAATGAACATATTTCAGCGAGCGAGAAGTTTTTTCTTTATTAGCGTCAGATTTTATCTTAAAATACAAGAACTTTTCGTGGTTTTTGTCAATTTTTGTTGGTTTTCATTTTATGAACTTATTTCGGTTACCTGGATCTTTCTTCTTCAAAGCAAAAAGATTTTATCTTCAAATAAAAGAACTTTTCGTGGTTTTGTTGATTTTCAGCAAATGAACATATTTCAGCGAGCGAGAAGTTTTTTCTTTAAAAGCGTAAGATTTTATCTTAAAATACAAGAACTTTTCGTGGTTCTTGTCAATTTTTGTTGGTTTTCATCTTATGAACTTATTTCAGTCAGCTCGATCTTTCTTCTTGAAAGCAAAAAGATTTTATCTTGAAATACAAGAACTTTTCGTGGTTTTGTTGATTTTCAGCAAATGAACATATTTCAGCGAGGGAGAAGTTTTTTCTTTAATAGCGTCAGATTTTATCTTAAAATACAAGAACTTTTCGTGGTTCTTGTCAATTTTTGTTGGTTTTCATCCAATGAACTTATTTCAGTCAGCTCGATCTTTCTTCTTGAAAGCAAAAAGATTTTATCTTCAAATACAAGAACTTTTCGTGGTTTTGTTGATTTTCAGCAAATGAACATATTTCAGCGAGCGAGAAGTTTTTTCTTTAAAAGCGTAAGATTTTATCTTAAAATACAAGAACTTTTCGTGGTTCTTGTCAATTTTTGTTGGTTTTCATCTTATGAACTTATTTCAGTCATCTCGATCTTTCTTCTTCAAAGCAAAAAGATTTTATCTTCAAATACAAGAACTTTTCGTGGTTTTGTTGATTTTCAGCAAATGAAGATATTTCAGCGAGGGAGAAGTTTTTTCTTTAATCGCGTCAGATTTTATCTTAAAATACAAGAACTTTTCGTGGTTCTTGTCAATTTTTGTTGGCTTTCATCCAATGAACTTATTTCAGTCAGCCAGATCTTTCTTCTTCAAAGCAAAAAGATTTTATCTTCAAATACAAGAACTTTTCGTGGTTTTGTTGATTTTCAGCAAATGAACATATTTCAGCGAGGGAGAAGTTTTTTCTTTAATACCGTCAGATTTTATCTTAAAATACAAGAACTTTTCGTGGTTCTTGTCAATTTTTGTTGGTTTTCATCCCATTAACTTATTTCAGTCAGCTGGATCTTTCTTCTTCAAAGCAAAAAGATTTTATCTTCAAATACAAGAACTTTTCGTGGTTTTGTTGATTTTCAGCAAATGAACATATTTCAGCGAGCGAGAAGTTTTTTCTTTAAAAGCGTCAGATTTTATCTTGAAATACAAGAACTTTTCGTGGTTCTTGTCAATTTTTGTTGGTTTTCATCCAATGAACTTATTTCAGTCAGCAAGATCTTTCTTCTTGAAAGCAAAAAGATTTTATCTTCAAATGCAAGAACTTTTCGTGGTTTTGTTGATTTTCAGCAAATGAACATATTTGAGCGAGCGAGAAGTTTTTTCTTTAATAGCGTCAGATTTTATCTTAAAATACAAGAACTTTTCGTGGTTCTTGTCAATTTTTGTTGGTTTTCATCCAATGAACTTATTTCAGTCAGCTGGATCATTCTTCTTCAAAGCAAAAAGATTTTATCTTCAAATACAAGAACATTTCGTGATTTTGTTGATTTTCAGCAAATGAACATATTTCAGTGAGCTGGAAGTTTTTTCTTTAATAGCGTAAGATTTTATCTTAAAATACAAGAACTTTTCGTGGTTCTTGTCAATTTTTGTTGGTTTTCATCCAATGAACTTATTTCAGTCAGCTCGATCTTTCTTCTTGAAAGCAAAAAGATTTTATCTTCAAATACAAGAACTTTTCGTGGTTTTGTTGAGTTTCAGCAAATGAATATATTTCAGCGAGCGAGAAGTTTTTTCTTTAAAAGCGTAAGATTTTATCTTAAAATACAAGAACTTTTCGTGGTTCTTGTCAATTTTTGTTGGTTTTCATCTTATGAACTTATTTCAGTCATCTCGATCTTTCTTCTTCAAAGCAAAAAGATTTTATCTTCATATACAAGAACTTTTCGTGGTTTTGTTGATTTTCAGCAAATGAACATATTTCAGCGAGGGAGAAGTTTTTTCTTTAATACCGTCAGATTTTATCTTGAAATACAAGAACTTTTCGTGGTTCTTGTCAATTTTTGTTGGTTTTCATCCAATGAACTTATTTCAGTCAGCAAGATCTTTCTTCTTGAAAGCAAAAAGATTTTATCTTCAAATGCAAGAACTTTTCGTGGTTTTGTTGATTTTCAGCAAATGAACATATTTGAGCGAGCGAGAAGTTTTTTCTTTAATAGCGTCAGATTTTATCTTAAAATACAAGAACTTTTCGTGGTTCTTGTCAATTTTTGTTGGTTTTCATCCAATGAACTTATTTCAGTCAGCTAGATCATTCTTCTTCAAAGCAAAAAGATTTTATCTTCAAATACAAGAACTTTTCGTGATTTTGTTGATTTTCAGCAAATGAACATATTTCAGCGAGCTGGAAGTTTTTTCTTTAATAGCGTAAGATTTTATCTTAAAATACAAGAACTTTTCGTGGTTCTTGTCAATTTTTGCTGGTTTTCATCTGATGAACTTATTTCATTCAGCTAGATCTTTCTTCTTCAAAGGAAAAAGATTTTATCTTCAAATACAAGAACTTTTCGTGATTTTGTTGATTTTCAGCAAATGAACATATTTCAGCGAGCTAGAAGTTTTTTCTTCAATGGCGTCAGATTTTATCTTAAAATACAAGAACTTTTCGTGGTTCTTGTCAATTTTTGTTGGTTTTCATCTGATGAACTTATTTCAGTCAGCTCGATTTTCTTCTTCAAAGCAAAAAGATTTCATCTTCAAATGCAAGAACTTTTCGTGGTTTTGTTGATTTTCAGCAAATGAACATATTTCAGCGAGCGAGAAGTTTTTTCTTGATTGGCGTCAGATTTTATCTTAAAATACAAGAACTTTTCGTGGTTCTTGTCAATTTTTGTTGGTTTTCATCCAATGAACTTATTTCAGTCAGCCAGATCTTTCTTCTTCAAAGCAAAAAGATTTTATCTTCAAATACAAGAACTTTTTGTGGTTTTGTTGATTTTCAGCAAATGAACATATTTCAGTGAGGGAGAAGTTTTTTCTTTAATAGCGTCAGATTTTATCTTAAAATACAAGAACTTTTCGTGGCTCTTGTCAATTTTTGTTGGTTTTCATCCAATGAACTTATTTCAGTCAGCCAGATCTTTCTTCTTCAAAGCAAAAAGATTTTATCTTCAAATACAAGAACTTTTTGTGGTTTTGTTGATTTTCAGCAAATGAACATATTTCAGCGAGGGAGAAGTTTTTTCTTTAATAGCGTCAGATTTTATCTTAAAATACAAGAACTTTTCGTGGTTCTTGTCAATTTTTGTTGGTTTTCATCCCATAAACTTATTTCAGTCAGCTCGATCTTTCTTCTTCAAAGCAAAAAGATTTTATCTTCAAATACAAGAACTTTTCGTGATTTTGTTGATTTTCAGCAAATGAACATATTTCAGCGAGCGAGAAGTTTTTTCCTCAAAAAGCGTCAGATTTTATCTTAAAATACAAGAACTTTTCGTGGTTCCTGTCAATTTTTGTTGGTTTTCATCCAATGAACTTATTTCAGTTAGCTGGATCTTTCTTCTTTAAAGCAAAAAGATTTTATCTTCAAATACAAGAACTTTTCGTGGTTTTGTTGATTTTCAGCAAATGAACATATTCCAGCGAGGGAGAAGTTTTTTCTTTAATAGCGTCAGATTTTATCTTAAAATACAAGAACTTTTCGTGGTTCTTGTCAATTTTTGTTGGTTTTCATCCCATAAACTTATTTCAGTCAGCTCGATCTTTCTTCTTCAAAGCAAAAAGATTTTATCTTCAAATACAAGAACTTTTCATGGTTTTGTTGATTTTCAGCAAATGAACATATTTCAGCGAGCGAGAAGTTTTTTCTTTAAAAGCGTCAGATTTTATCTTAAAATACAAGAACTTTTCGTGGTTCTTGTCAATTTTTGTTCGTTTTCATCCAATGAACTTATTTCAGTCAGCAAGATCTTTCTTCTTGAAAGCAAAAAGATTTTATCTTCAAATGCAAGAACTTTTCGTGGTTTTGTTGATTTTCAGCAAATGAACATATTTCAGCGAGCGAGACGTTTTTTCTTTAAAAGCGTAAGATTTTATCTTAAAATACAAGAACTTTTCGTGGTTCTTGTCAATTTTTGTTGGTTTTCATCTTATGAACTTATTTCAGTCATCTCGATCTTTCTTCTTCAAAGCAAAAAGATTTTATCTTCAAATACAAGAACTTTTCGTGATTTTGTTGATTTTCAGCAAATGAACATATTTCAGCGAGCGAGAAGTTTTTTCCTCAAAAAGCGTCAGATTTTATCTTAAAATACAAGAACTTTTCGTGGTTCTTGTCAATTTTTGTTGGGTTTCATCCAATGAACTTATTTCAGTCAGCAAGATCGTTCTTCTTGAAAGCAAAAAGATTTTATCTTCAAATGCAAGAACTTTTCGTGGTTTTGTTGATTTTCAGCAAATGAACATATTTCAGCGAGCGAGAAGTTTTTTCTTTATTAGCGTCAGATTTTATCTTAAAATACAAGAACTTTTCGTGGTTTTTGTCAATTTTTGTTGGTTTTCATTTTATGAACTTATTTCGGTTACCTGGATCTTTCTTCTTCAAAGCAAAAAGATTTTATCTTCAAATAAAAGAACTTTTCGTGGTTTTGTTGATTTTCAGCAAATGAACATATTTCAGCGAGCGAGAAGTTTTTTCTTTAAAAGCGTAAGATTTTATCTTAAAATACAAGAACTTTTCGTGGTTCTTGTCAATTTTTGTTGGTTTTCATCTTATGAACTTATTTCAGTCAGCTCGATCTTTCTTCTTGAAAGCAAAAAGATTTTATCTTGAAATACAAGAACTTTTCGTGGTTTTGTTGATTTTCAGCAAATGAACATATTTCAGCGAGGGAGAAGTTTTTTCTTTAATAGCGTCAGATTTTATCTTAAAATACAAGAACTTTTCGTGGTTCTTGTCAATTTTTGTTGGTTTTCATCCAATGAACTTATTTCAGTCAGCTCGATCTTTCTTCTTGAAAGCAAAAAGATTTTATCTTCAAATACAAGAACTTTTCGTGGTTTTGTTGATTTTCAGCAAATGAACATATTTCAGCGAGCGAGAAGTTTTTTCTTTAAAAGCGTAAGATTTTATCTTAAAATACAAGAACTTTTCGTGGTTCTTGTCAATTTTTGTTGGTTTTCATCTTATGAACTTATTTCAGTCATCTCGATCTTTCTTCTTCAAAGCAAAAAGATTTTATCTTCAAATACAAGAACTTTTCGTGGTTTTGTTGATTTTCAGCAAATGAAGATATTTCAGCGAGGGAGAAGTTTTTTCTTTAATCGCGTCAGATTTTATCTTAAAATACAAGAACTTTTCGTGGTTCTTGTCAATTTTTGTTGGCTTTCATCCAATGAACTTATTTCAGTCAGCCAGATCTTTCTTCTTCAAAGCAAAAAGATTTTATCTTCAAATACAAGAACTTTTCGTGGTTTTGTTGATTTTCAGCAAATGAACATATTTCAGCGAGGGAGAAGTTTTTTCTTTAATACCGTCAGATTTTATCTTAAAATACAAGAACTTTTCGTGGTTCTTGTCAATTTTTGTTGGTTTTCATCCCATTAACTTATTTCAGTCAGCTGGATCTTTCTTCTTCAAAGCAAAAAGATTTTATCTTCAAATACAAGAACTTTTCGTGGTTTTGTTGATTTTCAGCAAATGAACATATTTCAGCGAGCGAGAAGTTTTTTCTTTAAAAGCGTCAGATTTTATCTTGAAATACAAGAACTTTTCGTGGTTCTTGTCAATTTTTGTTGGTTTTCATCCAATGAACTTATTTCAGTCAGCAAGATCTTTCTTCTTGAAAGCAAAAAGATTTTATCTTCAAATGCAAGAACTTTTCGTGGTTTTGTTGATTTTCAGCAAATGAACATATTTGAGCGAGCGAGAAGTTTTTTCTTTAATAGCGTCAGATTTTATCTTAAAATACAAGAACTTTTCGTGGTTCTTGTCAATTTTTGTTGGTTTTCATCCAATGAACTTATTTCAGTCAGCTGGATCATTCTTCTTCAAAGCAAAAAGATTTTATCTTCAAATACAAGAACATTTCGTGATTTTGTTGATTTTCAGCAAATGAACATATTTCAGCGAGCTGGAAGTTTTTTCTTTAATAGCGTAAGATTTTATCTTAAAATACAAGAACTTTTCGTGGTTCTTGTCAATTTTTGTTGGTTTTCATCCAATGAACTTATTTCAGTCAGCTCGATCTTTCTTCTTGAAAGCAAAAAGATTTTATCTTCAAATACAAGAACTTTTCGTGGTTTTGTTGAGTTTCAGCAAATGAATATATTTCAGCGAGCGAGAAGTTTTTTCTTTAAAAGCGTAAGATTTTATCTTAAAATACAAGAACTTTTCGTGGTTCTTGTCAATTTTTGTTGGTTTTCATCTTATGAACTTATTTCAGTCATCTCGATCTTTCTTCTTCAAAGCAAAAAGATTTTATCTTCATATACAAGAACTTTTCGTGGTTTTGTTGATTTTCAGCAAATGAACATATTTCAGCGAGGGAGAAGTTTTTTCTTTAATACCGTCAGATTTTATCTTGAAATACAAGAACTTTTCGTGGTTCTTGTCAATTTTTGTTGGTTTTCATCCAATGAACTTATTTCAGTCAGCAAGATCTTTCTTCTTGAAAGCAAAAAGATTTTATCTTCAAATGCAAGAACTTTTCGTGGTTTTGTTGATTTTCAGCAAATGAACATATTTGAGCGAGCGAGAAGTTTTTTCTTTAATAGCGTCAGATTTTATCTTAAAATACAAGAACTTTTCGTGGTTCTTGTCAATTTTTGTTGGTTTTCATCCAATGAACTTATTTCAGTCAGCTAGATCATTCTTCTTCAAAGCAAAAAGATTTTATCTTCAAATACAAGAACTTTTCGTGATTTTGTTGATTTTCAGCAAATGAACATATTTCAGCGAGCTGGAAGTTTTTTCTTTAATAGCGTAAGATTTTATCTTAAAATACAAGAACTTTTCGTGGTTCTTGTCAATTTTTGCTGGTTTTCATCTGATGAACTTATTTCATTCAGCTAGATCTTTCTTCTTCAAAGGAAAAAGATTTTATCTTCAAATACAAGAACTTTTCGTGATTTTGTTGATTTTCAGCAAATGAACATATTTCAGCGAGCTAGAAGTTTTTTCTTCAATGGCGTCAGATTTTATCTTAAAATACAAGAACTTTTCGTGGTTCTTGTCAATTTTTGTTGGTTTTCATCTGATGAACTTATTTCAGTCAGCTCGATTTTCTTCTTCAAAGCAAAAAGATTTCATCTTCAAATGCAAGAACTTTTCGTGGTTTTGTTGATTTTCAGCAAATGAACATATTTCAGCGAGCGAGAAGTTTTTTCTTGATTGGCGTCAGATTTTATCTTAAAATACAAGAACTTTTCGTGGTTCTTGTCAATTTTTGTTGGTTTTCATCCAATGAACTTATTTCATTCAGCGAGATCTTTCTTCTTCAAAGCAAAAAGATTTTATCTTCAAATACAAGAACTTTTCGTGATTTTGTTGATTTTCAGCAAATGAACATATTTCAGCGAGCGAGAAGTTTTTTCTTTAATAGCGTCAGATTTTATCTTAAAATACAAGAAGTTTTCGTGGTTCTTGTCAATTTTTGTTGGTTTTCATCCAATGAACTTATTTCAGTCAGCCAGATCTTTCTTCTTCAAAGCAAAAAGATTTTATCTTCAAATACAAGAACTTTTTGTGGTTTTGTTGATTTTCAGCAAATGAACATATTTCAGTGAGGGAGAAGTTTTTTCTTTAATAGCGTCAGATTTTATCTTAAAATACAAGAACTTTTCGTGGCTCTTGTCAATTTTTGTTGGTTTTCATCCAATGAACTTATTTCAGTCAGCCAGATCTTTCTTCTTCAAAGCAAAAAGATTTTATCTTCAAATACAAGAACTTTTTGTGGTTTTGTTGATTTTCAGCAAATGAACATATTTCAGCGAGGGAGAAGTTTTTTCTTTAATAGCGTCAGATTTTATCTTAAAATACAAGAACTTTTCGTGGTTCTTGTCAATTTTTGTTGGTTTTCATCCCATAAACTTATTTCAGTCAGCTCGATCTTTCTTCTTCAAAGCAAAAAGATTTTATCTGCAAATACAAGAACTTTTCGTGATTTTGTTGATTTTCAGCAAATGAACATATTTCAGCGAGCGAGAAGTTTTTTCCTCAAAAAGCGTCAGATTTTATCTTAAAATACAAGAACTTTTCGTGGTTCCTGTCAATTTTTGTTGGTTTTCATCCAATGAACTTATTTCAGTTAGCTGGATCTTTCTTCTTTAAAGCAAAAAGATTTTATCTTCAAATACAAGAACTTTTCGTGGTTTTGTTGATTTTCAGCAAATGAACATATTCCAGCGAGGGAGAAGTTTTTTCTTTAATAGCGTCAGATTTTATCTTAAAATACAAGAACTTTTCGTGGTTCTTGTCAATTTTTGTTGGTTTTCATCCCATAAACTTATTTCAGTCAGCTCGATCTTTCTTCTTCAAAGCAAAAAGATTTTATCTTCAAATACAAGAACTTTTCATGGTTTTGTTGATTTTCAGCAAATGAACATATTTCAGCGAGCGAGAAGTTTTTTCTTTAAAAGCGTCAGATTTTATCTTAAAATACAAGAACTTTTCGTGGTTCTTGTCAATTTTTGTTCGTTTTCATCCAATGAACTTATTTCAGTCAGCAAGATCTTTCTTCTTGAAAGCAAAAAGATTTTATCTTCAAATGCAAGAACTTTTCGTGGTTTTGTTGATTTTCAGCAAATGAACATATTTCAGCGAGCGAGACGTTTTTTCTTTAATAGCGTCAGATTTTATCTTAAAATACAAGAACTTTTCGTGGTTCTTGTCAATTTTTGTTGGTTTTCATCTTATGAACTTATTTCAGTCAGCTAGATCTTTCTTCTTCAAAGCAAAAAGATTTTATCTTCAAATACAAGAACTTTTCGTGGTTTTGTTGATTTTCAGCAAATGAACATATTTCAGCGAGGGAGAAGTTTTTTCTTTAATAGCGTCAGATTTTATCGTAAAATACAAGAACTTTTCGTGGTTCTTGTCAATTTTTGTTGGTTTTCATCTTATGAACTTATTTCAGTCAGCTCGATCTTTCTTCTTTAAAGCAAAAAGATTTTATCTTCAAATACAAGAACTTTTCGTGGTTTTGTTGATTTTCAGCAAATGAACATATTTCAGCGAGGGAGAAGTTTTTTCTTTAATAGCGTCAGATTTTATCTTAAAATACAAGAACTTTTCGTGGTTCTTGTCAATTTTTGTTGGTTTTCATCCCATAAACTTATTTCAGTCAGCTCGATCTTTCTTCTTGAAAGCAAAAAGATTTTATCTTCAAATACAAGAACTTTTCGTGGTTTTGTTGATTTTCAGCAAATGAACATATTTCAGCGAGCGAGAAGTTTTTTCTTTAATAGCGTCAGATTTTATCTTAAAATACAAGAACTTTTCGTGGTTCTTGTCAATTTTTGTTGGTTTTCATGTTATGAACTTATTTCAGTCAGCTCGATCTTTCTTCTTCAAAGCAAAAAGATTTTATCTTCAAATACAAGAACTTTTCGTGGTTTTGTTGATTTTCAGCAAATGAACATATTTCAGCGAGCGAGAAGTTTTTTCTTTATTAGCGTCAGATTTTATCTTAAAATACAAGAACTTTTCGTGGTTCTTGTCAATTTTTGTTCGTTTTCATCCAATGAACTTATTTCATTCAGCCAGATCTTTCTTCTTCAAAGCAAAAAGATTTTATCTGCAAATACAAGAACTTTTCGTGATTTTGTTGATTTTCAGCAAATGAACATATTTCAGCGAGCGAGAAGTTTTTTCTTTAATCGCGTCAGATTTTATCTTAAAATACAAGAACTTTTCGTGGTTCTTGTCAATTTTTGTTGGTTTTCATCCAATGAACTTATTTCAGTCAGCTCGATCTTTCTTCTTGAAAGCAAAAAGATTTTATCTTCAAATACAAGAACTTTTCGTGGTTTTGTTGATTTTCAGCAAATGAACATATTTCAGCGAGCGAGAAGTTTTTTCTTTAATAGCGTCAGATTTTATCTTAAAATACAAGAACTTTTCGTGGCTCTTGTCAATTTTTGTTGGTTTTCATCCAATGAACTTATTTCAGTCAGCCAGATCTTTATTCTTCAAAGCAAAAAGATTTTATCTTCAAATACAAGAAATTTTCGTGGTTTTGTTGATTTTCAGCAAATGAACATATTTCAGCGAGCGAGAAGTTTTTTCCTTAAAAGCGTAAGATTTTATCTTAAAATACAAGAACTTTTCGTGGTTCTTGTCAATTTTTGTTGGTTTTCATGTTATGAACTTATTTCAGTCAGCTCGATCTTTCTTCTTCAAAGCAAAAAGATTTTATCTTCAAATACAAGAACTTTTCGTGGTTTTGTTGATTTTCAGCAAATGAACATATTTCAGCGAGCGAGAAGTTTTTTCTTTATTAGCGTCAGATTTTATCTTAAAATACAAGAACTTTTCGTGGTTCTTGTCAATTTTTGTTCGTTTTCATCCAATGAACTTATTTCATTCAGCCAGATCTTTCTTCTTCAAAGCAAAAAGATTTTATCTTCAAATACAAGAACTTTTCGTGGTTCTTGTCAATTTTTGTTGGTTTTCATCTGATAAACTTATTTCATTCAGCTAGATCTTTCTTCTTCAAAGCAAAAAGATTTTATCTGCAAATACAAGAACTTTTCGTGATTTTGTTGATTTTCAGCAAATGAACATATTTCAGCGAGCGAGAAGTTTTTTCTTTAAAAGCGTAAGATTTTATCTTAAAATACAAGAACTTTTCGTGGTTCTTGTCAATTTTTGTTGGCTTTCATCCAATGAACTTATTTCAGTCAGCAAGATCTTTCTTCTTGAAAGCAAAAAGATTTTATCTTCAAATGCAAGAACTTTTCGTGGTTTTGTTGATTTTCAGCAAATGAACATATTTCAGCGAGCGAGAAGTTTTTTCTTTATTAGCGTCAGATTTTATCTTAAAATACAAGAACTTTTCGTGGTTCTTGTCAATTTTTGTTGGTTTTCATCCAATGAACTTATTTCATTCAGCGAGATCTTTCTTCTTGAAAGCAAAAAGATTTTATCTTCAAATACAAGAACTTTTCGTGATTTTGTTGATTTTCAGCAAATGAACATAGTTCAGCGAGGGAGAGGTTTTTTCTTTAATACCGTCAGATTTTATCTTAAAATACAAGAACTTTTCGTGGTTCTTGTCAATTATTGTTGGTTTTCATCCCATAAACTTATTTCAGTCAGATAGATCTTTCTTCTTCAAAGCAAAAAGATTTTATCTTCAAATGCAAGAACTTTTCGTGGTTTTGTTGATTTTCAGCAAATGAACATATTTCAGCGAGCGAGAAGTTTTTTCTTTAATAGCGTCAGATTTTATATTAAAATACAAGAACTTTTCGTGGTTCTTGTCAATTTTTGTTGGTTTTCATCCAATGAACTTATTTCAGTCAGCTGGATCTTTCTTCTTGAAAGCAAAAAGATTTTATCTTCAAATACAAGAACTTTTCGTGGTTTTGTTGATTTTCAGCAAATGAACATATTTCAGCGAGCTGGAAGTTTTTTCTTTAATAGCGTAAGATTTTATCTTAAAATACAAGAACTTTTCGTGGTTCTTGTCAATTTTTGTTGGTTTTCATCTGATGAACTTATTTCATTCAGCTTGATCTTTCTTCTTCAAAGCAAAAAGATTTTATCTTCAAATACAAGAACTTTTCGTGATTTTGTTGATTTTCAGCAAATGAACATATTTCAGCGAGCGAGAAGTTTTTTCTTTAATAGCGTCAGATTTTATCTTAAAATACAAGAACTTTTCGTGGCTCTTGTCAATTTTTGTTGGTTTTCATCCAATGAACTTATTTCAGTCAGCCAGATCTTTCTTCTTCAAAGCAAAAAGATTTTATCTTCAAATACAAGAACTTTTCGTGGTTTTGTTGATTTTCAGCAAATGAACATATTTCAGCGAGCTAGAAGTTTTTTCTTCAATAGCGTAAGATTTTATCTTAAAATACAAGAACTTTTCGTGGTTCTTGTCAATTTTTGTTAGTTTTCATCTTATGAACTTATTTCAGTCAGCTAGATCTTTCTTCTTCAAAGCAAAAAGATTTTATCTTCAAATACAAGAACTTTTCATGGTTTTGTTGATTTTCAGCAAATGAACATATTTCAGCGAGCTAGAAGTTTTTTCTTCAATAGCGTCAGATTTTATCCTAAAATACAAGAACTTTTCGTGGTTCTTGTCAATTTTTGTTGGTTTTCATCTGATGAACTTATTTCAGTCAGCTCGATTTTCTTCTTCAAAGCAAAAAGATTTTATCTTCAAATACAAGAACTTTTTGTGGTTTTGTTGATTTTCAGCAAATGAACATATTTCAGCGAGGGAGAAGTTTTTTCTTTAATAGCGTCAGATTTTATCTTAAAATACAAGAACTTTTCGTGGTTCTTGTCAATTTTTGTTGGTTTTCATCCAATGAACTTATTTCAGTCAGCCAGATCTTTCTTCTTCAAAGCAAAAAGATTTTATCTTCAAATACAAGAAATTTTCGTGGTTTTGTTGATTTTCAGCAAATGAACATATTTCAGCGAGGGAGAAGTTTTTTCTTTAATCGCGTCAGATTTTATCTTAAAATACAAGAACTTTTCGTGGTTCTTGTCAATTTTTGTTGGTTTTCATCTTATGAACTTATTTCAGTCAGCTAGATCTTTCTTCTTGAAAGCAAAAAGATTTTATCTTCAAATACAAGAACTTTTCGTGGTTTTGTTGAATTTCAGCAAATGAACATATTTCAGCGAGTGAGAAGTTTTTTCTTTAAAAGCGTAAGATTTTATCTTAAAATACAAGAACTTTTCGTGGTTCTTGTCAATTTTTGTTGGTTTTCATGTTATGAACTTATTTCAGTCAGCTCGATCTTTCTTCTTCAAAGCAAAAAGATTTTATCTTCAAATACAAGAACTTTTCGTGGTTTTGTTGATTTTCAGCAAATGAACATATTTCAGCGAGGGAGAAGTTTTTGCTTTAATAGCGTCAGATTTTATCTTAAAATACAAGAACTTTTCGTGGTTCTTGTCAATTTTTGTTGGTTTTCATCCAATGAACTTATTTCAGTCAGCCAGACCTTTCTTCTTCAAAGCAAAAAGGTTTTATCTTCAAATACAAGAACTTTTCGTGGTTTTGTTGATTTTCAGCAAATGAACATATTTCAGCGAGCGAGAAGTTTTTTCTTTAATCGCGTCAGATTTTATCTTAAAATACAAGAACTTTTCGTGGTTCTTGTCAATTTTTGTTGGTTTTCATCCAATGAACTTATTTCAGTCAGCTTGATCTTTCTTCTTGAAAGCAAAAAGATTTTATCTTCAAATACAAGAACTTTTCGTGGTTTTGTTGATTTTCAGCAAATGAACATATTTCAGCGAGCGAGAAGTTTTTTCTTTAATAGCGTCAGATTTTATCTTAAAATACAAGAACTTTTCGTGGCTCTTGTCAATTTTTGTTGGTTTTCATCCAATGAACTTATTTCAGTCAGCCAGATCTTTCTTCTTCAAAGCAAAAAGATTTTATCTTCAAATACAGGAAATTTTCGTGGTTTTGTTGATTTTCAGCAAATGAACATATTTCAGCGAGCGAGAAGTTTTTTCCTTAAAAGCGTAAGATTTTATCTTAAAATACAAGAACTTTTCGTGGTTCTTGTCAATTTTTGTTGGTTTTCATGTTATGAACTTATTTCAGTCAGCTCGATCTTTCTTCTTCAAAGCAAAAAGATTTTATCTTCAAATACAAGAACTTTTCGTGGTTTTGTTGATTTTCAGCAAATGAACATATTTCAGCGAGCGAGAAGTTTTTTCTTTATTAGCGTCAGATTTTATCTTAAAATACAAGAACTTTTCGTGGTTCTTGTCAATTTTTGTTCGTTTTCATCCAATGAACTTATTTCATTCAGCCAGATCTTTCTTCTTCAAAGCAAAAAGATTTTATCTGCAAATACAAGAACTTTTCGTGATTTTGTTGATTTTCAGCAAATGAACATATTTCAGCGAGCGAGAAGTTTTTTCTTTAATCGCGTCAGATTTTATCTTAAAATACAAGAACTTTTCGTGGTTCTTGTCAATTTTTGTTGGTTTTCATCCAATGAACTTATTTCAGTCAGCTCGATCTTTCTTCTTGAAAGCAAAAAGATTTTATCTTCAAATACAAGAACTTTTCGTGGTTTTGTTGATTTTCAGCAAATGAACATATTTCAGCGAGCGAGAAGTTTTTTCTTTAATAGCGTCAGATTTTATCTTAAAATACAAGAACTTTTCGTGGCTCTTGTCAATTTTTGTTGGTTTTCATCCAATGAACTTATTTCAGTCAGCCAGATCTTTATTCTTCAAAGCAAAAAGATTTTATCTTCAAATACAAGAAATTTTCGTGGTTTTGTTGATTTTCAGCAAATGAACATATTTCAGCGAGCGAGAAGTTTTTTCCTTAAAAGCGTAAGATTCTATCTTAAAATACAAGAACTTTTCGTGGTTCTTGTCAATTTTTGTTGGTTTTCATGTTATGAACTTATTTCAGTCAGCTCGATCTTTCTTCTTCAAAGCAAAAAGATTTTATCTTCAAATACAAGAACTTTTCGTGGTTTTGTTGATTTTCAGCAAATGAACATATTTCAGCGAGCGAGAAGTTTTTTCTTTATTAGCGTCAGATTTTATCTTAAAATACAAGAACTTTTCGTGGTTCTTGTCAATTTTTGTTCGTTTTCATCCAATGAACTTATTTCATTCAGCCAGATCTTTCTTCTTCAAAGCAAAAAGATTTTATCTTCAAATACAAGAACTTTTCGTGGTTCTTGTCAATTTTTGTTGGTTTTCATCTGATAAACTTATTTCATTCAGCTAGATCTTTCTTCTTCAAAGCAAAAAGATTTTATCTGCAAATACAAGAACTTTTCGTGATTTTGTTGATTTTCAGCAAATGAACATATTTCAGCGAGCGAGAAGTTTTTTCTTTAAAAGCGTAAGATTTTATCTTAAAATACAAGAACTTTTCGTGGTTCTTGTCAATTTTTGTTGGCTTTCATCCAATGAACTTATTTCAGTCAGCAAGATCTTTCTTCTTGAAAGCAAAAAGATTTTATCTTCAAATGCAAGAACTTTTCGTGGTTTTGTTGATTTTCAGCAAATGAACGTATTTCAGCGAGCGAGAAGTTTTTTCTTTATTAGCGTCAGATTTTATCTTAAAATACAAGAACTTTTCGTGGTTCTTGTCAATTTTTGTTGGTTTTCATCCAATGAACTTATTTCATTCAGCGAGATCTTTCTTCTTGAAAGCAAAAAGATTTTATCTTCAAATACAAGAACTTTTCGTGATTTTGTTGATTTTCAGCAAATGAACATAGTTCAGCGAGGGAGAGGTTTTTTCTTTAATACCGTCAGATTTTATCTTAAAATACAAGAACTTTTCGTGGTTCTTGTCAATTATTGTTGGTTTTCATCCCATAAACTTATTTCAGTCAGATAGATCTTTCTTCTTCAAAGCAAAAAGATTTTATCTTCAAATGCAAGAACTTTTCGTGGTTTTGTTGATTTTCAGCAAATGAACATATTTCAGCGAGCGAGAAGTTTTTTCTTTAATAGCGTCAGATTTTATCTTAAAATACAAGAACTTTTCGTGGTTCTTGTCAATTTTTGTTGGTTTTCATCCAATGAACTTATTTCAGTCAGCTGGATCTTTCTTCTTGAAAGCAAAAAGATTTTCTCTTCAAATACAAGAACTTTTCGTGGTTTTGTTGATTTTCAGCAAATGAACATATTTCAGCGAGCTGGAAGTTTTTTCTTTATTAGCGTAAGATTTTATCTTAAAATACAAGAACTTTTCGTGGTTCTTGTCAATTTTTGTTGGTTTTCATCTGATGAACTTATTTCATTCAGCTTGATCTTTCTTCTTCAAAGCAAAAAGATTTTATCTTCAAATACAAGAACTTTTCGTGATTTTGTTGATTTTCAGCAAATGAACATATTTCAGCGAGCGAGAAGTTTTTTCTTTAATAGCGTCAGATTTTATCTTAAAATACAAGAACTTTTCGTGGCTCTTGTCAATTTTTGTTGGTTTTCATCCAATGAACTTATTTCAGTCAGCCAGATCTTTCTTCTTCAAAGCAAAAAGATTTTATCTTCAA
The DNA here is from genome assembly GCF_035084215.1 of Heptranchias perlo. Classification (NCBI taxonomy): domain Eukaryota; kingdom Metazoa; phylum Chordata; class Chondrichthyes; order Hexanchiformes; family Hexanchidae; genus Heptranchias; species Heptranchias perlo. The sequence goes on along the minus strand of NW_027139793.1, from coordinate 1,681,266 downwards.
ATACAAGAACTTTTCGTGGTTTTGTTGATTTTCAGCAAATGAACATATTTCAGCGAGCTAGAAGTTTTTTCTTCAATAGCGTAAGATTTTATCTTAAAATACAAGAACTTTTCGTGGTTCTTGTCAATTTTTGTTGGTTTTCATCTTATGAACTTATTTCAGTCAGCTAGATCTTTCTTCTTCAAAGCAAAAAGATTTTATCTTCAAATACAAGAACTTTTCGTGGTTTTGTTGATTTTCAGCAAATGAACATATTTCAGCGAGCTAGAAGTTTTTTCTTCAATAGCGTCAGATTTTATCCAAAAATACAAGAACTTTTCGTGGTTCTTGTCAATTTTTGTTGGTTTTCATCTGATGAACTTATTTCAGTCAGCTCGATTTTCTTCTTCAAAGCAAAAAGATTTTATCTTCAAATACAAGAACATTTTGTGGTTTTGTTGATTTTCGGCAAATGAACATATTTCAGCGAGGGAGAAGTTTTTTCTTTAATCGCGTCAGATTTTATCTTAAAATACAAGAACTTTTCGTGGTTCTTGTCAATTTTTGTTGGTTTTCATCCAATGAACTTATTTCAGTCAGCCAGATCTTTCTTCTTCAAAGCAAAAAGATTTTATCTTCAAATACAAGAAATTTTCGTGGTTTTGTTGATTTTCAGCAAATGAACATATTTCAGCGAGCGAGAAGTTTTTTCTTTAAAAGCGTAAGATTTTATCTTAAAATACAAGAACTTTTCGTGGTTCTTGTCAATTTTTGTTGGTTTTCATGTTATGAACTTATTTCAGTCAGCTCGATCTTTCTTCTTCAAAGCAAAAAGATTTTATCTTCAAATACAAGAACTTTTCGTGGTTTTGTTGATTTTCAGCAAATGAACATATTTCAGCGAGCGAGAAGTTTTTTCTTTAAAAGCGTAAGATTTTATCTTAAAATACAAGAACTTTTCGTGGTTCTTGTCAATTTTTGTTGGCTTTCATCCAATGAACTTATTTCAGTCAGCAAGATCTTTCTTCTTGAAAGCAAAAAGATTTTATCTTCAAATGCAAGAACTTTTCGTGGTTTTGTTGATTTTCAGCAAATGAACGTATTTCAGCGAGCGAGAAGTTTTTTCTTTATTAGCGTCAGATTTTATCTTAAAATACAAGAACTTTTCGTGGTTCTTGTCAATTTTTGTTGGTTTTCATCCAATGAACTTATTTCATTCAGCGAGATCTTTCTTCTTGAAAGCAAAAAGATTTTATCTTCAAATACAAGAACTTTTCGTGATTTTGTTGATTTTCAGCAAATGAACATAGTTCAGCGAGGGAAAAGTTTTTTCTTTAATACCGTCAGATTTTATCTTAAAATACAAGAACTTTTCGTGGTTCTTGTCAATTATTGTTGGTTTTCATCCCATAAACTTATTTCAGTCAGATAGATCTTTCTTCTTCAAAGCAAAAAGATTTTATCTTCAAATGCAAGAACTTTTCGTGGTTTTGTTGATTTTCAGCAAATGAACATATTTCAGCGAGCGAGAAGTTTTTTCTTTAATCGCGTCAGATTTTATCTTAAAATACAAGAACTTTTCGTGGTTCTTGTCAATTTTTGTTGGTTTTCATCCAATGAACTTATTTCAGTCAGCTGGATCTTTCTTCTTGAAAGCAAAAAGATTTTATCTTCAAATACAAGAACTTTTCGTGGTTTTGTTGATTTTCAGCAAATGAACATATTTCAGCGAGCTGGAAGTTTTTTCTTTAATAGCGTAAGATTTTATCTTAAAATACAAGAACTTTTCGTGGTTCTTGTCAATTTTTGTTGGTTTTCATCTGATGAACTTATTTCATTCAGCTTGATCTTTCTTCTTCAAAGCAAAAAGATTTTATCTTCAAATACAAGAACTTTTCGTGATTTTGTTGATTTTCAGCAAATGAACATATTTCAGCGAGCGAGAAGTTTTTTCTTTAATAGCGTCAGATTTTATCTTAAAATACAAGAACTTTTCGTGGTTCTTGTCAATTTTTGTTGGTTTTCATCTTATGAACTTATTTCAGTCAGCTAGATCTTTCTTCTTCAAAGCAAAAAGATTTTATCTTCAAATACAAGAACTTTTCGTGGTTTTGTTGATTTTCAGCAAATGAACATATTTCAGCGAGCTAGAAGTTTTTTCTTCAATAGCGTCAGATTTTATCCAAAAATACAAGAACTTTTCGTGGTTCTTGTCAATTTTTGTTGGTTTTCATCTGATGAACTTATTTCAGTCAGCTCGATTTTCTTCTTCAAAGCAAAAAGATTTTATCTTCAAATACAAGAACTTTTTGTGGTTTTGTTGATTTTCAGCAAATGAACATATTTCAGCGAGGGAGAAGTTTTTTCTTTAATCGCGTCAGATTTTATCTTAAAATACAAGAACTTTTCGTGGTTCTTGTCAATTTTTGTTGGTTTTCATCCAATGAACTTATTTCATTCAGCGAGATCTTTCTTCTTCAAAGCAAAAAGATTTTATCTTCAAATACAAGAACTTTTCGTGATTTTGTTGATTTTCAGCAAATGAACATAGTTCAGCGAGGGAGAAGTTTTTTCTTTAATACCGTCAGATTTTATCTTAAAATACAAGAACTTTTCGTGGTTCTTGTCAATTATTGTTGGTTTTCATCCCATAAACTTATTTCAGTCAGCTAGATCTTTCTTCTTCAAAGCAAAAAGATTTTATCTTCAAATGCAAGAACTTTTCGTGGTTTTGTTGATTTTCAGCAAATGAACATATTTCAGCGAGCGAGAAGTTTTTTCTTTAATAGCGTCAGATTTTATCTTAAAATACAAGAACTTTTCGTGGTTCTTGTCAATTTTTGTTGGTTTTCATCCAATGAACTTATTTCAGTCAGCTGGATCTTTCTTCTTCAAAGCAAAAAGATTTTATCTTCAAATACAAGAACTTTTCGTGGTTTTGTTGATTTTCAGCAATTGAACATATTTCAGCGAGCTGGAAGTTTTTTCTTTAATAGCGTAAGATTTTATCTTAAAATACAAGAACTTTTCGTGGTTCTTGTCAATTTTTATTGGTTTTCATCTGATGAACTTATTTCATTCAGCTTGATCTTTCTTCTTCAAAGCAAAAAGATTTTCTCTTCAAATACAAGAACTTTTCGTGGTTTTCTTGATTTTCAGCAAATGAACATATTTCAGCGAGCGAGAAGTTTTTTCTTTAATAGCGTCAGATTTTATCTTAAAATACAAGAACTTTTCGTGGCTCTTGTCAATTTTTGTTGGTTTTCATCCAATGAACTTATTTCAGTCAGCCAGATCTTTCTTCTTCAAAGCAAAAAGATTTTATCTTCAAATACAAGAACTTTTCGTGGTTTTGTTGATTTTCAGCAAATGAACATATTTCAGCGAGCGAGAAGTTTTTTCTTCAATAGCGTAAGATTTTATCTTAAAATACAAGAACTTTTCGTGGTTCTTGTCAATTTTTGTTAGTTTTCATCTTATGAACTTATTTCAGTCAGCTAGATCTTTCTTCTTCAAAGCAAAAAGATTTTATCTTCAAATACAAGAACTTTTCGTGGTTTTGTTGATTTTCAACAAATGAACATATTTCAGCGAGCTAGAAGTTTTTTCTTCAATAGCGTCAGATTTTATCTTAAAATACAAGAACTTTTCGTGGCTCTTGTCAATTTTTGTTGGTTTTCATCTGATGAACTTATTTCAGTCAGCTCGATTTTCTTCTTCAAAGCAAAAAGATTTTATCTTCAAATACAAGAACTTTTTGTGGTTTTGTTGATTTTCAGCAAATGAACATATTTCAGCGAGGGAGAAGTTTTTTCTTTAATAGCGTCAGATTTTATCTTAAAATACAAGAACTTTTCGTGGTTCTTGACAATTTTTGTTGGTTTTCATCCAATGAACTTATTTCAGTCAGCCAGATCTTTCTTCTTCAAAGCAAAAAGATTTTATCTTCAAATACAAGAAATTTTCGTGGTTTTGTTGATTTTCAGCAAATGAACATATTTCAGCGAGGGAGAAGTTTTTTCTTTAATCGCGTAAGATTTTATCTTAAAATACAAGAACTTTTCGTGGTTCTTGTCAATTTTTGTTGGTTTTCATCTTATGAACTTATTTCAGTCAGCTAGATCTTTCCTCTTCAATGCAAAAAGATTTTATCTTCAAATACAAGAACTTTTCGTGGTTTTGTTGATTTTCAGCAAATGAACATATTTCAGCGAGCGAGAAGTTTTTTCTTTAAAAGCGTAAGATTTTATCTTAAAATACAAGAACTTTTCGTGGTTCTTGTCAATTTTTGTTGGTTTTCATCTTATGAACTTATTTCAGTCAGCTCGATCTTTCTTCTTCAAAGCAAAAAGATTTTATCTTCAAATACAAGAACTTTTCGTGGTTTTGTTGATTTTCAGCAAATGAACATATTTCAGCGAGCGAGAAGTTTTTTCTTTATTAGCGTCAGATTTTATCTTAAAATACAAGAACTTTTCGTGGTTCTTGTCAATTTTTGTTCGTTTTCATCCAATGAACTTATTTCATTCAGCCAGATCTTTCTTCTTCAAAGCAAAAAGATTTTATCTTCAAATACAAGAACTTTTCGTGGTTTTGTTGATTTTCAGCAAATGAACATATTTCAGCGAGCGAGAAGTTTTTTCTTTCATCGCGTCAGATTTTATCTTAAAATACAAGAACTTTTCGTGGTTCTTGTCAATTTTTGTTGGTTTTCATCCAATGAACTTATTTCAGTCAGCTCGATCTTTCTTCTTGAAAGCAAAAAGATTTTATCTTCAAATACAAGAACTTTTCGTGGTTTTGTTGATTTTCAGCAAATGAACATATTTCAGCGAGCTAGAAGTTTTTTCTTCAATAGCGTAAGATTTTATCTTAAAATACAAGAACTTTTTGTGGTTCTTGTCAATTTTTGTTAGTTTTCATCTGATGAACTTATTTCAGTCAGCTAGATCTTTCTTCTTCAAAGCAAAAAGATTTTATCTTCAAATACAAGAACTTTTCGTGGTTTTGTTGATTTTCAGCAAATGAACATATTTCAGCGAGCGAGACGTTTTTTCTTTAAAAGCGTAAGATTTTATCTTAAAATACAAGAACTTTTCGTGGTTCTTGTCAATTTTTGTTGGTTTTCATCTTATCAACTTATTTCAGTCAGCTCGATCTTTCTTCTTCAAAGCAAAAAGATTTTATCTTCAAATACAAGAACTTTTCGTAGTTTTGTTGATTTTCAGCAAATGAAGATATTTCAGCGAGGGAGAAATTTTTCTTTAATCGAGTCAGATTTTATCTTAAAATACAAGAACTTTTCGTGGTTCTTCTCAATTTTTGTTGGTTTTCATCTTATGAACTTATTTCAGTCAGCTAGATCTTTCCTCTTCAATGCAAAAAGATTTTATCTTCAAATACAAGAACTTTTCGTGGTTTTGTTGATTTTCAGCAAATGAACATATTTCAGCGAGCTGGAAGTTTTTTCTTTAATAGCGTAAGATTTTATCTTAAAATACAAGAACTTTTCGTGGTTCTTGTCAATTTTTGTTGGTTTTCATCTGATGAACTTATTTCATTCAGCTTGATCTTTCTTCTTCAAAGCAAAAAGATTTTATCTTCAAATACAAGAACTTTTCGTGATTTTGTTGATTTTCAGCAAATGAACATATTTCAGCGAGCGAGAAGTTTTTTCTTTAATAGCGTCAGATTTTATCTTAAAATACAAGAACTTTTCGTGGCTCTTGTCAATTTTTGTTGGTTTTCATCCAATGAACTTATTTCAGTCAGCCAGATCTTTCTTCTTCAAAGCAAAAAGATTTTATCTTCAAATACAAGAACTTTTCGTGGTTTTGTTGATTTTCAGCAAATGAACATATTTCAGCGAGCTAGAAGTTTTTTCTTCAATAGCGTAAGATTTTATCTTAAAATACAAGAACTTTTCGTGGTTCTTGTCAATTTTTGTTAGTTTTCATCTTATGAACTTATTTCAGTCAGCTAGATCTTTCTTCTTCAAAGCAAAAAGATTTTATCTTCAAATACAAGAACTTTTCATGGTTTTGTTGATTTTCAGCAAATGAACATATTTCAGCGAGCTAGAAGTTTTTTCTTCAATAGCGTCAGATTTTATCCTAAAATACAAGAACTTTTCGTGGTTCTTGTCAATTTTTGTTGGTTTTCATCTGATGAACTTATTTCAGTCAGCTCGATTTTCTTCTTCAAAGCAAAAAGATTTTATCTTCAAATACAAGAACTTTTTGTGGTTTTGTTGATTTTCAGCAAATGAACATATTTCAGCGAGGGAGAAGTTTTTTCTTTAATAGCGTCAGATTTTATCTTAAAATACAAGAACTTTTCGTGGTTCTTGTCAATTTTTGTTGGTTTTCATCCAATGAACTTATTTCAGTCAGCCAGATCTTTCTTCTTCAAAGCAAAAAGATTTTATCTTCAAATACAAGAAATTTTCGTGGTTTTGTTGATTTTCAGCAAATGAACATATTTCAGCGAGGGAGAAGTTTTTTCTTTAATCGCGTCAGATTTTATCTTAAAATACAAGAACTTTTCGTGGTTCTTGTCAATTTTTGTTGGTTTTCATCTTATGAACTTATTTCAGTCAGCTAGATCTTTCTTCTTGAAAGCAAAAAGATTTTATCTTCAAATACAAGAACTTTTCGTGGTTTTGTTGAATTTCAGCAAATGAACATATTTCAGCGAGTGAGAAGTTTTTTCTTTAAAAGCGTAAGATTTTATCTTAAAATACAAGAACTTTTCGTGGTTCTTGTCAATTTTTGTTGGTTTTCATGTTATGAACTTATTTCAGTCAGCTCGATCTTTCTTCTTCAAAGCAAAAAGATTTTATCTTCAAATACAAGAACTTTTCGTGGTTTTGTTGATTTTCAGCAAATGAACATATTTCAGCGAGGGAGAAGTTTTTGCTTTAATAGCGTCAGATTTTATCTTAAAATACAAGAACTTTTCGTGGTTCTTGTCAATTTTTGTTGGTTTTCATCCAATGAACTTATTTCAGTCAGCCAGACCTTTCTTCTTCAAAGCAAAAAGGTTTTATCTTCAAATACAAGAACTTTTCGTGGTTTTGTTGATTTTCAGCAAATGAACATATTTCAGCGAGCGAGAAGTTTTTTCTTTAATCGCGTCAGATTTTATCTTAAAATACAAGAACTTTTCGTGGTTCTTGTCAATTTTTGTTGGTTTTCATCCAATGAACTTATTTCAGTCAGCTTGATCTTTCTTCTTGAAAGCAAAAAGATTTTATCTTCAAATACAAGAACTTTTCGTGGTTTTGTTGATTTTCAGCAAATGAACATATTTCAGCGAGCGAGAAGTTTTTTCTTTAATAGCGTCAGATTTTATCTTAAAATACAAGAACTTTTCGTGGCTCTTGTCAATTTTTGTTGGTTTTCATCCAATGAACTTATTTCAGTCAGCCAGATCTTTCTTCTTCAAAGCAAAAAGATTTTATCTTCAAATACAGGAAATTTTCGTGGTTTTGTTGATTTTCAGCAAATGAACATATTTCAGCGAGCGAGAAGTTTTTTCCTTAAAAGCGTAAGATTTTATCTTAAAATACAAGAACTTTTCGTGGTTCTTGTCAATTTTTGTTGGTTTTCATGTTATGAACTTATTTCAGTCAGCTCGATCTTTCTTCTTCAAAGCAAAAAGATTTTATCTTCAAATACAAGAACTTTTCGTGGTTTTGTTGATTTTCAGCAAATGAACATATTTCAGCGAGCGAGAAGTTTTTTCTTTATTAGCGTCAGATTTTATCTTAAAATACAAGAACTTTTCGTGGTTCTTGTCAATTTTTGTTCGTTTTCATCCAATGAACTTATTTCATTCAGCCAGATCTTTCTTCTTCAAAGCAAAAAGATTTTATCTGCAAATACAAGAACTTTTCGTGATTTTGTTGATTTTCAGCAAATGAACATATTTCAGCGAGCGAGAAGTTTTTTCTTTAATCGCGTCAGATTTTATCTTAAAATACAAGAACTTTTCGTGGTTCTTGTCAATTTTTGTTGGTTTTCATCCAATGAACTTATTTCAGTCAGCTCGATCTTTCTTCTTGAAAGCAAAAAGATTTTATCTTCAAATACAAGAACTTTTCGTGGTTTTGTTGATTTTCAGCAAATGAACATATTTCAGCGAGCGAGAAGTTTTTTCTTTAATAGCGTCAGATTTTATCTTAAAATACAAGAACTTTTCGTGGCTCTTGTCAATTTTTGTTGGTTTTCATCCAATGAACTTATTTCAGTCAGCCAGATCTTTATTCTTCAAAGCAAAAAGATTTTATCTTCAAATACAAGAAATTTTCGTGGTTTTGTTGATTTTCAGCAAATGAACATATTTCAGCGAGCGAGAAGTTTTTTCCTTAAAAGCGTAAGATTCTATCTTAAAATACAAGAACTTTTCGTGGTTCTTGTCAATTTTTGTTGGTTTTCATGTTATGAACTTATTTCAGTCAGCTCGATCTTTCTTCTTCAAAGCAAAAAGATTTTATCTTCAAATACAAGAACTTTTCGTGGTTTTGTTGATTTTCAGCAAATGAACATATTTCAGCGAGCGAGAAGTTTTTTCTTTATTAGCGTCAGATTTTATCTTAAAATACAAGAACTTTTCGTGGTTCTTGTCAATTTTTGTTCGTTTTCATCCAATGAACTTATTTCATTCAGCCAGATCTTTCTTCTTCAAAGCAAAAAGATTTTATCTTCAAATACAAGAACTTTTCGTGGTTCTTGTCAATTTTTGTTGGTTTTCATCTGATAAACTTATTTCATTCAGCTAGATCTTTCTTCTTCAAAGCAAAAAGATTTTATCTGCAAATACAAGAACTTTTCGTGATTTTGTTGATTTTCAGCAAATGAACATATTTCAGCGAGCGAGAAGTTTTTTCTTTAAAAGCGTAAGATTTTATCTTAAAATACAAGAACTTTTCGTGGTTCTTGTCAATTTTTGTTGGCTTTCATCCAATGAACTTATTTCAGTCAGCAAGATCTTTCTTCTTGAAAGCAAAAAGATTTTATCTTCAAATGCAAGAACTTTTCGTGGTTTTGTTGATTTTCAGCAAATGAACGTATTTCAGCGAGCGAGAAGTTTTTTCTTTATTAGCGTCAGATTTTATCTTAAAATACAAGAACTTTTCGTGGTTCTTGTCAATTTTTGTTGGTTTTCATCCAATGAACTTATTTCATTCAGCGAGATCTTTCTTCTTGAAAGCAAAAAGATTTTATCTTCAAATACAAGAACTTTTCGTGATTTTGTTGATTTTCAGCAAATGAACATAGTTCAGCGAGGGAGAGGTTTTTTCTTTAATACCGTCAGATTTTATCTTAAAATACAAGAACTTTTCGTGGTTCTTGTCAATTATTGTTGGTTTTCATCCCATAAACTTATTTCAGTCAGATAGATCTTTCTTCTTCAAAGCAAAAAGATTTTATCTTCAAATGCAAGAACTTTTCGTGGTTTTGTTGATTTTCAGCAAATGAACATATTTCAGCGAGCGAGAAGTTTTTTCTTTAATAGCGTCAGATTTTATCTTAAAATACAAGAACTTTTCGTGGTTCTTGTCAATTTTTGTTGGTTTTCATCCAATGAACTTATTTCAGTCAGCTGGATCTTTCTTCTTGAAAGCAAAAAGATTTTCTCTTCAAATACAAGAACTTTTCGTGGTTTTGTTGATTTTCAGCAAATGAACATATTTCAGCGAGCTGGAAGTTTTTTCTTTATTAGCGTAAGATTTTATCTTAAAATACAAGAACTTTTCGTGGTTCTTGTCAATTTTTGTTGGTTTTCATCTGATGAACTTATTTCATTCAGCTTGATCTTTCTTCTTCAAAGCAAAAAGATTTTATCTTCAAATACAAGAACTTTTCGTGATTTTGTTGATTTTCAGCAAATGAACATATTTCAGCGAGCGAGAAGTTTTTTCTTTAATAGCGTCAGATTTTATCTTAAAATACAAGAACTTTTCGTGGCTCTTGTCAATTTTTGTTGGTTTTCATCCAATGAACTTATTTCAGTCAGCCAGATCTTTCTTCTTCAAAGCAAAAAGATTTTATCTTCAAATACAAGAACTTTTCGTGGTTTTGTTGATTTTCAGCAAATGAACATATTTCAGCGAGCTAGAAGTTTTTTCTTCAATAGCGTAAGATTTTATCTTAAAATACAAGAACTTTTCGTGGTTCTTGTCAATTTTTGTTGGTTTTCATCTTATGAACTTATTTCAGTCAGCTAGATCTTTCTTCTTCAAAGCAAAAAGATTTTATCTTCAAATACAAGAACTTTTCGTGGTTTTGTTGATTTTCAGCAAATGAACATATTTCAGCGAGCTAGAAGTTTTTTCTTCAATAGCGTCAGATTTTATCCAAAAATACAAGAACTTTTCGTGGTTCTTGTCAATTTTTGTTGGTTTTCATCTGATGAACTTATTTCAGTCAGCTCGATTTTCTTCTTCAAAGCAAAAAGATTTTATCTTCAAATACAAGAACATTTTGTGGTTTTGTTGATTTTCGGCAAATGAACATATTTCAGCGAGGGAGAAGTTTTTTCTTTAATCGCGTCAGATTTTATCTTAAAATACAAGAACTTTTCGTGGTTCTTGTCAATTTTTGTTGGTTTTCATCCAATGAACTTATTTCAGTCAGCCAGATCTTTCTTCTTCAAAGCAAAAAGATTTTATCTTCAAATACAAGAAATTTTCGTGGTTTTGTTGATTTTCAGCAAATGAACATATTTCAGCGAGCGAGAAGTTTTTTCTTTAAAAGCGTAAGATTTTATCTTAAAATACAAGAACTTTTCGTGGTTCTTGTCAATTTTTGTTGGTTTTCATGTTATGAACTTATTTCAGTCAGCTCGATCTTTCTTCTTCAAAGCAAAAAGATTTTATCTTCAAATACAAGAACTTTTCGTGGTTTTGTTGATTTTCAGCAAATGAACATATTTCAGCGAGCGAGAAGTTTTTTCTTTAAAAGCGTAAGATTTTATCTTAAAATACAAGAACTTTTCGTGGTTCTTGTCAATTTTTGTTGGCTTTCATCCAATGAACTTATTTCAGTCAGCAAGATCTTTCTTCTTGAAAGCAAAAAGATTTTATCTTCAAATGCAAGAACTTTTCGTGGTTTTGTTGATTTTCAGCAAATGAACGTATTTCAGCGAGCGAGAAGTTTTTTCTTTATTAGCGTCAGATTTTATCTTAAAATACAAGAACTTTTCGTGGTTCTTGTCAATTTTTGTTGGTTTTCATCCAATGAACTTATTTCATTCAGCGAGATCTTTCTTCTTGAAAGCAAAAAGATTTTATCTTCAAATACAAGAACTTTTCGTGATTTTGTTGATTTTCAGCAAATGAACATAGTTCAGCGAGGGAAAAGTTTTTTCTTTAATACCGTCAGATTTTATCTTAAAATACAAGAACTTTTCGTGGTTCTTGTCAATTATTGTTGGTTTTCATCCCATAAACTTATTTCAGTCAGATAGATCTTTCTTCTTCAAAGCAAAAAGATTTTATCTTCAAATGCAAGAACTTTTCGTGGTTTTGTTGATTTTCAGCAAATGAACATATTTCAGCGAGCGAGAAGTTTTTTCTTTAATCGCGTCAGATTTTATCTTAAAATACAAGAACTTTTCGTGGTTCTTGTCAATTTTTGTTGGTTTTCATCCAATGAACTTATTTCAGTCAGCTGGATCTTTCTTCTTGAAAGCAAAAAGATTTTATCTTCAAATACAAGAACTTTTCGTGGTTTTGTTGATTTTCAGCAAATGAACATATTTCAGCGAGCTGGAAGTTTTTTCTTTAATAGCGTAAGATTTTATCTTAAAATACAAGAACTTTTCGTGGTTCTTGTCAATTTTTGTTGGTTTTCATCTGATGAACTTATTTCATTCAGCTTGATCTTTCTTCTTCAAAGCAAAAAGATTTTATCTTCAAATACAAGAACTTTTCGTGATTTTGTTGATTTTCAGCAAATGAACATATTTCAGCGAGCGAGAAGTTTTTTCTTTAATAGCGTCAGATTTTATCTTAAAATACAAGAACTTTTCGTGGTTCTTGTCAATTTTTGTTGGTTTTCATCTTATGAACTTATTTCAGTCAGCTAGATCTTTCTTCTTCAAAGCAAAAAGATTTTATCTTCAAATACAAGAACTTTTCGTGGTTTTGTTGATTTTCAGCAAATGAACATATTTCAGCGAGCTAGAAGTTTTTTCTTCAATAGCGTCAGATTTTATCCAAAAATACAAGAACTTTTCGTGGTTCTTGTCAATTTTTGTTGGTTTTCATCTGATGAACTTATTTCAGTCAGCTCGATTTTCTTCTTCAAAGCAAAAAGATTTTATCTTCAAATACAAGAACTTTTTGTGGTTTTGTTGATTTTCAGCAAATGAACATATTTCAGCGAGGGAGAAGTTTTTTCTTTAATCGCGTCAGATTTTATCTTAAAATACAAGAACTTTTCGTGGTTCTTGTCAATTTTTGTTGGTTTTCATCCAATGAACTTATTTCATTCAGCGAGATCTTTCTTCTTCAAAGCAAAAAGATTTTATCTTCAAATACAAGAACTTTTCGTGATTTTGTTGATTTTCAGCAAATGAACATAGTTCAGCGAGGGAGAAGTTTTTTCTTTAATACCGTCAGATTTTATCTTAAAATACAAGAACTTTTCGTGGTTCTTGTCAATTATTGTTGGTTTTCATCCCATAAACTTATTTCAGTCAGCTAGATCTTTCTTCTTCAAAGCAAAAAGATTTTATCTTCAAATGCAAGAACTTTTCGTGGTTTTGTTGATTTTCAGCAAATGAACATATTTCAGCGAGCGAGAAGTTTTTTCTTTAATAGCGTCAGATTTTATCTTAAAATACAAGAACTTTTCGTGGTTCTTGTCAATTTTTGTTGGTTTTCATCCAATGAACTTATTTCAGTCAGCTGGATCTTTCTTCTTCAAAGCAAAAAGATTTTATCTTCAAATACAAGAACTTTTCGTGGTTTTGTTGATTTTCAGCAATTGAACATATTTCAGCGAGCTGGAAGTTTTTTCTTTAATAGCGTAAGATTTTATCTTAAAATACAAGAACTTTTCGTGGTTCTTGTCAATTTTTATTGGTTTTCATCTGATGAACTTATTTCATTCAGCTTGATCTTTCTTCTTCAAAGCAAAAAGATTTTCTCTTCAAATACAAGAACTTTTCGTGGTTTTCTTGATTTTCAGCAAATGAACATATTTCAGCGAGCGAGAAGTTTTTTCTTTAATAGCGTCAGATTTTATCTTAAAATACAAGAACTTTTCGTGGCTCTTGTCAATTTTTGTTGGTTTTCATCCAATGAACTTATTTCAGTCAGCCAGATCTTTCTTCTTCAAAGCAAAAAGATTTTATCTTCAAATACAAGAACTTTTCGTGGTTTTGTTGATTTTCAGCAAATGAACATATTTCAGCGAGCTAGAAGTTTTTTCTTCAATAGCGTAAGATTTTATCTTAAAATACAAGAACTTTTCGTGGTTCTTGTCAATTTTTGTTAGTTTTCATCTTATGAACTTATTTCAGTCAGCTAGATCTTTCTTCTTCAAAGCAAAAAGATTTTATCTTCAAATACAAGAACTTTTCGTGGTTTTGTTGATTTTCAACAAATGAACATATTTCAGCGAGCTAGAAGTTTTTTCTTCAATAGCGTCAGATTTTATCTTAAAATACAAGAACTTTTCGTGGCTCTTGTCAATTTTTGTTGGTTTTCATCTGATGAACTTATTTCAGTCAGCTCGATTTTCTTCTTCAAAGCAAAAAGATTTTATCTTCAAATACAAGAACTTTTTGTGGTTTTGTTGATTTTCAGCAAATGAACATATTTCAGCGAGGGAGAAGTTTTTTCTTTAATAGCGTCAGATTTTATCTTAAAATACAAGAACTTTTCGTGGTTCTTGACAATTTTTGTTGGTTTTCATCCAATGAACTTATTTCAGTCAGCCAGATCTTTCTTCTTCAAAGCAAAAAGATTTTATCTTCAAATACAAGAAATTTTCGTGGTTTTGTTGATTTTCAGCAAATGAACATATTTCAGCGAGGGAGAAGTTTTTTCTTTAATCGCGTAAGATTTTATCTTAAAATACAAGAACTTTTCGTGGTTCTTGTCAATTTTTGTTGGTTTTCATCTTATGAACTTATTTCAGTCAGCTAGATCTTTCCTCTTCAATGCAAAAAGATTTTATCTTCAAATACAAGAACTTTTCGTGGTTTTGTTGATTTTCAGCAAATGAACATATTTCAGCGAGCGAGAAGTTTTTTCTTTAAAAGCGTAAGATTTTATCTTAAAATACAAGAACTTTTCGTGGTTCTTGTCAATTTTTGTTGGTTTTCATCTTATGAACTTATTTCAGTCAGCTCGATCTTTCTTCTTCAAAGCAAAAAGATTTTATCTTCAAATACAAGAACTTTTCGTGGTTTTGTTGATTTTCAGCAAATGAACATATTTCAGCGAGCGAGAAGTTTTTTCTTTATTAGCGTCAGATTTTATCTTAAAATACAAGAACTTTTCGTGGTTCTTGTCAATTTTTGTTCGTTTTCATCCAATGAACTTATTTCATTCAGCCAGATCTTTCTTCTTCAAAGCAAAAAGATTTTATCTTCAAATACAAGAACTTTTCGTGGTTTTGTTGATTTTCAGCAAATGAACATATTTCAGCGAGCGAGAAGTTTTTTCTTTCATCGCGTCAGATTTTATCTTAAAATACAAGAACTTTTCGTGGTTCTTGTCAATTTTTGTTGGTTTTCATCCAATGAACTTATTTCAGTCAGCTCGATCTTTCTTCTTGAAAGCAAAAAGATTTTATCTTCAAATACAAGAACTTTTCGTGGTTTTGTTGATTTTCAGCAAATGAACATATTTCAGCGAGCTAGAAGTTTTTTCTTCAATAGCGTAAGATTTTATCTTAAAATACAAGAACTTTTTGTGGTTCTTGTCAATTTTTGTTAGTTTTCATCTGATGAACTTATTTCAGTCAGCTAGATCTTTCTTCTTCAAAGCAAAAAGATTTTATCTTCAAATACAAGAACTTTTCGTGGTTTTGTTGATTTTCAGCAAATGAACATATTTCAGCGAGCGAGACGTTTTTTCTTTAAAAGCGTAAGATTTTATCTTAAAATACAAGAACTTTTCGTGGTTCTTGTCAATTTTTGTTGGTTTTCATCTTATCAACTTATTTCAGTCAGCTCGATCTTTCTTCTTCAAAGCAAAAAGATTTTATCTTCAAATACAAGAACTTTTCGTAGTTTTGTTGATTTTCAGCAAATGAAGATATTTCAGCGAGGGAGAAATTTTTCTTTAATCGAGTCAGATTTTATCTTAAAATACAAGAACTTTTCGTGGTTCTTCTCAATTTTTGTTGGTTTTCATCTTATGAACTTATTTCAGTCAGCTAGATCTTTCCTCTTCAATGCAAAAAGATTTTATCTTCAAATACAAGAACTTTTCGTGGTTTTGTTGATTTTCAGCAAATGAACATATTTCAGCGAGCGAGAAGTTTTTTCTTTAAAAGCGTAAGATTTTATCTTAAAATACAAGAACTTTTCGTGGTTCTTGTCAATTTTTGTTGGTTTTCATCTTATGAACTTATTTCAGTCAGCTCGATCTTTCTTCTACAAAGCAAAAAGATTTTATCTTCAAATACAAGAACTTTTCGTGGTTTTGTTGATTTTCAGCAAATGAACATATTTCAGCGAGCGAGAAGTTTTTTCTTTCATCGCGTCAGATTTTATCTTAAAATACAAGAACTTTTCGTGGTTCTTGTCAATTTTTGTTGGTTTTCATCCAATGAACTTATTTCAGTCAGCTCGATCTTTCTTCTTGAAAGCAAAAAGATTTTATCTTCAAATACAAGAACTTTTCGTGGTTTTGTTGATTTTCAGCAAATGAACATATTTCAGCGAGCTAGAAGTTTTTTCTTCAATAGCGTAAGATTTTATCTTAAAATACAAGAACTTTTTGTGGTTCTTGTCAATTTTTGTTAGTTTTCATCTGATGAACTTATTTCAGTCAGCTAGATCTTTCTTCTTCAAAGCAAAAAGATTTTATCTTCAAATACAAGAACTTTTCGTGGTTTTGTTGATTTTCAGCAAATGAACATATTTCAGCGAGCGAGACGTTTTTTCTTTAAAAGCGTAAGATTTTATCTTAAAATACAAGAACTTTTCGTGGTTCTTGTCAATTTTTGTTGGTTTTCATCTTATCAACTTATTTCAGTCAGCTCGATCTTTCTTCTTCAAAGCAAAAAGATTTTATCTTCAAATACAAGAACTTTTCGTAGTTTTGTTGATTTTCAGCAAATGAAGATATTTCAGCGAGGGAGAAGTTTTTTCTTTAATCGAGTCAGATTTTATCTTAAAATACAAGAACTTTTCGTGGTTCTTCTCAATTTTTGTTGGCTTTCATCCAATGAACTTATTTCAGTCAGCCAGATCTTTCTTCTTCAAAGCAAAAAGATTTTATCTTCAAATACAAGAAATTTTCGTGGTTTTGTTGATTTTCAGCAAATGAACATATTTCAGCGAGCGAGAAGTTTTTTCCTTAAAAGCGTAAGATTTTATCTTAAAATACAAGAACTTTTCGTGGTTCTTGTCAATTTTTGTTGGTTTTCATGTTATGAACTTATTTCAGTCAGCTCGATCTTTCTTCTTCAAAGCAAAAAGATTTTATCTTCAAATACAAGAACTTTTCGTGGTTTTGTTGATTTTCAGCAAATGAACATATTTCAGCGAGCGAGAAGTTTTTTCTTTATTAGCGTCAGATTTTATCTTAAAATACAAGAACTTTTCGTGGTTCTTGTCAATTTTTGTTCGTTTTCATCCAATGAACTTATTTCATTCAGCCAGATCTTTCTTCTTCAAAGCAAAAAGATTTTATCTTCAAATACAAGAACTTTTCGTGATTTTGTTGATTTTCAGCAAATGAACATATTTCAGCGAGCGAGAAGTTTTTTCTTTAATAGCGTAAGATTTTATCTTAAAATACAAGAACTTTTCGTGGTTCTTGTCAATTTTTGTTGGTTTTCATCTTATGAACTTATTTCAGTCAGCTCGATCTTTCTTCTTCAAAGCAAAAAGATTTTATCTTCAAATACAAGAACTTTTCGTGGTTTTGTTGATTTTCAGCAAATGAACATATTTCAGCGAGGGAGAAGTTTTTTCTTTAATAGCGTCAGATTTTATCTTAAAATACAAGAACTTTTCGTGGTTCTTGTCAATTTTTGTTGGTTTTCATCTGATAAACTTATTTCATTCAGCTAGATCTTTCTTCTTCAAAGCAAAAAGATTTTATCTTCAAATACAAGAACTTTTCGTGATTTTGTTGATTTTCAGCAAATGAACATATTTAAGCGAGCGAGAAGTTTTTTCTTTAAAAGCGTAAGATTTTATCTTAAAATACAAGAACTTTTCGTGGTTCTTGTCAATTTTTGTTGGCTTTCATCCAATGAACTTATTTCAGTCAGCAAGATCTTTCTTCTTGAAAGCAAAAAGATTTTATCTTCAATTGCAAGAACTTTTCGTGGTTTTGTTGATTTTCAGCAAATGAACATATTTCAGCGAGCGAGAAGTTTTTTCTTTATTAGTGTCAGATTTTATCTTAAAATACAAGAACTTTTCGTGGTTCTTGTCAATTTGTGTTGGTTTTCATCCAATGAACTTATTTCATTCAGCGAGATCTTTCTTCTTCAAAGCAAAAAGATTTTATCTTCAAATACAAGAACTTTTCGTGATTTTGTTGATTTTCAGCAAATGAACATAGTTCAGCGAGGGAGAAGTTTTTTCTTTGATACCGTCAGATTTTATCTTAAAATACAAGAACTTTTCGTGGTTCTTGTCAATTATTGTTGGTTTTCATCCCATAAACTTATTTCAGTCAGCTAGATCTTTCTTCTTCAAAGCAAAAAGATTTTATCTTCAAATGCAAGAACTTTTCGTGGTTTTGTTGATTTTCAGCAAATGAACATATTTCAGCGAGCGAGAAGTTTTTTCTTTAATAGCGTCAGATTTTATCTTAAAATACAAGAACTTTTCGTGGTTCTTGTCAATTTTTGTTGGTTTTCATCCAATGAACTTATTTCAGTCAGCTGGATCTTTCTTCTTCAAAGCAAAAAGATTTTATCTTCAAATACAAGAACTTTTCGTGGTTTTGTTGATTTTCAGCAAATGAACATATTTCAGCGAGCTGGAAGTTTTTTCTTTAATAGCGTAAGATTTTATCTTAAAATACAAGAACTTTTCGTGGTTCTTGTCAATTTTTGTTGGTTTTCATCTGATGAACTTATTTCATTCAGCTTGATCTTTCTTCTTCAAAGCAAAAAGATTTTATCTTCAAATACAAGAACTTTTCGTGATTTTGTTGATTTTCAGCAAATGAACATATTTCAGCGAGCGAGAAGTTTTTTCTTTAATAGCGTCAGATTTTATCTTAAAATACAAGAACTTTTCGTGGCTCTTGTCAATTTTTGTTGGTTTTCATCCAATGAACTTATTTCAGTCAGCCAGATCTTTCTTCTTCAAAGCAAAAAGATTTTATCTTCAAATACAAGAACTTTTCGTGGTTTTGTTGATTTTCAGCAAATGAACATATTTCAGCGAGCTAGAAGTTTTTTCTTCAATAGCGTAAGATTTTATCTTAAAATACAAGAACTTTTCTTGGTTCTTGTCAATTTTTGTTAGTTTTCATCTTATGAACTTATTTCAGTCAGCTAGATCTTTCTTCTTCAAAGCAAAAAGATTTTATCTTCAAATACAAGAACTTTTCGTGGTTTTGTTGATTTTCAGCAAATGAACATATTTCAGCGAGCTAGAAGTTTTTTCTTCAATAGCGTCAGATTTTATCTTAAAATACAAGAACTTTTCGTGGTTCTTGTCAATTTTTGTTGGTTTTCATCTGATGAACTTATTTCAGTCAGCTCGATTTTCTTCTTCAAAGCAAAAAGATTTTATCTTCAAATAGAAGAACTTTTTGTGGTTTTGTTGATTTTCAGCAAATTAACATATTTCAGCGAGCGAGAAGTTTTTTCTTTATTAGCGTCAGATTTTATCTTAAAATACAAGAACTTTTCGTGGTTCTTGTCAATTTTTGTTCGTTTTCATCCAATGAACTTATTTCATTCAGCCAGATCTTTCTTCTTCAAAGCAAAAAGATTTTATCTTCAAATACAAGAACTTTTCGTGATTTTGTTGATTTTCAGCAAATGAACATATTTCAGCGAGCGAGAAGTTTTTTCTTTAATTGCGTAAGATTTTATCTTAAAATACAAGAACTTTTCGTGGTTCTTGTCAATTTTTGTTGGTTTTCATCTTATGAACTTATTTCAGTCAGCTCGATCTTTCTTCTTCAAAGCAAAAAGATTTTATCTTCAAATACAAGAACTTTTCGTGGTTTTGTTGATTTTCAGCAAATGAACATATTTCAGCGAGGGAGAAGTTTTTTCTTTAATAGCGTCAGATTTTATCTTAAAATACAAGAACTTTTCGTGGTTCTTGTCAATTTTTGTTGGTTTTCATCTGATAAACTTATTTCATTCAGCTAGATCTTTCTTCTTCAAAGCAAAAAGATTTTATCTTCAAATACAAGAACTTTTCGTGATTTTGTTGATTTTCAGCAAATGAACATAGTTTAGCGAGGGAGAAGTTTTTTCTTTAATACCGTCAGATTTTATCTTAAAATACAAGAACTTTTCGTGGTTCTTGTCAATTATTGTTGGTTTTCATCCCATAAACTTATTTCAGTCAGCTAGATCTTTCTTCTTCAAAGCAAAAAGATTTTATCTTCAAATGCAAGAACTTTTCGTGGTTTTGTTGATTTTCAGCAAATGAACATATTTCAGCGAGCGAGAAGTTTTTTCTTTAATAGCGTCAGATTTTATCTTAAAATACAAGAACTTTTCGTGGTTCTTGTCAATTTTTGTTGGTTTTCATCCAATGAACTTATTTCAGTCAGCTGGATCTTTCTTCTTCAAAGCAAAAAGATTTTATCTTCAAATACAAGAACTTTTCGTGGTTTTGTTGATTTTCAGCAAATGAACATATTTCAGCGAGCTGGAAGTTTTTTCTTTAAAAGCGTAAGATTTTATCTTAAAATACAAGAACTTTTCGTGGTTCTTGTCAATTTTTGTTGGTTTTTATCTGATGAACTTATTTCATTCAGCTTGATCTTTCTTCTTCAAAGCAAAAAGATTTTATCTTCAAATACAAGAACTTTTCGTGATTTTGTTGATTTTCAGCAAATGAACATATTTCAGCGAGCGAGAAGTTTTTTCTTTAATAGCGTCAGATTTTATCTTAAAATACAAGAACTTTTCGTGGCTCTTGTCAATTTTTGTTGGTTTTCATCCAATGAACTTATTTCAGTCAGCCAGATCTTTCTTCTTCAAAGCAAAAAGATTTTATCTTCAAATACAAGAACTTTTCGTGGTTTTGTTGATTTTCAGCAAATGAACATATTTCAGCGAGCTAGAAGTTTTTTCTTCAATAGCGTAAGATTTTATCTTAAAATACAAGAACTTTTCTTGGTTCTTGTCAATTTTTGTTAGTTTTCATCTTATGAACTTATTTCAGTCAGCAAGATCTTTCTTCTTCAAAGCAAAAAGATTTTATCTTCAAATACAAGAACTTTTCGTGGTTTTGTTGATTTTCAGCAAATGAAAATTCAGCAAATGAAAATTCAGCAAATGAAAATGAAAATTTGCTGAAAATTTTCAGCAAATGAAACTTCAGCGAGCTAGAAGTTTTTTCTTCAATAGCGTCAGATTTTATCTTAAAATACAAGAACTTTTCGTGGTTCTTGTCAATTTTTGTTGGTTTTCATCTGATGAACTTATTTCAGTCAGCTCGATTTTCTTCTTCAAAGCAAAAAGATTTTATCTTCAAATACAAGAACTTTTTGTGGTTTTGTTGATTTTCAGCAAATGAACATATTTCAGCGAGGGAGAAGTTTTTTCTTTAATAGCGTCAGATTTTATCTTAAAATACAAGAACTTTTCGTGGTTCTTGTCAATTTTTGTTGGTTTTCATCCAATGAACTTATTTCAGTCAGCCAGATCTTTCTTCTTCAAAGCAAAAAGATTTTATCTTCAAATACAAGAAATTTTCGTGGTTTTGTTGATTTTCAGCAAATGAACATATTTCAGCGAGGGAGAATTTTTTTCTTTAATCGCGTAAGATTTTATCTTAAAATACAAGAACTTTTCGTGGTTCTTGTCAATTTTTGTTGGTTTTCATCTTATGAACTTATTTCAGTCAGCTAGATCTTTCTTCTTCAAAGCAAAAAGATTTTATCTTCAAATACAAGAACTTTTCGTGGTTTTATTGATTTTCAGCAAATGAACATATTTCAGCGAGCGAGAAGTTTTTTCTTCAAAAGCGTAAGATTTTATCTTAAAATACAAGAACTTTTCGTGGTTCTTGTCAATTTTTGTTGGTTTTCATCTTATGAACTTATTTCAGTCAGCTCGATCTTTCTTCTTCAAAGCAAAAAGATTTTATCTTCAAATACAAGAACTTTTCGTGGTTTTGTTGATTTTCAGCAAATGAACATATTTCAGCGAGGGAGACGTTTTTTCTTTCATAGCGTCAGATTTTATCTTAAAATACAAGAACTTTTCGTGGTTCTTGTCAATTTTTGTTGGTTTTCATCCAATGAACTTATTTCAGTCAGCTCGATCTTTCTTCTTGAAAGCAAAAAGATTTTATCTTCAAATACAAGAACTTTTCGTGGTTTTGTTGATTTTCAGCAAATGAACATATTTCAGCGAGCTAGAAGTTTTTTCTTCAATAGCGTAAGATTTTATCTTAAAATACAAGAACTTTTTGTGGTTCTTGTCAATTTTTGTTAGTTTTCATCTGATGAACTTATTTCAGTCAGCTAGATCTTTCTTCTTCAAAGCAAAAAGATTTTATCTTCAAATACAAGAACTTTTCGTGGTTTTGTTGATTTTCAGCAAATGAACATATTTCAGCGAGCGAGACGTTTTTTCTTTAATAGCGTCAGATTTTATCTTAAAATACAAGAACTTTTCGTGGTTCTTGTCAATTTTTGTTGGTTTTCATCTTATGAACTTATTTCAGTCAGCTAGATCTTTCTTCTTCAAAGCAAAAAGATTTTATCTTCAAATACAAGAATTTTTCGTGGTTTTGTTGATTTTCAGCAAATGAACATATTTCAGCGAGCGAGAAGTTTTTTCTTTAAAAGCGTAAGATTTTATCTTAAAATACAAGAACTTTTCGTGGTTCTTGTCAATTTTTGTTGGTTTTCATCTTATCAACTTATTTCAGTCAGCTCGATCTTTCTTCTTCAAAGCAAAAAGATTTTATCTTCAAATACAAGAACTTTTCGTAGTTTTGTTGATTTTCAGCAAATGAAGATATTTCAGCGAGGGAGAAGTTTTTTCTTTAATCGCGTCAGATTTTATCTTAAAATACAAGAACTTTTCGTGGTTCTTCTCAATTTTTGTTGGCTTTCATCCAATGAACTTATTTCAGTCAGCCAGATCTTTCTTCTTCAAAGCAAAAAGATTTTATCTTCAAATACAAGAACTTTTCGTGGTTTTGTTGATTTTCAGCAAATGAACATATTTCAGCGAGCGAGAAGTTTTTTCTTTAAAAGCGTTAGATTTTAGCTTAAAATACAAGAACTTTTCGTGGTTCTTGTCAATTTTTGTTGGTTTTCATCCAATGAACTTATTTCAGTCAGCTGGATCTTTCTTCTTTAAAGCAAAAAGATTTTATCTTCAAATACAAGAACTTTTCGTGGTTTTGTTGATTTTCAGCAAATGAACATATTTCAGCGAGGGAGAAGTTTTTTCTTTAATAGCATCAGATTTTATCTTAAAATACAAGAACTTTTCGTGGTTCTTGTCAATTTTTGTTGGTTTTCATCCCATAAACTTATTTCAGTCAGCTAGATCTTTCTTCTTGAAAGCAAAAAGATTTTATCTTCAAATACAAGAACTTTTCGTGGTTTTGTTGATTTTCAGCAAATGAACATATTTCAGCGAGCGAGAAGTTTTTTCTTTAAAAGCGTCAGATTTTATCTTAAAATACAAGAACTTTTCGTGGTTCTTGTCAATTTTTGTTCGTTTTCATCCAATGAACTTATTTCAGTCAGCAAGATCTTTCTTGAAAGCAAAAAGATTTTATCTTCAAATGCAAGAACTTTTCGTGGTTTTGTTGATTTTCAGCAAATGAACATATTTCAGCGAGCGAGAAGTTTTTTCTTTATTAGCGTCAGATTTTATCTTAAAATACAAGAACTTTTCGTGGTTCTTGTCAATTTTTGTTGGTTTTCATCCAATGAACTTATTTCATTCAGCTAGATCTTTCTTCTTCAAAGCAAAAAGATTTTATCTTCAAATACAAGAACTTTTCGTGGTTTTGTTGATTTTCAGCAAATTAACATATTTCAGCGAGCGAGAAGTTTTTTCCTTGAAAGCGTAAGATTTTATCTTAAAATACAAGAACTTTTCGTGGTTCTTGTCAATTTTTGTTCGTTTTCATCCAATGAACTTATTTCAGTCAGCTCGATCTTTCTTCTTCAAAGCAAATAGATTTTTATCTTCAAATACAAGAACTTTTCGTGGTTTTGTTGATTTTCAGCAAATGAACATATTTCAGCGAGGGAGAAGTTTTTTCTTTAATCGCGTCAGATTTTATCTTAAAATACAAGAACTTTTCGTGGTTCTTGTCAATTTTTGTTGGTTTTCATCCAATGAACTGACTTCATTCAGCCAGATCTTTCTTCTTCAAAGCAAAAAGATTTTATCTTCAAATACAAGAACTTTTCGTGATTTTGTTGATTTTCAGCAAATGAACATATTTCAGCGAGCGAGAAGTTTTTTCTTTAATAGCGTCAGATTTTATCTTAAAATACAAGAAATTTTCGTGGTTCTTGTCAATTCTTGTTGGTTTTCATCTTATGAACTTATTTCAGTCAGCTAGATCTTTCTTCTTCAAAGCAAAAAGATTTTATCTTCAAATACAAGAACTGTTCGTGGTTTTGTTGATTTTCAGCAAATGAACATATTTCAGCGAGTGAGAAGTTTTTTCTTTAAAAGCGTAAGATTTTATCTTAAAATACAAGAACTTTTCGTGGTTCTTGTCAATTTTTGTTGGTTTTCATGTTATGAACTTATTTCAGTCAGCTCGATCTTTCTTCTTCAAAGCAAAAAGATTTTATCTTCAAATACAAGAACTTTTCGTGGTTTTGTTGATTTTCAGCAAATGAACATATTTCAGCGAGGGAGAAGTTTTTTCTTTAATAGCGTCAGATTTTATCTTAAAATACAAGAACTTTTCGTGGTTCTTGTCAATTTTTGTTGGTTTTCATCCAATGAACTTATTTCAGTCAGCTCGATCTTTCTTCTTGAAAGCAAAAAGATTTTATCTTCAAATACAAGAACTTTTCGTGGTTTTGTTGATTTTCAGCAAATGAACATATTTCAGCGAGCTAGAAGTTTTTTCTTCAATAGCGTAAGATTTTATCTTAAAATACAAGAACTTTTCGTGGTTCTTGTCAATTTTTGTTAGTTTTCATCAAATGAACTTATTTCAGTCAGCTAGATCTTTCTTCTTCAAAGCAAAAAGATTTTATCTTCAAATACAAGAACTTTTCGTGGTTTTGTTGATTTTAAGCAAATGAACATATTTCAGCGAGGAAGAAGTTTTTTCTTTAATAGCGTCAGATTTTATCTTAAAATACAAGAACTTTTCGTGGTTGTTGTCAATTTTTGTTGGTTTTCATCCAATGAACTTATTTCAGTCAGCTAGATTTTCTTCAAAGCAAAAAGATTTTATCTTCAAATACAAGAACTTTTCGTGGTTTTGTTGATTTTCAGCAAATGAACATATTTCACCGAGCTAGAAGTTTTTTCTTCAATAGCGTAAGATTTTTATCTTAAAATACAAGAACTTTTCGTGGTTCTTGTCAATTTTTGTTAGTTTTCATCTTATGAACTTATTTCAGTCAGCTCGATTTTCTTCTTCAAAGCAAAAAGATTTTATCTTCAAATACAAGAACTTTTTGTGGTTTTGTTGATTTTCAGCAAATGAACATATTTCAGCGAGGGAGAAGTTTTTTCTTTAATAGCGACAGATTTTATCTTAAAATACAAGAACATTTCGTGGTTCTTGTCAATATTTGTTGGTTTTCATCCAATGAACTTATTTCAGTCAGCCAGATCTTTCTTCTTCAAAGCAAAAAGATTTTATCTTCAAATACAAGAAATTTTCGTGGTTTTGTTGATTTTCAGCAAATGAACATATTTCAGCGAGGGAGAAGTTTTTTCTTGAATAGCATCAGATTTTATCTTAAAATACAAGAACTTTTCGTGGTTCTTGTCAATTTTTGTTGGTTTTCATCTTATGAACTTATTTCAGTCAGCTAGATCTTTCTTCTTCAAAGCAAAAAGATTTTATCTTCAAATACAAGAACTTTTCGTGGTTTTGTTGATTTTCAGCAAATGAACATATTTCAGCGAGCGAGAAGTTTTTTCTTTAAAAGCGTAAGATTTTATCTTAAAATACAAGAACTTTTCGTGGTTCTTGTCAATTTTTGTTGGTTTTCATCTTATGAACTTATTTCAGTCAGCTCGATCTTTCTTCTTCAAAGCAAAAAGATTTTATCTTCAAATACAAGAACTTTTCGTGGTTTTGTTGATTTTCAGCAAATGAACATATTTCAGCGAGGGAGAAGTTTTTTCTTTAATAGCGTCAGATTTTATCTTAAAATACAAGAACTTTTCGTGGTTCTTGTCAATTTTTGTTGGTTTTCATCCAATGAACTTATTTCAGTCAGCCAGACCTTTCTTCTTCAATGCAAAAAGGTTTTATCTTCAAATACAAGAACTTTTCGTGGTTTTGTTGATTTTCAGCAAATGAACATATTTCAGCGAGCGAGAAGTTTTTTCTTTAATCGCGTCAGATTTTATCTTCAAATACAAGAACTTTTCGTGGTTCTTTTCAATTTTTGTTGGTTTTCATCCAATGAACTTATTTCAGTCAGCTCGATCTTTCTTCTTGAAAGCAAAAAGATTTTATCTTCAAATACAAGAACTTTTCGTGGTTTTGTTGATTTTCAGCAAATGAACATATTTCAGCGAGCTAGAAGTTTTTTCTTCAATAGCGTAAGATTTTATCTTAAAATACAAGAACTTTTTGTGGTTCTTGTCAATTTTTGTTAGTTTTCATCTGATGAACTTATTTCAGTCAGCTGGATCTTTCTTCTTCAAAGCAAAAAGATTTTATCTTCAAATACAAGAACTTTTCGTGGTTTTGTTGATTTTCAGCAAATGAACATATTTCAGCGAGCGAGAAGTTTTTTCTTTAAAAGCGTCAGATTTTATCTTAAAATACAAGAACTTTTCGTGGTTCTTGTCAATTTTTGTTCGTTTTCATCCAATGAACTTATTTCAGTCAGCAAGATCTTTCTTCTGGAAACCAAAAAGATTTTATCTTCAAAT
Organism: Heptranchias perlo; assembly: GCF_035084215.1. NCBI lineage: Eukaryota > Metazoa > Chordata > Chondrichthyes > Hexanchiformes > Hexanchidae > Heptranchias > Heptranchias perlo. The sequence continues at coordinate 1,654,822 of NW_027139793.1, read as the reverse complement.
GCAAGAACTTTTCGTGGTTTTGTTGATTTTCAGCAAATGAACATATTTCAGCGAGCGAGAAGTTTTTTCTTTATTAGCGTCAGATTTTATCTTAAAATACAAGAACTTTTCGTGGCTCTTGTCAATTTTTGTTGGTTTTCATCTTATGAACTTATTTCAGTCAGCTAGATCTTTCTTCTTCAAAGCAAAAAGATTTTATCTTCAAATACAAGAACTTTTCGTGGTTTTGTTGATTTTCAGCAAATGAACATATTTCAGCGAGGGAGAAGTTTTTTCTTTAATAGCGTCAGATTTTATCTTAAAATACAAGAACTTTTCGTGGTTCTTGTCAATTTTTGTTGGTTTTCATCCAATGAACTTATTTCAGTCAGCCAGACCTTTCTTCTTCAAAGCAAAAATGTTTTATCTTCAAATGCAAGAACTTTTCGTGGTTTTGTTGATTTTCAGCAAATGAACATATTTCAGCGAGCGAGAAGTTTTTTCTTTATTAGCGTCAGATTTTATCTTAAAATACAAGAACTTTTCGTGGTTCTTGTCAATTTTTGTTGGTTTTCATCCAATGAACTTATTTCAGTCAGCTGGATCTTTCTTCTTCAAAGCAAAAAGATTTTATCTTCATATACAAGAACTTTTCGTGATTTTGTTGATTTTCAGCAAATGAACATATTTCAGCGAGCGAGAAGTTTTTTCTTTAATAGCGTCAGATTTTATCTTAAAATACAAGAACTTTTCGTGGTTCTTGTTAAAATCTTTTTGCTTTGAAGAAGAAAGATCTAGCTGAATGAAATAAGTTCATCAGATGAAAACCAACAAAAATTGACAAGAACCAAGAAAAGTTCTTGTATTTGAAGATAAAATCTTTTTGCTTTGAAGAAGAAAGATCTTGCTGACTGAAATAAGTTCATTGGATGAAAACCAACAAAAATTGACAAGAACCAAGAAAAGTTCTTGTATTTTAAGATAAAATCTGACGCGATGAAAGAAAAAACTTCTCGCTCGCTGAAATATGTTCATTTGCTGAAAATCAACAAAACCACGAAAAGTTCTTGTATTTGAAGATAAAATCTTTTTGCTTTGAAGAAGAAAGATCGAGCTGACTGAAATAAGTTCATTGGATGAAAACCAACAAAAATTGACAAGAACCACGAAATGTTCTTGTATTTTAAGATAAAATCTGACGCGATTAAAGAAAAAACTTCTTGCTCACTGAAATATGTTCATTTGCTGAAAATCAACAAAACCACGAAAAGTTCTTGTATTTGAAGATAAAATCTTTTTGCTTTCAAGAAGAAAGATCTAGCTGACTGAAATAAGTTCATTGGATGAAAATCAACAAAAATTGACAAGAACCACGAAAAGTTCTTGTATTTTAAGATAAAATCTGATGCTGTTAAAGAAAAAACTTCCAGCTCGCTGAAATATGTTCATTTGCTGAAAATCAACAAAACCACGAAAAGTTCTTGTATTTGAAGATAAAATCTTTTTGCTTTGAAGAAGAAAGATCTGGCTGACTGAAATAAGTTCATTGGATGAAAACCAACAAAAATTGACAAGAACCACGAAAGGTTCTTGTATTTTAAGATAAAATCTGACGCTATTAATGAAAAAGTTTCTCCCTCAATGAAATATGTTCATTTGCTGAAAATCAACAAAACCACGAAAAGTTCTTGCATTTGAAGATAAAATCTTTTTGCTTTGAAGAAGAAAGATCTCGCTGACTGAAATAAGTTTATTGGATGAAAACCAACAAAAATTGACAAGAACCACGAAAAGTTCTTGTATTTTAAGTTAAAATCTTACGCTATTGAAGAAAAAACTTCTCGCTCGCTGAAATATGTTCATTTGCTGCAAATCAACAAAACCACGAAAAGTTCTTGTATTTGAAAATAAAATCTTTTTGCTTTCAAGAAGAAAGATCTAGCTGACTGAAATAAGTTCATTGGATGAAAACCAACAAAAATTGACAAGAACCACGAAAAGTTCTTGTATTTTAAGATAAAATCTGACGCTTTTAAAGAAAAAACTTCTCGCTCGCTGAAATATGTTCATTTGCTGAAAATCAACAAAAACACGAAAAGTTCTTGTATTTGAAGATAAAATCTTTTTGCTTTGAAGAGGAAAGGTCTAGCTTACTGAAATAAGTTGATAAGATGAAAACCAACAAAAATTGACAAGAACCACAAAAAGTTCTTGTATTAAGATAAAATCTGACGCTTTTAAAGAAAAAACTTCTCGCTCGCTGAAATATGTTCATTTGCTGAAAATCAACAAAACCACGATAAGTTCTTTTATTTGAAGATAAAATCTTTTTGCTTTGAAGAGGAAAGATCTAGCTGACTGAAATAAGTTCATAAGATGAAAACCAACAAAAATTGACAAGAACCACGAAAAGTTCTTGTATTTTAAGATAAAATCTGACGCTTTTAAAGAAAAAACTTCTCGCTCGCTGAAATATGTTCATTTGCTGCAAATCAACAAAACCACGAAAAGTTCTTATATTTGAAGATAAAATCTTTTTGCTTTGAAGAAGAAAGATCTGGCTGACTGAAATAAGTTCATCAGATGAAAACCAACAAAAATTGACAAGAACCACGAAAAGTTCTTGTATTTTAAGATAAAATCTGACGCTTTTAAAGAAAAAACTTCTCGCTCGCTGAAATATGTTCATTTGCTGAAAATCAACAAAACCACGAAAAGTTCTTGTATTTGAAGATAAAATCTTTTTGCTTTGAAGAAGAAAGATCTAGCTGACTGAAATAAGTTCATAAGATGAAAACTAACCAAAATTGACAAGAACCACGAAAAGTTCTTGTATTTTAAGATAAAATCTTACGCTATTGAAGAAAAAACTTCTCGCTCGCTGAAATATGTTCATTTGCTGAAAATCAACCAAACCACGAAAAGTTCTTGCATTTGAAGATAAAATCTTTTTGCTTTGAAGAAGAAAGATCTAGCTGACTGAAATAAGTTCATAAGGTGAAAACTAACAAAAATTGACAAGAACCCGAAAAGTTCTTGTATTTGAAGATAAAATCTTTTTGATTTGAAGAAGAAAGATCCAGCTGAATGAAATAAGTTCATCAGATGAAAACCAACAAAAATTGACAAGAACCACGAAAAGTTCTTGTATTTTAAGATAAAATCTTACGCTTTTAAAGAAAAAACTTCTCGCTCGCTGAAATATGTTCATTTGCTGAAAATCAACAAAACCACGAAAAGTTCTTGTATTTGAAGATAAAATCTTTTTGCTTTGAAGAAGAAAGATCGAGCTGACTGAAATAAGTTCATTGGATGAAAACCAACAAAAATTGACAAGAACCACGAAATGTTCTTGTATTTTAAGATAAAATCTGACGCGATTAAAGAAAAAACTTCTTGCTCACTGAAATATGTTCATTTGCTGAAAATCAACAAAACCACGAAAAGTTCTTGTATTTGAAGATAAAATCTTTTTGCTTTCAAGAAGAAAGATCTAGCTGACTGAAATAAGTTCATTGGATGAAAATCAACAAAAATTGACAAGAACCACGAAAAGTTTTTGTATTTTAAGATAAAATCTTACGCTATTAAAGAAAAAACTTCTAGCTCGCTGAAATATGTTCATTTGCTGAAAATCAACAAAACCATGAAAAGTTCTTGTATTTGAAGATAAAATCTTTTTGCTTTCAAGAAGAAAGATCTAGCTAACTGAAATAAGTTCATTGGATGAAAACCAACAAAAATTGACAAGAACCACGAAAAGTTCTTGTATTTTAAGATAAAATCTGACGCTGTCAAAGAAAAAACTTCCAGCTCGCTGAAATATGTTAATTTGCTGAAAATCAACAAAACCACGAAAAGTTCTTGCATTTGAACATAAAATCTTTTTGCTTTGAAGAAGAAAGATCTGGCTGACTGAAATAAGTTCATTGGATGAAAACCAACAAAAATTGACAAGAACCACGAAAAGTTCTTGTATTTTAAGATAAAATCTGACGCTATTAATGAAAAAGTTTCTCCCTCAATGAAATATGTTCATTTGCTGAAAATCAACAAAACCACGAAAAGTTCTTGCATTTGAAGATAAAATCTTTTTGCTATGAAGAAGAAAGATCTAGCTGACTCAAACAAGTTCATAAGATGCAAACGAACCAAAATTGACAAGAACCACGAAAAGTTCTTGTATTTTAAGATAAAATCTGACGCTTTTAAAGAAAAAACTTCTCGCTCGCTGAAATATGTTCATTGGCTGCAAATCAACAAAACCACGAAAAGTTCTTATATTTGAAGATAAAATCTTTTTGCTTTAAAGAAGATAGATCGAGCTGACTGAAATAAGTTCATTTGATGAAAATCAACAAAAATTGACAAGAACCACGAAAGGTTTTTGTATTTTAAGATTAAATCTGACGCTATTAAACAAAAAACTTCTCGCTCGCTGAAATATGTTCATTTGCTGAAAATCAACAAAACCACGAAAAGTTCTTGTATTTGAAGATAAAATCTTTTTGCTTTGAAGAAGAAAGATCTAGCTGACTGAAATAAGTTCATTGGATGAAAACCAACAAAAATTGACAAGAACCAAGAAAAGTTCTTGTATTTTAAGATAAAATCTGACGCGATGAAAGAAAAAACTTCTCGCTCGCTGAAATATGTTCATTTGCTGAAAATCAACAAAACCACGAAAAGTTCTTGTATTTGAAGATAAAATCTTTTTGCTTTGAAGAAGAAAGATCTCGCTGACTGAAATAAGTTCATTGGATGAAAACCAACAAAAATTGACAAGAACCACGAAAAGTTCTTGTATTTTAAGATAAAATCTGACGCTGTTAAAGAAAAAACTTCCAGCTCGCTGAAATATGTTCATTTGCTGAAAATCAACAAAACCACGAAAAGTTCTTGAATTTGAACATTAAATCTTTTTGCTTTGAAGAAGAAAGATCTGGCTGACTGAAATAAGTTCATTGGATGAAAACCAACAAAAATTGACAAGAACCACGAAAAGTTCTTGTATTTTAAGATAAAATCTGACGCTTTTAAAGAAAAAACTTCTCGCTCGCTGAAATATGTTCATTTGCTGAAAATCAACAAAACCACGAAAAGTTCTTGTATTTGAAGATTAAATCTTTTTGCTTTCAAGAAGAAAGATCTAGCTGACTGAAATAAGTTCATTGGATGAAAACCAACAAAAATTGAGAAGAACCACGAAAAGTTCTTGTATTTTAAGATAAAATCTGACGCTAACAAAGAAAAATCTTCTCCCTCGCTGAAATATGTTCATTTGCTGAAAATCAACAAAACCACGAAAAGTTCTTGTATTTGAAGATAAAATCTTTTTGCTTTGAAGAGGAAAGATCTAGCTGACTGAAATAAGTTCATAAGATGAAAACCAACAAAAATTGACAAGAACCACGAAAAGTTCTTGTATTTTAAGATAAAATCTGACGCTTTTAAAGAAAAAACTTCTCGCTCGCTGAAATATGTTCATTTGCTGAAAATCAACAAAACCACAAAAAGTTCTTATATTTGAAGATAAAATCTTTTTGCTTTGAAGAAGAAAGATCGAGCTGACTGAAATAAGTTCATCAGATGAAAACCAACAAAAATTGACAAGAACCACGAAAAGTTCTTGTATTTTAAGATAAAATCTGACGCTTTTAAAGAAAAAACTTCTCGCTCGCTGAAATATGTTCATTTGCTGAAAATCAACAAAACCACGAAAAGTTCTTGTATTTGAAGATAAAATCTTTTTGCTTTGAAGAAGAAAGATCTAGCTGACTGAAATAAGTTCATAAGATGCAAACGAACCAAAATTGACAAGAACCACGAAAAGTTCTTGTATATTAAGATAAAATCTTACGCTATTGAAGAAAAAACTTCTAGCTCGCTGAAATATGTTCATTTGCTGAAAATCAACAAAACCACGAAAAGGTCTTGTATTTGAAGATAAAATCTTTTTGCTTTGAAGAAGAAAGATCTAGCTGACTGAAATAAGTTCATAAGATGAAAACTAACCAAAATTGACAAGAACCACGAAACGTTCTTGTATTTTAAGATAAAATCTTACGCTATTGAAGAAAAAACTTCTCGCTCGCTGAAATATGTTCATTTGCTGCAAATCAACAAAACCACGAAAAGTTCTTATATTTGAAGATAAAATCTTTTTGCTTTGAAGAAGAAAGATCGAGCTGACTGAAATAAGTTCATCAGATGAAAACCAACAAAAATTGACAAGAACCAAGAAAAGTTCTTGTATTTTAAGATAAAATCTGACGCGATGAAAGAAAAAACTTCTCGCTCGCTGAAATATGTTCATTTGCTGAAAATCAACAAAACCACGAAAAGTTCTTGTATTTGAAGATCAAATCTTTTTGCTTTGAAGAAGAAAGATCTCGCTGACTGAAATAAGTTCATTGGATGAAAACCAACAAAAATTGACAAGAACCACGAAAAGTTCTTGTATTTTAAGATAAAATCTGACGCTGTTAAAGAAAAAACTTCCAGCTCGCTGAAATATGTTCATTTGCTGAAAATCAACAAAACCACGAAAAGTTCTTGAATTTGAACATTAAATCTTTTTGCTTTGAAGAAGAAAGATCTGGCTGACTGAAATAAGTTCATTGGATGAAAACCAACAAAAATTGACAAGAACCACGAAAAGTTCTTGTATTTTAAGATAAAATCTGACGCTTTTAAAGAAAAAACTTCTCGCTCGCTGAAATATGTTCATTTGCTGAAAATCAACAAAACCACGAAAAGTTCTTGTATTTGAAGATTAAATCTTTTTGCTTTCAAGAAGAAAGATCTAGCTGACTGAAATAAGTTCATTGGATGAAAACCAACAAAAATTGACAAGAACCACGAAAAGTTCTTGTATTTTAAGATAAAATCTGACGCTAACAAAGAAAAATCTTCTCCCTCGCTGAAATATGTTCATTTGCTGAAAATCAACAAAACCACGAAAAGTTCTTGTATTTGAAGATAAAATCTTTTTGCTTTGAAGAGGAAAGATCTAGCTGACTGAAATAAGTTCATAAGATGAAAACCAACAAAAATTGACAAGAACCACGAAAAGTTCTTGTATTTTAAGATAAAATCTGACGCTTTTAAAGAAAAAACTTCTCGCTCGCTGAAATATGTTCATTTGCTGAAAATCAACAAAACCACAAAAAGTTCTTATATTTGAAGATAAAATCTTTTTGCTTTGAAGAAGAAAGATCGAGCTGACTGAAATAAGTTCATCAGATGAAAACCAACAAAAATTGACAAGAACCACGAAAAGTTCTTGTATTTTAAGATAAAATCTGACGCTTTTAAAGAAAAAACTTCTCGCTCGCTGAAATATGTTCATTTGCTGAAAATCAACAAAACCACGAAAAGTTCTTGTATTTGAAGATAAAATCTTTTTGCTTTGAAGAAGAAAGATCTAGCTGACTGAAATAAGTTCATAAGATGCAAACGAACCAAAATTGACAAGAACCACGAAAAGTTCTTGTATATTAAGATAAAATCTTACGCGATTGAAGAAAAAACTTCTAGCTCGCTGAAATATGTTCATTTGCTGAAAATCAACAAAACCACGAAAAGTTCTTGTATTTGAAGATAAAATCTTTTTGCTTTGAAGAAGAAAGATCTAGCTGACTGAAATAAGTTCATAAGATGAAAACTAACCAAAATTGACAAGAACCACGAAACGTTCTTGTATTTTAAGATAAAATCTTACGCTATTGAAGAAAAAACTTCTCGCTCGCTGAAATATGTTCATTTGCTGCAAATCAACAAAACCACGAAAAGTTCTTATATTTGAAGAGAAAATCTTTTTGCTTTGAAGAAGAAAGATCGAGCTGACTGAAATAAGTTCATCAGATGAAAACCAACAAAAATTGACAAGAACCAAGAAAAGTTCTTGTATTTTAAGATAAAATCTGACGCGATGAAAGAAAAAACTTCTCGCTCGCTGAAATATGTTCATTTGCTGAAAATCAACAAAACCACGAAAAGTTCTTGTATTTGAAGATAAAATCTTTTTGCTTTGAAGAAGAAAGATCTCGCTGACTGAAATAAGTTCATTGGATGAAAACCAACAAAAATTGACAAGAACCACGAAAAGTTCTTGTATTTTAAGATAAAATCTGACGCTGTTAAAGAAAAAACTTCCAGCTCGCTGAAATATGTTCATTTGCTGAAAATCAACAAAACCACGAAAAGTTCTTGAATTTGAACATTAAATCTTTTTGCTTTGAAGAAGAAAGATCTGGCTGACTGAAATAAGTTCATTGGATGAAAACCAACAAAAATTGACAAGAACCACGAAAAGTTCTTGTATTTTAAGATAAAATCTGACGCTTTTAAAGAAAAAACTTCTCGCTCGCTGAAATATGTTCATTTGCTGAAAATCAACAAAACCACGAAAAGTTCTTGTATTTGAAGATTAAATCTTTTTGCTTTCAAGAAGAAAGATCGAGCTGACTGAAATAAGTTCATTGGATGAAAACCAACAAAAATTGACAAGAACCACGAAAAGTTCTTGTATTTTAAGATAAAATCTGACGCTAACAAAGAAAAATCTTCTCCCTCGCTGAAATATGTTCATTTGCTGAAAATCAACAAAACCACGAAAAGTTCTTGTATTTGAAGATAAAATCTTTTTGCTTTGAAGAGGAAAGATCTAGCTGACTGAAATAAGTTCATAAGATGAAAACCAACAAAAATTGACAAGAACCACGAAAAGTTCTTGTATTTTAAGATAAAATCTGACGCTTTTAAAGAAAAAACTTCTCGCTCGCTGAAATATGTTCATTTGCTGAAAATCAACAAAACCACAAAAAGTTCTTATATTTGAAGATAAAATCTTTTTGCTTTGAAGAAGAAAGATCGAGCTGACTGAAATAAGTTCATCAGATGAAAACCAACAAAAATTGACAAGAACCACGAAAAGTTCTTGTATTTTAAGATAAAATCTGACGCTTTTAAAGAAAAAACTTCTCGCTCGCTGAAATATGTTCATTTGCTGAAAATCAACAAAACCACGAAAAGTTCTTGTATTTGAAGATAAAATCTTTTTGCTTTGAAGAAGAAAGATCTAGCTGACTGAAATAAGTTCATAAGATGCAAACGAACCAAAATTGACAAGAACCACGAAAAGTTCTTGTATATTAAGATAAAATCTTACGCTATTGAAGAAAAAACTTCTAGCTCGCTGAAATATGTTCATTTGCTGAAAATCAACAAAACCACGAAAAGTTCTTGTATTTGAAGATAAAATCTTTTTGCTTTGAAGAAGAAAGATCTAGCTGACTGAAATAAGTTCATAAGATGAAAACTAACCAAAATTGACAAGAACCACGAAACGTTCTTGTATTTTAAGATAAAATCTTACGCTATTGAAGAAAAAACTTCTCGCTCGCTGAAATATGTTCATTTGCTGCAAATCAACAAAACCACGAAAAGTTCTTATATTTGAAGATAAAATCTTTTTGCTTTGAAGAAGAAAGATCGAGCTGACTGAAATAAGTTCATCAGATGAAAACCAACAAAAATTGACAAGAACCACGAAAAGTTCTTGTATTTTAAGATAAAATCTGACGCTTTTAAAGAAAAAACTTCTCGCTCGCTGAAATATGTTCATTTGCTGAAAATCAACAAAACCACGAAAAGTTCTTGTATTTGAAGATAAAATCTTTTTGCTTTGAAGAAGAAAGATCTAGCTGACTGAAATAAGTTCATTGGATGAAAACCAACAAAAATTGACAAGAACCAAGAAAAGTTCTTGTATTATAAGATAAAATCTGACGCGATGAAAGAAAAAACTTCTCGCTCGCTGAAATATGTTCATTTGCTGAAAATCAACAAAACCACGAAAAGTTCTTGTATTTGAAGATAAAATCTTTTTGCTTTGAAGAAGAAAGATCGAGCTGACTGAAATAAGTTCATTGGATGAAAACCAACAAAAATTGACAAGAACCACGAAATGTTCTTGTATTTTAAGATAAAATCTGACGCGATTAAAGAAAAAACTTCTTGCTCACTGAAATATGTTCATTTGCTGAAAATCAACAAAACCACGAAAAGTTCTTGTATTTGAAGATAAAATCTTTTTGCTTTCAAGAAGAAAGATCTAGCTGACTGAAATAAGTTCATTGGATGAAAATCAACAAAAATTGACAAGAACCACGAAAAGTTTTTGTATTTTAAGATAAAATCTTACGCTATTAAAGAAAAAACTTCTAGCTCGCTGAAATATGTTCATTTACTGAAAATCAACAAAACCATGAAAAGTTCTTGTATTTGAAGATAAAATCTTTTTGCTTTCAAGAAGAAAGATCTAGCTAACTGAAATAAGTTCATTGGATGAAAACCAACAAAAATTGACAAGAACCACGAAAAGTTCTTGTATTTTAAGATAAAATCTGACGCTGTCAAAGAAAAAACTTCCAGCTCGCTGAAATATGTTCATTTGCTGAAAATCAACAAAACCACGAAAAGTTCTTGCATTTGAACATAAAATCTTTTTGCTTTGAAGAAGAAAGATCTGGCTGACTGAAATAAGTTCATTGGATGAAAACCAACAAAAATTGACAAGAACCACGAAAAGTTCTTGTATTTTAAGATAAAATCTGACGCTATTAATGAAAAAGTTTCTCCCTCAATGAAATATGTTCATTTGCTGAAAATCAACAAAACCACGAAAAGTTCTTGTATTTGAAGATAAAATCTTTTTGCTTTGAAGATGAAAGATCTAGCTGACTGAAATAAGTTTATTGGATGAAAACCAACAAAAATTGACAAGAACCACGAAAAGTTCTTGTATTTTAAGATAAAATCTGACGCTTTTAAAGAAAAAACTTCTCGCTCGCTGAAATATGTTCATTTGCTGCAAATCAACAAAACCACGAAAAGTTCTTATATTTGAAGATAAAATCTTTTTGCTTTAAAGAAGATAGATCGAGCTGACTGAAATAAGTTCATTTGATGAAAATCAACAAAAATTGACAAGAACCACGAAAGGTTTTTGTATTTTAAGATTAAATCTGACGCTATTAAACAAAAAACTTCTCGCTCGCTGAAATATGTTCATTTGCTGAAAATCAACAAAACCACGAAAAGTTCTTGTATTTGAAGATAAAATCTTTTTGTTTTGAAGAAGAAAGATCTAGCTGAATGAAATAAGTTCATCTGATGAAAACCAACAAAAATTAACAAGAACCACGAAAAGTTCTTGTATTTTAAGATAAAATCTTACGCTAATAAAGAAAAAACTTCCAGCTCGCTGAAATATGTTCATTTGCTGAAAATCAACAAAACCACGAAATGTTCTTGTATTTGAAGATTAAATCTTTTTGCTTTCAAGAAGAAAGATCTCGCTGACTGAAATAAGTTCATTGGATGAAAACCAACAAAAATTGACAAGAACCACGAAAAGTTCTTGTATTTTAAGATAAAATCTGACGCTGTTAAAGAAAAAACTTCCAGCTCGCTGAAATATGTTCATTTGCTGAAAATCAACAAAACCACGAAAAGTTCTTGAATTTGAACATTAAATCTTTTTGCTTTGAAGAAGAAACATCTGGCTGACTGAAATAAGTTCATTGGATGAAAACCAACAAAAATTGACAAGAACCACGAAAAGTTCTTGTATTTTAAGATAAAATCTGACGCTTTTAAAGAAAAAACTTCTCGCTCGCTGAAATATGTTCATTTGCTGAAAATCAACAAAACCACAAAAAGTTCTTATATTTTAAGATAAAATCTTTTTGCTTTGAAGAAGAAAGATCGAGCTGACTGAAATAAGTTCATCAGATGAAAACCAACAAAAATTGACAAGAACCACGAAAAGTTCTTGTATTTTAAGATAAAATCTGACGCTTTTAAAGAAAAAACTTCTCGCTCGCTGAAATATGTTCATTTGCTGAAAATCAACAAAACCACGAAAAGTTCTTGTATTTGAAGATAAAATCTTTTTTGCTTTGAAGAAGAAAGATCTGGCTGACTGAAATAAGTTCATAAGATGCAAACTAACCAAAATTGACAAGAACCACGAAAAGTTCTTGTATTTTAAGATAAAATCTTACGCTATTGAAGAAAAAACTTCTAGCTCGCTGAAATATGTTCATTTGCTGAAAATCAACAAAACAACGAAAAGTTCTTGCATTTGAAGATAAAATCTTTTTGCTTTGAAGAAGAAAGATCGAGCTGACTGAAATAAGTTCATAAGGTGAAAACTAACAAAAATTGACAAGAACCCGAAAAGTTCTTGTATTTGAAGATAAAATCTTTTTGCTTTGAAGAAGAAAGATCTAGCTGACTGAAATAAGTTCATTGGATGAAAACCAACAAAAATTGACAAGAACCAAGAAAAGTTCTTGTATTTTAAGATAAAATCTGACGCGATGAAAGAAAAAACTTCTCGCTCGCTGAAATATGTTCATTTGCTGAAAATCAACAAAACCACGAAAAGTTCTTGTATTTGAAGATAAAATCTTTTTGCTTTGAAGAAGAAAGATCGAGCTGACTGAAATAAGTTCATTGGATGAAAACCAACAAAAATTGACAAGAACCACGAAATGTTCTTGTATTTTAAGATAAAATCTGACGCGATTAAAGAAAAAACTTCTTGCTCACTGAAATATGTTCATTTGCTGAAAATCAACAAAACCACGAAAGGTTCTTGTATTTGAAGATAAAATCTTTTTGCTTTGAAGAAGAAAGATCGAGCTGACTGAAATAAGTTCATTGGATGAAAACCAATAAAAATTGACCAGAACCACGAAAAGTTCTTGTATTTTAAGATAAAATCTGACGCGATGAAAGAAAAAACTTCCAGCTCGCTGAAATATGTTCATTTGCTGAAAATCAACAAAACCACGAAAAGTTCTTGTATTTGAAGATTAAATCTTTTTGCTTTCAAGAAGAAAGATCTAGCTGACTGAAATAAGTTCATTGGATGAAAACCAACAAAAATTGACAAGAACCACGAAAAGTTCTTGTATTTTAAGATAAAAACTGACGCTAATAAAGAAAAATCTTCTCCCTCGCTGAAATATGTTCATTTGCTGAAAATCAACAAAACCACGAAAAGTTCTTGTATTTGAAGATAAAATCTTTTTGCTTTGAAGAAGAAAGATCTAGCTGACTGAAATAAGTTCATTTGATGAAAATCAACAAAAATTGACAAGAACCACGAAAAGTTTTTGTATTTTAAGATAAAATCTTACGCTATTAAAGAAAAAACTTCTAGCTCGCTGAAATATGTTCATTTGCTGAAAATCAACAAAACCATGAAAAGTTCTTGTATTTGAAGATAAAATCTTTTTGCTTTCAAGAAGAAAGATCGAGCTGACTGAAATAAGTTCATTGGATGAAAACCAACAAAAATTGACAAGAACCACGAAAAGTTCTTGTATTTTAAGATAAAATCTGACGCTGTTAAAGAAAAAACTTCCAGCTCGCTGAAATATGTTCATTTGCTGAAAATCAACAAAACCACGAAAAGTTCTTGCATTTGAACATAAAATCTTTTTGCTTTGAAGAAGAAAGATCTGGCTGACTGAAATAAGTTCATTGGATGAAAACCAACAAAAATTGACAAGAACCACGAAAAGTTCTTGTATTTTGAGATAAAATCTGACGCTATTAATGAAAAAGTTTCTCCCTCAATGAAATATGTTCATTTGCTGAAAATCAACAAAACCACGAAAAGTTCTTGTGTTTGAAGATAAATCTTTTTGCTTTGAAGATGAAAGATCTAGCTGACTGAAATAAGTTTATTGGATGAAAACCAACAAAAATTGACAAGAACCACGAAAAGTTCTTGTATTTTAAGATAAAATCTGACGCTTTTAAAGAAAAAACTTCTCGCTCGCTGAAATATGTTCATTTGCTGAAAATCAACAAAACCACAATAAGTTCTTGTATTTGAAGATAAAATCTTTTTGCTTTGAAGAGGAAAGATCTAGCTGACTGAAATAAGTTCATAAGATGAAAACCAACAAAAATTGACAAGAACCACGAAAAGTTCTTGTATTTTAAGATAAAATCTGACGCTTTTAAAGAAAAAACTTCTCGCTCGCTGAAACATGTTCATTTGCTGAAAATCAACAAAACCACGAAAAGTTCTTGTATTTGAAGATAAAATCTTTTTGCTTTGAAGAAGAAAGATCTAGCTGACTGAAATAAGTTCATAAGATGAAAACTAACCAAAATTGACAAGAACCACGAAAAGTTCTTGTATTTTAAGATAAAATCTTACGCTATTGAAGAAAAAACTTCTCGCTCGCTGAAATATGTTCATTTGCTGCAAATCAACAAAACCACGAAAAGTTCTTATATTTGAAGATAAAATCTTTTTGCTTTGAAGAAGAAAGATCGAGCTGACTGAAATAAGTTCATCAGATGAAAACCAACAAAAATTGACAAGAACCACGAAAAGTTCTTGTATTTTAAGATAAAATCTGACGCTTTTAAAGAAAAAACTTCTCGCTCGCTGAAATATGTTCATTTGCTGAAAATCAACAAAACCACGAAAAGTTCTTGTATTTGAAGATAAAATCTTTTTTGCTTTGAAGAAGAAAGATCTGGCTGACTGAAATAAGTTCATAAGATGCAAACTAACCAAAATTGACAAGAACCACGAAAAGTTCTTGTATTTTAAGATAAAATCTTACGCTATTGAAGAAAAAACTTCTAGCTCGCTGAAATATGTTCATTTGCTGAAAATCAACAAAACCACGAAAAGTTCTTGCATTTGAAGATAAAATCTTTTTGCTTTGAAGAAGAAAGATCGAGCTGACTGAAATAAGTTCATAAGGTGAAAACTAACAAAAATTGACAAGAACCCGAAAAGTTCTTGTATTTGAAGATAAAATCTTTTTGCTTTGAAGAAGAAAGATCTAGCTGAATGAAATAAGTTCATCAGATGAAAACCAACAAAAATTGACAAGAACCACGAAAAGTTCTTGTATTTTAAGATAAAATCTTACGCTTTTAAAGAAAAAACTTCTCGCTCGCCGAAATATGTTCATTTGCTGAAAATCAACAAAACCACGAAAAGTTCTTGTATTTGAAGATAAAATCTTTTTGCTTTGAAGAAGAAAGATCTAGCTGACTGAAATAAGTTCATTGGATGAAAACCAACAAAAATTGACAAGAACCAAGAAAAGTTCTTGTATTTTAAGATAAAATCTGACGCGATGAAAGAAAAAACTTCTCGCTCGCTGAAATATGTTCATTTGCTGAAAATCAACAAAACCACGAAAAGTTCTTGTATTTGAAGATAAAATCTTTTTGCTTTGAAGAAGAAAGATCGAGCTGACTGAAATAAGTTCATTGGATGAAAACCAACAAAAATTGACAAGAACCACGAAATGTTCTTGTATTTTAAGATAAAATCTGACGCGATTAAAGAAAAAACTTCTTGCTCACTGAAATATGTTCATTTGCTGAAAATCAACAAAACCACGAAAGGTTCTTGTATTTGAAGATAAAATCTTTTTGCTTTGAAGAAGAGAGATCGAGCTGACTGAAATAAGTTCATTGGATGAAAACCAATAAAAATTGACCAGAACCACGAAAAGTTCTTGTATTTTAAGATAAAATCTGACGCGATGAAAGAAAAAACTTCCAGCTCGCTGAAATATGTTCATTTGCTGAAAATCAACAAAACCACGAAAAGTTCTTGTATTTGAAGATTAAATCTTTTTGCTTTCAAGAAGAAAGATCTAGCTGACTGAAATAAGTTCATTGGATGAAAACCAACAAAAATTGACAAGAACCACGAAAAGTTCTTGTATTTTAAGATAAAAACTGACGCTAATAAAGAAAAATCTTCTCACTCGCTGAAATATGTTCATTTGCTGAAAATCAACAAAACCACGAAAAGTTCTTGTATTTGAAGATAAAATCTTTTTGCTTTGAAGAAGAAAGATCTAGCTGACTGAAATAAGTTCATTTGATGAAAATCAACAAAAATTGACAAGAACCACGAAAAGTTTTTGTATTTTAAGATAAAATCTTACGCTATTAAAGAAAAAACTTCTAGCTCGCTGAAATATGTTCATTTGCTGAAAATCAACAAAACCATGAAAAGTTCTTGTATTTGAAGATAAAATCTTTTTGCTTTCAAGAAGAAAGATCGAGCTGACTGAAATAAGTTCATTGGATGAAAACCAACAAAAATTGACAAGAACCACGAAAAGTTCTTGTATTTTAAGATAAAATCTGACGCTGTTAAAGAAAAAACTTCCAGCTCGCTGAAATATGTTCATTTGCTGAAAATCAACAAAACCACGAAAAGTTCTTGCATTTGAACATAAAATCTTTTTGCTTTGAAGAAGAAAGATCTGGCTGACTGAAATAAGTTCATTGGATGAAAACCAACAAAAATTGACAAGAACCACGAAAAGTTCTTGTATTTTGAGATAAAATCTGACGCTATTAATGAAAAAGTTTCTCCCTCAATGAAATATGTTCATTTGCTGAAAATCAACAAAACCACGAAAAGTTCTTGTGTTTGAAGATAAATCTTTTTGCTTTGAAGATGAAAGATCTAGCTGACTGAAATAAGTTTATTGGATGAAAACCAACAAAAATTGACAAGAACCACGAAAAGTTCTTGTATTTTAAGATAAAATCTGACGCTTTTAAAGAAAAAACTTCTCGCTCGCTGAAATATGTTCATTTGCTGAAAATCAACAAAACCACGATAAGTTCTTGTATTTGAAGATAAAATCTTTTTGCTTTGAAGAGGAAAGATCTAGCTGACTGAAATAAGTTCATAAGATGAAAACCAACAAAAATTGATAAGAACCACGAAAAGTTCTTGTATTTTAAGATAAAATCTGACGCTTTTAAAGAAAAAACTTCGCGCTCGCTGAAACATGTTCATTTGCTGAAAATCAACAAAACCACGAAAAGTTCTTGTATTTGAAGATAAAATCTGACGCTGTTAAAGAAAAAACTTCCAGCACGCTGAAATATGTTCATTTGCTGAAAATCAACAAAACCACGAAAAGTTCTTGCATTTGAAGATAAAATCTTTTTGCTTTGAAGAAGAAAGATCTGGCTGACTGAAATAAGTTCATTGGATGAAAACCAACAAAAATTGACAAGAACCACAAAGAGTTCTTGTATTTTAAGATAAAATCTGACGCTATTAAAGAAAAAACTTCTCCCTCGCTGAAATATGTTCATTTGCTGAAAATCAACAAAACCACGAAAAGTTCTTGTATTTGAAGATAAAATCTTTTTGCTTTGAAGAAGAAAGATCTAGTTGACTGAAATAAGTTCATAAGATGAAAACCAACAAAAATTGACAAGAACCACGAAAAGTTCTTGTATTTTAAGATAAAATCTGACGCTATTAAAGAAAAAACTTCTCCCTCGCTGAAATATGTTCATTTGCTGAAAATCAACAAAACCACGAAAAGTTCTTGTATTTGAAGATAAAATCTTTTTGCTTTGAAGAAGAAAGATCGAGCTGACTGAAATAAGTTCATTGGATGAAAACCAACAAAAATTGACAAGAACCACGAAATGTTCTTGTATTTTAAGATAAAATCTGACGCGATTAAAGAAAAAACTTCTTGCTCACTGAAATATGTTCATTTGCTGAAAATCAACAAAACCACGAAAGGTTCTTGTATTTGAAGATAAAATCTTTTTGCTTTGAAGAAGAGAGATCGAGCTGACTGAAATAAGTTCATTGGATGAAAACCAATAAAAATTGACCAGAACCACGAAAAGTTCTTGTATTTTAAGATAAAATCTGACGCGATGAAAGAAAAAACTTCCAGCTCGCTGAAATATGTTCATTTGCTGAAAATCAACAAAACCACGAAAAGTTCTTGTATTTGAAGATTAAATCTTTTTGCTTTCAAGAAGAAAGATCTAGCTGACTGAAATAAGTTCATTGGATGAAAACCAACAAAAATTGACAAGAACCACGAAAAGTTCTTGTATTTTAAGATAAAAACTGACGCTAATAAAGAAAAATCTTCTCACTCGCTGAAATATGTTCATTTGCTGAAAATCAACAAAACCACGAAAAGTTCTTGTATTTGAAGATAAAATCTTTTTGCTTTGAAGAAGAAAGATCTAGCTGACTGAAATAAGTTCATTTGATGAAAATCAACAAAAATTGACAAGAACCACGAAAAGTTTTTGTATTTTAAGATAAAATCTGACGCTGTTAAAGAAAAAACTTCCAGCTCGCTGAAATATGTTCATTTGCTGAAAATCAACAAAACCACGAAAAGTTCTTGCATTTGAACATAAAATCTTTTTGCTTTGAAGAAGAAAGATCTGGCTGACTGAAATAAGTTCATTGGATGAAAACCAACAAAAATTGACAAGAACCACGAAAAGTTCTTGTATTTTGAGATAAAATCTGACGCTATTAATGAAAAAGTTTCTCCCTCAATGAAATATGTTCATTTGCTGAAAATCAACAAAACCACGAAAAGTTCTTGTGTTTGAAGATAAATCTTTTTGCTTTGAAGATGAAAGATCTAGCTGACTGAAATAAGTTTATTGGATGAAAACCAACAAAAATTGACAAGAACCACGAAAAGTTCTTGTATTTTAAGATAAAATCTGACGCTTTTAAAGAAAAAACTTCTCGCTCGCTGAAATATGTTCATTTGCTGAAAATCAACAAAACCACGATAAGTTCTTGTATTTGAAGATAAAATCTTTTTGCTTTGAAGAGGAAAGATCTAGCTGACTGAAATAAGTTCATAAGATGAAAACCAACAAAAATTGATAAGAACCACGAAAAGTTCTTGTATTTTAAGATAAAATCTGACGCTTTTAAAGAAAAAACTTCTCGCTCGCTGAAACATGTTCATTTGCTGAAAATCAACAAAACCACGAAAAGTTCTTGTATTTGAAGATAAAATCTGACGCTGTTAAAGAAAAAACTTCCAGCACGCTGAAATATGTTCATTTGCTGAAAATCAACAAAACCACGAAAAGTTCTTGCATTTGAAGATAAAATCTTTTTGCTTTGAAGAAGAAAGATCTGGCTGACTGAAATAAGTTCATTGGATGAAAACCAACAAAAATTGACAAGAACCACAAAGAGTTCTTGTATTTTAAGATAAAATCTGACGCTATTAAAGAAAAAACTTCTCCCTCGCTGAAATATGTTCATTTGCTGAAAATCAACAAAACCACGAAAAGTTCTTGTATTTGAAGATAAAATCTTTTTGCTTTGAAGAAGAAAGATCTAGTTGACTGAAATAAGTTCATAAGATGAAAACCAACAAAAATTGACAAGAACCACGAAAAGTTCTTGTATTTTAAGATAAAATCTGACGCTTTTGAAGAAAAAACTTCTCGCTCGCTGAAATATGTTCATTTGCTGAAAATCAACAAAACCACGAAAAGTTCTTGTATTTGAAGATAAAATCTTTTTGCTTTGAAGAGGAAAGATCTAGCTTACTGAAATAAGTTGATAAGATGAAAACCAACAAAAATTGACAAGAACCACGAAAAGTTCTTGTATTTTAAGATAAAATCTTACGCTTTTAAAGAAAAAACTTCTCGCTCGCTGAAATATGTTCATTTGCTGAAAATCAACAAAACCACGAAAAGTTCTTGTATTTGAAGATAAAATCTTTTTGCTTTGAAGAAGAAAGATCTAGCTGACTGAAATAAGTTCATTGGATGAAAACCAACAAAAATTGACAAGAACCAAGAAAAGTTCTTGTATTTTAAGATAAAATCTGACGCGATGAAAGAAAAAACTTCTCGCTCGCTGAAATATGTTCATTTGCTGAAAATCAACAAAACCACGAAAAGTTCTTGTATTTGAAGATAAAATCTTTTTGCTTTGAAGAAGAAAGATCGAGCTGACTGAAATAAGTTCATTGGATGAAAACCAACAAACATTGACAAGAACCACGAAATGTTCTTGTATTTTAAGATAAAATCTGACGCGATTAAAGAAAAAACTTCTTGCTCACTGAAATATGTTCATTTGCTGAAAATCAACAAAACCACGAAAAGTTCTTGTATTTGAAGATAAAATCTTTTTGCTTTGAAGAAGAAAGATCGAGCTGACTGAAATAAGTTCATTGGATGAAAACCAACAAAAATTGACCAGAACCACGAAAAGTTCTTGTATTTTAAGATAAAATCTGACGCTATTAAAGAAAAAACTTCCAGCTCGCTGAAATATGTTCATTTGCTGAAAATCAACAAAACCACGAAAAGTTCTTGTATTTGAAGATTAAATCTTTTTGCTTTCAAGAAGAAAGATCTAGCTGACTGAAATAAGTTCATTGGATGAAAACCAACAAAAATTGACAAGAACCACGAAAAGTTCTTGTATTTTAAGATAAAATCTGACGCTAATAAAGAAAAATCTTCTCCCTCGCTGAAATATGTTCATTTGCTGAAAATCAACAAAACCACGAAAAGTTCTTGTATTTGAAGATAAAATCTTTTTGCTTTGAAGAAGAAAGATCTAGCTGACTGAAATAAGTTCATTTGATGAAAATCAACAAAAATTGACAAGAACCACGAAAAGTTTTTGTATTTTAAGATAAAATCTTACGCTATTAAAGAAAAAACTTCTAGCTCGCTGAAATATGTTCATTTGCTGAAAATCAACAAAACCATGAAAAGTTCTTGTATTTGAAGATAAAATCTTTTTGCTTTCAAGAAGAAAGATCTAGCTGACTGAAATAAGTTCATTGGATGAAAACCAACAAAAATTGACAAGAACCACGAAAAGTTCTTGTATTTTAAGATAAAATCTGACGCTGTTAAAGAAAAAACTTCCAGCTCGCTGAAATATGTTCATTTGCTGAAAATCAACAAAACCACGAAAAGTTCTTGCATTTGAACATAAAATCTTTTTGCTTTGAAGATGAAAGATCTAGCTGACTGAAATAAGTTTATTGGATGAAAACCAACAAAAATTGACAAGAACCACGAAAAGTTCTTGTATTTTAAGATAAAATCTGACGCTTTTAAAGAAAAAACTTCTCGCTCGCTGAAATATGTTCATTTGCTGAAAATCAACAAAACCACGATAAGTTCTTGTATTTGAAGATAAAATCTTTTTGCTTTGAAGAGGAAAGATCTAGCTGACTGAAATAAGTTCATAAGATGAAAACCAACAAAAATTGACAAGAACCACGAAAAGTTCTTGTATTTTAAGATAAAATCTGACGCTTTTAAAGAAAAAACTTCTCGCTCGCTGAAATATGTTCATTTGCTGCAAATCAACAAAACCACGAAAAGTTCTTATATTTGAAGATAAAATCTTTTTGCTTTGAAGAAGAAAGATCGAGCTGACTGAAATAAGTTCATCAGATGAAAACCAACAAAAATTGACAAGAACCACGAAAAGTTCTTGTATTTTAAGATAAAATCTGACGCTTTTAAAGAAAAAACTTCTCGCTCGCTGAAATATGTTCATTTGCTGAAAATCAACAAAACCACGAAAAGTTCTTGTATTTGAAGATAAAATCTTTTTGCTTTGAAGAAGAAAGATCTAGCTGACTGAAATAAGTTCATAAGATGCAAACTAACCAAAATTGACAAGAACCACGAAAAGTTCTTGTATATTAAGATAAAATCTTACGCTATTGAAGAAAAAACTTCTAGCTCGCTGAAATATGTTCATTTGCTGAAAATCAACAAAACCACGAAAAGTTCTTGTATTTGAAGATAAAATCTTTTTGCTTTGAAGAAGAAAGATCTCGCTGACTGAAATAAGTTCAGAAGATGAAAACTAACCAAAATTGACAAGAACCACGAAAAGTTCTTGTATTTTAAGATAAAATCTTACGCTATTGAAGAAAAAACTTCTAGCTCGCTGAAATATGTTCATTTGCTGAAAATCAACAAAACCACGAAAAGTTCTTGTATTTGAAGATAAAATCTGACGCTGTTAAAGAAAAAACTTCCAGCTCGCTGAAATATGTTCATTTGCTGAAAATCAACAAAACCACGAAAAGTTCTTGCATTTGAACATAAAATCTTTTTGCTTTGAAGAAGAAAGATCTGGCTGACTGAAATAAGTTCATTGGATGAAAACCAACAAAAATTGACAAGAACCACGAAAAGTTCTTGTATTTTAAGATAAAATCTGACGCTATTAATGAAAAAGTTTCTCCCTCAATGAAATATGTTCATTTGCTGAAAATCAACAAAACCACGAAAAGTTCTTGTATTTGAAGATAAAATCTTTTTGCTTTGAAGATGTAAGATCTCGCTGACTGAAATAAGTTTATTGGATGAAAACCAACAAAAATTGACAAGAACCACGAAAAGTTCTTGTATTTTAAGATAAAATCTGACGCTTTTA
Organism: Heptranchias perlo; assembly: GCF_035084215.1. Taxonomy (NCBI): domain Eukaryota; kingdom Metazoa; phylum Chordata; class Chondrichthyes; order Hexanchiformes; family Hexanchidae; genus Heptranchias; species Heptranchias perlo. Next base: position 1,632,528 of record NW_027139793.1, on the reverse strand, counting down.
AAGAAAAAACTTCTCGCTCGCTGAAATATGTTCATTTGCTGAAAATCAACAAAACCACGATAAGTTCTTGTATTTGAAGATAAAATCTTTTTGCTTTGAAGAGGAAAGATCTAGCTGACTGAAATAAGTTCATAAGATGAAAACCAACAAAAATTGACAAGAACCACGAAAAGTTCTTGTATTTTAAGATAAAATCTGACGCTTTTAAAGAAAAAACTTCTCGCTCGCTGAAATATGTTCATTTGCTGCAAATCAACAAAACCACGAAAAGTTCTTATACTTGAAGATAAAATCTTTTTGCTTTGAAGAAGAAAGATCGAGCTGACTGAAATAAGTTCATCAGATGAAAACCAACAAAAATTGACAAGAACCACGAAAAGTTCTTGTATTTTAAGATAAAATCTGACGCTTTTAAAGAAAAAACTTCTCGCTCGCTGAAATATGTTCATTTGCTGAAAATCAACAAAACCACGAAAAGTTCTTGTATTTGAAGATAAAATCTTTTTGCTTTGAAGAAGAAAGATCTAGCTGACTGAAATAAGTTCATAAGATGCAAACTAACCAAAATTGACAAGAACCACGAAAAGTTCTTGTATATTAAGATAAAATCTTACGCTATTGAAGAAAAAACTTCTAGCTCGCTGAAATATGTTCATTTGCTGAAAATCAACAAAACCACGAAAAGTTCTTGCATTTGAAGATAAAATCTTTTTGCTTTCAAGAAGAAAGATCCAGCTGACTGAAATAAGTTCATTCGATGAGAACCAACAAAAATTGACAAGAACCACGAAAAGTTCTTGTATTTTAAGATAAAATCTGACGCTTTTAAAGAAAAAACTTCTCGCTCGCTGAAATATGTTCATTTGCTGAAAATCAACAAAACCACGAAAAGTTCTTGTATTTGAAGATAAAATCTGACGCTGTTAAAGAAAAAACTTCCAGCTCGCTGAAATATGTTCATTTGCTGAAAATCAACAAAACCACGAAAAGTTCTTGCATTTGAACATAAAATCTTTTTGCTTTGAAGAAGAAAGATCTGGCTGACTGAAATAAGTTCATTGGATGAAAACCAACAAAAATTGACAAGAACCACGAAAAGTTCTTGTATTTTAAGATAAAATCTGACGCTATTAATGAAAAAGTTTCTCCCTCAATTAAATATGTTCATTTGCTGAAAATCAACAAAACCACGAAAAGTTCTTGTATTTGAAGATAAAATCTTTTTGCTTTGAAGATGAAAGATCTAGCTGACTGAAATAAGTTTATTGGATGAAAACCAACAAAAATTGACAAGAACCACGAAAAGTTCTTGTATTTTAAGATAAAATCTGACGCTTTTAAAGAAAAAACTTCTCGCTCGCTGAAATATGTTCATTTGCTGAAAATCAACAAAACCACGATAAGTTCTTGTATTTGAAGATAAAATCTTTTTGCTTTGAAGAGGAAAGATCTAGCTGACTGAAATAAGTTCATAAGATGAAAACCAACAAAAATTGACAAGAACCACGAAAAGTTCTTGTATTTTAAGATAAAATCTGACGCTTTTAAAGAAAAAACTTCTCGCTCGCTGAAATATGTTCATTTGCTGCAAATCAACAAAACCACGAAAAGTTCTTATACTTGAAGATAAAATCTTTTTGCTTTGAAGAAGAAAGATCGAGCTGACTGAAATAAGTTCATCAGATGAAAACCAACAAAAATTGACAAGAACCACGAAAAGTTCTTGTATATTAAGATAAAATCTTACGCTATTGAAGAAAAAACTTCGAGCTCGCTGAAATATGTTCATTTGCTGAAAATCAACAAAACCACGAAAAGATCTTGTATTTGAAGATAAAATCTTTTTGCTTTGAAGAAGAAAGATCTCGCTGACTGAAATAAGTTCACAAGATGAAAACTAACCAAAATTGACAAGAACCACGAAAAGTTCTTGTATTTTAAGATAAAATCTTACGCTATTGAAGAAAAAACTTCTAGCTCGCTGAAATATGTTCATTTGCTGAAAATCAACAAAACCACGAAAAGTTCTTGCATTTGAAGATAAAATCTTTTTGCTTTGAAGAAGAAAGATCGAGCTGACTGAAATAAGTTCATAAGATGAAAACTAACAAAAATTGACAAGAACCCGAAAAGTTCTTGTATTTTAAGATAAAATCTTACGCTATTGAAGAAAAAACATCGAGCTCGCTGAAATATGTTCATTTGCTGAAAATCAACAAAACCACGAAAAGTTCTTGTATTTGAAGATAAAATCTTTTTGCTTTCAAGAAGAAAGATTCAGCTGACTGAAATAAGTTCATTCGATGAGAACCAACAAAAATTGACAAGAACCACGAAAAGTTCTTGTATTTTAAGATAAAATCTGACGCTTTTAAAGAAAAAACTTCTCGCTCGCTGAAACATGTTCATTTGCTGAAAATCAACAAAACCACGAAAAGTTCTTGTATTTGAAGATAAAATCTGACGCTGTTAAAGAAAAAACTTCCAGCACGCTGAAATATGTTCATTTGCTGAAAATCAACAAAACCACGAAAAGTTCTTGCATTTGAAGATAAAATCTTTTTGCTTTGAAGAAGAAAGATCTGGCTGACTGAAATAAGTTCATTGGATGAAAACCAACAAAAATTGACAAGAACCACAAAGAGTTCTTGTATTTTAAGATAAAATCTGACGCTATTAAAGAAAAAACTTCTCCCTCGCTGAAATATATTCATTTGCTGAAAATCAACAAAACCACGAAAAGTTCTTGTATTTGAAGATAAAATCTTTTTGCTTTGAAGAAGAAAGATCTAGCTGACTGAAATAAGTTCATAAGATGCAAACTAACCAAAATTGACAAGAACCACGAAAAGTTCTTGTATATTAAGATAAAATCTTACGCTATTGAAGAAAAAACTTCTAGCTCGCTGAAATATGTTCATTTGCTGAAAATCAACAAAACCACGAAAAGTTCTTGCATTTGAAGATAAAATCTTTTTGCTTTCAAGAAGAAAGATCCAGCTGACTGAAATAAGTTCATTCGATGAGAACCAACAAAAATTGACAAGAACCACGAAAAGTTCTTGTATTTTAAGATAAAATCTGACGCTTTTAAAGAAAAAACTTCTCGCTCGCTGAAATATGTTCATTTGCTGAAAATCAACAAAACCACGAAAAGTTCTTGTATTTGAAGATAAAATCTGACGCTGTTAAAGAAAAAACTTCCAGCTCGCTGAAATATGTTCATTTGCTGAAAATCAACAAAACCACGAAAAGTTCTTGCATTTGAACATAAAATCTTTTTGCTTTGAAGAAGAAAGATCTGGCTGACTGAAATAAGTTCATTGGATGAAAACCAACAAAAATTGACAAGAACCACGAAAAGTTCTTGTATTTTAAGATAAAATCTGACGCTATTAATGAAAAAGTTTCTCCCTCAATGAAATATGTTCATTTGCTGAAAATCAACAAAACCACGAAAAGTTCTTGTATTTGAAGATAAAATCTTTTTGCTTTGAAGATGAAAGATCTAGCTGACTGAAATAAGTTTATTGGATGAAAACCAACAAAAATTGACAAGAACCACGAAAAGTTCTTGTATTTTAAGATAAAATCTGACGCTTTTAAAGAAAAAACTTCTCGCTCGCTGAAATATGTTCATTTGCTGAAAATCAACAAAACCACGATAAGTTCTTGTATTTGAAGATAAAATCTTTTTGCTTTGAAGAGGAAAGATCTAGCTGACTGAAATAAGTTCATAAGATGAAAACCAACAAAAATTGACAAGAACCACGAAAAGTTCTTGTATTTTAAGATAAAATCTGACGCTTTTAAAGAAAAAACTTCTCGCTCGCTGAAATATGTTCATTTGCTGCAAATCAACAAAACCACGAAAAGTTCTTATACTTGAAGATAAAATCTTTTTGCTTTGAAGAAGAAAGATCGAGCTGACTGAAATAAGTTCATCAGATGAAAACCAACAAAAATTGACAAGAACCACGAAAAGTTCTTGTATATTAAGATAAAATCTTACGCTATTGAAGAAAAAACTTCGAGCTCGCTGAAATATGTTCATTTGCTGAAAATCAACAAAACCACGAAAAGATCTTGTATTTGAAGATAAAATCTTTTTGCTTTGAAGAAAGATCTCGCTGACTGAAATAAGTTCACAAGATGAAAACTAACCAAAATTGACAAGAACCACGAAAAGTTCTTGTATTTTAAGATAAAATCTTACGCTATTGAAGAAAAAACTTCTAGCTCGCTGAAATATGTTCATTTGCTGAAAATCAACAAAACCACGAAAAGTTCTTGCATTTGAAGATAAAATCTTTTTGCTTTGAAGAAGAAAGATCTAGCTGACTGAAATAAGTTCATAAGATGAAAACTAACAAAAATTGACAAGAACCCGAAAAGTTCTTGTATTTTAAGATAAAATCTTACGCTATTGAAGAAAAAACTTCGAGCTCGCTGAAATATGTTCATTTGCTGAAAATCAACAAAACCACGAAAAGTTCTTGTATTTGAAGATAAAATCTTTTTGCTTTCAAGAAGAAAGATTCAGCTGACTGAAATAAGTTCATTCGATGAGAACCTACAAAAATTGACAAGAACCACGAAAAGTTCTTGTATTTTAAGATAAAATCTGACGCTTTTAAAGAAAAAACTTCTCGCTCGCTGAAACATGTTCATTTGCTGAAAATCAACAAAACCACGAAAAGTTCTTGTATTTGAAGATAAAATCTGACGCTGTTAAAGAAAAAACTTCCAGCACGCTGAAATATGTTCATTTGCTGAAAATCAACAAAACCACGAAAAGTTCTTGCATTTGAAGATAAAATCTTTTTGCTTTGAAGAAGAAAGATCTGGCTGACTGAAATAAGTTCATTGGATGAAAACCAACAAAAATTGACAAGAACCACAAAGAGTTCTTGTATTTTAAGATAAAATCTGACGCTATTAAAGAAAAAACTTCTCCCTCGCTGAAATATATTCATTTGCTGAAAATCAACAAAACCACGAAAAGTTCTTGTATTTGAAGATAAAATCTTTTTGCTTTGAAGATGAAAGATCTAGCTGACTGAAATAAGTTTATTGGATGAAAACCAACAAAAATTGACAAGAACCACGAAAAGTTCTTGTATTTTAAGATAAAATCTGACGCTTTTAAAGAAAAAACTTCTCGCTCGCTGAAATATGTTCATTTGCTGAAAATCAACAAAACCACGATAAGTTCTTGTATTTGAAGATAAAATCTTTTTGCTTTGAAGAGGAAAGATCTAGCTGACTGAAATAAGTTCATAAGATGAAAACCAACAAAAATTGACAAGAACCACGAAAAGTTCTTGTATTTTAAGATAAAATCTGACGCTTTTAAAGAAAAAACTTCTCGCTCGCTGAAACATGTTCATTTGCTGCAAATCAACAAAACCACGAAAAGTTCTTGTATTTGAAGATAAAATCTTTTTGCTTTGAAGAAGAAAGATCTCGCTGACTGAAATAAGTTCACAAGATGAAAACGAACCAAAATTGACAAGAACCACGAAAAGTTCTTGTATTTTAAGATAAAATCTTACGCTATTGAAGAAAAAACTTCTAGCTCGCTGAAATATGTTCATTTGCTGAAAATCAACAAAACCACGAAAAGTTCTTGCATTTGAAGATAAAATCTTTTTGCTTTGAAGAAGAAAGATCGAGCTGACTGAAATAAGTTTATTGGATGAAAACCAACAAAAATTGACAAGAACCACGAAAAGTTCTTGTATTTTAAGATAAAATCTGACGCTTTTAAAGAAAAAACTTCTCGCTCGCTGAAATATGTTCATTTGCTGAAAATCAACAAAACCACGATAAGTTCTTGTATTTGAAGATAAAATCTTTTTGCTTTGAAGAGGAAAGATCTAGCTGACTGAAATAAGTTCATAAGATGAAAACCAACAAAAATTGACAAGAACCACGAAAAGTTCTTGTATTTTAAGATAAAATCTGACGCTTTTAAAGAAAAAACTTCTCGCTCGCTGAAACATGTTCATTTGCTGCAAATCAACAAAACCACGAAAAGTTCTTGTATTTGAAGATAAAATCTTTTTGCTTTGAAGAAGAAAGATCTCGCTGACTGAAATAAGTTCACAAGATGAAAACGAACCAAAATTGACAAGAACCACGAAAAGTTCTTGTATTTTAAGATAAAATCTTACGCTATTGAAGAAAAAACTTCTAGCTCGCTGAAATATGTTCATTTGCTGAAAATCAACAAAACCACGAAAAGTTCTTGCATTTGAAGATAAAATCTTTTTGCTTTGAAGAAGAAAGATCGAGCTGACTGAAATAAGTTCATAAGATGAAAACCAACAAAAATTGACAAGAACCACGAAAAGTTCTTGTATTTTAAGATAAAATCTGACGCTTTTAAAGAAAAAACTTCTCGCTCGCTGAAATATGTTCATTTGCTGCAAATCAACAAAACCACGAAAAGTTCTTATACTTGAAGATAAAATCTTTTTGCTTTGAAGAAGAAAGATCGAGCAGACTGAAATAAGTTCATCAGATGAAAACCAACAAAAATTGACAAGAACCACGAAAAGTTCTTGTATATTAAGATAAAATCTTACGCTATTGAAGAAAAAACTTCTAGCTCGCTGAAATATGTTCATTTGCTGAAAATCAACAAAACCACGAAAAGTTCTTGTATTTGAAGATAAAGTCTTTTTGCTTTGAAGAAGAAAGATCTAGCTGACTGAAATAAGTTCATAAGATGAAAACTAACAAAAATTGACAAGAACCCGAAAAGTTCTTGTATTTTAAGATAAAATCTTACGCTATTGAAGAAAAAACTTCCAGCTCGCTGAAATATGTTCATTTGCTGAAAATCAACAAAACCACGAAAAGTTCTTGTATTTGAAGATAAAATCTTTTTGCTTTGAAGAAGAAAGATCTAGCTGACTGAAATAAGTTCATTTGATGAAAATCAACAAAAATTGACAAGAACCACGAAAAGTTTTTGTATTTTAAGATAAAATCTTACGCTTTTAAAGAAAAAACTTCTCGCTCGCTGAAACATGTTCATTTGCTGAAAATCAACAAAACCACGAAAAGTTCTTGTATTTGAAGATAAAATCTGACGCTGTTAAAGAAAAAACTTCCAGCACGCTGAAATATGTTCATTTGCTGAAAATCAACAAAACCACGAAAAGTTCTTGCATTTGAAGATAAAATCTTTTTGCTTTGAAGAAGAAAGATCTGGCTGACTGAAATAAGTTCATTGGATGAAAACCAACAAAAATTGACAAGAACCACAAAGAGTTCTTGTATTTTAAGATAAAATCTGACGCTATTAAAGAAAAAACTTCTCCCTCGCTGAAATATATTCATTTGCTGAAAATCAACAAAACCACGAAAAGTTCTTGTATTTGAAGATAAAATCTTTTTGCTTTGAAGAAGAAAGATCTAGCTGACTGAAATAAGTTTATTGGATGAAAACCAACAAAAATTGACAAGAACCACGAAAAGTTCTTGTATTTTAAGATAAAATCTGACGCTTTTAAAGAAAAAACTTCTCGCTCGCTGAAATATGTTCATTTGCTGAAAATCAACAAAACCACGATAAGTTCTTGTATTTGAAGATAAAATCTTTTTGCTTTGAAGAGGAAAGATCCAGCTGACTGAAATAAGTTCATAAGATGAAAACCAACAAAAATTGACAAGAACCACGAAAAGTTCTTGTATTTTAAGATAAAATCTGACGCTTTTAAAGAAAAAACTTCTCGCTCGCTGAAACATGTTCATTTGCTGCAAATCAACAAAACCACGAAAAGTTCTTATACTTGAAGATAAAATCTTTTTGCTTTGAAGAAGAAAGATCGAGCTGACTGAAATAAGTTCATCAGATGAAAACCAACAAAAATTGACAAGAACCACGAAAAGTTCTTGTATATTAAGATAAAATCTTACGCTATTGAAGAAAAAACTTCTAGCTCGCTGAAATATGTTCATTTGCTGAAAATCAACAAAACCACGAAAAGTTCTTGTATTTGAAGATAAAATCTTTTTGCTTTGAAGAAGAAAGATCTCGCTGACTGAAATAAGTTCACAAGATGAAAACTAACCAAAATTGACAAGAACCACGAAAAGTTCTTGTATTTTAAGATAAAATCTTACGCTATTGAAGAAAAAACTTCTAGCTCGCTGAAATATGTTCATTTGCTGAAAATCAACAAAACCACGAAAAGTTCTTGCATTTGAAGATAAAATCTTTTTGCTTTGAAGAAGAAAGATCTAGCTGACTGAAATAAGTTCATAAGATGAAAACTAACAAAAATTGACAAGAACCCGAAAAGTTCTTGTATTTTAAGATAAAATCTTACGCTATTGAAGAAAAAACTTCCAGCTCGCTGAAATATGTTCATTTGCTGAAAATCAACAAAACCACGAAAAGTTCTTGTATTTGAAGATAAAATCTTTTTGCTTTCAAGAAGAAAGATTCAGCTGACTGAAATAAGTTCATTCGATGAGAACCAACAAAAATTGACAAGAACCACGAAAAGTTCTTGTATTTTAAGATAAAATCTGACGCTTTTAAAGAAAAAACTTCTCGCTCGCTGAAACATGTTCATTTGCTGAAAATCAACAAAACCACGAAAAGTTCTTGTATTTGAAGATAAAATCTGACGCTGTTAAAGAAAAAACTTCCAGCACGCTGAAATATGTTCATTTGCTGAAAATCAACAAAACCACGAAAAGTTCTTGCATTTGAAGATAAAATCTTTTTGCTTTGAAGAAGAAAGATCTGGCTGACTGAAATAAGTTCATTGGATGAAAACCAACAAAAATTGAGAAGAACCACAAAGAGTTCTTGTATTTTAAGATAAAATCTTACGCTATTGAAGAAAAAACTTCTCCCTCGCTGAAATATGTTCATTTGCTGAAAATCAACAAAACCACGAAAAGTTCTTGTATTTGAAGATAAAATCTTTTTGCTTCGAAGAAGAAAGATCTAGCTTACTGAAATAAGTTGATAAGATGAAAACCAACAAAAATTGACAAGAACCACGAAAAGTTCTTGTATTTTAAGATAAAATCTTACGCTTTTAAAGAAAAAACTTCTCGCTCGCTGAAATATGTTCATTTGCTGAAAATCAACAAAACCACGAAAAGTTCTTGTATTTGAAGATAAAATCTTTTTGCTTTGAAGAAGAAAGATCGAGCTGACTGAAATAAGTTCATTGGATGAAAACCAACAAAAATTGACAAGAACCAAGAAAAGTTCTTGTATTTTAAGATAAAATCTGACGCGATGAAAGAAAAAACTTCTCGCTCGCTGAAATATGTTCATTTGCTGAAAATCAACAAAACCACGAAAAGTTCTTGTATTTGAAGATAAAATCTTTTTGCTTTGAAGAAGAAAGATCGAGCTGACTGAAATAAGTTCATTGGATGAAAACCAACAAAAATTGACAAGAACCACGAAATGTTCTTGTATTTTAAGATAAAATCTGACGCGATTAAAGAAAAAACTTCTTGCTCACTGAAATATGTTCATTTGCTGAAAATCAACAAAACCACGAAAAGTTCTTGTATTTGAAGATTAAATCTTTTTGCTTTCAAGAAGAAAGATCTAGCTGACTGAAATAAGTTCATTGGATGAAAACCAACAAAAATTGACAAGAACCACGAAAAGTTCTTGTATTTTAAGATAAAATCTGACGCTAATAAAGAAAAATCTTCTCCCTCGCTGAAATGTGTTCATTTGCTGAAAATCAACAAAACCATGAAAAGTTCTTGTATTTGAAGATAAAATCTTTTTGCTTTCAAGAAGAAAGATCTAGCTAACTGAAATAAGTTCATTGGATGAAAACCAACAAAAATTGACAAGAACCAGGAAAAGTTCTTATATTTTAAGATAAAATCTGACGCTGTTAAAGAAAAAACTTCCAGCTCGCTGAAATATGTTCATTTGCTGAAAATCAACAAAACCACGAAAAGTTCTTGCATTTGAACATAAAATCTTTTTGCTTTGAAGAAGAAAGATCTGGCTGACTGAAATAAGTTCATTGGATGAAAACCAACAAAAATTGACAAGAACCACGAAAAGTTCTTGTATTTTAAGATAAAATCTGACGCTATTAATGAAAAAGTTTCTCCCTCAATGAAATATGTTCATTTGCTGAAAATCAACAAAACCACGAAAAGTTCTTGTATTTGAAGATAAAATCTTTTTGCTTTGAAGATGAAAGATCTAGCTGACTGAAATAAGTTTATTGGATGAAAACCAACAAAAATTGACAAGAACCACGAAAAGTTCTTGTATTTTAAGATAAAATCTGACGCTTTTAAAGAAAAAACTTCTCGCTCGCTGAAATATGTTCATTTGCTGAAAATCAACAAAACCACGATAAGTTCTTGTATTTGAAGATAAAATCTTTTTGCTTTGAAGAGGAAAGATCTAGCTGACTGAAATAAGTTCATAAGATGAAAACCAACAAAAATTGACAAGAACCACGAAAAGTTCTTGTATTTTAAGATAAAATCTGACGCTTTTAAAGAAAAAACTTCTCGCTCGCTGAAATATGTTCATTTGCTGCAAATCAACAAAACCACGAAAAGTTCCTATACTTGAAGATAAAATCTTTTTGCTTTGAAGAAGAAAGATCGAGCTGACTGAAATAAGTTCATCAGATGAAAACCAACAAAAATTGACAAGAACCACGATAAGTTCTTGTATATTAAGATAAAATCTTACGCTATTGAAGAAAAAACTTCTAGCTCGCTGAAATATGTTCATTTGCTGAAAATCAACAAAACCACGAAAAGTTCTTGTATTTGAAGATAAAATCTTTTTGCTTTGAAGAAGAAAGATCTCGCTGACTGAAATAAGTTCACAAGATGAAAACTAACCAAAATTGACAAGAACCACGAAAAGTTCTTGTATTTTAAGATAAAATCTGACGCTTTTAAAGAAAAAACTTCTCGCTCGCTGAAATATGTTCATTTGCTGCAAATCAACAAAACCACGAAAAGTTCTTGTATTTGAAGATAAAATCTTTTTGCTTTGAAGAAGAAAGATCTCGCTGACTGAAATAAGTTCACAAGATGAAAACTAACCAAAATTGACAAGAACCACGAAAAGTTCTTGTATTTTAAGATAAAATCTGACGCTTTTAAAGAAAAAACTTCTCGCTCGCTGAAATATGTTCATTTGCTGCAAATCAACAAAACCACGAAAAGTTCTTATACTTGAAGATAAAATCTTTTTGCTTTGAAGAAGAAAGATCGAGCTGACTGAAATAAGTTCATCAGATGAAAACCAACAAAAATTGACAAGAACCACGAAATGTTCTTGTATATTAAGATAAAATCTTACGCTATTGAAGAAAAAACTTCTAGCTCGCTGAAATATGTTCATTTGCTGAAAATCAACAAAACCACGAAAAGTTCTTGTATTTGAAGATAAAATCTTTTTGCTTTGAAGATGAAAGATCTAGCTGACTGAAATAAGTTTATTGGATGAAAACCAACAAAAATTGACAAGAACCACGAAAAGTTCTTGTATTTTAAGATAAAATCTGACGCTTTTAAAGAAAAAACTTCTCGCTCGCTGAAATATGTTCATTTGCTGAAAATCAACAAAACCACGATAAGTTCTTGTATTTGAAGATAAAATCTTTTTGCTTTGAAGAGGAAAGATCTAGCTGACTGAAATATGTTCATAAGATGAAAACCAACAAAAATTGACAAGAACCACGAAAAGTTCTTGTATTTTAAGATAAAATCTGACGCTTTTAAAGAAAAAACTTCTCGCTCGCTGAAACATGTTCATTTGCTGCAAATCAACAAAACCACGAAAAGTTCTTATACTTGAAGATAAAATCTTTTTGCTTTGAAGAAGAAAGATCTAGCTGACTGAAATAAGTTCATCAGATGAAAACCAACAAAAATTGACAAGAACCCGAAAAGTTCTTGTATTTTAAGATAAAATCTTACGCTATTGAAGAAAAAACTTCTAGCTCGCTGAAATATGTTCATTTGCTGAAAATCAACAAAACCACGAAAAGTTCTTGCATTTGAAGATAAAATCTTTTTGCTTTGAAGAAGAAAGATCTAGCTGACTGAAATAAGTTCATAAGATGAAAACTAACAAAAATTGACAAGAACCCGAAAAGTTCTTGTATTTTAAGATAAAATCTTACGCTATTGAAGAAAAAACTTCCAGCTCGCTGAAATATGTTCATTTGCTGAAAATCAACAAAACCACGAAAAGTTCTTGTATTTGAAGATAAAATCTTTTTGCTTTCAAGAAGAAAGATTCAGCTGACTGAAATAAGTTCATTCGATGAGAACCAACAAAAATTGACAAGAACCACGAAAAGTTCTTGCATTTTAAGATAAAATCTGACGCTTTTAAAGAAAAAACTTCTCGCTCGCTGAAACATGTTCATTTGCTGAAAATCAACAAAACCACGAAAAGTTCTTGTATTTGAAGATAAAATCTGACGCTGTTAAAGAAAAAACTTCCAGCACGCTGAAATATGTTCATTTGCTGAAAATCAACAAAACCACGAAAAGTTCTTGCATTTGAAGATAAAATCTTTTTGCTTTGAAGAAGAAAGATCTGGCTGACTGAAATAAGTTCATTTGATGAAAACCAACAAAAATTGACAAGAACCACAAAGAGTTCTTGTATTTTAAGATAAAATCTGACGCTATTAAAGAAAAAACTTCTCCCTCGCTGAAATATGTTCATTTGCTGAAAATCAACAAAACCACGAAAAGTTCTTGTATTTGAAGATAAAATCTTTTTGCTTTGAAGAAGAAAGATCTAGTTGACTGAAATAAGTTCATAAGATGAAAACCAACAAAAATTGACAAGAACCACGAAAAGTTCTTGTATTTTAAGATAAAATCTGACGCTTTTGAAGAAAAAACTTCTCGCTCGCTGAAATATGTTCATTTGCTGAAAATCAACAAAACCACGAAAAGTTCTTGTATTTGAAGATAAAATCTTTTTGCTTTGAAGAGGAAAGATCTAGCTTACTGAAATAAGTTGATAAGATGAAAACCAACAAAAATTGACAAGAACCACGAAAAGTTCTTGTATTTTAAATAAAATCTTACGCTTTTAAAGAAAAAACTTCTCGCTCGCTGAAATATGTTCATTTGCTGAAAATCAACAAAACCACGAAAAGTTCTTGTATTTGAAGACAAAATCTTTTTGCTTTGAAGAAGAAAGATCTCGCTGACTGAAATAAGTTCATTGGATGAAAACCAACAAAAATTGACAAGAACCAAGAAAAGTTCTTGTATTTTAAGATAAAATCTGACGCGATGAAAGAAAAAACTTCTCGCTCGCTGAAATATGTTCATTTGCTGAAAATCAACAAAACCACGAAAAGTTCTTGTATTTGAAGATAAAATCTTTTTGCTTTGAAGAAGAAAGATCGAGCTGACTGAAATAAGTTCATTGGATGAAAACCAACAAAAATTGAAAAGAACCACGAAATGTTCTTGTATTTTAAGATAAAATCTGACGCGATTAAAGAAAAAACTTCTTGCTCACTGAAATATGTTCATTTGCTGAAAATCAACAAAACCACGAAAAGTTCTTGTATTTGAAGATTAAATCTTTTTGCTTTCAAGAAGAAAGATCTAGCTGACTGAAATAAGTTCATTGGATGAAAACCAACAAAAATTGACAAGAACCACGAAAAGTTCTTGTATATTAAGATAAAATCTTACGCTATTGAAGAAAAAACTTCTAGCTCGCTGAAATATGTTCATTTGCTGAAAATCAACAAAACCACTAAAAGTTCTTGTATTTGAAGATAAAATCTTTTTGCTTTGAAGATGAAAGATCTAGCTGACTGAAATAAGTTTATTGGATGAAAACCAACAAAAATTGACAAGAACCACGAAAAGTTCTTGTATTTTAAGATAAAATCTGACGCTTTTAAAGAAAAAACTTCTCGCTCGCTGAAATATGTTCATTTGCTGAAAATCAACAAAACCACGATAAGTTCTTGTATTTGAAGATAAAATCTTTTTGCTTTGAAGAGGAAAGATCTAGCTGACTGAAATATGTTCATAAGATGAAAACCAACAAAAATTGACAAGAACCACGAAAAGTTCTAGTATTTTAAGATAAAATCTGACGCTTTTAAAGAAAAAACTTCTCGCTCGCTGGAACATGTTCATTTGCTGCAAATCAACAAAACCACGAAAAGTTCTTATACTTGAAGATAAAATCTTTTTGCTTTGAAGAAGAAAGATCGAGCTGGCTGAAATAAGTTCATCAGATGAAAACCAACAAAAATTGACAAGAACCACGAAAAGTTCTTGTATATTAAGATAAAATCTTACGCTATTGAAGAAAAAACTTCTAGCTCGCTGAAATATGTTCATTTGCTGAAAATCAACAAAACCACGAAAAGTTCTTGTATTTGAAGATAAAATCTTTTTGCTTTGAAGAAGAAAGATCTCGCTGACTGAAATAAGTTCACAAGATGAAAACGAACCAAAATTGACAAGAACCACGAAAAGTTCTTGTATTTTAAGATAAAATCTTACGCTATTGAAGAAAAAACTTCTAGCTCGCTGAAATATGTTCATTTGCTGAAAATCAACAAAACCACGAAAAGTTCTTATACTTGAAGATAAAATCTTTTTGCTTTGAAGAAGAAAGATCTAGCTGACTGAAATAAGTTCATAAGATGAAAACTAACAAAAATTGACAAGAACCCGAAAAGTTCTTGTATTTTAAGATAAAATCTTACGCTATTGAAGAAAAAACTTCCAGCTCGCTGAAATATGTTCATTTGCTGAAAATCAACAAAACCACGAAAAGTTCTTGTATTTGAAGATAAAATCTTTTTGCTTTCAAGAAGAAAGATTCAGCTGACTGAAATAAGTTCATTCGATGAGAACCAACAAAAATTGACAAGAACCACGAAAAGTTCTTGCATTTTAAGATAAAATCTGACGCTTTTAAAGAAAAAACTTCTCGCTCGCTGAAACATGTTCATTTGCTGAAAATCAACAAAACCACGAAAAGTTCTTGTATTTGAAGATAAAATCTGACGCTGTTAAAGAAAAAACTTCCAGCACGCTGAAATATGTTCATTTGCTGAAAATCAACAAAACCACGAAAAGTTCTTGCATTTGAAGATAAAATCTTTTTGCTTTGAAGAAGAAAGATCTGGCTGACTGAAATAAGTTCATTTGATGAAAACCAACAAAAATTGACAAGAACCACAAAGAGTTCTTGTATTTTAAGATAAAATCTGACGCTATTAAAGAAAAAACTTCTCCCTCGCTGAAATATGTTCATTTGCTGAAAATCAACAAAACCACGAAAAGTTCTTGTATTTGAAGATAAAATCTTTTTGCTTTGAAGAAGAAAGATCTAGTTGACTGAAATAAGTTCATAAGATGAAAACCAACAAAAATTGACAAGAACCACGAAAAGTTCTTGTATTTTAAGATAAAATCTGACGCTTTTGAAGAAAAAACTTCTCGCTCGCTGAAATATGTTCATTTGCTGAAAATCAACAAAACCACGAAAAGTTCTTGTATTTGAAGATAAAATCTTTTTGCTTTGAAGAGGAAAGATCTAGCTTACTGAAATAAGTTGATAAGATGAAAACCAACAAAAATTGACAAGAACCACGAAAAGTTCTTGTATTTTAAGATAAAATCTTACGCTTTTAAAGAAAAAACTTCTCGCTCGCTGAAATATGTTCATTTGCTGAAAATCAACAAAACCACGAAAAGTTCTTGTATTTGAAGATAAAATCTTTTTGCTTTGAAGAAGAAAGATCTCGCTGACTGAAATAAGTTCATTGGATGAAAACCAACAAAAATTGACAAGAACCAAGAAAAGTTCTTGTATTTTAAGATAAAATCTGACGCGATGAAAGAAAAAACTTCTCGCTCGCTGAAATATGTTCATTTGCTGAAAATCAACAAAACCACGAAAAGTTCTTGTATTTGAAGATAAAATCTTTTTGCTTTGAAGAAGAAAGATCGAGCTGACTGAAATAAGTTCATTGGATGAAAACCAACAAAAATTGACAAGAACCACGAAATGTTCTTGTATTTTAAGATAAAATCTGACGCGATTAAAGAAAAAACTTCTTGCTCACTGAAATATGTTCATTTGCTGAAAATCAACAAAACCACGAAAAGTTCTTGTATTTGAAGATTAAATCTTTTTGCTTTCAAGAAGAAAGATCTAGCTGACTGAAATAAGTTCATTGGATGAAAACCAACAAAAATTGACAAGAACCACGAAAAGTTCTTGTATTTTAAGATAAAATCTGACGCTAATAAAGAAAAATCTTCTCCCTCGCTGAAATGTGTTCATTTGCTGAAAATCAACAAAACCATGAAAAGTTCTTGTATTTGAAGATAAAATCTTTTTGCTTTCAAGAAGAAAGATCTAGCAAACTGAAATAAGTTCATTGGATGAAAACCAACAAAAATTGACAAGAACCAGGAAAAGTTCTTATATTTTAAGATAAAATCTGACGCTGTTAAAGAAAAAACTTCCAGCTCGCTGAAATATGTTCATTTGCTGAAAATCAACAAAACCACGAAAAGTTCTTGCATTTGAAGATACAATCTTTTTGCTTTGAAGAAGAAAGATCTGGCTGACTGAAATAAGTTCATTTGATGAAAACCAACAAAAATTGACAAGAACCACAAAGAGTTCTTGTATTTTAAGATAAAATCTGACGCTATTAAAGAAAAAACTTCTCCCTCGCTGAAATATGTTCATTTGCTGAAAATCAACAAAACCACGAAAAGTTCTTGTATTTGAAGATAAAATCTTTTTGCTTTGAAGAAGAAAGATCTAGTTGACTGAAATAAGTTCATAAGATGAAAACCAACAAAAATTGACAAGAACCACGAAAAGTTCTTGTATTTTAAGATAAAATCTGACGCTTTTGAAGAAAAAACTTCTCGCTCGCTGAAATATGTTCATTTGCTGAAAATCAACAAAACCACGAAAAGTTCTTGTATTTGAAGATAAAATCTTTTTGCTTTGAAGAGGAAAGATCTAGCTTACTGAAATCAGTTGATAAGATGAAAACCAACAAAAATTGACAAGAACCACGAAAAGTTCTTGTATTTTAAGATAAAATCTTACGCTTTTAAAGAAAAAACTTCTCGCTCGCTGAAATATGTTCATTTGCTGAAAATCAACAAAACCACGAAAAGTTCTTGTATTTGAAGACAAAATCTTTTTGCTTTGAAGAAGAAAGATCTAGCTGACTGAAATAAGTTCATTGGATGAAAACCAACAAAAATTGACAAGAACCAAGAAAAGTTCTTGTATTTTAAGATAAAATCTGACGCGATGAAAGAAAAAACTTCTCGCTCGCTGAAATATGTTCATTTGCTGAAAATCAACAAAACCACGAAAAGTTCTTGTATTTGAAGATAAAACCTTTTTGCTTTGAAGAAGATCGAGCTGACTGAAATAAGTTCATTGGATGAAAACCAACAAAAATTGAAAAGAACCACGAAATGTTCTTGTATTTTAAGATAAAATCTGACGCGATTAAAGAAAAAACTTCTTGCTCACTGAAATATGTTCATTTGCTGAAAATCAACAAAACCACGAAAAGTTCTTGTATTTGAAGATTAAATCTTTTTGCTTTCAAGAAGAAAGATCTAGCTGACTGAAATAAGTTCATTGGATGAAAACCAACAAAAATTGACAAGAACCACGAAAAGTTCTTGTATATTAAGATAAAATCTTACGCTATTGAAGAAAAAACTTCTCGCTTGCTGAAATATGTTCATTTGCTGAAAATCAACAAAACCACGAAAAGTTCTTGTATTTGAAGATAAAATCTTTTTGCTTTGAAGATGAAAGATCTAGCTGACTGAAATAAGTTTATTGGATGAAAACCAACAAAAATTGACAAGAACCACGAAAAGTTCTTGTATTTTAAGATAAAATCTGACGCTTTTAAAGAAAAAACTTCTCGCTCGCTGAAATATGTTCATTTGCTGAAAATCAACAAAACCACGATAAGTTCTTGTATTTGAAGATAAAATCTTTTTGCTTTGAAGAGGAAAGATCTAGCTGACTGAAATATGTTCATAAGATGAAAACCAACAAAAATTGACAAGAACCACGAAAAGTTCTTGTATTTTAAGATAAAATCTGACGCTTTTAAAGAAAAAACTTCTCGCTCGCTGAAACATGTTCATTTGCTGCAAATCAACAAAACCACGAAAAGTTCTTATACTTGAAGATAAAATCTTTTTGCTTTGAAGAAGAAAGATCGAGCTGGCTGAAATAAGTTCATCAGATGAAAACCAACAAAAATTGACAAGAACCACGAAAAGTTCTTGTATATTAAGATAAAATCTTACGCTATTGAAGAAAAAACTTCTAGCTCGCTGAAATATGTTCATTTGCTGAAAATCAACAAAACCACGAAAAGTTCTTGTATTTGAAGATAAAATCTTTTTGCTTTGAAGAAGAAAGATCTCGCTGACTGAAATAAGTTCACAAGATGAAAACGAACCAAAATTGACAAGAACCACGAAAAGTTCTTGTATTTTAAGATAAAATCTTACGCTATTGAAGAAAAAACTTCTAGCTCGCTGAAATATGTTCATTTGCTGAAAATCAACAAAACCACGAAAAGTTCTTATACTTGAAGATAAAATCTTTTTGCTTTGAAGAAGAAAGATCTAGCTGACTGAAATAAGTTCATAAGATGAAAACTAACAAAAATTGACAAGAACCCGAAAAGTTCTTGTATTTTAAGATAAAATCTTACGCTATTGAAGAAAAAACTTCCAGCTCGCTGAAATATGTTCATTTGCTGAAAATCAACAAAACCACGAAAAGTTCTTGTATTTGAAGATAAAATCTTTTTGCTTTCAAGAAGAAAGATTCAGCTGACTGAAATAAGTTCATTCGATGAGAACCAACAAAAATTGACAAGAACCACGAAAAGTTCTTGCATTTTAAGATAAAATCTGACGCTTTTAAAGAAAAAACTTCTCGCTCGCTGAAACATGTTCATTTGCTGAAAATCAACAAAACCACGAAAAGTTCTTGTATTTGAAGATAAAATCTGACGCTGTTAAAGAAAAAACTTCCAGCACGCTGAAATATGTTCATTTGCTGAAAATCAACAAAACCACGAAAAGTTCTTGCATTTGAAGATAAAATCTTTTTGCTTTGAAGAAGAAAGATCTGGCTGACTGAAATAAGTTCATTTGATGAAAACCAACAAAAATTGACAAGAACCACAAAGAGTTCTTGTATTTTAAGATAAAATCTGACGCTATTAAAGAAAAAACTTCTCCCTCGCTGAAATATGTTCATTTGCTGAAAATCAACAAAACCACGAAAAGTTCTTGTATTTGAAGATAAAATCTTTTTGCTTTGAAGAAGAAAGATCTAGTTGACTGAAATAAGTTCATAAGATGAAAACCAACAAAAATTGACAAGAACCACGAAAAGTTCTTTTATTTTAAGATAAAATCTGACGCTTTTGAAGAAAAAACTTCTCGCTCGCTGAAATATGTTCATTTGCTGAAAATCAACAAAACCACGAAAAGTTCTTGTATTTGAAGATAAAATCTTTTTGCTTTGAAGAGGAAAGATCGAGCTTACTGAAATAAGTTGATAAGATGAAAACCAACAAAAATTGACAAGAACCACGAAAAGTTCTTGTATTTTAAGATAAAATCTTACGCTTTTAAAGAAAAAACTTCTCGCTCGCTGAAATATGTTCATTTGCTGAAAATCAACAAAACCACGAAAAGTTCTTGTATTTGAAGATAAAATCTTTTTGCTTTGAAGAAGAAAGATCTCGCTGACTGAAATAAGTTCATTGGATGAAAACCAACAAAAATTGACAAGAACCAAGAAAAGTTCTTGTATTTTAAGATAAAATCTGACGCGATGAAAGAAAAAACTTCTCGCTCGCTGAAATATGTTCATTTGCTGAAAATCAACAAAACCACGAAAAGTTCTTGTATTTGAAGATAAAATCTTTTTGCTTTGAAGAAGAAAGATCGAGCTGACTGAAATAAGTTCATTGGATGAAAACCAACAAAAATTGACAAGAACCACGAAATGTTCTTGTATTTTAAGATAAAATCTGACGCGATTAAAGAAAAAACTTCTTGCTCACTGAAATATGTTCATTTGCTGAAAATCAACAAAACCACGAAAAGTTCTTGTATTTGAAGATTAAATCTTTTTGCTTTCAAGAAGAAAGATCTAGCTGACTGAAATAAGTTCATTGGATGAAAACCAACAAAAATTGACAAGAACCACGAAAAGTTCTTGTATTTTAAGATAAAATCTGACGCTAATAAAGAAAAATCTTCTCCCTCGCTGAAATGTGTTCATTTGCTGAAAATCAACAAAACCATGAAAAGTTCTTGTATTTGAAGATAAAATCTTTTTGCTTTCAAGAAGAAAGATCTAGCAAACTGAAATAAGTTCATTGGATGAAAACCAACAAAAATTGACAAGAACCAGGAAAAGTTCTTATATTTTAAGATAAAATCTGACGCTGTTAAAGAAAAAACTTCCAGCTCGCTGAAATATGTTCATTTGCTGAAAATCAACAAAACCACGAAAAGTTCTTGCATTTGAACATAAAATCTTTTTGCTTTGAAGAAGAAAGATCTGGCTGACTGAAATAAGTTCATTGGATGAAAACCAACAAAAATTGACAAGAACCACGAAAAGTTCTTGTATTTTAAGATAAAATCTGACGCTATTAATGAAAAAGTTTCTCCCTGAATGAAATATGTTCATTTGCTGAAAATCAACAAAACCACGAAAAGTTCTTGTATTTGAAGATAAAATCTTTTTGCTTTGAAGATGAAAGATCTCGCTGACTGAAATAAGTTTATTGGATGAAAACCAACAAAAATTGACAAGAACCACGAAAAGTTCTTGTATTTTAAGATAAAATCTGACGCTTTTAAAGAAAAAACTTCTCGCTCGCTGAAATATGTTCATTTGCTGAAAATCAACAAAACCACGATAAGTTCTTGTATTTGAAGATAAAATCTTTTTGCTTTGAAGAGGAAAGATCTAGCTTACTGAAATAAGTTGATAAGATGAAAACCAACAAAAATTGACAAGAACCACGAAAAGTTCTTGTATTTTAAGATAAAATCTTACGCTTTTAAAGAAAAAACTTCTCGCTCGCTGAAATATGTTCATTTGCTGAAAATCAACAAAACCACGAAAAGTTCTTGTATTTGAAGATAAAATCTTTTTGCTTTGAAGAAGAAAGATCTCGCTGACTGAAATAAGTTCATTGGATGAAAACCAACAAAAATTGACAAGAACCAAGAAAAGTTCTTGTATTTTAAGATAAAATCTGACGCGATGAAAGAAAAAACTTCTCGCTCGCTGAAATATGTTCATTTGCTGAAAATCAACAAAACCACGAAAAGTTCTTGTATTTGAAGATAAAATCTTTTTGCTTTGAAGAAGAAAGATCGAGCTGACTGAAATAAGTTCATTGGATGAAAACCAACAAAAATTGACAAGAACCACGAAATGTTCTTGTATTTTAAGATAAAATCTGACGCGATTAAAGAAAAAACTTCTTGCTCACTGAAATATGTTCATTTGCTGAAAATCAACAAAACCACGAAAAGTTCTTGTATTTGAAGATTAAATCTTTTTGCTTTCAAGAAGAAAGATCTAGCTGACTGAAATAAGTTCATTGGATGAAAACCAACAAAAATTGACAAGAACCACGAAAAGTTCTTGTATTTTAAGATAAAATCTGACGCTAATAAAGAAAAATCTTCTCCCTCGCTGAAATGTGTTCATTTGCTGAAAATCAACAAAACCATGAAAAGTTCTTGTATTTGAAGATAAAATCTTTTTGCTTTCAAGAAGAAAGATCTAGCAAACTGAAATAAGTTCATTGGATGAAAACCAACAAAAATTGACAAGAACCAGGAAAAGTTCTTATATTTTAAGATAAAATCTGACGCTGTTAAAGAAAAAACTTCCAGCTCGCTGAAATATGTTCATTTGCTGAAAATCAACAAAACCACGAAAAGTTCTTGCATTTGAACATAAAATCTTTTTGCTTTGAAGAAGAAAGATCTGGCTGACTGAAATAAGTTCATTGGATGAAAACCAACAAAAATTGACAAGAACCACGAAAAGTTCTTGTATTTTAAGATAAAATCTGACGCTATTAATGAAAAAGTTTCTCCCTGAATGAAATATGTTCATTTGCTGAAAATCAACAAAACCACGAAAAGTTCTTGTATTTGAAGATAAAATCTTTTTGCTTTGAAGATGAAAGATCTAGCTGACTGAAATAAGTTTATTGGATGAAAACCAACAAAAATTGACAAGAACCACGAAAAGTTCTTGTATTTTAAGATAAAATCTGACGCTTTTAAAGAAAAAACTTCTCGCTCGCTGAAATATGTTCATTTGCTGAAAATCAACAAAACCACGATAAGTTCTTGTATTTGAAGATAAAATCTTTTTGCTTTGAAGAGGAAAGATCTAGCTGACTGAAATAAGTTCATAAGATGAAAACCAACAAAAATTGACAAGAACCACGAAAAGTTCTTGTATTTTAAGATAAAATCTGACGCTTTTGAAGAAAAAACTTCTCGCTCGCTGAAATATGTTCATTTGCTGAAAATCAACAAAACCACGAAAAGTTCTTGTATTTGAAGATAAAATCTTTTTGCTTTGAAGAGGAAAGATCTAGCTTACTGAAATAAGTTGATAAGATGAAAACCAACAAAAATTGACAAGAACCACGAAAAGTTCTTGTATTTTAAGATAAAATCTGACGCTTTTGAAGAAAAAACTTCTCGCTCGCTGAAATATGTTCATTTGCTGAAAATCAACAAAACCACGAAAAGT
This sequence comes from Heptranchias perlo, assembly GCF_035084215.1. NCBI lineage: Eukaryota > Metazoa > Chordata > Chondrichthyes > Hexanchiformes > Hexanchidae > Heptranchias > Heptranchias perlo. Next base: position 1,609,655 of record NW_027139793.1, on the reverse strand, counting down.
TCTTGTATTTGAAGATTGCATCTTTTTGCTTTCAAGAAGAAAGATCTAGCTGACTGAAATAAGTTCATTGGATGAAAACCAACAAAAATTGACAAGAACCACGAAAAGTTCTTGTATTTTAAGATAAAATCTGACGCTAATAAAGAAAAATCTTCTCCCTCGCTGAAATGTGTTCATTTGCTGAAAATCAACAAAACCATGAAAAGTTCTTGTATTTGAAGATAAAATCTTTTTGCTTTCAAGAAGAAAGATCTAGCAAACTGAAATAAGTTCATTGGATGAAAACCAACAAAAATTGACAAGAACCAGGAAAAGTTCTTATATTTTAAGATAAAATCTGACGCTGTTAAAGAAAAAACTTCCAGCTCGCTGAAATATGTTCATTTGCTGAAAATCAACAAAACCACGAAAAGTTCTTGCATTTGAACATAAAATCTTTTTGCTTTGAAGAAGAAAGATCTGGCTGACTGAAATAAGTTCATTGGATGAAAACCAACAAAAATTGACAAGAACCACGAAAAGTTCTTGTATTTTAAGATAAAATCTGACGCTATTAATGAAAAAGTTTCTCCCTGAATGAAATATGTTCATTTGCTGAAAATCAACAAAACCACGAAAAGTTCTTGTATTTGAAGATAAAATCTTTTTGCTTTGAAGATGAAAGATCTAGCTGACTGAAATAAGTTTATTGGATGAAAACCAACAAAAATTGACAAGAACCACGAAAAGTTCTTGTATTTTAAGATAAAATCTGACGCTTTTAAAGAAAAAACTTCTCGCTCGCTGAAATATGTTCATTTGCTGAAAATCAACAAAACCACGATAAGTTCTTGTATTTGAAGATAAAATCTTTTTGCTTTGAAGAGGAAAGATCTAGCTGACTGAAATAAGTTCATAAGATGAAAACCAACAAAAATTGACAAGAACCACGAAAAGTTCTTGTATTTTAAGATAAAATCTGACGCTTTTAAAGAAAAAACTTCTCGCTCGCTGAAATATGTTCATTTGCTGCAAATCAACAAAACCACGATAAGTTCTTATACTTGAAGATAAAATCTTTTTGCTTTGAAGAAGAAAGATCTCGCTGACTGAAATAAGTTCACAAGATGAAAACTAACCAAAATTGACAAGAACCACGAAAAGTTCTTGTATTTTAAGATAAAATCTTACGCTATTGAAGAAAAAACTTCTAGCTCGCTGAAATATGTTCATTTGCTGAAAATCAACAAAACCACGAAAAGTTCTTGCATTTGAAGATAAAATCTTTTTGCTTTGAAGAAGAAAGATCTAGCTGACTGAAATAAGTTCATAAGATGAAAACTAACAAAAATTGACAAGAACCCCAAAAGTTCTTGTATTTTAAGATAAAATCTTACGCTATTGAAGAAAAAACTTCCAGCTCGCTGAAATATGTTCATTTGCTGAAAATCAACAAAACCACGAAAAGTTCTTGTATTTGAAGATAAAATCTTTTTGCTTTCAAGAAGAAAGATTCAGCTGACTGAAATAAGTTCATTCGATGAGAACCAACAAAAATTGACAAGAACCACGAAAAGTTCTTGTATTTTAAGATAAAATCTGACGCTTTTAAAGAAAAAACTTCTCGCTCGCTGAAACATGTTCATTTGCTGAAAATCAACAAAACCACGAAAAGTTCTTGTATTTGAAGATAAAATCTGACGCTGTTATAGAAAAAACTTCCAGCACGCTGAAATATGTTCATTTGCTGAAAATCAACAAAACCACGAAAAGTTCTTGCATTTGAAGATAAAATCTTTTTGCTTTGAAGAATAAAGATCTGGCTGACTGAAATAAGTTCATCAGATGAAAACCAACAAAAATTGACAAGAACCAAGAAAAGTTCTTGTATTTTAAGATAAAATCTGACGCGATGAAAGAAAAAACTTCTCGCTCGCTGAAATATGTTCATTTGCTGAAAATCAACAAAACCACGAAAATGTTCTTGTATTTGAAGATAAAATCTTTTTGCTTTGAAGAAGAAAGATCGAGCTGACTGAAATAAGTTCATTGGATGAAAACCAACAAAAATTGACAAGAACCACGAAATGTTCTTGTATTTTAAGATAAAATCTGACGCGATTAAAGAAAAAACTTCTTGCTCACTGAAATATGTTCATTTGCTGAAAATCAACAAAACCACGAAAAGTTCTTGTATTTGAAGATTAAATCTTTTTGCTTTCAAGAAGAAAGATCTAGCTGACTGAAATAAGTTCATTGGATGAAAACCAACAAAAATTGACAAGAACCACGAAAAGTTCTTGTATTTTAAGATAAAATCTGACGCTAATAAAGAAAAATCTTCTCCCTCGCTGAAATGTGTTCATTTGCTGAAAATCAACAAAACCATGAAAAGTTCTTGTATTTGAAGATAAAATCTTTTTGCTTTCAAGAAGAAAGATCTCGCTGACTGAAATAAGTTCATTGGATGAAAACCAACAAAAATTGACAAGAACCACGAAAAGTTCTTATATTTTAAGATAAAATCTGACGCTGTTAAAGAAAAAACTTCCAGCTCGCTGAAATATGTTCATTTGCTGAAAATCAACAAAACCACGAAAAGTTCTTGCATTTGAACATAAAATCTTTTTGCTTTGAAGAAGAAAGATCTGGCTGACTGAAATAAGTTCATTGGATGAAAACCAACAAAAATTGACAAGAACCACGAAAAGTTCTTGTATTTTAAGATAAAATCTGACGCTATTAATGAAAAAGTTTCTCCCTCAATGAAATATGTTCATTTGCTGAAAATCAACAAAACCACGAAAAGTTCTTGTATTTGAAGATAAAATCTTTTTGCTTTGAAGATGAAAGATCTAGCTGACTGAAATAAGTTTATTGGATGAAAACCAACAAAAATTGACAAGAACCACGAAAAGTTCTTGTATTTTAAGATAAAATCTGACGCTTTTAAAGAAAAAACTTCTCGCTCGCTGAAATATGTTCATTTGCTGCAAATCAACAAAACCACGAAAAGTTCTTATGTTTGAAGATAAAATCTTTTTGCTTTGAAGAAGAAAGATCTAGCTGACTGAAATAAGTTGATAAGATGAAAACTAACAAAAATTGACAAGAACCCGAAAAGTTCTTGTATTTTAAGATAAAATCTTACGCTATTGAAGAAAAAACTTCAAGCTCGCTGAAATATGTTCATTTGCTGAAAATCAACAAAACCACGAAAAGTTCTTGTATTTGAAGATAAAATCTTTTTGCTTTCAAGAAGAAAGATCCAGCTGACTGAAATAAGTTCATTCGATGAGAACCAACAAAAATTGACAAGAACCACGAAAAGTTCTTGTATTTTAAGATAAAATCTGACGCTTTTAAAGAAAAAACTTCTCGCTCGCTGAAACATGTTCATTTGCTGAAAATCAACAAAACCACGAAAAGTTCTTGTATTTGAAGATAAAATCTGACGCTGTTAAAGAAAAAACTTCGAGCACGCTGAAATATGTTCATTTGCTGAAAATCAACAAAACCACGAAAAGTTCTTGCATTTGAAGATAAAATCTTTTTGCTTTGAAGAAGAAAGATCTGGCTGACTGAAATAAGTTCATTGGATGAAAACCAACAAAAATTGACAAGAACCACAAAGAGTTCTTGTATTTTAAGATAAAATCTGACGCTATTAAAGAAAAAACTTCTCCCTCGCTGAAATATGTTCATTTGCTGAAAATCAACAAAACCACAAAAAGTTCTTGTATTTGAAGATAAAATCTTTTTGCTTTGAAGAAGAAAGATCTAGTTGACTGAAATAAGTTCATAAGATGAAAACCAACAAAAATTGACAAGAACCACGAAAAGTTCTTGTATTTTAAGATAAAATCTGACGCTTTTGAAGAAAAAACTTCTCGCTCGCTGAAATATGTTCATTTGCTGAAAATCAACAAAACCACGAAAAGTTCTTGTATTTGAAGATAAAATCTTTTTGCTTTGAAGAGGAAAGATCTAGCTTACTGAAATAAGTTGATAAGATGAAAACCAACAAAAATTGACAAGAACCACGAAAAGTTCTTGTATTTTAAGATAAAATCTTACGCTATTAAAGAAAAAACTTCTCGCTCGCTGAAATATGTTTATTTGCTGAAAATCAACAAAACCACGAAAAGTTCTTGTATTTGAAGATAAAATCTTTTTGCTTTGAAGAAGAAAGATCTAGCTGACTGAAATAAGTTCATTGGATGAAAACCAACAAAAATTGACAAGAACCAAGAAAAGTTCTTGTATTTTAAGATAAAATCTGACGCGATGAAAGAAAAAACTTCTCGCTCGCTGAAATATGTTCATTTGCTGAAAATCAACAAAACCACGAAAAGTTCTTGTATTTGAAGATAAAATCTTTTTGCTTTGAAGAAGAAAGATCGAGCTGACTGAAATAAGTTCATTGGATGAAAACCAACAAAAATTGACCAGAACCACGAAAAGTTCTTGTATTTTAAGATAAAATCTGACGCTATTAAAGAAAAAACTTCCAGCTCGCTGAAATATGTTCATTTGCTGAAAATCAACAAAACCACGAAAAGTTCTTGTATTTGAAGATTAAATCTTTTTTGCTTTCAAGAAGAAAGATCTAGCTGACTGAAATAAGTTCATTGGATGAAAACCAACAAAAATTGACAAGAACCACGAAAAGTTCTTGTATTTTAAGATAAAATCTGACGCTAATAAAGAAAAATCTTCTCCCTCGCTGAAATATGTTCATTTGCTGAAAATCAACAAAACCACGAAAAGTTCTTGTATTTGAAGATAAAATCTTTTTGCTTTGAAGAAGAAAGATCTAGCTGACTGAAATAAGTTCATTTGATGAAAACCAACAAAAATTGACAAGAACCACGAAAAGTTCTTGTATTTTAAGATAAAATCTGACGCTGTTAAAGAAAAAACTTCCAGCTCGCTGAAATATGTTCATTTGCTGAAAATCAACAAAACCACGAAAAGTTCTTGCATTTGAACATAAAATCTTTTTGCTTTGAAGAAGAAAGATCTGGCTGACTGAAATAAGTTCATTGGATGAAAACCAACAAAAATTGACAAGAACCACGAAAAGTTCTTGTATTTTAAGATAAAATCTGACGCTATTAATGAAAAAGTTTCTCCCTCAATGAAATATGTTCATTTGCTGAAAATCAACAAAACCACGAAAAGTTCTTGTATTTGAAGATAAAATCTTTTTGCTTTGAAGATGAAAGATCTAGCTGACTGAAATAAGTTTATTGGATGAAAACCAACAAAAATTGACAAGAACCACGAAAAGTTCTTGTATTTTAAGATAAAATCTGACGCTTTTAAAGAAAAAACTTCTCGCTCGCTGAAATATGTTCATTTGCTGAAAATCAACAAAACCACGATAAGTTCTTGTATTTGAAGATAAAATCTTTTTGCTTTGAAGAGGAAAGATCTAGCTGACTGAAATAAGTTCATAAGATGAAAACCAAAAAAAATTGACAAGAACCACGAAAAGTTCTTGTATTTTAAGATAAAATCTGACGCTTTTAAAGAAAAAACTTCTCGCTCGCTGAAATATGTTCATTTGCTGAAAATCAACAAAACCACGAAAAGTTCTTGTATTTGAAGATAAAATCTTTTTGCTTTGAAGAAGAAAGATCGAGCTGACTGAAATAAGTTCATAAGATGAAAACTAACAAAAATTGACACGAACCACGAAAAGTTCTTGTATTTTAAGATAAAATCTGACGCTATTAAAGAAAAAACTTCCAGCTCGCTGAAATATGTTCATTTGCTGAAAATCAACAAAACCACGAAAAGTTCTTGTATTTGAAGATTAAATCTTTTTGCTTTCAAGAAGAAAGATCTAGCTGACTGAAATAAGTTCATTGGATGAAAACCAACAAAAATTGACAAGAACCACGAAAAGTTCTTGTATTTTAAGATAAAATCTGACGCTAATAAAGAAAAATCTTCTCCCTCGCTGAAATATGTTCATTTGCTGAAAATCAACAAAACCACGAAAAGTTCTTGTATTTGAAGATAAAATCTTTTTGCTTTGAAGAAGAAAGATCTAGCTGACTGAAATAAGTTCATTTGATGAAAATCAACAAAAATTGACAAGAACCACGAAAGGTATTTGTATTTTAAGATAAAATCTTACGCTATTAAAGAAAAAACTTCCAGCTCGCTGAAATATGTTCATTTGCTGAAAATAAACAAAACCATGAAAAGTTCTTGTATTTGAAGATAAAATCTTTTTGCTTTGAAGATGAAAGATCTGGCTGACTGAAATAAGTTCATTGGATGAAAACCAACAAAAATTGACAAGAACCACGAAAAGTTCTTGTATTTTAAGATAAAATCTGACGCTATTAATGAAAAAGTTTCTCCCTCAATGAAATATGTTCATTTGCTGAAAATCAACAAAACCACGAAAAGTTCTTGTATTTGAAGATAAAATCTTTTTGCTTTGAAGAGGAAAGATCTAGCTGACTGAAATAAGTTCGTAAGATGAAAACCAAAAAAAATTGACAAGAACCACGAAAACTTCTTGTATTTTAAGATAAAATCTGACGCTTTTAAAGAAAAAACTTCTCGCTCGCTGAAATATGTTCATTTGCTGCAAATCAACAAAATCACGAAAAGTTCTTATATTTGAAGATAAAATCTTTTTGCTTTGAAGAAGAAAGATCGAGCTGACTGAAATAAGTTCATCAGATGAAAACCAACAAAAATTGACAAGAACCACGAAAAGTTCTTGTATTTTAAGATAAAATCTGACGCTTTTAAAGAAAAAACTTCTCGCTCGCTGAAATATGTTCATTTGCTGAAAATCAACAAAACCACGAAAAGTTCTTGTATTTGAAGATAAAATCTTTTTGCTTTGAAGAAGAAAGATCTAGCTGACTGAAATAAGTTCATAAGATGCAAACTAACCAAAATTGACAAGAACCACGAAAAGTTCTTGTATATTAAGATAAAATCTTACGCTATTGAAGAAAAAACTTCTAGCTCGCTGAAATATGTTCATTTGCTGAAAATCAACAAAACCACGAAAAGTTCTTGTATTTGAAGATAAAATCTTTTTGCTTTGAAGAAGAAAGATCTAGCTGACTGAAATAAGTTCATAAGATGAAAACTAACCAAAATTGACAAGAACCACGAAAAGTTCTTGTATTTTAAGATAAAATCTTACGCTATTGAAGAAAAAACTTCTAGCTCGCTGAAATATGTTCATTTGCTGAAAATCAACAAAACCACGAAAAGTTCTTGCATTTGAAGATAAAATCTTTTTGCTTTGAAGAAGAATAATCTAGCTGACTGAAATAAGTTCATTGGATGAAAACCAACAAAAATTGACAAGAACCACGAAAAGTTCTTGTATTTTAAGATAAAATCTGACGCTATTAATGAAAAAGTTTCTCCCTGAATGAAATATGTTCATTTGCTGAAAATCAACAAAACCACGAAAAGTTCTTGTATTTGAAGATAAAATCTTTTTGCTTTGAAGATGAAAGATCTAGCTGACTGAAATAAGTTTATTGGATGAAAACCAACAAAAATTGACAAGAACCACGAAAAGTTCTTGTATTTTAAGATAAAATCTGACGCTTTTAAAGAAAAAACTTCTCGCTCGCTGAAATATGTTCATTTGCTGAAAATCAACAAAACCACGATAAGTTCTTGTATTTGAAGATAAAATCTTTTTGCTTTGAAGAGGAAAGATCTAGCTGACTGAAATAAGTTCATAAGATGAAAACCAACAAAAATTGACAAGAACCACGAAAAGTTCTTGTATTTTAAGATAAAATCTGACGCTTTTAAAGAAAAAACTTCTCGCTCGCTGAAATATGTTCATTTGCTGCAAATCAACAAAACCACGATAAGTTCTTATACTTGAAGATAAAATCTTTTTGCTTTGAAGAAGAAAGATCTCGCTGACTGAAATAAGTTCACAAGATGAAAACTAACCAAAATTGACAAGAACCACGAAAAGTTCTTGTATTTTAAGATAAAATCTTACGCTATTGAAGAAAAAACTTCTAGCTCGCTGAAATATGTTCATTTGCTGAAAATCAACAAAACCACGAAAAGTTCTTGCATTTGAAGATAAAATCTTTTTGCTTTGAAGAAGAAAGATCTAGCTGACTGAAATAAGTTCATAAGATGAAAACTAACAAAAATTGACAAGAACCCCAAAAGTTCTTGTATTTTAAGATAAAATCTTACGCTATTGAAGAAAAAACTTCCAGCTCGCTGAAATATGTTCATTTGCTGAAAATCAACAAAACCACGAAAAGTTCTTGTATTTGAAGATAAAATCTTTTTGCTTTCAAGAAGAAAGATTCAGCTGACTGAAATAAGTTCATTCGATGAGAACCAACAAAAATTGACAAGAACCACGAAAAGTTCTTGTATTTTAAGATAAAATCTGACGCTTTTAAAGAAAAAACTTCTCGCTCGCTGAAACATGTTCATTTGCTGAAAATCAACAAAACCACGAAAAGTTCTTGTATTTGAAGATAAAATCTGACGCTGTTATAGAAAAAACTTCCAGCACGCTGAAATATGTTCATTTGCTGAAAATCAACAAAACCACGAAAAGTTCTTGCATTTGAAGATAAAATCTTTTTGCTTTGAAGAATAAAGATCTGGCTGACTGAAATAAGTTCATCAGATGAAAACCAACAAAAATTGACAAGAACCAAGAAAAGTTCTTGTATTTTAAGATAAAATCTGACGCGATGAAAGAAAAAACTTCTCGCTCGCTGAAATATGTTCATTTGCTGAAAATCAACAAAACCACGAAAAGTTCTTGTATTTGAAGATAAAATCTTTTTGCTTTGAAGAAGAAAGATCGAGCTGACTGAAATAAGTTCATTGGATGAAAACCAACAAAAATTGACAAGAACCACGAAATGTTCTTGTATTTTAAGATAAAATCTGACGCGATTAAAGAAAAAACTTCTTGCTCACTGAAATATGTTCATTTGCTGAAAATCAACAAAACCACGAAAAGTTCTTGTATTTGAAGATTAAATCTTTTTGCTTTCAAGAAGAAAGATCTAGCTGACTGAAATAAGTTCATTGGATGAAAACCAACAAAAATTGACAAGAACCACGAAAAGTTCTTGTATTTTAAGATAAAATCTGACGCTAATAAAGAAAAATCTTCTCCCTCGCTGAAATGTGTTCATTTGCTGAAAATCAACAAAACCATGAAAAGTTCTTGTATTTGAAGATAAAATCTTTTTGCTTTCAAGAAGAAAGATCTCGCTGACTGAAATAAGTTCATTGGATGAAAACCAACAAAAATTGACAAGAACCACGAAAAGTTCTTATATTTTAAGATAAAATCTGACGCTGTTAAAGAAAAAACTTCCAGCTCGCTGAAATATGTTCATTTGCTGAAAATCAACAAAACCACGAAAAGTTCTTGCATTTGAACATAAAATCTTTTTGCTTTGAAGAAGAAAGATCTGGCTGACTGAAATAAGTTCATTGGATGAAAACCAACAAAAATTGACAAGAACCACGAAAAGTTCTTGTATTTTAAGATAAAATCTGACGCTATTAATGAAAAAGTTTCTCCCTCAATGAAATATGTTCATTTGCTGAAAATCAACAAAACCACGAAAAGTTCTTGTATTTGAAGATAAAATCTTTTTGCTTTGAAGATGAAAGATCTAGCTGACTGAAATAAGTTTATTGGATGAAAACCAACAAAAATTGACAAGAACCACGAAAAGTTCTTGTATTTTAAGATAAAATCTGACGCTTTTAAAGAAAAAACTTCTCGCTCGCTGAAATATGTTCATTTGCTGCAAATCAACAAAACCACGAAAAGTTCTTATGTTTGAAGATAAAATCTTTTTGCTTTGAAGAAGAAAGATCTAGCTGACTGAAATAAGTTGATAAGATGAAAACTAACAAAAATTGACAAGAACCCGAAAAGTTCTTGTATTTTAAGATAAAATCTTACGCTATTGAAGAAAAAACTTCAAGCTCGCTGAAATATGTTCATTTGCTGAAAATCAACAAAACCACGAAAAGTTCTTGTATTTGAAGATAAAATCTTTTTGCTTTCAAGAAGAAAGATCCAGCTGACTGAAATAAGTTCATTCGATGAGAACCAACAAAAATTGACAAGAACCACGAAAAGTTCTTGTATTTTAAGATAAAATCTGACGCTTTTAAAGAAAAAACTTCTCGCTCGCTGAAACATGTTCATTTGCTGAAAATCAACAAAACCACGAAAAGTTCTTGTATTTGAAGATAAAATCTGACGCTGTTAAAGAAAAAACTTCGAGCACGCTGAAATATGTTCATTTGCTGAAAATCAACAAAACCACGAAAAGTTCTTGCATTTGAAGATAAAATCTTTTTGCTTTGAAGAAGAAAGATCTGGCTGACTGAAATAAGTTCATTGGATGAAAACCAACAAAAATTGACAAGAACCACAAAGAGTTCTTGTATTTTAAGATAAAATCTGACGCTATTAAAGAAAAAACTTCTCCCTCGCTGAAATATGTTCATTTGCTGAAAATCAACAAAACCACAAAAAGTTCTTGTATTTGAAGATAAAATCTTTTTGCTTTGAAGAAGAAAGATCTAGTTGACTGAAATAAGTTCATAAGATGAAAACCAACAAAAATTGACAAGAACCACGAAAAGTTCTTGTATTTTAAGATAAAATCTGACGCTTTTGAAGAAAAAACTTCTCGCTCGCTGAAATATGTTCATTTGCTGAAAATCAACAAAACCACGAAAAGTTCTTGTATTTGAAGATAAAATCTTTTTGCTTTGAAGAGGAAAGATCTAGCTTACTGAAATAAGTTGATAAGATGAAAACCAACAAAAATTGACAAGAACCACGAAAAGTTCTTGTATTTTAAGATAAAATCTTACGCTATTAAAGAAAAAACTTCTCGCTCGCTGAAATATGTTTATTTGCTGAAAATCAACAAAACCACGAAAAGTTCTTGTATTTGAAGATAAAATCTTTTTGCTTTGAAGAAGAAAGATCTAGCTGACTGAAATAAGTTCATTGGATGAAAACCAACAAAAATTGACAAGAACCAAGAAAAGTTCTTGTATTTTAAGATAAAATCTGACGCGATGAAAGAAAAAACTTCTCGCTCGCTGAAATATGTTCATTTGCTGAAAATCAACAAAACCACGAAAAGTTCTTGTATTTGAAGATAAAATCTTTTTGCTTTGAAGAAGAAAGATCGAGCTGACTGAAATAAGTTCATTGGATGAAAACCAACAAAAATTGACCAGAACCACGAAAAGTTCTTGTATTTTAAGATAAAATCTGACGCTATTAAAGAAAAAACTTCCAGCTCGCTGAAATATGTTCATTTGCTGAAAATCAACAAAACCACGAAAAGTTCTTGTATTTGAAGATTAAATCTTTTTTGCTTTCAAGAAGAAAGATCTAGCTGACTGAAATAAGTTCATTGGATGAAAACCAACAAAAATTGACAAGAACCACGAAAAGTTCTTGTATTTTAAGATAAAATCTGACGCTAATAAAGAAAAATCTTCTCCCTCGCTGAAATATGTTCATTTGCTGAAAATCAACAAAACCACGAAAAGTTCTTGTATTTGAAGATAAAATCTTTTTGCTTTGAAGAAGAAAGATCTAGCTGACTGAAATAAGTTCATTTGATGAAAACCAACAAAAATTGACAAGAACCACGAAAAGTTCTTGTATTTTAAGATAAAATCTGACGCTGTTAAAGAAAAAACTTCCAGCTCGCTGAAATATGTTCATTTGCTGAAAATCAACAAAACCACGAAAAGTTCTTGCATTTGAACATAAAATCTTTTTGCTTTGAAGAAGAAAGATCTGGCTGACTGAAATAAGTTCATTGGATGAAAACCAACAAAAATTGACAAGAACCACGAAAAGTTCTTGTATTTTAAGATAAAATCTGACGCTATTAATGAAAAAGTTTCTCCCTCAATGAAATATGTTCATTTGCTGAAAATCAACAAAACCACGAAAAGTTCTTGTATTTGAAGATAAAATCTTTTTGCTTTGAAGATGAAAGATCTAGCTGACTGAAATAAGTTTATTGGATGAAAACCAACAAAAATTGACAAGAACCACGAAAAGTTCTTGTATTTTAAGATAAAATCTGACGCTTTTAAAGAAAAAACTTCTCGCTCGCTGAAATATGTTCATTTGCTGAAAATCAACAAAACCACGATAAGTTCTTGTATTTGAAGATAAAATCTTTTTGCTTTGAAGAGGAAAGATCTAGCTGACTGAAATAAGTTCATAAGATGAAAACCAAAAAAAATTGACAAGAACCACGAAAAGTTCTTGTATTTTAAGATAAAATCTGACGCTTTTAAAGAAAAAACTTCTCGCTCGCTGAAATATGTTCATTTGCTGAAAATCAACAAAACCACGAAAAGTTCTTGTATTTGAAGATAAAATCTTTTTGCTTTGAAGAAGAAAGATCGAGCTGACTGAAATAAGTTCATAAGATGAAAACTAACAAAAATTGACACGAACCACGAAAAGTTCTTGTATTTTAAGATAAAATCTGACGCTATTAAAGAAAAAACTTCCAGCTCGCTGAAATATGTTCATTTGCTGAAAATCAACAAAACCACGAAAAGTTCTTGTATTTGAAGATTAAATCTTTTTGCTTTCAAGAAGAAAGATCTAGCTGACTGAAATAAGTTCATTGGATGAAAACCAACAAAAATTGACAAGAACCACGAAAAGTTCTTGTATTTTAAGATAAAATCTGACGCTAATAAAGAAAAATCTTCTCCCTCGCTGAAATATGTTCATTTGCTGAAAATCAACAAAACCACGAAAAGTTCTTGTATTTGAAGATAAAATCTTTTTGCTTTGAAGAAGAAAGATCTAGCTGACTGAAATAAGTTCATTTGATGAAAATCAACAAAAATTGACAAGAACCACGAAAGGTATTTGTATTTTAAGATAAAATCTTACGCTATTAAAGAAAAAACTTCCAGCTCGCTGAAATATGTTCATTTGCTGAAAATAAACAAAACCATGAAAAGTTCTTGTATTTGAAGATAAAATCTTTTTGCTTTGAAGATGAAAGATCTGGCTGACTGAAATAAGTTCATTGGATGAAAACCAACAAAAATTGACAAGAACCACGAAAAGTTCTTGTATTTTAAGATAAAATCTGACGCTATTAATGAAAAAGTTTCTCCCTCAATGAAATATGTTCATTTGCTGAAAATCAACAAAACCACGAAAAGTTCTTGTATTTGAAGATAAAATCTTTTTGCTTTGAAGAGGAAAGATCTAGCTGACTGAAATAAGTTCGTAAGATGAAAACCAAAAAAAATTGACAAGAACCACGAAAACTTCTTGTATTTTAAGATAAAATCTGACGCTTTTAAAGAAAAAACTTCTCGCTCGCTGAAATATGTTCATTTGCTGCAAATCAACAAAATCACGAAAAGTTCTTATATTTGAAGATAAAATCTTTTTGCTTTGAAGAAGAAAGATCGAGCTGACTGAAATAAGTTCATCAGATGAAAACCAACAAAAATTGACAAGAACCACGAAAAGTTCTTGTATTTTAAGATAAAATCTGACGCTTTTAAAGAAAAAACTTCTCGCTCGCTGAAATATGTTCATTTGCTGAAAATCAACAAAACCACGAAAAGTTCTTGTATTTGAAGATAAAATCTTTTTGCTTTGAAGAAGAAAGATCTAGCTGACTGAAATAAGTTCATAAGATGCAAACTAACCAAAATTGACAAGAACCACGAAAAGTTCTTGTATATTAAGATAAAATCTTACGCTATTGAAGAAAAAACTTCTAGCTCGCTGAAATATGTTCATTTGCTGAAAATCAACAAAACCACGAAAAGTTCTTGTATTTGAAGATAAAATCTTTTTGCTTTGAAGAAGAAAGATCTAGCTGACTGAAATAAGTTCATAAGATGAAAACTAACCAAAATTGACAAGAACCACGAAAAGTTCTTGTATTTTAAGATAAAATCTTACGCTATTGAAGAAAAAACTTCTAGCTCGCTGAAATATGTTCATTTGCTGAAAATCAACAAAACCACGAAAAGTTCTTGCATTTGAAGATAAAATCTTTTTGCTTTGAAGAAGAATAATCTAGCTGACTGAAATAAGTTCATAAGATGAAAACTAACAAAAATTGACAAGAACCCGAAAAGTTGTTGAATTTTAAGATAAAATCTTACGCTGTTGAATAAAAAACTTCTCGCTCGCTGAAATATGTCATTTGCTGAAAATCAACAAAACCACGAAAAGTTCTTGTATTTGAAGATAAAATCTTTTTGCTTTCAAGAAGAAAGATCCAGCTGAATGAAATAAGTTCATTCGATGAGAACCAACAAAAATTGACAAGAACCACGAAAAGTTCTTGTATTTTAAGATAAAATCTGACGCTTTTAAAGAAAAAACTTCTCGCTCGCTGAAATATGTTCATTTGCTGAAAATCAACAAAACCACGAAAAGTTCTTGTATTTGAAGATAAAATCTGACGCTGTTAAAGAAAAAACTTCCAGCACGCTGAAATATGTTCATTTGCTGAAAATCAACAAAACCACGAAAAGTTCTTGCATTTGAAGATAAAATCTTTTTGCTTTGAAGAAGAAAGATCTGGCTGACTGAAATAAGTTCATTGGATGAAAACCAACAAAAATTGACAAGAACCACAAAGAGTTCTTGTATTTTAAGATAAAATCTGACGCTATTAAAGAAAAAACTTCTCCCTCGCTGAAATATGTTCATTTGCTGAAAATCAACAAAACCACGAAAAGTTCTTGTATTTGAAGATAAAATCTTTTTGCTTTGAAGAAGAAAGATCTCGTTGACTGAAATAAGTTCATAAGATGAAAACCAACAAAAATTGACAAGAACCACTAAAAGTTCTTGTATTTTAAGATAAAATCTGACGCTTTTGAAGAAAAAACTTCTCGCTCGCTGAAATATGTTCATTTGCTGAAAATCAACAAAACCACGAAAAGTTCTTGTATTTGAAGATAAAATCTTTTTGCTTTGAAGAAGAAAGATCTAGCTGACTGAAATAAGTTCATAAGATGAAAACTAACCAAAATTGACAAGAACCACGAAAAGTTCTTGTATTTTAAGATAAAATCTTACGCTATTGAAGAAAAAACTTCTTGCTCGCTGAAATATGTTCATTTGCTGAAAATCAACAAAACCACGAAAAGTTCTTGCATTTGAACATAAAATCTTTTTGCTTTGAAGAAGAAAGATCTAGCTGACTGAAATAAGTTCATAAGATGAAAACTAACAAAAATTGACAAGAACCCGAAAGGTTCTTGTATTTTAAGATAAAATCTTACGCTATTGAAGAAAAAACTTCTAGCTCGCTGAAATATGTTCATTTGCTGAAAATCAAAAAAACCACGAAAAGTTCTTGTATTTGAAGATAAAATCTTTTTGCTTTCAAGAAGAAAGATCTAGCTGACTGAAATAAGTTCATTCGATGAGAACCAACAAAAATTGACAAGAACCACGAAAAGTTCTTGTATTTTAAGATAAAATCTGACGCTTTTAAAGAAAAAACTTCTCGCTCGCTGAAATATGTTCATTTGCTGCAAATCAACAAAACCACGAAAAGTTCTTGTATTTGAAGATAAAATCTTTTTGCTTTGAAGAAGAAAGATCTAGCTGACTGAAATAAGTTCATAAGATGAAAACCAACAAAAATTGACAAGAACCACGAAAAGTTCTTGTATTTTAAGATAAAATCTTACGCTATTGAAGAAAAAACTTCTAGCTCGCTGAAATATGTTCATTTGCTGAAAATCAACAAAACCACGAAAAGTTCTTGTATTTGAAGATAAAATCTTTTTGCTTTGAAGAAGAAAGATCGAGCTGACTGAAATAAGTTCATTGGATGAAAACCAACAAAAATTGACAAGAACCACGAAATGTTCTTGTATTTTAAGATAAAATCTGACGCGATTAAAGAAAAAACTTCTTGCTCACTGAAATATGTTCATTTGCTGAAAATCAACAAAACCACGAAAAGTTCTTGTATTTGAAGATTAAATCTTTTTGCTTTCAAGAAGAAAGATCTAGCTGACTGAAATAAGTTCATTGGATGAAAACCAACAAAAATTGACAAGAACCACGAAAAGTTCTTGTATTTTAAGATAAAATCTGACGCTAATAAAGAAAAATCTTCTCCCTCGCTGAAATGTGTTCATTTGCTGAAAATCAACAAAACCATGAAAAGTTCTTGTATTTGAAGATAAAATCTTTTTGCTTTCAAGAAGAAAGATCTAGCTAACTGAAATAAGTTCATTGGATGAAAACCAACAAAAATTGACAAGAACCACGAAAAGTTCTTATATTTTAAGATAAAATCTGACGCTGTTAAAGAAAAAACTTCCAGCTCGCTGAAATATGTTCATTTGCTGAAAATCAACAAAACCACGAAAAGTTCTTGCATTTGAACATAAAATCTTTTTGCTTTGAAGAAGAAAGATCTGGCTGACTGAAATAAGTTCATTGGATGAAAACCAACAAAAATTGACAAGAACCACGAAAAGTTCCTGTATTTTAAGATAAAATCTGACGCTATTAATGAAAAAGTTTCTCCCTCAATGAAATATGTTCATTTGCTGAAAATCAACAAAACCACGAAAAGTTCTTGTATTTGAAGATAAAATCTTTTTGCTTTGAAGATGAAAGATCTAGCTGACTGAAATAAGTTTATTGGATGAAAACCAACAAAAATTGACAAGAACCACGAAAAGTTCTTGTATTTTAAGATAAAATCTGACGCTTTTAAAGAAAAAACTTCTCGCTCGCTGAAATATGTTCATTTGCTGCAAATCAACAAAACCACGAAAAGTTCTTATGTTTGAAGATAAAATCTTTTTGCTTTGAAGAAGAAAGATCTAGCTGACTGAAATAAGTTGATAAGATGAAAACTAACAAAAATTGACAAGAACCCGAAAAGTTCTTGTATTTTAAGATAAAATCTTACGCTATTGAAGAAAAAACTTCAAGCTCGCTGAAATATGTTCATTTGCTGAAAATCAACAAAACCACGAAAAGTTCTTGTATTTGAAGATAAAATCTTTTTGCTTTCAAGAAGAAAGATCCAGCTGACTGAAATAAGTTCATTCGATGAGAACCAACAAAAATTGACAAGAACCACGAAAAGTTCTTGTATTTTAAGATAAAATCTGACGCTTTTAAAGAAAAAACTTCTCGCTCGCTGAAACATGTTCATTTGCTGAAAATCAACAAAACCACGAAAAGTTCTTGTATTTGAAGATAAAATCTGACGCTGTTAAAGAAAAAACTTCCAGCACGCTGAAATATGTTCATTTGCTGAAAATCAACAAAACCACGAAAAGTTCTTGCATTTGAAGATAAAATCTTTTTGCTTTGAAGAAGAAAGATCTGGCTGACTGAAATAAGTTCATTGGATGAAAACCAACAAAAATTGACAAGAACCACAAAGAGTTCTTGTATTTTAAGATAAAATCTGACGCTATTAAAGAAAAAACTTCTCCCTCGCTGAAATATGTTCATTTGCTGAAAATCAACAAAACCACAAAAAGTTCTTGTATTTGAAGATAAAATCTTTTTGCTTTGAAGAAGAAAGATCTAGTTGACTGAAATAAGTTCATAAGATGAAAACCAACAAAAATTGACAAGAACCACGAAAAGTTCTTGTATTTTAAGATAAAATCTGACGCTTTTGAAGAAAAAACTTCTCGCTCGCTGAAATATGTTCATTTGCTGAAAATCAACAAAACCACGAAAAGTTCTTGTATTTGAAGATAAAATCTTTTTGCTTTGAAGAGGAAAGATCTAGCTTACTGAAATAAGTTGATAAGATGAAAACCAACAAAAATTGACAAGAACCACGAAAAGTTCTTGTATTTTAAGATAAAATCTTACGCTTTTAAAGAAAAAACTTCTCGCTCGCTGAAATATGTTTATTTGCTGAAAATCAACAAAACCACGAAAAGTTCTTGTATTTGAAGATAAAATCTTTTTGCTTTGAAGAAGAAAGATCTAGCTGACTGAAATAAGTTCATTGGATGAAAACCAACAAAAATTGACAAGAACCAAGAAAAGTTCTTGTATTTTAAGATAAAATCTGACGCGATGAAAGAAAAAACTTCTCGCTCGCTGAAATATGTTCATTTGCTGAAAATCAACAAAACCACGAAAAGTTCTTGTATTTGAAGATAAAATCTTTTTGCTTTGAAGAAGAAAGATCGAGCTGACTGAAATAAGTTCATTGGATGAAAACCAACAAAAATTGACCAGAACCACGAAAAGTTCTTGTATTTTAAGATAAAATCTGACGCTATTAAAGAAAAAACTTCCAGCTCGCTGAAATATGTTCATTTGCTGAAAATCAACAAAACCACGAAAAGTTCTTGTATTTGAAGATTAAATCTTTTTTGCTTTCAAGAAGAAAGATCTAGCTGACTGAAATAAGTTCATTGGATGAAAACCAACAAAAATTGACAAGAACCACGAAAAGTTCTTGTATTTTAAGATAAAATCTGACGCTAATAAAGAAAAATCTTCTCCCTCGCTGAAATATGTTCATTTGCTGAAAATCAACAAAACCACGAAAAGTTCTTGTATTTGAAGATAAAATCTTTTTGCTTTGAAGAAGAAAGATCTCGCTGACTGAAATAAGTTCATTTGATGAAAACCAACAAAAATTGACAAGAACCACGAAAAGTTCTTGTATTTTAAGATAAAATCTGACGCTGTTAAAGAAAAAACTTCCAGCTCGCTGAAATATGTTCATTTGCTGAAAATCAACAAAACCACGAAAAGTTCTTGCATTTGAACATAAAATCTTTTTGCTTTGAAGAAGAAAGATCTGGCTGACTGAAATAAGTTCATTGGATGAAAACCAACAAAAATTGACAAGAACCACGAAAAGTTCTTGTATTTTAAGATAAAATCTGACGCTATTAATGAAAAAGTTTCTCCCTCAATGAAATATGTTCATTTGCTGAAAATCAACAAAACCACGAAAAGTTCTTGTATTTGAAGATAAAATCTTTTTGCTTTGAAGATGAAAGATCTAGCTGACTGAAATAAGTTTATTGGATGAAAACCAACAAAAATTGACAAGAACCACGAAAAGTTCTTGTATTTTAAGATAAAATCTGACGCTTTTAAAGAAAAAACTTCTCGCTCGCTGAAATATGTTCATTTGCTGAAAATCAACAAAACCACGAAAAGTTCTTGTATTTGAAGATAAAATCTTTTTGCTTTGAAGAAGAAAGATCGAGCTGACTGAAATAAGTTCATAAGATGAAAACTAACAAAAATTGACACGAACCACGAAAAGTTCTTGTATTTTAAGATAAAATCTGACGCTATTAAAGAAAAAACTTCCAGCTCGCTGAAATATGTTCATTTGCTGAAAATCAACAAAACCACGAAAAGTTCTTGTATTTGAAGATTAAATCTTTTTGCTTTCAAGAAGAAAGATCTAGCTGACTGAAATAAGTTCATTGGATGAAAACCAACAAAAATTGACAAGAACCACGAAAAGTTCTTGTATTTTAAGATAAAATCTGACGCTAATAAAGAAAAATCTTCTCCCTCGCTGAAATATGTTCATTTGCTGAAAATCAACAAAACCACGAAAAGTTCTTGTATTTGAAGATAAAATCTTTTTGCTTTGAAGAAGAAAGATCTAGCTGACTGAAATAAGTTCATTTGATGAAAATCAACAAAAATTGACAAGAACCACGAAAGGTATTTGTATTTTAAGATAAAATCTTACGCTATTAAAGAAAAAACTTCCAGCTCGCTGAAATATGTTCATTTGCTGAAAATCAACAAAACCATGAAAAGTTCTTGTATTTGAAGATAAAATCTTTTTGCTTTGAAGATGAAAGATCTGGCTGACTGAAATAAGTTCATTGGATGAAAACCAACAAAAATTGACAAGAACCACGAAAAGTTCTTGTATTTTAAGATAAAATCTGACGCTAATAAAGAAAAATCTTCTCCCTCGCTGAAATATGTTCATTTGCTGAAAATCAACAAAACCACGAAAAGTTCTTGTATTTGAAGATAAAATCTTTTTGCTTTGAAGAAGAAAGATCTAGCTGACTGAAATAAGTTCATTTGATGAAAACCAACAAAAATTGACAAGAACCACGAAAAGTTCTTGTATTTTAAGATAAAATCTGACGCTGTTAAAGAAAAAACTTCCAGCTCGCTGAAATATGTTCATTTGCTGAAAATCAACAAAACCACGAAAAGTTCTTGCATTTGAACATAAAATCTTTTTGCTTTGAAGAAGAAAGATCTGGCTGACTGAAATAAGTTCATTGGATGAAAACCAACAAAAATTGACAAGAACCACGAAAAGTTCTTGTATTTTAAGATAAAATCTGACGCTTTTAAAGAAAAAACTTCTCGCTCGCTGAAATATGTTCATTTGCTGCAAATCAACAAAACCACGAAAAGTTCTTGTATTTGAAGATAAAATCTTTTTGCTTTGAAGAAGAAAGATCTAGCTGACTGAAATAAGTTCATAAGATGAAAACCAACAAAAATTGACAAGAACCACGAAAAGTTCTTGTATTTTAAGATAAAATCTTACGCTATTGAAGAAAAAACTTCTAGCTCGCTGAAATATGTTCATTTGCTGAAAATCAACAAAACCACGAAAAGTTCTTGTATTTGAAGATAAAATCTTTTTGCTTTGAAGAAGAAAGATCGAGCTGACTGAAATAAGTTCATTGGATGAAAACCAACAAAAATTGACAAGAACCACGAAATGTTCTTGTATTTTAAGATAAAATCTGACGCGATTAAAGAAAAAACTTCTTGCTCACTGAAATATGTTCATTTGCTGAAAATCAACAAAACCACGAAAAGTTCTTGTATTTGAAGATTAAATCTTTTTGCTTTCAAGAAGAAAGATCTAGCTGACTGAAATAAGTTCATTGGATGAAAACCAACAAAAATTGACAAGAACCACGAAAAGTTCTTGTATTTTAAGATAAAATCTGACGCTAATAAAGAAAAATCTTCTCCCTCGCTGAAATGTGTTCATTTGCTGAAAATCAACAAAACCATGAAAAGTTCTTGTATTTGAAGATAAAATCTTTTTGCTTTCAAGAAGAAAGATCTAGCTAACTGAAATAAGTTCATTGGATGAAAACCAACAAAAATTGACAAGAACCACGAAAAGTTCTTATATTTTAAGATAAAATCTGACGCTGTTAAAGAAAAAACTTCCAGCTCGCTGAAATATGTTCATTTGCTGAAAATCAACAAAACCACGAAAAGTTCTTGCATTTGAACATAAAATCTTTTTGCTTTGAAGAAGAAAGATCTGGCTGACTGAAATAAGTTCATTGGATGAAAACCAACAAAAATTGACAAGAACCACGAAAAGTTCTTGTATTTTAAGATAAAATCTGACGCTATTAATGAAAAAGTTTCTCCCTCAATGAAATATGTTCATTTGCTGAAAATCAACAAAACCACGAAAAGTTCTTGTATTTGAAGATAAAATCTTTTTGCTTTGAAGATGAAAGATCTAGCTGACTGAAATAAGTTTATTGGATGAAAACCAACAAAAATTGACAAGAACCACGAAAAGTTCTTGTATTTTAAGATAAAATCTGACGCTTTTAAAGAAAAAACTTCTCGCTCGCTGAAATATGTTCATTTGCTGCAAATCAACAAAACCACGAAAAGTTCTTATGTTTGAAGATAAAATCTTTTTGCTTTGAAGAAGAAAGATCCAGCTGACTGAAATAAGTTGATAAGATGAAAACTAACAAAAATTGACAAGAACCCGAAAAGTTCTTGTATTTTAAGATAAAATCTTACGCTATTGAAGAAAAAACTTCAAGCTCGCTGAAATATGTTCATTTGCTGAAAATCAACAAAACCACGAAAAGTTCTTGTATTTGAAGATAAAATCTTTTTGCTTTCAAGAAGAAAGATCCAGCTGACTGAAATAAGTTCATTCGATGAGAACCAACAAAAATTGACAAGAACCACGAAAAGTTCTTGTATTTTAAGATAAAATCTGACGCTTTTAAAGAAAAAACTTCTCGCTCGCTGAAACATGTTCATTTGCTGAAAATCAACAAAACCACGAAAAGTTCTTGTATTTGAAGATAAAATCTGACGCTGTTAAAGAAAAAACTTCCAGCACGCTGAAATATGTTCATTTGCTGAAAATCAACAAAACCACGAAAAGTTCTTGCATTTGAAGATAAAATCTTTTTGCTTTGAAGAAGAAAGATCTGGCTGACTGAAATAAGTTCATTGGATGAAAACCAACAAAAATTGACAAGAACCACAAAGAGTTCTTGTATTTTAAGATAAAATCTGACGCTATTAAAGAAAAAACTTCTCCCTCGCTGAAATATGTTCATTTGCTGAAAATCAACAAAACCACAAAAAGTTCTTGTATTTGAAGATAAAATCTTTTTGCTTTGAAGAAGAAAGATCTAGTTGACTGAAATAAGTTCATAAGATGAAAACCAACAAAAATTGACAAGAACCACGAAAAGTTCTTGTATTTTAAGATAAAATCTGACGCTTTTGAAGAAAAAACTTCTCGCTCGCTGAAATATGTTCATTTGCTGAAAATCAACAAAACCACGAAAAGTTCTTGTATTTGAAGATAAAATCTTTTTGCTTTGAAGAGGAAAGATCTAGCTTACTGAAATAAGTTGATAAGATGAAAACCAACAAAAATTGACAAGAACCACGAAAAGTTCTTGTATTTTAAGATAAAATCTTACGCTTTTAAAGAAAAAACTTCTCGCTCGCTGAAATATGTTTATTTGCTGAAAATCAACAAAACCACGAAAAGTTCTTGTATTTGAAGATAAAATCTTTTTGCTTTGAAGAAGAAAGATCTAGCTGACTGAAATAAGTTCATTGGATGAAAACCAACAAAAATTGACAAGAACCAAGAAAAGTTCTTGTATTTTAAGATAAAATCTGACGCGATGAAAGAAAAAACTTCTCGCTCGCTGAAATATGTTCATTTGCTGAAAATCAACAAAACCACGAAAAGTTCTTGTATTTGAAGATAAAATCTTTTTGCTTTGAAGAAGAAAGATCGAGCTGACTGAAATAAGTTCATTGGATGAAAACCAACAAAAATTGACCAGAACCACGAAAAGTTCTTGTATTTTAAGATAAAATCTGACGCTATTAAAGAAAAAACTTCCAGCTCGCTGAAATATGTTCATTTGCTGAAAATCAACAAAACCACGAAAAGTTCTTGTATTTGAAGATTAAATCTTTTTTGCTTTCAAGAAGAAAGATCTAGCTGACTGAAATAAGTTCATTGGATGAAAACCAACAAAAATTGACAAGAACCACGAAAAGTTCTTGTATTTTAAGATAAAATCTGACGCTAATAAAGAAAAATCTTCTCCCTCGCTGAAATATGTTCATTTGCTGAAAATCAACAAAACCACGAAAAGTTCTTGTATTTGAAGATAAAATCTTTTTGCTTTGAAGAAGAAAGATCTAGCTGACTGAAATAAGTTCATTTGATGAAAACCAACAAAAATTGACAAGAACCACGAAAAGTTCTTGTATTTTAAGATAAAATCTGACGCTGTTAAAGAAAAAACTTCCAGCTCGCTGAAATATGTTCATTTGCTGAAAATCAACAAAACCACGAAAAGTTCTTGCATTTGAACATAAAATCTTTTTGCTTTGAAGAAGAAAGATCTGGCTGACTGAAATAAGTTCATTGGATGAAAACCAACAAAAATTGACAAGAACCACGAAAAGTTCTTGTATTTTAAGATAAAATCTGACGCTATTAATGAAAAAGTTTCTCCCTCAATGAAATATGTTCATTTGCTGAAAATCAACAAAACCACGAAAAGTTCTTGTATTTGAAGATAAAATCTTTTTGCTTTGAAGATGAAAGATCTAGCTGACTGAAATAAGTTTATTGGATGAAAACCAACAAAAATTGACAAGAACCACGAAAAGTTCTTGTATTTTAAGATAAAATCTGACGCTTTTAAAGAAAAAACTTCTCGCTCGCTGAAATATGTTCATTTGCTGAAAATCAACAAAACCACGAAAAGTTCTTGTATTTGAAGATAAAATCTTTTTGCTTTGAAGAAGAAAGATCGAGCTGACTGAAATAAGTTCATAAGATGAAAACTAACAAAAATTGACACGAACCACGAAAAGTTCTTGTATTTTAAGATAAAATCTGACGCTATTAAAGAAAAAACTTCCAGCTCGCTGAAATATGTTCATTTGCTGAAAATCAACAAAACCACGAAAAGTTCTTGTATTTGAAGATTAAATCTTTTTGCTTTCAAGAAGAAAGATCTAGCTGACTGAAATAAGTTCATTGGATGAAAACCAACAAAAATTGACAAGAACCACGAAAAGTTCTTGTATTTTAAGATAAAATCTGACGCTAATAAAGAAAAATCTTCTCCCTCGCTGAAATATGTTCATTTGCTGAAAATCAACAAAACCACGAAAAGTTCTTGTATTTGAAGATAAAATCTTTTTGCTTTGAAGAAGAAAGATCTAGCTGACTGAAATAAGTTCATTTGATGAAAATCAACAAAAATTGACAAGAACCACGAAAGGTATTTGTATTTTAAGATAAAATCTTACGCTATTAAAGAAAAAACTTCTCGCTCGCTGAAATATGTTCATTTGCTGAAAATCAACAAAACCATGAAAAGTTCTTGTATTTGAAGATAAAATCTTTTTGCTTTGAAGATGAAAGATCTGGCTGACTGAAATAAGTTCATTGGATGAAAACCAACAAAAATTGACAAGAACCACGAAAAGTTCTTGTATTTTAAGATAAAATCTGACGCTAATAAAGAAAAATCTTCTCCCTCGCTGAAATATGTTCATTTGCTGAAAATCAACAAAACCACGAAAAGTTCTTGTATTTGAAGATAAAATCTTTTTGCTTTGAAGAAGAAAGATCTAGCTGACTGAAATAAGTTCATTTGATGAAAACCAACAAAAATTGACAAGAACCACGAAAAGTTCTTGTATTTTAAGATAAAATCTGACGCTGTTAAAGAAAAAACTTCCAGCTCGCTGAAATATGTTCATTTGCTGAAAATCAACAAAACCACGAAAAGTTCTTGCATTTGAACATAAAATCTTTTTGCTTTGAAGAAGAAAGATCTGGCTGACTGAAATAAGTTCATTGGATGAAAACCAACAAAAATTGACAAGAACCACGAAAAGTTCTTGTATTTTAAGATAAAATCTGACGCTATTAATGAAAAAGTTTCTCCCTCAATGAAATATGTTCATTTGCTGAAAATCAACAAAACCACGAAAAGTTCTTGTATTTGAAGATAAAATCTTTTTGCTTTGAAGATGAAAGATCTAGCTGACTGAAATAAGTTTATTGGATGAAAACCAACAAAAATTGACAAGAACCACGAAAAGTTCTTGTATTTTAAGATAAAATCTGACGCTTTTAAAGAAAAAACTTCTCGCTCGCTGAAATATGTTCATTTGCTGAAAATCAACAAAACCACGAAAAGTTCTTGTATTTGAAGATAAAATCTTTTTGCTTTGAAGAAGAAAGATCGAGCTGACTGAAATAAGTTCATAAGATGAAAACTAACAAAAATTGACACGAACCACGAAAAGTTCTTGTATTTTAAGATAAAATCTGACGCTATTAAAGAAAAAACTTCCAGCTCGCTGAAATATGTTCATTTGCTGAAAATCAACAAAACCACGAAAAGTTCTTGTATTTGAAGATTAAATCTTTTTGCTTTCAAGAAGAAAGATCTAGCTGACTGAAATAAGTTCATTGGATGAAAACCAACAAAAATTGACAAGAACCACGAAAAGTTCTTGTATTTTAAGATAAAATCTGACGCTAATAAAGAAAAATCTTCTCCCTCGCTGAAATATGTTCATTTGCTGAAAATCAACAAAACCACGAAAAGTTCTTGTATTTGAAGATAAAATCTTTTTGCTTTGAAGAAGAAAGATCTAGCTGACTGAAATAAGTTCATTTGATGAAAATCAACAAAAATTGACAAGAACCACGAAAGGTATTTGTATTTTAAGATAAAATCTTACGCTATTAAAGAAAAAACTTCCAGCTCGCTGAAATATGTTCATTTGCTGAAAATCAACAAAACCATGAAAAGTTCTTGTATTTGAAGATAAAATCTTTTTGCTTTGAAGATGAAAGATCTGGCTGACTGAAATAAGTTCATTGGATGAAAACCAACAAAAATTGACAAGAACCACGAAAAGTTCTTGTATTTTAAGATAAAATCTGACGCTTTTAAAGAAAAAACTTCTCGCTCGCTGAAATATGTTCATTTGCTGCAAATCAACAAAATCACGAAAAGTTCTTATATTTGAAGATAAAATCTTTTTGCTTTGAAGAAGAAAGATCGAGCTGACTGAAATAAGTTCATCAGATGAAAACCAACAAAAATTGACAGGAACCACGAAAAGTTCTTGTATTTTAAGATAAAATCTGACGCTTTTAAAGAAAAAACTTCTCGCTCGCTGAAATATGTTCATTTGCTGAAAATCAACAAAACCACGAAAAGTTCTTGTATTTGAAGATAAAATCTTTTTGCTTTGAAGAAGAAAGATCTAGCTGACTGAAATCAGTTCATAAGATGCAAACTAACCAAAATTGACAAGAACCACGAAAAGTTCTTGTATATTAAGATAAAATCTTACGCTATTGAAGAAAAAACTTCTAGCTCGCTGAAATATGTTCATTTGCTGAAAATCAACAAAACCACGAAAAGTTCTTGTATTTGAAGATAAAATCTTTTTGCTTTGAAGAAGAAAGATCTAGCTGACTGAAATAAGTTCATAAGATGAAAACTAACCAAAATTGACAAGAACCACGAAAAGTTCTTGTATTTTAAGATAAAATCTTACGCTATTGAAGAAAAAACTTCTAGCTCGCTGAAATATGTTCATTTGCTGAAAATCAACAAAACCACGAAAAGTTCTTGCATTTGAAGATAAAATCTTTTTGCTTTGAAGAAGAATAATCTAGCTGACTGAAATAAGTTCATAAGATGAAAACTAACAAAAATTGACAAGAACCCGAAAAGTTGTTGAATTTTAAGATAAAATCTTACGCTATTGAATAAAAAACTTCTCGCTCGCTGAAATATGTCATTTGCTGAAAATCAACAAAACCACGAAAAGTTCTTGTATTTGAAGATAAAATCTTTTTGCTTTCAAGAAGAAAGATCCAGCTGAATGAAATAAGTTCATTCGATGAGAACCAACAAAAATTGACAAGAACCACGAAAAGTTCTTGTATTTTAAGATAAAATCTGACGCTTTTAAAGAAAAAACTTCTCGCTCGCTGAAATATGTTCATTTGCTGAAAATCAACAAAACCACGAAAAGTTCTTGTATTTGAAGATAAAATCTGACGCTGTTAAAGAAAAAACTTCCAGCACGCTGAAATATGGTCATTTGCTGAAAATCAACAAAACCACGAAAAGTTCTTGCATTTGAAGATAAAATCTTTTTGCTTTGAAGAAGAAAGATCTGGCTGACTGAAATAAGTTCATTGGATGAAAACCAACAAAAATTGACAAGAACCACAAAGAGTTCTTGTATTTTAAGATAAAATCTGACGCTATTAAAGAAAAAACTTCTCCCTCGCTGAAATATGTTCATTTGCTGAAAATCAACAAAACCACGAAAAGTTCTTGTATTTGAAGATAAAATCTTTTTGCTTTGAAGAAGAAAGATCTCGTTGACTGAAATAAGTTCATAAGATGAAAACCAACAAAAATTGACAAGAACCACTAAAAGTTCTTGTATTTTAAGATAAAATCTGACGCTTTTGAAGAAAAAACTTCTCGCTCGCTGAAATATGTTCATTTGCTGAAAATCAACAAAACCACGAAAAGTTCTTGTATTTGAAGATAAAATCTTTTTGCTTTGAAGAAGAAAGATCTAGCTGACTGAAATAAGTTCATAAGATGAAAACTAACCAAAATTGACAAGAACCACGAAAAGTTCTTGTATTTTAAGATAAAATCTTACGCTATTGAAGAAAAAACTTCTTGCTCGCTGAAATATGTTCATTTGCTGAAAATCAACAAAACCACGAAAAGTTCTTGCATTTGAACATAAAATCTTTTTGCTTTGAAGAAGAAAGATCTAGCTGACTGAAATAAGTTCATAAGATGAAAACTAACAAAAATTGACAAGAACCCGAAAGGTTCTTGTATTTTAAGATAAAATCTTACGCTATTGAAGAAAAAACTTCTAGCTCGCTGAAATATGTTCATTTGCTGAAAATCAAAAAAACCACGAAAAGTTCTTGTATTTGAAGATAAAATCTTTTTGCTTTCAAGAAGAAAGATCTAGCTGACTGAAATAAGTTCATTCGATGAGAACGAACAAAAATTGACAAGAACCACGAAAAGTTCTTGTATTTTAAGATAAAATCTGACGCTTTTAAAGAAAAAACTTCTCGCTCGCTGAAATATGTTCATTTGCTGAAAATCAACAAAACCACGATAAGTTCTTGTATTTGAAGATAAAATCTTTTTGCTTTGAAGAGGAAAGATCTAGCTGACTGAAATAAGTTCATAAGATGAAAACCAACAAAAATTGACAAGAACCACGAAAAGTTCTTGTATTTTAAGATAAAATCTGACGCTTTTAAAGAAAAAACTTCTCGCTCGCTGAAATATGTTCATTTGCTGCAAATCAACAAAACCACGATAAGTTCTTATACTTGAAGATAAAATCTTTTTGCTTTGAAGAAGAAAGATCTCGCTGACTGAAATAAGTTCACAAGATGAAAACTAACCAAAATTGACAAGAACCACGAAAAGTTCTTGTATTTTAAGATAAAATCTTACGCTATTGAAGAAAAAACTTCTAGCTCGCTGAAATATGTTCATTTGCTGAAAATCAACAAAACCACGAAAAGTTCTTGCATTTGAAGATAAAATCTTTTTGCTTTGAAGAAGAAAGATCTAGTTGACTGAAATAAGTTCATAAGATGAAAACTAACAAAAATTGACAAGAACCCCAAAAGTTCTTGTATTTTAAGATAAAATCTTACGCTATTGAAGAAAAAACTTCCAGCTCGCTGAAATATGTTCATTTGCTGAAAATCAACAAAACCACGAAAAGTTCTTGTATTTGAAGATAAAATCTTTTTGCTTTCAAGAAGAAAGATTCAGCTGACTGAAATAAGTTCATTCGATGAGAACCAACAAAAATTGACAAGAACCACGAAAAGTTCTTGTATTTTAAGATAAAATCTGACGCTTTTAAAGAAAAAACTTCTCGCTCGCTGAAACATGTTCATTTGCTGAAAATCAACAAAACCACGAAAAGTTCTTGTATTTGAAGATAAAATCTGACGCTGTTATAGAAAAAACTTCCAGCACGCTGAAATATGTTCATTTGCTGAAAATCAACAAAACCACGAAAAGTTCTTGCATTTGAAGATAAAATCTTTTTGCTTTGAAGAATAAAGATCTGGCTGACTGAAATAAGTTCATCAGATGAAAACCAACAAAAATTGACAAGAACCAAGAAAAGTTCTTGTATTTTAAGATAAAATCTGACGCGATGAAAGAAAAAACTTCTCGCTCGCTGAAATATGTTCATTTGCTGAAAATCAACAAAACCACGAAAAGTTCTTGTATTTGAAGATAAAATCTTTTTGCTTTGAAGAAGAAAGATCGAGCTGACTGAAATAAGTTCATTGGATGAAAACCAACAAAAATTGACAAGAACCACGAAATGTTCTTGTATTTTAAGATAAAATCTGACGCGATTAAAGAAAAAACTTCTTGCTCACTGAAATATGTTAATTTGCTGAAAATCAACAAAACCACGAAAAGTTCTTGTATTTGAAGATTAAATCTTTTTGCTTTCAAGAAGAAAGATCTAGCTGACTGAAATAAGTTCATTGGATGAAAACCAACAAAAATTGACAAGAACCACGAAAAGTTCTTGTATTTTAAGATAAAATCTGACGCTAATAAAGAAAAATCTTCTCCCTCGCTGAAATGTGTTCATTTGCTGAAAATCAACAAAACCATGAAAAGTTCTTGTATTTGAAGATAAAATCTTTTTGCTTTCAAGAAGAAAGATCTAGCTAACTGAAATAAGTTCATTGGATGAAAACCAACAAAAATTGACAA
Organism: Heptranchias perlo; assembly: GCF_035084215.1. NCBI lineage: Eukaryota > Metazoa > Chordata > Chondrichthyes > Hexanchiformes > Hexanchidae > Heptranchias > Heptranchias perlo. The sequence goes on along the minus strand of NW_027139793.1, from coordinate 1,579,499 downwards.
GAACCACGAAAAGTTCTTATATTTTAAGATAAAATCTGACGCTGTTAAAGAAAAAACTTCCAGCTCGCTGAAATATGTTCATTTGCTGAAAATCAACAAAACCACGAAAAGTTCTTGCATTTGAACATAAAATCTTTTTGCTTTGAAGAAGAAAGATCTGGCTGACTGAAATAAGTTCATTGGATGAAAACCAACAAAAATTGACAAGAACCACGAAAAGTTCTTGTATTTTAAGATAAAATCTGACGCTATTAATGAAAAAGTTTCTCCCTCAATGAAATATGTTCATTTGCTGAAAATCAACAAAACCACGAAAAGTTCTTGTATTTGAAGATAAAATCTTTTTGCTTTGAAGATGAAAGATCTAGCTGACTGAAATAAGTTTATTGGATGAAAACCAACAAAAATTGACAAGAACCACGAAAAGTTCTTGTATTTTAAGATAAAATCTGACGCTTTTAAAGAAAAAACTTCTCGCTCGCTGAAATATGTTCATTTGCTGCAAATCAACAAAACCACGAAAAGTTCTTATGTTTGAAGATAAAATCTTTTTGCTTTGAAGAAGAAAGATCTAGCTGACTGAAATAAGTTGATAAGATGAAAACTAACAAAAATTGACAAGAACCCGAAAAGTTCTTGTATTTTAAGATAAAATCTGACGCTTTTAAAGAAAAAACTTCTCGCTCGCTGAAACATGTTCATTTGCTGAAAATCAACAAAACCACGAAAAGTTCTTGTATTTGAAGATAAAATCTGACGCTGTTAAAGAAAAAACTTCCAGCACGCTGAAATATGTTCATTTGCTGAAAATCAACAAAACCACGAAAAGTTCTTGCATTTGAAGATAAAATCTTTTTGCTTTGAAGAAGAAAGATCTGGCTGACTGAAATAAGTTCATTGGATGAAAACCAACAAAAATTGACAAGAACCACAAAGAGTTCTTGTATTTTAAGATAAAATCTGACGCTATTAAAGAAAAAACTTCTCCCTCGCTGAAATATGTTCATTTGCTGAAAATCAACAAAACCACAAAAAGTTCTTGTATTTGAAGATAAAATCTTTTTGCTTTGAAGAAGAAAGATCTAGTTGACTGAAATAAGTTCATAAGATGAAAACCAACAAAAATTGACAAGAACCACGAAAAGTTCTTGTATTTTAAGATAAAATCTGACGCTTTTGAAGAAAAAACTTCTCGCTCGCTGAAATATGTTCATTTGCTGAAAATCAACAAAACCACGAAAAGTTCTTGTATTTGAAGATAAAATCTTTTTGCTTTGAAGAGGAAAGATCTAGCTTACTGAAATAAGTTGATAAGATGAAAACCAACAAAAATTGACAAGAACCACGAAAAGTTCTTGTATTTTAAGATAAAATCTTACGCTTTTAAAGAAAAAACTTCTCGCTCGCTGAAATATGTTTATTTGCTGAAAATCAACAAAACCACGAAAAGTTCTTGTATTTGAAGATAAAATCTTTTTGCTTTGAAGAAGAAAGATCTAGCTGACTGAAATAAGTTCATTGGATGAAAACCAACAAAAATTGACAAGAACCAAGAAAAGTTCTTGTATTTTAAGATAAAATCTGACGCGATGAAAGAAAAAACTTCTCGCTCGCTGAAATATGTTCATTTGCTGAAAATCAACAAAACCACGAAAAGTTCTTGTATTTGAAGATAAAATCTTTTTGCTTTGAAGAAGAAAGATCGAGCTGACTGAAATAAGTTCATTGGATGAAAACCAACAAAAATTGACCAGAACCACGAAAAGTTCTTGTATTTTAAGATAAAATCTGACGCTATTAAAGAAAAAACTTCCAGCTCGCTGAAATATGTTCATTTGCTGAAAATCAACAAAACCACGAAAAGTTCTTGTATTTGAAGATTAAATCTTTTTTGCTTTCAAGAAGAAAGATCTAGCTGACTGAAATAAGTTCATTGGATGAAAACCAACAAAAATTGACAAGAACCACGAAAAGTTCTTGTATTTTAAGATAAAATCTGACGCTAATAAAGAAAAATCTTCTCCCTCGCTGAAATATGTTCATTTGCTGAAAATCAACAAAACCACGAAAAGTTCTTGTATTTGAAGATAAAATCTTTTTGCTTTGAAGAAGAAAGATCTAGCTGACTGAAATAAGTTCATTTGATGAAAACCAACAAAAATTGACAAGAACCACGAAAAGTTCTTGTATTTTAAGATAAAATCTGACGCTGTTAAAGAAAAAACTTCCAGCTCGCTGAAATATGTTCATTTGCTGAAAATCAACAAAACCACGAAAAGTTCTTGCATTTGAACATAAAATCTTTTTGCTTTGAAGAAGAAAGATCTGGCTGACTGAAATAAGTTCATTGGATGAAAACCAACAAAAATTGACAAGAACCACGAAAAGTTCTTGTATTTTAAGATAAAATCTGACGCTATTAATGAAAAAGTTTCTCCCTCAATGAAATATGTTCATTTGCTGAAAATCAACAAAACCACGAAAAGTTCTTGTATTTGAAGATAAAATCTTTTTGCTTTGAAGATGAAAGATCTAGCTGACTGAAATAAGTTTATTGGATGAAAACCAACAAAAATTGACAAGAACCACGAAAAGTTCTTGTATTTTAAGATAAAATCTGACGCTTTTAAAGAAAAAACTTCTCGCTCGCTGAAATATGTTCATTTGCTGAAAATCAACAAAACCACGATAAGTTCTTGTATTTGAAGATAAAATCTTTTTGCTTTGAAGAGGAAAGATCTAGCTGACTGAAATAAGTTCATAAGATGAAAACCAAAAAAAATTGACAAGAACCACGAAAAGTTCTTGTATTTTAAGATAAAATCTGACGCTTTTAAAGAAAAAACTTCTCGCTCGCTGAAATATGTTCATTTGCTGAAAATCAACAAAACCACGAAAAGTTCTTGTATTTGAAGATAAAATCTTTTTGCTTTGAAGAAGAAAGATCGAGCTGACTGAAATAAGTTCATAAGATGAAAACTAACAAAAATTGACACGAACCACGAAAAGTTCTTGTATTTTAAGATAAAATCTGACGCTATTAAAGAAAAAACTTCCAGCTCGCTGAAATATGTTCATTTGCTGAAAATCAACAAAACCACGAAAAGTTCTTGTATTTGAAGATTAAATCTTTTTGCTTTCAAGAAGAAAGATCTAGCTGACTGAAATAAGTTCATTGGATGAAAACCAACAAAAATTGACAAGAACCACGAAAAGTTCTTGTATTTTAAGATAAAATCTGACGCTAATAAAGAAAAATCTTCTCCCTCGCTGAAATATGTTCATTTGCTGAAAATCAACAAAACCACGAAAAGTTCTTGTATTTGAAGATAAAATCTTTTTGCTTTGAAGAAGAAAGATCTAGCTGACTGAAATAAGTTCATTTGATGAAAATCAACAAAAATTGACAAGAACCACGAAAGGTATTTGTATTTTAAGATAAAATCTTACGCTATTAAAGAAAAAACTTCCAGCTCGCTGAAATATGTTCATTTGCTGAAAATCAACAAAACCATGAAAAGTTCTTGTATTTGAAGATAAAATCTTTTTGCTTTGAAGATGAAAGATCTGGCTGACTGAAATAAGTTCATTGGATGAAAACCAACAAAAATTGACAAGAACCACGAAAAGTTCTTGTATTTTAAGATAAAATCTGACGCTATTAATGAAAAAGTTTCTCCCTCAATGAAATATGTTCATTTGCTGAAAATCAACAAAACCACGAAAAGTTCTTGTATTTGAAGATAAAATCTTTTTGCTTTGAAGATGAAAGATCTAGCTGACTGAAATAAGTTTATTGGATGAAAACCAACAAAAATTGACAAGAACCACGAAAAGTTCTTGTATTTTAAGATAAAATCTGACGCTTTTAAAGAAAAAACTTCTCGCTCGCTGAAATATGTTCATTTGCTGAAAATCAACAAAACCACGATAAGTTCTTGTATTTGAAGATAAAATCTTTTTGCTTTGAAGAGGAAAGATCTAGCTGACTGAAATAAGTTCGTAAGATGAAAACCAAAAAAAATTGACAAGAACCACGAAAACTTCTTGTATTTTAAGATAAAATCTGACGCTTTTAAAGAAAAAACTTCTCGCTCGCTGAAATATGTTCATTTGCTGCAAATCAACAAAATCACGAAAAGTTCTTATATTTGAAGATAAAATCTTTTTGCTTTGAAGAAGAAAGATCGAGCTGACTGAAATAAGTTCATCAGATGAAAACCAACAAAAATTGACAAGAACCATGAAAAGTTCTTGTATTTTAAGATAAAATCTGACGCTTTTAAAGAAAAAACTTCTCGCTCGCTGAAATATGTTCATTTGCTGAAAATCAACAAAACCACGAAAAGTTCTTGTATTTGAAGATAAAATCTTTTTGCTTTGAAGAAGAAAGATCTAGCTGACTGAAATAAGTTCATAAGATGCAAACTAACCAAAATTGACAAGAACCACGAAAAGTTCTTGTATATTAAGATAAAATCTTACGCTATTGAAGAAAAAACTTCTAGCTCGCTGAAATATGTTCATTTGCTGAAAATCAACAAAACCACGAAAAGTTCTTGTATTTGAAGATAAAATCTTTTTGCTTTGAAGAAGAAAGATCTAGCTGACTGAAATAAGTTCATAAGATGAAAACTAACCAAAATTGACAAGAACCACGAAAAGTTCTTGTATTTTAAGATAAAATCTTACGCTATTGAAGAAAAAACTTCTAGCTCGCTGAAATATGTTCATTTGCTGAAAATCAACAAAACCACGAAAAGTTCTTGCATTTGAAGATAAAATCTTTTTGCTTTGAAGAAGAATAATCTAGCTGACTGAAATAAGTTCATAAGATGAAAACTAACAAAAATTGACAAGAACCCGAAAAGTTGTTGAATTTTAAGATAAAATCTTACGCTATTGAATAAAAAACTTCTCGCTCGCTGAAATATGTCATTTGCTGAAAATCAACAAAACCACGAAAAGTTCTTGTATTTGAAGATAAAATCTTTTTGCTTTCAAGAAGAAAGATCCAGCTGAATGAAATAAGTTCATTCGATGAGAACCAACAAAAATTGACAAGAACCACGAAAAGTTCTTGTATTTTAAGATAAAATCTGACGCTTTTAAAGAAAAAACTTCTCGCTCGCTGAAATATGTTCATTTGCTGAAAATCAAGAAAACCACGAAAAGTTCTTGTATTTGAAGATAAAATCTGACGCTGTTAAAGAAAAAACTTCCAGCACGCTGAAATATGTTCATTTGCTGAAAATCAACAAAACCACGAAAAGTTCTTGCATTTGAAGATAAAATCTTTTTGCTTTGAAGAAGAAAGATCTGGCTGACTGAAATAAGTTCATTGGATGAAAACCAACAAAAATTGACAAGAACCACAAAGAGTTCTTGTATTTTAAGATAAAATCTGACGCTATTAAAGAAAAAACTTCTCCCTCGCTGAAATATGTTCATTTGCTGAAAATCAACAAAACCACGAAAAGTTCTTGTATTTGAAGATAAAATCTTTTTGCTTTGAAGAAGAAAGATCTCGTTGACTGAAATAAGTTCATAAGATGAAAACCAACAAAAATTGACAAGAACCACTAAAAGTTCTTGTATTTTAAGATAAAATCTGACGCTTTTGAAGAAAAAACTTCTCGCTCGCTGAAATATGTTCATTTGCTGAAAATCAACAAAACCACGAAAAGTTCTTGTATTTGAAGATAAAATCTTTTTGCTTTGAAGAAGAAAGATCTAGCTGACTGAAATAAGTTCATAAGATGAAAACTAACCAAAATTGACAAGAACCACGAAAAGTTCTTGTATTTTAAGATAAAATCTTACGCTATTGAAGAAAAAACTTCTTGCTCGCTGAAATATGTTCATTTGCTGAAAATCAACAAAACCACGAAAAGTTCTTGCATTTGAACATAAAATCTTTTTGCTTTGAAGAAGAAAGATCTAGCTGACTGAAATAAGTTCATAAGATGAAAACTAACAAAAATTGACAAGAACCCGAAAGGTTCTTGTATTTTAAGATAAAATCTTACGCTATTGAAGAAAAAACTTCTAGCTCGCTGAAATATGTTCATTTGCTGAAAATCAAAAAAACCACGAAAAGTTCTTGTATTTGAAGATAAAATCTTTTTGCTTTCAAGAAGAAAGATCTAGCTGACTGAAATAAGTTCATTCGATGAGAACCAACAAAAATTGACAAGAACCACGAAAAGTTCTTGTATTTTAAGATAAAATCTGACGCTTTTAAAGAAAAAACTTCTCGCTCGCTGAAATATGTTCATTTGCTGAAAATCAACAAAACCACAAAAAGTTCTTGTATTTGAAGATAAAATCTGACGCTGTTAAAGAAAAAACTTCCAGCACGCTGAAATATGTTCATTTGCTGAAAATAAACAAAACCACGAAAAGTTCTTGCATTTGAAGATAAAATCTTTTTGCTTTGAAGAAGATCTGGCTAACTGAAATAAGTTCATTGGATGAAAACCAACAAAAATTGACAAGAACCACAAAGAGTTCTTGTATTTTAAGATAAAATCTGACGCTATTAAAGAAAAAACTTCTCCCTCGCTGAAATATGTTCATTTGCTGAAAATCAACAAAACCACGAAAAGTTCTTGTATTTGAAGATAAAATCTTTTTGCTTTGAAGAAGAAAGATCGAGTTGACTGAAATAAGTTCAAAAGATGAAAACCAACAAAAATTGACAAGAACCACGAAAAGTTCTTGTATTTTAAGATAAAATCTGACGCTTTTGAAGAAAAAACTTCTCGCTCGCTGAAATATGTTCATTTGCTGAAAATCAACAAAACCACGAAAAGTTCTTGTATTTGAAGATAAAATCTTTTTGCTTTGAAGAGGAAAGATCCAGCTTACTGAAATAAGTTGATGAGATGAAAACCAACAAAAATTGACAAGAACCACGAAAAGTTCTTGTATTTTAAGATAAAATTTGACGCTGTTAAAGAAAAAACTTCTCGCTCGCTGAAATATGTTCATTTGCTGAAAATCAAAAAAACCACGAAAAGTTCTTGTATTTGAAGATAAAATCTTTTTGCTTTGAAGAAGAAAGATCCAGCTGACTGAAATAAGTTCATAAGATGAAAACCAACAAAAATTGACAAGAACCACGAAAAGTTCTTGTATTTTAAGATAAAATCTGACTCTTTTAAAGAAAAAACTTCTCGCTCGCTGAAATATGTTCATTTGCTGAAAATCAACAAAACCACGAAAAGTTCTTGTATTTGAAGATAAAATCTTTTTGCTTTGAAAAAGAAAGATCTTGCTGACTGAAATAAGTTCATAAGATGAAAACTAACAAAAATTGACAAGAACCACGAAAAGTTCTTGTATTTTAAGATAAAATCTTACGCTATTGAAGAAAAAACTTCTGGCTCGCTGAAATATGTTCATTTGCTGAAAATCAACAAAACCACGAAAACTTCTTGTATTTGAAGATAAAATCTTTTTGCTTTAAAGAAGAAAGATCCAGCTGACTGAAATAAGTTCATTTGATGAAAATCAACAAAAATTGACAAGAACCACGAAAAGTTTTTGTATTTTAAGATTAAATCTGACGCTATTAAAGAAAAAACTTCTCGCTCGCTGAAATATGTTCATTTGCTGAAAATCAACAAAACCACGAAAAGTTCTTGTATTTGAAGATAAAATCTTTTTGCTTTGAAGAAGAAAGATCTGGCTGAATGAAATAAGTTCATCAGATGAAAACCAACAAAAATTGATAAGAACCACGAAAAGTTCTTGTATTTTAAGATAAAATCTGACGCTGTTAAATAAAAAACTTCCAGTTCGCTGAAATATGTTCATTTGCTGAAAATCAACAAAACCACGAAAAGTTCTTGCATTTGAAGATAAAATCTTTTTGCTTTGAGGAAGAAAGATCTAGCTGACTGAAATAAGTTTATTGGATGAAAACCAACAAAAATTGACAAGAACCACGAAAAGTTCTTGTATTTTAAGATAAAATCTGACGCTTTTAAAGAAAAAACTTCTCGCTCGCTGAAATATGTTCATTTGCTCAAAATCAACAAAACCACGATAAGTTCTTGTATTTGAAGATAAAATCTTTTTGCTTTGAAGAGGAAAGATCGAACTTACTGAAATAAGTTCATAAGATGAAAACCAACAAAAATTGACAAGAACCACGAAAAGTTCTTGTATTTTAAGATAAAATCTGACGCTTTTAAAGAAAAAACTTCTCGCTCGCTGAAATATGTTCATTTGCTGCAAATCAACAAAACCACGAAAAGTTCTTGTATTTGAAGATAAAATCTTTTTGCTTTGAAGAAGAAAGATCTAGCTGACTGAAATAAGTTCATCAGATGAAAACCAACAAAAATTGACAAGAACCACGAAAAGTTCTTGTATTTTAAGATAAAATCTGACGCTTTTAAAGAAAAAACTTCTCGCTCGCTGAAATATGTTCATTTGCTGAAAATCAACAAAACCACGAAAAGTTCTTGTATTTGAAGATAAAATCTTTTTGCTTTGAAGAAGAATAATCTAGCTGACTGAAATAAGTTCATAAGATGAAAACTAACAAAAATTGACAAGAACCCGAAAAGTTGTTGAATTTTAAGATAAAATCTTACGCTATTGAATAAAAAACTTCTCGCTCGCTGAAATATGTCATTTGCTGAAAATCAACAAAACCACGAAAAGTTCTTGTATTTGAAGATAAAATCTTTTTGCTTTCAAGAAGAAAGATCCAGCTGAATGAAATAAGTTCATTCGATGAGAACCAACAAAAATTGACAAGAACCACGAAAAGTTCTTGTATTTTAAGATAAAATCTGACGCTTTTAAAGAAAAAACTTCTCGCTCGCTGAAATATGTTCATTTGCTGAAAATCAAGAAAACCACGAAAAGTTCTTGTATTTGAAGATAAAATCTGACGCTGTTAAAGAAAAAACTTCCAGCACGCTGAAATATGTTCATTTGCTGAAAATCAACAAAACCACGAAAAGTTCTTGCATTTGAAGATAAAATCTTTTTGCTTTGAAGAAGAAAGATCTGGCTGACTGAAATAAGTTCATTGGATGAAAACCAACAAAAATTGACAAGAACCACAAAGAGTTCTTGTATTTTAAGATAAAATCTGACGCTATTAAAGAAAAAACTTCTCCCTCGCTGAAATATGTTCATTTGCTGAAAATCAACAAAACCACGAAAAGTTCTTGTATTTGAAGATAAAATCTTTTTGCTTTGAAGAAGAAAGATCTCGTTGACTGAAATAAGTTCATAAGATGAAAACCAACAAAAATTGACAAGAACCACTAAAAGTTCTTGTATTTTAAGATAAAATCTGACGCTTTTGAAGAAAAAACTTCTCGCTCGCTGAAATATGTTCATTTGCTGAAAATCAACAAAACCACGAAAAGTTCTTGTATTTGAAGATAAAATCTTTTTGCTTTGAAGAAGAAAGATCTAGCTGACTGAAATAAGTTCATAAGATGAAAACTAACCAAAATTGACAAGAACCACGAAAAGTTCTTGTATTTTAAGATAAAATCTTACGCTATTGAAGAAAAAACTTCTTGCTCGCTGAAATATGTTCATTTGCTGAAAATCAACAAAACCACGAAAAGTTCTTGCATTTGAACATAAAATCTTTTTGCTTTGAAGAAGAAAGATCTAGCTGACTGAAATAAGTTCATAAGATGAAAACTAACAAAAATTGACAAGAACCCGAAAGGTTCTTGTATTTTAAGATAAAATCTTACGCTATTGAAGAAAAAACTTCTAGCTCGCTGAAATATGTTCATTTGCTGAAAATCAAAAAAACCACGAAAAGTTCTTGTATTTGAAGATAAAATCTTTTTGCTTTCAAGAAGAAAGATCTAGCTGACTGAAATAAGTTCATTCGATGAGAACCAACAAAAATTGACAAGAACCACGAAAAGTTCTTGTATTTTAAGATAAAATCTGACGCTTTTAAAGAAAAAACTTCTCGCTCGCTGAAATATGTTCATTTGCTGAAAATCAACAAAACCACAAAAAGTTCTTGTATTTGAAGATAAAATCTGACGCTGTTAAAGAAAAAACTTCCAGCACGCTGAAATATGTTCATTTGCTGAAAATAAACAAAACCACGAAAAGTTCTTGCATTTGAAGATAAAATCTTTTTGCTTTGAAGAAGATCTGGCTGACTGAAATAAGTTCATTGGATGAAAACCAACAAAAATTGACAAGAACCACAAAGAGTTCTTGTATTTTAAGATAAAATCTGACGCTATTAAAGAAAAAACTTCTCCCTCGCTGAAATATGTTCATTTGCTGAAAATCAACAAAACCACGAAAAGTTCTTGTATTTGAAGATAAAATCTTTTTGCTTTGAAGAAGAAAGATCGAGTTGACTGAAATAAGTTCAAAAGATGAAAACCAACAAAAATTGACAAGAACCACGAAAAGTTCTTGTATTTTAAGATAAAATCTGACGCTTTTGAAGAAAAAACTTCTCGCTCGCTGAAATATGTTCATTTGCTGAAAATCAACAAAACCACGAAAAGTTCTTGTATTTGAAGATAAAATCTTTTTGCTTTGAAGAGGAAAGATCCAGCTTACTGAAATAAGTTGATGAGATGAAAACCAACAAAAATTGACAAGAACCACGAAAAGTTCTTGTATTTTAAGATAAAATTTGACGCTGTTAAAGAAAAAACTTCTCGCTCGCTGAAATATGTTCATTTGCTGAAAATCAAAAAAACCACGAAAAGTTCTTGTATTTGAAGATAAAATCTTTTTGCTTTGAAGAAGAAAGATCCAGCTGACTGAAATAAGTTCATAAGATGAAAACCAACAAAAATTGACAAGAACCACGAAAAGTTCTTGTATTTTAAGATAAAATCTGACTCTTTTAAAGAAAAAACTTCTCGCTCGCTGAAATATGTTCATTTGCTGAAAATCAACAAAACCACGAAAAGTTCTTGTATTTGAAGATAAAATCTTTTTGCTTTGAAAAAGAAAGATCTTGCTGACTGAAATAAGTTCATAAGATGAAAACTAACAAAAATTGACAAGAACCACGAAAAGTTCTTGTATTTTAAGATAAAATCTTACGCTATTGAAGAAAAAACTTCTGGCTCGCTGAAATATGTTCATTTGCTGAAAATCAACAAAACCACGAAAACTTCTTGTATTTGAAGATAAAATCTTTTTGCTTTAAAGAAGAAAGATCCAGCTGACTGAAATAAGTTCATTTGATGAAAATCAACAAAAATTGACAAGAACCACGAAAAGTTTTTGTATTTTAAGATTAAATCTGACGCTATTAAAGAAAAAACTTCTCGCTCGCTGAAATATGTTCATTTGCTGAAAATCAACAAAACCACGAAAAGTTCTTGTATTTGAAGATAAAATCTTTTTGCTTTGAAGAAGAAAGATCTGGCTGAATGAAATAAGTTCATCAGATGAAAACCAACAAAAATTGACAAGAACCACGAAAAGTTCTTGTATTTTAAGATAAAATCTTACGCTATTGAAGAAAAAACTTCTGGCTCGCTGAAATATGTTCATTTGCTGAAAATCAACAAAACCACGAAAACTTCTTGTATTTGAAGATAAAATCTTTTTGCTTTAAAGAAGAAAGATCCAGCTGACTGAAATAAGTTCATTTGATGAAAATCAACAAAAATTGACAAGAACCACGAAAAGTTTTTGTATTTTAAGATTAAATCTGACGCTATTAAAGAAAAAACTTCTCGCTCGCTGAAATATGTTCATTTGCTGAAAATCAACAAAACCACGAAAAGTTCTTGTATTTGAAGATAAAATCTTTTTGCTTTGAAGAAGAAAGATCTGGCTGAATGAAATAAGTTCATCAGATGAAAACCAACAAAAATTGATAAGAACCACGAAAAGTTCTTGTATTTTAAGATAAAATCTGACGCTGTTAAATAAAAAACTTCCAGTTCGCTGAAATATGTTCATTTGCTGAAAATCAACAAAACCACGAAAAGTTCTTGCATTTGAAGATAAAATCTTTTTGCTTTGAGGAAGAAAGATCTAGCTGACTGAAATAAGTTTATTGGATGAAAACCAACAAAAATTGACAAGAACCACGAAAAGTTCTTGTATTTTAAGATAAAATCTGACGCTTTTAAAGAAAAAACTTCTCGCTCGCTGAAATATGTTCATTTGCTCAAAATCAACAAAACCACGATAAGTTCTTGTATTTGAAGATAAAATCTTTTTGCTTTGAAGAGGAAAGATCGAACTTACTGAAATAAGTTCATAAGATGAAAACCAACAAAAATTGACAAGAACCACGAAAAGTTCTTGTATTTTAAGATAAAATCTGACGCTTTTAAAGAAAAAACTTCTCGCTCGCTGAAATATGTTCATTTGCTGCAAATCAACAAAACCACGAAAAGTTCTTGTATTTGAAGATAAAATCTTTTTGCTTTGAAGAAGAAAGATCTAGCTGACTGAAATAAGTTCATCAGATGAAAACCAACAAAAATTGACAAGAACCACGAAAAGTTCTTGTATTTTAAGATAAAATCTGACGCTTTTAAAGAAAAAACTTCTCGCTCGCTGAAATATGTTCATTTGCTGAAAATCAACAAAACCACGAAAAGTTCTTGTATTTGAAGATAAAATCTTTTTGCTTTGAAGAAGAATAATCTAGCTGACTGAAATAAGTTCATAAGATGAAAACTAACAAAAATTGACAAGAACCCGAAAAGTTGTTGAATTTTAAGATAAAATCTTACGCTATTGAATAAAAAACTTCTCGCTCGCTGAAATATGTCATTTGCTGAAAATCAACAAAACCACGAAAAGTTCTTGTATTTGAAGATAAAATCTTTTTGCTTTCAAGAAGAAAGATCCAGCTGAATGAAATAAGTTCATTCGATGAGAACCAACAAAAATTGACAAGAACCACGAAAAGTTCTTGTATTTTAAGATAAAATCTGACGCTTTTAAAGAAAAAACTTCTCGCTCGCTGAAATATGTTCATTTGCTGAAAATCAAGAAAACCACGAAAAGTTCTTGTATTTGAAGATAAAATCTGACGCTGTTAAAGAAAAAACTTCCAGCACGCTGAAATATGTTCATTTGCTGAAAATCAACAAAACCACGAAAAGTTCTTGCATTTGAAGATAAAATCTTTTTGCTTTGAAGAAGAAAGATCTGGCTGACTGAAATAAGTTCATTGGATGAAAACCAACAAAAATTGACAAGAACCACAAAGAGTTCTTGTATTTTAAGATAAAATCTGACGCTATTAAAGAAAAAACTTCTCCCTCGCTGAAATATGTTCATTTGCTGAAAATCAACAAAACCACGAAAAGTTCTTGTATTTGAAGATAAAATCTTTTTGCTTTGAAGAAGAAAGATCTCGTTGACTGAAATAAGTTCATAAGATGAAAACCAACAAAAATTGACAAGAACCACTAAAAGTTCTTGTATTTTAAGATAAAATCTGACGCTTTTGAAGAAAAAACTTCTCGCTCGCTGAAATATGTTCATTTGCTGAAAATCAACAAAACCACGAAAAGTTCTTGTATTTGAAGATAAAATCTTTTTGCTTTGAAGAAGAAAGATCTAGCTGACTGAAATAAGTTCATAAGATGAAAACTAACCAAAATTGACAAGAACCACGAAAAGTTCTTGTATTTTAAGATAAAATCTTACGCTATTGAAGAAAAAACTTCTTGCTCGCTGAAATATGTTCATTTGCTGAAAATCAACAAAACCACGAAAAGTTCTTGCATTTGAACATAAAATCTTTTTGCTTTGAAGAAGAAAGATCTAGCTGACTGAAATAAGTTCATAAGATGAAAACTAACAAAAATTGACAAGAACCCGAAAGGTTCTTGTATTTTAAGATAAAATCTTACGCTATTGAAGAAAAAACTTCTAGCTCGCTGAAATATGTTCATTTGCTGAAAATCAAAAAAACCACGAAAAGTTCTTGTATTTGAAGATAAAATCTTTTTGCTTTCAAGAAGAAAGATCTAGCTGACTGAAATAAGTTCATTCGATGAGAACCAACAAAAATTGACAAGAACCACGAAAAGTTCTTGTATTTTAAGATAAAATCTGACGCTTTTAAAGAAAAAACTTCTCGCTCGCTGAAATATGTTCATTTGCTGAAAATCAACAAAACCACAAAAAGTTCTTGTATTTGAAGATAAAATCTGACGCTGTTAAAGAAAAAACTTCCAGCACGCTGAAATATGTTCATTTGCTGAAAATAAACAAAACCACGAAAAGTTCTTGCATTTGAAGATAAAATCTTTTTGCTTTGAAGAAGATCTGGCTGACTGAAATAAGTTCATTGGATGAAAACCAACAAAAATTGACAAGAACCACAAAGAGTTCTTGTATTTTAAGATAAAATCTGACGCTATTAAAGAAAAAACTTCTCCCTCGCTGAAATATGTTCATTTGCTGAAAATCAACAAAACCACGAAAAGTTCTTGTATTTGAAGATAAAATCTTTTTGCTTTGAAGAAGAAAGATCGAGTTGACTGAAATAAGTTCAAAAGATGAAAACCAACAAAAATTGACAAGAACCACGAAAGGTTCTTGTATTTTAAGATAAAATCTGACGCTTTTGAAGAAAAAACTTCTCGCTCGCTGAAATATGTTCATTTGCTGAAAATCAACAAAACCACGAAAAGTTCTTGTATTTGAAGATAAAATCTTTTTGCTTTGAAGAGGAAAGATCCAGCTTACTGAAATAAGTTGATGAGATGAAAACCAACAAAAATTGACAAGAACCACGAAAAGTTCTTGTATTTTAAGATAAAATTTGACGCTGTTAAAGAAAAAACTTCTCGCTCGCTGAAATATGTTCATTTGCTGAAAATCAAAAAAACCACGAAAAGTTCTTGTATTTGAAGATAAAATCTTTTTGCTTTGAAGAAGAAAGATCCAGCTGACTGAAATAAGTTCATAAGATGAAAACCAACAAAAATTGACAAGAACCACGAAAAGTTCTTGTATTTTAAGATAAAATCTGACTCTTTTAAAGAAAAAACTTCTCGCTCGCTGAAATATGTTCATTTGCTGAAAATCAACAAAACCACGAAAAGTTCTTGTATTTGAAGATAAAATCTTTTTGCTTTGAAAAAGAAAGATCTTGCTGACTGAAATAAGTTCATAAGATGAAAACTAACAAAAATTGACAAGAACCACGAAAAGTTCTTGTATTTTAAGATAAAATCTTACGCTATTGAAGAAAAAACTTCTGGCTCGCTGAAATATGTTCATTTGCTGAAAATCAACAAAACCACGAAAACTTCTTGTATTTGAAGATAAAATCTTTTTGCTTTAAAGAAGAAAGATCCAGCTGACTGAAATAAGTTCATTTGATGAAAATCAACAAAAATTGACAAGAACCACGAAAAGTTTTTGTATTTTAAGATTAAATCTGACGCTATTAAAGAAAAAACTTCTCGCTCGCTGAAATATGTTCATTTGCTGAAAATCAACAAAACCACGAAAAGTTCTTGTATTTGAAGATAAAATCTTTTTGCTTTGAAGAAGAAAGATCTGGCTGAATGAAATAAGTTCATCAGATGAAAACCAACAAAAATTGATAAGAACCACGAAAAGTTCTTGTATTTTAAGATAAAATCTGACGCTGTTAAATAAAAAACTTCCAGTTCGCTGAAATATGTTCATTTGCTGAAAATCAACAAAACCACGAAAAGTTCTTGCATTTGAAGATAAAATCTTTTTGCTTTGAGGAAGAAAGATCTAGCTGACTGAAATAAGTTTATTGGATGAAAACCAACAAAAATTGACAAGAACCACGAAAAGTTCTTGTATTTTAAGATAAAATCTGACGCTTTTAAAGAAAAAACTTCTCGCTCGCTGAAATATGTTCATTTGCTCAAAATCAACAAAACCACGATAAGTTCTTGTATTTGAAGATAAAATCTTTTTGCTTTGAAGAGGAAAGATCGAACTTACTGAAATAAGTTCATAAGATGAAAACCAACAAAAATTGACAAGAACCACGAAAAGTTCTTGTATTTTAAGATAAAATCTGACGCTTTTAAAGAAAAAACTTCTCGCTCGCTGAAATATGTTCATTTGCTGCAAATCAACAAAACCACGAAAAGTTCTTGTATTTGAAGATAAAATCTTTTTGCTTTGAAGAAGAAAGATCTAGCTGACTGAAATAAGTTCATCAGATGAAAACCAACAAAAATTGACAAGAACCACGAAAAGTTCTTGTATTTTAAGATAAAATCTGACGCTTTTAAAGAAAAAACTTCTCGCTCGCTGAAATATGTTCATTTGCTGAAAATCAACAAAACCACGAAAAGTTCTTGTATTTGAAGATAAAATCTTTTTGCTTTGAAGAGGAAAGATCTAGCTTACTGAAATAAGTTGATAAGATGAAAACCAACAAAAATTGACAAGAACCACGAAAAGTTCTTGTATTTTAAGATAAAATCTGACGCTGTTAAAGAAAAAACTTCTCGCTCGCTGAAATATGTTCATTTGCTGAAAATCAAAAAAAACACGAAAAGTTCTTGTATTTGAAGATAAAATCTTTTTGCTTTGAAGAAGAAAGATCCAGCAGACTGAAATAGGTTCATGAGATGAAAACCAACAAAAATTGACAAGAACCACGAAAAGTTCTTGTATTTTAAGATAAAATCTGACGCTTTTAAAGAAAAAACTTCTCGCTCGCTGAAATATGTTGATTTGCTGAAAATCAACAAAACCACGAAAAGTTCTTGCATTTGAAGATAAAATCTTATTGCTTTGAAGAAGAAAGATCTTGCTGACTGAAATAAGTTCGTAAGATGAAAACTAACAAAAATTGACAAGAACCACGAAAAGTTCTTGTATTTTAAGATAAAATCTGACGCTTTTAAAGAAAAAACTTCTCGCTCGCTGAAATATGTTCATTTGCTCAAAATCAACAAAACCACGATAAGTTCTTGTATTTGAAGATAAAATCTTTTTGCTTTGAAGAGGAAAGATCGAACTTACTGAAATAAGTTCATAAGATGAAAACCAACAAAAATTGACAAGAACCACGAAAAGTTCTTGTATTTTAAGATAAAATCTGACGCTTTTAAAGAAAAAACTTCTCGCTCGCTGAAATATGTTCATTTGCTGCAAATCAACAAAACCACGAAAAGTTCTTGTATTTGAAGATAAAATCTTTTTGCTTTGAAGAAGAAAGATCTAGCTGACTGAAATAAGTTCATCAGATGAAAACCAACAAAAATTGACAAGAACCACGAAAAGTTCTTGTATTTTAAGATAAAATCTGACGCTTTTAAAGAAAAAACTTCTCGCTCGCTGAAATATGTTCATTTGCTGAAAATCAACAAAACCACGAAAAGTTCTTGTATTTGAAGATAAAATCTTTTTGCTTTGAAGAGGAAAGATCTAGCTTACTGAAATAAGTTGATAAGATGAAAACCAACAAAAATTGACAAGAACCACGAAAAGTTCTTGTATTTTAAGATAAAATCTGACGCTGTTAAAGAAAAAACTTCTCGCTCGCTGAAATATGTTCATTTGCTGAAAATCAAAAAAAACACGAAAAGTTCTTGTATTTGAAGATAAAATCTTTTTGCTTTGAAGAAGAAAGATCCAGCAGACTGAAATAAGTTCATGAGATGAAAACCAACAAAAATTGACAAGAACCACGAAAAGTTCTTGTATTTTAAGATAAAATCTGACGCTTTTAAAGAAAAAACTTCTCGCTCGCTGAAATATGTTGATTTGCTGAAAATCAACAAAACCACGAAAAGTTCTTGTATTTGAAGATAAAATCTTTTTGCTTTGAAGAAGAAAGATCTTGCTGACTGAAATAAGTTCGTAAGATGAAAACTAACAAAAATTGACAAGAACCACGAAAAGTTCTTGTATTTTAAGATAAAATCTTACGCTATTGAAGAAAAAACTTCTGGCTCGCTGAAATATGTTCATTTGCTGAAAATCAACAAAACCACGAAAAGTTCTTGTATTTGAAGATAAAATCTTTTTGCTTTGAAGAAGAAAGATCTTGCTGACTGAAATAAGTTCGTAAGATGAAAACTAACAAAAATTGACAAGAACCACGAAAAGTTTTTGTATTTTCAGATAAAATCTGACGCGATGAAAGAAAAAACTTCTCGCTCGCTGAAATATGTTCATTTGCTGAAAATCAACAAAACCACGAAAAGTTCTTGTATTTGAAGATAAAATCTTTTTGCTTTGAAGAAGAAAGATCTCGCTGAATGAAATAAGTTCATCAGATGAAAACCAACAAAAATTGACAAGAACCACGAAAAGTTCTGGTATTTTAAGATAAAATCTTACGCTATTAAAGAAAAAACTTCGAGCTCGCTGAAATATGTTCATTTGCTGAAAATCAACAAAACCACGAAAAGTTCTTGTATTTGAAGATTAAATCTTTTTGCTTTCCAGAAGAAAGATCGAGCTGACTGAAATAAGTTCATTGGATGAAAACCAACAAAAATTGACAAGAACCACGAAAAGTTTTTGTATTTTAAGATAAAATCTGACGCTAATAAAGAAAAATCTTCTCCCTCGCTGAAATATGTTCATTTGCTGAAAATCAACAAAACCACGAAAAGTTCTTGTATTTGAAGATAAAATCTTTTCGCTTTGAAGAAGAAAGATCTCGCTGACTGAAATAAGTTCATTTGATGAAAATCAACAAAAATTGACAAGAACCACGAAAAGTTTTTGTATTTTAAGATAAAATCTTACGCTATTAAACAAAAAACTTCTCGCTCGCTGAAATATGTTCATTTGCTGCAAATCAACAAAACCACGAAAAGTTCTTATATTTGAAGATAAAATCTTTTTGCTTTGAAGAAGAAAGATCGAGCTGACTGAAATAAGTTCATCAGATGAAAACCAACAAAAATTGACAAGAACCACGAAAAGTTCTTGTATTTGAAGATAAAATCTTTTTGCTTTGAAGAAGAAAGATCTAGCTGAATGAAATAAGTTCATCAGATGAAAACCAACAAAAATTGATAAGAACCACGAAAAGTTCTTGTATTTTAAGATAAAATCTGACGCTGTTAAAGAAAAAACTTCCAGTTCGCTGAAATATGTTCTTTTGCTGAAAATCAACAAAACCACGAAAAGTTCTTGTATTTGAAGATAAAATCTTTTTGCTTTGAAGAGTAAAGATCGAACTTACTGAAATAAGTTCATAAGATGAAAACCAACAAAAATTGACAAGAACCACGAAAAGTTCTTGTATTTTAAGATAAAATCTGACGCTTTTAAAGAAAAAACTTCTCGCTCGCTGAAATATGTTCATTTGCTGCAAATCAACAAAACCACGAAAAGTTCTTGTATTTGAAGATAAAATCTTTTTGCTTTGAAGAAGAAAGATCTAGCTGACTGAAATAAGTTCATCAGATGAAAACCAACAAAAATTGACAAGAACCACGAAAAGTTCTTGTATTTTAAGATAAAATCTGACGCTTTTAAAGAAAAAACTTCTCGCTCGCTGAAATATGTTCATTTGCTGAAAATCAACAAAACCACGAAAAGTTCTTGTATTTGAAGATAAAATCTTTTTGCTTTGAAGAGGAAAGATCTAGCTTACTGAAATAAGTTGATAAGATGAAAACCAACAAAAATTGACAAGAACCACGAAAAGTTCTTGTATTTTAAGATAAAATCTGACGCTGTTAAAGAAAAAACTTCTCGCTCGCTGAAATATGTTCATTTGCTGAAAATCAAAAAAAACACGAAAAGTTCTTGTATTTGAAGATAAAATCTTTTTGCTTTGAAGAAGAAAGATCCAGCAGACTGAAATAAGTTCATGAGATGAAAACCAACAAAAATTGACAAGAACCACGAAAAGTTCTTGTATTTTAAGATAAAATCTGACGCTTTTAAAGAAAAAACTTCTCGCTCGCTGAAATATGTTGATTTGCTGAAAATCAACAAAACCACGAAAAGTTCTTGTATTTGAAGATAAAATCTTTTTGCTTTGAAGAAGAAAGATCTTGCTGACTGAAATAAGTTCGTAAGATGAAAACTAAGAAAAATTGACAAGAACCACGAAAAGTTCTTGTATTTTAAGATAAAATCTTACGCTATTGAAGAAAAAACTTCTGGCTCGCTGAAATATGTTCATTTGCTGAAAATCAACAAAACCACGAAAAGTTCTTGTATTTGAAGATAAAATCTTTTTGCTTTGAAGAAGAAAGATCTTGCTGACTGAAATAAGTTCGTAAGATGAAAACTAACAAAAATTGACAAGAACCACGAAAAGTTTTTGTATTTTCAGATAAAATCTGACGCGATGAAAGAACAAACTTCTCGCTCGCTGAAATATGTTCATTTGCTGAAAATCAACAAAACCACGAAAAGTTCTTGTATTTGAAGATAAAATCTTTTTGCTTTGAAGAAGAAAGATCTCGCTGAATGAAATAAGTTCATCAGATGAAAACCAACAAAAATTGACAAGAACCACGAAAAGTTCTGGTATTTTAAGATAAAATCTAACGCTATTAAAGAAAAAACTTCGAGCTCGCTGAAATATGTTCATTTGCTGAAAATCAACAAAACCACGAAAAGTTCTTGTATTTGAAGATTAAATCTTTTTGCTTTCCAGAAGAAAGATCGAGCTGACTGAAATAAGTTCATTGGATGAAAACCAACAAAAATTGACAAGAACCACGAAAAGTTCTTGTATTTTAAGATAAAATCTGACGCTAATAAAGAAAAATCTTCTCCCTCGCTGAAATATGTTCATTTGCTGAAAATCAACAAAACCACGAAAAGTTCTTGTATTTGAAGATAAAATCTTTTTGCTTTGAAGAAGAAAGATCTCGCTGACTGAAATAAGTTCATTTGATGAAAATCAACAAAAATTGACAAGAACCACGAAAAGTTTTTGTATTTTAAGATAAAATCTTACGCTATTAAACAAAAAACTTCTCGCTCGCTGAAATATGTTCATTTGCTGCAAATCAACAAAACCACGAAAAGTTCTTATATTTGAAGATAAAATCTTTTTTCTTTGAAGAAGAAAGATCGAGCTGACTGAAATAAGTTCATCAGATGAAAACCAACAAAAATTGACAAGAACCACGAAAAGTTCTTGTATTTTAAGATAAAATCTGACGCTTTTAAAGAAAAAACTTCTCGCTCGCTGAAATATGTTCATTTGCTGCAAATCAACAAAACCACGAAAAGTTCTTATATTTGAACATAAAATCTTTTTGCTTTGAAGAAGAAAGATCGAGCTGACTGAAATAAGTTCATCAGATGAAAACCAACAAAAATTGACAAGAACCACGAAAAGTTCTTGTATTTTAAGATAAAATCTGACGCTTTTAAAGAAAAAACTTCTCGCTCGCTGAAATATGTTCATTTGCTGAAAATCAACAAAACCACGAAAAGTTCTTGTATTTGAAGATAAAATCTTTTTGCTTTGAAGAAGAAAGATCTAGCTGACTGAAATAAGTTCATAAGATGAAAACTAACCAAAATTGACAAGAACCACGAAAAGTTCTTGTATTTTAAGATAAAATCTGACGCTATTAAAGAAAAAACTTCTCCCTCGCTGAAATATGTTCATTTGCTGAAAATCAACAAAACCACGAAAAGTTCTTGTATTTGAAGATAAAATCTTTTTGCTTTGAAGAAGAAAGATCTAGTTGACTGAAATAAGTTCATAAGATGAAAACCAACAAAAATTGACAAGAACCACGAAAAGTTCTTGTATTTTAAGATAAAATCTGACGCTTTTGAAGAAAAAACTTCTCGCTCGCTGAAATATGTTCATTTGCTGAAAATCAACAAAACCACGAAAAGTTCATGTATTTGAAGATAAAATCTTTTTGCTTTGAAGAGGAAAGATCTAGCTTACTGAAATAAGTTGATAAGATGAAAACCAACAAAAATTGACAAGAACCACGAAAAGTTCTTGTATTTTAAGATAAAATCTGACGCTGTTAAAGAAAAAACTTCTCGCTCGCTGAAATATGTTCATTTGCTGAAAATCAAAAAAACCACGAAAAGTTCTTGTATTTAAAGATAAAATCTTTTTGCTTTGAAGAAGAAAGATCCAGCTGACTGAAATAAGTTCATAAGATGAAAACCAACAAAAATTGACAAGAACCACGAAAAGTTCTTGTATTTTAAGATAAAATCTGACTCTTTTAAAGAAAAAACTTCTCGCTCGCTGAAATATGTTCATTTGCTGAAAATCAACAAAACCACGAAAAGTTCTTGTATTTGAAGATAAAATCTTTTTGCTTTGAAGAAGAAAGATCTTGCTGACTGAAATAAGTTCACAAGATGAAAACTAACAAAAATTGACAAGAACCACGAAAAGTTCTTGTATTTTAAGATAAAATCTTACGCTATCGAAGAAAAAACTTCTGGCTCGCTGAAATATGTTCATTTGCTGAAAATCAACAAAACCACGAAAACTTCTTGTATTTGAAGATAAAATCTTTTTGCTTTAAAGAAGAAAGATCCAGCTGACTGAAATAAGTTCATTTGATGAAAATCAACAAAAATTGACAAGAACCACGAAAAGTTTTTGTATTTTAAGATTAAATCTGACGCTATTAAAGAAAAAACTTCTCGCTCGCTGAAATATGTTCATTTGCTGAAAATCAACAAAACCACGAAAAGTTCTTGTATTTGAAGATAAAATCTTTTTGCTTTGAAGAAGAAAGATCTAGCTGAATGAAATAATTTCATCAGATGAAAACCAACAAAAATTGATAAGAACCACGAAAAGTTCTTGTATTTTAAGATAAAATCTGACGCTGTTAAAGAAAAAACTTCCAGTTCGCTGAAATATGTTCATTTGCTGAAATTCAACAAAACCACGAAAAGTTCTTGCATTTGAAGATAAAATCTTTTTGCTTTGAGGAAGAAAGATCTAGCTGACTGAAATAAGTTTATTGGATGAAAACCAACAAAAATTGACAAGAACCACGAAAAGTTCTTGTATTTTAAGATAAAATCTGACGCTTTTAAAGAAAAAACTTCTCGCTCGCTGAAATATGTTCATTTGCTCAAAATCAACAAAACCACGATAAGTTCTTGTATTTGAAGATAAAATCTTTTTGCTTTGAAGAGGAAAGATCGAACTTACTGAAATAAGTTCATAAGATGAAAACCAACAAAAATTGACAAGAACCACGAAAAGTTCTTGTATTTTAAGATAAAATCTGACGCTTTTAAAGAAAAAACTTCTCGCTCGCTGAAATATGTTCATTTGCTGCAAATCAACAAAACCACGAAAACTTCTTGTATTTGAAGATAAAATCGTTTTGCTTTAAAGAAGAAAGATCCAGCTGACTGAAATAAGTTCATTTGATGAAAATCAACAAAAATTGACAAGAACCACGAAAAGTTTTTGTATTTTAAGATTAAATCTGACGCTATTAAAGAAAAAACTTCTCGCTCGCTGAAATATGTTCATTTGCTGAAAATCAACAAAACCACGAAAAGTTCTTGTATTTGAAGATAAAATCTTTTTGCTTTGAAGAAGAAAGATCTAGCTGAATGAAATAAGTTCATCAGATGAAAACCAACAAAAATTGATAAGAACCACGAAAAGTTCTTGTATTTTAAGATAAAATCTGACGCTGTTAAAGAAAAAACTTCCAGTTCGCTCAAATATGTTCATTTGCCGAAAATCAACAAAACCACGAAAAGTTCTTGCATTTGAAGATAAAATCTTTTTGCTTTCAGGAAGAAAGATCTAGCTGACTGAAATAAGTTTATTGGATGAAAACCAACAAAAATTGACAAGAACCACGAAAAGTTCTTGTATTTTAAGATAAAATCTGACGCTTTTAAAGAAAAAACTTCTCGCTCGCTGAAATATGTTCATTTGCTCAAAATCAACAAAACCACGAAAAGTTCTTGTATTTGAAGATAAAATCTTTTTGCTTTGAAGAGGAAAGATCGAACTTACTGAAATAAGTTCATAAGATGAAAACCAACAAAAATTGACAAGAACCACGAAAAGTTCTTGTATTTTAAGATAAAATCTGACGCTTTTAAAGAAAAAACTTCTCGCTCGCTGAAATATGTTCATTTGCTGCAAATCAACAAAACCACGAAAAGTTCTTGTATTTGAAGATAAAATCTTTTTGCTTTGAAGAAGAAAGATCCAGCTGACTGAAATAAGTTCATAAGATGAAAACCAACAAAAATTGACAAGAACCACGAAAAGTTCTTGTATTTTAAGATAAAATCTGACGCTTTTAAAGAAAAAACTTCTCGCTCGCTGAAATATGTTCATTTGCTGAAAATCAACAAAACCACGAAAAGTTCTTGTATTTGAAGATAAAATCTTTTTGCTTTGAAAAAGAAAGATCTTGCTGACTGAAATAAGTTCATAAGATGAAAACTAACAAAAATTGACAAGAACCACGAAAAGTTCTTGTATTTTAAGATAAAATCTTACGCTATTGAAGAAAAAACTTCTGGCTCGCTGAAATATGTTCATTTGCTGAAAATCAACAAAACCACGAAAAGTTCTTGTATTTGAAGATAAAATCTTTTTGCTTTCAAGAAGAAAGATCCAGCTGACTGAAATAAGTTCATTTGATGAAAATCAACAAAAATTGACAAGAACCACGAAAAGTTTTTGTATTTTAAGATTAAATCTGACGCTATTAAAGAAAAAACTTCTCGCTCGCTGAAATATGTTCATTTGCTGAAAATCAACAAAACCACGAAAAGTTCTTGTATTTGAAGATAAAATCTTTTTGCTTTGAAGAAGAAAGATCTAGCTGAATGAAATAAGTTCATCTGATGAAAACCAACAAAAATTGATAAGAACCACGAAAAGTTCTTGTATTTTAAGATAAAATCTGACGCTGTTAAAGAAAAAACTTCCAGTTCGCTGAAATATGTTCATTTGCTGAAAATCAACAAAACCACGAAAAGTTCTTGCATTTGAAGATAAAATCTTTTTGCTTTGAGGAAGAAAGATCTAGCTGACTGAAATAAGTTTATTGGATGAAAACCAACAAAAATTGACAAGAACCACGAAAAGTTCTTGTATTTTAAGATAAAATCTGACGCTTTTAAAGAAAAAACTTCTCGCTCGCTGAAATATGTTCATTTGCTCAAAATCAACAAAACCACGATAAGTTCTTGTATTTGAAGATAAAATCTTTTTGCTTTGAAGAGGAAAGATCGAACTTACTGAAATAAGTTCATAAGATGAAAACCAACAAAAATTGACAAGAACCACGAAAAGTTCTGGTATTTTAAGATAAAATCTTACGCTATTAAAGAAAAAACTTCGAGCTCGCTGAAATATGTTCATTTGCTGAAAATCAACAAAACCACGAAAAGTTCTTGTATTTGAAGATTAAATCTTTTTGCTTTCCAGAAGAAAGATCGAGCTGACTGAAATAAGTTCATTGGATGAAAACCAACAAAAATTGACAAGAACCACGAAAAGTTCTTGTATTTTAAGATAAAATCTGACGCTAATAAAGAAAAATCTTCTCCCTCGCTGAAATATGTTCATTTGCTGAAAATCAACAAAACCACGAAAAGTTCTTGTATTTGAAGATAAAATCTTTTTGCTTTGAAGAAGAAAGATCTCGCTGACTGAAATAAGTTCATTTGATGAAAATCAACAAAAATTGACAAGAACCACGAAAAGTTTTTGTATTTTAAGATAAAATCTTACGCTATTAAACAAAAAACTTCTCGCTCGCTGAAATATGTTCATTTGCTGCAAATCAACAAAACCACGAAAAGTTCTTATATTTGAAGATAAAATCTTTTTGCTTTGAAGAAGAAAGATCGAGCTGACTGAAATAAGTTCATCAGATGAAAACCAACAAAAATTGACAAGAACCACGAAAAGTTCTTGTATTTTAAGATAAAATCTGACGCTTTTAAAGAAAAAACTTCTCGCTCGCTGAAATATGTTCATTTGCTGAAAATCAACAAAACCACGAAAAGTTCTTGTATTTGAAGATAAAATCTTTTTGCTTTGAAGAAGAAAGATCTAGCTGACTGAAATAAGTTCATAAGATGAAAACTAACCAAAATTGACAAGAACCACGAAAAGTTCTTGTATTTTAAGATAAAATCTGACGCTATTAAAGAAAAAACTTCTCCCTCGCTGAAATATGTTCATTTGCTGAAAATCAACAAAACCACGAAAAGTTCTTGTATTTGAAGATAAAATCTTTTTGCTTTGAAGAAGAAAGATCTAGTTGACTGAAATAAGTTCATAAGATGAAAACCAACAAAAATTGACAAGAACCACGAAAAGTTCTTGTATTTTAAGATAAAATCTTACGCTATTAAACAAAAAACTTCTCGCTCGCTGAAATATGTTCATTTGCTGCAAATCAACAAAACCACGAAAAGTTCTTATATTTGAAGATAAAATCTTTTTGCTTTGAAGAAGAAAGATCGAGCTGACTGAAATAAGTTCATCAGATGAAAACCAACAAAAATTGACAAGAACCACGAAAAGTTCTTGTATTTTAAGATAAAATCTGACGCTTTTAAAGAAAAAACTTCTCGCTCGCTGAAATATGTTCATTTGCTGAAAATCAACAAAACCACGAAAAGTTCTTGTATTTGAAGATAAAATCTTTTTGCTTTGAAGAAGAAAGATCTAGCTGACTGAAATAAGTTCATAAGATGAAAACTAACCAAAATTGACAAGAACCACGAAAAGTTCTTGTATTTTAAGATAAAATCTGACGCTATTAAAGAAAAAACTTCTCCCTCGCTGAAATATGTTCATTTGCTGAAAATCAACAAAACCACGAAAAGTTCTTGTATTTGAAGATAAAATCTTTTTGCTTTGAAGAAGAAAGATCTAGTTGACTGAAATAAGTTCATAAGATGAAAACCAACAAAAATTGACAAGAACCACGAAAAGTTCTTGTATTTTAAGATAAAATCTGACGCTTTTGAAGAAAAAACTTCTCGCTCGCTGAAATATGTTCATTTGCTGAAAATCAACAAAACCACGAAAAGTTCTTGTATTTGAAGATAAAATCTTTTTGCTTTGAAGAGGAAAGATCTAGCTTACTGAAATAAGTTGATAAGATGAAAACCAACAAAAATTGACAAGAACCTCGAAAAGTTCTTGTATTTTAAGATAAAATCTGACGCTGTTAAAGAAAAAACTTCTCGCTCGCTGAAATATGTTCATTTGCTGAAAATCAAAAAAACCACGAAAAGTTCTTGTATTCAAAGATAAAATCTTTTTGCTTTAAAGAAGAAAGATCCAGCTGACTGAAATAAGTTCATTTGATGAAAATCAACAAAAATTGACAAGAACCACGAAAAGTTTTTGTATTTTAAGATTAAATCTGACGCTATTAAAGAAAAAACTTCTCGCTCGCTGAAATATGTTCATTTGCTGAAAATCAACAAAACCACGAAAAGTTCTTGTATTTGAAGATAAAATCTTTTTGCTTTGAAGAAGAAAGATCTAGCTGAATGAAATAAGTTCATCAGATGAAAACCAACAAAAATTGATAAGAACCACGAAAAGTTCTTGTATTTTAAGATAAAATCTGACGCTGTTAAAGAAAAAACTTCCAGTTCGCTGAAATATGTTCATTTGCTGAAAATCAACAAAACCACGAAAAGTTCTTGCATTTGAAGATAAAATCTTTTTGCTTTGAGGAAGAAAGATCTAGCTGACTGAAATAAGTTTATTGGATGAAAACCAACAAAAATTGACAAGAACCACGAAAAGTTCTTGTATTTTAAGATAAAATCTGACGCTTTTAAAGAAAAAACTTCTCGCTCGCTGAAATATGTTCATTTGCTCAAAATCAACAAAACCACGATAAGTTCTTGTATTTGAAGATAAAATCTTTTTGCTTTGAAGAGGAAAGATCGAACTTACTGAAATAAGTTCATAAGATGAAAACCAACAAAAATTGACAAGAACCACGAAAAGTTCTTGTATTTTAAGATAAAATCTGACGCTTTTAAAGAAAAAACTTCTCGCTCGCTGAAATATGTTCATTTGCTGCAAATCAACAAAACCACGAAAACTTCTTGTATTTGAAGATAAAATCTTTTTGCTTTAAAGAAGAAAGATCCAGCTGACTGAAATAAGTTCATTTGATGAAAATCAACAAAAATTGACAAGAACCACGAAAAGTTTTTGTATTTTAAGATTAAATCTGACGCTATTAAAGAAAAAACTTCTCGCTCGCTGAAATATGTTCATTTGCTGAAAATCAACAAAACCACGAAAAGTTCTTGTATTTGAAGATAAAATCTTTTTGCTTTGAAGAAGAAAGATCTAGCTGAATGAAATAAGTTCATCAGATGAAAACCAACAAAAATTGATAAGAACCACGAAAAGTTCTTGTATTTTAAGATAAAATCTGACGCTGTTAAAGAAAAAACTTCCAGTTCGCTGAAATATGTTCATTTGCCGAAAATCAACAAAACCACGAAAAGTTCTTGCATTTGAAGATAAAATCTTTTTGCTTTCAGGAAGAAAGATCTAGCTGACTGAAATAAGTTTATTGGATGAAAACCAACAAAAATTGACAAGAACCACGAAAAGTTCTTGTATTTTAAGATAAAATCTGACGCTTTTAAAGAAAAAACTTCTCGCTCGCTGAAATATGTTCATTTGCTCAAAATCAACAAAACCACGATAAGTTCTTGTATTTGAAGATATAATCTTTTTGCTTTGAAGAGGAAAGATCGAACTTACTGAAATAAGTTCATAAGATGAAAACCAACAAAAATTGACAAGAACCACGAAAAGTTCTTGTATTTTAAGATAAAATCTGACGCTTTTAAAGAAAAAACTTCTCGCTCGCTGAAATATGTTCATTTGCTGCAAATCAACAAAACCACGAAAAGTTCTTGTATTTGAAGATAAAATCTTTTTGCTTTGAAGAAGAAAGATCTAGCTGACTGAAATAAGTTCATCAGATGAAAACCAACAAAAATTGACAAGAACCACGAAAAGTTCTTGTATTTTAAGATAAAATCTGACGCTGTTAAAGAAAAAACTTTTCGCTCGCTGAAATATGTTCATTTGCTGAAAATCAACAAAACCACGAAAAGTTCTTGTATTTGAAGATAAAATCTTTTTGCTTTGAAGAAGAAAGATCCAGCAGACTGAAATAAGTTCATAAGATGAAAACCAACAAAAATTGATAAGAACCACGAAAAGTTCTTGTATTTTAAGATAAAATCTGACGCTTTTAAAGAAAAAACTTCTCGCTCGCTGAAATATGTTGATTTGCTGAAAATCAACAAAACCACGAAAAGTTCTTGTATTTGAAGATAAAGTCTTTTTGCTTTGAAGAAGAAAGATCTTGCTGACTGAAATAAGTTCGTAAGATGAAAACTAACAAAAATTGACAAGAACCACGAAAAGTTCTTGTATTTTAAGATAAAATCTTACGCTATTGAAGAAAAAACTTCTGGCCCGCTGAAATATGTTCATTTGCTGAAAATCAACAAAACCATGAAAACTTCTTGTATTTGAAGATGAAATCTTTTTGCTTTGAAGAAGAAAGATCTTGCTGACTGAAATAAGTTCGTAAGATGAAAACGAACAAAAATTGACAAGAACCACGAAAAGTTCTTGTATTTTAAGATAAAATCTGACGCTATTAAAGATAAAACTTCTCCCTCGCTGAAATATGTTCATTTGCTGAAAATCAACAAAACCACGAAAAGTTCTTGTATTTGAAGATAAAAACTTTTTGCTTTGAAGAAGAAAGATCTCGCTGAATGAAATAAGTTCATCAGATGAAAACAAACAAAAATTGACAAGAACCACGAAAAGTTCTGGTATTTTAAGATAAAATCTGACGCTATTAAAGAAAAAACTTCGAGCTCGCTGAAATATGTTCATTTGCTGAAAATCAACAAAACCACGAAAAGTTCTTGTATTTGAAGATTAAATCTTTTTGCTTTCCAGAAGAAAGATCTAGCCGACTGAAATAAGTTCATTGGATGAAAACCAACAAAAATTGACAAGAACCACGAAAGGTTCTTGTATTTTAAGATAAAATCTGACGCTAATAAAGAAAAATCTTCTCCCTCGCTGAAATATGTTCATTTGCTGAAAATCAACAAAACCACGAAAAGTTCTTGTATTTGAAGATAAAATCTTTTTGCTTTGAAGAAGAAAGATCGAGCTGACTGAAATAAGTTCATTTGATGAAAATCAACAAAAATTGACAAGAACCACGAAAAGTTTTTGTATTTTAAGATAAAATCTTACGCTATTAAACAAAAAACTTCTAGCTCGCTGAAATATGTTCATTTGCTGAAAATCAACAAAACCACGAAAAGTTCTTGTATTTGAAGATAAAATCTTTTTGCTTTCAAGAAGAAAGATCTTGCTGACTGAAATAAGTTCATTGGATGAAAACCAACAAAAATTGACAAGAACCACGAAAAGTTCTTGTATTTTAAGATAAAATCTGACGCTGTTAAAGAAAAAACTTCCAGCTCACTGAAATATGTTCATTTGCTGAAAATCAACAAAACCACGAAAAGTTCTTGCATTTGAAGATAAAATCTTTTTGCCTTTAAGAAGAAAGATCTGGCTGACTGAAATAAGTTCATTGGATGAAAACCAACAAAAATTGACAAGAACCACGAAAAGTTCTTGTATTTTAAGATAAAATCTGACACTATGAAAGGAAAAACTTCTCCCTCGCTGAAATATGTTCATTTGCTGAAAATCAACAAAACCACGAAAAGTTCTTGTATTTGAAGATAAAATCTTTTTGCTTTGAAGAAGAAAGATCCAGCTGACTGAAATAAGTTCATAAGATGAAAACTAACAAAAATTGACAAGAACCACGAAAAGTTCTTGTATTTTAAGATTAAATCTTACGCGATTGAAGAAAAAACTTCTAGCTCGCTGAAATATGTTAATTTGCTGAAAATCAACAAAACCACGAAAAGTTCTTGTATTTGAAGATAATATCTCTTTGCTTTCAAGGAGAAAGATCCAGCTGACTGAAATAAGTTCATTGGATGAAAACCAACAAAAATTGACAAGAACCACGAAAAGTTGTTGTATTTTAAGATAAAATCTTTTTGCTTTGAAGAAGAAAGATCGAGCTGACTGAAATAAGTTCATAAGAAGAAAACCAACAAAAATTGACAAGAACCACGAAAAGTTCTTGTATTTTAAGATAAAATCTGACGCTTTTAAAGAAAAAACTTCTCGCTCGCTGAAATATGTTCATTTGCTGAAAATCAACAAAACCACGAAAAGTTCTTGTATTTGAAGATAAAATCTTTTTGCTTTGAAGAGGAAAGATCTAGCTGACTGAAATAAGTTCATCAGATGAAAACCAACAAAAATTGACAAGAACCACGAAAAGTTCTTGTATTTTAAGATAAAATCTGACGCTGTTAAAGAAAAAACTTCTCGCTCGCTGAAATATGTTCATTCGCTGAAAATAAAAAAAAACACGAAAAGTTCTTCTGGTTGAAGATAAAATCTTTTTGCTTTGAAGAAGAATGATCAAGCAGACTGAAATAAGTTCATAAGATGAAAACCAACAAAAATTGACAAGAACCACGAAAAGTTCTTGTATTTTAAGATAAAATCTTACGCTATTGAAGAAAAAACTTCTGGCTCGCTGAAATATGTTCATTTGCTGAAAATCAACAAAACCACGAAAACATCTTGTATTTGAAGATAAAATCTTTTTGCTTTGAAGAAGAAAGATCTCGCTGAATGAAATAAGTTCATCAGATGAAAACCAACAAAAATTGACAAGAACCACGAAAAGTTCTGGTATTTTAAGATAAAATCTTACGCTATTAAAGAAAAAACTTCCAGCTCGCTGAAATATGTTCATTTGCTGAAAATCAACAAAACCACGAAAAGTTCTTGTATTTGAAGATTAAATCTTTTTGCTTTAAAGAAGAAAGATCTAGCTGACTGAAATAAGTTCATTTGATGAAAATCAACAAAAATTGACAAGAACCACGAAAAGTTTTTGTATTTTCAGGTAAAATCTGACGCGATGAAAGAAAAAACTTCTCGCTCGCTGAAATATGTTCATTTGCTGAAAATCAACAAAACCACGAAAAGTTCTTGTATTTGAAGATAAAATCTTTTTGCTTTGAAGAAGAAAGATCTCGCTGAATGAAATAAGTTCATCAGATGAAAACCAACAAAAATTGACAAGAACCACGAAAAGATCTGGTATTTTAAGATAAAATCTTACGCTATTAAAGAAAAAACTTCCAGCTCGCTGAAATATGTTCATTTGCTGAAAATCAACAAAACCACGAAAAGTTCTTGTATTTGAAGATTAAATCTTTTTGCTTTGAAGAAGAAAGATCTAGCTGACTGAAATAAGTTCATTTGATGAAAATCAACAAAAATTGACAAGAACCACGAAAAGTTTTTGTATTTTAAGATAAAATCTTACGCTATTAAACAAAAAACTTCTAGCTCGCTGAAATATGTTCATTTGCTGAAAATCAACAAAACCACGAAAAGTTCTTGTATTTGAAGATAAAATCTTTTTGCTTTCAAGAAGAAAGATCTTGCTGACTGAAATAAGTTCATTGGATGAAAACCAACAAAAATTGACAAGAACCACGAAAAGTTCTTGTATTTTAAGATAATATCTTACACTATTAAGGAAAAAACTTCCAGCTGGCTGAAATATGTTCATTTGCTGAAAACCATCAAAACGACGAAAAGTTCTTGTATTTGAAGATAAAATCTTTTTGCTTTGAAGAAGAAAGATCTCGCTGACTGAAATAAGTTGATTAGATGAAAACCAACAAAAATTGACAAGAAACACGAAAAGTTCTTGTAGTTTAAGATAAAATCTTCCGCTATTAAAGAAAAAACTCCCAGCTCGCTGAAATATGTTCATTTGCTGAAAACCAACAAAACCACGAAAAGTTCTTGTATTTGAAGATAAAATCTTTTTGCTTTGAAGAAGAAAGATCCAGCTGACTGAAATAAGTTCATAAGATGAAAACCAACAAAAATTGACAAGAACCACGAAAAGTTATTGTATTTTAAGATAAAATCTTACGCTATTGAGGAAAAAACTTCCAGCTCGCTGAAATATGTTCATTTGCTGAAAACCATCAAAACCACGAAAAGTTCTTGTATTTGAAGATAAAATCATTTTGCTTTGAAGAAGAAAGATCTAGCTGACTGAAATAAGTTCATTAGATGAAAACGAACAAAAATTGACAAGAACCACGAAAAGTTCTTGTATTTTAAGATAAAATCTAACGCTATTAAGGAAAAAACTCCCAGCTCGCTGAAATATGTTCATTTGCTGAAAACGAACAAAACCACGAAAAGTTCTTGTATTTGAAGATAAAATCTTTTTGCTTTGAAGAAGAAAGATCGAACTTACTGAAATAAGTTCATAAGATGAAAACCAACAAAAATTGACAAGAACCACGAAAAGTTCTGGTATTTTAAGATAAAATCTTACGCTATTAAAGAAAAAACTTCGAGCTCGCTGAAATATGTTCATTTGCTGAAAATCAACAAAACCACGAAAAGTTCTTGTATTTGAAGATTAAATCTTTTTGCTTTCCAGAAGAAAGATCGAGCTGACTGAAATAAGTTCATTGGATGAAAACCAACAAAAATTGACAAGAACCACGAAAAGTTCTTGTATTTTAAGATAAAATCTGACGCTAATAAAGAAAAATCTTCTCGCTCGCTGAAATATGTTCATTTGCTGAAAATCAACAAAACCACGAAAAGTTCTTGTATTTGAAGATAAAATCTTTTTGCTTTGAAGAAGAAAGATCTCGCTGACTGAAATAAGTTCATTTGATGAAAATCAACAAAAATTGACAAGAACCACGAAAAGTTTTTGTATTTTAAGATAAAATCTTACGCTATTAAACAAAAAACTTCTCGCTCGCTGAAATATGTTCATTTGCTGCAAATCAACAAAACCACGAAAAGTTCTTATATTTGAAGATAAAATCTTTTTGCTTTGAAGAAGAAAGATCGAGCTGACTGAAATAAGTTCATCAGATGAAAACCAACAAAAATTGACAAGAACCACGAAAAGTTCTTGTATTTTAAGATAAAATCTGACGCTTTTAAAGAAAAAACTTCTCGCTCGCTGAAATATGTTCATTTGCTGAAAATCAACAAAACCACGAAAAGTTCTTGTATTTGAAGATAAAATCTTTTTGCTTTGAAGAAGAAAGATCTAGCTGACTGAAATAAGTTCATAAGATGAAAACTAACCAAAATTGACAAGAACCACGAAAAGTTCTTGTATTTTAAGATAAAATCTGACGCTATTAAAGAAAAAACTTCTCCCTCGCTGAAATATGTTCATTTGCTGAAAATCAACAAAACCACGAAAAGTTCTTGTATTTGAAGATAAAATCTTTTTGCTTTGAAGAAGAAAGATCTAGTTGACTGAAATAAGTTCATAAGATGAAAACCAACAAAAATTGACAAGAACCACGAAAAGTTCTTGTATTTTAAGATAAAATCTTACGCTATTAAACAAAAAACTTCTCGCTCGCTGAAATATGTTCATTTGCTGCAAATCAACAAAACCACGAAAAGTTCTTATATTTGAAGATAAAATCTTTTTGCTTTGAAGAAGAAAGATCGAGCTGACTGAAATAAGTTCATCAGATGAAAACCAACAAAAATTGACAAGAACCACGAAAAGTTCTTGTATTTTAAGATAAAATCTGACGCTTTTAAAGAAAAAACTTCTCGCTCGCTGAAATATGTTCATTTGCTGAAAATCAACAAAACCACGAAAAGTTCTTGTATTTGAAGATAAAATCTTTTTGCTTTGAAGAAGAAAGATCTAGCTGACTGAAATAAGTTCATAAGATGAAAACTAACCAAAATTGACAAGAACCACGAAAAGTTCTTGTATTTTAAGATAAAATCTGACGCTATTAAAGAAAAAACTTCTCCCTCGCTGAAATATGTTCATTTGCTGAAAATCAACAAAACCACGAAAAGTTCTTGTATTTGAAGATAAAATCTTTTTGCTTTGAAGAAGAAAGATCTAGTTGACTGAAATAAGTTCATAAGATGAAAACCAACAAAAATTGACAAGAACCACGAAAAGTTCTTGTATTTTAAGATAAAATCTGACGCTTTTGAAGAAAAAACTTCTCGCTCGCTGAAATATGTTCATTTGCTGAAAATCAACAAAACCACGAAAAGTTCTTGTATTTGAAGATAAAATCTTTTTGCTTTGAAGAGGAAAGATCTAGCTTACTGAAATAAGTTGATAAGATGAAAACCAACAAAAATTGACAAGAACCTCGAAAAGTTCTTGTATTTTAAGATAAAATCTGACGCTGTTAAAGAAAAAACTTCTCGCTCGCTGAAATATGTTCATTTGCTGAAAATCAAAAAAACCACGAAAAGTTCTTGTATTCAAAGATAAAATCTTTTTGCTTTGAAGAAGAAAGATCCAGCTGACTGAAATAAGTTCATAAGATGAAAACCAACAAAAATTGACAAGAACCACGAAAAGTTCTTGTATTTTAAGATAAAATCTGACTCTTTTAAAGAAAAAACTTCTCGCTCGCTGAAATATGTTCATTTGCTGAAAATCAACAAAACCACGAAAAGTTCTTCTATTTGAAGATAAAATCTTTTTGCTTTGAAGAAGAAAGATCTTGCTGACTGAAATAAGTTCATAAGATGAAAACTAACAAAAATTGACAAGAACCACGAAAAGTTCTTGTATTTTAAGATAAAATCTTACGCTATCGAAGAAAAAACTTCTGGCTCGCTGAAATATGTTCATTTGCTGAAAATCAACAAAACCACGAAAACTTCTCGTATTTGAAGATAAAATCTTTTTGCTTTAAAGAAGAAAGATCCAGCTGACTGAAATAAGTTCATTTGATGAAAATCAACAAAAATTGACAAGAACCACGAAAAGTTTTTGTATTTTAAGATTAAATCTGACGCTATTAAAGAAAAAACTTCTCGCTCGCTGAAATATGTTCATTTGCTGAAAATCAACAAAACCACGAAAAGTTCTTGTATTTGAAGATAAAATCTTTTTGCTTTGAAGAAGAAAGATCTAGCTGAATGAAATAAGTTCATCAGATGAAAACCAACAAAAATTGATAAGAACCACGAAAAGTTCTTGTATTTTAAGATAAAATCTGACGCTGTTAAAGAAAAACTTCCAGTTCGCTGAAATATGTTCATTTGCTGAAAATCAACAAAACCACGAAAAGTTCTTGCATTTGAAGATAAAATCTTTTTGCTTTGAGGAAGAAAGATCTAGCTGACTGAAATAAGTTTATTGGATGAAAACCAACAAAAATTGACAAGAACCACGAAAAGTTCTTGTATTTTAAGATAAAATCTGACGCTTTTAAAGAAAAAACTTCTCGCTCGCTGAAATATGTTCATTTGCTCAAAATCAACAAAACCACGATAAGTTCTTGTATTTGAAGATAAAATCTTTTTGCTTTGAAGAGGAAAGATCGAACTTACTGAAATAAGTTCATAAGATGAAAACCAACAAAAATTGACAAGAACCACGAAAAGTTCTTGTATTTTAAGATAAAATCTGACGCTTTTAAAGAAAAAACTTCTCGCTCGCTGAAATATGTTCATTTGCTGCAAATCAACAAAACCACGAAAACTTCTTGTATTTGAAGATAAAATCTTTTTGCTTTAAAGAAGAAAGATCCAGCTGACTGAAATAAGTTCATTTGATGAAAATCAACAAAAATTGACAAGAACCACGAAAAGTTTTTGTATTTTAAGATTAAATCTGACGCTATTAAAGAAAAAACTTCTCGCTCGCTGAAATATGTTCATTTGCTGAAAATCAACAAAACCACGAAAAGTTCTTGTATTTGAAGATAAAATCTTTTTGCTTTGAAGAAGAAAGATCTAGCTGAATGAAATAAGTTCATCAGATGAAAACCAACAAAAATTGATAAGAACCACGAAAAGTTCTTGTATTTTAAGATAAAATCTGACGCTGTTAAAGAAAAAACTTCCAGTTCGCTGAAATATGTTCATTTGCCGAAAATCAACAAAACCACGAAAAGTTCTTGCATTTGAAGATAAAATCTTTTTGCTTTCAGGAAGAAAGATCTAGCTGACTGAAATAAGTTTATTGGATGAAAACCAACAAAAATTGACAAGAACCACGAAAAGTTCTTGTATTTTAAGATAAAATCTGACGCTTTTAAAGAAAAAACTTCTCGCTCGCTGAAATATGTTCATTTGCTCAAAATCAACAAAACCACGATAAGTTCTTGTATTTGAAGATATAATCTTTTTGCTTTGAAGAGGAAAGATCGAACTTACTGAAATAAGTTCATAAGATGAAAACCAACAAAAATTGACAAGAACCACGAAAAGTTCTTGTATTTTAAGATAAAATCTGACGCTTTTAAAGAAAAAACTTCTCGCTCGCTGAAATATGTTCATTTGCTGCAAATCAACAAAACCACGAAAAGTTCTTGTATTTGAAGATAAAATCTTTTTGCTTTGAAGAAGAAAGATCTGGCTGACTGAAATAAGTTCATCAGATGAAAACCAACAAAAATTGACAAGAACCACGAAAAGTTCTTGTATTTTAAGATAAAATCTGACGCTGTTAAAGAAAAAACTTTTCGCTCGCTGAAATATGTTCATTTGCTGAAAATCAACAAAACCACGAAAAGTTCTTGTATTTGAAGATAAAATCTTTTTGCTTTGAAGAAGAAAGATCCAGCAGACTGAAATAAGTTCATAAGATGAAAACCAACAAAAATTGACAAGAACCACGAAAAGTTCTTGTATTTTAAGATAAAATCTGACGCTTTTAAAGAAAAAACTTCTCGCTCGCTGAAATATGTTGATTTGCTGAAAATCAACAAAACCACGAAAAGTTCTTGTATTTGAAGATAAAGTCTTTTTGCTTTGAAGAAGAAAGATCTTGCTGACTGAAATAAGTTCGTAAGATGAAAACTAACAAAAATTGACAAGAACCACGAAAAGTTCTTGTATTTTAAGATAAAATCTTACGCTATTGAAGAAAAAACTTCTGGCCCGCTGAAATATGTTCATTTGCTGAAAATCAACAAAACCACGAAAACTTCTTGTATTTGAAGATGAAATCTTTTTGCTTTGAAGAAGAAAGATCTTGCTGACTGAAATAAGTTCGTAAGATGAAAACGAACAAAAATTGACAAGAACCACGAAAAGTTCTTGTATTTTAAGATAAAATCTGACGCTATTAAAGATAAAACTTCTCCCTCGCTGAAATATGTTCATTTGCTGAAAATCAACAAAACCACGAAAAGTTCTTGTATTTGAAGATAAAAACTTTTTGCTTTGAAGAAGAAAGATCTCGCTGAATGAAATAAGTTCATCAGATGAAAACAAACAAAAATTGACAAGAACCACGAAAAGTTCTGGTATTTTAAGATAAAATCTGACGCTATTAAAGAAAAAACTTCGAGCTCGCTGAAATATGTTCATTTGCTGAAAATCAACAAAACCACGAAAAGTTCTTGTATTTGAAGATTAAATCTTTTTGCTTTCCAGAAGAAAGATCTAGCTGACTGAAATAAGTTAATTGGATGAAAACCAACAAAAATTGACAAGAACCACGAAAAGTTTTTGTATTTTAAGATAAAATCTTACGCTATTAAACAAAAAACTTCTAGCTCGCTGAAATATGTTCATTTGCTGAAAATCAACAAAACCACGAAAAGTTCTTGTATTTGAAGATAAAATCTTTTTGCTTTCAAGAAGAAAGATCTTGCTGACTGAAATAAGTTCATTGGATGAAAACCAACAAAAATTGACAAGAACCACGAAAAGTTCTTGTATTTTAAGATAAAATCTGACGCTGTTAAAGAAAAAACTTCCAGCTCACTGAAATATGTTCATTTGCTGAAAATCAACAAAACCACGAAAAGTTCTTGCATTTGAAGATAAAATCTTTTTGCCTTTAAGAAGAAAGATCTGGCTGACTGAAATAAGTTCATTGGATGAAAACCAACAAAAATTGACAAGAACCACGAAAAGTTCTTGTATTTTAAGATAAAATCTGACACTATGAAAGGAAAAACTTCTCCCTCGCTGAAATATGTTCATTTGCTGAAAATCAACAAAACCACGAAAAGTTCTTGTATTTGAAGATAAAATCTTTTTGCTTTGAAGAAGAAAGATCCAGCTGACTGAAATAAGTTCATAAGATGAAAACTAACAAAAATTGACAAGAACCACGAAAAGTTCTTGTATTTTAAGATTAAATCTTACGCGATTGAAGAAAAAACTTCTAGCTCGCTGAAATATGTTAATTTGCTGAAAATCAACAAAACCACGAAAAGTTCTTGTATTTGAAGATAATATCTCTTTGCTTTCAAGGAGAAAGATCCAGCTGACTGAAATAAGTTCATTGGATGAAAACCAACAAAAATTGACAAGAACCACGAAAAGTTGTTGTATTTTAAGATAAAATCTTTTTGCTTTGAAGAAGAAAGATCGAGCTGACTGAAATAAGTTCATAAGAAGAAAACCAACAAAAATTGACAAGAACCACGAAAAGTTCTTGTATTTTAAGATAAAATCTGACGCTTTTAAAGAAAAAACTTCTCGCTCGCTGAAATATGTTCATTTGCTGAAAATCAACAAAACCACGAAAAGTTCTTGTATTTGAAGATAAAATCTTTTTGCTTTGAAGAGGAAAGATCTAGCTGACTGAAATAAGTTCATCAGATGAAAACCAACAAAAATTGACAAGAACCACGAAAAGTTCTTGTATTTTAAGATAAAATCTGACGCTGTTAAAGAAAAAACTTCTCGCTCGCTGAAATATGTTCATTTGCTGAAAATCAACAAAACCACGAAAAGTTCTTGTATTTGAAGATAAAATCTTTTTGCTTTCAAGAAGAAAGATCTTGCTGACTGAAATAAGTTCATTGGATGAAAACCAACAAAAATTGACAAGAACCACGAAAAGTTCTTGTATTTTAAGATAAAATCTGACGCTGTTAAAGAAAAAACTTCCAGCTCACTGAAATATGTTCATTTGCTGAAAATCAACAAAACCACGAAAAGTTCTTGCATTTGAAGATAAAATCTTTTTGCCTTTAAGAAGAAAGATCTGGCTGACTGAAATAAGTTCATTGGATGAAAACCAACAAAAATTGACAAGAACCACGAAAAGTTCTTGTATTTTAAGATAAAATCTGACACTATGAAAGGAAAAACTTCTCCCTCGCTGAAATATGTTCATTTGCTGAAAATCAACAAAACCACGAAAAGTTCTTGTATTTGAAGATAAAATCTTTTTGCTTTGAAGAAGAAAGATCCAGCTGACTGAAATAAGTTCATAAGATGAAAACTAACAAAAATTGACAAGAACCACGAAAAGTTCTTGTATTTTAAGATTAAATCTTACGCGATTGAAGAAAAAACTTCTAGCTCGCTGAAATATGTTAATTTGCTGAAAATCAACAAAACCACGAAAAGTTCTTGTATTTGAAGATAATATCTCTTTGCTTTCAAGGAGAAAGATCCAGCTGACTGAAATAAGTTCATTGGATGAAAACCAACAAAAATTGACAAGAACCACGAAAAGTTGTTGTATTTTAAGATAAAATCTTTTTGCTTTGAAGAAGAAAGATCGAGCTGACTGAAATAAGTTCATAAGAAGAAAACCAACAAAAATTGACAAGAACCACGAAAAGTTCTTGTATTTTAAGATAAAATCTGACGCTTTTAAAGAAAAAACTTCTCGCTCGCTGAAATATGTTCATTTGCTGAAAATCAACAAAACCACGAAAAGTTCTTGTATTTGAAGATAAAATCTTTTTGCTTTGAAGAGGAAAGATCTAGCTGACTGAAATAAGTTCATCAGATGAAAACCAACAAAAATTGACAAGAACCACGAAAAGTTCTTGTATTTTAAGATAAAATCTGACGCTGTTAAAGAAAAAACTTCTCGCTCGCTGAAATATGTTCATTCGCTGAAAATAAAAAAAAACACGAAAAGTTCTTCTGGTTGAAGATAAAATCTTTTTGCTTTGAAGAAGAAAGATCTAGCTGACTGAAATAAGTTCATAAGATGCAAACTAACCAAAATTGACAAGAACCACGAAAAGTTCTTGTATATTAAGATAAAATCTTACGCTATTGAAGAAAAAACTTCTAGCTCGCTGAAATATGTTCATTTGCTGAAAATCAACAAAACCACGAAAAGTTCTTGTATTTGAAGATAAAATCTTTTTGCTTTGAAGAAGAAAGATCTAGCTGACTGAAATAAGTTCATAAGATGAAAACTAACCAAAATTGACAAGAACCACGAAAAGTTCTTGTATTTTAAGATAAAATCTTACGCTATTGAAGAAAAAACTTCTAGCTCGCTGAAATATGTTCATTTGCTGAAAATCAACAAAACCACGAAAAGTTCTTGCATTTGAAGATAAAATCTTTTTGCTTTGAAGAAGAATAATCTAGCTGACTGAAATAAGTTCATAAGATGAAAACTAACAAAAATTGACAAGAACCCGAAAAGTTGTTGAATTTTAAGATAAAATCTTACGCTATTGAATAAAAAACTTCTCGCTCGCTGAAATATGTCATTTGCTGAAAATCAACAAAACCACGAAAAGTTCTTGTATTTGAAGATAAAATCTTTTTGCTTTCAAGAAGAAAGATCCAGCTGAATGAAATAAGTTCATTCGATGAGAACCAACAAAAATTGACAAGAACCACGAAAAGTTCTTGTATTTTAAGATAAAATCTGACGCTTTTAAAGAAAAAACTTCTCGCTCGCTGAAATATGTTCATTTGCTGAAAATCAACAAAACCACGAAAAGTTCTTGTATTTGAAGATAAAATCTGACGCTGTTAAAGAAAAAACTTCCAGCACGCTGAAATATGTTCATTTGCTGAAAATCAACAAAACCACGAAAAGTTCTTGCATTTGAAGATAAAATCTTTTTGCTTTGAAGAAGAAAGATCTGGCTGACTGAAATAAGTTCATTGGATGAAAACCAACAAAAATTGACAAGAACCACAAAGAGTTCTTGTATTTTAAGATAAAATCTGACGCTATTAAAGAAAAAACTTCTCCCTCGCTGAAATATGTTCATTTGCTGAAAATCAACAAAACCACGAAAAGTTCTTGTATTTGAAGATAAAATCTTTTTGCTTTGAAGAAGAAAGATCTCGTTGACTGAAATAAGTTCATAAGATGAAAACCAACAAAAATTGACAAGAACCACTAAAAGTTCTTGTATTTTAAGATAAAATCTGACGCTTTTGAAGAAAAAACTTCTCGCTCGCTGAAATATGTTCATTTGCTGAAAATCAACAAAACCACGAAAAGTTCTTGTATTTGAAGATAAAATCTTTTTGCTTTGAAGAAGAAAGATCTAGCTGACTGAAATAAGTTCATAAGATGAAAACTAACCAAAATTGACAAGAACCACGAAAAGTTCTTGTATTTTAAGATAAAATCTTACGCTATTGAAGAAAAAACTTCTTGCTCGCTGAAATATGTTCATTTGCTGAAAATCAACAAAACCACGAAAAGTTCTTGCATTTGAACATAAAATCTTTTTGCTTTGAAGAAGAAAGATCTAGCTGACTGAAATAAGTTCATAAGATGAAAACTAACAAAAATTGACAAGAACCCGAAAGGTTCTTGTATTTTAAGATAAAATCTTACGCTATTGAAGAAAAAACTTCTAGCTCGCTGAAATATGTTCATTTGCTGAAAATCAAAAAAACCACGAAAAGTTCTTGTATTTGAAGATAAAATCTTTTTGCTTTCAAGAAGAAAGATCTAGCTGACTGAAATAAGTTCATTCGATGAGAACCAACAAAAATTGACAAGAACCACGAAAAGTTCTTGTATTTTAAGATAAAATCTGACGCTTTTAAAGAAAAAACTTCTCGCTCGCTGAAATATGTTCATTTGCTGAAAATCAACAAAACCACAAAAAGTTCTTGTCTTTGAAGATAAAATCTGACGCTGTTAAAGAAAAAACTTCCAGCACGCTGAAATATGTTCATTTGCTGAAAATAAACAAAACCACGAAAAGTTCTTGCATTTGAAGATAAAATCTTTTTGCTTTGAAGAAGATCTGGCTGACTGAAATAAGTTCATTGGATGAAAACCAACAAAAATTGACAAGAACCACAAAGAGTTCTTGTATTTTAAGATAAAATCTGACGCTATTAAAGAAAAAACTTCTCCCTCGCTGAAATATGTTCATTTGCTGAAAATCAACAAAACCACGAAAAGTTCTTGTATTTGAAGATAAAATCTTTTTGCTTTGAAGAAGAAAGATCGAGTTGACTGAAATAAGTTCAAAAGATGAAAACCAACAAAAATTGACAAGAACCACGAAAAGTTCTTGTATTTTAAGATAAAATCTGACGCTTTTGAAGAAAAAACTTCTCGCTCGCTGAAATATGTTCATTTGCTGAAAATCAACAAAACCACGAAAAGTTCTTGTATTTGAAGATAAAATCTTTTTGCTTTGAAGAGGAAAGATCCAGCTTACTGAAATAAGTTGATGAGATGAAAACCAACAAAAATTGACAAGAACCACGAAAAGTTCTTGTATTTTAAGATAAAATTTGACGCTGTTAAAGAAAAAACTTCTCGCTCGCTGAAATATGTTCATTTGCTGAAAATCAAAAAAACCACGAAAAGTTCTTGTATTTGAAGATAAAATCTTTTTGCTTTGAAGAAGAAAGATCCAGCTGACTGAAATAAGTTCATAAGATGAAAACCAAC
Organism: Heptranchias perlo; assembly: GCF_035084215.1. NCBI lineage: Eukaryota > Metazoa > Chordata > Chondrichthyes > Hexanchiformes > Hexanchidae > Heptranchias > Heptranchias perlo. The sequence goes on along the minus strand of NW_027139793.1, from coordinate 1,535,787 downwards.
AAAAATTGACAAGAACCACGAAAAGTTCTTGTATTTTAAGATAAAATCTGACTCTTTTAAAGAAAAAACTTCTCGCTCGCTGAAATATGTTCATTTGCTGAAAATCAACAAAACCACGAAAAGTTCTTGTATTTGAAGATAAAATCTTTTTGCTTTGAAAAAGAAAGATCTTGCTGACTGAAATAAGTTCATAAGATGAAAACTAACAAAAATTGACAAGAACCACGAAAAGTTCTTGTATTTTAAGATAAAATCTTACGCTATTGAAGAAAAAACTTCTGGCTCGCTGAAATATGTTCATTTGCTGAAAATCAACAAAACCACGAAAACTTCTTGTATTTGAAGATAAAATCTTTTTGCTTTAAAGAAGAAAGATCCAGCTGACTGAAATAAGTTCATTTGATGAAAATCAACAAAAATTGACAAGAACCACGAAAAGTTTTTGTATTTTAAGATTAAATCTGACGCTATTAAAGAAAAAACTTCTCGCTCGCTGAAATATGTTCATTTGCTGAAAATCAACAAAACCACGAAAAGTTCTTGTATTTGAAGATAAAATCTTTTTGCTTTGAAGAAGAAAGATCTGGCTGAATGAAATAAGTTCATCAGATGAAAACCAACAAAAATTGATAAGAACCACGAAAAGTTCTTGTATTTTAAGATAAAATCTGACGCTGTTAAATAAAAAACTTCCAGTTCGCTGAAATATGTTCATTTGCTGAAAATCAACAAAACCACGAAAAGTTCTTGCATTTGAAGATAAAATCTTTTTGCTTTGAGGAAGAAAGATCTAGCTGACTGAAATAAGTTTATTGGATGAAAACCAACAAAAATTGACAAGAACCACGAAAAGTTCTTGTATTTTAAGATAAAATCTGACGCTTTTAAAGAAAAAACTTCTCGCTCGCTGAAATATGTTCATTTGCTCAAAATCAACAAAACCACGATAAGTTCTTGTATTTGAAGATAAAATCTTTTTGCTTTGAAGAGGAAAGATCGAACTTACTGAAATAAGTTCATAAGATGAAAACCAACAAAAATTGACAAGAACCACGAAAAGTTCTTGTATTTTAAGATAAAATCTGACGCTTTTAAAGAAAAAACTTCTCGCTCGCTGAAATATGTTCATTTGCTGCAAATCAACAAAACCACGAAAAGTTCTTGTATTTGAAGATAAAATCTTTTTGCTTTGAAGAAGAAAGATCTAGCTGACTGAAATAAGTTCATCAGATGAAAACCAACAAAAATTGACAAGAACCACGAAAAGTTCTTGTATTTTAAGATAAAATCTGACGCTTTTAAAGAAAAAACTTCTCGCTCGCTGAAATATGTTCATTTGCTGAAAATCAACAAAACCACGAAAAGTTCTTGTATTTGAAGATAAAATCTTTTTGCTTTGAAGAGGAAAGATCTAGCTTACTGAAATAAGTTGATAAGATGAAAACCAACAAAAATTGACAAGAACCACGAAAAGTTCTTGTATTTTAAGATAAAATCTGACGCTGTTAAAGAAAAAACTTCTCGCTCGCTGAAATATGTTCATTTGCTGAAAATCAAAAAAAACACGAAAAGTTCTTGTATTTGAAGATAAAATCTTTTTGCTTTGAAGAAGAAAGATCCAGCAGACTGAAATAGGTTCATGAGATGAAAACCAACAAAAATTGACAAGAACCACGAAAAGTTCTTGTATTTTAAGATAAAATCTGACGCTTTTAAAGAAAAAACTTCTCGCTCGCTGAAATATGTTGATTTGCTGAAAATCAACAAAACCACGAAAAGTTCTTGTATTTGAAGATAAAATCTTATTGCTTTGAAGAAGAAAGATCTTGCTGACTGAAATAAGTTCGTAAGATGAAAACTAACAAAAATTGACAAGAACCACGAAAAGTTCTTGTATTTTAAGATAAAATCTGACGCTTTTAAAGAAAAAACTTCTCGCTCGCTGAAATATGTTCATTTGCTCAAAATCAACAAAACCACGATAAGTTCTTGTATTTGAAGATAAAATCTTTTTGCTTTGAAGAGGAAAGATCGAACTTACTGAAATAAGTTCATAAGATGAAAACCAACAAAAATTGACAAGAACCACGAAAAGTTCTTGTATTTTAAGATAAAATCTGACGCTTTTAAAGAAAAAACTTCTCGCTCGCTGAAATATGTTCATTTGCTGCAAATCAACAAAACCACGAAAAGTTCTTGTATTTGAAGATAAAATCTTTTTGCTTTGAAGAAGAAAGATCTAGCTGACTGAAATAAGTTCATCAGATGAAAACCAACAAAAATTGACAAGAACCACGAAAAGTTCTTGTATTTTAAGATAAAATCTGACGCTTTTAAAGAAAAAACTTCTCGCTCACTGAAATATGTTCATTTGCTGAAAATCAACAAAACCACGAAAAGTTCTTGTATTTGAAGATAAAATCTTTTTGCTTTGAAGAGGAAAGATCTAGCTTACTGAAATAAGTTGATAAGATGAAAACCAACAAAAATTGACAAGAACCACGAAAAGTTCTTGTATTTTAAGATAAAATCTGACGCTGTTAAAGAAAAAACTTCTCGCTCGCTGAAATATGTTCATTTGCTGAAAATCAAAAAAAACACGAAAAGTTCTTGTATTTGAAGATAAAATCTTTTTGCTTTGAAGAAGAAAGATCCAGCAGACTGAAATAAGTTCATGAGATGAAAACCAACAAAAATTGACAAGAACCACGAAAAGTTCTTGTATTTTAAGATAAAATCTGACGCTTTTAAAGAAAAAACTTCTCGCTCACTGAAATATGTTCATTTGCTGAAAATCAACAAAACCACGAAAAGTTCTTGTATTTGAAGATAAAATCTTTTTGCTTTGAAGAGGAAAGATCTAGCTTACTGAAATAAGTTGATAAGATGAAAACCAACAAAAATTGACAAGAACCACGAAAAGTTCTTGTATTTTAAGATAAAATCTGACGCTGTTAAAGAAAAAACTTCTCGCTCGCTGAAATATGTTCATTTGCTGAAAATCAAAAAAAACACGAAAAGTTCTTGTATTTGAAGATAAAATCTTTTTGCTTTGAAGAAGAAAGATCCAGCAGACTGAAATAAGTTCATGAGATGAAAACCAACAAAAATTGACAAGAACCACGAAAAGTTCTTGTATTTTAAGATAAAATCTTACGCTATTGAAGAAAAAACTTCTGGCTCGCTGAAATATGTTCATTTGCTGAAAATCAACAAAACCACGAAAAGTTCTTGTATTTGAAGATAAAATCTTTTTGCTTTGAAGAAGAAAGATCTTGCTGACTGAAATAAGTTCGTAAGATGAAAACTAACAAAAATTGACAAGAACCACGAAAAGTTTTTGTATTTTCAGATAAAATCTGACGCGATGAAAGAAAAAACTTCTCGCTCGCTGAAATATGTTCATTTGCTGAAAATCAACAAAACCACGAAAAGTTCTTGTATTTGAAGATAAAATCTTTTTGCTTTGAAGAAGAAAGATCTCGCTGAATGAAATAAGTTCATCAGATGAAAACCAACAAAAATTGACAAGAACCACGAAAAGTTCTGGTATTTTAAGATAAAATCTTACGCTATTAAAGAAAAAACTTCGAGCTCGCTGAAATATGTTCATTTGCTGAAAATCAACAAAACCACGAAAAGTTCTTGTATTTGAAGATTAAATCTTTTTGCTTTCCAGAAGAAAGATCGAGCTGACTGAAATAAGTTCATTGGATGAAAACCAACAAAAATTGACAAGAACCACGAAAAGTTCTTGTATTTTAAGATAAAATCTGACGCTAATAAAGAAAAATCTTCTCCCTCGCTGAAATATGTTCATTTGCTGAAAATCAACAAAACCACGAAAAGTTCTTGTATTTGAAGATAAAATCTTTTCGCTTTGAAGAAGAAAGATCTCGCTGACTGAAATAAGTTCATTTGATGAAAATCAACAAAAATTGACAAGAACCACGAAAAGTTTTTGTATTTTAAGATAAAATCTTACGCTATTAAACAAAAAACTTCTCGCTCGCTGAAATATGTTCATTTGCTGCAAATCAACAAAACCACGAAAAGTTCTTATATTTGAAGATAAAATCTTTTTGCTTTGAAGAAGAAAGATCGAGCTGACTGAAATAAGTTCATCAGATGAAAACCAACAAAAATTGACAAGAACCACGAAAAGTTCTTGTATTTGAAGATAAAATCTTTTTGCTTTGAAGAAGAAAGATCTAGCTGAATGAAATAAGTTCATCAGATGAAAACCAACAAAAATTGATAAGAACCACGAAAAGTTCTTGTATTTTAAGATAAAATCTGACGCTGTTAAAGAAAAAACTTCCAGTTCGCTGAAATATGTTCTTTTGCTGAAAATCAACAAAACCACGAAAAGTTCTTGCATTTGAAGATAAAATCTTTTTGCTTTGAGGAAGAAAGATCTAGCTGACTGAAATAAGTTTATTGGATGAAAACCAACAAAAATTGACAAGAACCACGAAAAGTTCTTGTATTTTAAGATAAAATCTGACGCTTTTAAAGAAAAAACTTCTCGCTCGCTGAAATATGTTCATTTGCTCAAAATCAACAAAACCACGATAAGTTCTTGTATTTGAAGATAAAATCTTTTTGCTTTGAAGAGGAAAGATCGAACTTACTGAAATAAGTTCATAAGATGAAAACCAACAAAAATTGACAAGAACCACGAAAAGTTCTTGTATTTTAAGATAAAATCTGACGCTTTTAAAGAAAAAACTTCTCGCTCGCTGAAATATGTTCATTTGCTGCAAATCAACAAAACCACGAAAAGTTCTTGTATTTGAAGATAAAATCTTTTTGCTTTGAAGAAGAAAGATCTAGCTGACTGAAATAAGTTCATCAGATGAAAACCAACAAAAATTGACAAGAACCACGAAAAGTTCTTGTATTTTAAGATAAAATCTGACGCTTTTAAAGAAAAAACTTCTCGCTCGCTGAAATATGTTCATTTGCTGAAAATCAACAAAACCACGAAAAGTTCTTGTATTTGAAGATAAAATCTTTTTGCTTTGAAGAGGAAAGATCTAGCTTACTGAAATAAGTTGATAAGATGAAAACCAACAAAAATTGACAAGAACCACGAAAAGTTCTTGTATTTTAAGATAAAATCTGACGCTGTTAAAGAAAAAACTTCTCGCTCGCTGAAATATGTTCATTTGCTGAAAATCAAAAAAAACACGAAAAGTTCTTGTATTTGAAGATAAAATCTTTTTGCTTTGAAGAAGAAAGATCCAGCAGACTGAAATAAGTTCATGAGATGAAAACCAACAAAAATTGACAAGAACCACGAAAAGTTCTTGTATTTTAAGATAAAATCTGACGCTTTTAAAGAAAAAACTTCTCGCTCGCTGAAATATGTTGATTTGCTGAAAATCAACAAAACCACGAAAAGTTCTTGTATTTGAAGATAAAATCTTTTTGCTTTGAAGAAGAAAGATCTTGCTGACTGAAATAAGTTCGTAAGATGAAAACTAACAAAAATTGACAAGAACCACGAAAAGTTTTTGTATTTTCAGATAAAATCTGACGCGATGAAAGAACAAACTTCTCGCTCGCTGAAATATGTTCATTTGCTGAAAATCAACAAAACCACGAAAAGTTCTTGTATTTGAAGATAAAATCTTTTTGCTTTGAAGAAGAAAGATCTCGCTGAATGAAATAAGTTCATCAGATGAAAACCAACAAAAATTGACAAGAACCACGAAAAGTTCTGGTATTTTAAGATAAAATCTAACGCTATTAAAGAAAAAACTTCGAGCTCGCTGAAATATGTTCATTTGCTGAAAATCAACAAAACCACGAAAAGTTCTTGTATTTGAAGATTAAATCTTTTTGCTTTCCAGAAGAAAGATCGAGCTGACTGAAATAAGTTCATTGGATGAAAACCAACAAAAATTGACAAGAACCACGAAAAGTTCTTGTATTTTAAGATAAAATCTGACGCTAATAAAGAAAAATCTTCTCCCTCGCTGAAATATGTTCATTTGCTGAAAATCAACAAAACCACGAAAAGTTCTTGTATTTGAAGATAAAATCTTTTTGCTTTGAAGAAGAAAGATCTCGCTGACTGAAATAAGTTCATTTGATGAAAATCAACAAAAATTGACAAGAACCACGAAAAGTTTTTGTATTTTAAGATAAAATCTTACGCTATTAAACAAAAAACTTCTCGCTCGCTGAAATATGTTCATTTGCTGCAAATCAACAAAACCACGAAAAGTTCTTATATTTGAAGATAAAATCTTTTTTCTTTGAAGAAGAAAGATCGAGCTGACTGAAATAAGTTCATCAGATGAAAACCAACAAAAATTGACAAGAACCACGAAAAGTTCTTGTATTTTAAGATAAAATCTGACGCTTTTAAAGAAAAAACTTCTCGCTCGCTGAAATATGTTCATTTGCTGCAAATCAACAAAACCACGAAAAGTTCTTATATTTGAAGATAAAATCTTTTTGCTTTGAAGAAGAAAGATCGAGCTGACTGAAATAAGTTCATCAGATGAAAACCAACAAAAATTGACAAGAACCACGAAAAGTTCTTGTATTTTAAGATAAAATCTGACGCTTTTAAAGAAAAAACTTCTCGCTCGCTGAAATATGTTCATTTGCTGAAAATCAACAAAACCACGAAAAGTTCTTGTATTTGAAGATAAAATCTTTTTGCTTTGAAGAAGAAAGATCTAGCTGACTGAAATAAGTTCATAAGATGAAAACTAACCAAAATTGACAAGAACCACGAAAAGTTCTTGTATTTTAAGATAAAATCTGACGCTATTAAAGAAAAAACTTCTCCCTCGCTGAAATATGTTCATTTGCTGAAAATCAACAAAACCACGAAAAGTTCTTGTATTTGAAGATAAAATCTTTTTGCTTTGAAGAAGAAAGATCTAGTTGACTGAAATAAGTTCATAAGATGAAAACCAACAAAAATTGACAAGAACCACGAAAAGTTCTTGTATTTTAAGATAAAATCTGACGCTTTTGAAGAAAAAACTTCTCGCTCGCTGAAATATGTTCATTTGCTGAAAATCAACAAAACCACGAAAAGTTCATGTATTTGAAGATAAAATCTTTTTGCTTTGAAGAGGAAAGATCTAGCTTACTGAAATAAGTTGATAAGATGAAAACCAACAAAAATTGACAAGAACCACGAAAAGTTCTTGTATTTTAAGATAAAATCTGACGCTGTTAAAGAAAAAACTTCTCGCTCGCTGAAATATGTTCATTTGCTGAAAATCAAAAAAACCACGAAAAGTTCTTGTATTTAAAGATAAAATCTTTTTGCTTTGAAGAAGAAAGATCCAGCTGACTGAAATAAGTTCATAAGATGAAAACCAACAAAAATTGACAAGAACCACGAAAAGTTCTTGTATTTTAAGATAAAATCTGACTCTTTTAAAGAAAAAACTTCTCGCTCGCTGAAATATGTTCATTTGCTGAAAATCAACAAAACCACGAAAAGTTCTTGTATTTGAAGATAAAATCTTTTTGCTTTGAAGAAGAAAGATCTTGCTGACTGAAATAAGTTCATAAGATGAAAACTAACAAAAATTGACAAGAACCACGAAAAGTTCTTGTATTTTAAGATAAAATCTTACGCTATCGAAGAAAAAACTTCTGGCTCGCTGAAATATGTTCATTTGCTGAAAATCAACAAAACCACGAAAACTTCTTGTATTTGAAGATAAAATCTTTTTGCTTTAAAGAAGAAAGATCCAGCTGACTGAAATAAGTTCATTTGATGAAAATCAACAAAAATTGACAAGAACCACGAAAAGTTTTTGTATTTTAAGATTAAATCTGACGCTATTAAAGAAAAAACTTCTCGCTCGCTGAAATATGTTCATTTGCTGAAAATCAACAAAACCACGAAAAGTTCTTGTATTTGAAGATAAAATCTTTTTGCTTTGAAGAAGAAAGATCTAGCTGAATGAAATAATTTCATCAGATGAAAACCAACAAAAATTGATAAGAACCACGAAAAGTTCTTGTATTTTAAGATAAAATCTGACGCTGTTAAAGAAAAAACTTCCAGTTCGCTGAAATATGTTCATTTGCTGAAATTCAACAAAACCACGAAAAGTTCTTGCATTTGAAGATAAAATCTTTTTGCTTTGAGGAAGAAAGATCTAGCTGACTGAAATAAGTTTATTGGATGAAAACCAACAAAAATTGACAAGAACCACGAAAAGTTCTTGTATTTTAAGATAAAATCTGACGCTTTTAAAGAAAAAACTTCTCGCTCGCTGAAATATGTTCATTTGCTCAAAATCAACAAAACCACGATAAGTTCTTGTATTTGAAGATAAAATCTTTTTGCTTTGAAGAGGAAAGATCGAACTTACTGAAATAAGTTCATAAGATGAAAACCAACAAAAATTGACAAGAACCACGAAAAGTTCTTGTATTTTAAGATAAAATCTGACGCTTTTAAAGAAAAAACTTCTCGCTCGCTGAAATATGTTCATTTGCTGCAAATCAACAAAACCACGAAAACTTCTTGTATTTGAAGATAAAATCGTTTTGCTTTAAAGAAGAAAGATCCAGCTGACTGAAATAAGTTCATTTGATGAAAATCAACAAAAATTGACAAGAACCACGAAAAGTTTTTGTATTTTAAGATTAAATCTGACGCTATTAAAGAAAAAACTTCTCGCTCGCTGAAATATGTTCATTTGCTGAAAATCAACAAAACCACGAAAAGTTCTTGTATTTGAAGATAAAATCTTTTTGCTTTGAAGAAGAAAGATCTAGCTGAATGAAATAAGTTCATCAGATGAAAACCAACAAAAATTGATAAGAACCACGAAAAGTTCTTGTATTTTAAGATAAAATCTGACGCTGTTAAAGAAAAAACTTCCAGTTCGCTCAAATATGTTCATTTGCCGAAAATCAACAAAACCACGAAAAGTTCTTGCATTTGAAGATAAAATCTTTTTGCTTTCAGGAAGAAAGATCTAGCTGACTGAAATAAGTTTATTGGATGAAAACCAACAAAAATTGACAAGAACCACGAAAAGTTCTTGTATTTTAAGATAAAATCTGACGCTTTTAAAGAAAAAACTTCTCGCTCGCTGAAATATGTTCATTTGCTCAAAATCAACAAAACCACGAAAAGTTCTTGTATTTGAAGATAAAATCTTTTTGCTTTGAAGAGGAAAGATCGAACTTACTGAAATAAGTTCATAAGATGAAAACCAACAAAAATTGACAAGAACCACGAAAAGTTCTTGTATTTTAAGATAAAATCTGACGCTTTTAAAGAAAAAACTTCTCGCTCGCTGAAATATGTTCATTTGCTGCAAATCAACAAAACCACGAAAAGTTCTTGTATTTGAAGATAAAATCTTTTTGCTTTGAAGAAGAAAGATCCAGCTGACTGAAATAAGTTCATAAGATGAAAACCAACAAAAATTGACAAGAACCACGAAAAGTTCTTGTATTTTAAGATAAAATCTGACGCTTTTAAAGAAAAAACTTCTCGCTCGCTGAAATATGTTCATTTGCTGAAAATCAACAAAACCACGAAAAGTTCTTGTATTTGAAGATAAAATCTTTTTGCTTTGAAAAAGAAAGATCTTGCTGACTGAAATAAGTTCATAAGATGAAAACTAACAAAAATTGACAAGAACCACGAAAAGTTCTTGTATTTTAAGATAAAATCTTACGCTATTGAAGAAAAAACTTCTGGCTCGCTGAAATATGTTCATTTGCTGAAAATCAACAAAACCACGAAAAGTTCTTGTATTTGAAGATAAAATCTTTTTGCTTTCAAGAAGAAAGATCCAGCTGACTGAAATAAGTTCATTTGATGAAAATCAACAAAAATTGACAAGAACCACGAAAAGTTTTTGTATTTTAAGATTAAATCTGACGCTATTAAAGAAAAAACTTCTCGCTCGCTGAAATATGTTCATTTGCTGAAAATCAACAAAACCACGAAAAGTTCTTGTATTTGAAGATAAAATCTTTTTGCTTTGAAGAAGAAAGATCTAGCTGAATGAAATAAGTTCATCTGATGAAAACCAACAAAAATTGATAAGAACCACGAAAAGTTCTTGTATTTTAAGATAAAATCTGACGCTGTTAAAGAAAAAACTTCCAGTTCGCTGAAATATGTTCATTTGCTGAAAATCAACAAAACCACGAAAAGTTCTTGCATTTGAAGATAAAATCTTTTTGCTTTGAGGAAGAAAGATCTAGCTGACTGAAATAAGTTTATTGGATGAAAACCAACAAAAATTGACAAGAACCACGAAAAGTTCTTGTATTTTAAGATAAAATCTGACGCTTTTAAAGAAAAAACTTCTCGCTCGCTGAAATATGTTCATTTGCTCAAAATCAACAAAACCACGATAAGTTCTTGTATTTGAAGATAAAATCTTTTTGCTTTGAAGAGGAAAGATCGAACTTACTGAAATAAGTTCATAAGATGAAAACCAACAAAAATTGACAAGAACCACGAAAAGTTCTGGTATTTTAAGATAAAATCTTACGCTATTAAAGAAAAAACTTCGAGCTCGCTGAAATATGTTCATTTGCTGAAAATCAACAAAACCACGAAAAGTTCTTGTATTTGAAGATTAAATCTTTTTGCTTTCCAGAAGAAAGATCGAGCTGACTGAAATAAGTTCATTGGATGAAAACCAACAAAAATTGACAAGAACCACGAAAAGTTCTTGTATTTTAAGATAAAATCTGACGCTAATAAAGAAAAATCTTCTCCCTCGCTGAAATATGTTCATTTGCTGAAAATCAACAAAACCACGAAAAGTTCTTGTATTTGAAGATAAAATCTTTTTGCTTTGAAGAAGAAAGATCTCGCTGACTGAAATAAGTTCATTTGATGAAAATCAACAAAAATTGACAAGAACCACGAAAAGTTTTTGTATTTTAAGATAAAATCTTACGCTATTAAACAAAAAACTTCTCGCTCGCTGAAATATGTTCATTTGCTGCAAATCAACAAAACCACGAAAAGTTCTTATATTTGAAGATAAAATCTTTTTGCTTTGAAGAAGAAAGATCGAGCTGACTGAAATAAGTTCATCAGATGAAAACCAACAAAAATTGACAAGAACCACGAAAAGTTCTTGTATTTTAAGATAAAATCTGACGCTTTTAAAGAAAAAACTTCTCGCTCGCTGAAATATGTTCATTTGCTGAAAATCAACAAAACCACGAAAAGTTCTTGTATTTGAAGATAAAATCTTTTTGCTTTGAAGAAGAAAGATCTAGCTGACTGAAATAAGTTCATAAGATGAAAACTAACCAAAATTGACAAGAACCACGAAAAGTTCTTGTATTTTAAGATAAAATCTGACGCTATTAAAGAAAAAACTTCTCCCTCGCTGAAATATGTTCATTTGCTGAAAATCAACAAAACCACGAAAAGTTCTTGTATTTGAAGATAAAATCTTTTTGCTTTGAAGAAGAAAGATCTAGTTGACTGAAATAAGTTCATAAGATGAAAACCAACAAAAATTGACAAGAACCACGAAAAGTTCTTGTATTTTAAGATAAAATCTTACGCTATTAAACAAAAAACTTCTCGCTCGCTGAAATATGTTCATTTGCTGCAAATCAACAAAACCACGAAAAGTTCTTATATTTGAAGATAAAATCTTTTTGCTTTGAAGAAGAAAGATTGAGCTGACTGAAATAAGTTCATCAGATGAAAACCAACAAAAATTGACAAGAACCACGAAAAGTTCTTGTATTTTAAGATAAAATCTGACGCTTTTAAAGAAAAAACTTCTCGCTCGCTGAAATATGTTCATTTGCTGAAAATCAACAAAACCACGAAAAGTTCTTGTATTTGAAGATAAAATCTTTTTGCTTTGAAGAAGAAAGATCTAGCTGACTGAAATAAGTTCATAAGATGAAAACTAACCAAAATTGACAAGAACCACGAAAAGTTCTTGTATTTTAAGATAAAATCTGACGCTATTAAAGAAAAAACTTCTCCCTCGCTGAAATATGTTCATTTGCTGAAAATCAACAAAACCACGAAAAGTTCTTGTATTTGAAGATAAAATCTTTTTGCTTTGAAGAAGAAAGATCTAGTTGACTGAAATAAGTTCATAAGATGAAAACCAACAAAAATTGACAAGAACCACGAAAAGTTCTTGTATTTTAAGATAAAATCTGACGCTTTTGAAGAAAAAACTTCTCGCTCGCTGAAATATGTTCATTTGCTGAAAATCAACAAAACCACGAAAAGTTCTTGTATTTGAAGATAAAATCTTTTTGCTTTGAAGAGGAAAGATCTAGCTTACTGAAATAAGTTGATAAGATGAAAACCAACAAAAATTGACAAGAACCTCGAAAAGTTCTTGTATTTTAAGATAAAATCTGACGCTGTTAAAGAAAAAACTTCTCGCTCGCTGAAATATGTTCATTTGCTGAAAATCAAAAAAACCACGAAAAGTTCTTGTATTCAAAGATAAAATCTTTTTGCTTTGAAGAAGAAAGATCCAGCTGACTGAAATAAGTTCATAAGATGAAAACCAACAAAAATTGACAAGAACCACGAAAAGTTCTTGTATTTTAAGATAAAATCTGACTCTTTTAAAGAAAAAACTTCTCGCTCGCTGAAATATGTTCATTTGCTGAAAATCAACAAAACCACGAAAAGTTCTTCTATTTGAAGATAAAATCTTTTTGCTTTGAAGAAGAAAGATCTTGCTGACTGAAATAAGTTCATAAGATGAAAACTAACAAAAATTGACAAGAACCACGAAAAGTTCTTGTATTTTAAGATAAAATCTTACGCTATCGAAGAAAAAACTTCTGGCTCGCTGAAATATGTTCATTTGCTGAAAATCAACAAAACCACGAAAACTTCTCGTATTTGAAGATAAAATCTTTTTGCTTTAAAGAAGAAAGATCCAGCTGACTGAAATAAGTTCATTTGATGAAAATCAACAAAAATTGACAAGAACCACGAAAAGTTTTTGTATTTTAAGATTAAATCTGACGCTATTAAAGAAAAAACTTCTCGCTCGCTGAAATATGTTCATTTGCTGAAAATCAACAAAACCACGAAAAGTTCTTGTATTTGAAGATAAAATCTTTTTGCTTTGAAGAAGAAAGATCTAGCTGAATGAAATAAGTTCATCAGATGAAAACCAACAAAAATTGATAAGAACCACGAAAAGTTCTTGTATTTTAAGATAAAATCTGACGCTGTTAAAGAAAAAACTTCCAGTTCGCTGAAATATGTTCATTTGCTGAAAATCAACAAAACCACGAAAAGTTCTTGCATTTGAAGATAAAATCTTTTTGCTTTGAGGAAGAAAGATCTAGCTGACTGAAATAAGTTTATTGGATGAAAACCAACAAAAATTGACAAGAACCACGAAAAGTTCTTGTATTTTAAGATAAAATCTGACGCTTTTAAAGAAAAAACTTCTCGCTCGCTGAAATATGTTCATTTGCTCAAAATCAACAAAACCACGATAAGTTCTTGTATTTGAAGATAAAATCTTTTTGCTTTGAAGAGGAAAGATCGAACTTACTGAAATAAGTTCATAAGATGAAAACCAACAAAAATTGACAAGAACCACGAAAAGTTCTGGTATTTTAAGATAAAATCTTACGCTATTAAAGAAAAAACTTCGAGCTCGCTGAAATATGTTCATTTGCTGAAAATCAACAAAACCACGAAAAGTTCTTGTATTTGAAGATTAAATCTTTTTGCTTTCCAGAAGAAAGATCGAGCTGACTGAAATAAGTTCATTGGATGAAAACCAACAAAAATTGACAAGAACCACGAAAAGTTCTTGTATTTTAAGATAAAATCTGACGCTAATAAAGAAAAATCTTCTCCCTCGCTGAAATATGTTCATTTGCTGAAAATCAACAAAACCACGAAAAGTTCTTGTATTTGAAGATAAAATCTTTTTGCTTTGAAGAAGAAAGATCTCGCTGACTGAAATAAGTTCATTTGATGAAAATCAACAAAAATTGACAAGAACCACGAAAAGTTTTTGTATTTTAAGATAAAATCTTACGCTATTAAACAAAAAACTTCTCGCTCGCTGAAATATGTTCATTTGCTGCAAATCAACAAAACCACGAAAAGTTCTTATATTTGAAGATAAAATCTTTTTGCTTTGAAGAAGAAAGATCGAGCTGACTGAAATAAGTTCATCAGATGAAAACCAACAAAAATTGACAAGAACCACGAAAAGTTCTTGTATTTTAAGATAAAATCTGACGCTTTTAAAGAAAAAACTTCTCGCTCGCTGAAATATGTTCATTTGCTGAAAATCAACAAAACCACGAAAAGTTCTTGTATTTGAAGATAAAATCTTTTTGCTTTGAAGAAGAAAGATCTAGCTGACTGAAATAAGTTCATAAGATGAAAACTAACCAAAATTGACAAGAACCACGAAAAGTTCTTGTATTTTAAGATAAAATCTGACGCTATTAAAGAAAAAACTTCTCCCTCGCTGAAATATGTTCATTTGCTGAAAATCAACAAAACCACGAAAAGTTCTTGTATTTGAAGATAAAATCTTTTTGCTTTGAAGAAGAAAGATCTAGTTGACTGAAATAAGTTCATAAGATGAAAACCAACAAAAATTGACAAGAACCACGAAAAGTTCTTGTATTTTAAGATAAAATCTTACGCTATTAAACAAAAAACTTCTCGCTCGCTGAAATATGTTCATTTGCTGCAAATCAACAAAACCACGAAAAGTTCTTATATTTGAAGATAAAATCTTTTTGCTTTGAAGAAGAAAGATTGAGCTGACTGAAATAAGTTCATCAGATGAAAACCAACAAAAATTGACAAGAACCACGAAAAGTTCTTGTATTTTAAGATAAAATCTGACGCTTTTAAAGAAAAAACTTCTCGCTCGCTGAAATATGTTCATTTGCTGAAAATCAACAAAACCACGAAAAGTTCTTGTATTTGAAGATAAAATCTTTTTGCTTTGAAGAAGAAAGATCTAGCTGACTGAAATAAGTTCATAAGATGAAAACTAACCAAAATTGACAAGAACCACGAAAAGTTCTTGTATTTTAAGATAAAATCTGACGCTATTAAAGAAAAAACTTCTCCCTCGCTGAAATATGTTCATTTGCTGAAAATCAACAAAACCACGAAAAGTTCTTGTATTTGAAGATAAAATCTTTTTGCTTTGAAGAAGAAAGATCTAGTTGACTGAAATAAGTTCATAAGATGAAAACCAACAAAAATTGACAAGAACCACGAAAAGTTCTTGTATTTTAAGATAAAATCTGACGCTTTTGAAGAAAAAACTTCTCGCTCGCTGAAATATGTTCATTTGCTGAAAATCAACAAAACCACGAAAAGTTCTTGTATTTGAAGATAAAATCTTTTTGCTTTGAAGAGGAAAGATCTAGCTTACTGAAATAAGTTGATAAGATGAAAACCAACAAAAATTGACAAGAACCTCGAAAAGTTCTTGTATTTTAAGATAAAATCTGACGCTGTTAAAGAAAAAACTTCTCGCTCGCTGAAATATGTTCATTTGCTGAAAATCAAAAAAACCACGAAAAGTTCTTGTATTCAAAGATAAAATCTTTTTGCTTTGAAGAAGAAAGATCCAGCTGACTGAAATAAGTTCATAAGATGAAAACCAACAAAAATTGACAAGAACCACGAAAAGTTCTTGTATTTTAAGATAAAATCTGACTCTTTTAAAGAAAAAACTTCTCGCTCGCTGAAATATGTTCATTTGCTGAAAATCAACAAAACCACGAAAAGTTCTTCTATTTGAAGATAAAATCTTTTTGCTTTGAAGAAGAAAGATCTTGCTGACTGAAATAAGTTCATAAGATGAAAACTAACAAAAATTGACAAGAACCACGAAAAGTTCTTGTATTTTAAGATAAAATCTTACGCTATCGAAGAAAAAACTTCTGGCTCGCTGAAATATGTTCATTTGCTGAAAATCAACAAAACCACGAAAACTTCTCGTATTTGAAGATAAAATCTTTTTGCTTTAAAGAAGAAAGATCCAGCTGACTGAAATAAGTTCATTTGATGAAAATCAACAAAAATTGACAAGAACCACGAAAAGTTTTTGTATTTTAAGATTAAATCTGACGCTATTAAAGAAAAAACTTCTCGCTCGCTGAAATATGTTCATTTGCTGAAAATCAACAAAACCACGAAAAGTTCTTGTATTTGAAGATAAAATCTTTTTGCTTTGAAGAAGAAAGATCTAGCTGAATGAAATAAGTTCATCAGATGAAAACCAACAAAAATTGATAAGAACCACGAAAAGTTCTTGTATTTTAAGATAAAATCTGACGCTGTTAAAGAAAAAACTTCCAGTTCGCTGAAATATGTTCATTTGCTGAAAATCAACAAAACCACGAAAAGTTCTTGCATTTGAAGATAAAATCTTTTTGCTTTGAGGAAGAAAGATCTAGCTGACTGAAATAAGTTTATTGGATGAAAACCAACAAAAATTGACAAGAACCACGAAAAGTTCTTGTATTTTAAGATAAAATCTGACGCTTTTAAAGAAAAAACTTCTCGCTCGCTGAAATATGTTCATTTGCTCAAAATCAACAAAACCACGATAAGTTCTTGTATTTGAAGATAAAATCTTTTTGCTTTGAAGAGGAAAGATCGAACTTACTGAAATAAGTTCATAAGATGAAAACCAACAAAAATTGACAAGAACCACGAAAAGTTCTTGTATTTTAAGATAAAATCTGACGCTTTTAAAGAAAAAACTTCTCGCTCGCTGAAATATGTTCATTTGCTGCAAATCAACAAAACCACGAAAACTTCTTGTATTTGAAGATAAAATCTTTTTGCTTTAAAGAAGAAAGATCCAGCTGACTGAAATAAGTTCATTTGATGAAAATCAACAAAAATTGACAAGAACCACGAAAAGTTTTTGTATTTTAAGATTAAATCTGACGCTATTAAAGAAAAAACTTCTCGCTCGCTGAAATATGTTCATTTGCTGAAAATCAACAAAACCACGAAAAGTTCTTGTATTTGAAGATAAAATCTTTTTGCTTTGAAGAAGAAAGATCTAGCTGAATGAAATAAGTTCATCAGATGAAAACCAACAAAAATTGATAAGAACCACGAAAAGTTCTTGTATTTTAAGATAAAATCTGACGCTGTTAAAGAAAAAACTTCCAGTTCGCTGAAATATGTTCATTTGCCGAAAATCAACAAAACCACGAAAAGTTCTTGCATTTGAAGATAAAATCTTTTTGCTTTCAGGAAGAAAGATCTAGCTGACTGAAATAAGTTTATTGGATGAAAACCAACAAAAATTGACAAGAACCACGAAAAGTTCTTGTATTTTAAGATAAAATCTGACGCTTTTAAAGAAAAAACTTCTCGCTCGCTGAAATATGTTCATTTGCTCAAAATCAACAAAACCACGATAAGTTCTTGTATTTGAAGATATAATCTTTTTGCTTTGAAGAGGAAAGATCGAACTTACTGAAATAAGTTCATAAGATGAAAACCAACAAAAATTGACAAGAACCACGAAAAGTTCTTGTATTTTAAGATAAAATCTGACGCTTTTAAAGAAAAAACTTCTCGCTCGCTGAAATATGTTCATTTGCTGCAAATCAACAAAACCACGAAAAGTTCTTGTATTTGAAGATAAAATCTTTTTGCTTTGAAGAAGAAAGATCTAGCTGACTGAAATAAGTTCATCAGATGAAAACCAACAAAAATTGACAAGAACCACGAAAAGTTCTTGTATTTTAAGATAAAATCTGACGCTGTTAAAGAAGAAACTTTTCGCTCGCTGAAATATGTTCATTTGCTGAAAATCAACAAAACCACGAAAAGTTCTTGTATTTGAAGATAAAATCTTTTTGCTTTGAAGAAGAAAGATCCAGCAGACTGAAATAAGTTCATAAGATGAAAACCAACAAAAATTGACAAGAACCACGAAAAGTTCTTGTATTTTAAGATAAAATCTGACGCTTTTAAAGAAAAAACTTCTCGCTCGCTGAAATATGTTGATTTGCTGAAAATCAACAAAACCACGAAAAGTTCTTGTATTTGAAGATAAAGTCTTTTTGCTTTGAAGAAGAAAGATCTTGCTGACTGAAATAAGTTCGTAAGATGAAAACTAACAAAAATTGACAAGAACCACGAAAAGTTCTTGTATTTTAAGATAAAATCTTACGCTATTGAAGAAAAAACTTCTGGCCCGCTGAAATATGTTCATTTGCTGAAAATCAACAAAACCACGAAAACTTCTTGTATTTGAAGATGAAATCTTTTTGCTTTGAAGAAGAAAGATCTTGCTGACTGAAATAAGTTCGTAAGATGAAAACGAACAAAAATTGACAAGAACCACGAAAAGTTCTTGTATTTTAAGATAAAATCTGACGCTATTAAAGATAAAACTTCTCCCTCGCTGAAATATGTTCATTTGCTGAAAATCAACAAAACCACGAAAAGTTCTTGTATTTGAAGATAAAAACTTTTTGCTTTGAAGAAGAAAGATCTCGCTGAATGAAATAAGTTCATCAGATGAAAACAAACAAAAATTGACAAGAACCACGAAAAGTTCTGGTATTTTAAGATAAAATCTGACGCTATTAAAGAAAAAACTTCGAGCTCGCTGAAATATGTTCATTTGCTGAAAATCAACAAAACCACGAAAAGTTCTTGTATTTGAAGATTAAATCTTTTTGCTTTCCAGAAGAAAGATCTAGCCGACTGAAATAAGTTCATTGGATGAAAACCAACAAAAATTGACAAGAACCACGAAAGGTTCTTGTATTTTAAGATAAAATCTGACGCTAATAAAGAAAAATCTTCTCCCTCGCTGAAATATGTTCATTTGCTGAAAATCAACAAAACCACGAAAAGTTCTTGTATTTGAAGATAAAATCTTTTTGCTTTGAAGAAGAAAGATCGAGCTGACTGAAATAAGTTCATTTGATGAAAATCAACAAAAATTGACAAGAACCACGAAAAGTTTTTGTATTTTAAGATAAAATCTTACGCTATTAAACAAAAAACTTCTAGCTCGCTGAAATATGTTCATTTGCTGAAAATCAACAAAACCACGAAAAGTTCTTGTATTTGAAGATAAAATCTTTTTGCTTTCAAGAAGAAAGATCTTGCTGACTGAAATAAGTTCATTGGATGAAAACCAACAAAAATTGACAAGAACCACGAAAAGTTCTTGTATTTTAAGATAAAATCTGACGCTGTTAAAGAAAAAACTTCCAGCTCACTGAAATATGTTCATTTGCTGAAAATCAACAAAACCACGAAAAGTTCTTGCATTTGAAGATAAAATCTTTTTGCCTTTAAGAAGAAAGATCTGGCTGACTGAAATAAGTTCATTGGATGAAAACCAACAAAAATTGACAAGAACCACGAAAAGTTCTTGTATTTTAAGATAAAATCTGACACTATGAAAGGAAAAACTTCTCCCTCGCTGAAATATGTTCATTTGCTGAAAATCAACAAAACCACGAAAAGTTCTTGTATTTGAAGATAAAATCTTTTTGCTTTGAAGAAGAAAGATCCAGCTGACTGAAATAAGTTCATAAGATGAAAACTAACAAAAATTGACAAGAACCACGAAAAGTTCTTGTATTTTAAGATTAAATCTTACGCGATTGAAGAAAAAACTTCTAGCTCGCTGAAATATGTTAATTTGCTGAAAATCAACAAAACCACGAAAAGTTCTTGTATTTGAAGATAATATCTCTTTGCTTTCAAGGAGAAAGATCCAGCTGACTGAAATAAGTTCATTGGATGAAAACCAACAAAAATTGACAAGAACCACGAAAAGTTGTTGTATTTTAAGATAAAATCTTTTTGCTTTGAAGAAGAAAGATCGAGCTGACTGAAATAAGTTCATAAGAAGAAAACCAACAAAAATTGACAAGAACCACGAAAAGTTCTTGTATTTTAAGATAAAATCTGACGCTTTTAAAGAAAAAACTTCTCGCTCGCTGAAATATGTTCATTTGCTGAAAATCAACAAAACCACGAAAAGTTCTTGTATTTGAAGATAAAATCTTTTTGCTTTGAAGAGGAAAGATCTAGCTGACTGAAATAAGTTCATCAGATGAAAACCAACAAAAATTGACAAGAACCACGAAAAGTTCTTGTATTTTAAGATAAAATCTGACGCTGTTAAAGAAAAAACTTCTCGCTCGCTGAAATATGTTCATTCGCTGAAAATAAAAAAAAACACGAAAAGTTCTTCTGGTTGAAGATAAAATCTTTTTGCTTTGAAGAAGAATGATCAAGCAGACTGAAATAAGTTCATAAGATGAAAACCAACAAAAATTGACAAGAACCACGAAAAGTTCTTGTATTTTAAGATAAAATCTTACGCTATTGAAGAAAAAACTTCTGGCTCGCTGAAATATGTTCATTTGCTGAAAATCAACAAAACCACGAAAACATCTTGTATTTGAAGATAAAATCTTTTTGCTTTGAAGAAGAAAGATCTCGCTGAATGAAATAAGTTCATCAGATGAAAACCAACAAAAATTGACAAGAACCACGAAAAGTTCTGGTATTTTAAGATAAAATCTTACGCTATTAAAGAAAAAACTTCCAGCTCGCTGAAATATGTTCATTTGCTGAAAATCAACAAAACCACGAAAAGTTCTTGTATTTGAAGATTAAATCTTTTTGCTTTAAAGAAGAAAGATCTAGCTGACTGAAATAAGTTCATTTGATGAAAATCAACAAAAATTGACAAGAACCACGAAAAGTTTTTGTATTTTCAGGTAAAATCTGACGCGATGAAAGAAAAAACTTCTCGCTCGCTGAAATATGTTCATTTGCTGAAAATCAACAAAACCACGAAAAGTTCTTGTATTTGAAGATAAAATCTTTTTGCTTTGAAGAAGAAAGATCTCGCTGAATGAAATAAGTTCATCAGATGAAAACCAACAAAAATTGACAAGAACCACGAAAAGATCTGGTATTTTAAGATAAAATCTTACGCTATTAAAGAAAAAACTTCCAGCTCGCTGAAATATGTTCATTTGCTGAAAATCAACAAAACCACGAAAAGTTCTTGTATTTGAAGATTAAATCTTTTTGCTTTGAAGAAGAAAGATCGAGCTGACTGAAATAAGTTCATTTGATGAAAATCAACAAAAATTGACAAGAACCACGAAAAGTTTTTGTATTTTAAGATAAAATCTTACGCTATTAAACAAAAAACTTCTAGCTCGCTGAAATATGTTCATTTGCTGAAAATCAACAAAACCACGAAAAGTTCTTGTATTTGAAGATAAAATCTTTTTGCTTTCAAGAAGAAAGATCTTGCTGACTGAAATAAGTTCATTGGATGAAAACCAACAAAAATTGACAAGAACCACGAAAAGTTCTTGTATTTTAAGATAATATCTTACACTATTAAGGAAAAAACTTCCAGCTGGCTGAAATATGTTCATTTGCTGAAAACCATCAAAACGACGAAAAGTTCTTGTATTTGAAGATAAAATCTTTTTGCTTTGAAGAAGAAAGATCTCGCTGACTGAAATAAGTTGATTAGATGAAAACCAACAAAAATTGACAAGAAACACGAAAAGTTCTTGTAGTTTAAGATAAAATCTTCCGCTATTAAAGAAAAAACTCCCAGCTCGCTGAAATATGTTCATTTGCTGAAAACCAACAAAACCACGAAAAGTTCTTGTATTTGAAGATAAAATCTTTTTGCTTTGAAGAAGAAAGATCCAGCTGACTGAAATAAGTTCATAAGATGAAAACCAACAAAAATTGACAAGAACCACGAAAAGTTATTGTATTTTAAGATAAAATCTTACGCTATTGAGGAAAAAACTTCCAGCTCGCTGAAATATGTTCATTTGCTGAAAACCATCAAAACCACGAAAAGTTCTTGTATTTGAAGATAAAATCATTTTGCTTTGAAGAAGAAAGATCTAGCTGACTGAAATAAGTTCATTAGATGAAAACGAACAAAAATTGACAAGAACCACGAAAAGTTCTTGTATTTTAAGATAAAATCTAACGCTATTAAGGAAAAAACTCCCAGCTCGCTGAAATATGTTCATTTGCTGAAAACGAACAAAACCACGAAAAGTTCTTGTATTTGAAGATAAAATCTTTTTGCTTTGAAGAAGAAAGATCGAACTTACTGAAATAAGTTCATAAGATGAAAACCAACAAAAATTGACAAGAACCACGAAAAGTTCTGGTATTTTAAGATAAAATCTTACGCTATTAAAGAAAAAACTTCGAGCTCGCTGAAATATGTTCATTTGCTGAAAATCAACAAAACCACGAAAAGTTCTTGTATTTGAAGATTAAATCTTTTTGCTTTCCAGAAGAAAGATCGAGCTGACTGAAATAAGTTCATTGGATGAAAACCAACAAAAATTGACAAGAACCACGAAAAGTTCTTGTATTTTAAGATAAAATCTGACGCTAATAAAGAAAAATCTTCTCCCTCGCTGAAATATGTTCATTTGCTGAAAATCAACAAAACCACGAAAAGTTCTTGTATTTGAAGATAAAATCTTTTTGCTTTGAAGAAGAAAGATCTCGCTGACTGAAATAAGTTCATTTGATGAAAATCAACAAAAATTGACAAGAACCACGAAAAGTTTTTGTATTTTAAGATAAAATCTTACGCTATTAAACAAAAAACTTCTCGCTCGCTGAAATATGTTCATTTGCTGCAAATCAACAAAACCACGAAAAGTTCTTATATTTGAAGATAAAATCTTTTTGCTTTGAAGAAGAAAGATCGAGCTGACTGAAATAAGTTCATCAGATGAAAACCAACAAAAATTGACAAGAACCACGAAAAGTTCTTGTATTTTAAGATAAAATCTGACGCTTTTAAAGAAAAAACTTCTCGCTCGCTGAAATATGTTCATTTGCTGCAAATCAACAAAACCACGAAAAGTTCTTATATTTGAAGATAAAATCTTTTTGCTTTGAAGAAGAAAGATCGAGCTGACTGAAATAAGTTCATCAGATGAAAACCAACAAAAATTGACAAGAACCACGAAAAGTTCTTGTATTTTAAGATAAAATCTGACGCTTTTAAAGAAAAAACTTCTCGCTCGCTGAAATATGTTCATTTGCTGAAAATCAACAAAACCACGAAAAGTTCTTGTATTTGAAGATAAAATCTTTTTGCTTTGAAGAAGAAAGATCTAGCTGACTGAAATAAGTTCATAAGATGAAAACTAACCAAAATTGACAAGAACCACGAAAAGTTCTTGTATTTTAAGATAAAATCTGACGCTATTAAAGAAAAAACTTCTCCCTCGCTGAAATATGTTCATTTGCTGAAAATCAACAAAACCACGAAAAGTTCTTGTATTTGAAGATAAAATCTTTTTGCTTTGAAGAAGAAAGATCTAGTTGACTGAAATAAGTTCATAAGATGAAAACCAACAAAAATTGACAAGAACCACGAAAAGTTCTTGTATTTTAAGATAAAATCTGACGCTTTTGAAGAAAAAACTTCTCGCTCGCTGAAATATGTTCATTTGCTGAAAATCAACAAAACCACGAAAAGTTCTTGTATTTGAAGATAAAATCTTTTTGCTTTGAAGAGGAAAGATCTAGCTTACTGAAATAAGTTGATAAGATGAAAACCAACAAAAATTGACAAGAACCTCGAAAAGTTCTTGTATTTTAAGATAAAATCTGACGCTGTTAAAGAAAAAACTTCTCGCTCGCTGAAATATGTTCATTTGCTGAAAATCAAAAAAACCACGAAAAGTTCTTGTATTCAAAGATAAAATCTTTTTGCTTTGAAGAAGAAAGATCCAGCTGACTGAAATAAGTTCATAAGATGAAAACCAACAAAAATTGACAAGAACCACGAAAAGTTCTTGTATTTTAAGATAAAATCTGACTCTTTTAAAGAAAAAACTTCTCGCTCGCTGAAATATGTTCATTTGCTGAAAATCAACAAAACCACGAAAAGTTCTTCTATTTGAAGATAAAATCTTTTTGCTTTGAAGAAGAAAGATCTTGCTGACTGAAATAAGTTCATAAGATGAAAACTAACAAAAATTGACAAGAACCACGAAAAGTTCTTGTATTTTAAGATAAAATCTTACGCTATCGAAGAAAAAACTTCTGGCTCGCTGAAATATGTTCATTTGCTGAAAATCAACAAAACCACGAAAACTTCTCGTATTTGAAGATAAAATCTTTTTGCTTTAAAGAAGAAAGATCCAGCTGACTGAAATAAGTTCATTTGATGAAAATCAACAAAAATTGACAAGAACCACGAAAAGTTTTTGTATTTTAAGATTAAATCTGACGCTATTAAAGAAAAAACTTCTCGCTCGCTGAAATATGTTCATTTGCTGAAAATCAACAAAACCACGAAAAGTTCTTGTATTTGAAGATAAAATCTTTTTGCTTTGAAGAAGAAAGATCTAGCTGAATGAAATAAGTTCATCAGATGAAAACCAACAAAAATTGATAAGAACCACGAAAAGTTCTTGTATTTTAAGATAAAATCTGACGCTGTTAAAGAAAAAACTTCCAGTTCGCTGAAATATGTTCATTTGCTGAAAATCAACAAAACCACGAAAAGTTCTTGCATTTGAAGATAAAATCTTTTTGCTTTGAGGAAGAAAGATCTAGCTGACTGAAATAAGTTTATTGGATGAAAACCAACAAAAATTGACAAGAACCACGAAAAGTTCTTGTATTTTAAGATAAAATCTGACGCTTTTAAAGAAAAAACTTCTCGCTCGCTGAAATATGTTCATTTGCTCAAAATCAACAAAACCACGATAAGTTCTTGTATTTGAAGATAAAATCTTTTTGCTTTGAAGAGGAAAGATCGAACTTACTGAAATAAGTTCATAAGATGAAAACCAACAAAAATTGACAAGAACCACGAAAAGTTCTTGTATTTTAAGATAAAATCTGACGCTTTTAAAGAAAAAACTTCTCGCTCGCTGAAATATGTTCATTTGCTGCAAATCAACAAAACCACGAAAACTTCTTGTATTTGAAGATAAAATCTTTTTGCTTTAAAGAAGAAAGATCCAGCTGACTGAAATAAGTTCATTTGATGAAAATCAACAAAAATTGACAAGAACCACGAAAAGTTTTTGTATTTTAAGATTAAATCTGACGCTATTAAAGAAAAAACTTCTCGCTCGCTGAAATATGTTCATTTGCTGAAAATCAACAAAACCACGAAAAGTTCTTGTATTTGAAGATAAAATCTTTTTGCTTTGAAGAAGAAAGATCTAGCTGAATGAAATAAGTTCATCAGATGAAAACCAACAAAAATTGATAAGAACCACGAAAAGTTCTTGTATTTTAAGATAAAATCTGACGCTGTTAAAGAAAAAACTTCCAGTTCGCTGAAATATGTTCATTTGCCGAAAATCAACAAAACCACGAAAAGTTCTTGCATTTGAAGATAAAATCTTTTTGCTTTCAGGAAGAAAGATCTAGCTGACTGAAATAAGTTTATTGGATGAAAACCAACAAAAATTGACAAGAACCACGAAAAGTTCTTGTATTTTAAGATAAAATCTGACGCTTTTAAAGAAAAAACTTCTCGCTCGCTGAAATATGTTCATTTGCTCAAAATCAACAAAACCACGATAAGTTCTTGTATTTGAAGATATAATCTTTTTGCTTTGAAGAGGAAAGATCGAACTTACTGAAATAAGTTCATAAGATGAAAACCAACAAAAATTGACAAGAACCACGAAAAGTTCTTGTATTTTAAGATAAAATCTGACGCTTTTAAAGAAAAAACTTCTCGCTCGCTGAAATATGTTCATTTGCTGCAAATCAACAAAACCACGAAAAGTTCTTGTATTTGAAGATAAAATCTTTTTGCTTTGAAGAAGAAAGATCTAGCTGACTGAAATAAGTTCATCAGATGAAAACCAACAAAAATTGACAAGAACCACGAAAAGTTCTTGTATTTTAAGATAAAATCTGACGCTGTTAAAGAAAAAACTTTTCGCTCGCTGAAATATGTTCATTTGCTGAAAATCAACAAAACCACGAAAAGTTCTTGTATTTGAAGATAAAATCTTTTTGCTTTGAAGAAGAAAGATCCAGCAGACTGAAATAAGTTCATAAGATGAAAACCAACAAAAATTGACAAGAACCACGAAAAGTTCTTGTATTTTAAGATAAAATCTGACGCTTTTAAAGAAAAAACTTCTCGCTCGCTGAAATATGTTGATTTGCTGAAAATCAACAAAACCACGAAAAGTTCTTGTATTTGAAGATAAAGTCTTTTTGCTTTGAAGAAGAAAGATCTTGCTGACTGAAATAAGTTCGTAAGATGAAAACTAACAAAAATTGACAAGAACCACGAAAAGTTCTTGTATTTTAAGATAAAATCTTACGCTATTGAAGAAAAAACTTCTGGCCCGCTGAAATATGTTCATTTGCTGAAAATCAACAAAACCACGAAAACTTCTTGTATTTGAAGATGAAATCTTTTTGCTTTGAAGAAGAAAGATCTTGCTGACTGAAATAAGTTCGTAAGATGAAAACGAACAAAAATTGACAAGAACCACGAAAAGTTCTTGTATTTTAAGATAAAATCTGACGCTATTAAAGATAAAACTTCTCCCTCGCTGAAATATGTTCATTTGCTGAAAATCAACAAAACCACGAAAAGTTCTTGTATTTGAAGATAAAAACTTTTTGCTTTGAAGAAGAAAGATCTCGCTGAATGAAATAAGTTCATCAGATGAAAACAAACAAAAATTGACAAGAACCACGAAAAGTTCTGGTATGTTAAGATAAAATCTGACGCTATTAAAGAAAAAACTTCGAGCTCGCTGAAATATGTTCATTTGCTGAAAATCAACAAAACCACGAAAAGTTCTTGTATTTGAAGATTAAATCTTTTTGCTTTCCAGAAGAAAGATCTAGCTGACTGAAATAAGTTAATTGGATGAAAACCAACAAAAATTGACAAGAACCACGAAAGGTTCTTGTATTTTAAGATAAAATCTGACGCTAATAAAGAAAAATCTTCTCCCTCGCTGAAATATGTTCATTTGCTGAAAATCAACAAAACCACGAAAAGTTCTTGTATTTGAAGATAAAATCTTTTTGCTTTGAAGAAGAAAGATCGAGCTGACTGAAATAAGTTCATTTGATGAAAATCAACAAAAATTGACAAGAACCACGAAAAGTTTTTGTATTTTAAGATAAAATCTTACGCTACTAAACAAAAAACTTCTAGCTCGCTGAAATATGTTCATTTGCTGAAAATCAACAAAACCACGAAAAGTTCTTGTATTTGAAGATAAAATCTTTTTGCTTTCAAGAAGAAAGATCTTGCTGACTGAAATAAGTTCATTGGATGAAAACCAACAAAAATTGACAAGAACCACGAAAAGTTCTTGTATTTTAAGATAAAATCTGACGCTGTTAAAGAAAAAACTTCCAGCTCACTGAAATATGTTCATTTGCTGAAAATCAACAAAACCACGAAAAGTTCTTGCATTTGAAGATAAAATCTTTTTGCCTTTAAGAAGAAAGATCTGGCTGACTGAAATAAGTTCATTGGATGAAAACCAACAAAAATTGACAAGAACCACGAAAAGTTCTTGTATTTTAAGATAAAATCTGACACTATGAAAGGAAAAACTTCTCCCTCGCTGAAATATGTTCATTTGCTGAAAATCAACAAAACCACGAAAAGTTCTTGTATTTGAAGATAAAATCTTTTTGCTTTGAAGAAGAAAGATCCAGCTGACTGAAATAAGTTCATAAGATGAAAACTAACAAAAATTGACAAGAACCACGAAAAGTTCTTGTATTTTAAGATTAAATCTTACGCGATTGAAGAAAAAACTTCTAGCTCGCTGAAATATGTTAATTTGCTGAAAATCAACAAAACCACGAAAAGTTCTTGTATTTGAAGATAATATCTCTTTGCTTTCAAGGAGAAAGATCCAGCTGACTGAAATAAGTTCATTGGATGAAAACCAACAAAAATTGACAAGAACCACGAAAAGTTGTTGTATTTTAAGATAAAATCTTTTTGCTTTGAAGAAGAAAGATCGAGCTGACTGAAATAAGTTCATAAGAAGAAAACCAACAAAAATTGACAAGAACCACGAAAAGTTCTTGTATTTTAAGATAAAATCTGACGCTTTTAAAGAAAAAACTTCTCGCTCGCTGAAATATGTTCATTTGCTGAAAATCAACAAAACCACGAAAAGTTCTTGTATTTGAAGATAAAATCTTTTTGCTTTGAAGAGGAAAGATCTAGCTGACTGAAATAAGTTCATCAGATGAAAACCAACAAAAATTGACAAGAACCACGAAAAGTTCTTGTATTTTAAGATAAAATCTGACGCTGTTAAAGAAAAAACTTCTCGCTCGCTGAAATATGTTCATTCGCTGAAAATAAAAAAAAACACGAAAAGTTCTTCTGGTTGAAGATAAAATCTTTTTGCTTTGAAGAAGAATGATCAAGCAGACTGAAATAAGTTCATAAGATGAAAACCAACAAAAATTGACAAGAACCACGAAAAGTTCTTGTATTTTAAGATAAAATCTTACGCTATTGAAGAAAAAACTTCTGGCTCGCTGAAATATGTTCATTTGCTGAAAATCAACAAAACCACGAAAACATCTTGTATTTGAAGATAAAATCTTTTTGCTTTGAAGAAGAAAGATCTCGCTGAATGAAATAAGTTCATCAGATGAAAACCAACAAAAATTGACAAGAACCACGAAAAGTTCTGGTATTTTAAGATAAAATCTTACGCTATTAAAGAAAAAACTTCCAGCTCGCTGAAATATGTTCATTTGCTGAAAATCAACAAAACCACGAAAAGTTCTTGTATTTGAAGATTAAATCTTTTTGCTTTAAAGAAGAAAGATCTAGCTGACTGAAATATGTTCATTTGATGAAAATCAACAAAAATTGACAAGAACCACGAAAAGTTTTTGTATTTTCAGGTAAAATCTGACGCGATGAAAGAAAAAACTTCTCGCTCGCTGAAATATGTTCATTTGCTGAAAATCAACAAAACCACGAAAAGTTCTTGTATTTGAAGATAAAATCTTTTTGCTTTGAAGAAGAAAGATCTCGCTGAATGAAATAAGTTCATCAGATGAAAACCAACAAAAATTGACAAGAACCACGAAAAGATCTGGTATTTTAAGATAAAATCTTACGCTATTAAAGAAAAAACTTCCAGCTCGCTGAAATATGTTCATTTGCTGAAAATCAACAAAACCACGAAAAGTTCTTGTATTTGAAGATTAAATCTTTTTGCTTTGAAGAAGAAAGATCTAGCTGACTGAAATAAGTTCATTTGATGAAAACCAACAAAAATTGACAAGAACCACGAAAAGTTTTTGTATTTTAAGATAAAATCTTACGCTATTAAACAAAAAACTTCTAGCTCGCTGAAATATGTTCATTTGCTGAAAATCAACAAAACCACGAAAAGTTCTTGTATTTGGAGATAAAATCTTTTTGCTTTCAAGAAGAAAGATCTTGCTGACTGAAATAAGTTCATTGGATGAAAACCAACAAAAATTGACAAGAACCACGAAAAGTTCTTGTATTTTAAGATAATATCTTACACTATTAAGGAAAAAACTTCCAGCTGGCTGAAATATGTTCATTTGCTGAAAACCATCAAAACGACGAAAAGTTCTTGTATTTGAAGATAAAATCTTTTTGCTTTGAAGAAGAAAGATCTCGCTGACTGAAATAAGTTGATTAGATGAAAACCAACAAAAATTGACAAGAAACACGAAAAGTTCTTGTAGTTTAAGATAAAATCTTCCGCTATTAAAGAAAAAACTCCCAGCTCGCTGAAATATGTTCATTTGCTGAAAACCAACAAAACCACGAAAAGTTCTTGTATTTGAAGATAAAATCTTTTTGCTTTGAAGAAGAAAGATCCAGCTGACTGAAATAAGTTCATTAGATGAAAACCAACAAAAATTGACAAGAACCACGAAAAGTTATTGTATTTTAAGATAAAATCTTACGCTATTGAGGAAAAAACTTCCAGCTCGCTGAAATATGTTCATTTGCTGAAAACCATCAAAACCACGAAAAGTTCTTGTATTTGAAGATAAAATCATTTTGCTTTGAAGAAGAAAGATCTAGCTGACTGAAATAAGTTCATTAGATGAAAACGAACAAAAATTGACAAGAACCACGAAAAGTTCTTGTATTTTAAGATAAAATCTAACGCTATTAAGGAAAAAACTCCCAGCTCGCTGAAATATGTTCATTTGCTGAAAACGAACAAAACCACGAAAAGTTCTTGTATTTGAAGATAAAATCTTTTTTCTTTGAAGAAGAAAGATCCAGCTGACTGAAATAAGTTCATTAGATGAAAACCAACAATAATTGACAAGAACCACGAAAAGTTCTTGTATTTTAAGATAATATCTTACGCTATTAAGGAAAAAACTTCCAACTCGCTGAAATATGTTCATTTGCTGAAAACCAACAAAACCACGAAAAGTTCTTGTATTTGAAGATAAAATCTTTTTGCTTTGAAGAAGAAAGATCTAGCTGACTGAAATAAGTTGATTAGATGAAAACCAACAAAAGTTGACAAGAACCACGAAAAGTTCTTGTGTTTTAAGATAAAATCTTACGCTATTGAAGAAAAAACTTCTTGCTCGCTGAAATCTGTTCATTTGCTGAAAACCAACAAAACCACGAAGAGTTCTTGTATTTGAAGATAAAATCTTTTTGCTTTGAAGAAGAAAGATCTAGCTGACTGAAATAAGTTCATTAGATGAAAACCAACAATAATTGACAAGAACCACGAAAACTTCTTGTATTTTAAGATAATATCTTACTCTATTAAGGAAAAAACTTCCAGCTCGCTGAAATATGTTCATTTGCTGAAAACCATCAAAACCACGAAAAGTTCTTGTATTTGAAGATAAAATCTTTTTGCTTTGAAGAAGAAAGATCTCGCTGACTGAAATATGTTCATTAGATGAAAACCAACAAAAATTGACAAGAACCACGAAAAGTTCTTGTATTTTAAGATTAAATCTTACGCGATTGAAGAAAAAACTTCTAGCTCGCTGAAATATGTTAATTTGCTGAAAATCAACAAAACCACGAAAAGTTCTTGTATTTGAAGATAAAATCTTTTTGCTTTGAAGAGGAAAGATCGAGCTGACTGAAATAAGTTCATCAGATGAAAACCAACAAAAATTGACAAGAAACACGAAAAGTTCTTGTATTTTAAGATAAAATCTGACGCTGTTAAAGAAAAAACTTCTCGCTCGCTGAAATATGTTCATTTGCTGAAAATCAAAAAAACCACGAAAAGTTCTTGTATTTGAAGATAAAATCTTTTTGCTTTCAAGAAGAAAGATCTTGCTGACTGAAATAAGTTCATTGGATGAAAACCAACAAAAATTGACAAGAACCACGAAAAGTTCTTGTATTTTAAGATAAAATCTGACGCTTTTAAAGAAAAAACTTCTCGCTCGCTGAAATATGTTCATTTGCTGCAAATCAACAAAACCACGAAAAGTTCTTGTATTTGAAGATAAAATCTTTTTGCTTTGAAGAAGAAAGATCTAGCTGACTGAAATAAGTTCATCAGATGAAAACCAACAAAAATTGACAAGAACCACGAAAAGTTCTTGTATTTTAAGATAAAATCTGACGCTGTTAAAGAAAAAACTTTTCGCTCGCTGAAATATGTTCATTTGCTGAAAATCAACAAAACCACGAAAAGTTCTTGTATTTGAAGATAAAATCTTTTTGCTTTGAAGAAGAAAGATCCAGCAGACTGAAATAAGTTCATAAGATGAAAACCAACAAAAATTGACAAGAACCACGAAAAGTTCTTGTATTTTAAGATAAAATCTGACGCTTTTAAAGAAAAAACTTCTCGCTCGCTGAAATATGTTGATTTGCTGAAAATCAACAAAACCACGAAAAGTTCTTGTATTTGAAGATAAAGTCTTTTTGCTTTGAAGAAGAAAGATCTTGCTGACTGAAATAAGTTCGTAAGATGAAAACTAACAAAAATTGACAAGAACCACGAAAAGTTCTTGTATTTTAAGATAAAATCTTACGCTATTGAAGAAAAAACTTCTGGCCCGCTGAAATATGTTCATTTGCTGAAAATCAACAAAACCACGAAAACTTCTTGTATTTGAAGATGAAATCTTTTTGCTTTGAAGAAGAAAGATCTTGCTGACTGAAATAAGTTCGTAAGATGAAAACGAACAAAAATTGACAAGAACCACGAAAAGTTCTTGTATTTTAAGATAAAATCTGACGCTATTAAAGATAAAACTTCTCCCTCGCTGAAATATGTTCATTTGCTGAAAATCAACAAAACCACGAAAAGTTCTTGTATTTGAAGATAAAAACTTTTTGCTTTGAAGAAGAAAGATCTCGCTGAATGAAATAAGTTCATCAGATGAAAACAAACAAAAATTGACAAGAACCACGAAAAGTTCTGGTATTTTAAGATAAAATCTGACGCTATTAAAGAAAAAACTTCGAGCTCGCTGAAATATGTTCATTTGCTGAAAATCAACAAAACCACGAAAAGTTCTTGTATTTGAAGATTAAATCTTTTTGCTTTCCAGAAGAAAGATCGAGCTGACTGAAATAAGTTCATTGGATGAAAACCAACAAAAATTGACAAGAACCACGAAAGGTTCTTGTATTTTAAGACAAAATCTGACGCTAATAAAGAAAAATCTTCTCCCTCGCTGAAATATGTTCATTTGCTGAAAATCAACAAAACCACGAAAAGTTCTTGTATTTGAAGATAAAATCTTTTTGCTTTGAAGAAGAAAGATCGAGCTGACTGAAATAAGTTCATTTGATGAAAATCAACAAAAATTGACAAGAACCACGAAAAGTTTTTGTATTTTAAGATAAAATCTTACGCTATTAAACAAAAAACTTCTAGCTCGCTGAAATATGTTCATTTGCTGAAAATCAACAAAACCACGAAAAGTTCTTGTATTTGAAGATAAAATCTTTTTGCTTTCAAGAAGAAAGATCTTGCTGACTGAAATAAGTTCATTGGATGAAAACCAACAAAAATTGACAAGAACCACGAAAAGTTCTTGTATTTTAAGATAAAATCTGACGCTGTTAAAGAAAAAACTTCCAGCTCACTGAAATATGTTCATTTGCTGAAAATCAACAAAACCACGAAAAGTTCTTGCATTTGAAGATAAAATCTTTTTGCCTTTAAGAAGAAAGATCTGGCTGACTGAAATAAGTTCATTGGATGAAAACCAACAAAAATTGACAAGAACCACGAAAAGTTCTTGTATTTTAAGATAAAATCTGACACTATGAAAGGAAAAACTTCTCCCTCGCTGAAATATGTTCATTTGCTGAAAATCAACAAAACCACGAAAAGTTCTTGTATTTGAAGATAAAATCTTTTTGCTTTGAAGAAGAAAGATCCAGCTGACTGAAATAAGTTCATAAGATGAAAACTAACAAAAATTGACAAGAACCACGAAAAGTTTTTGTATTTTCAGGTAAAATCTGACGCGATGAAAGAAAAAACTTCTCGCTCGCTGAAATATGTTCATTTGCTGAAAATCAACAAAACCACGAAAAGTTCTTGTATTTGAAGATAAAATCTTTTTGCTTTGAAGAAGAAAGATCTCGCTGAATGAAATAAGTTCATCAGATGAAAACCAACAAAAATTGACAAGAACCACGAAAAGATCTGGTATTTTAAGATAAAATCTTACGCTATTAAAGAAAAAACTTCCAGCTCGCTGAAATATGTTCATTTGCTGAAAATCAACAAAACCACGAAAAGTTCTTGTATTTGAAGATTAAATCTTTTTGCTTTGAAGAAGAAAGATCTAGCTGACTGAAATAAGTTCATTTGATGAAAACCAACAAAAATTGACAAGAACCACGAAAAGTTTTTGTATTTTAAGATAAAATCTTACGCTATTAAACAAAAAACTTCTAGCTCGCTGAAATATGTTCATTTGCTGAAAATCAACAAAACCACGAAAAGTTCTTGTATTTGAAGATAAAATCTTTTTGCTTTCAAGAAGAAAGATCTTGCTGACTGAAATAAGTTCATTGGATGAAAACCAACAAAAATTGACAAGAACCACGAAAAGTTCTTGTATTTTAAGATAATATCTTACACTATTAAGGAAAAAACTTCCAGCTGGCTGAAATATGTTCATTTGCTGAAAACCATCAAAACGACGAAAAGTTCTTGTATTTGAAGATAAAATCTTTTTGCTTTGAAGAAGAAAGATCTCGCTGACTGAAATAAGTTGATTAGATGAAAACCAACAAAAATTGACAAGAAACACGAAAAGTTCTTGTAGTTTAAGATAAAATCTTCCGCTATTAAAGAAAAAACTCCCAGCTCGCTGAAATATGTTCATTTGCTGAAAACCAACAAAACCACGAAAAGTTCTTGTATTTGAAGATAAAATCTTTTTGCTTTGAAGAAGAAAGATCCAGCTGACTGAAATAAGTTCATTAGATGAAAACCAACAAAAATTGACAAGAACCACGAAAAGTTATTGTATTTTAAGATAAAATCTTACGCTATTGAGGAAAAAACTTCCAGCTCGCTGAAATATGTTCATTTGCTGAAAACCATCAAAACCACGAAAAGTTCTTGTATTTGAAGATAAAATCATTTTGCTTTGAAGAAGTAAAATCTAGCTGACTGAAATAAGTTCATTAGATGAAAACGAACAAAAATTGACAAGAACCACGAAAAGTTCTTGTATTTTAAGATAAAATCTAACGCTATTAAGGAAAAAACTCCCAGCTCGCTGAAATATGTTCATTTGCTGAAAACGAACAAAACCACGAAAAGTTCTTGTATTTGAAGATAAAATCTTTTTTCTTTGAAGAAGAAAGATCCAGCTGACTGAAATAAGTTCATTAGATGAAAACCAACAATAATTGACAAGAACCACGAAAAGTTCTTGTATTTTAAGATAATATCTTACGCTATTAAGGAAAAAACTTCCAACTCGCTGAAATATGTTCATTTGCTGAAAACCAACAAAACCACGAAAAGTTCTTGTATTTGAAGATAAAATCTTTTTGCTTTGAAGAAGAAAGATCTAGCTGACTGAAATAAGTTGATCAGATGAAAACCAACAAAAATTGACAAGAAACACGAAAAGTTCTTGTAGTTTAAGATAAAATCTTACGCTATTAAAGAAAAAACTCCCAGCTCGCTGAAATATGTTCATTTGCTGAAAACCAACAAAACCACGAAAAGTTCTTGTATTTGAAGATAAAATCTTTTTGCTTTGAAGAAGAAAGATCTAGCTGACTGAAATAAGTTGATTAGATGAAAACCAACAAAAGTTGACAAGAACCACGAAAAGTTCTTGTGTTTTAAGATAAAATCTTACGCTATTGAAGAAAAAACTTCTTGCTCGCTGAAATCTGTTCATTTGCTGAAAACCAACAAAACCACGAAAAGTTCTTGTATTTGAAGATAAAATCTTTTTGCTTTGAAGAAGAAAGATCTAGCTGACTGAAATAAGTTCATTAGATGAAAACCAACAATAATTGACAAGAACCACGAAAACTTCTTGTATTTTAAGATAATATCTTACTCTATTAAGGAAAAAACTTCCAGCTCGCTGAAATATGTTCATTTGCTGAAAACCATCAAAACCACGAAAAGTTCTTGTATTTGAAGATAAAATCTTTTTGCTTTGAAGAAGAAAGATCTCGCTGACTGAAATATGTTCATTAGATGAAAACCAACAAAAATTGACAAGAACCACGAAAAGTTCTTGTATTTTAAGATTAAATCTTACGCGATTGAAGAAAAAACTTCTAGCTCGCTGAAATATGTTAATTTGCTGAAAATCAACAAAACCACGAAAAGTTCTTGTATTTGAAGATAAAATCTTTTTGCTTTGAAGAGGAAAGATCTAGCTGACTGAAATAAGTTCATCAGATGAAAACCAACAAAAATTGACAAGAAACACGAAAAGTTCTTGTATTTTAAGATAAAATCTGACGCTGTTAAAGAAAAAACTTCTCGCTCGCTGAAATATGTTCATTTGCTGAAAATCAAAAAAACCACGAAAAGTTCTTGTATTTGAAGATAAAATCTTTTTGCTTTCAAGAAGAAAGATCTTGCTGACTGAAATAAGTTCATTGGATGAAAACCAACAAAAATTGACAAGAACCACGAAAAGTTCTTGTATTTTAAGATAAAATCTGACGCTTTTAAAGAAAAAACTTCTCGCTCGCTGAAATATGTTCATTTGCTGCAAATCAACAAAACCACGAAAAGTTCTTGTATTTGAAGATAAAATCTTTTTGCTTTGAAGAAGAAAGATCTAGCTGACTGAAATAAGTTCATCAGATGAAAACCAACAAAAATTGACAAGAACCACGAAAAGTTCTTGTATTTTAAGATAAAATCTGACGCTGTTAAAGAAAAAACTTTTCGCTCGCTGAAATATGTTCATTTGCTGAAAATCAACAAAACCACGAAAAGTTCTTGTATTTGAAGATAAAATCTTTTTGCTTTGAAGAAGAAAGATCCAGCAGACTGAAATAAGTTCATAAGATGAAAACCAACAAAAATTGACAAGAACCACGAAAAGTTCTTGTATTTTAAGATAAAATCTGACGCTTTTAAAGAAAAAACTTCTCGCTCGCTGAAATATGTTGATTTGCTGAAAATCAACAAAACCACGAAAAGTTCTTGTATTTGAAGATAAAGTCTTTTTGCTTTGAAGAAGAAAGATCTTGCTGACTGAAATAAGTTCGTAAGATGAAAACTAACAAAAATTGACAAGAACCACGAAAAGTTCTTGTATTTTAAGATAAAATCTTACGCTATTGAAGAAAAAACTTCTGGCCCGCTGAAATATGTTCATTTGCTGAAAATCAACAAAACCACGAAAACTTCTTGTATTTGAAGATGAAATCTTTTTGCTTTGAAGAAGAAAGATCTTGCTGACTGAAATAAGTTCGTAAGATGAAAACGAACAAAAATTGACAAGAACCACGAAAAGTTCTTGTATTTTAAGATAAAATCTGACGCTATTAAAGATAAAACTTCTCCCTCGCTGAAATATGTTCATTTGCTGAAAATCAACAAAACCACGAAAAGTTCTTGTATTTGAAGATAAAAACTTTTTGCTTTGAAGAAGAAAGATCTCGCTGAATGAAATAAGTTCATCAGATGAAAACAAACAAAAATTGACAAGAACCACGAAAAGTTCTGGTATTTTAAGATAAAATCTGACGCTATTAAAGAAAAAACTTCGAGCTCGCTGAAATATGTTCATTTGCTGAAAATCAACAAAACCACGAAAAGTTCTTGTATTTGAAGATTAAATCTTTTTGCTTTCCAGAAGAAAGATCTAGCTGACTGAAATAAGTTCATTGGATGAAAACCAACAAAAATTGACAAGAACCACGAAAGGTTCTTGTATTTTAAGATAAAATCAAACGCTAATAAAGAAAAATCTTCTCCCTCGCTGAAATATGTTCATTTGCTGAAAATCAACAAAACCACGAAAAGTTCTTGTATTTGAAGATAAAATCTTTTTGCTTTGAAGAAGAAAGATCGAGCTGACTGAAATAAGTTCATTTGATGAAAATCAACAAAAATTGACAAGAACCACGAAAAGTTTTTGTATTTTAAGATAAAATCTTACGCTATTAAACAAAAAACTTCTAGCTCGCTGAAATATGTTCATTTGCTGAAAATCAACAAAACCACGAAAAGTTCTTGTATTTGAAGATAAAATCTTTTTGCTTTCAAGAAGAAAGATCTTGCTGACTGAAATAAGTTCATTGGATGAAAACCAACAAAAATTGACAAGAACCACGAAAAGTTCTTGTATTTTAAGATAAAATCTGACGCTGTTAAAGAAAAAACTTCCAGCTCACTGAAATATGTTCATTTGCTGAAAATCAACAAAACCACGAAAAGTTCTTGCATTTGAAGATAAAATCTTTTTGCCTTTAAGAAGAAAGATCTGGCTGACTGAAATAAGTTCATTGGATGAAAACCAACAAAAATTGACAAGAACCACGAAAAGTTCTTGTATTTTAAGATAAAATCTGACACTATGAAAGGAAAAACTTCTCCCTCGCTGAAATATGTTCATTTGCTGAAAATCAACAAAACCACGAAAAGTTCTTGTATTTGAAGATAAAATCTTTTTGCTTTGAAGAAGAAAGATCCAGCTGACTGAAATAAGTTCATAAGATGAAAACTAACAAAAATTGACAAGAACCACGAAAAGTTCTTGTATTTTAAGATTAAATCTTACGCGATTGAAGAAAAAACTTCTAGCTCGCTGAAATATGTTAATTTGCTGAAAATCAACAAAACCACGAAAAGTTCTTGTATTTGAAGATAATATCTCTTTGCTTTCAAGGAGAAAGATCCAGCTGACTGAAATAAGTTCATTGGATGAAAACCAACAAAAATTGACAAGAACCACGAAAAGTTGTTGTATTTTAAGATAAAATCTTTTTGCTTTGAAGAAGAAAGATCGAGCTGACTGAAATAAGTTCATAAGAAGAAAACCAACAAAAATTGACAAGAACCACGAAAAGTTCTTGTATTTTAAGATAAAATCTGACGCTTTTAAAGAAAAAACTTCTCGCTCGCTGAAATATGTTCATTTGCTGAAAATCAACAAAACCACGAAAAGTTCTTGTATTTGAAGATAAAATCTTTTTGCTTTGAAGAGGAAAGATCTAGCTGACTGAAATAAGTTCATCAGATGAAAACCAACAAAAATTGACAAGAACCACGAAAAGTTCTTGTATTTTAAGATAAAATCTGACGCTGTTAAAGAAAAAACTTCTCGCTCGCTGAAATATGTTCATTCGCTGAAAATAAAAAAAAACACGAAAAGTTCTTCTGGTTGAAGATAAAATCTTTTTGCTTTGAAGAAGAATGATCAAGCAGACTGAAATAAGTTCATAAGATGAAAACCAACAAAAATTGACAAGAACCACGAAAAGTTCTTGTATTTTAAGATAAAATCTTACGCTATTGAAGAAAAAACTTCTGGCTCGCTGAAATATGTTCATTTGCTGAAAATCAACAAAACCACGAAAACATCTTGTATTTGAAGATAAAATCTTTTTGCTTTGAAGAAGAAAGATCTCGCTGAATGAAATAAGTTCATCAGATGAAAACCAACAAAAATTGACAAGAACCACGAAAAGTTCTGGTATTTTAAGATAAAATCTTACGCTATTAAAGAAAAAACTTCCAGCTCGCTGAAATATGTTCATTTGCTGAAAATCAACAAAACCACGAAAAGTTCTTGTATTTGAAGATTAAATCTTTTTGCTTTAAAGAAGAAAGATCTAGCTGACTGAAATAAGTTCATTTGATGAAAATCAACAAAAATTGACAAGAACCACGAAAAGTTTTTGTATTTTCAGGTAAAATCTGACGCGATGAAAGAAAAAACTTCTCGCTCGCTGAAATATGTTCATTTGCTGAAAATCAACAAAACCACGAAAAGTTCTTGTATTTGAAGATAAAATCTTTTTGCTTTGAAGAAGAAAGATCTCGCTGAATGAAATAAGTTCATCAGATGAAAACCAACAAAAATTGACAAGAACCACGAAAAGATCTGGTATTTTAAGATAAAATCTTACGCTATTAAAGAAAAAACTTCCAGCTCGCTGAAATATGTTCATTTGCTGAAAATCAACAAAACCACGAAAAGTTCTTGTCTTTGAAGATTAAATCTTTTTGCTTTGAAGAAGAAAGATCTAGCTGACTGAAATAAGTTCATTTGATGAAAATCAACAAAAATTGACAAGAACCACGAAAAGTTTTTGTATTTTAAGATAAAATCTTACGCTATTAAACAAAAAACTTCTAGCTCGCTGAAATATGTTCATTTGCTGAAAATCAACAAAACCACGAAAAGTTCTTGTATTTGAAGATAAAATCTTTTTGCTTTCAAGAAGAAAGATCTTGCTGACTGAAATAAGTTCATTGGATGAAAACCAACAAAAATTGACAAGAACCACGAAAAGTTCTTGTATTTTAAGATAATATCTTACACTATTAAGGAAAAAACTTCCAGCTGGCTGAAATATGTTCATTTGCTGAAAACCATCAAAACGACGAAAAGTTCTTGTATTTGAAGATAAAATCTTTTTGCTTTGAAGAAGAAAGATCTCGCTGACTGAAATAAGTTGATTAGATGAAAACCAACAAAAATTGACAAGAAACACGAAAAGTTCTTGTAGTTTAAGATAAAATCTTCCGCTATTAAAGAAAAAACTCCCAGCTCGCTGAAATATGTTCATTTGCTGAAAACCAACAAAACCACGAAAAGTTCTTGTATTTGAAGATAAAATCTTTTTGCTTTGAAGAAGAAAGATCCAGCTGACTGAAATAAGTTCATTAGATGAAAACCAACAAAAATTGACAAGAACCACGAAAAGTTATTGTATTTTAAGATAAAATCTTACGCTATTGAGGAAAAAACTTCCAGCTCGCTGAAATATGTTCATTTGCTGAAAACCATCAAAACCACGAAAAGTTCTTGTATTTGAAGATAAAATCATTTTGCTTTGAAGAAGAAAGATCTAGCTGACTGAAATAAGTTCATTAGATGAAAACGAACAAAAATTGACAAGAACCACGAAAAGTTCTTGTATTTTAAGATAAAATCTAACGCTATTAAGGAAAAAACTCCCAGCTCGCTGAAATATGTTCATTTGCTGAAAACGAACAAAACCACGAAAAGTTCTTGTATTTGAAGATAAAATCTTTTTTCTTTGAAGAAGAAAGATCCAGCTGACTGAAATAAGTTCATTAGATGAAAACCAACAATAATTGACAAGAACCACGAAAAGTTCTTGTATTTTAAGATAATATCTTACGCTATTAAGGAAAAAACTTCCAACTCGCTGAAATATGTTCATTTGCTGAAAACCAACAAAACCACGAAAAGTTCTTGTATTTGAAGATAAAATCTTTTTGCTTTGAAGAAGAAAGATCTAGCTGACTGAAATAAGTTGATCAGATGAAAACCAACAAAAATTGACAAGAAACACGAAAAGTTCTTGTAGTTTAAGATAAAATCTTACGCTATTAAAGAAAAAACTCCCAGCTCGCTGAAATATGTTCATTTGCTGAAAACCAACAAAACCACGAAAAGTTCTTGTATTTGAAGATAAAATCTTTTTGCTTTGAAGAAGAAAGATCTAGCTGACTGAAATAAGTTGATTAGATGAAAACCAACAAAAGTTGACAAGAACCACGAAAAGTTCTTGTGTTTTAAGATAAAATCTTACGCTATTGAAGAAAAAACTTCTTGCTCGCTGAAATCTGTTCATTTGCTGAAAACCAACAAAACCACGAAAAGTTCTTGTATTTGAAGATAAAATCTTTTTGCTTTGAAGAAGAAAGATCTAGCTGACTGAAATAAGTTCATTAGATGAAAACCAACAATAATTGACAAGAACCACGAAAACTTCTTGTATTTTAAGATAATATCTTACTCTATTAAGGAAAAAACTTCCAGCTCGCTGAAATATGTTCATTTGCTGAAAACCATCAAAACCACGAAAAGTTCTTGTATTTGAAGATAAAATCTTTTTGCTTTGAAGAAGAAAGATCTCGCTGACTGAAATATGTTCATTAGATGAAAACCAACAAAAATTGACAAGAACCACGAAAAGTTCTTGTATTTTAAGATTAAATCTTACGCGATTGAAGAAAAAACTTCTAGCTCGCTGAAATATGTTAATTTGCTGAAAATCAACAAAACCACGAAAAGTTCTTGTATTTGAAGATAAAATCTTTTTGCTTTGAAGAGGAAAGATCTAGCTGACTGAAATAAGTTCATCAGATGAAAACCAACAAAAATTGACAAGAAACACGAAAAGTTCTTGTATTTTAAGATAAAATCTGACGCTGTTAAAGAAAAAACTTCTCGCTCGCTGAAATATGTTCATTTGCTGAAAATCAAAAAAACCACGAAAAGTTCTTGTATTTGAAGATAAAATCTTTTTGCTTTCAAGAAGAAAGATCTTGCTGACTGAAATAAGTTCATTGGATGAAAACCAACAAAAATTGACAAGAACCACGAAAAGTTCTTGTATTTTAAGATAAAATCTGACGCTGTTAAAGAAAAAACTTCCAGCTCACTGAAATATGTTCATTTGCTGAAAATCAACAAAACCACGAAAAGTTCTTGCATTTGAAGATAAAATCTTTTTGCCTTTCAAAGAAAGATCTGGCTGACTGAAATAAGTTCATTGGATGAAAACCAACAAAAATTGACAAGAACCACGAAAAGTTCTTGTATTTTAAGATAAAATCTGACACTATTAAAGGAAAAACTTCTCCCTCACTGAAATATGTTCATTTGCTGAAAATCAACAAAACCACGAAAAGTTGTTGTATTTGAAGATAAAATCTTTTTGCTTTGAAGAAGAAAGATCCAGCTGACTGAAATAAGTTCATAAGATGAAAACTAACAAAAATTGACAAGAACCACGAAAAGTTCTTGTATTTTAAGATTAAATCTTACGCTATTAAACAAAAAACTTCAAGCTCGCTGAAATATGTTCATTTGCTGAAAATCAACAAAACCACGAAAAGTTCTTGTATTTGAAGATAAAATCTTTTTGCTTTGAAGAAGAAAGATCGAGCTGACTGAAATAAGTTTATTGGATGAAAACCAACAAAAATTGACAAGAACCACGAAAAGTTCTTGTATTTTAAGATAAAATCTGACGCTGTTAAAGAAAAAACTTCCAGCTCACTGAAATATGTTCATTTGCTGAAAATCAACAAAACCACGAAAAGTTCTTGCATTTGAAGATAAAATCTTTTTGCCTTTAAGAAGAAAGATCTGGCTGACTGAAATAAGTTCATTGGATTAAAACCAACAAAAATTGACAAGAAC
The DNA here is from genome assembly GCF_035084215.1 of Heptranchias perlo. NCBI lineage: Eukaryota > Metazoa > Chordata > Chondrichthyes > Hexanchiformes > Hexanchidae > Heptranchias > Heptranchias perlo. Next base: position 1,492,901 of record NW_027139793.1, on the reverse strand, counting down.
CACGAAAAGTTCTTGTATTTTAAGATAAAATCTGACACTATTAAAGGAAAAACTTCTCCCTCGCTGAAATATGTTCATTTGCTGAAAATCAACAAAACCACGAAAAGTTCTTGTATTTGAAGATAAAATCTTTTTGCTTTGAAGAAGAAAGATCCAGCTGACTGAAATACGTTCATAAGATGAAAACTAACAAAAATTGACAAGAACCACGAAAAGTTCTTGTATTTTAAGATTAAATCTTACGCGATTGAAGAAAAAACTTCTCGCTCGCTGAAATATGTTAATTTGCTGAAAATCAACAAAACCACGAAAAGTTCTTGTATTTGAAGATAATATCTCTTTGCTTTCAAGGAGAAAGATCGAGCTGACTGAAATAAGTTCATTGGATGAAAACCAACAAAAATTGACAAGAACCACGAAAAATTCTTGTATGTTAAGATAAAATCTGACGCTTTTAAAGAAAAAACTTCTCGCTCGCTGAAATATGTTCATTTGCTGAAAATCAACAAAACCACGAAAAGTTCTTGTATTTGAAGATAAAATCTTTTTGCTTTGAAGAAGAAAGATCGAGCTGACTGAAATAAGTTCATAAGAAGAAAACCAACAAAAATTGAGAAGAACCACGAAAAGTTCTTGTATTTTAAGATAAAATCTGACGCTTTTAAAGAAAAAACTTCTCGCTCGCTGAAATATGTTCATTTGCTGAAAATCAACAAAACCACGAAAAGTTCTTGTATTTGAAGATAAAATCTATTTGCTTTGAAGAGGAAAGATCTAGCTTACTGAAATAAGTTGATAAGATGAAAACCATCAAAAATTGACAAGAACCACGAAAAGTTCTTGTATTTTAAGATAAAATCTGACGCTTTTAAAGAAAAAAATTCTCGCTCGCTGAAATATGTTCATTTGATGCAAATCAACAAAACCAAGAAAAGTTGTTGTATTTGAAGATAAAATCTTTTTGCTTTGAAGAAGAAAGATCCAGCTGACTGAAATAAGTTCATCAGATGAAAACCAACAAAAATTGACAAGAACCACGAAAAGTTCTTGTATTTTAAGATAAAATCTGACGCTGTTAAAGAAAAAACTTCTCGCTCGCTGAAATATGTTCATTTGCTGAAAATCAAAAAAACCACGAAAAGTTCTTGTATTTGAAGATAAAATCTTTTTTCTTTGAAGAAGAAAGATCTAGCTGACTGAAATAAGTTCATTGGATGAAAACCAACAAAAATTGACAAGAACCACGAAAAGTTCTTGTACTTTAAGATAAAATCTGACGCTATTAAAGAAAAAACTTCTCCCTCGCTGAAATATGATCACTTGCTGAAAATCAACAAAACCACGAAAAGTTCATGTATTTGAAGATAAAATCTTTTTGCTTTGAAGAGGAAAGATCTAGCTTACTGAAATAAGTTGATAAGATGAAAACCAACAAAAATTGACAAGAACCACGAAAAGTTCTTGTATTTTAAGATAAAATCTGACGCTGTTAAAGAAAAAACTTCTCGCTCGCTGAAATATGTTCATTTGCTGAAAATCAAAAAAAACACGAAAAGTTCTTGTATTTGTAGATAAAATCTTATTGCTTTGAAGAAGAAAGATCCAGCAGACTGAAATAAGTTCATAAGATGAAAACCAACAAAAATTGACAAGAACCACGAAAAGTTCTTGTATTTTAAGATAAAATCTGACGCTTTTAAAGAAAAAACTTCTCGCTCGCTGAAATATGTTGATTTGCTGAAAATCAACAAAACCACGAAAAGTTCTTGTATTTGAAGATAAAATCTTTTTGCTTTGAAGAGGAAAGATCTAGCTTACTGAAATAAGTTGATAAGATGAAAACCAACAAAAACTGACAAGAACCACGAAAAGTTCTTGTATTTTAAGATAAAATCTGACGCTTTTAAAGAAAAAAATTCTCGCTCGCTGAAATATGTTCATTTGCTGCAAATCAACAAAACCAAGAAAAGTTGTTGTATTTGAAGATAAAATCTTTTTGCTTTGAAGAAGAAAGATCTAGCTGACTGAAATAAGTTCATAAAATGTAAACCAACAAAAATTGACAAGAACCACGAAAAGTTCTTGTATTTTAAGATAAAATCTAACGCTGTTAAAGAAAAAACTTCTCGCTCGCTGAAATACGTTCATTTGCTGAAAATCAAAAAAACCACGAAAAGTTCTTGTATTTGAAGATAAAATCTTTTTGCTTTGAAGAAGAAAGATCTAGCTGACTGAAATAAGTTCATTGGATGAAAACCAACAAAAATTGACAAGAACCACGAAAAGTTCTTGTATTTTAAGATAAAATCTGACGCGAATAAAGAAAAATCTTCTCCCTCGCTGAAATATGTTCATTTGCTGAAAATCAACAAAACCACGAAAAGTTCTTGCATTTGAAGATAAAATCTTTTTGCCTTTAAGAAGAAAGATCTGGCTGACTGAAATAAGTTCATTGGATGAAAACCAACAAAAATTGACAAGAACCACGAAAAGTTCTTGTATTTTAAGATAAAATCTTACGCGATTGAAGAAAAAACTTCTAGCTCGATGAAATATGTTAATTTGCTGAAAATCAACAAAACCACGAAAAGTTCTTGTATTTGAAGATAATATCTCTTTGCTTTGAAGAAGAAAGATCGAGCTGACTGAAATAAGTTCATAAGAAGAAAACCAACAAAAATTGACAAGAACCACGAAAAGTTCTTGTATTTTAAGATAAAATCTGACGTTTTTCAAGAAAAAACTTCTCGCTCGCTGAAATATGTTCATTTGCTGAAAATCAACAAAACCACGAAAAGTTCTTGTATTTGAAGATAAAATCTTTTTGCTTTGAAGAGGAAAGATCTAGCTTACTGAAATAAGTTGATAAGATGAAAACCAACAAAAATTGACAAGAACCACGAAAAGTTCTTGTATTTTAAGATAAAATCTGACGCTTTTAAAGAAAAAAATTCTCGCTCGCTGAAATATGTTCATTTGCTGCAAATCAACAAAACCAAGAAAAGTTGTTGTATTTGAAGATAAAATCTTTTTGCTTTGAAGAAGAAAGATCTAGCTGACTGAAATAAGTTCATAAAATGTAAACCAACAAAAATTGACAAGAACCACGAAAAGTTCTTGTATTTTAAGATAAAATCTAACGCTGTTAAAGAAAAAACTTCTCGCTCGCTGAAATACGTTCATTTGCTGAAAATCAAAAAAACCACGAAAAGTTCTTGTATTTGAAGATAAAATCTTTTTGCTTTGAAGAAGAAAGATCTAGCTGACTAAAATAAGTTCATTGGATGAAAACCAACAAAAATTGACAAGAACCATGAAAAGTTCTTGTACTTTAAGATAAAATCTAACGCTTTTAAAGAAAAAACTTCTCCCTCGCTGAAATATGATCACTTGCTGAAAATCAACAAAACCACGAAAAGTTCTTGTATTTGAAGATAAAATCTTTTTGCTTTGAAGAAGAAAGATCAAGCTGACTGAAATAAGTTCATAAGATGAAAACTAACAAAAATTGACAAGAACCACGAAAAGTTCTTGTATTTTAAGATAAAATCTTACGCTATTGAAGAAAAAACTTCTAGCTCGCTGAAATATGTTCATTTGCTGAAAATCAACAAAACCACGAAAAGTTCTTGTATTTGAAGATAAAATCTTTTTGCTTTCAAGAAGAAAGATCTAGCTGACTGAAATAAGTTCATTGTATGAAAACCAACAAAAATTGACAAGAACCACGAAAAGTTCTTGTATTTTAAGATAAAATCTGACGCGATTGAAGAACAAACTTCTCGCTCGCTGAAATATGTTCATTTGCTGAAAATCAACAAAACCACGAAAAGTTCTTGTATTTGAAGATAAAATCTTTTTGCTTTGAAGAAGAAAGATCGAGCTGACTGAAATAAGTTGATAAGATGAAAACCAACAAAATTGACAAGAACCACGAAAAGTTCTTGTATTTTAAGATAAAATTTGACGCTTTTAAAGAAAAAACTTCTCGCTCGCTGAAATATGTTCATTTGCTGAAAATCAACAAAACCACGAAAAGTTCTTGTATTTGAAGATGAAATCTTTTTGCTTTGAAGAGGAAAGATCTCGCTTACGGAAATAAGTTGATAAGATGAAAACCAACAAAAATTGACAAGAACCACGAAAAGTTCTTGTATTTTAAGATAAAATCTGACACTATTAAAGAAAAAACTTCTCGCTCGCTGAAATATGTTCTTTTGCTGAAAATCAACAAAACCACGAAAAGTTCTTGTATTTGAAGATTAAATCTTTTTGCTTTCAAGAAGAAAGATCCAGCTGACTGAAATAAGTTCATTGGATGAAAACTAACAAAAATTGACAAGAACCACGAAAAGCTCTTGTATTTTAAGAAAAAATCTGACGCTTTTAAAGAAAAATCTTCTCCCTCGCTGAAATATGTTCATTTGCTGAAAATCAACAAAACCACGAAAAGTTCTTGTATTTGAAGATAAAATCTTTTTGCTTTGAAGAAGAAAGATCTAGCTGACTGAAATAAGTTCATTTGATGAAAATCAACAAAAATTGACAAGAACCACGAAAAGTTTTTGTATTTTAAGATAAAATCTTACGCTATTAAACAAAAAACTTCTAGCTCGCTGAAATATGTTCATTTGCTGAAAATCAACAAAACCACGAAAAGTTCTTGCATTTGAAGATAAAATCTTTTTGCTTTGAAGAAGAAAGATCTGGCTGACTGAAATAAGTTCATTGGATGAAAACCAACAAAAATTGACAAGAACCACGAAAAGTTCTTGTATTTTAAGATAAAATCTGACACTATTAAAGAAAAAACTTCTCGCTCGCTGAAATATGTTCATTTGCTGAAAATCAACAAAACCACGAAAAGTTCTTGTATTTGAAGATAAAATCTTTTTGCTTTGAAGAAGAAAGATCCAGCTGACTGAAATAAGTTCATAAGATGAAAACTAACAAAAATTGACAAGAACCACGAAAAGTTCTTGTATTTTAAGATAAAATCTTACGCGATTGAAGAAAAAACTTCTAGCTCGCTGAAATATGTTCATTTACTGAAAATCAACAAAACCACGAAAAGTTCTTGTATTTGAAAATAATATCTCTTTGCTTTCAAGAAGAAAGATCGAGCTGACTGAAATAAGTTCATTGGATGAAAACCAACAAAAATTGACAAGAACCACGAAAAGTTCTTGTATTTTAAGATAAAATCTGACGCTTTTAAAGAAAAAACTTCTCGCTCGCTGAAATATGTTCATTTGCTGAAAATCAACATAACCACGAAAAGTTCTTGTATTTGAAGATAAAATCTTTTTGCTTTGAAGAAGAAAGATCGAGCTGACTGAAATAAGTTCATTGGATGAAAACCAACAAAAATTGACAAGAACCACGAAAAGTTCTTGTATTTTAAGATAAAATCTGACGCTTTTAAAGAAAAAACTTCTCGCTCACTGAAATATGTTCATTTGCTGAAAATCAACAAAACCACGAAAAGTTCTTGTATTTGAAGATAAAATCTTTTTGCTTTGAAGAGGAAAGATCTAGCTTACTGAAATAAGTTGATAAGATGAAAACCAACAAAAATTGACAAGAACCACGAAAAGCTCTTGTATTTTAAGAAAAAATCTGACGCTTTTAAAGAAAAATCTTCTCCCTCGCTGAAATATGTTCATTTGCTGAAAATCAACAAAACCACAAAAAGTTCTTGTATTTGAAGATTAAATCTTTTTGCTTTCAAGAAGAAAGATCTAGCTGACTGAAATAAGTTCATTGGATGAAAACCAACAAAAATTGACAAGAACCACGAAAAGCTCTTGTATTTTAAGATAAAATCTGACACTATTAAAGAAAAAACTTCTCGCTCGCTGAAATATGTTGATTTGCTGAAAATCAACAAAACCACGAAAAGTTCTTGTATTTGAAGATAAAATCTTTTTGCTTTGAAGAAGAAAGATCCAGCTGACTGAAATAAGTTCATAAGATGAAAACTAACAAAAATTGACAAGAACCACGAAAAGTTCTTGTATTTTAAGATAAAATCTTACGCGATTGAAGAAAAAACTTCTAGCTCGCTGAAATATGTTCATTTACTGAAAATCAACAAAACCACGAAAAGTTCTTGTATTTGAAAATAATATCTCTTTGCTTTCAAGAAGAAAGATCGAGCTGACTGAAATAAGTTCATTGGATGAAAACCAACAAAAATTGACAAGAACCACGAAAAGTTCTTGTATTTTAAGATAAAATCTGACACTTTTAAAGAAAAAACTTCTCGCTCGCTGAAATATGTTCATTTGCTGAAAATCAACATAACCACGAAAAGTTCTTGTATTTGAAGATAAAATCTTTTTGCTTTGAAGAAGAAAGATCGAGCTGACTGAAATAAGTTCATTGGATGAAAACCAACAAAAATTGACAAGAACCACGAAAAGTTCTTGTATTTTAAGATAAAATCTGACGCTTTTAAAGAAAAAACTTCTCGCTCACTGAAATATGTTCATTTGCTGAAAATCAACAAAACCACGAAAAGTTCTTGTATTTGAAGATAAAATCTTTTTGCTTTGAAGAGGAAAGATCTAGCTTACTGAAATAAGTTGATAAGATGAAAACCAACAAAAATTGACAAGAACCACGAAAAGTTCTTGTATTTTAAGATAAAATCTGACGCTTTTAAAGAAAAAACTTCTCGCTCGCTGAAATATGTTCATTTGCTGCAAATCAACAAAACCAAGAAAAGTTGTTGTATTTGAAGATAAAATCTTTTTGCTTTGAAGAAGAAAGATCTAGCTGACTGAAATAAGTTCATAAGATGAAAACCAACAAAAATTGACAAGAACCACGAAGAGTTCTTGTATTTTAAGATAAAATCTGACGCTGTTCAAGAAAAAACTTCTCGCTCGCTGAAATATGTTCATTTGCTGAAAATCAAAAAAACCATGAAAAGTTCTTGTATTTGAAGATAAAATCTTTTTGCTTTGAAGAAGAAAGATCTAGCTGACTGAAATAAGTTCATAAGATGAAAACTAACAAAAATTGACAAGAACCACGAAAAGTTCTTGTATTTTAAGATAAAATCTTACGCGATTGAAGAAAAAACTTCTAGCTCGATGAAATATGTTAATTTGCTGAAAATCAACAAAACCACGAAAAGTTCTTGTATTTGAAGATAATATCTCTTTGCTTTGAAGAAGAAAGATCGAGCTGACTGAAATAAGTTTAGTGGATGAAAACCAACAAAAATTGACAAGAACCACGAAAAGTTCTTGTATTTTAAGATAAAATCTGACGTTTTTCAATAAAAAACTTCTCGCTCGCTGAAATATGTTCATTTGCTGAAAATCAACAAAACCACGAAAAGTTCTTGTATTTGAAGATAAAATCTTTTTGCTTTGAAGAGGAAAGATCTAGCTCACTGAAATAAGTTGATAAGATGAAAACCAACAAAAATTGACAAGAACCACGAAAAGTTCTTGTATTTTAAGATAAAATCTGACGCTTTTAAAGAAAAAAATTCTCGCTCGCTGAAATATGTTCATTTGCTGCAAATCAACAAAACCAAGAAAAGTTGTTGTATTTGAAGATAAAATCTTTTTGCTTTGAAGAAGAAAGATCTAGCTGACTGAAATAAGTTGATAAAATGTAAACCAACAAAAATTGACAAGAACCACGAAAAGTTCTTGTATTTTAAGATAAAATCTGACGCTGTTGAAGAAAAAACTTCTCGCTCGCTGAAATACGTTCATTTGCTGAAAATCAAAAAAACCACGAAAAGTTCTTGTATTTGAAGATAAAATCTTTTTGCTTTGAAGAAGAAAGATCTAGCTGACTGAAATAAGTTCATTGGATGAAAACCAACAAAAATTGACAAGAACCATGAAAAGTTCTTGTACTTTAAGATAAAATCTAACGCTTTTAAAGAAAAAACTTCTCCCTCGCTGAAATATGATCACTTGCTGAAAATCAACAAAACCACGAAAAGTTCTTGTATTTGAAGATAAAATCTTTTTGCTTTGAAGAAGAAAGATCAAGCTGACTGAAATAAGTTCATAAGATGAAAACTAACAAAAATTGACAAGAACCACGAAAAGTTCTTGTATTTTAAGATAAAATCTTACGCTATTGAAGAAAAAACTTCTAGCTCGCTGAAATATGTTCATTTGCTGAAAATCAACAAAACCACGAAAAGTTCTTGTATTTGAAGATAAAATCTTTTTGCTTTCAAGAAGAAAGATCTAGCTGACTGAAATACGTTCATTGTATGAAAACCAACAAAAATTGACAAGAACCACGAAAAGTTCTTGTATTTTAAGATAAAATCTGACGCGATTGAAGAACAAACTTCTCGCTCGCTGAAATATGTTCATTTGCTGAAAATCAACAAAACCACGAAAAGTTCTTGTATTTGAAGATAAAATCTTTTTGCTTTGAAGAAGAAAGATCGAGCTGACTGAAATAAGTTGATAAGATGAAAACCAACAAAATTGACAAGAACCACGAAAAGTTCTTGTATTTTAAGATAAAATCTGACGCTTTTAAAGAAAAAACTTCTCGCTCGCTGAAATATGTTCATTTGCTGAAAATCAACAAAACCACGAAAAGTTCTTGTATTTGAAGATAAAATCTTTTTGCTTTGAAGAGGAAAGATCTAGCTTACGGAAATAAGTTGATAAGATGAAAACCAACAAAAATTGACAAGAACCACGAAAAGTTCTTGTATTTTAAGATAAAATCTGACACTATTAAAGAAAAAACTTCTCGCTCGCTGAAATATGTTCATTTGCTGAAAATCAACAAAACCACGAAAAGTTCTTGTATTTGAAGATTAAATCTTTTTGCTTTCAAGAAGAAAGATCCAGCTGACTGAAATAAGTTCATTGGATGAAAACTAACAAAAATTGACAAGAACCACGAAAAGCTCTTGTATTTTAAGAAAAAATCTGACGCTTTTAAAGAAAAATCTTCTCCCTCGCTGAAATATGTTCATTTGCTGAAAATCAACAAAACCACGAAAAGTTCTTGTATTTGAAGATAAAATCTTTTTGCTTTGAAGAAGAAAGATCTAGCTGACTGAAATAAGTTCATTTGATGAAAATCAACAAAAATTGACAAGAACCACGAAAAGTTTTTGTATTTTAAGATAAAATCTTACGCTATTAAACAAAAAACTTCTAGCTCGCTGAAATATGTTCATTTGCTGAAAATCAACAAAACCACGAAAAGTTCTTGCATTTGAAGATAAAATCTTTTGGCTTTGAAGAAGAAAGATCTGGCTGACTGAAATAAGTTCATTGGATGAAAACCAACAAAAATTGACAAGAACCACGAAAAGTTCTTGTATTTTAAGATAAAATCTGACACTATTAAAGAAAAAACTTCTCGCTCGCTGAAATATGTTCATTTGCTGAAAATCAACAAAACCACGAAAAGTTCTTGTATTTGAAGATAAAATCTTTTTGCTTTGAAGAAGAAAGATCCAGCTGACTGAAATAAGTTCATAAGATGAAAACTAACAAAAATTGACAAGAACCACGAAAAGTTCTTGTATTTTAAGATAAAATCTTACGCGATTGAAGAAAAAACTTCTAGCTCGCTGAAATATGTTCATTTACTGAAAATCAACAAAACCACGAAAAGTTCTTGTATTTGAAAATAATATCTCTTTGCTTTCAAGAAGAAAGATCGAGCTGACTGAAATAAGTTCATTGGATGAAAACCAACAAAAATTGACAAGAACCACGAAAAGTTCTTGTATTTTAAGATAAAATCTGACGCTTTTAAAGAAAAAACTTCTCGCTCGCTGAAATATGTTCATTTGCTGAAAATCAACATAACCACGAAAAGTTCTTGTATTTGAAGATAAAATCTTTTTGCTTTGAAGAAGAAAGATCGAGCAGACTGAAATAAGTTCATTGGATGAAAACCAACAAAAATTGACAAGAACCACGAAAAGTTCTTGTATTTTAAGATAAAATCTGACGCTTTTAAAGAAAAAACTTCTCGCTCACTGAAATATGTTCATTTGCTGAAAATCAACAAAACCACGAAAAGTTCTTGTATTTGAAGATAAAATCTTTTTGCTTTGAAGAGGAAAGATCTAGCTTACTGAAATAAGTTGATAAGATGAAAACCAACAAAAATTGACAAGAACCACGAAAAGCTCTTGTATTTTAAGAAAAAATCTGACGCTTTTAAAGAAAAATCTTCTCCCTCGCTGAAATATGTTCATTTGCTGAAAATCAACTAAACCACGAAAAGTTCTTGTATTTGAAGATAAAATCTTACGCTATTAAACAAAAAACTTCGAGCTCGCTGAAATATGTTCATTTGCTGAAAATCAACAAAACCACGAAAAGTTCTTGTATTTGAAGATAAAATCTTTTTGCTTTCAAAAAGAAAGATCTTGCTGACTGAAATAAGTTCATTGGATGAAAACCAACAAAAATTTACAAGAACCACGAAAAGTTCTTGTATTTTAAGATAAAATCTGACGCTGTTAAAGAAAAAACTTCCAGCTCACTGAAATATGTTCATTTGCTGAAAATCAACAAAACCACGAAAAGTTCTTGCATTTGAAGATAAAATCTTTTTGCTTTGAAGAAGAAAGATCTGGCTGACTGAAATAAGTTCATTGGATGAAAACCAACAAAAATTGACAAGAACCACGAAAAGTTCTTGTATTTTAAGATAAAATCTGACGCTTTTAAAGAAAAAACTTCTCGCTCGCTGAAATATGTTCATTTGCTGAAAATCAACATAACCACGAAAAGTTCTTGTATTTGAAGATAAAATCTTTTTGCTTTGAAGAAGAAAGATCGAGCTGACTGAAATAAGTTCATAAGAAGAAAACCAACAAAAATTGACAAGAACCACGAAAAGTTCTTGTATTTTAAGATAAAATCTGACGCTTTTAAAGAAAAAACTTCTCGCTCGCTGAAATATGTTCATTTGCTGAAAATCAACAAAACCACGAAAAGTTGTTGTATTTGAAGATAAAATCTTTTTGCTTTGAAGAAGAAAGATCTAGCTGACTGAAATAAGTTCATAAGATGAAAACCAACAAAAATTGACAAGAACCACGAAGAGTTCTTGTATTTTAAGATAAAATCTGACGCTGTTCAAGAAAAAACTTCTCGCTCGCTGAAATATGTTCATTTGCTGAAAATCAACAAAACCACGAAAAGTTCTTGTATTTGAAGATAAAATCTTTTTGCTTTGAAGAAGAAAGATCGAGCTGACTGAAATAAGTTGATAAGATGAAAACCAACAAAATTGACAAGAACCACGAAAAGTTCTTGTATTTTAAGATAAAATCTGACGATTTTAAAGAAAAAACTTCTCGCTCGCTGAAATATGTTCATTTGCTGAAAATCAACAAAACCACGAAAAGTTCTTGTATTTGAAGATAAAATCTTTTTGCTTTGAAGAGGAAAGATCTAGCTTACGGAAATAAGTTGATAAGATGAAAACCAACAAAAATTGACAAGAACCACGAAAAGTTCTTGTATTTTAAGATAAAATCTGACGCGATTGAAGAAAAAACTTCTAGCTCGCTGAAATATGTTCATTTGCTGAAAATCAACAAAACCACGAAAAGTTCTTGTATTTGAAGATAATATCTCTTTGCTTTCAAGAAGAAAGATCGAGCTGACTGAAATAAGTTCATTTGATGAAAATCAACAAAAATTGACAAGAACCACGAAAAGTTTTTGTATTTTAAGATAAAATCTTACGCTATTAAACAAAAAACTTCGAGCTCACTGAAATATGTTCATTTGCTGAAAATCAACAAAACCACGAAAAGTTCTTGTATTTGAAGATAAAATCTTTTTGCTTTCAAGAAGAAAGATCTTGCTGACTGAAATAAGTTCATTGGATGAAAACCAACAAAAATTTACAAGAACCACGAAAAGTTCTTGTATTTTAAGATAAAATCTGACATTGTTAAAGAAAAAACTTCCAGCTCACTGAAATATGTTCATTTGCTGAAAATCAACAAAACCACGAAAAGTTCTTGCATTTGAAGATAAAATCTTTTTGCTTTGAAGAAGAAAGATCTGGCTGACTGAAATAAGTTCATTGGATGAAAACCAACAAAAATTGACAAGAACCACGAAAAGTTCTTGTATTTTAAGATAAAATCGGACGCTTTTAAAGAAAAAACTTCTCGCTCGCTGAAATATGTTCATTTGCTGAAAATCAACATAACCACGAAAAGTTCTTGTATTTGAAGATAAAATCTTTTTGCTTTGAAGAAGAAAGATCGAGCTGACTGAAATAAGTTCATAAGAAGAAAACCAACAAAAATTGACAAGAACCACGAAAGGTTCTTGTATTTTAAGATAAAATCTGACACTATTAAAGAAAAAACTTCTCGCTCGCTGAAATATGTTCATTTGCTGAAAATCAACAAAACCGCGAAAAGTTCTTGTATTTGAAGATAAAATCTTTTTGCTTTGAAGAGGAAAGATCTAGCTTACTGAAATAAGTTGATAAGATGAAAACCAACAAAAATTGACAAGAAGCACGAAAAGTTCTTGTATTTTAAGATAAAATCTGACGCTTTTAAAGAAAAAACTTCTCGCTCGCTGAAATATGTTCATTTGCTGCAAATCAACAAAACCAAGAAAAGTTGTTGTATTTGAAGATAAAATCTTTTTGCTTTGAAGAAGAAAGATCTAGCTGACTGAAATAAGTTCATAAGATGAAAACCAACAAAAATTGACAAGAACCACGAAAAGTTCTTGTATTTTAAGATAAAATCTGACGCTGTTAAAGAAAAAACTTCTCGCTCGCTGAAATATGTTCATTTGCTGAAAATCAAAAAAACCATGAAAAGTTCTTGTATTTGAAGATAAAATCTTTTTGCTTTGAAGAAGAAAGATCTAGCTGACTGAAATCAGTTCATAAGATGAAAACTAACAAAAATTGACAAGAACCACGAAAAGTTCTTGTATTTTAAGATAAAATCTTACGCGATTGAAGAAAAAACTTCTAGCTCGCTGAAATATGTTCATTTGCTGAAAATCAACAAAACCACGAAAAGTTCTTGTATTTGAAGATAAAATCTTTTTGCTTTCAAGAAGAAAGATCCAGCTGACTGAAATAAGTTCATTGGATGAAAACCAACAAAAATTGACAAGAACCACGAAAAGTTCTTGTATTTTAAGATAAAATCTGACGCTTTTAAAGAAAAAACTTCTCGCTCGCTGAAATATGTTCATTTGCTGAAAATCAACAAAACCACGAAAAGTTCTTGTATTTGAAGATAAAATCTTTTTGCTTTGAAGAAGAAAGATCGAGCTGACTGAAATAAGATCATAAGATGAAAACCAACAAAAATTGACAAGAACCACGAAAAGTTCTTGTATTTTAAGATAAAATCTGACGCTTTTAAAGAAAAAACTTCCAGCTCGCTGAAATATGTTCATTTGCTGAAAATCAACAAAACCACGAAAAGTTCTTGTATTTGAAGATAAAATCTTTTTGCTTTCAAGAAGAAAGATCTTGCTGACTGAAATAAGTTCATTGGATGAAAACCAACAAAAATTTACAAGAACCACGAAAAGTTCTTGTATTTTAAGATAAAATCTGACGCTGTTAAAGAAAAAACTTCCAGCTCACTGAAATATGTTCATTTGCTGAAAATCAACAAAACCACGAAAAGTTCTTGCATTTGAAGATAAAATCTTTTTGCTTTGAAGAAGAAAGATCTGGCTGACTGAAATAAGTTCATTGGATGAAAACCAACAAAAATTGACAAGAACCACGAAAAGTTCTTGTATTTTAAGATAAAATCTGACACTATTAAAGAAAAAACTTCTCGCTCGCTGAAATATGTTCATTTGCTGAAAATCAACAAAACCACGAAAAGTTCTTGCATTTGAAGATAAAATCTTTTTGCTTTGAAGAAGAAAGATCTGGCTGACTGAAATAAGTTCATTGGATGAAAACCAACAAAAATTGACAAGAACCACGAAAATTTCTTGTATTTTAAGATAAAATCTGACACTATTAAAGAAAAAACTTCTCGCTCGCTGAAATATGTTCATTTGCTGAAAATCAACAAAACCACGAAAGGTTCTTGCATTTGAAGATAAAATCTTTTTGCTTTGAAGAAGAAAGATCCAGCTGACTAAAATAAGTTCATAAGATGAAAACTAACAAAAATTGACAAGAACCACGAAAAGTTCTTGTATTTTAAGATAAAATCTTACGCGATTGAAGAAAAAACTTCTAGCTCGCTGAAATATGTTCATTTGCTGAAAATCAACAAAACCACGAAAAGTTCTTGTATTTAAAGATAATATCTCTTTGCTTTCAAGAAGAAAGATCGAGCTGACTGAAATAAGTTCATTGGATGAAAACCAACAAAAATTGACAAGAACCATGAAAAGTTCTTGTATTTTAAGATAAAATCTGACGCTTTTAAAGAAAAAACTTCTCGCTCGCTGAAATATGTTCATTTGCTGAAAATCAACAAAACCACGAAAAGTTCCTGTATTTGAAGATAAAATCTTTTTGCTTTCAAGAAGAAAGATCAAGCTGACTGAAATAAGTTCATTGGATGAAAACCAACAAAAATTGACAAGAACCACGAAAAGTTCTTGTATTTTAAGATAAAATCTGACGCTTTTAAAGAAAAAAATTCTCGCTCGCTGAAATATGTTCATTTGCTGCAAATCAACAAAACCAAGAAAAGTTGTTGTATTTGAAGATAAAATCTTTTTGCTTTGAAGAAGAAAGATCTAGCTGACTGAAATAAGTTCATAAGATGAAAACCAACAAAAATTGACAATAACCACGAAAAGTTCTTGTATTTTAAGATAAAATCTGACGCTGTTAAAGAAAAAACTTCTCGCTCGCTGAAATATGTTCATTTCCTGAAAATCAAAAAAACCATGAAAAGTTCTTGTATTTGAAGATAAAATCTTTTTGCTTTGAAGAAGAAAGATCTAGCTGACTGAAATAAGTTCATAAGATGAAAACTAACAAAAATTGACAAGAACCACGAAAAGTTCTTGTATTTTAAGATAAAATCTTACGCTATTGAAGAAAAAACTTCGAGCTCGCTGAAATATGTTCATTTGCTGAAAATCAACAAAACCACGAAAAGTTCTTGTATTTGAAGATAAAATCTTTTTGCTTTGAAGAAGAAAGATCGAGCTGATTGAAATAAGTTGATAAGATGAAAACCAACAAAAATTGACAAGAACCACGAAAAGTTCTTGTATTTTAAGATAAAATCTGACGCTTTTAAAGAATAAACTTCTCGCTCGCTGAAATATGTTCATTTGCTGAAAATCAACAAAACCACGAAAAGTTGTTGTATTTGAAGATAAAATCTTTTTGCTTTGAAGAAGAAAGATCTAGCTTACTGAAATAAGTTCATAAGATGAAAACCAACAAAAATTGACAAGAACCACGAAAAGTTCTTGTATTTTAAGATAAAATCTGACGCTGTTAAAGAAAAAACTTCTCGCTCGCTGAAATATGTTCATTTGCTGAAAATCAACAAAACCACGAAAAGTTCTTGTATTTGAAGATAAAATCTTTTTGCTTTGAAGAAGAAAGATCGAGCTGACTGAAATAAGTTCATTGGATGAAAACCAACAAAAATTGACAAGAACCACGAAAAGTTCTTGTATTTTAAGATAAAATCTGACGCGATGAAAGAACAAACTTCTCACTCGCTGAAATATTTTCATTTGCTGAAAATCAACAAAACCACGAAAAGTTCTTGTATTTGAAGATAAAATCTTTTTGCTTTGAAGAAGAAAGATCTTGCTGACTGAAATAAGTTCATAAGATGAAAACTAACAAAAATTGACAAGAACCACGAAAATTTCTTGTATTTTAAGATAAAATCTTACGCTATTGAAGAAAAAACTTCTAGCTCGCTGA
Source organism: Heptranchias perlo (assembly GCF_035084215.1). Taxonomy (NCBI): domain Eukaryota; kingdom Metazoa; phylum Chordata; class Chondrichthyes; order Hexanchiformes; family Hexanchidae; genus Heptranchias; species Heptranchias perlo. Next base: position 1,477,007 of record NW_027139793.1, on the reverse strand, counting down.
AATATGTTCATTTGCTGAAAATCAACAAAACCACGAAAAGTTCTTGTATTTGAAGATAAAATCTTTTTGCTATGAAGAAGAAAGATCTTGCTGACTGAAATAAGTTCATAAGATGAAAACTAACAAAAATTGACAAGAATCACGAAAAGTTCTTGTATTTTAAGATAAAATCTTACGCTATTGAAGAAAAAACTTCTAGCTGGCTGAAATATGTTCATTTGCTGAAAATCAACAAAACCACGAAAAGTTCTTGTATTTGAAGATAAAATCTTTTTGCTTTGAAGAAGAACGATCTAGCTGACTGAAATAAGTTCATAAGATGAAAACCAACAAAAATTGACAAGAACCACGAAAAGTTCTTGTATTTTAAGATAAAATCTTACGCTATTGAAGAAAAAACTTCTAGCTCGCTGAAATATGTTCATTTGCTGAAAATCAACAAAACCACGAAAAGTTCTTGTATTTGAAGATAAAATCTTTTTGCTTTGAAGAAGAAAGATCTAGCTGACTGAAATAAGTTCATAAGATGAAAACTAACAAAAATTGACAAGAACCACGAAAAGTTCTTGTATTTTAAGATAAAATCTTACGCTATTGAAGAAAAAACTTCTAGCTCGCTGAAATATGTTCATTTGCTGAAAATCAACAAAACCACGAAAAGTTCTTGTATTTGAAGATAAAATCTTTTTGCTTTCAAGAAGAAAGATCAAGCTGACTGAAATAAGTTCATTTGATGAAAACCAACAAAAATTGACAAGAACCACGAAAAGTTCTTGTATTTTAAGATAAAATCTGACGCTATTAAAGAAAAAACTTCTCGCTCACTGAAATATGTTCATTTGCTGAAAATCAACAAAACCACGAAAAGTTCTTGTATTTGAAGATAAAATCTTTTTGCTTTGAAGAAGAAAGATCTAGCTGACTGAAATAAGTTTATTGGATGAAAACCAACAAAAATTGACAAGAACCACGAAAAGTTCTTGTATTTTAAGATAAAATCTGACGCTATTAAAGAAAAAACTGCTCCCTCGCTGAAATATGTTCATTTGCTGAAAATCCACAAAACCACGAAAAGTTCTTGTAATTGAAGATAAAATATTTTTGCTTTGAAGAAGAAAGATCTAGCTCACTGAAATAAGTTCATGAGATTAAAACTAACAAAAATTGACAAGAACCATGAAAAGTTCTTGTATTTTAAGATAAAATCTTACGCTATTAAAGAAAAAACTTCCAGCTCGCTGAAATATGTTCATTTGCTGAAAATCAACAAAACCACGAAAAGTTCTTGTATTTGAAGATAAAATCTTTTTGCTTTGAAGAAGAAAGATCTAGCTGACTGAAATAAGTTTATTGGATGAAAACCAACAAAAATTGACAAGAACCACGAAAAGTTCTTGTATTTTAAGATAAAATCTTACGCTATTGAAGAAAAAACTTCGAGCTCGCTGAAATATGTTCATTTGCTGAAAATCAACAAAACCACGAAAAGTTCTTGTATTTGAAGATAAAATCTTTTTGCTTTGAAGAAGAAAGATCGAGCTGATTGAAATAAGTTGATAAGATGAAAACCAACAAAAATTGACAAGAACCACGAAAAGTTCTTGTATTTTAAGATAAAATCTGACGCTTTTAAAGAATAAACTTCTCGCTCGCTGAAATATGTTCATTTGCTGAAAATCAACAAAACCACGAAAAGTTGTTGTATTTGAAGATAAAATCTTTTTGCTTTGAAGAAGAAAGATCTAGCTTACTGAAATAAGTTCATAAGATGAAAACCAACAAAAATTGACAAGAACCACGAAAAGTTCTTGTATTTTAAGATAAAATCTGACGCTGTTAAAGAAAAAACTTCTCGCTCGCTGAAATATGTTCATTTGCTGAAAATCAACAAAACCACGAAAAGTTCTTGTATTTGAAGATAAAATCTTTTTGCTTTGAAGAAGAAAGATCTTGCTGACTGAAATAAGTTCATAAGATGAAAACTAACAAAAATTGACAAGAACCACGAAAATTTCTTGTATTTTAAGATAAAATCTTACGCTATTGAAGAAAAAACTTCTAGCTCGCTGAAATATGTTCATTTGCTGAAAATCAACAAAACCACGAAAAGTTCTTGTATTTGAAGATAAAATCTTTTTGCTTTGAAGAAGAACGATCTAGCTGACTGAAATAAGTTCATAAGATGAAAACCAACAAAAATTGACAAGAACCACGAAAAGTTCTTGTATTTTAAGATAAAATCTTACGCTATTGAAGAAAAAACTTCTAGCTCGCTGAAATATGTTCATTTGCTGAAAATCAACAAAACCACGAAAAGTTCTTGTATTTGAAGATAAAATCTTTTTGCTTTGAAGAAGAAAGATCTAGCTGACTGAAATAAGTTCATAAGATGAAAACTAACAAAAATTGACAAGAACCACGAAAAGTTCTTGTATTTTAAGATAAAATCTTACGCTATTGAAGAAAAAACTTCTAGCTCGCTGAAATATGTTCATTTGCTGAAAATCAACAAAACCACGAAAAGTTCTTGTATTTGAAGATAAAATCTTTTTGCTTTCAAGAAGAAAGATCAAGCTGACTGAAATAAGTTCATTTGATGAAAACCAACAAAAATTGACAAGAACCACGAAAAGTTCTTGTATTTTAAGATAAAATCTGACGCTATTAAAGAAAAAACTTCTCGCTCACTGAAATATGTTCATTTGCTGAAAATCAACAAAACCACGAAAAGTTCTTGTATTTGAAGATAAAATCTTTTTGCTTTGAAGAAGAAAGATCTAGCTGACTGAAATAAGTTCATGAGATGAAAACTAACAAAAATTGACAAGAACCATGAAAAGTTCTTGTATTTTAAGATAAAATCTTACGCTATTAAAGAAAAAACTTCTCGCTCGCTGAAATATGTTCATTTGCTGAAAATCAACAAAACCACGAAAAGTTCTTGTCTTTGAAGATGAAATCTTTTTGCTTTGAAGAAGAAAGATCCAGCTGACTGAAATAAGTTCATAAGATGAAAACCAACAAAAATTGACAAGAACCACGAAAAGTTCTTGTATTTTAAGATAACGTCTGACGGTTTTAAAGAAAAAACTTCTCGCTCGCTGAAATATGTTCATTTGCTGAAAATCAACAAAACCACGAAAAGTTCTTGTATTTGAAGATAAAATCTTTTTGCTTTGAAGAAGAAAGATCTTGCTGACTGAAATAAGTTCATAAGATGAAAACTAACAAAAATTGACAAGAACCACGAAAAGTTCTTGTATTTTAAGATAAAATCTTACGCTATTGAAGAAAAAACTTCTCGCTCGCTGAAATATGTTCATTTGCTGAAAATCAACAAAACCACGAAAAGTTCTTGTATTTGAAGATAAAATCTTTTTGCTTTGAAGAAGAAAGATCTTGCTGACTGAAATAAGTTCATAAGATGAAAACTAACAAAAATTGACAAGAACCACGAAAATTTCTTGTATTTTAAGATAAAATCTTACGCTATTGAAGAAAAAACTTCTAGCTCGCTGAAATATGTTCATTTGCTGAAAATCAACAAAACCACGAAAAGTTCTTGTATTTGAAGATAAAATCTTTTTGCTATGAAGAAGAAAGATCTTGCTGACTGAAATAAGTTCATAAGATGAAAACTAACAAAAATTGACAAGAATCACGAAAAGTTCTTGTATTTTAAGATAAAATCTTACGCTATTGAAGAAAAAACTTCTAGCTGGCTGAAATATGTTCATTTGCTGAAAATCAACAAAACCACGAAAAGTTCTTGTATTTGAAGATAAAATCTTTTTGCTTTGAAGAAGAACGATCTAGCTGACTGAAATAAGTTCATAAGATGAAAACCAACAAAAATTGACAAGAACCACGAAAAGTTCTTGTATTTTAAGATAAAATCTTACGCTATTGAAGAAAAAACTTCTAGCTCGCTGAAATATGTTCATTTGCTGAAAATCAACAAAACCACGAAAAGTTCTTGTATTTGAAGATAAAATCTTTTTGCTTTGAAGAAGAAAGATCTAGCTGACTGAAATAAGTTCATAAGATGAAAACTAACAAAAATTGACAAGAACCACGAAAAGTTCTTGTATTTTAAGATAAAATCTTACGCTATTGAAGAAAAAACTTCTAGCTCGCTGAAATATGTTCATTTGCTGAAAATCAACAAAACCACGAAAAGTTCTTGTATTTGAAGATAAAATCTTTTTGCTTTCAAGAAGAAAGATCAAGCTGACTGAAATAAGTTCATTTGATGAAAACCAACAAAAATTGACAAGAACCACGAAAAGTTCTTGTATTTTAAGATAAAATCTGACGCTATTAAAGAAAAAACTTCTCGCTCACTGAAATATGTTCATTTGCTGAAAATCAACAAAACCACGAAAAGTTCTTGTATTTGAAGATAAAATCTTTTTGCTTTGAAGAAGAAAGATCTAGCTGACTGAAATAAGTTTATTGGATGAAAACCAACAAAAATTGACAAGAACCACGAAAAGTTCTTGTATTTTAAGATAAAATCTGACGCTATTAAAGAAAAAACTGCTCCCTCGCTGAAATATGTTCATTTGCTGAAAATCCACAAAACCACGAAAAGTTCTTGTAATTGAAGATAAAATATTTTTGCTTTGAAGAAGAAAGATCTAGCTCACTGAAATAAGTTCATGAGATTAAAACTAACAAAAATTGACAAGAACCATGAAAAGTTCTTGTATTTTAAGATAAAATCTTACGCTATTAAAGAAAAAACTTCCAGCTCGCTGAAATATGTTCATTTGCTGAAAATCAACAAAACCACGAAAAGTTCTTGTATTTGAAGATAAAATCTTTTTGCTTTGAAGAAGAAAGATCTAGCTGACTGAAATAAGTTTATTGGATGAAAACCAACAAAAATTGACAAGAACCACGAAAAGTTCTTGTATTTTAAGATAAAATCTTACGCTATTGAAGAAAAAACTTCGAGCTCGCTGAAATATGTTCATTTGCTGAAAATCAACAAAACCACGAAAAGTTCTTGTATTTGAAGATAAAATCTTTTTGCTTTGAAGAAGAAAGATCGAGCTGATTGAAATAAGTTGATAAGATGAAAACCAACAAAAATTGACAAGAACCACGAAAAGTTCTTGTATTTTAAGATAAAATCTGACGCTTTTAAAGAATAAACTTCTCGCTCGCTGAAATATGTTCATTTGCTGAAAATCAACAAAACCACGAAAAGTTGTTGTATTTGAAGATAAAATCTTTTTGCTTTGAAGAAGAAAGATCTAGCTTACTGAAATAAGTTCATAAGATGAAAACCAACAAAAATTGACAAGAACCACGAAAAGTTCTTGTATTTTAAGATAAAATCTGACGCTGTTAAAGAAAAAACTTCTCGCTCGCTGAAATATGTTCATTTGCTGAAAATCAACAAAACCACGAAAAGTTCTTGTATTTGAAGATAAAATCTTTTTGCTTTGAAGAAGAAAGATCTTGCTGACTGAAATAAGTTCATAAGATGAAAACTAACAAAAATTGACAAGAACCACGAAAATTTCTTGTATTTTAAGATAAAATCTTACGCTATTGAAGAAAAAACTTCTAGCTCGCTGAAATATGTTCATTTGCTGAAAATCAACAAAACCACGAAAAGTTCTTGTATTTGAAGATAAAATCTTTTTGCTTTGAAGAAGAACGATCTAGCTGACTGAAATAAGTTCATAAGATGAAAACCAACAAAAATTGACAAGAACCACGAAAAGTTCTTGTATTTTAAGATAAAATCTTACGCTATTGAAGAAAAAACTTCTAGCTCGCTGAAATATGTTCATTTGCTGAAAATCAACAAAACCACGAAAAGTTCTTGTATTTGAAGATAAAATCTTTTTGCTTTGAAGAAGAAAGATCTAGCTGACTGAAATAAGTTCATAAGATGAAAACTAACAAAAATTGACAAGAACCACGAAAAGTTCTTGTATTTTAAGATAAAATCTTACGCTATTGAAGAAAAAACTTCTAGCTCGCTGAAATATGTTCATTTGCTGAAAATCAACAAAACCACGAAAAGTTCTTGTATTTGAAGATAAAATCTTTTTGCTTTCAAGAAGAAAGATCAAGCTGACTGAAATAAGTTCATTTGATGAAAACCAACAAAAATTGACAAGAACCACGAAAAGTTCTTGTATTTTAAGATAAAATCTGACGCTATTAAAGAAAAAACTTCTCGCTCACTGAAATATGTTCATTTGCTGAAAATCAACAAAACCACGAAAAGTTCTTGTATTTGAAGATAAAATCTTTTTGCTTTGAAGAAGAAAGATCTAGCTGACTGAAATAAGTTCATGAGATGAAAACTAACAAAAATTGACAAGAACCATGAAAAGTTCTTGTATTTTAAGATAAAATCTTACGCTATTAAAGAAAAAACTTCTCGCTCGCTGAAATATGTTCATTTGCTGAAAATCAACAAAACCACGAAAAGTTCTTGTCTTTGAAGATGAAATCTTTTTGCTTTGAAGAAGAAAGATCCAGCTGACTGAAATAAGTTCATAAGATGAAAACCAACAAAAATTGACAAGAACCACGAAAAGTTCTTGTATTTTAAGATAACGTCTGACGGTTTTAAAGAAAAAACTTCTCGCTCGCTGAAATATGTTCATTTGCTGAAAATCAACAAAACCACGAAAAGTTCTTGTATTTGAAGATAAAATCTTTTTGCTTTGAAGAAGAAAGATCTAGCTGACTGAAATAAGTTTATTGGATGAAAACCAACAAAAATTGACAAGAACCACGAAAAGTTCTTGTATTTTAAGATAAAATCTGACGCTTTTAAAGAAAAAACTTCTCGCTCGCTGAAATATGTTCATTTGCTGAAAATCAACAAAACCACGAAAAGTTCTTGTATTTGAAGATAAAATCTTTTTGCTTTGAAGAAGAAAGATCCAGCTGACTGAAATAAGTTCATGAGATGAAAACCAACAAAAATTGACAAGAACCACGAAAAGTTCTTGTATTTTAAGATAAAATCTTACGCTATTGAAGAAAAAACTTCTGGCTCGCTGAAATATGTTCATTTGCTGAAAATCAACAAAACCACGAAAAGTTCTTGTATTTGAAGATAAAATCTTTTTGCTTTGAAGAAGAAAGATCTAGCTGACTGAAATAAGTTTATTGGATGAAAACCAACAAAAATTGACAAGAACCACGAAAAGTTCTTGTATTTTAAGATAAAATCTTACGCTATTAAAGAAAAAACTTCTAGCTCGCTGAAATATGTTCATTTGCTGAAAATCAACAAAACCACGAAAAGTTCTTGTATTTGAAGATAAAATCTTTTTGCTTTCAAGAAGAAAGATCAAGCTGACTGAAATAAGTTCATTTGATGAAAACCAACAAAAATTGACGAGAACCACGAAAAGTTCTTGTATTTTAAGATAAAATCTTACGCTATTAAAGAAAAAACTTCTCGCTCGCTGAAATATGTTCATTTGCTGAAAATCAACAAAACCACGAAAAGTTCTTGTCTTTGAAGATGAAATCTTTTTGCTTTGAAGAAGAAAGATCCAGCTGACTGAAATAAGTTCATAAGATGAAAACCAACAAAAATTGACAAGAACCACGAAAAGTTCTTGTATTTTAAGATAACGTCTGACGGTTTTAAAGAAAAAACTTCTCGCTCGCTGAAATATGTTCATTTGCTGAAAATCAACAAAACCACGAAAAGTTCTTGTATTTGAAGATAAAATCTTTTTGCTTTGAAGAAGAAAGATCTTGCTGACTGAAATAAGTTCATAAGATGAAAACTAACAAAAATTGACAAGAACCACGAAAAGTTCTTGTATTTTAAGATAAAATCTTACGCTATTGAAGAAAAAACTTCTCGCTCGCTGAAATATGTTCATTTGCTGAAAATCAACAAAACCACGAAAAGTTCTTGTATTTGAAGATAAAATCTTTTTGCTTTCAAGAAGAAAGATCGAGCTGACTGAAATAAGTTCATTGGATGAAAACCAACAAAAATTGACAAGAACCACGAAAAGTTCTTGTATTTTAAGATAAAATCTGACGCGATTAAAGAAAAAACTTCTCGCTCGCTGAAATATGTTCATTTGCTGAAAATCAACAAAACCACGAAAAGTTCTTGTATTTGAAGATAAAATCTTTTTGCTTTGAAGAAGAAAGATCTAGCTGACTGAAATAAGTTTATTGGATGAAAACCAACAAAAATTGACAAGAACCACGAAAAGTTCTTGTATTTTAAGATAAAATCTGACGCTTTTAAAGAAAAAACTTCTCGCTCGCTGAAATATGTTCATTTGCTGAAAATCAACAAAACCACGAAAAGTTCTTGTATTTGAAGATAAAATCTTTTTGCTTTGAAGAAGAAAGATCCAGCTGACTGAAATAAGTTCATGAGATGAAAACCAACAAAAATTGACAAGAACCACGAAAAGTTCTTGTATTTTAAGATAAAATCTTACGCTATTGAAGAAAAAACTTCTGGCTCGCTGAAATATGTTCATTTGCTGAAAATCAACAAAACCACGAAAAGTTCTTGTATTTGAAGATAAAATCTTTTTGCTTTGAAGAAGAAAGATCTAGCTGACTGAAATAAGTTTATTGGATGAAAACCAACAAAAATTGACAAGAACCACGAAAAGTTTTTGTATTTTAAGATAAAATCTTACGCTATTAAAGAAAAAACTTCTAGCTCGCTGAAATATGTTCATTTGCTGAAAATCAACAAAACCACGAAAAGTTCTTGTATTTGAAGATAAAATCTTTTTGCTTTCAAGAAGAAAGATCAAGCTGACTGAAATAAGTTCATTTGATGAAAACCAACAAAAATTGACGAGAACCACGAAAAGTTCTTGTATTTTAAGATAAAATCTGACGCTATTAAAGAAAAAACTTCTCGCTCACTGAAATATGTTCATTTGCTGAAAATCAACAAAACCACGAAAAGTTCTTGTATTTGAAGATAAAATCTTTTTGCTTTGAAGAAGAAAGATCTAGCTGACTGAAATAAGTTTATTGGATGAAAACCAACAAAAATTGACAAGAACCACGAAAAGTTCTTGTATTTTAAGATAAAATCTGACGCTATTAAAGAAAAAACTGCTCCCTCGCTGAAATATGTTCATTTGCTGAAAATCCACAAAACCACGAAAAGTTCTTGTAATTGAAGATAAAATATTTTTGCTTTGAAGAAGAAAGATCTAGCTCACTGAAATAAGTTCATGAGATGAAAACTAACAAAAATTGACAAGAACCATGAAAAGTTCTTGTATTTTAAGATAAAATCTTACGCTATTAAAGAAAAAACTTCCAGCTCGCTGAAATATGTTCATTTGCTGAAAATCAACAAAACCACGAAAAGTTCTTGTATTTGAAGATAAAATCTTTTTGCTTTGAAGAAGAAAGATCTAGCTGACTGAAATAAGTTTATTGGATGAAAACCAACAAAAATTGACAAGAACCACGAAAAGTTCTTGTATTTTAAGATAAAATCTGACGCTATTAAAGAAAAAACTTCTCGCTCGCTGAAATATGTTCATTTGCTGAAAATCAACAAAACCACGAAAAGTTCTTGTCTTTGAAGATGAAATCTTTTTGCTTTGAAGAAGAAAGATCCAGCTGACTGAAATAAGTTCATAAGATGAAAACCAACAAAAATTGACAAGAACCACGAAAAGTTCTTGTATTTTAAGATAACGTCTGACGGTTTTAAAGAAAAAACTTCTCGCTCGCTGAAATATGTTCATTTGCTGAAAATCAACAAAACCACGAAAAGTTCTTGTATTTGAAGATAAAATCTTTTTGCTTTGAAGAAGAAAGATCTTGCTGACTGAAATAAGTTCATAAGATGAAAACTAACAAAAATTGACAAGAACCACGAAAAGTTCTTGTATTTTAAGATAAAATCTTACGCTATTGAAGAAAAAACTTCTCGCTCGCTGAAATATGTTCATTTGCTGAAAATCAACAAAACCACGAAAAGTTCTTGTATTTGAAGATAAAATCTTTTTGCTTTCAAGAAGAAAGATCGAGCTGACTGAAATAAGTTCATTGGATGAAAACCAACAAAAATTGACAAGAACCACGAAAAGTTCTTGTATTTTAAGATAAAATCTGACGCGATTAAAGAAAAAACTTCTCGCTCGCTGAAATATGTTCATTTGCTGAAAATCAACAAAACCACGAAAAGTTCTTGTATTTGAAGATAAAATCTTTTTGCTTTGAAGAAGAAAGATCCAGCTGACTGAAATAAGTTCATGAGATGAAAACCAACAAAAATTGACAAGAACCACGAAAAGTTCTTGTATTTTAAGATAAAATCTTACGCTATTGAAGAAAAAACTTCTGGCTCGCTGAAATATGTTCATTTGCTGAAAATCAACAAAACCACGAAAAGTTCTTGTATTTGAAGATAAAATCTTTTTGCTTTGAAGAAGAAAGATCTAGCTGACTGAAATAAGTTCATAAGATGAAAACTAACAAAAATTGACAAGAACCACGAAAAGTTCTTGTATTTTAAGATAAAATCTTACGCTATTGAAGAAAAAACTTCTAGCTCGCTGAAATATGTTCATTTGCTGAAAATCAACAAAACCACGAAAAGTTCCTGTATTTGAAGATAAAATCTTTTTGCTTTCAAGAAGAAAGATCAAGCTGACTGAAATAAGTTCATTGGATGAAAACCAACAAAAATTGACAAGAACCACAAAAAGTTCTTGTATTTTAAGATAAAATCTGACGCTATTAAAGAAAAAACTTCTCGCTCACTGAAATATGTTCATTTGCTGAAAATCAACAAAACCACGAAAAGTTCTTGTATTTGAAGATAAAATCTTTTTGCTTTGAAGAAGAAAGATCTAGCTGACTGAAATAAGTTTATTGGATGAAAACCAACAAAAATTGACAAGAACCACGAAAAGTTCTTGTATTTTAAGATAAAATCTGACGCTATTAAAGAAAAAACTTCTCCCTCGCTGAAATATGTTCATTTGCTGAAAATCAACAAAACCACGAAAAGTTCTTGTATTTGAAGATAAAATCTTTTTGCTTTGAAGAAGAAAGATCCAGCTGACTGAAATAAGTTCATGAGATGAAAACTAACAAAAATTGACAAGAACCACGAAAAGTTCTTGTATTTTAAGATAAAATCTTACGCTATTAAAGAAAAAACTTCTAGCTCGCTGAAATATGTTCATTTGCTGAAAATCAACAAAACCACGAAAAGTTCTTGTATTTGAAGATAAAATCTTTTTGCTTTCAAGAAGAAAGATCCAGCTGACTGAAATAAGTTCATTGGATGAAAACCAACAAAAATTGAAAAGAACCACGAAAAGTTCTTGTATTTTAAGATAAAATCTGACGCGATGAAAGAAAAAACTTCTCGCTCGCTGAAATATGTTCATTTGCTGAAAATCAACAAAACCACGAAAAGTTCTTGTATTTGAAGATAAAATCTTTTTGCTTTGAAGAAGAAAGATCTAGCTGACTGAAATAAGTTTATTGGATGAAAACCAACAAAAATTGACAAGAACCACGAAAAGTTCTTGTATTTTCAGATAAAATCTGACGCGATTAAAGAAAAAACTTCTCGCTCACTGAAATATGTTCATTTGCTGAAAATCAACAAAACCACGAAAAGTTCTTGTATTTGAAGATAAAATCTGACGCGATGAAAGAAAAAACTTCTCGCTCGCTGAAATATGTTCATTTGCTGAAAATCAACAAAACCACGAAAACTTCCTGTATTTGAAGATAAAATCTTTTTGCTTTGAAGAAGAAAGATCTTGCTGACTGAAATAAGTTTATTGGATGAAAACCAACAAAAATTGACAAGAACCACGAAAAGTTCCTGTATTTTATGATAAAATCTTACGCTATTGAAGAAAAAACTTCGAGCTCGCTGAAATATGTTCATTTGCTGAAAATCAACAAAACCACGAAAAGTTCTTGTATTTGAAGATAAAATCTTTTTGCTTTGAAGAAGAAAGATCTAGCTCACTGAAATAAGTTCATTTGATGAAAACCAACAAAAATTGACAAGAACCACGAAAAGTTCTTGTATTTTAAGATAAAATCTGACGCTATTAAAGAAAAAACTTCTCGCTCACTGAAATATGTTCATTTGCTGAAAATCAACAAAACCACGAAAAGTTCTTGTATTTGAAGATAAAATCTTTTTGCTTTGAAGAAGAAAGATCTTGCTGACTGAAATAAGTTCATAAGATGAAAACTAACAAAAATTGACAAGAACCACGAAAAGTTCTTGTATTTTAAGATAAAATCTTACGCTATTGAAGAAAAAACTTCTCGCTCGCTGAAATATGTTCATTTGCTGAAAATCAACAAAACCACGAAAAGTTCTTGTATTTGAAGATAAAATCTTTTTGCTTTCAAGAAGAAAGATCGAGCTGACTGAAATAAGTTCATTGGATGAAAACCAACAAAAATTGACAAGAACCACGAAAAGTTCTTGTATTTTAAGATAAAATCTGACGCGATTAAAGAAAAAACTTCTCGCTCGCTGAAATATGTTCATTTGCTGAAAATCAACAAAACCACGAAAAGTTCTTGTATTTGAAGATAAAATCTTTTTGCTTTGAAGAAGAAAGATCTAGCTGACTGAAATAAGTTTATTGGATGAATACCAACAAAAATTGACAAGAACCACGAAAAGTTCTTGTATTTTAAGATAAAATCTGACGCTTTTAAAGAAAAAACTTCTCGCTCGCTGAAATATGTTCATTTGCTGAAAATCAACAAAACCACGAAAAGTTCTTGTATTTGAAGATAAAATCTTTTTGCTTTGAAGAAGAAAGATCCAGCTGACTGAAATAAGTTTATTGGATGATAACCAACAAAAATTGACAAGAACCACGAAAAGTTCTTGTATTTTAAGATAAAATCTGACGCTATTAAAGAAAAAACTTCTCGCTCACTGAAATATGTTCATTTGCTGAAAATCAACAAAACCACGAAAAGTTCTTGTATTTGAAGATAAAATCTTTTTGCTTTCAAGAAGAAAGATCGAGCTGACTGAAATAAGTTCATTGGATGAAAACCAACAAAAATTGACAAGAACCACGAAAAGTTCTTGTATTTTAAGATAAAATCTGACGGTTTTAAAGAAAAAACTTCTCGCTCGCTGAAATATGTTCATTTGCTGAAAATCAACAAAACCACGAAAAGTTCTTGTATTTGAAGATAAAATCTTTTTGCTTTGAAGAAGAAAGATCGAGCTGACTGAAATAAGTTCATGAGATGAAAACTAACAAAAATTGACAAGAACCACGAAAAGTTCTTGTATTTTCAGATAAAATCTTACGCTATTAAAGAAAAAACTTCTAGCTCGCTGAAATATGTTCATTTGCTGAAAATCAACAAAACCACGAAAAGTTCTTGTATTTGAAGATAAAATCTTTTTGCTTTCAAGAAGAAAGATCGAGCTGACTGAAATAAGTTCATTGGATGAAAACCAACAAAAATTGACAAGAACCACGAAAAGTTCTTGTATTTTAAGATAAAATCTGACGCGATGAAAGAAAAAACTTCTCGCTCGCTGAAATATGTTCATTTGCTGAAAATCAACAAAACCACGAAAAGTTCTTGTATTTGAAGATAAAATCTTTTTGCTTTGAAGAAGAAAGATCCAGCTGACTGAAATAAGTTTATTGGATGATAACCAACAAAAATTGACAAGAACCACGAAAAGTTCTTGTATTTTAAGATAAAATCTGACGCTATTAAAGAAAAAACTTCTCGCTCACTGAAATATGTTCATTTGCTGAAAATCAACAAAACCACGAAAAGTTCTTGTATTTGAAGATAAAATCTTTTTGCTTTCAAGAAGAAAGATCGAGCTGACTGAAATAAGTTCATTGGATGAAAACCAACAAAAATTGACAAGAACCACGAAAAGTTCTTGTATTTTAAGATAAAATCTGACGCGATTAAAGAAAAAACTTCTCGCTCGCTGAAATATGTTCATTTGCTGAAAATCAACAAAACCACGAAAAGTTCTTGTATTTGAAGTTAAAATCTTTTTGCTTTGAAGAAGAAAGATCTAGCTGACTGAAATAAGTTTATTGGATGAAAACCAACAAAAATTGACAAGAACCACGAAAAGTTCTTGTATTTTAAGATAAAATCTGACGGTTTTAAAGAAAAAACTTCTCGCTCGCTGAAATATGTTCATTTGCTGAAAATCAACAAAACCACGAAAAGTTCTTGTATTTGAAGATAAAATCTTTTTGCTTTGAAGAAGAAAGATCTTGCTGACTGAAATAAGTTCATAAGATGAAAACTAACAAAAATTGACAAGAACCACGAAAAGTTCTTGTATTTTAAGATAAAATCTTACGCTATTGAAGAAAAAACTTCTCGCTCGCTGAAATATGTTCATTTGCTGAAAATCAACAAAACCACGAAAAGTTCTTGTATTTGAAGATAAAATCTTTTTGCTTTCAAGAAGAAAGATCGAGCTGACTGAAATAAGTTCATTGGATGAAAACCAACAAAAATTGACAAGAACCACGAAAAGTTCTTGTATTTTAAGATAAAATCTGACGCGATTAAAGAAAAAACTTCTCGCTCGCTGAAATATGTTCATTTGCTGAAAATCAACAAAACCACGAAAAGTTCTTGTATTTGAAGATAAAATCTTTTTGCTTTGAAGAAGAAAGATCTAGCTGACTGAAATAAGTTTATTGGATGAATACCAACAAAAATTGACAAGAACCACGAAAAGTTCTTGTATTTTAAGATAAAATCTGACGCTTTTAAAGACAAAACTTCTCGCTCGCTGAAATATGTTCATTTGCTGAAAATCAACAAAACCACGAAAAGTTCTTGTATTTGAAGATAAAATCTTTTTGCTTTGAAGAAGAAAGATCCAGCTGACTGAAATAAGTTCATAAGATGAAAACTAACAAAAATTGACAAGAACCACGAAAAGTTCTTGTATTTTAAGATAAAATCTTACGCTATTGAAGAAAAAACTTCTAGCTCGCTGAAATATGTTCATTTGCTGAAAATCAACAAAACCACGAAAAGTTCCTGTATTTGAAGATAAAATCTTTTTGCTTTCAAGAAGAAAGATCAAGCTGACTGAAATAAGTTCATTGGATGAAAACCAACAAAAATTGACAAGAACCACGAAAAGTTCTTGTATTTTAAGATAAAATCTGACGCTATTAAAGAAAAAACTTCTCGCTCACTGAAATATGTTCATTTGCTGAAAATCAACAAAACCACGAAAAGTTCTTGTATTTGAAGATAAAATCTTTTTGCTTTGAAGAAGAAAGATCTAGCTGACTGAAATAAGTTTATTGGATGAAAACCAACAAAAATTGACAAGAACCACGAAAAGTTCTTGTATTTTAAGATAAAATCTGACGCTATTAAAGAAAAAACTTCTCCCTCGCTGAAATATGTTCATTTGCTGAAAATCAACAAAACCACGAAAAGTTCTTGTATTTGAAGATAAAATCTTTTTGCTTTGAAGAAGAAAGATCGAGCTGACTGAAATAAGTTCATGAGATGAAAACTAACAAAAATTGACAAGAACCACGAAAAGTTCTTGTATTTTAAGATAAAATCTTACGCTATTAAAGAAAAAACTTCTAGCTCGCTGAAATATGTTCATTTGCTGAAAATCAACAAAACCACGAAAAGTTCTTGTATTTGAAGATAAAATCTTTTTGCTTTCAAGAAGAAAGATCTAGCTGACTGAAATAAGTTCATTGGATGAAAACCAACAAAAATTGACAAGAACCACGAAAAGTTCTTGTATTTTAAGATAAAATCTGACGCGATGAAAGAAAAAACTTCTCGCTCGCTGAAATATGTTCATTTGCTGAAAATCAACAAAACCACGAAAAGTTCTTGTATTTGAAGATAAAATCTTTTTGCTTTGAAGAAGAAAGATCCAGCTGACTGAAATAAGTTTATTGGATGATAACCAACAAGAATTGACAAGAACCACGAAAAGTTCTTGTATTTTCAGATAAAATCTGACGCGATTAAAGAAAAAACTTCTCGCTCACTGAAATATGTTCATTTGCTGAAAATCAACAAAACCACGAAAAGTTCTTGTATTTGAAGATAAAATCTGACGCGATGAAAGAAAAAACTTCTCGCTCGCTGAAATATGTTCATTTGCTGAAAATCAACAAAACCACGAAAACTTCTTGTATTTGAAGATAAAATCTTTTTGCTTTGAAGAAGAAAGATCCAGCTGACTGAAATAAGTTTATTGGATGAAAACCAACAAAAATTGACAAGAACCACGAAAAGTTCCTGTATTTTATGATAAAATCTTACGCTATTGAAGAAAAAACTTCTAGCTCGCTGAAATTTGTTCATTTGCTGAAAATCAACAAAACCACGAAAAGTTCTTGTATTTGAAGATAAAATCTTTTTGCTTTGAAGAAGAAAGATCCAGCTGACTGAAATAAGTTCATAAGATGAAAACTAACAAAAATTGATAAGAACCACGAAAAGTTCTTGTATTTTAAGATAAAATCTTACGCGATTGAAGAAAAAACTTCCAGCTCGCTGAAATATGTTCATTTGCTGAAAATCAACAAAACCACGAAAAGTTCTTGTATTTGAAGATAAAATCATTTTGCTTTCAAGACGAAAGATCAAGCTGACTGAAATAAGTTCATTGGATGAAAACCAACAAAAATTGACAAGAACCACGAATAGTTCTTGTATTTTAAGATAAAATGTGACGCTATTAAAGAAAAAACTTCTCGCTCACTGAAATATGTTCATTTGCTGAAAATCAACAAAACCATGAAAAGTTCTTGTATTTGAAGATAAAATCTTACGCTATTGAAGAAAAAACTTCGAGCTCGCTGAAATATGTTCATTTGCTGAAAATCAACAAAACCACGAAAAGTTCCTGTATTTGAAGATAAAATCTTTTTGCTTTCAAGAAGAAAGATCAAGCTGACTGAAATAAGTTCATTGGATGAAAACCAACAAAAATTGACAAGAACCACGAAAAGTTCTTGTATTTTCAGATAAAATCTGACGCTATTAAAGAAAAAACTTCTCGCTCACTGAAATATGTTCATTTGCTGAAAATCAACAAAACCACGAAAAGTTCTTGTATTTGAAGATAAAATCTTTTTGCTTTGAAGAAGAAAGATCTAGCTGACTGAAATAAGTTTATTGGATGAAAACCAACAAAAATTGACAAGAACCACGAAAAGTTCTTGTATTTTAAGATAAAATCTGACGCTATTAAAGAAAAAACTTCTCCCTCGCTGAAATATGTTCATTTGCTGAAAATCAACAAAACCACGAAAAGTTCTTGTATTTGAAGATAAAATCTTTTTGCTTTGAAGAAGAAAGATCGAGCTGACTGAAATAAGTTCATGAGATGAAAACTAACAAAAATTGACAAGAACCACGAAAAGTTCTTGTATTTTAAGATAAAATCTTACGCTATTAAAGAAAAAACTTCTAGCTCGCTGAAATATGTTCATTTGCTGAAAATCAACAAAACCACGAAAAGTTCTTGTATTTGAAGATAAAATCTTTTTGCTTTCAAGAAGAAAGATCTAGCTGACTGAAATAAGTTCATTGGATGAAAACCAACAAAAATTGACAAGAACCACGAAAAGTTCTTGTATTTTAAGATAAAATCTGACGCGATGAAAGAAAAAACTTCTCGCTCGCTGAAATATGTTCATTTGCTGAAAATCAACAAAACCACGAAAACTTCTTGTATTTGAAGATAAAATCTTTTTGCTTTGAAGAAGAAAGATCCAGCTGACTGAAATAAGTTCATGAGATGAAAACCAACAAAAATTGACAAGAACCACGAAAAGTTCTTGTATTTTAAGATAAAATCTTACGCTATTGAAGAAAAAACTTCTAGCTCGCTGAAATATGTTCATTTGCTGAAAATCAACAAAACCACGAAAAGTTCTTGTATTTGAAGATAAAATCTTTTTGCTTTGAAGAAGAAAGATCTAGCTGACTGAAATAAGTTCATAAGATGAAAACTAACAAAAATTGACAAGAACCACGAAAAGTTCTTGTATTTTAAGATAAAATCTTACGCTATTGAAGAAAAAACTTCGAGCTCGCTGAAATATGTTCATTTGCTGAAAATCAACAAAACCACGAAAAGTTCTTGTATTTGAAGATAAAATCTTTTTGCTTTGAAGAAGAAAGATCTAGCTGACTGAAATAAGTTTATTGGATGAAAACCAACAAAAATTGACAAGAACCACGAAAAGTTCTTGTATTTTCAGATAAAATCTGACGCGATTAAAGAAAAAACTTCTCGCTCACTGAAATATGTTCATTTGCTGAAAATCAACAAAACCACGAAAAGTTCTTGTATTTGAAGATAAAATCTGACGCGATGAAAGAAAAAACTTCTCGCTCGCTGAAATATGTTCATTTGCTGAAAATCAACAAAACCACGAAAACTTCTTGTATTTGAAGATAAAATCTTTTTGCTTTGAAGAAGAAAGATCCAGCTTTCTGAAATAAGTTTATTGGATGAAAACCAACAAAAATTGACAAGAACCACGAAAAGTTCCTGTATTTTATGATAAAATCTTACGCTATTGAAGAAAAAACTTCTAGCTCGCTGAAATATGTTCATTTGCTGAAAATCAACAAAACCACGAAAAGTTCTTGTATTTGAAGATAAAATCTTTTTGCTTTGAAGAAGAAAGATCCAGCTGACTGAAATAAGTTCATAAGATGAAAACTAACAAAAATTGATAAGAACCACGAAAAGTTCTTGTATTTTAAGATAAAATCTTACGCTATTGAAGAAAAAACTTCTAGCTCGCTGAAATATGTTCATTTGCTGAAAATCAACAAAACCACGAAAAGTTCTTGCATTTGAAGATAAAATCATTTTGCTTTCAAGACGAAAGATCAAGCTGACTGAAATAAGTTCATTGGATGAAAACCAACAAAAATTGACAAGAACCACGAAAAGTTCTTGTATTTTAAGATAAAATCTGACGCTATTAAAGAAAAAACTTCTCGCTCACTGAAATATGTTCATTTGCTGAAAATCAACAAAACCATGAAAAGTTCTTGTATTTGAAGATAAAATCTTTTTGCTTTCAAGAAGAAAGATCGAGCTGACTGAAATAAGTTCATTGGATGAAAACCAACAAAAATTGACAAGAACCACGAAAAGTTCTTGTATTTTAAGATAAAATCTGACGCGATTAAAGAAAAAACTTCTCGCTCGCTGAAATATGTTAATTTGCTGAAAATCAACAAAACCACGAAAAGTTCTTGTATTTGAAGATAAAATCTTTTTGCTTTGAAGAAGAAAGATCTCATTGACTGAAATAAGTTTATTGGATGAAAACCAACAAAAATTGACAAGAACCACGAAAAGTTCTTGTATTTTAAGATAAAATCTGACGCTTTTAAAGAAAAAACTTCTCGCTCGCTGAAATATGTTCATTTGCTGAAAATCAACAAAACCACGAAAAGTTCTTGTATTTGAAGATAAAATCTTTTTGCTTTGAAGAAGAAAGATCCAGCTGACTGAAATAAGTTCATGAGATGAAAACCAACAAAAATTGACAAGAACCACGAAAAGTTCTTGTATTTTAAGATAAAATCTTACGCTATTGAAGAAAAAACTTCTAGCTCGCTGAAATATGTTCATTTGCTGAAAATCAACAAAACCACGAAAAGTTCTTGTATTTGAAGATAAAATCTTTTTGCTTTGAAGAAGAAAGATCTAGCTGACTGAAATAAGTTCATAAGATGAAAACTAACAAAAATTGACAAGAACCACGAAAAGTTCTTGTATTTTAAGATAAAATCTTACGCTATTGAAGAAAAAACTTCGAGCTCGCTGAAATATGTTCATTTGCTGAAAATCAACAAAACCACGAAAAGTTCTTGTATTTGAAGATAAAATCTTTTTGCTTTCAAGAAGAAAGATCAAGCTGACTGAAATAAGTTCATTGGATGAAAACCAACAAAAATTGACAAGAACCACGAAAAGTTCTTGTATTTTAAGATAAAATCTGACGCTATTAAAGAAAAAACTTCTCGCTCACTGAAATATGTTCATTTGCTGAAAATCAACAAAACCACGAAAAGTTCTTGTATTTGAAGATAAAATCTTTTTGCTTTGAAGAAGAAAGATCTAGCTGACTGAAATAAGTTTATTGGATGAAAACCAACAAAAATTGACAAGAACCACGAAAAGTTCTTGTATTTTAAGATAAAATCTGACGCTATGAAAGAAAAAACTTCTCCCTCGCTGAAATATGTTCATTTGCTGAAAATCAACAAAACCACGAAAAGTTCTTGTATTTGAAGATAAAATCTTTTTGCTTTGAAGAAGAAAGATCTAGCTGACTGAAATAAGTTCATGAGATGAAAACTAACAAAAATTGACAAGAACCACGAAAAGTTCTTGTATTTTAAGATAAAATCTTACGCTATTAAAGAAAAAACTTCTCGCTCGCTGAAATATGTTCATTTGCTGAAAATCAACAAAACCACGAAAAGTTCTTGTATTTGAAGATAAAATCTTTTTGCTTTCAAGAAGAAAGATCTAGCTGACTGAAATAAGTTCATTGGATGAAAACCAACAAAAATTGACAAGAACCACGAAAATTTCTTGTATTTTAAGATAAAATCTGACGCGATGAAAGAAAAAACTTCTCGCTCGCTGAAATATGTTCATTTGCTGAAAATCAACAAAACCACGAAAAGTTCTTGTATTTGAAGATAAAATCTTTTTGCTTTGAAGAAGAAAGATCTCGCTGACTGAAATAAGTTTATTGGATGAAAACCAACAAAAATTGACAAGAACCACGAAAAGTTCTTGTATTTTCAGATAAAATCTGACGCGATTAAAGAAAAAACTTCTCGCTCACTGAAATATGTTCATTTGCTGAAAATCAACAAAACCACGAAAAGTTCTTGTGTTTGAAGATAAAATCTGACGCGATGAAAGAAAAAACTTCTCGCTCGCTGAAATATGTTCATTTGCTGAAAATCAACAAAACCACGAAAACTTCTTGTATTTGAAGATAAAATCTTTTTGCTTTGAAGAAGAAAGATCTAGCTGACTGAAATAAGTTTATTGGATGAAAACCAACAAAAATTGACAAGAACCACGAAAAGTTCTTGTATTTTATGATAAAATCTTACGCTATTGAAGAAAAAACTTCTAGCTCGCTGAAATATGTTCATTTGCTGAAAATCAACAAAAACACGAAAAGTTCTTGTATTTGAAGATAAAATCTTTTTGCTTTGAAGAAGAAAGATCTAGTTGACTGAAATAAGTTCATAAGATGAAAACTAACAAAAATTGATAAGAACCACGAAAAGTTCTTGTATTTTAAGATAAAATCTGACGCTATTAAAGAAAAAACTTCTCGCTCACTGAAATATGTTCATTTGCTGAAAATGAACAAAACTACGAAAAGTTCTTGTATTTGAAGATAAAATCTTTTTGCTTTGAAGAAGAAAGATCTAGCTGACTGAAATAAGTTTATTGGATGAAAACCAACAAAAATTGACAAGAACCACGAAAAGTTCTTGTATTTTAAGATAAAATCTGACGCTATTAAAGAAAAAACTTCTAGCTCGCTGAAATATGTTCATTTGCTGAAAATCAACAAAACCACGAAAAGTTCTTGTATTTGAAGATAAAATCTTTTTGCTTTCAAGAAGAAAGATCTCGCTGACTGAAATGAGTTCATTGGATGAAAACCAACAAAAATTGACAAGAACCACGAAAAGTTCTTGTATTTTAAGATAAAATCTGACGCGATGAAAGAAAAAACTTCTCGCTCGCTGAAATATGTTCATTTGCTGAAAATCAACAAAACCACGAAAAGTTCTTGTATTTGAAGATAAAATCTTTTTGCTTTGAAGAAGAAAGATCTAGCTGACTGAAATAACTTTATTGGATGAAAACCAACAAAAATTGACAAGAACCACGAAAAGTTCTTGTATTTTCAGATAAAATCTGACGCGATTAAAGAAAAAACTTCTCACTCACTGAAATATGCACATTTGCTGAAAATCAACAAAACCACGAAAAGTTCTTGTATTTGAAGATAAAATCTGACGCGATGAAAGAAAAAACTTCTCGCTCGCTGAAATATGTTCATTTGCTGAAAATCAACAAAACCACGAAAAGTTCTTGTATTTGAAGATAAAATCTTTTTGCTTTGAAGAAGAAAGATCTAGCTGACTGAAATAAGTTCATAAGATGAAAACCAACAAAAATTGACAAGAACCACGAAAGTTTTTGTATTTTACGGTAACATCTGACGCTTTTAAAGAAAAAACTTCTCGCTCGCTGAAATATGTTCATTTGCTGAAAATCAACAAAACCACGAAAAGTTCTTGTATTTGAAGATAAAATCTTTTTGCTTTGAAGAAGAAAGATCTTGCTGACTGAAATAAGTTCATAAGATGAAAACTAACAAAAATTGACAAGAACCACGAAAAGTTCTTGTATTTTAAGATAAAATCTTACGCTATTGAAGAAAAAACTTCTCGCTCGCTGAAATATGTTCATTTGCTGAAAATCAACAAAACCACGAAAAGTTCTTGTATTTGAAGATAAAATCTTTTTGCTTTCAAGAAGAAAGATCGAGCTGACTGAAATAAGTTCATTGGATGAAAACCAACAAAAATTGACAAGAACCACGAAAAGTTCTTGTATTTTAAGATAAAATCTGACGCGATTAAAGAAAAAACTTCTCGCTCGCTGAAATATGTTCATTTGCTGAAAATCAACAAAACCACGAAAAGTTCTTGTATTTGAAGATAAAATCTTTTTGCTTTGAAGAAGAAAGAACTAGCTGACTGAAATAAGTTTATTGGATGAAAACCAACAAAAATTGACAAGAACCACGAAAAGTTCTTGTATTTTAAGATAAAATCTGACGCTTTTAAAGAAAAAACTTCTCGCTCGCTGAAATATGTTCATTTGCTGAAAATCAACAAAACCACGAAAAGTTCTTGTATTTGAAGATAAAATCTTTTTGCTTTGAAGAAGAAAGATCCAGCTGACTGAAATAAGTTCATGAGATGAAAACCAACAAAAATTGACAAGAACCACGAAAAGTTCTTGTATTTTAAGATAAAATCTGACGCTTTTAAAGAAAAAACTTCTCGCTCGCTGAAATATGTTCATTTGCTGAAAATCAACAAAACCACGAAAAGTTCTTGTATTTGAAGATAAAATCTTTTTGCTTTGAAGAAGAAAGATCTAGCTGACTGAAATAAGTTCATAAGATGAAAACTAACAAAAATTGACAAGAACCACGAAAAGTTCTTGTATTTTAAGATAAAATCTTACGCTATTGAAGAAAAAACTTCTAGCTCGCTGAAATATGTTCATTTGCTGAAAATCAACAAAACCACGAAAAGTTCTTGTATTTGAAGATAAAATCTTTTTGCTTTCAAGAAGAAAGATCAAGCTGACTGAAATAAGTTCATTGGATGAAAACCAACAAAAATTGACAAGAACCACGAAAAGTTCTTGTATTTTAAGTTAAATCTGATGCTATTAAAGAAAAAACTTCTCGCTCACTGAAATATGTTCATTTGCTGAAAATCAACAAACTCACGAAAAGTTCTTGTATTTGAAGATAAAATCTTTTTGCTTTGAAGAAGAAAGATCTAGCTGACTGAAATAAGTTTATTGGATGAAAACCAACAAAAATTGACAAGAACCACGAAAATTTCTTGTATTTTAACATAAAATCTGACGCTATTAAAGAAAAAACTTCTCCCTCGCTGAAATATGTTCATTTGCTGAAAATCAACAAAACCACGAAAAGTTCTTGTATTTGAAGATAAAATCTTTTTGCTTTGAAGAAGAAAGATCCAGCTGACTGAAATAAGTTCATGAGATGAAAACTAACAAAAATTGACAAGAACCACGAAAAGTTCTTGTATTTTAAGATAAAATCTTACGCTATTAAAGAAAAAACTTCTAGCTCGCTGAAATATGTTCATTTGCTGAAAATCAACAAAACCACGAAAAGTTCTTGTATTTGAAGATAAAATCTTTTTGCTTTCAAGAAGAAAGATCGAGCTGACTGAAATAAGTTCATTGGATGAAAACCAACAAAAATTGACAAGAACCACGAAAAGTTCTTGTATTTTAAGATAAAATCTGACGCGATGAAAGAAAAAACTTCTCGCTCGCTGAAATATGTTCATTTGCTGAAAATCAACAAAACCACGAAAAGTTCTTGTATTTGAAGATAAAATCTTTTTGCTTTGAAGAAGAAAGATCTAGCTGACTGAAATAAGTTCATTGGATGAAAACCAACAAAAATTGACAAGAACCACGAAAAGTTCTTGTATTTTCCGATAAAATCTGACGCGATTAAAGAAAAAACTTCTCGCTCACTGAAATATGTTCATTTGCTGAAAATCAACAAAACCACGAAAAGTTCTTGTATTTGAAGATAAAATCTGACGCGATGAAAGAAAAAACTTCTCGCTCGCTGAAATATGTTCATTTGCTGAAAATCAACAAAAACAAGAAAAGTTCTTGTATTTGAAGATAAAATCTTTTTGCTTTGAAGAAGAAAGATCTAGCTGACTGAAATAAGTTCATGAGATGAAAACTAACAAAAATTGACAAGAACCACGAAAAGTTCTTGTATTTTAAGATAAAATCTTACGCTATTAAAGAAAAAACTTCTAGCTCGCTGAAATATGTTCATTTGCTGAAAATCAACAAAACCACGAAAAGTTCTTGTATTTGAAGATAAAATCTTTTTGCTTTCAAGAAGAAAGATCGAGCTGACTGAAATAAGTTCATTGGATGAAAACCAACAAAAATTGACAAGAACCACGAAAAGTTCTTGTATTTTAAGATAAAATCTGACGCGATGAAAGAAAAAACTTCTCGCTCGCTGAAATATGTTCATTTGCTGAAAATCAACAAAACCACGAAAAGTTCTTGTATTTGAAGATAAAATCTTTTTGCTTTGAAGAAGAAAGATCTAGCTGACTGAAATAAGTTTATTGGATGAAAACCAACAAAAATTGACAAGAACCACGAAAAGTTCTTGTATTTTCAGATAAAATCTGACGCGATTAAAGAAAAAACTTCTCGCTCACTGAAATATGTTCATTTGCTGAAAATCAACAAAACCACGAAAAGTTCTTGTATTTGAAGATAAAATCTGACGCGATGAAAGAAAAAACTTCTCGCTCGCTGAAATATGTTCATTTGCTGAAAATCAACAAAAACAAGAAAAGTTCTTGTATTTGAAGATAAAATCTTTTTGCTTTGAAGAAGAAAGATCTAGCTGACTGAAATAAGTTTATTGGATGAAAACCAACAAAAATTGACAAGAACCATGAAAAGTTCTTGCATTTTAAGATAAAATCTTACACTTTTAAAGAAAAAACTTCTCGCTCACTGAAATATGTTCATTTGCTGAAAATCAACAAAACCACGAAAAGTTCTTGTATTTGAAGATAAAATCTTTTTGCTTTGAAGAAGAAAGATCCAGCTGACTGAAATAAGTTCATGAGATGAAAACCAACAAAAATTGACAAGAACCACGAAAAGTTCTTGTATTTTAAGATAAAATCTGACGCTTTTAAAGAAAAAACTTCTCGCTCGCTGAAATATGTTCATTTGCTGAAAATCAACAAAACCACGAAAAGTTCTTGTATTTGAAGATAAAATCTTTTTGCTTTGAAGAAGAAAGATCTAGCTGACTGAAATAAGTTCATAAGATGAAAACTAACAAAAATTGACAAGAACCACGAAAAGTTCTTGTATTTTAAGATAAAATCTTACGCTATTGAAGAAAAAACTTCTAGCTCGCTGAAATATGTTCATTTGCTGAAAATCAACAAAACCACGAAAAGTTCTTGTATTTGAAGATAAAATCTTTTTGCTTTCAAGAAGAAAGATCAAGCTGACTGAAATAAGTTCATTGGATGAAAACCAACAAAAATTGACAAGAACCACGAAAAGTTCTTGTATTTTAAGTTAAATCTGATGCTATTAAAGAAAAAACTTCTCGCTCACTGAAATATGTTCATTTGCTGAAAATCAACAAACTCACGAAAAGTTCTTGTATTTGAAGATAAAATCTTTTTGCTTTGAAGAAGAAAGATCTAGCTGACTGAAATAAGTTTATTGGATGAAAACCAACAAAAATTGACAAGAACCACGAAAATTTCTTGTATTTTAACATAAAATCTGACGCTATTAAAGAAAAAACTTCTCCCTCGCTGAAATATGTTCATTTGCTGAAAATCAACAAAACCACGAAAAGTTCTTGTATTTGAAGATAAAATCTTTTTGCTTTGAAGAAGAAAGATCTAGCTGACTGAAATAAGTTCATGAGATGAAAACTAACAAAAATTGACAAGAACCACGAAAAGTTCTTGTATTTTAAGATAAAATCTTACGCTATTAAAGAAAAAACTTCTAGCTCGCTGAAATATGTTCATTTGCTGAAAATCAACAAAACCACGAAAAGTTCTTGTATTTGAAGATAAAATCTTTTTGCTTTCAAGAAGAAAGATCGAGCTGACTGAAATAAGTTCATTGGATGAAAACCAACAAAAATTGACAAGAACCACGAAAAGTTCTTGTATTTTAAGATAAAATCTGACGCGATGAAAGAAAAAACTTCTCGCTCGCTGAAATATGTTCATTTGCTGAAAATCAACAAAACCACGAAAAGTTCTTGTATTTGAAGATAAAATCTTTTTGCTTTGAAGAAGAAAGATCTAGCTGACTGAAATAAGTTTATTGGATGAAAACCAACAAAAATTGACAAGAACCACGAAAAGTTCTTGTATTTTCAGATAAAATCTGACGCGATTAAAGAAAAAACTTCTCGCTCACTGAAATATGTTCATTTGCTGAAAATCAACAAAACCACGAAAAGTTCTTGTATTTGAAGATAAAATCTGACGCGATGAAAGAAAAAACTTCTCGCTCGCTGAAATATGTTCATTTGCTGAAAATCAACAAAAACAAGAAAAGTTCTTGTATTTGAAGATAAAATCTTTTTGCTTTGAAGAAGAAAGATCTAGCTGACTGAAATAAGTTTATTGGATGAAAACCAACAAAAATTGACAAGAACCATGAAAAGTTCTTGCATTTTAAGATAAAATCTTACACTTTTAAAGAAAAAACTTCTCGCTCACTGAAATATGTTCATTTGCTGAAAATCAACAAAACCACAAAAAGTTCTTGTATTTGAAGATAAAATCTTTTTGCTTTGAAGAAGAAAGATCTAGCTGACTGAAATAAGTTCATAAGATGAAAACTAACAAAAATTGACAAGAACCACAAAAAGGACTTGTATTTTAAGATAAAATCTTACGCTATTGAAGAAAAAACTTCCAGCTCGCTGAAATATGTTCATTTGCTGAAAATCAACAAAACCACGAAAAGTTCTTGTATTTAAAGATTAAATCTTTTTGCTTTGAAGAAGAAAGATCTCGCTGACTGAAATAAGTTCATAAGATGAAAACTAACAAAAATTGACAAGAACCACGAAAAGTTCTTGTATTTTAAGATAAAATCTTACGCTATTGAAGGAAAAACTTCTAGGTCGCTGAAATATGTTCATTTGCTGAAAATCAACAAAACCACGAAAAGTTCTTGTATTTGAAGATAAAATCTTTTTGCTTTCAAGAAGAAAGATCTAGCCGACTGAAATCAGTTCATTGGATGAAAACCAACAAAAATTGACAAGAAGCACGAAAAGTTCTTGTATTTTAAGATAAAATCTGACGCGATGAAAGAAAAAACTTCTCGCTCGCTGAAATATGTTCATTTGCTGAAAATCAACAAAACCACGAAAAGTTCTTGTATTTGAAGATAAAATCTTTTTGCTTTGAAGAAGAAAGATCTAGCTGACTGAAATAAGTTTATTGGATGAAAACCAACAAAAATTGACAAGAACCACGAAAAGTTCTTGTATTTTCAGATAAAATCTGACGCGATTGAAGAAAAAACTTCTCGCTCACTGAAATATGTTCATTTGCTGAAAATCAACAAAACCACGAAATGTTCTTGTATTTGAAGATAAAATCTGACGCGATGAAAGAAAAAACTTCTCGCTCGCTGAAATATGTTCATTTGCTGAAAATCAACAAAACCACGAAAAGTTCTTGCATTTGAAGATAAAATCATTTTGCTTTCAAGACGAAAGATCAAGCTGACTGAAATAAGTTCATTGGATGAAAACCAACAAAAATTGACAAGAACCACGAAAAGTTCTTGTATTTTAAGATAAAATCTGACGCTATTAAAGAAAAAACTTCTCGCTCACTGAAATATGTTCATTTGCTGAAAATCAACAAAACCACGAAAAGTTCTTGTATTTGAAGATAAAATCTTTTTGCTTTCAAGAAGAAAGATCGAGCTGACTGAAATAAGTTTATTGGATGAAAACCAACAAAAATTGACAAGAACCATGAAAAGTTCTTGCATTTTAAGATAAAATCTTACACTTTTAAAGAAAAAACTTCTCGCTCACTGAAATATGTTCATTTGCTGAAAATCAACAAAACCACGAAAAGTTCTTGTATTTGAAGATAAAATCTTTTTGCTTTGAAGAAGAAAGATCCAGCTGACTGAAATAAGTTCATGAGATGAAAACCAACAAAAATTGACAAGAACCACGAAAAGTTCTTGTATTTTAAGATAAAATCTGACGCTTTTAAAGAAAAAACTTCTCGCTCGCTGAAATATGTTCATTTGCTGAAAATCAACAAAACCACGAAAAGTTCTTGTATTTGAAGATAAAATCTTTTTGCTTTGAAGAAGAAAGATCGAGCTGACTGAAATAAGTTCATAAGATGAAAACTAACAAAAATTGACAAGAACCACGAAAAGTTCTTGTATTTTAAGATAAAATCTTACGCTATTGAAGAAAAAACTTCTAGCTCGCTGAAATATGTTCATTTGCTGAAAATCAACAAAACCACGAAAAGTTCTTGTATTTGAAGATAAAATCTTTTTGCTTTCAAGAAGAAAGATCAAGCTGACTGAAATAAGTTCATTGGATGAAAACCAACAAAAATTGACAAGAACCACGAAAAGTTCTTGTATTTTAAGTTAAATCTGATGCTTTAAAGAAAAAACTTCTCGCTCACTGAAATATGTTCATTTGCTGAAAATCAACAAACTCACGAAAAGTTCTTGTATTTGAAGATAAAATCTTTTTGCTTTGAAGAAGAAAGATCTAGCTGACTGAAATAAGTTTATTGGATGAAAACCAACAAAAATTGACAAGAACCACGAAAATTTCTTGTATTTTAACATAAAATCTGACGCTATTAAAGAAAAAACTTCTCCCTCGCTGAAATATGTTCATTTGCTGAAAATCAACAAAACCACGAAAAGTTCTTGTATTTGAAGATAAAATCTTTTTGCTTTGAAGAAGAAAGATCTAGCTGACTGAAATAAGTTCATGAGATGAAAACTAACAAAAATTGACAAGAACCACGAAAAGTTCTTGTATTTTAAGATAAAATCTTACGCTATTAAAGAAAAAACTTCTAGCTCGCTGAAATATGTTCATTTGCTGAAAATCAACAAAACCACGAAAAGTTCTTGTATTTGAAGATAAAATCTTTTTGCTTTCAAGAAGAAAGATCGAGCTGACTGAAATAAGTTCATTGGATGAAAACCAACAAAAATTGACAAGAACCACGAAAAGTTCTTGTATTTTAAGATAAAATCTGACGCGATGAAAGAAAAAACTTCTCGCTCGCTGAAATATGTTCATTTGCTGAAAATCAACAAAACCACGAAAAGTTCTTGTATTTGAAGATAAAATCTTTTTGCTTTGAAGAAGAAAGATCTAGCTGACTGAAATAAGTTTATTGGATGAAAACCAACAAAAATTGACAAGAACCACGAAAAGTTCTTGTATTTTCAGATAAAATCTGACGCGATTAAAGAAAAAACTTCTCGCTCACTGAAATATGTTCATTTGCTGAAAATCAACAAAACCACGAAAAGTTCTTGTATTTGAAGATAAAATCTGACGCGATGAAAGAAAAAACTTCTCGCTCGCTGAAATATGTTCATTTGCTGAAAATCAACAAAAACAAGAAAAGTTCTTGTATTTGAAGATAAAATCTTTTTGCTTTGAAGAAGAAAGATCTAGCTGACTGAAATAAGTTTATTGGATGAAAACCAACAAAAATTGACAAGAACCATGAAAAGTTCTTGCATTTTAAGATAAAATCTTACACTTTTAAAGAAAAAACTTCTCGCTCACTGAAATATGTTCATTTGCTGAAAATCAACAAAACCACAAAAAGTTCTTGTATTTGAAGATAAAATCTTTTTGCTTTGAAGAAGAAAGATCTAGCTGACTGAAATAAGTTCATAAGATGAAAACTAACAAAAATTGACAAGAACCACAAAAAGGACTTGTATTTTAAGATAAAATCTTACGCTATTGAAGAAAAAACTTCCAGCTCGCTGAAATATGTTCATTTGCTGAAAATCAACAAAACCACGAAAAGTTCTTGTATTTAAAGATTAAATCTTTTTGCTTTGAAGAAGAAAGATCTCGCTGACTGAAATAAGTTCATAAGATGAAAACTAACAAAAATTGACAAGAACCACGAAAAGTTCTTGTATTTTAAGATAAAATCTTACGCTATTGAAGGAAAAACTTCTAGCTCGCTGAAATATGTTCATTTGCTGAAAATCAACAAAACCACGAAAAGTTCTTGTATTTGAAGATAAAATCTTTTTGCTTTCAAGAAGAAAGATCTAGCCGACTGAAATCAGTTCATTGGATGAAAACCAACAAAAATTGACAAGAAGCACGAAAAGTTCTTGTATTTTAAGATAAAATCTGACGCGATGAAAGAAAAAACTTCTCGCTCGCTGAAATATGTTCATTTGCTGAAAATCAACAAAACCACGAAAAGTTCTTGTATTTGAAGATAAAATCTTTTTGCTTTGAAGAAGAAAGATCTAGCTGACTGAAATAAGTTTATTGGATGAAAACCAACAAAAATTGACAAGAACCACGAAAAGTTCTTGTATTTTCAGATAAAATCTGACGCGATTGAAGAAAAAACTTCTCGCTCACTGAAATATGTTCATTTGCTGAAAATCAACAAAACCACGAAATGTTCTTGTATTTGAAGATAAAATCTGACGCGATGAAAGAAAAAACTTCTCGCTCGCTGAAATATGTTCATTTGCTGAAAATCAACAAAACCACGAAAAGTTCTTGCATTTGAAGATAAAATCATTTTGCTTTCAAGACGAAAGATCAAGCTGACTGAAATAAGTTCATTGGATGAAAACCAACAAAAATTGACAAGAACCACGAAAAGTTCTTGTATTTTAAGATAAAATCTGACGCTATTAAAGAAAAAACTTCTCGCTCACTGAAATATGTTCATTTGCTGAAAATCAACAAAACCACGAAAAGTTCTTGTATTTGAAGATAAAATCTTTTTGCTTTCAAGAAGAAAGATCGAGCTGACTGAAATAAGTTCATTGGATGAAAACCAACAAAAATTGACAAGAACCACGAAAAGTTCTTGTATTTTAAGATAAAATCTGACGCGATTAAAGAAAAAACTTCTCGCTCGCTGAAATATGTTCATTTGCTGAAAATCAACAAAACCACGAAAAGTTCTTGTATTTGAAGTTAAAATCTTTTTGCTTTGAAGAAGAAAGATCTAGCTGACTGAAATAAGTTTATTGGATGAAAACCAACAAAAATTGACAAGAACCACGAAAAGTTCTTGTATTTTAAGATAAAATCTGACGCTTTTAAAGAAAAAACTTCTCGCTCGCTGAAATATGTTCATTTGCTGAAAATCAACAAAACCACGAAAAGTTCTTGTATTTGAAGATAAAATCTTTTTGCTTTGAAGAAGAAAGATCCAGCTGACTGAAATAAGTTTATTGGATGAAAACCAACAAAAATTGACAAGAACCACGAAAAGTTCTTGTATTTTAAGATAAAATCTGACGCTATGAAAGAAAAAACTTCTCCCTCGCTGAAATATGTTCATTTGCTGAAAATCAACAAAACCACGAAAAGTTCTTGTATTTGAAGATAAAATCTTTTTGCTTTGAAGAAGAAAGATCTAGCTGACTGAAATAAGTTCATGAGATGAAAACTAACAAAAATTGACAAGAACCACGAAAAGTTCTTGTATTTTAAGATAAAATCTTACGCTATTAAAGAAAAAACTTCTCGCTCGCTGAAATATGTTCATTTGCTGAAAATCAACAAAACCACGAAAAGTTCTTGTATTTGAAGATAAAATCTTTTTGCTTTCAAGAAGAAAGATCTAGCTGACTGAAATAAGTTCATTGGATGAAAACCAACAAAAATTGACAAGAACCACGAAAATTTCTTGTATTTTAAGATAAAATCTGACGCGATGAAAGAAAAAACTTCTCGCTCGCTGAAATATGTTCATTTGCTGAAAATCAACAAAACCACGAAAAGTTCTTGTATTTGAAGATAAAATCTTTTTGCTTTGAAGAAGAAAGATCTCGCTGACTGAAATAAGTTTATTGGATGAAAACCAACAAAAATTGACAAGTACCACGAAAAGTTCTTGTATTTTCAGATAAAATCTGACGCGATTAAAGAAAAAACTTCTCGCTCACTGAAATATGTTCATTTGCTGAAAATCAACAAAACCACGAAAAGTTCTTGTGTTTGAAGATAAAATCTGACGCGATGAAAGAAAAAACTTCTCGCTCGCTGAAATATGTTCATTTGCTGAAAATCAACAAAACCACGAAAACTTCTTGTATTTGAAGATAAAATCTTTTTGCTTTGAAGAAGAAAGATCTAGCTGACTGAAATAAGTTTATTGGATGAAAACCAACAAAAATTGACAAGAACCACGAAAAGTTCTTGTATTTTATGATAAAATCTTACGCTATTGAAGAAAAAACTTCTAGCTCGCTGAAATATGTTCATTTGCTGAAAATCAACAAAACCACGAAAAGTTCTTGTATTTGAAGATAAAATCTTTTTGCTTTGAAGAAGAAAGATCTAGCTGACTGAAATAAGTTCATAAGATGAAAACTAACAAAAATTGATAAGAACCACGAAAAGTTCTTGTATTTTAAGATAAAATCTTACGCTATTGAAGAAAAAACTTCTAGCTCGCTGAAATATGTTCATTTGCTGAAAATCAACAAAACCACGAAAAGTTCTTGTATTTGAAGATAAAATCATTTTGCTTTCAAGACGAAAGATCAAGCTGACTGAAATAAGTTCATTGGATGAAAACCAACAAAAATTGACAAGAACCACGAAAAGTTCTTGTATTTTAAGATAAAATCTGACGCTATTAAAGAAAAAACTTCTCGCTCACTGAAATATGTTCATTTGCTGAAAATCAACAAAACCACGAAAAGTTCTTGTATTTGAAGATAAAATCTTTTTGCTTTGAAGAAGAAAGATCTAGCTGACTGAAATAAGTTTATTGGATGAAAACCAACAAAAATTGACAAGAACCACGAAAAGTTCTTGTATTTTAAGATAAAATCTGACGCTATTAAAGAAAAAACTTCTCGCTCGCTGAAATATGTTCATTTGCTGAAAATCAACAAAACCACGAAAAGTTCTTGTATTTGAAGATAAAATCTTTTTGCTTTCAAGAAGAAAGATCTCGCTGACTGAAATGAGTTCATTGGATGAAAACCAACAAAAATTGACAAGAACCACGAAAAGTTCTTGTATTTTAAGATAAAATCTGACGCGATGAAAGAAAAAATTTCTCGCTCGCTGAAATATGTTCATTTGCTGAAAATCAACAAAACCACGAAAAGTTCTTGTATTTGAAGATAAAATCTGACGCGATGAAAGAAAAAACTTCTCGCTCGCTGAAATATGTTCATTTGCTGAAAATCAACAAAACCACGAAAAGTTCTTGTATTTGAAGATAAAATCTTTTTGCTTTGAAGAAGAAAGATCTAGCTGACTGAAATAAGTTCATAAGATGAAAACCAACAAAAATTGACAAGAACCACGAAAGTTTTTGTATTTTACGGTAACATCTGACGCTTTTAAAGAAAAAACTTCTCGCTCGCTGAAATATGTTCATTTGCTGAAAATCAACAAAACCACGAAAAGTTCTTGTATTTGAAGATAAAATTTTTTTGCTTTGAAGAAGAAAGATCTTGCTGACTGAAATAAGTTCATAAGATGAAAACTAACAAAAATTGACAAGAACCACGAAAAGTTCTTGTATTTTAAGATAAAATCTTACGCTATTGAAGAAAAAACTTCTCGCTCGCTGAAATATGTTCATTTGCTGAAAATCAACAAAACCACGAAAAGTTCTTGTATTTGAAGATAAAATCTTTTTGCTTTGAAGGAGAAAGATCTAGCTGACTGAAATAAGTTCATTGGATGAAAACCAACAAAAATTGACAAGAACCACGAAAAGTTCTTGTATTTTAAGATAAAATCTGACGCGATTAAAGAAAAAACTTCTCGCTCGCTGAAATATGTTCATTGGCTGAAAATCAACAAAACCACGAAAAGTTCTTGTATTTGAAGATAAAATCTTTTTGCTTTGAAGAAGAAAGAACTAGCTGACTGAAATAAGTTTATTGGATGAAAACCAACAAAAATTGACAAGAACCACGAAAAGTTCTTGTATTTTAAGATAAAATCTGACGCTTTTAAAGAAAAAACTTCTCGCTCGCTGAAATATGTTCATTTGCTGAAAATCAACAAAACCACGAAAAGTTCTTGTATTTGAAGATAAAATCTTTTTGCTTTGAAGAAGAAAGATCCAGCTGACTGAAATAAGTTCATGAGATGAAAACCAACAAAAATTGACAAGAACCACGAAAAGTTCTTGTATTTTAAGATAAAATCTGACGCTTTTAAAGAAAAAACTTCTCGCTCGCTGAAATATGTTCATTTGCTGAAAATCAACAAAACCACGAAAAGTTCTTGTATTTGAAGATAAAATCTTTTTGCTTTGAAGAAGAAAGATCTAGCTGACTGAAATAAGTTCATAAGATGAAAACTAACAAAAATTGACAAGAACCACGAAAAGTTCTTGTATTTTAAGATAAAATCTTACGCTATTGAAGAAAAAACTTCTAGCTCGCTGAAATATGTTCATTTGCTGAAAATCAACAAAACCACGAAAAGTTCTTGTATTTGAAGATAAAATCTTTTTGCTTTCAAGAAGAAAGATCAAGCTGACTGAAATAAGTTCATTGGATGAAAACCAACAAAAATTGACAAGAACCACGAAAAGTTCTTGTATTTTAAGTTAAATCTGATGCTATTAACGAAAAAACTTCTCGCTCACTGAAATATGTTCATTTGCTGAAAATCAACAAACTCACGAAAAGTTCTTGTATTTGAAGATAAAATCTTTTTGCTTTCAAGAAGAAAGATCTAGCTGACTGAAATAAGTTTATTGGATGAAAACCAACAAAAATTGACAAGAACCACGAAAATTTCTTGTATTTTAACATAAAATCTGACGCTATTAAAGAAAAAACTTCTCCCTCGCTGAAATATGTTCATTTGCTGAAAATCAACAAAACCACGAAAAGTTCTTGTATTTGAAGATAAAATCTTTTTGCTTTGAAGAAGAAAGATCTCGCTGACTGAAATAAGTTCATGAGATGAAAACTAACAAAAATTGACAAGAACCACGAAAAGTTCTTGTATTTTAAGATAAAATCTTACGCTATTAAAGAAAAAACTTCTAGCTCGCTGAAATATGTTCATTTGCTGAAAATCAACAAAACCACGAAAAGTTCTTGTATTTGAAGATAAAATCTTTTTGCTTTCAAGAAGAAAGATCGAGCTGACTGAAATAAGTTCATTGGATGAAAACCAACAAAAATTGACAAGAACCACGAAAAGTTCTTGTATTTTAAGATAAAATCTGACGCGATGAAAGAAAAAACTTCTCGCTCACTGAAATATGTTCATTTGCTGAAAATCAACAAAACCACGAAAAGTTCTTGTATTTGAAGATAAAATCTTTTTGCTTTGAAGAAGAAAGAACTAGCTGACTGAAATAAGTTTATTGGATGAAAACCAACAAAAATTGACAA
Source organism: Heptranchias perlo (assembly GCF_035084215.1). Taxonomy (NCBI): domain Eukaryota; kingdom Metazoa; phylum Chordata; class Chondrichthyes; order Hexanchiformes; family Hexanchidae; genus Heptranchias; species Heptranchias perlo. The sequence continues at coordinate 1,440,937 of NW_027139793.1, read as the reverse complement.
GAACCACGAAAAGTTCTTGTATTTTAAGATAAAATCTGACGCTTTTAAAGAAAAAACTTCTCGCTCGCTGAAATATGTTCATTTGCTGAAAATCAACAAAACCACGAAAAGTTCTTGTATTTGAAGATAAAATCTTTTTGCTTTGAAGAAGAAAGATCCAGCTGACTGAAATAAGTTCATGAGATGAAAACCAACAAAAATTGACAAGAACCACGAAAAGTTCTTGTATTTTAAGATAAAATCTGACGCTTTTAAAGAAAAAACTTCTCGCTCGCTGAAATATGTTCATTTGCTGAAAATCAACAAAACCACGAAAAGTTCTTGTATTTGAAGATAAAATCTTTTTGCTTTGAAGAAGAAAGATCTAGCTGACTGAAATAAGTTCATAAGATGAAAACTAACAAAAATTGACAAGAACCACGAAAAGTTCTTGTATTTTAAGATAAAATCTTACGCTATTGAAGAAAAAACTTCTAGCTCGCTGAAATATGTTCATTTGCTGAAAATCAACAAAACCACGAAAAGTTCTTGTATTTGAAGATAAAATCTTTTTGCTTTCAAGAAGAAAGATCAAGCTGACTGAAATAAGTTCATTGGATGAAAACCAACAAAAATTGACAAGAACCACGAAAAGTTCTTGTATTTTAAGTTAAATCTGATGCTATTAACGAAAAAACTTCTCGCTCACTGAAATATGTTCATTTGCTGAAAATCAACAAACTCACGAAAAGTTCTTGTATTTGAAGATAAAATCTTTTTGCTTTCAAGAAGAAAGATCTAGCTGACTGAAATAAGTTTATTGGATGAAAACCAACAAAAATTGACAAGAACCACGAAAATTTCTTGTATTTTAACATAAAATCTGACGCTATTAAAGAAAAAACTTCTCCCTCGCTGAAATATGTTCATTTGCTGAAAATCAACAAAACCACGAAAAGTTCTTGTATTTGAAGATAAAATCTTTTTGCTTTGAAGAAGAAAGATCTCGCTGACTGAAATAAGTTCATGAGATGAAAACTAACAAAAATTGACAAGAACCACGAAAAGTTCTTGTATTTTAAGATAAAATCTTACGCTATTAAAGAAAAAACTTCTAGCTCGCTGAAATATGTTCATTTGCTGAAAATCAACAAAACCACGAAAAGTTCTTGTATTTGAAGATAAAATCTTTTTGCTTTCAAGAAGAAAGATCGAGCTGACTGAAATAAGTTCATTGGATGAAAACCAACAAAAATTGACAAGAACCACGAAAAGTTCTTGTATTTTAAGATAAAATCTGACGCGATGAAAGAAAAAACTTCTCGCTCACTGAAATATGTTCATTTGCTGAAAATCAACAAAACCACGAAAAGTTCTTGTATTTGAAGATAAAATCTGACGCGATGAAAGAAAAAACTTCTCGCTCGCTGAAATATGTTCATTTGCTGAAAATCAACAAAACCACGAAAAGTTCTTGTATTTGAAGATAAAATCTTTTTGCTTTGAAGAAGAAAGATCTAGCTGACTGAAATAAGTTTATTGGATGAAAACCAACAAAAATTGATAAGAACCATGAAAAGTTCTTGCATTTTAAGATAAAATCTTACACTTTTAAAGAAAAAACTTCTCGCTCACTGAAATATGTTCATTTGCTGAAAATCAACAAAACCACAAAAAGTTCTTGTATTTGAAGATAAAATCTTTTTGCTTTGAAGAAGAAAGATCTAGCTGACTGAAATAAGTTCATAAGATGAAAACTAACAAAAATTGACAAGAACCACAAAAAGGTCTTGTATTTTAAGATAAAATCTTACGCTATTGAAGAAAAAACTTCCAGCTCGCTGAAATATGTTCATTTGCTGAAAATCAACAAAACCACGAAAAGTTCTTGTATTTGAAGATAAAATCTTTTTGCTTTCAAGAAGAAAGATCTAGCCGACTGAAATCAGTTCATTGGATGAAAACCAACAAAAATTGACAAGAAGCACGAAAAGTTCTTGTATTTCAAGATAAAATCTGACGCGATGAAAGAAAAAACTTCTCGCTCGCTGAAATATGTTCATTTGCTGAAAATCAACAAAACCACGAAAAGTTCTTGTATTTGAAGATAAAATCTTTTTGCTTTGAAGAAGAAAGATCTAGCTGACTGAAATAAGTTTATTGGATGAAAACCAACAAAAATTGACAAGAACCACGAAAAGTTCTTGTATTTTCAGATAAAATCTGACGCGATTAAAGAAAAAACTTCTCGCTCACTGAAATATGTTCATTTGCTGAAAATCAACAAAACCACGAAATGTTCTTGTATTTGAAGATAAAATCTGACGCGATGAAAGAAAAAACTTCTCGCTCGCTGAAATATGTTCATTTGCTGAAAATCAACAAAACCACGAAAAGTTCTTGTATTTGAAGATAAAATCTTTTTGCTTTGAAGAAGAAAGATCTAGCTGACTGAAATAAGTTTATTGGATGAAAACCAACAAAAATTGACAAGAACCATGAAAAGTTCTTGCATTTTAAGATAAAATCTGACGCGATTAAAGAAAAAACTTCTCGCTCACTGAAATATGTTCATTTGCTGAAAGTCAACAAAACCACAAAAAGTTCTTGTATTTGAAGATAAAATCTTTTTGCTTTGAAGAAGAAAGATCTTTCTGACTGAAATAAGTTCATAAGATGAAAACTAACAAAAATTGACAAGAACCACGAAAAGGTCTTGTATTTTAAGATAAAATCTTACGCTATTGAAGAAAAAACTTCCAGCTCGCTGAAATATGTTCATTTGCTGAAAATCAACAAAACCACGAAAAGTTCTTGTATTTAAAGATTAAATCTTTTTGCTTTCAAGAAGAAAGATCTCGCTGACTGAAATAAGTTCATTGGATGAAAACCAACAAAAATTGACAAGAACCACGAAAAGTTCTTGTATTTTAAGATAAAATCTGACGCGATTAAAGAAAAAACTTCTCGCTTGCTGAAATATGTTCATTTGCTGAAAATCAACAAAACCACGAAAAGTTCTTGTATTTGAAGATAAAATCTTTTTGCTTTCAAGAAGAAAGATCAAGCTGACTGAAATAAGTTCATTGGATGAAAACCAACAAAAATTGACAAGAACCACGAAAAGTTCTTGTATTTTAAGATAAAATCTGACGCGATTAAAGAAAAAACTTCTCGCTCACTGAAACATGTTCATTTGCTGAAAATCAACAAAACCACGAAAAGTTCTTGTATTTGAAGATAAAATCTGACGCGATGAAAGAAAAAACTTCTCGCTCGCTGAAATATGTTCATTTGCTGAAAATCAACAAAACCACGAAAAGTTCTTGTATTTGAAGATAAAATCTTTTTGCTTTGAAGAAGAAAGATCTAGCTGACTGAAATAAGTTTATTGGATGAAAACCAACAAAAATTGACAAGAACCATGAAAAGTTCTTGCATTTTAAGATAAAATCTGACGCGATTAAAGAAAAAACTTCTCGCTCACTGAAATATGTTCATTTGCTGAAAATCAACAAAACCACGAAAAGTTCTTGTATTTGAAGATAAAATCTTTTTGCTTTCAAGAAGAAAGATCAAGCTGACTGAAATAAGTTCATTGGATGAAAACCAACAAAAATTGACAAGAACCACGAAAAGTTCTTGTATTTTAAGATAAAATCTGACGCTATTGAAGAAAAAACTTCTCCCTCGCTGAAATATGTTCATTTGCTGAAAATCAACAAAACCACAAAAAGTTCTTGTATTTGAAGATAAAATCTTTTTGCTTTCAAGAAGAAAGATCTAGCCGACTGAAATCAGTTCATTGGATGAAAACCAACAAAAATTGACAAGAAGCACGAAAAGTTCTTGTATTTTAAGATAAAATCTGACGCGATGAAAGAAAAAACTTCTCGCTCGCTGAAATATGTTCATTTGCTGAAAATCAACAAAACCACGAAAAGTTCTTGTATTTGAAGATAAAATCTTTTTGCTTTGAAGAAGAAAGATCTAGCTGACTGAAATAAGTTTATTGGATGAAAACCAACAAAAATTGACAAGAACCACGAAAAGTTCTTGTATTTTCAGATAAAATCTGACGCGATTAAAGAAAAAACTTCTCGCTCACTGAAATATGTTCATTTGCTGAAAATCAACAAAACCACGAAATGTTCTTGTATTTGAAGATAAAATCTGACGCGATGAAAGAAAAAACTTCTCGCTCGCTGAAATATGTTCATTTGCTGAAAATCAACAAAACCACGAAAAGTTCTTGTATTTGAAGATAAAATCTTTTTGCTTTGAAGAAGAAAGATCTAGCTGACTGAAATAAGTTTATTGGATGAAAACCAACAAAAATTGACAAGAACCATGACAAGTTCTTGCATTTTAAGATAAAATCTGACGCGATTAAAGAAAAAACTTCTCGCTCACTGAAATATGTTCATTTGCTGAAAATCAACAAAACCACAAAAAGTTCTTGTATTTGAAGATAAAATCTTTTTGCTTTGAAGAAGAAAGATCTTGCTGACTGAAATAAGTTCATAAGATGAAAACTAACAAAAATTGACAAGAACCACGAAAAGGTCTTGTATTTTAAGATAAAATCTTACGCTATTGAAGAAAAAACTTCCAGCTCGCTGAAATATGTTCATTTGCTGAAAATCAACAAAACCACGAAAAGTTCTTGTATTTAAAGATTAAATCTTTTTGCTTTCAAGAAGAAAGATCTCGCTGACTGAAATAAGTTCATTGGATGAAAACCAACAAAAATTGACAAGAACCACGAAAAGTTCTTGTATTTTAAGATAAAATCTGACGCGATTAAAGAAAAAACTTCTCGCTCGCTGAAATATGTTCATTTGCTGAAAATCAACAAAACCACGAAAAGTTCTTGTATTTGAAGATAAAATCTTTTTGCTTTCAAGAAGAAAGATCAAGCTGACTGAAATAAGTTCATTGGATGAAAACCAACAAAAATTGACAAGAACCACGAAAAGTTCTTGTATTTAAGATAAAATCTGACGCGATTAAAGAAAAAACTTCTCGCTCACTGAAACATGTTCATTTGCTGAAAATCAACAAAACCACGAAAAGTTCTTGTATTTGAAGATAAAATCTTTTTGCTTTCAAGAAGAAAGATCAAGCTGACTGAAATAAGTTCATTGGATGAAAACCAACAAAAATTGACAAGAACCACGAAAAGTTCTTGTATTTTAAGATAAAATCTGACGCTATTAAAGAAAAAACTTCTCCCTCGCTGAAATATGTTCATTTGCTGAAAATCAACAAAACCACGAAAAGTTCTTGTATTTGAAGATAAAATCTTTTTGCTTTGAAGAAGAAAGATCTCGCTGACTGAAATAAGTTCATGAGATGAAAACCAACAAAAATTGACAAGAAGCACGAAAAGTTCTTGTATTTTAAGATAAAATCTGACGCGATGAAAGAAAAAACTTCTCGCTCGCTGAAATATGTTCATTTGCTGAAAATCAACAAAACCACGAAAAGTTCTTGTATTTGAAGATAAAATCTTTTTGCTTTGAAGAAGAAAGATCTAGCTGACTGAAATAAGTTTATTGGATGAAAACCAACAAAAATTGACAAGAACCACGAAAAGTTCTTGTATTTTCAGATAAAATCTGACGCGATTAAAGAAAAAACTTCTCGCTCACTGAAATATGTTCATTTGCTGAAAATCAACAAAGCCACGAAATGTTCTTGTATTTGAAGATAAAATCTGACGCGATGAAAGAAAAAACTTCTCGCTCGCTGAAATATGTTCATTTGCTGAAAATCAACAAAACCACGAAAAGTTCTTGTATTTGAAGATAAAATCTTTTTGCTTTGAAGAAGAAAGATCTAGCTGACTGAAATAAGTTTATTGGATGAAAACCAACAAAAATTGACAAGAACCATGACAAGTTCTTGCATTTTAAGATAAAATCTGACGCGATTAAAGAAAAAACTTCTCGCTCACTGAAATATGTTCATTTGCTGAAAATCAACAAAACCACAAAAAGTTCTTGTATTTGAAGATAAAATCTTTTTGCTTTGAAGAAGAAAGATCTTGCTGACTGAAATAAGTTCATAAGATGAAAACTAACAAAAATTGACAAGAACCACGAAAAGGTCTTGTATTTTAAGATAAAATCTTACGCTATTGAAGAAAAAACTTCCAGCTCGCTGAAATATGTTCATTTGCTGAAAATCAACAAAACCACGAAAAGTTCTTGTATTTAAAGATTAAATCTTTTTGCTTTCAAGAAGAAAGATCTCGCTGACTGAAATAAGTTCATTGGATGAAAACCAACAAAAATTGACAAGAACCACGAAAAGTTCTTGTATTTTAAGATAAAATCTGACGCGATTAAAGAAAAAACTTCTCGCTCGCTGAAATATGTTCATTTGCTGAAAATCAACAAAACCACGAAAAGTTCTTGTATTTGAAGATAAAATCTTTTTGCTTTCAAGAAGAAAGATCAAGCTGACTGAAATAAGTTCATTGGATGAAAACCAACAAAAATTGACAAGAACCACGAAAAGTTCTTGTATTTTAAGATAAAATCTGACGCGATTAAAGAAAAAACTTCTCGCTCACTGAAACATGTTCATTTGCTGAAAATCAACAAAACCACGAAAAGTTCTTGTATTTGAAGATAAAATCTTTTTGCTTTCAAGAAGAAAGATCAAGCTGACTGAAATAAGTTCATTGGATGAAAACCAACAAAAATTGACAAGAACCACGAAAAGTTCTTGTATTTTAAGATAAAATCTGACGCTATTAAAGAAAAAACTTCTCCCTCGCTGAAATATGTTCATTTGCTGAAAATCAACAAAACCACGAAAAGTTCTTGTATTTGAAGATAAAATCTTTTTGCTTTGAAGAAGAAAGATCTCGCTGACTGAAATAAGTTCATGAGATGAAAACCAACAAAAATTGACAAGAAGCACGAAAAGTTCTTGTATTTTAAGATAAAATCTGACGCGATGAAAGAAAAAACTTCTCGCTCGCTGAAATATGTTCATTTGCTGAAAATCAACAAAACCACGAAAAGTTCTTGTATTTGAAGATAAAATCTTTTTGCTTTGAAGAAGAAAGATCTAGCTGACTGAAATAAGTTTATTGGATGAAAACCAACAAAAATTGACAAGAACCACGAAAAGTTCTTGTATTTTCAGATAAAATCTGACGCGATTAAAGAAAAAACTTCTCGCTCACTGAAATATGTTCATTTGCTGAAAATCAACAAAGCCACGAAATGTTCTTGTATTTGAAGATAAAATCTGACGCGATGAAAGAAAAAACTTCTCGCTCGCTGAAATATGTTCATTTGCTGAAAATCAACAAAACCACGAAAAGTTCTTGTATTTGAAGATAAAATCTTTTTGCTTTGAAGAAGAAAGATCTAGCTGACTGAAATAAGTTTATTGGATGAAAACCAACAAAAATTGACAAGAACCATGACAAGTTCTTGCATTTTAAGATAAAATCTGACGCGATTAAAGAAAAAACTTCTCGCTCACTGAAATATGTTCATTTGCTGAAAATCAACAAAACCACAAAAAGTTCTTGTATTTGAAGATAAAATCTTTTTGCTTTGAAGAAGAAAGATCTTGCTGACTGAAATAAGTTCATAAGATGAAAACTAACAAAAATTGACAAGAACCACGAAAAGGTCTTGTATTTTAAGATAAAATCTTACGCTATTGAAGAAAAAACTTCCAGCTCGCTGAAATATGTTCATTTGCTGAAAATCAACAAAACCACGAAAAGTTCTTGTATTTAAAGATTAAATCTTTTTGCTTTCAAGAAGAAAGATCTCGCTGACTGAAATAAGTTCATTGGATGAAAACCAACAAAAATTGACAAGAACCACGAAAAGTTCTTGTATTTTAAGATAAAATCTGACGCGATTAAAGAAAAAACTTCTCGCTCGCTGAAATATGTTCATTTGCTGAAAATCAACAAAACCACGAAAAGTTCTTGTATTTGAAGATAAAATCTTTTTGCTTTCAAGAAGAAAGATCAAGCTGACTGAAATAAGTTCATTGGATGAAAACCAACAAAAATTGACAAGAACCACGAAAAGTTCTTGTATTTTAAGATAAAATCTGACGCGATTAAAGAAAAAACTTCTCGCTCACTGAAACATGTTCATTTGCTGAAAATCAACAAAACCACGAAAAGTTCTTGTATTTGAAGATAAAATCTGACGCGATGAAAGAAAAAACTTCTCGCTCGCTGAAATATGTTCATTTGCTGAAAATCAACAAAACCACGAAAAGTTCTTGTATTTGAAGATAAAATCTTTTTGCTTTGAAGAAGAAAGATCTAGCTGACTGAAATAAGTTTATTGGATGAAAACCAACAAAAATTGACAAGAACCATGAAAAGTTCTTGCATTTTAAGATAAAATCTGACGCGATTAAAGAAAAAACTTCTCGCTCACTGAAATATGTTCATTTGCTGAAAATCAACAAAACCACGAAAAGTTCTTGCATTTGAAGATAAAATCTTTTTGCTTTCAAGAAGAAAGATCAAGCTGACTGAAATAAGTTCATAAGATGAAAACTAACAAAAATTGACAAGAAACACGAAAAGGTCTTGTATTTTAAGATAAAATCTTACGCTATTGAAGAAAAAACTTCCAGCTCGCTAAAATATGTTCATTTGCTGAAAATCAACAAAACCACGAAAAGTTCTTGTGTTTTAAGATAAAATCTTTTTGCTTTCAAGAAGAAGGATCCAGCTGACTGAAATAAGTTCATTGGATGAAAACCAACAAAAATTGACAAGAACCACGAAAAGTTCTTGTATTTTAAGATAAAATCTGACGCGATTAAAGAAAAAACTTCTAGCTCGCTGAAATATGTTCATTTGCTGAAGATCAACAAAACCACGAAAAGTTCTTGTATTTGAAGATAAAATCTTTTTGCTTTCAAGAAGAAAGATCAAGCTGACTGAAATAAGTTCATTGGATGAAAACCAACAAAAATTGACAAGAACCACGAAAAGTTCTTGTATTTTAAGATAAAATCTGACGCTATTAAAGAAAAAACTTCTCGCTCGCTGAAATATGTTCATTTGCTGCAAATCAACAAAACCACGAAAAGTTCTTGTATTTGAAGATAAAATCTTTTTGCTTTGAAGAAGAAAGATCTAGCTGACTGAAATAAGTTCATGAGATGAAAACTAACAAAAATTGACAAGAACCACGAAAAGTTCTTGTATTTTAAGATAAAATCTTACGCTATTAAAGAAAAAACTTCTCCCTCGCTGAAATATGTTCATTTGCTGAAAATCAACAAAACGACGAAAAGTTCTTGTATTTGAAGATAAAATCTTTTTGCTTTCAAGAAGAAAGATCTAGCTGACTGAAATAAGTTCATTGGATGAAAACCAACAAAAATTGACAAGAACCACGAAAAGTTCTTGTATTTTAAGATAAAATCTGACACGATGAAAGAAAAAACCTCTCGCTCGCTGAAATATGTTCATTTGCTGAAAATCAACAAAACCACGAAAAGTTCTTGGATTTGAAGATAAAATCTTTTTGCTTTGAAGAAGAAAGATCCAGCTGACTGAAATAAGTTTATTGGATGAAAACCAACAAAAATTGACAAGAACCACGAAAAGTTCTTGTATTTTAAGATAAAATCTGACGCGATGAAAGAAAAAACTTCTCGCTCGCTGAAATATGTTCATTTGCTGAAAATCAACAAAACCACGAAAAGTTCTTGTATTTGAAGATAAAATCTTTTTGCTTTGAAGATGAAAGATCCAGCTGACTGAAATAAGTTTATTGGATGAAAACCAACAAAAATTGACAAGAACCATGAAAAGTTGTTGCATTTTAAGATAAAATCTGACGCGATTATAGAAAAAACTTCTCGCTCACTGAAATATGTTCTTTTGCTGAAAATCAACAAAACCACAAAAAGTTCTTGTATTTGAAGATAAAATCTTTTTGCTTTGAAGAAGAAAGATCTAGCTGACTGAAATAAGTTCATAAGATGAAAACTAACAAAAATTGACAAGAACCACGAAAAGTTCTTGTATTTTAAGATAAAATCTTACGCTATTGAAGAAAAAACTTCCAGCTCGCTGAAATATGTTCATTTGCTGAAAATCAACAAAACCACGAAAAGTTCTTGTATTTGAAGATAAAATCTTTTTGCTTTCAAGAAGAAAGATCTAGCTGACTGAAATAAGTTCATTGGATGAAAACCAACAAAAATTGACAAGAACCACGAAAAGTTCTTGTATTTTAAGATAAAATCTGACACGATGAAAGAAAAAACTTCTCGCTCGCTGAAATATGTTCATTTGCTGAAAATCAACAAAACCACGAAAAGTTCTTGTATTTGAAGATAAAATCTTTTTGCTTTGAAGAAGAAAGATCTAGCTGACTGAAATAAGTTTATTGGATGAAAACCAACAAAAATTGACAAGAACCACGAAAAGTTCTTGTATTTTCAGATAAAATCTGACGCGATTAAAGAAAAAACTTCTCGCTCACTGAAATATGTTCATTTGCTGAAAATCAACAAAATCACGAAGAGTTCTTGTATTTGAAGATAAAATCTGACGCGATGAAAGAAAAAACTTCTCGCTCGCTGAAATATGTTCATTTGCTGAAAATCAACAAAACCACGAAAACTTCTTGTATTTGAAGATAAAATCTTTTTGCTTTGAAGAAGAAAGATCTAGCTGACTGAAATAAGTTTATTGGATGAAAACCAACAAAAATTGACAAGAACCATGAAAAGTTCTTGCATTTTAAGATAAAATCTGACGCGATTAAAGAAAAAACTTCTCGTTCACTGAAATATGTTCATTTGCTGAAAATCAACAAAACCACGAAAAGTTCTTGTATTTAAAGATAAAATCTTTTTGCTTTCAAGAAGAAAGATCTAGCTGACTGAAATAAGTTCATTGGATGAAAACCAACAAAAATTGACAAGAACCACGAAAAGTTCTTGTATTTTAAGATAAAATCTTACGCGATTGAAGAAAAAACTTCCAGCTCGCTAAAATATGTTCATTTGCTGAAAATCAACAAAACCACGAAAAGTTCTTGAGTTTAAAGATAAAATCTTTTTGCTTTCAAGAAGAAAGATCCAGCTGACTGAAATAAGTTCATTGGATGAAAACCAACAAAAATTGACAAGAACCACGAAAAGTTCTTGTATTTTAAGATAAAATCTGACGCGATTAAAGAAAAAACTTCTCCCTCGCTGAAATATGTTCATTTGCTGAAAATCAACAAAACCACGAAAAGTTCTGGTATTTGAAGATAAAATCTTTTTGCTTTGAAGAAGAAAGTTCCAGCTGACTGAAATAAGTTCATAAGATGAAAACTAACAAAAATTGACAAGAACCACGAAAAGTTCTTGTATTTTAAGATAAAATCTTACGCTATTGAAGAAAAAACTTCTAGCTCGCTGAAATATGTTCATTTGCTGAAGATCAACAAAACCACGAAAAGTTCTTGTATTTGAAGATAAAATCTTTTTGCTTTCAAGAAGAAAGATCAAGCTGACTGAAATAAGTTCATTGGATGAAAACCAACAAAAATTGACAAGAACCACGAAAAGTTCTTGTATTTTAAGATAAAATCTGACGCTATTAAAGAAAAAACTTCTCGCTCGCTGAAATATGTTCATTTGCTGCAAATCAACAAAACCACGAAAAGTTCTTGTATTTGAAGATAAAATCTTTTTGCTTTGAAGAAGAAAGATCTAGCTGACTGAAATAAGTTCATGAGATGAAAACTAACAAAAATTGACAAGAATCACGAAAAGTTCTTGTATTTTAAGATAAAATCTTACGCCATTAAAGAAAAAACTTCTCCCTCGCTGAAATATGTTCATTTGCTGAAAATCAACAAAACGACGAAAAGTTCTTGTATTTGAAGATAAAATCTTTTTGCTTTCAAGAAGAAAGATCTAGCTGACTGAAATAAGTTCATTGGATGAAAACCAACAAAAATTGACAAGAACCACGAAAAGTTCTTGTATTTTAAGATAAAATCTGACACGATGAAAGAAAAAACTTCTCGCTCGCTGAAATATGTTCATTTGCTGAAAATCAACAAAACCACGAAAAGTTCTTGGATTTGAAGATAAAATCTTTTTGCTTTGAAGAAGAAAGATCTAGCTCACTGAAATAAGTTTATTGGATGAAAACCAACAAAAATTGACAAGAACCACGAAAAGTTCTTGTATTTTCAGATAAAATCTGACGCGATTAAAGAAAAAACTTCTCGCTCACTGAAATATGTTCATTTGCTGAAAATCAACAAAACCACGAAAAGTTCTTGTATTTGAAGATAAAATCTGACGCGATGAAAGAAAAAACTTCTCGCTCGCTGAAATATGTTCATTTGCTGAAAATCAACAAAACCACGAAAAGTTCTTGTATTTGAAGATAAAATCTTTTTGCTTTGAAGAAGAAAGATCTCGCTGACTGAAATAAGTTTATTGGATGAAAACCAACAAAAATTGACAAGAACCATGAAAAGTTCTTGCATTTTAAGATAAAATCTGACGCGATTAAAGAAAAAACTTCTCGCTCACTGAAATATGTTCATTTGCTGAAAATCAACAAAACGACAAAAAGTTCTTGTATTTGAAGATAAAATCTTTTTGCTTTGAAGAAGAAAGATCTAGCTGACTGAAATAAGTTCATAAGATGAAAACTAACAAAAATTGACAAGAAACACGAAAAGGTCTTGTATTTTAAGATAAAATCTTACGCTATTGAAGAAAAAACTTCCAGCTCGCTAAAATATGTTCATTTGCTGAAAATCAACAAAACCACGAAAAGTTCTTGTGTTTAAAGATAAAATCTTTTTGCTTTCAAGAAGAAGGATCCAGCTGACTGAAATAAGTTCATTGGATGAAAACCAACAAAAATTGACAAGAACCATGAAAAGTTGTTGCATTTTAAGATCAAATCTGACGCGATTATAGAAAAAACTTCTCGCTCACTGAAATATGTTCATTTGCTGAAAATCAACAAAACCACAAAAAGTTCTTGTATTTGAAGATAAAATCTTTTTGCTTTGAAGAAGAAAGATCTAGCTGACTGAAATAAGTTCATAAGATGAAAACTAACACAAATTGACAAGAACCACGAAAAGTTCTTGTATTTTAAGATAAAATCTTACGCTATTGAAGAAAAAACTTCCAGCTCGCTGAAATATGTTCATTTGCTGAAAATCAACAAAACCACGAAAAGTTCTTGTATTTGAAGATAAAATCTTTTTGCTTTCAAGAAGAAAGATCTAGCTGACTGAAATAAGTTCATTGGATGAAAACCAACAAAAATTGACAAGAAACACGAAAAGTTCTTGTATTTTAAGATAAAATCTGACACGATGAAAGAAAAAACTTCTCGCTCGCTGAAATATGTTCATTTGCTGAAAATCAACAAAACCACGAAAAGTTCTTGTATTTGAAGATAAAATCTTTTTGCTTTGAAGAAGAAAGATCTAGCTGACTGAAATAAGTTTATTGGATGAAAACCAACAAAAATTGACAAGAACCACGAAAAGTTCTTGTATTTCCAGATAAAATCTGACGCGATTAAAGAAAAAACTTCTCGCTCACTGAAATATGTTCATTTGCTGAAAATCAACAAAACCACGAAAAGTTCTTGTATTTGAAGATAAAATCTGACGCGATAAAAGAAAAAACTTCTCGCTCGCTGAAATATGTTCATTTGCTGAAAATCAACAAAACCACGAAAACTTCTTGTATTTGAAGATAAAATATTTTTGCTTTGAAGAAGAAAGATCGAGCTGACTGAAATAAGTTTATTGGATGAAAACCAACAAAAATTGACAAGAACCACGAAAAGTTCTTGCATTTTAAGATAAAATCTGACGCGATTAAAGAAAAAACTTCTCGCTCACTGAAATATGTTCATTTGCTGAAAATCAACAAAACCACAAAAAGTTCTTGTATTTGAAGATAAAATCTTTTTGCTTTGAAGAAGAAAGATCTAGCTCACTGAAATAAGTTCATAAGATGAAAACTAACAAAAATTGACAAGAACCACGAAAAGTTCTTGTATTTTAAGATAAAATCTTACGCTATTGAAGAAAAAAACTTCTCGCTCGCTGAAATATGTTCATTTGCTGAAAATCAACAAAACCACGAAAAGTTCTTGTATTTGAAGATAAAATCTTTTTGCTTTCAAGAAGAAAGATCTAGCTGACTGAAATAAGTTCATTGGATGAAAACCAACAAAAATTGACAAGAACCACGAAAAGTTTTTGTATTTTAAGATAAAATCTGACGCTATTAAAGAAAAAACTTCTTGCTCGCTGAAATATGTTCATTTGCTGAAAATCAACAAAACAACGAAAAGTTCTAGTATTTGAAGATAAAATCTTTTTGCTTTGAAGAAGAAAGATCCAGCTGACTGAAATAAGTTCATAAGATGAAAACCAACAAAAATTGACAAGAACCACGAAAAGTTCTTGTATTTTAAGATAAAATCTGACGCTATTAATGAAAAAACTTCTCCCTCGCTGAAATATGTTCATTTGCTGAAAATCAACAAAGCCACGAAAAGTTCTTGTATTTGAAGATAAAATCTTTTTGCTTTGAAGAAGAAAGATCAAGCTGACTGAAATAAGTTTAGTGGATGAAAACCAACAAAAATTGACAAGAACCACGAAAAGTTCTTGTATTTTAAGATAAAATCTGACGCTATTGAAGAAAAAACTTCTCCCTCGCTGAAATATGCTCATTTGCTGAAAATCAACAAAACCACGAAAAGTTCTTGTATTTGAAGATAAAATCTTTTTGCTTTGAAGAAGAAAGATCTAGCTGACTGAAATAAGTTCATTTGATGAAAATCAACAGAAATTGACAAGAACCAAGAAAAGTTCTTGTATTTTAAGATAAAATCTTCCGCTATTAAAGAAAAAACTTCCAGCTCGCTGAAATATATTCATTTGCTGAAAATCAACAAAACCACAAAAAGTTCTTGTATTTGAAGATAAAATCTTTTTGCTTTCAAGAAGAAAGATCTAGCTGACTGAAATAAGTTCATTGGATTAAAACCAACAAAAATTGACAAGAACCACGAAAAGTTTTTGTATTTTAAGATAAAATCTCACGCTATTAAAGAAAAAACTTCTCGCTCGCTGAAATATGTTCATTTGCTGAAAATCAACAAAACCACGAAAAGTTCTTGTATTTGAAGATAAAATCTTTTTGGTTTGAAGAAGAAAGATCTCGCTGACTGAAATAAGTTCATTGGATGAAAACCAACAAAAATTGACAAGAACCACGAAAAGTTCGTGTATTTTAAGATAAAATCTGACGCTATTGAAGAAAAAACTTCTCCCTCGCTGAAATATGTTCATTTGCTGAAAATCAACAAAACCACGAAAAGTTCTTGTATTTGAAGATAAAATCTTTTTGCTTTGAAGAAGAAAGATCTGGCTGACTGAAATAAGTTCATTTGATGAAAATCAACAGAAATTGACAAGAACCACGAAAAGTTCTTGTATTTTAAGATAAAATCTTACGCTATTGAAGAAAAAAACTTCTCGCTCGCTGAAATATGTTCATTTGCTGAAAATCAACAAAACCACGAAAAGTTCTTGTATTTGAAGATAAAATCTTTTTGCTTTCAAGAAGAAAGATCTAGCTGACTGAAATAAGTTCATTGGATGAAAACCAACAAAAATTGACAAGAACCACGAAAAGTTTTTGTATTTTAAGATAAAATCTGACGCTATTAAAGAAAAAACTTCTCGCTCGCTGAAATATGTTCATTTCCTGAAAATCAACAAAACCACGAAAAGTTCTAGTATTTGAAGATAAAATCTTTTTGCTTTGAAGAAGAAAGATCTAGCTGACTGAAATAAGTTCATTTGATGAAAATCAACAGAAATTGACAAGAACCAAGAAAAGTTCTTGTATTTTAAGATAAAATCTTACGCTATTAAAGAAAAAACTTCCAGCTCGCTGAAATATATTCATTTGCTGAAAATCAACAAAACCACGAAAAGTTCTTGTATTTGAAGATAAAATCTTTTTGCTTTCAAGAAGAAAGATCTAGCTGACTGAAGTAAGTTCATTGGATGAAAACCAACAAAAATTGACAAGAACCACGAAAAGTTCTTGTATTTTAAGATAAAATCTGACGCTATTGAAGAAAAAACTTCTCCCTCGCTGAAATATGCTCATTTGCTGAAAATCAACAAAACCACGAAAAGTTCTTGTATTTGAAGATAAAATCTTTTTGGTTTGAAGAAGAAAGATCTCGCTGACTGAAATAAGTTCATTGGATGAAAACCAACAAAAATTGACAAGAACCACGAAAAGTTCTTGTATTTGAAGATAAAATCTTTTTGCTTTGAAGAAGAAAGATCTAGCTGACTGAAATCAGTTCATAAGATGAAAACTAACAAAAATTGACAAGAACCACGAAAAGTTCTTGTATTTTAAGATAAAATCTTACGCCATTGAAGAAAAAACTTCTAGCTCGCTGAAATATGTTCATTTGCTGAAAATCAACAAAACCACGAAAAGTTCTTGTATTTGAAGATAAAATCTTTTTGCTTTCAAGAAGAAAGAGCGAGCTGACTGAAATCAGTTCATTGGATGAAAACCAACAAAAATTGACAAGAACCACGAAAAGTTCTTGTATTTTAAGATAAAATCTGACGCGATGAAAGAAAAAACTTCTCGCTCGCTGAAATATGTTCATTTGCTGAAAATCAACAAAACCACGAAAAGTTCTTGTATTTGAAGATAAAATCTTTTTGCTTTGAAGAAGAAAGATCGAGCTGACTGAAATAAGTTTATTGGATGAAAACCAACAAAAATTGACAAGAACCACGAAAAGTTCTTGTATTTGAAGATAAAATCTTTTTGCTTTGAAGAAGAAAGATCTAGCTGACTGAAATCAGTTCATAAGATGAAAACTAACAAAAATTGACAAGAACCACGAAAAGTTCTTGTATTTTAAGATAAAATCTTACGCCATTGAAGAAAAAACTTCTAGCTCGCTGAAATATGTTCATTTGCTGAAAATCAACAAAACCACGAAAAGTTCTTGTATTTGAAGATAAAATCTTTTTGCTTTCAAGAAGAAAGAGCGAGCTGACTGAAATCAGTTCATTGGATGAAAACCAACAAAAATTGACAAGAACCACGAAAAGTTCTTGTATTTTAAGATAAAATCTGACGCGATGAAAGAAAAAACTTCTCGCTCGCTGAAATATGTTCATTTGCTGAAAATCAACAAAACCACGAAAAGTTCTTGTATTTGAAGATAAAATCTTTTTGCTTTGAAGAAGAAAGATCGAGCTGACTGAAATAAGTTTATTGGATGAAAACCAACAAAAATTGACAAGAACCACGAAAAGTTCTTGCATTTTAAGATAAAATCTGACACGATTAAAGAAAAAACTTCTCGCTCACTGAAATATGTTCATTTGCTGAAAATCAACAAAACCACAAAAAGTTCTTGTATTTGAAGATAAAATCTTTTTGCTTTGAAGAAGAAAGATCTAGCTGACTGAAATAAGTTCATAAGATGAAAACTAACAAAAATTGACAAGAACCACGAAAAGTTTTTGTATTTTAAGATAAAATCTGACGCTATTAAAGAAAAAACTTCTCGCTCGCTGAAATATGTTCATTTGCTGAAAATCAACAAAACCACGAAAAGTTCTAGTATTTGAAGATAAAATCTTTTTGATTTGAAGAAGAAAGATCTAGCTGACTGAAATAAGTTCATTGGATGAAAACCAACAAAAATTGACAAGAACCACGAAAAGTTCTTGTATTTTAAGATAAAATCTGACGCTATTAAAGAAAAAACTTCTCGCTCGCTGAAATATGTTCATTTGCTGAAAATCAACAAAACCACGAAAAGTTCTTGTATTTGAAGATAAAATCTTTTTGCTTTGAAGAAGAAAGATCAAGCTCACTGAAATAAGTTCATAAGATGAAAAATAACAAAAATTGACAAGAACCACGAAAAGTTCTTGTATTTTAAGATAAAATCTTACGCTATTGAAGAAAAAACTTCTGGCTCGCTGAAATATGTTCATTTGCTGAAAATCAACAAAACCACGAAAAGTTCTTGTATTTGAAGATAAAATCTTTTTGCTTTGAAGAAGAAAGATCTCGCTGACTGAAATAAGTTTAGTGGATGAAAACCAACAAAAATTGACAAGAACCACGAAAAGTTCTTGTATTTTAAGATAAAATCTGACGCTATTGAAGAAAAAACTTCTCCCTCGCTGAAATATGCTCATTTGCTGAAAATCAACAAAACCACGAAAAGTTCTTGTATTTGAAGATAAAATCTTTTTGCTTTGAAGAAGAAAGATCTAGCTGACTGAAATAAGTTCATTTGATGAAAATCAACAGAAATTGACAAGTACCAAGAAAAGTTCTTGTATTTTAAGATAAAATCTTACGCTATTAAAGAAAAAATTTCCAGCTCGCTGAAATATATTCATTTGCTGAAAATCAACAAAACCACAAAAAGTTCTTGTATTTGAAGATAAAATCTTTTTGCTTTCAAGAAGAAAGATCTAGCTGACTGAAATAAGTTCATTGGATTAAAACCAACAACATTTGACAAGAACCACGAAAAGTTTTTGTATTTTAAGATAAAATCTCACGCTATTAAAGAAAAAACTTCTCGCTCGCTGAAATATGTTCATTTGCTGAAAATCAACAAAACCACGAAAAGTTCTTGTATTTGAAGATAAAATCTTTTTGGTTTGAAGAAGAAAGATCTAGCTGACTGAAATAAGTTTATTGGATGAAAACCAACAAAAATTGACAAGAACCACGAAAAGTTCTTGTATTTGAAGATAAAATCTGACGCGATTAAAGAATAAACTTCTCGCTCACTGAAATATGTTCATTTGCTGAAAATCAACAAAACCAGAAAAGTTCTTGTATTTGAAGATAAAATCTTTTTGCTTTGAAGAAGAAAGATCGAGCTGACTGAAATAAGTTTATTGGATGAAAACCAACAAAAATTGACAAGAACCACGAAAAGTTCTTGCATTTTAAGATAAAATCTGACGCGATGAAAGAAAAAACTTCTCGCTCACTGAAATATGTTCATTTGCTGAAAATCAACAAAACCACAAAAAGTTCTTGTATTTGAAGATAAAATCTTTTTGCTTTGAAGAAGAAAGATCTAGCTGACTGAAATAAGTTCATAAGATGAAAACTAACAAAAATTGACAAGAACCACGAAAAGTTCTTGTATTTTAAGATAAAATCTTACGCTATTGAAGAAAAAAACTTCTCGCTCGCTGAAATATGTTCATTTGCTGAAAATCAACAAAACCACGAAAAGTTCTTGTATTTGAAGATAAAATCTTTTTGCTTTGAAGAAGAAAGATCTAGCTCACTGAAATAAGTTCATAAGATGAAAACTAACAAAAATTGACAAGAACCACGAAAAGTTCTTGTATTTTAAGATAAAATCTTACGCTATTGAAGAAAAAACTTCTGGCTCGCTGAAATATGTTCATTTGCTGAAAATCAACAAAACCACGAAAAGTTCTTGTATTTGAAGATAAAATCTTTTTGCTTTGAAGAAGAAAGATCTAGCTGACTGAAATAAGTTTAGTGGATGAAAACCAACAAAAATTGACAAGAACCACGAAAAGTTCTTGTATTTTAAGATAAAATCTGACGCTATTAATGAAAAAACTTCTCCCTCGCTGAAATATGTTCATTTGCTGAAAATCAACAAAGCCACGAAAAGTTCTTGTATTTGAAGATAAAATCTTTTTGCTTTGAAGAAGAAAGATCCAGCTGACTGAAATAAGTTCATTGGATAAAAACCAACAAAAATTGACAAGAACCACGAAAAGTTCTTGTATTTTAAGATAAAATCTGACGCTATTAAAGAAAAAACTTCTCGCTCGCTGAAATATGTTCATTTGCTGAAAATCAACAAAACCACGAAAAGTTCTTGTATTTGAAGATAAAATATTTTTGCTTTGAAGAAGAAAGATCTAGCTCACTGAAATAAGTTCATAAGATGAAAACTAACAAAAATTGACAAGAACCACGAAAAGTTCTTGTATTTGAAGATAAAATCTTTTTGCTTTGAAGAAGAAAGATCCAGCTGACTGAAATAAGTTCATTTGATGAAAATCAACAGAAATTGACAAGTACCAAGAAAAGTTCTTGTATTTTAAGATAAAATCTTACGCTATTAAAGAAAAAACTTCCAGCTCGCTGAAATATATTCATTTGCTGAAAATCAACAAAACCACAAAAAGTTCTTGTATTTGAAGATAAAATCTTTTTGCTTTCAAGAAGATCTAGCTGACTGAAATAAGTTCATTGGATTAAAACCAACAAAAATTGACAAGAACCACGAAAAGTTCTTGTATTTTAAGATAAAATCTCACGCTATTAAAGAAAAAACTTCTCGCTCGCTGAAATATGTTCATTTGCTGAAAATCAACAAAACCACGAAAAGTTCTTGTATTTGAAGATAAAATCTTTTTGGTTTGAAGAAGAAAGATCTCGCTGACTGAAATAAGTTCATTGGATGAAAACCAACAAAAATTGACAAGAACCACGAAAAGTTCGTGTATTTTAAGATAAAATCTGACGCTATTGAAGAAAAAACTTCTCCCTCGCTGAAATATGTTTATTTGCTGAAAATCAACAAAACCACGAAAAGTTCTTGTATTTGAAGATAAAATCTTTTTGCTTTGAAGAAGAAAGATCTAGCTGACTGAAATACGTTCATTTGATGAAAATCAACAGAAATTGACAAGAACCACGAAAAGTTCTTGTATTTTAAGATAAAATCTTACGCTATTGAAGAAAAAAACTTCTCGCTCGCTGAAATATGTTCATTTGCTGAAAATCAACAAAACCACGAAAAGTTCTTGTATTTGAAGATAAAATCTTTTTGCTTTCAAGAAGAAAGATCTAGCTGACTGAAATAAGTTCATTGGATGAAAACCAACAAAAATTGACAAGAACCACGAAAAGTTTTTGTATTTTAAGATAAAATCTGACGCTATTAAAGAAAAAACTTCTCGCTCGCTGAAATATGTTCATTTCCTGAAAATCAACAAAACCACGAAAAGTTCTCGTATTTGAAGATAAAATCTTTTTGCTTTGAAGAAGAAAGATCTAGCTGACTGAAATAAGTTCATAAGATGAAAACCAACAAAAATTGACAAGAACAACGAAAAGTTCTTGTATTTTAAGATAAAATCTGACGCTATTAATGAAAAAACTTCTCCCTCGCTGAAATATGTTCATTTGCTGAAAATCAACAAAACCACGAAAAGTTCTTGTATTTGAAGATAAAATCTTTTTGCTTTGAAGAAGAAAAATCCAGCTGACTGAAATAAGTTCATTGGATGAAAACCAACAAAAATTGACAAGAACCACGAAAAGTTCTTTTATTTTAAGATAAAATCTGACGCTATTAAAGAAAAAACTTCTCGCTCGCTGAAATATGTTCATTTGCTGAAAATCAACAAAACCACGAAAAGTTCTTGTATTTGAAGATAAAATCTTTTTGCTTTGAAGAAGAAAGATCTAGCTGACTGAAATAAGTTCATAAGATGAAAACTAACAAAAATTGACAAGAACCACGAAAAGTTCTTGTATTTTAAGATAAAATCTTACGCTATTGAAGAAAAAAACTTCTCGCTCGCTGAAATATGTTCATTTGCTGAAAATCAACAAAACCACGAAAAGTTCTTGTATTTGAAGATAAAATCTTTTTGCTTTCAAGAAGAAAGATCGAGCTGACTGAAATAAGCTCATTGGATGAAAACCAACAAAAATTGACAAGAACCACGAAAAGTTTTTGTATTTTAAGATAAAATCTTACGCTATTAAAGAAAAAACTTCTCGCTCGCTGAAATATGTTCATTTGCTGAAAATCAACAAAACCACGAAAAGTTCTTGTATTTGAAGATAAAATCTTTTTGCTTTGAAGAAGAAAGATCTAGCTGACTGAAATAAGTTTAGTGGATGAAAACCAACAAAAATTGACAAGAACCACGAAAAGTTCTTGTATTTTAAGATAAAATCTGACGCTATTAATGAAAAAACTTCTCCCTCGCTGAAATATGTTCATTTGCTGAAAATCAACAAAGCCACGAAAAGTTCTTGTATTTGAAGATAAAATCTTTTTGCTTTGAAGAAGAAAGATCCAGCTGACTGAAATAAGTTCATTGGATAAAAACCAACAAAAATTGACAAGAACCACAAAAAGTTCTTGTATTTTAAGATAAAATCTGACGCTATTAAAGAAAAAACTTCTCGCTCGCTGAAATATGTTCATTTGCTGAAAATCAACAAAACCACGAAAAGTTCTTGTATTTGAAGATAAAATATTTTTGCTTTGAAGAAGAAAGATCTAGCTCACTGAAATAAGTTCATAAGATGAAAACTAACAAAAATTGACAAGAACCACGAAAAGTTCTTGTATTTGAAGATAAAATCTTTTTGCTTTGAAGAAGAAAGATCTAGCTGACTGAAATAAGTTCATTTGATGAAAATCAACAGAAATTGACAAGTACCAAGAAAAGTTCTTGTATTTTAAGATAAAATCTTACGCTATTAAAGAAAAAACTTCCAGCTCGCTGAAATATATTCATTTGTTGAAAATCAACAAAACCACAAAAAGTTCTTGTATTTGAAGATAAAATCTTTTTGCTTTCAAGAAGAAAGATCCAGCTGACTGAAATAAGTTCATTGGATTAAAACCAACAAAAATTGACAAGAACCACGAAAAGTTTTTGTATTTTAAGATAAAATCTCACGCTATTAAAGAAAAAACTTCTCGCTCGCTGAAATATGTTCATTTGCTGAAAATCAACAAAACCACGAAAAGTTCTTGTATTTGAAGATAAAATCTTTTTGGTTTGAAGAAGAAAGATCTCGCTGACTGAAATAAGTTCATTGGATGAAAACCAACAAAAATTGACAAGAACCACGAAAAGTTCGTGTATTTTAAGATAAAATCTGACGCTATTGAAGAAAAAACTTCTCCCTCGCTGAAATATGTTTATTTGCTGAAAATCAACAAAACCACGAAAAGTTCTTGTATTTGAAGATAAAATCTTTTTGCTTTGAAGAAGAAAGATCTAGCTGACTGAAATACGTTCATTTGATGAAAATCAACAGAAATTGACAAGAACCACGAAAAGTTCTTGTATTTTAAGATAAAATCTTACGCTATTGAAGAAAAAAACTTCTCGCTCGCTGAAATATGTTCATTTGCTGAAAATCAACAAAACCACGAAAAGTTCTTGTATTTGAAGATAAAATCTTTTTGCTTTCAAGAAGAAAGATCTAGCTGACTGAAATAAGTTCATTGGATGAAAACCAACAAAAATTGACAAGAACCACGAAAAGTTTTTGTATTTTAAGATAAAATCTGACGCTATTAAAGAAAAAACTTCTCGCTCGCTGAAATATGTTCATTTCCTGAAAATCAACAAAACCACGAAAAGTTCTCGTATTTGAAGATAAAATCTTTTTGCTTTGAAGAAGAAAGATCGAGCTGACTGAAATAAGTTCATAAGATGAAAACCAACAAAAATTGACAAGAACAACGAAAAGTTCTTGTATTTTAAGATAAAATCTGACGCTATTAATGAAAAAACTTCTCCCTCGCTGAAATATGTTCATTTGCTGAAAATCAACAAAACCACGAAATGTTCTTGTATTTGAAGATAAAATCTTTTTGCTTTGAAGAAGAAAAATCCAGCTGACTGAAATAAGTTCATTGGATGAAAACCAACAAAAATTGACAAGAACCACGAAAAGTTCTTGTATTTTAAGATAAAATCTGACGCTATTAAAGAAAAAACTTCTCGCTCGCTGAAATATGTTCATTTGCTGAAAATCAACAAAACCACGAAAAGTTCTTGTATTTGAAGATAAAATCTTTTTGCTTTGAAGAAGAAAGATCTAGCTGACTGAAATAAGTTCATTGGATGAAAACCAACAAAAATTGACAAGAACCACGAAAAGTTTTTGTGTTTGAAGATAAAATCTTTTTGCTTTGAAGAAGAAAGATCGAGCTGACTGAAATCAGTTCATAAGATGAAAACTAACAAAAATTGACAAGAACCACGAAAAGTTCTTGTATTTTAAGATAAAATCTTACGCTATTGAAGAAAAAACTTCTGGCTCGCTGAAATATGTTCATTTGTTGAAAATCAACAAAACCACGAAAAGTTCTTGTATTTGAAGATAAAATCTTTTTGCTTTGAAGAAGAAAGATCCAGCTGACTGAAATATGTTCATTGGATGAAAACTAACAAAAATTGACAAGAACAACGAAAAGTTCTTGTATTTTAAGATAAAATCTTACGCTATTGAAGAAAAAACTTCTAGCTCGCTGAAATATGTTCATTTGCTGAAAATCAAGAAAACCACAAAAAGTTCTTGTATTTGAAGATAAAATCTGACGCGATGAAAGAAAAAACTTCTCGCTCGCTGAAATATGTTCATTTGCTGAAAATCAACAAAATCACGAAAAGTTCTTGTATTTGAAGATAAAATCTTTTTGCTTTGAAGAAGAAAGATCTAGCTGACTGAAATAAGTTTATTGGATGAAAACCAACAAAAATTGACAAGAACCACGAAAAGTTCTTGCATTTTAAGAAAAAATCTGACGCTATTAAAGAAAAAACTTCTCGCTCGCTGAAATATGTTCATTTGCTGAAAATCAACAAAACCATGAAAAGTTCTTGTATTTGAAGATAAAATCTTTTTGCTTTGAAGAAGAAAGATCTAGCTCACTGAAATAAGTTCATAAGATGAAAACTAACAAAAATTGACAAGAACCACGAAAAGTTCTTGTATTTTAAGATAAAATCTTAGGCTATTGAAGAAAAAACTTCTGGCTCGCTGAAATATGTTCATTTGCTGAAAAGCAACAAAACCACGAAAAGTTCTTGTATTTGAAGATAAAATCTTTTTGCTTTGAAGAAGAAAGATCTCGCTGACTGAAATAAGTTTAGTGGATGAAAACCAACAAAAATTGACAAGAACCACGAAAAGTTCTTGTATTTGAAGATAAAATCTGACGCGATTAAAGAAAAAACTTCTCGCTCACTGAAATATGTTCATTTGCTGAAAATCAACAAAACCACGAAAAGTTCGAGTATTTGAAGATAAAATCTTTTTGCTTTGAAGAAGAAAGATCGAGCTGACTGAAATAAGTTCATAAGATGAAAACCAACAAAAATTGACAAGAACGACGAAAAGTTCTTGTATTTTAAGATAAAATCTGACGCTATTAATGAAAAAACTTCTCCCTCGCTGAAATATGTTCATTTGCTGAAAATCAACAAAACCACGAAAAGTTCTTGTATTTGAAGATAAAATCTTTTTGCTTTAAAGAAGAAAGATCCAGCTGACTGAAATAAGTTCATTTGATGAAAATCAACAAAAATTGACAAGAACCACGAAAAGTTTTTGTATTTTAAGATAAAATCTGACGCTATTAAAGAAAAAACTTCTCGCTCGCTGAAATATGTTCATTTGCTGAAAATCAACAAAACCACGAAAAGTTCTTGTATTTGAAGATAAAATCTTTTTGGTTTGAAGAAGAAAGATCTCGCTTACTGAAATAAGTTCATTGGATGAAAACCAACAAAAATTGACAAGAACCACGAAAAGTTTTTGTATTTTAAGATAAAATCTGACGCGATTGAAGAAAAAACTTCTCCCTCGCTGAAATATGTTCATTTGCTGAAAATCAACAAAACCACGAAAAGTTCTTGTATTTGAAGATAAAATCTTTTTGCTTTCAAGAAGAAAGATCTGGCAGACTGAAATAATTTTATTGGATGAAAACCAACAAAAATTGACAAGAACCACGAAAAGTTCTTGTATTTTAAGATAAAATCTGACGCCATGAAAGAAAAAACTTCTCCCTCGCTGAAATATGTTCATTTGCTGAAAATCAACAAAACCACGAAAAGTTCTTGTATTTGAAGATAAAATCTTTTTGCTTTGAAGAATGATCGAGCTGACTGAAATAAGTTCATAAGATGAAAACCAACAAAAATTGACAAGAACCACAAAAAGTTCTTGTATTTTAAGATAAAATCTGACGCTATTAAAGAAAAAACTTCTCGCTCGCTGAAATATGTTCATTTGCTGAAAATCAACAAAACCACGAAAAGTTCTTGTATTTGAAGATAAAATCTTTTTGCTTTGAAGAAGAAAGATCCAGCTGACTGAAATAAGTTCATTGGATGAAAACCAACAAAAATTGACAAGAACCACGAAAAGTTCTTGTATTTTAAGATAAAATCTGACGCTATTAAAGAAAAAACTTCTCGCTCGCTGAAATATGTTCATTTGCTGAAAATCAACAAAACCACGAAAAGCTCTTGTATTTGAAGATAAAATCTTTTTGCTTTGAAGAAGAAAGATCTAGCTCACTGAAATAAGTTCATAAGATGAAAACTAACAAAAATTGACAAGAACCACGAAAAGTTCTTGTATTTTAAGAGAAAATCTTACGCAATTGAAGAAAAAAATTCTGGCTCGCTGAAATATGTTCATTTGCTGAAAATCAACAAAACCACGAAAAGTTCTTGTATTTGAAGATAAAAGCTTTTTGCTTTGAAGAAGAAAGATCTAGCTGACTGAAATAAGTTTAGTGGATGAAAACCAACAAAAATTGAAAAGAACCACGAAAAGTTCTTGTATTTTAAGATAAAATCTGACGATATTGAAGAAAAAACTTCTCCCTCGTTGAAATATGCTCATTTGCTGAAAATCAACAAAACCACGAAAAGTTCTTGTATTTGAAGATAAAATCTTTTTGCTTTGAAGAAGAAAGATCTAGCTGACTGAAATAAGTTCATTTGATGAAAATCAACAGAAATTGACAAGAACCAAGAAAAGTTCTTGTATTTTAAGATAAAATCTTACGCTATTAAAGAAAAAACTTCCAGCTCGCTGAAATATCTTCATTTGCTGAAAATCAACAAAACCACAAAAAGTTCTTGTATTTGAAGATAAAATCTTTTTGCTTTCAAGAAGAAAGATCTAGCTGACTGAAATAAGTTCATTGGATTAAAACCAACAAAAATTGACAAGAACCACGAAAAGTTTTTGTATTTTAAGATAAAATCTCACGCTATTAAAGAAAAAACTTCTCGCTCACTGAAATATGTTCATTTGCTGAAAATCAACAAAACCACGAAAAGTTCTTGTATTTGAAGATAAAATCTTTTTGCTTTGAAGAAGAATGATCTAGCTGACTGAAATAAGTTCATTTGATGAAAATGAACAAAAATTGAGAAGAACCACGAAAAGTTTTTGTATTTTAAGATAAAATCTGACGCTATTAAAGAAAAAACTTCTCGCTTGCTGAAATATGTTCATTTGCGGAAAATGAACAAAACCACGAAAAGTTCTTGTATTTGAAGATAAAATCTTTTTGCTTTGAAGAAGATCCAGCTGACTGAAATAAGTTCATAAGATGAAAACCAACAAAAATTGACAAGAACCACGAAAAGTTCTTGTATTTTAAGATAAAATCTGACGCTATTAATGAAAAAACTTCTGGCTCGCTGAAATATGTTCATTTGCTGAAAATCAACAAAACCACGAAAACTTCTTGTATTTGAAGATAAAATCTTTTTGCTTTGAAGAAGAAAGATCGAGCTGACTGAAATAAGTTCATTTGATGAAAATCAACAGAAATTGACAAGAACCACGAAAAGTTTTTGTATTTTAAGATAAAATCTGACGCTATTAAAGAAAAAACTTATCGCTCGCTGAAATATGTTCATTTGCTGAAAATCAACAAAATCACGAAAAGTTCTTGTATTTGAAGATAAAATCTTTTGCTTTGAAGAAGAAAGATCTAGCTGAATGAAATAAGTTCATCAGATGAACAACAATTAAAATTGACAAGAACCAAGAAAAGTTCTTGTATTTTAAGATAAAATCTTCCGCTATTAAAGCAAAAACTTCCAGCTCGCTGAAATATGTTCATTTGCTGAAAATCAACAAAACCACGAAAAGTTCTTGTATTTGAAGATAAAATCTTTTTGCTTTCAAGAAGAAAGATCTAGCTGACTGTAAGAAGTTCATAAGATGAAAACCAACAAAAATTGACAAGAACCACGACAGGTTTTTGTATTTTAAGATAAAATCTCACGCTATTAAATAAAAAACTTCTCGCTCGCTGAAATATGTTCATTTGCTGAAAATCAACAAAACCACGAAAAGTTCTTGTATTTGAAGATAAAATCTTTTTGGTTTGAAGAAGAAAGATCGAGCTGACTGAAATCAGTTCATGAGATGAAAACTAACAAAAATTGAAAAGAACCACGAAAAGTTCTTGTATTTTAAGAGAAAATCTTACGCAATTGAAGAAAAAAATTCTGGCTCGCTGAAATATGTTCATTTGCTGAAAATCAACAAAACCACGAAAAGTTCTTGTATTTGAAGATAAAAGCTTTTTGCTTTGAAGAAGAAAGATCTAGCTGACTGAAATAAGTTTAGTGGATGAAAACCAACAAAAATTGAAAAGAACCACGAAAAGTTCTTGTATTTTAAGATAAAATCTGACGATATTGAAGAAAAAACTTCTCCCTCGTTGAAATATGCTCATTTGCTGAAAATCAACAAAACCACGAAAAGTTCTTGTATTTGAAGATAAAATCTTTTTGCTTTGAAGAAGAAAGATCTAGCTGACTGAAATAAGTTCATTTGATGAAAATCAACAGAAATTGACAAGAACCAAGAAAAGTTCTTGTATTTTAAGATAAAATCTTACGCTATTAAAGAAAAAACTTCCAGCTCGCTGAAATATCTTCATTTGCTGAAAATCAACAAAACCACAAAAAGTTCTTGTATTTGAAGATAAAATCTTTTTGCTTTCAAGAAGAAAGATCTAGCTGACTGAAATAAGTTCATTGGATTAAAACCAACAAAAATTGACAAGAACCACGAAAAGTTTTTGTATTTTAAGATAAAATCTCACGCTATTAAAGAAAAAAATTCTCGCTCACTGAAATATGTTCATTTGCTGAAAATCAACAAAACCACGAAAAGTTCTTGTATTTGAAGATAAAATCTTTTTGCTTTGAAGAAGAATGATCTAGCTGACTGAAATAAGTTCATTTGATGAAAATGAACAAAAATTGAGAAGAACCACGAAAAGTTTTTGTATTTTAAGATAAAATCTGACGCTATTAAAGAAAAAACTTCTCGCTTGCTGAAATATGTTCATTTGCGGAAAATGAACAAAACCACGAAAAGTTCTTGTATTTGAAGATAAAATCTTTTTGCTTTGAAGAAGATCCAGCTGACTGAAATAAGTTCATCAGATGAAAACCAACAAAAATTGACAAGAACCACGAAAAGTTCTTGTATTTTAAGATAAAATCTGACGCTATTAATGAAAAAACTTCTGGCTCGCTGAAATATGTTCATTTGCTGAAAATCAACAAAACCACGAAAACTTCTTGTATTTGAAGATAAAATCTTTTTGCTTTGAAGAAGAAAGATCGAGCTGACTGAAATAAGTTCATTTGATGAAAATCAACAGAAATTGACAAGAACCACGAAAAGTTTTTGTATTTTAAGATAAAATCTGACGCTATTAAAGAAAAAACTTATCGCTCGCTGAAATATGTTCATTTGCTGAAAATCAACAAAATCACGAAAAGTTCTTGTATTTGAAGATAAAATCTTTTGCTTTGAAGAAGAAAGATCTAGCTGAATGAAATAAGTTCATCAGATGAACAACAATTAAAATTGACAAGAACCAAGAAAAGTTCTTGTATTTTAAGATAAAATCTTCCGCTATTAAAGCAAAAACTTCCAGCTCGCTGAAATATGTTCATTTGCTGAAAATCAACAAAACCACGAAAAGTTCTTGTATTTGAAGATAAAATCTTTTTGCTTTCAAGAAGAAAGATCTAGCTGACTGTAAGAAGTTCATAAGATGAAAACCAACAAAAATTGACAAGAACCACGACAGGTTTTTGTATTTTAAGATAAAATCTCACGCTATTAAATAAAAAACTTCTCGCTCGCTGAAATATGTTCATTTGCTGAAAATCAACAAAACCACGAAAAGTTCTTGTATTTGAAGATAAAATCTTTTTGGTTTGAAGAAGAAAGATCGAGCTGACTGAAATCAGTTCATGAGATGAAAACTAACAAAAATTGAAAAGAACCACGAAAAGTTCTTGTATTTTAAGATAAAATCTTACGCTATTGAAGAAAAAACTTCTAGCTCGCTGAAATATGTTCATTTGCTGAAAATCAACAAAACCACGAAAAGTTCTTGTATTTGAAGATAAAATCTTTTTGCTTTGAAGAAGAAAGATCCAGCTGACTGAAATATGTTCATTGGATGAAAACTAACAAAAATTGAGAAGAACAACGAAAAGTTCTTGTATTTTAAGATAAAATCTGACGCTATTAAAGATAAAACTTCTCCCTCGCTGAAATATGTTCATTTGCTGAAAATCAACAAAACCACGAAAAGTTCTTGTATTTGAAGATAAAATCTTTTTGCTTTCAAGAAGAAAGATCTAGCTGACTGAAATAAGTTCATTTGATGAAAATAAACAAAAATTGACAAGAACCACGAAAAGTTTTTGTATTTTCAGATAAAATCTGACGCGATGAAAGAAAAAACTTCTCGCTCGCTGAAATATGTTCATTTGCTGAAAATCAACAAAACCACGAAAAGTTCTTGTATTTGAAGATAAAATCTTTTTGCTTTGAAGAAGATCTTGCTGACTGAAATAAGTTCATAAGATGAAAACCAACAAAAATTGACAAGAACCACAAAAAGTTCTTGTATTTTAAGATAAAATCTTACGCTATTGAAGAAAAAACTTCGAGCTCGCTGAAATATGTTCATTTGCTGAAAATCAACAAAACCACGAAAAGTTCTTGTATTTGAAGATAAAATCTTTTTGCTTTGAAGAAGAAAGATCCAGCTGACTGAAATATGTTCATTGGATGAAAACTGACAAAAATTGACAAGAACAACGAAAAGTTCTTGTATTTTAAGATAAAATCTTACGCTATTGAAGAAAAAACTTCTAGCTCGCTGAAATATGTTCATTTGCTGAAAATCAACAAAACCACGAAAAGTTCTTGTATTTGAAGATAAAATCTTTTTGCTGTCAAGAAGAAAGATCCAGCTGACTGAAATAAGTTCATTGGATGAAAACCAACAAAAATTGACAAGAACCACGAAAAATTCTTGTATTTTAAGTTAAAATCTGACGCTATTAAAGATAAAACTTCTCCCTCGCTGAAATATGTTCATTTGCTGAAAATCAACAAAACCACGAAAAGTTCTTGTATTTGAAGATAAAATCTTTTTGCTTTAAAGAAGAAAGATCCAGCTGACTGAAATAAGTTCATTGGATGAAAACCAACAAAAATTGACAAGAACCACGAAAAGTTCTTGTATTTTAAGATAAAATCTGACGCTAACAAAGAAAAAACTTCTCGCTCACTGAAATATGTTCATTTGCTGAAAATCAACAAAACCACGAAAAGTTCTTGCAATTGAAGATAAAATATTTTTGCTTTCAAGAAGAAAGATCTTGCTGACTGAAATAAGTTCATTGGATGAAAACCAACAAAAATTGAGAAGAACCACGAAAAGTTCTTGTATTTTAAGATAAAATCTTACGCTATTGAAGAAAAAACTTCTAGCTCGCTGAAATATGTTCATTTGCTGAAAATCAACAAAACCACGAAAAGTTCTTGTATTTGAAGATAAAATCTTTTTGCTTTGAAGAAGAAAGATCTCGCTGACTGAAATAAGTTTATTGGATGAAACCCAACAAAAATTGATAAAATCTGACGCTATTAAAGAAAAAACTTCTCGCTTGCTGAAATATGTTCATTTGCTGAAAATCAACAAGACCACGAAAAGTTCTTGTATTTGAAGATAAAATCTTTTTGCTTTGATGAAGAAAGATCTAGCTGACTGAAATAAGTTCATTGAATGAAAACCAACAAAAATTGACAAGAACCACGAAAAGTTCTTGTATTTGAAGATGAAATCTTTTTGCTTTCAAGAAGAAAGATCGAGCTGACTGAAATCAGTTCATAAGATGAAAACTAACAAAAATTGACAAGAACCACGAAAAGTTCTTGTATTTTAAGATAAAATCTGACGCTAACAAAGAAAAAACTTCTCGCTCGCTGAAATATGTTCATTTGCTGAAAATCAACAAAACCACGAAAAGTTCTTGTATTTGAAGATAAAATCTTTTTGGTTTGAAGAAGAAAGATCTCGCTTACTGAAATAAGTTCATTGGATGAAAACCAACAAAAATTGACAAGAACCACGAAAAGTTTTTGTATTTTAAGATAAAATCTGACGCGATTGAAGAAAAAACTTCTCCCTCGCTGAAATATGTTCATTTGCTGAAAATCAACAAAACCACGAAAAGTTCTTGTATTTGAAGATAAAATCTTTTTGCTTTCAAGAAGAAAGATCTGGCAGACTGAAATAATTTTATTGGATGAAAACCAACAAAAATTGACAAGAACCACGAAAAGTTCTTGTATTTTAAGATAAAATCTGACGCTATTAAAGAAAAAACTTGTCCCTCGCTGAAATATGTTCATTTGCTGAAAATCAACAAAACCACGAAAAGTTCTTGTATTTGAAGATAAAATCTTTTTGCTTTGAAGAATGATCGAGCTGACTGAAATAAGTTCATAAGATGAAAACCAACAAAAATTGACAAGAACCACAAAAAGTTCTTGTATTTTAAGATAAAATCTGACGCTATTAAAGAAAAAACTTCTCGCTCGCTGAAATATGTTCATTTGCTGAAAATCAACAAAACCACGAAAAGTTCTTGTATTTGAAGATAAAATCTTTTTGCTTTGAAGAAGAAAGATCCAGCTGACTGAAATAAGTTCATTGGATGAAAACCAACAAAAATTGACAAGAACCACGAAAAGTTCTTGTATTTTAAGATAAAATCTGACGCTATTAAAGAAAAAACTTCTCGCTCGCTGAAATATGTTCATTTGCTGAAAATCAACAAAACCACGAAAAGTTCTTGTATTTTAAGAGAAAATCTTACGCAATTGAAGAAAAAAATTCTGGCTCGCTGAAATATGTTCATTTGCTGAAAATCAACAAAACCACGAAAAGTTCTTGTATTTGAAGATAAAAGCTTTTTGCTTTGAAGAAGAAAGATCTAGCTGACTGAAATAAGTTTAGTGGATGAAAACCAACAAAAATTGAAAAGAACCACGAAAAGTTCTTGTATTTTAAGATAAAATCTGACGATATTGAAGAAAAAACTTCTCCCTCGTTGAAATATGCTCATTTGCTGAAAATCAACAAAACCACGAAAAGTTCTTGTATTTGAAGATAAAATCTTTTTGCTTTGAAGAAGAAAGATCTAGCTGACTGAAATAAGTTCATTTGATGAAAATCAACAGAAATTGACAAGAACCAAGAAAAGTTCTTGTATTTTAAGATAAAATCTTACGCTATTAAAGAAAAAACTTACAGCTCGCTGAAATATCTTCATTTGCTGAAAATCAACAAAACCACAAAAAGTTCTTGTATTTGAAGATAAAATCTTTTTGCTTTCAAGAAGAAAGATCTAGCTGACTGAAATAAGTTCATTGGATTAAAACCAACAAAAATTGACAAGAACCACGAAAAGTTTTTGTATTTTAAGATAAAATCTCACGCTATTAAAGAAAAAACTTCTCGCTCACTGAAATATGTTCATTTGCTGAAAATCAACAAAACCACGAAAAGTTCTTGTATTTGAAGATAAAATCTTTTTGCTTTGAAGAAGAATGATCTAGCTGACTGAAATAAGTTCATTTGATGAAAATGAACAAAAATTGAGAAGAACCACGAAAAGTTTTTGTATTTTAAGATAAAATCTGACGCTATTAAAGAAAAAACTTCTCGCTTGCTGAAATATGTTCATTTGCGGAAAATGAACAAAACCACGAAAAGTTCTTGTATTTGAAGATAAAATCTTTTTGCTTTGAAGAAGATCCAGCTGACTGAAATAAGTTCATAAGATGAAAACCAACAAAAATTGACAAGAACCACGAAAAGTTCTTGTATTTTAAGATAAAATCTGACGCTATTAATGAAAAAACTTCTGGCTCGCTGAAATATGTTCATTTGCTGAAAATCAACAAAACCACGAAAACTTCTTGTATTTGAAGATAAAATCTTTTTGCTTTGAAGAAGAAAGATCGAGCTGACTGAAATAAGTTCATTTGATGAAAATCAACAGAAATTGACAAGAACCACGAAAAGTTTTTGTATTTTAAGATAAAATCTGACGCTATTAAAGAAAAAACTTATCGCTCGCTGAAATATGTTCATTTGCTGAAAATCAACAAAATCACGAAAAGTTCTTGTATTTGAAGATAAAATCTTTTGCTTTGAAGAAGAAAGATCTAGCTGAATGAAATAAGTTCATCAGATGAACAACAATTAAAATTGACAAGAACCAAGAAAAGTTCTTGTATTTTAAGATAAAATCTTACGCTATTAAAGAAAAAACTTCCAGCTCGCTGAAATATCTTCATTTGCTGAAAATCAACAAAACCACAAAAAGTTCTTGTATTTGAAGATAAAATCTTTTTGCTTTCAAGAAGAAAGATCTAGCTGACTGAAATAAGTTCATTGGATTAAAACCAACAAAAATTGACAAGAACCACGAAAAGTTTTTGTATTTTAAGATAAAATCTCACGCTATTAAAGAAAAAACTTCTCGCTCACTGAAATATGTTCATTTGCTGAAAATCAACAAAACCACGAAAAGTTCTTGTATTTGAAGATAAAATCTTTTTGCTTTGAAGAAGAAAGATCTAGCTGACTGTAAGAAGTTCATAAGATGAAAACCAACAAAAATTGACAAGAACCACGACAGGTTTTTGTATTTTAAGATAAAATCTCACGCTATTAAATAAAAAACTTCTCGCTCGCTGAAATATGTTCATTTGCTGAAAATCAACAAAACCACGAAAAGTTCTTGTATTTGAAGATAAAATCTTTTTGGTTTGAAGAAGAAAGATCGAGCTGACTGAAATCAGTTCATGAGATGAAAACTAACAAAAATTGAAAAGAACCACGAAAAGTTCTTGTATTTTAAGATAAAATCTTACGCTATTGAAGAAAAAACTTCTAGCTCGCTGAAATATGTTCATTTGCTGAAAATCAACAAAACCACGAAAAGTTCTTGTATTTGAAGATAAAATCTTTTTGCTTTGAAGAAGAAAGATCCAGCTGACTGAAATATGTTCATTGGATGAAAACTAACAAAAATTGAGAAGAACAACGAAAAGTTCTTGTATTTTAAGATAAAATCTGACGCTATTAAAGATAAAACTTCTCCCTCGCTGAAATATGTTCATTTGCTGAAAATCAACAAAACCACGAAAAGTTCTTGTATTTGAAGATAAAATCTTTTTGCTTTCAAGAAGAAAGATCTAGCTGACTGAAATAAGTTCATTTGATGAAAATAAACAAAAATTGACAAGAACCACGAAAAGTTTTTGTATTTTCAGATAAAATCTGACGCGATGAAAGAAAAAACTTCTCGCTCGCTGAAATATGTTCATTTGCTGAAAATCAACAAAACCACGAAAAGTTCTTGTATTTGAAGATAAAATCTTTTTGCTTTGAAGAAGATCTTGCTGACTGAAATAAGTTCATAAGATGAAAACCAACAAAAATTGACAAGAACCACGAAAAGTTCTTGTATTTTAAGATAAAATCTTACGCTATTGAAGAAAAAACTTCGAGCTCGCTGAAATATGTTCATTTGCTGAAAATCAACAAAACCACGAAAAGTTCTTGTATTTGAAGATAAAATCTTTTTGCTTTGAAGAAGAAAGATCCAGCTGACTGAAATATGTTCATTGGATGAAAACTGACAAAAATTGACAAGAACAACGAAAAGTTCTTGTATTTTAAGATAAAATCTTACGCTATTGAAGAAAAAACTTCTAGCTCGCTGAAATATGTTCATTTGCTGAAAATCAACAAAACCACGAAAAGTTCTTGTATTTGAAGATAAAATCTTTTTGCTGTCAAGAAGAAAGATCCAGCTGACTGAAATAAGTTCATTGGATGAAAACCAACAAAAATTGACAAGAACCACGAAAAATTCTTGTATTTTAAGTTAAAATCTGACGCTATTAAAGATAAAACTTCTCCCTCGCTGAAATATGTTCATTTGCTGAAAATCAACAAAACCACGAAAAGTTCTTGTATTTGAAGATAAAATCTTTTTGCTTTAAAGAAGAAAGATCCAGCTGACTGAAATATGTTCATTGGATGAAAACCAACAAAAATTGACAAGAACCACGAAAAGTTCTTGTATTTTAAGATAAAATCTGACGCTAACAAAGAAAAAACTTCTCGCTCACTGAAATATGTTCATTTGCTGAAAATCAACAAAACCACGAAAAGTTCTTGCAATTGAAGATAAAATATTTTTGCTTTCAAGAAGAAAGATCTTGCTGACTGAAATAAGTTCATTGGATGAAAACCAACAAAAATTGAGAAGAACCACGAAAAGTTCTTGTATTTTAAGATAAAATCTTACGCTATTGAAGAAAAAACTTCTAGCTCGCTGAAATATGTTCATTTGCTGAAAATCAACAAAACCACGAAAAGTTCTTGTATTTGAAGATAAAATCTTTTTGCTTTGAAGAAGAAAGATCTCGCTGACTGAAATAAGTTTATTGGATGAAAACCAACAAAAATTGACAAGAACCATGAAAAGTTCTTGTATTTTAAGATAAAATCTGACGCTATTAAAGAAAAAACTTCTCGCTTGCTGAAATATGTTCATTTGCTGAAAATCAACAAGACCACGAAAAGTTCTTGTATTTGAAGATAAAATCTTTTTGCTTTGATGAAGAAAGATCTAGCTGACTGAAATAAGTTTATTGAATGAAAACCAACAAAAATTGACAAGAACCACGAAAAGTTCTTGTATTTGAAGATGAAATCTTTTTGCTTTCAAGAAGAAAGATCGAGCTGACTGAAATCAGTTCATAAGATGAAAACTAACAAAAATTGACAAGAACCACGAAAAGTTCTTGTATTTTAAGATAAAATCTGACGCTAACAAAGAAAAAACTTCTCGCTCGCTGAAATATGTTCATTTGCTGAAAATCAACAAAACCACGAAAAGTTCTTGCAATTGAAGATAAAATATTTTTGCTTTCAAGAAGAAAGATCTTGCTGACTGAAATAAGTTCATTGGATGAAAACCAACAAAAATTGAGAAGAACCACGAAAAGTTCTTGTATTTTAAGATAAAATCTTACGCTATTGAAGAAAAAACTTCTAGCTCGCTGAAATATGTTCATTTGCTGAAAATCAACAAAACCACGAAAAGTTCTTGTATTTGAAGATAAAATCTTTTTGCTTTGAAGAAGAAAGATCTCGCTGACTGAAATAAGTTTATTGGATGAAAACCAACAAAAATTGACAAGAACCACGAAAAGTTCTTGTATTTTAAGATAAAATCTGACGCTATTAAAGAAAAAACTTCTCGCTCGCTGAAATATGTTCGTTTGCTGAAAATCAACAAGACCACGAAAAGTTCTTGTATTTGAAGATAAAATCTTTTTGCTTTGATGAAGAAAGATCTAGCTGACTGAAATAAGTTCATTGAATGAAAACCAACAAAAATTGACAAGAACCACGAAAAGTTCTTGTATTTGAAGATGAAATCTTTTTGCTTTCAAGAAGAAAGATCGAGCTGACTGAAATCAGTTCATAAGATGAAAACTAACAAAAATTGACAAGAACCACGAAAAGTTCTTGTATTTTAAGAT
The DNA here is from genome assembly GCF_035084215.1 of Heptranchias perlo. Taxonomy (NCBI): domain Eukaryota; kingdom Metazoa; phylum Chordata; class Chondrichthyes; order Hexanchiformes; family Hexanchidae; genus Heptranchias; species Heptranchias perlo. The sequence goes on along the minus strand of NW_027139793.1, from coordinate 1,403,110 downwards.
AAAATCTGACGCTATTCAAGAAAAAACTTCTCCCTCGCTGAAATATGTTCATTTGCTGAAAATCAACAAAACCACGAAAAGTTCTTGTATTTGAAGATAAAATCCTTTTGCTTTAAAGAAGAAAGATCTAGCTGACTGAAATAAGTTCATTTGATGAAAATCAACAAGAATTGACAAGAACCACGAAAAGTTCTTGTATTTTAAGATAAAATCTTACGCTATTAAAGAAAAAACTTCCAGCTCGCTGAAATATGTTCATTTGCTGAAAATCAACAAAACCACGAAAAGTTCTTGTATTTGAAGATAAAATCTTTTTGCTTTGAAGAAGAAAGATCTAGCTGAATGAAATAAGTTCATTGGATGAAAACCAACAAAAATTGACAAGAACCACGAAAAGTTCTTGTATTTTAAGATAAAATCTGACGCAATTGAAGAAAAAACTTCTCGCTCGCTGAAATATGTTCATTTGGTGAAAATCAACAAAACCACGAAAAGTTCTTGTATTTGAAGATAAAATCTTTTTGCTTTAAAGAAGAAAGATCCAGCTGACTGAAATAAGTTCATTTGATGAAAATCAACAAAAATTGACAAGAACCACGAAAAGTTTTTGTATTTTAAGATAAAATCTGACGCTATTAAAGAAAAAACTTCTCGCTCGCTGAAATATGTTCATTTGCTGAAAATCAACAAAACCACGAAAAGTTCTTGTATTTGAAGATAAAATCTTTTTGCTTTGAAGAAGAAAGATCGAGCTGACTGAAATAAGTTTATTGGATGAAAACCAACAAAAATTGACAAGAACCACGAAAAGTTCTTGTATTTTAAGATAAAATCTGACGCGATTGAAGAAAAAACTTCTCGCTCACTGAAATATGTTCATTTGCTGAAAATCAACAAAACCACAAAAAGTTCTTGTATTTGAAGATAAAATCTTTTTGCTTTGAAGAAGAAAGATCTAGCAGACTGAAATAATTTTATTGGATGAAAACCAACAAAAATTGACAAGAACCACGAAAAGTTCTTGTATTTTAAGATAAAATCTGACGCTATTAAAGAAAAAACTTCTCCCTCGCTGAAATATGTTCATTTGCTGAAAATCAACAAAACCACAAAAAGTTCTTGTATTTGAAGATAAAATCTTTTTGCTTTGAAGAATGATCGAGCTGACTGAAATAAGTTCATAAGATGAAAACCAACAAAAATTGACAAGAACCACAAAAAGTTCTTGTATTTTAAGATAAAATCTGACGCTATTAAAGAAAAAACTTCTCGCTCGCTGAAATATGTTCATTTGCTGAAAATCAACAAAACCACGAAAAGTTCTTGTATTTGAAGATAAAATCTTTTTGCTTTGAAGAAGAATGATCGAGCTGACTGAAATAAGTTCATTTGATGAAAATGAACAAAAATTGAGAAGAACCACGAAAAGTTTTTGTATTTTAAGATAAAATCTGACGCTATTGAAGAAAAAACTTCTCGCTTGCTGAAATATGTTCATTTGCTGAAAATGAACAAAACCACGAAAAGTTCTTGTATTTGAAGATAAAATCTTTTTGCTTTGAAGAAGATCCAGCTGACTGAAATAAGTTCATAAGATGAAAACCAACAAAAATTGACAAGAACCATGAAAAGTTCTTGTATTTTAAGATAAAATCTGACGCTATTGAAGAAAAAACTTCTGGCTCGCTGAAATATGTTCATTTGCTGAAAATCAACAAAACCACGAAAAGTTCTTGTATTTGAAGATAAAATCTTTTTGCTTTGAAGAAGATCCAGCTGACTGAAATAAGTTCATAAGATGAAAACCAACAAAAATTGACAAGAACCATGAAAAGTTCTTGTATTTTAAGATAAAATCTGACGCTATTGAAGAAAAAACTTCTGGCTCGCTGAAATATGTTCATTTGCTGAAAATCAACAAAACCACGAAAACTTCTTGTATTTGAAGATAAAATCTTTTTGCTTTGAAGAAGAAAGATCTAGCTGAATGACATAAGTTCATCAGATGAAAAACAATTAAAATTGACAAGAACCAAGAAAAGTTCTTGTATTTTAAGATAAAATCTTACGCTATTAAAGCAAAAACTTCCAGCTCGCTGAAATATGTTCATTTGCTGAAAATCAACAAAACCACGAAAAGTTCTTGTATTTGAAGATAAAATCTTTTTGCTTTCAAGAAGAAAGATCGAGCTGACTGTAAGAAGTTCATAAGATGAAAACCAACATAAATTGACAAGAACCACGAAAAGTTTTTGTATTTTAAGATAAAATCTCACGCTATTAAAGAAAAAACTTCTCGCTCGCTGAAATATGTTCATTTGCTGAAAATCAACAAAACCACGAAAAGTTCTTGTATTTGAAGATAAAATCTTTTTGGTTTGAAGAAGAAAGATCTAGCTGACTGAAATAAGTTCATTGGATGAAAACCAACAAAAATTGACAAGAACCACGAAAAGTTCTTGTATTTGAAGATAAAATCTTTTTGCTTTGAAGAAGAAAGATCCAGCTGACTGAAATCATTTCATGAGATGAAAACTAACAAAAATTGACAAGAACCACGAAAAGTTCTTGTATTTTAAGATAAAATCTTAATCTATTGAAGAAAAAACTTCTAGCTCGCTGAAATATGTTCATTTGCTGAAAATCAACAAAACCACGAAAAGTTCTTGTATTTGAAGATAAAATCTTTTTGCTTTGAAGAAGAAAGATCCAGCTGACTGAAATATGTTCATTGGATGAAAACTAACAAAAATTGAGAAGAACAACGAAAAGTTCTTGTATTTTAAGATAAAATCTGACGCTATTAAAGATAAAACTTCTCCCTCGCTGAAATATGTTCATTTGCTGAAAATCAACAAAACCACGAAAAGTTCTTGTATTTGAAGATAAAATCTTTTTGCTTTCAAGAAGAAAGATCCAGCTGACTGAAATAAGTTCATTGGATGAAAACCAACAAAAATTGACAAGAACCACGAAAAGTTTTTGTATTTTAAGATAAAATCTGACGCTATGAAAGAAAAAACTTCTCGCTCACTGAAATATGTTCATTTGCTGAAAATCAACAAAACCACGAAAAGTTCTTGTATTTGAAGATAAAATCTTTTTGCTTTGAAGAAGAAAGATCTAGCTGACTGAAATAAGTTCATAAGATGAAAACCAACAAAAATTGACAAGAACCACGAAAAGTTCTTGTATTTTAAGATAAAATCTGACGCAATTAATGAAAAAACTTCTCCCTCGCTGAAATATGTTCATTTGCTGAAAATCAACAAAACCACGAAAAGTTCTTGTATTTGAAGATAAAATCTTTTTGCTTTGAAGAAGAAAGATCCAGCTGACTGAAATAAGTTCATTGGATGAAAACCAACAAAAATTGACAAGAACCACGAAAAGTTCTTGTATTTTAAGATAAAATCTGACGCTATTAAAGAAAAAACTTCTCGCTCGCTGAAATATGTTCATTTGCTGAAAATCAACAAAACCACGATAAGTTCTTGTATTTGAAGATAAAATCTTTTTGCTTTGAAGAAGGAAGATCTCGCTGACTGAAATAAGTTCATTTGATGAAAATCAACAGAAATTGAGAAGAACCAAGAAAAGTTCTTGTATTTTAAGATAAAACCTTACGCTATTAAAGAAAAAACTTCCAGCTCGCTGTAATATCTTCATTTGCTGAAAATCAACAAAACCACAAAAAGTTCTTGTATTTGAAGATAAAATCTTTTTGCTTTCAAGAAGAAAGATCTAGCTGACTGAAATAAGTTCATTGGATTAAAACCAACAAAAATTGACAAGAACCACGAAAAGTTTTTGTATTTTAAGATAAAATCTCACGCTATTAAAGAAAAAACTTCTCGCTCGCTGAAATATGTTCATTTGCTGAAAATCAACAAAACCACGAAAAGTTCTTGTATTTGAAGATAAAATCTTGTTGGTTTGAAGAAGAAAGATTTCGCTGACTGAAATAAGTTCATTGGATGAAAACCAACAGAAATTGACAAGAACCACGAAAAGTTCGTGTATTTTAAGATAAAATCTGACGCTATTGAAGAAAAAACTTCTCCCTCGCTGAAATATGTTCATTTGCTGAAAATCAACAAAACCACGAAAAGTTCTTGTATTTGAAGATAAAATATTTTTGCTTTGAAGAAGAAAGATCTCGCTGACTGAAATAAGTTCATTTGATGAAAATCAACAGAAATTGACAAGAACCACGAAAAGTTTTTGTATTTTAAGATAAAATCTGACGCTATTAAAGAAAAAACTTCTCGCTCGCTGAAATATGTTCATTTGCTGAAAATCAACAAAACCACGAAAAGTTCTTGTATTTGAAGATAAAATCTTTTTGGTTTGAAGAAGAAAGATCTAGCTGACTGAAATAAGTTCATTGGATGAAAACCAACAAAAATTGACAAGAACCACGAAAAGTTTTTGTATTTGAAGATAAAATCTTTTTGCTTTGAAGAAGAAAGATCGAGCTGACTGAAATCAGTTCATAAGATGAAAACTAACAAAAATTGACAAGAACCACGAAAAGTTCTTGTATTTTAAGATAAAATCTTACGCTATTGAAGAAAAAACTTCTAGCTCGCTGAAATATGTTCATTTGCTGAAAATCAACAAAACCACGAAAAGTTCTTGTATTTGAAGATAAAATCTTTTTGCTTTGAAGAAGAAAGATCTAGCTCACTGAAATAAGTTCATAAGATGAAAACTAACAAAAATTGACAAGAACCACGAAAAGTTCTTGTATTTTAAGAGAAAATCTTACGCTATTGAAGAAAAAACTTCTGGCTCGCTGAAATATGTTCATTTGCTGAAAATCAACAAAACCACGAAAAGTTCTTGTATTTGAAGATAAAATCTTTTTGCTTTGAAGAAGAAAGATCTCGCTGACTGAAATAAGTTTAGTGGATGAAAACCAACAAAAATTGACAAGAACCACGAAAAGTTCTTGTATTTTAAGATAAAATCTGACGCTATTGAAGAAAAAACTTCTCCCTCGCTGAAATATGCTCATTTGCTGAAAATCAACAAAACCACGAAAAGTTCTTGTATTTGAAGATAAAATCTTTTTGGTTTGAAGAAGAAAGATCTCGCTGACTGAAATAAGTTCATTGGATGAAAACCAACAAAAATTGACAAGAACCACGAAAAGTTCTTGTATTTGAAGATAAAATCTTTTTGCTTTGAAGAAGAAAGATCCAGCTGACTGAAATCAGTTCATAAGATGAAAACTAACAAAAATTGACAAGAACCACGAAAAGTTCTTGTATTTTAAGATAAAATCTTACGCCATTGAAGAAAAAACTTCTAGCTCGCTGAAATATGTTCATTTGCTGAAAATCAACAAAACCACGAAAAGTTCTTGTATTTGAAGATAAAATCTTTTTGCTTTCAAGAGGAAAGATCTAGCTGACTGAAATAAGTTCATTGGATGAAAACCAACAAAAATTGACAAGAACCACGAAAAGTTCTTGTATTTTAAGATAAAATCTGACGCTATTAAAGAAAAAACTTCTCGCTCGCTGAAATATGTTCATTTGCTGAAAATCAACAAAACCACGAAAAGTTCTTGTATTTGAAGATAAAATCTTTTTGCTTTGAAGAAGAAAGATCTAGCTGACTGAAATAAGTTTATTGGATGAAAACCAACAAAAATTGACAAGAACCACGAAAAGTTCTTGCATTCTAAGATAAAATCTGACGCGATTAAAGAAAAAACTTCTCGCTCACTGAAATATGTTCATTTGCTGAAAATCAACAAAACCACAAAAAGTTCTTGTATTTGAAGATAAAATCTTTTTGCTTTGAAGAAGAAAGATCTAGCTGACTGAAATAAGTTCATAAGATGAAAACTAACAAAAATTGACAAGAACCACGAAAAGTTCTTGTATTTTAAGATAAAATCTTACGCTATTGAAGAAAAAAACTTCTCGCTCGCTGAAATATGTTCATTTGCTGAAAATCAACAAAACCACGAAAAGTTCTTGTATTTGAAGATAAAATCTTTTTGCTTTCAAGAAGAAAGATCCAGCTGACTGAAATAAGTTCATTGGATGAAAACCAACAAAAATTGACAAGAACCACGAAAAGTTTTTGTATTTTAAGATAAAATCTGACGCTATGAAAGAAAAAACTTCTCGCTCACTGAAATATGTTCATTTGCTGAAAATCAACAAAACCACGAAAAGTTCTTGTATTTGAAGATAAAATCTTTTTGCTTTGAAGAAGAAAGATCTAGCTGACTGAAATAAGTTCATAAGATGAAAACCAACAAAAATTGACAAGAACCACGAAAAGTTCTTGTATTTTAAGATAAAATCTGACGCAATTAATGAAAAAACTTCTCCCTCGCTGAAATATGTTCATTTGCTGAAAATCAACAAAACCACGAAAAGTTCTTGTATTTGAAGATAAAATCTTTTTGCTTTGAAGAAGAAAGATCCAGCTGACTGAAATAAGTTCATTGGATGAAAACCAACAAAAATTGACAAGAACCACGAAAAGTTCTTGTATTTTAAGATAAAATCTGACGCTATTAAAGAAAAAACTTCTCGCTCGCTGAAATATGTTCATTTGCTGAAAATCAACAAAACCACGATAAGTTCTTGTATTTGAAGATAAAATCTTTTTGCTTTGAAGAAGGAAGATCTCGCTGACTGAAATAAGTTCATTTGATGAAAATCAACAGAAATTGAGAAGAACCAAGAAAAGTTCTTGTATTTTAAGATAAAACCTTACGCTATTAAAGAAAAAACTTCCAGCTCGCTGTAATATCTTCATTTGCTGAAAATCAACAAAACCACAAAAAGTTCTTGTATTTGAAGATAAAATCTTTTTGCTTTCAAGAAGAAAGATCTAGCTGACTGAAATAAGTTCATTGGATTAAAACCAACAAAAATTGACAAGAACCACGAAAAGTTTTTGTATTTTAAGATAAAATCTCACGCTATTAAAGAAAAAACTTCTCGCTCGCTGAAATATGTTCATTTGCTGAAAATCAACAAAACCACGAAAAGTTCTTGTATTTGAAGATAAAATCTTGTTGGTTTGAAGAAGAAAGATTTCGCTGACTGAAATAAGTTCATTGGATGAAAACCAACAGAAATTGACAAGAACCACGAAAAGTTCGTGTATTTTAAGATAAAATCTGACGCTATTGAAGAAAAAACTTCTCCCTCGCTGAAATATGTTCATTTGCTGAAAATCAACAAAACCACGAAAAGTTCTTGTATTTGAAGATAAAATATTTTTGCTTTGAAGAAGAAAGATCTCGCTGACTGAAATAAGTTCATTTGATGAAAATCAACAGAAATTGACAAGAACCACGAAAAGTTTTTGTATTTTAAGATAAAATCTGACGCTATTAAAGAAAAAACTTCTCGCTCGCTGAAATATGTTCATTTGCTGAAAATCAACAAAACCACGAAAAGTTCTTGTATTTGAAGATAAAATCTTTTTGGTTTGAAGAAGAAAGATCTAGCTGACTGAAATAAGTTCATTGGATGAAAACCAACAAAAATTGACAAGAACCACGAAAAGTTTTTGTATTTGAAGATAAAATCTTTTTGCTTTGAAGAAGAAAGATCGAGCTGACTGAAATCAGTTCATAAGATGAAAACTAACAAAAATTGACAAGAACCACGAAAAGTTCTTGTATTTTAAGATAAAATCTTACGCTATTGAAGAAAAAACTTCTAGCTCGCTGAAATATGTTCATTTGCTGAAAATCAACAAAACCACGAAAAGTTCTTGTATTTGAAGATAAAATCTTTTTGCTTTGAAGAAGAAAGATCTAGCTCACTGAAATAAGTTCATAAGATGAAAACTAACAAAAATTGACAAGAACCACGAAAAGTTCTTGTATTTTAAGAGAAAATCTTACGCGATTGAAGAAAAAACTTCTGGCTCGCTGAAATATGTTCATTTGCTGAAAATCAACAAAACCACGAAAAGTTCTTGTATTTGAAGATAAAAGCTTTTTGCTTTGAAGAAGAAAGATCTAGCTGACTGAAATAAGTTTAGTGGATGAAAACCAACAAAAATTGACAAGAACCACGAAAAGTTCTTGTATTTTAAGATAAAATCTGACGATATTGAAGAAAAAACTTCTCCCTCGCTGAAATATGCTCATTTGCTGAAAATCAACAAAACCACGAAAAGTTCTTGTATTTGAAGATAAAATCTTTTTGCTTTGAAGAAGAAAGATCTAGCTGACTGAAATAAGTTCATTTGATGAAAATCAACAGAAATTGACAAGAACCACGAAAAGTTTTTGTATTTGAAGATAAAATCTTTTTGCTTTGAAGAAGAAAGATCGAGCTGACTGAAATCAGTTCATAAGATGAAAACTAACAAAAATTGACAAGAACCACGAAAAGTTCTTGTATTTTAAGATAAAATCTTACGCTATTAAAGAAAAAACTTCCAGCTCGCTGAAATATCTTCATTTGCTGAAAATCAACAAAACCACAAAAAGTTCTTGCATTTGAAGATAAAATCTTTTTGCTTTCAAGAAGAAAGATCTAGCTGACTGAAATAAGTTCATTGGATTAAAACCAACAAAAATTGACAAGAACCACGAAAAGTTTTTGTATTTTAAGATAAAATCTCACGCTATTAAAGAAAAAACTTCTCGCTCGCTGAAATATGTTCATTTGCTGAAAATCAACAAAACCACGAAAAGTTCTTGTATTTGAAGATAAAATCTTTTTGGTTTGAAGAAGAAAGATCTCGCTGACTGAAATAAGTTCATTGGATGAAAACCAACAAAAATTGAGAAGAACCACGAAAAGTTCGTGTATTTTAAGATAAAATCTGACGCTATTGAAGAAAAAACTTCTCACTCGCTGAAATATGTTCATTTGCTGAAAATCAACAAAACCACGAAAAGTTCTTGTATTTGAAGATAAAATCTTTTTGCTTTGAAGAAGAAAGATCTAGCTGACTGAAATAAGTTCATTTGATGAAAATCAACAGAAATTGACAAGAACCACGAAAAGTTTTTGTATTTTAAGATAAAATCTGACGCTATTAAAGAAAAAACTTCTCGCTCGCTGAAATATGTTCATTTGCTGAAAATCAACAAAACCACGAAAAGTTCTTGTATTTGAAGATAAAATCTTTTTGGTTTGAAGAAGAAAGATCCAGCTGACTGAAATAAGTTCATTGGATGAAAACCAACAAAAATTGACAAGAACCACGAAAAGTTTTTGTATTTGAAGATAAAATCTTTTTGCTTTGAAGAAGAAAGATCGAGCTGACTGAAATCAGTTCATAAGATGAAAACTAACAAAAATTGACAAGAACCACGAAAAGTTCTTGTATTTTAAGATAAAATCTTACGCTATTGAAGAAAAAACTTCGAGCTCGCTGAAATATGTTCATTTGCTGAAAATCAACAAAACCACGAAAAGTTCTTGTATTTGAAGATAAAATCTTTTTGCTTTGAACAAGAAAGATCTAGCTCACTGAAATAAGTTCATAAGATGAAAACTAACAAAAATTGACAAGAACCACGAAAAGTTCTTGTATTTTAAGAGAAAATCTTAAGCTATTGAAGAAAAAACTTCTGGCTCGCTGAAATATGTTCATTTGCTGAAAATCAACAAAACCACGAAAAGTTCTTGTATTTGAAGATAAAAGCTTTTTGCTTTGAAGAAGAAAGATCTAGCTGACTGAAATAAGTTTAGTGGATGAAAACCAACAAAAATTGACAAGAACCACGAAAAGTTCTTGTATTTTAAGATAAAATCTTACGCTATTGAAGAAAAAACTTCTAGCTCGCTGAAATATGTTCATTTGCTGAAAATCAACAAAACCACGAAAAGTTCTTGTATTTGAAGATAAAATCTTTTTGCTTTGAAGAAGAAAGATCCAGCTGACTGAAATATGTTCATTGGATGAAAACTAACAAAAATTGAGAAGAACCACGAAAAGTTCTTGTGTTTTAAGATAAAATCTGACGCTATTGAAGAAAAAACTTCTCCCTCGCTGAAATATGTTCATTTGCTGAAAATCAACAAAACTACAAAAAGTTCTTGTATTTGAAGATAAAATCTTTTTGCTTTGAAGAAGAAAGATCTAGCTGACTGAAATAAGTTCATTTGATGAAAATCAACAGAAATTGACAAGAACCACGAAAAGTTTTTGTATTTTAAGATAAAATCTGACGCTATTAAAGAAAAAACTTCTCGCTCGCTGAAATATGTTCATTTGCTGAAAATCAACAAAACCACGAAAAGTTCTTGTATTTGAAGATAAAATCTTTTTGGTTTGAGGAAGAAAGATCTAGCTGACTGAAATAAGTTCATTGGATGAAAACCAACAAAAATTGACAAGAACCATGAAAAGTTTTTGTATTTGAAGATAAAATCTTTTTGCTTTGAAGAAGAAAGATCGAGCTGACTGAAATCAGTTCATAAGATGAAAACTAACAAAAATTGACAAGAATCACGAAAAGTTCTTGTATTTTAAGATAAAATCTTACGCTATTGAAGAAAAAACTTCTCGCTCGCTGAAATATGTTCATTTGCTGAAAATCAACAAAACCACGAAAAGTTCTTGTATTTGAAGATAAAATCTTTTTGCTCTGAAGAAGAAAGATCCAGCTGACTGAAATATGTTCATTGGATGAAAACTAACAAAAATTGACAAGAACAACGAGAAGTTCTTGTATTTGAAGATAAAATCTTACGCTATTAAAGAAAAAACTTCCAGCTCGCTGAAATATCTTCATTTGCTGAAAATCAACAAAACCACAAAAAGTTCTTGCATTTGAAGATAAAATCTTTTTGCTTTCAAGAAGAAAGATCTAGCTGACTGAAATAAGTTCATTGGATTAAAACCAACAAAAATTGACAAGAACCACGAAAAGTTTTTGTATTTTAAGATAAAATCTCACGCTATTAAAGAAAAAACTTCTCGCTCGCTGAAATATGTTCATTTGCTGAAAATCAACAAAACCACGAAAAGTTCTTGTATTTGAAGATAAAATCTTTTTGGTTTGAAGAAGAAAGATCTCGCTGACTGAAATAAGTTCATTGGATGAAAACCAACAAAAATTGAGAAGAACCACGAAAAGTTCGTGTATTTTAAGATAAAATCTGACGCTATTGAAGAAAAAACTTCTCACTCGCTGAAATATGTTCATTTGCTGAAAATCAACAAAACCACGAAAAGTTCTTGTATTTGAAGATAAAATCTTTTTGCTTTGAAGAAGAAAGATCTAGCTGACTGAAATAAGTTCATTTGATGAAAATCAACAGAAATTGACAAGAACCACGAAAAGTTTTTGTATTTTAAGATAAAATCTGACGCTATTAAAGAAAAAACTTCTCGCTCGCTGAAATATGTTCATTTGCTGAAAATCAACAAAACCACGAAAAGTTCTTGTATTTGAAGATAAAATCTTTTTGGTTTGAAGAAGAAAGATCTAGCTGACTGAAATAAGTTCATTGGATGAAAACCAACAAAAATTGACAAGAACCACGAAAAGTTTTTGTATTTGAAGATAAAATCTTTTTGCTTTGAAGAAGAAAGATCGAGCTGACTGAAATCAGTTCATAAGATGAAAACTAACAAAAATTGACAAGAACCACGAAAAGTTCTTGTATTTTAAGATAAAATCTTACGCTATTGAAGAAAAAACTTCGAGCTCGCTGAAATATGTTCATTTGCTGAAAATCAACAAAACCACGAAAAGTTCTTGTATTTGAAGATAAAATCTTTTTGCTTTGAACAAGAAAGATCTAGCTCACTGAAATAAGTTCATAAGATGAAAACTAACAAAAATTGACAAGAACCACGAAAAGTTCTTGTATTTTAAGAGAAAATCTTAAGCTATTGAAGAAAAAACTTCTGGCTCGCTGAAATATGTTCATTTGCTGAAAATCAACAAAACCACGAAAAGTTCTTGTATTTGAAGATAAAAGCTTTTTGCTTTGAAGAAGAAAGATCTAGCTGACTGAAATAAGTTTAGTGGATGAAAACCAACAAAAATTGACAAGAACCACGAAAAGTTCTTGTATTTTAAGATAAAATCTTACGCTATTGAAGAAAAAACTTCTAGCTCGCTGAAATATGTTCATTTGCTGAAAATCAACAAAACCACGAAAAGTTCTTGTATTTGAAGATAAAATCTTTTTGCTTTGAAGAAGAAAGATCCAGCTGACTGAAATATGTTCATTGGATGAAAACTAACAAAAATTGAGAAGAACCACGAAAAGTTCTTGTGTTTTAAGATAAAATCTGACGCTATTGAAGAAAAAACTTCTCCCTCGCTGAAATATGTTCATTTGCTGAAAATCAACAAAACTACAAAAAGTTCTTGTATTTGAAGATAAAATCTTTTTGCTTTGAAGAAGAAAGATCTAGCTGACTGAAATAAGTTCATTTGATGAAAATCAACAGAAATTGACAAGAACCACGAAAAGTTTTTGTATTTTAAGATAAAATCTGACGCTATTAAAGAAAAAACTTCTCGCTCGCTGAAATATGTTCATTTGCTGAAAATCAACAAAACCACGAAAAGTTCTTGTATTTGAAGATAAAATCTTTTTGGTTTGAGGAAGAAAGATCTAGCTGACTGAAATAAGTTCATTGGATGAAAACCAACAAAAATTGACAAGAACCATGAAAAGTTTTTGTATTTGAAGATAAAATCTTTTTGCTTTGAAGAAGAAAGATCGAGCTGACTGAAATCAGTTCATAAGATGAAAACTAACAAAAATTGACAAGAATCACGAAAAGTTCTTGTATTTTAAGATAAAATCTTACGCTATTGAAGAAAAAAATTCTCGCTCGCTGAAATATGTTCATTTGCTGAAAATCAACAAAACCACGAAAAGTTCTTGTATTTGAAGATAAAATCTTTTTGCTCTGAAGAAGAAAGATCCAGCTGACTGAAATATGTTCATTGGATGAAAACTAACAAAAATTGACAAGAACAACGAGAAGTTCTTGTATTTTAAGATAAAATCTTACGCTATTGAAGAAAAAACTTCTAGCTCGCTGAAATATGTTCATTTGCTGAAAATCAACAAAACCACGAAAAGTTCGTGTATTTGAAGATAAAATCTTTTTGCTTTCAAGAAGAAAGATCCAGCTGACTGAAATAAGTTCATTGGATGAAAACCAACAAAAATTGACAAGAACCACGAAAAGTTCTTGTATTTTAAGTTAAAATCTGACGCTATTAAAGATAAAACTTCTCCCTCGCTGAAATATGTTCATTTGCTGAAAATCAACAAAACCACGAAAAGTTCTTGTATTTGAAGATAAAATCTTTTTGCTTTAAAGAAGAAAGATCCAGCTGACTGAAATAAGTTCATTTGATGAAAATCAACAAAAATTGACAAGAACCACGAAAAGTTTTTGTATTTTAAGATAAAATCTGACGCTATTAAAGAAAAAACTTCTCGCTCGCTGAAATATGTTCATTTGCTGAAAATCAACAAAACCACGAAAAGTTCTTGTATTTGAAGATAAAATCTTTTTGCTTTGAAGAAGAAAGATCTAGCTGACTGAAATAAGTTTATTGCATGAAAACCAACAAAAATTGACAAGAACCACGAAAAGTTCTTGTATTTTAAGATAAAATCTGACGCGATTAAAGAAAAAACTTCTCGCTCACTGAAATATGTTCAATTGCTGAAAATCAACAAAACCACGAAAAGTTCTTGTATTTGAAGATAAAATCTTTTTGCTTTTAAGAAGAAAGATCTAGCAGACTGAAATAATTTTATTGGATGAAAACCAACAAAAATTGACAAGAACCACGAAAAGTTCTTGTATTTTAAGATAAAATCTGAGGCTATTAAAGAAAAAACTTCTCGCTCGCTGAAATATGTTCATTTGCTGAAAATCAACAAAACCACGAAAAGTTCTTGTATTTGAAGATAAAATCTTTTTGCTTTGAAGAAGAAAGATCTAGCTCACTGAAATATGTTCATAAGATGAAAACTAACAAAAATTGACAAGAACCACGAAAAGTTCTTGTATTTTAAGAGAAAATCTTACGCTATTGAAGAAAAAACTTCTGGCTCGCTGAAATATGTTCATTTGCTGAAAATCAACAAAACCACGAAAAGTTCTTGTATTTGAAGATAAAATCTTTTTGCTTTGAAGAAGAAAGATCTAGCTGACTGAAATAAGTTTAGTGGATGAAAACCAACAAAAATTGACAAGAACCACGAAAAGTTCTTGTATTTTAAGATAAAATCTGACGCTATTGAAGAAAAAACTTCTCCCTCGCTGAAATATGCTCATTTGCTGAAAATCAACAAAACCACGAAAAGTTCTTGTATTTGAAGATAAAATCTTTTTGGTTTGAAGAAGAAAGATCTCGCTGACTGAAATAAGTTCATTGGATGAAAACCAACAAAAATTGACAAGAACCACGAAAAGTTCTTGTATTTGAAGATAAAATCTTTTTGCTTTGAAGAAGAAAGATCTAGCTGACTGAAATAAGTTCATAAGATGAAAACTAAGAAAAATTGACAAGAACCACGAAAAGTTCTTGTATTTTAAGATAAAATCTTACGCTATTGAAGAAAAAAACTTCTCGCTCGCTGAAATATGTTCATTTGCTGAAAATCAACAAAACCACGAAAAGTTCTTGTATTTGAAGATAAAATCTTTTTGCTTTGAAGAAGAAAGATCTAGCTGACTGAAATAAGTTCATTGGATGAAAACCAACAAAAATTGACAAGAACCACGAAAAGTTTTTGTATTTTAAGATAAAATCTGACGCTATGAAAGAAAAAAATTCTCGCTCACTGAAATATGTTCATTTGCTGAAAATCAACAAAACCACGAAAAGTTCTTGTATTTGAAGATAAAATCTTTTTGCTTTGAAGAAGAAAGATCTAGCTGACTGAAATAAGTTCATAAGATGAAAACCAACAAAAATTGACAAGAACCACGAAAAGTTCTTGTATTTTAAGATAAAATCTGACGCAATTAATGAAAAAACTTCTCCCTCGCTGAAATATGTTCATTTGCTGAAAATCAACAAAACCACGAAAAGTTCTTGTATTTGAAGATAAAATCTTTTTGCTTTGAAGAAGAAAGATCCAGCTGACTGAAATAAGTTCATTGGATGAAAACCAACAAAAATTGACAAGAACCACGAAAAGTTCTTGTATTTTAAGATAAAATCTGACGCTATTAAAGAAAAAACTTCTCGCTCGCTGAAATATGTTCATTTGCTGAAAATCAACAAAACCACGATAAGTTCTTGTATTTGAAGATAAAATCTTTTTGCTTTGAAGAAGGAAGATCTAGCTGACTGAAATAAGTTCATTTGATGAAAATCAACAGAAATTGACAAGAACCAAGAAAAGTTCTTGTATTTTAAGATAAAACCTTACGCTATTAAAGAAAAAACTTCCAGCTCGCTGAAATATCTTCATTTGCTGAAAATCAACAAAACCACAAAAAGTTCTTGTATTTGAAGATAAAATCTTTTTGCTTTCAAGAAGAAAGATCTAGCTGACTGAAATAAGTTCATTGGATTAAAACCAACAAAAATTGACAAGAACCACGAAAAGTTTTTGTATTTTAAGATAAAATCTCACGCTATTAAAGAAAAAACTTCTCGCTCGCTGAAATATGTTCATTTGCTGAAAATCAACAAAACCACGAAAAGTTCTTGTATTTGAAGATAAAATCTTTTTGGTTTGAAGAAGAAAGATCTAGCTGACTGAAATAAGTTCATTGGATGAAAACCAACAAAAATTGACAAGAACCACGAAAAGTTTTTGTATTTGAAGATAAAATCTTTTTGCTTTGAAGAAGAAAGATCGAGCTGACTGAAATCAGTTCATAAGATGAAAACTAACAAAAATTGACAAGAACCACGAAAAGTTCTTGTATTTTAAGATAAAATCTTACGCTATTGAAGAAAAAACTTCTAGCTCGCTGAAATATGTTCATTTGCTGAAAATCAACAAAACCACGAAAAGTTCTTGTATTTGAAGATAAAATCTTTTTGCTTTGAAGAAGAAAGATCTAGCTCACTGAAATAAGTTCATAAGATGAAAACTAACAAAAATTGACAAGAACCACGAAAAGTTCTTGTATTTTAAGAGAAAATCTTACGCTATTGAAGAAAAAACTTCTGGCTCGCTGAAATATGTTCATTTGCTGAAAATCAACAAAACCACGAAAAGTTCTTGTATTTGAAGATAAAAGCTTTTTGCTTTGAAGAAGAAAGATCTAGCTGACTGAAATAAGTTTAGTGGATGAAAATCAACAGAAATTGACAAGAACCACGAAAAGTTCTTGTATTTTAAGATAAAATCTTACGCTATTAAAGAAAAAACTTCCAGCTCGCTGAAATATCTTCATTTGCTGAAAATCAACAAAACCACAAAAAGTTCTTGCATTTGAAGATAAAATCTTTTTGCTTTCAAGAAGAAAGATCTAGCTGACTGAAATAAGTTCATTGGATTAAAACCAACAAAAATTGACAAGAACCACGAAAAGTTTTTGTATTTTAAGATAAAATCTCACGCTATTAAAGAAAAAACTTCTCTCTCGCTGAAATATGTTCATTTGCTGAAAATCAACAAAACCACGAAAAGTTCTTGTATTTGAAGATAAAATCTTTTTGGTTTGAAGAAGAAAGATCTCGCTGACTGAAATAAGTTCATTCGATGAAAACCAACAAAAATTGAGAAGAACCACGAAAAGTTCGTGTATTTTAAGATAAAATCTGACGCTATTGAAGAAAAAACTTCTCACTCGCTGAAATATGTTCATTTGCTGAAAATCAACAAAACCACGAAAGGTCTTGTATTTGAAGATAAAATCTTTTTGCTTTGAAGAAGAAAGATCTAGCTGACTGAAATAAGTTCATTTGATGAAAATCAACAGAAATTGACAAGAACCACGAAAAGTTTTTGTATTTTAAGATAAAATCTGACGCTATTAAAGAAAAAACTTCTCGCTCGCTGAAATATGTTCATTTGCTGAAAATCAACAAAACCACGAAAAGTTCTTGTATTTGAAGATAAAATCTTTTTGGTTTGAAGAAGAAAGATCTAGCTGACTGAAATAAGTTCATTGGATGAAAACCAACAAAAATTGACAAGAACCACGAAAAGTTTTTGTATTTGAAGATAAAATCTTTTTGCTTTGAAGAAGAAAGATCGAGCTGACTGAAATCAGTTCATAAGATGAAAACTAACAAAAATTGACAAGAACCACGAAAAGTTCTTGTATTTTAAGATAAAATCTTACGCTATTGAAGAAAAAACTTCGAGCTCGCTGAAATATGTTCATTTGCTGCAAATCAACAAAACCACGAAAAGTTCTTGTATTTGAAGATAAAATCTTTTTGCTTTGAACAAGAAAGATCTAGCTCACTGAAATAAGTTCATAAGATGAAAACTAACAAAAATTGACAAGAACCACGAAAAGTTCTTGTATTTTAAGAGAAAATCTTAAGCTATTGAAGAAAAAACTTCTGGCTCGCTGAAATATGTTCATTTGCTGAAAATCAACAAAACCACGAAAAGTTCTTGTATTTGAAGATAAAAGCTTTTTGCTTTGAAGAAGAAAGATCTAGCTGACTGAAATAAGTTTAGTGGATGAAAACCAACAAAAATTGACAAGAACCACGAAAAGTTCTTGTATTTTAAGATAAAATCTTACGCTATTGAAGAAAAAACTTCTAGCTCGCTGAAATATGTTCATTTGCTGAAAATCAACAAAACCACGAAAAGTTCTTGTATTTGAAGATAAAATCTTTTTGCTTTGAAGAAGAAAGTTCCAGCTGACTGAAATATGTTCATTGGATGAAAACTAACAAAAATTGAGAAGAACCACGAAAAGTTCTTGTGTTTTAAGATAAAATCTGACGCTATTGAAGAAAAAACTTCTCCCTCGCTGAAATATGTTCATTTGCTGAAAATCAACAAAACTACAAAAAGTTCTTGTATTTGAAGATAAAATCTTTTTGCTTTGAAGAAGAAAGATCTAGCTGACTGAAATACGTTCATTTGATGAAAATCAACAGAAATTGACAAGAACCACGAAAAGTTTTTGTATTTTAAGATAAAATCTGACGCTATTAAAGAAAAAACTTCTCGCTCGCTGAAATATGTTCATTTGCTGAAAATCAACAAAACCACGAAAAGTTCTTGTATTTGAAGATAAAATCTTTTTGCTTTGAAGAAGAAAGATCTAGCTGACTGAAATAAGTTCATAAGGTGAAAACCAACAAAAATTGACAAGAACCACGAAAAGTTCTTGTATTTTAAGATAAAATCTGACGCAATTAATGAAAAAACTTCTCCCTCGCTGAAATATGTTCATTTGCTGAAAATCAACAAAACCACGAAAAGTTCTTGTATTTGAAGATAAAATCTTTTTGCTTTGAAGAAGAAAGATCCAGCTGACTGAAATAAGTTCATTGGATGAAAACCAACAAAAATTGACAAGAACCACGAAAAGTTCTTGTATTTTAAGATAAAATCTGACGCTATTAAAGAAAAAACTTCTCGCTCGCTGAAATATGTTCATTTGCTGAAAATCAACAAAACCACGATAAGTTCTTGTATTTGAAGATAAAATCTTTTTGCTTTGAAGAAGGAAGATCTAGCTGACTGAAATAAGTTCATTTGATGAAAATCAACAGAAATTGACAAGAACCAAGAAAAGTTCTTGTATTTTAAGATAAAACCTTACGCTATTAAAGAAAAAACTTCCAGCTCGCTGAAATATCTTCATTTGCTGAAAATCAACAAAACCACAAAAAGTTCTTGTATTTGAAGATAAAATCTTTTTGCTTTCAAGAAGAAAGATCTAGCTGACTGAAATAAGTTCATTGGATTAAAACCAACAAAAATTGACAAGAACCACGAAAAGTTTTTGTATTTTAAGATAAAATCTCACGCTATTAAAGAAAAAACTTCTCGCTCGCTGAAATATGTTCATTTGCTGAAAATCAACAAAACCACAAAAAGTTCTTGTATTTGAAGATAAAATCTTTTTGGTTTGAAGAAGAAAGATTTCGCTGACTGAAATAAGTTCATTGGATGAAAACCAACAGAAATTGAGAAGAACCACGAAAAGTTCGTGTATTTTAAGATAAAATCTGACGCTATTGAAGAAAAAACTTCTCCCTCGCTGAAATATGTTCATTTGCTGAAAATCAACAAAACCACGAAAAGTTCTTGTATTTGAAGATAAAATATTTTTGCTTTGAAGAAGAAAGATCGAGCTGACTGAAATAAGTTCATTTGATGAAAATCAACGGAAATTGACAAGAACCACGAAAAGTTTTTGTATTTTAAGAAAAACTCTGACGCTATTAAAGAAAAAACTTCTCGCTCGCTGAAATATGTTCATTTGCTGAAAATCAACAAAACCACGAAAAGTTCTTGTATTTGAAGATAAAATCTTTTTGGTTTGAAGAAGAAAGATCTAGCTGACTGAAATAAGTTCATTGGATGAAAACCAACAAAAATTGACAAGAACCACGAAAAGTTTTTGTATTTGAAGATAAAATCTTTTTGCTTTGAAGAAGAAAGATCGAGCTGACTGAAATCAGTTCATAAGATGAAAACTAACAAAAATTGACAAGAACCACGAAAAGTTCTTGTATTTTAAGATAAAATCTTACGCTATTGAAGAAAAAACTTCTAGCTCGCTGAAATATGTTCATTTGCTGAAAATCAACAAAACCACGAAAAGTTCTTGTATTTGAAGATAAAATCTTTTTGCTTTGAAGAAGAAAGATCTAGCTCACTGAAATAAGTTCATAAGATGAAAACTAACAAAAATTGACAAGAACCACGAAAAGTTCTTGTATTTTAAGAGAAAATCTTACGCTATTGAAGAAAAAACTTCTGGCTCGCTGAAATATGTTCATTTGCTGAAAATCAACAAAACCACGAAAAGTTCTTGTATTTGAAGATAAAAGCTTTTTGCTTTGAAGAAGAAAGATCTAGCTGACTGAAATAAGTTTAGTGGATGAAAATCAACAGAAATTGACAAGAACCACGAAAAGTTCTTGTATTTTAAGATAAAATCTTACGCTATTAAAGAAAAAACTTCCAGCTCGCTGAAATATCTTCATTTGCTGAAAATCAACAAAACCACAAAAAGTTCTTGCATTTGAAGATAAAATCTTTTTGCTTTCAAGAAGAAAGATCTAGCTGACTGAAATAAGTTCATTGGATTAAAACCAACAAAAATTGACAAGAACCACGAAAAGTTTTTGTATTTTAAGATAAAATCTCACGCTATTAAAGAAAAAACTTCTCTCTCGCTGAAATATGTTCATTTGCTGAAAATCAACAAAACCACGAAAAGTTCTTGTATTTGAAGATAAAATCTTTTTGGTTTGAAGAAGAAAGATCTCGCTGACTGAAATAAGTTCATTGGATGAAAACCAACAAAAATTGAGAAGAACCACGAAAAGTTCGTGTATTTTAAGATAAAATCTGACGCTATTGAAGAAAAAACTTCTCACTCGCTGAAATATGTTCATTTGCTGAAAATCAACAAAACCACGAAAGGTCTTGTATTTGAAGATAAAATCTTTTTGCTTTGAAGAAGAAAGATCTAGCTGACTGAAATAAGTTCATTTGATGAAAATCAACAGAAATTGACAAGAACCACGAAAAGTTTTTGTATTTTAAGATAAAATCTGACGCTATTAAAGAAAAAACTTCTCGCTCGCTGAAATATGTTCATTTGCTGAAAATCAACAAAACCACGAAAAGTTCTTGTATTTGAAGATAAAATCTTTTTGGTTTGAAGAAGAAAGATCTAGCTGACTGAAATAAGTTCATTGGATGAAAACCAACAAAAATTGACAAGAACCACGAAAAGTTTTTGTATTTGAAGATAAAATCTTTTTGCTTTGAAGAAGAAAGATCGAGCTGACTGAAATCAGTTCATAAGATGAAAACTAACAAAAATTGACAAGAACCACGAAAAGTTCTTGTATTTTAAGATAAAATCTTACGCTATTGAAGAAAAAACTTCGAGCTCGCTGAAATATGTTCATTTGCTGCAAATCAACAAAACCACGAAAAGTTCTTGTATTTGAAGATAAAATCTTTTTGCTTTGAACAAGAAAGATCTAGCTCACTGAAATAAGTTCATAAGATGAAAACTAACAAAAATTGACAAGAACCACGAAAAGTTCTTGTATTTTAAGAGAAAATCTTAAGCTATTGAAGAAAAAACTTCTGGCTCGCTGAAATATGTTCATTTGCTGAAAATCAACAAAACCACGAAAAGTTCTTGTATTTGAAGATAAAAGCTTTTTGCTTTGAAGAAGAAAGATCTAGCTGACTGAAATAAGTTTAGTGGATGAAAACCAACAAAAATTGACAAGAACCACGAAAAGTTCTTGTATTTTAAGATAAAATCTTACGCTATTGAAGAAAAAACTTCTAGCTCGCTGAAATATGTTCATTTGCTGAAAATCAACAAAACCACGAAAAGTTCTTGTATTTGAAGATAAAATCTTTTTGCTTTGAAGAAGAAAGTTCCAGCTGACTGAAATATGTTCATTGGATGAAAACTAACAAAAATTGAGAAGAACCACGAAAAGTTCTTGTGTTTTAAGATAAAATCTGACGCTATTGAAGAAAAAACTTCTCCCTCGCTGAAATATGTTCATTTGCTGAAAATCAACAAAACTACAAAAAGTTCTTGTATTTGAAGATAAAATCTTTTTGCTTTGAAGAAGAAAGATCTAGCTGACTGAAATACGTTCATTTGATGAAAATCAACAGAAATTGACAAGAACCACGAAAAGTTTTTGTATTTTAAGATAAAATCTGACGCTATTAAAGAAAAAACTTCTCGCTCGCTGAAATATGTTCATTTGCTGAAAATCAACAAAACCACGAAAAGTTCTTGTATTTGAAGATAAAATCTTTTTGCTCTGAAGAAGAAAGATCCAGCTGACTGAAATATGTTCATTGGATGAAAACTAACAAAAATTGACAAGAACAACGAAAAGTTCTTGTATTTTAAGATAAAATCTTACGCTATTGAAGAAAAAACTTCGAGCTCGCTGAAATATGTTCATTTGCTGAAAATCAACAAAACCACGAAAAGTTCGTGTATTTGAAGATAAAATCTTTTTGCTTTCAAGAAGAAAGATCCAGCTGACTGAAATAAGTTCATTGGATGAAAACCAACAAAAATTGACAAGAACCACGAAAAGTTCTTGTATTTTAAGTTAAAATCTGACGCTATTAAAGAAAAAACTTCTCCCTCGCTGAAATATGTTCATTTGCTGAAAATCAACAAAACCACGAAAAGTTCTTGTATTTGAAGATAAAATCTTTTTGCTTTAAAGAAGAATGATCTAGCTGACTGAAATAAGTTCATTTGATGAAAATGAACAACAATTGACAAGAACCACGAAAAGTTTTTGTATTTTAAGATAAAATCTGACGCTATTAAAGAAAAAACTTCTCGCTCGCTGAAATATGTTCATTTGCTGAAAATCAACAAAACCACGAAAAGTTCTTGTATTTGAAGATAAAATCTTTTTGCTTTGAAGAAGAAAGATCGAGCTGACTGAAATAAGTTTATTGCATGAAAACCAACAAAAATTGACAAGAACCACGAAAAGTTCTTGTATTTTAAGATAAAATCTGACGCGATTAAAGAAAAAACTTCTCGCTCACTGAAATATGTTCAATTGCTGAAAATCAACAAAACCACGAAAAGTTCTTGTATTTGAAGATAAAATCTTTTTGCTTTTAAGAAGAAAGATCTAGCAGACTGAAATAATTTTATTGGATGAAAACCAACAAAAATTGACAAGAACCACGAAAAGTTCTTGTATTTTAAGATAAAATCTGACGCTATTAAAGAAAAAACTTCTCCCTCGCTGAAATATGTTCATTTGCTGAAAATCAACAAAACCACGAAAAGTTCTTGTATTTGAAGATAAAATCTTTTTGCTTTGAAGAATGATCGAGCTGACTGAAATAAGTTCATAAGATGAAAACTAACAAAAATTGACAAGAACCACAAAAAGTTCTCGTATTTTAAGATAAAATCTGACGCTATTAAAGAAAAAACTTCTCGCTCGCTGAAATATGTTTATTTGCTGAAAATGAACAAAACCACGAAAAGTTCTTGTATTTGAAGATAAAATCTTTTTGCTTTGAAGAAGATCTAGCTGACTGAAATAAGTTCATAAGATGAAAACCAACAAAAATTGACAAGAACCACGAAAAGTTCTTGTATTTTAAGATAAAATCTGAAGCTATTAATGAAAAAACTTCTGGCTCGCTGAAATATGTTCATTTGCTGAAAATCAACAAAACCACGAAAACTTCTTGTATTTGAAGATAAAATATTTTTGCTTTGAAGAAGAAAGATCTAGCTGACTGAAATTAGTTCATTTGATGAAAATCAACAGAAATTGACAAGAACCACGAAACGTTTTTGTATTTTAAGATAAAATCTGACGCTATTAAAGAAAAAACTTCTCGCTCGCTGAAATATGTTCATTTGCTGAAAATCAACAAAATCACGAAAAGTTCTTGTATTTGAAGATAAAATCTTTTGCTTTGAAGAAGAAAGATCTAGCTGAATGAAATAAGTTCATCAGATGAAAAACAATTAAAATTGACAAGAACCAAGAAAAGTTTTGTATTTTAAGATAAAATCTTACGCTATTAAAGCAAAAACTTCCAGCTCGCTGAAATATGTTCATTTGCTGAAAATCAACAAAACCACGTAAAGTTCTTGTATTTGAAGATAAAATCTTTTTGCTTTCAAGAAGAAAGATCTAGCTGACTGAAAGAAGTTCATAAGATGAAAACCAACAAAAATTGACAAGAACCACGAAAAGTTTTTGTATTTTAAGATAAAATCTCACGCTATTAAAGAAAAAACTTCTCGCTCGCTGAAATATGTTCATTTGCCGAAAATCAACAAAACCACGAAAAGTTCTTGTATTTGAAGATAAAATCTTTTTGCTTTCAAGAAGAAAGATCTAGCTGACTGAAATAAGTTCATTTGATGAAAATAAACAAAAATTGACAAGAACCACGAAAAGTTTTTGTATTTTCAGATAAAATCTGACGCGATGAAAGAAAAAACTTCTCGCTCGCTGAAATATGTTCATTTGCTGAAAATCAACAAAACCAGGAAAAGTTCTTGTATTTGAAGATAAAATCTTTTTGCTTTGAAGAAGATCGAGCTGACTGAAATAAGTTCATAAGATGAAAACCAACAAAAATTGACAAGAACCACGAAAAGTTCTTGTATTTTAAGATAAAATCTGACGCTATTAATGAAAAAACTTCTCCCTCGCTGAAATATGTTCATTTGCTGAAAATCAACAAAACCACGAAAAGTTCTTGTATTTGAAGATAAAATCTTTTTGCTTTGAAGAAGAAAGATCCAGCTGACTGAAATAAGTTCATAAGATGAAAATCAACAGAAATTGACAAGAACCACGAAAAGTTTTTGTATTTTAAGATAAAATCTGACGCGATTAAAGAAAAAACTTCTCGCTCGCTGAAATATGTTCATTTGCTGAAAATCAACAAAACCACGAAAAGTTCTTGTATTTGAAGATAAAATCTTTTTGCTTTCAAGAAGAAAGATCTAGCTGACTGAAAGAAGTTCATAAGATGAAAACCAACAAAAATTGACAAGAACCACGAAAAGTTTTTGTACTTTAAGATAAAATCTCACGCTATTAAAGAAAAAACTTCTCGCTCGCTGAAATATGTTCATTTGCTGAAAATCAACAAAACCACGAAAAGTTCTTGTATTTGAAGATAAAATCTTTTTGCTTTGAAGAAGAAAGATCTGGCTGACTGAAATAAGTTTATTGCATGAAAACCAACAAAAATTGACAAGAACCACGAAAAGTTCTTGTATTTTAAGATAAAATCTGACGCCATTAAAGAAAAAACTTCTCGCTCGCTGGAATATGTTCATTTGCTGAAAATCAACAAAATCACGAAAAGTTCTTGTATTTGAAGATAAAATCTTTTGCTTTGAAGAAGAAAGATCTAGCTGAATGAAATAAGTTCATCAGATGAAAAACAATTAAAATTGACAAGAACCAAGAAAAGTTCTTGTATTTTGAGATAAAATCTTACGCTATTAAAGCAAAAACTTCCAGCTCGCTGAAATATGTTCATTTGCTGAAAATCAACAAAACCACGAAAAGTTCTTGTATTTGAAGATAAAATCTTTTTGCTTTCAAGAAGAAAGATCTAGCTGACTGAAAGAAGTTCATAAGATGAAAACCAACAAAAATTGACAAGAACCACGAAAAGTTTTTGTATTTTAAGATAAAATCTCACGCTATTAAAGAAAAAACTTCTCGCTCGCTGAAATATGTTCATTTGCTGAAAATCCACAAAACCACGAAAAGTTCTTGTATTTGAAGATAAAATCTTTTTGGTTTGAAGAAGAAAGATCTAGCTGACTGAAATAAGTTCATTGGATGAAAACCAACAAAAATTGACAAGAACCACGAAAAGTTCTTGTATTTGAAGAAAAAATCTTTTTGCTTTCAAGAAGAAAGATCTAGCTGACTGAAATATGTTCATTGGATGAAAACTAACAAAAATTGAGACGAACAACGAAAAGTTCTTGTATTTTAAGATAGAATCTGACGCGATGAAAGAAAAAACTTCTCGCTCGCTGAAATATGTTCATTTGCTGAAAATCAACAAAACCACGAAAAGTTCTTGTATTTGAAGATAAAATCTTTTTGCTTTGAAGAAGATCTAGCTGACTGAAATAAGTTCATAAGATGAAAACCAACAAAAATTGACAAGAACCACGAAAAGTTCTTGTATTTTAAGATAAAATCTGACGCTATTAATGAAAAAACTTCTCCCTCGCTGAAATATGTTCATTTGCTGAAAATCAACAAAACCACGAAAAGTTCTTGTATTTGAAGATAAAATCTTTTTGCTTTGAAGAAGAAAGATCCAGCTGACTGAAATAAGTTCATAAGATGAAAATCAACAGAAATTGACAAGAACCACGAAAAGTTTTTGTATTTGAAGATAAAATCTGACGCTATTAAAGAAAAAACTTCTCGCTCGCTGAAATATGTTCATTTGCTGAAAATCAACAAAATCACGAAAAGTTCTTGTATTTGAAGATAAAATCTTTTGCTTTGAAGAAGAAAGATCTAGCTGAATGAAATAAGTTCATCACATGAAAACCAATTAAAATTGACAAGAACCAAGAAAAGTTCTTGTATTTTAAGATAAAATCTTACGCTATGAAAGCAAAAACTTCCAGCTCGCTGAAATATGTTCATTTGCTGAAAATCAACAAAACCACGAAAAGTTCTTGTATTTGAAGATAAAATCTTTTTGCTTTCAAGAAGAAAGATCCAGCTGACTGAAAGAAGTTCATAAGATGAAAACCAACAAAAATTGACAAGTACCACGAAAAGTTTTTGTATTTTAAGATAAAATCTCACGCTATTAAAGAAAAAACTTCTCGCTCGCTGAAATATGTTCATTTGCTGAAAATCAACAAAACCACGAAAAGTTCTTGTATTTGAAGATAAAATCTTTTTGCTTTGAAGAAGAAAGATCCAGCTGACTGAAATATGTTCATTGGATGAAAACTAACAAAAATTGAGAAGAACAACGAAAAGTTCTTGTATTTTAAGATAAAATCTGACGCTATTAAAGATAAAACTTCTCCCTCGCTGAAATATGTTCATTTGCTGAAAATCAACAAAACCACGAAAAGTTCTTGTATTTGAAGATAAAATCTTTTTGCTTTCAAGAAGTAAGATCTAGCTGACTGAAATAAGTTCATTTGATAAAAATCAACAAAAATTGACAAGAACCACGAAAAGTTTTTGTATTTTCAGATAAAATCTGACGCGATGAAAGAAAAAACTTCTCGCTCGCTGAAATATGTTCATTTGCTGAAAATCAACAAAACCACGAAAAGTTCTTGTATTTGAAGATAAAATCTTTTTGCTTTGAAGAAGATCTAGCTGACTGAAACAAGTTCATAAGATGAAAACCAACAAAAATTGACAAGAACCACGAAAAGTTCTTGTATTTTAAGATAAAATCTGACGCTATTAATGAAAAAACTTCTCCCTCGCTGAAATATGTTCATTTGCTGAAAATCATCAAAAACCACGAAAAGTTCTTGTATTTGAAGATAAAATCTTTTTGCTTTGAAGAAGAAAGATCCAGCTGACTGAAATAAGTTCATTGGATGAAAACCAACAAAAAGTGACAAGAACCACGAAAAGTTCTTGTATTTTAAGATAAAATCTTACGCTATTGAAGAAAAAACTTCTCGCTCGCTGAAATATGTTCATTTGCTGAAAATCAACAAAACCACGAAAACTTCATGTATTTGAAGATAAAATTTTTTGCTTTGAAGAAGAAAGATCTAGCTGACTGAAATAAGTTTTGTGGATGAAAACCAACAAAAATTGTCAAGAACCACGAAAAGTTCTTGTATTTTAAGATAAAATCTGACGCTATTAAAGAAAAAACTTCTCCCTCGCTGAAATATGTTCATTTGCTGAAAATCAACAAAAACACGAAAAGTTCTTGTATTTGAAGATAAAATCTTTTTGCTTTGAAGAAGAAAGATCTGGCTCACTGAAATAAGTTCATAAGATGAAAACTAACAAAAATTGACAAGAACCACGAAAAGTTCTTGTATTTTAAGATAAAATCTTACGCTATTGAAGAAAAAACTTCTGGCTCGCTGAAATATGTTCATTTGCTGAAAATCAACAAAGCCACGAAAACTTCTTGTATTTGAAGATAAAATCTTTTTGCTTTGAAGAAGAAAGATCTCGCTGACTGAAATAAGTTTAGTGGATGAAAACCAACAAAAATTGACAAGAACCACGAAAAGTTCTTGTATTTTAAGATAAAATCTGACGCTATTAAAGGAAAAACTTCTCCCTCGCTGAAATATGTTAATTTGCTGAAAATCAACAAAACCACGAAAAGTTCTTGTATTTGAAGATAAAATCTTTTTGCTTTGAAGAAGAAAGATCTCATTGACTGAAATAAGTTTATTGGATGAAAACCAACAAAAATTGACAAGAACCACGAAAAGTTCTTGTATTTTAAGATAAAATCTGACGCTATTAAAGAAAAAACTTCTCCCTCGCTGAAATATGTTCATTTGCTGAAAATCAACAAAACCACGAAAAGTTCTTGTATTTGAAGATAAAATCTTTTTGCTTTAAAGAAGAATGATCGAGCTGACTGAAATAAGTTCATTTGATGAAAATGAACAACAATTGACAAGAACCACGAAAAGTTTTTGTATTTTAAGATAAAATCTGACGCGATTAAAGAAAAAACTTCTCGCTCGCTGAAATATGTTCATTTGCTGAAAATCAACAAAACCACGAAAAGTTCTTGTATTTGAAGATAAAATCTTTTTGCTTTAAAGAAGAAAGATCTCGCTGACTGAAATAAGCTCATTTGATGAAAATCAACAAAAATTGACAAGAACCACGAAAAGTTTTTGTATTTTCAGATAAAATCTGACGCGATGAAAGAAAAAACTTCTCGCTCGCTGAAATATGTTCATTTGCTGAAAATCAACAAAACCACAAAACGTTCTTGTATTTGAAGATAAAATCTTTTTGCTTTGAAGAAGATCTAGCTGACTGAAATAAGTTCATAAGATGAAAACCAACAAAAATTGACAAGAACCACGAAAAGTTCTTGTATTTTAAGATAAAATCTTACGCTATTGAAGAAAAAACTTCCAGCTCGCTGAAATATGTTCATTTGCTGAAAATCAACAAAACCACGAAAAGTTCTTGTATTTGAAGATTAAATCTTTTTGCTTTGAAGAAGAAAGATCCAGCTGACTAAAATAAGGTCCTTGGATGAAAACCAACAAAAGTTGACAAGAACCACGAAAATTTCTTGTATTTTAAGATAAAATCTTACGCTATTGAAGAAAAAACTTCTGGCTCGCTGAAATATGTTCATTTGCTGAAAATCAACAAAACCACGAAAACTTCTTGTATTTGAAGATAAAATCTTTTTGCTTTGAAGAAGAAAGATCTAGCTGACTGAAATAAGTTTAGTGGATGAAAACCAACAAAAATTGACAAGAACCACGAAAAGTTCTTGTATTTTAAGATAAAAGCTGACGCTATTAAAGAAAAAACTTCTCGCTCGCTGAAATATGTTCATTTGCTGAAAATCAACAAAACCACGAAAAGTTCTTGTATTTGAAGATTAAATCTTTTTGCTTTGAAGAAGAAAGATCCAGCTGACTAAAATAAGTTCATTTGATGAAAATGAACAACAATTGACAAGAACCACGAAAAGTTTTTGTATTTTAAGATAAAATCTGACGCGATTAAAGAAAAAACTTCTCGCTCGCTGAAATATGTTCATTTGCTGAAAATCAACAAAACCACAAAAAGTTCTTGTATTTGAAGATAAAATCTTTTTGCTTTGAAGAAGATCTAGCTGACTGAAATAAGTTCATAAGATGAAAACCAACAAAAATTGACAAGAACCACGAAAAGTTTTTGTATTTTAAGATAAAATCTGACGCGATTAAAGAAAAAACTTCTCGCTCGCTGAAATATGTTCATTTGCTGAAAATCAACAAAATCACGAAAAGTTCTTGTATTTGAAGATAAAATCTTTTGCTTTGAAGAAGAAAGATCTAGCTGAATGAAATAAGTTCATCAGATGAAAACCAATTAAAATTGACAAGAACCAAGAAAAGTTCTTGTATTTTAAGATAAAATCTTACACTATGAAAGCAAAAACTTCCAGCTCGCTGAAATATGTTCATTTGCTGAAAATCAACAAAACCACGAAAAGTTCTTGTATTTGAAGATAAAATCTTTTTGCTTTCAAGAAGAAAGATCCAGCTGACTGAAAGAAGTTCATAAGATGAAAACCAACAAAAATTGACAAGTACCACGAAAAGTTTTTGTATTTTAAGATAAAATCTCACGCTATTAAAGAAAAAACTTCTCGCTCGCTGAAATATGTTCATTTGCTGAAAATCAACAAAACCACGAAAAGTTCTTGTATTTGAAGATAAAATCTTTTTGCTTTGAAGAAGAAAGATCCAGCTGACTGAAATATGTTCATTGGATGAAAACTAACAAAAATTGAGAAGAACAACGAAAAGTTCTTGTATTTTAAGATAAAATCTGACGCTATTAAAGATAAAACTTCTCCCTCGCTGAAATATGTTCATTTGCTGAAAATCAACAAAACCACGAAAAGTTCTTGTATTTGAAGATAAAATCTTTTTGCTTTCAAGAAGAAAGATCTAGCTGACTGAAATAAGTTCATTTGATAAAAATCAACAAAAATTGACAAGAACCACGAAAAGTTTTTGTATTTTCAGATAAAATCTGACGCGATGAAAGAAAAAACTTCTCGCTCGCTGAAATATGTTCATTTGCTGAAAATCAACAAAACCACGAAAAGTTCTTGTATTTGAAGATAAAATCTTTTTGCTTTGAAGAAGATCTAGCTGACTGAAACAAGTTCATAAGATGAAAACCAACAAAAATTGACAAGAACCACGAAAAGTTCTTGTATTTTAAGATAAAATCTGACGCTATTAATGAAAAAACTTCTCCCTCGCTGAAATATGTTCATTTGCTGAAAATCATCAAAAACCACGAAAAGTTCTTGTATTTGAAGATAAAATCTTTTTGCTTTGAAGAAGAAAGATCCAGCTGACTGAAATACGTTCATTGGATGAAAACCAACAAAAATTGACAAGAACCACGAAAAGTTCTTGTATTTTAAGATAAAATCTGACGCTATTAAAGAAAAAACTTCTCGCTCGCTGAAATATGTTCATTTGCTGAAAATCAACAAAACCACGAAAAGTTCTTGTATTTGAAGATAAAATCTTTTTGCTTTGAAGAAGAAAGATCCAGCTGACTGAAATAAGTTCATTGGATGAAAACCAACAAAAAGTGACAAGAACCACGAAAATTTCTTGTATTTTAAGATAAAATCTTACGCTATTGAAGAAAAAACTTCTCGCTCGCTGAAATATGTTCATTTGCTGAAAATCAACAAAACCACGAAAACTTCATGTATTTGAAGATAAAATCTTTTTGCTTTGAAGAAGAAAGATCTAGCTGACTGAAATAAGTTTTGTGGATGAAAACCAACAAAAATTGTCAAGAACCACGAAAAGTTCTTGTATTTTAAGATAAAATCTGACGCTATTAAAGAAAAAACTTCTCCCTCGCTGAAATATGTTCATTTGCTGAAAATCAACAAAAACACGAAAAGTTCTTGTATTTGAAGATAAAATCTTTTTGCTTTGAAGAAGAAAGATCTGGCTCACTGAAATAAGTTCATAAGATGAAAACTAACAAAAATTGACAAGAACCACGAAAAGTTCTTGTATTTTAAGATAAAATCTTACGCTATTGAAGAAAAAACTTCTGGCTCGCTGAAATATGTTCATTTGCTGAAAATCAACAAAGCCACGAAAAGTTCTTGTATTTGAAGATAAAATCTTTTTGCTTTGAAGAAGAAAGATCTCGCTGACTGAAATAAGTTTAGTGGATGAAAACCAACAAAAATTGACAAGAACCACGAAAAGTTCTTGTATTTTAAGATAAAATCTGACGCTATTAAAGGAAAAACTTCTCCCTCGCTGAAATATGTTCATTTGCTGAAAATCAACAAAACCACGAAAAGTTCTTGTATTTGAAGATAAAATCTTTTTGCTTTGAAGAAGAAAGATCTCATTGACTGAAATAAGTTTATTGGATGAAAACCAACAAAAATTGACAAGAACCACGAAAAGTTCTTGTATTTTAAGATAAAATCTGACGCTATTAAAGAAAAAACTTCTCCCTCGCTGAAATATGTTCATTTGCTGAAAATCAACAAAACCACGAAAAGTTCTTGTATTTGAAGATAAAATCTTTTTGCTTTAAAGAAGAATGATCGAGCTGACTGAAATAAGTTCATTTGATGAAAATGAACAACAATTGACAAGAACCACGAAAAGTTTTTGTATTTTAAGATAAAATCTGACGCGATTAAAGAAAAAACTTCTCGCTCGCTGAAATATGTTCATTTGCTGAAAATCAACAAAACCACGAAAAGTTCTTGTATTTGAAGATAAAATCTTTTTGCTTTAAAGAAGAAAGATCTCGCTGACTGAAATAAGCTCATTTGATGAAAATCAACAAAAATTGACAAGAACCACGAAAAGTTTTTGTATTTTCAGATAAAATCTGACGCGATGAAAGAAAAAACTTCTCGCTCGCTGAAATATGTTCATTTGCTGAAAATCAACAAAACCACAAAACGTTCTTGTATTTGAAGATAAAATCTTTTTGCTTTGAAGAAGATCTAGCTGACTGAAATAAGTTCATAAGATGAAAACCAACAAAAATTGACAAGAACCACGAAAAGTTCTTGTATTTTAAGATAAAATCTTACGCTATTGAAGAAAAAACTTCCAGCTCGCTGAAATATGTTCATTTGCTGAAAATCAACAAAACCACGAAAAGTTCTTGTATTTGAAGATTAAATCTTTTTGCTTTGAAGAAGAAAGATCCAGCTGACTAAAATAAGGTCCTTGGATGAAAACCAACAAAAGTTGACAAGAACCACGAAAATTTCTTGTATTTTAAGATAAAATCTTACGCTATTGAAGAAAAAACTTCTGGCTCGCTGAAATATGTTCATTTGCTGAAAATCAACAAAACCACGAAAACTTCTTGTATTTGAAGATAAAATCTTTTTGCTTTGAAGAAGAAAGATCTAGCTGACTGAAATAAGTTTAGTGGATGAAAACCAACAAAAATTGACAAGAACCACGAAAAGTTCTTGTATTTTAAGATAAAAGCTGACGCTATTAAAGAAAAAACTTCTCGCTCGCTGAAATATGTTCATTTGCTGAAAATCAACAAAACCACGAAAAGTTCTTGTATTTGAAGATTAAATCTTTTTGCTTTGAAGAAGAAAGATCCAGCTGACTAAAATAAGTTCATTTGATGAAAATGAACAACAATTGACAAGAACCACGAAAAGTTTTTGTATTTTAAGATAAAATCTGACGCGATTAAAGAAAAAACTTCTCGCTCGCTGAAATATGTTCATTTGCTGAAAATCAACAAAACCACAAAAAGTTCTTGTATTTGAAGATAAAATCTTTTTGCTTTGAAGAAGATCTAGCTGACTGAAATAAGTTCATAAGATGAAAACCAACAAAAATTGACAAGAACCACGAAAAGTTTTTGTATTTTAAGATAAAATCTGACGCGATTAAAGAAAAAACTTCTCGCTCGCTGAAATATGTTCATTTGCTGAAAATCAACAAAATCACGAAAAGTTCTTGTATTTGAAGATAAAATCTTTTGCTTTGAAGAAGAAAGATCTAGCTGAATGAAATAAGTTCATCAGATGAAAACCAATTAAAATTGACAAGAACCAAGAAAAGTTCTTGTATTTTAAGATAAAATCTTACACTATGAAAGCAAAAACTTCCAGCTCGCTGAAATATGTTCATTTGCTGAAAATCAACAAAACCACGAAAAGTTCTTGTATTTGAAGATAAAATCTTTTTGCTTTCAAGAAGAAAGATCCAGCTGACTGAAAGAAGTTCATAAGATGAAAACCAACAAAAATTGA
Organism: Heptranchias perlo; assembly: GCF_035084215.1. Classification (NCBI taxonomy): domain Eukaryota; kingdom Metazoa; phylum Chordata; class Chondrichthyes; order Hexanchiformes; family Hexanchidae; genus Heptranchias; species Heptranchias perlo. Next base: position 1,369,478 of record NW_027139793.1, on the reverse strand, counting down.
CAAGTACCACGAAAAGTTTTTGTATTTTAAGATAAAATCTCACGCTATTAAAGAAAAAACTTCTCGCTCGCTGAAATATGTTCATTTGCTGAAAATCAACAAAACCACGAAAAGTTCTTGTATTTGAAGATAAAATCTTTTTGCTTTGAAGAAGAAAGATCCAGCTGACTGAAATATGTTCATTGGATGAAAACTAACAAAAATTGAGAAGAACAACGAAAAGTTCTTGTATTTTAAGATAAAATCTGACGCTATTAAAGATAAAACTTCTCCCTCGCTGAAATATGTTCATTTGCTGAAAATCAACAAAACCACGAAAAGTTCTTGTATTTGAAGATAAAATCTTTTTGCTTTCAAGAAGAAAGATCTAGCTGACTGAAATAAGTTCATTTGATAAAAATCAACAAAAATTGACAAGAACCACGAAAAGTTTTTGTATTTTCAGATAAAATCTGACGCGATGAAAGAAAAAACTTCTCGCTCGCTGAAATATGTTCATTTGCTGAAAATCAACAAAACCACGAAAAGTTCTTGTATTTGAAGATAAAATCTTTTTGCTTTGAAGAAGATCTAGCTGACTGAAACAAGTTCATAAGATGAAAACCAACAAAAATTGACAAGAACCACGAAAAGTTCTTGTATTTTAAGATAAAATCTGACGCTATTAATGAAAAAACTTCTCCCTCGCTGAAATATGTTCATTTGCTGAAAATCATCAAAAACCACGAAAAGTTCTTGTATTTGAAGATAAAATCTTTTTGCTTTGAAGAAGAAAGATCCAGCTGACTGAAATACGTTCATTGGATGAAAACCAACAAAAATTGACAAGAACCACGAAAAGTTCTTGTATTTTAAGATAAAATCTGACGCTATTAAAGAAAAAACTTCTCGCTCGCTGAAATATGTTCATTTGCTGAAAATCAACAAAACCACGAAAAGTTCTTGTATTTGAAGATAAAATCTTTTTGCTTTGAAGAAGAAAGATCCAGCTGACTGAAATAAGTTCATTGGATGAAAACCAACAAAAAGTGACAAGAACCACGAAAATTTCTTGTATTTTAAGATAAAATCTTACGCTATTGAAGAAAAAACTTCTCGCTCGCTGAAATATGTTCATTTGCTGAAAATCAACAAAACCACGAAAACTTCATGTATTTGAAGATAAAATCTTTTTGCTTTGAAGAAGAAAGATCTAGCTGACTGAAATAAGTTTTGTGGATGAAAACCAACAAAAATTGTCAAGAACCACGAAAAGTTCTTGTATTTTAAGATAAAATCTGACGCTATTAAAGAAAAAACTTCTCCCTCGCTGAAATATGTTCATTTGCTGAAAATCAACAAAAACACGAAAAGTTCTTGTATTTGAAGATAAAATCTTTTTGCTTTGAAGAAGAAAGATCTGGCTCACTGAAATAAGTTCATAAGATGAAAACTAACAAAAATTGACAAGAACCACGAAAAGTTCTTGTATTTTAAGATAAAATCTTACGCTATTGAAGAAAAAACTTCTGGCTCGCTGAAATATGTTCATTTGCTGAAAATCAACAAAGCCACGAAAAGTTCTTGTATTTGAAGATAAAATCTTTTTGCTTTGAAGAAGAAAGATCTCGCTGACTGAAATAAGTTTAGTGGATGAAAACCAACAAAAATTGACAAGAACCACGAAAAGTTCTTGTATTTTAAGATAAAATCTGACGCTATTAAAGGAAAAACTTCTCCCTCGCTGAAATATGTTCATTTGCTGAAAATCAACAAAACCACGAAAAGTTCTTGTATTTGAAGATAAAATCTTTTTGCTTTGAAGAAGAAAGATCTCATTGACTGAAATAAGTTTATTGGATGAAAACCAACAAAAATTGACAAGAACCACGAAAAGTTCTTGTATTTTAAGATAAAATCTGACGCTATTAAAGAAAAAACTTCTCCCTCGCTGAAATATGTTCATTTGCTGAAAATCAACAAAACCACGAAAAGTTCTTGTATTTGAAGATAAAATCTTTTTGCTTTAAAGAAGAATGATCGAGCTGACTGAAATAAGTTCATTTGATGAAAATGAACAACAATTGACAAGAACCACGAAAAGTTTTTGTATTTTAAGATAAAATCTGACGCGATTAAAGAAAAAACTTCTCGCTCGCTGAAATATGTTCATTTGCTGAAAATCAACAAAACCACGAAAAGTTCTTGTATTTGAAGATAAAATCTTTTTGCTTTAAAGAAGAAAGATCTCGCTGACTGAAATAAGCTCATTTGATGAAAATCAACAAAAATTGACAAGAACCACGAAAAGTTTTTGTATTTTCAGATAAAATCTGACGCGATGAAAGAAAAAACTTCTCGCTCGCTGAAATATGTTCATTTGCTGAAAATCAACAAAACCACAAAACGTTCTTGTATTTGAAGATAAAATCTTTTTGCTTTGAAGAAGATCTAGCTGACTGAAATAAGTTCATAAGATGAAAACCAACAAAAATTGACAAGAACCACGAAAAGTTCTTGTATTTTAAGATAAAATCTTACGCTATTGAAGAAAAAACTTCCAGCTCGCTGAAATATGTTCATTTGCTGAAAATCAACAAAACCACGAAAAGTTCTTGTATTTGAAGATTAAATCTTTTTGCTTTGAAGAAGAAAGATCCAGCTGACTAAAATAAGTTCCTTGGATGAAAACCAACAAAAGTTGACAAGAACCACGAAAATTTCTTGTATTTTAAGTTAAAATCTTACGCTATTGAAGAAAAAACTTCTGGCTCGCTGAAATATGTTCATTTGCTGAAAATCAACAAAACCACGAAAACTTCTTGTATTTGGAGATAAAATCTTTTTGCTTTGAAGAAGAAAGATCCAGCTGACTGAAATAAGTTTAGTGGATGAAAACCAACAAAAATTGACAAGAACCACGAAAAGTTCTTGTATTTTAAGATAAAAGCTGACGCTATTAAAGAAAAAACTTCTCGCTCGCTGAAATATGTTCATTTGCTGAAAATCAACAAAACCACGAAAACTTCATGTATTTGAAGATAAAATCTTTTTGCTTTGAAGAAGAAAGATCTAGCTGACTGAAATAAGTTTTGTGGATGAAAACCAACAAAAATTGTCAAGAACCACGAAAAGTTCTTGTATTTTAAGATAAAATCTGACGCTATTAAAGAAAAAACTTCTCCCTCGCTGAAATATGTTCATTTGCTGAAAATCAACAAAAACACGAAAAGTTCTTGTATTTGAAGATAAAATCTTTTTGCTTTGAAGAAGAAAGATCTGGCTCACTGAAATAAGTTCATGAGATGAAAACTAACAAAAATTGACAAGAACCACGAAAAGTTCTTGTATTTTAAGATAAAATCTTACGCTATTGAAGAAAAAACTTCTGGCTCGCTGAAATATGTTCATTTCCTGAAAATCAACAAAGCCACGAAAACTTCTTGTATTTGAAGATAAAATCTTTTTGCTTTGAAGAAGAAAGATCTAGCTGACTGAAATAAGTTTAGTGGATGAAAACCAACAAAAATTGACAAGAACCACGAAAAGTTCTTGTATTTTAAGATAAAATCTGACGCTATTAAAGGAAAAACTTCTCCCTCGCTGAAATATGTTCATTTGCTGAAAATCAACAAAACCACGAAAAGTTCTTGTATTTGAAGATAAAATCTTTTTGCTTTGAAGAAGAAAGATCTCATTGACTGAAATAAGTTTATTGGATGAAAACCAACAAAAATTGACAAGAACCACGAAAAGTTCTTGTATTTTAAGATAAAATCTGACGCTATTAAAGAAAAAACTTCTCCCTCGCTGAAATATGTTCATTTGCTGAAAATCAACAAAACCACGAAAAGTTCTTGTATTTGAAGATAAAATCTTTTTGCTTTAAAGAAGAATGATCTAGCTGACTGAAATAAGTTCATTTGATGAAAATGAACAACAATTGACAAGAACCACGAAAAGTTTTTGTATTTTAAGATAAAATCTGACGCGATTAAAGAAAAAACTTCTCGCTCGCTGAAATATGTTCATTTGCTGAAAATCAACAAAACCACAAAAAGTTTTTGTATTTGAAGATAAAATCTTTTTGCTTTGAAGAAGATCTAGCTGACTGAAATAAGTTCATAAGATGAAAACCAACAAAAATTGACAAGAACCACGAAAAGTTCTTGTATTTTAAGATAAAATCTTACGCTATTGAAGAAAAAACTTCCAGCTCGCTGAAATATGTTCATTTGCTGAAAATCAACAAAACCACGAAAAGTTCTTGTATTTGAAGATTAAATCTTTTTGCTTTGAAGAAGAAAGATCCAGCTGACTAAAATAAGTTCCTTGGATGAAAACCAACAAAAGTTGACAAGAACCACGAAAAGTTCTTGTATTTTAAGATAAAATCTTACGCTATTGAAGAAAAAACTTCTGGCTCGCTGAAATATGTTCATTTGCTGAAAATCAACAAAACCACGAAAACTTCTTGTATTTGAAGATAAAATCTTTTTGCTTTGAAGAAGAAAGATCTAGCTGACTGAAATAAGTTTAGTGGATGAAAACCAACAAAAATTGACAAGAACCACGAAAAGTTTTTGTATTTTCAGATAAAATCTGACGCGATGAAAGAAAAAACTTCTCGCTCGCTGAAATATGTTCATTTGCTGAAAATCAACAAAACCACGAAAAGTTCTTGTATTTGAAGATAAAATCTTTTTGCTTTGAAGAAGATCTAGCTGACTGAAACAAGTTCATAAGATGAAAACCAACAAAAATTGACAAGAACCACGAAAAGTTCTTGTATTTTAAGATAAAATCTGACGCTATTAATGAAAAAACTTCTCCCTCGCTGAAATATGTTCATTTGATGAAAATCATCAAAAACCACGAAAAGTTCTTGTATTTGAAGATAAAATCTTTTTGCTTTGAAGAAGAAAGATCCAGCTGACTGAAATAAGTTCATTGGATGAAAACCAACAAAAATTGACAAGAACCACGAAAAGTTCTTGTATTTTAAGATAAAATCTGACGCTATTAAAGAAAAAACTTCTCGCTCGCTGAAATATGTTCATTTGCTGAAAATCAACAAAACCACGAAAAGTTCTTGTATTTGAAGATAAAATCTTTTTGCTTTGAAGAAGAAAGATCCAGCTGACTGAAATAAGTTCATTGGATGAAAACCAACAATATTTGACAAGAACCACGAAAAGTTCTTGTATTTTAAGATAAAATCTGACGCTATTAAAGAAAAAACTTCTCGCTCGCTGAAATATGTTCATTTGCTGAAAATCAACAAAACCACGAAAAGTTCTTGTATTTGAAGATAAAATCTTTTTGCTTTGAAGAAGAAAGATCTAGCTCACTGAAATAAGTTCATAAGATGAAAACTAACAAAAATTGACAAGAACCACGAAAAGTTCTTGTATTTTAAGATAAAATCTTACGCTATTGAAGAAAAAACTTCTCGCTCGCTGAAATATGTTCATTTGCTGAAAATCAACAAAACCACGAAAACTTCATGTATTTGAAGATAAAATCTTTTTGCTTTGAAGAAGAAAGATCTAGCTGACTGAAATAAGTTTTGTGGATGAAAACCAACAAAAATTGTCAAGAACCACGAAAAGTTCTTGTATTTTAAGATAAAATCTGACGCTATTAAAGAAAAAACTTCTCCCTCGCTGAAATATGTTCATTTGCTGAAAATCAACAAAAACACGAAAAGTTCTTGTATTTGAAGATAAAATCTTTTTGCTTTGAAGAAGAAAGATCTAGCTCACTGAATAAGTTCATAAGATGAAAACTAACAAAAATTGACAAGAACCACGAAAAGTTCTTGTATTTTAAGATAAAATCTTACGCTATTGAAGAAAAAACTTCTGGCTCGCTGAAATATGTTCATTTGCTGAAAATCAACAAAGCCACGAAAACTTCTTGTATTTGAAGATAAAATCTTTTTGCTTTGAAGAAGAAAGATCTTGCTGACTGAAATAAGTTTATTGGATGAAAACCAACAAAAATTGACAAGAACCACGAAAAGTTCTTGTATTTTAAGATAAAATCTGACGCTATTAAAGAAAAAACTTCTCCCTCGCTGAAATATGTTCATTTGCTGAAAATCAACAAAACCACGAAAAGTTCTTGTATTTGAAGATAAAATCTTTTTGCTTTAAAGAAGAATGATCTAGCTGACTGAAATAAGTTCATTTGATGAAAATGAACAACAATTGACAAGAACCACGAAAAGTTTTTGTATTTTAAGATAAAATCTGACGCGATTAAAGAAAAAACTTCTCGCTCGCTGAAATATGTTCATTTGCTGAAAATCAACAAAACCACAAAAAGTTCTTGTATTTGAAGATAAAATCTTTTTGCTTTGAAGAAGATCTAGCTGACTGAAATAAGTTCGTAAGATGAAAACCAACAAAAATTGACAAGAACCACGAAAAGTTCTTGTATTTTAAGATAAAATCTGACTCTATTAAAGATAAAACTTCTCCCTCGCTGAAATATGTTCATTTGCTGAAAATCAACAAAACCACGAAAAGTTCTTGTGTTTGAAGATAAAAATTTTTTGCTTTAAAGAAGAAAGATCTAGCTGACTGAAATAAGTTCATTTGATGAAAATCAACAAAAATTGACAAGAACCACGAAAAGTTTTTGTATTTTAAGATAAAATCTGACGCTATTAAAGAAAAAACTTCTCGCTCGCTGAAATATGTTCATTTGCTGCAAATCAACAAAACCACGAAAAGTTCTTGTATTTGAAGATAAAATCTTTTTGCTTTGAAGAAGAAAGATCGAGCTGACTGAAATAAGTTCATAAGATGAAAACCAACAAAAGTTGACAAGAACCACGAAAAGTTCTTGTATTTTAAGATAAAATCTTACACTATGAAAGCAAAAACTTCCAGCTCGCTGAAATATGTTCATTTGCTGAAAATCAACAAAACCACGAAAAGTTCTTGTATTTGAAGATAAAATCTTTTTGCTTTCAAGAAGAAAGATCCAGCTGACTGAAAGAAGTTCATAAGATGAAAACCAACAAAAATTGACAAGTACCACGAAAAGTTTTTGTATTTTAAGATAAAATCTCACGCTATTAAAGAAAAAACTTCTCGCTCGCTGAAATATGTTCATTTGCTGAAAATCAACAAAACCACGAAAAGTTCTTGTATTTGAAGATAAAATCTTTTTGCTTTGAAGAAGAAAGATCCAGCTGACTGAAATATGTTCATTGGATGAAAACTAACAAAAATTGAGAAGAACAACGAAAAGTTCTTGTATTTTAAGATAAAATCTGACGCTATTAAAGATAAAACTTCTCCCTCGCTGAAATATGTTCATTTGCTGAAAATCAACAAAACCACGAAAAGTTCTTGTATTTGAAGATAAAATCTTTTTGCTTTCAAGAAGAAAGATCTCGCTGACTGAAATAAGTTCATTTGATAAAAATCAACAAAAATTGACAAGAACCACGAAAAGTTTTTGTATTTTCAGATAAAATCTGACGCGATGAAAGAAAAAACTTCTCGCTCGCTGAAATATGTTCATTTGCTGAAAATCAACAAAACCACGAAAAGTTCTTGTATTTGAAGATAAAATCTTTTTGCTTTGAAGAAGATCTAGCTGACTGAAACAAGTTCATAAGATGAAAACCAACAAAAATTGACAAGAACCACGAAAAGTTCTTGTATTTTAAGATAAAATCTGACGCTATTAATGAAAAAACTTCTCCCTCGCTGAAATATGTTCATTTGCTGAAAATCATCAAAAACCACGAAAAGTTCTTGTATTTGAAGATAAAATCTTTTTGCTTTGAAGAAGAAAGATCCAGCTGACTGAAATACGTTCATTGGATGAAAACCAACAAAAATTGACAAGAACCACGAAAAGTTCTTGTATTTTAAGATAAAATCTGACGCTATTAAAGAAAAAACTTCTCGCTCGCTGAAATATGTTCATTTGCTGAAAATCAACAAAACCACGAAAAGTTCTTGTATTTGAAGATAAAATCTTTTTGCTTTGAAGAAGAAAGATCCAGCTGACTGAAATAAGTTCATTGGATGAAAACCAACAAAAAGTGACAAGAACCACGAAAATTTCTTGTATTTTAAGATAAAATCTTACGCTATTGAAGAAAAAACTTCTCGCTCGCTGAAATATGTTCATTTGCTGAAAATCAACAAAACCACGAAAACTTCATGTATTTGAAGATAAAATCTTTTTGCTTTGAAGAAGAAAGATCTAGCTGACTGAAATAAGTTTTGTGGATGAAAACCAACAAAAATTGTCAAGAACCACGAAAAGTTCTTGTATTTTAAGATAAAATCTGACGCTATTAAAGAAAAAACTTCTCCCTCGCTGAAATATGTTCATTTGCTGAAAATCAACAAAAACACGAAAAGTTCTTGTATTTGAAGATAAAATCTTTTTGCTTTGAAGAAGAAAGATCTGGCTCACTGAAATAAGTTCATAAGATGAAAACTAACAAAAATTGACAAGAACCACGAAAAGTTCTTGTATTTTAAGATAAAATCTTACGCTATTGAAGAAAAAACTTCTGGCTCGCTGAAATATGTTCATTTGCTGAAAATCAACAAAGCCACGAAAAGTTCTTGTATTTGAAGATAAAATCTTTTTGCTTTGAAGAAGAAAGATCTCGCTGACTGAAATAAGTTTAGTGGATGAAAACCAACAAAAATTGACAAGAACCACGAAAAGTTCTTGTATTTTAAGATAAAATCTGACGCTATTAAAGGAAAAACTTCTCCCTCGCTGAAATATGTTCATTTGCTGAAAATCAACAAAACCACGAAAAGTTCTTGTATTTGAAGATAAAATCTTTTTGCTTTGAAGAAGAAAGATCTCATTGACTGAAATAAGTTTATTGGATGAAAACCAACAAAAATTGACAAGAACCACGAAAAGTTCTTGTATTTTAAGATAAAATCTGACGCTATTAAAGAAAAAACTTCTCCCTCGCTGAAATATGTTCATTTGCTGAAAATCAACAAAACCACGAAAAGTTCTTGTATTTGAAGATAAAATCTTTTTGCTTTAAAGAAGAATGATCGAGCTGACTGAAATAAGTTCATTTGATGAAAATGAACAACAATTGACAAGAACCACGAAAAGTTTTTGTATTTTAAGATAAAATCTGACGCGATTAAAGAAAAAACTTCTCGCTCGCTGAAATATGTTCATTTGCTGAAAATCAACAAAACCACGAAAAGTTCTTGTATTTGAAGATAAAATCTTTTTGCTTTAAAGAAGAAAGATCTCGCTGACTGAAATAAGCTCATTTGATGAAAATCAACAAAAATTGACAAGAACCACGAAAAGTTTTTGTATTTTCAGATAAAATCTGACGCGATGAAAGAAAAAACTTCTCGCTCGCTGAAATATGTTCATTTGCTGAAAATCAACAAAACCACAAAACGTTCTTGTATTTGAAGATAAAATCTTTTTGCTTTGAAGAAGATCTAGCTGACTGAAATAAGTTCATAAGATGAAAACCAACAAAAATTGACAAGAACCACGAAAAGTTCTTGTATTTTAAGATAAAATCTTACGCTATTGAAGAAAAAACTTCCAGCTCGCTGAAATATGTTCATTTGCTGAAAATCAACAAAACCACGAAAAGTTCTTGTATTTGAAGATTAAATCTTTTTGCTTTGAAGAAGAAAGATCCAGCTGACTAAAATAAGTTCCTTGGATGAAAACCAACAAAAGTTGACAAGAACCACGAAAATTTCTTGTATTTTAAGTTAAAATCTTACGCTATTGAAGAAAAAACTTCTGGCTCGCTGAAATATGTTCATTTGCTGAAAATCAACAAAACCACGAAAACTTCTTGTATTTGGAGATAAAATCTTTTTGCTTTGAAGAAGAAAGATCCAGCTGACTGAAATAAGTTTAGTGGATGAAAACCAACAAAAATTGACAAGAACCACGAAAAGTTCTTGTATTTTAAGATAAAAGCTGACGCTATTAAAGAAAAAACTTCTCGCTCGCTGAAATATGTTCATTTGCTGAAAATCAACAAAACCACGAAAACTTCATGTATTTGAAGATAAAATCTTTTTGCTTTGAAGAAGAAAGATCTAGCTGACTGAAATAAGTTTTGTGGATGAAAACCAACAAAAATTGTCAAGAACCACGAAAAGTTCTTGTATTTTAAGATAAAATCTGACGCTATTAAAGAAAAAACTTCTCCCTCGCTGAAATATGTTCATTTGCTGAAAATCAACAAAAACACGAAAAGTTCTTGTATTTGAAGATAAAATCTTTTTGCTTTGAAGAAGAAAGATCTGGCTCACTGAAATAAGTTCATGAGATGAAAACTAACAAAAATTGACAAGAACCACGAAAAGTTCTTGTATTTTAAGATAAAATCTTACGCTATTGAAGAAAAAACTTCTGGCTCGCTGAAATATGTTCATTTCCTGAAAATCAACAAAGCCACGAAAACTTCTTGTATTTGAAGATAAAATCTTTTTGCTTTGAAGAAGAAAGATCTAGCTGACTGAAATAAGTTTAGTGGATGAAAACCAACAAAAATTGACAAGAACCACGAAAAGTTCTTGTATTTTAAGATAAAATCTGACGCTATTAAAGGAAAAACTTCTCCCTCGCTGAAATATGTTCATTTGCTGAAAATCAACAAAACCACGAAAAGTTCTTGTATTTGAAGATAAAATCTTTTTGCTTTGAAGAAGAAAGATCTCATTGACTGAAATAAGTTTATTGGATGAAAACCAACAAAAATTGACAAGAACCACGAAAAGTTCTTGTATTTTAAGATAAAATCTGACGCTATTAAAGAAAAAACTTCTCCCTCGCTGAAATATGTTCATTTGCTGAAAATCAACAAAACCACGAAAAGTTCTTGTATTTGAAGATAAAATCTTTTTGCTTTAAAGAAGAATGATCTAGCTGACTGAAATAAGTTCATTTGATGAAAATGAACAACAATTGACAAGAACCACGAAAAGTTTTTGTATTTTAAGATAAAATCTGACGCGATTAAAGAAAAAACTTCTCGCTCGCTGAAATATGTTCATTTGCTGAAAATCAACAAAACCACAAAAAGTTCTTGTATTTGAAGATAAAATCTTTTTGCTTTGAAGAAGATCTAGCTGACTGAAATAAGTTCATAAGATGAAAACCAACAAAAATTGACAAGAACCACGAAAAGTTCTTGTATTTTAAGATAAAATCTTACGCTATTGAAGAAAAAACTTCCAGCTCGCTGAAATATGTTCATTTGCTGAAAATCAACAAAACCACGAAAAGTTCTTGTATTTGAAGATTAAATCTTTTTGCTTTGAAGAAGAAAGATCCAGCTGACTAAAATAAGTTCCTTGGATGAAAACCAACAAAAGTTGACAAGAACCACGAAAAGTTCTTGTATTTTAAGATAAAATCTTACGCTATTGAAGAAAAAACTTCTGGCTCGCTGAAATATGTTCATTTGCTGAAAATCAACAAAACCACGAAAACTTCTTGTATTTGAAGATAAAATCTTTTTGCTTTGAAGAAGAAAGATCTAGCTGACTGAAATAAGTTTAGTGGATGAAAACCAACAAAAATTGACAAGAACCACGAAAAGTTTTTGTATTTTCAGATAAAATCTGACGCGATGAAAGAAAAAACTTCTCGCTCGCTGAAATATGTTCATTTGCTGAAAATCAACAAAACCACGAAAAGTTCTTGTATTTGAAGATAAAATCTTTTTGCTTTGAAGAAGAAAGATCCAGCTGACTGAAATAAGTTCATTGGATGAAAACCAACAATATTTGACAAGAACCACGAAAAGTTCTTGTATTTTAAGATAAAATCTGACGCTATTAAAGAAAAAACTTCTCGCTCGCTGAAATATGTTCATTTGCTGAAAATCAACAAAACCACGAAAAGTTCTTGTATTTGAAGATAAAATCTTTTTGCTTTGAAGAAGAAAGATCTAGCTCACTGAAATAAGTTCATAAGATGAAAACTAACAAAAATTGACAAGAACCACGAAAAGTTCTTGTATTTTAAGATAAAATCTTACGCTATTGAAGAAAAAACTTCTCGCTCGCTGAAATATGTTCATTTGCTGAAAATCAACAAAACCACGAAAACTTCATGTATTTGAAGATAAAATCTTTTTGCTTTGAAGAAGAAAGATCTAGCTGACTGAAATAAGTTTTGTGGATGAAAACCAACAAAAATTGTCAAGAACCACGAAAAGTTCTTGTATTTTAAGATAAAATCTGACGCTATTAAAGAAAAAACTTCTCCCTCGCTGAAATATGTTCATTTGCTGAAAATCAACAAAAACACGAAAAGTTCTTGTATTTGAAGATAAAATCTTTTTGCTTTGAAGAAGAAAGATCTAGCTCACTGAATAAGTTCATAAGATGAAAACTAACAAAAATTGACAAGAACCACGAAAAGTTCTTGTATTTTAAGATAAAATCTTACGCTATTGAAGAAAAAACTTCTGGCTCGCTGAAATATGTTCATTTGCTGAAAATCAACAAAGCCACGAAAACTTCTTGTATTTGAAGATAAAATCTTTTTGCTTTGAAGAAGAAAGATCTTGCTGACTGAAATAAGTTTATTGGATGAAAACCAACAAAAATTGACAAGAACCACGAAAAGTTCTTGTATTTTAAGATAAAATCTGACGCTATTAAAGAAAAAACTTCTCCCTCGCTGAAATATGTTCATTTGCTGAAAATCAACAAAACCACGAAAAGTTCTTGTATTTGAAGATAAAATCTTTTTGCTTTAAAGAAGAATGATCTAGCTGACTGAAATAAGTTCATTTGATGAAAATGAACAACAATTGACAAGAACCACGAAAAGTTTTTGTATTTTAAGATAAAATCTGACGCGATTAAAGAAAAAACTTCTCGCTCGCTGAAATATGTTCATTTGCTGCAAATCAACAAAACCACGAAAAGTTCTTGTATTTGAAGATAAAATCTTTTTGCTTTGAAGAAGAAAGATCGAGCTGACTGAAATAAGTTCATAAGATGAAAACCAACAAAAGTTGACAAGAACCACGAAAAGTTCTTGTATTTTAAGATAAAATCTGACGCTATTAAAGAAAAAACTTCTCGCTCGCTGAAATATGTTCATTTGCTGAAAATCAACAAACTCACGAAAAGTTCTTGTATTTGAAGATAAAATCTTTTTGCTTTGAAGAAGAAAGATCTAGCGGAATGAAATAAGTTCATGAGTTGAAAACCAACAAAAATTGAAAAGAACCACGAAAAGTTTTTGTATTTTAAGATAAAATCTGACGCTATTAAAGAAAAAACTTCTCGCTCGCTGAAATATGTTCATTTGCTGCAAATCAACAAAACCCGAAAAGTTCTTGTATTTGAAGATAAAATCTTTTTGCTTTGAAGAAGAAAGATCGAGCTGACTGAAATAAGTTCATAAGATGAAAACCAACAAAAGTTGACAAGAACCACGAAAATTTGTTGTAATTTAAGATAAAATGTGACGCTATTAAAGAAAAAATTTCTCCCTCGCTGAAATATGTTCATTTGCTGAAAATCAACAAAACCACGAAAAGTTCTTGTATTTGAAGATAAAATCTTTTTGCTTTCAAGAAGAAAGATCCAGCTGACTGAAATAAGTTCATTGGATGAAAACCAACAAAAATTGACAAGAACCACGAAAAGTTCTTGTATTTTAAGATAAAATCTGACGCTATTAAAGAAAAAACTTCTCGCTCGCTGAAATATGTTCATTTGCTGAAAATCAACAAAACCACGAAAAGTTCTTGTATTTGAAGATAAAATTTTTTGCTTTCAAGAAGAAAGATCGAGCTGACTGAAATAAGTTCATAAGATGAAAACCAACAAAAATTGACAAGAACCACGAAAAGTTCTTGTATTTTAAGATAAAATCTGACGCTATTAAAGAAAAAACTTCTCGCTCGCTGAAATATGTTCATTTGCTGAAAATCAACAAAACCACAAAACGTTCTTGTATTTGAAGATAAAATCTTTTTGCTTTGAAGAAGATCCAGCTGACTGAAATAAGTTCATAAGATGAAAACCAACAAAAATTGACAAGAACCACGAAAAGTTCTTGTATTTTAAGATAAAATCTTACGCTATTGAAGAAAAAACTTCCAGCTCGCTGAAATATGTTCATTTGCTGAAAATCAACAAAACCACGAAAAGTTCTTGTATTTGAAGATTAAATCTTTTTGCTTTGAAGAAGAAAGATCCAGCTGACTAAAATAAGTTCCTTGGATGAAAACCAACAAAAGTTGACAAGAACCACGAAAATTTCTTGTATTTTAAGTTAAAATCTTACGCTATTGAAGAAAAAACTTCTGGCTCGCTGAAATATGTTCATTTGCTGAAAATCAACAAAACCACGAAAACTTCTTGTATTTGGAGATAAAATCTTTTTGCTTTGAAGAAGAAAGATCCAGCTGACTGAAATAAGTTTAGTGGATGAAAACCAACAAAAATTGACAAGAACCACGAAAAGTTCTTGTATTTTAAGATAAAAGCTGACGCTATTAAAGAAAAAACTTCTCGCTCGCTGAAATATGTTCATTTGCTGAAAATCAACAAAACCACGAAAACTTCATGTATTTGAAGATAAAATCTTTTTGCTTTGAAGAAGAAAGATCTAGCTGACTGAAATAAGTTTTGTGGATGAAAACCAACAAAAATTGTCAAGAACCACGAAAAGTTCTTGTATTTTAAGATAAAATCTGACGCTATTAAAGAAAAAACTTCTCCCTCGCTGAAATATGTTCATTTGCTGAAAATCAACAAAAACACGAAAAGTTCTTGTATTTGAAGATAAAATCTTTTTGCTTTGAAGAAGAAAGATCTGGCTCACTGAAATAAGTTCATGAGATGAAAACTAACAAAAATTGACAAGAACCACGAAAAGTTCTTGTATTTTAAGATAAAATCTTACGCTATTGAAGAAAAAACTTCTGGCTCGCTGAAATATGTTCATTTCCTGAAAATCAACAAAGCCACGAAAACTTCTTGTATTTGAAGATAAAATCTTTTTGCTTTGAAGAAGAAAGATCTAGCTGACTGAAATAAGTTTAGTGGATGAAAACCAACAAAAATTGACAAGAACCACGAAAAGTTCTTGTATTTTAAGATAAAATCTGACGCTATTAAAGGAAAAACTTCTCCCTCGCTGAAATATGTTCATTTGCTGAAAATCAACAAAACCACGAAAAGTTCTTGTATTTGAAGATAAAATCTTTTTGCTTTGAAGAAGAAAGATCTCATTGACTGAAATAAGTTTATTGGATGAAAACCAACAAAAATTGACAAGAACCACGAAAAGTTCTTGTATTTTAAGATAAAATCTGACGCTATTAAAGAAAAAACTTCTCCCTCGCTGAAATATGTTCATTTGCTGAAAATCAACAAAACCACGAAAAGTTCTTGTATTTGAAGATAAAATCTTTTTGCTTTCAAGAAGAATGATCTAGCTGACTGAAATAAGTTCATTTGATGAAAATGAACAACAATTGACAAGAACCACGAAAAGTTTTTGTATTTTAAGATAAAATCTGACGCGATTAAAGAAAAAACTTCTCGCTCGCTGAAATATGTTCATTTGCTGAAAATCAACAAAACCACAAAAAGTTCTTGTATTTGAAGATAAAATCTTTTTGCTTTGAAGAAGATCTAGCTGACTGAAATAAGTTCATAAGATGAAAACCAACAAAAATTGACAAGAACCACGAAAAGTTCTTGTATTTTAAGATAAAATCTTACGCTATTGAAGAAAAAACTTCCAGCTCGCTGAAATATGTTCATTTGCTGAAAATCAACAAAACCACGAAAAGTTCTTGTATTTGAAGATTAAATCTTTTTGCTTTGAAGAAGAAAGATCCAGCTGACTAAAATAAGTTCCTTGGATGAAAACCAACAAAAGTTGACAAGAACCACGAAAAGTTCTTGTATTTTAAGATAAAATCTTACGCTATTGAAGAAAAAACTTCTGGCTCGCTGAAATATGTTCATTTGCTGAAAATCAACAAAACCACGAAAACTTCTTGTATTTGAAGATAAAATCTTTTTGCTTTGAAGAAGAAAGATCTAGCTGACTGAAATAAGTTTAGTGGATGAAAACCAACAAAAATTGACAAGAACCACGAAAAGTTCTTGTATTTTAAGATAAAAGCTGACGCTATTAAAGAAAAAACTTCTCGCTCGCTGAAATATGTTCATTTGCTGAAAATCAACAAAACCACGAAAAGTTCTTGTATTTGAAGAAAAAATCTTTTTGCTTTCAAGAAGAAAGATCTAGCTGACTGAAATAAGTTCATTTCATGAAAATCAACAAAAATTGACAAGAACCACGAAAAGTTTTTGTATTTTCAGATAAAATCTGACGCGATGAAAGAAAAAACTTCTCGCTCGCTGAAATATGTTCATTTGCTGAAAATCAACAAAACCACGAAAAGTTCTTGTATTTGAAGATTAAATCTTTTTGCTTTGAAGAAGATCTAGCTGACTGAAACAAGTTCATAAGATGAAAACCAACAAAAATTGACAAGAACCACGAAAAGTTCTTGTATTTTAAGATAAAATCTGACGCTATTAATGAAAAAACTTCTCCCTCGCTGAAATATGTTCATTTGATGAAAATCATCAAAAACCACGAAAAGTTCTTGTATTTGAAGATAAAATCTTTTTGCTTTGAAGAAGAAAGATCCAGCTGACTGAAATAAGTTCATTGGATGAAAACCAACAAAAATTGACAAGAACCACGAAAAGTTCTTGTATTTTAAGATAAAATCTGACGCTATTAAAGAAAAAACTTCTCGCTCGCTGAAATATGTTCATTTGCTGAAAATCAACAAAACCACGAAAAGTTCTTGTATTTGAAGATAAAATCTTTTTGCTTTGAAGAAGAAAGATCCAGCTGACTGAAATAAGTTCATTGGATGAAAACCAACAATATTTGACAAGAACCACGAAAAGTTCTTGTATTTTAAGATAAAATCTGACGCTATTAAAGAAAAAACTTCTCGCTCGCTGAAATATGTTCATTTGCTGAAAATCAACAAAACCACGAAAAGTTCTTGTATTTGAAGATAAAATCTTTTTGCTTTGAAGAAGAAAGATCTAGCTCACTGAAATAAGTTCATAAGATGAAAACTAACAAAAATTGACAAGAACCACGAAAAGTTCTTGTATTTTAAGATAAAATCTTACGCTATTGAAGAAAAAACTTCTCGCTCGCTGAAATATGTTCATTTGCTGAAAATCAACAAAACCACGAAAACTTCATGTATTTGAAGATAAAATCTTTTTGCTTTGAAGAAGAAAGATCTAGCTGACTGAAATAAGTTTTGTGGATGAAAACCAACAAAAATTGTCAAGAACCACGAAAAGTTCTTGTATTTTAAGATAAAATCTGACGCTATTAAAGAAAAAACTTCTCCCTCGCTGAAATATGTTCATTTGCTGAAAATCAACAAAAACACGAAAAGTTCTTGTATTTGAAGATAAAATCTTTTTGCTTTGAAGAAGAAAGATCTAGCTCACTGAATAAGTTCATAAGATGAAAACTAACAAAAATTGACAAGAACCACGAAAAGTTCTTGTATTTTAAGATAAAATCTTACGCTATTGAAGAAAAAACTTCTGGCTCGCTGAAATATGTTCATTTGCTGAAAATCAACAAAGCCACGAAAACTTCTTGTATTTGAAGATAAAATCTTTTTGCTTTGAAGAAGAAAGATCTTGCTGACTGAAATAAGTTTATTGGATGAAAACCAACAAAAATTGACAAGAACCACGAAAAGTTCTTGTATTTTAAGATAAAATCTGACGCTATTAAAGAAAAAACTTCTCCCTCGCTGAAATATGTTCATTTGCTGAAAATCAACAAAACCACGAAAAGTTCTTGTATTTGAAGATAAAATCTTTTTGCTTTAAAGAAGAATGATCTAGCTGACTGAAATAAGTTCATTTGATGAAAATGAACAACAATTGACAAGAACCACGAAAAGTTTTTGTATTTTAAGATAAAATCTGACGCGATTAAAGAAAAAACTTCTCGCTCGCTGAAATATGTTCATTTGCTGAAAATCAACAAAACCACAAAAAGTTCTTGTATTTGAAGATAAAATCTTTTTGCTTTGAAGAAGATCTAGCTGACTGAAATAAGTTCGTAAGATGAAAACCAACAAAAATTGACAAGAACCACGAAAAGTTCTTGTATTTTAAGATAAAATCTGACGCTATTAATGAAAAAACTTCTCCCTCGCTGAAATATGTTCATTTGCTGAAAATCAACAAAACCACGAAAAGTTCTTGTATTTGAAGATTAAATCTTTTTGCTTTGAAGAAGAAAGATCCAGCTGACTAAAATAAGTTCCTTGGATGAAAACCAACAAAAGTTGACAAGAACCACGAAAAGTTCTTGTATTTTAAGATAAAATCTTACGCTATTGAAGAAAAAACTTCTGGCTCGCTGAAATATGTTCATTTGCTGAAAATCAACAAAACCACGAAAACTTCTTGTATTTGAAGATAAAATCTTTTTGCTTTGAAGAAGAAAGATCTAGCTGACTGAAATAAGTTTAGTGGATGAAAACCAACAAAAATTGACAAGAACCACGAAAAGTTCTTGTATTTTAAGACAAAAGCTGACGCTATTAAAGAAAAAATCTTCTCGCTCGCTGAAATATGTTCATTTGCTGAAAATCAACAAAACCACGAAAAGTTCTTGTATTTGAAGATAAAATCTTTTTGCTTTGAAGAAGAAAGATCGAGCTGACTGAAATAAGTTCATAAGATGAAAACCAACAAAAGTTGACATGAACCACGAAAAGTTTTTGTAATTTAAGATAAAATCTGACGCTATTAAAGAAAAAATTTCTCCCTCGCTGAAATATGTTCATTTGCTGAAAATCAACAAACTCACGAAAAGTTCTTGTATTTGAAGATAAAATCTTTTTGCTTTGAAGAAGAAAGATCTAGCGGAATGAAATAAGTTCATCAGTTGAAAACCAACAAAAATTGACAAGAACCACGAAAAGTTCTTGTATTTTAAGATAAAATCTGACGCTATTAAAGAAAAAAACTTCTCCCTCGCTGAAATATGTTCATTTGCTGAAAATCAACAAAACCACGAAAAGTTCTTGTATTTGAAGATAAAATCTTTTTGCTTTGAAGAAGAAAGATCTAGCTGACTGAAATACGTTCATTGGATGAAAACTAACAAAAATTGACAAGAACCACGAAAAGTTCTTGTATTTTAAGATAAAATCTTACGCTATTGAAGAAAAAACTTCTAGCTCGCTGAAATATGTTCATTTGCTGAAAATCAACAAAACCACGAAAAGTTCTTGTATTTGAAGATAAAATCTTTTTGCTTTCAAGAAGAAAGATCCAGCTGACTGAAATAAGTTCATTGGATGAAAACCAACAAAAATTGACAAGAACCACGAAAAGTTCTTGTATTTTAAGATAAAATCTGACGCTATCAAAGATAAAACGTCTCCCTCGCTGAAATATGTTCATTTGCTGAAAATCAACAAAACCACGAAAAGTTCTTGTATTTGAAGATAAAATCTTTTTGCTTTAAAGAAGAAAGATCTCGCTGACTGAAATAAGTTCATTTGATGAAAATCAACAAAAATTGACAAGAACCACGAAAAGTTTTTGTATTTTAAGATAAAATCTGACGCTATTAAAGAAAAAACTTCTCGCTCGCTGAAATATGTTCATTTGCTGCAAATCAACAAAACCTGAAAAGTTCTTGTATTTGAAGATAAAATCTTTTTGCTTTGAAGAAGAAAGATCGAGCTGACTGAAATAAGTTCATAAGATGAAAACCAACAAAAGTTGACAAGAACCACGAAAATTTGTTGTAATTTAAGATAAAATCTGACGCTATTAAAGAAAAAATTTCTCCCTCGCTGAAATATGTTCATTTGCTGAAAATCAACAAAACCACGAAAAGTTCTTGTATTTGAAGATAAAATCTTTTTGCTTTCAAGAAGAAAGATCCAGCTGACTGAAATAAGTTCATTGGATGAAAACCAACAAAAATTGACAAGAACCACGAAAAGTTCTGTTATTTTAAGATAAAATCTGACGCTATTAAAGAAAAAACTTCTCGCTCGCTGAAATATGTTCATTTGCTGAAAATCAACAAAACCACGAAAAGTTCTTGTATTTGAAGATAAAATCTTTTTGCTTTGAAGAAGAAAGATCGAGCTGACTGAAATAAGTTCATAAGATGAAAACCAACAAAAGTTGACATGAACCACGAAAAGTTTTTGTAATTTAAGATAAAATCTGACGCTATTAAAGAAAAAATTTCTCCCTCGCTGAAATATGTTCATTTGCTGAAAATCAACAAAATCACGAAAAGTTCTTGTATTTGAAGATAAAATCTTTTTGCTTTGAAGAAGAAAGATCTAGCGGAATGAAATAAGTTCATCAGTTGAAAACCAACAAAAATTGACAAGAACCACGAAAAGTTCTTGTATTTTAAGATAAAATCTGACGCTATTAAAGAAAAAAACTTCTCACTCGCTGAAATATGTTCATTTGCTGAAAATCAACAAAACCACGAAAAGTTCTTGTATTTGAAGATAAAATCTTTTTGCTTTGAAGAAGAAAGATCTAGCTGACTGAAATACGTTCATTGGATGAAAACTAACAAAAATTGACAAGAACCACGAAAAGTTCTTGTATTTTAAGATAAAATCTTACGCTATTGAAGAAAAAATTCTAGCTCGCTGAAATATGTTCATTTGCTGAAAATCAACAAAACCACGAAAAGTTCTTGTATTTGAAGATAAAATATTTTTGCTTTCAAGAAGAAAGATCCAGCTGACTGAAATAAGTTCATTGGATGAAAACCAACAAAAATTGACAAGAACCACGAAAAGTTCTTGTATTTTAAGATAAAATCTGACGCTATCAAAGATAAAACTTCTCCCTCGCTGAAATATGTTCATTTGCTGAAAATCAACAAAACCACGAAAAGTTCTTGTATTTGAAGATAAAATCTTTTTGCTTTAAAGAAGAAAGATCTCGCTGACTGAAATAAGTTCATTTGATGAAAATCAACAAAAATTGACAAGAACCACGAAAAGTTTTTGTATTTTAAGATAAAATCTGACGCTATTAAAGAAAAAACTTCTCGCTCGCTGAAATATGTTCATTTGCTGCAAATCAACAAAACCCGAAAAGTTCTTGTATTTGAAGATAAAATCTTTTTGCTTTGAAGAAGAAAGATCGAGCTGACTGAAATAAGTTCATAAGATGAAAACCAACAAAAGTTGACAAGAACCACGAAAATTTGTTGTAATTTAAGATAAAATCTGACGCTATTAAAGAAAAAATTTCTCCCTCGCTGAAATATGTTCATTTGCTGAAAATCAACAAAACCACGAAAAGTTCTTGTATTTGAAGATAAAATCTTTTTGCTTTCAAGAAGAAAGATCCAGCTGACTGAAATAAGTTCATTGGATGAAAACCAACAAAAATTGACAAGAACCACGAAAAGTTCTGTTATTTTAAGATAAAATCTGACGCTATTAAAGAAAAAACTTCTCGCTCGCTGAAATATGTTCATTTGCTGAAAATCAACAAAACCACGAAAAGTTCTTGTATTTGAAGATAAAATTTTTTGCTTTCAAGAAGAAAGATCGAGCTGACTGAAATAAGTTCATTGAATGAAAACCAACAAAAGTTGACAAGAACCACGAAACGTTTTTGTAATTTAAGATAAAATCTGACGCTATATAGAAAAAATTTCTCCCTCGCTGAAATATGTTCATTTGCTGAAAATCAACAAAACCACGAAAAGTTCTTGTATTTGAAGATAAAATCTTTTGCTTTCAAGAAGAAAGATCTAGCTGACTGAAATAAGTTCATAAGATGAAAACTAACAAAAATTGACAAGAACCACGAAAAGTTCTTGTATTTTAAGATAAAATCTTACGCTATTGAAGAAAAAACTTCTGGCTCGCTGAAATATGTTCATTTGCTGAAAATCAACAAAGCCATGAAAACTTCTTGTATTTGAAGATAAAATCTTTTTGCTTTGAAGAAGAAAGATCTAGCTGACTGAAATAAGTTTAGTGGATGAAAACCAACAAAAATTGACAAGAACCACGAAAAGTTCTTGTATTTTAAGATAAAATCTGACGCTATTAAAGGAAAAACTTCTCCCTCGCTGAAATATGTTCATTTGCTGAAAATCAACAAAACCACGAAAAGTTCTTGTATTTGAAGATAAAATCTTTTTGCTTTGAAGAAGAAAGATCTCATTGACTGAAATAAGTTTATTGGATGAAAACCAACAAAAATTGACAAGAACCACGAAAAGTTCTTGTATTTTAAGATAAAATCTGACGCTATTAAAGAAAAAACTTCTCCCTCGCTGAAATATGTTCATTTGCTGAAAATCAACAAAACCACGAAAAGTTCTTGTATTTGAAGATAAAATCTTTTTGCTTTAAAGAAGAATGATCTAGCTGACTGAAATAAGTTCATTTGATGAAAATGAACAACAATTGACAAGAACCACGAAAAGTTTTTGTATTTTAAGATAAAATCTGACGCGATTAAAGAAAAAACTTCTCGCTCGCTGAAATATGTTCATTTGCTGAAAATCAACAAAACCACGAAAAGTTCTTGTATTTGAAGATAAAATCTTTTTGCTTTAAAGAAGAAAGATCTCGCTGACTGAAATAAGCTCATTTGATGAAAATCAACAAAAATTGACAAGAACCACGAAAAGTTTTTGTATTTTCAGATAAAATCTGACGCGATGAAAGAAAAAACTTCTCGCTCGCTGAAATATGTTCATTTGCTGAAAATCAACAAAACCACAAAAAGTTCTTGTATTTGAAGATAAAATCTTTTTGCTTTGAAGAAGATCTAGCTGACTGAAATAAGTTCATAAGATGAAAACCAACAAAAATTGACAAGAACCACGAAAAGTTCTTGTATTTTAAGATAAAATCTGACGCTATTAATGAAAAAACTTCTCCCTCGCTGAAATATGTTCATTTGCTGAAAATCAACAAAACCACGAAAAGTTCTTGTATTTGAAGATTAAATCTTTTTGCTTTGAAGAAGAAAGATCCAGCTGACTAAAATAAGTTCCTTGGATGAAAACCAACAAAAGTTGACAAGAACCACGAAAAGTTCTTGTATTTTAAGATAAAATCTTACGCTATTGAAGAAAAAACTTCTGGCTCGCTGAAATATGTTCATTTGCTGAAAATCAACAAAACCACGAAAACTTCTTGTATTTGAAGATAAAATCTTTTTGCTTTGAAGAAGAAAGATCTAGCTGACTGAAATAAGTTTAGTGGATGAAAACCAACAAAAATTGACAAGAACCACGAAAAGTTCTTGTATTTTAAGATAAAAGCTGACGCTATTAAAGAAAAAACTTCTCGCTCGCTGAAATATGTTCATTTGCTGAAAATCAACAAAACCACGAAAAGTTCTTGTATTTGAAGATAAAATCTTTTTGCTTTGAAGAAGAAAGATCGAGCTGACTGAAATAAGTTCATAAGATGAAAACCAACAAAAGTTGACATGAACCACGAAAAGTTTTTGTAATTTAAGATAAAATCTGACGCTATTAAAGAAAAAATTTCTCCCTCGCTGAAATATGTTCATTTGCTGAAAATCAACAAACTCACGAAAAGTTCTTGTATTTGAAGATAAAATCTTTTTGCTTTGAAGAAGAAAGATCTCGCGGAATGAAATAAGTTCATCAGTTGAAAACAAACAAAAATTGACAAGAACCACGAAAAGTTCTTGTATTTTAAGATAAAATCTGACGCTATTAAAGAAAAAAACTTCTCCCTCGCTGAAATATGTTCATTTGCTGAAAATCAACAAAACCACGAAAAGTTCTTGTATTTGAAGATAAAATCTTTTTGCTTTGAAGAAGAAAGATCTAGCTGACTGAAATACGTTCATTGGATGAAAACTAACAAAAATTGACAAGAACCACGAAAAGTTCTTGTATTTTAAGATAAAATCTTACGCTATTGAAGAAAAAACTTCTAGCTCGCTGAAATATGTTCATTTGCTGAAAATCAACAAAACCACGAAAAGTTCTTGTATTTGAAGATAAAATCTTTTTGCTTTCAAGAAGAAAGATCCAGCTGACTGAAATAAGTTCATTGGATGAAAACCAACAAAAATTGACAAGAACCACGAAAAGTTCTTGTATTTTAAGATAAAATCTGACGCTATCAAAGATAAAACTTCTCCCTCGCTGAAATATGTTCATTTGCTGAAAATCAACAAAACCACGAAAAGTTCTTGTATTTGAAGATAAAATCTTTTTGCTTTAAAGAAGAAAGATCTCGCTGACTGAAATAAGTTCATTTGATGAAAATCAACAAAAATTGACAAGAACCACGAAAAGTTTTTGTATTTTAAGATAAAATCTGACGCTATTAAAGAAAAAACTTCTCACTCGCTGAAATATGTTCATTTGCTGCAAATCAACAAAACCCGAAAAGTTCTTGTATTTGAAGATAAAATCTTTTTGCTTTGAAGAAGAAAGATCGAGCTGACTGAAATAAGTTCATAAGATGAAAACCAACAAAAGTTGACAAGAACCACGAAAATTTGTTGTAATTTAAGATAAAATCTGACGCTATTAAAGAAAAAATTTCTCCCTCGCTGAAATATGTTCATTTGCTGAAAATCAACAAAACCACGAAAAGTTCTTGTATTTGAAGATAAAATCTTTTTGCTTTCAAGAAGAAAGATCCAGCTGACTGAAATAAGTTCATTGGATGAAAACCAACAAAAATTGACAAGAACCACGAAAAGTTCTTGTATTTTAAGATAAAATCTGACGCTATTAAAGAAAAAACTTCTCGCTCGCTGAAATATGTTCATTTGCTGAAAATCAACAAAACCACGAAAAGTTCTTGTATTTGAAGATAAAATTTTTTGCTTTCAAGAAGAAAGATCGAGCTGACTGAAATAAGTTCATAAGATGAAAACTAACAAAAATTGACAAGAACCACGAAAAGTTCTTGTATTTTAAGATAAAATCTTACGCTATTGAAGAAAAAACTTCTGGCTCGCTGAAATATGTTCATTTGCTGAAAATCAACAAAGCCACGAAAACTTCTTGTATTTGAAGATAAAATCTTTTTGCTTTGAAGAAGAAAGATCTAGCTGACTGAAATAAGTTTAGTGGATGAAAACCAACAAAAATTGACAAGAACCACGAAAAGTTCTTGTATTTTAAGATAAAATCTGACGCTATTAAAGGAAAAACTTCTCCCTCGCTGAAATATGTTCATTTGCTGAAAATCAACAAAACCACGAAAAGTTCTTGTATTTGAAGATAAAATCTTTTTGCTTTGAAGAAGAAAGATCTCATTGACTGAAATTAATTTTTTTGGATGAAAACCAACAAAAATTGACAAGAACCACGAAAAGTTCTTGTATTTTAAGATAAAATCTGACGCTATTAAAGAAAAAACTTCTCCCTCGCTGAAATATGTTCATTTGCTGAAAATCAACAAAACCACGAAAAGTTCTTGTATTTGAAGATAAAATCTTTTTGCTTTAAAGAAGAATGATCTAGCTGACTGAAATAAGTTCATTTGATGAAAATGAACAACAATTGACAAGAACCACGAAAAGTTTTTGTATTTTAAGATAAAATCTGACGCGATGAAAGAAAAAACTTCTCGCTCGCTGAAATATGTTCATTTGCTGAAAATCAACAAAACCACAAAAAGTTCTTGTATTTGAAGATAAAATCTTTTTGCTTTGAAGAAGATCTAGCTGACTGAAATAAGTTCATAAGATGAAAACCAACAAAAATTGACAAGAACCACAAAAAGTTCTTGTATTTTAAGATAAAATCTGACGCTATTAATGAAAAAACTTCTCCCTCGCTGAAATATGTTCATTTGCTGAAAATCAACAAAACCACGAAAAGTTCTTGTATTTGAAGATTAAATCTTTTTGCTTTGAAGAAGAAAGATCCAGCTGACTAAAATAAGTTCCTTGGATGAAAACCAACAAAAGTTGACAAGAACCACGAAAAGTTCTTGTATTTTAAGATAAAATCTTACGCTATTGAAGAAAAAACTTCTGGCTCGCTGAAATATGTTCATTTGCTGAAAATCAACAAAACCACGAAAACTTCTTGTATTTGAAGATAAAATCTTTTTGCTTTGAAGAAGAAAGATCTAGCTGACTGAAATAAGTTTAGTGGATGAAAACCAACAAAAATTGACAAGAACCACGAAAAGTTCTTGTATTTTAAGATAAAAGCTGACGCTATTAAAGAAAAAACTTCTCGCTCGCTGAAATATGTTCATTTGCTGAAAATCAACAAAACCACGAAAAGTTCTTGTATTTGAAGATAAAATCTTTTTGCTTTGAAGAAGAAAGATCGAGCTGACTGAAATAAGTTCATAAGATGAAAACCAACAAAAGTTGACATGAACCACGAAAAGTTTTTGTAATTTAAGATAAAATCTGACGCTATTAAAGAAAAAATTTCTCCCTCGCTGAAATATGTTCATTTGCTGAAAATCAACAAACTCACGAAAAGTTCTTGTATTTGAAGATAAAATCTTTTTGCTTTGAAGAAGAAAGATCTAGCGGAATGAAATAAGTTCATCAGTTGAAAACCAACAAAAATTGACAAGAACCACGAAAAGTTCTTGTATTTTAAGATAAAATCTGACGCTATTAAAGAAAAAAACTTCTCCCTCGCTGAAATATGTTCATTTGCTGAAAATCAACAAAACCACGAAAAGTTCTTGTATTTGAAGATAAAATCTTTTTGCTTTGAAGAAGAAAGATCTAGCTGACTGAAATACGTTCATTGGATGAAAACTAACAAAAATTGACAAGAACCACGAAAAGTTCTTGTATTTTAAGATAAAATCTTACGCTATTGAAGAAAAAACTTCTAGCTCGCTGAAATATGTTCATTTGCTGAAAATCAACAAAACCACGAAAAGTTCTTGTATTTGAAGATAAAATCTTTTTGCTTTCAAGAAGAAAGATCCAGCTGACTGAAATAAGTTCATTGGATGAAAACCAACAAAAATTGACAAGAACCACGAAAAGTTCTTGTATTTTAAGATAAAATCTGACGCTATCAAAGATAAAACTTCTCCCTCGCTGAAATATGTTCATTTGCTGAAAATCAACAAAACCACGAAAAGTTCTTGTATTTGAAGATAAAATCTTTTTGCTTTAAAGAAGAAAGATCTCGCTGACTGAAATAAGTTCATTTGATGAAAATCAACAAAAATTGACAAGAACCACGAAAAGTTTTTGTATTTTAAGATAAAATCTGACGCTATTAAAGGAAAAACTTCTCCCTCGCTGAAATATGTTCATTTGCTGAAAATCAACAAAACCACGAAAAGTTCTTGTATTTGAAGATAAAATCTTTTTGCTTTGAAGAAGAAAGATCTCATTGACTGAAATAAGTTTATTGGATGAAAACCAACAAAAATTGACAAGAACCACGAAAAGTTCTTGTATTTTAAGATAAAATCTGACGCTATTAAAGAAAAAACTTCTCCCTCGCTGAAATATGTTCATTTGCTGAAAATCAACAAAACCACGAAATGTTCTTGCATTTGAAGATAAAATCTTTTTGCTTTAAAGAAGAATGATCTAGCTGACTGAAATAAGTTCATTTGATGAAAATGAACAACAATTGACAAGAACCACGAAAAGTTTTTGTATTTTAAGATAAAATCTGACGCGATGAAAGAAAAAACTTCTCGCTCGCTGAAATATGTTCATTTGCTGAAAATCAACAAAACCACGAAAAGTTCTTGTATTTGAAGATAAAATCTTTTTGCTTTAAAGAAGAAAGATCTCGCTGACTGAAATAAGCTCATTTGATGAAAATCAACAAAAATTGACAAGAACCACGAAAAGTTTTTGTATTTTCAGATAAAATCTGACGCGATGAAAGAAAAAACTTCTCGCTCGCTGAAATATGTTCATTTGCTGAAAATCAACAAAACCACAAAAAGTTCTTGTATTTGAAGATAAAATCTTTTTGCTTTGAAGAAGATCTAGCTGACTGAAATAAGTTCATAAGATGAAAACCAACAAAAATTGACAAGAACCACGAAAAGTTCTTGTATTTTAAGATAAAATCTGACGCTATTAATGAAAAAACTTCTCCCTCGCTGAAATATGTTCATTTGCTGAAAATCAACAAAACCACGAAAAGTTCTTGTATTTGAAGATAAAATCTTTTTGCTTTGAAGAAGAAAGATCTAGCGGAATGAAATAAGTTCATCAGTTGAAAACCAACAAAAATTGACAAGAACCACGAAAAGTTCTTGTATTTTAAGATAAAATCTGACGCTATTAAAGAAAAAAACTTCTCCCTCGCTGAAATATGTTCATTTGCTGAAAATCAACAAAACCACGAAAAGTTCTTGTATTTGAAGATAAAATCTTTTTGCTTTGAAGAAGAAAGATCTAGCTGACTGAAATACGTTCATTGGATGAAAACTAACAAAAATTGACAAGAACCACGAAAAGTTCTTGTATTTTAAGATAAAATCTTACGCTATTGAAGAAAAAACTTCTAGCTCGCTGAAATATGTTCATTTGCTGAAAATCAACAAAACCACGAAAAGTTCTTGTATTTGAAGATAAAATCTTTTTGCTTTCAAGAAGAAAGATCCAGCTGACTGAAATAAGTTCATTGGATGAAAACCAACAAAAATTGACAAGAACCACGAAAAGTTCTTGTATTTTAAGATAAAATCTGACGCTATCAAAGATAAAACGTCTCCCTCGCTGAAATATGTTCATTTGCTGAAAATCAACAAAACCACGAAAAGTTCTTGTATTTGAAGATAAAATCTTTTTGCTTTAAAGAAGAAAGATCTCGCTGACTGAAATAAGTTCATTTGATGAAAATCAACAAAAATTGACAAGAACCACGAAAAGTTTTTGTATTTTAAGATAAAATCTGACGCTATTAAAGAAAAAACTTCTCGCTCGCTGAAATATGTTCATTTGCTGCAAATCAACAAAACCTGAAAAGTTCTTGTATTTGAAGATAAAATCTTTTTGCTTTGAAGAAGAAAGATCGAGCTGACTGAAATAAGTTCATAAGATGAAAACCAACAAAAGTTGACAAGAACCACGAAAATTTGTTGTAATTTAAGATAAAATCTGACGCTATTAAAGAAAAAATTTCTCCCTCGCTGAAATATGTTCATTTGCTGAAAATCAACAAAACCACGAAAAGTTCTTGTATTTGAAGATAAAATCTTTTTGCTTTCAAGAAGAAAGATCCAGCTGACTGAAATAAGTTCATTGGATGAAAACCAACAAAAATTGACAAGAACCACGAAAAGTTCTGTTATTTTAAGATAAAATCTGACGCTATTAAAGAAAAAACTTCTCGCTCGCTGAAATATGTTCATTTGCTGAAAATCAACAAAACCACGAAAAGTTCTTGTATTTGAAGATAAAATCTTTTTGCTTTGAAGAAGAAAGATCGAGCTGACTGAAATAAGTTCATAAGATGAAAACCAACAAAAGTTGACATGAACCACGAAAAGTTTTTGTAATTTAAGATAAAATCTGACGCTATTAAAGAAAAAATTTCTCCCTCGCTGAAATATGTTCATTTGCTGAAAATCAACAAAATCACGAAAAGTTCTTGTATTTGAAGATAAAATCTTTTTGCTTTGAAGAAGAAAGATCTAGCGGAATGAAATAAGTTCATCAGTTGAAAACCAACAAAAATTGACAAGAACCACGAAAAGTTCTTGTATTTTAAGATAAAATCTGACGCTATTAAAGAAAAAAACTTCTCACTCGCTGAAATATGTTCATTTGCTGAAAATCAACAAAACCACGAAAAGTTCTTGTATTTGAAGATAAAATCTTTTTGCTTTGAAGAAGAAAGATCTAGCTGACTGAAATACGTTCATTGGATGAAAACTAACAAAAATTGACAAGAACCACGAAAAGTTCTTGTATTTTAAGATAAAATCTTACGCTATTGAAGAAAAAACTTCTAGCTCGCTGAAATATGTTCATTTGCTGAAAATCAACAAAACCACGAAAAGTTCTTGTATTTGAAGATAAAATCTTTTTGCTTTCAAGAAGAAAGATCCAGCTGACTGAAATAAGTTCATTGGATGAAAACCAACAAAAATTGACAAGAACCACGAAAAGTTCTTGTATTTTAAGATAAAATCTGACGCTATCAAAGATAAAACTTCTCCCTCGCTGAAATATGTTCATTTGCTGAAAATCAACAAAACCACGAAAAGTTCTTGTATTTGAAGATAAAATCTTTTTGCTTTAAAGAAGAAAGATCTCGCTGACTGAAATAAGTTCATTTGATGAAAATCAACAAAAATTGACAAGAACCACGAAAAGTTTTTGTATTTTAAGATAAAATCTGACGCTATTAAAGAAAAAACTTCTCGCTCGCTGAAATATGTTCATTTGCTGCAAATCAACAAAACCCGAAAAGTTCTTGTATTTGAAGATAAAATCTTTTTGCTTTGAAGAAGAAAGATCGAGCTGACTGAAATAAGTTCATAAGATGAAAACCAACAAAAGTTGACATGAACCACGAAAAGTTTTTGTAATTTAAGATAAAATCTGACGCTATTAAAGAAAAAATTTCTCCCTCGCTGAAATATGTTCATTTGCTGAAAATCAACAAAATCACGAAAAGTTCTTGTATTTGAAGATAAAATCTTTTTGCTTTGAAGAAGAAAGATCTAGCGGAATGAAATAAGTTCATCAGTTGAAAACCAACAAAAATTGACAAGAACCACGAAAAGTTCTTGTATTTTAAGATAAAATCTGACGCTATTAAAGAAAAAAACTTCTCACTCGCTGAAATATGTTCATTTGCTGAAAATCAACAAAACCACGAAAAGTTCTTGTATTTGAAGATAAAATCTTTTTGCTTTGAAGAAGAAAGATCTAGCTGACTGAAATACGTTCATTGGATGAAAACTAACAAAAATTGACAAGAACCACGAAAAGTTCTTGTATTTTAAGATAAAATCTTACGCTATTGAAGAAAAAACTTCTAGCTCGCTGAAATATGTTCATTTGCTGAAAATCAACAAAACCACGAAAAGTTCTTGTATTTGAAGATAAAATCTTTTTGCTTTCAAGAAGAAAGATCCAGCTGACTGAAATAAGTTCATTGGATGAAAACCAACAAAAATTGACAAGAACCACGAAAAGTTCTTGTATTTTAAGATAAAATCTGACGCTATCAAAGATAAAACTTCTCCCTCGCTGAAATATGTTCATTTGCTGAAAATCAACAAAACCACGAAAAGTTCTTGTATTTGAAGATAAAATCTTTTTGCTTTAAAGAAGAAAGATCTCGCTGACTGAAATAAGTTCATTTGATGAAAATCAACAAAAATTGACAAGAACCACGAAAAGTTTTTGTATTTTAAGATAAAATCTGACGCTATTAAAGAAAAAACTTCTCGCTCGCTGAAATATGTTCATTTGCTGCAAATCAACAAAACCCGAAAAGTTCTTGTATTTGAAGATAAAATCTTTTTGCTTTGAAGAAGAAAGATCGAGCTGACTGAAATAAGTTCATAAGATGAAAACCAACAAAAGTTGACAAGAACCACGAAAATTTGTTGTAATTTAAGATAAAATCTGACGCTATTAAAGAAAAAATTTCTCCCTCGCTGAAATATGTTCATTTGCTGAAAATCAACAAAACCACGAAAAGTTCTTGTATTTGAAGATAAAATCTTTTTGCTTTCAAGAAGAAAGATCCAGCTGACTGAAATAAGTTCATTGGATGAAAACCAACAAAAATTGACAAGAACCACGAAAAGTTCTGTTATTTTAAGATAAAATCTGACGCTATTAAAGAAAAAACTTCTCGCTCGCTGAAATATGTTCATTTGCTGAAAATCAACAAAACCACGAAAAGTTCTTGTATTTGAAGATAAAATTTTTTGCTTTCAAGAAGAAAGATCGAGCTGACTGAAATAAGTTCATTGAATGAAAACCAACAAAAGTTGACAAGAACCACGAAACGTTTTTGTAATTTAAGATAAAATCTGACGCTATATAGAAAAAATTTCTCCCTCGCTGAAATATGTTCATTTGCTGAAAATCAACAAAACCACGAAAAGTTCTTGTATTTGAAGATAAAATCTTTTGCTTTCAAGAAGAAAGATCTAGCTGACTGAAATAAGTTCATAAGATGAAAACTAACAAAAATTGACAAGAACCACGAAAAGTTCTTGTATTTTAAGATAAAATCTTACGCTATTGAAGAAAAAACTTCTGGCTCGCTGAAATATGTTCATTTGCTGAAAATCAACAAAGCCATGAAAACTTCTTGTATTTGAAGATAAAATCTTTTTGCTTTGAAGAAGAAAGATCTAGCTGACTGAAATAAGTTTAGTGGATGAAAACCAACAAAAATTGACAAGAACCACGAAAAGTTCTTGTATTTTAAGATAAAATCTGACGCTATTAAAGGAAAAACTTCTCCCTCGCTGAAATATGTTCATTTGCTGAAAATCAACAAAACCACGAAAAGTTCTTGTATTTGAAGATAAAATCTTTTTGCTTTGAAGAAGAAAGATCTCATTGACTGAAATAAGTTTATTGGATGAAAACCAACAAAAATTGACAAGAACCACGAAAAGTTCTTGTATTTTAAGATAAAATCTGACGCTATTAAAGAAAAAACTTCTCCCTCGCTGAAATATGTTCATTTGCTGAAAATCAACAAAACCACGAAAAGTTCTTGTATTTGAAGATAAAATCTTTTTGCTTTAAAGAAGAATGATCTAGCTGACTGAAATAAGTTCATTTGATGAAAATGAACAACAATTGACAAGAACCACGAAAAGTTTTTGTATTTTAAGATAAAATCTGACGCGATTAAAGAAAAAACTTCTCGCTCGCTGAAATATGTTCATTTGCTGAAAATCAACAAAACCACGAAAAGTTCTTGTATTTGAAGATAAAATCTTTTTGCTTTAAAGAAGAAAGATCTCGCTGACTGAAATAAGCTCATTTGATGAAAATCAACAAAAATTGACAAGAACCACGAAAAGTTTTTGTATTTTCAGATAAAATCTGACGCGATGAAAGAAAAAACTTCTCGCTCGCTGAAATATGTTCATTTGCTGAAAATCAACAAAACCACAAAAAGTTCTTGTATTTGAAGATAAAATCTTTTTGCTTTGAAGAAGATCTAGCTGACTGAAATAAGTTCATAAGATGAAAACCAACAAAAATTGACAAGAACCACGAAAAGTTCTTGTATTTTAAGATAAAATCTGACGCTATTAATGAAAAAACTTCTCCCTCGCTGAAATATGTTCATTTGCTGAAAATCAACAAAACCACGAAAAGTTCTTGTATTTGAAGATTAAATCTTTTTGCTTTGAAGAAGAAAGATCCAGCTGACTAAAATAAGTTCCTTGGATGAAAACCAACAAAAGTTGACAAGAACCACGAAAAGTTCTTGTATTTTAAGATAAAATCTTACGCTATTGAAGAAAAAACTTCTGGCTCGCTGAAATATGTTCATTTGCTGAAAATCAACAAAACCACGAAAACTTCTTGTATTTGAAGATAAAATCTTTTTGCTTTGAAGAAGAAAGATCTAGCTGACTGAAATAAGTTTAGTGGATGAAAACCAACAAAAATTGACAAGAACCACGAAAAGTTCTTGTATTTTAAGATAAAAGCTGACGCTATTAAAGAAAAAACTTCTCGCTCGCTGAAATATGTTCATTTGCTGAAAATCAACAAAACCACGAAAAGTTCTTGTATTTGAAGATAAAATCTTTTTGCTTTGAAGAAGAAAGATCGAGCTGACTGAAATAAGTTCATAAGATGAAAACCAACAAAAGTTGACATGAACCACGAAAAGTTTTTGTAATTTAAGATAAAATCTGACGCTATTAAAGAAAAAATTTCTCCCTCGCTGAAATATGTTCATTTGCTGAAAATCAACAAACTCACGAAAAGTTCTTGTATTTGAAGATAAAATCTTTTTGCTTTGAAGAAGAAAGATCTCGCGGAATGAAATAAGTTCATCAGTTGAAAACCAACAAAAATTGACAAGAACCACGAAAAGTTCTTGTATTTTAAGATAAAATCTGACGCTATTAAAGAAAAAAACTTCTCCCTCGCTGAAATATGTTCATTTGCTGAAAATCAACAAAACCACGAAAAGTTCTTGTATTTGAAGATAAAATCTTTTTGCTTTGAAGAAGAAAGATCTAGCTGACTGAAATACGTTCATTGGATGAAAACTAACAAAAATTGACAAGAACCACGAAAAGTTCTTGTATTTTAAGATAAAATCTTACGCTATTGAAGAAAAAACTTCTAGCTCGCTGAAATATGTTCATTTGCTGAAAATCAACAAAACCACGAAAAGTTCTTGTATTTGAAGATAAAATCTTTTTGCTTTCAAGAAGAAAGATCCAGCTGACTGAAATAAGTTCATTGGATGAAAACCAACAAAAATTGACAAGAACCACGAAAAGTTCTTGTATTTTAAGATAAAATCTGACGCTATCAAAGATAAAACTTCTCCCTCGCTGAAATATGTTCATTTGCTGAAAATCAACAAAACCACGAAAAGTTCTTGTATTTGAAGATAAAATCTTTTTGCTTTAAAGAAGAAAGATCTCGCTGACTGAAATAAGTTCATTTGATGAAAATCAACAAAAATTGACAAGAACCACGAAAAGTTTTTGTATTTTAAGATAAAATCTGACGCTATTAAAGAAAAAACTTCTCGCTCGCTGAAATATGTTCATTTGCTGCAAATCAACAAAACCCGAAAAGTTCTTGTATTTGAAGATAAAATCTTTTTGCTTTGAAGAAGAAAGATCGAGCTGACTGAAATAAGTTCATAAGATGAAAACCAACAAAAGTTGACAAGAACCACGAAAATTTGTTGTAATTTAAGATAAAATCTGACGCTATTAAAGAAAAAATTTCTCCCTCGCTGAAATATGTTCATTTGCTGAAAATCAACAAAACCACGAAAAGTTCTTGTATTTGAAGATAAAATCTTTTTGCTTTCAAGAAGAAAGATCCAGCTGACTGAAATAAGTTCATTGGATGAAAACCAACAAAAATTGACAAGAACCACGAAAAGTTCTTGTATTTTAAGATAAAATCTGACGCTATTAAAGAAAAAACTTCTCGCTCGCTGAAATATGTTCATTTGCTGAAAATCAACAAAACCACGAAAAGTTCTTGTATTTGAAGATAAAATTTTTTGCTTTCAAGAAGAAAGATCGAGCTGACTGAAATAAGTTCATAAGATGAAAACTAACAAAAATTGACAAGAACCACGAAAAGTTCTTGTATTTTAAGATAAAATCTTACGCTATTGAAGAAAAAACTTCTGGCTCGCTGAAATATGTTCATTTGCTGAAAATCAACAAAGCCACGAAAACTTCTTGTATTTGAAGATAAAATCTTTTTGCTTTGAAGAAGAAAGATCTAGCTGACTGAAATAAGTTTAGTGGATGAAAACCAACAAAAATTGACAAGAACCACGAAAAGTTCTTGTATTTTAAGATAAAATCTGACGCTATTAAAGGAAAAACTTCTCCCTCGCTGAAATATGTTCATTTGCTGAAAATCAACAAAACCACGAAAAGTTCTTGTATTTGAAGATAAAATCTTTTTGCTTTGAAGAAGAAAGATCTCATTGACTGAAATTAATTTTTTTGGATGAAAACCAACAAAAATTGACAAGAACCACGAAAAGTTCTTGTATTTTAAGATAAAATCTGACGCTATTAAAGAAAAAACTTCTCCCTCGCTGAAATATGTTCATTTGCTGAAAATCAACAAAACCACGAAAAGTTCTTGTATTTGAAGATAAAATCTTTTTGCTTTAAAGAAGAATGATCTAGCTGACTGAAATAAGTTCATTTGATGAAAATGAACAACAATTGACAAGAACCACGAAAAGTTTTTGTATTTTAAGATAAAATCTGACGCGATGAAAGAAAAAACTTCTCGCTCGCTGAAATATGTTCATTTGCTGAAAATCAACAAAACCACAAAAAGTTCTTGTATTTGAAGATAAAATCTTTTTGCTTTGAAGAAGATCTAGCTGACTGAAATAAGTTCATAAGATGAAAACCAACAAAAATTGACAAGAACCACAAAAAGTTCTTGTATTTTAAGATAAAATCTGACGCTATTAATGAAAAAACTTCTCCCTCGCTGAAATATGTTCATTTGCTGAAAATCAACAAAACCACGAAAAGTTCTTGTATTTGAAGATTAAATCTTTTTGCTTTGAAGAAGAAAGATCCAGCTGACTAAAATAAGTTCCTTGGATGAAAACCAACAAAAGTTGACAAGAACCACGAAAAGTTCTTGTATTTTAAGATAAAATCTTACGCTATTGAAGAAAAAACTTCTGGCTCGCTGAAATATGTTCATTTGCTGAAAATCAACAAAACCACGAAAACTTCTTGTATTTGAAGATAAAATCTTTTTGCTTTGAAGAAGAAAGATCTAGCTGACTGAAATAAGTTTAGTGGATGAAAACCAACAAAAATTGACAAGAACCACGAAAAGTTCTTGTATTTTAAGATAAAAGCTGACGCTATTAAAGAAAAAACTTCTCGCTCGCTGAAATATGTTCATTTGCTGAAAATCAACAAAACCACGAAAAGTTCTTGTATTTGAAGATAAAATCTTTTTGCTTTGAAGAAGAAAGATCGAGCTGACTGAAATAAGTTCATAAGATGAAAACCAACAAAAGTTGACATGAACCACGAAAAGTTTTTGTAATTTAAGATAAAATCTGACGCTATTAAAGAAAAAATTTCTCCCTCGCTGAAATATGTTCATTTGCTGAAAATCAACAAACTCACGAAAAGTTCTTGTATTTGAAGATAAAATCTTTTTGCTTTGAAGAAGAAAGATCTAGCGGAATGAAATAAGTTCATCAGTTGAAAACCAACAAAAATTGACAAGAACCACGAAAAGTTCTTGTATTTTAAGATAAAATCTGACGCTATTAAAGAAAAAAACTTCTCCCTCGCTGAAATATGTTCATTTGCTGAAAATCAACAAAACCACGAAAAGTTCTTGTATTTGAAGATAAAATCTTTTTGCTTTGAAGAAGAAAGATCTAGCTGACTGAAATACGTTCATTGGATGAAAACTAACAAAAATTGACAAGAACCACGAAAAGTTCTTGTATTTTAAGATAAAATCTTACGCTATTGAAGAAAAAACTTCTAGCTCGCTGAAATATGTTCATTTGCTGAAAATCAACAAAACCACGAAAAGTTCTTGTATTTGAAGATAAAATCTTTTTGCTTTCAAGAAGAAAGATCCAGCTGACTGAAATAAGTTCATTGGATGAAAACCAACAAAAATTGACAAGAACCACGAAAAGTTCTTGTATTTTAAGATAAAATCTGACGCTATCAAAGATAAAACTTCTCCCTCGCTGAAATATGTTCATTTGCTGAAAATCAACAAAACCACGAAAAGTTCTTGTATTTGAAGATAAAATCTTTTTGCTTTAAAGAAGAAAGATCTCGCTGACTGAAATAAGTTCATTTGATGAAAATCAACAAAAATTGACAAGAACCACGAAAAGTTTTTGTATTTTAAGATAAAATCTGACGCTATTAAAGAAAAAACTTCTCGCTCGCTGAAATATGTTCATTTGCTGCAAATCAACAAAACCCGAAAAGTTCTTGTATTTGAAGATAAAATCTTTTTGCTTTGAAGAAGAAAGATCGAGCTGACTGAAATAAGTTCATAAGATGAAAACCAACAAAAGTTGACAAGAACCACAAAACGTTTTTGTAATTTAAGATAAAATCTGACGCTATTAAAGAAAAAATTTCTCCCTCGCTGAAATATGTTCATTTGCTGAAAATCAACAAAACCACGAAAAGTTCTTGTATTTGAAGATAAAATCTTTTTGCTTTCAAGAAGAAAGATCCGGCTGACTGAAATAAGTTCATTGGATGAAAACCAACAAAAATTGACAAGAACCACGAAAAGTTCTTGTATTTTAAGATAAAATCTTACGCTATTGAAGAAAAAACTTCTCGCTCGCTGAAATATGTTCATTTGCTGAAAATCAACAGAACCACGAAAAGTTCTTGTATTTGAAGTTAAAATCTTGTTGCTTTGAAGAAGAAAGATCCAGCTGACTGAAATAAGTTCATTGGATGAAAACCAACAAAAATTGACAAGAACCACGAAAAGTTCTTGTATTTTAAGATAAAATCTGACTCTATTAAAGATAAAACTTCTCCCTCGCTGAAATATGTTCATTTGCTGAAAATCAACAAAACCACGAAAAGTTCTTGTGTTTGAAGATAAAAATTTTTTGCTTTAAAGAAGAAAGATCCAGCTGACTGAAATAAGTTCATTTGATGAAAATCAACAAAAATTGACAAGAACCACGAAAAGTTTTTGTATTTTAAGATAAAATCTGACGCTATTAAAGAAAAAACTTCTCGCTCGCTGAAATATGTTCATTTGCTGCAAATCAACAAAACCACGAAAAGTTCTTGTATTTGAAGATAAAATCTTTTTGCTTTGAAGAAGAAAGATCGAGCTGACTGAAATAAGTTCATAAGATGAAAACCAACAAAAGTTGACAAGAACCACGAAAAGTTCTTGTATTTTAAGATAAAATCTGACGCTATTAAAGAAAAAACTTCTCGCTCGCTGAAATATGTTCATTTGCTGAAAATCAACAAACTCACGAAAAGTTCTTGTATTTGAAGATAAAATCTTTTTGCTTTGAAGAAGAAAGATCTAGCGGAATGAAATAAGTTCATGAGTTGAAAACCAACAAAAATTGAAAAGAACCACGAAAAGTTTTTGTATTTTAAGATAAAATCTGACGCTATTAAAGAAAAAACTTCTCGCTCGCTGAAATATGTTCATTTGCTGCAAATCAACAAAACCCGAAAAGTTCTTGTATTTGAAGATAAAATCTTTTTGCTTTGAAGAAGAAAGATCGAGCTGACTGAAATAAGTTCATAAGATGAAAACCAACAAAAGTTGACAAGAACCACGAAAATTTGTTGTAATTTAAGATAAAATGTGACGCTATTAAAGAAAAAATTTCTCCCTCGCTGAAATATGTTCATTTGCTGAAAATCAACAAAACCACGAAAAGTTCTTGTATTTGAAGATAAAATCTTTTTGCTTTCAAGAAGAAAGATCCAGCTGACTGAAATAAGTTCATTGGATGAAAACCAACAAAAATTGACAAGAACCACGAAAAGTTCTTGTATTTTAAGATAAAATCTGACGCTATTAAAGAAAAAACTTCTCGCTCGCTGAAATATGTTCATTTGCTGAAAATCAACAAAACCACGAAAAGTTCTTGTATTTGAAGATAAAATTTTTTGCTTTCAAGAAGAAAGATCGAGCTGACTGAAATAAGTTCATAAGATGAAAACCAACAAAAATTGACAAGAACCACGAAAAGTTCTTGTATTTTAAGATAAAATCTGACGCTATTAAAGAAAAAAACTTCTCCCTCGCTGAAATATGTTCATTTGCTGAAAATCAACAAAACCACGAAAAGTTCTTGTATTTGAAGATAAAATCTTTTTGCTTTCAAGAAGAAAGATCCAGCTGACTGAAATAAGTTCATTGGATGAAAACCAACAAAAATTGACAAGAACCACGAAAAGTTCTTGTATTTTAAGATAAAATCTGACACTATTAAAGAAAAAACTTCTCGCTCGCTGAAATATGTTCATTTGCTGCAAATCAACAAAACCCGAAAAGTTCTTGTATTTCAAGATAAAGTCTTTTTGCTTTGAAGAAGAAAGATCGAGCTGACTGAAATAAGTTCATAAGATGAAAACCAACAAAAGTTGACAAGAACCACGAAACGTTTTTGTAATTTAAGATAAAATCTGACGCAATGAAAGAAAAAATTTCTCCCTCGCTGAAATATGTTCATTTGCTGAAAATCAACAAAACCACGAAAAGTTCTTGTATTTGAAGATAAAATCTTTTTGCTTTCAAGAAGAAAGATCCAGCTGACTGAAATAAGTTCATAAGATGAAAACCAACAAAAATTGACAAGAACCACGAAAAGTTCTTGTATTTTAAGATAAAATCTTACGCTATTGAAGAAAAAACTTCTCGCTCGCTGAAATATGTTCATTTGCTGAAAATCAACAGAACCACGAAAAGTTCTTGTATTTGAAGTTAAAATCTTGTTGCTTTGAAGAAGAAAGATCCAGCTGACTGAAATAAGTTCATTGGATGAAAACCAACAAAAATTGACAAGAACCACGAAAAGTTCTTGTATTTTAAGATAAAATCTGACTTTATTAAAGATAAAACTTCTCCCTCGCTGAAATATGTTCATTTGCTGAAAATCAACAAAACCACGAAAAGTTCTTGTGTTTGAAGATAAAAATTTTTTGCTTTAAAGAAGAAAGATCTAGCTGACTGAAATAAGTTCATTTGATGAAAATCAACAAAAATTGACAAGAACCACGAAAAGTTTTTGTATTTTAAGATAAAATCTGACGCTATTAAAGAAAAAACTTCTCGCTCGCTGAAATATGTTCATTTGCTGCACAAAACCACGAAAAGTTCTTGTATTTGAAGATAAAATCTTTTTGCTTTGAAGAAGAAAGATCGAGCTGACTGAAATAAGTTCATAAGATGAAAACCAACAAAAGTTGACAAGAACCACGAAAAGTTCTTGTATTTTAAGATAAAATCTGACGCTATTAAAGAAAAAACTTCTCGCTCGCTGAAATATGTTCATTTGCTGAAAATCAACAAACTCACGAAAAGTTCTTGTATTTGAAGATAAAATCTTTTTGCTTTGAAGAAGAAAGATCTAGCGGAATGAAATAAGTTCATGAGTTGAAATCCAACAAAAATTGAAAAGAACCACGAAAAGTTTTTGTATTTTAAGATAAAATCTGACGCTATTAAAGAAAAAACTTCTCGCTCGCTGAAATATGTTCATTTGCTGCAAATCAACAAAACCCGAAAAGTTCTTGTATTTGAAGATAAAATCTTTTTGCTTTGAAGAAGAAAGATCGAGCTGACTGAAATAAGTTCATAAGATGAAAACCAACAAAAGTTGACAAGAACCACGAAAATTTGTTGTAATTTAAGATAAAATCTGACGCTATTAAAGAAAAAATTTCTCCCTCGCTGAAATATGTTCATTTGCTGAAAATCAACAAAACCACGAAAAGTTCTTGTATTTGAAGATAAAATTTTTTGCTTTCAAGAAGAAAGATCGAGCTGACTGAAATAAGTTCATTTGATGAAAATCAACAAAAATTGACAAGAACCACGAAAAGTTTTTGTATTTTAAGATAAAATCTGACGCTATTAAAGAAAAAACTTCTCGCTCGCTGAAATATGTTCATTTGCTGCAAATCAACAAAACCACGAAAAGTTCTTGTATTTGAAGATAAAATCTTTTTGCTTTGAAGAAGAAAGATCGAGCTGACTGAAATAAGTTCATAAGATGAAAACCAACAAAAGTTGACAAGAACCACGAAAAGTTCTTGTATTTTAAGATAAAATCTGACGCTATTAAAGAAAAAACTTCTCGCTCGCTGAAATATGTTCATTTGCTGAAAATCAACAAACTCACGAAAAGTTCTTGTATTTGAAGATAAAATCTTTTTGCTTTGAAGAAGAAAGATCTAGCGGAATGAAATAAGTTCATGAGTTGAAAACCAACAAAAATTGAAAAGAACCACGAAAAGTTTTTGTATTTTAAGATAAAATCTGACGCTATTAAAGAAAAAACTTCTCGCTCGCTGAAATATGTTCATTTGCTGCAAATCAACAAAACCCGAAAAGTTCTTGTATTTGAAGATAAAATCTTTTTGCTTTGAAGAAGAAAGATCGAGCTGACTGAAATAAGTTCATAAGATGAAAACCAACAAAAGTTGACAAGAACCACGAAAATTTGTTGTAATTTAAGATAAAATGTGACGCTATTAAAGAAAAAATTTCTCCCTCGCTGAAATATGTTCATTTGCTGAAAATCAACAAAACCACGAAAAGTTCTTGTATTTGAAGATAAAATCTTTTTGCTTTCAAGAAGAAAGATCCAGCTGACTGAAATAAGTTCATTGGATGAAAACCAACAAAAATTGACAAGAACCACGAAAAGTTCTTGTATTTTAAGATAAAATCTGACGCTATTAAAGAAAAAACTTCTCGCTCGCTGAAATATGTTCATTTGCTGAAAATCAACAAAACCACGAAAAGTTCTTGTATTTGAAGATAAAATTTTTTGCTTTCAAGAAGAAAGATCGAGCTGACTGAAATAAGTTCATAAGATGAAAACCAACAAAAATTGACAAGAACCACGAAAAGTTCTTGTATTTTAAGATAAAATCTGACGCTATTAAAGAAAAAAACTTCTCCCTCGCTGAAATATGTTCATTTGCTGAAAATCAACAAAACCACGAAAAGTTCTTGTATTTGAAGATAAAATCTTTTTGCTTTCAAGAAGAAAGATCCAGCTGACTGAAATAAGTTCATTGGATGAAAACCAACAAAAATTGACAAGAACCACGAAAAGTTCTTGTATTTTAAGATAAAATCTGACACTATTAAAGAAAAAACTTCTCGCTCGCTGAAATATGTTCATTTGCTGCAAATCAACAAAACCCGAAAAGTTCTTGTATTTGAAGATAAAATCTTTTTGCTTTGAAGAAGAAAGATCGAGCTGACTGAAATAAGTTCATAAGATGAAAACCAACAAAAGTTGACAAGAACCACGAAACGTTTTTGTAATTTAAGATAAAATCTGACGCAATGAAAGAAAAAATTTCTCCCTCGCTGAAATATGTTCATTTGCTGAAAATCAACAAAACCACGAAAAGTTCTTGTATTTGAAGATAAAATCTTTTTGCTTTCAAGAAGAAAGATCCAGCTGACTGAAATAAGTTCATAAGATGAAAACCAACAAAAATTGACAAGAACCACGAAAAGTTCTTGTATTTTAAGATAAAATCTTACGCTATTGAAGAAAAAACTTCTCGCTCGCTGAAATATGTTCATTTGCTGAAAATCAACAGAACCACGAAAAGTTCTTGTATTTGAAGTTAAAATCTTGTTGCTTTGAAGAAGAAAGATCCAGCTGACTGAAATAAGTTCATTGGATGAAAACCAACAAAAATTGACAAGAACCACGAAAAGTTCTTGTATTTTAAGATAAAATCTGACTTTATTAAAGATAAAACTTCTCCCTCGCTGAAATATGTTCATTTGCTGAAAATCAACAAAACCACGAAAAGTTCTTGTGTTTGAAGATAAAAATTTTTTGCTTTAAAGAAGAAAGATCTAGCTGACTGAAATAAGTTCATTTGATGAAAATCAACAAAAATTGACAAGAACC
This sequence comes from Heptranchias perlo, assembly GCF_035084215.1. Taxonomy (NCBI): domain Eukaryota; kingdom Metazoa; phylum Chordata; class Chondrichthyes; order Hexanchiformes; family Hexanchidae; genus Heptranchias; species Heptranchias perlo. The sequence continues at coordinate 1,326,086 of NW_027139793.1, read as the reverse complement.
ACGAAAAGTTTTTGTATTTTAAGATAAAATCTGACGCTATTAAAGAAAAAACTTCTCGCTCGCTGAAATATGTTCATTTGCTGCAAATCAACAAAACCACGAAAAGTTCTTGTATTTGAAGATAAAATCTTTTTGCTTTGAAGAAGAAAGATCGAGCTGACTGAAATAAGTTCATAAGATGAAAACCAACAAAAGTTGACAAGAACCACGAAAAGTTCTTGTATTTTAAGATAAAATCTGACGCTATTAAAGAAAAAACTTCTCGCTCGCTGAAATATGTTCATTTGCTGAAAATCAACAAACTCACGAAAAGTTCTTGTATTTGAAGATAAAATCTTTTTGCTTTGAAGAAGAAAGATCTAGCGGAATGAAATAAGTTCATGAGTTGAAAACCAACAAAAATTGAATAGAACCACGAAAAGTTTTTGTATTTTAAGATAAAATCTGACGCTATTAAAGAAAAAACTTCTCGCTCGCTGAAATATGTTCATTTGCTGCAAATCAACAAAACCCGAAAAGTTCTTGTATTTGAAGATAAAATCTTTTTGCTTTGAAGAAGAAAGATCGAGCTGACTGAAATAAGTTCATAAGATGAAAACCAACAAAAGTTGACAAGAACCACGAAAATTTGTTGTAATTTAAGATAAAATCTGACGCTATTAAAGAAAAAATTTCTCCCTCGCTGAAATATGTTCATTTGCTGAAAATCAACAAAACCACGAAAAGTTCTTGTATTTGAAGATAAAATTTTTTGCTTTCAAGAAGAAAGATCGAGCTGACTGAAATAAGTTCATAAGATGAAAACTAACAAAAATTGACAAGAACCACGAAAAGTTCTTGTATTTTAAGATAAAATCTTACGCTATTGAAGAAAAAACTTCTGGCTCGCTGAAATATGTTCATTTGCTGAAAATCAACAAAGCCACGAAAACTTCTTGTATTTGAAGATAAAATCTTTTTGCTTTGAAGAAGAAAGATCTAGCTGACTGAAATAAGTTTAGTGGATGAAAACCAACAAAAATTGACAAGAACCACGAAAAGTTCTTGTATTTTAAGATAAAATCTGACGCTATTAAAGGAAAAACTTCTCCCTCGCTGAAATATGTTCATTTGCTGAAAATCAACAAAACCACGAAAAGTTCTTGTATTTGAAGATAAAATCTTTTTGCTTTGAAGAAGAAAGATCTCATTGACTGAAATAAGTTTATTGGATGAAAACCAACAAAAATTGACAAGAACCACGAAAAGTTCTTGTATTTTAAGATAAAATCTGACGCTATTAAAGAAAAAACTTCTCCCTCGCTGAAATATGTTCATTTGCTGAAAATCAACAAAACCACGAAAAGTTCTTGCATTTGAAGATAAAATCTTTTTGCTTTAAAGAAGAATGATCTAGCTGACTGAAATAAGTTCATTTGATGAAAATGAACAACAATTGACAAGAACCACGAAAAGTTTTTGTATTTTAAGATAAAATCTGACGCGATGAAAGAAAAAACTTCTCGCTCGCTGAAATATGTTCATTTGCTGAAAATCAACAAAACCACGAAAAGTTCTTGTATTTGAAGATAAAATCTTTTTGCTTTAAAGAAGAAAGATCTCGCTGACTGAAATAAGCTCATTTGATGAAAATCAACAAAAATTGACAAGAACCACGAAAAGTTTTTGTATTTTCAGATAAAATCTGACGCGATGAAAGAAAAAACTTCTCGCTCGCTGAAATATGTTCATTTGCTGAAAATCAACAAAACCACAAAAAGTTCTTGTATTTGAAGATAAAATCTTTTTGCTTTGAAGAAGATCTAGCTGACTGAAATAAGTTCATAAGATGAAAACCAACAAAAATTGACAAGAACCACGAAAAGTTCTTGTATTTTAAGATAAAATCTGACGCTATTAATGAAAAAACTTCTCCCTCGCTGAAATATGTTCATTTGCTGAAAATCAACAAAACCACGAAAAGTTCTTGTATTTGAAGATTAAATATTTTTGCTTTGAAGAAGAAAGATCCAGCTGACTAAAATAAGTTCCTTGGATGAAAACCAACAAAAGTTGACAAGAACCACGAAAAGTTCTTGTATTTTAAGATAAAATCTTACGCTATTGAAGAAAAAACTTCTGGCTCGCTGAAATATGTTCATTTGCTGAAAATCAACAAAACCACGAAAACTTCTTGTATTTGAAGATAAAATCTTTTTGCTTTGAAGAAGAAAGATCTAGCTGACTGAAATAAGTTTAGTGGATGAAAACCAACAAAAATTGACAAGAACCACGAAAAGTTCTTGTATTTTAAGATAAAAGCTGACGCTATTAAAGAAAAAACTTCTCGCTCGCTGAAATATGTTCATTTGCTGAAAATCAACAAAACCACGAAAAGTTCTTGTATTTGAAGATAAAATCTTTTTGCTTTGAAGAAGAAAGATCGAGCTGACTGAAATAAGTTCATAAGATGAAAACCAACAAAAGTTGACATGAACCACGAAAAGTTTTTGTAATTTAAGATAAAATCTGACGCTATTAAAGAAAAAATTTCTCCCTCGCTGAAATATGTTCATTTGCTGAAAATCAACAAACTCACGAAAAGTTCTTGTATTTGAAGATAAAATCTTTTTGCTTTGAAGAAGAAAGATCTAGCGGAATGAAATAAGTTCATCAGTTGAAAACCAACAAAAATTGACAAGAACCACGAAAAGTTCTTGTATTTTAAGATAAAATCTGACGCTATTAAAGAAAAAAACTTCTCCCTCTCTGAAATATGTTCATTTGCTGAAAATCAACAAAACCACGAAAAGTTCTTGTATTTGAAGATAAAATCTTTTTGCTTTGAAGAAGAAAGATCTAGCTGACTGAAATACGTTCATTGGATGAAAATCAACAAAAATTGACAAGAACCACGAAAAGTTTTTGTATTTTAAGATAAAATCTGACGCTATTAAAGAAAAAACTTCTCGCTCGCTGAAATATGTTCATTTGCTGCAAATCAACAAAACCCGAAAAGTTCTTGTATTTGAAGATAAAATCTTTTTGCTTTGAAGAAGAAAGATCGAGCTGACTGAAATAAGTTCATAAGATGAAAACCAACAAAAGTTGACAAGAACCACGAAAATTTGTTGTAATTTAAGATAATATCTGACGCTATTAAAGAAAAAATTTCTCCCTCGCTGAAATATGTTCATTTGCTGAAAATCAACAAAACCACGAAAAGTTCTTGTATTTGAAGATAAAATCTTTTTGCTTTCAAGAAGAAAGATCCAGCTGACTGAAATAAGTTCATTGGATGAAAACCAACAAAAATTGACAAGAACCACGAAAAGTTCTTGTATTTTAAGATAAAATCTGACTCTATTAAAGAAAAAACTTCTCGCTCGCTGAAATATGTTCATTTGCTGAAAATCAACAAAACCACGAAAAGTTCTTGTATTTGAAGATAAAATTTTTTGCTTTCAAGAAGAAAGATCGAGCTGACTGAAATAAGTTCATAAGATGAAAACCAACAAAAGTTGACAAGAACCACGAAACGTTTTTATAATTTAAGATAAAATCTGACACTATTAAAGAAAAAATTTCTCCCTCGCTGAAATATGTTCATTTGCTGAAAATCAACAAAACCACGAAAAGTTCTTGTATTTGAAGATAAAATCTTTTTGCTTTGAAGAAGAAAGATCGAGCTGACTGAAATAAGTTCATAAGATGAAAACCAACAAAAGTTGACAAGAACCACGAAAAGTTCTTGTATTTTAAGATAAAATCTGACACTATTAAAGAAAAAACTTCTCGCTCGCTGAAATATGTTCATTTGCTGAAAATCAACAAACTCACGAAAAGTTCTTGTATTTGAAGATAAAATCTTTTTGCTTTGAAGAAGAAAGATCTAGCGGAATGAAATAAGTTCATGAGTTGAAAACCAACAAAAATTGATAAGAACCACGAAAAGTTCTTGTATTTTAAGATAAAATCTGACGCTATTAAAGAAAAAAACTTCTCCCTCGCTGAAATATGTTCATTTGCTGAAAATCAACAAAACCACGAAAAGTTCTTGTATTTGAAGATAAAATCTTTTTGCTTTGAAGAAGAAAGATCTAGCTGACTGAAATACGTTCATTGGATGAAAACCAACAAAAATTGACAAGAACCACGAAAAGTTCTTGTATTTTAAGATAAAATCTGACGCTATTGAAGAAAAAACTTCTAGCTCGCTGAAATATGTTCATTTGCTGAAAATCAACAAAACCACGAAAAGTTCTTGTATTTGAAGATAAAATCTTTTTGCTTTCAAGAAGAAAGATCCAGCTGACTGAAATAAGTTCATTGGATGAAAACCAACAAAAATTGACAAGAACCACGAAAAGTTCTTGTATTTTAAGATAAAATCTGACGCTATTAAAGATAAAACTTCTCCCTCGCTGAAATATGTTCATTTGCTGAAAATCAACAAAACCACGAAAAGTTCTTGTATTTGAAGATAAAATCTATTTGCTTTAAAGAAGAAAGTCCAGCTGACTGAAATAAGTTCATTTGATGAAAATCAACAAAAATTGACAAGAACCACGAAAAGTTTTTGTATTTTAAGATAAAATCTGACGCTATTAAAGAAAAAACTTCTCGCTCGCTGAAATATGTTCATTTGCTGCAAATCAACAAAACCACGAAAAGTTCTTGTATTTGAAGATAAAATCTTTTTGCTTTGAAGAAGAAAGATCGAGCTGACTGAAATAAGTTCATAAGATGAAAACCAACAAAAGTTGACAAGAACCACGAAAATTTGTTGTAATTTAAGATAAAATCTGACGCTATTAAAGAAAAAACTTCTCGCTCGCTGAAATATGTTCATTTGCTGAAAATCAACAAACTCACGAAAAGTTCTTGTATTTGAAGATAAAATCTTTTTGCTTTGAAGAAGAAAGATCTCGCTGAATGAAATAAGTTCATCAGTTGAAAACCAACAAAAATTGACAAGAACCACGAAAAGTTCTTGTATTTTAAGATAAAATCTGACCCTATTAAAGAAAAAACTTCTCGCTCGCTGAAATATGTTCATTTGCTGAAAATCAACAAAACCACGAAAAGTTCTTGTATTTGAAGATAAAATCTTTTTGCTTTGAAGAAGAAAGATCTCGCTGACTGAAATAAGTTCATAAGATGAAAACCAACAAAAGTTGACAAGAACCACTAAAAGTTTTTGTAATTTAAGATAAAATCTGACGCTATTAAAGAAAAAATTTCTCCCTCGCTGAAATATGTTCATTTGCTGAAAATCAACAAAACCACGAAAAGTTCTTGTATTTGAAGATAAAATCTTTTTGCTTTAAAGAAGAAAGATCTAGCTGACTGAAATAAGTTCATTTGATGAAAATCAACAAAAATTGACAAGAACCACGAAAAGTTTTTGTATTTTAAGATAAAATCTGACGCTATTAAAGAAAAAACTTCTCGCTCGCTGAAATATGTTCATTTGCTGCAAATCAACAAAACCACGAAAAGTTCTTGTATTTGAAGATAAAATCTTTTTGCTTTGAAGAAGAAAGATCGAGCTGACTGAAATAAGTTCATAAGATGAAAACCAACAAAAGTTGACAAGAACCACGAAAAGTTCTTGTATTTTAAGATAAAATCTGACGCTATTAAAGAAAAAACTTCTCGCTCGCTGAAATATGTTCATTTGCTGAAAATCAACAAAACCACGAAAAGTTCTTGTATTTGAAGATAAAATCTTTTTGCTTTGAAGAAGAAAGATCGAGCTGACTGAAATAAGTTCATAAGATGAAAACCAACAAAAGTTGACAAGAACCACGAAAAGTTCTTGTATTTTAAGATAAAATCTGACGCGATGAAAGAAAAAACTTCTCGCTCGCTGAAATATGTTCATTTGCTGAAAATCAACAAAACCACGAAAAGTTCTTGTATTTGAAGATAAAATCTTTTTGCTTTCAAGAAGAAAGATCCAGCTGACTGAAATAAGTTCATTGGATGAAAACCAACAAAAATTGACAAGAACCACGAAAAGTTCTTGTATTTTAAGATAAAATCTTACGCTATTGAAGAAAAAACTTCTCGCTCGCTGAAATATGTTCATTTGCTGCAAATCAACAAAACCCGAAAAGTTCTTGTATTTGAAGATAAAATCTTTTTGCTTTAAAGAAGAAAGATCTCGCTGACTGAAATAAGCTCATTTGATGAAAATCAACAAAAATTGACAAGAACCACGAAAAGTTTTTGTATTTTCAGATAAAATCTGACGCGATGAAAGAAAAAACTTCTCGCTCGCTGAAATATGTTCATTTGCTGAAAATCAACAAAACCACAAAAAGTTCTTGTATTTGAAGATAAAATCTTTTTGCTTTGAAGAAGATCTAGCTGACTGAAATAAGTTCATAAGATGAAAACCAACAAAAATTGACAAGAACCACGAAAAGTTCTTGTATTTTAAGATAAAATCTGACGCTATTAATGAAAAAACTTCTCCCTCGCTGAAATATGTTCATTTGCTGAAAATCAACAAAACCACGAAAAGTTCTTGTATTTGAAGATTAAATATTTTTGCTTTGAAGAAGAAAGATCCAGCTGACTAAAATAAGTTCCTTGGATGAAAACCAACAAAAGTTGACAAGAACCACGAAAAGTTCTTGTATTTTAAGATAAAATCTTACGCTATTGAAGAAAAAACTTCTGGCTCGCTGAAATATGTTCATTTGCTGAAAATCAACAAAACCACGAAAACTTCTTGTATTTGAAGATAAAATCTTTTTGCTTTGAAGAAGAAAGATCTAGCTGACTGAAATAAGTTTAGTGGATGAAAACCAACAAAAATTGACAAGAACCACGAAAAGTTCTTGTATTTTAAGATAAAAGCTGACGCTATTAAAGAAAAAACTTCTCGCTCGCTGAAATATGTTCATTTGCTGAAAATCAACAAAACCACGAAAAGTTCTTGTATTTGAAGATAAAATCTTTTTGCTTTGAAGAAGAAAGATCGAGCTGACTGAAATAAGTTCATAAGATGAAAACCAACAAAAGTTGACATGAACCACGAAAAGTTTTTGTAATTTAAGATAAAATCTGACGCTATTAAAGAAAAAATTTCTCCCTCGCTGAAATATGTTCATTTGCTGAAAATCAACAAACTCACGAAAAGTTCTTGTATTTGAAGATAAAATCTTTTTGCTTTGAAGAAGAAAGATCTAGCGGAATGAAATAAGTTCATCAGTTGAAAACCAACAAAAATTGACAAGAACCACGAAAAGTTCTTGTATTTTAAGATAAAATCTGACGCTATTAAAGAAAAAAACTTCTCCCTCTCTGAAATATGTTCATTTGCTGAAAATCAACAAAACCACGAAAAGTTCTTGTATTTGAAGATAAAATCTTTTTGCTTTGAAGAAGAAAGATCTAGCTGACTGAAATACGTTCATTGGATGAAAATCAACAAAAATTGACAAGAACCACGAAAAGTTTTTGTATTTTAAGATAAAATCTGACGCTATTAAAGAAAAAACTTCTCGCTCGCTGAAATATGTTCATTTGCTGCAAATCAACAAAACCCGAAAAGTTCTTGTATTTGAAGATAAAATCTTTTTGCTTTGAAGAAGAAAGATCGAGCTGACTGAAATAAGTTCATAAGATGAAAACCAACAAAAGTTGACAAGAACCACGAAAATTTGTTGTAATTTAAGATAATATCTGACGCTATTAAAGAAAAAATTTCTCCCTCGCTGAAATATGTTCATTTGCTGAAAATCAACAAAACCACGAAAAGTTCTTGTATTTGAAGATAAAATCTTTTTGCTTTCAAGAAGAAAGATCCAGCTGACTGAAATAAGTTCATTGGATGAAAACCAACAAAAATTGACAAGAACCACGAAAAGTTCTTGTATTTTAAGATAAAATCTGACTCTATTAAAGAAAAAACTTCTCGCTCGCTGAAATATGTTCATTTGCTGAAAATCAACAAAACCACGAAAAGTTCTTGTATTTGAAGATAAAATTTTTTGCTTTCAAGAAGAAAGATCGAGCTGACTGAAATAAGTTCATAAGATGAAAACCAACAAAAGTTGACAAGAACCACGAAACGTTTTTATAATTTAAGATAAAATCTGACACTATTAAAGAAAAAATTTCTCCCTCGCTGAAATATGTTCATTTGCTGAAAATCAACAAAACCACGAAAAGTTCTTGTATTTGAAGATAAAATCTTTTTGCTTTGAAGAAGAAAGATCGAGCTGACTGAAATAAGTTCATAAGATGAAAACCAACAAAAGTTGACAAGAACCACGAAAAGTTCTTGTATTTTAAGATAAAATCTGACACTATTAAAGAAAAAACTTCTCGCTCGCTGAAATATGTTCATTTGCTGAAAATCAACAAACTCACGAAAAGTTCTTGTATTTGAAGATAAAATCTTTTTGCTTTGAAGAAGAAAGATCTAGCGGAATGAAATAAGTTCATGAGTTGAAAACCAACAAAAATTGATAAGAACCACGAAAAGTTCTTGTATTTTAAGATAAAATCTGACGCTATTAAAGAAAAAAACTTCTCCCTCGCTGAAATATGTTCATTTGCTGAAAATCAACAAAACCACGAAAAGTTCTTGTATTTGAAGATAAAATCTTTTTGCTTTGAAGAAGAAAGATCTAGCTGACTGAAATACGTTCATTGGATGAAAACCAACAAAAATTGACAAGAACCACGAAAAGTTCTTGTATTTTAAGATAAAATCTGACGCTATTGAAGAAAAAACTTCTAGCTCGCTGAAATATGTTCATTTGCTGAAAATCAACAAAACCACGAAAAGTTCTTGTATTTGAAGATAAAATCTTTTTGCTTTCAAGAAGAAAGATCCAGCTGACTGAAATAAGTTCATTGGATGAAAACCAACAAAAATTGACAAGAACCACGAAAAGTTCTTGTATTTTAAGATAAAATCTGACGCTATTAAAGATAAAACTTCTCCCTCGCTGAAATATGTTCATTTGCTGAAAATCAACAAAACCACGAAAAGTTCTTGTATTTGAAGATAAAATCTATTTGCTTTAAAGAAGAAAGTCCAGCTGACTGAAATAAGTTCATTTGATGAAAATCAACAAAAATTGACAAGAACCACGAAAAGTTTTTGTATTTTAAGATAAAATCTGACGCTATTAAAGAAAAAACTTCTCGCTCGCTGAAATATGTTCATTTGCTGCAAATCAACAAAACCACGAAAAGTTCTTGTATTTGAAGATAAAATCTTTTTGCTTTGAAGAAGAAAGATCGAGCTGACTGAAATAAGTTCATAAGATGAAAACCAACAAAAGTTGACAAGAACCACGAAAATTTGTTGTAATTTAAGATAAAATCTGACGCTATTAAAGAAAAAACTTCTCGCTCGCTGAAATATGTTCATTTGCTGAAAATCAACAAACTCACGAAAAGTTCTTGTATTTGAAGATAAAATCTTTTTGCTTTGAAGAAGAAAGATCTCGCTGAATGAAATAAGTTCATCAGTTGAAAACCAACAAAAATTGACAAGAACCACGAAAAGTTCTTGTATTTTAAGATAAAATCTGACCCTATTAAAGAAAAAACTTCTCGCTCGCTGAAATATGTTCATTTGCTGAAAATCAACAAAACCACGAAAAGTTCTTGTATTTGAAGATAAAATCTTTTTGCTTTGAAGAAGAAAGATCTCGCTGACTGAAATAAGTTCATAAGATGAAAACCAACAAAAGTTGACAAGAACCACTAAAAGTTTTTGTAATTTAAGATAAAATCTGACGCTATTAAAGAAAAAATTTCTCCCTCGCTGAAATATGTTCATTTGCTGAAAATCAACAAAACCACGAAAAGTTCTTGTATTTGAAGATAAAATCTTTTTGCTTTAAAGAAGAAAGATCTAGCTGACTGAAATAAGTTCATTTGATGAAAATCAACAAAAATTGACAAGAACCACGAAAAGTTTTTGTATTTTAAGATAAAATCTGACGCTATTAAAGAAAAAACTTCTCGCTCGCTGAAATATGTTCATTTGCTGCAAATCAACAAAACCACGAAAAGTTCTTGTATTTGAAGATAAAATCTTTTTGCTTTGAAGAAGAAAGATCGAGCTGACTGAAATAAGTTCATAAGATGAAAACCAACAAAAGTTGACAAGAACCACGAAAAGTTCTTGTATTTTAAGATAAAATCTGACGCTATTAAAGAAAAAACTTCTCGCTCGCTGAAATATGTTCATTTGCTGAAAATCAACAAAACCACGAAAAGTTCTTGTATTTGAAGATAAAATCTTTTTGCTTTGAAGAAGAAAGATCGAGCTGACTGAAATAAGTTCATAAGATGAAAACCAACAAAAGTTGACAAGAACCACGAAAAGTTCTTGTATTTTAAGATAAAATCTGACGCGATGAAAGAAAAAACTTCTCGCTCGCTGAAATATGTTCATTTGCTGAAAATCAACAAAACCACGAAAAGTTCTTGTATTTGAAGATAAAATCTTTTTGCTTTCAAGAAGAAAGATCCAGCTGACTGAAATAAGTTCATTGGATGAAAACCAACAAAAATTGACAAGAACCACGAAAAGTTCTTGTATTTTAAGATAAAATCTTACGCTATTGAAGAAAAAACTTCTCGCTCGCTGAAATATGTTCATTTGCTGAAAATCAACAGAACCACGAAAAGTTCTTGTATTTGAAGTAAAAATCTTGTTGCTTTGAAGAAGAAAGATCGAGCTGACTGAAATAAGTTCATAAGATGAAAACCAACAAAAGTTGACAAGAACCACGAAAATTTGTTGTAATTTAAGATAAAATCTGACGCTATTAAAGAAAAAACTTCTCGCTCGCTGAAATATGTTCATTTGCTGAAAATCAACAAACTCACGAAAAGTTCTTGTATTTGAAGATAAAATCTTTTTGCTTTGAAGAAGAAAGATCTCGCTGAATGAAATAAGTTCATCAGTTGAAAACCAACAAAAATTGACAAGAACCACGAAAAGTTCTTGTATTTTAAGATAAAATCTGACCCTATTAAAGAAAAAACTTCTCGCTCGCTGAAATATGTTCATTTGCTGAAAATCAACAAAACCACGAAAAGTTCTTGTATTTGAAGATAAAATCTTTTTGCTTTGAAGAAGAAAGATCTCGCTGACTGAAATAAGTTCATAAGATGAAAACCAACAAAAGTTGACAAGAACCACTAAAAGTTTTTGTAATTTAAGATAAAATCTGACGCTATTAAAGAAAAAATTTCTCCCTCGCTGAAATATGTTCATTTGCTGAAAATCAACAAAACCACGAAAAGTTCTTGTATTTGAAGATAAAATCTTTTTGCTTTAAAGAAGAAAGATCTAGCTGACTGAAATAAGTTCATTTGATGAAAATCAACAAAAATTGACAAGAACCACGAAAAGTTTTTGTATTTTAAGATAAAATCTGACGCTATTAAAGAAAAAACTTCTCGCTCGCTGAAATATGTTCATTTGCTGCAAATCAACAAAACCACGAAAAGTTCTTGTATTTGAAGATAAAATCTTTTTGCTTTGAAGAAGAAAGATCGAGCTGACTGAAATAAGTTCATAAGATGAAAACCAACAAAAGTTGACAAGAACCACGAAAAGTTCTTGTATTTTAAGATAAAATCTGACGCTATTAAAGAAAAAACTTCTCGCTCGCTGAAATATGTTCATTTGCTGAAAATCAACAAAACCACGAAAAGTTCTTGTATTTGAAGATAAAATCTTTTTGCTTTGAAGAAGAAAGATCGAGCTGACTGAAATAAGTTCATAAGATGAAAACCAACAAAAGTTGACAAGAACCACGAAAAGTTCTTGTATTTTAAGATAAAATCTGACGCGATGAAAGAAAAAACTTCTCGCTCGCTGAAATATGTTCATTTGCTGAAAATCAACAAAACCACGAAAAGTTCTTGTATTTGAAGATAAAATCTTTTTGCTTTCAAGAAGAAAGATCCAGCTGACTGAAATAAGTTCATTGGATGAAAACCAACAAAAATTGACAAGAACCACGAAAAGTTCTTGTATTTTAAGATAAAATCTTACGCTATTGAAGAAAAAACTTCTCGCTCGCTGAAATATGTTCATTTGCTGAAAATCAACAGAACCACGAAAAGTTCTTGTATTTGAAGTAAAAATCTTGTTGCTTTGAAGAAGAAAGATCCAGCTGACTGAAATAAGTTCATTGGATGAAAACCAACAAAAGTTGACAAGAACCACGAAAAGTTCTTGTATTTTAAGATAAAATCTGACTCTATTAAAGATAAAACTTCTCCCTCGCTGAAATATGTTCATTTGCTGAAAATCAACAAAACCACGAAAAGTTCTTGTGTTTGAAGATAAAATTTTTTTGCTTTAAAGAAGAAAGATCTCGCTGACTGAAATAAGTTCATTTGATGAAAATCAACAAAAATTGACAAGAACCACGAAAAGTTTTTGTATTTTAAGATAAAATCTGACGCTATTAAAGAAAAAACTTCTCGCTCGCTGAAATATGTTCATTTGCTGCAAATCAACAAAACCACGAAAAGTTCTTGTATTTGAAGATAAAATCTTTTTGCTTTGAAGAAGAAAGATCGAGCTGACTGAAATAAGTTCATAAGATGAAAACCAACAAAAGTTGACAAGAACCACGAAAAGTTCTTGTATTTTAAGATAAAATCTGACGCTATTAAAGAAAAAACTTCTCGCTCGCTGAAATATGTTCATTTGCTGAAAATCAACAAACTCACGAAAAGTTCTTGTATTTGAAGATAAAATCTTTTTGCTTTGAAGAAGAAAGATCTAGCGGAATGAAATAAGCTCATGAGTTGAAAACCAACAAAAATTGAAAAGAACCACGAAAAGTTCTTGTATTTTAAGATAAAATCTGACGCTATTATAGAAAAAAACTTCTCCCTCGCTGAAATATGTTCATTTGCTGCAAATCAACAAAACCACGAAAAGTTCTTGTATTTGAAGATAAAATCTTTTTGCTTTGAAGAAGAAAGATCGAGCTGACTGAAATAAGTTCATAAGATGAAAACCAACAAAAGTTGACAAGAACCACGAAAAGTTCTTGTATTTTAAGATAAAATCTGACGCTATTAAAGAAAAAACTTCTCGCTCGCTGAAATATGTTCATTTGCTGAAAATCAACAAACTCACGAAAAGTTCTTGTATTTGAAGATAAAATCTTTTTGCTTTGAAGAAGAAAGATCTAGCGGAATGAAATAAGCTCATGAGTTGAAAACCAACAAAAATTGACAAGAACCACTAAAAGTTCTTGTATTTTAAGATAAAATCTTACGCTATTGAAGAAAAAACTTCTAGCTCGCTGAAATATGTTCATTTGCTGAAAATCAACAAAACCACGAAAAGTTCTTGTATTTGAAGATAAAATCTTTTTGCTTTCAAGAAGAAAGATCCAGCTGACTGAAATAAGTTCATTGGATGAAAACCAACAAAAATTGACAAGAACCACGAAAAGTTCTTGTATTTTAAGATAAAATCTTACGCTATTGAAGAAAAAACTTCTCGCTCGCTGAAATATGTTCATTTGCTGAAAATCAACAGAACCACGAAAAGTTCTTGTATTTGAAGTAAAAATCTTGTTGCTTTGAAGAAGAAAGATCCAGCTGACTGAAATAAGTTCATTGGATGAAAACCAACAAAAGTTGACAAGAACCACGAAAAGTTCTTGTATTTTAAGATAAAATCTGACTCTATTAAAGATAAAACTTCTCCCTCGCTGAAATATGTTCATTTGCTGAAAATCAACAAAACCACGAAAAGTTCTTGTGTTTGAAGATAAAATTTTTTTGCTTTAAAGAAGAAAGATCTCGCTGACTGAAATAAGTTCATTTGATGAAAATCAACAAAAATTGACAAGAACCACGAAAAGTTTTTGTATTTTAAGATAAAATCTGACGCTATTAAAGAAAAAACTTCTCGCTCGCTGAAATATGTTCATTTGCTGCAAATCAACAAAACCACGAAAAGTTCTTGTATTTGAAGATAAAATCTTTTTGCTTTGAAGAAGAAAGATCGAGCTGACTGAAATAAGTTCATAAGATGAAAACCAACAAAAGTTGACAAGAACCACGAAAAGTTCTTGTATTTTAAGATAAAATCTGACGCTATTAAAGAAAAAACTTCTCGCTCGCTGAAATATGTTCATTTGCTGAAAATCAACAAACTCACGAAAAGTTCTTGTATTTGAAGATAAAATCTTTTTGCTTTGAAGAAGAAAGATCTAGCGGAATGAAATAAGCTCATGAGTTGAAAACCAACAAAAATTGAAAAGAACCACGAAAAGTTCTTGTATTTTAAGATAAAATCTGACGCTATTATAGAAAAAAACTTCTCCCTCGCTGAAATATGTTCATTTGCTGCAAATCAACAAAACCACGAAAAGTTCTTGTATTTGAAGATAAAATCTTTTTGCTTTGAAGAAGAAAGATCGAGCTGACTGAAATAAGTTCATAAGATGAAAACCAACAAAAGTTGACAAGAACCACGAAAAGTTCTTGTATTTTAAGATAAAATCTGACGCTATTAAAGAAAAAACTTCTCGCTCGCTGAAATATGTTCATTTGCTGAAAATCAACAAACTCACGAAAAGTTCTTGTATTTGAAGATAAAATCTTTTTGCTTTGAAGAAGAAAGATCTAGCGGAATGAAATAAGCTCATGAGTTGAAAACCAACAAAAATTGACAAGAACCACTAAAAGTTCTTGTATTTTAAGATAAAATCTTACGCTATTGAAGAAAAAACTTCTAGCTCGCTGAAATATGTTCATTTGCTGAAAATCAACAAAACCACGAAAAGTTCTTGTATTTGAAGATAAAATCTTTTTGCTTTCAAGAAGAAAGATCCAGCTGACTGAAATAAGTTCATTGGATGAAAACCAACAAAAATTGACAAGAACCACGAAAAGTTCTTGTATTTTAAGATAAAATCTGACGCTATTAAAGATAAAACTTCTCCCTCGCTGAAATATGTTCATTTGCTGAAAATCAACAAAACCACGAAAAGTTCTTGTATTTGAAGATAAAATCTTTTTGCTTTAAAGAAGAAAGTCTAGCTGACTGAAATAAGTTCATAAGATGAAAATCAACAAAAATTGACAAGAACCACGAAAAGGTTTTGTATTTTAAGATAAAATCTGACGCTATTAAAGAAAAAACTTCTCGCTCGCTGAAATATGTTCATTTGCTGCAAATCAACAAAACCACGAAAAGTTCTTGTATTTGAAGATAAAATCTTTTTGCTTTGAAGAAGAAAGATCGAGCTGACTGAAATAAGTTCATAAGATGAAAACCAACAAAAGTTGACAAGAACCACGAAAAGTTCTTGTATTTTAAGATAAAATCTGACGCTATTAAAGAAAAAACTTCTCGCTCGCTGAAATATGTTCATTTGCTGAAAATCAACAAACTCACGAAAAGTTCTTGTATTTGAAGATAAAATCTTTTTGCTTTGAAGAAGAAAGATCTAGCGGAATGAAATAAGCTCATGAGTTGAAAACCAACAAAAATTGAAAAGAACCACGAAAAGTTCTTGTATTTTAAGATAAAATCTGACGCTATTATAGAAAAAAACTTCTCCCTCGCTGAAATATGTTCATTTGCTGCAAATCAACAAAACCACGAAAAGTTCTTGTATTTGAAGATAAAATCTTTTTGCTTTGAAGAAGAAAGATCGAGCTGACTGAAATAAGTTCATAAGATGAAAACCAACAAAAGTTGACAAGAACCACGAAAAGTTCTTGTATTTTAAGATAAAATCTGACGCTATTAAAGAAAAAACTTCTCGCTCGCTGAAATATGTTCATTTGCTGAAAATCAACAAACTCACGAAAAGTTCTTGTATTTGAAGATAAAATCTTTTTGCTTTGAAGAAGAAAGATCTAGCGGAATGAAATAAGCTCATGAGTTGAAAACCAACAAAAATTGACAAGAACCACTAAAAGTTCTTGTATTTTAAGATAAAATCTTACGCTATTGAAGAAAAAACTTCGAGCTCGCTGAAATATGTTCATTTGCTGAAAATCAACAAAACCACGAAAAGTTCTTGTATTTGAAGATAAAATCTTTTTGCTTTCAAGAAGAAAGATCCAGCTGACTGAAATAAGTTCATTGGATGAAAACCAACAAAAATTGACAAGAACCACGAAAAGTTCTTGTATTTTAAGATAAAATCTGACGCTATTAAAGATAAAACTTCTCCCTCGCTGAAATATGTTCATTTGCTGAAAATCAACAAAACCACGAAAAGTTCTTGTATTTGAAGATAAAATCTTTTTGCTTTAAAGAAGAAAGTCTAGCTGACTGAAATAAGTTCATAAGATGAAAATCAACAAAAATTGACAAGAACCACGAAAAGGTTTTGTATTTTAAGATAAAATCTGACGCTATTAAAGAAAAAACTTCTCGCTCGCTGAAATATGTTCATTTGCTGCAAATCAACAAAACCACGAAAAGTTCTTGTATTTGAAGATAAAATCTTTTTGCTTTGAAGAAGAAAGATCGAGCTGACTGAAATAAGTTCATAAGATGAAAACCAACAAAAGTTGACAAGAACCACGAAAATTTGTTGTAATTTAAGATAAAATCTGACGCTATTAAAGAAAAAACTTCTCGCTCGCTGAAATATGTTCATTTGCTGAAAATCAACAAACTCACGAAAAGTTCTTGTATTTGAAGATAAAATCTTTTTGCTTTGAAGAAGAAAGATCTCGCTGACTGAAATAAGTTCATAAGATGAAAACCAACAAAAGTTGACAAGAACCACTAAAAGTTTTTGTAATTTAAGATAAAATCTGACGCTATTAAAGAAAAAATTTCTCCCTCGCTGAAATATCTTCATTTGCTGAAAATCAACAAAACCACGAAAAGTTCTTGTATTTGAAGATAAAATCTTTTTGCTTTAAAGAAGAAAGATCTAGCTGACTGAAATAAGTTCATTTGATGAAAATCAACAAAAATTGACAAGAACCACGAAAAGTTTTTGTATTTTAAGATAAAATCTGACGCTATTAAAGAAAAAACTTCTCGCTCGCTGAAATATGTTCATTTGCTGCAAATCAACAAAACCACGAAAAGTTCTTGTATTTGAAGATAAAATCTTTTTGCTTTGAAGAAGAAAGATCGAGCTGACTGAAATAAGTTCATAAGATGAAAACCAACAAAAGTTGACAAGAACCACGAAAAGTTCTTGTATTTTAAGATAAAATCTGACGCTATTAAAGAAAACACTTCTCGCTCGCTGAAATATGTTCATTTGCTGAAAATCAACAAAACCACGAAAAGTTCTTGTATTTGAAGATAAAATCTTTTTGCTTTGAAGAAGAAAGATCGAGCTGACTGAAATAAGTTCATAAGATGAAAACCAACAAAAGTTGACAAGAACCACGAAAAGTTCTTGTATTTTAAGATAAAATCTGACGCGATTAAAGAAAAAACTTCTCGCTCGCTGAAATATGTTAATTTGCTGAAAATCAACAAAACCACGAAAAGTTCTTGCATTTGAAGATAAAATCTTTTTGCTTTGAAGAAGAAAGATCTAGCTGACTGAAATAAGTTCATCAGATGAAAACCAACAAAAATTGACAAGAACCACGAAAAGTTCTTGTATTTTAAGATAAAATCTGACGCTATTAAAGAAAAAACTTCCAGCTCGCTGAAATATGTTCATTTGCTGAAAATCAACAAAACCACGAAAAGTTCTTGCATTTGAAGATAAAATCTTTTTGCTTTCAAGAAGAAAGATCTTGCTGACTGAAATAAGTTCATTGGATGAAAACCAACAAAAATTGACAAGAACCACGAAAAGTTCTTGTATTTCAAGCTAAAATCTGACGCTATTATAGAAAAAAACTTCTCCCTCGCTGAAATATGTTCATTTGCTGAAAATCAACAAAACCACGAAAAGTTCTTGTATTTGAAGATAAAATCTTTTTGCTTTGAAGAAGAAAGATCTAGCTGACTGAAATACGTTCATTGGATGAAAACTAACAAAAATTGACAAGAACCACGAAAAGTTCTTGTATTTTAAGATAAAATCTTGCGCTATTGAAGAAAAAACTTCTAGCTCGCTGAAATATGTTCATTTGCTGAAAATCAACAAAACCACGAAAAGTTCTTGTATTTGAAGATAAAATCTTTTTGCTTTCAAGAAGAAAGATCCAGCTGACTGAAATAAGTTCATTGGATGAAAACCAACAAAAATTGACAAGAACCACGAAAAGTTCTTGTATTTTAAGATAAAATCTGACGCTATTAAAGATAAAACTTCTCCCTCGCTGAAATATGTTCATTTGCTGAAAATCAACAAAACCACGAAAAGTTCTTGTATTTGAAGATAAAATCTTTTTGCTTTAAAGAAGAAAGATCTAGCTGACTGAAATAAGTTCATTTGATGAAAATCAACAAAAATTGACAAGAACCACGAAAAGTTTTTGTATTTTAAGATAAAATCTGACGCTATTAAAGAAAAAACTTCTCGCTCGCTGAAATATGTTCATTTGCTGCAAATCAACAAAACCACGAAAAGTTCTTGTATTTGAAGATAAAATCTTTTTGCTTTGAAGAAGAAAGATCGAGCTGACTGAAATAAGTTCATAAGATGAAAACCAACAAAAGTTGACAAGAACCACGAAAACTTGTTGTAATTTAAGATAAAATCTGACGCTATTAAAGAAAAAACTTCTCGCTCGCTGAAATATGTTCATTTGCTGAAAATCAACAAACTCACGAAAAGTTCTTGTATTTGAAGATAAAATCTTTTTGCTTTGAAGAAGAAAGATCTCGCTGACTGAAATAAGTTCATAAGATGAAAACCAACAAAAGTTGACAAGAACCACTAAAAGTTTTTGTAATTTAAGATAAAATCTGACGCTATTAAAGAAAAAATTTCTCCCTCGCTGAAATATCTTCATTTGCTGAAAATCAACAAAACCACGAAAAGTTCTTGTATTTGAAGATAAAATCTTTTTGCTTTAAAGAAGAAAGATCTAGCTGACTGAAATAAGTTCATTTGATGAAAATCAACAAAAATTGACAAGAACCACGAAAAGTTTTTGTATTTTAAGATAAAATCTGACGCTATTAAAGAAAAAACTTCTCGTTCGCTGAAATATGTTCATTTGCTGCAAATCAACAAAACCACGAAAAGTTCTTGTATTTGAAGATAAAATCTTTTTGCTTTGAAGAAGAAAGATCGAGCTGACTGAAATAAGTTCATAAGATGAAAACCAACAAAAGTTGACAAGAACCACGAAAAGTTCTTGTATTTTAAGATAAAATCTGACGCTATTAAAGAAAACACTTCTCGCTCGCTGAAATATGTTCATTTGCTGAAAATCAACAAAACCACGAAAAGTTCTTGTATTTGAAGATAAAATCTTTTTGCTTTGAAGAAGAAAGATCGAGCTGACTGAAATAAGTTCATAAGATGAAAACCAACAAAAGTTGACAAGAACCACGAAAAGTTCTTGTATTTTAAGATAAAATCTGACGCGATTAAAGAAAAAACTTCTCGCTCGCTGAAATATGTTCATTTGCTGAAAATCAACAAAACCACGAAAAGTTCTTGCATTTGAAGATAAAATCTTTTTGCTTCGAAGAAGAAAGATCTAGCTGACTGAAATAAGTTCATCAGATGAAAACCAACAAAAATTGACAAGAACCACGAAAAGTTCTTGTATTTTAAGATAAAATCTGACGCTATTAAAGAAAAAACTTCCAGCTCGCTGAAATATGTTCATTTGCTGAAAATCAACAAAACCACGAAAAGTTCTTGCATTTGAAGATAAAATCTTTTTGCTTTCAAGAAGAAAGATCTTGCTGACTGAAATAAGTTCATTGGATGAAAACCAACAAAAATTGACAAGAACCACGAAAAGTTCTTGTATTTCAAGCTAAAATCTGATGCTTTTAAAGAAAAAACTTCTCCCTCGCTGAAATATGTTCATTTGCTGAAAATCAACAAAACCACGAAAAGTTCTTGTATTTGACGATAAAATCTTTTTGCTTTGAAGAAGAAAGATCTCGCTGACTGAAATAAGTTTATTGGATGAAAATCAACAAAAATTGACAAGAACCACGAAAATTTTTTGTATTTTAAGATAAAATCTTACGCTATTGAAGAAAAAACTGCTCGCTCGCTGAAATATGTTCATTTGCTGAAAATCAACAAAACCACGAAAAGTTCTTGTATTTGAAGATAAAATCTTTTTGCTTTCAAGAAGAAAGATCCAGCTGACTGAAATAAGTTCATTGGATGAAAACCAACAAAAATTGACAAGAACCACGAAAAGTTCTTGTATTTTAAGATAAAATCTGACGCTATTAAAGATAAAACTTCTCCCTCGCTGAAATATGTTCATTTGCTGAAAATCAACAAAACCACGAAAAGTTCTTGTATTTGAAGATAAAATCTTTTTGCTTTCAAGAAGAAAGATCCAGCTGACTGAAATACGTTCATTGGATGAAAACCAACAAAAATTGACAAGAACCACGAAAAGTTCTTGTATTTTAAGATAAAATCTGACGCTATTGAAGAAAAAACTTCTCGCTCGCTGAAATATGTTCATTTGCTGAAAATCAACAAACTCACGAAAAGTTCTTGTATTTGAAGATAAAATCTTTTTGCTTTGAAGAAGAAAGATCTAGCTGAATGAAATAAGTTCATCAGTTGAAAACCAACAAAAATTGACAAGAACCACGAAAAGTTCTTGTATTTTAAGATAAAATCTGACGCTATTAAAGAAAAAACTTCTCGCTCGCTGAAATATGTTCATTTGCTGAAAATCAACAAAACCACGAAAAGTTCTTGTATTTGAAGATAAAATCTTTTTGCTTTGAAGAAGAAAGATCGAGCTGACTGAAATAAGTTCATAAGATGAAAACCAACAAAAGTTGACAAGAACCACGAAAAGTTATTGTATTTTAAGATAAAATCTGACGGTATTAAAGAAAAAATTTCTCCCTCGCTGAAATATGTTCATTTGCTGAAAATCAACAAACTCACGAAAAGTTCTTGTATTTGAAGATAAAACCTTTTTGCTTTGAAGAAGAAAGATCTAGCTGACTGAAATAAGTTCATTGGATGAAAACCAACAAAAATTGAGAAGAACCACGAAAAGTTCTTGTATTGTAAGATAAAATCTGACGCGATTAAAGAAAAAACTTCTCGCTCGCTGAAATATGTTCATTTGCTGAAAATCAACAAAACCACGAAAAGTTCTTGCATTTGAAGATAAAATCTTTTTGCTTTGAAGAAGAAAGATCTAGCTGACTGAAATAAGTTCATCAGATGAAAACCAACAAAAATTGACAAGAACCACGAAAAGTTCTTGTATTTTAAGATAAAATCTGACGCTATTAAAGAAAAAACTTCCAGCTCGCTGAAATATGTTCATTTGCTGAAAATCAATAAAACCACGAAAAGTTCTTGCATTTGAAGATAAAATCTTTTTGCTTTCAAGAAGAAAGATCTTGCTGACTGAAATAAGTTCATTGGATGAAAACCAACAAAAATTGACAAGAACCACGAAAAGTTCTTGTATTTTAAGCTAAAATCTGATGCTTTTAAAGAAAAAACTTCTCCCTCGCTGAAATATGTTCATTTGCTGAAAATCAACAAAACCACGAAAAGTTCTTGTATTTGAAGATAAAAATCTTTTTGCTTTGAAGAAGAAAGATCCAGCTGACTGAAATAAGTTTATTGGATGAAAATCAACAAAAATTGACAAGAACCATGAAAAGTTTTTGCATTTTAAGATAAAATCTGACGCTATTAAAGAAAAAACTTCTCGCTCGCTGAAATATGTTCATTTGCTGAAAATCAACAAAACCACGAAAAGTTCTTGCATTTGAAGATGAAATGTTTTTGCTTTGAAGAAGAAAGATCCAGCTGACTGAAATAAGTTCATCAGATGAAAACCAACAAAAATTGACAAGAACCACGAAAAGTTCTTGTATTTTAAGATAAAATCTGACGCTATTAAAGAAAAAACTTCCAGCTCGCTGAAATATGTTCATTTGCTGAAAATCAACAAAACCACGAAAAGTTCTTGCATTTGAAGATAAAATCTTTTTGCTTTCAAGAAGAAAGATCTTGCTGACTGAAATAAGTTCATTGGATGAAAACCAACAAAAATTGACAAGAACAACGAAAAGTTCTTGTATTTTAAGATAAAATCTGACGCTTTCAAAGAAAAAACTTCTCGCTCGCTGAAATATGTTCAATTGCTGAAAATCAACAAAACCACGAAAAGTTCTTGTATTTGAAGATAAAATCTTTTTGCTTTGAAGAAGAAAGATCGAGCTGACTGAAATAAGTTCATCAGATGAAAACCAACAAAAATTGACAAGAACCACGAAAAGTTTTTGTATTTTAAGATAAAATCTGACGCTATTAAAGAAAAAACTTCTCGCTCGCTGAAATATGTTCATTTGCTGAAAATCAACAAAATCACGAAAAGTTCTTGTATTTGAAGATAAAATCTTCTTGCTTTGAAGAAGAAAGATCTAGCTGAATGAAATAAGTTCATCAGATGAAAACCAACAAAAATTGACAAGAACCACGAAAAGTTCTTGTATTTGAAGATAAAATCTTTTTGCTTTAAAGAAGAAAGATCGAGCTGACTGAAATCAGTTCATAAGATGAAAACTAACAAAAATTGACAGGAACCACGAAAAGTTCTTGTATTTTAAGATAAAATCTTACGAAATTGAAGAAAAAACTTCTCGCTCGCTGAAATATGTTCATTTGCTGAAAATCAACAAAACCACGAAAAGTTCTTGTATTTGAAGATAAAATCTTTTTGCTTTCAAGAAGAAAGATCCAGCTGACTGAAATAAGTTCATTGGATGAAAACCAACAAAAATTGAGAAGAACCACGAAAAGTTCTTGTATTTTAAGATAAAATCTGACGCTATTAAAGATAAAACTTCTCCCTCGCTGAAATATGTTCATTTGCTGAAAATCAACAAAACCACGAAAAGTTCTTGTATTTGAAGATAAAATCTTTTTGCTTTCAAGAAGAAAGATCCAGCTGACTGAAATAAGTTCATTGGATGAAAACCAACAAAAATTGACAAGAACCACGAAAAGTTCTTGTATTTTAAGATAAAATCTGACGCTATTAAACTAAAAAACTTCTCGCTCGCTGAAATATGTTCATTTGCTGAAAATCAACAAACTCACGAAAAGTTCTTGTATTTGAAGATAAAATCTTTTTGCTTTGAAGAAGAAAGATCTAGCTGAATGAAATAAGTTCATCAGTTGAAAACTAACAAAAATTGACAAGAACCACGAAAAGTTCTTGTATTTTAAGATAAAATCTGACGCTATTAAAGAAAAAACTTCTCGCTCGCTGATATATGTTCATTTGCTGAAAATCAACAAAACCACGAAAAGTTCTTGTATTTGAAGATAAAATCTTTTTGCTTTGAAGAAGAAAGATCGAGCTGACTGAAATAAGTTCATTGGATGAAAACCAACAAAAATTGACAAGAACCACGAAAAGTTCTTGTATTTTAAGATAAAATCTTACGCTATTGAAGAAAAAACTTCTAGCTCGCTGAAATATGTTCATTTGCTGAAAATCAACAGAACCACGAAAAGTTCTTGTATTTGAAGATAAAATCTTGTTGCTTTGAAGAAGAAAGATCGAGCTGACTGAAATAAGTTCATAAGATGAAAACCAACAAAAGTTGACAAGAACCACGAAAAGTTCTTGTATTTTAAGATAAAATCTGACGCTTTCAAAGAAAAAACTTCTCGCTCGCTGAAATATGTTCAATTGCTGAAAATCAACAAAACCACGAAAAGTTCTTGTATTTGAAGATAAAATCTTTTTGCTTTGAAGAAGAAAGATCGAGCTGACTGAAATAAGTTCATCAGATGAAAACCAACAAAAATTGACAAGAACCACGAAAAGTTCTTGTATTTGAAGATAAAATCTTTTTGCTTTAAAGAAGAAAGATCGAGCTGACTGAAATCAGTTCATAAGATGAAAACTAACAAAAATTGACAGGAACCACGAAAAGTTCTTGTATTTTAAGATAAAATCTTACGAAATTGAAGAAAAAACTTCTAGCTCGCTGAAATATGTTCATTTGCTGAAAATCAACAAAACCACGAAAAGTTCTTGTATTTGAAGATAAAATCTTTTTGCTTTCAAGAAGAAAGATCCAGCTGACTGAAATAAGTTCATTGGATGAAAACCAACAAAAATTGACAAGAACCACGAAAAGTTCTTGTATTTTAAGATAAAATCTGACGCTATTAAAGATAAAACTTCTCCCTCGCTGAAATATGTTCATTTGCTGAAAATCAACAAAACCACGAAAAGTTCTTGTATTTGAAGATAAAATCTTTTTGCTTTCAAGAAGAAAGATCCAGCTGACTGAAATAAGTTCATTGGATGAAAACCAACAAAAATTGACAAGAACCACGAAAAGTTCTTGTATTTTAAGATAAAATCTGACGCTATTAAAGAAAAAACTTCTCGCTCGCTGAAATATGTTCATTTGCTGAAAATCAACAAACTCACGAAAAGTTCTTGTATTTGAAGATAAAATCTTTTTGCTTTGAAGAAGAAAGATCTAGCTGAATGAAATAAGTTCATCAGTTGAAAACTAACAAAAATTGACAAGAACCACGAAAAGTTCTTGTATTTTAAGATAAAATCTGACGCTATTAAAGAAAAAACTTCTCGCTCGCTGATATATGTTCATTTGCTGAAAATCAACAAAACCACGAAAAGTTCTTGTATTTGAAGATAAAATCTTTTTGCTTTGAAGAAGAAAGATCGAGCTGACTGAAATAAGTTCATTGGATGAAAACCAACAAAAATTGACAAGAACCACGAAAAGTTCTTGTATTTTAAGATAAAATCTTTTTGCTTTGAAGAAGAAAGGTCCAGCTGACTGAAATAAGTTCATAAGATGGAAACCAAAAAAATTGACACGAACCACGAAAAGTTCTTGTATTTTAAGATAAAATCTGACGCTATTAAAGAAAAAACTTCTCCCTCACTGAAATATGTTCATTTGCTGAAAATCAACAAAACCACGAAAAGTTCTTGTATTTGAAGAGAAAATCTTTTTTGCTTTGAAGAAGAAAGATCTAGCTGACTGAAATAAGTTCATTGGATGAAAACCAACAAAAATTGACAAGAACCACGAAAAGTTCTTGTATTTTAAGATAAAATCTGACGCGATTAAAGAAAAAACTTCTCGCTCTCTGAAATATGTTCATTTGCTGAAAATCAACAAAACCACGAAAAGTTCTTGTATTTCAAGATAAAATCTTTTTGCTTTGAAGAAGAAAGATCTTGCTGACTGAAATAAGTTCATCAGATGAAAACCAACAAAAATTGACAAGAACCACGAAAAGTTCTTGTATTTTAAGATAAAATCTGACGCTATTAAAGAAAAAACTTCCAGCTCGCTGAAATATGTTCATTTGCTGAAAATCAACAAAACCACGAAAAGTTCTTGCATTTGAAGATAAAATCTTTTTGCTTTGAAGAAGAAAGATCGAGCTGACTGAAATAAGTTCATAAGATGAAAACCAACAAACGTTGACAAGAACCACGAAAAGTTCTTGTATTTTAAGATAAAATCTGACGGTATTAAAGAAAAAATTTCTCCCTCGCTGAAATATGTTCATTTGCTGAAAATCAACAAAACCACGAAAAGTTCTTGTATTTGAAGATAAAATCTTTTTGCTTTCAAGAAGAAAGATCCAGCTGACTGAAATAAGTTCATTGGATGAAAACCAACAAAAATTGACAAGAACCACGAAAAGTTCTTGTATTTTAAGATAAAATCTGACGCTATTAAAGAAAAAACTTCTCGCTCGCTGAAATATGTTCATTTGCTGAAAATCAACAAACTCACGAAAAGTTCTTGTATTTGAAGATAAATCTTTTTGCTTTGAAGAAGAAAGATCTAGCTGAATGAAATAAGTTCATCAGTTGAAAACCAACAAAAATTGACAAGAACCACGAAAAGTTCTTGTATTTTAAGATAAAATCTGACGCTATTAAAGAAAAAACTTCTCGCTCGCTGATATATGTTCATTTGCTGAAAATCAACAAAACCACGAAAAGTTCTTGTATTTGAAGATAAAATCTTTTTGCTTTGAAGAAGAAAGATCGAGCTGACTGAAATAAGTTCATTGGATGAAAACCAACAAAAATTGACAAGAACCACGAAAAGTTCTTGTATTTTAAGATAAAATCTTTTTGCTTTGAAGAAGAAAGGTCCAGCTGACTGAAATAAGTTCATAAGATGGAAACCAACAAAAATTGACAAGAACCACGAAAAGTTCTTGTATTTTAAGATAAAATCTGACGCTATTAAAGAAAAAACTTCTCGCTCGCTGAAATATGTTCATTTGCTGAAAATCAACAAAACCACGAAAAGTTCTTGTATTTGAAGATAAAATCTTTTTGCTTTGAAGAAGGAAGATCTAGCTGACTGAAATAAGTTTATTGGATGAAAACCAACGAAAATTGACACGAACCACGAAAAGTTCTTGTATTTTAAGATAAAATCTGACGCTATTAAAGAAAAAACTTCTCCCTCACTGAAATATGTTCATTTGCTGAAAATCAACAAAACCACGAAAAGTTCTTGTATTTGAAGAGAAGATCTTTTTTGCTTTGAAGAAGAAAGATCTAGCTGACTGAAATAAGTTCATTGGATGAAAACCAACAAAAATTGACAAGAACCACGAAAAGTTCTTGTATTTTAAGATAAAATCTGACGCGATTAAAGAAAAAACTTCTCGCTCTCTGAAATATGTTCATTTGCTGAAAATCAACAAAACCACGAAAAGTTCTTGTATTTCAAGATAAAATCTTTTTGCTTTGAAGAAGAAAGATCTAGCTGACTGAAATAAGTTCATCAGATGAAAACCAACAAAAATTGACAAGAACCACGAAAAGTTCTTGTATTTTAAGATAAAATCTGACGCTATTAAAGAAAAAACTTCCAGCTCGCTGAAATATGTTCATTTGCTGAAAATCAACAAAACCACGAAAAGTTCTTGCATTTGAAGATAAAATCTTTTTGCTTTCAAGAAGAAAGATCTTTCTGACTGAAATAAGTTCATTGGATGAAAACCAACAAAAATTGACAAGAACCACGAAAGGTTCTTGTATTTTAAGCTAAAATCTGATGCTTTTAAAGAAAAAACTTCTCCCTCGCTGAAATATGTTCATTTGCTGAAAATCAACAAAACCACGAAAAGT
This sequence comes from Heptranchias perlo, assembly GCF_035084215.1. NCBI lineage: Eukaryota > Metazoa > Chordata > Chondrichthyes > Hexanchiformes > Hexanchidae > Heptranchias > Heptranchias perlo. The sequence goes on along the minus strand of NW_027139793.1, from coordinate 1,298,849 downwards.
TCTTGTATTTGAAGATAAAATCTTGTTGCTTTGAAGAAGAAAGATCGAGCTGACTGAAATAAGTTCATAAGATGAAAACCAACAAAAGTTGACAAGAACCACGAAAAGTTCTTGTATTTTAAGATAAAATCTGACGGTATTAAAGAAAAAATTTCTCCCTCGCTGAAATATGTTCATTTGCTAAAATCAACAAAACCACGAAAAGTTCTTGTATTTGAAGATAAAATCTTTTTGCTTTCAAGAAGAAAGATCCAGCTGACTGAAATAAGTTCATTGGTTGAAAACCAACAAAAATTGACAAGAACCACGAAAAGTTCTTGTATTTTAAGATAAAATCTGACGCTATTAAAGAAAAAACTTCTCACTCGCTGAAATATGTTCATTTGCTGAAAATCAACAAACTCACGAAAAGTTCTTGTATTTGAAGATAAAATCTTTTTGCTTTGAAGAAGAAAGATCCAGCTGAATGAAATAAGTTCATCAGTTGAAAACCAACAAAAATTGACAAGAACCACGAAAAGTTCTTGTATTTTAAGATAAAATCTGACGCTATTAAAGAAAAAACTTCTCGCTCGCTGATATATGTTCATTTGCTGAAAATCAACAAAACCACGAAAAGTTCTTGTATTTGAAGATAAAATCTTTTTGCTTTGAAGAAGAAAGATCGAGCTGACTGAAATAAGTTCATTGGATGAAAACCAACAAAAATTGACAAGAACCACGAAAAGTTCTTGTATTTTAAGATAAAATCTTTTTGCTTTGAAGAAGAAAGGTCCAGCTGACTGAAATAAGTTCACAAGATGGAAACCAACAAAAATTGACAAGAACCACGAAAATTTCTTGTATTTTAAGGTAAAATCTTACGCTTTCAAAGAAAAAACTTCTCGCTCGCTGAAATATGTTCATTTGCTGAAAATCAACAAAACCACGAAAAGTTCTTGTATTTGAAGATAAAATCTTTTTCCTTTGAAGAAGAAAGATCTAGCTGACTGAAATAAGTTCATAAGATGAAAATCAACAAAAATTGACAAGAACCACGAAAAGTTTTTGTATTTTAAGATAAAATCTGACGCTATTAAAGAAAAAACTTCTCGCTCGCTGAAATATGTTCATTTGCTGAAAATCAACAAAATCACGAAAAGTTCTTGTATTTGAAGATAAAATCTTTTTGCTTTGAAGTAGAAAGATCGAGCTGACTGAAATAAGTTCATAAGATGAAAACCAACAAAAGTTGACAAGAACCACGAAAAGTTCTTGTATTTTAAGATAAAATCTGACGCTATTAAAGAAAAAACTTCTCGCTCGCTGAAATATGTTCATTTGCTGAAAATCAACAAACTCACGAAAAGTTCTTGTATTTGAAGATAAAATCTTTTTGCTTTGAAGAAGAAAGATCCAGCTGAATGAAATAAGTTCATCAGTTGAAAACCAACAAAAATTGACAAGAACCACGAAAAGTTCTTGTATTTTAAGATAAAATCTGACGCTATTAAAGAAAAAACTTCTCGCTCGCTGATATATGTTCATTTGCTGAAAATCAACAAAACCACGAAAAGTTCTTGTATTTGAAGATAAAATCTTTTTGCTTTGAAGAAGAAAGATCGAGCTGACTGAAATAAGTTCATTGGATGAAAACCAACAAAAATTGACAAGAACCACGAAAAGTTCTTGTATTTTAAGATAAAATCTTTTTGCTTTGAAGAAGAAAGGTCCAGCTGACTGAAATAAGTTCACAAGATGGAAACCAACAAAAATTGACACGAACCACGAAAAGTTCTTGTATTTTAAGATAAAATCTGACGCTATTAAAGAAAAAACTTCTCCCTCACTGAAATATGTTCATTTGCTGAAAATCAACAAAACCACGAAAAGTTCTTGTATTTGAAGAGAAAATCCTTTTTGCTTTGAAGAAGAAAGATCTAGCTGACTGAAATAAGTTCATTGGATGAAAACCAACAAAAATTGACAAGAACCACGAAAAGTTCTTGTATTTTAAGGTAAAATCTTACGCTTTCAAAGAAAAAACTTCTCGCTCGCTGAAATATGTTCATTTGCTGCAAATCAACAAAACCACGAAAAGTTCTTGTATTTGAAGATAAAATCTTTTTGCTTTGAAGAAGAAAGATCGAGCTGAATGAAATAAGTTCATAAGATGAAAACCAACAAAAGTTGACAAGAACCACGAAAAGTTCTTGTATTTTAAGATAAAATCTGACGCTATTAAAGAAAAAATTTCTCCCTCGCTGAAATATGTTCATTTGCTGAAAATCAACAAAACCACGAAAAGTTCTTGTATTTGAAGATAAAATCTTTTTGCTTTCAAGAAGAAAGATCCAGCTGACTGAAATAAGTTCATTGGATGAAAACCAACAAAAATTGACAAGAACCACGAAAAGTTCTTGTATTTTAAGATAAAATCTGACGCTATTAAAGAAAACACTTCTCGCTCGCTGAAATATGTTCATTTGTTGAAAATCAACAAACTCACGAAAAGTTCTTGTATTTGAAGATAAAATCTTTTTGCTTTGAAGAAGAAAGATCGAGCTGACTGAAATAATTTCATGAGATGAAAACCAACAAAAATTGACAAGAACCACGAAAAGTTCTTGTATTTTAAGATAAAATCTGACGCTGTTGAAGAAAAAACTTCCAGCTCGCTGAAATATGTTCATTTGCTGAAAATCAACAAAACCACGAAAAGTTCTTGTATTTGAAGATAAAATCTTTTTGCTTTGAAGAAGAAAGATCTAGCTGACTGAAATAAGTTCATTGGATGAAAACCAACAAAAATTGAGAAGAACCACGAAAAGTTCTTGTATTGTAAGATAAAATCTGACGCGATTAAAGAAAAAACTTCTCGCTCGCTGAAATATGTTCATTTGCTGAAAATCAACAAAACCACGAAAAGTTCTTGCATTTGAAGATAAAATCTTTTTGCTTTGAAGAAGAAAGATCTAGCTGACTGAAATACGTTCATCAGATGAAAACCAACAAAAATTGACAAGAACCACGAAAAGTTCTTGTATTTTAAGATAAAATCTGACGCTATTAAAGAAAAAACTTCCAGCTCGCTGAAATATGTTCATTTGCTGAAAATCAATAAAACCACGAAAAGTTCTTGCATTTGAAGATAAAATCTTTTTGCTTTCAAGAAGAAAGATCTTGCTGACTGAAATAAGTTCATTGGATGAAAACCAACAAAAATTGACAAGAACCACGAAAAGTTCTTGTATTTTAAGCTAAAATCTGATGCTTTTAAAGAAAAAACTTCTCCCTCGCTGAAATATGTTCATTTGCTGAAAATCAACAAAACCACGAAAAGTTCTTGTATTTGAAGATAAAAATCTTTTTGCTTTGAAGAAGAAAGATCCAGCTGACTGAAATAAGTTTATTGGATGAAAATCAACAAAAATTGACAAGAACCACGAAAAGTTTTTGTATTTTAAGATAAAATCTGACGCTATTAAAGAAAAAACTTCTCGCTCGCTGAAATATGTTCATTTGCTGAAAATCAACAAACTCACGAAAAGTTCTTGTATTTGAAGATAAAATCTTTTTGCTTTGAAGAAGAAAGATCCAGCTGAATGAAATAAGTTCATCAGTTGAAAACCAACAAAAATTGACAAGAACCACGAAAAGTTCTTGTATTTTAAGATAAAATCTGACGCTATTAAAGAAAAAACTTCTCGCTCGCTGATATATGTTCATTTGCTGAAAATCAACAAAACCACGAAAAGTTCTTGTATTTGAAGATAAAATCTTTTTGCTTTGAAGAAGAAAGATCGAGCTGACTGAAATAAGTTCATAAGATGAAAACCAACAAAAGTTGACAAGAACCACGAAAAGTTCTTGTATTTTAAGATAAAATCTGACGCTATTAAAGAAAAAATTTCTCCCTCGCTGAAATATGTTCATTTGCTGAAAATCAACAAAACCACGAAAAGTTCTTGTATTTGAAGATAAAATCTTTTTGCTTTCAAGAAGAAAGATCCAGCTGACTGAAATAAGTTCATTGGATGAAAACCAACAAAAATTGACAAGAACCACGAAAAGTTCTTGTATTTTAAGATAAAATCTGACGCTATTAAAGAAAACACTTCTCGCTCGCTGAAATATGTTCATTTGTTGAAAATCAACAAACTCACGAAAAGTTCTTGTATTTGAAGATAAAATCTTTTTGCTTTGAAGAAGAAAGATCGAGCTGACTGAAATAATTTCATGAGATGAAAACCAACAAAAATTGACAAGAACCACGAAAAGTTCTTGTATTTTAAGATAAAATCTGACGCTGTTGAAGAAAAAACTTCCAGCTCGCTGAAATATGTTCATTTGCTGAAAATCAACAAAACCACGAAAAGTTCTTGTATTTGAAGATAAAATCTTTTTGCTTTGAAGAAGAAAGATCTAGCTGACTGAAATAAGTTCATTGGATGAAAACCAACAAAAATTGAGAAGAACCACGAAAAGTTCTTGTATTGTAAGATAAAATCTGACGCGATTAAAGAAAAAACTTCTCGCTCGCTGAAATATGTTCATTTGCTGAAAATCAACAAAACCACGAAAAGTTCTTGCATTTGAAGATAAAATCTTTTTGCTTTGAAGAAGAAAGATCTAGCTGACTGAAATACGTTCATCAGATGAAAACCAACAAAAATTGACAAGAACCACGAAAAGTTCTTGTATTTTAAGATAAAATCTGACGCTATTAAAGAAAAAACTTCCAGCTCGCTGAAATATGTTCATTTGCTGAAAATCAATAAAACCACGAAAAGTTCTTGCATTTGAAGATAAAATCTTTTTGCTTTCAAGAAGAAAGATCTTGCTGACTGAAATAAGTTCATTGGATGAAAACCAACAAAAATTGACAAGAACCACGAAAAGTTCTTGTATTTTAAGCTAAAATCTGATGCTTTTAAAGAAAAAACTTCTCCCTCGCTGAAATATGTTCATTTGCTGAAAATCAACAAAACCACGAAAAGTTCTTGTATTTGAAGATAAAAATCTTTTTGCTTTGAAGAAGAAAGATCCAGCTGACTGAAATAAGTTTATTGGATGAAAATCAACAAAAATTGACAAGAACCACGAAAAGTTTTTGTATTTTAAGATAAAATCTGACGCTATTAAAGAAAAAACTTCTCGCTCGCTGAAATATGTTCATTTGCTGAAAATCAACAAACTCACGAAAAGTTCTTGTATTTGAAGATAAAATCTTTTTGCTTTGAAGAAGAAAGATCCAGCTGAATGAAATAAGTTCATCAGTTGAAAACCAACAAAAATTGACAAGAACCACGAAAAGTTCTTGTATTTTAAGATAAAATCTGACGCTATTAAAGAAAAAACTTCTCGCTCGCTGATATATGTTCATTTGCTGAAAATCAACAAAACCACGAAAAGTTCTTGTATTTGAAGATAAAATCTTTTTGCTTTGAAGAAGAAAGATCGAGCTGACTGAAATAAGTTCATTGGATGAAAACCAACAAAAATTGACAAGAACCACGAAAAGTTCTTGTATTTTAAGATAAAATCTTTTTGCTTTGAAGAAGAAAGGTCCAGCTGACTGAAATAAGTTCACAAGATGGAAACCAACAAAAATTGACACGAACCACGAAAAGTTCTTGTATTTTAAGATAAAATCTGACGCTATTAAAGAAAAAACTTCTCCCTCACTGAAATATGTTCATTTGCTGAAAATCAACAAAACCACGAAAAGTTCTTGTATTTGAAGAGAAAATCCTTTTTGCTTTGAAGAAGAAAGATCTAGCTGACTGAAATAAGTTCATTGGATGAAAACCAACAAAAATTGACAAGAACCACGAAAAGTTCTTGTATTTTAAGGTAAAATCTTACGCTTTCAAAGAAAAAACTTCTCGCTCGCTGAAATATGTTCATTTGCTGCAAATCAACAAAACCACGAAAAGTTCTTGTATTTGAAGATAAAATCTTTTTGCTTTGAAGAAGAAAGATCGAGCTGAATGAAATAAGTTCATAAGATGAAAACCAACAAAAGTTGACAAGAACCACGAAAAGTTCTTGTATTTTAAGATAAAATCTGACGCTATTAAAGAAAAAATTTCTCCCTCGCTGAAATATGTTCATTTGCTGAAAATCAACAAAACCACGAAAAGTTCTTGTATTTGAAGATAAAATCTTTTTGCTTTCAAGAAGAAAGATCCAGCTGACTGAAATAAGTTCATTGGATGAAAACCAACAAAAATTGACAAGAACCACGAAAAGTTCTTGTATTTTAAGATAAAATCTGACGCTATTAAAGAAAACACTTCTCGCTCGCTGAAATATGTTCATTTGTTGAAAATCAACAAACTCACGAAAAGTTCTTGTATTTGAAGATAAAATCTTTTTGCTTTGAAGAAGAAAGATCTAGCTGACTGAAATAATTTCATGAGATGAAAACCAACAAAAATTGACAAGAACCACGAAAAGTTCTTGTATTTTAAGATAAAATCTGACGCTGTTGAAGAAAAAACTTCCAGCTCGCTGAAATATGTTCATTTGCTGAAAATCAACAAAACCACGAAAAGTTCTTGTATTTGAAGATAAAATCTTTTTGCTTTGAAGAAGAAAGATCTAGCTGACTGAAATAAGTTCATTGGATGAAAACCAACAAAAATTGAGAAGAACCACGAAAAGTTCTTGTATTGTAAGATAAAATCTGACGCGATTAAAGAAAAAACTTCTCGCTCGCTGAAATATGTTCATTTGCTGAAAATCAACAAAACCACGAAAAGTTCTTGCATTTGAAGATAAAATCTTTTTGCTTTGAAGAAGAAAGATCTAGCTGACTGAAATACGTTCATCAGATGAAAACCAACAAAAATTGACAAGAACCACGAAAAGTTCTTGTATTTTAAGATAAAATCTGACGCTATTAAAGAAAAAACTTCCAGCTCGCTGAAATATGTTCATTTGCTGAAAATCAATAAAACCACGAAAAGTTCTTGCATTTGAAGATAAAATCTTTTTGCTTTCAAGAAGAAAGATCTTGCTGACTGAAATAAGTTCATTGGATGAAAACCAACAAAAATTGACAAGAACCACGAAAAGTTCTTGTATTTTAAGCTAAAATCTGATGCTTTTAAAGAAAAAACTTCTCCCTCGCTGAAATATGTTCATTTGCTGAAAATCAACAAAACCACGAAAAGTTCTTGTATTTGAAGATAAAAATCTTTTTGCTTTGAAGAAGAAAGATCCAGCTGACTGAAATAAGTTTATTGGATGAAAATCAACAAAAATTGACAAGAACCACGAAAAGTTTTTGTATTTTAAGATAAAATCTGACGCTATTAAAGAAAAAACTTCTCGCTCGCTGAAATATGTTCATTTGCTGAAAATCAACAAAACCACGAAAAGTTCTTGCATTTGAAGATGAAATGTTTTTGCTTTGAAGAAGAAAGATCTTGCTGACTGAAATAAGTTCATCAGATGAAAACCAACAAAAATTGACAAGAACCACGAAAAGTTCTTGTATTTTAAGATAAAATCTGACGCTATTAAAGAAAAAACTTCCAGCTCGCTGAAATATGTTCATTTGCTGAAAATCAACAAAACCACGAAAAGTTCTTGCATTTGAAGATAAAATCTTTTTGCTTTCAAGAAGAAAGATCTTGCTGACTGAAATAAGTTCATTGGATGAAAACCAACAAAAATTGACAAGAACAACGAAAAGTTCTTGTATTTTAAGATAAAATCTGACGCTTTCAAAGAAAAAACTTCTCGCTCGCTGAAATATGTTCAATTGCTGAAAATCAACAAAACCACGAAAAGTTCTTGTATTTGAAGATAAAATCTTTTTGCTTTGAAGAAGAAAGATCGAGCTGACTGAAATAAGTTCATCAGATGAAAACCAACAAAAATTGACAAGAACCACGAAAAGTTTTTGTATTTTAAGATAAAATCTGACGCTATTAAAGAAAAAACTTCTCGCTCGCTGAAATATGTTCATTTGCTGAAAATCAACAAAATCACGAAAAGTTCTTGTATTTGAAGATAAAATCTTTTTGCTTTGAAGAAGAAAGATCTAGCTGAATGAAATAAGTTCATCAGATGAAAACCAACAAAAATTGACAAGAACCACGAAAAGTTCTTGTATTTGAAGATAAAATCTTTTTGCTTTAAAGAAGAAAGATCGAGCTGACTGAAATCAGTTCATAAGATGAAAACTAACAAAAATTGACAGGAACCACGAAAAGTTCTTGTATTTTAAGATAAAATCTTACGAAATTGAAGAAAAAACTTCTAGCTCGCTGAAATATGTTCATTTGCTGAAAATCAACAAAACCACGAAAAGTTCTTGTATTTGAAGATAAAATCTTTTTGCTTTCAAGAAGAAAGATCCAGCTGACTGAAATAAGTTCATTGGATGAAAACCAACAAAAATTGAGAAGAACCACGAAAAGTTCTTGTATTTTAAGATAAAATCTGACGCTATTAAAGATAAAACTTCTCCCTCGCTGAAATATGTTCATTTGCTGAAAATCAACAAAACCACGAAAAGTTCTTGTATTTGAAGATAAAATCTTTTTGCTTTCAAGAAGAAAGATCCAGCTGACTGAAATAAGTTCATTGGATGAAAACCAACAAAAATTGACAAGAACCACGAAAAGTTCTTGTATTTTAAGATAAAATCTGACGCTATTAAAGAAAAAACTTCTCGCTCGCTGAAATATGTTCATTTGCTGAAAATCAACAAACTCACGAAAAGTTCTTGTATTTGAAGATAAAATCTTTTTGCTTTGAAGAAGAAAGATCTAGCTGAATGAAATAAGTTCATCAGTTGAAAACTAACAAAAATTGACAAGAACCACGAAAAGTTCTTGTATTTTAAGATAAAATCTGACGCTATTAAAGAAAAAACTTCTCGCTCGCTGATATATGTTCATTTGCTGAAAATCAACAAAACCACGAAAAGTTCTTGTATTTGAAGATGAAATCTTTTTGCTTTGAAGAAGAAAGATCGAGCTGACTGAAATAAGTTCATTGGATGAAAACCAACAAAAATTGACAAGAACCACGAAAAGTTCTTGTATTTTAAGATAAAATCTTTTTGCTTTGAAGAAGAAAGGTCCAGCTGACTGAAATAAGTTCATAAGATGGAAACCAACAAAAATTGACACGAACCACGAAAAGTTCTTGTATTTTAAGATAAAATCTGACGCTATTAAAGAAAAAACTTCTCCCTCACTGAAATATGTTCATTTGCTGAAAATCAACAAAACCACGAAAAGTTCTTGTATTTGAAGAGAAAATCTTTTTTGCTTTGAAGAAGAAAGATCTAGCTGACTGAAATAAGTTCATTGGATGAAAACCAACAAAAATTGACAAGAACCACGAAAAGTTCTTGTATTTTAAGATAAAATCTGACGCGATTAAAGAAAAAACTTCTCGCTCTCTGAAATATGTTCATTTGCTGAAAATCAACAAAACCACGAAAAGTTCTTGTATTTCAAGATAAAATCTTTTTGCTTTGAAGAAGAAAGATCCAGCTGACTGAAATAAGTTCATCAGATGAAAACCAACAAAAATTGACAAGAACCACGAAAAGTTCTTGTATTTTAAGATAAAATCTGACGCTGTTAAAGAAAAAACTTCCAGCTCGCTGAAATATGTTCATTTGCTGAAAATCAACAAAACCACGAAAAGTTCTTGTATTTGAAGATAAAATCTTTTTGCTTTCAAGAAGAAAGATCCAGCTGACTGAAATAAGTTCATTGGATGAAAACCAACAAAAATTGACAAGAACCACGAAAAGTTCTTGTATTTTAAGATAAAATCTGACGCTATTAAAGAAAAAACTTCTCGCTCGCTGAAATATGTTCATTTGCTGAAAATCAACAAACTCACGAAAAGTTCTTGTATTTGAAGATAAATCTTTTTGCTTTGAAGAAGAAAGATCTAGCTGAATGAAATAAGTTCATCAGTTGAAAACCAACAAAAATTGACAAGAACCACGAAAAGTTCTTGTATTTTAAGATAAAATCTTTTTGCTTTGAAGAAGAAAGGTCCAGCTGACTGAAATAAGTTCACAAGATGGAAACCAACAAAAATTGACACGAACCACGAAAAGTTCTTGTATTTTAAGATAAAATCTGACGCTATTAAAGAAAAAACTTCTCCCTCACTGAAATATGTTCATTTGCTGAAAATCAACAAAACCACGAAAAGTTCTTGTATTTGAAGAGAAAATCCTTTTTGCTTTGAAGAAGAAAGATCTAGCTGACTGAAATAAGTTCATTGGATGAAAACCAACAAAAATTGACAAGAACCACGAAAAGTTCTTGTATTTTAAGGTAAAATCTTACGCTTTCAAAGAAAAAACTTCTCGCTCGCTGAAATATGTTCATTTGCTGCAAATCAACAAAACCACGAAAAGTTCTTGTATTTGAAGATAAAATCTTTTTGCTTTGAAGAAGAAAGATCGAGCTGAATGAAATAAGTTCATAAGATGAAAACCAACAAAAGTTGACAAGAACCACGAAAAGTTCTTGTATTTTAAGATAAAATCTGACGCTATTAAAGAAAAAATTTCTCCCTCGCTGAAATATGTTCATTTGCTGAAAATCAACAAAACCACGAAAAGTTCTTGTATTTGAAGATAAAATCTTTTTGCTTTCAAGAAGAAAGATCCAGCTGACTGAAATAAGTTCATTGGATGAAAACCAACAAAAATTGACAAGAACCACGAAAAGTTCTTGTATTTTAAGATAAAATCTGACGCTATTAAAGAAAACACTTCTCGCTCGCTGAAATATGTTCATTTGTTGAAAATCAACAAACTCACGAAAAGTTCTTGTATTTGAAGATAAAATCTTTTTGCTTTGAAGAAGAAAGATCTAGCTGACTGAAATAATTTCATGAGATGAAAACCAACAAAAATTGACAAGAACCACGAAAAGTTCTTGTATTTTAAGATAAAATCTGACGCTGTTGAAGAAAAAACTTCCAGCTCGCTGAAATATGTTCATTTGCTGAAAATCAACAAAACCACGAAAAGTTCTTGTATTTGAAGATAAAATCTTTTTGCTTTGAAGAAGAAAGATCTAGCTGACTGAAATAAGTTCATTGGATGAAAACCAACAAAAATTGAGAAGAACCACGAAAAGTTCTTGTATTGTAAGATAAAATCTGACGCGATTAAAGAAAAAACTTCTCGCTCGCTGAAATATGTTCATTTGCTGAAAATCAACAAAACCACGAAAAGTTCTTGCATTTGAAGATAAAATCTTTTTGCTTTGAAGAAGAAAGATCTAGCTGACTGAAATACGTTCATCAGATGAAAACCAACAAAAATTGACAAGAACCACGAAAAGTTCTTGTATTTTAAGATAAAATCTGACGCTATTAAAGAAAAAACTTCCAGCTCGCTGAAATATGTTCATTTGCTGAAAATCAATAAAACCACGAAAAGTTCTTGCATTTGAAGATAAAATCTTTTTGCTTTCAAGAAGAAAGATCTTGCTGACTGAAATAAGTTCATTGGATGAAAACCAACAAAAATTGACAAGAACCACGAAAAGTTCTTGTATTTTAAGCTAAAATCTGATGCTTTTAAAGAAAAAACTTCTCCCTCGCTGAAATATGTTCATTTGCTGAAAATCAACAAAACCACGAAAAGTTCTTGTATTTGAAGATAAAAATCTTTTTGCTTTGAAGAAGAAAGATCCAGCTGACTGAAATAAGTTTATTGGATGAAAATCAACAAAAATTGACAAGAACCACGAAAAGTTTTTGTATTTTAAGATAAAATCTGACGCTATTAAAGAAAAAACTTCTCGCTCGCTGAAATATGTTCATTTGCTGAAAATCAACAAAACCACGAAAAGTTCTTGCATTTGAAGATGAAATGTTTTTGCTTTGAAGAAGAAAGATCTTGCTGACTGAAATAAGTTCATCAGATGAAAACCAACAAAAATTGACAAGAACCACGAAAAGTTCTTGTATTTTAAGATAAAATCTGACGCTATTAAAGAAAAAACTTCCAGCTCGCTGAAATATGTTCATTTGCTGAAAATCAACAAAACCACGAAAAGTTCTTGCATTTGAAGATAAAATCTTTTTGCTTTCAAGAAGAAAGATCTTGCTGACTGAAATAAGTTCATTGGATGAAAACCAACAAAAATTGACAAGAACAACGAAAAGTTCTTGTATTTTAAGATAAAATCTGACGCTTTCAAAGAAAAAACTTCTCGCTCGCTGAAATATGTTCAATTGCTGAAAATCAACAAAACCACGAAAAGTTCTTGTATTTGAAGATAAAATCTTTTTGCTTTGAAGAAGAAAGATCGAGCTGACTGAAATAAGTTCATCAGATGAAAACCAACAAAAATTGACAAGAACCACGAAAAGTTTTTGTATTTTAAGATAAAATCTGACGCCATTAAAGAAAAAACTTCTCGCTCGCTGAAATATGTTCATTTGCTGAAAATCAACAAAATCACGAAAAGTTCTTGTATTTGAAGATAAAATCTTTTTGCTTTGAAGAAGAAAGATCTAGCTGAATGAAATAAGTTCATCAGATGAAAACCAACAAAAATTGACAAGAACCACGAAAAGTTCTTGTATTTGAAGATAAAATCTTTTTGCTTTAAAGAAGAAAGATCGAGCTGACTGAAATCAGTTCATAAGATGAAAACTAACAAAAATTGACAGGAACCACGAAAAGTTCTTGTATTTTAAGATAAAATCTTACGAAATTGAAGAAAAAACTTCTAGCTCGCTGAAATATGTTCATTTGCTGAAAATCAACAAAACCACGAAAAGTTCTTGTATTTGAAGATAAAATCTTTTTGCTTTCAAGAAGAAAGATCCAGCTGACTGAAATAAGTTCATTGGATGAAAACCAACAAAAATTGAGAAGAACCACGAAAAGTTCTTGTATTTTAAGATAAAATCTGACGCTATTAAAGATAAAACTTCTCCCTCGCTGAAATATGTTCATTTGCTGAAAATCAACAAAACCACGAAAAGTTCTTGTATTTGAAGATAAAATCTTTTTGCTTTCAAGAAGAAAGATCCAGCTGACTGAAATAAGTTCATTGGATGAAAACCAACAAAAATTGACAAGAACCACGAAAAGTTCTTGTATTTTAAGATAAAATCTGACGCTATTAAAGAAAAAACTTCTCGCTCGCTGAAATATGTTCATTTCCTGAAAATCAACAAACTCACGAAAAGTTCTTGTATTTGAAGATAAAATCTTTTTGCTTTGAAGAAGAAAGATCTAGCTGAATGAAATAAGTTCATCAGTTGAAAACTAACAAAAATTGACAAGAACCACGAAAAGTTCTTGTATTTTAAGATAAAATCTGACGCTATTAAAGAAAAAACTTCTCGCTCGCTGATATATGTTCATTTGCTGAAAATCAACAAAACCACGAAAAGTTCTTGTATTTGAAGATGAAATCTTTTTGCTTTGAAGAAGAAAGATCGAGCTGACTGAAATAAGTTCATTGGATGAAAACCAACAAAAATTGACAAGAACCACGAAAAGTTCTTGTATTTTAAGATAAAATCTTTTTGCTTTGAAGAAGAAAGGTCCAGCTGACTGAAATAAGTTCATAAGATGGAAACCAACAAAAATTGACACGAACCACGAAAAGTTCTTGTATTTTAAGATAAAATCTGACGCTATTAAAGAAAAAACTTCTCCCTCACTGAAATATGTTCATTTGCTGAAAATCAACAAAACCACGAAAAGTTCTTGTATTTGAAGAGAAAATCTTTTTTGCTTTGAAGAAGAAAGATCTAGCTGACTGAAATAAGTTCATTGGATGAAAACCAACAAAAATTGACAAGAACCACGAAAAGTTCTTGTATTTTAAGATAAAATCTGACGCGATTAAAGAAAAAACTTCTCGCTCTCTGAAATATGTTCATTTGCTGAAAATCAACAAAACCACGAAAAGTTCTTGTATTTCAAGATAAAATCTTTTTGCTTTGAAGAAGAAAGATCCAGCTGACTGAAATAAGTTCATTGGATGAAAACCAACAAAAATTGACAAGAACCACGAAAAGTTCTTGTATTTTAAGATAAAATCTGACGCTATTAAAGAAAAAACTTCTCGCTCGCTGAAATATGTTCATTTGCTGAAAATCAACAAACTCACGAAAAGTTCTTGTATTTGAAGATAAATCTTTTTGCTTTGAAGAAGAAAGATCTAGCTGAATGAAATAAGTTCATCAGTTGAAAACCAACAAAAATTGACAAGAACCACGAAAAGTTCTTGTATTTTAAGATAAAATCTGACGCTATTAAAGAAAAAACTTCTCGCTCGCTGATATATGTTCATTTGCTGAAAATCAACAAAACCACGAAAAGTTCTTGTATTTGAAGATAAAATCTTTTTGCTTTGAAGAAGAAAGATCGAGCTGACTGAAATAAGTTCATTGGATGAAAACCAACAAAAATTGACAAGAACCACGAAAAGTTCTTGTATTTTAAGATAAAATCTTTTTGCTTTGAAGAAGAAAGGTCCAGCTGACTGAAATAAGTTCATAAGATGGAAACCAACAAAAATTGACAAGAACCACGAAAAGTTCTTGTATTTTAAGATAAAATGTGACGCTATTAAAGAAAAAACTTCTCGCTCGCTGAAATATGTTCATTTGCTGAAAATCAACAAAACCACGAAAAGTTCTTGTATTTGAAGATAAAATCTTTTTGCTTTGAAGAAGAAAGATCTAGCTGACTGAAATAAGTTCATCAGATGAAAACCAACAAAAATTGACAAGAACCACGAAAAGTTCTTGTATTTTAAGAAAAACTCTGACGCTATTAAAGAAAAAACTTCCAGCTCGCTGAAATATGTTCATTTGCTGAAAATCAACAAAACCACGAAAAGTTCTTGCATTTGAAGATAAAATCTTTTTGCTTTCAAGAAGAAAGATCTTTCTGACTGAAATAAGTTCATTGGATGAAAACCAACAAAAATTGACAAGAACCACGAAAAGTTCTTGTATTTTAAGCTAAAATCTGATGCTTTTAAAGAAAAAACTTCTCCCTCGCTGAAATATGTTCATTTGCTGAAAATCAACAAAACCACGAAAAGTTCTTGTATTTGAAGATAAAATCTTTTTGCTTTGAAGAAGAAAGATCGAGCTGACTGAAATAAGTTCATAAGATGAAAACCAACAAACATTGACAAGAACCACGAAAATTTCTTGTATTTTAAGGTAAAATCTTACGCTTTCAAAGAAAAAACTTCTCGCTCGCTGAAATATGTTCATTTGCTGAAAATCAACAAAACCACGAAAAGTTCTTGTATTTGAAGATAAAATCTTTTTGCTTTGAAGAAGAAAGATCTAGCTGACTGAAATAAGTTAATAAGATGAAAATCAACAAAAATTGACAAGAACCACGAAAAGTTTTTGTATTTTAAGATAAAATCTGACGCTATTAAAGAAAAAACTTCTCGCTCGCTGAAATATGTTCATTTGCTGAAAATCAACAAAATCACGAAAAGTTCTTGTATTTGAAGATAAAATCTTTTTGCTTTGAAGAAGAAAGATCCAGCTGACTGAAATAAGTTCATTGGATGAAAACCAACAAAAATTGACAAGAACCACGAAAAGTTCTTGTATTTGAAGATAAAATCTTTTTGCTTTGAAGAAGAAAGATCGAGCTGACTGAAATCAGTTCATAAGATGAAAACTAACAAAAATTGACAAGAACCACGAAAAGTTCTTGTATTTTAAGATAAAATCTTACGCTATTGAAGAAAAAACTTCTAGCTCGCTGAAATATGTTCATTTGCTGAAAATCAACAGAACCACGAAAAGTTCTTGTATTTGAAGATAAAATCTTGTTGCTTTGAAGAAGAAAGATCGAGCTGACTGAAATAAGTTCATAAGATGAAAACCAACAAAAGTTGACAAGAACCACGAAAAGTTCTTGTATTTTAAGATAAAATCTGACGGTATTAAAGAAAAAATTTCTCCCTCGCTGAAATATGTTCATTTGCTAAAATCAACAAAACCACGAAAAGTTCTTGTATTTGAAGATAAAATCTTTTTGCTTTCAAGAAGAAAGATCCAGCTGACTGAAATAAGTTCATTGGTTGAAAACCAACAAAAATTGACAAGAACCACGAAAAGTTCTTGTATTTTAAGATAAAATCTGACGCTATTAAAGAAAAAACTTCTCACTCGCTGAAATATGTTCATTTGCTGAAAATCAACAAACTCACGAAAAGTTCTTGTATTTGAAGATAAAATCTTTTTGCTTTGAAGAAGAAAGATCCAGCTGAATGAAATAAGTTCATCAGTTGAAAACCAACAAAAATTGACAAGAACCACGAAAAGTTCTTGTATTTTAAGATAAAATCTGACGCTATTAAAGAAAAAACTTCTCGCTCGCTGATATATGTTCATTTGCTGAAAATCAACAAAACCACGAAAAGTTCTTGTATTTGAAGATAAAATCTTTTTGCTTTGAAGAAGAAAGATCGAGCTGACTGAAATAAGTTCATTGGATGAAAACCAACAAAAATTGACAAGAACCACGAAAAGTTCTTGTATTTTAAGATAAAATCTTTTTGCTTTGAAGAAGAAAGGTCCAGCTGACTGAAATTAGTTCACAAGATGGAAACCAACAAAAATTGACAAGAACCACGAAAATTTCTTGTATTTTAAGGTAAAATCTTACGCTTTCAAAGAAAAAACTTCTCGCTCGCTGAAATATGTTCAATTGCTGAAAATCAACAAAACCACGAAAAGTTCTTGTATTTGAAGATAAAATCTTTTTGCTTTGAAGAAGAAAGATCTAGCTGACTGAAATAAGTTCATAAGATGAAAATCAACAAAAATTGACAAGAACCACGAAAAGTTTTTGTATTTTAAGATAAAATCTGACGCTATTAAAGAAAAAACTTCTCGCTCGCTGAAATATGTTCATTTGCTGAAAATCAACAAAATCACGAAAAGTTCTTGTATTTGAAGATAAAATCTTTTTGCTTTGAAGAAGAAAGATCCAGCTGACTGAAATAAGTTCATTGGATGAAAACCAACAAAAATTGACAAGAACCACGAAAAGTTCTTGTATTTGAAGATAAAATCTTTTTGCTTTGAAGAAGAAAGATCGAGCTGACTGAAATCAGTTCATAAGATGAAAACTAACAAAAATTGACAAGAACCACGAAAAGTTCTTGTATTTTAAGATAAAATCTTACGCTATTGAAGAAAAAACTTCTAGCTCGCTGAAATATGTTCATTTGCTGAAAATCAACAGAACCACGAAAAGTTCTTGTATTTGAAGATAAAATCTTGTTGCTTTGAAGAAGACAGATCGAGCTGACTGAAATAAGTTCATAAGATGAAAACCAACAAAAGTTGACAAGAACCACGAAAAGTTCTTGTATTTTAAGATAAAATCTGACGCTATTAAAGAAAAAACTTCTCGCTCGCTGAAATATGTTCATTTGCTGAAAATCAACAAACTCACGAAAAGTTCTTGTATTTGAAGATAAAATCTTTTTGCTTTGAAGAAGAAAGATCCAGCTGAATGAAATAAGTTCATCAGTTGAAAACCAACAAAAATTGACAAGAACCACGAAAAGTTCTTGTATTTTAAGATAAAATCTGACGCTATTAAAGAAAAAACTTCTCGCTCGCTGATATATGTTCATTTGCTGAAAATCAACAAAACCACGAAAAGTTCTTGTATTTGAAGATAAAATCTTTTTGCTTTGAAGAAGAAAGATCGAGCTGACTGAAATAAGTTCATTGGATGAAAACCAACAAAAATTGACAAGAACCACGAAAAGTTCTTGTATTTTAAGATAAAATCTTTTTGCTTTGAAGAAGAAAGGTCCAGCTGACTGAAATAAGTTCACAAGATGGAAACCAACAAAAATTGACACGAACCACGAAAAGTTCTTGTATTTTAAGATAAAATCTGACGCTATTAAAGAAAAAACTTCTCCCTCACTGAAATATGTTCATTTGCTGAAAATCAACAAAACCACGAAAAGTTCTTGTATTTGAAGAGAAAATCCTTTTTGCTTTGAAGAAGAAAGATCTAGCTGACTGAAATAATTTCATGAGATGAAAACCAACAAAAATTGACAAGAACCACGAAAAGTTCTTGTATTTTAAGATAAAATCTGACGCTGTTGAAGAAAAAACTTCCAGCTCGCTGAAATATGTTCATTTGCTGAAAATCAACAAAACCACGAAAAGTTCTTGTATTTGAAGATAAAATCTTTTTGCTTTGAAGAAGAAAGATCGAGCTGAATGAAATAAGTTCATAAGATGAAAACCAACAAAAGTTGACAAGAACCACGAAAAGTTCTTGTATTTTAAGATAAAATCTGACGGTATTAAAGAAAAAATTTCTCCCTCGCTGAAATATGTTCATTTGCTGAAAATCAACAAAACCACGAAAAGTTCTTGTATTTGAAGATAAAATCTTTTTGCTTTGAAGAAGAAAGATCGAGCTGACTGAAATAAGTTCATAAGATGAAAACCAACAAACATTGACAAGAACCACGAAAATTTCTTGTATTTTAAGGTAAAATCTTACGCTTTCAAAGAAAAAACTTCTCGCTCGCTGAAATATGTTCATTTGCTGAAAATCAACAAAACCACGAAAAGTTCTTGTATTTGAAGATAAAATCTTTTTGCTTTGAAGAAGAAAGATCGAGCTGACTGAAATAAGTTCATTGGATGAAAACCAACAAAAATTGACAAGAACCACGAAAAGTTCTTGTATTTTAAGATAAAATCTTTTTGCTTTGAAGAAGAAAGGTCCAGCTGACTGAAATAAGTTCACAAGATGGAAACCAACAAAAATTGACACGAACCACGAAAAGTTCTTGTATTTTAAGATAAAATCTGACGCTATTAAAGAAAAAACTTCTCCCTCACTGAAATATGTTCATTTGCTGAAAATCAACAAAACCACGAAAAGTTCTTGTATTTGAAGAGAAAATCCTTTTTGCTTTGAAGAAGAAAGATCTAGCTGACTGAAATAATTTCATGAGATGAAAACCAACAAAAATTGACAAGAACCACGAAAAGTTCTTGTATTTTAAGATAAAATCTGACGCTGTTGAAGAAAAAACTTCCAGCTCGCTGAAATATGTTCATTTGCTGAAAATCAACAAAACCACGAAAAGTTCTTGTATTTGAAGATAAAATCTTTTTGCTTTGAAGAAGAAAGATCGAGCTGAATGAAATAAGTTCATAAGATGAAAACCAACAAAAGTTGACAAGAACCACGAAAAGTTCTTGTATTTTAAGATAAAATCTGACGGTATTAAAGAAAAAATTTCTCCCTCGCTGAAATATGTTCATTTGCTGAAAATCAACAAAACCACGAAAAGTTCTTGTATTTGAAGATAAAATCTTTTTGCTTTCAAGAAGAAAGATCCAGCTGACTGAAATAAGTTCATTGGATGAAAACCAACAAAAATTGACAAGAACCACGAAAAGTTCTTGTATTTTAAGATAAAATCTGACGCTATTAAAGAAAACACTTCTCGCTCGCTGAAATATGTTCATTTGTTGAAAATCAACAAACTCACGAAAAGTTCTTGTATTTGAAGATAAAATCTTTTTGCTTTGAAGAAGAAAGATCTAGCTGACTGAAATAATTTCATGAGATGAAAACCAACAAAAATTGACAAGAACCACGAAAAGTTCTTGTATTTTAAGATAAAATCTGACGCTGTTGAAGAAAAAACTTCCAGCTCGCTGAAATATGTTCATTTGCTGAAAATCAACAAAACCACGAAAAGTTCTTGTATTTGAAGATAAAATCTTTTTGCTTTGAAGAAGAAAGATCTAGCTGACTGAAATAAGTTCATTGGATGAAAACCAACAAAAATTGAGAAGAACCACGAAAAGTTCTTGTATTGTAAGATAAAATCTGACGCGATTAAAGAAAAAACTTCTCGCTCGCTGAAATATGTTCATTTGCTGAAAATCAACAAAACCACGAAAAGTTCTTGCATTTGAAGATAAAATCTTTTTGCTTTGAAGAAGAAAGATCTAGCTGACTGAAATAAGTTCATCAGATGAAAACCAACAAAAATTGACAAGAACCACGAAAAGTTCTTGTATTTTAAGATAAAATCTGACGCTATTAAAGAAAAAACTTCCAGCTCGCTGAAATATGTTCATTTGCTGAAAATCAATAAAACCACGAAAAGTTCTTGCATTTGAAGATAAAATCTTTTTGCTTTCAAGAAGAAAGATCTTGCTGACTGAGATAAGTTCATTGGATGAAAACCAACAAAAATTGACAAGAACCACGAAAAGTTCTTGTATTTTAAGCTAAAATCTGATGCTTTTAAAGAAAAAACTTCTCCCTCGCTGAAATATGTTCATTTGCTGAAAATCAACAAAACCACGAAAAGTTCTTGTATTTGAAGATAAAAATCTTTTTCCTTTGAAGAAGAAAGATCCAGCTCACTGAAATAAGTTTATTGGATGAAAATCAACAAAAATTGACAAGAACCACGAAAAGTTTTTGCATTTTAAGATAAAATCTGACGCTATTAAAGAAAAAACTTCTCGCTCGCTGAAATATGTTCATTTGCTGAAAATCAACAAAACCACGAAAAGTTCTTGCATTTGAAGATGAAATGTTTTTGCTTTGAAGAAGAAAGATCCAGCTGACTGAAATAAGTTCATCAGATGAAAACCAACAAAAATTGACAAGAACCACGAAAAGTTCTTGTATTTTAAGATAAAATCTGACGCTATTAAAGAAAAAACTTCCAGCTCGCTGAAATATGTTCATTTGCTGAAAATCAACAAAACCACGAAAAGTTCTTGCATTTGAAGATAAAATCTTTTTGCTTTCAAGAAGAAAGATCTTGCTGACTGAAATAAGTTCATTGGATGAAAACCAACAAAAATTGACAAGAACAACGAAAAGTTCTTGTATTTTAAGATAAAATCTGACGCTTTCAAAGAAAAAACTTCTCGCTCGCTGAAATATGTTCAATTGCTGAAAATCAACAAAACCACGAAAAGTTCTTGTATTTGAAGATAAAATCTTTTTGCTTTGAAGAAGAAAGATCGAGCTGACTGAAATAAGTTCATCAGATGAAAACCAACAAAAATTGACAAGAACCACGAAAAGTTCTTGTATTTTAAGATAAAATCTGACGCTATTAAAGAAAAAACTTCTCGCTCGCTGAAATATGTTCATTTGCTGAAAATCAACAAACTCACGAAAAGTTCTTGTATTTGAAGATAAAATCTTTTTGCTTTGAAGAAGAAAGATCTAGCTGAATGAAATAAGTTCATCAGTTGAAAACTAACAAAAATTGACAAGAACCACGAAAAGTTCTTGTATTTTAAGATAAAATCTGACGCTATTAAAGAAAAAACTTCTCGCTCGCTGATATATGTTCATTTGCTGAAAATCAACAAAACCACGAAAAGTTCTTGTATTTGAAGATAAAATCTTTTTGCTTTGAAGAAGAAAGATCGAGCTGACTGAAATAAGTTCATTGGATGAAAACCAACAAAAATTGACAAGAACCACGAAAAGTTCTTGTATTTTAAGATAAAATCTTACGCTATTGAAGAAAAAACTTCTAGCTCGCTGAAATATGTTCATTTGCTGAAAATCAACAGAACCACGAAAAGTTCTTGTATTTGAAGATAAAATCTTGTTGCTTTGAAGAAGAAAGATCGAGCTGACTGAAATAAGTTCATAAGATGAAAACCAACAAAAGTTGACAAGAACCACGAAAAGTTCTTGTATTTTAAGATAAAATCTGACGCTATTAAAGAAAAAACTTCTCGCTCGCTGAAATATGTTCATTTGCTGAAAATCAACAAACTCACGAAAAGTTCTTGTATTTGAAGATAAAATCTTTTTGCTTTGAAGAAGAAAGATCCAGCTGAATGAAATAAGTTCATCAGTTGAAAACCAACAAAAATTGACAAGAACCACGAAAAGTTCTTGTATTTTAAGATAAAATCTGACGCTATTAAAGAAAAAACTTCTCGCTCGCTGATATATGTTCATTTGCTGAAAATCAACAAAACCACGAAAAGTTCTTGTATTTGAAGATAAAATCTTTTTGCTTTGAAGAAGAAAGATCGAGCTGACTGAAATAAGTTCATTGGATGAAAACCAACAAAAATTGACAAGAACCACGAAAAGTTCTTGTATTTTAAGATAAAATCTTTTTGCTTTGAAGAAGAAAGGTCCAGCTGACTGAAATAAGTTCACAAGATGGAAACCAACAAAAATTGACACGAACCACGAAAAGTTCTTGTATTTTAAGATAAAATCTGACGCTATTAAAGAAAAAACTTCTCCCTCACTGAAATATGTTCATTTGCTGAAAATCAACAAAACCACGAAAAGTTCTTGTATTTGAAGAGAAAATCCTTTTTGCTTTGAAGAAGAAAGATCTAGCTGACTGAAATAAGTTCATTGGATGAAAACCAACAAAAATTGACAAGAACCACGAAAAGTTCTTGTATTTTAAGGTAAAATCTTACGCTTTCAAAGAAAAAACTTCTCGCTCGCTGAAATATGTTCATTTGCTGCAAATCAACAAAACCACGAAAAGTTCTTGTATTTGAAGATAAAATCTTTTTGCTTTGAAGAAGAAATATCGAGCTGAATGAAATAAGTTCATAAGATGAAAACCAACAAAAGTTGACAAGAACCACGAAAAGTTCTTGTATTTTAAGATAAAATCTGATGGTATTAAAGAAAAAATTTCTCCCTCGCTGAAATATGTTCATTTGCTGAAAATCAACAAAACCACGAAAAGTTCTTGTATTTGAAGATAAAATCTTTTTGCTTTGAAGAAGAAAGATCGAGCTGACTGAAATAAGTTCATAAGATGAAAACCAACAAACATTGACAAGAACCACGAAAATTTCTTGTATTTTAAGGTAAAATCTTACGCTTTCAAAGAAAAAACTTCTCGCTCGCTGAAATATGTTCATTTGCTGAAAATCAACAAAACCACGAAAAGTTCTTGTATTTGAAGATAAAATCTTTTTGCTTTGAAGAAGAAAGATCTAGCTGACTGAAATAAGTTCATAAGATGAAAATCAACAAAAATTGACAAGAACCACGAAAAGTTTTTGTATTTTAAGATAAAATCTGACGCTATTAAAGAAAAAACTTCTCGCTCGCTGAAATATGTTCATTTGCTGAAAATCAACAAAATCACGAAAAGTTCTTGTATTTGAAGATAAAATCTTTTTGCTTTGAAGAAGAAAGATCCAGCTGACTGAAATAAGTTCATTGGATGAAAACCAACAAAAATTGACAAGAACCACGAAAAGTTCTTGTATTTGAAGATAAAATCTTTTTGCTTTGAAGAAGAAAGATCGAGCTGACTGAAATCAGTTCATAAGATGAAAACTAACAAAAATTGACAAGAACCACGAAAAGTTCTTGTATTTTAAGATAAAATCTTACGCTATTGAAGAAAAAACTTCTAGCTCGCTGAAATATGTTCATTTGCTGAAAATCAACAGAACCACGAAAAGTTCTTGTATTTGAAGATAAAATCTTGTTGCTTTGAAGAAGAAAGATCGAGCTGACTGAAATAAGTTCATAAGATGAAAACCAACAAAAGTTGACAAGAACCACGAAAAGTTCTTGTATTTTAAGATAAAATCTGACGCTATTAAAGAAAAAACTTCTCGCTCGCTGAAATATGTTCATTTGCTGAAAATCAACAAACTCACGAAAAGTTCTTGTATTTGAAGATAAAATCTTTTTGCTTTGAAGAAGAAAGATCCAGCTGAATGAAATAAGTTCATCAGTTGAAAACCAACAAAAATTGACAAGAACCACGAAAAGTTCTTGTATTTTAAGATAAAATCTGACGCTATTAAAGAAAAAACTTCTCGCTCGCTGATATATGTTCATTTGCTGAAAATCAACAAAACCACGAAAAGTTCTTGTATTTGAAGATAAAATCTTTTTGCTTTGAAGAAGAAAGATCGAGCTGACTGAAATAAGTTCATTGGATGAAAACCAACAAAAATTGACAAGAACCACGAAAAGTTCTTGTATTTTAAGATAAAATCTTTTTGCTTTGAAGAAGAAAGGTCCAGCTGACTGAAATAAGTTCACAAGATGGAAACCAACAAAAATTGACACGAACCACGAAAAGCTCTTGTATTTTAAGATAAAATCTGACGCTATTAAAGAAAAAACTTCTCCCTCACTGAAATATGTTCATTTGCTGAAAATCAACAAAACCACGAAAAGTTCTTGTATTTGAAGAGAAAATCCTTTTTGCTTTGAAGAAGAAAGATCTAGCTGACTGAAATAATTTCATGAGATGAAAACCAACAAAAATTGACAAGAACCACGAAAAGTTCTTGTATTTTAAGATAAAATCTGACGCTGTTGAAGAAAAAACTTCCAGCTCGCTGAAATATGTTCATTTGCTGAAAATCAACAAAACCACGAAAAGTTCTTGTATTTGAAGATAAAATCTTTTTGCTTTGAAGAAGAAAGATCGAGCTGAATGAAATAAGTTCATAAGATGAAAACCAACAAAAGTTGACAAGAACCACGAAAAGTTCTTGTATTTTAAGATAAAATCTGACGGTATTAAAGAAAAAATTTCTCCCTCGCTGAAATATGTTCATTTGCTGAAAATCAACAAAACCACGAAAAGTTCTTGTATTTGAAGATAAAATCTTTTTGCTTTCAAGAAGAAAGATCTAGCTGACTGAAATAAGTTCATTGGATGAAAACCAACAAAAATTGAGAAGAACCACGAAAAGTTCTTGTATTGTAAGATAAAATCTGACGCGATTAAAGAAAAAACTTCTCGCTCGCTGAAATATGTTCATTTGCTGAAAATCAACAAAACCACGAAAAGTTCTTGCATTTGAAGATAAAATCTTTTTGCTTTGAAGAAGAAAGATCTAGCTGACTGAAATAAGTTCATCAGATGAAAACCAACAAAAATTGACAAGAACCACGAAAAGTTCTTGTATTTTAAGATAAAATCTGACGCTATTAAAGAAAAAACTTCCAGCTCGCTGAAATATGTTCATTTGCTGAAAATCAATAAAACCACGAAAAGTTCTTGCATTTGAAGATAAAATCTTTTTGCTTTCAAGAAGAAAGATCTTGCTGACTGAAATAAGTTCATTGGATGAAAACCAACAAAAATTGACAAGAACCACGAAAAGTTCTTGTATTTTAAGCTAAAATCTGATGCTTTTAAAGAAAAAACTTCTCCCTCGCTGAAATATGTTCATTTGCTGAAAATCAACAAAACCACGAAAAGTTCTTGTATTTGAAGATAAAAATCTTTTTGCTTTGAAGAAGAAAGATCCAGCTGACTGAAATAAGTTTATTGGATGAAAATCAACAAAAATTGACAAGAACCACGAAAAGTTTTTGTATTTTAAGATAAAATCTGACGCTATTAAAGAAAAAACTTCTCGCTCGCTGAAATATGTTCATTTGCTGAAAATCAACAAAACCACGAAAAGTTCTTGTATTTGAAGATAAAATCTTTTTGCTTTGAAGAAGAAAGATCGAGCTGACTGAAATAAGTTCATCAGATGAAAACCAACAAAAATTGACAAGAACCACGAAAAGTTTTTGTATTTTAAGATAAAATCTGACGCTATTAAAGAAAAAACTTCTCGCTCGCTGAAATATGTTCATTTGCTGAAAATCAACAAAATCACGAAAAGTTCTTGTATTTGAAGATAAAATCTTTTTGCTTTGAAGAAGAAAGATCGAGCTGAATGAAATAAGTTCATAAGATGAAAACCAACAAAAGTTGACAAGAACCACGAAAAGTTCTTGTATTTTAAGATAAAATCTGACGGTATTAAAGAAAAAATTTCTCCCTCGCTGAAATATGTTCATTTGCTGAAAATCAACAAAACCACGAAAAGTTGTTGTATTTGAAGATAAAATCTTTTTGCTTTCAAGAAGAAAGATCCAGCTGACTGAAATAAGTTCATTGGATGAAAACCAACAAAAATTGACAAGAACCACGAAAAGTTCTTGTATTTTAAGATAAAATCTGACGCTATTAAAGAAAACACTTCTCGCTCGCTGAAATATGTTCATTTGTTGAAAATCAACAAACTCACGAAAAGTTCTTGTATTTGAAGATAAAATCTTTTTGCTTTGAAGAAGAAAGATCTAGCTGACTGAAATAATTTCATGAGATGAAAACCAACAAAAATTGACAAGAACCACGAAAAGTTCTTGTATTTTAAGATAAAATCTGACGCTGTTGAAGAAAAAACTTCCAGCTCGCTGAAATATGTTCATTTGCTGAAAATCAACAAAACCACGAAAAGTTCTTGTATTTGAAGATAAAATCTTTTTGCTTTGAAGAAGAAAGATCTAGCTGACTGAAATAAGTTCATTGGATGAAAACCAACAAAAATTGAGAAGAACCACGAAAAGTTCTTGTATTGTAAGATAAAATCTGACGCGATTAAAGAAAAAACTTCTCGCTCGCTGAAATATGTTCATTTGCTGAAAATCAACAAAACCACGAAAAGTTCTTGCATTTGAAGATAAAATCTTTTTGCTTTGAAGAAGAAAGATCTAGCTGACTGAAATAAGTTCATCAGATGAAAACCAACAAAAATTGACAAGAACCACGAAAAGTTCTTGTATTTTAAGATAAAATCTGACGCTATTAAAGAAAAAACTTCCAGCTCGCTGAAATATGTTCATTTGCTGAAAATCAATAAAACCACGAAAAGTTCTTGCATTTGAAGATAAAATCTTTTTGCTTTCAAGAAGAAAG
This sequence comes from Heptranchias perlo, assembly GCF_035084215.1. NCBI lineage: Eukaryota > Metazoa > Chordata > Chondrichthyes > Hexanchiformes > Hexanchidae > Heptranchias > Heptranchias perlo. The sequence goes on along the minus strand of NW_027139793.1, from coordinate 1,272,102 downwards.
ATCTTGCTGACTGAAATAAGTTCATTGGATGAAAACCAACAAAAATTGACAAGAACCACGAAAAGTTCTTGTATTTTAAGCTAAAATCTGATGCTTTTAAAGAAAAAACTTCTCCCTCGCTGAAATATGTTCATTTGCTGAAAATCAACAAAACCACGAAAAGTTCTTGTATTTGAAGATAAAAATCTTTTTGCTTTGAAGAAGAAAGATCCAGCTGACTGAAATAAGTTTATTGGATGAAAATCAACAAAAATTGACAAGAACCACGAAAAGTTTTTGTATTTTAAGATAAAATCTGACGCTATTAAAGAAAAAACTTCTCGCTCGCTGAAATATGTTCATTTGCTGAAAATCAACAAAACCACGAAAAGTTCTTGTATTTGAAGATAAAATCTTTTTGCTTTGAAGAAGAAAGATCGAGCTGACTGAAATAAGTTCATCAGATGAAAACCAACAAAAATTGACAAGAACCACGAAAAGTTTTTGTATTTTAAGATAAAATCTGACGCTATTAAAGAAAAAACTTCTCGCTCGCTGAAATATGTTCATTTGCTGAAAATCAACAAAATCACGAAAAGTTCTTGTATTTGAAGATAAAATCTTTTTGCTTTGAAGAAGAAAGATCTAGCTGAATGAAATAAGTTCATCAGATGAAAACCAACAAAAATTGACAAGAACCACGAAAAGTTCTTGTATTTGAAGATAAAATCTTTTTGCTTTAAAGAAGAAAGATCGAGCTGACTGAAATCAGTTCATAAGATGAAAACTAACAAAAATTGACAGGAACCACGAAAAGTTCTTGTATTTTAAGATAAAATCTTACGAAATTGAAGAAAAAACTTCTAGCTCGCTGAAATATGTTCATTTGCTGAAAATCAACAAAACCACGAAAAGTTCTTGTATTTGAAGATAAAATCTTTTTGCTTTCAAGAAGAAAGATCCAGCTGACTGAAATAAGTTCATTGGATGAAAACCAACAAAAATTGAGAAGAACCACGAAAAGTTCTTGTATTTTAAGATAAAATCTGACGCTATTAAAGATAAAACTTCTCCCTCGCTGAAATATGTTCATTTGCTGAAAATCAACAAAACCACGAAAAGTTCTTGTATTTGAAGATAAAATCTTTTTGCTTTCAAGAAGAAAGATCCAGCTGACTGAAATAAGTTCATTGGATGAAAACCAACAAAAATTGACAAGAACCACGAAAAGTTCTTGTATTTTAAGATAAAATCTGACGCTATTAAAGAAAAAACTTCTCGCTCGCTGAAATATGTTCATTTGCTGAAAATCAACAAACTCACGAAAAGTTCTTGTATTTGAAGATAAAATCTTTTTGCTTTGAAGAAGAAAGATCTAGCTGAATGAAATAAGTTCATCAGTTGAAAACTAACAAAAATTGACAAGAACCACGAAAAGTTCTTGTATTTTAAGATAAAATCTGACGCTATTAAAGAAAAAACTTCTCGCTCGCTGATATATGTTCATTTGCTGAAAATCAACAAAACCACGAAAAGTTCTTGTATTTGAAGATAAAATCTTTTTGCTTTGAAGAAGAAAGATCGAGCTGACTGAAATAAGTTCATTGGATGAAAACCAACAAAAATTGACAAGAACCACGAAAAGTTCTTGTATTTTAAGATAAAATCTTTTTGCTTTGAAGAAGAAAGGTCCAGCTGACTGAAATAAGTTCATAAGATGGAAACCAACAAAAATTGACACGAACCACGAAAAGTTCTTGTATTTTAAGATAAAATCTGACGCTATTAAAGAAAAAACTTCTCCCTCACTGAAATATGTTCATTTGCTGAAAATCAACAAAACCACGAAAAGTTCTTGTATTTGAAGAGAAAATCTTTTTTGCTTTGAAGAAGAAAGATCTAGCTGAATGAAATAAGTTCATTGGATGAAAACCAACAAAAATTGACAAGAACCACGAAAAGTTCTTGTATTTTAAGATAAAATCTGACGCGATTAAAGAAAAAACTTCTCGCTCTCTGAAATATGTTCATTTGCTGAAAATCAACAAAACCACGAAAAGTTCTTGTATTTCAAGATAAAATCTTTTTGCTTTGAAGAAGAAAGATCCAGCTGACTGAAATAAGTTCATCAGATGAAAACCAACAAAAATTGACAAGAACCACGAAAAGTTCTTGTATTTTAAGATAAAATCTGACGCTGTTAAAGAAAAAACTTCCAGCTCGCTGAAATATGTTCATTTGCTGAAAATCAACAAAACCACGAAAAGTTCTTGCATTTGAAGATAAAATCTTTTTGCTTTGAAGAAGAAAGATCGAGCTGACTGAAATAAGTTCATAAGATGAAAACCAACAAACGTTGACAAGAACCACGAAAAGTTCTTGTATTTTAAGATAAAATCTGACGCTGTTGAAGAAAAAACTTCCAGCTCGCTGAAATATGTTCATTTGCTGAAAATCAACAAAACCACGAAAAGTTCTTGTATTTGAAGATAAAATCTTTTTGCTTTGAAGAAGAAAGATCTAGCTGACTGAAATAAGTTCATTGGATGAAAACCAACAAAAATTGAGAAGAACCACGAAAAGTTCTTGTATTGTAAGATAAAATCTGACGCGATTAAAGAAAAAACTTCTCGCTCGCTGAAATATGTTCATTTGCTGAAAATCAACAAAACCACGAAAAGTTCTTGCATTTGAAGATAAAATCTTTTTGCTTTGAAGAAGAAAGATCTAGCTGACTGAAATAAGTTCATCAGATGAAAACCAACAAAAATTGACAAGAACCACGAAAAGTTCTTGTATTTTAAGATAAAATCTGACGCTATTAAAGAAAAAACTTCCAGCTCGCTGAAATATGTTCATTTGCTGAAAATCAATAAAACCACGAAAAGTTCTTGCATTTGAAGATAAAATCTTTTTGCTTTCAAGAAGAAAGATCTTGCTGACTGAAATAAGTTCATTGGATGAAAACCAACAAAAATTGACAAGAACCACGAAAAGTTCTTGTATTTTAAGCTAAAATCTGATGCTTTTAAAGAAAAAATTTCTCCCTCGCTGAAATATGTTCATTTGCTGAAAATCAACAAAACCACGAAAAGTTCTTGTATTTGAAGATAAAATCTTTTTGCTTTCAAGAAGAAAGATCCAGCTGACTGAAATAAGTTCATTGGATGAAAACCAACAAAAATTGACAAGAACCACGAAAAGTTCTTGTATTTTAAGATAAAATCTGACGCTATTAAAGAAAAAACTTCTCGCTCGCTGAAATATGTTCATTTGCTGAAAATCAACAAACTCACGAAAAGTTCTTGTATTTGAAGATAAATCTTTTTGCTTTGAAGAAGAAAGATCTAGCTGAATGAAATAAGTTCATCAGTTGAAAACCAACAAAAATTGACAAGAACCACGAAAAGTTCTTGTATTTTAAGATAAAATCTGACGCTATTAAAGAAAAAACTTCTCGCTCGCTGATATATGTTCATTTGCTGAAAATCAACAAAACCACGAAAAGTTCTTGTATTTGAAGATAAAATCTTTTTGCTTTGAAGAAGAAAGATCGAGCTGACTGAAATAAGTTCATTGGATGAAAACCAACAAAAATTGACAAGAACCACGAAAAGTTCTTGTATTTTAAGATAAAATCTTTTTGCTTTGAAGAAGAAAGGTCCAGCTGACTGAAATAAGTTCATAAGATGGAAACCAACAAAAATTGACAAGAACCACGAAAAGTTCTTGTATTTTAAGATAAAATGTGACGCTATTAAAGAAAAAACTTCTCGCTCGCTGAAATATGTTCATTTGCTGAAAATCAACAAAACCACGAAAAGTTCTTGTATTTGAAGATAAAATCTTTTTGCTTTGAAGAAGGAAGATCTAGCTGACTGAAATAAGTTTATTGGATGAAAACCAACGAAAATTGACACGAACCACGAAAAGTTCTTGTATTTTAAGATAAAATCTGACGCTATTAAAGAAAAAACTTCTCCCTCACTGAAATATGTTCATTTGCTGAAAATCAACAAAACCACGAAAAGTTCTTGTATTTGAAGAGAAGATCTTTTTTGCTTTGAAGAAGAAAGATCTAGCTGACTGAAATAAGTTCATTGGATGAAAACCAACAAAAATTGACAAGAACCACGAAAAGTTCTTGTATTTTAAGATAAAATCTGACGCGATTAAAGAAAAAACTTCTCGCTCTCTGAAATATGCTCATTTGCTGAAAATCAACAAAACCACGAAAAGTTCTTGTATTTCAAGATAAAATCTTTTTGCTTTGAAGAAGAAAGATCTAGCTGACTGAAATAAGTTCATCAGATGAAAACCAACAAAAATTGACAAGAACCACGAAAAGTTCTTGTATTTTAAGATAAAATCTGACGCTATTAAAGAAAAAACTTCCAGCTCGCTGAAATATGTTCATTTGCTGAAAATCAACAAAACCACGAAAAGTTCTTGCATTTGAAGATAAAATCTTTTTGCTTTCAAGAAGAAAGATCTTTCTGACTGAAATAAGTTCATTGGATGAAAACCAACAAAAATTGACAAGAACCACGAAAAGTTCTTGTATTTTAAGCTAAAATCTGATGCTTTTAAAGAAAAAACTTCTCCCTCGCTGAAATATGTTCATTTGCTGAAAATCAACAAAACCACGAAAAGTTCTTGTATTTGAAGATAAAATCTTTTTGCTTTGAAGAAGAAAGATCGAGCTGACTGAAATAAGTTCATAAGATGAAAACCAACAAACATTGACAAGAACCACGAAAATTTCTTGTATTTTAAGGTAAAATCTTACGCTTTCAAAGAAAAAACTTCTCGCTCGCTGAAATATGTTCATTTGCTGAAAATCAACAAAACCACGAAAAGTTCTTGTATTTGAAGATAAAATCTTTTTGCTTTGAAGAAGAAAGATCTAGCTGACTGAAATAAGTTCATAAGATGAAAATCAACAAAAATTGACAAGAACCACGAAAAGTTTTTGTATTTTAAGATAAAATCTGACGCTATTAAAGAAAAAACTTCTCGCTCGCTGAAATATGTTCATTTGCTGAAAATCAACAAAATCACGAAAAGTTCTTGTATTTGAAGATAAAATCTTTTTGCTTTGAAGAAGAAAGATCCAGCTGACTGAAATAAGTTCATTGGATGAAAACCAACAAAAATTGACAAGAACCATGAAAAGTTCTTGTATTTGAAGATAAAATCTTTTTGCTTTGAAGAAGAAAGATCGAGCTGACTGAAATCAGTTCATAAGATGAAAACTAACAAAAATTGACAAGAACCACGAAAAGTTCTTGTATTTTAAGATAAAATCTTACGCTATTGAAGAAAAAACTTCTAGCTCGCTGAAATATGTTCATTTGCTGAAAATCAACAGAACCACGAAAAGTTCTTGTATTTGAAGATAAAATCTTGTTGCTTTGAAGAAGAAAGATCGAGCTGACTGAAATAAGTTCATAAGATGAAAACCAACAAAAGTTGACAAGAACCACGAAAAGTTCTTGTATTTTAAGATAAAATCTGACGGTATTAAAGAAAAAATTTCTCCCTCGCTGAAATATGTTCATTTGCTAAAATCAACAAAACCACGAAAAGTTCTTGTATTTGAAGATAAAATCTTTTTGCTTTCAAGAAGAAAGATCCAGCTGACTGAAATAAGTTCATTGGTTGAAAACCAACAAAAATTGACAAGAACCACGAAAAGTTCTTGTATTTTAAGATAAAATCTGACGCTATTAAAGAAAAAACTTCTCGCTCGCTGATATATGTTCATTTGCTGAAAATCAACAAAACCACGAAAAGTTCTTGTATTTGAAGATAAAATCTTTTTGCTTTGAAGAAGAAAGATCTAGCTGACTGAAATAAGTTCATAAGATGAAAATCAACAAAAATTGACAAGAACCACGAAAAGTTTTTGTATTTTAAGATAAAATCTGACGCTATTAAAGAAAAAACTTCTCGCTCGCTGAAATATGTTCATTTGCTGAAAATCAACAAAATCACGAAAAGTTCTTGTATTTGAAGATAAAATCTTTTTGCTTTGAAGAAGAAAGATCCAGCTGACTGAAATAAGTTCATTGGATGAAAACCAACAAAAATTGACAAGAACCACGAAAAGTTCTTGTATTTTAAGATAAAATCTGACGCTATTAAAGAAAAAACTTCTCGCTCGCTGAAATATGTTCATTTGCTGAAAATCAACAAAACCACGAAAAGTTCTTGTATTTGAAGATAAAATCTTTTTGCTTTGAAGAAGGAAGATCTAGCTGACTGAAATAAGTTTATTGGATGAAAACCAACGAAAATTGACACGAACCACGAAAAGTTCTTGTATTTTAAGATAAAATCTGACGCTATTAAAGAAAAAACTTCTCCCTCACTGAAATATGTTCATTTGCTGAAAATCAACAAAACCACGAAAAGTTCTTGTATTTGAAGAGAAGATCTTTTTTGCTTTGAAGAAGAAAGATCTAGCTGACTGAAATAAGTTCATAAGATGAAAACCAACAAAAATTGACAAGAACCACGAAAAGTTCTTGTATTTTAAGATAAAATCTGACGCGATTAAAGAAAAAACTTCTCGCTCTCTGAAATATGTTCATTTGCTGACAATCAACAAAACCACGAAAAGTTCTTGTATTTCAAGATAAAATCTTTTTGCTTTGAAGAAGAAAGATCTAGCTGACTGAAATAAGTTCATCAGATGAAAACCAACAAAAGTTGACAAGAACCACGAAAAGTTCTTGTATTTTAAGATAAAATCTGACGCTATTAAAGAAAAAACTTCCAGCTCGCTGAAATATGTTCATTTGCTGAAAATCAACAAAACCACGAAAAGTTCTTGCATTTGAAGATAAAATCTTTTTGCTTTCAAGAAGAAAGATCTTTCTGACTGAAATAAGTTCATTGGATGAAAACCAACAAAAATTGACAAGAACCACGAAAAGTTCTTGTATTTTAAGCTAAAATCTGATGCTTTTAAAGAAAAAACTTCTCCCTCGCTGAAATATGTTCATTTGCTGAAAATCAACAAAACCACGAAAAGTTCTTGTATTTGAAGATAAAATCTTTTTGCTTTGAAGAAGAAAGATCGAGCTGACTGAAATAAGTTCATAAGATGAAAACCAACAAACATTGACAAGAACCACGAAAATTTCTTGTATTTTAAGGTAAAATCTTACGCTTTCAAAGAAAAAACTTCTCGCTCGCTGAAATATGTTCATTTGCTGAAAATCAACAAAACCACGAAAAGTTCTTGCATTTGAAGATAAAATCTTTTTGCTTTCAAGAAGAAAGATCTTTCTGACTGAAATAAGTTCATTGGATGAAAACCAACAAAAATTGACAAGAACCACGAAAAGTTCTTGTATTTTAAGATAAAATCTGACGCTATTAAAGAAAAAACTTCCAGCTCGCTGAAATATGTTCATTTGCTGAAAATCAACAAAACCACGAAAAGTTCTTGCATTTGAAGATAAAATCTTTTTGCTTTCAAGAAGAAAGATCTTTCTGACTGAAATAAGTTCATTGGATGAAAACCAACAAAAATTGACAAGAACCACGAAAAGTTCTTGTATTTTAAGCTAAAATCTGATGCTTTTAAAGAAAAAACTTCTCCCTCGCTGAAATATGTTCATTTGCTGAAAATCAACAAAACCACGAAAAGTTCTTGTATTTGAAGATAAAATCTTTTTGCTTTGAAGAAGAAAGATCGAGCTGACTGAAATAAGTTCATAAGATGAAAACCAACAAACATTGACAAGAACCACGAAAATTTCTTGTATTTTAAGGTAAAATCTTACGCTTTCAAAGAAAAAACTTCTCGCTCGCTGAAATATGTTCATTTGCTGAAAATCAACAAAACCACGAAAAGTTCTTGTATTTGAAGATAAAATCTTTTTGCTTTGAAGAAGAAAGATCTAGCTGACTGAAATAAGTTCATAAGATGAAAATCAACAAAAATTGACAAGAACCACGAAAAGTTTTTGTATTTTAAGATAAAATCTGACGCTATTAAAGAAAAAACTTCTCGCTCGCTGAAATATGTTCATTTGCTGAAAATCAACAAAATCACGAAAAGTTCTTGTATTTGAAGATAAAATCTTTTTGCTTTGAAGAAGAAAGATCCAGCTGACTGAAATAAGTTCATTGGATGAAAACCAACAAAAATTGACAAGAACCACGAAAAGTTCTTGTATTTGAAGATAAAATCTTTTTGCTTTGAAGAAGAAAGATCGAGCTGACTGAAATCAGTTCATAAGATGAAAACTAACAAAAATTGACAAGAACCACGAAAAGTTCTTGTATTTTAAGATAAAATCTTACGCTATTGAAGAAAAAACTTCTAGCTCGCTGAAATATGTTCATTTGCTGAAAATCAACAGAACCACGAAAAGTTCTTGTATTTGAAGATAAAATCTTGTTGCTTTGAAGAAGAAAGATCGAGCTGACTGAAATAAGTTCATAAGATGAAAACCAACAAAAGTTGACAAGAACCACGAAAAGTTCTTGTATTTTAAGATAAAATCTGACGCTATTAAAGAAAAAACTTCTCGCTCGCTGAAATATGTTCATTTGCTGAAAATCAACAAACTCACGAAAAGTTCTTGTATTTGAAGATAAAATCTTTTTGCTTTGAAGAAGAAAGATCCAGCTGAATGAAATAAGTTCATCAGTTGAAAACCAACAAAAATTGACAAGAACCACGAAAAGTTCTTGTATTTTAAGATAAAATCTGACGCTATTAAAGAAAAAACTTCTCGCTCGCTGATATATGTTCATTTGCTGAAAATCAACAAAACCACGAAAAGTTCTTGTATTTGAAGATAAAATCTTTTTGCTTTGAAGAAGAAAGATCGAGCTGACTGAAATAAGTTCATTGGATGAAAACCAACAAAAATTGACAAGAACCACGAAAAGTTCTTGTATTTTAAGATAAAATCTTTTTGCTTTGAAGAAGAAAGGTCCAGCTGACTGAAATAAGTTCACAAGATGGAAACCAACAAAAATTGACAAGAACCACGAAAAGTTCTTGTATTTTAAGGTAAAATCTTACGCTTTCAAAGAAAAAACTTCTCGCTCGCTGAAATATGTTCATTTGCTGAAAATCAACAAAACCACGAAAAGTTCTTGTATTTGAAGATAAAATCTTTTTGCTTTGAAGAAGAAAGATCGAGCTGAATGAAATAAGTTCATTGGATGAAAACCAACAAAAGTTGACAAGAACCACGAAAAGTTCTTGTATTTTAAGATAAAATCTGACGGTATTAAAGAAAAAATTTCTCCCTCGCTGAAATATGTTCATTTGCTGAAAATCAACAAAACCACGAAAAGTTCTTGTATTTGAAGATAAAATCTTTTTGCTTTGAAGAAGAAAGATCGAGCTGACTGAAATAAGTTCATAAGATAAAAACCAACAAACATTGACAAGAACCACGAAAATTTCTTGTATTTTAAGGTAAAATCTTACGCTTTCAAAGAAAAAACTTCTCGCTCGCTGAAATATGTTCATTTGCTGAAAATCAACAAAACCACGAAAAGTTCTTGTATTTGAAGATAAAATCTTTTTGCTTTGAAGAAGAAAGATCTAGCTGACTGAAATAAGTTCATAAGATGAAAATCAACAAAAATTGACAAGAACCACGAAAAGTTTTTGTATTTTAAGATAAAATCTGACGCTATTAAAGAAAAAACTTCTCGCTCGCTGAAATATGTTCATTTGCTGAAAATCAACAAAATCACGAAAAGTTCTTGTATTTGAAGATAAAATCTTTTTGCTTTGAAGAAGAAAGATCCAGCTGACTGAAATAAGTTCATTGGATGAAAACCAACAAAAATTGACAAGAACCACGAAAAGTTCTTGTATTTGAAGATAAAATCTTTTTGCTTTGAAGAAGAAAGATCGAGCTGACTGAAATCAGTTCATAAGATGAAAACTAACAAAAATTGACAAGAACCACGAAAAGTTCTTGTATTTTAAGATAAAATCTTACGCTATTGAAGAAAAAACTTCTAGCTCGCTGAAATATGTTCATTTGCTGAAAATCAACAGAACCACGAAAAGTTCTTGTATTTGAAGATAAAATCTTGTTGCTTTGAAGAAGAAAGATCGAGCTGACTGAAATAAGTTCATAAGATGAAAACCAACAAAAGTTGACAAGAACCACGAAAAGTTCTTGTATTTTAAGATAAAATCTGACGCTATTAAAGAAAAAACTTCTCGCTCGCTGAAATATGTTCATTTGCTGAAAATCAACAAACTCACGAAAAGTTCTTGTATTTGAAGATAAAATCTTTTTGCTTTGAAGAAGAAAGATCCAGCTGAATGAAATAAGTTCATCAGTTGAAAACCAACAAAAATTGACAAGAACCACGAAAAGTTCTTGTATTTTAAGATAAAATCTGACGCTATTAAAGAAAAAACTTCTCGCTCGCTGATATATGTTCATTTGCTGAAAATCAACAAAACCACGAAAAGTTCTTGTATTTGAAGATAAAATCTTTTTGCTTTGAAGAAGAAAGATCGAGCTGACTGAAATAAGTTCATTGGATGAAAACCAACAAAAATTGACAAGAACCACGAAAAGTTCTTGTATTTTAAGATAAAATCTTTTTGCTTTGAAGAAGAAAGGTCCAGCTGACTGAAATAAGTTCACAAGATGGAAACCAACAAAAATTGACACGAACCACGAAAAGCTCTTGTATTTTAAGATAAAATCTGACGCTATTAAAGAAAAAACTTCTCCCTCACTGAAATATGTTCATTTGCTGAAAATCAACAAAACCACGAAAAGTTCTTGTATTTGAAGAGAAAATCCTTTTTGCTTTGAAGAAGAAAGATCTAGCTGACTGAAATAAGTTCATTGGATGAAAACCAACAAAAATTGACAAGAACCACGAAAAGTTCTTGTATTTTAAGGTAAAATCTTACGTTTTCAAAGAAAAAACTTCTCGCTCGCTGAAATATGTTCATTTGCTGCAAATCAACAAAACCACGAAAAGTTCTTGTATTTGAAGATAAAATCTTTTTGCTTTGAAGAAGAAAGATCGAGCTGAATGAAATAAGTTCATAAGATGAAAACCAACAAAAGTTGACAAGAACCACGAAAAGTTCTTGTATTTTAAGATAAAATCTGACGGTATTAAAGAAAAAATTTCTCCCTCGCTGAAATATGTTCATTTGCTGAAAATCAACAAAACCACGAAAAGTTCTTGTATTTGAAGATAAAATCTTTTTGCTTTCAAGAAGAAAGATCCAGCTGACTGAAATAAGTTCATTGGATGAAAACCAACAAAAATTGACAAGAACCACGAAAAGTTCTTGTATTTTAAGATAAAATCTGACGCTATTAAAGAAAACACTTCTCGCTCGCTGAAATATGTTCATTTGTTGAAAATCAACAAACTCACGAAAAGTTCTTGTATTTGAAGATAAAATCTTTTTGCTTTGAAGAAGAAAGATCTAGCTGACTGAAATAATTTCATGAGATGAAAACCAACAAAAATTGACAAGAACCACGAAAAGTTCTTGTATTTTAAGATAAAATCTGACGCTGTTGAAGAAAAAACTTCCAGCTCGCTGAAATATGTTCATTTGCTGAAAATCAACAAAACCACGAAAAGTTCTTGTATTTGAAGATAAAATCTTTTTGCTTTGAAGAAGAAAGATCTAGCTGACTGAAATAAGTTCATTGGATGAAAACCAACAAAAATTGAGAAGAACCACGAAAAGTTCTTGTATTGTAAGATAAAATCTGACGCGATTAAAGAAAAAACTTCTCGCTCGCTGAAATATGTTCATTTGCTGAAAATCAACAAAACCACGAAAAGTTCTTGCATTTGAAGATAAAATCTTTTTGCTTTGAAGAAGAAAGATCTAGCTGACTGAAATAAGTTCATCAGATGAAAACCAACAAAAATTGACAAGAACCACGAAAAGTTCTTGTATTTTAAGATAAAATCTGACGCTATTAAAGAAAAAACTTCCAGCTCGCTGAAATATGTTCATTTGCTGAAAATCAATAAAACCACGAAAAGTTCTTGCATTTGAAGATAAAATCTTTTTGCTTTCAAGAAGAAAGATCTTGCTGACTGAAATAAGTTCATTGGATGAAAACCAACAAAAATTGACAAGAACCACGAAAAGTTCTTGTATTTTAAGCTAAAATCTGATGCTTTTAAAGAAAAAACTTCTCCCTCGCTGAAATATGTTCATTTGCTGAAAATCAACAAAACCACGAAAAGTTCTTGTATTTGAAGATAAAAATCTTTTTGCTTTGAAGAAGAAAGATCCAGCTGACTGAAATAAGTTTATTGGATGAAAATCAACAAAAATTGACAAGAACCACGAAAAGTTTTTGTATTTTAAGACAAAATCTGACGCTATTAAAGAAAAAACTTCTCGCTCGCTGAAATATGTTCATTTGCTGAAAATCAACAAAACCACGAAAAGTTCTTGCATTTGAAGATGAAATGTTTTTGCTTTGAAGAAGAAAGATCTAGCTGACTGAAATAAGTTCATCAGATGAAAACCAACAAAAATTGACAAGAACCACGAAAAGTTCTTGTATTTTAAGATAAAATCTGACGCTATTAAAGAAAAAACTTCCAGCTCGCTGAAATATGTTCATTTGCTGAAAATCAACAAAACCACGAAAAGTTCTTGCATTTGAAGATAAAATCTTTTTGCTTTCAAGAAGAAAGATCTTGCTGACTGAAATAAGTTCATTGGATGAAAACCAACAAAAATTGACAAGAACAACGAAAAGTTCTTGTATTTTAAGATAAAATCTGACGCTTTCAAAGAAAAAACTTCTCGCTCGCTGAAATATGTTCAATTGCTGAAAATCAACAAAACCACGAAAAGTTCTTGTATTTGAAGATAAAATCTTTTTGCTTTGAAGAAGAAAGATCGAGCTGACTGAAATAAGTTCATCAGATGAAAACCAACAAAAATTGACAAGAACCACGAAAAGTTTTTGTATTTTAAGATAAAATCTGACGCTATTAAAGAAAAAACTTCTCGCTCGCTGAAATATGTTCATTTGCTGAAAATCAACAAAATCACGAAAAGTTCTTGTATTTGAAGATAAAATCTTTTTGCTTTGAAGAAGAAAGATCTAGCTGAATGAAATAAGTTCATCAGATGAAAACCAACAAAAATTGACAAGAACCACGAAAAGTTCTTGTATTTTAAGATAAAATCTTACGAAATTGAAGAAAAAACTTCTAGCTCGCTGAAATATGTTCATTTGCTGAAAATCAACAAAACCACGAAAAGTTCTTGTATTTGAAGATAAAATCTTTTTGCTTTCAAGAAGAAAGATCCAGCTGACTGAAATAAGTTCATTGGATGAAAACCAACAAAAATTGAGAAGAACCACGAAAAGTTCTTGTATTTTAAGATAAAATCTGACGCTATTAAAGATAAAACTTCTCCCTCGCTGAAATATGTTCATTTGCTGAAAATCAACAAAACCACGAAAAGTTCTTGTATTTGAAGATAAAATCTTTTTGCTTTCAAGAAGAAAGATCCAGCTGACTGAAATAAGTTCATTGGATGAAAACCAACAAAAATTGACAAGAACCACGAAAAGTTCTTGTATTTTAAGATAAAATCTGACGCTATTAAAGAAAAAACTTCTCGCTCGCTGAAATATGTTCATTTGCTGAAAATCAACAAACTCACGAAAAGTTCTTGTATTTGAAGATAAAATCTTTTTGCTTTGAAGAAGAAAGATCTAGCTGAATGAAATAAGTTCATCAGTTGAAAACTAACAAAAATTGACAAGAACCACGAAAAGTTCTTGTATTTTAAGATAAAATCTGACGCTATTAAAGAAAAAACTTCTCGCTCGCTGATATATGTTCATTTACTGAAAATCAACAAAACCACGAAAAGTTCTTGTATTTGAAGATAAAATCTTTTTGCTTTGAAGAAGAAAGATCGAGCTGACTGAAATAAGTTCATTGGATGAAAACCAACAAAAATTGACAAGAACCACGAAAAGTTCTTGTATTTTAAGATAAAATCTTTTTGCTTTGAAGAAGAAAGGTCCAGCTGACTGAAATAAGTTCATAAGATGGAAACCAACAAAAATTGACACGAACCACGAAAAGTTCTTGTATTTTAAGATAAAATCTGACGCTATTAAAGAAAAAACTTCTCCCTCACTGAAATATGTTCATTTGCTGAAAATCAACAAAACCACGAAAAGTTCTTGTATTTGAAGAGAAAATCTTTTTTGCTTTGAAGAAGAAAGATCTAGCTGACTGAAATAAGTTCATTGGATGAAAACCAACAAAAATTGACAAGAACCACGAAAAGTTCTTGTATTTTAAGATAAAATCTGACGCGATTAAAGAAAAAACTTCTCGCTCTCTGAAATATGTTCATTTGCTGAAAATCAACAAAACCACGAAAAGTTCTTGTATTTCAAGATAAAATCTTTTTGCTTTGAAGAAGAAAGATCCAGCTGACTGAAATAAGTTCATCAGATGAAAACCAACAAAAATTGACAAGAACCACGAAAAGTTCTTGTATTTTAAGATAAAATCTGACGCTGTTAAAGAAACAACTTCCAGCTCGCTGAAATATGTTCATTTGCTGAAAATCAACAAAACCACGAAAAGTTCTTGCATTTGAAGATAAAATCTTTTTGCTTTGAAGAAGAAAGATCGAGCTGACTGAAATAAGTTCATAAGATGAAAACCAACAAACGTTGACAAGAACCACGAAAAGTTCTTGTATTTTAAGATAAAATCTGACGGTATTAAAGAAAAAATTTCTCCCTCGCTGAAATATGTTCATTTGCTGAAAATCAACAAAACCACGAAAAGTTCTTGTATTTGAAGATAAAATCTTTTTGCTTTCAAGAAGAAAGATCCAGCTGACTGAAATAAGTTCATTGGATGAAAACCAACAAAAATTGACAAGAACCACGAAAAGTTCTTGTATTTTAAGATAAAATCTGACGCTATTAAAGAAAAAACTTCTCGCTCGCTGAAATATGTTCATTTGCTGAAAATCAACAAACTCACGAAAAGTTCTTGTATTTGAAGATAAATCTTTTTGCTTTGAAGAAGAAAGATCTAGCTGAATGAAATAAGTTCATCAGTTGAAAACCAACAAAAATTGACAAGAACCACGAAAAGTTCTTGTATTTTAAGATAAAATCTGACGCTATTAAAGAAAAAACTTCTCGCTCGCTGATATATGTTCATTTGCTGAAAATCAACAAAACCACGAAAAGTTCTTGTATTTGAAGATAAAATCTTTTTGCTTTGAAGAAGAAAGATCGAGCTGACTGAAATAAGTTCATTGGATGAAAACCAACAAAAATTGACAAGAACCACGAAAAGTTCTTGTATTTTAAGATAAAATCTTTTTGCTTTGAAGAAGAAAGGTCCAGCTGACTGAAATAAGTTCATAAGATGGAAACCAACAAAAATTGACAAGAACCACGAAAAGTTCTTGTATTTTAAGATAAAATGTGACGCTATTAAAGAAAAAACTTCTCGCTCGCTGAAATATGTTCATTTGCTGAAAATCAACAAAACCACGAAAAGTTCTTGTATTTGAAGATAAAATCTTTTTGCTTTGAAGAAGGAAGATCTAGCTGACTGAAATAAGTTTATTGGATGAAAACCAACGAAAATTGACACGAACCACGAAAAGTTCTTGTATTTTAAGCTAAAATCTGATGCTTTTAAAGAAAAAACTTCTCCCTCGCTGAAATATGTTCATTTGCTGAAAATCAACAAAACCACGAAAAGTTCTTGTATTTGAAGATAAAATCTTTTTGCTTTGAAGAAGAAAGATCCAGCTGACTGAAATAAGTTTATTGGATGAAAATCAACAAAAATTGACAAGAACCACGAAAAGTTTTTGTATTTTAAGATAAAATCTGACGCTATTAAAGAAAAAAACTTCTCGCTCGCTGAAATATGTTCATTTGCTGAAAATCAACAAAACCACGAAAAGTTCTTGCATTTGAAGATGAAATGTTTTTGCTTTGAAGAAGAAAGATCTAGCTGACTGAAATAAGTTCATCAGATGAAAACCAACAAAAATTGACAAGAACCACGAAAAGTTCTTGTATTTTAAGATAAAATCTGACGCTATTAAAGAAAAAACTTCCAGCTCGCTGAAATATGTTCATTTGCTGAAAATCAACAAAACCACGAAAAGTTCTTGCATTTGAAGATAAAATCTTTTTGCTTTCAAGAAGAAAGATCTTGCTGACTGAAATAAGTTCATTGGATGAAAACCAACAAAAATTGACAAGAACAACGAAAAGTTCTTGTATTTTAAGATAAAATCTGACGCTTTCAAAGAAAAAACTTCTCGCTCGCTGAAATATGTTCAATTGCTGAAAATCAACAAAACCACGAAAAGTTCTTGTATTTGAAGATAAAATCTTTTTGCTTTGAAGAAGAAAGATCGAGCTGACTGAAATAAGTTCATCAGATGAAAACCAACAAAAATTGACAAGAACCACGAAAAGTTTTTGTATTTTAAGATAAAATCTGACGCTATTAAAGAAAAAACTTCTCGCTCGCTGAAATATGTTCATTTGCTGAAAATCAACAAAACCACGAAAAGTTCTTGTATTTGAAGATAAAATCTTTTTGCTTTCAAGAAGAAAGATCCAGCTGACTGAAATAAGTTCATTGGATGAAAACCAACAAAAATTGAGAAGAACCACGAAAAGTTATTGTATTTTAAGATAAAATCTGACGCTATTAAAGATAAAACTTCTCCCTCGCTGAAATATGTTCATTTGCTGAAAATCAACAAAACCACGAAAAGTTCTTGTATTTGAAGATAAAATCTTTTTGCTTTCAAGAAGAAAGATCCAGCTGACTGAAATAAGTTCATTGGATGAAAACCAACAAAAATTGACAAGAACCACGAAAAGTTCTTGTATTTTAAGATAAAATCTGACGCTATTAAAGAAAAAACTTCTCGCTCGCTGAAATATGTTCATTTGCTGAAAATCAACAAACTCACGAAAAGTTCTTGTATTTGAAGATAAAATATTTTTGCTTTGAAGAAGAAAGATCTAGCTGAATGAAATAAGTTCATCAGTTGAAAACTAACAAAAATTGACAAGAACCACGAAAAGTTCTTGTATTTTAAGATAAAATCTGACGCTATTAAAGAAAAAACTTCTCGCTCGCTGATATATGTTCATTTGCTGAAAATCAACAAAACCACGAAAAGTTCTTGTATTTGAAGATAAAATCTTTTTGCTTTGAAGAAGAAAGATCGAGCTGACTGAAATAAGTTCATTGGATGAAAACCAACAAAAATTGACAAGAACCACGAAAAGTTCTTGTATTTTAAGATAAAATCTTTTTGCTTTGAAGAAGAAAGGTCCAGCTGACTGAAATAAGTTCATAAGATGGAAACCAACAAAAATTGACACGAACCACGAAAAGTTCTTGTATTTTAAGATAAAATCTGACGCTATTAAAGAAAAAACTTCTCCCTCACTGAAATATGTTCATTTGCTGAAAATCAACAAAACCACGAAAAGTTCTTGTATTTGAAGAGAAAATCTTTTTTGCTTTGAAGAAGAAAGATCTAGCTGACTGAAATAAGTTCATTGGATGAAAACCAACAAAAATTGACAAGAACCACGAAAAGTTCTTGTATTTTAAGATAAAATCTGACGCGATTAAAGAAAAAACTTCTCGCTCTCTGAAATATGTTCATTTGCTGAAAATCAACAAAACCACGAAAAGTTCTTGTATTTCAAGATAAAATCTTTTTGCTTTGAAGAAGAAAGATCCAGCTGACTGAAATAAGTTCATCAGATGAAAACCAACAAAAATTGACAAGAACCACGAAAAGTTCTTGTATTTTAAGATAAAATCTGACGCTGTTAAAGAAAAAACTTCCAGCTCGCTGAAATATGTTCATTTGCTGAAAATCAACAAAACCACGAAAAGTTCTTGCATTTGAAGATAAAATCTTTTTGCTTTGAAGAAGAAAGATCGAGCTGACTGAAATAAGTTCATAAGATGAAAACCAACAAACGTTGACAAGAACCACGAAAAGTTCTTGTATTTTAAGATAAAATCTGACGGTATTAAAGAAAAAATTTCTCCCTCGCTGAAATATGTTCATTTGCTGAAAATCAACAAAACCACGAAAAGTTCTTGTATTTGAAGATAAAATCTTTTTGCTTTCAAGAAGAAAGATCCAGCTGACTGAAATAAGTTCATTGGATGAAAACCAACAAAAATTGACAAGAACCACGAAAAGTTCTTGTATTTTAAGATAAAATCTGACGCTATTAAAGAAAAAACTTCTCGCTCGCTGAAATATGTTCATTTGCTGAAAATCAACAAACTCACGAAAAGTTCTTGTATTTGAAGATAAATCTTTTTGCTTTGAAGAAGAAAGATCTAGCTGAATGAAATAAGTTCATCAGTTGAAAACCAACAAAAATTGACAAGAACCACGAAAAGTTCTTGTATTTTAAGATAAAATCTGACGCTATTAAAGAAAAAACTTCTCGCTCGCTGACATATGTTCATTTGCTGAAAATCAACAAAACCACGAAAAGTTCTTGTATTTGAAGATAAAATCTTTTTGCTTTGAAGAAGAAAGGTCCAGCTGACTGAAATAAGTTCATAAGATGGAAACCAACAAAAATTGACAAGAACCACGAAAAGTTCTTGTATTTTAAGATAAAATCTGACGCTATTAAAGAAAAAACTTCTCGCTCGCTGAAATATGTTCATTTGCTGAAAATCAACAAGAACCACGAAAATTTCTTGTATTTTAAGGTAAAATCTTACGCTTTCAAAGAAAAAACTTCTCGCTCGCTGAAATATGTTCATTTGCTGAAAATCAACAAAACCACGAAAAGTTCTTGTATTTGAAGATAAAATCTTTTTGCTTTGAAGAAGAAAGATCCAGCTGACTGAAATAAGTTCATAAGATGAAAATCAACAAAAATTGACAAGAACCACGAAAAGTTTTTGTATTTTAAGATAAAATCTGACGCTATTAAAGAAAAAACTTCTCGCTCGCTGAAATATGTTCATTTGCTGAAAATCAACAAAACCACGAAAAGTTCTTGCATTTGAAGATGAAATGTTTTTGCTTTGAAGAAGAAAGATCTAGCTGACTGAAATAAGTTCATCAGATGAAAACCAACAAAAATTGACAAGAACCACGAAAAGTTCTTGTATTTTAAGATAAAATCTGACGCTATTAAAGAAAAAACTTCCAGCTCGCTGAAATATGTTCATTTGCTGAAAATCAACAAAACCACGAAAAGTTCTTGCATTTGAAGATAAAATCTTTTTGCTTTCAAGAAGAAAGATCTTGCTGACTGAAATAAGTTCATTGGATGAAAACCAACAAAAATTGACAAGAACAACGAAAAGTTCTTGTATTTTAAGATAAAATCTGACGCTTTCAAAGAAAAAACTTCTCGCTCGCTGAAATATGTTCAATTGCTGAAAATCAACAAAACCACGAAAAGTTCTTGTATTTGAAGATAAAATCTTTTTGCTTTGAAGAAGAAAGATCGAGCTGACTGAAATAAGTTCATCAGATGAAAACCAACAAAAATTGACAAGAACCACGAAAAGTTTTTGTATTTTAAGATAAAATCTGACGCTATTAAAGAAAAAACTTCTCGCTCGCTGAAATATGTTCATTTGCTGAAAATCAACAAAATCACGAAAAGTTCTTGTATTTGAAGATAAAATCTTTTTGCTTTGAAGAAGAAAGATCTAGCTGAATGAAATAAGTTCATCAGATGAAAACCAACAAAAATTGACAAGAACCACGAAAAGTTCTTGTATTTTAAGATAAAATCTTACGAAATTGAAGAAAAAACTTCCAGCTCGCTGAAATATGTTCATTTGCTGAAAATCAACAAAACCACGAAAAGTTCTTGTATTTGAAGATAAAATCTTTTTGCTTTCAAGAAGAAAGATCCAGCTGACTGAAATAAGTTCATTGGATGAAAACCAACAAAAATTGAGAAGAACCACGAAAAGTTATTGTATTTTAAGATAAAATCTGACGCTATTAAAGATAAAACTTCTCCCTCGCTGAAATATGTTCATTTGCTGAAAATCAACAAAACCACGAAAAGTTCTTGTATTTGAAGATAAAATCTTTTTGCTTTCAAGAAGAAAGATCCAGCTGACTGAAATAAGTTCATTGGATGAAAACCAACAAAAATTGACAAGAACCACGAAAAGTTCTTGTATTTTAAGATAAAATCTGACGCTATTAAAGAAAAAACTTCTCGCTCGCTGAAATATGTTCATTTGCTGAAAATCAACAAACTCACGAAAAGTTCTTGTATTTGAAGATAAAATATTTTTGCTTTGAAGAAGAAAGATCTAGCTGAATGAAATAAGTTCATCAGTTGAAAACTAACAAAAATTGACAAGAACCACGAAAAGTTCTTGTATTTTAAGATAAAATCTGACGCTATTAAAGAAAAAACTTCTCGCTCGCTGATATATGTTCATTTGCTGAAAATCAACAAAACCACGAAAAGTTCTTGTATTTGAAGATAAAATCTTTTTGCTTTGAAGAAGAAAGATCGAGCTGACTGAAATAAGTTCATTGGATGAAAACCAACAAAAATTGACAAGAACCACGAAAAGTTCTTGTATTTTAAGATAAAATCTTTTTGCTTTGAAGAAGAAAGGTCCAGCTGACTGAAATAAGTTCATAAGATGGAAACCAACAAAAATTGACACGAACCACGAAAAGTTCTTGTATTTTAAGATAAAATCTGACGCTATTAAAGAAAAAACTTCTCCCTCACTGAAATATGTTCATTTGCTGAAAATCAACAAAACCACGAAAAGTTCTTGTATTTGAAGAGAAAATCTTTTTTGCTTTGAAGAAGAAAGATCTAGCTGACTGAAATAAGTTCATTGGATGAAAACCAACAAAAATTGACAAGAACCACGAAAAGTTCTTGTATTTTAAGATAAAATCTGACGCGATTAAAGAAAAAACTTCTCGCTCTCTGAAATATGTTCATTTGCTGAAAATCAACAAAACCACGAAAAGTTCTTGTATTTCAAGATAAAATCTTTTTGCTTTGAAGAAGAAAGATCCAGCTGACTGAAATAAGTTCATCAGATGAAAACCAACAAAAATTGACAAGAACCACGAAAAGTTCTTGTATTTTAAGATAAAATCTGACGCTGTTAAAGAAAAAACTTCCAGCTCGCTGAAATATGTTCATTTGCTGAAAATCAACAAAACCACGAAAAGTTCTTGCATTTGAAGATAAAATCTTTTTGCTTTGAAGAAGAAAGATCGAGCTGACTGAAATAAGTTCATAAGATGAAAACCAACAAACGTTGACAAGAACCACGAAAAGTTCTTGTATTTTAAGATAAAATCTGACGGTATTAAAGAAAAAATTTCTCCCTCGCTGAAATATGTTCATTTGCTGAAAATCAACAAAACCACGAAAAGTTCTTGTATTTGAAGATAAAATCTTTTTGCTTTCAAGAAGAAAGATCCAGCTGACTGAAATAAGTTCATTGGATGAAAACCAACAAAAATTGACAAGAACCACGAAAAGTTCTTGTATTTTAAGATAAAATCTGACGCTATTAAAGAAAAAACTTCTCGCTCGCTGAAATATGTTCATTTGCTGAAAATCAACAAACTCACGAAAAGTTCTTGTATTTGAAGATAAATCTTTTTGCTTTGAAGAAGAAAGATCTAGCTGAATGAAATAAGTTCATCAGTTGAAAACCAACAAAAATTGACAAGAACCACGAAAAGTTCTTGTATTTTAAGATAAAATCTGACGCTATTAAAGAAAAAACTTCTCGCTCGCTGACATATGTTCATTTGCTGAAAATCAACAAAACCACGAAAAGTTCTTGTATTTGAAGATAAAATCTTTTTGCTTTGAAGAAGAAAGGTCCAGCTGACTGAAATAAGTTCATAAGATGGAAACCAACAAAAATTGACAAGAACCACGAAAAGTTCTTGTATTTTAAGATAAAATCTGACGCTATTAAAGAAAAAACTTCTCGCTCGCTGAAATATGTTCATTTGCTGAAAATCAACAAGAACCACGAAAATTTCTTGTATTTTAAGGTAAAATCTTACGCTTTCAAAGAAAAAACTTCTCGCTCGCTGAAATATGTTCATTTGCTGAAAATCAACAAAACCACGAAAAGTTCTTGTATTTGAAGATAAAATCTTTTTGCTTTGAAGAAGAAAGATCCAGCTGACTGAAATAAGTTCATAAGATGAAAATCAACAAAAATTGACAAGAACCACGAAAAGTTTTTGTATTTTAAGATAAAATCTGACGCTATTAAAGAAAAAACTTCTCGCTCGCTGAAATATGTTCATTTGCTGAAAATCAACAAAATCACGAAAAGTTCTTGTATTTGAAGATAAAATCTTTTTGCTTTGAAGAAGAAAGATCCAGCTGACTGAAATAAGTTCATTGGATGAAAACCAACAAAAATTGACAAGAACCACGAAAAGTTCTTGTATTTGAAGATAAAATCTTTTTGCTTTGAAGAAGAAAGATCTAGCTGACTGAAATAATTTCATGAGATGAAAACCAACAAAAATTGACAAGAACCACGAAAAGTTCTTGTATTTTAAGATAAAATCTGACGCTGTTGAAGAAAAAACTTCCAGCTCGCTGAAATATGTTCATTTGCTGAAAATCAACAAAACCACGAAAAGTTCTTGTATTTGAAGATAAAATCTTTTTGCTTTGAAGAAGAAAGATCTAGCTGACTGAAATAAGTTCATTGGATGAAAACCAACAAAAATTGACAAGAACCACGAAAAGTTCTTGTATTGTAAGATAAAATCTGACGCGATTAAAGAAAAAACTTCTCGCTCGCTGAAATATGTTCATTTGCTGAAAATCAACAAAACCACGAAAAGTTCTTGCATTTGAAGATAAAATCTTTTTGCTTTGAAGAAGAAAGATCTAGCTGACTGAAATAAGTTCATCAGATGAAAACCAACAAAAATTGACAAGAACCACGAAAAGTTCTTGTATTTTAAGATAAAATCTGACGCTATTAAAGAAAAAACTTCCAGCTCGCTGAAATATGTTCATTTGCTGAAAATCAATAAAACCACGAAAAGTTCTTGCATTTGAAGATAAAATCTTTTTGCTTTCAAGAAGAAAGATCTTGCTGACTGAAATAAGTTCATTGGATGAAAACCAACAAAAATTGACAAGAACCACGAAAAGTTCTTGTATTTTAAGCTAAAATCTGATGCTTTTAAAGAAAAAACTTCTCCCTCGCTGAAATATGTTCATTTGCTGAAAATCAACAAAACCACGAAAAGTTCTTGTATTTGAAGATAAAAATCTTTTTGCTTTGAAGAAGAAAGATCCAGCTGACTGAAATAAGTTTATTGGATGAAAATCAACAAAAATTGACAAGAACCACGAAAAGTTTTTGTTATTTAAGATAAATTCTGACGCTATTAAAGAAAAAACTTCTCGCTCGCTGAAATATGTTCATTTGCTGAAAATCAACAAAACCACGAAAAGTTCTTGCATTTGAAGATAAAATGTTTTTGCTTTGAAGAAGAAAGATCTAGCTGACTGAAATAAGTTCATCAGATGAAAACCAACAAAAATTGACAAGAACCACGAAAAGTTCTTGCATTTGAAGATAAAATCTTTTTGCTTTCAAGAAGAAAGATCTTGCTGACTGAAATAAGTTCATTGGATGAAAACCAACAAAAATTGACAAGAAGCACGAAAAGTTCTTGTATTTTAAGCTAAAATCTGATGCTTTTAAAGAAAAAACTTCTCCCTCGCTGAAATATGTTCATTTGCTGAAAATCAACAAAACCACAAAAAGTTCTTGCATTTGAAGATAAAATGTTTTTGCTTTGAAGAAGAAAGATCTAGCTGACTGAAATAAGTTCATCAGATGAAAACCAACAAAAATTGACAAGAACCATGAAAAGTTCTTGTATTTTAAGATAAAATCTGACGCTATTAAAGAAAAAACTTCCAGCTCGCTGAAATATGTTCATTTGCTGAAAATCAACAAAACCACGAAAAGTTCTTGCATTTGAAGATAAAATCTTTTTGCTTTCAAGAAGAAAGATCTTGCTGACTGAAATAAGTTCATTGGATGAAAACCAACAAAAATTGACAAGAACAACGAAAAGTTCTTGTATTTTAAGATAAAATCTGACGCTTTCAAAGAAAAAACTTCTCGCTCGCTGAAATATGTTCAATTGCTGAAAATCAACAAAACCACGAAAAGTTCTTGTATTTGAAGATAAAATCTTTTTGCTTTGAAGAAGAAAGATCGAGCTGACTGAAATAAGTTCATCAGATGAAAACCAACAAAAATTGACAAGAACCACGAAAAGTTCTTGTATTTGAAGATAAAATCTTTTTGCTTTAAAGAAGAAAGATCGAGCTGACTGAAATCAGTTCATAAGATGAAAACGAACAAAAATTGACAGGAACCACGAAAAGTTCTTGTATTTTAAGATAAAATCTTACGAAATTGAAGAAAAAACTTCTAGCTCGCTGAAATATGTTCATTTGCTGAAAATCAACAAAACCACGAAAAGTTCTTGTATTTGAAGATAAAATCTTTTTGCTTTCAAGAAGAAAGATCCAGCTGACTGAAATAAGTTCATTGGATGAAAACCAACAAAAATTGAGAAGAACCACGAAAAGTTCTTGTATTTTAAGATAAAATCTGACGCTATTAAAGATAAAACTTCTCCCTCGCTGAAATATGTTCATTTGCTGAAAATCAACAAAACCACGAAAAGTTCTTGTATTTGAAGATAAAATCTTTTTGCTTTCAAGAAGAAAGATCCAGCTGACTGAAATAAGTTCATTGGATGAAAACCAACAAAAATTGAGAAGAACCACGAAAAGTTCTTGTATTTTAAGATAAAATCTGACGCTATTAAAGAAAAAACTTCTCGCTCGCTGAAATATGTTCATTTGCTGAAAATCAACAAACTCACGAAAAGTTCTTGTATTTGAAGATAAAATCTTTTTGCTTTGAAGAAGAAAGATCTAGCTGAATGAAATAAGTTCATCAGTTGAAAACTAACAAAAATTGACAAGAACCACGAAAAGTTCTTGTATTTTAAGATAAAATCTGACGCTATTAAAGAAAAAACTTCTCGCTCGCTGATATATGTTCATTTGCTGAAAATCAACAAAACCACGAAAAGTTCTTGTATTTGAAGATAAAATCTTTTTGCTTTGAAGAAGAAAGATCGAGCTGACTGAAATAAGTTCATTGGATGAAAACCAACAAAAATTGACAAGAACCACGAAAAGTTCTTGTATTTTAAGATAAAATCTTTTTGCTTTGAAGAAGAAAGGTCCAGCTGACTGAAATAAGTTCATAAGATGGAAACCAACAAAAATTGACACGAACCACGAAAAGTTCTTGTATTTTAAGATAAAATCTGACGCTATTAAAGAAAAAACTTCTCCCTCACTGAAATATGTTCATTTGCTGAAAATCAACAAAACCACGAAAAGTTCTTGTATTTGAAGAGAAGATCTTTTTTGCTTTGAAGAAGAAAGATCTAGCTGACTGAAATAAGTTCATTGGATGAAAACCAACAAAAATTGACAAGAACCACGAAAAGTTCTTGTATTTTAAGATAAAATCTGACGCGATTAAAGAAAAAACTTCTCGCTCTCTGAAATATGTTCATTTGCTGAAAATCAACAAAACCACGAAAAGTTCTTGTATTTCAAGATAAAATCTTTTTGCTTTGAAGAAGAAAGATCCAGCTGACTGAAATAAGTTCATCAGATGAAAACCAACAAAAATTGACAAGAACCACGAAAAGTTCTTGTATTTTAAGATAAAATCTGACGCTATTAAAGAAAAAACTTCCAGCTCGCTGAAATATGTTCATTTGCTGAAAATCAACAAAACCACGAAAAGTTCTTGTATTTGAAGATAAAATCTTTTTGCTTTGAAGAAGGAAGATCTAGCTGACTGAAATAAGTTTATTGGATGAAAACCAACGAAAATTGACACGAACCACGAAAAGTTCTTGTATTTTAAGATAAAATCTGACGCTATTAAAGAAAAAACTTCTCCCTCACTGAAATATGTTCATTTGCTGAAAATCAACAAAACCACGAAAAGTTCTTGTATTTGAAGAGAAGATCTTTTTTGCTTTGAAGAAGAAAGATCTAGCTGACTGAAATAAGTTCATTGGATGAAAACCAACAAAAATTGACAAGAACCACGAAAAGTTCTTGTATTTTAAGATAAAATCTGACGCGATTAAAGAAAAAACTTCTCGCTCTCTGAAATATGTTCATTTGCTGAAAATCAACAAAACCACGAAAAGTTCTTGTATTTCAAGATAAAATCTTTTTGCTTTGAAGAAGAAAGATCCAGCTGACTGAAATAAGTTCATCAGATGAAAACCAACAAAAATTGACAAGAACCACGAAAAGTTCTTGTATTTTAAGATAAAATCTGACGCTATTAAAGAAAAAACTTCCAGCTCGCTGAAATATGTTCATTTGCTGAAAATCAACAAAACCACGAAAAGTTCTTGCATTTGAAGATAAAATCTTTTTGCTTTCAAGAAGAAAGATCGAGCTGACTGAAATAAGTTCATAAGATGAAAACCAACAAACGTTGACAAGAACCACGAAAAGTTCTTGTATTTTAAGATAAAATCTGACGGTATTAAAGAAAAAATTTCTCCCTCGCTGAAATATGTTCATTTGCTGAAAATCAACAAAACCACGAAAAGTTCTTGTATTTGAAGATAAAATCTTTTTGCTTTCAAGAAGAAAGATCCAGCTGACTGAAATAAGTTCATTGGATGAAAACCAACAAAAATTGACAAGAACCACGAAAAGTTCTTGTATTTTAAGATAAAATCTGACGCTATTAAAGAAAAAACTTCTCGCTCGCTGAAATATGTTCATTTGCTGAAAATCAACAAACTCACGAAAAGTTCTTGTATTTGAAGATAAATCTTTTTGCTTTGAAGAAGAAAGATCCAGCTGAATGAAATAAGTTCATCAGTTGAAAACCAACAAAAATTGACAAGAACCACGAAAAGTTCTTGTATTTTAAGATAAAATCTGACGCTATTAAAGAAAAAACTTCTCGCTCGCTGATATATGTTCATTTGCTGAAAATCAACAAAACCACGAAAAGTTCTTGTATTTGAAGATAAAATCTTTTTGCTTTGAAGAAGAAAGATCGAGCTGACTGAAATAAGTTCATTGGATGAAAACCAACAAAAATTGACAAGAACCACGAAAAGTTCTTGTATTTTAAGATAAAATCTTTTTGCTTTGAAGAAGAAAGGTCCAGCTGACTGAAATAAGTTCATAAGATGGAAACCAACAAAAATTGACAAGAACCACGAAAAGTTCTTGTATTTTAAGATAAAATCTGACGCTATTAAAGAAAAAACTTCTCGCTCGCTGAAATATGTTCATTTGCTGAAAATCAACAAAACCACGAAAAGTTCTTGTATTTGAAGATAAAATCTTTTTGCTTTGAAGAAGGAAGATCTAGCTGACTGAAATAAGTTTATTGGATGAAAACCAACGAAAATTGACACGAACCACGAAAAGTTCTTGTATTTTAAGATAAAATCTGACGCTATTAAAGAAAAAACTTCTCCCTCACTGAAATATGTTCATTTGCTGAAAATCAACAAAACCACGAAAAGTTCTTGTATTTGAAGAGAAGATCTTTTTTGCTTTGAAGAAGAAAGATCTAGCTGACTGAAATAAGTTCATTGGATGAAAACCAACAAAAATTGACAAGAACCACGAAAAGTTCTTGTATTTTAAGATAAAATCTGACGCGATTAAAGAAAAAACTTCTCGCTCTCTGAAATATGTTCATTTGCTGAAAATCAACAAAACCACGAAAAGTTCTTGTATTTCAAGATAAAATCTTTTTGCTTTGAAGAAGAAAGATCTAGCTGACTGAAATAAGTTCATCAGATGAAAACCAACAAAAATTGACAAGAACCACGAAAAGTTCTTGTATTTTAAGATAAAATCTGACGCTATTAAAGAAAAAACTTCCAGCTCGCTGAAATATGTTCATTTGCTGAAAATGAACAAAACCACGAAAAGTTCTTGCATTTGAAGATAAAATCTTTTTGCTTTCAAGAAGAAAGATCTTTCTGACTGAAATAAGTTCATTGGATGAAAACCAACAAAAATTGACAAGAACCACGAAAATTTCTTGTATTTTAAGGTAAAATCTTACGCTTTCAAAGAAAAAACTTCTCGCTCGCTGAAATATGTTCATTTGCTGAAAATCAACAAAACCACGAAAAGTTCTTGTATTTGAAGATAAAATCTTTTTGCTTTGAAGAAGAAAGATCCAGCTGACTGAAATAAGTTCATAAGATGAAAATCAACAAAAATTGACAAGAACCACGAAAAGTTTTTGTATTTTAAGATAAAATCTGACGCTATTAAAGAAAAAACTTCTCGCTCGCTGAAATATGTTCATTTGCTGAAAATCAACAGATTCACGAAAAGTTCTTGTATTTGAAGATAAAATCTTTTTGCTTTGAAGAAGAAAGATCCAGCTGACTGAAATAAGTTCATTGGATGAAAACCAACAAAAATTGACAAGAACCACGAAAAGTTCTTGTATTTGAAGATAAAATCTTTTTGCTTTGAAGAAGAAAGATCGAGCTGACTGAAATCAGTTCATAAGATGAAAACTAACAAAAATTGACAAGAACCACGAAAAGTTCTTGTATTTTAAGATAAAATCTTACGCTATTAAAGAAAAAACTTCTCCCTCACTGAAATATGTTCATTTGCTGAAAATCAACAAAACCACGAAAAGTTCTTGTATTTGAAGAGAAAATCTTTTTTGCTTTGAAGAAGAAAGATCTAGCTGACTGAAATAAGTTCATTGGATGAAAACCAACAAAAATTGACAAGAACCACGAAAAGTTCTTGTATTTTAAGATAAAATCTGACGCGATTAAAGAAAAAACTTCTCGCTCTCTGAAATATGTTCATTTGCTGAAAATCAACAAAACCACGAAAAGTTCTTGTATTTCAAGATAAAATCTTTTTGCTTTGAAGAAGAAAGATCCAGCTGACTGAAATAAGTTCATCAGATGAAAACCAACAAAAATTGACAAGAACCACGAAAAGTTCTTGTATTTTAAGATAAAATCTGACGCTATTAAAGAAAAAACTTCCAGCTCGCTGAAATATGTTCATTTGCTGAAAATCAACAAAACCACGAAAAGTTCTTGCATTTGAAGATAAAATCTTTTTGCTTTGAAGAAGAAAGATCGAGCTGACTGAAATAAGTTCATAAGATGAAAACCAACAAACGTTGACAAAAACCACGAAAAGTTCTTGTATTTTAAGATAAAATCTGACGGTATTAAAGAAAAAATTTCTCCCTCGCTGAAATATGTTCATTTGCTGAAAATCAACAAAACCACGAAAAGTTCTTGTATTTGAAGATAAAATCTTTTTGCTTTCAAGAAGAAAGATCCAGCTGAATGAAATAAGTTCATCAGTTGAAAACCAACAAAAATTGACAAGAACCACGAAAAGTTCTTGTATTTTAAGATAAAATCTGACGCTATTAAAGAAAAAACTTCTCGCTCGCTGATATATGTTCATTTGCTGAAAATCAACAAAACCACGAAAAGTTCTTGTATTTGAAGATAAAATCTTTTTGCTTTGAAGAAGAAAGATCGAGCTGACTGAAATAAGTTCATTGGATGAAAACCAACAAAAATTGACAAGAACCACGAAAAGTTCTTGTATTTTAAGATAAAATCTTTTTGCTTTGAAGAAGAAAGGTCCAGCTGACTGAAATAAGTTCATAAGATGGAAACCAACAAAAATTGACAAGAACCACGAAAAGTTCTTGTATTTTAAGATAAAATCTGACGCTATTAAAGAAAAAACTTCTCGCTCGCTGAAATATGTTCATTTGCTGAAAATCAACAAAACCACGAAAAGTTCTTGTATTTGAAGATAAAATCTTTTTGCTTTGAAGAAGGAAGATCTAGCTGACTGAAATAAGTTTATTGGATGAAAACCAACGAAAATTGACACGAACCACGAAAAGTTCTTGTATTTTAAGATAAAATCTGACGCTATTAAAGAAAAAACTTCTCCCTCACTGAAATATGTTCATTTGCTGAAAATCAACAAAACGACGAAAAGATCTTGTATTTGAAGAGAAGATCTTTTTTGCTTTGAAGAAGAAAGATCCAGCTGACTGAAATAAGTTCATTGGATGAAAACCAACAAAAATTGACAAGAACCACGAAAAGTTCTTGTATTTTAAGATAAAATCTGACGCGATTAAAGAAAAAACTTCTCGCTCTCTGAAATATGTTCATTTGCTGAAAATCAACAAAACCACGAAAAGTTCTTGTATTTCAAGATAAAATCTTTTTGCTTTGAAGAAGAAAGATCTAGCTGACTGAAATAAGTTCATCAGATGAAAACCAACAAAAATTGACAAGAACCACGAAAAGTTCTTGTATTTTAAGATAAAATCTGACGCTATTAAAGAAAAAACTTCCAGCTCGCTGAAATATGTTCATTTGCTGAAAATGAACAAAACCACGAAAAGTTCTTGCATTTGAAGATAAAATCTTTTTGCTTTCAAGAAGAAAGATCTTTCTGACTGAAATAAGTTCATTGGATGAAAACCAACAAAAATTGACAAGAACCACGAAAATTTCTTGTATTTTAAGGTAAAATCTTACGCTTTCAAAGAAAAAACTTCTCGCTCGCTGAAATATGTTCATTTGCTGAAAATCAACAAAACCACGAAAAGTTCTTGTATTTGAAGATAAAATCTTTATGCTTTGAAGAAGAAAGATCTAGCTGACTGAAATAAGTTCATAAGATGAAAATCAACAAAAATTGACAAGAACCACGAAAAGTTTTTGTATTTTAAGATAAAATCTGACGCTATTAAAGAAAAAACTTCTCGCTCGCTGAAATATGTTCATTTGCTGAAAATCAACAAAATCACGAAAAGTTCTTGTATTTGAAGATAAAATCTTTTTGCTTTGAAGAAGAAAGATCCAGCTGACTGAAATAAGTTCATTGGATGAAAACCAACAAAAATTGACAAGAACCACGAAAAGTTCTTGTATTTGAAGATAAAATCTTTTTGCTTTGAAGAAGAAAGATCGAGCTGACTGAAATCAGTTCATAAGATGAAAACTAACAAAAATTGACAAGAACCACGAAAAGTTCTTGTATTTTAAGATAAAATCTTACGCTATTGAAGAAAAAACTTCTAGCTCGCTGAAATATGTTCATTTGCTGAAAATCAACAGAACCACGAAAAGTTCTTGTATTTGAAGATAAAATCTTGTTGCTTTGAAGAAGAAAGATCGAGCTGACTGAAATAAGTTCATAAGATGAAAACCAACAAAAGTTGACAAGAACCACGAAAAGTTCTTGTATTTTAAGATAAAATCTGACGGTATTAAAGAAAAAATTTCTCCCTCGCTGAAATATGTTCATTTGCTGAAAATCAACAAAACCACGAAAAGTTCTTGTATTTGAAGATAAAATCTGACGCTGTTGAAGAAAAAAACTTCCAGCTCGCTGAAATATGTTCATTTGCTGAAAATCAACAAAACCACGAAAAGTTCTTGCATTTGAAGATAAAATCTTTTTGCTTTGAAGAAGAAAGATCTGGCTGACTGAAATAAGTTCATTGGATGAAAACCAACAAAAATTGACAAGAACCACGAAAAGTTCTTGTATTTTAAGATAAAATCTGACGCTATTAAAGAAAAAACTTCTCGCTCGCTGATATATGTTCATTTGCTGAAAATCAACAAAACCACGAAAAGTTCTTGTATTTGAAGATAAAATCTTTTGGCTTTGAAGAAGAAAGATCGAGCTGACTGAAATAAGTTCATTGGATGAAAACCAACAAAAATTGACAAGAACCACGAAAAGTTCTTGTATTTTAAGATAAAATCTTTTTGCTTTGAAGAAGAAAGGTCCAGCTGACTGAAATAAGTTCACAAGATGGAAACCAACAAAAATTGACACGAACCACGAAAAGTTCTTCTATTTTAAGATAAAATCTGACGCTATTAAAGAAAAAACTTCTCCCTCACTGAAATATGTTCATTTGCTGAAAATCAACAAAACCACGAAAAGTTCTTGTATTTGAAGAGAAAATCCTTTTTGCTTTGAAGAAGAAAGATCTAGCTGACTGAAATAAGTTCATTGGATGAAAACCAACAAAAATTGACAAGAACCACGAAAAGTTCTTGTATTTTAAGATAAAATCTGACGCGATTAAAGAAAAAACTTCTCGCTCTCTGAAATATGTTCATTTGCTGAAAATCAACAAAACCACGAAAAGTTCTTGTATTTCAAGATAAAATCTTTTTGCTTTGAAGAAGAAAGATCTAGCTGACTGAAATAAGTTCATCAGATGAAAACCAACAAAAATTGACAAGAACCACGAAAAGTTCTTGTATTTTAAGATAAAATCTGACGCTATTAAAGAAAAAACTTCCAGCTCGCTGAAATATGTTCATTTGCTGAAAATCAACAAAACCACGAAAAGTTCTTGCATTTGAAGATAAAATCTTTTTGCTTTCAAGAAGAAAGATCTTGCTGACTGAAATAAGTTCATTGGATGAAAACCAACAAAAATTGACAAGAACCACGAAAAGTTCTTGTATTTTAAGCTAAAATCTGATGCTTTTAAAGAAAAAACTTCTCCCTCGCTGAAATATGTTCATTTGCTGAAAATCAACAAAACCACGAAAAGTTCTTGTATTTGAAGATAAAATCTTTTTGCTTTGAAGAAGAAAGATCGAGCTGACTGAAATAAGTTCATAAGATGAAAACCAACAAACATTGAGAAGAACCACGAAAATTTCTTGTATTTTAAGGTAAAATCTTACGCTTTCAAAGAAAAAACTTCTCGCTCGCTGAAATATGTTCATTTGCTGCAAATCAACAAAACCACGAAAAGTTCTTGTATTTGAAGATAAAATCTTTTTGCTTTGAAGAAGAAAGATCGAGCTGAATGAAATAAGTTCATAAGATGAAAACCAACAAAAGTTGACAAGAACCACGAAAAGTTCTTGTATTTTAAGATAAAATCTGACGGTATTAAAGAAAAAATTTCTCCCTCGCTGAAATATGTTCATTTGCTGAAAATCAACAAAACCACGAAAAGTTCTTGTATTTGAAGATAAAATCTTTTTGCTTTCAAGTAGAAAGATCCAGCTGACTGAAATAAGTTCATTGGATGAAAACCAACAAAAATTGACAAGAACCACGAAAAGTTCTTGTATTTTAAGATAAAATCTGACGCTATTAAAGAAAACACTTCTCGCTCGCTGAAATATGTTCATTTGCTGAAAATCAACAAACTCACGAAAAGTTCTTGTATTTGAAGATAAAATCTTTTTGCTTTGAAGAAGAAAGATCTAGCTGAATGAAATAAGTTCATCAGTTGAAAACCAACAAAAATTGACAAGAACCATGAAAAGTTCTTGTATTTTAAGATAAAATCTGACGCTATTAAAGAAAAAACTTCCAGCTCGCTGAAATATGTTCATTTGCTGAAAATCAACAAAACCACGAAAAGTTCTTGCATTTGAAGATAAAATCTTTTTGCTTTCAAGAAGAAAGATCTTGCTGACTGAAATAAGTTCATTGGATGAAAACCAACAAAAATTGACAAGAACAACGAAAAGTTCTTGTATTTTAAGATAAAATCTGACGCTTTCAAAGAAAAAACTTCTCGCTCGCTGAAATATGTTCAATTGCTGAAAATCAACAAAACCACGAAAAGTTCTTGTATTTGAAGATAAAATCTTTTTGCTTTGAAGAAGAAAGATCGAGCTGACTGAAATAAGTTCATCAGATGAAAACCAACAAAAATTGACAAGAACCACGAAAAGTTTTTGTATTTTAAGATAAAATCTGACGCTATTAAAGAAAAAACTTCTCGCTCGCTGAAATATGTTCATTTGCTGAAAATCAACAAAATCACGATAAGTTCTTGTATTTGAAGATAAAATCTTTTTGCTTTGAAGAAGAAAGATCTAGCTGAATGAAATAAGTTCATCAGATGAAAACCAACAAAAATTGACAAGAACCACGAAAAGTTCTTGTATTTGAAGATAAAATCTTTTTGCTTTAAAGAAGAAAGATCGAGCTGACTGAAATCAGTTCATAAGATGAAAACGAACAAAAATTGACAGGAACCACGAAAAGTTCTTGTATTTTAAGATAAAATCTTACGAAATTGAAGAAAAAACTTCTAGCTCGCTGAAATATGTTCATTTGCTGAAAATCAACAAAACCACGAAAAGTTCTTGTATTTGAAGATAAAATCTTTTTGCTTTCAAGAAGAAAGATCCAGCTGACTGAAATAAGTTCATTGGATGAAAACCAACAAAAATTGAGAAGAACCACGAAAAGTTCTTGTATTTTAAGATAAAATCTGACGCTATTAAAGATAAAACTTCTCCCTCGCTGAAATATGTTCATTTGCTGAAAATCAACAAAACCACGAAAAGTTCTTGTATTTGAAGATAAAATCTTTTTGCTTTCAAGAAGAAAGATCCAGCTGACTGAAATAAGTTCATTGGATGAAAACCAACAAAAATTGAGAAGAACCACGAAAAGTTCTTGTATTTTAAGATAAAATCTGACGCTATTAAAGAAAAAACTTCTCGCTCGCTGAAATATGTTCATTTGCTGAAAATCAACAAACTCACGAAAAGTTCTTGTATTTGAAGATAAAATCTTTTTGCTTTGAAGAAGAAAGATCTAGCTGAATGAAATAAGTTCATCAGTTGAAAACTAACAAAAATTGACAAGAACCACGAAAAGTTCTTGTATTTTAAGATAAAATCTGACGCTATTAAAGAAAAAACTTCTCGCTCGCTGATATATGTTCATTTGCTGAAAATCAACAAAACCACGAAAAGTTCTTGTATTTGAAGATAAAATCTTTTTGCTTTGAAGAAGAAAGATCGAGCTGACTGAAATAAGTTCATTGGATGAAAACCAACAAAAATTGACAAGAACCACGAAAAGTTCTTGTATTTTAAGATAAAATCTTTTTGCTTTGAAGAAGAAAGGTCCAGCTGACTGAAATAAGTTCATAAGATGGAAACCAACAAAAATTGACACGAACCACGAAAAGTTCTTGTATTTTAAGATAAAATCTGACGCTATTAAAGAAAAAACTTCTCCCTCACTGAAATATGTTCATTTGCTGAAAATCAACAAAACCACGAAAAGTTCTTGTATTTGAAGAGAAAATCTTTTTTGCTTTGAAGAAGAAAGATCCAGCTGACTGAAATAAGTTCATTGGATGAAAACCAACAAAAATTGACAAGAACCACGAAAAGTTCTTGTATTTTAAGATAAAATCTGACGCGATTAAAGAAAAAACTTCTCGCTCTCTGAAATATGTTCATTTGCTGAAAATCAACAAAACCACGAAAAGTTCTTGTATTTCAAGATAAAATCTTTTTGCTTTGAAGAAGAAAGATCCAGCTGACTGAAATAAGTTCATCAGATGAAAACCAACAAAAATTGACAAGAACCACGAAAAGTTCTTGTATTTTAAGATAAAATCTGACGCTATTAAAGAAAAAACTTCCAGCTCGCTGAAATATGTTCATTTGCTGAAAATCAACAAAACCACGAAAAGTTCTTGCATTTGAAGATAAAATCTTTTTGCTTTCAAGAAGAAAGATCGAGCTGACTGAAATAAGTTCATAAGATGAAAACCAACAAACGTTGACAAGAACCACGAAAAGTTCTTGTATTTTAAGATAAAATCTGACGGTATTAAAGAAAAAATTTCTCCCTCGCTGAAATATGTTCATTTGCTGAAAATCAACAAAACCACGAAAAGTTCTTGTATTTGAAGATAAAATCTTTTTGCTTTCAAGAAGAAAGATCCAGCTGACTGAAATAAGTTCATTGGATGAAAACCAACAAAAATTGACAAGAACCACGAAAAGTTCTTGTATTTTAAGATAAAATCTGACGCTATTAAAGAAAAAACTTCTCGCTCGCTGAAATATGTTCATTTGCTGAAAATCAACAAACTCACGAAAAGTTCTTGTATTTGAAGATAAATCTTTTTGCTTTGAAGAAGAAAGATCCAGCTGAATGAAATAAGTTCATCAGTTGAAAACCAACAAAAATTGACAAGAACCACGAAAAGTTCTTGTATTTTAAGATAAAATCTGACGCTATTAAAGAAAAAACTTCTCGCTCGCTGATATATGTTCATTTGCTGAAAATCAACAAAACCACGAAAAGTTCTTGTATTTGAAGATAAAATCTTTTTGCTTTGAAGAAGGAAGATCTAGCTGACTGAAATAAGTTTATTGGATGAAAACCAACGAAAATTGACACGAACCACGAAAAGTTCTTGTATTTTAAGATAAAATCTGACGCTATTAAAGAAAAAACTTCTCCCTCACTGAAATATGTTCATTTGCTGAAAATCAACAAAACCACGAAAAGTTCTTGTATTTGAAGAGAAGATCTTTTTTGCTTTGAAGAAGAAAGATCTAGCTGACTGAAATAAGTTCATTGGATGAAAACCAACAAAAATTGACAAGAACCACGAAAAGTTCTTGTATTTTAAGATAAAATCTGACGCGATTAAAGAAAAAACTTCTCGCTCTCTGAAATATGTTCATTTGCTGAAAATCAACAAAACCACGAAAAGTTCTTGTATTTCAAGATAAAATCTTTTTGCTTTGAAGAAGAAAGATCTAGCTGACTGAAATAAGTTCATCAGATGAAAACCAACAAAAATTGACAAGAACCACGAAAAGTTCTTGTATTTTAAGATAAAATCTGACGCTATTAAAGAAAAAACTTCCAGCTCGCTGAAATATGTTCATTTGCTGAAAATGAACAAAACCACGAAAAGTTCTTGCATTTGAAGATAAAAACTTTTTGCTTTCAAGAAGAAAGATCTTTCTGACTGAAATAAGTTCATTGGATGAAAACCAACAAAAATTGACAAGAACCACGAAAATTTCTTGTATTTTAAGGTAAAATCTTACGCTTTCAAAGAAAAAACTTCTCGCTCGCTGAAATATGTTCATTTGCTGAAAATCAACAAAACCACGAAAAGTTCTTGTATTTGAAGATAAAATCTTTTTGCTTTGAAGAAGAAAGATCCAGCTGACTGAAATAAGTTCATAAGATGAAAATCAACAAAAATTGACAAGAACCACGAAAAGTTTTTGTATTTTAAGATAAAATCTGACGCTATTAAAGAAAAAACTTCTCGCTCGCTGAAATATGTTCATTTGCTGAAAATCAACAGATTCACGAAAAGTTCTTGTATTTGAAGATAAAATCTTTTTGCTTTGAAGAAGAAAGATCCAGCTGACTGAAATAAGTTCATTGGATGAAAACCAACAAAAATTGACAAGAACCACGAAAAGTTCTTGTATTTGAAGATAAAATCTTTTTGCTTTGAAGAAGAAAGATCGAGCTGACTGAAATCAGTTCATAAGATGAAAACTAACAAAAATTGACAAGAACCACGAAAAGTTCTTGTATTTTAAGATAAAATCTTACGCTATTAAAGAAAAAACTTCTCCCTCACTGAAATATGTTCATTTGCTGAAAATCAACAAAACCACGAAAAGTTCTTGTATTTGAAGAGAAAATCTTTTTTGCTTTGAAGAAGAAAGATCTAGCTGACTGAAATAAGTTCATTGGATGAAAAACAAGAAAAATTGACAAGAACCACGAAAAGTTCTTGTATTTTAAGATAAAATCTGACGCGATTAAAGAAAAAACTTCTCGCTCTCTGAAATATGTTCATTTGCTGAAAATCAACAAAACCACGAAAAGTTCTTGTATTTCAAGATAAAATCTTTTTGCTTTGAAGAAGAAAGATCCAGCTGACTGAAATAAGTTCATCAGATGAAAACCAACAAAAATTGACAAGAACCACGAAAAGTTCTTGTATTTTAAGATAAAATCTGACGCTATTAAAGAAAAAACTTCCAGCTCGCTGAAATATGTTCATTTGCTGAAAATCAACAAAACCACGAAAAGTTCTTGCATTTGAAGATAAAATCTTTTTGCTTTGAAGAAGAAAGATCGAGCTGACTGAAATAAGTTCATAAGATGAAAACCAACAAACGTTGACAAGAACCACGAAAAGTTCTTGTATTTTAAGATAAAATCTGACGGTATTAAAGAAAAAATTTCTCCCTCGCTGAAATATGTTCATTTGCTGAAAATCAACAAAACCACGAAAAGTTCTTGTATTTGAAGATAAAATCTTTTTGCTTTCAAGAAGAAAGATCCAGCTGAATGAAATAAGTTCATCAGTTGAAAACCAACAAAAATTGACAAGAACCACGAAAAGTTCTTGTATTTTAAGATAAAATCTGACGCTATTAAAGAAAAAACTTCTCGCTCGCTGATATATGTTCATTTGCTGAAAATCAACAAAACCACGAAAAGTTCTTGTATTTGAAGATAAAATCTTTTTGCTTTGAAGAAGAAAGATCGAGCTGACTGAAATAAGTTCATTGGATGAAAACCAACAAAAATTGACAAGAACCACGAAAAGTTCTTGTATTTTAAGATAAAATCTTTTTGCTTTGAAGAAGAAAGGTCCAGCTGACTGAAATAAGTTCATAAGATGGAAACCAACAAAAATTGACAAGAACCACGAAAAGTTCTTGTATTTTAAGATAAAATCTGACGCTATTAAAGAAAAAACTTCTCGCTCGCTGAAATATGTTCATTTGCTGAAAATCAACAAAACCACGAAAAGTTCTTGTATTTGAAGATAAAATCTTTTTGCTTTGAAGAAGGAAGATCTAGCTGACTGAAATAAGTTTATTGGATGAAAACCAACGAAAATTGACACGAACCACGAAAAGTTCTTGTATTTTAAGATAAAATCTGACGCTATTAAAGAAAAAACTTCTCCCTCACTGAAATATGTTCATTTGCTGAAAATCAACAAAACGACGAAAAGTTCTTGTATTTGAAGAGAAGATCTTTTTTGCTTTGAAGAAGAAAGATCCAGCTGACTGAAATAAGTTCATTGGATGAAAACCAACAAAAATTGACAAGAACCACGAAAAGTTCTTGTATTTTAAGATAAAATCTGACGCGATTAAAGAAAAAACTTCTCGCTCTCTGAAATATGTTCATTTGCTGAAAATCAACAAAACCACGAAAAGTTCTTGTATTTCAAGATAAAATCTTTTTGCTTTGAAGAAGAAAGATCTAGCTGACTGAAATAAGTTCATCAGATGAAAACCAACAAAAATTGACAAGAACCACGAAAAGTTCTTGTATTTTAAGATAAAATCTGACGCTATTAAAGAAAAAACTTCCAGCTCGCTGAAATATGTTCATTTGCTGAAAATGAACAAAACCACGAAAAGTTCTTGCATTTGAAGATAAAATCTTTTTGCTTTCAAGAAGAAAGATCTTTCTGACTGAAATAAGTTCATTGGATGAAAACCAACAAAAATTGACAAGAACCACGAAAATTTCTTGTATTTTAAGGTAAAATCTTACGCTTTCAAAGAAAAAACTTCTCGCTCGCTGAAATATGTTCATTTGCTGAAAATCAACAAAACCACGAAAAGTTCTTGTATTTGAAGATAAAATCTTTATGCTTTGAAGAAGAAAGATCTAGCTGACTGAAATAAGTTCATAAGATGAAAATCAACAAAAATTGACAAGAACCACGAAAAGTTTTTGTATTTTAAGATAAAATCTGACGCTATTAAAGAAAAAACTTCTCGCTCGCTGAAATATGTTCATTTGCTGAAAATCAACAAAATCACGAAAAGTTCTTGTATTTGAAGATAAAATCTTTTTGCTTTGAAGAAGAAAGATCCAGCTGACTGAAATAAGTTCATTGGATGAAAACCAACAAAAATTGACAAGAACCACGAAAAGTTCTTGTATTTGAAGATAAAATCTTTTTGCTTTGAAGAAGAAAGATCGAGCTGACTGAAATCAGTTCATAAGATGAAAACTAACAAAAATTGACAAGAACCACGAAAAGTTCTTGTATTTTAAGATAAAATCTTACGCTATTGAAGAAAAAACTTCTAGCTCGCTGAAATATGTTCATTTGCTGAAAATCAACAGAACCACGAAAAGTTCTTGTATTTGAAGATAAAATCTTGTTGCTTTGAAGAAGAAAGATCGAGCTGACTGAAATAAGTTCATAAGATGAAAACCAACAAAAGTTGACAAGAACCACGAA
Organism: Heptranchias perlo; assembly: GCF_035084215.1. Taxonomy (NCBI): domain Eukaryota; kingdom Metazoa; phylum Chordata; class Chondrichthyes; order Hexanchiformes; family Hexanchidae; genus Heptranchias; species Heptranchias perlo. The sequence goes on along the minus strand of NW_027139793.1, from coordinate 1,231,842 downwards.
AAGTTCTTGTATTTTAAGATAAAATCTGACGGTATTAAAGAAAAAATTTCTCCCTCGCTGAAATATGTTCATTTGCTGAAAATCAACAAAACCACGAAAAGTTCTTGTATTTGAAGATAAAATCTGACGCTGTTGAAGAAAAAAACTTCCAGCTCGCTGAAATATGTTCATTTGCTGAAAATCAACAAAACCACGAAAAGTTCTTGCATTTGAAGATAAAATCTTTTTGCTTTGAAGAAGAAAGATCTGGCTGACTGAAATAAGTTCATTGGATGAAAACCAACAAAAATTGACAAGAACCACGAAAAGTTCTTGTATTTTAAGATAAAATCTGACGCTATTAAAGAAAAAACTTCTCGCTCGCTGATATATGTTCATTTGCTGAAAATCAACAAAACCACGAAAAGTTCTTGTATTTGAAGATAAAATCTTTTGGCTTTGAAGAAGAAAGATCGAGCTGACTGAAATAAGTTCATTGGATGAAAACCAACAAAAATTGACAAGAACCACGAAAAGTTCTTGTATTTTAAGATAAAATCTTTTTGCTTTGAAGAAGAAAGGTCCAGCTGACTGAAATAAGTTCACAAGATGGAAACCAACAAAAATTGACACGAACCACGAAAAGTTCTTCTATTTTAAGATAAAATCTGACGCTATTAAAGAAAAAACTTCTCCCTCACTGAAATATGTTCATTTGCTGAAAATCAACAAAACCACGAAAAGTTCTTGTATTTGAAGAGAAAATCCTTTTTGCTTTGAAGAAGAAAGATCTAGCTGACTGAAATAAGTTCATTGGATGAAAACCAACAAAAATTGACAAGAACCACGAAAAGTTCTTGTATTTTAAGATAAAATCTGACGCGATTAAAGAAAAAACTTCTCGCTCTCTGAAATATGTTCATTTGCTGAAAATCAACAAAACCACGAAAAGTTCTTGTATTTCAAGATAAAATCTTTTTGCTTTGAAGAAGAAAGATCTAGCTGACTGAAATAAGTTCATCAGATGAAAACCAACAAAAATTGACAAGAACCACGAAAAGTTCTTGTATTTTAAGATAAAATCTGACGCTATTAAAGAAAAAACTTCCAGCTCGCTGAAATATGTTCATTTGCTGAAAATCAACAAAACCACGAAAAGTTCTTGCATTTGAAGATAAAATCTTTTTGCTTTCAAGAAGAAAGATCTTGCTGACTGAAATAAGTTCATTGGATGAAAACCAACAAAAATTGACAAGAACCACGAAAAGTTCTTGTATTTTAAGCTAAAATCTGATGCTTTTAAAGAAAAAACTTCTCCCTCGCTGAAATATGTTCATTTGCTGAAAATCAACAAAACCACGAAAAGTTCTTGTATTTGAAGATAAAATCTTTTTGCTTTGAAGAAGAAAGATCGAGCTGACTGAAATAAGTTCATAAGATGAAAACCAACAAACATTGAGAAGAACCACGAAAATTTCTTGTATTTTAAGGTAAAATCTTACGCTTTCAAAGAAAAAACTTCTCGCTCGCTGAAATATGTTCATTTGCTGCAAATCAACAAAACCACGAAAAGTTCTTGTATTTGAAGATAAAATCTTTTTGCTTTGAAGAAGAAAGATCGAGCTGAATGAAATAAGTTCATAAGATGAAAACCAACAAAAGTTGACAAGAACCACGAAAAGTTCTTGTATTTTAAGATAAAATCTGACGGTATTAAAGAAAAAATTTCTCCCTCGCTGAAATATGTTCATTTGCTGAAAATCAACAAAACCACGAAAAGTTCTTGTATTTGAAGATAAAATCTTTTTGCTTTCAAGTAGAAAGATCCAGCTGACTGAAATAAGTTCATTGGATGAAAACCAACAAAAATTGACAAGAACCACGAAAAGTTCTTGTATTTTAAGATAAAATCTGACGCTATTAAAGAAAACACTTCTCGCTCGCTGAAATATGTTCATTTGCTGAAAATCAACAAACTCACGAAAAGTTCTTGTATTTGAAGATAAAATCTTTTTGCTTTGAAGAAGAATGATCTAGCTGAATGAAATAAGTTCATCAGTTGAAAACCAACAAAAATTGACAAGAACCATGAAAAGTTCTTGTATTTTAAGATAAAATCTGACGCTATTAAAGAAAAAACTTCCAGCTCGCTGAAATATGTTCATTTGCTGAAAATCAACAAAACCACGAAAAGTTCTTGCATTTGAAGATAAAATCTTTTTGCTTTCAAGAAGAAAGATCTTGCTGACTGAAATAAGTTCATTGGATGAAAACCAACAAAAATTGACAAGAACAACGAAAAGTTCTTGTATTTTAAGATAAAATCTGACGCTTTCAAAGAAAAAACTTCTCGCTCGCTGAAATATGTTCAATTGCTGAAAATCAACAAAACCACGAAAAGTTCTTGTATTTGAAGATAAAATCTTTTTGCTTTGAAGAAGAAAGATCTAGCTGAATGAAATAAGTTCATCAGATGAAAACCAACAAAAATTGACAAGAACCACGAAAAGTTCTTGTATTTGAAGATAAAATCTTTTTGCTTTAAAGAAGAAAGATCGAGCTGACTGAAATCAGTTCATAAGATGAAAACGAACAAAAATTGACAGGAACCACGAAAAGTTCTTGTATTTTAAGATAAAATCTTACGAAATTGAAGAAAAAACTTCTAGCTCGCTGAAATATGTTCATTTGCTGAAAATCAACAAAACCACGAAAAGTTCTTGTATTTGAAGATAAAATCTTTTTGCTTTCAAGAAGAAAGATCCAGCTGACTGAAATAAGTTCATTGGATGAAAACCAACAAAAATTGAGAAGAACCACGAAAAGTTCTTGTATTTTAAGATAAAATCTGACGCTGTTAAAGATAAAACTTCTCCCTCGCTGAAATATGTTCATTTGCTGAAAATCAACAAAACCACGAAAAGTTCTTGTATTTGAAGATAAAATCTTTTTGCTTTGAAGAAGAAAGATCCAGCTGACTGAAATAATTTCATAAGATGAAAACCAACAAAAATTGACAAGAACCACGAAAAGTTCTTGTATTTTAAGATAAAATCTGACGCTATTAAAGAAAAAACTTCTCGCTCGCTGAAATATGTTCATTTGCTGAAAATCAACAAAACCACGAAAAGTTCTTGCATTTGAAGATAAAATCTTTTTGCTTTGAAGAAGAAAGATCTAGCTGACTGAAATAAGTTTATTGGATGAAAACCAACGAAAATTGACACGAACCACGAAAAGTTCTTGTATTTTAAGATAAAATCTGACGCTATTAATGAAAAAACTTCTCGCTCGCTGAAATATGTTCATTTGCTGAATATCAACAAAACCACGAAAAGTTCTTGTATTTGAAGATAAAATCTTTTTGCTTTAAAGAAGAAAGATCTAGCTGACTGAAATAAGTTCATTGGATGAAAACTAACAAAAATTGACAAGAACCACGAAAAGTTCTTGTATTTTAAGATAAAATCTTTTTGCTTTCAAGAAGAAAGATCTAGCTGACTGAAATAAGTTCATTGGATGAAAACCAACAAAAATTGAGAAGAACCACGAAAAGTTCTTGTATTTTAAGATAAAATCTGACGCTGTTAAAGATAAAACTTCTCCCTCGCTGAAATATGTTCATTTGCTGAAAATCAACAAAACCACGAAAAGTTCTTGTATTTGAAGATAAAATCTTTTTGCTTTCAAGAAGAAAGATCCAGCTGACTGAAATAAGTTCATTGGATGAAAACCAACAAAAATTGAGAAGAACCACGAAAAGTTCTTGTATTTTAAGATAAAATCTGACGCTATTAAAGAAAAAACTTGTCGCTCGCTGAAATATGTTCATTTGCTGAAAATCAACAAACTCACGAAAAGTTCTTGTATTTGAAGATAAAATCTTTTTGCTTTGAAGAAGAAAGATCTAGCTGAATGAAATAAGTTCATCAGTTGAAAACTAACAAAAATTGACAAGAACCACGAAAAGTTCTTGTATTTTAAGATAAAATCTGACGCTATTAAAGAAAAAACTTCTCGCTCGCTGATATATGTTCATTTGCTGAAAATCAACAAAACCACGAAAAGTTCTTGTATTTGAAGATAAAATCTTTTTGCTTTGAAGAAGAAAGATCGAGCTGACTGAAATAAGTTCATTGGATGAAAACCAACAAAAATTGACAAGAACCACGAAAAGTTCTTGTATTTTAAGCTAAAATCTGATGCTTTTAAAGAAAAAACTTCTCCCTCGCTGAAATATGTTCATTTGCTGAAAATCAACAAAACCACGAAAAGTTCTTGTATTTGAAGATAAAATCTTTTTGCTTTGAAGAAGAAAGATCGAGCTGACTGAAATAAGTTCATAAGATGAAAACCAACAAACATTGAGAAGAACCACGAAAATTTCTTGTATTTTAAGGTAAAATCTTACGCTTTCAAAGAAAAAACTTCTCGCTCGCTGAAATATGTTCATTTGCTGCAAATCAACAAAACCACGAAAAGTTCTTGTATTTGAAGATAAAATCTTTTTGCTTTGAAGAAGAAAGATCGAGCTGAATGAAATAAGTTCATAAGATGAAAACCAACAAAAGTTGACAAGAACCACGAAAAGTTCTTGTATTTTAAGATAAAATCTGACGGTATTAAAGAAAAAATTTCTCCCTCGCTGAAATATGTTCATTTGCTGAAAATCAACAAAACCACGAAAAGTTCTTGTATTTGAAGATAAAATCTTTTTGCTTTCAAGTAGAAAGATCCAGCTGACTGAAATAAGTTCATTGGATGAAAACCAACAAAAATTGACAAGAACCACGAAAAGTTCTTGTATTTTAAGATAAAATCTGACGCTATTAAAGAAAACACTTCTCGCTCGCTGAAATATGTTCATTTGCTGAAAATCAACAAACTCACGAAAAGTTCTTGTATTTGAAGATAAAATCTTTTTGCTTTGAAGAAGAATGATCTAGCTGAATGAAATAAGTTCATCAGTTGAAAACCAACAAAAATTGACAAGAACCATGAAAAGTTCTTGTATTTTAAGATAAAATCTGACGCTATTAAAGAAAAAACTTCCAGCTCGCTGAAATATGTTCATTTGCTGAAAATCAACAAAACCACGAAAAGTTCTTGCATTTGAAGATAAAATCTTTTTGCTTTCAAGAAGAAAGATCTTGCTGACTGAAATAAGTTCATTGGATGAAAACCAACAAAAATTGACAAGAACAACGAAAAGTTCTTGTATTTTAAGATAAAATCTGACGCTTTCAAAGAAAAAACTTCTCGCTCGCTGAAATATGTTCAATTGCTGAAAATCAACAAAACCACGAAAAGTTCTTGTATTTGAAGATAAAATCTTTTTGCTTTGAAGAAGAAAGATCTAGCTGAATGAAATAAGTTCATCAGATGAAAACCAACAAAAATTGACAAGAACCACGAAAAGTTCTTGTATTTGAAGATAAAATCTTTTTGCTTTAAAGAAGAAAGATCGAGCTGACTGAAATCAGTTCATAAGATGAAAACGAACAAAAATTGACAGGAACCACGAAAAGTTCTTGTATTTTAAGATAAAATCTTACGAAATTGAAGAAAAAACTTCTAGCTCGCTGAAATATGTTCATTTGCTGAAAATCAACAAAACCACGAAAAGTTCTTGTATTTGAAGATAAAATCTTTTTGCTTTCAAGAAGAAAGATCCAGCTGACTGAAATAAGTTCATTGGATGAAAACCAACAAAAATTGAGAAGAACCACGAAAAGTTCTTGTATTTTAAGATAAAATCTGACGCTGTTAAAGATAAAACTTCTCCCTCGCTGAAATATGTTCATTTGCTGAAAATCAACAAAACCACGAAAAGTTCTTGTATTTGAAGATAAAATCTTTTTGCTTTGAAGAAGAAAGATCCAGCTGACTGAAATAATTTCATAAGATGAAAACCAACAAAAATTGACAAGAACCACGAAAAGTTCTTGTATTTTAAGATAAAATCTGACGCTATTAAAGAAAAAACTTCTCGCTCGCTGAAATATGTTCATTTGCTGAAAATCAACAAAACCACGAAAAGTTCTTGCATTTGAAGATAAAATCTTTTTGCTTTGAAGAAGAAAGATCTAGCTGACTGAAATAAGTTTATTGGATGAAAACCAACGAAAATTGACACGAACCACGAAAAGTTCTTGTATTTTAAGATAAAATCTGACGCTATTAATGAAAAAACTTCTCGCTCGCTGAAATATGTTCATTTGCTGAATATCAACAAAACCACGAAAAGTTCTTGTATTTGAAGATAAAATCTTTTTGCTTTAAAGAAGAAAGATCTAGCTGACTGAAATAAGTTCATTGGATGAAAACTAACAAAAATTGACAAGAACCACGAAAAGTTCTTGTATTTTAAGATAAAATCTTTTTGCTTTCAAGAAGAAAGATCTAGCTGACTGAAATAAGTTCATTGGATGAAAACCAACAAAAATTGAGAAGAACCACGAAAAGTTCTTGTATTTTAAGATAAAATCTGACGCTGTTAAAGATAAAACTTCTCCCTCGCTGAAATATGTTCATTTGCTGAAAATCAACAAAACCACGAAAAGTTCTTGTATTTGAAGATAAAATCTTTTTGCTTTCAAGAAGAAAGATCCAGCTGACTGAAATAAGTTCATTGGATGAAAACCAACAAAAATTGAGAAGAACCACGAAAAGTTCTTGTATTTTAAGATAAAATCTGACGCTATTAAAGAAAAAACTTGTCGCTCGCTGAAATATGTTCATTTGCTGAAAATCAACAAACTCACGAAAAGTTCTTGTATTTGAAGATAAAATCTTTTTGCTTTGAAGAAGAAAGATCTAGCTGAATGAAATAAGTTCATCAGTTGAAAACTAACAAAAATTGACAAGAACCACGAAAAGTTCTTGTATTTTAAGATAAAATCTGACGCTATTAAAGAAAAAACTTCTCGCTCGCTGATATATGTTCATTTGCTGAAAATCAACAAAACCACGAAAAGTTCTTGTATTTGAAGATAAAATCTTTTTGCTTTGAAGAAGAAAGATCGAGCTGACTGAAATAAGTTCATTGGATGAAAACCAACAAAAATTGACAAGAACCACGAAAAGTTCTTGTATTTTAAGATAAAATCTTTTTGCTTTGAAGAAGAAAGGTCCAGCTGACTGAAATAAGTTCATAAGATGGAAACCAACAAAAATTGACACGAACCACGAAAAGTTCTTGTATTTTAAGATAAAATCTGACGCTATTAAAGAAAAAACTTCTCCCTCACTGAAATATGTTCATTTGCTGAAAATCAACAAAACCACGAAAAGTTCTTGTATTTGAAGAGAAAATCTTTTTTGCTTTGAAGAAGAAAGATCCAGCTGACTGAAATAAGTTCATTGGATGAAAACCAACAAAAATTGACAAGAACCACGAAAAGTTCTTGTATTTTAAGATAAAATCTGACGCGATTAAAGAAAAAACTTCTCGCTCTCTGAAATATGTTCATTTGCTGAAAATCAACAAAACCACGAAAAGTTCTTGTATTTCAAGATAAAATCTTTTTGCTTTGAAGAAGAAAGATCCAGCTGACTGAAATAAGTTCATCAGATGAAAACCAACAAAAATTGACAAGAACCACGAAAAGTTCTTGTATTTTAAGATAAAATCTGACGCTATTAAAGAAAAAACTTCCAGCTCGCTGAAATATGTTCATTTGCTGAAAATCAACAAAACCACGAAAAGTTCTTGCATTTGAAGATAAAATCTTTTTGCTTTCAAGAAGAAAGATCGAGCTGACTGAAATAAGTTCATAAGATGAAAACCAACAAACGTTGACAAGAACCACGAAAAGTTCTTGTATTTTAAGATAAAATCTGACGGTATTAAAGAAAAAATTTCTCCCTCGCTGAAATATGTTCATTTGCTGAAAATCAACAAAACCACGAAAAGTTCTTGTATTTGAAGATAAAATCTTTTTGCTTTCAAGAAGAAAGATCCAGCTGACTGAAATAAGTTCATTGGATGAAAACCAACAAAAATTGACAAGAACCACGAAAAGTTCTTGTATTTTAAGATAAAATCTGACGCTATTAAAGAAAAAACTTCTCGCTCGCTGAAATATGTTCATTTGCTGAAAATCAACAAACTCACGAAAAGTTCTTGTATTTGAAGATAAATCTTTTTGCTTTGAAGAAGAAAGATCCAGCTGAATGAAATAAGTTCATCAGTTGAAAACCAACAAAAATTGACAAGAACCACGAAAAGTTCTTGTATTTTAAGATAAAATCTGACGCTATTAAAGAAAAAACTTCTCGCTCGCTGATATATGTTCATTTGCTGAAAATCAACAAAACCACGAAAAGTTCTTGTATTTGAAGATAAAATCTTTTTGCTTTGAAGAAGAAAGATCGAGCTGACTGAAATAAGTTCATTGGATGAAAACCAACAAAAATTGACAAGAACCACGAAAAGTTCTTGTATTTTAAGATAAAATCTTTTTGCTTTGAAGAAGAAAGGTCCAGCTGACTGAAATAAGTTCATAAGATGGAAACCAACAAAAATTGACAAGAACCACGAAAAGTTCTTGTATTTTAAGATAAAATCTGACGCTATTAAAGAAAAAACTTCTCGCTCGCTGAAATATGTTCATTTGCTGAAAATCAACAAAACCACGAAAAGTTCTTGTATTTGAAGATAAAATCTTTTTGCTTTGAAGAAGGAAGATCAAGCTGACTGAAATAAGTTTATTGGATGAAAACCAACGAAAATTGACACGAACCACGAAAAGTTCTTGTATTTTAAGATAAAATCTGACGCTATTAAAGAAAAAACTTCTCCCTCACTGAAATATGTTCATTTGCTGAAAATCAACAAAACCACGAAAAGTTCTTGTATTTGAAGAGAAGATCTTTTTTGCTTTGAAGAAGAAAGATCTAGCTGACTGAAATAAGTTCATTGGATGAAAACCAACAAAAATTGACAAGAACCACGAAAAGTTCTTGTATTTTAAGATAAAATCTGACGCGATTAAAGAAAAAACTTCTCGCTCTCTGAAATATGTTCATTTGCTGAAAATCAACAAAACCACGAAAAGTTCTTGTATTTCAAGATAAAATCTTTTTGCTTTGAAGAAGAAAGATCTAGCTGACTGAAATAAGTTCATAAGATGAAAATCAACAAAAATTGACAAGAACCACGAAAAGTTTTTGTATTTTAAGATAAAATCTGACGCTATTAAAGAAAAAACTTCTCGCTCGCTGAAATATGTTCATTTGCTGAAAATCAACAGATTCACGAAAAGTTCTTGTATTTGAAGATAAAATCTTTTTGCTTTGAAGAAGAAAGATCCAGCTGACTGAAATAAGTTCATTGGATGAAAACCAACAAAAATTGACAAGAACCACGAAAAGTTCTTGTATTTGAAGATAAAATCTTTTTGCTTTGAAGAAGAAAGATCGAGCTGACTGAAATCAGTTCATAAGATGAAAACTAACAAAAATTGACAAGAACCACGAAAAGTTCTTGTATTTTAAGATAAAATCTTACGCTATTAAAGAAAAAACTTCTCCCTCACTGAAATATGTTCATTTGCTGAAAATCAACAAAACCACGAAAAGTTCTTGTATTTGAAGAGAAAATCTTTTTTGCTTTGAAGAAGAAAGATCTAGCTGACTGAAATAAGTTCATTGGATGAAAACCAACAAAAATTGACAAGAACCACGAAAAGTTCTTGTATTTTAAGATAAAATCTGACGCGATTAAAGAAAAAACTTCTCGCTCTCTGAAATATGTTCATTTGCTGAAAATCAACAAAACCACGAAAAGTTCTTGTATTTCAAGATAAAATCTTTTTGCTTTGAAGAAGAAAGATCCAGCTGACTGAAATAAGTTCATCAGATGAAAACCAACAAAAATTGACAAGAACCACGAAAAGTTCTTGTATTTTAAGATAAAATCTGACGCTATTAAAGAAAAAACTTCCAGCTCGCTGAAATATGTTCATTTGCTGAAAATCAACAAAACCACGAAAAGTTCTTGCATTTGAAGATAAAATCTTTTTGCTTTGAAGAAGAAAGATCGAGCTGACTGAAATAAGTTCATAAGATGAAAACCAACAAACGTTGACAAGAACCACGAAAAGTTCTTGTATTTTAAGATAAAATCTGACGGTATTAAAGAAAAAATTTCTCCCTCGCTGAAATATGTTCATTTGCTGAAAATCAACAAAACCACGAAAAGTTCTTGTATTTGAAGATAAAATCTTTTTGCTTTCAAGAAGAAAGATCCAGCTGAATGAAATAAGTTCATCAGTTGAAAACCAACAAAAATTGACAAGAACCACGAAAAGTTCTTGTATTTTAAGATAAAATCTGACGCTATTAAAGAAAAAACTTCTCGCTCGCTGATATATGTTCATTTGCTGAAAATCAACAAAACCACGAAAAGTTCTTGTATTTGAAGATAAAATCTTTTTGCTTTGAAGAAGAAAGATCGAGCTGACTGAAATAAGTTCATTGGATGAAAACCAACAAAAATTGACAAGAACCACGAAAAGTTCTTGTATTTTAAGATAAAATCTTTTTGCTTTGAAGAAGAAAGGTCCAGCTGACTGAAATAAGTTCATAAGATGGAAACCAACAAAAATTGACAAGAACCACGAAAAGTTCTTGTATTTGAAGATAAAATCTTTTTGCTTTGAAGAAGGAAGATCTAGCTGACTGAAATAAGTTTATTGGATGAAAACCAACGAAAATTGACACGAACCACGAAAAGTTCTTGTATTTTAAGATAAAATCTGACGCTATTAAAGAAAAAACTTCTCCCTCACTGAAATATGTTCATTTGCTGAAAATCAACAAAACGACGAAAAGTTCTTGTATTTGAAGAGAAGATCTTTTTTGCTTTGAAGAAGAAAGATCCAGCTGACTGAAATAAGTTCATTGGATGAAAACCAACAAAAATTGACAAGAACCACGAAAAGTTCTTGTATTTTAAGATAAAATCTGACGCGATTAAAGAAAAAACTTCTCGCTCTCTGAAATATGTTCATTTGCTGAAAATCAACAAAACCACGAAAAGTTCTTGTATTTCAAGATAAAATCTTTTTGCTTTGAAGAAGAAAGATCTAGCTGACTGAAATAAGTTCATCAGATGAAAACCAACAAAAATTGACAAGAACCACGAAAAGTTCTTGTATTTTAAGATAAAATCTGACGCTATTAAAGAAAAAACTTCCAGCTCGCTGAAATATGTTCATTTGCTGAAAATGAACAAAACCACGAAAAGTTCTTGCATTTGAAGATAAAATCTTTTTGCTTTCAAGAAGAAAGATCTTTCTGACTGAAATAAGTTCATTGGATGAAAACCAACAAAAATTGACAAGAACCACGAAAATTTCTTGTATTTTAAGGTAAAATCTTACGCTTTCAAAGAAAAAACTTCTCGCTCGCTGAAATATGTTCATTTGCTGAAAATCAACAAAACCACGAAAAGTTCTTGTATTTGAAGATAAAATCTTTTTGCTTTGAAGAAGAAAGATCCAGCTGACTGAAATAAGTTCATTGGATGAAAACCAACAAAAATTGACAAGAACCACGAAAAGTTCTTGTATTTGAAGATAAAATCTTTTTGCTTTGAAGAAGAAAGATCGAGCTGACTGAAATCAGTTCATAAGATGAAAACTAACAAAAATTGACAAGAACCACGAAAAGTTCTTGTATTTTAAGATAAAATCTTACGCTATTGAAGAAAAAACTTCTAGCTCGCTGAAATATGTTCATTTGCTGAAAATCAACAGAACCACGAAAAGTTCTTGTATTTGAAGATAAAATCTTGTTGCTTTGAAGAAGAAAGATCGAGCTGACTGAAATAAGTTCATAAGATGAAAACCAACAAAAGTTGACAAGAACCACGAAAAGTTCTTGTATTTTAAGATAAAATCTGACGGTATTAAAGAAAAAATTTCTCCCTCGCTGAAATATGTTCATTTGCTGAAAATCAACAAAACCACGAAAAGTTCTTGTATTTGAAGATAAAATCTGACGCTGTTGAAGAAAAAAACTTCCAGCTCGCTGAAATATGTTCATTTGCTGAAAATCAACAAAACCACGAAAAGTTCTTGCATTTGAAGATAAAATCTTTTTGCTTTGAAGAAGAAAGATCTGGCTGACTGAAATAAGTTCATTGGATGAAAACCAACAAAAATTGACAAGAACCACGAAAAGTTCTTGTATTTTAAGATAAAATCTGACGCTATTAAAGAAAAAACTTCTCGCTCGCTGATATATGTTCATTTGCTGAAAATCAACAAAACCACGAAAAGTTCTTGTATTTGAAGATAAAATCTTTTGGCTTTGAAGAAGAAAGATCGAGCTGACTGAAATAAGTTCATTGGATGAAAACCAACAAAAATTGACAAGAACCACGAAAAATTCTTGTATTTTAAGATAAAATCTTTTTGCTTTGAAGAAGAAAGGTCCAGCTGACTGAAATAAGTTCACAAGATGGAAACCAACAAAAATTGACACGAACCACGAAAAGTTCTTCTATTTTAAGATAAAATCTGACGCTATTAAAGAAAAAACTTCTCCCTCACTGAAATATGTTCATTTGCTGAAAATCAACAAAACCACGAAAAGTTCTTGTATTTGAAGAGAAAATCCTTTTTGCTTTGAAGAAGAAAGATCTAGCTGACTGAAATAAGTTCATTGGATGAAAACCAACAAAAATTGACAAGAACCACGAAAAGTTCTTGTATTTTAAGATAAAATCTGACGCGATTAAAGAAAAAACTTCTCGCTCTCTGAAATATGTTCATTTGCTGAAAATCAACAAAACCACGAAAAGTTCTTGTATTTCAAGATAAAATCTTTTTGCTTTGAAGAAGAAAGATCTAGCTGACTGAAATAAGTTCATCAGATGAAAACCAACAAAAATTGACAAGAACCACGAAAAGTTCTTGTATTTTAAGATAAAATCTGACGCTATTAAAGAAAAAACTTCCAGCTCGCTGAAATATGTTCATTTGCTGAAAATCAACAAAACCACGAAAAGTTCTTGCATTTGAAGATAAAATCTTTTTGCTTTCAAGAAGAAAGATCTTGCTGACTGAAATAAGTTCATTGGATGAAAACCAACAAAAATTGACAAGAACCACGAAAAGTTCTTGTATTTTAAGCTAAAATCTGATGCTTTTAAAGAAAAAACTTCTCCCTCGCTGAAATATGTTCATTTGCTGAAAATCAACAAAACCACGAAAAGTTCTTGTATTTGAAGATAAAATCTTTTTGCTTTGAAGAAGAAAGATCGAGCTGACTGAAATAAGTTCATAAGATGAAAACCAACAAACATTGAGAAGAACCACGAAAATTTCTTGTATTTTAAGGTAAAATCTTACGCTTTCAAAGAAAAAACTTCTCGCTCGCTGAAATATGTTCATTTGCTGCAAATCAACAAAACCACGAAAAGTTCTTGTATTTGAAGATAAAATCTTTTTGCTTTGAAGAAGAAAGATCGAGCTGAATGAAATAAGTTCATAAGATGAAAACCAACAAAAGTTGACAAGAACCACGAAAAGTTCTTGTATTTTAAGATAAAATCTGACGGTATTAAAGAAAAAATTTCTCCCTCGCTGAAATATGTTCATTTGCTGAAAATCAACAAAACCACGAAAAGTTCTTGTATTTGAAGATAAAATCTTTTTGCTTTCAAGTAGAAAGATCCAGCTGACTGAAATAAGTTCATTGGATGAAAACCAACAAAAATTGACAAGAACCACGAAAAGTTCTTGTATTTTAAGATAAAATCTGACGCTATTAAAGAAAACACTTCTCGCTCGCTGAAATATGTTCATTTGCTGAAAATCAACAAACTCACGAAAAGTTCTTGTATTTGAAGATAAAATCTTTTTGCTTTGAAGAAGAAAGATCTAGCTGAATGAAATCAGTTCATCAGTTGAAAACCAACAAAAATTGACAAGAACCACGAAAAGTTCTTGTATTTTAAGATAAAATCTGACGCTATTAAAGAAAAAACTTCTCGCTCGCTGATATATGTTCATTTGCTGTAAATCAACAAAACCACGAAAAGTTCTTGTATTTGAAGATAAAATCTTTTTGCTTTGAAGAAGAAAGATCGAGCTGACTGAAATAAGTTCATTGGATGAAAACCAACAAAAATTGACAAGAACCACGAAAAGTTCTTGTATTTTAAGATAAAATCTTTTTGCTTTGAAGAAGAAAGGTCCAGCTGACTGAAATAAGTTCATAAGATGGAAACCAACAAAAATTGACAAGAACCACGAAAAGTTCTTGTATTTTAAGATAAAATCTGACGCGATTAAAGAAAAAACTTCTCGCTCTCTGAAATATGTTCATTTGCTGAAAATCAACAAAACCACGAAAAGTTCTTGTATTTCAAGATAAAATCTTTTTGCTTTGAAGAAGAAAGATCTAGCTGACTGAAATAAGTTCATCAGATGAAAACCAACAAAAATTGACAAGAACCACGAAAAGTTCTTGTATTTTAAGATAAAATCTGACGCTATTAAAGAAAAAACTTCCAGCTCGCTGAAATATGTTCATTTGCTGAAAATCAACAAAACCACGAAAAGTTCTTGCATTTGAAGATAAAATCTTTTTGCTTTCAAGAAGAAAGATCTTGCTGACTGAAATAAGTTCATTGGATGAAAACCAACAAAAATTGACAAGAACCACGAAAAGTTCTTGTATTTTAAGCTAAAATCTGATGCTTTTAAAGAAAAAAACTTCTCCCTCGCTGAAATATGTTCATTTGCTGAAAATCAACAAAACCACGAAAAGTTCTTGTATTTGAAGATAAAATCTTTTTGCTTTGAAGAAGAAAGATCGAGCTGACTGAAATAAGTTCATAAGATGAAAACCAACAAACATTGACAAGAACCACGAAAATTTCTTGTATTTTAAGGTAAAATCTTACGCTTTCAAAGAAAAAACTTCTCGCTCGCTGAAATATGTTCATTTGCTGAAAATCAACAAAACCACGAAAAGTTCTTGTATTTGAAGATAAAATCTTTTTGCTTTGAAGAAGAAAGATCTAGCTGACTGAAATAAGTTCATAAGATGAAAATCAACAAAAATTGACAAGAACCACGAAAAGTTTTTGTATTTTAAGATAAAATCTGACGCTATTAAAGAAAAAACTAATCGCTCGCTGAAATATGTTCATTTGCTGAAAATCAACAAAATCACGAAAAGTTCTTGTATTTGAAGATAAAATCTTTTTGCTTTGAAGAAGAAAGATCTAGCTGAATGAAATCAGTTCATCAGATGAAAACCAACAAAAATTGACAAGAACCACGAAAAGTTCTTGTATTTGAAGATAAAATCTTTTTGCTTTGAAGAAGAAAGATCGAGCTGACTGAAATCAGTTCATAAGATGAAAACTAACAAAAATTGACAAGAACCACGAAAAGTTGTTGTATTTTAAGATAAAATCTTACGCTATTGAAGAAAAAACTTCTAGCTCGCTGAAATATGTTCATTTGCTGAAAATCAACAGAACCACGAAAAGTTCTTGTATTTGAAGATAAAATCTTGTTGCTTTGAAGAAGAAAGATCCAGCTGACTGAAATATGTTCATTGGATGAAAACTAACAAAAATTGACAAGAACCACGAAAAGTTCTTGTATTTTAAGATAAAATCTTACGCTATTGAAGAAAAAACTTCTAGCTCGCTGAAATATGTTCATTTGCTGAAAATCAACAAAACCACGAAAAGTTCTTGTATTTGAAGATAAAATCTTTTTGCTTTCAAGAAGAAAGATCCAGCTGACTGAAATAAGTTCATTGGATGAAAACCAACAAAAATTGACAAGAACCACGAAAAGTTCTTGCATTTTAAGATAAAATCTGACGCTATTAAAGATAAAACTTCTCCCTCGCTGAAATATGTTCATTTGCTGAAAATCAACAAAACCACGAAAAGTTCTGGTATTTGAAGATAAAATCTGACGCTGTTGAAGAAAAAACTTCCAGCTCGCTGAAATATGTTCATTTGCTGAAAATCAACAAAACGACGAAAAGTTCTTGCATTTGAAGATAAAATCTTTTTGCTTTGAAGAAGAAAGATCTGGCTGACTGAAATAAGTTCATTGGATGAAAACCAACAAAAATTGACAAGAACCACGAAAAGTTCTTGTATTTTAGGATAAAATCTTTTTGCTTTGAAGAAGAAAGGTCCAGCTGACTGAAATAAGTTCATAAGATGAAAACCAACAAAAATTGACAAGAACCACGAAAAGTTCTTGTATTTTAAGATAAAATCTGACGCGATTAAAGAAAAAACTTCTCGCTGTCTGAAATATGTTCATTTGCTGAAAATCAACAAAACCACGAAAAGTTCTTGTATTTCAAGATAAAATCTTTTTGCTTTGAAGAAGAAAGATCTAGCTGACTGAAATAAGTTCATCAGATGAAAACCAACAAAAATTGACAAGAACCACGAAAAGTTCTTGTATTTTAAGATAAAATCTGACGCTATTGAAGAAAAAACTTCCAGCTCGCTGAAATATGTTCATTTGCTGAAAATCAACAAAACCACGAAAAGTTCTTGCATTTGAAGATAAAATCTTTTTGCTTTCAAGAAGAAAGATCTTGCTGACTGAAATAAGTTCATTGGATGAAAACCAACAAAAATTGACAAGAACCACGAAAAGTTCTTGTATTTTAAGCTAAAATCTGATGCTTTTAAAGAAAAAACTTCTCCCTCGCTGAAATATGTTCATTTGCTGAAAATCAACAAAACCACGAAAAGTTCTTGTATTTGAAGATAAAATCTTTTTGCTTTGAAGAAGAAAGATCGAGCTGACTGAAATAAGTTCATAAGATGAAAACCAACAAACATTGACAAGAACCACGAAAATTTCTTGTATTTTAAGGTAAAATCTTACGCTTTCAAAGTAAAAACTTCTCGCTCGCTGAAATATGTTCTTTTGCTGAAAATCAACAAAACCACGAAAAGTTCTTGTATTTGAAGATAAAATCTTTTTGCTTTGAAGAAGAAAGATCTAGCTGACTGAAATAAGTTCATAAGATGAAAATCAACAAAAATTGACAAGAACCACGAAAAGTTTTTGTATTTTAAGATAAAATCTGACGCTATTAAAGAAAAAACTTCTCGCTCGCTGAAATATGTTCATTTGCTGAAAATCAACAAAATCACGAAAAGTTCTTGTATTTGAAGATAAAATCTTTTTGCTTTGAAGAAGAAAGATCTAGCTGAATGAAATAAGTTCATCAGATGAAAACCAACAAAAATTGACAAGAACCACGAAAAGTTCTTGTATTTGAAGATAAAATCTTTTTGCTTTGAAGAAGAAAGATCGAGCTGACTGAAATCAGTTCATAAGATGAAAACTAACAAAAATTGACAAGAACCACGAAAAGTTCTTGTATTTTAAGATAAAATCTTACGCTATTGAAGAAAAAACTTCTAGCTCGCTGAAATATGTTCATTTGCTGAAAATCAACAGAACCACGAAAAGTTCTTGTATTTGAAGATAAAATCTTGTTGCTTTGAAGAAGAAAGATCCAGCTGACTGAAATATGTTCATTGGATGAAAACTAACAAAAATTGACAAGAACCACGAAAAGTTCTTGTATTTTAAGATAAAATCTTACGCTATTGAAGAAAAAACTTCTAGCTCGCTGAAATATGTTCATTTGCTGAAAATCAACAAAACCACGAAAAGTTCTTGTATTTGAAGATAAAATCTTTTTGCTTTCAAGAAGAAAGATCCAGCTGACTGAAATAAGTTCATTGGATGAAAACCAACAAAAATTGACAAGAACCACGAAAAGTTCTTGTATTTTAAGATAAAATCTGACGCTATTAAAGATAAAACTTCTCCCTCGCTGAAATATGTTCATTTGCTGAAAATCAACAAAACCACGAAAAGTTCTTGTATTTGAAGATAAAATCTTTTTGCTTTGAAGAAGAAAGATCGAGCTGACTGAAATAAGTTCATAAGATGAAAACCAACAAAAGTTGACAAGAACCACGAAAATTTGTTGTTATTTAAGATAAAATCTGACGCTATTAAAGAAAAAATTTCTCCCTCGCTGAAATGTTCATTTGCTGAAAATCAACAAAACCACGAAAAGTTCTTGTATTTGAAGATAAAATCTTTTTTGCTTTGAAGAAGAAAGATCTAGCTGACTGAAATAAGTTCATTGGATGAAAACTAACAAAAATTGACAAGAACCACGAAAAGTTCTTGTATTTTAAGATAAAATCTGACGCGATTAAAGAAAAAACTTCTCGCTCTCTGAAATATGTTCATTTGCTGAAAATCAACAAAACCACGAAAAGTTCTTGTATTTCAAGATAAAATCTTTTTGCTTTGAAGAAGAAAGATCTAGCTGACTGAAATAAGTTCATCAGATGAAAACCAACAAAAATTGACAAGAACCACGAAAAGTTCTTGTATTTTAAGATAAAATCTGACGCTATTGAAGAAAAAACTTCCAGCTCGCTGAAATATGTTCATTTGCTGAAAATCAACAAAACCACGAAAAGTTCTTGCATTTGAAGATAAAATCTTTTTGCTTTCAAGAAGAAAGATCTTGCTGACTGAAATAAGTTCATTGGATGAAAACCAACAAAAATTGACAAGAACCACGAAAAGTTCTTGTATTTTAAGCTAAAATCTGATGCTTTTAAAGAAAAAACTTCTCCCTCGCTGAAATATGTTCATTTGCTGAAAATCAACAAAACCACGAAAAGTTCTTGTATTTGAAGATAAAATCTTTTTGCTTTGAAGAAGAAAGATCGAGCTGACTGAAATAAGTTCATAAGATGAAAACCAACAAACATTGACAAGAACCACGAAAATTTCTTGTATTTTCAGGTAAAATCTTACGCTTTCAAAGAAAAAACTTCTTGCTCGCTGAAATATGTTCATTTGCTGAAAATCAACAAAACCACGAAAAGTTCTTGTATTTGAAGATAAAATCTTTTTGCTTTGAAGAAGAAAGATCTAGCTGAATGAAATAAGTTCATCAGATGAAAACCAACAAAAATTGACAAGAACCACGAAAAGTTCTTGTATTTGAAGATAAAATCTTTTTGCTTTGAAGAAGAAAGATCGAGCTGACTGAAATCAGTTCATAAGATGAAAACTAACAAAAATTGACAAGAACCACGAAAAGTTCTTGTATTTTAAGATAAAATCTTACGCTATTGAAGAAAAAACTTCTAGCTCGCTGAAATATGTTCATTTGCTGAAAATCAACAGAACCACGAAAAGTTCTTGTATTTGAAGATAAAATCTTGTTGCTTTGAAGAAGAAAGATCCAGCTGACTGAAAAATGTTCATTGGATGAAAACTAACAAAAATTGACAAGAACCACGAAAAGTTCTTGTATTTTAAGATAAAATCTTACGCTATTGAAGAAAAAACTTCTCGCTCGCTGAAATATGTTCATTTGCTGAAAATCAACAAAACCACGAAAAGTTCTTGTATTTGAAGATAAAATCTTTTTGCTTTAAAGAAGAAAGATCTAGCTGACTGAAATAAGTTCATTTGATGAAAATCAACAAAAATTGACAAGAACCACGAAAAGTTTTTGTATTTTAAGATAAAATCTGACGCTATTAAAGAAAAAACTTCTCGCTCGCTGAAATATGTTCATTTGCTGCAAATCAACAAAACCACAAAAAGTTCTTGTATTTGAAGATAAAATCTTTTTGCTTTGAAGAAGAAAGATCGAGCTGACTGAAATAAGTTCATAAGATGAAAACCAACAAAAGTTGACAAGAACCACGAAAAGTTCTTGTATTTTAAGATAAAATCTGACGGTATTAAAGAAAAAATTTCTCCCTCGCTCAAATATGTTCATTTGCTGAAAATCAACAAAACCACGAAAAGTTCTTGTATTTGAAGATAAAATCTTTTTGCTTTCAAGAAGAAAGATCCAGCTGACTGAAATAAGTTCATTGGATGAAAACCAACAAAAATTGACAAGAACCACGAAAAGTTCTTGTATTTTCAGATAAAATCTGACGCTATTAAAGAAAAAATTTCTCCCTCGCTGAAATGTTCATTTGCTGAAAATCAACAAAACCACGAAAAGTTCTTGTATTTGAAGATAAAATCTTTTTTGCTTTGAAGAAGAAAGATCTAGCTGACTGAAATAAGTTCATTGGATGAAAACCAACAAAAATTGACAAGAACCACGAAAAGTTCTTGTATTTTAAGATAAAATCTGACGCGATTAAAGAAAAAACTTCTCGCTCTCTGAAATATGTTCATTTGCTGAAAATCAACAAAACCACGAAAAGTTCTTGTATTTCAAGATAAAATCTTTTTGCTTTGAAGAAGAAAGATCTAGCTGACTGAAATAAGTTCATCAGATGAAAACCAACAAAAATTGACAAGAACCACGAAAAGTTCTTGTATTTTAAGATAAAATCTGACGCTATTAAAGAAAAAACTTCCAGCTCGCTGAAATATGTTCATTTGCTGAAAATCAACAAAACCACGAAAAGTTCTTGCATTTGAAGATAAAATCTTTTTGCTTTCAAGAAGAAAGATCGAGCTGACTTAAATAAGTTCATAAGATGAAAACCAACAAAAGTTGACAAGAACCACGAAAATTTGTTGTTATTTAAGATAAAATCTGACGCTATTAAAGAAAAAATTTCTCACTCGCTGAAATGTTCATTTGCTGAAAATCAACAAAACCACGAAAAGTTCTTGTATTTGAAGATAAAATCCTTTTTGCTTTGAAGAAGAAAGATCTAGCTGACTGAAATAAGTTCATTGGATGAAAACCAACAAAAATTGACAAGAACCACGAAAAGTTCTTGTATTTTAAGATAAAATCTGACGCGATTAAAGAAAAAACTTCTCGCTCTCTGAAATATATTCATTTGCTGAAAATCAACAAAACCACGAAAAGTTCTTGTATTTCAAGATAAAATCTTTTTGCTTTGAAGAAGAAAGATCTAGCTGACTGAAATAAGTTCATCAGATGAAAACCAACAAAAATTGACAAGAACCACGAAAAGTTCTTGTATTTTAAGATAAAATCTGACGCTATTAAAGAAAAAACTTCCAGCTCGCTGAAATATGTTCATTTGCTGAAAATCAACAAAACCACGAAAAGTTCTTGCATTTGAAGATAACATCTTTTTGCTTTCAAGAAGAAAGATCTTGCTGACTGAAATAAGTTCATTGGATGAAAACCAACAAAAATTGACAAGAACCACGAAAAGTTCTTGTATTTTAAGCGAAAAGCTGATGCTTTTAAAGAAAAAACTTCTCCCTCGCTGAAATATGTTCATTTGCTGAAAATCAACAAAACCACAAAAAGTTCTTGTATTTGTAGATAAAATCTTTTTGCTTTGAAGAAGAAAGATCGAGCTGACTGAAATAAGTTCATAAGATGAAAACCAACAAACATTGACAAGAACCACGAAAATTTCTTGTATTTTCAGGTAAAATCTTACGCTTTCAAAGAAAAAACTTCTCGCTCGCTGAAATATGTTCATTTGCTGAAAATCAACAAAACCACTAAAAGTTCTTGTATTTGAAGATAAAATCTTTTTGCTTTGAAGAAGAAAGATCTAGCTGACTGAAATAAGTTCATAAGATGAAAATCAACAAAAATTGGCAAGAACCACGAAAAGTTTTTGTATTTTAAGATAAAATCTGACGCTATTAAAGAAAAAACTTCTCGCTCGCTGAAATATGTTCATTTGCTGAAAATCAACAAAATCACGAAAAGTTCTTGTATTTGAAGATAAAATCTTTTTGCTTTGAAGAAGAAAGATCTAGCTGAATGAAATAAGTTCATCAGATGAAAACCAACAAAAATTGACAAGAACCACGAAAAGTTCTTATATTTGAAGATAAAATCTTTTTGCTTTGAAGAAGAAAGATCGAGCTGACTGAAATCAGTTCATAAGATGAAAACTAACAAAAATTGACAAGAACCACGAAAAGTTCTTGTATTTTAAGATAAAATCTTACGCTATTGAAGAAAAAACTTCTAGCTCGCTGAAATATATTCATTTGCTGAAAATCAACAGAACCACGAAAAGTTGTTGTATTTGAAGATAAAATCTTGTTGCTTTGAAGAAGAAAGATCCAGCTGACTGAAAAATGTTCATTGGATGAAAACTAACAAAAATTGACAAGAACCACGAAAAGTTCTTGTATTTTAAGATAAAATCTTACGCTATTGAAGAAAAAACTTCTAGCTCGCTGAAATATGTTCATTTGCTAAAAATCAACAAAACCACGAAAAGTTCTTGTATTTGAAGATAAAATCTTTTTGCTTTGAAGAAGAAAGATCGAGCTGACTGAAATAAGTTCATAAGATGAAAACCAACAAAAGTTGACAAGAACCACGAAAAGTTCTTGTATTTCAAGATAAAATCTGACGGTATTAAAGAAAAAATTTCTCCCTCGCTCAAATATGTTCATTTGCTGAAAATCAACAAAACCACGAAAAGTTCTTGTATTTGAAGATAAAATCTTTTTGCTTTCAAGAAGAAAGATCCAGCTGACTGAAATAAGTTCATTGGATGAAAACCAACAAAAATTGACAAGAACCACGAAAAGTTCTTGTATTTTAAGAGAAAATCTGACGCTATTAAAGAAAAAACTTCTCGCTCGCTGATATATGTTCATTTGCTGAAAATCAACAAAACCACGAAAAGTTCTTGTATTTGAAGATAAAATCTGACGCTGTTGAAGAAAAAAACTTCCAGCTCGCTGAAATATGTTCATTTGCTGAAAATCAACAAAACCACGAAAAGTTCTTGCATTTGAAGATAAAATCTTTTTGCTTTGAAGAAGAAAGATCTGGCTGACTGAAATAAGTTCATTGGATGAAAACCAACAAAAATTGACAAGAACCACGAAAAGTTCTTGTATTTTAAGATAAAATCTGACGCTATTAAAGAAAAAACTTCCAGCTCGCTGAAATATGTTCATTTGCTGAAAATCAACAAAACCACGAAAAGTTCTTGCATTTGAAGATAAAATCTTTTTGCTTTCAAGAAGAAAGATCGAGCTGACTTAAATAAGTTCATAAGATGAAAACCAACAAAAGTTGACAAGAACCACGAAAATTTGTTGTTATTTAAGATAAAATCTGACGCTATTAAAGAAAAAATTTCTCACTCGCTGAAATGTTCATTTGCTGAAAATCAACAAAACCACGAAAAGTTCTTGTATTTGAAGATAAAATCCTTTTTGCTTTGAAGAAGAAAGATCTAGCTGACTGAAATAAGTTCATTGGATGAAAACCAACAAAAATTGACAAGAACCACGAAAAGTTCTTGTATTTTAAGATAAAATCTGACGCGATTAAAGAAAAAACTTCTCGCTCTCTGAAATATATTCATTTGCTGAAAATCAACAAAACCACGAAAAGTTCTTGTATTTCAAGATAAAATCTTTTTGCTTTGAAGAAGAAAGATCTAGCTGACTGAAATAAGTTCATCAGATGAAAACCAACAAAAATTGACAAGAACCACGAAAAGTTCTTGTATTTTAAGATAAAATCTGACGCTATTAAAGAAAAAACTTCCAGCTCGCTGAAATATGTTCATTTGCTGAAAATCAACAAAACCACGAAAAGTTCTTGCATTTGAAGATAACATCTTTTTGCTTTCAAGAAGAAAGATCTTGCTGACTGAAATAAGTTCATTGGATGAAAACCAACAAAAATTGACAAGAACCACGAAAAGTTCTTGTATTTTAAGCGAAAATCTGATGCTTTTAAAGAAAAAACTTCTCCCTCGCTGAAATATGTTCATTTGCTGAAAATCAACAAAACCACAAAAAGTTCTTGTATTTGAAGATAAAATCTTTTTGCTTTGAAGAAGAAAGATCGAGCTGACTGAAATAAGTTCATAAGATGAAAACCAACAAACATTGACAAGAACCACGAAAATTTCTTGTATTTTCAGGTAAAATCTTACGCTTTCAAAGAAAAAACTTCTCGCTCGCTGAAATATGTTCATTTGCTGAAAATCAACAAAACCACTAAAAGTTCTTGTATTTGAAGATAAAATCTTTTTGCTTTGAAGAAGAAAGATCTAGCTGACTGAAATAAGTTCATAAGATGAAAATCAACAAAAATTGGCAAGAACCACGAAAAGTTTTTGTATTTTAAGATAAAATCTGACGCTATTAAAGAAAAAACTTCTCGCTCGCTGAAATATGTTCATTTGCTGAAAATCAACAAAATCACGAAAAGTTCTTGTATTTGAAGATAAAATCTTTTTGCTTTGAAGAAGAAAGATCTAGCTGAATGAAATAAGTTCATCAGATGAAAACCAACAAAAATTGACAAGAACCACGAAAAGTTCTTATATTTGAAGATAAAATCTTTTTGCTTTGAAGAAGAAAGATCGAGCTGACTGAAATCAGTTCATAAGATGAAAACTAACAAAAATTGACAAGAACCACGAAAAGTTCTTGTATTTTAAGATAAAATCTTACGCTATTGAAGAAAAAACTTCTAGCTCGCTGAAATATATTCATTTGCTGAAAATCAACAGAACCACGAAAAGTTCTTGTATTTGAAGATAAAATCTTGTTGCTTTGAAGAAGAAAGATCCAGCTGACTGAAAAATGTTCATTGGATGAAAACTAACAAAAATTGACAAGAACCACGAAAAGTTCTTGTATTTTAAGATAAAATCTTACGCTATTGAAGAAAAAACTTCTAGCTCGCTGAAATATGTTCATTTGCTAAAAATCAACAAAACCACGAAAAGTTCTTGTATTTGAAGATAAAATCTTTTTGCTTTGAAGAAGAAAGATCGAGCTGACTGAAATAAGTTCATAAGATGAAAACCAACAAAAGTTGACAAGAACCACGAAAAGTTCTTGTATTTTAAGATAAAATCTGACGGTATTAAAGAAAAAATTTCTCCCTCGCTCAAATATGTTCATTTGCTGAAAATCAACAAAACCACGAAAAGTTCTTGTATTTGAAGATAAAATCTTTTTGCTTTCAAGAAGAAAGATCCAGCTGACTGAAATAAGTTCATTGGATGAAAACCAACAAAAATTGACAAGAACCACGAAAAGTTCTTGTATTTTAAGAGAAAATCTGACGCTATTAAAGAAAAAACTTCTCGCTCGCTGATATATGTTCATTTGCTGAAATTCAACAAAACCACGAAAAGTTCTTGTATTTGAAGATAAAATCTGACGCTGTTGAAGAAAAAAACTTCCAGCTCGCTGAAATATGTTCATTTGCTGAAAATCAACAAAACCACGAAAAGTTCTTGCATTTGAAGATAAAATCTTTTTGCTTTGAAGAAGAAAGATCTGGCTGACTGAAATAAGTTCATTGGATGAAAACCAACAAAAATTGACAAGAACCACGAAAAGTTCTTGTATTTTAAGATAAAATCTGACGCTATTAAAGAAAAAACTTCCAGCTCGCTGAAATATGTTCATTTGCTGAAAATCAACAAAACCACGAAAAGTTCTTGCATTTGAAGATAAAATCTTTTTGCTTTCAAGAAGAAAGATCTTGCTGACTGAAATAAGTTCAGTGGATGAAAACCAACAAAAATTGACAAGAACCACGAAAAGTTCTTGTATTTTAAGCTAAAATCTGATGCTTTTAAAGAAAAAACTTCTCCCTCGCTGAAATATGTTCATTTGCTGAAAATCAACAAAACCACAAAAAGTTCTTGTATTTGAAGATAAAATCTTTTTGCTTTGAAGAAGAAAGATCGAGCTGACTGAAATAAGTTCATAAGATGAAAACCAACAAACATTGACAAGAACCACGAAAATTTCTTGTATTTTCAGGTAAAATCTTACGCTTTCAAAGAAAAAACTTCTCGCTCGCTGAAATATGTTCATTTGCTGAAAATCAACAAAACCACGAAAAGTTCTTGTATTTGAAGATAAAATCTTTTTGCTTTGAAGAAGAAAGATCTAGCTGACTGAAATAAGTTCATAAGATGAAAATCAACAAAAATTGGCAAGAACCACGAAAAGTTTTTGTATTTTAAGATAAAATCTGACGCTATTAAAGAAAAAACTTCTCGCTCGCTGAAATATGTTCATTTGCTGAAAATCAACAAAATCACGAAAAGTTCTTGTATTTGAAGATAAAATCTTTTTGCTTTGAAGAAGAAAGATCTAGCTGAATGAAATAAGTTCATCAGATGAAAACCAACAAAAATTGACAAGAACCACGAAAAGTTCTTGTATTTGAAGATAAAATCTTTTTGCTTATAAGAAGAAAGATCGAGCTGACTGAAATCAGTTCATAAGATGAAAACTAACAAAAATTGACAAGAACCACGAAAAGTTCTTGTACTTTAAGATAAAATCTTACGCTATTGAAGAAAAAACTTCTAGCTCGCTGAAATATATTCATTTGCTGAAAATCAACAGAACCACGAAAAGTTCTTGTATTTGAAGATAAAATCTTTTTGCTTTCAAGAAGAAAGATCCAGCTGACTGAAATAAGTTCATTGGATGAAAACCAACAAAAATTGACAAGAACCACGAAAAGTTCTTGTATTTTAAGAGAAAATCTGACGCTATTAAAGAAAAAACTTCTCGCTCGCTGATATATGTTCATTTGCTGAAAATCAACAAAACCACGAAAAGTTCTTGTATTTGAAGATAAAATCTGACGCTGTTGAAGAAAAAAACTTCCAGCTCGCTGAAATATGTTCATTTGCTGAAAATCAACAAAACCACGAAAAGTTCTTGCATTTGAAGATAAAATCTTTTTGCTTTGAAGAAGAAAGATCTGGCTGACTGAAATAAGTTCATTGGATGAAAACCAACAAAAATTGACAAGAACCACGAAAAGTTCTTGTATTTTAAGATAAAATCTGACGCTATTAAAGAAAAAACTTCCAGCTCGCTGAAATATGTTCATTTGCTGAAAATCAACAAAACCACGAAAAGTTCTTGCATTTGAAGATAAAATCTTTTTGCTTTCAAGAAGAAAGATCTTGCTGACTGAAATAAGTTCATTGGATGAAAACCAACAAAAATTGACAAGAACCACGAAAAGTTCTTGTATTTTAAGCTAAAATCTGATGCTTTTAAAGAAAAAACTTCTCCCTCGCTGAAATATGTTCATTTGCTGAAAATCAACAAAACCACAAAAAGTTCTTGTATTTGAAGATAAAATCTTTTTGCTTTGAAGAAGAAAGATCGAGCTGACTGAAATAAGTTCATAAGATGAAAACCAACAAACATTGACAAGAACCACGAAAATTTCTTGTATTTTCAGGTAAAATCTTACGCTTTCAAAGAAAAAACTTCTCGCTCGCTGAAATATGTTCATTTGCTGAAAATCAACAAAACCACGAAAAGTTCTTGTATTTGAAGATAAAATCTTTTTGCTTTGAAGAAGAAAGATCTAGCTGACTGAAATAAGTTCATAAGATGAAAATCAACAAAAATTGGCAAGAACCACGAAAAGTTTTTGTATTTTAAGATAAAATCTGACGCTATTAAAGAAAAAACTTCTCGCTCGCTGAAATATGTTCATTTGCTGAAAATCAACAAAATCACGAAAAGTTCTTGTATTTGAAGATAAAATCTTTTTGCTTTGAAGAAGAAAGATCTAGCTGAATGAAATAAGTTCATCAGATGAAAACCAACAAAAATTGACAAGAACCACGAAAAGTTCTTGTATTTGAAGATAAAATCTTTTTGCTTTGAAGAAGAAAGATCGAGCTGACTGAAATCAGTTCATAAGATGAAAACTAACAAAAATTGACAAGAACCACGAAAAGTTCTTGTATTTTAAGATAAAATCTTACGCTATTGAAGAAAAAACTTCTAGCTCGCTGAAATATATTCATTTGCTGAAAATCAACAGAACCACGAAAAGTTCTTGTATTTGAAGATAAAATCTTATTGCTTTGAAGAAGAAAGATCCAGCTGATTGCAAAATGTTCATTGGATGAAAACTAACAAAAATTGACAAGAACCACGAAAAGTTCTTGTATTTTAAGATAAAATCTTACGCTATTGAAGAAAAAACTTCTAGCTCGCTGAAATATGTTCATTTGCTAAAAATCAACAAAACCACGAAAAGTTCTTGTATTTGAAGATAAAATCTTTTTGCTTTAAAGAAGAAAGATCTAGCTGACTGAAATAAGTTCATTTGATGAAAATCAACAAAAATTGACAAGAACCACGAAAAGTTTTTGTATTTTAAGATAAAATCTGACGCTATTAAAGAAAAAACTTCTCGCTCGCTGAAATATGTTCATTTGCTGAAAATCAACAAAATCACGAAAAGTTCTTGTATTTGAAGATAAAATCTTTTTGCTTTGAAGAAGAAAGATCTAGCTGAATGAAATAAGTTCATCAGATGAAAATCAACAAAAATTGACAAGAACCACGAAAAGTTCTTGTATTTGAAGATAAAATCTTTTTGCTTTGAAGAAGAAAGATCGAGCTGACTGAAATCAGTTCATAAGATGAAAACTAACAAAAATTGACAAGAACCACGAAAAGTTCTTGTATTTTAAGATAAAATCTTACGCTATTGAAGAAAAAACTTCTAGCTCGCTGAAATATATTCATTTGCTGAAAATCAACAGAACCACGAAAAGTTCTTGTATTTGAAGATAAAATCTTGTTGCTTTGAAGAAGAAAGATCCAGGTGATTGAAAAATGTTCATTGGATGAAAACTAACAAAAATTGACAAGAACCACGAAAAGTTCTTGTATTTTAAGATAAAATCTTACGCTATTGAAGAAAAAACTTCTAGCTCGCTGAAATATGTTCATTTGCTAAAAATCAACAAAACCACGAAAAGTTCTTGTATTTGAAGATAAAATCTTTTTGCTTTAAAGAAGAAAGATCTAGCTGACTGAAATAAGTTCATTTGATGAAAATCAACAAAAATTGACAAGAACCACGAAAAGTTTTTGTATTTTAAGATAAAATCTGACGCTATTAAAGAAAAAACTTCTCGCTCGCTGAAATATGTTCATTTGCTGCAAATCAACAAAACCACGAAAAGTTCTTGTATTTGAAGATAAAATCTGACGCTGTTGAAGAAAAAAACTTCCAGCTCGCTGAAATATGTTCATTTGCTGAAAATCAACAAAACCACGAAAAGTTCTTGCATTTGAAGATAAAATCTTTTTGCTTTGAAGAAGAAAGATCTGGCTGACTGAAATAAGTTCATTGGATGAAAACCAACAAAAATTGACAAGAACCACGAAAAGTTCCTGTATTTTAAGATAAAATCTTTTTGCTTTGAAGAAGAAAGGTCCAGCTGACTGAAATAAGTTCATAAGATGAAAACCAACAAAAATTGACAAGAACCACGAAAAGTTCTTGTATTTTAAGATAAAATCTGACGCGATTAAAGAAAAAATTTCTCACTCGCTGAAATGTTCATTTGCTGAAAATCAACAAAACCACGAAAAGTTCTTGTATTTGAAGATAAAATCTTTTTTGCTTTGAAGAAGAAAGATCGAGCTGACTGAAATAAGTTTATAAGATGAAAACCAACAAAAGTTGACAAGAACCACGAAAAGTTCTTGTATTTTAAGATAAAATCTGACGGTATTAAAGAAAAAATTTCTCCCTCGCTCAAATATGTTCATTTGCTGAAAATCAACAAAACCACGAAAAGTTCTTGCATTTGAAGATAACATCTTTTTGCTTTCAAGAAGAAAGATCTTGCTGACTGAAATAAGTTCATTGGATGAAAACCAACAAAAATTGACAAGAACCACGAAAAGTTCTTGTATTTTAAGCGAAAATCTGATGCTTTTAAAGAAAAAACTTCTCCCTCGCTGAAATATGTTCATTTGCTGAAAATCAACAAAACCACAAAAAGTTCTTGTATTTGAAGATAAAATCTTTTTGCTTTGAAGAAGAAAGATCGAGCTGACTGAAATAAGTTCATAAGATGAAAACCAACAAACATTGACAAGAACCACGAAAATTTCTTGTATTTTCAGGTAAAATCTTACGCTTTCAAAGAAAAAACTTCTCGCTCGCTGAAATATGTTCATTTGCTGAAAATCAACAAAACCACTAAAAGTTCTTGTATTTGAAGATAAAATCTTTTTGCTTTGAAGAAGAAAGATCTAGCTGACTGAAATAAGTTCATAAGATGAAAATCAACAAAAATTGGCAAGAACCACGAAAAGTTTTTGTATTTTAAGATAAAATCTGACGCTATTAAAGAAAAAACTTCTCGCTCGCTGAAATATGTTCATTTGCTGAAAATCAACAAAATCACGAAAAGTTCTTGTATTTGAAGATAAAATCTTTTTGCTTTGAAGAAGAAAGATCTAGCTGAATGAAATAAGTTCATCAGATGAAAACCAACAAAAATTGACAAGAACCACGAAAAGTTCTTATATTTGAAGATAAAATCTTTTTGCTTTGAAGAAGAAAGATCGAGCTGACTGAAATCAGTTCATAAGATGAAAACTAACAAAAATTGACAAGAACCACGAAAAGTTCTTGTATTTTAAGATAAAATCTTACGCTATTGAAGAAAAAACTTCTAGCTCGCTGAAATATATTCATTTGCTGAAAATCAACAGAACCACGAAAAGTTGTTGTATTTGAAGATAAAATCTTGTTGCTTTGAAGAAGAAAGATCCAGCTGACTGAAAAATGTTCATTGGATGAAAACTAACAAAAATTGACAAGAACCACGAAAAGTTCTTGTATTTTAAGATAAAATCTTACGCTATTGAAGAAAAAACTTCTAGCTCGCTGAAATATGTTCATTTGCTAAAAATCAACAAAACCACGAAAAGTTCTTGTATTTGAAGATAAAATCTTTTTGCTTTGAAGAAGAAAGATCGAGCTGACTGAAATAAGTTCATAAGATGAAAACCAACAAAAGTTGACAAGAACCACGAAAAGTTCTTGTATTTTAAGATAAAATCTGACGGTATTAAAGAAAAAATTTCTCCCTCGCTCAAATATGTTCATTTGCTGAAAATCAACAAAACCACGAAAAGTTCTTGTATTTGAAGATAAAATCTTTTTGCTTTCAAGAAGAAAGATCCAGCTGACTGAAATAAGTTCATTGGATGAAAACCAACAAAAATTGACAAGAACCACGAAAAGTTCTTGTATTTTAAGAGAAAATCTGACGCTATTAAAGAAAAAACTTCTCGCTCGCTGATATATGTTCATTTGCTGAAATTCAACAAAACCACGAAAAGTTCTTGTATTTGAAGATAAAATCTGACGCTGTTGAAGAAAAAAACTTCCAGCTCGCTGAAATATGTTCATTTGCTGAAAATCAACAAAACCACGAAAAGTTCTTGCATTTGAAGATAAAATCTTTTTGCTTTGAAGAAGAAAGATCTGGCTGACTGAAATAAGTTCATTGGATGAAAACCAACAAAAATTGACAAGAACCACGAAAAGTTCTTGTATTTTAAGATAAAATCTGACGCTATTAAAGAAAAAACTTCCAGCTCGCTGAAATATGTTCATTTGCTGAAAATCAACAAAACCACGAAAAGTTCTTGCATTTGAAGATAAAATCTTTTTGCTTTCAAGAAGAAAGATCTTGCTGACTGAAATAAGTTCAGTGGATGAAAACCAACAAAAATTGACAAGAAACACGAAAAGTTCTTGTATTTTAAGCTAAAATCTGATGCTTTTAAAGAAAAAACTTCTCCCTCGCTGAAATATGTTCATTTGCTGAAAATCAACAAAACCACAAAAAGTTCTTGTATTTGAAGATAAAATCTTTTTGCTTTGAAGAAGAAAGATCGAGCTGACTGAAATAAGTTCATAAGATGAAAACCAACAAACATTGACAAGAACCACGAAAATTTCTTGTATTTTCAGGTAAAATCTTACGCTTTCAAAGAAAAAACTTCTCGCTCGCTGAAATATGTTCATTTGCTGAAAATCAACAAAACCACGAAAAGTTCTTGTATTTGAAGATAAAATCTTTTTGCTTTGAAGAAGAAAGATCTAGCTGACTGAAATAAGTTCATAAGATGAAAATCAACAAAAATTGGCAAGAACCACGAAAAGTTTTTGTATTTTAAGATAAAATCTGACGCTATTAAAGAAAAAACTTCTCGCTCGCTGAAATATGTTCATTTGCTGAAAATCAACAAAATCACGAAAAGTTCTTGTATTTGAAGATAAAATCTTTTTGCTTTGAAGAAGAAAGATCTAGCTGAATGAAATAAGTTCATCAGATGAAAACCAACAAAAATTGACAAGAACCACGAAAAGTTCTTGTATTTGAAGATAAAATCTTTTTGCTTATAAGAAGAAAGATCGAGCTGACTGAAATCAGTTCATAAGATGAAAACTAACAAAAATTGACAAGAACCACGAAAAGTTCTTGTACTTTAAGATAAAATCTTACGCTATTGAAGAAAAAACTTCTAGCTCGCTGAAATATATTCATTTGCTGAAAATCAACAGAACCACGAAAAGTTCTTGTATTTGAAGATAAAATCTTTTTGCTTTCAAGAAGAAAGATCCAGCTGACTGAAATAAGTTCATTGGATGAAAACCAACAAAAATTGACAAGAACCACGAAAAGTTCTTGTATTTTAAGAGAAAATCTGACGCTATTAAAGAAAAAACTTCTCGCTCGCTGATATATGTTCATTTGCTGAAAATCAACAAAACCACGAAAAGTTCTTGTATTTGAAGATAAAATCTGACGCTGTTGAAGAAAAAAACTTCCAGCTCGCTGAAATATGTTCATTTGCTGAAAATCAACAAAACCACGAAAAGTTCTTGCATTTGAAGATAAAATCTTTTTGCTTTGAAGAAGAAAGATCTGGCTGACTGAAATAAGTTCATTGGATGAAAACCAACAAAAATTGACAAGAACCACGAAAAGTTCTTGTATTTTAAGATAAAATCTGACGCTATTAAAGAAAAAACTTCCAGCTCGCTGAAATATGTTCATTTGCTGAAAATCAACAAAACCACGAAAAGTTCTTGCATTTGAAGATAAAATCTTTTTGCTTTCAAGAAGAAAGATCTTGCTGACTGAAATAAGTTCATTGGATGAAAACCAACAAAAATTGACAAGAACCACGAAAAGTTCTTGTATTTTAAGCTAAAATCTGATGCTTTTAAAGAAAAAACTTCTCCCTCGCTGAAATATGTTCATTTGCTGAAAATCAACAAAACCACAAAAAGTTCTTGTATTTGAAGATAAAATCTTTTTGCTTTGAAGAAGAAAGATCGAGCTGACTGAAATAAGTTCATAAGATGAAAACCAACAAACATTGACAAGAACCACGAAAATTTCTTGTATTTTCAGGTAAAATCTTACGCTTTCAAAGAAAAAACTTCTCGCTCGCTGAAATATGTTCATTTGCTGAAAATCAACAAAACCACGAAAAGTTCTTGTATTTGAAGATAAAATCTTTTTGCTTTGAAGAAGAAAGATCTAGCTGACTGAAATAAGTTCATAAGATGAAAATCAACAAAAATTGGCAAGAACCACGAAAAGTTTTTGTATTTTAAGATAAAATCTGACGCTATTAAAGAAAAAACTTCTCGCTCGCTGAAATATGTTCATTTGCTGAAAATCAACAAAATCACGAAAAGTTCTTGTATTTGAAGATAAAATCTTTTTGCTTTGAAGAAGAAAGATCTAGCTGAATGAAATAAGTTCATCAGATGAAAACCAACAAAAATTGACAAGAACCACGAAAAGTTCTTGTATTTGAAGATAAAATCTTTTTGCTTTGAAGAAGAAAGATCGAGCTGACTGAAATCAGTTCATAAGATGAAAACTAACAAAAATTGACAAGAACCACGAAAAGTTCTTGTATTTTAAGATAAAATCTTACGCTATTGAAGAAAAAACTTCTAGCTCGCTGAAATATATTCATTTGCTGAAAATCAACAGAACCACGAAAAGTTCTTGTATTTGAAGATAAAATCTTGTTGCTTTGAAGAAGAAAGATCCAGCTGATTGAAAAATGTTCATTGGATGAAAACTAACAAAAATTGACAAGAACCACGAAAAGTTCTTGTATTTTAAGATAAAATCTTACGCTATTGAAGAAAAAACTTCTAGCTCGCTGAAATATGTTCATTTGCTAAAAATCAACAAAACCACGAAAAGTTCTTGTATTTGAAGATAAAATCTTTTTGCTTTAAAGAAGAAAGATCTAGCTGACTGAAATAAGTTCATTTGATGAAAATCAACAAAAATTGACAAGAACCACGAAAAGTTTTTGTATTTTAAGATAAAATCTGACGCTATTAAAGAAAAAACTTCTCGCTCGCTGAAATATGTTCATTTGCTGAAAATCAACAAAATCACGAAAAGTTCTTGTATTTGAAGATAAAATCTTTTTGCTTTGAAGAAGAAAGATCTAGCTGAATGAAATAAGTTCATCAGATGAAAATCAACAAAAATTGACAAGAACCACGAAAAGTTCTTGTATTTGAAGATAAAATCTTTTTGCTTTGAAGAAGAAAGATCGAGCTGACTGAAATCAGTTCATAAGATGAAAACTAACAAAAATTGACAAGAACCACGAAAAGTTCTTGTATTTTAAGATAAAATCTTACGCTATTGAAGAAAAAACTTCTAGCTCGCTGAAATATATTCATTTGCTGAAAATCAACAGAACCACGAAAAGTTCTTGTATTTGAAGATAAAATCTTGTTGCTTTGAAGAAGAAAGATCCAGGTGATTGAAAAATGTTCATTGGATGAAAACTAACAAAAATTGACAAGAACCACGAAAAGTTCTTGTATTTTAAGATAAAATCTTACGCTATTGAAGAAAAAACTTCTAGCTCGCTGAAATATGTTCATTTGCTAAAAATCAACAAAACCACGAAAAGTTCTTGTATTTGAAGATAAAATCTTTTTGCTTTAAAGAAGAAAGATCTAGCTGACTGAAATAAGTTCATTTGATGAAAATCAACAAAAATTGACAAGAACCACGAAAAGTTTTTGTATTTTAAGATAAAATCTGACGCTATTAAAGAAAAAACTTCTCGCTCGCTGAAATATGTTCATTTGCTGCAAATCAACAAAACCACGAAAAGTTCTTGTATTTGAAGATAAAATCTGACGCTGTTGAAGAAAAAAACTTCCAGCTCGCTGAAATATGTTCATTTGCTGAAAATCAACAAAACCACGAAAAGTTCTTGCATTTGAAGATAAAATCTTTTTGCTTTGAAGAAGAAAGATCTGGCTGACTGAAATAAGTTCATTGGATGAAAACCAACAAAAATTGACAAGAACCACGAAAAGTTCCTGTATTTTAAGATAAAATCTTTTTGCTTTGAAGAAGAAAGGTCCAGCTGACTGAAATAAGTTCATAAGATGAAAACCAACAAAAATTGACAAGAACCACGAAAAGTTCTTGTATTTTAAGATAAAATCTGACGCGATTAAAGAAAAAATTTCTCACTCGCTGAAATGTTCATTTGCTGAAAATCAACAAAACCACGAAAAGTTCTTGTATTTGAAGATAAAATCTTTTTTGCTTTGAAGAAGAAAGATCGAGCTGACTGAAATAAGTTTATAAGATGAAAACCAACAAAAGTTGACAAGAACCACGAAAAGTTCTTGTATTTTAAGATAAAATCTGACGGTATTAAAGAAAAAATTTCTCCCTCGCTCAAATATGTTCATTTGCTGAAAATCAACAAAACCACGAAAAGTTCTTGTATTTGAAGATAAAATCTTTTTGCTTTCAAGAAGAAAGATCCAGCTGACTGAAATAAGTTCATTGGATGAAAACCAACAAAAATTGACAAGAACCACGAAAAGTTCTTGTATTTTAAGATAAAATCTGACGCGATTAAAGAAAAAACTTCTCGCTCTCTGAAATATATTCATTTGCTGAAAATCAACAAAACCACGAAAAGTTCTTGTATTTCAAGATAAAATCTTTTTGCTTTGAAGAAGAAAGATCTAGCTGACTGAAATAAGTTCATCAGATGAAAACCAACAAAAATTGACAAGAACCACGAAAAGTTCTTGTATTTTAAGATAAAATCTGACGCTATTAAAGAAAAAACTTCCAGCTCGCTGAAATATGTTCATTTGCTGAAAATCAACAAAACCACGAAAAGTTCTTGCATTTGAAGATAAAATCTTTTTGCTTTCAAGAAGAAAGATCTTGCTGACTGAAATAAGTTCATTGGATGAAAACCAACAAAAATTGACAAGAACCACGAAAAGTTCTTGTATTTTAAGCTAAAATCTGATGCTTTTAAAGAAAAAACTTCTCCCTCGCTGAAATATGTTCATTTGCTGAAAATCAACAAAACCACAAAAAGTTCTTGTATTTGAAGATAAAATCTTTTTGCTTTGAAGAAGAAAGATCGAGCTGACTGAAATAAGTTCATAAGATGAAAACCAACAAACATTGACAAGAACCAAGAAAATTTCTTGTATTTTCAGGTAAAATCTTACGCTTTCAAAGAAAAAACTTCTCGCTCGCTGAAATATGTTCATTTGCTGAAAATCAACAAAACCACGAAAAGTTCTTGTATTTGAAGATAAAATCTTTTTGCTTTGAAGAAGAAAGATCTAGCTGACTGAAATAAGTTCATAAGATGAAAATCAACAAAAATTGGCAAGAACCACGAAAAGTTTTTGTATTTTAAGATAAAATCTGACGCTATTAAAGAAAAAACTTCTCGCTCGCTGAAATATGTTCATTTGCTGAAAATCAACAAAATCACGAAAAGTTCTTGTATTTGAAGATAAAATCTTTTTGCTTTGAAGAAGAAAGATCTAGCTGAATGAAATAAGTTCATCAGATGAAAACCAACAAAAATTGACAAGAACCACGAAAAGTTCTTATATTTGAAGATAAAATCTTTTTGCTTTGAAGAAGAAAGATCGAGCTGACTGAAATCAGTTCATAAGATGAAAACTAACAAAAATTGACAAGAACCACGAAAAGTTCTTGTATTTTAAGATAAAATCTTACGCTATTGAAGAAAAAACTTCTAGCTCGCTGAAATATATTCATTTGCTGAAAATCAACAGAACCACGAAAAGTTCTTGTATTTGAAGATAAAATCTTGTTGCTTTGAAGAAGAAAGATCCAGCTGACTGAAAAATGTTCATTGGATGAAAACTAACAAAAATTGACAAGAACCACGAAAAGTTCTTGTATTTTAAGATAAAATCTTACGCTATTGAAGAAAAAACTTCTAGCTCGCTGAAATATGTTCATTTGCTAAAAATCAACAAAACCACGAAAAGTTCTTGTATTTGAAGATAAAATCTTTTTGCTTTGAAGAAGAAAGATCGAGCTGACTGAAATAAGTTTATAAGATGAAAACCAACAAAAGTTGACAAGAACCACGAAAAGTTCTTGTATTTTAAGATAAAATCTGACGGTATTAAAGAAAAAATTTCTCCCTCGCTCAAATATGTTCATTTGCTGAAAATCAACAAAACCACGAAAAGTTCTTGTATTTGAAGATAAAATCTTTTTGCTTTCAAGAAGAAAGATCCAGCTGACTGAAATAAGTTCATTGGATGAAAACCAACAAAAATTGACAAGAACCACGAAAAGTTCTTGTATTTTAAGAGAAAATCTGACGCTATTAAAGAAAAAACTTCTCGCTCGCTGATATATGTTCATTTGCTGAAAATCAACAAAACCACGAAAAGTTCTTGTATTTGAAGATATAATCTGACGCTGTTGAAGAAAAAAACTTCCAGCTCGCTGAAATATGTTCATTTGCTGAAAATCAACAAAACCACGAAAAGTTCTTGCATTTGAAGATAAGATCTTTTTGCTTTGAAGAAGAAAGATCTGGCTGACTGAAATAAGTTCATTGGATGAAAACCAACAAAAATTGACAAGAACCACGAAAAGTTCTTGTATTTTAAGATAAAATCTGACGCTATTAAAGAAAAAACTTCCAGCTCGCTGAAATATGTTCATTTGCTGAAAATCAACAAAACCACGAAAAGTTCTTGCATTTGAAGATAAAATCTTTTTGCTTTCAAGAAGAAAGATCTTGCTGACTGAAATAAGTTCATTGGATGAAAACCAACAAAAATTGACAAGAACCACGAAAAGTTCTTGTATTTTAAGCTAAAATCTGATGCTTTTAAAGAAAAAACTTCTCCCTCGCTGAAATATGTTCATTTGCTGAAAATCAACAAAACCACAAAAAGTTCTTGTATTTGAAGATAAAATCTTTTTGCTTTGAAGAAGAAAGATCGAGCTGACTGAAATAAGTTCATAAGATGAAAACGAACAAACATTGACAAGAACCACGAAAATTTCTTGTATTTTCAGGTAAAATCTTACGCTTTCAAAGAAAAAACTTCTCGCTCGCTGAAATATGTTCATTTGCTGAAAATCAACAAAACCACGAAAAGTTCTTGTATTTGAAGATAAAATCTTTTTGCTTTGAAGAAGAAAGATCTAGCTGACTGAAATAAGTTCATAAGATGAAAATCAACAAAAATTGGCAAGAACCACGAAAAGTTTTTGTATTTTAAGATAAAATCTGACGCTATTAAAGAAAAAACTTCTCGCTCGCTGAAATATGTTCATTTGCTGAAAATCAACAAAATCACGAAAAGTTCTTGTATTTGAAGATAAAATCTTTTTGCTTTGAAGAAGAAAGATCTAGCTGAATGAAATAAGTTCATCAGATGAAAACCAACAAAAATTGACAAGAACCACGAAAAGTTCTTGTATTTGAAGATAAAATCTTTTTGCTTTGAAGAAGAAAGATCGAGCTGACTGAAATCAGTTCATAAGATGAAAACTAACAAAAATTGACAAGAACCACGAAAAGTTCTTGTATTTTAAGATAAAATCTTACGCTATTGAAGAAAAAACTTCTAGCTCGCTGAAATATATTCATTTGCTGAAAATCAACAGAACCACGAAAAGTTCTTGTATTTGAAGATAAAATCTTGTTGCTTTGAAGAAGAAAGATCCAGCTGATTGAAAAATGTTCATTGGATGAAAACTAACAAAAATTGACAAGAACCACGAAAAGTTCTTGTATTTTAAGATAAAATCTTACGCTATTGAAGAAAAAACTTCTAGCTCGCTGAAATATGTTCATTTGCTAAAAATCAACAAAACCACGAAAAGTTCTTGTATTTGAAGATAAAATCTTTTTGCTTTAAAGAAGAAAGATCTAGCTGACTGAAATAAGTTCATTTGATGAAAATCAACAAAAATTGACAAGAACCACGAAAAGTTTTTGTATTTTAAGATAAAATCTGACGCTATTAAAGAAAAAACTTCTCGCTCGCTGAAATATGTTCATTTGCTGAAAATCAACAAAATCACGAAAAGTTCTTGTATTTGAAGATAAAATCTTTTTGCTTTGAAGAAGAAAGATCTAGCTGAATGAAATAAGTTCATCAGATGAAAACCAACAAAAATTGACAAGAACCACGAAAAGTTCTTGTATTTGAAGATAAAATCTTTTTGCTTTGAAGAAGAAAGATCGAGCTGACTGAAATCAGTTCATAAGATGAAAACTAACAAAAATTGACAAGAACCACGAAAAGTTCTTGTATTTTAAGATAAAATCTTACGCTATTGAAGAAAAAACTTCTAGCTCGCTGAAATATATTCATTTGCTGAAAATCAACAGAACCACGAAAAGTTCTTGTATTTGAAGATAAAATCTTGTTGCTTTGAAGAAGAAAGATCCAGCTGATTGAAAAATGTTCATTGGATGAAAACTAACAAAAATTGACAAGAACCACGAAAAGTTCTTGTATTTTAAGATAAAATCTTACGCTATTGAAGAAAAAACTTCTCGCTCGCTGAAATATGTTCATTTGCTAAAAATCAACAAAACCACGAAAAGTTCTTGTATTTGAAGATAAAATCTTTTTGCTTTAAAGAAGAAAGATCCAGCTGACTGAAATAAGTTCATTTGATGAAAATCAACAAAAATTGACAAGAACCACGAAAAGTTTTTGTATTTTAAGATAAAATCTGACGCTATTAAAGAAAAAACTTCTCGCTCGCTGAAATATGTTCATTTGCTGCAAATCAACAAAACCACGAAAAGTTCTTGTATTTGAAGATAAAATCTTTTTGCTTTGAAGAAGAAAGATCGAGCTGACTGAAATAAGTTCATAAGATGAAAACCAACAAAAGTTGACAAGAACCACGAAAAGTTCTTGTATTTTAAGATAAAATCTGACGGTATTAAAGAAAAAATTTCTCCCTCGCTCAAATATGTTCATTTGCTGAAAATCAACAAAACCACGAAAAGTTCTTGTATTTGAAGATAAAATCTTTTTGCTTTCAAGAAGAAAGATCCAGCTGACTGAAATAAGTTCATTGGATGAAAACCAACAAAAATTGACAAGAACCACGAAAAGTTCTTGTATTTTAAGAGAAAATCTGACGCTATTAAAGAAAAAACTTCTCGCTCGCTGATATATGTTCATTTGCTGAAAATCAACAAAACCACGAAAAGTTCTTGTATTTGAAGATAAAATCTGACGCTGTTGAAGAAAAAAACTTCCAGCTCGCTGAAATATGTTCATTTGCTGAAAATCAACAAAACCACGAAAAGTTCTTGCATTTGAAGATAAAATCTTTTTGCTTTGAAGAAGAAAGATCTGGCTGACTGAAATAAGTTCATTGGATGAAAACCAACAAAAATTGACAAGAACCACGAAAAGTTCTTGTATTTTAAGATAAAATCTTTTTGCTTTGAAGAAGAAAGGTCCAGCTGACTGAAATAAGTTCATAAGATGAAAACCAACAAAAATTGACAAGAACCACGAAAAGTTCTTGTATTTTAAGATAAAATCTGACGCGATTAAAGAAAAAACTTCTCGCTCTCTGAAATATGTTCATTTGCTGAAAATCAACAAAACCACGAAAAGTTCTTGTATTTCAAGATAAAATCTTTTTGCTTTGAAGAAGAAAGATCTAGCTGACTGAAATAAGTTCATCAGATAAAAACCAACAAAAATTGACAAGAACCACGAAAAGTTCTTGTATTTTAAGATAAAATCTGACGCTATTAAAGAAAAAACTTCCAGCTCGCTGAAATATGTTCATTTGCTGAAAATCAACAAAACCACGAAAAGTTCTTGCATTTGAAGATAAAATCTTTTTGCTTTCAAGAAGAAAGATCTTGCTGACTGAAATAAGTTCATTTGATGAAAATCAACAAAAATTGACAAGAACCACGAAAATTTTTTGTATTTTAAGATAAAATCTGACGCTATTAAAGAAAAAACTTCTCGCTCGCTGAAATATGTTCATTTGCTGCAAATCAACAAAACCACGAAAAGTTCTTGTATTTGAAGATAAAATCTTTTTGCTTTGAAGAAGAAAGATCGAGCTGACTGAAATAAGTTCATAAGATGAAAACCAACAAAAGTTGACAAGAACCACGAAAAGTTCTTGTATTTTAAGATAAAATCTGACGGTATTAAAGAAAAAATTTCTCCCTCGCTCAAATATGTTCATTTGCTGAAAATCAACAAAACCACGAAAAGTTCTTGTATTTGAAGATAAATTCTTTTTGCTTTCAAGAAGAAAGATCCAGCTGACTGAAATAAGTTCATTGGATGAAAACCAACAAAAATTGACAAGAACCACGAAAAGTTCTTGTATTTTAAGATAAAATCTGACGCT
Source organism: Heptranchias perlo (assembly GCF_035084215.1). Lineage (NCBI taxonomy): Eukaryota > Metazoa > Chordata > Chondrichthyes > Hexanchiformes > Hexanchidae > Heptranchias > Heptranchias perlo. Next base: position 1,190,288 of record NW_027139793.1, on the reverse strand, counting down.
GTTGAAGAAAAAACTTCCAGCTCGCTGAAATATGTTCATTTGCTGAAAATCAACAAAACCACGAAAAGTTCTTGCATTTGAAGATAAAATCTTTTTGCTTTGAAGAAGAAAGATCTGGCTGACTGAAATAAGTTCATTGGATGAAAACCAACAAAAATTGACAAGAACCACGAAAAGTTCTTGTATTTTAAGATAAAATCTTTTTGCTTTGAAGAAGAAAGGTCCAGCTGACTGAAATAAGTTCATAAGATGAAAACCAACAAAAATTGACAAGAACCACGAAAAGTTCTTGTATTTTAAGATAAAATCTGACGCTATTAAAGAAAAAACTTCTCCCTCACTGAAATATGTTCATTTGCTGAAAATCAACAAAACCACGAAAAGTTCGTGTATTTGAAGATAAAATCTTTTTGCTTTTAAGAAGAAAGATCCAGCTGACTGAAATAAGTTCATTCGATGAAAACCAACAAAAATTGACAAGAACCACGAAAAGTTCTTGTATTTTAAGATAAAATCTGACGCGATTGAAGAAAAAACTTCTCGCTCTCTGAAATATGTTCATTTGCTGAAAATCAACAAAACCACGAAAAGTTCTTGCATTTGAAGATAAAATCTTTTTGCTTTGAAGAAGAAAGATCCAGCTGACTGAAATAAGTTCATTGGATGAAAACCAACAAAAATTGACAAGAACCACGAAAATTTCTTGTATTTTAAGGTAAAATCTTACGCTTTCAAAGAAAAAACTTCTCGCTCGCTGAAATATGTTCATTTGCTGAAAATCAACAAAACCACGAAAAGTTCTTGTATTTGAAGATAAAATCTTTTTGCTTTGAAGAAGAAAGATCTTGCTGACTGAAATAAGTTCATAAGATGAAAATCAACAAAAATTGACAAGAACCACGAAAAGTTCTTGTATTTGAAGATAAAATCTTTTTGCTTTGAAGAAGAAAGATCGAGCTGACTGAAATCAGTTCATAAGATGAAAACTAACAAAAATTGACAAGAACCACGAAAAGTTCTTGTATTTGAAGATAAAATCTTTTTGCTTTGAAGAAGAAAGATCGAGCTGACTGAAATCAGTTCATAAGATGAAAACTAACAAAAATTGACAAGAACCATGAAAAGTGCTTGTATTTTAAGATAAAATCTTACGCTATTGAAGAAAAAACTTCCAGCTCGCTGAAATATGTTCATTTGCTGAAAATCAACAGAACCACGAAAAGTTCTTGTATTTGAAGATAAAATCTTGTTGCTTTGAAGAAGAAAGATCCAGCTGACTGAAATATGTACATTGGATGAAAACTAACAAAAATTGACAAGAACCACGAAAAGTTCTTGTATTTTAAGATAAAATCTTACGCTATTGAAGAAAAAACTTCGAGCTCGCTGAAATATGTTCATTTGCTGAAAATCAACAAAACCACGAAAAGTTCTTGTATTTGAAGATAAAATCTTTTTGCTTTCAAGAAGAAAGATCCAGCTGACTGAAATAAGTTCATTGGATGAAAACCAACAAAAATTGACAAGAACCACGAAAAGTTCTTGTATTTTAAGATAAAATCTGACGCTATTAAAGATAAAACTTCTCCCTCGCTGAAATATGTTCATTTGCTGAAAATCAACAAAACCACGAAAAGTTCTTGTATTTGAAGATAAAATCTTTTTGCTTTAAAGAAGAAAGATCTAGCTGACTGAAATAAGTTCATTTGATGAAAATCAACAAAAATTGACAAGAACCACGAAAAGTTTTTGTATTTTAAGATAAAATCTGACGCTATTAAAGAAAAAACTTCTCGCTCGCTGAAATATGTTCATTTGCTGCAAATCAACAAAACCACGAAAAGTTCTTGTATTTGAAGATAAAATCATTTTGCTTTGAAGAAGAAAGATCGAGCTGACAGAAATAAGTTCATGAGATGAAAACCAACAAAAGTTGACAAGAACCACGAAAAGTTCTTGTATTTTAAGATAAAATCTGACGCTATTAAAGAAAAAATTTCTCCCTCGCTCAAATATGTTCATTTGCTGAAAATCAACAAAACCACGAAAAGTTCTTGTATTTGAAGATAAAATATTTTTGCTTTCAAGAAGAAAGATCCAGCTGACTGAAATAAGTTCATTGGATGAAAACCAACAAAAATTGACAAGAACCACGAAAAGTTCTTGTATTTTCAGATAAAATCTGACGCTATTAAAGAAAAAACTTCTCGCTCGCTGAAATATGTTCATTTGCTGAAAATCAACAAACTCACGAAAAGTTCTTGTATTTGAAGATAAAATCTTTTTGCTTTGAAGAAGAAAGATCTAGCTGAATGAAATAAGTTAATCAGTTGAAAACCAACAAAAATTGACAAGAACCACGAAAAGTTCTTGTATTTTAAGATAAAATCTGACGCGATTAAAGAAAAAACTTCTCGCTCTCTGAAATATGTTCATTTGCTGAAAATCAACAAAACCACGAAAAGTTCTTGTATTTGAAGATAAAATCTTTTTGCTTTGAAGAAGAAAGATCTAGCTGACTGAAATAATTTCATAAGATGAAAACCAACAAAAATTGACAAGAACCACGAAACGTTCTTGTATTTTAAGATAAAATCTGACGCTGTTGAAGAAAAAACTTCCAGCTCGCTGAAATATGTTCATTTGCTGAAAATCAACAAAACCACGAAAAGTTCTTGCATTTGAAGATAAAATCTTTTTGCTTTGAAGAAGAAAGATCTGGCTGACTGAAATAAGTTCATTGGATGAAAACCAACAAAAATTGACAAGAACCACGAAAAGTTCCTGTATTTTAAGATAAAATCTTTTTGCTTTGAAGAAGAAAGGTCCAGCTGACTGAAATAAGTTCATGAGATGAAAATCAACAAAAGTTGACAAGAACCACGAAAAGTTCTTGTATTTTAAGATAAAATCTGACGCTATTAAAGAAAAAATTTCTCCCTCGCTCAAATATGTTCATTTGCTGAAAATCAACAAAACCACGAAAAGTTCTTGTATTTGAAGATAAAATATTTTTGCTTTCAAGAAGAAAGATCCAGCTGACTGAAATAAGTTCATTGGATGAAAACCAACAAAAATTGATAGAACCACGAAAAGTTCTTGTATTTTCAGATAAAATCTGACGCTATTAAAGAAAAAACTTCTCGCTCGCTGAAATATGTTCATTTGCTGAAAATCAACAAACTCACGAAAAGTTCTTGTATTTGAAGATAAAATCTTTTTGCTTTGAAGAAGAAAGATCTAGCTGAATGAAATAAGTTAATCAGTTGAAAACCAACAAAAATTGACAAGAACCACGAAAAGTTCTTGTATTTTAAGATAAAATCTGACGCGATTAAAGAAAAAACTTCTCGCTCTCTGAAATATGTTCATTTGCTGAAAATCAACAAAACCACGAAAAGTTCTTGTATTTGAAGATAAAATCTTTTTGCTTTGAAGAAGAAAGATCTAGCTGACTGAAATAATTTCATAAGATGAAAACCAACAAAAATTGACAAGAACCACGAAAAGTTCTTGTATTTTAAGATAAAATCTGACGCTGTTGAAGAAAAAACTTCCAGCTCGCTGAAATATGTTCATTTGCTGAAAATCAACAAAACCACGAAAAGTTCTTGCATTTGAAGATAAAATCTTTTTGCTTTGAAGAAGAAAGATCTGGCTGACTGAAAAAAGTTCATTGGATGAAAACCAACAAAAATTGACAAGAACCACGAAAAGTTCCTGTATTTTAAGATAAAATCTTTTTGCTTTGAAGAAGAAAGGTCCAGCTGACTGAAATAAGTTCATAAGATGAAAACCAACAAAAATTGACAAGAACCACGAAAAGTTCTTGTATTTTAAGATAAAATCTGACGCTATTAAAGAAAAAACTTCTCGCTCGCTGAAATATGTTCATTTGCTGAAAATCAACAAAACCACGAAAAGTTCTTGTATTTGAAGATAAAATCTTTTTGCTTTGAAGGAGAAAGATCTCGCTGACTGAAATAAGTTCATTGGATGAAAACCAACAAAAATTGACAAGAACCACGAAAAGTTCTTGTATTTTAAGATAAAATCTGACGCTATTAAAGAAAAAACTTCTCCCTCACTGAAATATGTTCATTTGCTGAAAATCAACAAAACCACGAAAAGTTCTTGTATTTGAAGATAAAATCTTTTTGCTTTGAAGGAGAAAGATCTCGCTGACTGAAATAAGTTCATTGGATGAAAACCAACAAAAATTGACAAGAACCACGAAAAGTTCTTGTATTTTAAGATAAAATCTGACGCTATTAAAGAAAAAACTTCTCCCTCACTGAAATATGTTCATTTGCTGAAAATCAACAAAACCACGAAAAGTTCTTGCATTTGAAGATAAAATCTTTTTGCTTTGAAGAAGAAAGATCTGGCTGACTGAAAAAAGTTCATTGGATGAAAACCAACAAAAATTGACAAGAACCACGAAAAGTTCCTGTATTTTAAGATAAAATCTTTTTGCTTTGAAGAAGAAAGGTCCAGCTGACTGAAATAAGTTCATAAGATGAAAACCAACAAAAATTGACAAGAACCACGAAAAGTTCTTGTATTTTAAGATAAAATCTGACGCTATTAAAGAAAAAACTTCTCGCTCGCTGAAATATGTTCATTTGCTGAAAATCAACAAAACCACGAAAAGTTCTTGCATTTGAAGATAAAATCTTTTTGCTTTGAAGAAGAAAGATCTAGCTGACTGAAATAAGTTTATTGGATAAAAACAAACGAAAATTGACACGAACCACGAAAAGTTCTTGTATTTTAAGATAAAATCTGACGCTATTAAAGAAAAAACTTCTCCCTCACTGAAATATGTTCATTTGCTGAAAATCAACAAAACCACGAAAAGTTCTTGTATTTGAAGATAAAATCTTTTTGCTTTCAAGAAGAAAGATCCAGCTGACTGAAATAAGTTCATTGGATGAAAACCAACAAAAATTGACAAGAACCACGAAAAGTTCTTGTATTTTCAGATAAAATCTGACGCTATTAAAGAAAAAACTTCTCGCTCGCTGAAATATGTTCATTTGATGAAAATCAACAAACTCACGAAAAGTTCTTGTATTTGAAGATAAAATCTTTTTGCTTTGAAGAAGAAAGATCTAGCTGACTGAAATAATTTCATAAGATGAAAACCAACAAAAATTGACAAGAACCACGAAAAGTTCTTGTATTTTAAGATAAAATCTGACGCTGTTGAAGTAAAAACTTCCAGCTCGCTGAAATATGTTCATTTGCTGAAAATCAACAAAACCACGAAAAGTTCTTGCATTTGAAGATAAAATCTTTTTGCTTTGAAGAAGAAAGATCTGGCTGACTGAAATAAGTTCATTGGATGAAAACCAACAAAAATTGACAAGAACCACGAAAAGTTCCTGTATTTTAAGATAAAATCTTTTTGCTTTGAAGAAGAAAGGTCCAGCTGACTGAAATAAGTTCATGAGATGAAAATCAACAAAAGTTGACAAGAACCACGAAAAGTTCTTGTATTTTAAGATAAAATCTGACGCTATTAAAGAAAAAATTTCTCCCTCGCTCAAATATGTTCATTTGCTGAAAATCAACAAAACCACGAAAAGTTCTTGTATTTGAAGATAAAATATTTTTGCTTTCAAGAAGAAAGATCCAGCTGACTGAAATAAGTTCATTGGATGAAAACCAACAAAAATTGACAAGAACCACGAAAAGTTCTTGTATTTTAAGATAAAATCTGACGCTATTAAAGAAAAAACTTCTCGCTCGCTGAAATATGTTCATTTGCTGAAAATCAACAAACTCACGAAATGTTCTTGTATTTGAAGATAAAATCTTTTTGCTTTGAAGAAGAAAGATCTAGCTGAATGAAATAAGTTAATCAGTTGAAAACCAACAAAAATTGACAAGAACCACGAAAAGTTCTTGTATTTTAAGATAAAATCTGACGCGATTAAAGAAAAAACTTCTCGCTCTCTGAAATATGTTCATTTGCTGAAAATCAACAAAACCACGAAAAGTTCTTGTATTTGAAGATAAAATCTTTTTGCTTTGAAGAAGAAAGATCTAGCTGACTGAAATAATTTCATAAGATGAAAACCAACAAAAATTGACAAGAACCACGAAAAGTTCTTGTATTTTAAGATAAAATCTGACGCTGTTGAAGAAAAAACTTCCAGCTCGCTGAAATATGTTCATTTGCTGAAAATCAACAAAACCACGAAAAGTTCTTGCATTTGAAGATAAAATCTTTTTGCTTTGAAGAAGAAAGATCTGGCTGACTGAAATAAGTTCATTGGATGAAAACCAACAAAAATTGACAAGAACCACGAAAAGTTCCTGTATTTTAAGATAAAATCTTTTTGCTTTGAAGAAGAAAGGTCCAGCTGACTGAAATAAGTTCATGAGATGAAAATCAACAAAAGTTGACAAGAACCACGAAAAGTTCTTGTATTTTAAGATAAAATCTGACGCTATTAAAGAAAAAATTTCTCCCTCGCTCAAATATGTTCATTTGCTGAAAATCAACAAAACCACGAAAAGTTCTTGTATTTGAAGATAAAATATTTTTGCTTTCAAGAAGAAAGATCCAGCTGACTGAAATAAGTTCATTGGATGAAAACCAACAAAAATTGACAAGAACCACGAAAAGTTCTTGTATTTTAAGATAAAATCTGACGCTATTAAAGAAAAAACTTCTCGCTCGCTGAAATATGTTCATTTGCTGAAAATCAACAAACTCACGAAAAGTTCTTGTATTTGAAGATAAAATCTTTTTGCTTTGAAGAAGAAAGATCTAGCTGAATGAAATAAGTTAATCAGTTGAAAACCAACAAAAATTGACAAGAACCACGAAAAGTTCTTGTATTTTAAGATAAAATCTGACGCGATTAAAGAAAAAACTTCTCGCTCTCTGAAATATGTTCATTTGCTGAAAATCAACAAAACCACGAAAAGTTCTTGTATTTGAAGATAAAATCTTTTTGCTTTGAAGAAGAAAGATCTAGCTGACTGAAATAATTTCATAAGATGAAAACCAACAAAAATTGACAAGAACCACGAAAAGTTCTTGTATTTGAAGATAAAATCTGACGCTGTTGAAGAAAAAACTTCCAGCTCGCTGAAATATGTTCATTTGCTGAAAATCAACAAAACCACGAAAAGTTCTTGCATTTGAAGATAAAATCTTTTTGCTTTGAAGAAGAAAGATCTGGCTGACTGAAATAAGTTCATTGGATGAAAACCAACAAAAATTGACAAGAACCACGAAAAGTTCCTGTATTTTAAGATAAAATCTTTTTGCTTTGAAGAAGAAAGGTCCAGCTGACTGAAATAAGTTCATAAGATGAAAACCAACAAAAATTGACAAGAACCACGAAAAGTTCTTGTATTTTAAGATAAAATCTGACGCTATTAAAGAAAAAACTTCTCGCTCGCTGAAATATGTTCATTTGCTGAAAATCAACAAAACCACGAAAAGTTCTTGCATTTGAAGATAAAATCTTTTTGCTTTGAAGAAGAAAGATCTAGCTGACTGAAATAAGTTTATTGGATAAAAACAAACGAAAATTGACACGAACCACGAAAAGTTCTTGTATTTTAAGATAAAATCTGACGCTATTAAAGAAAAAACTTCTCCCTCACTGAAATATGTTCATTTGCTGAAAATCAACAAAACCACGAAAAGTTCTTGTATTTGAAGATAAAATCTTTTTGCTTTGAAGGAGAAAGATCTCGCTGACTGAAATAAGTTCATTGGATGAAAACCAACAAAAATTGACAAGAACCACGAAAAGTTCTTGTATTTTAAGATAAAATCTGACGCGATTAAAGAAAAAACTTCTCGCTCTCTGAAATATGTTCATTTGCTGAAAATCAACAAAACCACGAAAAGTTCTTGTATTTGAAGATAAAATCTTTTTGCTTTGAAGAAGAAAGATCCAGCTGACTGAAATAAGTTCATTGGATGAAAACCAACAAAAATTGACAAGAACCACGAAAAGTTCTTGTATTTTAAGATAAAATCTGACGCTATTAAAGAAAAAACTTCTCGCTCGCTGAAATATGTTCATTTGCTGAAAATCAACAAACTCACGAAAAGTTCTTGTATTTGAAGATAAAATCTTTTTGCTTTGAAGAAGAAAGATCTAGCTGAATGAAATAAGTTAATCAGTTGAAAACCAACAAAAATTGACAAGAACCACGAAAAGTTCTTGTATTTTAAGATAAAATCTGACGCTATTGAAGAAAAAACTTCTAGCTCGCTGAAATATGTTCATTTGCTGAAAATCAACAAAACCACGAAAAGTTCTTGTATTTGAAGATAAAATCTTTTTGCTTTAAAGAAGAAAGATCGAGCTGACTGAAATAAGTTCATTTGATGAAAATCAACAAAAATTGACAAGAACCACGAAAAGTTTTTGTATTTTAAGATAAAATCTGACGCTATTAAAGAAAAAACTTCTCGCTCGCTGAAATATGTTCATTTGCTGCAAATCAACAAAACCACGAAAAGTTCTTGTATTTGAAGATAAAATCATTTTGCTTTGAAGAAGAAAGATCGAGCTGACAGAAATAAGTTCATAAGATGAAAACCAACAAAAGTTGACAAGAACCACGAAAAGTTCTTGTATTTTAAGATAAAATCTGACGCTATTAAAGAAAAAATTTCTCCCTCGCTCAAATATGTTCATTTGCTGAAAATCAACAAAACCACGAAAAGTTCTTGTATTTGAAGATAAAATATTTTTGCTTTCAAGAAGAAAGATCCAGCTGACTGAAATAAGTTCATTTGATGAAAATCAACAAAAATTGACAAGAACCACGAAAAGTTTTTGTATTTTAAGATAAAATCTGACGCTATTAAAGAAAAAACTTCTCGCTCGCTGAAATATGTTCATTTGCTGAAAATCAACAAAATCACGATAAGTTCTTGTATTTGAAGATAAAATCTTTTTGCTTTGAAGAAGAAAGATCTAGCTGAATGAAATAAGTTCATCAGATGAAAACCAACAAAAATTGACAAGAACCACGAAAAGTTCTTGTATTTGAAGATAAAATCTTTTTGCTTTAAAGAAGAAAGATCGAGCTGACTGAAATCAGTTCATAAGATGAAAACGAACAAAAATTGACAGGAACCACGAAAAGTTCTTGTATTTTAAGATAAAATCTTACGAAATTGAAGAAAAAACTTCTAGCTCGCTGAAATATGTTCATTTGCTGAAAATCAACAAAACCACGAAAAGTTCTTGTATTTGAAGATAAAATCTTTTTGCTTTCAAGAAGAAAGATCCAGCTGACTGAAATAAGTTCATTGGATGAAAACCAACAAAAATTGAGAAGAACCACGAAAAGTTCTTGTATTTTAAGATAAAATCTGACGCTATTAAAGATAAAACTTCTCCCTCGCTGAAATATGTTCATTTGCTGAAAATCAACAAAACCACGAAAAGTTCTTGTATTTGAAGATAAAATCTTTTTGCTTTCAAGAAGAAAGATCCAGCTGACTGAAATAAGTTCATTGGATGAAAACCAACAAAAATTGAGAAGAACCACGAAAAGTTCTTGTATTTTAAGATAAAATCTGACGCTATTAAAGAAAAAACTTCTCGCTCGCTGAAATATGTTCATTTGCTGAAAATCAACAAACTCACGAAAAGTTCTTGTATTTGAAGATAAAATCTTTTTGCTTTGAAGAAGAAAGATCTAGCTGAATGAAATAAGTTCATCAGTTGAAAACTAACAAAAATTGACAAGAACCACGAAAAGTTCTTGTATTTTAAGATAAAATCTGACGCTATTAAAGAAAAAACTTCTCGCTCGCTGATATATGTTCATTTGCTGAAAATCAACAAAACCACGAAAAGTTCTTGTATTTGAAGATAAAATCTTTTTGCTTTGAAGAAGAAAGATCGAGCTGACTGAAATAAGTTCATTGGATGAAAACCAACAAAAATTGACAAGAACCACGAAAAGTTCTTGTATTTTAAGATAAAATCTTTTTGCTTTGAAGAAGAAAGGTCCAGCTGACTGAAATAAGTTCATAAGATGGAAACCAACAAAAATTGACACGAACCACGAAAAGTTCTTGTATTTTAAGATAAAATCTGACGCTATTAAAGAAAAAACTTCTCCCTCACTGAAATATGTTCATTTGCTGAAAATCAACAAAACCACGAAAAGTTCTTGTATTTGAAGAGAAAATCTTTTTTGCTTTGAAGAAGAAAGATCCAGCTGACTGAAATAAGTTCATTGGATGAAAACCAACAAAAATTGACAAGAACCACGAAAAGTTCTTGTATTTTAAGATAAAATCTGACGCGATTAAAGAAAAAACTTCTCGCTCTCTGAAATATGTTCATTTGCTGAAAATCAACAAAACCACGAAAAGTTCTTGTATTTCAAGATAAAATCTTTTTGCTTTCAAGAAGAAAGATCCAGCTGACTGAAATAAGTTCATCAGATGAAAACCAACAAAAATTGACAAGAACCACGAAAAGTTCTTGTATTTTAAGATAAAATCTGACGCTATTAAAGAAAAAACTTCCAGCTCGCTGAAATATGTTCATTTGCTGAAAATCAACAAAACCACGAAAAGTTCTTGCATTTGAAGATAAAATCTTTTTGCTTTCAAGAAGAAAGATCGAGCTGACTGAAATAAGTTCATAAGATGAAAACCAACAAACGTTGACAAGAACCACGAAAAGTTCTTGTATTTTAAGATAAAATCTGACGGTATTAAAGAAAAAATTTCTCCCTCGCTGAAATATGTTCATTTGCTGAAAATCAACAAAACCACGAAAAGTTCTTGTATTTGAAGATAAAATCTTTTTGCTTTCAAGAAGAAAGATCCAGCTGACTGAAATAAGTTCATTGGATGAAAACCAACAAAAATTGACAAGAACCACGAAAAGTTCTTGTATTTTAAGATAAAATCTGACGCTATTAAAGAAAAAACTTCTCGCTCGCTGAAATATGTTCATTTGCTGAAAATCAACAAACTCACGAAAAGTTCTTGTATTTGAAGATAAATCTTTTTGCTTTGAAGAAGAAAGATCCAGCTGAATGAAATAAGTTCATCAGTTGAAAACCAACAAAAATTGACAAGAACCACGAAAAGTTCTTGTATTTTAAGATAAAATCTGACGCTATTAAAGAAAAAACTTCTCGCTCGCTGATATATGTTCATTTGCTGAAAATCAACAAAACCACGAAAAGTTCTTGTATTTGAAGATAAAATCTTTTTGCTTTGAAGAAGAAAGATCGAGCTGACTGAAATAAGTTCATTGGATGAAAACCAACAAAAATTGACAAGAACCACGAAAAGTTCTTGTATTTTAAGATAAAATCTTTTTGCTTTGAAGAAGAAAGGTCCAGCTGACTGAAATAAGTTCATAAGATGGAAACCAACAAAAATTGACAAGAACCACGAAAAGTTCTTGTATTTTAAGATAAAATCTGACGCTATTAAAGAAAAAACTTCTCGCTCGCTGAAATATGTTCATTTGCTGAAAATCAACAAAACCACGAAAAGTTCTTGTATTTGAAGATAAAATCTTTTTGCTTTGAAGAAGGAAGATCTAGCTGACTGAAATAAGTTTATTGGATGAAAACCAACGAAAATTGACACGAACCACGAAAAGTTCTTGTATTTTAAGATAAAATCTGACGCTATTAAAGAAAAAACTTCTCCCTCACTGAAATATGTTCATTTGCTGAAAATCAACAAAACCACGAAAAGTTCTTGTATTTGAAGAGAAGATCTTTTTTGCTTTGAAGAAGAAAGATCTAGCTGACTGAAATAAGTTCATTGGATGAAAACCAACAAAAATTGACAAGAACCACGAAAAGTTCTTGTATTTTAAGATAAAATCTGACGCGATTAAAGAAAAAACTTCTCGCTCTCTGAAATATGTTCATTTGCTGAAAATCAACAAAACCACGAAAAGTTCTTGTATTTCAAGATAAAATCTTTTTGCTTTGAAGAAGAAAGATCTAGCTGACTGAAATAAGTTCATCAGATGAAAACCAACAAAAATTGACAAGAACCACGAAAAGTTCTTGTATTTTAAGATAAAATCTGACGCTATTAAAGAAAAAACTTCCAGCTCGCTGAAATATGTTCATTTGCTGAAAATGAACAAAACCACGAAAAGTTCTTGCATTTGAAGATAAAATCTTTTTGCTTTCAAGAAGAAAGATCTTTCTGACTGAAATAAGTTCATTGGATGAAAACCAACAAAAATTGACAAGAACCACGAAAATTTCTTGTATTTTAAGGTAAAATCTTACGCTTTCAAAGAAAAAACTTCTCGCTCGCTGAAATATGTTCATTTGCTGAAAATCAACAAAACCACGAAAAGTTCTTGTATTTGAAGATAAAATCTTTTTGCTTTGAAGAAGAAAGATCCAGCTGACTGAAATAAGTTCATAAGATGAAAATCAACAAAAATTGACAAGAACCACGAAAAGTTTTTGTATTTTAAGATAAAATCTGACGCTATTAAAGAAAAAACTTCTCGCTCGCTGAAATATGTTCATTTGCTGAAAATCAACAGATTCACGAAAAGTTCTTGTATTTGAAGATAAAATCTTTTTGCTTTGAAGAAGAAAGATCCAGCTGACTGAAATAAGTTCATTGGATGAAAACCAACAAAAATTGACAAGAACCACGAAAAGTTCTTGTATTTGAAGATAAAATCTTTTTGCTTTGAAGAAGAAAGATCGAGCTGACTGAAATCAGTTCATAAGATGAAAACTAACAAAAATTGACAAGAACCACGAAAAGTTCTTGTATTTTAAGATAAAATCTTACGCTATTAAAGAAAAAACTTCTCCCTCACTGAAATATGTTCATTTGCTGAAAATCAACAAAACCACGAAAAGTTCTTGTATTTGAAGAGAAAATCTTTTTTGCTTTGAAGAAGAAAGATCTAGCTGACTGAAATAAGTTCATTGGATGAAAACCAACAAAAATTGACAAGAACCACGAAAAGTTCTTGTATTTTAAGATAAAATCTGACGCGATTAAAGAAAAAACTTCTCGCTCTCTGAAATATGTTCATTTGCTGAAAATCAACAAAACCACGAAAAGTTCTTGTATTTCAAGATAAAATCTTTTTGCTTTGAAGAAGAAAGATCCAGCTGACTGAAATAAGTTCATCAGATGAAAACCAACAAAAATTGACAAGAACCACGAAAAGTTCTTGTATTTTAAGATAAAATCTGACGCTATTAAAGAAAAAACTTCCAGCTCGCTGAAATATGTTCATTTGCTGAAAATCAACAAAACCACGAAAAGTTCTTGCATTTGAAGATAAAATCTTTTTGCTTTGAAGAAGAAAGATCGAGCTGACTGAAATAAGTTCATAAGATGAAAACCAACAAACGTTGACAAGAACCACGAAAAGTTCTTGTATTTTAAGATAAAATCTGACGGTATTAAAGAAAAAATTTCTCCCTCGCTGAAATATGTTCATTTGCTGAAAATCAACAAAACCACGAAAAGTTCTTGTATTTGAAGATAAAATCTTTTTGCTTTCAAGAAGAAAGATCCAGCTGAATGAAATAAGTTCATCAGTTGAAAACCAACAAAAATTGACAAGAACCACGAAAAGTTCTTGTATTTTAAGATAAAATCTGACGCTATTAAAGAAAAAACTTCTCGCTCGCTGATATATGTTCATTTGCTGAAAATCAACAAAACCACGAAAAGTTCTTGTATTTGAAGATAAAATCTTTTTGCTTTGAAGAAGAAAGATCGAGCTGACTGAAATAAGTTCATTGGATGAAAACCAACAAAAATTGACAAGAACCACGAAAAGTTCTTGTATTTTAAGATAAAATCTTTTTGCTTTGAAGAAGAAAGGTCCAGCTGACTGAAATAAGTTCATAAGATGGAAACCAACAAAAATTGACAAGAACCACGAAAAGTTCTTGTATTTTAAGATAAAATCTGACGCTATTAAAGAAAAAACTTCTCGCTCGCTGAAATATGTTCATTTGCTGAAAATCAACAAAACCACGAAAAGTTCTTGTATTTGAAGATAAAATCTTTTTGCTTTGAAGAAGGAAGATCTAGCTGACTGAAATAAGTTTATTGGATGAAAACCAACGAAAATTGACACGAACCACGAAAAGTTCTTGTATTTTAAGATAAAATCTGACGCTATTAAAGAAAAAACTTCTCCCTCACTGAAATATGTTCATTTGCTGAAAATCAACAAAACGACGAAAAGATCTTGTATTTGAAGAGAAGATCTTTTTTGCTTTGAAGAAGAAAGATCCAGCTGACTGAAATAAGTTCATTGGATGAAAACCAACAAAAATTGACAAGAACCACGAAAAGTTCTTGTATTTTAAGATAAAATCTGACGCGATTAAAGAAAAAACTTCTCGCTCTCTGAAATATGTTCATTTGCTGAAAATCAACAAAACCACGAAAAGTTCTTGTATTTCAAGATAAAATCTTTTTGCTTTGAAGAAGAAAGATCTAGCTGACTGAAATAAGTTCATCAGATGAAAACCAACAAAAATTGACAAGAACCACGAAAAGTTCTTGTATTTTAAGATAAAATCTGACGCTATTAAAGAAAAAACTTCCAGCTCGCTGAAATATGTTCATTTGCTGAAAATGAACAAAACCACGAAAAGTTCTTGCATTTGAAGATAAAATCTTTTTGCTTTCAAGAAGAAAGATCTTTCTGACTGAAATAAGTTCATTGGATGAAAACCAACAAAAATTGACAAGAACCACGAAAAGTTCTTGTATTTCAAGATAAAATCTTTTTGCTTTGAAGAAGAAAGGTCCAGCTGACTGAAATAAGTTCATAAGATGGAAACCAACAAAAATTGACAAGAACCACGAAAAGTTCTTGTATTTTAAGATAAAATCTGACGCTATTAAAGAAAAAACTTCTCGCTCGCTGAAATATGTTCATTTGCTGAAAATCAACAAAATCACGAAAAGTTCTTGTATTTGAAGATAAAATCTTTTTGCTTTGAAGAAGAAAGATCCAGCTGACTGAAATAAGTTCATTGGATGAAAACCAACAAAAATTGACAAGAACCACGAAAAGTTCTTGTATTTGAAGATAAAATCTTTTTGCTTTGAAGAAGAAAGATCGAGCTGACTGAAATCAGTTCATAAGATGAAAACTAACAAAAATTGACAAGAACCACGAAAAGTTCTTGTATTTTAAGATAAAATCTTACGCTATTGAAGAAAAAACTTCTAGCTCGCTGAAATATGTTCATTTGCTGAAAATCAACAGAACCACGAAAAGTTCTTGTATTTGAAGATAAAATCTTGTTGCTTTGAAGAAGAAAGATCGAGCTGACTGAAATAAGTTCATAAGATGAAAACCAACAAAAGTTGACAAGAACCACGAAAAGTTCTTGTATTTTAAGATAAAATCTGACGGTATTAAAGAAAAAATTTCTCCCTCGCTGAAATATGTTCATTTGCTGAAAATCAACAAAACCACGAAAAGTTCTTGTATTTGAAGATAAAATCTGACGCTGTTGAAGAAAAAAACTTCCAGCTCGCTGAAATATGTTCATTTGCTGAAAATCAACAAAACCACGAAAAGTTCTTGCATTTGAAGATAAAATCTTTTTGCTTTGAAGAAGAAAGATCTGGCTGACTGAAATAAGTTCATTGGATGAAAACCAACAAAAATTGACAAGAACCACGAAAAGTTCTTGTATTTTAAGATAAAATCTGACGCTATTAAAGAAAAAACTTCTCGCTCGCTGATATATGTTCATTTGCTGAAAATCAACAAAACCACGAAAAGTTCTTGTATTTGAAGATAAAATCTTTTGGCTTTGAAGAAGAAAGATCGAGCTGACTGAAATAAGTTCATTGGATGAAAACCAACAAAAATTGACAAGAACCACGAAAAGTTCTTGTATTTTAAGATAAAATCTTTTTGCTTTGAAGAAGAAAGGTCCAGCTGACTGAAATAAGTTCACAAGATGGAAACCAACAAAAATTGACACGAACCACGAAAAGTTCTTCTATTTTAAGATAAAATCTGACGCTATTAAAGAAAAAACTTCTCCCTCACTGAAATATGTTCATTTGCTGAAAATCAACAAAACCACGAAAAGTTCTTGTATTTGAAGAGAAAATCCTTTTTGCTTTGAAGAAGAAAGATCTAGCTGACTGAAATAAGTTCATTGGATGAAAACCAACAAAAATTGACAAGAACCACGAAAAGTTCTTGTATTTTAAGATAAAATCTGACGCGATTAAAGAAAAAACTTCTCGCTCTCTGAAATATGTTCATTTGCTGAAAATCAACAAAACCACGAAAAGTTCTTGTATTTCAAGATAAAATCTTTTTGCTTTGAAGAAGAAAGATCTAGCTGACTGAAATAAGTTCATCAGATGAAAACCAACAAAAATTGACAAGAACCACGAAAAGTTCTTGTATTTTAAGATAAAATCTGACGCTATTAAAGAAAAAACTTCCAGCTCGCTGAAATATGTTCATTTGCTGAAAATCAACAAAACCACGAAAAGTTCTTGCATTTGAAGATAAAATCTTTTTGCTTTCAAGAAGAAAGATCTTGCTGACTGAAATAAGTTCATTGGATGAAAACCAACAAAAATTGACAAGAACCACGAAAAGTTCTTGTATTTTAAGCTAAAATCTGATGCTTTTAAAGAAAAAACTTCTCCCTCGCTGAAATATGTTCATTTGCTGAAAATCAACAAAACCACGAAAAGTTCTTGTATTTGAAGATAAAATCTTTTTGCTTTGAAGAAGAAAGATCGAGCTGACTGAAATAAGTTCATAAGATGAAAACCAACAAACATTGAGAAGAACCACGAAAATTTCTTGTATTTTAAGGTAAAATCTTACGCTTTCAAAGAAAAAACTTCTCGCTCGCTGAAATATGTTCATTTGCTGCAAATCAACAAAACCACGAAAAGTTCTTGTATTTGAAGATAAAATCTTTTTGCTTTGAAGAAGAAAGATCGAGCTGAATGAAATAAGTTCATAAGATGAAAACCAACAAAAGTTGACAAGAACCACGAAAAGTTCTTGTATTTTAAGATAAAATCTGACGGTATTAAAGAAAAAATTTCTCCCTCGCTGAAATATGTTCATTTGCTGAAAATCAACAAAACCACGAAAAGTTCTTGTATTTGAAGATAAAATCTTTTTGCTTTCAAGTAGAAAGATCCAGCTGACTGAAATAAGTTCATTGGATGAAAACCAACAAAAATTGACAAGAACCACGAAAAGTTCTTGTATTTTAAGATAAAATCTGACGCTATTAAAGAAAACACTTCTCGCTCGCTGAAATATGTTCATTTGCTGAAAATCAACAAACTCACGAAAAGTTCTTGTATTTGAAGATAAAATCTTTTTGCTTTGAAGAAGAAAGATCTAGCTGAATGAAATAAGTTCATCAGTTGAAAACCAACAAAAATTGACAAGAACCATGAAAAGTTCTTGTATTTTAAGATAAAATCTGACGCTATTAAAGAAAAAACTTCCAGCTCGCTGAAATATGTTCATTTGCTGAAAATCAACAAAACCACGAAAAGTTCTTGCATTTGAAGATAAAATCTTTTTGCTTTCAAGAAGAAAGATCTTGCTGACTGAAATAAGTTCATTGGATGAAAACCAACAAAAATTGACAAGAACAACGAAAAGTTCTTGTATTTTAAGATAAAATCTGACGCTTTCAAAGAAAAAACTTCTCGCTCGCTGAAATATGTTCAATTGCTGAAAATCAACAAAACCACGAAAAGTTCTTGTATTTGAAGATAAAATCTTTTTGCTTTGAAGAAGAAAGATCGAGCTGACTGAAATAAGTTCATCAGATGAAAACCAACAAAAATTGACAAGAACCACGAAAAGTTTTTGTATTTTAAGATAAAATCTGACGCTATTAAAGAAAAAACTTCTCGCTCGCTGAAATATGTTCATTTGCTGAAAATCAACAAAATCACGATAAGTTCTTGTATTTGAAGATAAAATCTTTTTGCTTTGAAGAAGAAAGATCTAGCTGAATGAAATAAGTTCATCAGATGAAAACCAACAAAAATTGACAAGAACCACGAAAAGTTCTTGTATTTGAAGATAAAATCTTTTTGCTTTAAAGAAGAAAGATCGAGCTGACTGAAATCAGTTCATAAGATGAAAACGAACAAAAATTGACAGGAACCACGAAAAGTTCTTGTATTTTAAGATAAAATCTTACGAAATTGAAGAAAAAACTTCTAGCTCGCTGAAATATGTTCATTTGCTGAAAATCAACAAAACCACGAAAAGTTCTTGTATTTGAAGATAAAATCTTTTTGCTTTCAAGAAGAAAGATCCAGCTGACTGAAATAAGTTCATTGGATGAAAACCAACAAAAATTGAGAAGAACCACGAAAAGTTCTTGTATTTTAAGATAAAATCTGACGCTATTAAAGATAAAACTTCTCCCTCGCTGAAATATGTTCATTTGCTGAAAATCAACAAAACCACGAAAAGTTCTTGTATTTGAAGATAAAATCTTTTTGCTTTCAAGAAGAAAGATCCAGCTGACTGAAATAAGTTCATTGGATGAAAACCAACAAAAATTGAGAAGAACCACGAAAAGTTCTTGTATTTTAAGATAAAATCTGACGCTATTAAAGAAAAAACTTCTCGCTCGCTGAAATATGTTCATTTGCTGAAAATCAACAAACTCACGAAAAGTTCTTGTATTTGAAGATAAAATCTTTTTGCTTTGAAGAAGAAAGATCTAGCTGAATGAAATAAGTTCATCAGTTGAAAACTAACAAAAATTGACAAGAACCACGAAAAGTTCTTGTATTTTAAGATAAAATCTGACGCTATTAAAGAAAAAACTTCTCGCTCGCTGATATATGTTCATTTGCTGAAAATCAACAAAACCACGAAAAGTTCTTGTATTTGAAGATAAAATCTTTTTGCTTTGAAGAAGAAAGATCGAGCTGACTGAAATAAGTTCATTGGATGAAAACCAACAAAAATTGACAAGAACCACGAAAAGTTCTTGTATTTTAAGATAAAATCTTTTTGCTTTGAAGAAGAAAGGTCCAGCTGACTGAAATAAGTTCATAAGATGGAAACCAACAAAAATTGACACGAACCACGAAAAGTTCTTGTATTTTAAGATAAAATCTGACGCTATTAAAGAAAAAACTTCTCCCTCACTGAAATATGTTCATTTGCTGAAAATCAACAAAACCACGAAAAGTTCTTGTATTTGAAGAGAAAATCTTTTTTGCTTTGAAGAAGAAAGATCCAGCTGACTGAAATAAGTTCATTGGATGAAAACCAACAAAAATTGACAAGAACCACGAAAAGTTCTTGTATTTTAAGATAAAATCTGACGCGATTAAAGAAAAAACTTCTCGCTCTCTGAAATATGTTCATTTGCTGAAAATCAACAAAACCACGAAAAGTTCTTGTATTTCAAGATAAAATCTTTTTGCTTTGAAGAAGAAAGATCCAGCTGACTGAAATAAGTTCATCAGATGAAAACCAACAAAAATTGACAAGAACCACGAAAAGTTCTTGTATTTTAAGATAAAATCTGACGCTATTAAAGAAAAAACTTCCAGCTCGCTGAAATATGTTCATTTGCTGAAAATCAACAAAACCACGAAAAGTTCTTGCATTTGAAGATAAAATCTTTTTGCTTTCAAGAAGAAAGATCGAGCTGACTGAAATAAGTTCATAAGATGAAAACCAACAAACGTTGACAAGAACCACGAAAAGTTCTTGTATTTTAAGATAAAATCTGACGGTATTAAAGAAAAAATTTCTCCCTCGCTGAAATATGTTCATTTGCTGAAAATCAACAAAACCACGAAAAGTTCTTGTATTTGAAGATAAAATCTTTTTGCTTTCAAGAAGAAAGATCCAGCTGACTGAAATAAGTTCATTGGATGAAAACCAACAAAAATTGACAAGAACCACGAAAAGTTCTTGTATTTTAAGATAAAATCTGACGCTATTAAAGAAAAAACTTCTCGCTCGCTGAAATATGTTCATTTGCTGAAAATCAACAAACTCACGAAAAGTTCTTGTATTTGAAGATAAATCTTTTTGCTTTGAAGAAGAAAGATCCAGCTGAATGAAATAAGTTCATCAGTTGAAAACCAACAAAAATTGACAAGAACCACGAAAAGTTCTTGTATTTTAAGATAAAATCTGACGCTATTAAAGAAAAAACTTCTCGCTCGCTGATATATGTTCATTTGCTGAAAATCAACAAAACCACGAAAAGTTCTTGTATTTGAAGATAAAATCTTTTTGCTTTGAAGAAGAAAGATCGAGCTGACTGAAATAAGTTCATTGGATGAAAACCAACAAAAATTGACAAGAACCACGAAAAGTTCTTGTATTTTAAGATAAAATCTTTTTGCTTTGAAGAAGAAAGGTCCAGCTGACTGAAATAAGTTCATAAGATGGAAACCAACAAAAATTGACAAGAACCACGAAAAGTTCTTGTATTTTAAGATAAAATCTGACGCTATTAAAGAAAAAACTTCTCGCTCGCTGAAATATGTTCATTTGCTGAAAATCAACAAAACCACGAAAAGTTCTTGTATTTGAAGATAAAATCTTTTTGCTTTGAAGAAGGAAGATCTAGCTGACTGAAATAAGTTTATTGGATGAAAACCAACGAAAATTGACACGAACCACGAAAAGTTCTTGTATTTTAAGATAAAATCTGACGCTATTAAAGAAAAAACTTCTCCCTCACTGAAATATGTTCATTTGCTGAAAATCAACAAAACCACGAAAAGTTCTTGTATTTGAAGAGAAGATCTTTTTTGCTTTGAAGAAGAAAGATCTAGCTGACTGAAATAAGTTCATTGGATGAAAACCAACAAAAATTGACAAGAACCACGAAAAGTTCTTGTATTTTAAGATAAAATCTGACGCGATTAAAGAAAAAACTTCTCGCTCTCTGAAATATGTTCATTTGCTGAAAATCAACAAAACCACGAAAAGTTCTTGTATTTCAAGATAAAATCTTTTTGCTTTGAAGAAGAAAGATCTAGCTGACTGAAATAAGTTCATCAGATGAAAACCAACAAAAATTGACAAGAACCACGAAAAGTTCTTGTATTTTAAGATAAAATCTGACGCTATTAAAGAAAAAACTTCCAGCTCGCTGAAATATGTTCATTTGCTGAAAATGAACAAAACCACGAAAAGTTCTTGCATTTGAAGATAAAAACTTTTTGCTTTCAAGAAGAAAGATCTTTCTGACTGAAATAAGTTCATTGGATGAAAACCAACAAAAATTGACAAGAACCACGAAAATTTCTTGTATTTTAAGGTAAAATCTTACGCTTTCAAAGAAAAAACTTCTCGCTCGCTGAAATATGTTCATTTGCTGAAAATCAACAAAACCACGAAAAGTTCTTGTATTTGAAGATAAAATCTTTTTGCTTTGAAGAAGAAAGATCCAGCTGACTGAAATAAGTTCATAAGATGAAAATCAACAAAAATTGACAAGAACCACGAAAAGTTTTTGTATTTTAAGATAAAATCTGACGCTATTAAAGAAAAAACTTCTCGCTCGCTGAAATATGTTCATTTGCTGAAAATCAACAGATTCACGAAAAGTTCTTGTATTTGAAGATAAAATCTTTTTGCTTTGAAGAAGAAAGATCCAGCTGACTGAAATAAGTTCATTGGATGAAAACCAACAAAAATTGACAAGAACCACGAAAAGTTCTTGTATTTGAAGATAAAATCTTTTTGCTTTGAAGAAGAAAGATCGAGCTGACTGAAATCAGTTCATAAGATGAAAACTAACAAAAATTGACAAGAACCACGAAAAGTTCTTGTATTTTAAGATAAAATCTTACGCTATTAAAGAAAAAACTTCTCCCTCACTGAAATATGTTCATTTGCTGAAAATCAACAAAACCACGAAAAGTTCTTGTATTTGAAGAGAAAATCTTTTTTGCTTTGAAGAAGAAAGATCTAGCTGACTGAAATAAGTTCATTGGATGAAATACAACAAAAATTGACAAGAACCACGAAAAGTTCTTGTATTTTAAGATAAAATCTGACGCGATTAAAGAAAAAACTTCTCGCTCTCTGAAATATGTTCATTTGCTGAAAATCAACAAAACCACGAAAAGTTCTTGTATTTCAAGATAAAATCTTTTTGCTTTGAAGAAGAAAGATCCAGCTGACTGAAATAAGTTCATCAGATGAAAACCAACAAAAATTGACAAGAACCACGAAAAGTTCTTGTATTTTAAGATAAAATCTGACGCTATTAAAGAAAAAACTTCCAGCTCGCTGAAATATGTTCATTTGCTGAAAATCAACAAAACCACGAAAAGTTCTTGCATTTGAAGATAAAATCTTTTTGCTTTGAAGAAGAAAGATCGAGCTGACTGAAATAAGTTCATAAGATGAAAACCAACAAACGTTGACAAGAACCACGAAAAGTTCTTGTATTTTAAGATAAAATCTGACGGTATTAAAGAAAAAATTTCTCCCTCGCTGAAATATGTTCATTTGCTGAAAATCAACAAAACCACGAAAAGTTCTTGTATTTGAAGATAAAATCTTTTTGCTTTCAAGAAGAAAGATCCAGCTGAATGAAATAAGTTCATCAGTTGAAAACCAACAAAAATTGACAAGAACCACGAAAAGTTCTTGTATTTTAAGATAAAATCTGACGCTATTAAAGAAAAAACTTCTCGCTCGCTGATATATGTTCATTTGCTGAAAATCAACAAAACCACGAAAAGTTCTTGTATTTGAAGATAAAATCTTTTTGCTTTGAAGAAGAAAGATCGAGCTGACTGAAATAAGTTCATTGGATGAAAACCAACAAAAATTGACAAGAACCACGAAAAGTTCTTGTATTTTAAGATAAAATCTTTTTGCTTTGAAGAAGAAAGGTCCAGCTGACTGAAATAAGTTCATAAGATGGAAACCAACAAAAATTGACAAGAACCACGAAAAGTTCTTGTATTTTAAGATAAAATCTGACGCTATTAAAGAAAAAACTTCTCGCTCGCTGAAATATGTTCATTTGCTGAAAATCAACAAAACCACGAAAAGTTCTTGTATTTGAAGATAAAATCTTTTTGCTTTGAAGAAGGAAGATCTAGCTGACTGAAATAAGTTTATTGGATGAAAACCAACGAAAATTGACACGAACCACGAAAAGTTCTTGTATTTTAAGATAAAATCTGACGCTATTAAAGAAAAAACTTCTCCCTCACTGAAATATGTTCATTTGCTGAAAATCAACAAAACGACGAAAAGTTCTTGTATTTGAAGAGAAGATCTTTTTTGCTTTGAAGAAGAAAGATCCAGCTGACTGAAATAAGTTCATTGGATGAAAACCAACAAAAATTGACAAGAACCACGAAAAGTTCTTGTATTTTAAGATAAAATCTGACGCGATTAAAGAAAAAACTTCTCGCTCTCTGAAATATGTTCATTTGCTGAAAATCAACAAAACCACGAAAAGTTCTTGTATTTCAAGATAAAATCTTTTTGCTTTGAAGAAGAAAGATCTAGCTGACTGAAATAAGTTCATCAGATGAAAACCAACAAAAATTGACAAGAACCACGAAAAGTTCTTGTATTTTAAGATAAAATCTGACGCTATTAAAGAAAAAACTTCCAGCTCGCTGAAATATGTTCATTTGCTGAAAATGAACAAAACCACGAAAAGTTCTTGCATTTGAAGATAAAATCTTTTTGCTTTCAAGAAGAAAGATCTTTCTGACTGAAATAAGTTCATTGGATGAAAACCAACAAAAATTGACAAGAACCACGAAAATTTCTTGTATTTTAAGGTAAAATCTTACGCTTTCAAAGAAAAAACTTCTCGCTCGCTGAAATATGTTCATTTGCTGAAAATCAACAAAACCACGAAAAGTTCTTGTATTTGAAGATAAAATCTTTATGCTTTGAAGAAGAAAGATCTAGCTGACTGAAATAAGTTCATAAGATGAAAATCAACAAAAATTGACAAGAACCACGAAAAGTTTTTGTATTTTAAGATAAAATCTGACGCTATTAAAGAAAAAACTTCTCGCTCGCTGAAATATGTTCATTTGCTGAAAATCAACAAAATCACGAAAAGTTCTTGTATTTGAAGATAAAATCTTTTTGCTTTGAAGAAGAAAGATCCAGCTGACTGAAATAAGTTCATTGGATGAAAACCAACAAAAATTGACAAGAACCACGAAAAGTTCTTGTATTTGAAGATAAAATCTTTTTGCTTTGAAGAAGAAAGATCGAGCTGACTGAAATCAGTTCATAAGATGAAAACTAACAAAAATTGACAAGAACCACGAAAAGTTCTTGTATTTTAAGATAAAATCTTACGCTATTGAAGAAAAAACTTCTAGCTCGCTGAAATATGTTCATTTGCTGAAAATCAACAGAACCACGAAAAGTTCTTGTATTTGAAGATAAAATCTTGTTGCTTTGAAGAAGAAAGATCGAGCTGACTGAAATAAGTTCATAAGATGAAAACCAACAAAAGTTGACAAGAACCACGAAAAGTTCTTGTATTTTAAGATAAAATCTGACGGTATTAAAGAAAAAATTTCTCCCTCGCTGAAATATGTTCATTTGCTGAAAATCAACAAAACCACGAAAAGTTCTTGTATTTGAAGATAAAATCTGACGCTGTTGAAGAAAAAAACTTCCAGCTCGCTGAAATATGTTCATTTGCTGAAAATCAACAAAACCACGAAAAGTTCTTGCATTTGAAGATAAAATCTTTTTGCTTTGAAGAAGAAAGATCTGGCTGACTGAAATAAGTTCATTGGATGAAAACCAACAAAAATTGACAAGAACCACGAAAAGTTCTTGTATTTTAAGATAAAATCTGACGCTATTAAAGAAAAAACTTCTCGCTCGCTGATATATGTTCATTTGCTGAAAATCAACAAAACCACGAAAAGTTCTTGTATTTGAAGATAAAATCTTTTGGCTTTGAAGAAGAAAGATCGAGCTGACTGAAATAAGTTCATTGGATGAAAACCAACAAAAATTGACAAGAACCACGAAAAGTTCTTGTATTTTAAGATAAAATCTTTTTGCTTTGAAGAAGAAAGGTCCAGCTGACTGAAATAAGTTCACAAGAAGGAAACCAACAAAAATTGACACGAACCACGAAAAGTTCTTCTATTTTAAGATAAAATCTGACGCTATTAAAGAAAAAACTTCTCCCTCACTGAAATATGTTCATTTGCTGAAAATCAACAAAACCACGAAAAGTTCTTGTATTTGAAGAGAAAATCCTTTTTGCTTTGAAGAAGAAAGATCTAGCTGACTGAAATAAGTTCATTGGATGAAAACCAACAAAAATTGACAAGAACCACGAAAAGTTCTTGTATTTTAAGATAAAATCTGACGCGATTAAAGAAAAAACTTCTCGCTCTCTGAAATATGTTCATTTGCTGAAAATCAACAAAACCACGAAAAGTTCTTGTATTTCAAGATAAAATCTTTTTGCTTTGAAGAAGAAAGATCTAGCTGACTGAAATAAGTTCATCAGATGAAAACCAACAAAAATTGACAAGAACCACGAAAAGTTCTTGTATTTTAAGATAAAATCTGACGCTATTAAAGAAAAAACTTCCAGCTCGCTGAAATATGTTCATTTGCTGAAAATCAACAAAACCACGAAAAGTTCTTGCATTTGAAGATAAAATCTTTTTGCTTTCAAGAAGAAAGATCTTGCTGACTGAAATAAGTTCATTGGATGAAAACCAACAAAAATTGACAAGAACCACGAAAAGTTCTTGTATTTTAAGCTAAAATCTGATGCTTTTAAAGAAAAAACTTCTCCCTCGCTGAAATATGTTCATTTGCTGAAAATCAACAAAACCACGAAAAGTTCTTGTATTTGAAGATAAAATCTTTTTGCTTTGAAGAAGAAAGATCGAGCTGACTGAAATAAGTTCATAAGATGAAAACCAACAAACATTGAGAAGAACCACGAAAATTTCTTGTATTTTAAGGTAAAATCTTACGCTTTCAAAGAAAAAACTTCTCGCTCGCTGAAATATGTTCATTTGCTGCAAATCAACAAAACCACGAAAAGTTCTTGTATTTGAAGATAAAATCTTTTTGCTTTGAAGAAGAAAGATCGAGCTGAATGAAATAAGTTCATAAGATGAAAACCAACAAAAGTTGACAAGAACCACGAAAAGTTCTTGTATTTTAAGATAAAATCTGACGGTATTAAAGAAAAAATTTCTCCCTCGCTGAAATATGTTCATTTGCTGAAAATCAACAAAACCACGAAAAGTTCTTGTATTTGAAGATAAAATCTTTTTGCTTTCAAGTAGAAAGATCCAGCTGACTGAAATAAGTTCATTGGATGAAAACCAACAAAAATTGACAAGAACCACGAAAAGTTCTTGTATTTTAAGATAAAATCTGACGCTATTAAAGAAAACACTTCTCGCTCGCTGAAATATGTTCATTTGCTGAAAATCAACAAACTCACGAAAAGTTCTTGTATTTGAAGATAAAATCTTTTTGCTTTGAAGAAGAATGATCTAGCTGAATGAAATAAGTTCATCAGTTGAAAACCAACAAAAATTGACAAGAACCATGAAAAGTTCTTGTATTTTAAGATAAAATCTGACGCTATTAAAGAAAAAACTTCCAGCTCGCTGAAATATGTTCATTTGCTGAAAATCAACAAAACCACGAAAAGTTCTTGCATTTGAAGATAAAATCTTTTTGCTTTCAAGAAGAAAGATCTTGCTGACTGAAATAAGTTCATTGGATGAAAACCAACAAAAATTGACAAGAACAACGAAAAGTTCTTGTATTTTAAGATAAAATCTGACGCTTTCAAAGAAAAAACTTCTCGCTCGCTGAAATATGTTCAATTGCTGAAAATCAACAAAACCACGAAAAGTTCTTGTATTTGAAGATAAAATCTTTTTGCTTTGAAGAAGAAAGATCTAGCTGAATGAAATAAGTTCATCAGATGAAAACCAACAAAAATTGACAAGAACCACGAAAAGTTCTTGTATTTGAAGATAAAATCTTTTTGCTTTAAAGAAGAAAGATCGAGCTGACTGAAATCAGTTCATAAGATGAAAACGAACAAAAATTGACAGGAACCACGAAAAGTTCTTGTATTTTAAGATAAAATCTTACGAAATTGAAGAAAAAACTTCTAGCTCGCTGAAATATGTTCATTTGCTGAAAATCAACAAAACCACGAAAAGTTCTTGTATTTGAAGATAAAATCTTTTTGCTTTCAAGAAGAAAGATCCAGCTGACTGAAATAAGTTCATTGGATGAAAACCAACAAAAATTGAGAAGAACCACGAAAAGTTCTTGTATTTTAAGATAAAATCTGACGCTGTTAAAGATAAAACTTCTCCCTCGCTGAAATATGTTCATTTGCTGAAAATCAACAAAACCACGAAAAGTTCTTGTATTTGAAGATAAAATCTTTTTGCTTTGAAGAAGAAAGATCCAGCTGACTGAAATAATTTCATAAGATGAAAACCAACAAAAATTGACAAGAACCACGAAAAGTTCTTGTATTTTAAGATAAAATCTGACGCTATTAAAGAAAAAACTTCTCGCTCGCTGAAATATGTTCATTTGCTGAAAATCAACAAAACCACGAAAAGTTCTTGCATTTGAAGATAAAATCTTTTTGCTTTGAAGAAGAAAGATCTAGCTGACTGAAATAAGTTTATTGGATGAAAACCAACGAAAATTGACACGAACCACGAAAAGTTCTTGTATTTTAAGATAAAATCTGACGCTATTAATGAAAAAACTTCTCGCTCGCTGAAATATGTTCATTTGCTGAATATCAACAAAACCACGAAAAGTTCTTGTATTTGAAGATAAAATCTTTTTGCTTTAAAGAAGAAAGATCTAGCTGACTGAAATAAGTTCATTGGATGAAAACTAACAAAAATTGACAAGAACCACGAAAAGTTCTTGTATTTTAAGATAAAATCTTTTTGCTTTCAAGAAGAAAGATCTAGCTGACTGAAATAAGTTCATTGGATGAAAACCAACAAAAATTGAGAAGAACCACGAAAAGTTCTTGTATTTTAAGATAAAATCTGACGCTGTTAAAGATAAAACTTCTCCCTCGCTGAAATATGTTCATTTGCTGAAAATCAACAAAACCACGAAAAGTTCTTGTATTTGAAGATAAAATCTTTTTGCTTTCAAGAAGAAAGATCCAGCTGACTGAAATAAGTTCATTGGATGAAAACCAACAAAAATTGAGAAGAACCACGAAAAGTTCTTGTATTTTAAGATAAAATCTGACGCTATTAAAGAAAAAACTTCTCGCTCGCTGAAATATGTTCATTTGCTGAAAATCAACAAACTCACGAAAAGTTCTTGTATTTGAAGATAAAATCTTTTTGCTTTGAAGAAGAAAGATCTCGCTGAATGAAATAAGTTCATCAGTTGAAAACTAACAAAAATTGACAAGAACCACGAAAAGTTCTTGTATTTTAAGATAAAATCTGACGCTATTAAAGAAAAAACTTCTCGCTCGCTGATATATGTTCATTTGCTGAAAATCAACAAAACCACGAAAAGTTCTTGTATTTGAAGATAAAATCTTTTTGCTTTGAAGAAGAAAGATCGAGCTGACTGAAATAAGTTCATTGGATGAAAACCAACAAAAATTGACAAGAACCACGAAAAGTTCTTGTATTTTAAGATAAAATCTTTTTGCTTTGAAGAAGAAAGGTCCAGCTGACTGAAATAAGTTCATAAGATGGAAACCAACAAAAATTGACACGAACCACGAAAAGTTCTTGTATTTTAAGATAAAATCTGACGCTATTAAAGAAAAAACTTCTCCCTCACTGAAATATGTTCATTTGCTGAAAATCAACAAAACCACGAAAAGTTCTTGTATTTGAAGAGAAAATCTTTTTTGCTTTGAAGAAGAAAGATCCAGCTGACTGAAATAAGTTCATTGGATGAAAACCAACAAAAATTGACAAGAACCACGAAAAGTTCTTGTATTTTAAGATAAAATCTGACGCGATTAAAGAAAAAACTTCTCGCTCTCTGAAATATGTTCATTTGCTGAAAATCAACAAAACCACGAAAAGTTCTTGTATTTCAAGATAAAATCTTTTTGCTTTGAAGAAGAAAGATCCAGCTGACTGAAATAAGTTCATCAGATGAAAACCAACAAAAATTGACAAGAACCACGAAAAGTTCTTGTATTTTAAGATAAAATCTGACGCTATTAAAGAAAAAACTTCCAGCTCGCTGAAATATGTTCATTTGCTGAAAATCAACAAAACCACGAAAAGTTCTTGCATTTGAAGATAAAATCTTTTTGCTTTGAAGAAGAAAGATCGAGCTGACTGAAATAAGTTCATAAGATGAAAACCAACAAACGTTGACAAGAACCACGAAAAGTTCTTGTATTTTAAGATAAAATCTGACGGTATTAAAGAAAAAATTTCTCCCTCGCTGAAATATGTTCATTTGCTGAAAATCAACAAAACCACGAAAAGTTCTTGTATTTGAAGATAAAATCTTTTTGCTTTCAAGAAGAAAGATCCAGCTGACTGAAATAAGTTCATTGGATGAAAACCAACAAAAATTGACAAGAACCACGAAAAGTTCTTGTATTTTAAGATAAAATCTGACGCTATTAAAGAAAAAACTTCTCGCTCGCTGAAATATGTTCATTTGCTGAAAATCAACAAACTCACGAAAAGTTCTTGTATTTGAAGATAAATCTTTTTGCTTTGAAGAAGAAAGATCCAGCTGAATGAAATAAGTTCATCAGTTGAAAACCAACAAAAATTGACAAGAACCACGAAAAGTTCTTGTATTTTAAGATAAAATCTGACGCTATTAAAGAAAAAACTTCTCGCTCGCTGATATATGTTCATTTGCTGAAAATCAACAAAACCACGAAAAGTTCTTGTATTTGAAGATAAAATCTTTTTGCTTTGAAGAAGAAAGATCGAGCTGACTGAAATAAGTTCATTGGATGAAAACCAACAAAAATTGACAAGAACCACGAAAAGTTCTTGTATTTTAAGATAAAATCTTTTTGCTTTGAAGAAGAAAGGTCCAGCTGACTGAAATAAGTTCATAAGATGGAAACCAACAAAAATTGACAAGAACCACGAAAAGTTCTTGTATTTGAAGATAAAATCTTTTTGCTTTGAAGAAGGAAGATCTAGCTGACTGAAATAAGTTTATTGGATGAAAACCAACGAAAATTGACACGAACCACGAAAAGTTCTTGTATTTTAAGATAAAATCTGACGCTATTAAAGAAAAAACTTCTCCCTCACTGAAATATGTTCATTTGCTGAAAATCAACAAAACGACGAAAAGTTCTTGTATTTGAAGAGAAGATCTTTTTTGCTTTGAAGAAGAAAGATCCAGCTGACTGAAATAAGTTCATTGGATGAAAACCAACAAAAATTGACAAGAACCACGAAAAGTTCTTGTATTTTAAGATAAAATCTGACGCGATTAAAGAAAAAACTTCTCGCTCTCTGAAATATGTTCATTTGCTGAAAATCAACAAAACCACGAAAAGTTCTTGTATTTCAAGATAAAATCTTTTTGCTTTGAAGAAGAAAGATCTAGCTGACTGAAATAAGTTCATCAGATGAAAACCAACAAAAATTGACAAGAACCACGAAAAGTTCTTGTATTTTAAGATAAAATCTGACGCTATTAAAGAAAAAACTTCCAGCTCGCTGAAATATGTTCATTTGCTGAAAATGAACAAAACCACGAAAAGTTCTTGCATTTGAAGATAAAATCTTTTTGCTTTCAAGAAGAAAGATCTTTCTGACTGAAATAAGTTCATTGGATGAAAACCAACAAAAATTGACAAGAACCACGAAAATTTCTTGTATTTTAAGGTAAAATCTTACGCTTTCAAAGAAAAAACTTCTCGCTCGCTGAAATATGTTCATTTGCTGAAAATCAACAAAACCACGAAAAGTTCTTGTATTTGAAGATAAAATCTTTTTGCTTTGAAGAAGAAAGATCCAGCTGACTGAAATAAGTTCATTGGATGAAAACCAACAAAAATTGACAAGAACCACGAAAAGTTCTTGTATTTGAAGATAAAATCTTTTTGCTTTGAAGAAGAAAGATCGAGCTGACTGAAATCAGTTCATAAGATGAAAACTAACAAAAATTGACAAGAACCACGAAAAGTTCTTGTATTTTAAGATAAAATCTTACGCTATTGAAGAAAAAACTTCTAGCTCGCTGAAATATGTTCATTTGCTGAAAATCAACAGAACCACGAAAAGTTCTTGTATTTGAAGATAAAATCTTGTTGCTTTGAAGAAGAAAGATCGAGCTGACTGAAATAAGTTCATAAGATGAAAACCAACAAAAGTTGACAAGAACCACGAAAAGTTCTTGTATTTTAAGATAAAATCTGACGGTATTAAAGAAAAAATTTCTCCCTCGCTGAAATATGTTCATTTGCTGAAAATCAACAAAACCACGAAAAGTTCTTGTATTTGAAGATAAAATCTGACGCTGTTGAAGAAAAAAACTTCCAGCTCGCTGAAATATGTTCATTTGCTGAAAATCAACAAAACCACGAAAAGTTCTTGCATTTGAAGATAAAATCTTTTTGCTTTGAAGAAGAAAGATCTGGCTGACTGAAATAAGTTCATTGGATGAAAACCAACAAAAATTGACAAGAACCACGAAAAGTTCTTGTATTTTAAGATAAAATCTGACGCTATTAAAGAAAAAACTTCTCGCTCGCTGATATATGTTCATTTGCTGAAAATCAACAAAACCACGAAAAGTTCTTGTATTTGAAGATAAAATCTTTTGGCTTTGAAGAAGAAAGATCGAGCTGACTGAAATAAGTTCATTGGATGAAAACCAACAAAAATTGACAAGAACCACGAAAAATTCTTGTATTTTAAGATAAAATCTTTTTGCTTTGAAGAAGAAAGGTCCAGCTGACTGAAATAAGTTCACAAGATGGAAACCAACAAAAATTGACACGAACCACGAAAAGTTCTTCTATTTTAAGATAAAATCTGACGCTATTAAAGAAAAAACTTCTCCCTCACTGAAATATGTTCATTTGCTGAAAATCAACAAAACCACGAAAAGTTCTTGTATTTGAAGAGAAAATCCTTTTTGCTTTGAAGAAGAAAGATCTAGCTGACTGAAATAAGTTCATTGGATGAAAACCAACAAAAATTGACAAGAACCACGAAAAGTTCTTGTATTTTAAGATAAAATCTGACGCGATTAAAGAAAAAACTTCTCGCTCTCTGAAATATGTTCATTTGCTGAAAATCAACAAAACCACGAAAAGTTCTTGTATTTCAAGATAAAATCTTTTTGCTTTGAAGAAGAAAGATCTAGCTGACTGAAATAAGTTCATCAGATGAAAACCAACAAAAATTGACAAGAACCACGAAAAGTTCTTGTATTTTAAGATAAAATCTGACGCTATTAAAGAAAAAACTTCCAGCTCGCTGAAATATGTTCATTTGCTGAAAATCAACAAAACCACGAAAAGTTCTTGTATTTGAAGATAAAATCTTTTTGCTTTGAAGAAGAAAGATCGAGCTGACTGAAATAAGTTCATAAGATGAAAACCAACAAACATTGAGAAGAACCACGAAAATTTCTTGTATTTTAAGGTAAAATCTTACGCTTTCAAAGAAAAAACTTCTCGCTCGCTGAAATATGTTCATTTGCTGCAAATCAACTAAACCACGAAAAGTTCTTGTATTTGAAGATAAAATCTTTTTGCTTTGAAGAAGAAAGATCGAGCTGAATGAAATAAGTTCATAAGATGAAAACCAACAAAAGTTGACAAGAACCACGAAAAGTTCTTGTATTTTAAGATAAAATCTGACGGTATTAAAGAAAAAATTTCTCCCTCGCTGAAATATGTTCATTTGCTGAAAATCAACAAAACCACGAAAAGTTCTTGTATTTGAAGATAAAATCTTTTTGCTTTCAAGTAGAAAGATCCAGCT
Source organism: Heptranchias perlo (assembly GCF_035084215.1). Taxonomy (NCBI): domain Eukaryota; kingdom Metazoa; phylum Chordata; class Chondrichthyes; order Hexanchiformes; family Hexanchidae; genus Heptranchias; species Heptranchias perlo. The sequence continues at coordinate 1,157,296 of NW_027139793.1, read as the reverse complement.
GACTGAAATAAGTTCATTGGATGAAAACCAACAAAAATTGACAAGAACCACGAAAAGTTCTTGTATTTTAAGATAAAATCTGACGCTATTAAAGAAAACACTTCTCGCTCGCTGAAATATGTTCATTTGCTGAAAATCAACAAACTCACGAAAAGTTCTTGTATTTGAAGATAAAATCTTTTTGCTTTGAAGAAGAAAGATCTAGCTGAATGAAATAAGTTCATCAGTTGAAAACCAACAAAAATTGACAAGAACCACGAAAAGTTCTTGTATTTTAAGATAAAATCTGACGCTATTAAAGAAAAAACTTCTCGCTCGCTGATATATGTTCATTTGCTGTAAATCAACAAAACCACGAAAAGTTCTTGTATTTGAAGATAAAATCTTTTTGCTTTGAAGAAGAAAGATCGAGCTGACTGAAATAAGTTCATTGGATGAAAACCAACAAAAATTGACAAGAACCACGAAAAGTTCTTGTATTTTAAGATAAAATCTTTTTGCTTTGAAGAAGAAAGGTCCAGCTGACTGAAATAAGTTCATAAGATGGAAACCAACAAAAATTGACAAGAACCACGAAAAGTTCTTGTATTTTAAGATAAAATCTGACGCGATTAAAGAAAAAACTTCTCGCTCTCTGAAATATGTTCATTTGCTGAAAATCAACAAAACCACGAAAAGTTCTTGTATTTCAAGATAAAATCTTTTTGCTTTGAAGAAGAAAGATCTAGCTGACTGAAATAAGTTCATCAGATGAAAACCAACAAAAATTGACAAGAACCACGAAAAGTTCTTGTATTTTAAGATAAAATCTGACGCTATTAAAGAAAAAACTTCCAGCTCGCTGAAATATGTTCATTTGCTGAAAATCAACAAAACCACGAAAAGTTCTTGCATTTGAAGATAAAATCTTTTTGCTTTCAAGAAGAAAGATCTTGCTGACTGAAATAAGTTCATTGGATGAAAACCAACAAAAATTGACAAGAACCACGAAAAGTTCTTGTATTTTAAGCTAAAATCTGATGCTTTTAAAGAAAAAAACTTCTCCCTCGCTGAAATATGTTCATTTGCTGAAAATCAACAAAACCACGAAAAGTTCTTGTATTTGAAGATAAAATCTTTTTGCTTTGAAGAAGAAAGATCGAGCTGACTGAAATAAGTTCATAAGATGAAAACCAACAAACATTGACAAGAACCACGAAAATTTCTTGTATTTTAAGGTAAAATCTTACGCTTTCAAAGAAAAAACTTCTCGCTCGCTGAAATATGTTCATTTGCTGAAAATCAACAAAACCACGAAAAGTTCTTGTATTTGAAGATAAAATCTTTTTGCTTTGAAGAAGAAAGATCTAGCTGACTGAAATAAGTTCATAAGATGAAAATCAACAAAAATTGACAAGAACCACGAAAAGTTTTTGTATTTTAAGATAAAATCTGACGCTATTAAAGAAAAAACTAATCGCTCGCTGAAATATGTTCATTTGCTGAAAATCAACAAAATCACGAAAAGTTCTTGTATTTGAAGATAAAATCTTTTTGCTTTGAAGAAGAAAGATCTAGCTGAATGAAATCAGTTCATCAGATGAAAACCAACAAAAATTGACAAGAACCACGAAAAGTTCTTGTATTTGAAGATAAAATCTTTTTGCTTTGAAGAAGAAAGATCGAGCTGACTGAAATCAGTTCATAAGATGAAAACTAACAAAAATTGACAAGAACCACGAAAAGTTGTTGTATTTTAAGATAAAATCTTACGCTATTGAAGAAAAAACTTCTAGCTCGCTGAAATATGTTCATTTGCTGAAAATCAACAGAACCACGAAAAGTTCTTGTATTTGAAGATAAAATCTTGTTGCTTTGAAGAAGAAAGATCCAGCTGACTGAAATATGTTCATTGGATGAAAACTAACAAAAATTGACAAGAACCACGAAAAGTTCTTGTATTTTAAGATAAAATCTTACGCTATTGAAGAAAAAACTTCTAGCTCGCTGAAATATGTTCATTTGCTGAAAATCAACAAAACCACGAAAAGTTCTTGTATTTGAAGATAAAATCTTTTTGCTTTCAAGAAGAAAGATCCAGCTGACTGAAATAAGTTCATTGGATGAAAACCAACAAAAATTGACAAGAACCACGAAAAGTTCTTGCATTTTAAGATAAAATCTGACGCTATTAAAGATAAAACTTCTCCCTCGCTGAAATATGTTCATTTGCTGAAAATCAACAAAACCACGAAAAGTTCTGGTATTTGAAGATAAAATCTGACGCTGTTGAAGAAAAAACTTCCAGCTCGCTGAAATATGTTCATTTGCTGAAAATCAACAAAACCACGAAAAGTTCTTGCATTTGAAGATAAAATCTTTTTGCTTTGAAGAAGAAAGATCTGGCTGACTGAAATAAGTTCATTGGATGAAAACCAACAAAAATTGACAAGAACCACGAAAAGTTCTTGTATTTTAGGATAAAATCTTTTTGCTTTGAAGAAGAAAGGTCCAGCTGACTGAAATAAGTTCATAAGATGAAAACCAACAAAAATTGACAAGAACCACGAAAAGTTCTTGTATTTTAAGATAAAATCTGACGCGATTAAAGAAAAAACTTCTCGCTCTCTGAAATATGTTCATTTGCTGAAAATCAACAAAACCACGAAAAGTTCTTGTATTTCAAGATAAAATCTTTTTGCTTTGAAGAAGAAAGATCTAGCTGACTGAAATAAGTTCATCAGATGAAAACCAACAAAAATTGACAAGAACCACGAAAAGTTCTTGTATTTTAAGATAAAATCTGACGCTATTGAAGAAAAAACTTCCAGCTCGCTGAAATATGTTCATTTGCTGAAAATCAACAAAACCACGAAAAGTTCTTGCATTTGAAGATAAAATCTTTTTGCTTTCAAGAAGAAAGATCTTGCTGACTGAAATAAGTTCATTGGATGAAAACCAACAAAAATTGACAAGAACCACGAAAAGTTCTTGTATTTTAAGCTAAAATCTGATGCTTTTAAAGAAAAAACTTCTCCCTCGCTGAAATATGTTCATTTGCTGAAAATCAACAAAACCACGAAAAGTTCTTGTATTTGAAGATAAAATCTTTTCGCTTTGAAGAAGAAAGATCGAGCTGACTGAAATAAGTTCATAAGATGAAAACCAACAAACATTGACAAGAACCACGAAAATTTCTTGTATTTTAAGGTAAAATCTTACGCTTTCAAAGTAAAAACTTCTCGCTCGCTGAAATATGTTCTTTTGCTGAAAATCAACAAAACCACGAAAAGTTCTTGTATTTGAAGATAAAATCTTTTTGCTTTGAAGAAGAAAGATCTAGCTGACTGAAATAAGTTCATAAGATGAAAATCAACAAAAATTGACAAGAAGCACGAAAAGTTTTTGTATTTTAAGATAAAATCTGACGCTATTAAAGAAAACACTTCTCGCTCGCTGAAATATGTTCATTTGCTGAAAATCAACAAACTCACGAAAAGTTCTTGTATTTGAAGATAAAATCTTTTTGCTTTGAAGAAGAAAGATCTAGCTGAATGAAATAAGTTCATCAGTTGAAAACCAACAAAAATTGACAAGAACCACGAAAAGTTCTTGTATTTTAAGATAAAATCTGACGCTATTAAAGAAAAAACTTCTCGCTCGCTGATATATGTTCATTTGCTGTAAATCAACAAAACCACGAAAAGTTCTTGTATTTGAAGATAAAATCTTTTTGCTTTGAAGAAGAAAGATCGAGCTGACTGAAATAAGTTCATTGGATGAAAACCAACAAAAATTGACAAGAACCACGAAAAGTTCTTGTATTTTAAGATAAAATCTTTTTGCTTTGAAGAAGAAAGGTCCAGCTGACTGAAATAAGTTCATAAGATGGAAACCAACAAAAATTGACAAGAACCACGAAAAGTTCTTGTATTTTAAGATAAAATCTGACGCGATTAAAGAAAAAACTTCTCGCTCTCTGAAATATGTTCATTTGCTGAAAATCAACAAAACCACGAAAAGTTCTTGTATTTCAAGATAAAATCTTTTTGCTTTGAAGAAGAAAGATCTAGCTGACTGAAATAAGTTCATCAGATGAAAACCAACAAAAATTGACAAGAACCACGAAAAGTTCTTGTATTTTAAGATAAAATCTGACGCTATTAAAGAAAAAACTTCCAGCTCGCTGAAATATGTTCATTTGCTGAAAATCAACAAAACCACGAAAAGTTCTTGCATTTGAAGATAAAATCTTTTTGCTTTCAAGAAGAAAGATCTTGCTGACTGAAATAAGTTCATTGGATGAAAACCAACAAAAATTGACAAGAACCACGAAAAGTTCTTGTATTTTAAGCTAAAATCTGATGCTTTTAAAGAAAAAAACTTCTCCCTCGCTGAAATATGTTCATTTGCTGAAAATCAACAAAACCACGAAAAGTTCTTGTATTTGAAGATAAAATCTTTTTGCTTTGAAGAAGAAAGATCGAGCTGACTGAAATAAGTTCATAAGATGAAAACCAACAAACATTGACAAGAACCACGAAAATTTCTTGTATTTTAAGGTAAAATCTTACGCTTTCAAAGAAAAAACTTCTCGCTCGCTGAAATATGTTCATTTGCTGAAAATCAACAAAACCACGAAAAGTTCTTGTATTTGAAGATAAAATCTTTTTGCTTTGAAGAAGAAAGATCTAGCTGACTGAAATAAGTTCATAAGATGAAAATCAACAAAAATTGACAAGAACCACGAAAAGTTTTTGTATTTTAAGATAAAATCTGACGCTATTAAAGAAAAAACTAATCGCTCGCTGAAATATGTTCATTTGCTGAAAATCAACAAAATCACGAAAAGTTCTTGTATTTGAAGATAAAATCTTTTTGCTTTGAAGAAGAAAGATCTAGCTGAATGAAATCAGTTCATCAGATGAAAACCAACAAAAATTGACAAGAACCACGAAAAGTTCTTGTATTTGAAGATAAAATCTTTTTGCTTTGAAGAAGAAAGATCGAGCTGACTGAAATCAGTTCATAAGATGAAAACTAACAAAAATTGACAAGAACCACGAAAAGTTGTTGTATTTTAAGATAAAATCTTACGCTATTGAAGAAAAAACTTCTAGCTCGCTGAAATATGTTCATTTGCTGAAAATCAACAGAACCACGAAAAGTTCTTGTATTTGAAGATAAAATCTTGTTGCTTTGAAGAAGAAAGATCCAGCTGACTGAAATATGTTCATTGGATGAAAACTAACAAAAATTGACAAGAACCACGAAAAGTTCTTGTATTTTAAGATAAAATCTTACGCTATTGAAGAAAAAACTTCTAGCTCGCTGAAATATGTTCATTTGCTGAAAATCAACAAAACCACGAAAAGTTCTTGTATTTGAAGATAAAATCTTTTTGCTTTCAAGAAGAAAGATCCAGCTGACTGAAATAAGTTCATTGGATGAAAACCAACAAAAATTGACAAGAACCACGAAAAGTTCTTGCATTTTAAGATAAAATCTGACGCTATTAAAGATAAAACTTCTCCCTCGCTGAAATATGTTCATTTGCTGAAAATCAACAAAACCACGAAAAGTTCTGGTATTTGAAGATAAAATCTGACGCTGTTGAAGAAAAAACTTCCAGCTCGCTGAAATATGTTCATTTGCTGAAAATCAACAAAACCACGAAAAGTTCTTGCATTTGAAGATAAAATCTTTTTGCTTTGAAGAAGAAAGATCTGGCTGACTGAAATAAGTTCATTGGATGAAAACCAACAAAAATTGACAAGAACCACGAAAAGTTCTTGTATTTTAGGATAAAATCTTTTTGCTTTGAAGAAGAAAGGTCCAGCTGACTGAAATAAGTTCATAAGATGAAAACCAACAAAAATTGACAAGAACCACGAAAAGTTCTTGTATTTTAAGATAAAATCTGACGCGATTAAAGAAAAAACTTCTCGCTCTCTGAAATATGTTCATTTGCTGAAAATCAACAAAACCACGAAAAGTTCTTGTATTTCAAGATAAAATCTTTTTGCTTTGAAGAAGAAAGATCTAGCTGACTGAAATAAGTTCATCAGATGAAAACCAACAAAAATTGACAAGAACCACGAAAAGTTCTTGTATTTTAAGATAAAATCTGACGCTATTGAAGAAAAAACTTCCAGCTCGCTGAAATATGTTCATTTGCTGAAAATCAACAAAACCACGAAAAGTTCTTGCATTTGAAGATAAAATCTTTTTGCTTTCAAGAAGAAAGATCTTGCTGACTGAAATAAGTTCATTGGATGAAAACCAACAAAAATTGACAAGAACCACGAAAAGTTCTTGTATTTTAAGCTAAAATCTGATGCTTTTAAAGAAAAAACTTCTCCCTCGCTGAAATATGTTCATTTGCTGAAAATCAACAAAACCACGAAAAGTTCTTGTATTTGAAGATAAAATCTTTTCGCTTTGAAGAAGAAAGATCGAGCTGACTGAAATAAGTTCATAAGATGAAAACCAACAAACATTGACAAGAACCACGAAAATTTCTTGTATTTTAAGGTAAAATCTTACGCTTTCAAAGTAAAAACTTCTCGCTCGCTGAAATATGTTCTTTTGCTGAAAATCAACAAAACCACGAAAAGTTCTTGTATTTGAAGATAAAATCTTTTTGCTTTGAAGAAGAAAGATCTAGCTGACTGAAATAAGTTCATAAGATGAAAATCAACAAAAATTGACAAGAAGCACGAAAAGTTTTTGTATTTTAAGATAAAATCTGACGCTATTAAAGAAAAAACTTCTCGCTCGCTGAAATATGTTCATTTGCTGAAAATCAACAAAATCACGAAAAGTTCTTGTATTTGAAGATAAAATCTTTTTGCTTTGAAGAAGAAAGATCTAGCTGAATGAAATAAGTTCATCAGATGAAAACCAACAAAAATTGACAAGAACCACGAAAAGTTCTTGTATTTGAAGATAAAATCTTTTTGCTTTGAAGAAGAAAGATCGAGCTGACTGAAATCAGTTCATAAGATGAAAACTAACAAAAATTGACAAGAACCACGAAAAGTTCTTGTATTTTAAGATAAAATCTTACGCTATTGAAGAAAAAACTTCTAGCTCGCTGAAATATGTTCATTTGCTGAAAATCAACAGAACCACGAAAAGTTCTTGTATTTGAAGATAAAATCTTGTTGCTTTGAAGAAGAAAGATCCAGCTGACTGAAATATGTTCATTGGATGAAAACTAACAAAAATTGACAAGAACCACGAAAAGTTCTTGTATTTTAAGATAAAATCTTACGCTATTGAAGAAAAAACTTCTAGCTCGCTGAAATATGTTCATTTGCTGAAAATCAACAAAACCACGAAAAGTTCTTGTATTTGAAGATAAAATCTTTTTGCTTTCAAGAAGAAAGATCCAGCTGACTGAAATAAGTTCATTGGATGAAAACCAACAAAAATTGACAAGAACCACGAAAAGTTCTTGTATTTTAAGATAAAATCTGACGCTATTAAAGATAAAACTTCTCCCTCGCTGAAATATGTTCATTTGCTGAAAATCAACAAAACCACGAAAAGTTCTTGTATTTGAAGATAAAATCTTTTTGCTTTGAAGAAGAAAGATCGAGCTGACTGAAATAAGTTCATAAGATGAAAACCAACAAAAGTTGACAAGAACCACGAAAATTTGTTGTTATTTAAGATAAAATCTGACGCTATTAAAGAAAAAATTTCTCCCTCGCTGAAATGTTCATTTGCTGAAAATCAACAAAACCACGAAAAGTTCTTGTATTTGAAGATAAAATCTTTTTTGCTTTGAAGAAGAAAGATCTAGCTGACTGAAATAAGTTCATTGGATGAAAACTAACAAAAATTGACAAGAACCACGAAAAGTTCTTGTATTTTAAGATAAAATCTGACGCGATTAAAGAAAAAACTTCTCGCTCTCTGAAATATGTTCATTTGCTGAAAATCAACAAAACCACGAAAAGTTCTTGTATTTCAAGATAAAATCTTTTTGCTTTGAAGAAGAAAGATCTAGCTGACTGAAATAAGTTCATCAGATGAAAACCAACAAAAATTGACAAGAACCACGAAAAGTTCTTGTATTTTAAGATAAAATCTGACGCTATTGAAGAAAAAACTTCCAGCTCGCTGAAATATGTTCATTTGCTGAAAATCAACAAAACCACGAAAAGTTCTTGCATTTGAAGATAAAATCTTTTTGCTTTCAAGAAGAAAGATCTTGCTGACTGAAATAAGTTCATTGGATGAAAACCAACAAAAATTGACAAGAACCACGAAAAGTTCTTGTATTTTAAGCTAAAATCTGATGCTTTTAAAGAAAAAACTTCTCCCTCGCTGAAATATGTTCATTTGCTGAAAATCAACAAAACCACGAAAAGTTCTTGTATTTGAAGATAAAATCTTTTTGCTTTGAAGAAGAAAGATCGAGCTGACTGAAATAAGTTCATAAGATGAAAACCAACAAACATTGACAAGAACCACGAAAATTTCTTGTATTTTCAGGTAAAATCTTACGCTTTCAAAGAAAAAACTTCTTGCTCGCTGAAATATGTTCATTTGCTGAAAATCAACAAAACCACGAAAAGTTCTTGTATTTGAAGATAAAATCTTTTTGCTTTGAAGAAGAAAGATCTAGCTGAATGAAATAAGTTCATCAGATGAAAACCAACAAAAATTGACAAGAACCACGAAAAGTTCTTGTATTTGAAGATAAAATCTTTTTGCTTTGAAGAAGAAAGATCGAGCTGACTGAAATCAGTTCATAAGATGAAAACTAACAAAAATTGACAAGAACCACGAAAAGTTCTTGTATTTTAAGATAAAATCTTACGCTATTGAAGAAAAAACTTCTAGCTCGCTGAAATATGTTCATTTGCTGAAAATCAACAGAACCACGAAAAGTTCTTGTATTTGAAGATAAAATCTTGTTGCTTTGAAGAAGAAAGATCCAGCTGACTGAAAAATGTTCATTGGATGAAAACTAACAAAAATTGACAAGAACCACGAAAAGTTCTTGTATTTTAAGATAAAATCTTACGCTATTGAAGAAAAAACTTCTCGCTCGCTGAAATATGTTCATTTGCTGAAAATCAACAAAACCACGAAAAGTTCTTGTATTTGAAGATAAAATCTTTTTGCTTTAAAGAAGAAAGATCTAGCTGACTGAAATAAGTTCATTTGATGAAAATCAACAAAAATTGACAAGAACCACGAAAAGTTTTTGTATTTTAAGATAAAATCTGACGCTATTAAAGAAAAAACTTCTCGCTCGCTGAAATATGTTCATTTGCTGCAAATCAACAAAACCACAAAAAGTTCTTGTATTTGAAGATAAAATCTTTTTGCTTTGAAGAACAAAGATCGAGCTGACTGAAATAAGTTCATAAGATGAAAACCAACAAAAGTTGACAAGAACCACGAAAAGTTCTTGTATTTTAAGATAAAATCTGACGGTATTAAAGAAAAAATTTCTCCCTCGCTCAAATATGTTCATTTGCTGAAAATCAACAAAACCACGAAAAGTTCTTGTATTTGAAGATAAAATCTTTTTGCTTTCAAGAAGAAAGATCCAGCTGACTGAAATAAGTTCATTGGATGAAAACCAACAAAAATTGACAAGAACCACGAAAAGTTCTTGTATTTTCAGATAAAATCTGACGCTATTAAAGAAAAAATTTCTCCCTCGCTGAAATGTTCATTTGCTGAAAATCAACAAAACCACGAAAAGTTCTTGTATTTGAAGATAAAATCTTTTTTGCTTTGAAGAAGAAAGATCTAGCTGACTGAAATAAGTTCATTGGATGAAAACCAACAAAAATTGACAAGAACCACGAAAAGTTCTTGTATTTTAAGATAAAATCTGACGCGATTAAAGAAAAAACTTCTCGCTCTCTGAAATATGTTCATTTGCTGAAAATCAACAAAACCACGAAAAGTTCTTGTATTTCAAGATAAAATCTTTTTGCTTTGAAGAAGAAAGATCTAGCTGACTGAAATAAGTTCATCAGATGAAAACCAACAAAAATTGACAAGAACCACGAAAAGTTCTTGTATTTTAAGATAAAATCTGACGCTATTAAAGAAAAAACTTCCAGCTCGCTGAAATATGTTCATTTGCTGAAAATCAACAAAACCACGAAAAGTTCTTGCATTTGAAGATAAAATCTTTTTGCTTTCAAGAAGAAAGATCGAGCTGACTTAAATAAGTTCATAAGATGAAAACCAACAAAAGTTGACAAGAACCACGAAAATTTGTTGTTATTTAAGATAAAATCTGACGCTATTAAAGAAAAAATTTCTCACTCGCTGAAATGTTCATTTGCTGAAAATCAACAAAACCACGAAAAGTTCTTGTATTTGAAGATAAAATCCTTTTTGCTTTGAAGAAGAAAGATCTAGCTGACTGAAATAAGTTCATTGGATGAAAACCAACAAAAATTGACAAGAACCACGAAAAGTTCTTGTATTTTAAGATAAAATCTGACGCGATTAAAGAAAAAACTTCTCGCTCTCTGAAATATATTCATTTGCTGAAAATCAACAAAACCACGAAAAGTTCTTGTATTTCAAGATAAAATCTTTTTGCTTTGAAGAAGAAAGATCTAGCTGACTGAAATAAGTTCATCAGATGAAAACCAACAAAAATTGACAAGAACCACGAAAAGTTCTTGTATTTTAAGATAAAATCTGACGCTATTAAAGAAAAAACTTCTCCCTCGCTGAAATATGTTCATTTGCTGAAAATCAACAAAACCACAAAAAGTTCTTGTATTTGTAGATAAAATCTTTTTGCTTTGAAGAAGAAAGATCGAGCTGACTGAAATAAGTTCATAAGATGAAAACCAACAAACATTGACAAGAACCACGAAAATTTCTTGTATTTTCAGGTAAAATCTTACGCTTTCAAAGAAAAAACTTCTCGCTCGCTGAAATATGTTCATTTGCTGAAAATCAACAAAACCACTAAAAGTTCTTGTATTTGAAGATAAAATCTTTTTGCTTTGAAGAAGAAAGATCTAGCTGACTGAAATAAGTTCATAAGATGAAAATCAACAAAAATTGGCAAGAACCACGAAAAGTTTTTGTATTTTAAGATAAAATCTGACGCTATTAAAGAAAAAACTTCTCGCTCGCTGAAATATGTTCATTTGCTGAAAATCAACAAAATCACGAAAAGTTCTTGTATTTGAAGATAAAATCTTTTTGCTTTGAAGAAGAAAGATCTAGCTGAATGAAATAAGTTCATCAGATGAAAACCAACAAAAATTGACAAGAACCACGAAAAGTTCTTATATTTGAAGATAAAATCTTTTTGCTTTGAAGAAGAAAGATCGAGCTGACTGAAATCAGTTCATAAGATGAAAACTAACAAAAATTGACAAGAACCACGAAAAGTTCTTGTATTTTAAGATAAAATCTTACGCTATTGAAGAAAAAACTTCTAGCTCGCTGAAATATATTCATTTGCTGAAAATCAACAGAACCACGAAAAGTTGTTGTATTTGAAGATAAAATCTTGTTGCTTTGAAGAAGAAAGATCCAGCTGACTGAAAAATGTTCATTGGATGAAAACTAACAAAAATTGACAAGAACCACGAAAAGTTCTTGTATTTTAAGATAAAATCTTACGCTATTGAAGAAAAAACTTCTAGCTCGCTGAAATATGTTCATTTGCTAAAAATCAACAAAACCACGAAAAGTTCTTGTATTTGAAGATAAAATCTTTTTGCTTTGAAGAAGAAAGATCGAGCTGACTGAAATAAGTTCAAAAGATGAAAACCAACAAAAGTTGACAAGAACCACGAAAAGTTCTTGTATTTTAAGATAAAATCTGACGGTATTAAAGAAAAAATTTCTCCCTCGCTCAAATATGTTCATTTGCTGAAAATCAACAAAACCACGAAAAGTTCTTGTATTTGAAGATAAAATCTTTTTGCTTTCAAGAAGAAAGATCCAGCTGACTGAAATAAGTTCATTGGATGAAAACCAACAAAAATTGACAAGAACCACGAAAAGTTCTTGTATTTTAAGAGAAAATCTGACGCTATTAAAGAAAAAACTTCTCGCTCGCTGATATATGTTCATTTGCTGAAAATCAACAAAACCACGAAAAGTTCTTGTATTTGAAGATAAAATCTGACGCTGTTGAAGAAAAAAACTTCCAGCTCGCTGAAATATGTTCATTTGCTGAAAATCAACAAAACCACGAAAAGTTCTTGCATTTGAAGATAAAATCTTTTTGCTTTGAAGAAGAAAGATCTGGCTGACTGAAATAAGTTCATTGGATGAAAACCAACAAAAATTGACAAGAACCACGAAAAGTTCTTGTATTTTAAGATAAAATCTGACGCTATTAAAGAAAAAACTTCCAGCTCGCTGAAATATGTTCATTTGCTGAAAATCAACAAAACCACGAAAAGTTCTTGCATTTGAAGATAAAATCTTTTTGCTTTCAAGAAGAAAGATCGAGCTGACTTAAATAAGTTCATAAGATGAAAACCAACAAAAGTTGACAAGAACCACGAAAATTTGTTGTTATTTAAGATAAAATCTGACGCTATTAAAGAAAAAATTTCTCACTCGCTGAAATGTTCATTTGCTGAAAATCAACAAAACCACGAAAAGTTCTTGTATTTGAAGATAAAATCCTTTTTGCTTTGAAGAAGAAAGATCTAGCTGACTGAAATAAGTTCATTGGATGAAAACCAACAAAAATTGACAAGAACCACGAAAAGTTCTTGTATTTTAAGATAAAATCTGACGCGATTAAAGAAAAAACTTCTCGCTCTCTGAAATATATTCATTTGCTGAAAATCAACAAAACCACGAAAAGTTCTTGTATTTCAAGATAAAATCTTTTTGCTTTGAAGAAGAAAGATCTAGCTGACTGAAATAAGTTCATCAGATGAAAACCAACAAAAATTGACAAGAACCACGAAAAGTTCTTGTATTTTAAGATAAAATCTGACGCTATTAAAGAAAAAACTTCCAGCTCGCTGAAATATGTTCATTTGCTGAAAATCAACAAAACCACGAAAAGTTCTTGCATTTGAAGATAACATCTTTTTGCTTTCAAGAAGAAAGATCTTGCTGACTGAAATAAGTTCATTGGATGAAAACCAACAAAAATTGACAAGAACCACGAAAAGTTCTTGTATTTTAAGCGAAAATCTGATGCTTTTAAAGAAAAAACTTCTCCCTCGCTGAAATATGTTCATTTGCTGAAAATCAACAAAACCACAAAAAGTTCTTGTATTTGAAGATAAAATCTTTTTGCTTTGAAGAAGAAAGATCGAGCTGACTGAAATAAGTTCATAAGATGAAAACCAACAAACATTGACAAGAACCACGAAAATTTCTTGTATTTTCAGGTAAAATCTTACGCTTTCAAAGAAAAAACTTCTCGCTCGCTGAAATATGTTCATTTGCTGAAAATCAACAAAACCACTAAAAGTTCTTGTATTTGAAGATAAAATCTTTTTGCTTTGAAGAAGAAAGATCTAGCTGACTGAAATAAGTTCATAAGATGAAAATCAACAAAAATTGGCAAGAACCACGAAAAGTTTTTGTATTTTAAGATAAAATCTGACGCTATTAAAGAAAAAACTTCTCGCTCGCTGAAATATGTTCATTTGCTGAAAATCAACAAAATCACGAAAAGTTCTTGTATTTGAAGATAAAATCTTTTTGCTTTGAAGAAGAAAGATCTAGCTGAATGAAATAAGTTCATCAGATGAAAACCAACAAAAATTGACAAGAACCACGAAAAGTTCTTATATTTGAAGATAAAATCTTTTTGCTTTGAAGAAGAAAGATCGAGCTGACTGAAATCAGTTCATAAGATGAAAACTAACAAAAATTGACAAGAACCACGAAAAGTTCTTGTATTTTAAGATAAAATCTTACGCTATTGAAGAAAAAACTTCTAGCTCGCTGAAATATATTCATTTGCTGAAAATCAACAGAACCACGAAAAGTTGTTGTATTTGAAGATAAAATCTTGTTGCTTTGAAGAAGAAAGATCCAGCTGACTGAAAAATGTTCATTGGATGAAAACTAACAAAAATTGACAAGAACCACGAAAAGTTCTTGTATTTTAAGATAAAATCTTACGCTATTGAAGAAAAAACTTCTAGCTCGCTGAAATATGTTCATTTGCTAAAAATCAACAAAACCACGAAAAGTTCTTGTATTTGAAGATAAAATCTTTTTGCTTTGAAGAAGAAAGATCGAGCTGACTGAAATAAGTTCATAAGATGAAAACCAACAAAAGTTGACAAGAACCACGAAAAGTTCTTGTATTTTAAGATAAAATCTGACGGTATTAAAGAAAAAATTTCTCCCTCGCTCAAATATGTTCATTTGCTGAAAATCAACAAAACCACGAAAAGTTCTTGTATTTGAAGATAAAATCTTTTTGCTTTCAAGAAGAAAGATCCAGCTGACTGAAATAAGTTCATTGGATGAAAACCAACAAAAATTGACAAGAACCACGAAAAGTTCTTGTATTTTAAGAGAAAATCTGACGCTATTAAAGAAAAAACTTCTCGCTCGCTGATATAAGTTCATTTGCTGAAATTCAACAAAACCACGAAAAGTTCTTGTATTTGAAGATAAAATCTGACGCTGTTGAAGAAAAAAACTTCCAGCTCGCTGAAATATGTTCATTTGCTGAAAATCAACAAAACCACGAAAAGTTCTTGCATTTGAAGATAAAATCTTTTTGCTTTGAAGAAGAAAGATCTGGCTGACTGAAATAAGTTCATTGGATGAAAACCAACAAAAATTGACAAGAACCACGAAAAGTTCTTGTATTTTAAGATAAAATCTGACGCTATTAAAGAAAAAACTTCCAGCTCGCTGAAATATGTTCATTTGCTGAAAATCAACAAAACCACGAAAAGTTCTTGCATTTGAAGATAAAATCTTTTTGCTTTCAAGAAGAAAGATCTTGCTGACTGAAATAAGTTCAGTGGATGAAAACCAACAAAAATTGACAAGAACCACGAAAAGTTCTTGTATTTTAAGCTAAAATCTGATGCTTTTAAAGAAAAAACTTCTCCCTCGCTGAAATATGTTCATTTGCTGAAAATCAACAAAACCACAAAAAGTTCTTGTATTTGAAGATAAAATCTTTTTGCTTTGAAGAAGAAAGATCGAGCTGACTGAAATAAGTTCATAAGATGAAAACCAACAAACATTGACAAGAACCACGAAAATTTCTTGTATTTTCAGGTAAAATCTTACGCTTTCAAAGAAAAAACTTCTCGCTCGCTGAAATATGTTCATTTGCTGAAAATCAACAAAACCACGAAAAGTTCTTGTATTTGAAGATAAAATCCTTTTTGCTTTGAAGAAGAAAGATCTAGCTGACTGAAATAAGTTCATTGGATGAAAACCAACAAAAATTGACAAGAACCACGAAAAGTTCTTGTATTTTAAGATAAAATCTGACGCGATTAAAGAAAAAACTTCTCGCTCTCTGAAATATATTCATTTGCTGAAAATCAACAAAACCACGAAAAGTTCTTGTATTTCAAGATAAAATCTTTTTGCTTTGAAGAAGAAAGATCTAGCTGACTGAAATAAGTTCATCAGATGAAAACCAACAAAAATTGACAAGAACCACGAAAAGTTCTTGTATTTTAAGATAAAATCTGACGCTATTAAAGAAAAAACTTCCAGCTCGCTGAA
Source organism: Heptranchias perlo (assembly GCF_035084215.1). Lineage (NCBI taxonomy): Eukaryota > Metazoa > Chordata > Chondrichthyes > Hexanchiformes > Hexanchidae > Heptranchias > Heptranchias perlo. Next base: position 1,141,621 of record NW_027139793.1, on the reverse strand, counting down.
ATATGTTCATTTGCTGAAAATCAACAAAACCACGAAAAGTTCTTGCATTTGAAGATAACATCTTTTTGCTTTCAAGAAGAAAGATCTTGCTGACTGAAATAAGTTCATTGGATGAAAACCAACAAAAATTGACAAGAACCACGAAAAGTTCTTGTATTTTAAGCGAAAATCTGATGCTTTTAAAGAAAAAACTTCTCCCTCGCTGAAATATGTTCATTTGCTGAAAATCAACAAAACCACAAAAAGTTCTTGTATTTGAAGATAAAATCTTTTTGCTTTGAAGAAGAAAGATCGAGCTGACTGAAATAAGTTCATAAGATGAAAACCAACAAACATTGACAAGAACCACGAAAATTTCTTGTATTTTCAGGTAAAATCTTACGCTTTCAAAGAAAAAACTTCTCGCTCGCTGAAATATGTTCATTTGCTGAAAATCAACAAAACCACTAAAAGTTCTTGTATTTGAAGATAAAATCTTTTTGCTTTGAAGAAGAAAGATCTAGCTGACTGAAATAAGTTCATAAGATGAAAATCAACAAAAATTGGCAAGAACCACGAAAAGTTTTTGTATTTTAAGATAAAATCTGACGCTATTAAAGAAAAAACTTCTCGCTCGCTGAAATATGTTCATTTGCTGAAAATCAACAAAATCACGAAAAGTTCTTGTATTTGAAGATAAAATCTTTTTGCTTTGAAGAAGAAAGATCTAGCTGAATGAAATAAGTTCATCAGATGAAAACCAACAAAAATTGACAAGAACCACGAAAAGTTCTTATATTTGAAGATAAAATCTTTTTGCTTTGAAGAAGAAAGATCGAGCTGACTGAAATCAGTTCATAAGATGAAAACTAACAAAAATTGACAAGAACCACGAAAAGTTCTTGTATTTTAAGATAAAATCTTACGCTATTGAAGAAAAAACTTCTAGCTCGCTGAAATATATTCATTTGCTGAAAATCAACAGAACCACGAAAAGTTGTTGTATTTGAAGATAAAATCTTGTTGCTTTGAAGAAGAAAGATCCAGCTGACTGAAAAATGTTCATTGGATGAAAACTAACAAAAATTGACAAGAACCACGAAAAGTTCTTGTATTTTAAGATAAAATCTTAGGCTATTGAAGAAAAAACTTCTAGCTCGCTGAAATATGTTCATTTGCTAAAAATCAACAAAACCACGAAAAGTTCTTGTATTTGAAGATAAAATCTTTTTGCTTTGAAGAAGAAAGATCGAGCTGACTGAAATAAGTTCATAAGATGAAAACCAACAAAAGTTGACAAGAACCACGAAAAGTTCTTGTATTTTAAGATAAAATCTGACGGTATTAAAGAAAAAATTTCTCCCTCGCTCAAATATGTTCATTTGCTGAAAATCAACAAAACCACGAAAAGTTCTTGTATTTGAAGATAAAATCTTTTTGCTTTCAAGAAGAAAGATCCAGCTGACTGAAATAAGTTCATTGGATGAAAACCAACAAAAATTGACAAGAACCACGAAAAGTTCTTGTATTTTAAGAGAAAATCTGACGCTATTAAAGAAAAAACTTCTCGCTCGCTGATATAAGTTCATTTGCTGAAATTCAACAAAACCACGAAAAGTTCTTGTATTTGAAGATAAAATCTGACGCTGTTGAAGAAAAAAACTTCCAGCTCGCTGAAATATGTTCATTTGCTGAAAATCAACAAAACCACGAAAAGTTCTTGCATTTGAAGATAAAATCTTTTTGCTTTGAAGAAGAAAGATCTGGCTGACTGAAATAAGTTCATTGGATGAAAACCAACAAAAATTGACAAGAACCACGAAAAGTTCTTGTATTTTAAGATAAAATCTGACGCTATTAAAGAAAAAACTTCCAGCTCGCTGAAATATGTTCATTTGCTGAAAATCAACAAAACCACGAAAAGTTCTTGCATTTGAAGATAAAATCTTTTTGCTTTCAAGAAGAAAGATCTTGCTGACTGAAATAAGTTCAGTGGATGAAAACCAACAAAAATTGACAAGAACCACGAAAAGTTCTTGTATTTTAAGCTAAAATCTGATGCTTTTAAAGAAAAAACTTCTCCCTCGCTGAAATATGTTCATTTGCTGAAAATCAACAAAACCACAAAAAGTTCTTGTATTTGAAGATAAAATCTTTTTGCTTTGAAGAAGAAAGATCGAGCTGACTGAAATAAGTTCATAAGATGAAAACCAACAAACATTGACAAGAACCACGAAAATTTCTTGTATTTTCAGGTAAAATCTTACGCTTTCAAAGAAAAAACTTCTCGCTCGCTGAAATATGTTCATTTGCTGAAAATCAACAAAACCACGAAAAGTTCTTGTATTTGAAGATAAAATCTTTTTGCTTTGAAGAAGAAAGATCTAGCTGACTGAAATAAGTTCATAAGATGAAAATCAACAAAAATTGGCAAGAACCACGAAAAGTTTTTGTATTTTAAGATAAAATCTGACGCTATTAAAGAAAAAACTTCTCGCTCGCTGAAATATGTTCATTTGCTGAAAATCAACAAAATCACGAAAAGTTCTTGTATTTGAAGATAAAATCTTTTTGCTTTGAAGAAGAAAGATCTAGCTGAATGAAATAAGTTCATCAGATGAAAACCAACAAAAATTGACAAGAACCACGAAAAGTTCTTGTATTTGAAGATAAAATCTTTTTGCTTATAAGAAGAAAGATCGAGCTGACTGAAATCAGTTCATAAGATGAAAACTAACAAAAATTGACAAGAACCACGAAAAGTTCTTGTACTTTAAGATAAAATCTTACGCTATTGAAGAAAAAACTTCTAGCTCGCTGAAATATATTCATTTGCTGAAAATCAACAGAACCACGAAAAGTTCTTGTATTTGAAGATAAAATCTTTTTGCTTTCAAGAAGAAAGATCCAGCTGACTGAAATAAGTTCATTGGATGAAAACCAACAAAAATTGACAAGAACCACGAAAAGTTCTTGTATTTTAAGAGAAAATCTGACGCTATTAAAGAAAAAACTTCTCGCTCGCTGATATATGTTCATTTGCTGAAAATCAACAAAACCACGAAAAGTTCTTGTATTTGAAGATAAAATCTGACGCTGTTGAAGAAAAAAACTTCCAGCTCGCTGAAATATGTTCATTTGCTGAAAATCAACAAAACCACGAAAAGTTCTTGCATTTGAAGATAAAATCTTTTTGCTTTGAAGAAGAAAGATCTGGCTGACTGAAATAAGTTCATTGGATGAAAACCAACAAAAATTGACAAGAACCACGAAAAGTTCTTGTATTTTAAGATAAAATCTGACGCTATTAAAGAAAAAACTTCCAGCTCGCTGAAATATGTTCATTTGCTGAAAATCAACAAAACCACGAAAAGTTCTTGCATTTGAAGATAAAATCTTTTTGCTTTCAAGAAGAAAGATCTTGCTGACTGAAATAAGTTCATTGGATGAAAACCAACAAAAATTGACAAGAACCACGAAAAGTTCTTGTATTTTAAGCTAAAATCTGATGCTTTTAAAGAAAAAACTTCTCCCTCGCTGAAATATGTTCATTTGCTGAAAATCAACAAAACCACAAAAAGTTCTTGTATTTGAAGATAAAATCTTTTTGCTTTGAAGAAGAAAGATCGAGCTGACTGAAATAAGTTCATAAGATGAAAACCAACAAACATTGACAAGAACCACGAAAATTTCTTGTATTTTCAGGTAAAATCTTACGCTTTCAAAGAAAAAACTTCTCGCTCGCTGAAATATGTTCATTTGCTGAAAATCAACAAAACCACGAAAAGTTCTTGTATTTGAAGATAAAATCTTTTTGCTTTGAAGAAGAAAGATCTAGCTGACTGAAATAAGTTCATAAGATGAAAATCAACAAAAATTGGCAAGAACCACGAAAAGTTTTTGTATTTTAAGATAAAATCTGACGCTATTAAAGAAAAAACTTCTCGCTCGCTGAAATATGTTCATTTGCTGAAAATCAACAAAATCACGAAAAGTTCTTGTATTTGAAGATAAAATCTTTTTGCTTTGAAGAAGAAAGATCTAGCTGAATGAAATAAGTTCATCAGATGAAAACCAACAAAAATTGACAAGAACCACGAAAAGTTCTTGTATTTGAAGATAAAATCTTTTTGCTTTGAAGAAGAAAGATCGAGCTGACTGAAATCAGTTCATAAGATGAAAACTAACAAAAATTGACAAGAACCACGAAAAGTTCTTGTATTTTAAGATAAAATCTTACGCTATTGAAGAAAAAACTTCTAGCTCGCTGAAATATATTCATTTGCTGAAAATCAACAGAACCACGAAAAGTTCTTGTATTTGAAGATAAAATCTTGTTGCTTTGAAGAAGAAAGATCCAGCTGATTGAAAAATGTTCATTGGATGAAAACTAACAAAAATTGACAAGAACCACGAAAAGTTCTTGTATTTTAAGATAAAATCTTACGCTATTGAAGAAAAAACTTCTAGCTCGCTGAAATATGTTCATTTGCTAAAAATCAACAAAACCACGAAAAGTTCTTGTATTTGAAGATAAAATCTTTTTGCTTTAAAGAAGAAAGATCTAGCTGACTGAAATAAGTTCATTTGATGAAAATCAACAAAAATTGACAAGAACCACGAAAAGTTTTTGTATTTTAAGATAAAATCTGACGCTATTAAAGAAAAAACTTCTCGCTCGCTGAAATATGTTCATTTGCTGAAAATCAACAAAATCACGAAAAGTTCTTGTATTTGAAGATAAAATCTTTTTGCTTTGAAGAAGAAAGATCTAGCTGAATGAAATAAGTTCATCAGATGAAAATCAACAAAAATTGACAAGAACCACGAAAAGTTCTTGTATTTGAAGATAAAATCTTGTTGCTTTGAAGAAGAAAGATCCAGGTGATTGAAAAATGTTCATTGGATGAAAACTAACAAAAATTGACAAGAACCACGAAAAGTTCTTGTATTTTAAGATAAAATCTTACGCTATTGAAGAAAAAACTTCTAGCTCGCTGAAATATGTTCATTTGCTAAAAATCAACAAAACCACGAAAAGTTCTTGTATTTGAAGATAAAATCTTTTTGCTTTAAAGAAGAAAGATCTAGCTGACTGAAATAAGTTCATTTGATGAAAATCAACAAAAATTGACAAGAACCACGAAAAGTTTTTGTATTTTAAGATAAAATCTGACGCTATTAAAGAAAAAACTTCTCGCTCGCTGAAATATGTTCATTTGCTGCAAATCAACAAAACCACGAAAAGTTCTTGTATTTGAAGATAAAATCTGACGCTGTTGAAGAAAAAAACTTCCAGCTCGCTGAAATATGTTCATTTGCTGAAAATCAACAAAACCACGAAAAGTTCTTGCATTTGAAGATAAAATCTTTTTGCTTTGAAGAAGAAAGATCTGGCTGACTGAAATAAGTTCATTGGATGAAAACCAACAAAAATTGACAAGAACCACGAAAAGTTCCTGTATTTTAAGATAAAATCTTTTTGCTTTGAAGAAGAAAGGTCCAGCTGACTGAAATAAGTTCATAAGATGAAAACCAACAAAAATTGACAAGAACCACGAAAAGTTCTTGTATTTTAAGATAAAATCTGACGCGATTAAAGAAAAAATTTCTCACTCGCTGAAATGTTCATTTGCTGAAAATCAACAAAACCACGAAAAGTTCTTGTATTTGAAGATAAAATCTTTTTTGCTTTGAAGAAGAAAGATCGAGCTGACTGAAATAAGTTTATAAGATGAAAACCAACAAAAGTTGACAAGAACCACGAAAAGTTCTTGTATTTTAAGATAAAATCTGACGGTATTAAAGAAAAAATTTCTCCCTCGCTCAAATATGTTCATTTGCTGAAAATCAACAAAACCACGAAAAGTTCTTGCATTTGAAGATAACATCTTTTTGCTTTCAAGAAGAAAGATCTTGCTGACTGAAATAAGTTCATTGGATGAAAACCAACAAAAATTGACAAGAACCACGAAAAGTTCTTGTATTTTAAGCGAAAATCTGATGCTTTTAAAGAAAAAACTTCTCCCTCGCTGAAATATGTTCATTTGCTGAAAATCAACAAAACCACAAAAAGTTCTTGTATTTGAAGATAAAATCTTTTTGCTTTGAAGAAGAAAGATCGAGCTGACTGAAATAAGTTCATAAGATGAAAACCAACAAACATTGACAAGAACCACGAAAATTTCTTGTATTTTCAGGTAAAATCTTACGCTTTCAAAGAAAAAACTTCTCGCTCGCTGAAATATGTTCATTTGCTGAAAATCAACAAAACCACTAAAAGTTCTTGTATTTGAAGATAAAATCTTTTTGCTTTGAAGAAGAAAGATCTAGCTGACTGAAATAAGTTCATAAGATGAAAATCAACAAAAATTGGCAAGAACCACGAAAAGTTTTTGTATTTTAAGATAAAATCTGACGCTATTAAAGAAAAAACTTCTCGCTCGCTGAAATATGTTCATTTGCTGAAAATCAACAAAATCACGAAAAGTTCTTGTATTTGAAGATAAAATCTTTTTGCTTTGAAGAAGAAAGATCTAGCTGAATGAAATAAGTTCATCAGATGAAAACCAACAAAAATTGACAAGAACCACGAAAAGTTCTTATATTTGAAGATAAAATCTTTTTGCTTTGAAGAAGAAAGATCGAGCTGACTGAAATCAGTTCATAAGATGAAAACTAACAAAAATTGACAAGAACCACGAAAAGTTCTTGTATTTTAAGATAAAATCTTACGCTATTGAAGAAAAAACTTCTAGCTCGCTGAAATATATTCATTTGCTGAAAATCAACAGAACCACGAAAAGTTGTTGTATTTGAAGATAAAATCTTGTTGCTTTGAAGAAGAAAGATCCAGCTGACTGAAAAATGTTCATTGGATGAAAACTAACAAAAATTGACAAGAACCACGAAAAGTTCTTGTATTTTAAGATAAAATCTTACGCTATTGAAGAAAAAACTTCTAGCTCGCTGAAATATGTTCATTTGCTAAAAATCAACAAAACCACGAAAAGTTCTTGTATTTGAAGATAAAATCTTTTTGCTTTGAAGAAGAAAGATCGAGCTGACTGAAATAAGTTCATAAGATGAAAACCAACAAAAGTTGACAAGAACCACGAAAAGTTCTTGTATTTTAAGATAAAATCTGACGGTATTAAAGAAAAAATTTCTCCCACGCTCAAATATGTTCATTTGCTGAAAATCAACAAAACCACGAAAAGTTCTTGTATTTGAAGATAAAATCTTTTTGCTTTCAAGAAGAAAGATCCAGCTGACTGAAATAAGTTCATTGGATGAAAACCAACAAAAATTGACAAGAACCACGAAAAGTTCTTGTATTTTAAGAGAAAATCTGACGCTATTAAAGAAAAAACTTCTCGCTCGCTGATATATGTTCATTTGCTGAAATTCAACAAAACCACGAAAAGTTCTTGTATTTGAAGATAAAATCTGACGCTGTTGAAGAAAAAAACTTCCAGCTCGCTGAAATATGTTCATTTGCTGAAAATCAACAAAACCACGAAAAGTTCTTGCATTTGAAGATAAAATCTTTTTGCTTTGAAGAAGAAAGATCTGGCTGACTGAAATAAGTTCATTGGATGAAAACCAACAAAAATTGACAAGAACCACGAAAAGTTCTTGTATTTTAAGATAAAATCTGACGCTATTAAAGAAAAAACTTCCAGCTCGCTGAAATATGTTCATTTGCTGAAAATCAACAAAACCACGAAAAGTTCTTGCATTTGAAGATAAAATCTTTTTGCTTTCAAGAAGAAAGATCTTGCTGACTGAAATAAGTTCAGTGGATGAAAACCAACAAAAATTGACAAGAAACACGAAAAGTTCTTGTATTTTAAGCTAAAATCTGATGCTTTTAAAGAAAAAACTTCTCCCTCGCTGAAATATGTTCATTTGCTGAAAATCAACAAAACCACAAAAAGTTCTTGTATTTGAAGATAAAATCTTTTTGCTTTGAAGAAGAAAGATCGAGCTGACTGAAATAAGTTCATAAGATGAAAACCAACAAACATTGACAAGAACCACGAAAATTTCTTGTATTTTCAGGTAAAATCTTACGCTTTCAAAGAAAAAACTTCTCGCTCGCTGAAATATGTTCATTTGCTGAAAATCAACAAAACCACGAAAAGTTCTTGTATTTGAAGATAAAATCTTTTTGCTTTGAAGAAGAAAGATCTAGCTGACTGAAATAAGTTCATAAGATGAAAATCAACAAAAATTGGCAAGAACCACGAAAAGTTTTTGTATTTTAAGATAAAATCTGACGCTATTAAAGAAAAAACTTCTCGCTCGCTGAAATATGTTCATTTGCTGAAAATCAACAAAATCACGAAAAGTTCTTGTATTTGAAGATAAAATCTTTTTGCTTTGAAGAAGAAAGATCTAGCTGAATGAAATAAGTTCATCAGATGAAAACCAACAAAAATTGACAAGAACCACGAAAAGTTCTTGTATTTGAAGATAAAATCTTTTTGCTTATAAGAAGAAAGATCGAGCTGACTGAAATCAGTTCATAAGATGAAAACTAACAAAAATTGACAAGAACCACGAAAAGTTCTTGTACTTTAAGATAAAATCTTACGCTATTGAAGAAAAAACTTCTAGCTCGCTGAAATATATTCATTTGCTGAAAATCAACAGAACCACGAAAAGTTCTTGTATTTGAAGATAAAATCTTTTTGCTTTCAAGAAGAAAGATCCAGCTGACTGAAATAAGTTCATTGGATGAAAACCAACAAAAATTGACAAGAACCACGAAAAGTTCTTGTATTTTAAGAGAAAATCTGACGCTATTAAAGAAAAAACTTCTCGCTCGCTGATATATGTTCATTTGCTGAAAATCAACAAAACCACGAAAATTTCTTGTATTTGAAGATAAAATCTGACGCTGTTGAAGAAAAAAACTTCCAGCTCGCTGAAATATGTTCATTTGCTGAAAATCAACAAAACCACGAAAAGTTCTTGCATTTGAAGATAAAATCTTTTTGCTTTGAAGAAGAAAGATCTGGCTGACTGAAATAAGTTCATTGGATGAAAACCAACAAAAATTGACAAGAACCACGAAAAGTTCTTGTATTTTAAGATAAAATCTGACGCTATTAAAGAAAAAACTTCCAGCTCGCTGAAATATGTTCATTTGCTGAAAATCAACAAAACCACGAAAAGTTCTTGCATTTGAAGATAAAATCTTTTTGCTTTCAAGAAGAAAGATCTTGCTGACTGAAATAAGTTCATTGGATGAAAACCAACAAAAATTGACAAGAACCACGAAAAGTTCTTGTATTTTAAGCTAAAATCTGATGCTTTTAAAGAAAAAACTTCTCCCTCGCTGAAATATGTTCATTTGCTGAAAATCAACAAAACCACAAAAAGTTCTTGTATTTGAAGATAAAATCTTTTTGCTTTGAAGAAGAAAGATCGAGCTGACTGAAATAAGTTCATAAGATGAAAACCAACAAACATTGACAAGAACCACGAAAATTTCTTGTATTTTCAGGTAAAATCTTACGCTTTCAAAGAAAAAACTTCTCGCTCGCTGAAATATGTTCATTTGCTGAAAATCAACAAAACCACGAAAAGTTCTTGTATTTGAAGATAAAATCTTTTTGCTTTGAAGAAGAAAGATCTAGCTGACTGAAATAAGTTCATAAGATGAAAATCAACAAAAATTGGCAAGAACCACGAAAAGTTTTTGTATTTTAAGATAAAATCTGACGCTATTAAAGAAAAAACTTCTCGCTCGCTGAAATATGTTCATTTGCTGAAAATCAACAAAATCACGAAAAGTTCTTGTATTTGAAGATAAAATCTTTTTGCTTTGAAGAAGAAAGATCTAGCTGAATGAAATAAGTTCATCAGATGAAAACCAACAAAAATTGACAAGAACCACGAAAAGTTCTTGTATTTGAAGATAAAATCTTTTTGCTTTGAAGAAGAAAGATCGAGCTGACTGAAATCAGTTCATAAGATGAAAACTAACAAAAATTGACAAGAACCACGAAAAGTTCTTGTATTTTAAGATAAAATCTTACGCTATTGAAGAAAAAACTTCTAGCTCGCTGAAATATATTCATTTGCTGAAAATCAACAGAACCACGAAAAGTTCTTGTATTTGAAGATAAAATCTTGTTGCTTTGAAGAAGAAAGATCCAGCTGATTGAAAAATGTTCATTGGATGAAAACTAACAAAAATTGACAAGAACCACGAAAAGTTCTTGTATTTTAAGATAAAATCTTACGCTATTGAAGAAAAAACTTCTAGCTCGCTGAAATATGTTCATTTGCTAAAAATCAACAAAACCACGAAAAGTTCTTGTATTTGAAGATAAAATCTTTTTGCTTTAAAGAAGAAAGATCTAGCTGACTGAAATAAGTTCATTTGATGAAAATCAACAAAAATTGACAAGAACCACGAAAAGTTTTTGTATTTTAAGATAAAATCTGACGCTATTAAAGAAAAAACTTCTCGCTCGCTGAAATATGTTCATTTGCTGAAAATCAACAAAATCACGAAAAGTTCTTGTATTTGAAGATAAAATCTTTTTGCTTTGAAGAAGAAAGATCTAGCTGAATGAAATAAGTTCATCAGATGAAAATCAACAAAAATTGACAAGAACCACGAAAAGTTCTTGTATTTGAAGATAAAATCTTTTTGCTTTGAAGAAGAAAGATCGAGCTGACTGAAATCAGTTCATAAGATGAAAACTAACAAAAATTGACAAGAACCACGAAAAGTTCTTGTATTTTAAGATAAAATCTTACGCTATTGAAGAAAAAACTTCTAGCTCGCTGAAATATATTCATTTGCTGAAAATCAACAGAACCACGAAAAGTTCTTGTATTTGAAGATAAAATCTTGTTGCTTTGAAGAAGAAAGATCCAGGTGATTGAAAAATGTTCATTGGATGAAAACTAACAAAAATTGACAAGAACCACGAAAAGTTCTTGTATTTTAAGATAAAATCTTACGCTATTGAAGAAAAAACTTCTAGCTCGCTGAAATATGTTCATTTGCTAAAAATCAACAAAACCACGAAAAGTTCTTGTATTTGAAGATAAAATCTTTTTGCTTTAAAGAAGAAAGATCTAGCTGACTGAAATAAGTTCATTTGATGAAAATCAACAAAAATTGACAAGAACCACGAAAAGTTTTTGTATTTTAAGATAAAATCTGACGCTATTAAAGAAAAAACTTCTCGCTCGCTGAAATATGTTCATTTGCTGCAAATCAACAAAACCACGAAAAGTTCTTGTATTTGAAGATAAAATCTGACGCTGTTGAAGAAAAAAACTTCCAGCTCGCTGAAATATGTTCATTTGCTGAAAATCAACAAAACCACGAAAAGTTCTTGCATTTGAAGATAAAATCTTTTTGCTTTGAAGAAGAAAGATCTGGCTGACTGAAATAAGTTCATTGGATGAAAACCAACAAAAATTGACAAGAACCACGAAAAGTTCCTGTATTTTAAGATAAAATCTTTTTGCTTTGAAGAAGAAAGGTCCAGCTGACTGAAATAAGTTCATAAGATGAAAACCAACAAAAATTGACAAGAACCACGAAAAGTTCTTGTATTTTAAGATAAAATCTGACGCGATTAAAGAAAAAATTTCTCACTCGCTGAAATGTTCATTTGCTGAAAATCAACAAAACCACGAAAAGTTCTTGTATTTGAAGATAAAATCTTTTTTGCTTTGAAGAAGAAAGATCGAGCTGACTGAAATAAGTTTATAAGATGAAAACCAACAAAAGTTGACAAGAACCACGAAAAGTTCTTGTATTTTAAGATAAAATCTGACGGTATTAAAGAAAAAATTTCTCCCTCGCTCAAATATGTTCATTTGCTGAAAATCAACAAAACCACGAAAAGTTCTTGTATTTGAAGATAAAATCTTTTTGCTTTCAAGAAGAAAGATCCAGCTGACTGAAATAAGTTCATTGGATGAAAACCAACAAAAATTGACAAGAACCACGAAAAGTTCTTGTATTTTAAGATAAAATCTGACGCGATTAAAGAAAAAACTTCTCGCTCTCTGAAATATATTCATTTGCTGAAAATCAACAAAACCACGAAAAGTTCTTGTATTTCAAGATAAAATCTTTTTGCTTTGAAGAAGAAAGATCTAGCTGACTGAAATAAGTTCATCAGATGAAAACCAACAAAAATTGACAAGAACCACGAAAAGTTCTTGTATTTTAAGATAAAATCTGACGCTATTAAAGAAAAAACTTCCAGCTCGCTGAAATATGTTCATTTGCTGAAAATCAACAAAACCACGAAAAGTTCTTGCATTTGAAGATAAAATCTTTTTGCTTTCAAGAAGAAAGATCTTGCTGACTGAAATAAGTTCATTGGATGAAAACCAACAAAAATTGACAAGAACCACGAAAAGTTCTTGTATTTTAAGCTAAAATCTGATGCTTTTAAAGAAAAAACTTCTCCCTCGCTGAAATATGTTCATTTGCTGAAAATCAACAAAACCACAAAAAGTTCTTGTATTTGAAGATAAAATCTTTTTGCTTTGAAGAAGAAAGATCGAGCTGACTGAAATAAGTTCATAAGATGAAAACCAACAAACATTGACAAGAACCAAGAAAATTTCTTGTATTTTCAGGTAAAATCTTACGCTTTCAAAGAAAAAACTTCTCGCTCGCTGAAATATGTTCATTTGCTGAAAATCTACAAAACCACGAAAAGTTCTTGTATTTGAAGATAAAATCTTTTTGCTTTGAAGAAGAAAGATCTAGCTGACTGAAATAAGTTCATAAGATGAAAATCAACAAAAATTGGCAAGAACCACGAAAAGTTTTTGTATTTTAAGATAAAATCTGACGCTATTAAAGAAAAAACTTCTCGCTCGCTGAAATATGTTCATTTGCTGAAAATCAACAAAATCACGAAAAGTTCTTGTATTTGAAGATAAAATCTTTTTGCTTTGAAGAAGAAAGATCTAGCTGAATGAAATAAGTTCATCAGATGAAAACCAACAAAAATTGACAAGAACCACGAAAAGTTCTTATATTTGAAGATAAAATCTTTTTGCTTTGAAGAAGAAAGATCGAGCTGACTGAAATCAGTTCATAAGATGAAAACTAACAAAAATTGACAAGAACCACGAAAAGTTCTTGTATTTTAAGATAAAATCTTACGCTATTGAAGAAAAAACTTCTAGCTCGCTGAAATATATTCATTTGCTGAAAATCAACAGAACCACGAAAAGTTCTTGTATTTGAAGATAAAATCTTGTTGCTTTGAAGAAGAAAGATCCAGCTGACTGAAAAATGTTCATTGGATGAAAACTAACAAAAATTGACAAGAACCACGAAAAGTTCTTGTATTTTAAGATAAAATCTTACGCTATTGAAGAAAAAACTTCTAGCTCGCTGAAATATGTTCATTTGCTAAAAATCAACAAAACCACGAAAAGTTCTTGTATTTGAAGATAAAATCTTTTTGCTTTGAAGAAGAAAGATCGAGCTGACTGAAATAAGTTTATAAGATGAAAACCAACAAAAGTTGACAAGAACCACGAAAAGTTCTTGTATTTTAAGATAAAATCTGACGGTATTAAAGAAAAAATTTCTCCCTCTCTCAAATATGTTCATTTGCTGAAAATCAACAAAACCACGAAAAGTTCTTGTATTTGAAGATAAAATCTTTTTGCTTTCAAGAAGAAAGATCCAGCTGACTGAAATAAGTTCATTGGATGAAAACCAACAAAAATTGACAAGAACCACGAAAAGTTCTTGTATTTTAAGAGAAAATCTGACGCTATTAAAGAAAAAACTTCTCGCTCGCTGATATATGTTCATTTGCTGAAAATCAACAAAACCACGAAAAGTTCTTGTATTTGAAGATATAATCTGACGCTGTTGAAGAAAAAAACTTCCAGCTCGCTGAAATATGTTTATTTGCTGAAAATCAACAAAACCACGAAAAGTTCTTGCATTTGAAGATAAAATCTTTTTGCTTTGAAGAAGAAAGATCTGGCTGACTGAAATAAGTTCATTGGATGAAAACCAACAAAAATTGACAAGAACCACGAAAAGTTCTTGTATTTTAAGATAAAATCTGACGCTATTAAAGAAAAAACTTCCAGCTCGCTGAAATATGTTCATTTGCTGAAAATCAACAAAACCACGAAAAGTTCTTGCATTTGAAGATAAAATCTTTTTGCTTTCAAGAAGAAAGATCTTGCTGACTGAAATAAGTTCATTGGATGAAAACCAACAAAAATTGACAAGAACCACGAAAAGTTCTTGTATTTTAAGCTAAAATCTGATGCTTTTAAAGAAAAAACTTCTCCCTCGCTGAAATATGTTCATTTGCTGAAAATCAACAAAACCACAAAAAGTTCTTGTATTTGAAGATAAAATCTTTTTGCTTTGAAGAAGAAAGATCGAGCTGACTGAAATAAGTTCATAAGATGAAAACGAACAAACATTGACAAGAACCACGAAAATTTCTTGTATTTTCAGGTAAAATCTTACGCTTTCAAAGAAAAAACTTCTCGCTCGCTGAAATATGTTCATTTGCTGAAAATCAACAAAACCACGAAAAGTTCTTGTATTTGAAGATAAAATCTTTTTGCTTTGAAGAAGAAAGATCTAGCTGACTGAAATAAGTTCATAAGATGAAAATCAACAAAAATTGGCAAGAACCACGAAAAGTTTTTGTATTTTAAGATAAAATCTGACGCTATTAAAGAAAAAACTTCTCGCTCGCTGAAATATGTTCATTTGCTGAAAATCAACAAAATCACGAAAAGTTCTTGTATTTGAAGATAAAATCTTTTTGCTTTGAAGAAGAAAGATCTAGCTGAATGAAATAAGTTCATCAGATGAAAACCAACAAAAATTGACAAGAACCACGAAAAGTTCTTGTATTTGAAGATAAAATCTTTTTGCTTTGAAGAAGAAAGATCGAGCTGACTGAAATCAGTTCATAAGATGAAAACTAACAAAAATTGACAAGAACCACGAAAAGTTCTTGTATTTTAAGATAAAATCTTACGCTATTGAAGAAAAAACTTCTAGCTCGCTGAAATATATTCATTTGCTGAAAATCAACAGAACCACGAAAAGTTCTTGTATTTGAAGATAAAATCTTGTTGCTTTGAAGAAGAAAGATCCAGCTGATTGAAAAATGTTCATTGGATGAAAACTAACAAAAATTGACAAGAACCACGAAAAGTTCTTGTATTTTAAGATAAAATCTTACGCTATTGAAGAAAAAACTTCTAGCTCGCTGAAATATGTTCATTTGCTAAAAATCAACAAAACCACGAAAAGTTCTTGTATTTGAAGATAAAATCTTTTTGCTTTAAAGAAGAAAGATCTAGCTGACTGAAATAAGTTCATTTGATGAAAATCAACAAAAATTGACAAGAACCACGAAAAGTTTTTGTATTTTAAGATAAAATCTGACGCTATTAAAGAAAAAACTTCTCGCTCGCTGAAATATGTTCATTTGCTGAAAATCAACAAAATCACGAAAAGTTCTTGTATTTGAAGATAAAATCTTTTTGCTTTGAAGAAGAAAGATCTAGCTGAATGAAATAAGTTCATCAGATGAAAACCAACAAAAATTGACAAGAACCACGAAAAGTTCTTGTATTTGAAGATAAAATCTTTTTGCTTTGAAGAAGAAAGATCGAGCTGACTGAAATCAGTTCATAAGATGAAAACTAACAAAAATTGACAAGAACCACGAAAAGTTCTTGTATTTTAAGATAAAATCTTACGCTATTGAAGAAAAAACTTCTAGCTCGCTGAAATATATTCATTTGCTGAAAATCAACAGAACCACGAAAAGTTCTTGTATTTGAAGATAAAATCTTGTTGCTTTGAAGAAGAAAGATCCAGCTGATTGAAAAATGTTCATTGGATGAAAACTAACAAAAATTGACAAGAACCACGAAAAGTTCTTGTATTTTAAGATAAAATCTTACGCTATTGAAGAAAAAACTTCTAGCTCGCTGAAATATGTTCATTTGCTAAAAATCAACAAAACCACGAAAAGTTCTTGTATTTGAAGATAAAATCTTTTTGCTTTAAAGAAGAAAGATCCAGCTGACTGAAATAAGTTCATTTGATGAAAATCAACAAAAATTGACAAGAACCACGAAAAGTTTTTGTATTTTAAGATAAAATCTGACGCTATTAAAGAAAAAACTTCTCGCTCGCTGAAATATGTTCATTTGCTGCAAATCAACAAAACCACGAAAAGTTCTTGTATTTGAAGATAAAATCTTTTTGCTTTGAAGAAGAAAGATCGAGCTGACTGAAATAAGTTCATAAGATGAAAACCAACAAAAGTTGACAAGAACCACGAAAAGTTCTTGTATTTTAAGATAAAATCTGACGGTATTAAAGAAAAAATTTCTCCCTCGCTCAAATATGTTCATTTGCTGAAAATCAACAAAACCACGAAAAGTTCTTGTATTTGAAGATAAAATCTTTTTGCTTTCAAGAAGAAAGATCCAGCTGACTGAAATAAGTTCATTGGATGAAAACCAACAAAAATTGACAAGAACCACGAAAAGTTCTTGTATTTTAAGAGAAAATCTGACGCTATTAAAGAAAAAACTTCTCGCTCGCTGATATATGTTCATTTGCTGAAAATCAACAAAACCACGAAAAGTTCTTGTATTTGAAGATAAAATCTGACGCTGTTGAAGAAAAAAACTTCCAGCTCGCTGAAATATGTTCATTTGCTGAAAATCAACAAAACCACGAAAAGTTCTTGCATTTGAAGATAAAATCTTTTTGCTTTGAAGAAGAAAGATCTGGCTGACTGAAATAAGTTCATTGGATGAAAACCAACAAAAATTGACAAGAACCACGAAAAGTTCTTGTATTTTAAGATAAAATATTTTTGCTTTGAAGAAGAAAGGTCCAGCTGACTGAAATAAGTTCATAAGATGAAAACCAACAAAAATTGACAAGAACCACGAAAAGTTCTTGTATTTTAAGATAAAATCTGACGCGATTAAAGAAAAAACTTCTCGCTCTCTGAAATATGTTCATTTGCTGAAAATCAACAAAACCACGAAAAGTTCTTGTATTTCAAGATAAAATCTTTTTGCTTTGAAGAAGAAAGATCTAGCTGACTGAAATAAGTTCATCAGATAAAAACCAACAAAAATTGACAAGAACCACGAAAAGTTCTTGTATTTTAAGATAAAATCTGACGCTATTAAAGAAAAAACTTCCAGCTCGCTGAAATATGTTCATTTGCTGAAAATCAACAAAACCACGAAAAGTTCTTGCATTTGAAGATAAAATCTTTTTGCTTTCAAGAAGAAAGATCTTGCTGACTGAAATAAGTTCATTTGATGAAAATCAACAAAAATTGACAAGAACCACGAAAATTTTTTGTATTTTAAGATAAAATCTGACGCTATTAAAGAAAAAACTTCTCGCTCGCTGAAATATGTTCATTTGCTGCAAATCAACAAAACCACGAAAAGTTCTTGTATTTGAAGATAAAATCTTTTTGCTTTGAAGAAGAAAGATCGAGCTGACTGAAATAAGTTCATAAGATGAAAACCAACAAAAGTTGACAAGAACCACGAAAAGTTCTTGTATTTTAAGATAAAATCTGACGGTATTAAAGAAAAAATTTCTCCCTCGCTCAAATATGTTCATTTGCTGAAAATCAACAAAACCACGAAAAGTTCTTGTATTTGAAGATAAATTCTTTTTGCTTTCAAGAAGAAAGATCCAGCTGACTGAAATAAGTTCATTGGATGAAAACCAACAAAAATTGACAAGAACCACGAAAAGTTCTTGTATTTTAAGATAAAATCTGACGCTGTTGAAGAAAAAACTTCCAGCTCGCTGAAATATGTTCATTTGCTGAAAATCAACAAAACCACGAAAAGTTCTGCATTTGAAGATAAAATCTTTTTGCTTTGAAGAAGAAAGATCTGGCTGACTGAAATAAGTTCATTGGATGAAAACCAACAAAAATTGACAAGAACCACGAAAAGTTCTTGTATTTTAAGATAAAATCTTTTTGCTTTGAAGAAGAAAGGTCCAGCTGACTGAAATAAGTTCATAAGATGAAAACCAACAAAAATTGACAAGAACCACGAAAAGTTCTTGTATTTTAAGATAAAATCTGACGCTATTAAAGAAAAAACTTCTCCCTCACTGAAATATGTTCATTTGCTGAAAATCAACAAAACCACGAAAAGTTCGTGTATTTGAAGATAAAATCTTTTTGCTTTTAAGAAGAAAGATCCAGCTGACTGAAATAAGTTCATTCGATGAAAACCAACAAAAATTGACAAGAACCACGAAAAGTTCTTGTATTTTAAGATAAAATCTGACGCGATTGAAGAAAAAACTTCTCGCTCTCTGAAATATGTTCATTTGCTGAAAATCAACAAAACCACGAAAAGTTCTTGCATTTGAAGATAAAATCTTTTTGCTTTGAAGAAGAAAGATCCAGCTGACTGAAATAAGTTCATTGGATGAAAACCAACAAAAATTGACAAGAACCACGAAAATTTCTTGTATTTTAAGGTAAAATCTTACGCTTTCAAAGAAAAAACTTCTCGCTCGCTGAAATATGTTCATTTGCTGAAAATCAACAAAACCACGAAAAGTTCTTGTATTTGAAGATAAAATCTTTTTGCTTTGAAGAAGAAAGATCTTGCTGACTGAAATAAGTTCATAAGATGAAAATCAACAAAAATTGACAAGAACCACGAAAAGTTCTTGTATTTGAAGATAAAATCTTTTTGCTTTGAAGAAGAAAGATCGAGCTGACTGAAATCAGTTCATAAGATGAAAACTAACAAAAATTGACAAGAACCACGAAAAGTTCTTGTATTTGAAGATAAAATCTTTTTGCTTTGAAGAAGAAAGATCGAGCTGACTGAAATCAGTTCATAAGATGAAAACTAACAAAAATTGACAAGAACCATGAAAAGTGCTTGTATTTTAAGATAAAATCTTACGCTATTGAAGAAAAAACTTCCAGCTCGCTGAAATATGTTCATTTGCTGAAAATCAACAGAACCACGAAAAGTTCTTGTATTTGAAGATAAAATCTTGTTGCTTTGAAGAAGAAAGATCCAGCTGACTGAAATATGTACATTGGATGAAAACTAACAAAAATTGACAAGAACCACGAAAAGTTCTTGTATTTTAAGATAAAATCTTACGCTATTGAAGAAAAAACTTCGAGCTCGCTGAAATATGTTCATTTGCTGAAAATCAACAAAACCACGAAAAGTTCTTGTATTTGAAGATAAAATCTTTTTGCTTTCAAGAAGAAAGATCCAGCTGACTGAAATAAGTTCATTGGATGAAAACCAACAAAAATTGACAAGAACCACGAAAAGTTCTTGTATTTTAAGATAAAATCTGACGCTATTAAAGATAAAACTTCTCCCTCGCTGAAATATGTTCATTTGCTGAAAATCAACAAAACCACGAAAAGTTCTTGTATTTGAAGATAAAATCTTTTTGCTTTAAAGAAGAAAGATCTAGCTGACTGAAATAAGTTCATTTGCTGAAAATCAACAAAAATTGACAAGAACCACGAAAAGTTTTTGTATTTTAAGATAAAATCTGACGCTATTAAAGAAAAAACTTCTCGCTCGCTGAAATATGTTCATTTGCTGCAAATCAACAAAACCACGAAAAGTTCTTGTATTTGAAGATAAAATCATTTTGCTTTGAAGAAGAAAGATCGAGCTGACAGAAATAAGTTCATGAGATGAAAACCAACAAAAGTTGACAAGAACCACGAAAAGTTCTTGTATTTTAAGATAAAATCTGACGCTATTAAAGAAAAAATTTCTCCCTCGCTCAAATATGTTCATTTGCTGAAAATCAACAAAACCACGAAAAGTTCTTGTATTTGAAGATAAAATATTTTTGCTTTCAAGAAGAAAGATCCAGCTGACTGAAATAAGTTCATTGGATGAAAACCAACAAAAATTGACAAGAACCACGAAAAGTTCTTGTATTTTCAGATAAAATCTGACGCTATTAAAGAAAAAACTTCTCGCTCGCTGAAATATGTTCATTTGCTGAAAATCAACAAACTCACGAAAAGTTCTTGTATTTGAAGATAAAATCTTTTTGCTTTGAAGAAGAAAGATCTAGCTGAATGAAATAAGTTAATCAGTTGAAAACCAACAAAAATTGACAAGAACCACGAAAAGTTCTTGTATTTTAAGATAAAATCTGACGCGATTAAAGAAAAAACTTCTCGCTCTCTGAAATATGTTCATTTGCTGAAAATCAACAAAACCACGAAAAGTTCTTGTATTTGAAGATAAAATCTTTTTGCTTTGAAGAAGAAAGATCTAGCTGACTGAAATAATTTCATAAGATGAAAACCAACAAAAATTGACAAGAACCACGAAACGTTCTTGTATTTTAAGATAAAATCTGACGCTGTTGAAGAAAAAACTTCCAGCTCGCTGAAATATGTTCATTTGCTGAAAATCAACAAAACCACGAAAAGTTCTTGCATTTGAAGATAAAATCTTTTTGCTTTGAAGAAGAAAGATCTGGCTGACTGAAATAAGTTCATTGGATGAAAACCAACAAAAATTGACAAGAACCACGAAAAGTTCCTGTATTTTAAGATAAAATCTTTTTGCTTTGAAGAAGAAAGGTCCAGCTGACTGAAATAAGTTCATGAGATGAAAATCAACAAAAGTTGACAAGAACCACGAAAAGTTCTTGTATTTTAAGATAAAATCTGACGCTATTAAAGAAAAAATTTCTCCCTCGCTCAAATATGTTCATTTGCTGAAAATCAACAAAACCACGAAAAGTTCTTGTATTTGAAGATAAAATATTTTTGCTTTCAAGAAGAAAGATCCAGCTGACTGAAATAAGTTCATTGGATGAAAACCAACAAAAATTGATAGAACCACGAAAAGTTCTTGTATTTTCAGATAAAATCTGACGCTATTAAAGAAAAAACTTCTCGCTCGCTGAAATATGTTCATTTGCTGAAAATCAACAAACTCACGAAAAGTTCTTGTATTTGAAGATAAAATCTTTTTGCTTTGAAGAAGAAAGATCTAGCTGAATGAAATAAGTTAATCAGTTGAAAACCAACAAAAATTGACAAGAACCACGAAAAGTTCTTGTATTTTAAGATAAAATCTGACGCGATTAAAGAAAAAACTTCTCGCTCTCTGAAATATGTTCATTTGCTGAAAATCAACAAAACCACGAAAAGTTCTTGTATTTGAAGATAAAATCTTTTTGCTTTGAAGAAGAAAGATCTAGCTGACTGAAATAATTTCATAAGATGAAAACCAACAAAAATTGACAAGAACCACGAAAAGTTCTTGTATTTTAAGATAAAATCTGACGCTGTTGAAGAAAAAACTTCCAGCTCGCTGAAATATGTTCATTTGCTGAAAATCAACAAAACCACGAAAAGTTCTTGCATTTGAAGATAAAATCTTTTTGCTTTGAAGAAGAAAGATCTGGCTGACTGAAAAAAGTTCATTGGATGAAAACCAACAAAAATTGACAAGAACCACGAAAAGTTCCTGTATTTTAAGATAAAATCTTTTTGCTTTGAAGAAGAAAGGTCCAGCTGACTGAAATAAGTTCATAAGATGAAAACCAACAAAAATTGACAAGAACCACGAAAAGTTCTTGTATTTTAAGATAAAATCTGACGCTATTAAAGAAAAAACTTCTCGCTCGCTGAAATATGTTCATTTGCTGAAAATCAACAAAACCACGAAAAGTTCTTGCATTTGAAGATAAAATCTTTTTGCTTTGAAGAAGAAAGATCTAGCTGACTGAAATAAGTTTATTGGATAAAAACAAACGAAAATTGACACGAACCACGAAAAGTTCTTGTATTTTAAGATAAAATCTGACGCTATTAAAGAAAAAACTTCTCCCTCACTGAAATATGTTCATTTGCTGAAAATCAACAAAACCACGAAAAGTTCTTGTATTTGAAGATAAAATCTTTTTGCTTTGAAGGAGAAAGATCTCGCTGACTGAAATAAGTTCATTGGATGAAAACCAACAAAAATTGACAAGAACCACGAAAAGTTCTTGTATTTTAAGATAAAATCTGACGCGATTAAAGAAAAAACTTCTCGCTCTCTGAAATATGTTCATTTGCTGAAAATCAACAAAACCACGAAAAGTTCTTGTATTTGAAGATAAAATATTTTTGCTTTCAAGAAGAAAGATCCAGCTGACTGAAATAAGTTCATTGGATGAAAACCAACAAAAATTGACAAGAACCACGAAAAGTTCTTGTATTTTCAGATAAAATCTGACGCTATTAAAGAAAAAACTTCTCGCTCGCTGAAATATGTTCATTTGATGAAAATCAACAAACTCACGAAAAGTTCTTGTATTTGAAGATAAAATCTTTTTGCTTTGAAGAAGAAAGATCTAGCTGACTGAAATAATTTCATAAGATGAAAACCAACAAAAATTGACAAGAACCACGAAAAGTTCTTGTATTTTAAGATAAAATCTGACGCTGTTGAAGTAAAAACTTCCAGCTCGCTGAAATATGTTCATTTGCTGAAAATCAACAAAACCACGAAAAGTTCTTGCATTTGAAGATAAAATCTTTTTGCTTTGAAGAAGAAAGATCTGGCTGACTGAAATAAGTTCATTGGATGAAAACCAACAAAAATTGACAAGAACCACGAAAAGTTCCTGTATTTTAAGATAAAATCTTTTTGCTTTGAAGAAGAAAGGTCCAGCTGACTGAAATAAGTTCATGAGATGAAAATCAACAAAAGTTGACAAGAACCACGAAAAGTTCTTGTATTTTAAGATAAAATCTGACGCTATTAAAGAAAAAATTTCTCCCTCGCTCAAATATGTTCATTTGCTGAAAATCAACAAAACCACGAAAAGTTCTTGTATTTGAAGATAAAATATTTTTGCTTTCAAGAAGAAAGATCCAGCTGACTGAAATAAGTTCATTGGATGAAAACCAACAAAAATTGACAAGAACCACGAAAAGTTCTTGTATTTTAAGATAAAATCTGACGCTATTAAAGAAAAAACTTCTCGCTCGCTGAAATATGTTCATTTGCTGAAAATCAACAAACTCACGAAATGTTCTTGTATTTGAAGATAAAATCTTTTTGCTTTGAAGAAGAAAGATCTAGCTGAATGAAATAAGTTAATCAGTTGAAAACCAACAAAAATTGACAAGAACCACGAAAAGTTCTTGTATTTTAAGATAAAATCTGACGCGATTAAAGAAAAAACTTCTCGCTCTCTGAAATATGTTCATTTGCTGAAAATCAACAAAACCACGAAAAGTTCTTGTATTTGAAGATAAAATCTTTTTGCTTTGAAGAAGAAAGATCTAGCTGACTGAAATAATTTCATAAGATGAAAACCAACAAAAATTGACAAGAACCACGAAAAGTTCTTGTATTTTAAGATAAAATCTGACGCTGTTGAAGAAAAAACTTCCAGCTCGCTGAAATATGTTCATTTGCTGAAAATCAACAAAACCACGAAAAGTTCTTGCATTTGAAGATAAAATCTTTTTGCTTTGAAGAAGAAAGATCTGGCTGACTGAAATAAGTTCATTGGATGAAAACCAACAAAAATTGACAAGAACCACGAAAAGTTCCTGTATTTTAAGATAAAATCTTTTTGCTTTGAAGAAGAAAGGTCCAGCTGACTGAAATAAGTTCATGAGATGAAAATCAACAAAAGTTGACAAGAACCACGAAAAGTTCTTGTATTTTAAGATAAAATCTGACGCTATTAAAGAAAAAATTTCTCCCTCGCTCAAATATGTTCATTTGCTGAAAATCAACAAAACCACGAAAAGTTCTTGTATTTGAAGATAAAATATTTTTGCTTTCAAGAAGAAAGATCCAGCTGACTGAAATAAGTTCATTGGATGAAAACCAACAAAAATTGACAAGAACCACGAAAAGTTCTTGTATTTTAAGATAAAATCTGACGCTATTAAAGAAAAAACTTCTCGCTCGCTGAAATATGTTCATTTGCTGAAAATCAACAAACTCACGAAAAGTTCTTGTATTTGAAGATAAAATCTTTTTGCTTTGAAGAAGAAAGATCTAGCTGAATGAAATAAGTTAATCAGTTGAAAACCAACAAAAATTGACAAGAACCACGAAAAGTTCTTGTATTTTAAGATAAAATCTGACGCGATTAAAGAAAAAACTTCTCGCTCTCTGAAATATGTTCATTTGCTGAAAATCAACAAAACCACGAAAAGTTCTTGTATTTGAAGATAAAATCTTTTTGCTTTGAAGAAGAAAGATCTAGCTGACTGAAATAATTTCATAAGATGAAAACCAACAAAAATTGACAAGAACCACGAAAAGTTCTTGTATTTTAAGATAAAATCTGACGCTGTTGAAGAAAAAACTTCCAGCTCGCTGAAATATGTTCATTTGCTGAAAATCAACAAAACCACGAAAAGTTCTTGCATTTGAAGATAAAATCTTTTTGCTTTGAAGAAGAAAGATCTGGCTGACTGAAATAAGTTCATTGGATGAAAACCAACAAAAATTGACAAGAACCACGAAAAGTTCCTGTATTTTAAGATAAAATCTTTTTGCTTTGAAGAAGAAAGGTCCAGCTGACTGAAATAAGTTCATAAGATGAAAACCAACAAAAATTGACAAGAACCACGAAAAGTTCTTGTATTTTAAGATAAAATCTGACGCTATTAAAGAAAAAACTTCTCGCTCGCTGAAATATGTTCATTTGCTGAAAATCAACAAAACCACGAAAAGTTCTTGCATTTGAAGATAAAATCTTTTTGCTTTGAAGAAGAAAGATCTAGCTGACTGAAATAAGTTTATTGGATAAAAACAAACGAAAATTGACACGAACCACGAAAAGTTCTTGTATTTTAAGATAAAATCTGACGCTATTAAAGAAAAAACTTCTCCCTCACTGAAATATGTTCATTTGCTGAAAATCAACAAAACCACGAAAAGTTCTTGTATTTGAAGATAAAATCTTTTTGCTTTGAAGGAGAAAGATCTCGCTGACTGAAATAAGTTCATTGGATGAAAACCAACAAAAATTGACAAGAACCACGAAAAGTTCTTGTATTTTAAGATAAAATCTGACGCGATTAAAGAAAAAACTTCTCGCTCTCTGAAATATGTTCATTTGCTGAAAATCAACAAAACCACGAAAAGTTCTTGTATTTGAAGATAAAATCTTTTTGCTTTGAAGAAGAAAGATCCAGCTGACTGAAATAAGTTCATTGGATGAAAACCAACAAAAATTGACAAGAACCACGAAAAGTTCTTGTATTTTAAGATAAAATCTGACGCTATTAAAGAAAAAACTTCTCGCTCGCTGAAATATGTTCATTTGCTGAAAATCAACAAACTCACGAAAAGTTCTTGTATTTGAAGATAAAATCTTTTTGCTTTGAAGAAGAAAGATCTAGCTGAATGAAATAAGTTAATCAGTTGAAAACCAACAAAAATTGACAAGAACCACGAAAAGTTCTTGTATTTTAAGATAAAATCTGACGCTATTGAAGAAAAAACTTCTAGCTCGCTGAAATATGTTCATTTGCTGAAAATCAACAAAACCACGAAAAGTTCTTGTATTTGAAGATAAAATCTTTTTGCTTTAATGAAGAAAGATCGAGCTGACTGAAATAAGTTCATTTGATGAAAATCAACAAAAATTGACAAGAACCACGAAAAGTTTTTGTATTTTAAGATAAAATCTGACGCTATTAAAGAAAAAACTTCTCGCTCGCTGAAATATGTTCATTTGCTGCAAATCAACAAAACCACGAAAAGTTCTTGTATTTGAAGATAAAATCATTTTGCTTTGAAGAAGAAAGATCGAGCTGACAGAAATAAGTTCATAAGATGAAAACCAACAAAAGTTGACAAGAACCACGAAAAGTTCTTGTATTTTAAGATAAAATCTGACGCTATTAAAGAAAAAATTTCTCCCTCGCTCAAATATGTTCATTTGCTGAAAATCAACAAAACCACGAAAAGTTCTTGTATTTGAAGATAAAATATTTTTGCTTTCAAGAAGAAAGATCCAGCTGACTGAAATAAGTTCATTGGATGAAAACCAACAAAAATTGACAAGAACCACGAAAAGTTCTTGTATTTTAAGATAAAATCTGACGCTATTAAAGAAAAAACTTCTCGCTCGCTGAAATATGTTCATTTGCTGAAAATCAACAAACTCACGAAAAGTTCTTGTATTTGAAGATAAAATCTTTTTGCTTTGAAGAAGAAAGATCTAGCTGAATGAAATAAGTTAATCAGTTGAAAACCAACAAAAATTGACAAGAACCACGAAAAGTTCTTGTATTTTAAGATAAAATCTGACGCTATTAAAGAAAAAACTTCTCGCTCGCTGATATATGTTCATTTGCTGAAAATCAACAAAACCACGAAAAGTTCTTGTATTTGAAGATAAAATCTTTTTGCTTTCAAGAAGAAAGATCAAGCTGACTGAAATAAGTTCATTGGATGAAAACCAACAAAAATTGACAAGAACCACGAAGAGTTCTTGTATTTTAAGATAAAATCTGACGCGATTAAAGAAAAAACTTCTCGCTCGCTGAAATATGTTAATTTGCTGAAAATCAACAAAACCACGAAAAGTTCTTGTATTTGAAGATAAAATCTTTTTGCTTTGAAGAAGAAAGATCTCGCTGACTGAAATAATTTCATAAGATGAAAACCAACAAAAATTGACAAGAACCACGAAAAGTTCTTGTATTTTAAGATAAAATCTGACGCTGTTGAAGAAAAAACTTCCAGCTCGCTGAAATATGTTCATTTGCTGAAAATCAACAAAACCACGAAAAGTTCTTGCATTTGAAGATAAAATCTTTTTGCTTTGAAGAAGAAAGATCTGGCTAACTGAAATAAGTTCATTGGATGAAAACCAACAAAAATTGACAAGAACCACGAAAAGTTCTTGTATTTTAAGATAAAATCTTTTTGCTTTGAAGAAGAAAGGTCCAGCTGACTGAAATAAGTTCATAAGATGAAAACCAACAAAAATTGACAAGAACCACGAAAAGTTCTTGTATTTTAAGATAAAATCTGACGCTGTTGAAGAAAAAACTTCCAGCTCGCTGAAATATGTTCATTTGCTGAAAATCAACAAAACCACGAAAAGTTCTTGTATTTGAAGATAAAATCTTTTTGCTTTGAAGAAGAAAGATCGAGCTGACTGAAATCAGTTCATAAGATGAAATCTTTCAAGAAGAAAGATCCAGCTGACTGAAATATGTTCATTGGATGAAAACTAACAAAAATTGACAAGAACCACGAAAAGTTCTTGTATTTTAAGATAAAATCTTACGCTATTGAAGAAAAAACTTCCAGCTCGCTGAAATATGTTCATTTGCTGAAAATGAACAAAACCACGAAAAGTTCTTGTATTTGAAGATAAAATCTTTTTGCTTTCAAGAAGAAAGATCCAGCTGACTGAAATAAGTTCATTGGATGAAAACCAACAAAAATTGACAAGAACCACGAAAAGTTCTTGTATTTTAAGATAAAATCTGACGCTATTAAAGATAAAACTTCTCCCTCGCTGAAATATGTTCATTTGCTGAAAATCAACAAAACCACGAAAAGTTCTTGTATTTGAAGATAAAATCTTTTTGCTTTAAAGAAGGAAGATCGAGCTGACTGAAATAAGTTCATTTGATGAAAATCAACAAAAATTGACAAGAACCACGAAAAGTTTTTGTATTTTAAGATAAAATCTGACGCTATCAAAGAAAAAACTTCTCGCTCGCTGAAATATGTTCATTTGCTGAAAATCAACAAAACCACGAAAAGTTCTTGTATTTGAAGATAAAATATTTTTGCTTTGAAGAAGAAAGATCTGGCTGACTGAAATACGTTCATTGGATGAAAACTAACAAAAATTGACAAGAACCACGAAAAGTTCTTGTATTTTAAGATAAAATCTTACGCTATTGAAGAAAAAACTTCTAGCTCGCTGAAATATGTTCATTTGCTGAAAATCAACAAAACCACGAAAAGTTCTTGTATTTGAAGATAAAATCTTTTTGCTTTCAAGAAGAAAGATCCAGCTGACTGAAATAAGTTCATTGGATGAAAACCAACAAAAATTGACAAGAACCACGAAAAGTTCTTGTATTTTAAGATAAAATCTGACGCTATTAAAGATAAAACTTCTCCCTCGCTGAAATATGTTCATTTGCTGAAAATCAACAAATCCACAAAAAGTTCTTGTATTTGAAGATAAAATCTTTTTGCTTTAAAGAAGAAAGATCTAGCTGACTGAAATAAGTTCATTTGATGAAAATCAACAAAAATTGACAAGAACCACGAAAAGTTTTTGTATTTTATGATAAAATCTGACGCTATTAAAGAAAAAACTTCTCGCTCGCTGAAATATGTTCATTTGCTGCAAATCAACAAAACCACGAAAAGTTCTTGTATTTGAAGATAAAATCATTTTGCTTTGAAGAAGAAAGATCGAGCTGACAGAAATAAGTTCATAAGATGAAAACCAACAAAAGTTGACAAGAACCACGAAAAGTTTTTGTATTTTAAGATAAAATCTGACGCTATTAAAGAAAAAATTTCTCCCTCGCTCAAATATGTTCATTTGCTGAAAATCAACAAAACCACGAAAAGTTCTTGCATTTGAAGATAAAATCTTTTTGCTTTGAAGAAGAAAGATCTGGCTGACTGAAATAAGTTCATTGGATGAAAACCAACAAAAATTGACAAGAACCACGAAAAGTTCTTGTATTTTAAGATAAAATCTTTTTGCTTTAAAGAAGAAAGATCTAGCTGACTGAAATAAGTTCATTTGATGAAAATCAACAAAAATTGACAAGAACCACGAAAAGTTTTTGTATTTTAAGATAAAATCTGACGCTATTAAAGAAAAAACTTCTCGCTCGCTGAAATATGTTCATTTGCTGCAAATCAACAAAACCACGAAAAGTTCTTGTATTTGAAGATAAAATCATTTTGCTTTGAAGAAGAAAGATCGAGCTGACAGAAATAAGTTCATAAGATGAAAACCAACAAAAGTTGACAAGAACCACGAAAAGTTCTTGTATTTTAAGATAAAATCTGACGCTATTAAAGAAAAAATTTCTCCCTCGCTCAAATATGTTCATTTGCTGAAAATCAACAAAACCACGAAAAGTTCTTGTATTTGAAGATAAAATATTTTTGCTTTCAAGAAGAAAGATCCAGCTGACTGAAATAAGTTCATTGGATGAAAACCAACAAAAATTGACAAGAACCACGAAAAGTTCTTGTATTTTAAGATAAAATCTGACGCTATTAAAGAAAAAACTTCTCGCTCGCTGAAATATGTTCATTTGCTGAAAATCAACAAACTCACGAAAAGTTCTTGTATTTGAAGATAAAATCTTTTTGCTTTGAAGAAGAAAGATCTAGCTGAATGAAATAAGTTAATCAGTTGAAAACCAACAAAAATTGACAAGAACCACGAAAAGTTCTTGTATTTTAATATAAAATCTGACGCTATTAAAGAAAAAACTTCTCGCTCGCTGATATATGTTCATTTGCTGAAAATCAACAAAACCACGAAAAGTTCTTGTATTTGAAGATAAAATCTTTTTGCTTTCAAGAAGAAAGATCAAGCTGACTGAAATAAGTTCATTGGATGAAAACCAACAAAAATTGACAAGAACCACGAAGAGTTCTTGTATTTTAAGATAAAATCTGACGCGATTAAAGAAAAAACTTCTCGCTCGCTGAAATATGTTAATTTGCTGAAAATCAACAAAACCACGAAAAGTTCTTGTATTTGAAGATAAAATCTTTTTGCTTTGAAGAAGAAAGATCTAGCTGACTGAAATAATTTCATAAGATGAAAACCAACAAAAATTGACAAGAACCACGAAAAGTTCTTGTATTTTAAGATAAAATCTGACGCTGTTGAAGAAAAAACTTCCAGCTCGCTGAAATATGTTCATTTGCTGAAAATCAACAAAACCACGAAAAGTTCTTGCATTTGAAGATAAAATCTTTTTGCTTTGAAGAAGAAAGATCTGGCTGACTGAAATAAGTTCATTGGATGAAAACCAACAAAAATTGACAAGAACCACGAAAAGTTCTTGTATTTTATGATAAAATCTTTTTGCTTTGAAGAAGAAAGGTCCAGCTGACTGAAATAAGTTCATAAGATGAAAACCAACAAAAATTGACAAGAACCACGAAAAGTTCTTGTATTTTAAGGTAAAATCTTACGCTTTCAAAGAAAAAACTTCTCGCTCGCTGAAATATGTTCATTTGCTGAAAATCAACAAAACCACGAAAAGTTCTTGTATTTGAAGATAAAATCTTTTTGCTTTGAAGAAGAAAGATCGAGCTGACTGAAATCAGTTCATAAGATGAAATCTTTCAAGAAGAAAGATCCAGCTGACTGAAATATGTTCATTGGATGAAAACTAACAAAAATTGACAAGAACCACGAAAAGTTCTTGTATTTTAAGATAAAATCTTACGCTATTGAAGAAAAAACTTCCAGCTCGCTGAAATATGTTCATTTGCTGAAAATGAACAAAACCACGAAAAGTTCTTGTATTTGAAGATAAAATCTTTTTGCTTTCAAGAAGAAAGATCCAGCTGACTGAAATAAGTTCATTGGATGAAAACCAACAAAAATTGACAAGAACCACGAAAAGTTCTTGTATTTTAAGATAAAATCTGACGCTATTAAAGATAAAACTTCTCCCTCGCTGAAATATGTTCATTTGCTGAAAATCAACAAAACCACGAAAAGTTCTTGTATTTGAAGATAAAATCTTTTTGCTTTGAAGAAGAAAGATCCAGCTGACTGAAATAAGTTCATTGGATGAAAACCAACAAAAATTGACAAGAACCACGAAAAGTTCTTGTATTTTAAGATAAAATCTGACGCTATCAAAGAAAAAACTTCTCGCTCGCTGAAATATGTTCATTTGCTGAAAATCAACAAAACCACGAAAAGTTCTTGTATTTGAAGATAAAACATTTTTGCTTTGAAGAAGAAAGATCTGGCTGACTGAAATACGTTCATTGGATGAAAACTAACAAAAATTGACAAGAACCACGAAAAGTTCTTGTATTTTAAGATAAAATCTTACGCTATTGAAGAAAAAACTTCTCGCTCGCTGAAATATGTTCATTTGCTGAAAATCAACAAAACCACGAAAAGTTCTTGTATTTGAAGATAAAATCTTTTTGCTTTCAAGAAGAAAGATCCAGCTGACTGAAATAAGTTCATTGGATGAAAACCAACAAAAATTGACAAGAACCACGAAAAGTTCTTGTATTTTAAGATAAAATCTGACGCTATTAAAGATAAAACTTCTCCCTCGCTGAAATATGTTCATTTGCTGAAAATCAACAAAACCACGAAAAGTTCTTGTATTTGAAGATAAAATCTGACGCTGTTGAAGAAAAAACTTCCAGCTCGCTGAAATATGTTCATTTGCTGAAAATCAACAAAACCACGAAAAGTTCTTGCATTTGAAGATAAAATCTTTTTGCTTTGAAGAAGAAAGATCTGGCTGACTGAAATAAGTTCATTGGATGAAAACCAACAAAAATTGACAAGAACCACGAAAAGTTCTTGTATTTTATGATAAAATCTTTTTGCTTTGAAGAAGAAAGGTCCAGCTGACTGAAATAAGTTCATAAGATGAAAACCAACAAAAATTGACAAGAACCACGAAAAGTTCTTGTATTTTAAGGTAAAATCTTACGCTTTCAAAGAAAAAACTTCTCGCTCGCTGAAATATGTTCATTTGCTGAAAATCAACAAAACCACGAAAAGTTCTTGTATTTGAAGATAAAATCTTTTTGCTTTGAAGAAGAAAGATCGAGCTGACTGAAATCAGTTCATAAGATGAAATCTTTCAAGAAGAAAGATCCAGCTGACTGAAATATGTTCATTGGATGAAAACTAACAAAAATTGACAAGAACCACGAAAAGTTCTTGTATTTTAAGATAAAATCTTACGCTATTGAAGAAAAAACTTCCAGCTCGCTGAAATATGTTCATTTGCTGAAAATGAACAAAACCACGAAAAGTTCTTGTATTTGAAGATAAAATCTTTTTGCTTTCAAGAAGAAAGATCCAGCTGACTGAAATAAGTTCATTGGATGAAAACCAACAAAAATTGACAAGAACCACGAAAAGTTCTTGTATTTTAAGATAAAATCTGACGCTATTAAAGATAAAACTTCTCCCTCGCTGAAATATGTTCATTTGCTGAAAATCAACAAAACCACGAAAAGTTCTTGTATTTGAAGATAAAATCTTTTTGCTTTGAAGAAGAAAGATCCAGCTGACTGAAATAAGTTCATTGGATGAAAACCAACAAAAATTGACAAGAACCACGAAAAGTTCTTGTATTTTAAGATAAAATCTGACGCTATCAAAGAAAAAACTTCTCGCTCGCTGAAATATGTTCATTTGCTGAAAATCAACAAAACCACGAAAAGTTCTTGTATTTGAAGATAAAATATTTTTGCTTTGAAGAAGAAAGATCTGGCTGACTGAAATACGTTCATTGGATGAAAACTAACAAAAATTGACAAGAACCACGAAAAGTTCTTGTATTTTAAGATAAAATCTTACGCTATTGAAGAAAAAACTTCTCGCTCGCTGAAATATGTTCATTTGCTGAAAATCAACAAAACCACGAAAAGTTCTTGTATTTGAAGATAAAATCTTTTTGCTTTCAAGAAGAAAGATCCAGCTGACTGAAATAAGTTCATTGGATGAAAACCAACAAAAATTGACAAGAACCACGAAAAGTTCTTGTATTTTAAGATAAAATCTGACGCTATTAAAGATAAAACTTCTCCCTCGCTGAAATATGTTCATTTGCTGAAAATCAACAAAACCACGAAAAGTTCTTGTATTTGAAGATAAAATCTTTTTGCTTTAAAGAAGAAAGATCTAGCTGACTGAAATAAGTTCATTTGATGAAAATCAACAAAAATTGACAAGAACCACGAAAAGTTTTTGTATTTTAAGATAAAATCTGACGCTATTAAAGAAAAAACTTCTCGCTCGCTGAAATATGTTCATTTGCTGCAAATCAACAAAACCACGAAAAGTTCTTGTATTTGAAGATAAAATCATTTTGCTTTGAAGAAGAAAGATCTGGCTGACTGAAATACGTTCATTGGATGAAAACTAACAAAAATTGACAAGAACCACGAAAAGTTCTTGTATTTTAAGATAAAATCTTACGCTATTGAAGAAAAAACTTCTCGCTCGCTGAAATATGTTCATTTGCTGAAAATCAACAAAACCACGAAAAGTTCTTGTATTTGAAGATAAAATCTTTTTGCTTTCAAGAAGAAAGATCCAGCTGACTGAAATAAGTTCATTGGATGAAAACCAACAAAAATTGACAAGAACCACGAAAAGTTCTTGTATTTTAAGATAAAATCTGACGCTATTAAAGATAAAACTTCTCCCTCGCTGAAATATGTTCATTTGCTGAAAATCAACAAAACCACAAAAAGTTCTTGTATTTGAAGATAAAATCTTTTTGCTTTAAAGAAGAAAGATCTAGCTGACTGAAATAAGTTCATTTGATGAAAATCAACAAAAATTGACAAGAACCACGAAAAGTTTTTGTATTTTATGATAAAATCTGACGCTATTAAAGAAAAAACTTCTCGCTCGCTGAAATATGTTCATTTGCTGCAAATCAACAAAACCACGAAAAGTTCTTGTATTTGAAGATAAAATCATTTTGCTTTGAAGAAGAAAGATCGAGCTGACAGAAATAAGTTCATAAGATGAAAACCAACAAAAGTTGACAAGAACCACGAAAAGTTTTTGTATTTTAAGATAAAATCTGACGCTATTAAAGAAAAAATTTCTCCCTCGCTGAAATATGTTCATTTGCTGAAAATCAACAAAACCACGAAAAGTTCTTGCATTTGAAGATAAAATCTTTTTGCTTTGAAGAAGAAAGATCTGGCTGACTGAAATAAGTTCATTGGATGAAAACCAACAAAAATTGACAAGAACCACGAAAAGTTCTTGTATTTTAAGATAAAATCTTTTTGCTTTGAAGAAGAAAGGTCCAGCTGACTGAAATAAGTTCATAAGATGAAAACCAACAAAAATTGACAAGAACCACGAAAAGTTCTTGTATTTTAAGGTAAAATCTTACGCTTTCAAAGAAAAAACTTCTCGCTCGCTGAAATATGTTCATTTGCTGCAAATCAACAAAACCACGAAAAGTTCTTGTATTTGAAGATAAAATCTTTTTGCTTTGAAGAAGAAAGATCGAGCTGACTGAAATCAGTTCATAAGATGAAAACTAACAAAAATTGACAAGAACCACGAAAAGTTCTTGTATTTTAAGATAAAATCTTACGCTATTGAAGAAAAAACTTCTAGCTCGCTGAAATATGTTCATTTGCTGAAAATCAACAGAACCACGAAAAGTTCTTGTATTTGAAGATAAAATCTTGTTGCTTTGAAGAAGAAAGATCCAGCTGACTGAAATATGTTCATTGGATGAAAACTAACAAAAATTGACAAGAACCACGAAAAGTTCTTGTATTTTAAGATAAAATCTGACGCTATTAAAGATAAAACTTCTCCCTCGCTGAAATATGTTCATTTGCTGAAAATCAACAAAACCACGAAAAGTTCTTGTATTTGAAGATAAAATCTTTTTGCTTTAAAGAAGAAAGATCGAGCTGACTGAAATAAGTTCATTTGATGAAAATCAACAAAAATTGACAAGAACCACGAAAAGTTTTTGTATTTTAAGATAAAATCTTACGCTATCAAAGAAAAAACTTCTCGCTCGCTGAAATATGTTCATTTGCTGAAAATCAACAAAACCACGAAAAGTTCTTGTATTTGAAGATAAAATATTTTTGCTTTGAAGAAGAAAGATCTGGCTGACTGAAATACGTTCATTGGATGAAAACTAACAAAAATTGAGAAGAACCACGAAAAGTTCTTGTATTTTAAGATAAAATCTTACGCTATTGAAGAAAAAACTTCTAGCTCGCTGAAATATGTTCATTTGCTGAAAATCAACAAAACCACGAAAAGTTCTTGTATTTGAAGATAAAATCTTTTTGCTTTCAAGAAGAAAGATCCAGCTGACTGAAATAAGTTCATTGGATGAAAACCAACAAAAATTGACAAGAACCACGAAAAGTTCTTGTATTTTAAGATAAAATCTGACGCTATTAAAGATAAAACTTCTCCCTCGCTGAAATATGTTCATTTGCTGAAAATCAACAAAACCACAAAAAGTTCTTGTATTTGAAGATAAAATCTTTTTGCTTTAAAGAAGAAAGATCTAGCTGACTGAAATAAGTTCATTTGCTGAAAATCAACAAAACCACGAAAAGTTCTTGTATTTGAAGATAAAATATTTTTGCTTTCAAGAAGAAAGATCCAGCTGACTGAAATAAGTTCATTGGATGAAAACCAACAAAAATTGACAAGAACCACGAAAAGTTCTTGTATTTTAAGATAAAATCTTTTTGCTTTGAAGAAGAAAGGTCCAGCTGACTGAAATAAGTTCATAAGATGAAAACCAACAAAAATTGACAAGAACCACGAAAAGTTCTTGTATTTTAAGATAAAATCTGACGCTATTAAAGAAAAAACTTCTCGCTCGCTGAAATATGTTCATTTGCTGAAAATCAACAAAACCACGAAAAGTTCTTGCATTTGAAGATAAAATCTTTTTGCTTTGAAGAAGAAAGATCTCGCTGACTGAAATAAGTTTATTGGATGAAAACAAACGAAAATTGACACGAACCACGAAAAGTTCTTGTATTTTAAGATAAAATCTGACGCTATTAAAGAAAAAACTTCTCCCTCACTGAAATATGTTCATTTGCTGAAAATCAACAAAACAACGAAAAGTTCTTGTATTTGAAGATAAAATCTTTTTGCTTTGAAGAAGAAAGATCTAGCTGACTGAAATAAGTTCATTGGATGAAAACCAACAAAAATTGACAAGAACCACGAAAAGTTCTTGTATTTTAAGATAAAATCTGACGCGATTAAAGAAAAAACTTCTCGCTCTCTGAAATATGTTCATTTGCTGAAAATCAACAAAACCACGAAAAGTTCTTGTATTTGAAGATAAAATCTTTTTGCTTTGAAGAAGAAAGATCCAGCTGACTGAAATACGTTCATTGGATGAAAACTAACAAAAATTGACAAGAACCACGAAAAGTTCTTGTATTTTAAGATAAAATCTTACGCTATTGAAGAAAAAACTTCTCCCTCGCTGAAATATGTTCATTTGCTGAAAATCAACAAAACCACGAAAAGTTCTTGTATTTGAAGATAAAATCTTTTTGCTTTAAAGAAGAAAGATCGAGCTGACTGAAATAAGTTCATTTGATGAAAATCAACAAAAATTGACAAGAACCACGAAAAGTTTTTGTATTTTAAGATAAAATCTTACGCTATCAAAGAAAAAACTTCTCGCTCGCTGAAATATGTTCATTTGCTGAAAATCAACAAAACCACGAAAAGTTCTTGTATTTGAAGATAAAATATTTTTGCTTTGAAGAAGAAAGATCTGGCTGACTGAAATACGTTCATTGGATGAAAACTAACAAAAATTGACAAGAACCACGAAAAGTTCTTGTATTTTAAGATAAAATCTTACGCTATTGAAGAAAAAACTTCTAGCTCGCTGAAATATGTTCATTTGCTGAAAATCAACAAAACCACGAAAAGTTCTTGTATTTGAAGATAAAATCTTTTTGCTTTCAAGAAGAAAGATCCAGCTGACTGAAATAAGTTCATTGGATGAAAACCAACAAAAATTGACAAGAACCACGAAAAGTTCTTGTATTTTAAGATAAAATCTGACGCTATTAAAGATAAAACTTCTCCCTCGCTGAAATATGTTCATTTGCTGAAAATCAACAAAACCACAAAAAGTTCTTGTATTTGAAGATAAAATCTTTTTGCTTTAAAGAAGAAAGATCTAGCTGACTGAAATAAGTTCATTTGATGAAAATCAACAAAAATTGACAAGAACCACGAAAAGTTTTTGTATTTTATGATAAAATCTGACGCTATTAAAGAAAAAACTTCTCGCTCGCTGAAATATGTTCATTTGCTGCAAATCAACAAAACCACGAAAAGTTCTTGTATTTGAAGATAAAATCATTTTGCTTTGAAGAAGAAAGATCGAGCTGACAGAAATAAGTTCATAAGATGAAAACCAACAAAAGTTGACAAGAACCACGAAAAGTTTTTGTATTTTAAGATAAAATCTGACGCTATTAAAGAAAAAATTTCTCCCTCGCTCAAATATGTTCATTTGCTGAAAATCAACAAAACCACGAAAAGTTCTTGTATTTGAAGATAAAATATTTTTGCTTTCAAGAAGAAAGATCCAGCTGACTGAAATAAGTTCATTGGATGAAAACCAACAAAAATTGACAAGAACCACGAAAAGTTCTTGTATTTTAAGATAAAATCTGACGCGATTAAAGAAAAAACTTCTCGCTCGCTGAAATATGTTAATTTGCTGAAAATCAACAAAACCACGAAAAGTTCTTGTATTTGAAGATAAAATCTTTTTGCTTTGAAGAAGAAAGATCTAGCTGAATGAAATAAGTTAATCAGTTGAAAACCAACAAAAATTGAAAAGAACCACGAAAAGTTCTTGTATTTTAAGATAAAATCTGACGCTATCAAAGAAAAAACTTCTCGCTCGCTGAAATATGTTAATTTGCTGAAAATCAACAAAACCACGAAAAGTTCTTGTATTTGAAGATAAAATCTTTTTGCTTTGAAGAAGAAAGATCGAGCTGACTGAAATAATTTCATAAGATGAAAACCAACAAAAATTGACAAGAACCACGAAAAGTTCTTGTATTTTAAGATAAAATCTGACGCTGTTGAAGAAAAAACTTCCAGCTCGCTGAAATATGTTCATTTGCTGAAAATCAACAAAACCACGAAAAGTTCTTGCATTTGAAGATAAAATCTTTTTGCTTTGAAGAAGAAAGATCTGGCTGACTGAAATAAGTTCATTGGATGAAAACCAACAAAAATTGACAAGAACCACGAAAAGTTCTTGTATTTTAAGATAAAATCTTTTTGCTTTGAAGAAGAAAGGTCCAGCTGACTGAAATAAGTTCATCAGATGAAAACCAACAAAAATTGACAAGAACCACGAAAAGTTCTTGTATTTTAAGATAAAATCTGACGCTATTAAAGGAAAAACTTCTCGCTTGCTGAAATATGTTCATTTGCTGAAAATCAACAAAACCACGAAAAGTTCTTGCATTTGAAGATAAAATCTTTTTGCTTTGAAGAAGAAAGATCTCGCTGACTGAAATAAGTTTATTGGATGAAAACAAACGAAAATTGACACGAACCACGAAAAGTTCTTGTATTTTAAGATAAAATCTGACGCTATTAAAGAAAAAACTTCTCCCTCACTGAAATATGTTCATTTGCTGAAAATCAACAAAACAACGAAAAGTTCTTGTATTTGAAGATAAAATCTTTTTGCTTTGAAGAAGAAAGATCTAGCTGACTGAAATAAGTTCATTGGATGAAAACCAACAAAAATTGACAAGAACCACGAAAAGTTCTTGTATTTTAAGATAAAATCTGACGCGATTAAAGAAAAAACTTCTCGCTCTCTGAAATATGTTCATTTGCTGAAAATCAACAAAACCACGAAAAGTTCTTGTATTTGAAGATAAAATCTTTTTGCTTTGAAGAAGAAAGATCCAGCTGACTGAAATACGTTCATTGGATGAAAACTAACAAAAATTGACAAGAACCACAAAAAGTTCTTGTATTTTAAGATAAAATCTTTTTGCTTTCAAGAAGAAAGATCTAGCTGACTGAAACAAGTTCATTTGATGAAAATCAACAAAAATTGACAAGAACCACGAAAAGTTCTTGTATTTTAAGATAAAATCTGACGCGATTAAATAAAAAACTTCTCGCTCGCTGAAATATGTTCATTTGCTGAAAATCAACAAAACCACGAAAAGTTCTTGTGTTTGAAGATAAAATCTTTTTGCTTTGAAGAAGAAAGATCTAGCTGACTGAAATAATTTCATAAGGTGAAAACCAACAAAAATTGACAAGAACCACGAAAAGTTCTTGTATTTTAAGATAAAATCTGACGCTGTTGAAGAAAAAACTTCTCGCTCGCTGAAATATGTTCATTTGCTGCAAATCAACAAAACCACGAAAAGTTCTTGTATTTGAAGATAAAATCATTTTGCTTTGAAGAAGAAAGATCGAGCTGACAGAAATAAGTTCATAAGATGAAAACCAACAAAAGTTGACAAGAACCACGAAAAGTTCTTGTATTTTAAGATAAAATCTGACGCTATTAAAGAAAAAATTTCTCCCTCGCTCAAATATGTTCATTTGCTGAAAATCAACAAAACCACGAAAAGTTCTTGTATTTGAAGATAAAATATTTTTGCTTTCAAGAAGAAAGATCCAGCTGACTGAAATAAGTTCATTGGATGAAAACCAACAAAAATTGACAAGAACCACGAAAAGTTCTTGTATTTTAAGATAAAATCTGACGCTATTAAAGAAAAAACTTCTCGCTCGCTGAAATATGTTCATTTGCTGAAAATCAACAAACTCACGAAAAGTTCTTGTATTTGAAGATAAAATCATTTTGCTTTGAAGAAGAAAGATCGAGCTGACAGAAATAAGTTCATAAGATGAAAACCAACAAAAGTTGACAAGAACCACGAAAAGTTTTTGTATTTTAAGATAAAATCTGACGCTATTAAAGAAAAAATTTCTCCCTCGCTCAAATATGTTCATTTGCTGAAAATCAACAAAACCACGAAAAGTTCTTGTATTTGAAGATAAAATATTTTTGCTTTCAAGAAGAAAGATCCAGCTGACTGAAATAAGTTCATTGGATGAAAACCAACAAAAATTGACAAGAACCACGAAAAGTTCTTGTATTTTAAGATAAAATCTGACGCGATTAAAGAAAAAACTTCTCGCTCGCTGAAATATGTTAATTTGCTGAAAATCAACAAAACCACGAAAAGTTCTTGTATTTGAAGATAAAATCTTTTTGCTTTGAAGAAGAAAGATCTAGCTGAATGAAATAAGTTAATCAGTTGAAAACCAACAAAAATTGAAAAGAACCACGAAAAGTTCTTGTATTTTAAGATAAAATCTGACGCTATCAAAGAAAAAACTTCTCGCTCGCTGAAATATGTTAATTTGCTGAAAATCAACAAAACCACGAAAAGTTCTTGTATTTGAAGATAAAATCTTTTTGCTTTGAAGAAGAAAGATCGAGCTGACTGAAATAATTTCATAAGATGAAAACCAACAAAAATTGACAAGAACCACGAAAAGTTCTTGTATTTTAAGATAAAATCTGACGCTGTTGAAGAAAAAACTTCCAGCTCGCTGAAATATGTTCATTTGCTGAAAATCAACAAAACCACGAAAAGTTCTTGCATTTGAAGATAAAATCTTTTTGCTTTGAAGAAGAAAGATCTGGCTGACTGAAATAAGTTCATTGGATGAAAACCAACAAAAATTGACAAGAACCACGAAAAGTTCTTGTATTTTAAGATAAAATCTTTTTGCTTTGAAGAAGAAAGGTCCAGCTGACTGAAATAAGTTCATCAGATGAAAACCAACAAAAATTGACAAGAACCACGAAAAGTTCTTGTATTTTAAGATAAAATCTGACGCTATTAAAGGAAAAACTTCTCGCTTGCTGAAATATGTTCATTTGCTGAAAATCAACAAAACCACGAAAAGTTCTTGCATTTGAAGATAAAATCTTTTTGCTTTGAAGAAGAAAGATCTCGCTGACTGAAATAAGTTTATTGGATGAAAACAAACGAAAATTGACACGAACCACGAAAAGTTCTTGTATTTTAAGATAAAATCTGACGCTATTAAAGAAAAAACTTCTCCCTCACTGAAATATGTTCATTTGCTGAAAATCAACAAAACAACGAAAAGTTCTTGTATTTGAAGATAAAATCTTTTTGCTTTGAAGAAGAAAGATCTAGCTGACTGAAATAAGTTCATTGGATGAAAACCAAC
Organism: Heptranchias perlo; assembly: GCF_035084215.1. Taxonomy (NCBI): domain Eukaryota; kingdom Metazoa; phylum Chordata; class Chondrichthyes; order Hexanchiformes; family Hexanchidae; genus Heptranchias; species Heptranchias perlo. The sequence goes on along the minus strand of NW_027139793.1, from coordinate 1,100,553 downwards.
AAAAATTGACAAGAACCACGAAAAGTTCTTGTATTTTAAGATAAAATCTGACGCGATTAAAGAAAAAACTTCTCGCTCTCTGAAATATGTTCATTTGCTGAAAATCAACAAAACCACGAAAAGTTCTTGTATTTGAAGATAAAATCTTTTTGCTTTGAAGAAGAAAGATCCAGCTGACTGAAATACGTTCATTGGATGAAAACTAACAAAAATTGACAAGAACCACAAAAAGTTCTTGTATTTTAAGATAAAATCTTTTTGCTTTCAAGAAGAAAGATCTAGCTGACTGAAACAAGTTCATTTGATGAAAATCAACAAAAATTGACAAGAACCACGAAAAGTTCTTGTATTTTAAGATAAAATCTGACGCGATTAAATAAAAAACTTCTCGCTCGCTGAAATATGTTCATTTGCTGAAAATCAACAAAACCACGAAAAGTTCTTGTGTTTGAAGATAAAATCTTTTTGCTTTGAAGAAGAAAGATCTAGCTGACTGAAATAATTTCATAAGGTGAAAACCAACAAAAATTGACAAGAACCACGAAAAGTTCTTGTATTTTAAGATAAAATCTGACGCTGTTGAAGAAAAAACTTCTCGCTCGCTGAAATATGTTCATTTGCTGCAAATCAACAAAACCACGAAAAGTTCTTGTATTTGAAGATAAAATCATTTTGCTTTGAAGAAGAAAGATCGAGCTGACAGAAATAAGTTCATAAGATGAAAACCAACAAAAGTTGACAAGAACCACGAAAAGTTCTTGTATTTTAAGATAAAATCTGACGCTATTAAAGAAAAAATTTCTCCCTCGCTCAAATATGTTCATTTGCTGAAAATCAACAAAACCACGAAAAGTTCTTGTATTTGAAGATAAAATATTTTTGCTTTCAAGAAGAAAGATCCAGCTGACTGAAATAAGTTCATTGGATGAAAACCAACAAAAATTGACAAGAACCACGAAAAGTTCTTGTATTTTAAGATAAAATCTGACGCTATTAAAGAAAAAACTTCTCGCTCGCTGAAATATGTTCATTTGCTGAAAATCAACAAACTCACGAAAAGTTCTTGTATTTGAAGATAAAATCTTTTTGCTTTGAAGAAGAAAGATCTAGCTGAATGAAATAAGTTAATCAGTTGAAAACCAACAAAAATTGACAAGAACCACGAAAAGTTCTTGTATTTTAAGATAAAATCTTACGCTATTGAAGAAAAAACTTCGAGCTCGCTGAAATATGTTCATTTGCTGAAAATCAACAAAACCACGAAAAGTTCTTGTATTTGAAGATAAAATCTTTTTGCTTTAAAGAAGAAAGATCTAGCTGACTGAAATAAGTTCATTTGATGAAAATCAACAAAAGTTGACAAGAACCACGAAAAGTTTTTGTATTTTAAGATAAAATCTGACGCTATTAAAGAAAAAATTTCTCCCTCGCTGAAATATGTTCATTTGCTGAAAATCAACAAAACCACGAAAAGTTCTTGTATTTGAAGATAAAATCTTTTTGCTTTCAAGAAGAAAGATCCAGCTGACTGAAATAAGTTCATTGGATGAAAACCAACAAAAATTGACAAGAACCACGAAAAGTTCTTGTATTTTAAGATAAAATCTTACGCTATTGAAGAAAAAACTTCCAGCTCGCTGAAATATGTTCATTTGCTGAAAATCAACAAAACCACGAAAAGTTCTTATATTTGAAGATAAAATCTTTTTGCTTTCAAGAAGAAAGATCCAGCTGACTGAAATAAGTTCATTGGATGAAAACCAACAAAAATTGACAAGAACCACGAAAAGTTCTTGTATTTTAAGATAAAATCTGACGCTATTAAAGATAAAACTTCTCCCTCGCTGAAATATGTTCATTTGCTGAAAATCAACAAAACCACGAAAAGTTCTTGTATTTGAAGATAAAATCTTTTTGCTTTGAAGAAGAAAGATCTAGCTGAATGAAATAAGTTAATCAGTTGAAAACCAACAAAAATTGACAAGAACCACGAAAAGTTCTTGTATTTTAAGATAAAATCTGACGCTATTAAAGAAAAAACGTCTCGCTCGCTGAAATATGTTAATTTGCTGAAAATCAACAAAACCACGAAAAGTTCTTGTATTTGAAGATAAAATCTTTTTGCTTTGAAGAAGAAAGATCTAGCTGACTGAAATAATTTCATAAGATGAAAACCAACAAAAATTGACAAGAACCACGAAAAGTTCTTGTATTTTAAGATAAAATCTGACGCTGTTGAAGAAAAAACTTCCAGCTCGCTGAAATATGTTCATTTGCTGAAAATCAACAAAACCACGAAAAGTTCTTGCATTTGAAGATAAAATCTTTTTGTTTGAAGAAGAAAGATCTGGCTGACTGAAATAAGTTCATTGGATGAAAACCAACAAAAATTGACAAGAACCACGAAAAGTTCTTGTATTTTAAGATAAAATCTTTTTGCTTTGAAGAAGAAAGGTCCAGCTGACTGAAATAAGTTCATAAGATGAAAACCAACAAAAATTGACAAGAACCACGAAAAGTTCTTGTATTTTAAGATAAAATCTGACGCTATTTAAGAAAAAACTTCTCGCTCGCTGAAATATGTTCATTTGCTGAAAATCAACAAAACCACGAAAAGTTCTTGCATTTGAAGATAAAATCTTTTTGCTTTGAAGAAGAAAGATCTCGCTGACTGAAATAAGTTCATTGGATGAAAACCAACAAAAATTGACAAGAACCACGAAAAGTTCTTGTATTTTAAGATAAAATCTGACACGATTAAAGAAAAAACTTCTCGCTCTCTGAAATATGTTCATTTGCTGAAAATCAACAAAATCACGAAAAGTTCTTGTATTTGAAGATAAAATCTTTTTGCTTTGAAGAAGAAAGATCCAGCTGACTGAAATACGTTCATTGGATGAAAACTAACAAAAATTGACAAGAACCACGAAAAGTTCTTGTATTTTAAGATAAAATCTTTTTGCTTTCAAGAAGAAAGATCTAGCTGACTGAAATAAGTTCATTTGATGAAAATCAACAAAAATTGACAAGAACCACGAAAAGTTCTTGTATTTTAAGATAAAATCTGACGCTATTAAAGAAAAAATTTCTCCCTCGCTGAAATATGTTCATTTGCTGAAAATCAACAAAACCACGAAAAGTTCTTGTATTTGAAGATAAAATCTTTTTGCTTTCAAGAAGAAAGATCCAGCTGACTGAAATAAGTTCATTGGATGAAAACCAACAAAAATTGACAAGAACCACGAAAAGTTCTTGTATTTTAAGATAAAATCTTACGCTATTGAAGAAAAAACTTCCAGCTCGCTGAAATATGTTCATTTGCTGAAAATCAACAAAACCACGAAAAGTTCTTATATTTGAAGATAAAATCTTTTTGCTTTCAAGAAGAAAGATCCAGCTGACTGAAATAAGTTCATTGGATGAAAACCAACAAAAATTGACAAGAACCACGAAAAGTTCTTGTATTTTAAGATAAAATCTGACGCTATTAAAGATAAAACTTCTCCCTCGCTGAAATATGTTCATTTGCTGAAAATCAACAAAACCACGAAAAGTTCTTGTATTTGAAGATAAAATCTTTTTGCTTTGAAGAAGAAAGATCTAGCTGAATGAAATAAGTTAATCAGTTGAAAACCAACAAAAATTGACAAGAACCACGAAAAGTTCTTGTATTTTAAGATAAAATCTGACGCTATTAAAGAAAAAACGTCTCGCTCGCTGAAATATGTTAATTTGCTGAAAATCAACAAAACCACGAAAAGTTCTTGTATTTGAAGATAAAATCTTTTTGCTTTGAAGAAGAAAGATCTAGCTGACTGAAATAATTTCATAAGATGAAAACCAACAAAAATTGACAAGAACCACGAAAAGTTCTTGTATTTTAAGATAAAATCTGACGCTGTTGAAGAAAAAACTTCCAGCTCGCTGAAATATGTTCATTTGCTGAAAATCAACAAAACCACGAAAAGTTCTTGCATTTGAAGATAAAATCTTTTTGTTTGAAGAAGAAAGATCTGGCTGACTGAAATAAGTTCATTGGATGAAAACCAACAAAAATTGACAAGAACCACGAAAAGTTCTTGTATTTTAAGATAAAATCTTTTTGCTTTGAAGAAGAAAGGTCCAGCTGACTGAAATAAGTTCATAAGATGAAAACCAACAAAAATTGACAAGAACCACGAAAAGTTCTTGTATTTTAAGATAAAATCTGACGCTATTTAAGAAAAAACTTCTCGCTCGCTGAAATATGTTCATTTGCTGAAAATCAACAAAACCACGAAAAGTTCTTGCATTTGAAGATAAAATCTTTTTGCTTTGAAGAAGAAAGATCTCGCTGACTGAAATAAGTTCATTGGATGAAAACCAACAAAAATTGACAAGAACCACGAAAAGTTCTTGTATTTTAAGATAAAATCTGACACGATTAAAGAAAAAACTTCTCGCTCTCTGAAATATGTTCATTTGCTGAAAATCAACAAAATCACGAAAAGTTCTTGTATTTGAAGATAAAATCTTTTTGCTTTGAAGAAGAAAGATCCAGCTGACTGAAATACGTTCATTGGATGAAAACTAACAAAAATTGACAAGAACCACGAAAAGTTCTTGTATTTTAAGATAAAATCTTTTTGCTTTCAAGAAGAAAGATCTAGCTGACTGAAATAAGTTCATTTGATGAAAATCAACAAAAATTGACAAGAACCACGAAAAGTTCTTGTATTTTAAGATAAAATCTGACGCTATTAAAGAAAAAATTTCTCCCTCACTGATATATGTTCATTTGCTGAAAATCAACAAAACCACGAAAAGTTCTTGTATTTGAAGATAAAATCTTTTTGCTTTCAAGAAGAAAGATCTCGCTGACTGAAATAAGTTCATTGGATGAAAACCAACAAAAATTGACAAGAAACACGAAAAGTTCTTGTATTTTAAGATAAAATCTGACGCAATTAAAGAAAAAACTTCTCGCTCGCTGAAATATGTTCATTTGCTGAAAATCAACAAAACCACAAAAAGTTCTTGTATTTGAAGATAAAATCTTTTTGCTTTGAAGAAGAAAGATCTAGCTGACTGAAATAATTTCATAAGATGAAAACCAACAAAAATTGACAAGAACCACGAAAAGTTCTTGTATTTTGAGATAAAATCTGACGCTGTTGAAGAAAAAACTTCCAGCTCGCTGAAATATGTTCATTTGCTGAAAATCAACAAAACCACGAAAAGTTCTTGCATTTGAAGATAAAATCTTTTTGCTTTGAAGAAGAAAGATCTGGCTGACTGAAATAAGTTCATTGGATGAAAACCAACAAAAATTGACAAGAACCACGAAAAGTTCTTGTATTTTAAGATAAAATCTTTTTGCTTTCAAGAAGAAAGATCTAGCTGACTGAAATAAGTTCATTTGATGAAAATCAACAAAAATTGACAAGAACCACGAAAAGTTCTTGTATTTTAAGATAAAATCTGACGCGATTAAAGAAAAAATTTCTCCCTCGCTGATATATGTTCATTTGCTGAAAATCAACAAAACCACGAAAAGTTCTTGTATTTGAAGATAAAATCTTATTGCTTTCAAGAAGAAAGATCTAGCTGACTGAAATAAGTTCATTGGATGAAAACCAACAAAAATTGACAAGAACCACGAAAAGTTCTTGTATTTTAAGATAAAATCTGACGCGATTAAATAAAAAACTTCTCGCTCGCTGAAATATGTTCATTTGCTGAAAATCAACAAAACCACGAAAAGTTCTTGTGTTTGAAGATAAAATCTTTTTGCTTTGAAGAAGAAAGATCTAGCTGACTGAAATAATTTCATAAGGTGAAAACCAACAAAAATTGACAAGAACCACGAAAAGTTCTTGTATTTTAAGATAAAATCTGACGCTATTAAAGAAAAAATTTCTCCCTCGCTCAAATATGTTCATTTGCTGAAAATCAACAAAACCACGAAAAGTTCTTGTATTTGAAGATAAAATATTTTTGCTTTCAAGAAGAAAGATCCAGCTGACTGAAATAAGTTCATTGGATGAAAACCAACAAAAATTGACAAGAACCACGAAAAGTTCTTGTATTTTAAGATAAAATCTGACGCTATTAAAGAAAAAACTTCTCGCTCGCTGAAATATGTTCATTTGCTGAAAATCAACAAACTCACGAAAAGTTCTTGTATTTGAAGATAAAATCTTTTTGCTTTGAAGAAGAAAGATCTAGCTGAATGAAATAAGTTAATCAGTTGAAAACCAACAAAAATTGACAAGAACCACGAAAAGTTCTTGTATTTTAAGATAAAATCTTACGCTATTGAAGAAAAAACTTCCAGCTCGCTGAAATATGTTCATTTGCTGAAAATCAACAAAACCACGAAAAGTTCTTATATTTGAAGATAAAATCTTTTTGCTTTCAAGAAGAAAGATCCAGCTGACTGAAATAAGTTCATTGGATGAAAACCAACAAAAATTGACAAGAACCACGAAAAGTTCTTGTATTTTAAGATAAAATCTGACGCTATTAAAGATAAAACTTCTCCCTCGCTGAAATATGTTCATTTGCTGAAAATCAACAAAACTACGAAAAGTTCTTGTATTTGAAGATAAAATCTTTTTGCTTTAAAGAAGAAAGATCGAGCTGACTGAAATAAGTTCATTTGATGAAAATCAACAAAAATTGACAAGAACCACGAAAAGTTTTTGTATTTTAAGATAAAATCTGACGCTATCAAAGAAAAAACTTCTCGCTCGCTGAAATATGTTCATTTGCTGAAAATCAACAAAACCACGAAAAGTTCTTGTGTTTGAAGATAAAATCTTTTTGCTTTGAAGAAGAAAGATCTAGCTGACTGAAATAATTTCATAAGGTGAAAACCAACAAAAATTGACAAGAACCACGAAAAGTTCTTGTATTTTAAGATAAAATCTGACGCTATTAAAGAAAAAATTTCTCCCTCGCTCAAATATGTTCATTTGCTGAAAATCAACAAAACCACGAAAAGTTCTTGTATTTGAAGATAAAATATTTTTGCTTTCAAGAAGAAAGATCCAGCTGACTGAAATAAGTTCATTGGATGAAAACCAACAAAAATTGACAAGAACCACGAAAAGTTCTTGTATTTTAAGATAAAATCTGACGCTATTAAAGAAAAAACTTCTCGCTCGCTGAAATATGTTCATTTGCTGAAAATCAACAAACTCACGAAAAGTTCTTGTATTTGAAGATAAAATCTTTTTGCTTTGAAGAAGAAAGATCTAGCTGAATGAAATAAGTTAATCAGTTGAAAACCAACAAAAATTGACAAGAACCACGAAAAGTTCTTGTATTTTAAGATAAAATCTTACGCTATTGAAGAAAAAACTTCCAGCTCGCTGAAATATGTTCATTTGCTGAAAATCAACAAAACCACGAAAAGTTCTTATATTTGAAGATAAAATCTTTTTGCTTTCAAGAAGAAAGATCCAGCTGACTGAAATAAGTTCATTGGATGAAAACCAACAAAAATTGACAAGAACCACGAAAAGTTCTTGTATTTTAAGATAAAATCTGACGCTATTAAAGATAAAACTTCTCCCTCGCTGAAATATGTTCATTTGCTGAAAATCAACAAAACTACGAAAAGTTCTTGTATTTGAAGATAAAATCTTTTTGCTTTAAAGAAGAAAGATCGAGCTGACTGAAATAAGTTCATTTGATGAAAATCAACAAAAATTGACAAGAACCACGAAAAGTTTTTGTATTTTAAGATAAAATCTGACGCTATCAAAGAAAAAACTTCTCGCTCGCTGAAATATGTTCATTTGCTGAAAATCAACAAAACCACGAAAAGTTCTTGTATTTGAAGATAAAATCATTTTGCTTTGAAGAAGAAAGATCGAGCTGACAGAAATAAGTTCATAAGATGAAAACCAACAAAAGTTGACAAGAACCACGAAAAGTTTTTGTATTTTAAGATAAAATCTGACGCTGTTAAAGAAAAAATTTCTCCCTCGCTCAAATATGTTCATTTGCTGAAAATCAACAAAACCACGAAAAGTTCTTGTATTTGAAGATAAAATATTTTTGCTTTCAAGAAGAAAGATCCAGCTGACTGAAATAAGTTCATTGGATGAAAACCAACAAAAATTGACAAGAACCACGAAAAGTTCTTGTATTTTAAGATAAAATCTGACGCGATTAAAGAAAAAACTTCTCGCTCGCTGAAATATGTTAATTTGCTGAAAATCAACAAAACCATGAAAAGTTCTTGTATTTGAAGATAAAATCTTTTTGCTTTGAAGAAGAAAGATCTAGCTGAATGAAATAAGTTAATCAGTTGAAAACCAACAAAAATTGACAAGAACCACGAAAAGTTCTTGTATTTTAAGATAAAATCTGACGCCATTAAAGAAAAAACGTCTCGCTCGCTGAAATATGTTAATTTGCTGAAAATCAACAAAACCACGAAAAGTTCTTGTATTTGAAGATAAAATCTTTTTGCTTTCAAGAAGAAAGATCCAGCTGACTGAAATAAGTTCATTGGATGAAAACCAACAAAAATTGACAAGAACCACGAAAAGTTCTTGTATTTTAAGATAAAATCTGACGCTGTTGAAGAAAAAACTTCCAGCTCGCTGAAATATGTTCATCTGCTGAAAATCAACAAAACCACGAAAAGTTCTTGCATTTGAAGATAAAATCTTTTTGCTTTGAAGAAGAAAGATCTGGCTGACTGAAATAAGTTCATTGGATGAAAACCAACAAAAATTGACAAGAACCACGAAAAGTTCTTGTATTTTAAGATAAAATCTTTTTGCTTTGAAGAAGAAAGGTCCAGCTGACTGAAATAAGTTCATAAGATGAAAACCAACAAAAATTGACAAGAACCACGAAAAGTTCTTGTATTTTAAGATAAAATCTGACGCTATTAAAGAAAAAACTTCTCGCTCGCTGAAATATGTTCATTTGCTGAAAATCAACAAAACCACGAAAAGTTCTTGCATTTGAAGATAAAATCTTTTTGCTTTGAAGAAGAAAGATCTCGCTGACTGAAATAAGTTTATTGGATGAAAACAAACGAAAATTGACACGAACCACGAAAAGTTCTTGTATTTTAAGATAAAATCTGACGCTATTAAAGAAAAAACTTCTCCCTCACTGAAATATGTTCATTTGCTGAAAATCAACAAAACAACGAAAAGTTCTTGTATTTGAAGATAAAATCTTTTTGCTTTGAAGAAGAAAGATCTAGCTGACTGAAATAAGTTAATTGGATGAAAACCAACAAAAATTGACAAGAACCACGAAAAGTTCTTGTATTTTAAGATAAAATCTGACACGATTAAAGAAAAAACTTCTCGCTCTCTGAAATATGTTCATTTGCTGAAAATCAACAAAATCACGAAAAGTTCTTGTATTTGAAGATAAAATCTTTTTGCTTTGAAGAAGAAAGATCCAGCTGACTGAAATACGTTCATTGGATGAAAACTAACAAAAATTGACAAGAACCACGAAAAGTTCTTGTATTTTAAGATAAAATCTTTTTGCTTTCAAGAAGAAAGATCTAGCTGACTGAAATAAGTTCATTGGATGAAAACCAACAAAAATTGACAAGAACCACGAAAAGTTCTTGTATTTTAAGATAAAATCTGACGCGATTAAAGAAAAAACTTCTCGCTCGCTGAAATATGTTCATTTGCTGAAAATCAACAAAACCACGAAAAGTTCTTGTATTTGAAGATAAAATCTTTTTGCTTTGAAGAAGAAAGATCTCGCTGACTGAAATAATTTCATAAGATGAAAACCAACAAAAATTGACAAGAACCACGAAAAGTTCTTGTATTTTGAGATAAAATCTGACGCTGTTGAAGTAAAACTTCCAGCTCGCTGAAATATGTTCATTTGCTGAAAATCAACAAAACCACGAAAAGTTCTTGCATTTGAAGATAAAATCTTTTTGCTTTGAAGAAGAAAGATCTGGCTGACTGAAATAAGTTCATTGGATGAAAACAAACAAAAATTGACAAGAACCACGAAAAGTTCTTGTATTTTAAGATAAAATCTTTTTGCTTTGAAGAAGAAAGGTCCAGCTGACTGAAATAAGTTCATAAGATGAAAACCAACAAAAATTGACAAGAACCACGAAAAGTTCTTGTATTTTAAGATAAAATCTGACGCTATTAAAGAAAAAACTTCTCGCTCGCTGAAATATGTTCATTTGCTGAAAATCAACAAAACCACGAAAAGTTCTTGCATTTGAAGATAAAATCTTTTTGCTTTGAAGAAGAAAGATCTAGCTGACTGAAATAAGTTTATTGGATGAAAACCAACGAAAATTGACACGAACCACGAAAAGTTCTTGTATTTTAAGATAAAATCTGACGCTATTAATGAAAAAACTTCTCGCTCGCTGAAATATGTTCATTTGCTGAATATCAACAAAACCACGAAAAGTTCTTGTATTTGAAGATAAAATCTTTTTGCTTTAAAGAAGAAAGATCTAGCTGACTGAAATAAGTTCATTTCATGAAAATCAACAAAAATTGACAAGAACCACGAAAAGTTTTTGTATTTTAAGATAAAATCTGACGCTATTAAAGAAAAAACTTCTCGCTCGCTGAAATATGTTCATTTGCTGCAAATCAACAAAACCACGAAAAGTTCTTGTATTTGAAGATAAAATCATTTTGCTTTGAAGAAGAAAGATCGAGCTGACAGAAATAAGTTCATAAGATGAAAACCAACAAAAGTTGACATGAACCACGAAAAGTTCTTGTATTTGAAGATAAAATCTGACGCTATTAAAGAAAAAATTTCTCCCTCGCTCAAATATGTTCATTTGCTGAAAATCAACAAAACCACGAAAAGTTCTTGTATTTGAAGATAAAATCTTTTTGCTTTCAAGAAGAAAGATCCAGCTGACTGAAATATGTTCATTGGATGAAAACCAACAAAAATTGACAAGAACCACGAAAAGTTCTTGTATTTTAAGATAAAATCTGACGCTATTAAAGAAAAAACTTCTCGCTCGCTGAAATATGTTCATTTGCTGAAAATTAACAAACTCACGAAAAGTTCTTGTATTTGAAGATAAAATCTTTTTGCTTTGAAGAAGAAAGATCTAGCTGAATGAAATCAGTTCATCAGTTGAAAACCAACAAAAATTGACAAGAACCACGAAAAGTTCTTGTATTTTCAGATAAAATCTGACGCTATTAAAGAAAAAACTTCTCGCTCGCTGATATATGTTAATTTGCTGAAAATCAACAAAAACACGAAAAGTTCTTGTATTTGAAGATAAAATCTTTTTGCTTTCAAGAAGAAAGATCTAGCTGACTGAAATAAGTTCATTGGATGAAAACCAACAAAAATTGACAAGAACCACGAAAAGTTCTTGTATTTTAAGATAAAAACTGACGCGATTAAAGAAAAAACTTCTCGCTCGCTGAAATATGTTCATTTGCTGAAAATCAACAAAACCACGAAAAGTTCTTGTATTTGAAGATAAAATCTTTTTGCTTTGAAGAAGAAAGATCCAGCTGACTGAAATAATTTCATAAGATGAAAACCAACAAAAATTGACAAGAACCACGAAAAGTTCTTGTATTTTAAGATAAAATCTGACGCTGTTGAAGAAAAAACTTCCAGCTCGCTGAAATATGTTCATTTGCTGAAAATCAACAAAACCACGAAAAGTTCTTGCATTTGAAGATAAAATCTTTTTGCTTTGAAGAAGAAAGATCTTGCTGACTGAAATAAGTTCATTGGATGAAAACCAACAAAAATTGACAAGAACCACGAAAAGTTCTTGTATTTTAAGATAAAATCTTTTTGCTTTGAAGAAGAAAGGTCCAGCTGACTGAAATAAGTTCATAAGATGAAAACCAACAAAAATTGACAAGAACCACGAAAAGTTCTTGTATTTTAAGATAAAATCTGACGCTATCAAAGAAAAAACTTCTCGCTCGCTGAAATATGTTCATTTGCTGAAAATCAACAAAACCACGAAAAGTTCTTGCATTTGAAGATAAAATCTTTTGCTTTGAAGAAGAAAGATCCAGCTGACTGAAATAAGTTTATTGGATGAAAACCAACGAAAATTGACACGAACCACGAAAAGTTCTTGTATTTTAAGATAAAATCTGACGCTATTAAAGAAAAAACTTCTCCCTCACTGAAATATGTTCATTTGCTGAAAATCAACAAAACCACGAAAAGTTCTTGTATTTGAAGATAAAATCTTTTTGCTTTGAAGAAGAAAGATCTAGCTGACTGAAATAAGTTCATGGGATGAAAACCAACAAAAATTGACAAGAACCACGAAAAGTTCTTGTATTTTAAGATAAAATCTGACGCGATTAAAGAAAAAACTTCTCGCTCGCTGAAATATGTTCATTTGCTGAAAATCAACAAAACCACGAAAAGTTCTTGTATTTGAAGATAAAATCTTTTTGCTTTGAAGAAGAAAGATCCAGCTGACTGAAATAATTTCATAAGATGAAAACCAACAAAAATTGACAAGAACCACGAAAAGTTCTTGTATTTTAAGATAAAATCTGACGCTGTTGAAGAAAAAACTTCCAGCTCGCTGAAATATGTTCATTTGCTGAAAATCAACAAAACCACGAAAAGTTCTTGCATTTGAAGATAAAATCTTTTTGCTTTGAAGAAGAAAGATCTTGCTGACTGAAATAAGTTCATTGGATGAAAACCAACAAAAATTGACAAGAACCACGAAAAGTTCTTGTATTTTAAGATAAAATCTTTTTGCTTTGAAGAAGAAAGGTCCAGCTGACTGAAATAAGTTGATAAGATGAAAACCAACAAAAATTGACAAGAACCACGAAAAGTTCTTGTATTTTAAGATAAAATCTGACGCTATCAAAGAAAAAACTTCTCGCTCGCTGAAATATGTTCATTTGCTGAAAATCAACAAAACCACGAAAAGTTCTTGCATTTGAAGATAAAATCTTTTTGCTTTGAAGAAGAAAGATCCAGCTGACTGAAATAAGTTTATTGGATGAAAACCAACGAAAATTGACACGAACCACGAAAAGTTCTTGTATTTTAAGATAAAATCTGACGCTATTAAAGAAAAAACTTCTCCCTCACTGAAATATGTTCATTTGCTGAAAATCAACAAAACCACGAAAAGTTCTTGTATTTGAAGATAAAATCTTTTTGCTTTGAAGAAGAAAGATCTAGCTGACTGAAATAAGTTCATTGGATGAAAACCAACAAAAATTGACAAGAACCACGAAAAGTTCTTGTATTTTAAGATAAAATCTGACGCGATTAAAGAAAAAACTTCTCGCTCTCTGAAATATGTTCATTTGCTGAAAATCAACAAAACCACAAAAAGTTCTTGTATTTGAAGATAAAATCTTTTTGCTTTGAAGAAGAAAGATCTAGCTGACTGAAATACGTTCATTGGATGAAAACTAACAAAAATTGACAAGAACCACGAAAAGTTCTTGTATTTTAAGATAAAATCTTACGCTATTGAAGAAAAAACTTCTAGCTCGCTGAAATATGTTCATTTGCTGAAAATCAACAAAACCACGAAAAGTTCTTGTATTTGAAGATAAAATCTTTTTGCTTTTAAGAAGAAAGATCCAGCTGACTGAAATAAGTTCATTGGATGAAAACCAACAAAAATTGACAAGAACCACGAAAAGTTCTTGTATTTTAAGATAAAATCTGACGCTATTAAAGATAAAACTTCTCTCTCGCTGAAATATGTTCATTTGCTGAAAATCAACAAAACCACGAAAAGTTCATGTATTTGAAGATAAAATCTTTTTGCTTTAAAGAAGAAAGATCTAGCTGACTGAAATAAGTTCATTTGATGAAAATCAACAAAAATTGACAAGAACCACGAAAAGTTCTTGTAATTTAAGATAAAATCTGACGCTATTAAAGAAAAATTTCTCCCTCGCTGATATATGTTCATTTGCTGAAAATCAACAAAACCACGAAAAGTTCTTGTATTTGAAGATAAAATCTTTTTGCTTTAAAGAAGAAAGATCTCGCTGACTGAAATAAGTTCATTGCATGAAAACCAACAACAATTGACAAGAAGCACGAAAAGTTCTTGTATTTTAAGATAAAATCTGACGCTATTAAAGAAAAAACTTCCAGCTCGCTGAAATATGTTCATTTGCTGAAAACCAACAAGTCCACGAAAAGTACTTGTATTTGAAGATAAATTCTTTTTGCTTTGAAGAAGAAAGATCAAGCTGACTGAAATAAGTTCATTGGATGAAAACCAACAAAAATTGACAAGAACCACGAAAAGTTCTTGTATTTTAAGATAAAATCTGACGCAATTAAAGAAAAAACTTCGAGCTCACTGAAATATGTTCATTTGCTGAAAATCAACAAAACCACGAAAAGTTCTTGTATTTGAAGATAAAATCTTTTTGCTTTGAAGAAGAAAGATCAAGCTGACTGAAATAAGTTCATGAGATGAAAAGCAACAAAAATTGACAAGAACCACGAAAAGTTCTTATATTTTAAGATAAAATCTGACGCTATTGAAGAAAAAACTTGGAGCTCGCCGAAATATGTTCATTTGCTGAAAACCAACAAAACCACGAAAAGTTCTTGTATTGGAAGATAAAATCTTTTCGCATTAAAGAAGAAAGATCGACCTGACTGAAATAAGTTCATCAGATGAAACCCAACAAAAATTAACAAGAACCACGAAAAGTTTTTGTATTTTAAGATAAAATCTGACGCGATTAACGAAAAAACGTCCAGCTCGCTGAAATATGTTCATTTGCTGAAAACCAACAAAACCAGGAAAAGTTCTTGTGTTTGAAGATAAAATCTTTTTGCATTAAAGAAGAAAGATCTAGCTGACTGAAATAAGTTCATCGGATGAAAAACAACAAAAATTGACAAGAACCACGAAAAGTTATTGTATTTTAAGATAAAATCTTGCGCTATTAAAGAAAAAACTTCGAGCACGTTGAAATATGTTCATTTGCTGAAAACCAACAAAACCACCAAAGGTTCTTGTATTTGAAGATAAAATCTTTTTGCTTTGAAGAAGACAGATCGAGCGAACTGAAATAAGTTCATGAGATGAAAACCAACAAAAATTGACAAGAACCACGAAAAGTTCTTGTATTTTAAGATAAAATCTGACGCTATTAAAGAAAAAACTTCGAGCACGCTGAAATATGTTCATTTGCTGAAAACCAAGATAAAATCTGACGCTATCAAAGAAAAAACTTCTCACTCGCTGAAATATGTTCATTTGCTGAAAATCAACAAAACCACGAAATGTTCTTGTATTTGAAGATAAAATCTTTTTGCTTTGAAGAAGAAAGATCTCGCTGACTGAAATAAGTTCATTAGATGAAAACCAACAAAAATTGACAAGAACCACGAAAAGTTCTTGTATTTTAAGATAAAATCTGACGCTATCAAAGAAAAAACTTCTCACTCGCTGAAATATGTTCATTTGCTGAAAATCAACAAAACCACGAAACGTTCTTGTATTTGAAGATAAAATCTTTTTGCTTTGAAGAAGAAAGATCTCGCTGACTGAAATAAGTTCATTGCATGAAAACCAACAAAAATTGACAAGAACCACGAAAAGTTCTTGTATTTTAAGATAAAATCTGACGCTATCAAAGAAAAAACTTCTCACTCGCTGAAATATGTTCATTTGCTGAAAATCAACAAAACCACGAAACGTTCTTGTATTGGAAGATGAAATCTTTTCGCATGAAAGAAGAAAGATCGAGCTGACTGAAATAAGTTCATCAGATGAAAACCAACAAAAATTAACAACAACCACGAAAAGTTTTTGTATTTTAAGATAAAATCTGACGCTGTGAACGAAAAAACTTCAAGCTCGCTGAAATATGTTCATTTGCTGAAAACCAACAAAACCAGGAAAAGTTCTTGTGTTTGAAGATAAAATCTTTTTGCATTAAAGAAGAAAGATCTCGCTGACTGAAATAAGTTCATCGGATGTAAAACAACAAAAATTGACAAGAACCACGAAAAGTTCTTGTATTTTAAGATAAAATCTTGCGCTATTAAAGAAAAAACTTTGAGCACGCTGAAATATGTTCATTTGCGGAAAACCAACAAAACCACGAAAAGTTCTTGTATTTGAAGATAAAAACTTTTTGCTATGAAGAAGACAGATCGAGCAAACTGAAATAAGTTCATTATATGAACACCAACAAAAATTGACAAGAACCACGAAAAGTTCTTGTATTTTAAGATAAAATCTTGCGCTATAAAAGAAAAAACTTCGAGCACGCTGAAATATGTTCATTTGCTGAAAACCAACAAAATCTCGAAAAGTTCTTGTAATTGAAGATAAAATCTTTTTGCTTTGAAGAAGAAAGATCTTGCTGACTGAAATAAGTTCATTGGATGAAAACCAACAAAAATTGACAAGAACCACGAAAAGTTCTTGTATTTTAAGATAAAATCTTTTTGCTTTGAAGAAGAAAGGTCCAGCTGACTGAAATAAGTTCATAAGATGAAAACCAACAAAAATTGACAAGAACCACGAAAAGTTCTTGTATTTTAAGATAAAATCTGACGCTATCAAAGAAAAAACTTCTCGCTCGCTGAAATATGTTCATTTGCTGAAAATCAACAAAACCACGAAAAGTTCTTGCATTTGAAGATAAAATCTTTTTGCTTTGAAGAAGAAAGATCCAGCTGACTGAAATAAGTTTATTGGATGAAAACCAACGAAAATTGACATGAACCACGAAAAGTTCTTGTATTTTAAGATAAAATCTGACGCTATTAAAGAAAAAACTTCTCCCTCACTGAAATATGTTCATTTGCTGAAAATCAACAAAACCACGAAAAGTTCTTGTATTTGAAGATAAAATCTTTTTGCTTTGAAGAAGAAAGATCTAGCTGACTGAAATAAGTTCATTGGATGAAAACCAACAAAAATTGACAAGAACCACGAAAAGTTCTTGTATTTTAAGATAAAATCTGACGCGATTAAAGAAAAAACTTCTCGCTCTCTGAAATATGTTAATTTGCTGAAAATCAACAAAACCACGAAAAATTCTTGTATTTGAAGATAAAATCTTTTTGCTTTGAAGAAGAAAGATCTAGCTGACTGAAATACGTTCATTGGATGAAAACTAACAAAAATTGACAAGAACCACGAAAAGTTCTTGTATTTTAAGATAAAATCTTACGCTATTGAAGAAAAAACTTCTAGCTCGCTGAAATATGTTCATTTGCTGAAAATCAACAAAACCACGAAAAGTTCTTGTATTTGAAGATAAAATCTTTTTGCTTTCAAGAAGAAAGATCCAGCTGACTGAAATAAGTTCATTGGATGAAAACCAACAAAAATTGACAAGAACCACGAAATGTTCTTGTATTTTAAAATAAAATCTGACGCTATTAAAGATAAAACTTCTCTCTCGCTGAAATATGTTCATTTGCTGAAAATCAACAAAACCACGAAAAGTTCTTGTATTTGAAGATAAAATCTTTTTGCTTTAAAGAAGAAAGATCTAGCTGACTGAAATAAGTTCATTTGATGAAAATCAACAAAAATTGACAAGAACCACGAAAAGTTCTTGTAATTTAAGATAAAATCTGACGCTATTAAAGAAAAAATTTCTCCCTCGCTGATATATGTTCATTTGCTGCAAATCAACAAAACCACGAAAAGTTCTTGTATTTGAAGATAAAATCTTTTTGCTTTAAAGAAGAAAGATCTCGCTGACTGAAATAAGTTCATTGCATGAAAACCAACAACAATTGACAAGAAGCACGAAAAGTTCTTGTATTTTAAGATAAAATCTGACGCTATTAAAGAAAAAACTTCCAGCTCGCTGAAATATGTTCATTTGCTGAAAACCAACAAGTCCACGAAAAGTACTTGTATTTGAAGATAAATTCTTTTTGCTTTGAAGAAGAAAGATCAAGCTGACTGAAATAAGTTCATTGGATGAAAACCAACAAAAATTGACAAGAACCACGAAAAGTTCTTGTATTTTAAGATAAAATCTGACGCAATTAAAGAAAAAACTTCGAGCTCACTGAAATATGTTCATTTGCTGAAAATCAACAAAACCACGAAAAGTTCTTGTATTTGAAGATAAAATCTTTTTGCTTTGAAGAAGAAAGATCAAGCTGACTGAAATAAGTTCATGAGATCAAAAGCAACAAAAATTGACAAGAACCACGAAAAGTTCTTATATTTTAAGATAAAATCTGACGCTATTGAAGAAAAAACTTGGAGCTCGCCGAAATATGTTCATTTGCTGAAAACCAACAAAACCACGAAAAGTTCTTGTATTGGAAGATAAAATCTTTTCGCATTAAAGAAGAAAGATCGACCTGACTGAAATAAGTTCATCAGATGAAACCCAACAAAAATTAACAAGAACCACGAAAAGTTTTTGTATTTTAAGATAAAATCTGACGCGATTAACGAAAAAACGTCCAGCTCGCTGAAATATGTTCATTTGCTGAAAACCAACAAAACCAGGAAAAGTTCTTGTGTTTGAAGATAAAATCTTTTTGCATTAAAGAAGAAAGATCCAGCTGACTGAAATAAGTTCATCGGATGAAAAACAACAAAAATTGACAAGAACCACGAAAAGTTATTGTATTTTAAGATAAAATCTTGCGCTATTAAAGAAAAAACTTCGAGCACGCTGAAATATGTTCATTTGCTGAAAACCAACAAAACCACCAAAGGTTCTTGTATTTGAAGATAAAATCTTTTTGCTTTGAAGAAGACAGATCGAGCTAACTGAAATAAGTTCATGAGATGAAAACCAACAAAAATTGACAAGAACCACGAAAAGTTCTTGTATTTTAAGATAAAATCTGACGCTATTAAAGAAAAAACTTCGAGCACGCTGAAATATGTTCATTTGCTGAAAACCAAGATAAAATCTGACGCTATCAAAGAAAAAACTTCTCACTCGCTGAAATATGTTCATTTGCTGAAAATCAACAAAACCACGAAATGTTCTTGTATTTGAAGATAAAATCTTTTTGCTTTGAAGAAGAAAGATCTCGCTGACTGAAATAAGTTCATTAGATGAAAACCAACAAAAATTGACAAGAACCACGAAAAGTTCTTGTATTTTAAGATAAAATCTGACGCTATCAAAGAAAAAACTTCTCACTCGCTGAAATATGTTCATTTGCTGAAAATCAACAAAACCACGAAACGTTCTTGTATTTGAAGATAAAATCTTTTTGCTTTGAAGAAGAAAGATCTCGCTGACTGAAATAAGTTCATTGCATGAAAACCAACAAAAATTGACAAGAACCACGAAAAGTTCTTGTATTTTAAGATAAAATCTGACGCTATCAAAGAAAAAACTTCTCACTCGCTGAAATATGTTCATTTGCTGAAAATCAACAAAACCACGAAACGTTCTTGTATTGGAAGATGAAATCTTTTCGCATGAAAGAAGAAAGATCGAGCTGACTGAAATAAGTTCATCAGATGAAAACCAACAAAAATTAACAACAACCACGAAAAGTTTTTGTATTTTAAGATAAAATCTGACGCTGTGAACGAAAAAACTTCAAGCTCGCTGAAATATGTTCATTTGCTGAAAACCAACAAAACCAGGAAAAGTTCTTGTGTTTGAAGATAAAATCTTTTTGCATTAAAGAAGAAAGATCTCGCTGACTGAAATAAGTTCATCGGATGTAAAACAACAAAAATTGACAAGAACCACGAAAAGTTCTTGTATTTTAAGATAAAATCTTGTGCTATTAAAGAAAAAACTTCGAGCACGCTGAAATATGTTCATTTGCTGAAAACCAACAAAAACACTAAAAGTTCTTGTATTTGAAGATAAAATCTTTTTGCTTTGAAAAAGACAGATCGAGCTCACTGAAATAAGTTCATTATATGAAAACCAACAAAAATTGACAAGAACCACGAAAAGTTCTTGTATTTTAAGATAAAATCTTGCGCTATGAAAGAAAAAACTTCGAGCAGGCTGAAATATGTTCATTTGCTGAAAACTAAGATAAAATCTGATGCTATCAAAGAAAAAACTTCTCACTCGCTGAAATATGTTCATTTGCTGAAAATCAACAAAACCACGAAATGTTCTTGTATTTGAAGATAAAATCTTTTTGCTTTGAAGAAGAAAGATCTCGCTGACTGAAATAAGTTCATTGGATGAAAACCAACAAAAATTGACAAGAACCACGAAAAGTTCTTGTATTTTAAGATAAAATCTGACGCTATTAAAGAAAAACTTCTCGCACGCTGAAATATGTTCATTTGCTGAAAACCAACAAAACCACGAAAAGTTCTTGTATTTTAAGATAAAATTTTACGCGATTAAAGAAAAAACTTCTCACTCGCTGAAATATGTTCATTTCCTGAAAACCAACAAAACCACGAAAAGTTCTTGTAATTGAAGATAAAATATTTTTGCTTTGAAGAAGAAAGATCTCGCTGACTGAAATAAGTTCATTGGATGAAAACCAACAAAAATTGACAAGAACCACGAAAAGTTCTTGTATTTTAAGATAAAATCTGACGCAATTAAAGAAAAACTTCTCGCACGCTGAAATATGTTCATTTGCTGAAAACCAACAAAATCACGAAAAGTTCTTGTATTTGAAGATAAAATGTTTTTGCTTTGAAGAAGAAAGATCGAGCTGATTGAAATAAGTTAATCAGATGAAAACCAACAAAAATTGACAAGAACGACGATAAGTTCTTGTATTTCAAGATAAAATCTTATGCTAAGAACAAACTTCTCGCTCGTTGAAATAAGTTCATTGGATGAAAACCAACAAAAATTGAAAAGAACCACGAAAAGTTCTTGTATTTTAAGATAAAATCTTGCGCTATTAAAGAAAAAACTTCGAGCACGCTGAAATATGTTCATTTGCTGAAAACCAAGATAAAATCTGACGCTGTCAAAGAAAAAACTTCCAGCTCGCTGAAATATGTTCATTTGCTGAAAACCAACAAAACCACGAAAAGTTCTTGTATTTGAAGATAAAATCTTTTTGCTTTGAAGAAGAAAGATCTAGCTGACTGAAATACGTTCATTGGATGAAAACTAACAAAAATTGACAAGAACCACGAAAAGTTCTTGTATTTTAAGATAAAATCTTACGCTATTGAAGAAAAAACTTCTAGCTCGCTGAAATATGTTCATTTGCTGAAAATCAACAAAACCACGAAAAGTTCTTGTATTTGAAGATAAAATCTTTTTGCTTTCAAGAAGAAAGATCCAGCTGACTGAAATAAGTTCATTGGATGAAAACCAACAAAAATTGACAAGAACCACGAAATGTTCTTGTATTTTAAGATAAAATCTGACGCTATTAAAGATAAAACTTCTCTCTCGCTGAAATATGTTCATTTGCTGAAAATCAACAAAACCACGAAAAGTTCTTGTATTTGAAGATAAAATCTTTTTGCTTTAAAGAAGAAAGATCTAGCTGACTGAAATAAGTTCATTTGATGAAAATCAACAAAAATTGACAAGAACCACGAAAAGTTCTTGTAATTTAAGATAAAATCTGACGCTATTAAAGAAAAAATTTCTCCCTCGCTGATATATGTTCATTTGCTGAAAATCAACAAAACCACGAAAAGTTCTTGTATTTGAAGATAAAATCTTTTTGCTTTAAAGAAGAAAGATCTCGCTGACTGAAATAAGTTCATT
Organism: Heptranchias perlo; assembly: GCF_035084215.1. Taxonomy (NCBI): domain Eukaryota; kingdom Metazoa; phylum Chordata; class Chondrichthyes; order Hexanchiformes; family Hexanchidae; genus Heptranchias; species Heptranchias perlo. The sequence goes on along the minus strand of NW_027139793.1, from coordinate 1,078,915 downwards.
GCATGAAAACCAACAACAATTGACAAGAAGCACGAAAAGTTCTTGTATTTTAAGATAAAATCTGACGCTATTAAAGAAAAAACTTCCAGCTCGCTGAAATATGTTCATTTGCTGAAAACCAACAAGTCCACGAAAAGTACTTGTATTTGAAGATAAATTCTTTTTGCTTTGAAGAAGAAAGATCAAGCTGACTGAAATAAGTTCATTGGATGAAAACCAACAAAAATTGACAAGAACCACGAAAAGTTCTTGTATTTTAAGATAAAATCTGACGCAATTAAAGAAAAAACTTCGAGCTCACTGAAATATGTTCATTTGCTGAAAATCAACAAAACCACGAAAAGTTCTTGTATTTGAAGATAAAATCTTTTTGCTTTGAAGAAGAAAGATCAAGCTGACTGAAATAAGTTCATGAGATCAAAAGCAACAAAAATTGACAAGAACCACGAAAAGTTCTTATATTTTAAGATAAAATCTGACGCTATTGAAGAAAAAACTTGGAGCTCGCCGAAATATGTTCATTTGCTGAAAACCAACAAAACCACGAAAAGTTCTTGTATTGGAAGATAAAATCTTTTCGCATTAAAGAAGAAAGATCGACCTGACTGAAATAAGTTCATCAGATGAAACCCAACAAAAATTAACAAGAACCACGAAAAGTTTTTGTATTTTAAGATAAAATCTGACGCGATTAACGAAAAAACGTCCAGCTCGCTGAAATATGTTCATTTGCTGAAAACCAACAAAACCAGGAAAAGTTCTTGTGTTTGAAGATAAAATCTTTTTGCATTAAAGAAGAAAGATCCAGCTGACTGAAATAAGTTCATCGGATGAAAAACAACAAAAATTGACAAGAACCACGAAAAGTTATTGTATTTTAAGATAAAATCTTGCGCTATTAAAGAAAAAACTTCGAGCACGCTGAAATATGTTCATTTGCTGAAAACCAACAAAACCACCAAAGGTTCTTGTATTTGAAGATAAAATCTTTTTGCTTTGAAGAAGACAGATCGAGCTAACTGAAATAAGTTCATGAGATGAAAACCAACAAAAATTGACAAGAACCACGAAAAGTTCTTGTATTTTAAGATAAAATCTGACGCTATTAAAGAAAAAACTTCGAGCACGCTGAAATATGTTCATTTGCTGAAAACCAAGATAAAATCTGACGCTATCAAAGAAAAAACTTCTCACTCGCTGAAATATGTTCATTTGCTGAAAATCAACAAAACCACGAAATGTTCTTGTATTTGAAGATAAAATCTTTTTGCTTTGAAGAAGAAAGATCTCGCTGACTGAAATAAGTTCATTAGATGAAAACCAACAAAAATTGACAAGAACCACGAAAAGTTCTTGTATTTTAAGATAAAATCTGACGCTATCAAAGAAAAAACTTCTCACTCGCTGAAATATGTTCATTTGCTGAAAATCAACAAAACCACGAAACGTTCTTGTATTTGAAGATAAAATCTTTTTGCTTTGAAGAAGAAAGATCTCGCTGACTGAAATAAGTTCATTGCATGAAAACCAACAAAAATTGACAAGAACCACGAAAAGTTCTTGTATTTTAAGATAAAATCTGACGCTATCAAAGAAAAAACTTCTCACTCGCTGAAATATGTTCATTTGCTGAAAATCAACAAAACCACGAAACGTTCTTGTATTGGAAGATGAAATCTTTTCGCATGAAAGAAGAAAGATCGAGCTGACTGAAATAAGTTCATCAGATGAAAACCAACAAAAATTAACAACAACCACGAAAAGTTTTTGTATTTTAAGATAAAATCTGACGCTGTGAACGAAAAAACTTCAAGCTCGCTGAAATATGTTCATTTGCTGAAAACCAACAAAACCAGGAAAAGTTCTTGTGTTTGAAGATAAAATCTTTTTGCATTAAAGAAGAAAGATCTCGCTGACTGAAATAAGTTCATCGGATGTAAAACAACAAAAATTGACAAGAACCACGAAAAGTTCTTGTATTTTAAGATAAAATCTTGTGCTATTAAAGAAAAAACTTCGAGCACGCTGAAATATGTTCATTTGCTGAAAACCAACAAAAACACTAAAAGTTCTTGTATTTGAAGATAAAATCTTTTTGCTTTGAAAAAGACAGATCGAGCTCACTGAAATAAGTTCATTATATGAAAACCAACAAAAATTGACAAGAACCACGAAAAGTTCTTGTATTTTAAGATAAAATCTTGCGCTATGAAAGAAAAAACTTCGAGCAGGCTGAAATATGTTCATTTGCTGAAAACTAAGATAAAATCTGATGCTATCAAAGAAAAAACTTCTCACTCGCTGAAATATGTTCATTTGCTGAAAATCAACAAAACCACGAAATGTTCTTGTATTTGAAGATAAAATCTTTTTGCTTTGAAGAAGAAAGATCTCGCTGACTGAAATAAGTTCATTGGATGAAAACCAACAAAAATTGACAAGAACCACGAAAAGTTCTTGTATTTTAAGATAAAATCTGACGCTATTAAAGAAAAACTTCTCGCACGCTGAAATATGTTCATTTGCTGAAAACCAACAAAACCACGAAAAGTTCTTGTATTTTAAGATAAAATTTTACGCGATTAAAGAAAAAACTTCTCACTCGCTGAAATATGTTCATTTCCTGAAAACCAACAAAACCACGAAAAGTTCTTGTAATTGAAGATAAAATATTTTTGCTTTGAAGAAGAAAGATCTCGCTGACTGAAATAAGTTCATTGGATGAAAACCAACAAAAATTGACAAGAACCACGAAAAGTTCTTGTATTTTAAGATAAAATCTGACGCAATTAAAGAAAAACTTCTCGCACGCTGAAATATGTTCATTTGCTGAAAACCAACAAAATCACGAAAAGTTCTTGTATTTGAAGATAAAATGTTTTTGCTTTGAAGAAGAAAGATCGAGCTGATTGAAATAAGTTAATCAGATGAAAACCAACAAAAATTGACAAGAACGACGATAAGTTCTTGTATTTCAAGATAAAATCTTATGCTAAGAACAAACTTCTCGCTCGTTGAAATAAGTTCATTGGATGAAAACCAACAAAAATTGAAAAGAACCACGAAAAGTTCTTGTATTTTAAGATAAAATCTTGCGCTATTAAAGAAAAAACTTCGAGCACGCTGAAATATGTTCATTTGCTGAAAACCAAGATAAAATCTGACGCTGTCAAAGAAAAAACTTCCAGCTCGCTGAAATATGTTCATTTGCTGAAAACCAACAAAACCACGAAAAGTTCTTGTATTTGAAGATAAAATCTTTTTGCTTTGAAGAAGAAAGATCGAGCTGTCTGAAATAAGTTCATTGGATGAAAACCAGCAAAAATTGACAAGAACCACGAAAAGTTCTTGTATTTTAAGATAAAATCTGACGCTATTAAAGAAAAAACTTCTAGCTCGCTGAAATATGTTCATTTCCTGAAAACCAACAATACCACGAAAAGTTCTTGTAATTGAAGATAAAATCTTTTTGCTTTGAAGAAGAAAGATCGAGCAAACTGAAATAAGTTCATTATATGAACAACAACAAAAATTGACAAGAACCACGAAAAGTTCTTGTATTTTAAGATAAAATCTTGCGCTATTAAAGAAAAAACTTTGAGCACGCTGAAATATGTTCATTTGCGGAAAACCAACAAAACCACGAAAAGTTCTTGTATTTGAAGATAAAAACTTTTTGCTATGAAGAAGACAGATCGAGCAAACTGAAATAAGTTCATTATATGAACACCAACAAAAATTGACAAGAACCACGAAAAGTTCTTGTATTTTAAGATAAAATCTTGCGCTATAAAAGAAAAAACTTCGAGCACGCTGAAATATGTTCATTTGCTGAAAACCAACAAAACCTCGAAAAGTTCTTGTAATTGAAGATAAAATCTTTTTGCTTTGAAGAAGAAAGATCTTGCTGACTGAAATAAGTTCATTGGATGAAAACCAACAAAAATTGACAAGAACCACGAAAAGTTCTTGTATTTTAAGATAAAATCTTTTTGCTTTGAAGAAGAAAGGTCCAGCTGACTGAAATAAGTTCATAAGATGAAAACCAACAAAAATTGACAAGAACCACGAAAAGTTCTTGTATTTTAAGATAAAATCTGACGCTATCAAAGAAAAAACTTCTCGCTCGCTGAAATATGTTCATTTGCTGAAAATCAACAAAACCACGAAAAGTTCTTGCATTTGAAGATAAAATCTTTTTGCTTTGAAGAAGAAAGATCCAGCTGACTGAAATAAGTTTATTGGATGAAAACCAACGAAAATTGACACGAACCACGAAAAGTTCTTGTATTTTAAGATAAAATCTGACGCTATTAAAGAAAAAACTTCTCCCTCACTGAAATATGTTCATTTGCTGAAAATCAACAAAACCACGAAAAGTTCTTGTATTTGAAGATAAAATCTTTTTGCTTTGAAGAAGAAAGATCTAGCTGACTGAAATAAGTTCATTGGATGAAAACCAACAAAAATTGACAAGAACCACGAAAAGTTCTTGTATTTTAAGATAAAATCTGACGCGATTAAAGAAAAAACTTCTCGCTCTCTGAAATATGTTCATTTGCTGAAAATCAACAAAACCACGAAAAATTCTTGTATTTGAAGATATAATCTTTTTGCTTTGAAGAAGAAAGATCTAGCTGACTGAAATACGTTCATTGGATGAAAACTAACAAAAATTGACAAGAACCACGAAAAGTTCTTGTATTTTAAGATAAAATCTTACGCTATTGAAGAAAAAACTTCTAGCTCGCTGAAATATGTTCATTTGCTGAAAATCAACAAAACCACGAAAAGTTCTTGTATTTGAAGATAAAATCTTTTTGCTTTCAAGAAGAAAGATCCAGCTGACTGAAATAAGTTCATTGGATGAAAACCAACAAAAATTGACAAGAACCACGAAAAGTTCTTGTATTTTAAGATAAAATCTGACGCTATTAAAGATAAAACTTCTCTCTCGCTGAAATATGTTCATTTGCTGAAAATCAACAAAACCACGAAAAGTTCTTGTATTTGAAGATAAAATCTTTTTGCTTTAAAGAAGAAAGATCTAGCTGACTGAAATAAGTTCATTTGATGAAAATCAACAAAAATTGACAAGAACCACGAAAAGTTCTTGTAATTTAAGATAAAATCTGACGCTATTAAAGAAAAAATTTCTCCCTCGCTGATATATGTTCATTTGCTGAAAATCAACAAAACCACGAAAAGTTCTTGTATTTGAAGATAAAATCTTTTTGCTTTAAAGAAGAAAGATCTCGCTGACTGAAATAAGTTCATTGCATGAAAACCAACAACAATTGACAAGAAGCACGAAAAGTTCTTGTATTTTAAGATAAAATCTGACGCTATTAAAGAAAAAACTTCCAGCTCGCTGAAATATGTTCATTTGCTGAAAACCAACAAGTCCACGAAAAGTACTTGTATTTGAAGATAAAATCTTTTTGCTTTGAAGAAGAAAGATCAAGCTGACTGAAATAAGTTCATGAGATGAAAAGCAACAAAAATTGACAAGAACCACGAAAAGTTCTTATATTTTAAGATAAAATCTGACGCTATTAAAGAAAAAACTTCTCCCTCACTGAAATATGTTCATTTGCTGAAAATCAACAAAACCACGAAAAGTTCTTGTATTTGAAGATAAAATCTTTTTGCTTTGAAGAAGAAAGATCTAGCTGACTGAAATAAGTTCATTGGATGAAAACCAACAAAAATTGACAAGAACCACGAAAAGTTCTTGTATTTTAAGATAAAATCTGACGCGATTAAAGAAAAAACTTCTCGCTCTCTGAAATATGTTCATTTGCTGAAAATCAACAAAACCACGAAAAGTTCTTGTATTTGAAGATAAAATCTTTTTGCTTTGAAGAAGAAAGATCTAGCTGACTGAAATACGTTCATTGGATGAAAACTAACAAAAATTGACAAGAACCACGAAAAGTTCTTGTATTTTAAGATAAAATCTTACGCTATTGAAGAAAAAACTTCTAGCTCGCTGAAATATGTTCATTTGCTGAAAATCAACAAAACCACGAAAAGTTCTTGTATTTGAAGATAAAATCTTTTTGCTTTCAAGAAGAAAGATCCAGCTGACTGAAATAAGTTCATTGGATGAAAACCAACAAAAATTGACAAGAACCACGAAAAGTTCTTGTATTTTAAGATAAAATCTGACGCTATTAAAGATAAAACTTCTCTCTCGCTGAAATATGTTCATTTGCTGAAAATCAACAAAACCACGAAAAGTTCTTGTATTTGAAGATAAAATCTTTTTGCTTTAAAGAAGAAAGATCTAGCTGACTGAAATAAGTTCATTTGATGAAAATCAACAAAAATTGACAAGAACCACGAAAAGTTCTTGTAATTTAAGATAAAATCTGACGCGATTAAAGAAAAAATTTCTCCCTCGCTGATATATGTTCATTTGCTGAAAATCAACAAAACCACGAAAAGTTCTTGTATTTGAAGATAAAATCTTTTTGCTTTAAAGAAGAAAGATCTCGCTGACTGAAATAAGTTCATTGCATGAAAACCAACAACAATTGACAAGAAGCACGAAAAGTTCTTGTATTTTAAGATAAAATCTGACGCTATTAAAGAAAAAACTTCCAGCTCGCTGAAATATGTTGATTTGCTGAACACCAACAAGTCCACGAAAAGTACTTGTATTTGAAGATAAAATCTTTTTGCTTTGAAGAAGAAAGATCAAGCTGACTGAAATCAGTTCATGAGATGAAAAGCAACAAAAATTGACAAGAACCACGAAAAGTTCTTATATTTTAAGATAAAATCTGACGCTATTGAAGAAAAAACTTGGAGCTCGCCGAAATATGTTCATTTGCTGAAAACCAACAAAACCACGAAAAGTTCTTGTATTGGAAGATAAAATCTTTTCGCATTAAAGAAGAAAGATCGACCTGACTGAAATAAGTTCATCAGATGAAACCCAACAAAAATTAACAAGAACCACGAAAAGTTTTTGTATTTTAAGATAAAATCTTGCGCGATTAACGAAAAAACGTCCAGCTCGCTGAAATATGTTCATTTGCTGAAAACCAACAAAACCAGGAAAAGTTCTTGTGTTTGAAGATAAAATCTTTTTGCATTAAAGAAGAAAGATCTAGCTGACTGAAATAAGTTCATCGGATGAAAAACAACAAAAATTGACAAGAACCACGAAAAGTTATTGTATTTTAAGATAAAATCTTGCGCTATTAAAGAAAAAACTTCGAGCACGCTGAAATATGTTCATTTGCTGAAAACCAACAAAACCACCAAAGGTTCTTGTATTTGAAGATAAAATCTTTTTGCTTTGAAGAAGACAGATCGAGCTAACTGAAATAAGTTCATGAGATGAAAACCAACAAAAATTGACAAGAACCACGAAAAGTTCTTGTATTTTAAGATAAAATCTGACGCTATTAAAGAAAAAACTTCGAGCACGCTGAAATATGTTCATTTGCTGAAAACCAAGATAAAATCTGACGCTATCAAAGAAAAAACTTCTCACTCGCTGAAATATGTTCATTTGCTGAAAATCAACAAAACCACGAAATGTTCTTGTATTTGAAGATAAAATCTTTTTGCTTTGAAGAAGAAAGATCTCGCTGACTGAAATAAGTTCATTAGATGAAAACCAACAAAAATTGACAAGAACCACGAAAAGTTCTTGTATTTTAAGATAAAATCTGACGCTATCAAAGAAAAAACTTCTCACTCGCTGAAATATGTTCATTTGCTGAAAATCAACAAAACCACGAAACGTTCTTGTATTTGAAGATAAAATCTTTTTGCTTTGAAGAAGAAAGATCTCGCTGACTGAAATAAGTTCATTGCATGAAAACCAACAAAAATTGACAAGAACCACGAAAAGTTCTTGTATTTTAAGATAAAATCTGACGCTATCAAAGAAAAAACTTCTCACTCGCTGAAATATGTTCATTTGCTGAAAATCAACAAAACCACGAAACGTTCTTGTATTGGAAGATGAAATCTTTTCGCATGAAAGAAGAAAGATCGAGCTGACTGAAATCAGTTCATCAGATGAAAACCAACAAAAATTAACAACAACCACGAAAAGTTTTTGTATTTTAAGATAAAATCTGATGCTGTGAACGAAAAAACTTCAAGCTCGCTGAAATATGTTCATTTGCTGAAAACCAACAAAACCAGGAAAAGTTCTTGTGTTTGAAGATAAAATCTTTTTGCATTAAAGAAGAAAGATCTAGCTGACTGAAATAAGTTCATCGGATGTAAAACAACAAAAATTGACAAGAACCACGAAAAGTTCTTGTATTTTAAGATAAAATCTTGTGCTATTAAAGAAAAAACTTCGAGCACGCTGAAATATGTTCATTTGCTGAAAACCAACAAAAACACTAAAAGTTCTTGTATTTGAAGATAAAATCTTTTTGCTTTGAAAAAGACAGATCGAGCTCACTGAAATAAGTTCATTATATGAAAACCAACAAAAATTGACAAGAACCACGAAAAGTTCTTGTATTTTAAGATAAAATCTTGCGCTATGAAAGAAAAAACTTCGAGCAGGCTGAAATATGTTCATTTGCTGAAAACCAAGATAAAATCTGACGCTATCAAAGAAAAAACTTCTCACTCGCTGAAATATGTTCATTTGCTGAAAAACAACAAAACCACGAAATGTTCTTGTATTTGAAGATAAAATCTTTTTGCTTTGAAGAAGAAAGATCTCGCTGACTGAAATAAGTTCATAAGATGAAAACTAACAAAAATTGAAAAGAACCACGAAAAGTTCTTGTATTTTAAGATAAAATCTTGCGCTATTAAAGAAAAAACTTCGAGCACGCTGACATATGTTCTGAAAATCAACAAAACCACGAAAGGTTCTTGTCTTTGAAGATAAAATCTTTTTGCTTTGAAGAAGAAAGATCGAGCTGACTGAAATAAGTTCATTGGATGAAAACCAACAAAAATTGACAAGAACCACGAAAAGTTCTTGTATTTTAAGATAAAATCTGACGCTATTAAAGAAAAAACTTCGAGCTCGCTGAACTATGTTCATTTGCTGAAAACCAACAAGACCACGAAAAGTTCTTGTATTTGAAGATAAAATCTTTTTGCTTTGAAGAAGAAAGATCAAGCTGACCGAAATAAGTTCATAAGATGAAAACCAACAAAATTTGACAAGAACCACGAAAAGTTCTTGTATTTTAAGATAAAATTTTACGCGATTAAAGAAAAAACTTCTCACTCGCTGAAATATGTTCATTTCCTGAAAACCAACAAAACCACGAAAAGTTCTTGTAATTGAAGATAAAATCTTTTTGCTTTGAAGAAAGATCTCGCTGACTGAAATAAGTTCATTGGATGAAAACCAACAAAACTTGACAAGAACCACGAAAAGTTCTTGTATTTTAAGATAAAATCTGACGCTATTAAAGAAAAAACTTCTAGCTCGCTGAAATATGTTCATTTGCTGAAAACCAACAAAACCACGAAAAGTTCTTGTATTTGAAGATAAATTCTTTTTGCATCAAAGAAGAAAGATCTCGCTGACTGAAATCAGTTCATCAGATGAAAACCAACAAAAATTGACAAGAACCACGAAAAGTTCTTGTATTTTAAGATAAAATTTTACGCTATTAAAGATAAAACTTCTCACTCGCTGACATATGTTCTGAAAATCAACAAAACCACGAAAGGTTCTTGTCTTTGAAGATAAAATCTTTTTGCTTTGAAGAAGAAAGATCGAGCTGACTGAAATAAGTTCATTGGATGAAAACCAACAAAAATTGACAAGAACCACGAAAAGTTCTTGTATTTTAAGATAAAATCTGACGCTATTAAAGAAAAACTTCTCGCACGCAGAAATATGTTCATTTGCTGAAAACCAACAAAACCACGAAAAGTTCTTGTATTTTAAGATAAAATTTTACGCGATTAAAGAAAAAACTTCTCACTCGCTGAAATATGTTCATTTCCTGAAAACCAACAAAACCACGAAAAGTTCTTGTAATTGAAGATAAAATCTTTTTGCTTTGAAGAAGAAAGATCTCGCTTACTGAAATAAGTTCATTGGATGAAAACCAACAAAAATTGACAAGAACCACGAAAAGTTCTTGTATTTTAAGATAAAATCTGACGCAATTAAAGAAAAACTTCTCGCACGCTGAAATATGTTCATTTGCTGAAAACCAACAAAACCACGAAAAGTTCTTGTATTTGAAGATAAAATGTTTTTGCTTTGAAGAAGAAAGATCGAGCTGATTGAAATAAGTTAATCAGATGAAAACCAACAAAAATTGACAAGAACGACGAAAAGTTCTTGTATTTCAAGATAAAATCTTATGCTAAGAACAAACTTCTCGCTCGTTGAAATAAGTTCATTGGATGAAAACCAACAAAAATTGAAAAGAACCACGAAAAGTTCTTGTATTTTAAGATAAAATCTTGCGCTATTAAAGAAAAAACTTCGAGCACGCTGAAATATGTTCATTTGCTGAAAACCAAGATAAAATCTGACGCTGTCAAAGAAAAAACTTCCAGCTCGCTGAAATATGTTCATTTGCTGAAAACCAACAAAACCACGAAAAGTTCTTGTATTTGAAGATAAAATCTTTTTGCTTTGAAGAAGAAAGATCGAGCTGTCTGAAATAAGTTCATTGGATGAAAACCAACAAAAATTGACAAGAACCACGAAAAGTTCTTGTATTTTAAGATAAAATCTGACGCTATTAAAGAAAAATCTTCTAGCTCGCTGAAATATGTTCATTTCCTGAAAACCAACAATACCACGAAAAGTTCTTGTATTTGAAGATAAATTCTTTTTGCATCAAAGAAGAAAGATCTCGCTGACTGAAATCAGTTCATCAGATGAAAACCAACAAAAATTGACAAGAACCACGAAAAGTTCTTGTATTTTAAGATAAAATCTGACGCTATTAAAGAAAAAACTTCTAGCTCGCTGAAGTATGTTCATTTGCTGAAAACCAACAAGACCACGAAAAGTTCTTGTATTTGAAGATAAAATCTTTTTGCTTTGAAGAAGAAAGATCAAGCTGACCGAAATAAGTTCATAAGATGAAAACCAACAAAATTTGACAAGAACCACGAAAAGTTCTTGTATTTTAAGATAAAATTTTACGCGATTAAAGAAAAAACTTCTCACTCGCTGAAATATGTTCATTTCCTGAAAACCAACAAAACCACGAAAAGTTCTTGTAATTGAAGATAAAATCTTTTTGCTTTGAAGAAAGATCTCGCTGACTGAAATAAGTTCATTGGATGAAAACCAACAAAACTTGACAAGAACCACGAAAAGTTCTTGTATTTTAAGATAAAATCTGACGCTATTAAAGAAAAAACTTCTAGCTCGCTGAAATATGTTCATTTGCTGAAAACCAACAAAACCACGAAAAGTTCTTGTATTTGAAGATAAATTCTTTTTGCATCAAAGAAGAAAGATCTCGCTGACTGAAATCAGTTCATCAGATGAAAACCAACAAAAATTGACAAGAACCACGAAAAGTTCTTGTATTTTAAGATAAAATTTTACGCTATCAAAGATAAAACTTCTCACTCGCTGACATATGTTCTGAAAATCAACAAAACCACGAAAGGTTCTTGTCTTTGAAGATAAAATCTTTTTGCTTTGAAGAAGAAAGATCGAGCTGACTGAAATAAGTTCATTGGATGAAAACCAACAAAAATTGACAAGAACCACGAAAAGTTCTTGTATTTTAAGATAAAATCTGACGCTATTAAAGAAAAACTTCTCGCACGCTGAAATATGTTCATTTGCTGAAAACCAACAAAACCACGAAAAGTTCTTGTATTTTAAGATAAAATTTTACGCGATTAAAGAAAAAACTTCTCACTCGCTGAAATATGTTCATTTCCTGAAAACCAACAAAACCACGAAAAGTTCTTGTAATTGAAGATAAAATCTTTTTGCTTTGAAGAAGAAAGATCTCGCTGACTGAAATAAGTTCATTGGATGAAAACCAACAAAAATTGACAAGAACCACGAAAAGTTCTTGTATTTTAAGATAAAATCTGACGCAATTAAAGAAAAACTTCTCGCACGCTGAAATATGTTCATTTGCTGAAAACCAACAAAACCACGAAAAGTTCTTGTATTTGAAGATAAAATGTTTTTGCTTTGAAGAAGAAAGATCGAGCTGATTGAAATAAGTTAATCAGATGAAAACCAACAAAAATTGACAAGAACGACGAAAAGTTCTTGTATTTCAAGATAAAATCTTATGCTAAGAACAAACTTCTCGCTCGTTGAAATAAGTTCATTGGATGAAAACCAACAAAAATTGAAAAGAACCACGAAAAGTTCTTGTATTTTAAGATAAAATCTTGCGCTATTAAAGAAAAAACTTCGAGCACGCTGAAATATGTTCATTTGCTGAAAACCAAGATAAAATCTGATGCTGTCAAAGAAAAAACTTCCAGCTCGCTGAAATATGTTCATTTGCTGAAAACCAACAAAACCACGAAAAGTTCTTGTATTTGAAGATAAAATCTTTTTGCTTTGAAGAAGAAAGATCGAGCTGTCTGAAATAAGTTCATTGGATGAAAACCAACAAAAATTGACAAGAACCACGAAAAGTTCTTGTATTTTAAGATAAAATCTGACGCTATTAAAGAAAAAACTTCTAGCTCGCTGAAATATGTTCATTTCCTGAAAACCAACAATACCACGAAAAGTTCTTGTATTTGAAGATAAATTCTTTTTGCATCAAAGAAGAAAGATCTCGCTGACTGAAATCAGTTCATCAGATGAAAACCAACAAAAATTGACAAGAACCACGAAAAGTTCTTGTATTTTAAGATAAAATTTTACGCTATTAAAGATAAAACTTCTCACTCGCTGACATATGTTCTGAAAATCAACAAAACCACGAAAGGTTCTTGTCTTTGAAGATAAAATCTTTTTGCTTTGAAGAAGAAAGATCGAGCTGACTGAAATAAGTTCATTGGATGAAAACCAACAAAAATTGACAAGAACCACGAAAAGTTCTTGTATTTTAAGATAAAATCTGACGCTATTAAAGAAAAAACTTCTAGCTCGCTGAAGTATGTTCATTTGCTGAAAACCAACAAGACCACGAAAAGTTCTTTTATTTGAAGATAAAATCTTTTTGCTTTGAAGAAGAAAGATCAAGCTGACCGAAATAAGTTCATAAGATGAAAACCAACAAAATTTGACAAGAACCACGAAAAGTTCTTGTATTTTAAGATAAAATTTTACGCGATTAAAGAAAAAACTTCTCACTCACTGAAATATGTTCATTTCCTGAAAACCAACAAAACCACGAAAAGTTCTTGTAATTGAAGATAAAATCTTTTTGCTTTGAAGAAAGATCTCGCTGACTGAAATAAGTTCATTGGATGAAAACCAACAAAACTTGACAAGAACCACGAAAAGTTCTTGTATTTTAAGATAAAATCTGACGCTATTAAAGAAAAAACTTCTAGCTCGCTGAAATATGTTCATTTGCTGAAAACCAACAAAACCACGAAAAGTTCTTGTTTTTGAAGATAAATTCTTTTTGCATCAAAGAAGAAAGATCTCGCTGACTGAAATCAGTTCATCAGATGAAAACCAACAAAAATTGACAAGAACCACGAAAAGTTCTTGTATTTTAAGATAAAATTTTACACTATTAAAGATAAAACTTCTCACTCGCTGACATATGTTCTGAAAATCAACAAAACCACGAAAGGTTCTTGTCTTTGAAGATAAAATCTTTTTGCTTTGAAGAAGAAAGATCGAGCTGACTGAAATAAGTTCATTGGATCAAAACCAACAAAAATTGACAAGAACCACGAAAAGTTCTTGTATTTTAAGATAAAATCTGACGCTATTAAAGAAAATACTTCGAGCTCGCTGAAGTATGTTCATTTGCTGAAAACCAACAAGACCACGAAAAGTTCTTGTATTTGAAGATAAAATCTTTTTGCTTTGAAGAAGAAAGATCAAGCTGACCGAAATAAGTTCATAAGATGAAAACCAACAAAATTTGACAAGAACCACGAAAAGTTCTTGTATTTTAAGATAAAATTTTACGCGATTAAAGAAAAAACTTCTCACTCGCTGAAAGATGTTCATTTCCTGAAAACCAACAAAACCACGAAAAGTTCTTGTAATTGAAGATAAAATATTTTTGCTTTGAAGAAAGATCTCGCTGACTGAAATAAGTTCATGGGATGAAAACCAACAAAACTTGACAAGAACCACGAAAAGTTCTTGTATTTTAAAATAAAATCTGACGCTATTAAAGAAAAACTTCTCGCACGCTGAAATATGTTCATTTGCTGAAAACCAACAAAACCACGAAAAGTTCTTGTATTTGAAGATAAAATCTTTTTGCTTTGAACAAGATAGATCGAGCTGACTGAAATAAGTTAATCAGATGAAAACCAACAAAAATTGACAAGAACGACGAAAAGTTCTTGTATTTCAAGATAAAATCTTACGCGAAGAATAAACTTCTCGCTCGCTGAAATAAGTTCATTGGATCAAAACCAACAAAAATTGACATGAACCACGAAAAGTTCTCATATTTTAAGATAAAATCTGACGCTATTAAAGAAAAACTTCTCGCACGCTGAAATATGTTCATTTGCTGAAAACCAACAAAACCACGAAAAGTTCTTGTATTTGAAGATAAAATCTTTTTGCTTCGAAGAAGAAAGATCTCGCTGACTGAAATAAGTTCATTGCATGAAAACCAACAAAAATAGACAAGAAGCACGAAAAGTTCTTGTATTTTAAGATAAAATCTGACGCTATTAAAGAAAAAACGTCCAGCTCGCTGAAATATGTTCATTTGCTGAAAACCAACAAGTCCACGAAAAGTACTTGTATTTGAAGATAAAATCTTTTTGATTTGATGAAGAAAGATTAAGCTGACTGAAATAAGTTCATTGGATGAAAACCAACAAAAATTGACAAGAACCACGAAAAGTTCTTGTATTTTAAGATAAAATTTTGCGCTGTTAAAGAAAAAACTTCGAGCACGCTGAAATATGTTCATTTGCTGAAAACCAACAAAACCACGAAAAGTTCTTGTATTTGAAGATAAAATCTTTTTGCTTTGAAGAAGAAAGATCTTGCTGACTGAAATAAGTTCATTAGATGAAAACCAACAAAAATTGACAAGAACCACGAAAAGTTCTTAAATTTTAAGATAAAATCTGACGCTATTAAAAAAAAAACTTCGAGCTCGCTGAAATATGTTCATTTGCTGAAAAACAACAAAGCCACGAAAAGTTGTTGTATTTGAAGATAAAATCTTTTTGCTTTGAAGAAGAAAGATCTCGCTGACTGAAATAAGTTCATGAGATGAAAACCAATAAAAATTGACAAGAAGCACGAAAAGTTCTTATATTTTAATATAAAATCTGACGCTATTAAAGAAAAAACTTCGAGCTCGCTGAAATATGTTCATTTGCTGAAAACCAACAAAACCACGAAAAGTTCTTGTATTTGAAGATAAAATCTTTTTGCTTTGAAGAAGAAAGATCGAGCTGACTGAAATAAGTTCATTGGATGAAAACCAACAAAAATTGACAAGAACCACGAAAAGTTCTTGTATTTTAAGATAAAATCTGACGCTATTGAAGAAAAAACTTCGAGCTCGCCAAAATATGTTCATTTGCTGAAAACCAACAAAACCACGAAAAGTTCTTGTATTGGAAGATAAAATCTTTTCGCATTAAAGAAGAAAGATCGAGCTGACTGAAATAAGTTCATCAGATGAAAACCAACAAAAATTAACAACAACCACGAAAAGTTTTTGTATTTTAAGATAAAATCTGACGCTATTAACGAAAAAACTTCTAGCTCGCTGAAATATGTTCATTTGCTGAAAACGAACAAAACCAGGACAAGTTCTTGTGTTTGAAGATAAAATCTTTTTGCATCAAAGAAGAAAGATCGAGCTGACTGAAATAAGTTCATCGGATGAAAAACAACAAAAATTGACAAGAACCACGAAAAGTTCTTGTATTTTAAGATAAAATCTTGCGCTATTAAAGAAAAAACTTTGAGCACGCTGAAATATGTTCATTTGCGGAAAACCAACAAAACCACGAAAAGTTCTTGTATTTGAAGATAAAAACTTTTTGCTATGAAGAAGACAGATCGAGCAAACTGAAATAAGTTCATTATATGAACACCAACAAAAATTGACAAGAACCACGAAAAGTTCTTGTATTTTAAGATAAAATCTTGCGCTATTAAAGAAAAAACTTCGAGCACGCTGAAATATGTTCATTTGCTGAAAACCAAGATAAAATCTGACGCTATCAAAGAAAAAACTTCTCACTCGCTGAAATATGTTCATTTGCTGAAAATCAACAAAACCACGAAATGTTCTTGTACTTGAAGATAAAATCTTTTTGCTTTGAAGAAGAAAGATCTCGCTGACTGAAATAAGTTCATTGGATGAAAACCAACAAAAATTGACAAGAACCACGAAAAGTTCTTGTATTTTAAGAAAAAATCTGATGCTATCAAAGAAAAAACTTCTCACTCGCTGAAATATGTTCATTTGCTGAAAATCAACAAAACCACGAAAAGTTCTTGTATTTGAAGATAAAATCTTTTTGCTTTGAAGAAGAAAGATCGAGCTGACTGAAATAAGATCATTGGATGAAAACCAACAAAAATTGACAAGAACCACGAAAAGTTCTTGTATTTTAAGA
This sequence comes from Heptranchias perlo, assembly GCF_035084215.1. Lineage (NCBI taxonomy): Eukaryota > Metazoa > Chordata > Chondrichthyes > Hexanchiformes > Hexanchidae > Heptranchias > Heptranchias perlo. The sequence continues at coordinate 1,062,217 of NW_027139793.1, read as the reverse complement.
TAAAATCTGACGCTATTAAAGAAAAAACTTCTCGCTCGCTGAAATATGTTCATTTGCTGAAAACCAACAAAACCACGAAAAGTTCTTCTTTTTGAAGATAAAATCTTTTCGCATTAAAGAAGAAAGATCGAGCTGACTGAAATAAGTTCATCAGGTGAAAACCAACAATAATTAACAACAACCATGAAAAGTTTTTGCTTTGAAGAAGACAGATCGAGCTGACTGAAATAAGTTCATCGGATGTAAAACAACAAAAATTGACAAGAACCACGAAAAGTTCTTGTATTTTAAGATAAAATCTGACGCAATTAAAGAAAAACTTCTCGCACGCTGAAATATGTTCATTTGCTGAAAACCAACAAAACCACGAAAAGTTCTTGTATTTGAAGATAAAATGTTTTTGCTTTGAAGAAGAAAGATCGAGCTGATTGAAATAAGTTAATCAGATGAAAACCAACAAAAATTGACAAGAACGACGAAAAGTTCTTGTATTTCAAGATAAAATCTTATGCTAAGAACAAACTTCTCGCTCGTTGAAATAAGTTCATTGGATGAAAACCAACAAAAATTGAAAAGAACCACGAAAAGTTCTTGTATTTTAAGATAAAATCTTGCGCTATTAAAGAAAAAACTTCGAGCACGCTGAAATATGTTCATTTGCTGAAAACCAAGATAAAATCTGACGCTGTCAAAGAAAAAACTTCCAGCTCGCTGAAATATGTTCATTTGCTGAAAACCAACAAAACCACGAAAAGTTCTTGTATTTGAAGATAAAATCTTTTTGCTTTGAAGAAGAAAGATCGAGCTGTCTGAAATAAGTTCATTGGATGAAAACCAACAAAAATTGACAAGAACCACGAAAAGTTCTTGTATTTTAAGATAAAATCTGACGCTATTAAAGAAAAAACTTCTAGCTCGCTGAAATATGTTCATTTCCCGAAAACCAACAAAACCACGAAAAGTTCTTGTATTTGAAGATAAATTCTTTTTGCATCAAAGAAGAAAGATCTCGCTGACTGAAATCAGTTCATCAGATGAAAACCAACAAAAATTGACAAGAACCACGAAAAGTTCTTGTATTTTAAGATAAAATTTTACGCTATTAAAGATAAAACTTCTCACTCGCTGACATATGTTCTGAAAATCAACAAAACCACGAAAGGTTCTTGTCTTTGAAGATAAAATCTTTTTGCTTTGAAGAAGAAAGATCGAGCTGACTGAAATAAGTTCATTGGATGAAAACCAACAAAAATTGACAAGAACCACGAAAAGTTCTTGTATTTTAAGATAAAATCTGACGCTATTAAAGAAAAAACTTCTAGCTCGCTGAAGTATGTTCATTTGCTGAAAACCAACAAGACCACGAAAAGTTCTTGTATTTGAAGATAAAATCTTTTTGCTTTGAAGAAGAAAGATCAAGCTGACCGAAATAAGTTCATAAGATGAAAACCAACAAAATTTGACAAGAACCACGAAAAGTTCTTGTATTTTAAGATAAAATTTTACGCGATTAAAGAAAAAACTTCTCACTCGCTGAAATATGTTCATTTCCTGAAAACCAACAAAACCACGAAAAGTTCTTGTAATTGAAGATAAAATATTTTTGCTTTGAAGAAAGATCTCGCTGACTGAAATAAGTTCATTGGATGAAAACCAACAAAACTTGACAAGAACCACGAAAAGTTCTTGTATTTTAAGATAAAATCTGACGCAATTAAAGAAAAAACTTCTAGCTCGCTGAAATATGTTCATTTGCTGAAAACCAACCAAACCACGAAAAGTTCTTGAATTTGAAGATAAATTCTTTTTGCATCAAAGAAGAAAGTTCTCGCTGACTGAAATCAGTTCATCAGATGAAAACCAACAAAAATTGACAAGAACCACGAAAAGTTCTTGTATTTTAAGATAAAATTTTACGCTATTAAAGATAAAACTTCTCACTCGCTGACATATGTTCTGAAAATCAACAAAACCACGAAAGGTTCTTGTCTTTGAAGATAAAATCTTTTTGCTTTGAAGAAGAAAGATCGAGCTTACTGAAATAAGTTCATTGGATGAAAACCAACAAAAATTGACAAGAACCACGAAAAGTTCTTGTATTTTAAGATAAAATCTGACGCTATTAAAGAAAAAACTTCTAGCTCGCTGAAGTATGTTCATTTGCTGAAAACCAACAAGACCACGAAAAGTTCTTGTATTTGAAGATAAAATCTTTTTGCTTTGAAGAAGAAAGATCAAGCTGACCGAAATAAGTTCATAAGATGAAAACCAACAAAATTTGACAAGAACCACGAAAAGTTCTTGTATTTTAAGATAAAATTTTACGCGATTAAAGAAAAAACTTCTCACTCACTGAAATATGTTCATTTCCTGAAAACCAACAAAACCACGAAAAGTTCTTGTAATTGAAGATAAAATCTTTTTGCTTTGAAGAAAGATCTCGCTGACTGAAATAAGTTCATTGGATGAAAACCAACAAAACTTGACAAGAACCACGAAAAGTTCTTGTATTTTAAGATAAAATCTGACGCTATTAAAGAAAAACTTCTCGCACGCTGAAATATGTTCATTTGCTGAAAACCAACAAAACCACGAAAAGTTCTTGTATTTGAAGATAAAATCTTTTTGCTTTGAACAAGATAGATCGAGCTGACTGAAATAAGTTAATCAGATGAAAACCAACAAAAATTGACAAGAACGACGAAAAGTTCTTGTATTTCAAGATAAAATCTTACGCGAAGAATAAACTTCTCGCTCGCTGAAATAAGTTCATTGGATCAAAACCAACAAAAATTGACAAGAACCACGAAAAGTTCTCATATTTTAAGATAAAATCTGATGCTATCAAAGAAAAAACTTCCAGCTCGCTGAAATATGCTCATTTGCTGAAAACCAACAAAACCACGAAAAGTTCTTGTATTTGAAGATAAAATCTTTTTGCTTCGAAGAAGAAAGATCTCGCTGACTGAAATAAGTTCATTGCATGAAAACCAACGAAAATAGACAAGAAGCACGAAAAGTTCTTGTATTTTAAGATAAAATCTGACGCTATTAAAGAAAAAACGTCCAGCTCGCTGAAATATGTTCATTTGCTGAAAACCAACAAGTCCACGAAAAGTACTTGTATTTGAAGATAAAATCTTTTTGCTTTGATGAAGAAAGATTAAGCTGACTGAAATAAGTTCATTGGATGAAAACCAACAAAAATTGACAAGAACCACGAAAAGTTCTTGTATTTTAAGATAAAATTTTGCGCTGTTAAAGAAAAAACTTCGAGCACGCTGAAATATGTTCATTTGCTGAAAACCAACAAAACCACGAAAAGTTCTTGTATTTGAAGATAAAATCTTTTTGCTTTGAAGAAGAAAGATCTTGCTGACTGAAATAAGTTCATTAGATGAAAACCAACAAAAATTGACAAGAACCACGAAAAGTTCTTAAATTTTAAGATAAAATCTGACGCTATTAAAGAAAAAACTTCGAGCACGCTGAAATATGTTCATTTGCTGAAAACCAAGATAAAATCTGACGCTATCAAAGAAAAAACTTCTCACTCGCTGAAATATGTTCATTTGCTGAAAATCAACAAAACCACGAAATGTTCTTGTATTTGAAGATAAAATCTTTTTGCTTTGAAGAAGAAAGATCTCGCTGACTGAAATAAGTTCATTGCATGAAAACCAACAAAAATTGACAAGAAGCACGAAAAGTTCTTGTATTTTAAGATAAAATCTTACGCTATTAAAGAAAAAACTTCCAGCTCGCTGAAATATGTTCATTTGCTGAAAACCAACAAGTCCACGAAAAGTACTTGTCTTTGAAGATAAAATCTTTTTGTTTTGAAGAAGAAAGATCAAGCTGACTGAAATAAGTTCATTGGATGAAAACCAACAAAAATTGACAAGAACCACGAAAAGTTCTTGTATTTTAAGATAAAATTTTGCGCTGTTGAAGAAAAAACTTCGAGCACGCTGAAATATGTTCATTTGCTGAAAACCAACAAAACCACGAAAAGTTCTTGTATTTGAAGATAAAATCTTTTTGCTTTGAAGAAGAAAGATCTAGCTGACTGAAATAAGTTCATGAGATGAAAACCAATAAAAATTGACAAGAATCACGAAAAGTTCTTATATTTTAATATAAAATCTGACGCTATTAAAGAAAAAACTTCCAGCTCGCTGAAATATGTTCATTTGCTGAAAACCAACAAGTCCACGAAAAGTACTTGTATTTGAAGATAAAATCGTTTTGCTTTGAAGAAGAAAGATCAAGCTGACTGAAATAAGTTCATTGGATGAAAACCAACAAAAATTGACAAGAACCACGAAAAGTTCTTGTATTTTAAGATAAAATCTGACGCTATTGAAGAAAAAACTTCGAGCTCGCCAAAATATGTTCATTTGCTGAAAACCAACAAAACCACGAAAAGTTCTTGTATTGGAAGATAAAATCTTTTCGCATTAAAGAAGAAAGATCGAGCTGACTGAAATAAGTTCATCAGATGAAAACCAACAAAAATTAACAACAACCACGAAAAGTTTTTGTATTTTAAGATAAAATCTGACGCTATTAACGAAAAAACTTCTAGCTCGCTGAAATATGTTCATTTGCTGAAAACGAACAAAACCAGGACAAGTTCTTGTGTTTGAAGATAAAATCTTTTTGCTTTAAAGAAGAAAGATCGAGCTGACTGAAATAAGTTCATCGGATGAAAAACAACAAAAATTGACAAGAACCACGAAAAGTTCTTGTATTTTAAGATAAAATCTTGCGCTATTAAAGAAAAAACTTTGAGCACGCTGAAATATGTTCATTTGCGGAAAACCAACAAAACCACGAAAAGTTCTTGTATTTGAAGATAAAAACTTTTTGCTATGAAGAAGACAGATCGAGCAAACTGAAATAAGTTCATTATATGAACACCAACAAAAATTGACAAGAACCACGAAAAGTTCTTGTATTTAAAGATAAAATCTTGCGCTATAAAAGAAAAAACTTCGAGCACGCTGAAATATGTTCATTTGCTGAAAACCAAGATAAAATCTGACACTATCAAAGAAAAAACTTCTCACTCGCTGAAATATGTTCATTTGCTGAAAATCAACAAAACCACGAAATGTTCTTGTACTTGAAGATAAAATCTTTTTGCTTTGAAGAAGAAAGATCTCGCTGACTGAAATAAGTTCATTAGATGAAAACCAACAAAAATTGACAAGAACCACGAAAAGTTCTTGTATTTTAAGATAAAATCTGATGCTATCAAAGAAAAAACTTCTCACTCGCTGAAATATGTTCATTTGCTGAAAATCAACAAAACCACGAAAAGTTCTTGTATTTGAAGATAAAATCTTTTTGCTTTGAAGAAGAAAGATCGAGCTGACTGAAATAAGATCATTGGATGAAAACCAACAAAAATTGACAAGAACCACGAAAAGTTCTTGTATTTTAAGATAAAATCTGACGCTATTAAAGAAAAAACTTCTCGCTCGCTGAAATATGTTCATTTGCTGAAAACCAACAAAACCACGAAAAGTTCTTCTTTTTGAAGATAAAATCTTTTTGCTTTGAAGAAGAAAGATCTCGCTGACTGAAATAAGTTCATTGCATGAAAACCAACAAAAATTGACAAGAAGCACGAAAAGTTCTTGTATTTTAAGATAAAATCTGACGCTATTAAAGAAAAAACTTCCAGCTCGCTGAAATATGTTCATTTGCTGAAAACCAACAAGACCACGAAAAGTTCTTGTATTTGAAGATGAACTCTTTTTGCTTTGAAGAAGAAAGATCAAGCTGACTGAAATAAGTTCATTCGATGAAAACCAACAAAAATTGACAAGAATCACGAAATGTTCTTATATTTTAAGAAAAAATCTGACGCTGTTTAAGAAAAAACTTCGAGCTCGCCGAAATATGTTCATTTGCTGAAAACCAACAAAACCACGAAAAGTTCTTGTATTGGAAGATAAAATCTTTTCGCATTAAAGAAGAAAGATCGAGCTGACTGAAATAAGTTCATCAGATGAAAACCAACAATAATTAACAACAACCACGAAAAGTTTTTGTATTTGAAGATAAAATCTTTTTGCTTTGAAGAAGACAGATCGAGCTGACTGAAATAAGTTCATCGGATGTAAAACAACAAAAATTGACAAGAACCACGAAAAGTTCTTGTATTTTAAGATAAAATCTTGCGCTATTAAAGAAAAAACTTCGAGCACGCTGAAATATGTTCATTTGCTGAAAACCAAGATAAAATCTGACGCTATCAAAGAAAAAACTTCTCACTCGCTGAAATATGTTCATTTGCTGAAAATCAACAAAACCACGAAATGTTCTTGTATTTGAAGATAAAATCTTTTTGCTTTGAAGAAGAAAGATCAAGCTGACTGAAATAAGTTCATTGGATGAAAACCAACAAAAATTGACAAGAACCACGAAAAGTTCTTGTATTTTAAGATAAAATTTTACGCGATTAAAGAAAAAACTTCTCACTCACTGAAATATGTTCATTTCCTGAAAACCAACAAAACCACGAAAAGTTCTTGTATTTGAAGATAAAATCTTTTTGCTTTGAAGAAGAAAGATCTCGCTGACTGAAACAAGTTCATTGGACGAAAACCAACAAAAATTGACAAGAACCACGAAAAGTTCTTGTATTTTAAGATAAAATTTTATGCGATTAAAGAAAAAACTTCTCACTCGCAGAAATATGTTCATTTCCTGAAAACCAACAAAACCACGAAAAGTTCTTGTAATTGAAGATAAAATCTTTTTGCTTTGAAGAAGAAAGATCTCGCTGACTGAAATAAGTTCATTGGATGAAAACCAACAAAAATTGACAAGAACCACGAAAAGTTCTTGTATTTTAAGATAAAATCTGACGCTTTTAAAGAAAAACTTCTCGCACGCTGAAATATGTTCATTTGCTGAAAACCAATAAAACCTCGAAAAGTTCTTGTAATTGAAGATAAAATCTTTTTGCTTTGAAGAAGAAAGATCAAGCTGACTGAAATAAGTTAATCAGATGAAAACCAACAAAAATTGACAAGAACGACGAAAAGTTCTTGTATTTCAAGAAAAAATCTTACGCTAAGAAAAAACTTCTCGCTCGCTGAAATCAGTTCATTGGATGAAAACCAACAAAAATTGACAAGAACCACGAAAAGTTCTTGTATTTGAAGATAAAATCTTTTTGCTTTGAAGAAGAAAGATCAAGTTGACTGAAATAAGTTCATTCGATGAAAACCAACAAAAATTGACAAGAGCCACGAAAAGTTCTTGTATTTTAAGATAAAATCTGACGCTATTAAAGAAAAAACTTCGAGCTCGCTGAAATATGTTCATTTGCTGAAAACCAACAAAACCACGAAAAGTTCTTCTTTTTGAAGATAAAATCTTTTTGCTTTGAAGAAGAAAGATCGAGCTGACTGAAATAAGTTCATTGGATGAAAACCAACAAAAATTGACAAGAGCCACGAAAAGTTCTTGTATTTTAAGATAAAATCTGACGCTATCAAAGAAAAAACTTCTCACTCGCTGAAATATGTTCATTTGCTGAAAATCAACAAAACCACGAAAAGTTCTTGTATTTGAACACAAAATCTTTTTGCTTTGAAGAAGAAAGATCGAGCTGACTGAAATAAGTTCATTGGATTAAAACCAACAAAAATTGACAAGAACCACGAAAAGTTCTTGTATTTTAAGATAAAATCTGACGCTGTCCAAGAAAAAACTTCTCACTCGCTGAAATATGTTCATTTGCTGAATACCAACAAAACCACGAAACGTTCTTGTATTTGAAGATAAAATCTTTTTGCTTTGAAGAAGAAAGATCTCGCTGACTGAAATAAGTTCATTGCATGAAAACCAACAACAATTGACAAGAAGCACGAAAAGTTCTTGTATTTTAAGATAAAATCTGACGCTATTAAAGAAAAAACTTCCAGCTCGCTGAAATATGTTCATTTGCTGAAAACCAACAAGTCCACGAAAAGTACTTGTATTTGAAGATAAATTCTTTTTGCTTTGAAGAAGAAAGATCAAGCTGAGTGAAATAAGTTCATTGGATGAAAACCAACAAAAATTGACAAGAACCACGAAAAGTTCTTGTATTTTAAGATAAAATCTGACGCTATTAAAGAAAAAACTTCGAGCTCACTGAAATATGTTCATTTGCTAAAAACCAACAAAACCACGAAAAGTTCTTGTATTTGAAGATAAAATCATTTTGTGTCAAAGAAGAAAGATCGAGCTGACTGAAATAAGTTCATTGGATGAAAACCAACAAAAATTGACAAGAACCACGAAAAGTTCTTGTATTTTAAGATAAAATCTGACGCTATCAAAGAAAAAACTTCTCACTCGCTGAAATATGTTCATTTGCTGAAAATCAACAAAACCACGAAAAGTTCTTGTATTTGAAGATAAAATCTTTTTGCTTTAAAGAAGAAAGATCAAGCTGACTGAAATAAGTTCATGAGATGAAAACCAACAAAAATTGACAAGAACCATGAAAAGTTCTTATATTTTAAGATAAAATCTGACGCTATTAAAGAAAAAACTTGGAGCTCTTCGAAATATGTTCATTTGCTGAAAACCAACAAAACCACGAAAAGTTCTTGTATTGGAAGATGAAATCTTTTCGCATTAAAGAAGAAAGATCGACCTGACTGAAATAAGTTCATCAGATGAAAACCAACAAAAATTAACAAGAACCACGAAAGGTTTTTGTATTTTAAGATAAAATCTGACGCGATTAACGAAAAAACGTCCAGCTCGCTGAAATATGTTCATTTGCTGAAAACCAACAAAACCACGAAATGTTCTTGTATTTGAAGATAAAATCTTTTTGCTTTGAAGAAGAAAGATCTCGCTGACTGAAATAAGTTCATTGCATGAAAACCAACAAAAATTGACAAGAAGCACGAAAGGTTCTTGTATTTTAAGATAAAATCTGACGCTATTAAAGAAAAAACTTCCAGCTCGCTGAAATATGTTCATTTGCTGAAAACCAACAAGACCACAAAAAGTTCTTGTATTTGAAGATAAAATCTTTTTGCTTTGAAGAAGAAAGATCAAGCTGACTGAAATAAGTTAATCAGATGAAAACCAACAAAAATTGACAAGAACGACGAAAAGTTCTTGTATTTCAAGAAAAAATCTTACGCTAAGAAAAAACTTCTCGCTCGCTGAAATCAGTTCATTGGATGAAAACCAACAAAAATTGACAAGAACCACGAAAAGTTCTTGTATTTGAAGATAAAATCTTTTTGCTTTGAAGAAGAAAGATCAAGTTGACTGAAATAAGTTCATTCGATGAAAACCAACAAAAATTGACAAGAGCCACGAAAAGTTCTTGTATTTTAAGATAAAATCTGACGCTATTAAAGAAAAAACTTCGAGCTCGCTGAAATATGTTCATTTGCTGAAAACCAACAAAACCACGAAAAGTTCTTCTTTTTGAAGATAAAATCTTTTTGCTTTGAAGAAGAAAGATCGAGCTGACTGAAATAAGTTCATTGGATGAAAACCAACAAAAATTGACAAGAGCCACGAAAAGTTCTTGTATTTTAAGATAAAATCTGACGCTATCAAAGAAAAAACTTCTCACTCGCTGAAATATGTTCATTTGCTGAAAATCAACAAAAACACGAAAAGTTCTTGTATTTGAACACAAAATCTTTTTGCTTTGAAGAAGAAAGATCGAGCTGACTGAAATAAGTTCATTGGATTAAAACCAACAAAAATTGACAAGAACCACGAAAAGTTCTTGTATTTTAAGATAAAATCTGACGCTGTCCAAGAAAAAACTTCTCACTCGCTGAAATATGTTCATTTGCTGAATACCAACAAAACCACGAAACGTTCTTGTATTTGAAGATAAAATCTTTTTGCTTTGAAGAAGAAAGATCTCGCTGACTGAAATAAGTTCATTGCATGAAAACCAACAACAATTGACAAGAAGCACGAAAAGTTCTTGTATTTTAAGATAAAATCTGACGCTATTAAAGAAAAAACTTCCAGCTCGCTGAAATATGTTCATTTGCTGAAAACCAACAAGTCCACGAAAAGTACTTGTATTTGAAGATAAATTCTTTTTGCTTTGAAGAAGAAAGATCAAGCTGACTGAAATAAGTTCATTGGATGAAAACCAACAAAAATTGACAAGAACCACGAAAAGTTCTTGTATTTTAAGATAAAATCTGACGCTATTAAAGAAAAAACTTCGAGCTCACTGAAATATGTTCATTTGCTAAAAACCAACAAAACCACGAAAAGTTCTTGTATTTGAAGATAAAATCATTTTGCATCAAAGAAGAAAGATCGAGCTGACTGAAATAAGTTCATTGGATGAAAACCAACAAAAATTGACAAGAACCACGAAAAGTTCTTGTATTTTAAGATAAAATCTGACGCTATCAAAGAAAAAACTTCTCACTCGCTGAAATATGTTCATTTGCTGAAAATCAACAAAACCACGAAAAGTTCTTGTATTTGAAGATAAAATCTTTTTGCTTTAAAGAAGAAAGATCAAGCTGACTGAAATAAGTTCATGAGATGAAAACCAACAAAAATTGACAAGAACCACGAAAAGTTCTTATATTTTAAGATAAAATCTGACGCTATTAAAGAAAAAACTTGGAGCTCTTCGAAATATGTTCATTTGCTGAAAACCAACAAAACCACGAAAAGTTCTTGTATTGGAAGATGAAATCTTTTCGCATTAAAGAAGAAAGATCGACCTGACTGAAATAAGTTCATCAGATGAAAACCAACAAAAATTAACAAGAACCACGAAAAGTTTTTGTATTTTAAGATAAAATCTGACGCGATTAACGAAAAAACGTCCAGCTCGCTGAAATATGTTCATTTGCTGAAAACCAACAAAACCACGAAATGTTCTTGTATTTGAAGATAAAATCTTTTTGCTTTGAAGAAGAAAGATCTCGCTGACTGAAATAAGTTCATTGCATGAAAACCAACAAAAATTGACAAGAAGCACGAAAGGTTCTTGTATTTTAAGATAAAATCTGACGCTATTAAAGAAAAAACTTCCAGCTCGCTGAAATATGTTCATTTGCTGAAAACCAACAAGACCACAAAAAGTTCTTGTATTTGAAGATAAAATCTTTTTGCTTTGAAGAAGAAAGATCAAGCTGACTGAAATAAGTTCATTGGATGAAAACCAACAAAAATTGACAAGAACCACGAAAAGTTCTTGTATTTGAAGATAAAATCTTTTTGCTTTGAAGAAGAAAGATCAAGTTGACTGAAATAAGTTCATTCGATGAAAACCAACAAAAATTGACAAGAACCACGAAAAGTTCTTATATTTTAAGATAAAATCTGACGCTATTAAAGAAAAAACTTCGAGCTCGCTGAAATATGTTCATTTGCTGAAAACCAACAAAACCACGAAAAGTTCTTCTTTTTGAAGATAAAATCTTTTTGCTTTGAAGAAGAAAGATCGAGCTGACTGAAATAAGTTCATTGGATGAAAACCAACAAAAATTGACAAGAGCCACGAAAAGTTCTTGTATTTTAAGATAAAATCTGACGCTATCAAAGAAAAAACTTCTCACTCGCTGAAATATGTTCATTTGCTGAAAATCAACAAAACCACGAAAAGTTCTTGTATTTGAACACAAAATCTTTTTGCTTTGAAGAAGAAAGATCGAGCTGACTGAAATAAGTTCATTGGATTAAAACCAACAACAATTGACAAGAACCACGAAAAGTTCTTGTATTTTAAGATAAAATCTGACGCTATCCAAGAAAAAACTTCTCACTCGCTGAAATATGTTCATTTGCTGAATACCAACAAAACCAAGAAACGTTCTTGTATTTGAAGATAAAATCTTTTTGCTTTGAAGAAGAAAGATCTCGCTGACTGAAATAAGTTCATTGCATGATAACCAACAACAATTGACAAGAAGCACGAAAAGTTCTTATATTTTAAGATAAAATCTGACGCTATTAAAGAAAAAACTTGGAGCTCTTCGAAATATGTTCATTTGCTGAAAACCAACAAAACCACGAAAAGTTCTTGTATTGGAAGATGAAATCTTTTCGCATTAAAGAAGAAAGATCGACCTGACTGAAATAAGTTCATCAGATGAAAACCAACAAAAATTAACAAGAACCACGAAAAGTTTTTGTATTTTAAGATAAAATCTGACGCGATTAACGAAAAAACGTCCAGCTCGCTGAAATATGTTCATTTGCTGAAAACCAACAAAACCACGAAATGTTCTTGTATTTGAAGATAAAATCTTTTTGCTTTGAAGAAGAAAGATCTCGCTGACTGAAATAAGTTCATTGCATGAAAACCAACAAAAATTGACAAGAAGCACGAAAGGTTCTTGTATTTTAAGATAAAATCTGACGCTATTAAAGAAAAAACTTCCAGCTCGCTGAAATATGTTCATTTGCTGAAAACCAACAAGACCACAAAAAGTTCTTGTATTTGAAGATAAAATCTTTTTGCTTTGAAGAAGAAAGATCAAGCTGACTGAAATAAGTTCATTGGATGAAAACCAACAAAAATTGACAAGAACCACGAAAAGTTCTTGTATTTGAAGATAAAATCTTTTTGCTTTGAAGAAGAAAGATCAAGTTGACTGAAATAAGTTCATTCGATGAAAACCAACAAAAATTGACAAGAACCACGAAAAGTTCTTATATTTTAAGATAAAATCTGACGCTATTAAAGAAAAAACTTCGAGCTCGCTGAAATATGTTCATTTGCTGAAAACCAACAAAACCACGAAAAGTTCTTCTTTTTGAAGATAAAATCTTTTTGCTTTGAAGAAGAAAGATCGAGCTGACTGAAATAAGTTCATTGGATGAAAACCAACAAAAATTGACAAGAGCCACGAAAAGTTCTTGTATTTTAAGATAAAATCTGACGCTATCAAAGAAAAAACTTCTCACTCGCTGAAATATGTTCATTTGCTGAAAATCAACAAAACCACGAAAAGTTCTTGTATTTGAACACAAAATCTTTTTGCTTTGAAGAAGAAAGATCGAGCTGACTGAAATAAGTTCATTGGATTAAAACCAACAACAATTGACAAGAACCACGAAAAGTTCTTGTATTTTAAGATAAAATCTGACGCTATCCAAGAAAAAACTTCTCACTCGCTGAAATATGTTCATTTGCTGAATACCAACAAAACCAAGAAACGTTCTTGTATTTGAAGATAAAATCTTTTTGCTTTGAAGAAGAAAGATCTCGCTGACTGAAATAAGTTCATTGCATGATAACCAACAACAATTGACAAGAAGCACGAAAAGTTCTTTTATTTTAAGATAAAATCTGACGCTATTAAAGAAAAAACTTCCAGCTCGCTGAAATATGTTCATTTGCTGAAAACCAACAAGTCCACGAAAAGTACTTGTATTTGAAGATAAATTCTTTTTGCTTTGAAGAAGAAAGATCAAGCTGACTGAAATAAGTTCATTGGATGAAAACCAACAAAAATTGACAAGAACCACGAAAAGTTCTTGTATTTTAAGATAAAATCTGACGCTATTAAAGAAAAAACTTCGAGCTCACTGAAATATGTTCATTTGCTAAAAATCAACAAAACCACGAAAAGTTCTTGTATTTGAAGATAAAATCATTTTGCATCAAAGAAGAAAGATCGAGCTGACTGAAATAAGTTCATTGGATGAAAACCAACAAAAATTGACAAGAACCACGAAAAGTTCTTGTATTTTAAGATCAAATCTGACGCTATCAAAGAAAAAACTTCTCACTCGCTGAAATATGTTCATTTGCTGAAAATCAACAAAACCACGAAAAGTTCTTGTATTTGAAGATAAAATCTTTTTGCTTTAAAGAAGAAAGATCAAGCTGACTGAAATAAGTTCATGAGATGAAAACCAACAAAAATTGACAAGAACCACGAAAAGCTTTTGTATTTTAAGATAAAATCTGACGCGATTAACGAAAAAACGTCCAGCTCGCTGAAATATGTTCATTTGCTGAAAACCAACAAAACCACGAAACGTTCTTGTATTTGAAGATAAAATCTTTTTGCTTTGAAGAAGAAAGATCTCGCTGACTGAAATAAGTTCATTGCATGAAAACCAACAAAAATTGACAAGAAGCACGAAAGGTTCTTGTATTTTAAGATAAAATCTGACGCTATTAAAGAAAAAACTTCCAGCTCGCTGAAATATGTTCATTTGCTGAAAACCAACAAGACCACAAAAAGTTCTTGTATTTGAAGATAAAATCTTTTTGCTTTGAAGAAGAAAGATCAAGCTGACTGAAATAAGTTCATTGGATGAAAACCAACAAAAATTGACAAGAACCACGAAAAGTTCTTATATTTTAAGATAAAATCTGACGCTATTAAAGAAAAAACTTCGAGCTCGCCGAAATATGTTCATTTGCTGAAAACCAACAAAACCACGAAAAGTTCTTGTATTGGAAGATGAAATCTTTTCGCATTAAAGAAGAAAGATCGAGCTGACTGAAATAAGTTCATCAGATGAAAACCAACAAAAATTAACAACAACCACGAAAAGTTTTTGTATTTCAAGATAAAATCTGACGCTATTAACGAAAAAACTTCCAGCTCGCTGAAATATGTTCATTTGCTGAAAACCAACAAAACCAGGAAAAGTTCTTGTGTTTGAAGATAAAATCTTTTTGCATTAAAGAAGAAAGATCTAGCAGACTGAAATAAGTTCATCGGCTGTAAAACAACAAAAATTGACAAGAAACACGAAAAGTTCTTGTATTTTAAGATAAAATCTTGCGCTATTAAAGAAAAAACTTCGAGCACGCTGAAATATGTTCATTTGCTGAAAACCAACAAAACCATGAAAAGTTCTTGTATTTGAAGATAAAATCTTTTTGCTTTGAAGAAGACAGTTCGAGCTAACTGAAATAAGTTCATTATATGAAAACCAACAAAAATTGACAAGAACCACGATAAGTTCTTGTATTTTAAGATAAAATCTTGCGCTATGAAAGAAAAAACTTCGAGCACGCTGAAATATGTTCATTTGCTGAAAACCAAGATAAAATCTGACGCTATCAAAGAAAAAAACTTCTCACTCGCTGAAATATGTTCATTTGCTGAAAATCAACAAAACCACGAAATGTTCTTGTATTTGAAGATAAAATCTTTTTGCTTTGAAGAAGAAAGATCTCGCTGACTGAAATAAGTTCATTGGATGAAAACCAACAAAAATTGACAACAACCACGAAAAGTTCTTGTATTTTAACATAAAATTTTACGCTATTAAAGATAAAACATCTCACTCGCTGACATATGTTCTGAAAATCAACAAAACCACGAAAGGTTCTTGTCTTTGAAGATAAAATCTTTTTGATTTGAAGAAGAAAGATCGAGCTGACTGAAATAAGTTCATTGGATGAAAACCAACAAAATTTGACAAGAACCACGAAAAGTTCTTGTATTTTAAGATAAAATTTTACGCGATTAAAGAAAAAACTTCTCACTCTCTGAAATATGTTCATTTCCTGAAAACCAACAAAACCACGAAAAGTTCTTGTAATTGAAGATAAAATCTTTTTGCTTTGAAGAAGAAAGATCTCGCTGACTGAAATAAGTTCATTGGATGAAAACCAACAAAAATTGACAAGAACCAGGAAAAGTTCTTGTATTTTAAGATAAAATCTGACGCGAAGAAAAAACTTCTCGCTCGCTGAAATAAGTTCATTGGATCAAAACCAACAAAAATTGACAAGAACCACGAAAAGTTCTTGTATTTTAAGATAAAATCTTGCACTATTAAAGAAAAAACTTCGAGCAGTCTGAAATATGTTCATTTGCTGAAAACCAAGATAAAATCTGACGCAATCAAAGAAAAAAACTTCTCACTGGCTGAAATATGTTCATTTGCTGAAAATCAACAAAACCACGAAATGTTCTTGTATTTGAAGATAAAATCTTTTTGCTTCGAAGAAGAAAGATCGAGCTGACTGAAATAAGTTCATTAGCTGAAAACCAACATAAATTGACAAGAACCACGAAAAGTTCTCATATTTTAAGATAAAATCTGACGCTATCAAAGAAAAAACTTCCAGCTCGCTGTAATATGTTCATTTGCTGAAAACCAACAAAACCACGAAAAGTTCTTGTATTTGAAGATAAAATCTTTTTGCTTTGAAGAAGAAAGATCAAGCTGACTGAAATAAGTTCATTGGATGAAAACTAACAAAAATTGACAAGAACCACGAAATGTTCTTGTATTTTAAGATAAAATTTTGCGCTGTTAAAGAAAAAACGTCGAGCACGGTGAAATATGTTCATTTGCTGAAAACCAACAAAACCACGAAAAGTTCTTGTATTTGAAGATAAAATCTTTTTGCTTTGAAGAAGAAAGATCTAGCTGACTGAAATAAGTTCAGTAGATGAAAACCAACAAAAATTGACAAGAACCACGAAAAGTTCTTGTATTTTAAGATAAAATCTTACGCTATTGAAGAAAAAACTTCCAGCTCGCTGAAATATGTTCATTTGCTGAAAACCAACAAGTCCACGAAAAGTACTTGTATTTGAAGATAAAATCTTTTTGCTTTGAAGAAGAAAGATCTAGCTGACTGAAATAAGTTCATTCGATGAAAACCAACAAAAATTGACAAGAACCACGAAAAGTTCTTATATTTTAAGATAAAATCTGACGCTATTAAAGAAAAAACTTCGAGCTCGCTGAAATATGTTCATTTGCTGAAAACCAACAAGACCACGAGAAGTTCTTGTATTTGAAGATAAAATCTTTTTGCTTTGAAGAAGAAAGATCAAGCTGACTGAAATAAGTTCATCAGATGAAAACCAACAAAAATTGACAAGAACCACGAAAAGTTCTTATATTTTAAGATAAAATCTGACGCTATTGAAGAAAAAACTTCGAGCACGCTGAAATATGTTCATTTGCTGAAAACCAAGATAAAATCTGACGCTATCAAAGAAAAAACTACTCACTCGCTGAAATATGTTCATTTGCTGAAAATTAACAAAACCACGAAATGTTCTTGTATTTGAAGATAAAATCTTTTTGCTTTGAAGAAGAAAGAACTCGCTGACTGAAATAAGTTCATTGGATGAAAACCAACAAAAATTGACAAGAACCACGAAAAGTTCTTGTATTTTAAGATAAAATCTGACGCTATTAAAGATAAACTTCTCGCACGCTGAAATATGTTCATTTGCTGAAAACCAACAAAACCACGAAAAGTTCTTGTATTTGAAGATAAAATCTTTCTGCTTTGAAGAAGAAAGATCGAGCTGACTGAAATAAGTTAATCAGATGAAAACCAACAAAAATTGACAAGAACCACGAAAAGTTCTTATATTTTAAGATAAAATCTGACGCTATTAAAGAAAAAACTTCGAGCTCGCCGAAATATGTTCATTTGCTGAAAACCAACAAAACCACGAAAAGTTCTTGTATTGGAAGATGAAATCTTTTCGCATTAAAGAAGAAAGATCGAGCTGACTGAAATAAGTTCATCAGATGAAAACCAACAAAAATTAACAACAACCACGAAATGTTTTTGTATTTCAAGATAAAATCTGACGCTATTAACGAAAAAACTTCCAGCTCGCTGAAATATGTTCATTTGCTGAAAACCAACAAAACCAGGAAAAGTTCTTGTGTTTGAAGATAAAATCTTTTTGCATTAAAGAAGAAAGATCTAGCAGACTGAAATAAGTTCATCGGCTGTAAAACAACAAAAATTGACAAGAAACACGAAAAGTTCTTGTATTTTAAGATAAAATCTTGCGCTATTAAAGAAAAAACTTCGAGCACGCTGAAATATGTTCATTTGCTGAAAACCAACAAAACCACGAAAAGTTCTTGTATTTGAATATAAAATCTTTTTGCTTTGAAGAAGACAGTTCGAGCTAACTGAAATAAGTTCATTATATGAAAACCAACAAAAATTGACAAGAACCACGATAAGTTCTTGTATTTTAAGATAAAATCTTGCGCTATGAAAGAAAAAACTTCGAGCACGCTGAAATATGTTCATTTGCTGAAAACCAAGATAAAATCTGACGCTATCAAAGAAAAAAACTTCTCACTCGCTGAAATATGTTCATTTGCTGAAAATCAACAAAACCACGAAATGTTCTTGTATTTGAAGATAAAATCTTTTTGCTTTGAAGAAGAAAGATCTCGCTGACTGAAATAAGTTCATTGGATGAAAACCAACAAAAATTGACAAGAACCACGAAAAGTTCTTGTATTTTAACATAAAATTTTACGCTATTAAAGATAAAACATCTCACTCGCTGACATATGTTCTGAAAATCAACAAAACCACGAAAGGTTCTTGTCTTTGAAGATAAAATCTTTTTGATTTGAAGAAGAAAGATCAAGCTGACTGAAATAAGTTCATTGGATGAAAACCAACAAAATTTGACAAGAACCACGAAAAGTTCTTGTATTTTAAGATAAAATTTTACGCGATTAAAGAAAAAACTTCTCACTCTCTGAAATATGTTCATTTCCTGAAAACCAACAAAACCACGAAAAGTTCTTGTAATTGAAGATAAAATCTTTTTGCTTTGAAGAAGAAAGATCTCGCTGACTGAAATAAGTTCATTGGATGAAAACCAACAAAAATTGACAAGAACCACGAAAAGTTCTTGTATTTTAAGATAAAAT
Organism: Heptranchias perlo; assembly: GCF_035084215.1. Lineage (NCBI taxonomy): Eukaryota > Metazoa > Chordata > Chondrichthyes > Hexanchiformes > Hexanchidae > Heptranchias > Heptranchias perlo. The sequence goes on along the minus strand of NW_027139793.1, from coordinate 1,043,560 downwards.
CTGACGCGAAGAAAAAACTTCTCGCTCGCTGAAATAAGTTCATTGGATCAAAACCAACAAAAATTGACAAGAACCACGAAAAGTTCTTGTATTTTAAGATAAAATCTTGCACTATTAAAGAAAAAACTTCGAGCAGTCTGAAATATGTTCATTTGCTGAAAACCAAGATAAAATCTGACGCAATCAAAGAAAAAAACTTCTCACTGGCTGAAATATGTTCATTTGCTGAAAATCAACAAAACCACGAAATGTTCTTGTATTTGAAGATAAAATCTTTTTGCTTCGAAGAAGAAAGATCGAGCTGACTGAAATAAGTTCATTAGCTGAAAACCAACATAAATTGACAAGAACCACGAAAAGTTCTCATATTTTAAGATAAAATCTGACGCTATCAAAGAAAAAACTTCCAGCTCGCTGCAATATGTTCATTTGCTGAAAACCAACAAAACCACGAAAAGTTCTTGTATTTGAAGATAAAATCTTTTTGCTTTGAAGAAGAAAGATCAAGCTGACTGAAATAAGTTCATTGGATGAAAACTAACAAAAATTGACAAGAACCACGAAATGTTCTTCTTTTTTAAGATAAAATTTTGCGCTGTTAAAGAAAAAACGTCGAGCACGGTGAAATATGTTCATTTGCTGAAAACCAACAAAACCATGAAAAGTTCTTGTATTTGAAGATAAAATCTTTTTGCTTTGAAGAAGAAAGATCTAGCTGACTGAAATAAGTTCAGTAGATGAAAACCAACAAAAATTGACAAGAACCACGAAAAGTTCTTGTATTTTAAGATAAAATCTTACGCTATTGAAGAAAAAACTTCCAGCTCGCTGAAATCTGTTCATTTGCTGAAAACCAACAAGTCCACGAAAAGTACTTGTATTTGAAGATAAAATCTTTTTGCTTTGAAGAAGAAAGATCTAGCTGACTGAAATAAGTTCATTCGATGAAAACCAACAAAAATTGACAAGAACCACGAAAAGTTCTTATATTTTAAGATAAAATCTGACGCTATTAAAGAAAAAACTTCGAGCTCGCTGAAATATGTTCATTTGCTGAAAACCAACAAAACCACGAAAAGTTCTTGTATTTGAAGATAAAATCATTTTGCATTAAAGAAGAAAGATCGAGCTGACTGAAATAAGTTCATTGGATGAAAACCAACAAAAATTGACAAGAGCCACGAAAAGTTCTTGTATTTTAAGATAAAATCTGACGCTATCAAAGAAAAAACTTCTCACTCGCTGAAATATGTTCATTTGCTGAAAATCAACAAATCCACGAAAAGTTCTTGTATTTGAAGATAAAATCTTTTTGCTTTGAAGAAGAAAGATCGAGCTGACTGAAATAATTTCATTGGATGAAAACCAACAAAAATTGACAAGAACCACGAAAAGTTCTTGTATTTTAAGATAAAATCTGACGCTATTAAAGAAAAAACTTCTCGCTCGCTGAAATATGTTCATTTGCTGAAAACCAACAAAACCACGAAAAGTTCTTGTATTTGAAGATAAAATCTTTTTGCTTTGAAGAAGAAAGATCTCGCTGACTGAAATAAGTTCATTGCATGAAAACCAACAAAAATTGACAAGAAGCACGAAAAGTTCTTGTATTTTAAGATAAAATCTGACGCTATTAAAGAAAAAACTTCCAGCTCGCTGAAATATCTTCATTTGCTGAAAACCAACAAGACCACGAGAAGTTCTTGTATTTGAAGATAAAATCTTTTTGCTTTGAAGAAGAAAGATCAAGCTGACTGAAATAAGTTCATCAGATGAAAACCAACAAAAGTTGACAAGAACCACGAAAAGTTCTTATATTTTAAGATAAAATCTGACGCTATTGAAGAAAAAACTTCGAGCACGCTGAAATATGTTCATTTGCTGAAAACCAAGATAAAATCTGACGCTATCAAAGAAAAAACTTCTCACTCGCTGAAATATGTTCATTTGCTGAAAATCAACAAAACCACGAAATGTTCTTGTATTTGAAGATAAAATCTTTTTGCTTTGAAGAAGATAGAACTCGCTGACTGAAATAAGTTCATTGGATGAAAACCAACAAAAATTGACAAGAACCACGAAAAGTTCTTGTATTTTAAGATAAAATCTGACGCTATTAAAGAAAAACTTCTCGCACGCTGAAATATGTTCATTTGCTGAAAACCAACAAAACCACGAAAAGTTCTTGTATTTGAAGATAAAATCTTTCTGCTTTGAAGAAGAAAGATCGAGCTGACTGAAATAAGTTAATCAGATGAAAACCAACAAAAATTGACAAGAACGACGAAAAGTTCTTGTATTTCAAGATAAAATCTTCTGCTGAGAAAAATCTTCTCGCTCGCTGAAATAAGTTCATTGGATGAAAACCAACAAAAATTGACAAGAACCACGAAAAGTTCTTGTATTTTAAGATAAAATCTTGCGCTATTAAAGAAAAAGCTTCGAGCACGCTGAAATATGTTCATTTGCTGAAAACCAAGATAAAATCTGACGCTATCAAAGAAAAAACTTCTCACTCGCTGAAATATGTTCATTTGCTGAAAATCAACAAAACCACGAAAAGTTCTTGTATTTGAAGATAAAATCTTTTTGCTTTGAAGAAGAAAGATCGAGCTGACTGAAATAAGTTCATTGGATGAAAACCAACAAAAATTGACAAGAACCACGAAAAGTTCTTGTATTTTAAGATAAAATCTGACGCTATTAAAGAAAAAACTTCTCGCTCGCTGAAATATGTTCATTTGCTGAAAACCAACAAAACCACGAAAAGTTCTTGTATTTGAAGATAAAATCTTTTTGCTTTGAAGAAGAAAGATCTCGCTGACTGAAATAAGTTCATTGGATGAAAACCAACAAAAATTGACAAGAAGCACGAAAAGTTCTTGTATTTTAAGATAAAATCTGACGCTATTAAAGAAAAAACTTCCAGCTCGCTGAAATATGTTCATTTGCTGAAAACCAACAAGACCACGAAAAGTTCTTGTATTTGAAGATAAAATCTTTTTGCTTTGAAGAAGAAAGATCAAGCTGACTGAAATAAGTTCATCAGATGAAAACCAACAAAAATTGACAAGAACCACGAAAAGTTCTTATATTTTAAGATAAAATCTGACGCCATTGAAGAAAAAACTTCGAGCTCGCCGAAATATGTTCATTTGCTGAAAACCAACAAAACCAGGAAAAGTTCCTGTGTTTGAAGATAAAATCTTTTTGCATTGAAGAAGAAAGATCGAGCTGACTGAAATAAGTTCATCGGATGAAAAACAACAAAAATTGACAAGAACCACGAAAAGTTCTTGGATTTTAAGATAAAATTTTGCGCTATTAAAGAAAAAGCTTCGAGCACGCTGAAATATGTTCATTTGCTGAAAACCAAGATAAAATCTGACGCGATCAAAGCAAAAACTTCTCACTCGCTGAAATATGTTCATTTGCTGAAAATCAACAAAACCACGAAATGTTCTTGTATTTGAAGATAAAATCTTTTTGCTTTGAAGAAGAAAGATCTCGCTGACTGAAATAAGTTCATCAGATGAAGACCAACAAAAATTGACAAGAACCACGAAAAGTTCTCATATTTTAAGATAAAATCTGACGCTATCAAAGAAAAAACTTCCAGCTTGCTGAAATATGTTAATTTGCTGAAAACCAACAAAACCACGAAAAGTTCTTGTATTTTAAGATAAAATCTGATGCTATTAAAGAAAAAACTTCGAGCACGCTGAAATATGTTCATTTGCTGAAAACCAACAAAACCAGGAAAAGTTCCTGTGTTTGAAGATAAAATCTTTTTGCTTTGAAGAAGAAAGATCTAGCTGACTGAAATAAGTTCATTCGATGAAAACCAACAAAAATTGACAAGAACCACGAAAAGTTCTTGTATTTTCAGATAAAATCTGACGCTATTAAAGAAGAAACTTCCAGCTCGCTGAAATATGTTCATTTGCTGAAAACCAACAAAACCACGAAAACTTCTTGTATTTGAAGATAAAATCTTACGCTATTAAAGAAAAATCTTCCCGCTCGCTGAAATATGTTCATTTGCTGAAAATCAACAAAACCACGAAAAGTTCTTGTATTTGAAGATAAAATCATTTTGCATTAAAGAAGAAAGATCGAGCTGACTGAAATAAGTTCATTGGATGAAAACCAACAAAAATTGACAAGAACCACGAAAAGTTCTTGTATTTTAAGATAAAATCTGACGCTATTAAAGAAAAAACTTCTCGCTCGCTGAAATATGTACATTTGCTGAAAACCAACAAAACCACGAAAAGTTCTTGTATTTGAAGATAAAATCTTTTTGCTTTGAAGAAGAAAGATCTCGCTGACTGAAATAAGTTCATTGCATGAAAACCAACAAAAATTGACAAGAAGCACGAAAAGTTCTTGTATTTTAAGATAAAATCTGACGCTGTAAAAGAAAAAACTTCCAGCTCGCTGAAATATGTTCATTTGCTGAAAACCAACAAGACCACGAAAAGTTCTTGTATTTGAAGATAAAAACTTTTTGCTTTGAAGAAGAAAGATCAAACTGACAGAAATAAGTTCATCAGATGAAAACCAACAAAAATTGACAAGAACCACGAAAAGTTCTTATATTTTAAGATAAAATCTGACGCTATTGAAGAAAAAACTTGGAGCTCGCGGAAATATGTTCAATTGCTGAAAACCAACAAAACCACGAAAAGTTCTTGTATTTGAAGATAAAATCTTTTTGCTTTGAAGAAGAAAGATCGAGCTGACTGAAATAAGTTAATCAGATGAAAACCAACAAAAATTGACAAGAACGACGAAAAGTTCTTGTATTTTAAGATAAAATCTTGCGCTATTAAAGAAAAAGCTTCGAGCACGCTGAAATATGTTCATTTGCTGAAAACCAAGATAAAATCTGACGCTATCAAAGAAAAAACTTCTCACTCGCTGAAATATGTTCATTTGCTGAAAATCAACAAAACCACGAAAAGTTCTTGTGTTTGAAGATAAAATCATTTTGCATTAAAGAAGAAAGATCGAGCTGACTGAAATAAGTTCATTGGATGAAAACCAACAAAAATTGACAAGAAGCACGAAAAGTTCTTGTATTTTAAGATAAAATCTGACGCTATTAAAGAAAAAACTTCCAGCTCGCTGAAATATGTTCATTTGCTGAAAACCAACAAGACCACGAAAAGGTCTTGTATTTGAAGATAAAATCTTTTTGCTTTGAAGAAGAAAGATCAAGCTGACTGAAATAAGTTCATCAGATGAAAACCAACAAAAATTGACAAGAACCACGAAAAGTTCTTATATTTTAAGATAAAATCTGACGCTATTGAAGAAAAAACTTCTCACTCGCTGAAATATGTTCATTTGCTGAAAATCAACAAAACCACAAAATGTTCTTGTATTTGAAGATAAAATCTTTTTGCGTTGAAGAAGAAAGAACTCGCTGACTGAAATAAGTTCATTGGATGAAAACCAACAAAAATTGACAAGAACGACGAAAAGTTCTTCTATTTCAAGATAAAATCTTATGCTAACAAAAAACTTCTCGCTCGCTGAAATAAGTTCATTGGATGAAAACCAACAAAAATTGACAAGAACCACGAAAAGTTCTTGTATTTTAAGATAAAATCTTGCGCTATTAAAGAAAAAGCTTCGAGCACGCTGAAATATGTTCATTTGCTGAAAACCAAGATAAAATCTGACGCTATCAAAGCAAAAACTTCTCACTCGCTGAAATAAGTTCATTTGCTGAAAATCAACAAAACCACGAAATGTTCTTGTATTTGAAGATAAAATCTTTTTGCTTTGAAGAAGAAAGATCTCGCTGACTGAAATAAGTTCATCAGATGAAGACCAACAAAAATTGACAAGAACCACGAAAAGTTCTCATATTTTAAGATAAAATCTGACGCTATCAAAGAAAAAACTTCCAGCTCGCTGAAATATGTTCATTTGCTGAAAACCAACAAAACCACGAAAAGTTCTTGTATTTGAAGATAAAATCTTTTTGCTTTGAAGAAGAAAGATCGAGCTATCTGAAATAAGTTCATTGGATGAAAACCAACAAAAATTGACAAGAACCACGAAAAGTTCTTGTATTTTAAGATAAAATCTGACTCCATTAAAGAAAAAACTTCGAGCACGCTGAAATATGTTCATTTGCTGAAAACCAACAAAACCACGAAAAGTTCTTGTATTTGAAGATAAAATCTTTTTGCTTTGAAGAAGAAAGATCTAGCTGACTGAAATAAGTTCATTCGATGAAAACCAACAAAAATTGACAAGAACCACGAAAAGTTCTTGTATTTTAAGATAAAATCTGACGCTATTAAAGAAAAAACTTCGAGCACGCTGAAATATGTTCATTTGCTGAAAACCAACAAAACCAGGAAAAGTTCCTGTGTTTGAAGATAAAATCTTTTTGCTTTGAAGAAGAAAGATCTAGCTGACTGAAATAAGTTCATTCGATGAAAACCAACAAAAATTGACAAGAACCACGAAAAGTTCTTGTATTTTAAGATAAAATCTGACGCTATTAAAGAAGAAACTTCCAGCTCGCTGAAATATGTTCATTTGCTGAAAACCAACAAAACCACGAAAACTTCTTGTATTTGAAGATAAAATCTTACGCTATTAAAGAAAAATCTTCCCGCTCGCTGAAATATGTTCATTTGCTGAAAATCAACAAAACCACGAAAAGTTCTTGTATTTGAAGATAAAATCATTTTGCATTAAAGAAGAAAGATCGAGCTGACTGAAATCAGTTCATTGGATGAAAACCAACAAAAATTGACAAGAAGCACGAAAAGTTCTTGTTTTTTGAGATAAAATCTGACGCTGTTAAAGAAAAAACTTCCAGCTCGCTGAAATATGTTCATTTGCTGAAAACCAACAAGACCACGAAAAGTTCTTGTATTTGAAGATAAAATCTTTTTGCTTTGAAGAAGAAAGATCAAGCTGACAGAAATAAGTTCATCAGATGAAAACCAACAAAAATTGACAAGAACCACGAAAAGTTCTTATATTTTAAGATAAAATCTGATGCTATTGAAGAAAAAACTTCGAGCTCGCGGAAATATGTTCATTTGCTGAAAACCAACAAAACCAGGAAAAGTTCTTGTGTTTGAAGATAAAATCTTTTTGCATTAAAGAAGAAAGATCGAGCTGACTGAAATAAGTTCATCGGATGAAAAACAACAAAAATTGACAAGAACCACGAAAAGTTCTTGTATTTTAAGATAAAATCTTGCGCTATTAAAGAAAAAACTTCGAGCACGCTGAAATATGTTCATTTGCTGAAAACCAAGATAAAATCTGACGCTATCAAAGAAAAAACTTCTCACTCGCTGAAATATGTTCATTTGCTGAAAATCAACAAAACCACGAAATGTTCTTGTATTTGAAGATAAAATCATTTTGCATTAAAGAAGAAAGATCTCGCTGACTGAAATAAGTTCATTGGATGAAAACCAACAAAAATTGACAAGAACCACGAAAAGTTCTTGTATTTCAAGATAAAATCTTATGCTAAGAAAAAACTTCTCGCTCGCTGAAATCAGTTCATTGGATGAAAACCAACAAAAATTGACAAGAACCACGAAAAGTTCTTGTATTTTAAGATAAAATCTTGCGCTATTAAAGAAAAAGCTTCGAGCACGCTGAAATATGTTCATTTGCTGAAAACCAAGATAAAATCTGACGCTATCAAAGAAAAAACTTCGAGCTCGCTGAAATTTGTTCATTTGCTGAAAACCAACAAAACCACGAAAAGTACTTGTATTTGAAGATAAAATCTTTTTGCTTTGAAGAAGAAAGATCAAGCTGACTGAAATAAGTTCATTGGATGAAAACCAACAAAAATTGACAAGAACCACAAAAAGTTCTTGAATTTTATGATAAAATTTTGCGCTGTTGAAGAAAAAACTTCGAGCACGCTGAAATATGTTCATTTGCTGAAAACCAACAAAACCACGAAAAGTTCTTGTATTTGAAGATAAAATCTTTTTGCTTTGAAGAAGAAAGATCGAGCTGACTGAAATAAGTTCATTCGATGAAAACCAACAAAAATTGAGGAGAACCACGAAAAGTTCTCATATTTTAAGATAAAATCTGACGCTATCAAAGAAAAAACTTCCAGCTCGCTGAAATATGTTCATTTGCTGAAAACCAACAAAACCACGAAAAGTTCTTGTATTTGAAGATAAAATCTTTTTGCTTTGAAGAAGAAAGATCGAGCTATCTGAAATAAGTTCATTGGATGAAAACCAACAAAAATTGACAAGAACCACGAAAAGTTCTTGTATTTTAAGATAAAATCTGACGCTATCAAAGAAAAAACTTCGAGCTCGCTGAAATATGTTCATTTGCTGAAAACCAACAAAACCACGAAAAGTGCTTGTCTTTGAAGATAAAATCTTTTTGCTTTGAAGAAGAAAGATCTCGCTGACTGAAATAAGTTCATTGCATGAAAACCAACAACAATTGACAAGAAGCACGAAAAGTTCTTGTATTTTAAGATAAAATCTGACGCTATTAAAGAAAAAACTTCCAGCTCGCTGAAATATGTTCATTTGCTGAAAACCAACAAGTCCACGAAAATTACTTGTATTTGAAGATAAAATCTTTTTGCTTTGAAGAAGAAAGATCAAGCTGACTGAAATAACTTCATTGGATGAAAACCAACAAAAATTGACAAGAACCACGAAAAGTTCTTGAATTTTAAGATAAAATTTTGCGCTGTTGAAGAAAAAACTTCGAGCACGCTGAAATATGTTCATTTGCTGAAAACCAACAAAACCACGAAAAGTTCTTGTATTTGAAGATAAAATCTTTTTGCTTTGAAGAAGAAAGATCGAGCTGACTGAAATAAGTTCATTCGATGAAAACCAACAAAAATTGACAAGAACCACAAAAAGTTCTTATATTTTAAGATAAAATCTGACGCTATTAAAGAAAAAACTTCGAGCTCGCTGAAATATGTTCATTTGCTGAAAACCAACAAAACCACGAAAAGTTCTTGTATTTGAAGATAAAATCATTTTGCATTAAAGAAGATAGATCGAGCTGACTGAAATAAGTTCATTGGATGAAAACCAACAAAAATTGACAAGAACCACGAAAAGTTCTTGAATTTTATGATAAAATTTTGCGCTGTTGAAGAAAAAACTTCGAGCACGCTGAAATATGTTCATTTTCTGAAAACCAACAAAACCACGAAAAGTTCTTGTATTTGAAGATAAAATCTTTTTGCTTTGAAGAAGAAAGATAGAGCTGACTGAAATAAGTTCATTCGATGAAAACCAACAAAAATTGAGGAGAACCACAAAAAGTTCTTATATTTTAAGATAAAATCTGACGCTATTAAAGAAAAAACTTCGAGCTCGCTGAAATATGTTCATTTGCTGAAAACCAACAAAACCACGAAAAGTTCTTGTATTTGAAGATAAAATCATTTTGCATTAAAGAAGAAAGATCGAGCTGACTGAAATAAGTTCATTAGATGAAAACCAACAAAAATTGACAAGAACCACGAAAAGTTCTCATATTTTAAGATAAAATCTGACGCTATCAAAGAAAAAACTTCCAGCTCGCTGAAATATGTTCATTTGCTGAAAACCAACAAAACCACGAAAAGTTCTTGTATTTGAAGATAAAATCTTTTTGCTTTGAAGAAGAAAGATCGAGCTATCTGAAATAAGTTCATTGGATGAAAACCAACAAAAATTGACAAGAACCACGAAAAGTTCTTGTATTTTAAGATAAAATCTGACGCTATCAAAGAAAAAACTTCGAGCTCGCTGAAATATGTTCATTTGCTGAAAACCAACAAAACCACGAAAAGTACTTGTCTTTGAAGATAAAATCTTTTTGCTTTGAAGAAGAAAGATCTCGCTGACTGAAATAAGTTCATTGCATGAAAACCAACAACAATTGACAAGAAGCACGAAAAGTTCTTGTATTTTAAGATAAAATCTGACGCTATTAAAGAAAAAACTTCCAGCTCGCTGAAATATGTTCATTTGCTGAAAACCAACAAGTTCACGAAAATTACTTGTATTTGAAGATAAAATCTTTTTGCTTTGAAGAAGAAAGATCAAGCTGACTGAAATAAGTTCATTGGATGAAAACCAACAAAAATTGACAAGAACCACGAAAAGTTCTTGAATTTTAAGATAAAATTTTGCGCTGTTGAAGAAAAAACTTCGAGCACGCTGAAATATGTTCATTTGCTGAAAACCAACAAAACCACGAAAAGTTCTTGTATTTGAAGATAAAATCTTTTTGCTTTGAAGAAGAAAGATCAAGCTGACTGAAATAAGTTCATTCGATGAAAACCAACAAAAATTGACAAGAACCACAAAAAGTTCTTATATTTTAAGATAAAATCTGACGCTATTAAAGAAAAAACTTCGAGCTCGCTGAAATATGTTCATTTGCTGAAAACCAACAAAACCACGAAAAGTTCTTGTATTTGAAGATAAAATCATTTTGCATTAAAGAAGATAGATCGAGCTGACTGAAATAAGTTCATTGGATGAAAACCAACAAAAATTGACAAGAACCACGAAAAGTTCTTGTATTTTAAGATAAAATCTGACGCTATCAAAGAAAAAACTTCTCACTCGCTGAAATATGTTCATTTGCTGAAAATCAACAAAACCACGAAAAGTTCTTGTATTTGAAGATAAAATCTTTTTGCTTTGAAGAAGAAAGATCGAGCTGACTGAAATAAGTTCATTGGATGAAAACCAACAAAAATTGACAAGAACCACGAAAAGTTCTTGTATTTTAAGATAAAATCTGACGCTATTAAAGAAAAAACTTCTCGCTCGCTGAAATATGTTCATTTGCTGAAAACCAACAAAACCACGAAAAGTTCTTGTATTTGAAGATAAAATCTTTTTGCTTTGAAGAAGAAAGATCGAGCTGACTGAAATAAGTTCATCAGATGAAAACCAACAAAAATTGACAAGAACCACGAAAATTTCTTATATTTTAAGATAAAATCTTGCGCTATTAAAGAAAAAACTTCGAGCACGCTGAAATATGTTCATTTGCTGAAAACCAACAAAACCACCAAAAGTTCTTGTATTTGAAGATAAAATCTTTTTGCTTTGAAGAAGACAGATCGAGCTCACTGAAATAAGTTCATTAGATGAAAACCAACAAAAATTGACAGGAACCACGAAAAGTTCTTCTGTTTTAAGATAAAATCTTGCGCTATTAAAGAAAAAACTTCGAGCACGCTGAAATATGTTCATTTGCTGAAAACCAAGATAAAATCTGACGCTATCAAAGAAAAAACTTCTCACTCGCTGAAATATGTTCATTTGCTGAAAATCAACAAAACCACGAAATGTTCTTGTACTTGAAGATAAAATCTTTTTGCTTTGAAGAAGAAAGATCTCGCTGACTGAAATAAGTTCATTAGATGAAAACCAACAAAAATTGACAAGAACCACGAAAAGTTCTTGTATTTTAAGATAAAATCTGACGCTATCAAAGAAAAAACTTCTCACTCGCTGAAATATGTTCATTTGCTGAAAATCAACAAAACCACGAAAAGTTCTTGTATTTGAAGATAAAATCTTTTTGCTTTGAAGAAGAAAGCTCGAGCTGACTGAAATAAGTTCATTGGATGAAAACAAGGAAAAATTGACAAGAACCACGAAAAGTTCTTGTATTTTAAGATAAAATCTGACGCTATTAAAAAAGAAACTTCCAGCTCGCTGAAATATGTTCATTTGCTGAAAACCAACAAAACCACGAAAACTTCTTGTATTTGAAGATAAAATCTTACGCTATTAAAGAAAAATCTTCCCGCTCGCTGAAATATGTTCATTTGCTGAAAATCAACAAAACCACGAAAAGTACTTGTCTTTGAAGATAAAATCTTTTTGCTTTGAAGAAGAAAGATCTCGCTGACTGAAATAAGTTCATTGCATGAAAACCAACAACAATTGACAAGAAGCACGAAAAGTTCTTGTATTTTAAGATAAAATCTGACGCTATTAAAGAAAAAACTTCCAGCTCGCTGAAATATGTTCATTTGCTGAAAACCAACAAGTCCACGAAAATTACTTGTATTTGAAGATAAAATCTTTTTGCTTTGAAGAAGAAAGATCAAGCTGACTGAAATAAGTTCATTGGATGAAAACCAACAAAAATTGACAAGAACCACGAAAAGTTCTTGAATTTTAAGATAAAATTTTGCGCTGTTGAAGAAAAAACTTCGAGCACGCTGAAATATGTTCATTTGCTGAAAACCAACAAAACCACGAAAAGTTCTTGTATTTGAAGATAAAATCTTTTTGCTTTGAAGAAGAAAGATCGAGCTGACTGAAATAAGTTCATTCGATGAAAACCAACAAAAATTGACAAGAACCACAAAAAGTTCTTATATTTTAAGATAAAATCTGACGCTATTAAAGAAAAAACTTCGAGCTCGCTGAAATATGTTCATTTGCTGAAAACCAACAAAACCACGAAAAGTTCTTGTATTTGAAGATAAAATCATTTTGCATTAAAGAAGATAGATCGAGCTGACTGAAATAAGTTCATTGGATGAAAACCAACAAAAATTGACAAGAACCACGAAAAGTTCTTGTATTTTAAGATAAAATCTGACGCTATCAAAGAAAAAACTTCTCACTCGCTGAAATATGTTCATTTGCTGAAAATCAACAAAACCACGAAAAGTTCTTGTATTTGAAGATAAAATCTTTTTGCTTTGAAGAAGAAAGATCGAGCTGACTGAAATAAGTTCATTGGATGAAAACCAACAAAAATTGACAAGAACCACGAAAAGTTCTTGTATTTTAAGATAAAATCTGACGCTATTAAAGAAAAAACTTCTCGCTCGCTGAAATATGTTCATTTGCTGAAAACCAACAAAACCACGAAAAGTTCTTGTATTTGAAGATAAAATCTTTTTGCTTTGAAGAAGAAAGATCGAGCTGACTGAAATAAGTTCATCAGATGAAAACCAACAAAAATTGACAAGAACCACGAAAATTTCTTATATTTTAAGATAAAATCTTGCGCTATTAAAGAAAAAACTTCGAGCACGCTGAAATATGTTCATTTGCTGAAAACCAACAAAACCACCAAAAGTTCTTGTATTTGAAGATAAAATCTTTTTGCTTTGAAGAAGACAGATCGAGCTCACTGAAATAAGTTCATTAGATGAAAACCAACAAAAATTGACAAGAACCACGAAAAGTTCTTGTGTTTTAAGATAAAATCTTGCGCTATTAAAGAAAAAACTTCGAGCACGCTGAAATATGTTCATTTGCTGAAAACCAAGATAAAATCTGACGCTATCAAAGAAAAAACTTCTCACTCGCTGAAATATGTTCATTTGCTGAAAATCAACAAAACCACGAAATGTTCTTGTACTTGAAGATAAAATCTTTTTGCTTTGAAGAAGAAAGATCTCGCTGACTGAAATAAGTTCATTAGATGAAAACCAACAAAAATTGACAAGAACCACGAAAAGTTCTTGTATTTTAAGATAAAATCTGACGCTATCAAAGAAAAAACTTCTCACTCGCTGAAATATGTTCATTTGCTGAAAATCAACAAAACCACGAAAAGTTCTTGTATTTGAAGATAAAATCTTTTTGCTTTGAAGAAGAAAGCTCGAGCTGACTGAAATAAGTTCATTGGATGAAAACAAGGAAAAATTGACAAGAACCACGAAAAGTTCTTGTATTTTAAGATAAAATCTGACGCTATTAAAAAAGAAACTTCCAGCTCGCTGAAATATGTTCATTTGCTGAAAACCAACAAAACCACGAAAACTTCTTGTATTTGAAGATAAAATCTTACGCTATTAAAGAAAAATCTTCCCGCTCGCTGAAATATGTTCATTTGCTGAAAATCAACAAAACCACGAAAAGTACTTGTCTTTGAAGATAAAATCTTTTTGCTTTGAAGAAGAAAGATCGAGCTGACTGAAATAAGTTCATTGCATGAAAACCAACAACAATTGACAAGAAGCACGAAAAGTTCTTGTATTTTAAGATAAAATCTGACGCTATTAAAGAAAAAACTTCCAGCTCGCTGAAATATGTTCATTTGCTGAAAACCAACAAGTCCACGAAAATTACTTGTATTTGAAGATAAAATCTTTTTGCTTTGAAGAAGAAAGATCAAGCTGACTGAAATAAGTTCATTGGATGAAAACCAACAAAAATTGACAAGAACCACGAAAAGTTCTTGAATTTTAAGATAAAATTTTGCGCTGTTGAAGAAAAAACTTCGAGCACGCTGAAATATGTTCATTTGCTGAAAACCAACAAAACCACGAAAAGTTCTTGTATTTGAAGATAAAATCTTTTTGCTTTGAAGAAGAAAGATCGAGCTGACTGAAATAAGTTCATTCGATGAAAACCAACAAAAATTGACAAGAACCACAAAAAGTTCTTATATTTTAAGATAAAATCTGACGCTATTAAAGAAAAAACTTCGAGCTCGCTGAAATATGTTCATTTGCTGAAAACCAACAAAACCACGAAAAGTTCTTGTATTTGAAGATAAAATCATTTTGCATTAAAGAAGATAGATCGAGCTGACTGAAATAAGTTCATTGGATGAAAACCAACAAAAATTGACAAGAACCACGAAAAGTTCTTGTATTTTAAGATAAAATCTGACGCTATCAAAGAAAAAACTTCTCACTCGCTGAAATATGTTCATTTGCTGAAAATCAACAAAACCACGAAAAGTTCTTGTATTTGAAGATAAAATCTTTTTGCTTTGAAGAAGAAAGATCGAGCTGACTGAAATAAGTTCATTGGATGAAAACCAACAAAAATTGACAAGAACCACGAAAAGTTCTTGTATTTTAAGATAAAATCTGACGCTATTAAAGAAAAAACTTCTCGCTCGCTGAAATATGTTCATTTGCTGAAAACCAACAAAACCACGAAAAGTTCTTGTATTTGAAGATAAAATCTTTTTGCTTTGAAGAAGAAAGATCGAGCTGACTGAAATAAGTTCATCAGATGAAAACCAACAAAAATTGACAAGAACCACGAAAATTTCTTATATTTTAAGATAAAATCTTGCGCTATTAAAGAAAAAACTTCGAGCACGCTGAAATATGTTCATTTGCTGAAAACCAACAAAACCACCAAAAGTTCTTGTATTTGAAGATAAAATCTTTTTGCTTTGAAGAAGACAGATCGAGCTCACTGAAATAAGTTCATTAGATGAAAACCAACAAAAATTGACAAGAACCACGAAAAGTTCTTGTGTTTTAAGATAAAATCTTGCGCTATTAAAGAAAAAACTTCGAGCACGCTGAAATATGTTCATTTGCTGAAAACCAAGATAAAATCTGACGCTATCAAAGAAAAAACTTCTCACTCGCTGAAATATGTTCATTTGCTGAAAATCAACAAAACCACGAAATGTTCTTGTACTTGAAGATAAAATCTTTTTGCTTTGAAGAAGAAAGATCTCGCTGACTGAAATAAGTTCATTAGATGAAAACCAACAAAAATTGACAAGAACCACGAAAAGTTCTTGTATTTTAAGATAAAATCTGACGCTATCAAAGAAAAAACTTCTCACTCGCTGAAATATGTTCATTTGCTGAAAATCAACAAAACCACGAAAAGTTCTTGTATTTGAAGATAAAATCTTTTTGCTTTGAAGAAGAAAGCTCGAGCTGACTGAAATAAGTTCATTGGATGAAAACAAGGAAAAATTGACAAGAACCACGAAAAGTTCTTGTATTTTAAGATAAAATCTGACGCTATTAAAAAAGAAACTTCCAGCTCGCTGAAATATGTTCATTTGCTGAAAACCAACAAAACCACGAAAACTTCTTGTATTTGAAGATAAAATCTTACGCTATTAAAGAAAAATCTTCCCGCTCGCTGAAATATGTTCATTTGCTGAAAATCAACAAAACCACGAAAAGTTCTTGTATTTGAAGATAAAATCATTTTGCATTAAAGAAGAAAGATCGAGCTGACTGAAATAAGTTCATTGGATGAAAACCAACAAAAATTGACAAGAACCACGAAAAGTTCTTGTATTTTGAGATAAAATCTGACGCTGTTAAAGAAAAAACTTCCAGCTCGCTGAAATATGTTCATTTGCTGAAAACCATCGAAACCACGAAAAGTTCTTGTATTTGAAGATAAAATCTTTTTGCTTTGAAGAAGAAAGATCTCGCTGACTGAAATAAGTTCATCAGATGAAAACCAACAAAAATTGACAAGAACCACGAAAAGTTCTTGTGTTTTAAGATAAAATCTTGCGCTATTAAAGAAAAAACTTCGAGCACGCTGAAATATGTTCATTTGCTGAAAACCAAGATAAAATCTGACGCTATCAAAGAAAAAACTTCTCACTCGCTGAAATATGTTCATTTGCTGAAAATCAACAAAACCACGAAATGTTCTTGTATTTGAAGATAAACTCTTTTTGCTTTGAAGAAGAAAGATCAAGCTGACTGAAATAAGTTCATTCGATGAAAACCAACAAAAATTGACAAGAACCACGAAATGTTCTTATATCATAGAATCATAGAAGTTACAACATGGAAACAGGCCCTTCGGCCCAACATGTCCATGTCGCCCAGTTTATACCACTAAGCTGGTCCCAATTGCCTGCACTTGGCCCATATCCCTCGATACCCATCTTCCCCATGTAAATAGAATCTGACGCTGTTAAAGAAAAAACTTCGAGCTCGCCGAAATATGTTCATTTGCTGAAAACCAACAAAACCACGAAAAGTTCTTGTATTGGAAGATAAAATCTTTTCGCATTAAAGAAGAAAGATCGAGCTGACTGAAATAAGTTCATCAGATGAAAACCAACAATAATTAACAACAACCACGAAAAGATTTTGTATTTGAAGATAAAATTTTTTTGCTTTGAAGAAGACAGATCGAGCTGACTGAAATAAGTTCATCGGATGTAAAACAACAAAAATTGACAAGAAGCACGAAAAGTTCTTGTATTTTAAGATAAAATCTTGCGCTATTAAAGAAAAAACTTCGAGCACGCTGAAATATGTTCATTTGCTGAAAACCAAGATAAAATCTGACGCGATCAAAGAAAAAACTTCTCACTCGCTGAAATATGTTCATTTGCTGAAAATCAACAAAACCACGAAATGTTCTTGTATTTGAAGATAAAATCTTTTTGCTTTGAAGAAGAAAGATCAAGCTGACTGAAATAAGTTCATCAGATGAAAACCAACAAAAATTGACAAGAACCACGAAAAGTTCTTATATTTTAAGATAAAATCTGACGCTATTGAAGAAAAAACTTCGAGCACGCTGAAATATGTTCATTTGCTGAAAACCAAGATAAAATCTGACGCTATCAAAGAAAAAACTTCTCACTCGCTGAAATATGTTCATTTGCTGAAAATCAACAAAACCACGAAATGTTCTTGTATTTGAGGATAAAATCTTTTTGCTTTGAAGAAGAAAGAACTCGCTGACTGAAATAAGTTCATTGGATGAAAACCAACAAAAATTGACAAGAACCACGAAAAGTTCTTATGTTTTAAGATAAAATCTTGCGCTATTAAAGAAAAAACTTCTAGCACGCTGAAATATGTTCATTTGCTGAAAACCAACAAGACCACCAAAAGTTCTTGTATTTGAAGATAAAATCTTTTTGCTTTGAAGAAGACAGATCGAGCTCACTGAAATAAGTTCATTAGATGAAAACCAACAAAAATTGACAAGAACCACGAAAAGTTCTTGTATTTTAAGATAAAATCTTGCGCTATTGAAGAAAAAACTTCGAGCACGCTGAAATATATTCATTTGCTGAAAACCAAGATAAAATCTGACGCTATCAAAGAAAAAACTTCTCACTCGCTGAAATATGTTCATTTGCTGAAAACCAACAAGACCACCAAAAGTTCTTGTATTTGAAGATAAAATCTTTTTGCTTTGAAGAAGAGAGATCGAGCTCACTGAAATAAGTTCATTAGATGAAAACCAACAAAAATTGACAAGAACCATGAAAAGTTCTTGTATTTTAAGATAAAATCTGACGCGATGAAAGAAAAAACTTCGAGCTCGCTGAAATATGTTCATTTGCTGAAAACCAACAAAAACACGAAAAGTTCTTGTATTTGAAGATAAAATCTTTTTGCTTTGAAGAAGAAAGATCTCGCTGACTGAAATAAGTTCATTGCATGAAAACCAACAAAAATTGACAAGAAGCACGAAAAGTTCTTGTATTTTGAGATAAAATCTGACGCTATTAAAGAAAAAACTTCCAGCTCGCTGAAATATGTTCATTTGCTGAAAACCAACAAGACCACGAAAAGTTCTTGTATTTGAAGATAAACTCTTTTTGCTTTGAAGAAGAAAGATCAAGCTGACTGAAATAAGTTCATTCGATGAAAACCAACAAAAATTGACAAGAACCACGAAATGTTTTTGTATTTGAAGATAAAATCTTTTTGCTTTGAAGAAGAAAGATCGAGCTGACTGAAATAAGTTCATCAGATGAAAACCAACAAAAATTAACAAGAACCACGAAAAGTTTTTGTATTTTAAGATAAAATCTGACGCTATTAATGAAAAAACTTCCAGCTCGCTGAAATATGTTCATTTGCTGAAAACCAACAAAACCACGAAAAGTTCTTGTCTTGGAAGATAAAATCTTTTTGCATTAAAGAAGAAAGCTCGAGCTGACTGAAATCAGTTCATTCGATCAAAACCAACAAAAATTGACAAGAACCACGAAAAGTTCTTGTATTTTAAGATTAAATCTTACGCTATTAAAGAAAAATCTTCTCGCTCGCTGAAATATGTTCATTTGCTGAAAATCAACAAAACCACGAAAAGTTCTTGTATTTGAAGATAAAATCTTTTTGCTTTGAAGAAGAAAGATCCAGCTGACTGAAATAAGTTCATTGGATGAAAAGTAGGAAAAATTGACAAGAACCACGAAAAGTTCTTATATTTTGAGATAAAAGCCGACGCTATTAAAGAAAAAACTTCCAGCTCGCTGAAATATGTTCATTTGCTGAAAACCAACAAAACCACGAAAAGTTCTTGTATTTAAAGATAAAATCTTTTTGCTTTGAAGAAGAAAGATCTCGCTGACTGAAATAAGTTCATTGGATGAAAACCAACAAAAATTGACAAGAACCACGTAAAGTTCTTGTATTTTAAGATAAAATCTTACGCTATTAAAGAAAAATCTTCTCGCTCGCTGAAATATGTTCATTTGCTGAAAACCAACAAGACCACCAAAAGTTCTTGTATTTGAAGATAAAATCTTTTTGCTTTGAAGAAGAGAGATCGAGCTCACTGAAATAAGTTCATTAGATGAAAACCAACAAAAATTGACAAGAACCATGAAAAGTTCTTGTATTTTAAGATAAAATCTGACGCGATGAAAGAAAAAACTTCGAGCTCGCTGAAATATGTTCATTTGCTGAAAACCAACAAAAACACGAAAAGTTCTTGTATTTGAAGATAAAATCTTTTTGCTTTGAAGAAGAAAGATCTCGCTGACTGAAATAAGTTCATTGCATGAAAACCAACAAAAATTGACAAGAAGCACGAAAAGTTCTTGTATTTTGAGATAAAATCTGACGCTATTAAAGAAAAAACTTCCAGCTCGCTGAAATATGTTCATTTGCTGAAAACCAACAAGACCACGAAAAGTTCTTGTATTTGAAGATAAACTCTTTTTGCTTTGAAGAAGAAAGATCAAGCTGACTGAAATAAGTTCATTCGATGAAAACCAACAAAAATTGACAAGAACCACGAAATGTTTTTGTATTTGAAGATAAAATCTTTTTGCTTTGAAGAAGAAAGATCGAGCTGACTGAAATAAGTTCATCAGATGAAAACCAACAAAAATTAACAAGAACCACGAAAAGTTTTTGTATTTTAAGATAAAATCTGACGCTATTAATGAAAAAACTTCCAGCTCGCTGAAATATGTTCATTTGCTGAAAACCAACAAAACCACGAAAAGTTCTTGTCTTGGAAGATAAAATCTTTTTGCATTAAAGAAGAAAGCTCGAGCTGACTGAAATCAGTTCATTCGATCAAAACCAACAAAAATTGACAAGAACCACGAAAAGTTCTTGTATTTTAAGATTAAATCTTACGCTATTAAAGAAAAATCTTCTCGCTCGCTGAAATATGTTCATTTGCTGAAAATCAACAAAACCACGAAA
Organism: Heptranchias perlo; assembly: GCF_035084215.1. Classification (NCBI taxonomy): domain Eukaryota; kingdom Metazoa; phylum Chordata; class Chondrichthyes; order Hexanchiformes; family Hexanchidae; genus Heptranchias; species Heptranchias perlo. The sequence continues at coordinate 1,023,390 of NW_027139793.1, read as the reverse complement.
AGTTCTTGTATTTGAAGATAAAATCTTTTTGCTTTGAAGAAGAAAGATCCAGCTGACTGAAATAAGTTCATTGGATGAAAAGTAGGAAAAATTGACAAGAACCACGAAAAGTTCTTATATTTTGAGATAAAAGCCGACGCTATTAAAGAAAAAACTTCCAGCTCGCTGAAATATGTTCATTTGCTGAAAACCAACAAAACCACGAAAAGTTCTTGTATTTAAAGATAAAATCTTTTTGCTTTGAAGAAGAAAGATCTCGCTGACTGAAATAAGTTCATTGGATGAAAACCAACAAAAATTGACAAGAACCACGTAAAGTTCTTGTATTTTAAGATAAAATCTTACGCTATTAAAGAAAAATCTTCTCGCTCGCTGAAATATGTTCATTTGCTGAAAATCAACAAAACCACGAAAAGTTCTTGTGTTTGAAGATAAAATCTTTTTGCTTTGAATAAGAAAGATCGAGCTGACTGAAATAAGTTCATTAGATGAAAACCAACAAAAATTGACAAGAACCACGAAACGTTCTTGTATTTTAAGACAAAATCTTACGCTATTGATGAAAAAACTTCTCGCACGCTTAAATATGTTCATTTGCTGAAAACCGACAAGACCACGAAAAGTTCTTGTATTTGAAGATAAAATCTTTTTGCTTTGAAGAAGAAAGATCTCGCTGACTGAAATAAGTTGATTAGATGAAAACCAACAAAAATTGACAAGAACCACGAAAAGTTCTTGTATTTTAAGATAAAATCTGACGCTATAAAAGAAAATAACTTCTTGCTCGCTGAAATATGTTCATTTGCTGAAAATCAAGAAAATCACGAAAAGTTCTTGCATTTGAAGATGAAATCTTTTGGCATTAAAGGAGAAAGATCTTGCAGACTGAAATAAGTTCATTGGATGAAAATCAACAAAAATTGAGAAGAACGACGAAAAGTTCTTGTATTTTAAGATAAAATCTTACGCTATTAATGAAAAAACTTCTCGCACGCTGAAATATGTTCATTTGCTGAAAACCAACAAGACCACCAAAAGTTGTTGTATTTGAAGATAAAATCTTTTTGCATCAAAGAAGAAAGATCCAGCTGACTGAAATAAGTTAATTGGATGAAAACCAACAAAAATTGGCAAGAACCACGAAAAGTTCTTGTATTTTAAGATAAAATCTGACGTGACGAAAGAAAAATCTTCGACCTCGCTGAAATATGTTCATTTGCTGAAAACCAACAAAACCACGAAAAGTTCTTGTATTTGAAGATAAAATCTTTTTGCTTTGAAGAAGAAAGATGGAGCTGACTGAAATAAGTTCATTTGATGAAAACCAACAAAAATTGACAAGAACCACGAAAAGTTCTTGTTTTTTAAGATAAAATCTGATGCTATTAAGGAAAAAACTTTGAGCTCGCTGAAATATGTTCATTTGCTGAAAACCAACAAAACCACGAAAAGTTCTTGTATTTGTAGAAAAAATCTTTTTGCATTGAAGAAGAAAGATCGAGCTGACTGAAATAAGTTCATCAGATGAAAACCAACAAAAATTGACAAGAACCACGAAAACTTCTTGTATTTCAAGATAAAATCTTGCTCTGTTAAAGAAAAAACTTCTCGCACGCTGAAATATGTTCATTTGCTGAAAACCAACAAAACCACGAAAAGTTCTTGTATTTTAAGATAAAATCTTTTTGCTTTGAAGAAGAAAGCTCGAGCTGACTGAAATAAGTTCATTGGATCAAAACCAACAAAAATTGACAAGAACCACGAAAAGTTCTTATATTTTAAGATAAAATCTTACGCTATTCAAGAAAAATCTTCTCGCTCGCTGAAATATGTTCATTTGCTGAAAATCAACAAAACCACGAAAAGTTCTTGTATTTGAAGATAAAATCTTTTTGCTTTGAAGAAGAAAGATCCAGCTGACTGAAATAAATTCATTGGATGAAAAGGAGGAAAAATTGACAAGAACCACGAAAAGTTCTTGTATTTTGAGATAAAACCTGACGCTATTAAATAAAAAAACTTCCAGCTCGCTGAAATATGTTCATTTGCTGAAAACCAACAAAACCACGAAAAGTTCTTATATTTGAAGATAAAATCTTTTTGCTTTGAAGAAGAAAGATCGAGCTGACTGAAATAAGTTCATTAGTTCAAACCAACAAAAATTGACAAGAACCACGAAAATTTCATGTATTTTAAGATAAAATTTTACGCTATGAACGAAAAAACTTCTCGCTCGCTGAAATATGTTCATTTGCTGAAAATCAACAAAACCACGAAAAGTTCTTGTATTTGAAGATAAAATCTTTTTGCTTTGAAGAAGAAAGCTCGAGCTGACTGAAATAAGTTCATTGGATGAAAACAAGGAAAAATTGACAAGAACCACGAAAAGTTCTTGTATTTTAAGATAAAATCTGACGCTATTAAAGAAGAAACTTCCAGCTCGCTGAAATATGTTCATTTGCTGAAAACCAACAAAACCACGAAAACTTCTTGTATTTGAAGATAAAATCTGACGCTATTAAAGAAAAATCTTCTCGCTCGCTGAAATATGTTCATTTGCTGAAAATCAACAAAACCACGAGAAGATCTTGTATTTGAAGATAAAATCTTTTTGCTTTGAAGAAGAAAGATCCAGCTGACTGAAATAAGTTCATTGGATGAAAAGTAGGAAAAATTGACAAGAACCACGAAAAGTTCTTGTATTTTGAGATAAAACCTGACGCTATTAAAGAAAAAACTGCCAGCTCGCTGAAATATGTTCATGTGCTAAAAACCAACAAAACCACGAAAAGTTCTTGTATTTGAAGATAAAATCTTTTTGCTTTGAAGAAGAACGATCTTGCTGACTGAAGTAAGTTCATTGGATGAAAACCAACAAAAATTGACAAGAACCACGAAAAGTTCTTGTATTTTAAGATAAAATCTGACGCTATTGAAGAAAAAACTTCGAGCACGCTGAAATATGTTCATTTGCTGAAAACCAAGATAAAATCTGACGCTATCAAAGAAAAAACTTCTCACTCGCTGAAATATGTTCATTTGCTGAAAATCAACAAAACCACGAAATGTTCTTGTACTTGAAGATAAAATCTTTTTGCTTTGAAGAAGAAAGATCTCGCTGACTGAAATAAGTTCATTAGATGAAAACCAACAAAAATTGACAAGAACCACGAAAAGTTCTTGTATTTTAAGATAAAATCTGACGCTATCAAAGAAAAAACTTCTCGCTCGCTGAAATATGTTCATTTGCTGAAAACCAACAAAACCACGAAAAGTTCTTGTATTTGAAGACAAAATCTTTTTGCTTTGAAGAAGAAAGATCCAGCTGATTGAAATAAGTTCATCAGATGAAAACCAACAAAAATTGACAAGAACCACGAAAAGTTCTTGTGTTTTAAGATGAAATCTTCCGCCATTAAAGAAAAAACTTCCAGCTCGCTGAAATATGTTCATTTGCTGAAAACCAACAAAACCACGAAAAGTTCTTGTATTTGAAGATAAAATCTTTTTGCTTTGAAGAAGAAAGATCGAGCTGACTGAAATAAGTTCATTAGTTCAAACCAACAAAAATTGACAAGAACCACGAAAAGTTCATGTATTTTAAGATAAAATTTTACGCTCTGAAAGAAAAAACTTCTCGCTCGCTGAAATATGTTCATTTGCTGAAAATCAAAACTGCGGGGAGAGAAAGAGAAACAATGGGGGGAGAGAGAGAGAAATACAAAGGGGCAGAGAGAGAAAGACTGGGCAGAGAGAGAGAGGGAGAGAAACACTGGGGGGGAGAGAGAGAGAGGAACACTGGGGGGAGACAGAGAGAGAGAAACACTGCGGGGGGAGAGAGAGAGAGCAACACTGGGGGGAGAGAGACAGAGGTAAACACTGGGGGGAGAGAGACAGAGAGAAACACTGGGGGGAGCGAGACAGAGGGAAACACTGGGGGGAGAGAGAACTACTGGGGGAGAGAGAGAGAGAAATACTGGGGGAGAGAGAGAGAGAGAGAGAAACACTGGGGGGAGTGAGAGAGAGAAACAATGGGGGGTGTGTGAGAGAGAAACAATGTGGGGTGTGTGTGATAGAGAGAGAAACACTGCGGGGAGAGAGAGGGAGAGAAACCCTGGGGGTAGAGAGAGAGAGAGAGAGATAGAAACACTGGGAAGAGAGAGAGAGAGAGAAACACTGGGGAGAGAGAGAGAGAGAAACGCTTGGGGGAGAGAGAGAGAAACACTGGGGAGAGAGAGAGAGAGAGAAACACTTGGGGGAGAGAGAGAGAAACACTGGGGGGAGAGAGAGAGAAACACTGGGGGGAGAGAGAGAAACACTGGGGGGAGAGAGAGAGAAACACTGAGGGAGAGAGAGATTGAGAGAGAAACACTGTGGCGGGGTGGGGGGGGGTAGAGAGAAAGAGAGAGAAACAATGGGGAGAGAGAGAGAGAGAAACACTTGGGGGAGAGAGAGAGAAACACTGGGGGGAGAGAGAGAGAGAAACACTGGGGGGAGAGAGAGAGAAACGCTGGGGGGAGAGAGAGAGAAACACTGAGGGAGAGAGATATTGAGAGAGAAACACTGTGGGGGGGGGGTAGAGAGAAAGAGAGAGAAACACTGGGGGGAGAGAGAGAGAGAGAGAGAGAGAAACACTGGGGGGAGAGAGAGAGAGAAACACTGGGGGGAGAGAGAGAGAAACACTGGCGAGAGAGAGAGAGAGAGACAGTGGGGGGAGAGAGAGAGATACACTGGGGGGAGAGAGATAAACACTGGGGGGAGAGGGCGAGAAACACTGGGGTGTGAGAGGGAGAAACACTGGGGTGAGGGAGGGAGAAACACTGGGGGATCGAGAGAGAAACACTGGGGGGAGAGAGAGAAACACTGGGGGAGAGAGAGAGAAACACTGGGGGAGAGAGGGTGAGGGAGAAACACAGGGGGGAGAGTAAGAGAGAAACACTGGGGGGGGGGGGGGGTGGAGAGAGAGAAACACTGGGGGGGGGAGAGAGAGAAACACTTGGGGGACAGAGCGAGAATAAAACTGGGGGGAGAGAGATGGAGAGAAACACTGGGGAGAGAGAGAGAGAAAAACTGGGGGAGAGAGAGAGAAACACTGGGGGAGAGAGAGAGAGAAACACTGGCGGAGAGAGAGAGAAACACTAGGGGAGAGAGACAGAAAAACTGGGGGAGAGAGAGAAACAGTGGGGGGGGGAGAGAGAGAAACAGTGGTGGGGGGTGGGAGAGAGAGAAACACTGGGGGAGAGGGAGACAGAGAAAAACTGGGGGAGGGAGAGAGAGAAACACTGGGGGAGAGGGAGAGAAACAGTGGGGGAGAGAGAGAGAAACACTGGGGGGAGAGAGAGAGAAACACCGGGGGGAGAGAGAGAGAAGAACTGGGGGGAGGGAGAGAGAGAAATACTGGGGGGTGAGAGAGAGAAACACTGGGGGGAGAGAGAGAGAAACACCGGAAGGAGAGAGAGAGAAACACCGGGGGGAGAGAGAGAGAAACACCGGGGGGAGAGAGAGAGAAGAACTGGGGGGAGGGAGAGAGAGAAACAGTGGGGGGGAGAGAGAGAAATACTTGGGGGTGAGAGAGAAAAACCCCGGGGGGAGCCAGCGAGAGAAACACCGGGGGGAGCGAGCGAGAGAAACACCGGGGGGAGAGAGCGAGAGAAACACCGGGGGGAGAGAGCGAGAGAAACACCGGGGGGAGAGAGAGAGAAACACCGGGGGGAGAGAGAGAGAAACACTGGGGGGAGAGAGAGAGAGAGAAACACTGGGGGGAGAGAGAGAGAGAAAAACTGGGGGGAGAGAGAGAGAGAAACACTGGGGGAGAGAGAGAGAGAAACACTGGGGAGAGTGAGAGGGAGAGAAACACTGGGGGGTGAGAGGGAGAGAAACACTGGGGAGAGAGAGAGAGAAACACTGGGGAGAGAGAGAGAGAGAAACACTGGGGAGAGAGAGAGAGAAACACTGGGGAGAGAGAGAGAGAAACACTGGGGAGAGAGAGAGAGAGAGAGAGAGAAACACTGGGGAGAGAGAGAGAGAGAGAGAAACATTGGGGAGAGAGAGAGAGAGAGAGAGAGATACACTGGGGAGAGAGAGAGAGAGAGAGAGAGATACACTGGGGAGAGAGAGAGAGAGAGAGATACACTGGGGAGAGAGAGAGAGATACACTGGGGAGAGAGAGAGAGAGAGATACACTGGGGAGAGAGAGGGAGAGAGACACTGGGGAGAGAGAGATAAACACTGGCGGGGGCGGGGGGCAGAGAGAGAAGCAGTGTCCCCTTTCGAATCATTGAATCATGGAAGATTGCAACATGGAAACAGGCCCTTCGGCCCAACATGTCCATGTCGCCCAGTTTATACCACGAAGCTGGTCCCAATTGCGTGCGCTTGGCCCATATCCCTCCATACCCATCTTACCCATGTAACTGTCCAAATGCTTTTTAAAAGACAAAATTGTACCCGCCTCTGCTGCTGCCTCTGGCAGCTCGTTCCAGACACTCACCACTCTTTGAGTGAAAAAATTGCCCCTCTGGACCCTTTTGTGTCTCTCCCCTCTCACCTTAAATCTATGCCCCCTCGTTTTCAACTCCCCGACCTTTGGGAAAAGATTTTGACTATCTACCTTCTCTGTGCCCCTCATTATTTTATGGACTTCGATGAGATCACCCCTTAACCTCCGACTCTCCAGGGAAAAAAGTCTCAGTCTGTCCACCCTCTCCCTTTTAGTCAAACCATTAAGTCGCGGTAGCATCCGAGTAAATCTTTTCTGCACTCTTTCTAGTTTAATAATATCCTTTCTGTAATAGGGTGACCAGAACTGTACACAGTATTCCAAGTGTGGCCTCACCAATGCCCTGTCCAACTTCAACAAGACATCCCAACTTCTGCATTCAATGTTCTGACCAATGAAACCAAGCATGCTGAATGCCTTCTTCACCACCCTATCCACCTGTGACTCCACTTTCAAGGAGCTATGAACCTGTACTCCTCGATCTCTTTGTTCTATAACTCTTCCCAACGCCCTACCATTAACGGAGTAGGTCCTGGCCCGATTCGATCTACCAAAATGCATCACCTCACATTTATCTAAATTAAACTCCATCTGCCATTCATCGGCCCACTGGCCCAATTTATCAAGATCCCGTTGCAATCCTAGATAACCTTCTTTACTGTCCACAATGCCACCAATCTTGGTGTCATCTGAAAACTTACTAACCATGCCTCCTAAATTCTCATCCAAATCATTAATATAAATAACAAATAACAGCGGACCCAGCACCGATCCCTGAGGCACACCGCTGGACACAGGCCTCCAGTTTGAAAAACAACCCTCTACAACCACCCTCTGTCTTCTGTCGTCAAGCCAATTTTGTATCCAATTGGCTACCTCACCTTGGATCCCATGAGATTTAACCTTTTGTGACAACCTACCATGCGGTACCTTGTCAAAAGCTTTGCTGAAGTCCATGTAGACCACGTCTGCTGCACAGCCCTCATCTATCTTCTTGGTTCCCCCTTCAAAAAACTCAATCAAATTCGTGAGACATGATTTTCCTCTCACAAAACCATGCTGACTGTTCCTAATTAGTCCCTGCCTCTCCAAATGCCTGTTGATCCTGTCCCTCAGAATACCCCCTAACAACTTACCCACTACAGATGTCAGGCTCACCGTTCTGTCGTTCCCAGGCTTTTCCCTGCCGCCCTTCTGAAACAAAGGCACAACATTTGCTGCCCCCCAATCTTCAGGCACCTCACCTGCAGCGGTGGATGATTCAAATATCTCTGCTGGGGGACATCAACAAGTTCCATCCCACCATCAAGCTCACCATGGACTACTCCTCAGAATCAGTTTCTTTCTTGGACACACGAATCTCCATCAAAGACGGGCACCTCAGCACCTCACTCTACCGCAAGCCCACGGACAACCTCACGATGCTCCACTTTTCCAGCTTCCACCCTAACCACGTCAAAGAGGCCATCCCCTATGGACAGGCCCTGCGAATACACAGGGTCTGCTCAGACGAGGAGGAACGTGATGGACACCTGCAGACGCTGAAAGACGCCCTCGTAAGAACGGGATATGATGGTCGACTCATCGATCGACAGTTTCGACGGGCCACAGCGAAAAATCGCGTAGACCTCCTCATTAGGCTAACACAGGACGCAACCAACACGAGACGCAACCTTCGTCGTCCAGTGCTTCCCCGGAGCGGAGAAACTACGCCATGTTCTGCGCAGCCTTCAACATGTCATCAATGATCATCCCCACACCTCCACTACTCGCCTTTAAACAGCCACCCAACCTCAAACAAACCATCGTTCGCAGCAAATTACCCAGCTTTCAGGAGAACAGCGTCCACGACACCACACAACCCTGCCACGGTAACCTCTGCAAGACATGCCAGATCATCGACACAGATACCACCATCACACGAGAGGACACCACCCACCAGGTGCATGGTTCATACTCCTGTGACTCGGCCAACGTTGTATACCTCATACGTTGCAGGAAAGGATGCCCCAGAGCATCGTACATTGGCGAGACCATGCAGACGCTGCGACAACGGATGAACGGACACCGCGCAACAATCGCCAAACAGGAGGATTCTCTCCCTGTCGGGGAACACTTCAGCAGTCATGGACATTCAGCCACCGACCTTCGGGTAAGCGTTCTCCAAGGTGGCCTTCGAGACACACGACAACGCAAAATCGTCGAGCAGAAATTGATCGCCAAGTTCCGCACCCATGAGGACGGCCTCAACCGGGATCTTGGGTTCATGTCACACTACACGTAACCTCACCAGCGAACAAATGTTATCTGTGTTTAATATAACGTGTCATTGACCATCTTCCTTCTCTCTTTTTTTTGTTGGGGGTTTGAATATTCGGTGGCCTTTTAGATGACACCTCTCTGTCTGCTCACTGTGATTGCCTTGGCAACGGGCAGTAATCACCAGGCATTGTTCTGTGATCTTCAAATGCGAAGGATTCGAAAATTTCATTTCCACACCATTCACCTGAGGAAGGAGGAAGCCTCCGAAAGCTTGTGAATTTAAAATAAATTTGTTGGATGATAACTTGGTGTTGTAAAATTGTTTACAATTGTCAACCCCAGTCCATCACCGGCATCTCCACATCATGACTGAACATCAGAACAGGGATCATACAGCAGGTCCCAGTACATCACAGAATGAACATCAGAAGAGGGATCATACAGCAGGTCCCAGTACATCACAGAATGAACATCAGAACAGGGATCATACAGCAGGTCCCAGTACATCACAGACTGAACATCAAAACAGAGATCACACACCAGCTCCCAGCACATCACAGACTGACCATCAGAACAGAGATCATACAGCAGGTCCCAGTACATCACAGAGTGAACATCAGAATAGAGATCATAGAATCATAGAAGTTTACAACATGGAAACAGGCCCTTCGGCCCAACATGTCCATGTCGCCCAGTTTATACCACGAAGCTGGTCCCAATTTCCTGCACTTGGCCCAGATCCCTCTATACCCAACTTACCCATGCTACTGTCCAAATGCTTTTTAAAATACAAAATTGTACCCGCCTCTACTACTGCCTCTGGCAGCTCGTTCCAGACACTCACCACCCTTTGAGTGAAAAAATTGCCCCTCTGGACCCTTTTGTATCTCTCCCCTCTCACCTTAAATTTATGCCCCCTCGTTATAGACACCCCTACCTTTGGGAAAAGATTTTGACTATCTACCTTATCTATGCCCCTCATTATTTTATAGATTTCTATAAGATCCCCCCTAAACCTCCTGCTTTCCAGGGAAAAAAGTCTCAGTCTTTCCAACCTTTCCCTAGAACTCAGACCATCAAGTCCCGGTAGCATCCTAGTAAATCTTTTCTGCACTCTTTCTAGTTTAATAATATCCTTTCTATAATAGGGTGACCAGAACTGTACACAATATTCCAAGTGTGGCCTTACTAATGTCTTGTTCAACTTCAACAAGACATCCCAACTCCTGTATTCCATGTTCTGACCAATGAAACCAAGCATGCTGAATGCCTTCTTCACTACCCTATCCACCTGTGACTCCACTTTCAAGGAGCTATGAACCTGTACTCCTCGATCTCTTTGTTCTATAACTCTCCCCAACGCCCTACCATTAACGGAGTAGGTCCTGGCCCGATTCGATCTACCAAAATGCATCACCTCACATTTATCTAAATTAAACTCCATCTGCCATTCATCGGCCCACTGGCCCAATTTATCAAGATCCCGTTGCAATCCTAGATAACCTTCTTCACTGTCCACAATGCCACCAATCATGGTGTCATCTGCAAACTTACCAACCATGCCTCCTAAATTGTCATCCAAATCATTAATATAAATAACAAATAACAGCGGACCCAGCACCGATCCCTGAGGCACACCGCTGGTCACAGGCATCCAGTTTGAAAAACAACCCTCTACCTTGTGTCGTCAAGCCAATTTTGAATCCAAATTGGCTACCTCACCTTGGATCCCGTGAGATTTAACCTTATGTAACAACCTACCATGCGGTACCTTGTCAAAGGCTTTGCTAAAGTCCATGTAGACCACGTCTACTGCACAGCCCTCATCTATCTTCTTGGTTTCCCCTTCAAAAAACTCAATCAAATTCGTGAGACATGATTTTCCTCTCACAAAACCATGCTGACTGTTCCTAATCAGTCCCTGCCTCTCCAAATGCCTGTTGATCCTGTCTCTCAGAATACCCTCCAACAACTTACCCACTACAGATGTCAGGCTCACCGGTCTGTAGTTCCCATGCTTTTCCCCGCCGCCCTTCTTAAACAAAGGCACAACATTTGCTACCCTCCAATCTTCAGGCACCTCACCTGTCGCTGTTGATGATTCAAATATCTCTGCTAGGGGACCCGCAATTTCCTCCCTCACCTCCCATCACGTCCTGGGATACATTTCATCAGGTCCCGGAGATTTATCTACCTTGATGCGTGTTAAGACCTCCAGCATCTCCCTCTCTGTTATATGTACACTCCTCAAGACATCACTATTTATTTCCCCAAGTTCCCTAACATCCATGCCTTTCTCAACCGTAAATACCGATGCGAAATATTCATTTAGGATCTCACCCATCTCTAGTGGTTCCGCACATAGATGACCTTGTTGATCCTGAAGTGGCCCTACTCTCTCCCTAGTTACTCTTTTGCCATTTATGTATTTGCAGAAGTTCTTTGGATTCTCCTTTGCCTTATCTGCCAAAGCAATTTCATGTCCCCTTTTTGCCTTCCTGATTTCTCTCTTAACTCCACTCCGGCAATCTCTATACTCTTCAAGGGATCCACTTGATCCCAGCTGCCATTGCATGTCATATGCCTCCTTCTTCTTTTTGACCAGGGCCTCAATCTCCCGAGTCATCCAAGGTTCCCTACTTCTACCAGCCTTGCCCTTCACTTTATAAGGAATGTGCTTACCCTGAACCCTGGTTAACACACTTCTGTACACTCTCCCTTACTGCCTTTTGTTTCTGTCACCACTTAACTTCCCACTGACTTCCTGCATCGGTTCCCATCCCCCTGCCACATTCGTTCAAATCATACAGCTGGTCCCAGAAGATCACAGACTGACCATCAGAACAGGGATCAGACAGCAGGTCCCAGGACATCACAGACTGACCATCGGAAAAGGGATCATACAGCAGGTCCCAGTACATCACACACTGACCATCAGAACAGGGATCATACAGCAGGTCCCAGTACATCACACACTGACCATCAGAACAGGGATCATACAGCAGGTCCCAGTACATCACACACTGAACATCAGAACAGGGATCATACAGCAGGTCCCAGTACATCACAGACTGAACATCAGAACAGGGATCATACAGCAGGTCCCAGTACATCACACACTGAACATCAGAAGAGGGATCATACAGCAGGTCCCAGTACATCACAGACTGAACATCAGAACAGGGATCAGACAGCAGGTCCCAGTACATCACAGACTGAACATCAGAACAGGGATCATACAGCAGGTCCCAGTACATCACACACTGAACATCAGAAGAGGGATCATACAGCAGGTCCCAGTACATCACAGAGTGAACATCAGAACAGAGATCATACAGCAGGTCCCAGTACATCACAGAGTGACCATCAGAACAGAGATCATACAGCAGGTCCCAGTACATCACAGAGTGACCATCAGAACAGAGATCATACAGCAGGTCCCAGATCATCACAGACTGACCATCAGAACAGGGACAATTCAGCAGGTCCCAGTACATCACAGACTGACCATCAGAACAGGGACAATTCAGCAGGTCCCAGTACATCACAGACTGACCATCAGAACAGGGAATATTTTGCAGGTCCCAGTACATCACATAATGAACATCAGAAAAGGGATCATACAGCAGGTCCCAGGACATCACAGACTGCACTTCAGAACAGAGATCATACAGCAGGTTCCAGTACATGACAGACTGACCATTAGAACAGGGATCATACAGCAGGTCCCAGTGCATCACAGACTGCACTTCAGAACAGAGATCATACAGCAGGTCCCAGTGCATCACAGACTGACCATCAGAACAGAGATTATACAGCAGGTAATAGCACATCACAGACTGACCATCAGAACAGAGATCATACAGCAGGTCCCAGCACATCACAGACTGACCATCAGAACAGGGATCACACAGCAGGTCCCAGTACATCACAGACTGACCATAAGAACAGGGATCACACAGCAGGTCCCAGTACATCACAGACTGAACATCAGAACAGAGGTCAGACAGCAGGTCCCAGTGCATCACAGAGTGAACATCAGAACAGGGATCATACAGCAGGTCCCAACACATCACAGACTGATCATCAGAACAGGGATCATACAGCAGGTCCCAGTACATCCGAGACTGACCATCAGAACAGGGATCATACAGCAGGTCCCAGTACATCCGAGACTGACCATCAGAACAGGGATCATACAGCAGATCCCAGTACATCACAGACTTGTCAGATTCTCAAAATTCACAGATCCCCCAAAACTCAGAGAAAAACCCCAAAGAAAAGGACATTGGACTCTTTTCTAACCATTTCAGTGTGATGAAATATTGGGCCTAACAGAGGTGATCCGAGGTCAAAAAACAAGATTTGATATTTTAAAAAGGCATGTTTGGGCTTGTGAAGGAAAAGGCTGCAACAGGAGTTGGGATCAAGCTCTGTAATAGACGGTTGGAGTATTGGAGTTCATCAAACTGTCTGGGGAATTGTGTGACCTCACTCAGCCCCTATCAGACATTTACATTCAGACAACAGACCCACGGAAGAGCAGTCCCCACCCAAATGACAGGACCCAGCCAAAACATGCATCAAACAAATCCAATCAGCCCACTCCATGGAAATCTCAGGCCCAGTCAGGAAACTCAAAACCTGAGCACAATGACTACAATCAAACAAGAGCTCAACAACTGATGAAACCATCCCGAAACCACTTCACACATTCATAAACAAGATACTCTTAACCAGCCCGCCAAAATCTTACAATAAACCAGGTCAGATTTGGCGCGCAGATAAGGAGGCTTCAATTCGTAGAATTGAAGGCTGATTTTCTGAAGAAGTTCAGTTTCAGCCAGGAGTTCGACAGTTCGGGAGACAACAGTTCAACAAGGCGAGGGGGCAACAGGAAGAAGTTCAACAGAGAAGGTCAGCAGCTCGAGAAGCAGGTCGACACACAAGAAGAAACCAGAGCAACAGCCCCAGTGACCATCGGACACCTCGTGGCAACAAGGGCCTTACGAAACAACCAACCGAATATTACCACCGACCAACCGGGTAATATTGGGCCACTGCGACCAAAGAAAACCAACTCGGGAGAAAACCGAAGATCCGCAAAGTTTCCACTCGACGATCTATTCCTGACTTACCCCTGGGGAAGTTTCCTACTCAAAAGACTCTAAATCCTATCCCTTTCCAAAGAAAAGTGGGTCCTCACCCGATAGATCCAAGACGCACCCGACCGCATCAGCGGACTCGCCAAGACTGACCAACTACAGTCCTCCACTGTGTCCAGGGTACGGCAGACACCAACCAACACATACAGCGAACCCTGAAATTGCAAACCAGCTCAACTGTCAAGGGTTCGTTTGGTGACATGGAAACGGCCATGGCTTCTTTAGTAAGTCAAAGACGGGACAGTGAGCAGTGCCCGCATTGCTCGCTGGACCCTGCTTCTCTCCCAGATGGACCTAAAGGTGAAAGGTCTCTGCGAGCCGAAGCTCACAGCCAACATGATTTACCCAGGGACTGCCCACCGGTGTTCCATTGAAGGGGTATGGGAAGTCAACATAGGTCTTCAGGCCGGGATACACCCCTCAGACCGCGAAATCTATGTGGACGGTTCGAGCACAGTATCTGCTGGGGAGCGACTTCCCGGGTGTGGAGTTTATGACCCAGTGGCGGACATTGCCCTGGCAATTAAACTCCCCAGCACAATGAGCGGCCAGCAGGCTGAACTGTCCGCGATAGTGTACGTGGTCACACACCCCGAGAAATTCCCTACCCCGTACACGATTTGCTCGGACAGTATGTACACATGCAATTCGTGTACGGAATACCTGGCCATCTGGCCCCGTCGCGGATATACCTCCGCTGACGGGAGACCCCCGGCAATTCAGCCTCTGCTGGAGAAAATCATGGCGGCCGTAGGGGAGGAAGGGAAGGTTGACATCCATAAGGTCAAAGCCCTTTCAAAGACAGAGCCCAAGTGGGAGAGCAACCGAAAGGCAGACGAGCTGGCCAAACAGGGGGCCAGGGAAGGGGGATTCTGGGATCCGTACCGAGCAGGTTCGGGAGCTGCAATCCGGGACAAGGGAGGCACACAGGGGGTCGATTTGGCCTCGGACTTAAAGAAGGCCCAAGCCCAGGATACCGTCCTCAAGAACATCCTGAATGCGCTTTCAAAAGGGGAAAAGGTAGAGGGCCCGTACGGCACAGCAGCCATCACCGTTACGGAAGGCATGCTGTTCAGGGGGGAGCAGTGGGTGGAGCCTCAGCAGCACAGGAGGGAATTCCTCCAACTGGCCCATGAGGGTCCAGGAGCGGGGCATCCCGGACCTGAGACCACCTGGCAACAGGTGGAACAGACAGGATGGTGGCCAGGACTCAGGGAAGATGGCCGCAAGTTTTGTGCCGGCTGTCTGGTGTGTGCTGCTAACAACCCAGACCCCCAGAAAAGGAAGGTATCTGTGGGACACATCATGAGGGTAGAGGGACCATGGCAGTCTATCCAGGTCGATTATATCGGGCCCCTATCCACCGCCCAGGGAGGCTACAAGTACTGCCTAGTCCTGGTGGATGTGTTCTCAAAGTGGGTAGAAGCCTTCCCATGCCGAACAGCCACAGCATTGGGTCCGGTTCGGATCCTGGTCAGGGAAGTGTTCTCACGATGGGGACTACCAGGTGGAGTCTGACCAAGGGAGTCACTTTACCGGGCAGGTCATGCAAGAGACCCTCAGGGTACTCGGCATTGAAGGGAAATGGCACGTCGCCCACAACCAGCAGTCATCGGGTCCTGTGGAGCGTTTAAACCGTCTCATGAAAGAAAGGCTGCGGAAGGAGACGGGAGACTCACCCAAGAAGTGGGATGAAGTCTTACCGTTGGTCCTAATGGGGATCCGAGCCAGCCAGTCAAAAGGCACGGGGTATTCCCCACACGAGCTCATGATGCGGACCCCACCCATGTGTTAGCCCCGGTGCTCACGGAGGGTCAGCTCAGGGAGGTGAACCAGGACAGCTTCGTCAGGAATCTGTTTGAACACCTTAAACAGGTTCACTGGCAGGCTGCTAGCAACATGGGAAAACAGCATCGGAGTAACCGACTGCTGCTCGAACCCCTCAAGCACCACCAGTGGGAGAGAGGGGCTCAGGTCATGGTTCGGAATTTTGCCCGGGTGGGGAGTTTTGAACCACTGTACATGGGGCCCTACAACATTGTCGACAAGGCAAGTCCCATGGTCTCTGCCATAAAGATGCCTCGCTGCACGAAATGGTTCCACATTAACCAGTGTAAACTGTACACACCCGAGAAAGGGCAACGGCCAGCAAGGGTGAACCGTCCTAAAGATAGAGATCCTCAGCCAGCAGCTGTGGCAGACTCACAGACTGCACCGGTGGGGGCAGTGGCTTGTGTCACTGGAGGGCCCATCCCACCAATTGTTTGGGACTCGGACGCACCCCCGGCAGCCGGAGGCCGAAGAAGGTCTCCTCGCACACCACAGCCAAAACTACCGTGCTCACCTCAGTTTCAATGGTTCAGCCCCGGAAGGGCCGCAACCCGTAAAAGAATGCCCAAGGTCAGGGATCATTGCAGGAAAAGGGGTCCCCAGCCTGAGGCCTCAGACTGCGAGGAACCCATAGGACAGGACAGGGACTCAGCAGCCAGACCAAAGGGGGTGGTAGTGTGCTGTAGCACAGGAAGGGACACTCCCCAGATCATCTGGAATTCAGGGAAACCCCCAGTTGTTTTAAGAAGGATTGTCCGGGCCCGGCGGGACAGGCCACCTTACGCCCAGGTGTACAGGCTGCCCAGAAGCCGCCCAAGACGGAGGCCAAACAGGAATTAGCCTGGCCGTCCGGAGACGGGCGGGGGATGTACATAGTTTTCTGATGAATGTTAAGTTTTTTTACAGTTTTGGTAGTTTCAGGTTGATTATTATTTAATTATTTTACAATAAGTAAGTTTAAATTTCGAGACTCGATCACCTGTCAAGCCAGAGAACCTTCTCGGGACATGGCTATCTGTTCTGTGTGTCCCTCCAGAGAGGAAATCAGCATGAGGAGGGTTCTGCTCCTGCTCGCCCTGGTAGGGGTGAGCATCGGTGACCGAGGGGACGTGGAGGACTCCCACATTTATGGGTGCTCGGGAGAGAGAGCGCCAATCGTTCCCACTGGGGATGGTGAACCGGGTGTGGAGGAGCTCGCTATTTACTTCCATGAGGGAAGGTGGCCAGGGTGGCTGGGGTCTAACTCTACACAATACTCCAGCCAGACTGGGTTCACCTACGGGGAGGCCTCCATCCCGTGCCCGAGGGTACAGGTCGTTGCTCCAAGGGTCAGTGTCACTGAGGGGAAACGTGTGTGTCTTACATGCAAGGGACGGATTGCCCTGAATAGGTGGTGGTGGCTCAGGAAGCTGAGCAGGGACATAGGGGACCGTACAGCCGACTGGGAACGACTGTGGAACGACACCGACCGGACGATCACAGGGAACCGAAGAAAAGTGAGTGTGTGTTGCGATAAGCGGTGGGAGTCGGAACAGGGAATCTATATCTGCATGTGGGGATCAGAGAGAGCCTGCCCCACAGGCATATCCATCATCTTCTCCAGACAATGGCAAGATACCGGGTAGGGGATGGGGTGGGATTCCAGCCTGCATGCGTGCGCGCTCCCACACTCCCCGATCCCAGTCAACGCCACCAAACTAGTCGCACGCACCCGAATGCCTCTGCCCACGACCCCGAAATCACGGACAGTAATAGAGAGGTGTCCTAACACCACCAAGGGACCAGGAAATGGGTTAGTGCTAGTGCCGACCGAAAAGGTACTACACCAGGGGCTACACTACGCAGTAGCTTCAGTTCTCCTAAACCTTACCGAAGTCCACTTACCTGAATGGTGCCCTAAGGAGACAGCACAGCTATACCAGGCCCGACTAAAAGAAATGTTTAGGAAATTCCACAAATTCAACTTTGCCAACATTGACAAAGCAGAGCTGGACACATTACACACTGAGCACACTCTGGGCGCAGGGAGACAAAGAAGGGGAACCTGGAACGATATTTTCACAACCTACAATACAGGATCCTCGGTAATAAATAGCCTGGACGATACAGAACTGCAAACACAAATAAATGGTCTAAAAACCCATCTACGAAAGATCCTAACGGATCAGTGGTCGGCTCAGAGCTACACGAGGACCAAGCTATGATGGTCCATTTAAAGGAGTCATGATGTGGAGATGCCGGTGATGGACTGGGGTGGACAAATGTAAGGAATCTTACAACACCAGGTTATAGTCCAACAATTTTATTTTAAAATCACAAGCTTTTGGAGATTATCCCCTTCGTCAGATTAAATAAGGTTAAATCTCACGGGATCCAAGGTGAGGTAGCCAATTGGATACAACATTGGATTGACGACAGAAGACAGAGGGTGGGTGTAGAGGGTTGTTTTTCAAACTGGAGGCCTGTGACCAGCGGTGTGCCTCAGGGATCGGTGCTGGGTCCGCTGTTATTTGTTATTTATATTAATGATTTGGATGAGAATTTAGGAGGCATGGTTAGTAAGTTTGCAGATGACACCAAGATTGGTGGCATTGTGGACAGTGAAGAAGGTTATCTAGGATTGCAACGGGATCTTGATAAATTGGGCCAGTGGGCCGATGAATGGCAGATGGAGTTTAATTTAGATGAATGTGAGGTGATGCATTTTGGCAGATCGAATCGGGCCAGGACCTTCTCCGTTAATGGTAGGACGTTGGGGAGAGTTATAGAACAAAGAGATCTAGGAGTACAGGTTCATAGCTCCTTGAAAGTGGAGTCACAGGTGGATAGGGTGGTGAAGAAGGCATTCAGCATGCTTGGTTTCATTGGTCAGAACATTGAATACAGGAGTTGGGATGTCTTGTTGAAGTTGTACAAGACATTAGTAAGGCCATACTTGGAATACTGTGTACAGTTCTGGTCACCCTATTATAGAAAGGATATTATTAAACTAGAAAGAGTGCAGAAAAGATTTACTAGGATGCTACCGGGACTTGATGGTTTGACTTATAGGGAGAGGGTGGACAGACTGAGACTTTTTTCCCTGGAGAGTAGGAGGTTTCGGGGTGATCTTTTAGAAGTCCATAAAATAATGAGGGGCATAGATTTAAGGTGAGAGGGGAGAGATACAAAAGGGTCCAGAGGGGCAATTTTTTCACTCAAAGGGTGGTGAGTGTCTGGAACGAGCTGCCAGAGGCAGTAGTGGAGGCGGGTACAATTTTCTCTTTTAAAAAGCATTTGGACAGTTACATGGGTAAGATGGGTATAGAGGGATATGGGCCAAGTGCAGGCAACTGGGACGAGCTTAGTGGTATAAACTGGGCGACATGGACATAGAATCATCGAAGTTACAACATGGAAACAGGCCCATCGGCCCAACATGTCCATGACAAAGGCTTTGCTGAAGTCCATGTTGACCACGTCTGCTGCACAGACCTCATCTATCATGTTGGGCCAAAGGGCCTGTTTCCGTGTTGTAAACTTCTGTGACTCTTTGATCAGCTCAGATTTGTTCAAGTGCTCAGTCATTTTATCTTTGTTTGTTTCTCTCATTGACATTAGTTTTTATTGATTTCATTATTACTCACTTCTCTCAGATTCCCCGCTCTCTGTTCCCGGAAAACTCGAGATTTTCACCTCCACCATCACAACTGGAACATCCACTGAGGGAACTTCTGGGGAGATCACATGACCAGGCACTGGGGAGACCACATGACCAGGCACTGGGGAGAGCACATGACCAGGCACTGGGGAGACAGAGAGAAAGAGAGAGAGAGAGACCCAGACCCTTTAAAGAGCCTCCCACAAACTTTCTGAAAGAACTGAACCAACACCTGTCCCACTCGAATCGTTCCCCTGTGTGAGAGACATCCACCCGGTGATGGATCACGTAGTCGAATAGCACAGAGAATACTCAAACTCGGTGTTTGAATTGAATTGGAATGTTAGTTTTATTATACCATCGACACGAAGAAAACAATGATGCAAACGGTCCTACACAGTACATTGAGTCACACACACCCACAACAGGACTTTATCCTGCTAAACTAAGAGGTTGGTGGGGACCCTGGAGACACCGATCACACACACACACGTCCGGTCGAGGCTCACCAATCCTTTGGACTTGCACGTCTGGCTGACTGGTTCTCTCACGTTGGGTTCGTTGCTGGGACAGGTGGGGCAGGTGGAGGAGGAGGTGGGGCAGGTGGAGGAGGAGGAGGTGGGGCCCCAAAATCACCCGCACCCTCACATTCTCGCTCCCCCTCTCTACTCCTTCACTACTCCCCCTCACGCTCCCCCTCTCTCGGGGAAACCCCGGGGGGGGGGGAGGGTAGCGCGCGAGGGGGAATCCCCGTGGTGGGGGGAGGCAGCGCGCGAGGGGGAAACTCCGGCGGGGGGGAGCGCGCGAGGGGCAAACGCCGGGGGGGGGGAGCGCGCGAGGGGCAAACCCCGGGGGGGGGGAGCGCGCGAGGGGCAAACCCCGGGGGGGGGGAGCGCGCGAGGGGCAAACCCCAGGTGGGGGGGGAGCGAGCGAGGGGGAATCCCCGGGGGGGGGGAGGCGAGCGCGCGAGGGGGAAACACCGGGGGGGGGGGGGGCGGAGCGCGCGAGGGGGAAACACCGGGGGGGGGGGGGGAGCGCGCGAGGGGGAAACCCCGGGGGGGGAGCGCGCGAGGGGGAAACCCAGGGGGGGGAGCGCGCGAGGGGGAAACCCAGGGGGGGGAGCGCGCGAGGGGGAAACCCAGGGGGGGGAGCGCGCGAGGGGGAAACCCCGGGGGGGGGGGGAGCGCGCGAGGGGGAAACCCGGGGGGAGAGGGAGAGAAGCAGTGCTCCCCCTTCTCAAAAGGAGAATCACTGAAAGGAAACACTGTTTCCTTTAGATTCATTGAATCATAGAAGTTTTCAACATGGAAACAGGCCCTTCGGCCCAACATGTCCATGTCGCCCAGTTTATACCACTAAGCTAGTCCCAATTGCCTGCACTTGGCCCATATCCCTCTATACCCATCTTCCCCATGTAACTGTCCAAATGCTTTTTAAAAGACAAAATTGTACCCGCCTCTACTACTGCCTCTGGCAGCTCGTTCCAGACACTCACCACCCTTTGAGTGAAAAAATTGCCCCTCTGGACCCTTTTTTATCTCTCCCATCTCACCTTAAATCTGTGCCCCCTCGTTATAGACTCCCCTACCTTTGGGAAAAGATTTTGACTCACTACCTTATCTATGCCCCTCATTATTTTATAGACTTCTATAAGATCACCCCGAAACCTCCGACTCTCCAGGGAAAAAAGTCCCAGTCTATCTAACCTCTCCCTGTAAGTCAAACCATCAAGTCCCGGTAGCATCCTAGTAAATCTTTTCTGCACTCTTTCTAGTTTAATAATATCCTTTCTGTAATAGGGTGACCAGAACTGGACACAGTTTTCCAAGTGTGGCCTAACTAATGTCTTGTTCAACTTCAACAAGACATCCCAACTCCTGTATTCAGTGTTCTGACCAATGAAACCAAGCATGCCGAATGCCTTCTTCACCACCCTATCCACCTGTGACTCCACTTTCAAGGAGCTATGAACCTGTACTCCTAGATCTCTTTGTTCTATAACTCTCCCCAACGCCCTACCATTAACGGAGTCTGTCCTGGCCCGATTCGATCTACCAAAATGCATCACCTCACATTTATCTAAATTAAACTCCATCTGCCATTCATTGGCCCACTGGCCCAATTTATCAAGATCCCGTTGCAATCCTAGATAACCTTCTTCACTTTCCACAATGCCACCAATCTTGGTGTCATCTGCAAACTTACTAACCATGCCTCCTAAATAACAGCGGACCCAGCACCGATCCCTGAGGCACACCGCTGGTCACAGGCCTCCAGTTTGAAAAACAACCCTCTACAACCACCCTCTGTTTTCTGTCGTCAATCCAATGTTGTATCCAATTGGCTACCTCACCTTGGATCCCATGAGATTTAACCTCATGTAACAACCTACCATGCGGTACCTTGGCAAAGGCTTTGCTGAAGTCCATGTAGACCACGTCTACTGCACAGCCCTCATCTATCTTCTTGGTTTCCCCTTCAAAAAACTCAATCACGGGATAATCTGATCCTGATCGGTTCCTGTGGCCGCTGCTGTCTGTGTGTTTGAAAGGCCGAGGGCGAGACCTCCTTCGGGGTCACGGCTCTCCGGGCCGGGACCCTCCGAGTATCCGTCTCTGCCTCCGCCTCCGCCCCGGGAGCAGGGAGAGGGGAGAGGGGAGAGGGCGGGTCTACCGCGCAGCGCCGTCTGCGCAGTTCGCACCGTCACTGATGTTGAGAGTCCAGACCGATGGTCAATCCCGTTCACCAGGTGTCTCCCACTCCCCTTTAATACATTGTATCCCAATTATTATTCCACTTGTTTCATCTTTGAAGAGAAGTCTCAACAGGAACTTCCACTGAACATTAATTGACCGCAAGTTAAGGCAACAGGTGAATATCCACGAGAAGGCACGGAAAAGATAAGTCAAAAGGTCTCGCTAATTTTTTTTAATTTATTTTTTTTATTTTTTGAAAAGATAAGTCAAAAGGTTTTTTTTTCTTTTTTCTTTTTTTTCTTTCTTTTTTCCTAAATTAGGCCCCCGTTTTATAAGAAGGGGGGGTTTGGGGTGTGCTTAACAACTAAAAACCAAACGAACCAAAACCAAGTGTTCAAATTAAAATTTTATTATCCTCGTTCAGGATGCACTCCAGCCCCTGCGGTGCCCACCGGTCGCGGAAAGCCTCGAGCGCACCGGCAGACACCGCGTGCTCCATCTCCAGGGCCACCCGGGCGCGGAGCATTCCGCGAAAGAGAGGCAGACAGGCCGAGCGCCCGCCCCCGCGGACCGCGAGCATCCTGGACCTGTGGATGGCCACCTTGGACAGGCCCAGGAGCAGGCCCACGAGGACGTCCACCGACCTGCCCGTGCCCCTCCTCACCGGGCGGCCAAAGATCAGGAGCGTGGGACTGAAGTGCAGCCACAACTTGAGGAGCAGCCCCTCCAAATAATGGAACAGGGGCTGCAGTCTCCCACACCCAGTGTACATGTGAAACACGGACTTCTCCAGGCCGGAGAAAATGCAAGCGGCCTGGGTGTCCGTAAAATGGCGTAGCCGCCTATCGCACGGGACTGCTCCGTGCAACACCCTCCACCCCAGATCCCCAAAGTAACACGGGAGGACCCCCGTATAGAGAGCCTCCCACTGGGGACCCCCGTCTCCGCCGGACGGCAGGATGGCACGCCAGGGCGTGTCCGGGCGAGAGACGAGGGCGAGGAAGTGGATGGTGTGCAGGAGCAGCCCGTACAGGAAATCCCTCCGCGCGGTGTGAAACGGCACGGAGGGAATTTCCGAGAGACGGCTCAAGTTGTGAGGCGCGGCCCTCCGAGGGAGGTTCCGGGGTTTGGCGCCGAGGAGGAATTCCGTCCGAACGGGGGTCAGGTCGGACGGGATGGCTCCGCACGCCTGAGCCGCCTCCACACCCCGAGTGGAGTCAGGGCCGAGCGCCGATTTCAACGCCTGGATGGCGGCGGCCGCGTCCCCGGCACGCCACGAGGACATGCAAGCGGCGAGCGCCCACGGCTCGAGCCAACCCGACCCTCCGCCATCCAGGACGTCCCTGACTCTGGTTACCCGACCGGCCACAGCCCTCCGCTCCGTCAGCCACGAGCGGCTGAAGCCGACATCGCGGAGGAACGGATTCCCGAGCAGCGGCTCCTGCAGGACGGCCGCTACCCCCGACGGGCGAGAGCTCCGGCTGGAGGCGACCATGGTCCAGACCCTGAGCAGATCCTGGTACAAGACAGGCAGCTCCTGCAAAGACGTGCGGCCGCCCAGCAGCGAGACGAACAGGAGCTGCGTGTCGTAGTTCAGGCAGTGCAGCTGGCGGAAAAAATACGTCGCCAGCGCACACCATCTAAGAGGACGCTCCGCGTACAGGTATTGCTGCAGCATCCGAAGGCGGAAAGTTGCCACCTGGGTGCGGACGCACACCAGCCCCTGACCGCCCTCCCTAAGCGGGAGACTCAGGACCGCGGCAGCGACCCAGTGCATCCCTTTGGCCCAGAAGAAGTCGACGAACTTCCTCTGAATCTTGGCGACAAAATCAGGGGGGGGGGTCAAAGGAACCAACCGGTACCACAACATGGCGGCCACCAGCTGGTTTATGACCAGCACTCGACCCCTGTAGGATAACACTCGGAGCAGTCCTGTACAGCGCGCCAGGCGAGCGGTGACTTTGGCCTCCAGCTCTACCCAGTTCGCCGGCCAGGCTTCCTCGGCAGGGCCGAGGTAGACTCCCAGGTACCGGAGGTGCGTGGTACTCCAGGCGAAAGCCCTGAGCTCCTCCGGCATGGAGTCCACCCGCCACTGACCCACCAGGAGTCCGGAACATTTCTCCCAGTTGATTCTTGCGGAGGACGTGGCAGAGTAGACCTCTTGGCACTCGCGCATTCTCCGCAAGTCAAGGGGATCGGTGACCATGAGGAGCGCGTCGTCGGCGTAAGCCGAAAGGACGACCTCCACGCCCGGCTCGAGCAGAGCCAGTCCCGACAGCCTCTTTCGCAAGAGGCGCAGGAAAGGCTCTACGCAGATGGTATATAATTGGCCGGACATGGGGCACCCCTGACGCACTCCTCTCCCGAAGCGAAGGGGCGCCGTCAAGGATCCGTTAACCTTAATCAGACACTCCGCGGCGGCGTACAGAAGTCGGATCCGGGCGACGAAATGCGACCCGAACCCGAAAGCGCGCAGAGTCCCGAATAGATACTCGTGATCCACCCTGTCGAACGCCTTCTCCTGATCTAAGGAAAGGAAGGCGACCGACAGACCAGCCCTCTGGGAGTGGTGGATCAGGTCCCGGACCAGGTGGATGTTATCGTGGATCGTCCGGCCCGGGACCGTGTAGGACTGGTCGGGGTGGATCATGTGGTCCAGCACGGTGCCGAGGCGAGCAGACATCGCCCTGGCGAAGACCTTATAATCCGTGCTGAGGAGGGAGACCGGGCGCCAGTTTTTAAGGTTGCGGAGATCCCCCTTCTTAGGCAGCAGGACCACGACCGCCCTGCGCCACGAAAGGGGCATCTCCCCGGTCGCCAGACATTCCCCCAGGACCCGCGCGTAGTCGCCCCCCAGGACGTCCCAGAAGGCCCTGAGGAACTCCACGGTCAGCCCGTCCAGCCCCGGGGATTTGCCCCAAGAGAGCTGGTGGAGGGCGCCGGTCAGCTCCGCCAAACTGAGCGGAGCGTCCAGACGCTCAGCGTCCTCCGGGCCGACCTTCGGCAGGTCCTCCCACAAAACTTTGCGCGCCTCCTCGCTGGACGGATCCGGAGAGAACAGAGCCTCGTAGTAAGATCGAGCACAGGCCCTGACTCCCTCCGGGTCCGAGACGAGGGTCCCGTCGTCGGCCAACAGCGTAAGGAGCTGCTTACGAGCCCCCCGCCACTTTTCCAGCGAGTAGAAGAAGGGAGAGCCGCGGTCCAGGTCCCGCAGGAGCTGGAGCCGCGACCTCACGTACGCTCCTCGGGACCCGACAAGGTGCAGGTCCCTCAGAGCGTCCTTCTTCTCTTCGTACACCTGCCGCAGGGCCGGATCCTCGGCGGCCTGACCGAGACGGGACTCCAGGCCAAGCACCTCCTGCTCCAACCGCCTGACCTCGGACTCCCGCCTCTTTGTCGACCCCCTCGCATACTCTTGACAGAAGAGGCGGACGTGAGCCTTGCCCACGTCCCACCATAGCCTCAAGGAGGAGAAGCCTCCCCGCTTCCCTCTCCAGTCGCTCCAGAACAGACGGAACGAGTCCCGGAACCGCGCGTCCTCCAGCAGCCGGTTGTTAAAGTGCCAGTACACGGACCCCGACCGGGCACGGAGCAGAGCGAGCTCCATCCATACCAGGTGGTGGTCCGTGCACGACACCGGCCGGATGGAGGCCGACGGGACGCAGGAGGCGTACGCCCGCGAAACGTACAGGCGGTCGATTCTGGTGCACCCTCCTACAGCCCTCACAAAGGTGAACTGGCTGGAGTCGGGATGGAGATTCCGCCAGACGTCCACCAAGTCGAAGGACCCGACCAGGTCCCTCAACTTCTCCGTCGCCGTTCGGCAACGCACGGGACCGGAACGGTCCCTCGCCTCGAGGGTGCGGTTAAAATCCCCCCCGAGGATAATGCACTCGCCGGCGTCGACGGAGTTTAGGTAAGTGGACACTTCCTCAAAGAAGATCACTTGCTCGGCTCCGGACCAGGGGGCGTACACGTTCACCAGGTGAAGCGGCACGTCCCCGTGGCGAAGGGCTACGTGGAGCAAGCGGCCCGGCACCGGCTCCTTGACCCCCAAGATCTCCGGCTGAAAAGTCGGGGCCAACAAGATGGCCACCCCGCTCGAAACGCCGCTGAGGTGACTCAAGTAGACCCCCCCTCCCCATTCCAGGATCCACATGGCCTCGTCTCCCGGAACGGTGTGGGTTTCCTGCAGAAAGCACACCGCATACTTCCCGTCCCGAAGGACCGAGAACTTGTCAAATCTACGGCGGGCGTCTCTGCCGCCGTTGATGTTGAGGCTGGCTATGGTTATCTCCATGGCAAGAGCACAGCGCAACCTACCTAAAAACTAATGCGCGGAGGGAGTGGGGCCGCTAGTCGACCTCCTCTCCCCCCAAGAGCCCGGTGAGGAGGGATTTGAGCCGGCGCAGACCGACCCCGCCGCCGTCCTCCTCCGCGGCCACGGACGCGACGGAGGCCCGGACCGAGCGGATCAGATGCGCCGGCTCCGACCAACGGTCGAGGGCCCGCCGGGCGCCATTGCCATGATGGGTCCAACCGGACACAAAATCCCGGAGTTCATCAACGGGGATGAGGGGAGACTCGGTGTCGGGCACGAGGGTGTCCGCCGCCTCACTGGCGGCGAACTCTAAATCCTCCCCAGTGCCCACCACCGAGTCCCCGACCTCCTCCGGGCCATCGTCGCCCGCGGCCGACCCACTCCCCGCACAGGGTGCGGAGAACGGGACGGCCGCGCTGGCCGGCCCCACCTGTGTCACGATCCCACCCCCACGATCGTCGGCAGAGGATTCCTCCCCGGGCTCTACCGGGGGGTCCGGGTCGGAGGGCGGCTCCGGGCGAGGACCCTCCCGAGCCTCCGAGCGGTGGTAAACGGGCACCCGGATATAATGGGAAACCGGGGAAACCGGGGAGAACATATATTCCAGCTCTCCAACCTCCCCCGGCTCCGCGCCTAGAGACTGGGAGAAGGGGGTCTCCCCACCCACACCGCCACAGACTGACCCGGCCCGTGACATTTTCGTGTTAAAACCCGCCACCAGGTCGAGCAGGTCCTGGGAGAGGTCGAGCCGAGGGCAGACGAATCCGGCCTCTTCGGCCTCGCCCGCTCCGGCACCCAGGACCCCCGACCCGGTGAACGGGAAGCTCGCGTCGGCGCACGAATCCGCGGCCCCCCCTTTCGGCAGGGTCTCTCCATCCCCCCCGGGAGGCACGGGCACGATCTCCTCCCCCCGAGAGGTGGATGACCCCCGCTGGCGGTGGGAAATGGAGGGTGGAGTCGCAGGATCCGCCGCCGGCGCCGACGCCGATTCCCTTTTCGCGGGGGGCCGTACCTTGGCAGGGTTCCCCTCCGCTTCCAGGGAGCGGCGCCTTTTCTGTTTTCCGGAGGGTGGCGGAGGGAGGGCGAGCCCCATGTCTGCTGGGGCCCCCCCCTCCGCTCCCTCCTGAATACCCGCCAGCCCTGGCTCTGCCGCGACCGCGAGTTGTCGTTTGGCCGCGGTCACGACCACGGCCTCGGGCTGGCTGGAAGGATTTCCAACCTGGGGACCAGCCTCCCGATGTCTACTCTTCTTCCGCGCCTTCTTCGGGCGAGGGTTCCCTCCCTCTCCCCCGGCGGAGGCCTCGTCGGCACCCTCCGCCCACGCAGTGGACTCTCCCGACGCGGGGGCGGGTTTGGGGGGAGGAGCGGTGGCGGCGCCAGCCTCGGCCGCCGGAGCTGCTTTGGCGGCCTGGGAGGCGGGGCAGTTCTTCCTCAGGTGCCCCACCTCCTTGCAGGCATGGCACCGCCCACCCTCTGCCGTCCAGAAGACACGGTAGGCGGTCCCCTCGTGGAGGGCGTTAAAGCCCCCCTCCGTAACCTCCTCCCGCGCCAGCTTGATAAACGCCTGGCGACGGAAGGAGTAGACATGACGGAGGCTGGTCTCCCCGAGGCCGAGCGACAGCGGCGTTACCCCCGACCTCCCCTCCCCCAGTTGACGCAGGTGAGGGAGGAGGAGCTCATCCGGCAGGAAGGGCGGGACGTTTGACAGCACCACCCGCTGCGCGGTGGCCTCCAGCGGGTCCACCGGCAGGAAAGTCCCGCCCACCGTGAGCCCCTTGCTAGGGGCCGGGGACACCGCCCGCTCGGACCTCAGGAAGACTACAGCCTTCCCGTACACTTTCGAGGCCGCGACGATGGCCGAGGGGCCGACAACCTCGGCCATGGCCTTCACGCAGGCCTCAATCGTCATGCTGGGGTGGGCATAGGCTTTGACCCCGTGCTTCCTCGTCACGAGGCGGAATGGCGCCGGGCCAGCAGGAGTAGCACGAGCAGCGGGAGCAGCAGCCGCAGTAACGCCCGCATACGTCCTGCTGGGTCCCGGCACTGGCGAAGATGGTGTTGCCATTCTCTTGTACGCCACGCCCACCCCAAATCTTAGGTCTTCCAGGTATTTTCCTTTTTTTTTTGTTGGACCAAAAGCCCAAGGAAACCTCCTCTCCCCAAAATGGTACTGATCTATTGGGAGAGGGGCTCCTTTTCTGGGGCGTTTTTTTCTTTTTGTTTTTAAATGCGGAAACCACAAGAGAGAGAGGGAGGGATGTTCCTTAAAGAGGAAGGAGGGAGTCTGCAGGGGCGGGCCGCTGCAGAAATGTCTCTGGAGGGAAGGAACGTACACGTACACGGGTGGCCGATAACGTGGAGTCTTCCGGTGGGCAGGGGGAGGAGATGTCTTCCCCTAGACAGCCGGAGCTGACTAGGCTCAGTCCTCCACAGATGGCAAAAGTAAGGAACTTCACCCAGGCAGCTCCAGCTGTCCCGGGCCAGACACTTGGGGGCGGAATCCCCTGGTCGAAAAAGATCTTCTTACCTCCCCCTACCTTCAGTCGGCCACCCCGATCGCCGCCGACCTCCTCTTCCTGCTGTTTAAGGCTGACAGCAGCAGCACACCCCTCGCAGCTGCTTGATATTTTTTTTTCGCCTCCTTCCCTCTTTCTCCCTCCTTCCCTCTCGATGGCTCTCCTCTCCTCTGTGCTCTGCACCTGCTTGCAGCACTTCCGCAGGGCCACACTCGATTGGCCGGCAAGTGGCTCGCCAATACCGACCGGCCCCAGCACTCTACTCACAGGCCTCTCTCCGTGGGAGACGTGTGGATGTTGTCAGAGTCCGTGAGCCACGGACTCTGCTTCAGGCTGATTGGGACAGACAATTAACCAGTTAACAGCCCGCAGTTCGCACCGTCACTGATGTTGAGAGTCCAGACCGATGGTCAATCCCGTTCACCAGGTGTCTCCCACTCCCCTTTAATACATTGTATCACAATTATTATTCCACTTGTTTCATCTTTGAAGAGAAGTTTCAACAGGAACTTCCACTGAACATTAATTGACCGCAAGTTAAGGCAACAGGTGAATATCCACGAGAAGGCACGGAAAAGATAATCAAAAGGTCTCGCGAATCTTTTTTTTTTCTTTTTTTTTCGAGAAGGCACGGAAAAGATAATCAAAAGGTTTTTTTTTTTTCTTTGTTCTTTTTCTAATTAGGCCCCCCTTTTATAAGAAGGGGGTGTGGGGTGTGCTTAACAACTAAAAACCAAACAAACCAAAACCAAGAGTTCAAATCAAAATTTTATTATCCTCGTTCAGGATGCACTCCAGCCCCTGCGGTGCCCACCGGTCGCGGAAAGCCTCAAGCGTACCGGCAGACACCGCGTGCTCCATCTCCAGGGCCACCCGGGCGCGGAGCAACCCGCGAAAGAGAGGCAGACATTCCGAGCGCCCACCCCCGCGGACCGCGAGCATCCTGGACCTGTGGATAGCCACCTTGGACAGGCCCAGGAGCAGGCCCACGAGGACGTCCACTGACCTGCCCGCCCCCCTCCTCACCGGGCGGCCAAAGATCAGGAGCGTGGGACTGAAGTGCAGCCAGAACTTGAGGAGCAGCCCCTCCAAATAATGGAACAGGGGCTGCAGTCTCGCACACCCAGTGTACAAATGAAAAACGGACTCCTCCAGGCCGCAGAAAATGCAAGCGGCCTGGGTGTCCGTAAAATGGCGTAAACGCCTGTTGCACGGGACTGCTCCGTGCAACACCCTCCACCCCAGATCCCCAAAGTAACACGGGAGGACCCCCGTATAGAGAGCCTCCCACTGGGGAACCCCGTCTCCGCCGGACGGCAGGATGGCACGCCAGGGCGTGTCCGGGCGAGAGACGAGGGCGAGGAAGTGGATGGTGTGCAGGAGCAGCCCGTACAGGAAATCCCTCCGCGCGGTGTGAAACGGCACGGAGGGAATTTCCGAGAGACGGCTCAAGTTGTGAGGCGCGGCCCTCCGAGGGAGGTTCCGGGGTTTGGCGCCGAGGAGGAATTCCGTCCGAACGGGGGTCAGGTCGGACGGGATGGCTCCGCAGCCTGAGCCGCCTCCACACCCCGAGTGGAGTCAGGGCCGAGCGCCGATTTCAACGCCTGGATGGCGGCGGCCGCGTCCCCGGCACGCCACGAGGACATGCGAGCGGCGAGCGCCCACGGCTCGAGCCAACCCGACCCTCCGCCATCCAGGACGTCCCTGACTCTGGTTACCCGACCGGCCACAGCCCTCCGCTCCGTCAGCCACGAGCGGCTGAAGCCGACATCGCGGAGGAACGGATTCCCGAGCAGCGGCTCCTGCAGGACGGCCGCTACCCCCGACGGGCGAGAGCTCCGGCTGGAGGCGACCATGGTCCAGACCCTGAGCAGATCCTGGTACAAGACAGGCAGCTCCTGCAAAGACGTGCGGCCGCCCAGCAGCGAGACGAACAGGAGCTGCGTGTCGTAGTTCAGGCCGTGCAGCTGGCGGAAAAAATACGTCGCCAGCGCACGCCATCTAAGAGGACGCTCCGCGTACAGGTATCGCTGCAGCATCCGAAGGCGGAAAGTTGCCACCTGGGTGCGGACGCACACCAGCCCCTGACCGCCCTCCCTAAGCGGGAGACTCAGGACCGCGGCAGCGACCCAGTGCATCCCTTTGGCCCAGAAGAAGTCGACGAACTTCCTCTGAATCTTGGCGACAAAATCAGGGGGGGGGGTCAAAGGAACCAACCGGTACCACAACATGGCGGCCACCAGCTGGTTTATGACCAGCACTCGACCCCTGTAGGATAACACTCGGAGCAGTCCTGTCCAGCGCGCCAGGCGAGCGGTGACTTTGGCCTCCAGCTCTACCCAGTTCGCCGGCCAGGCTTCCTCGGCAGGGCCGAGGTAGACTCCCAGGTACCGGAGGTGCGTGGTACTCCAGGCGAAAGCCCTGAGCTCCTCCGGCATGGAGTCCACCCGCCACTGACCCACCAGGAGTCCGGAACATTTCTCCCAGTTGATTCTTGCGGAGGACGCGGCAGAGTAGACCTCTTGGCACTCGCGCATTCTCCGCAAGTCAAGGGGATCGGTGACCATGAGGAGCACGTCGTCGGCGTAAGCCGAAAGGACGACCTCCACGCCCGGCTCGAGCAGAGCCAGTCCCGACAGCCTCTTTCGCAAGAGGTGCAGGAAAGGCTCTACGCAGATGGTATATAATTGGCCGGACATGGGGCACCCCTGACGCACTCCTCTCCCGAAGCGAAGGGGCGCCGTCAAGGATCCGTTAACCTTAATCAGACACTCCGCGGCGGCGTACAGAAGTCGGATCCGGGCGACGAAATGCGACCCGAACCCGAAAGCGCGCAGAGTCCCGAATAGGTACTCGTGATCCACCCTGTCGAACGCCTTCTGCTGATCCAAGGAAAGGAAGGCGACCGACAGACCAGCCCTCTGGGAGTGGTGGATCAGGTCCCGGACCAGGTGGATGGTATCGTGGATCGTCCGGCCCGGGACCGTGTAGGACTGGTCGGGGTGGATCATGTGGTCCAGCACGGTGCCGAGGCGAGCAGACATCGCCCTGGCGAAGACCTTATAATCCGTGCTGAGGAGGGAGACCGGGCGCCAGTTTTTAAGGTTGCGGAGATCCCCCTTCTTCGGCAGCAGGACCACGACCGCCCTGCGCCACGAAAGGGGCATCTCCCCGGTCGCCAGACATT
The DNA here is from genome assembly GCF_035084215.1 of Heptranchias perlo. Lineage (NCBI taxonomy): Eukaryota > Metazoa > Chordata > Chondrichthyes > Hexanchiformes > Hexanchidae > Heptranchias > Heptranchias perlo. The sequence goes on along the minus strand of NW_027139793.1, from coordinate 991,274 downwards.
CCCCCAGGACCCGCGCGTAGTCGCCCCCCAGGACGTCCCAGAAGGCCCTGAGGAACTCCACGGTCAGCCCGTCCAGCCCCGGGGATTTGCCCCTAGAGAGCTGGTGGAGGGCGCCGGTCAGCTCCGCCAAACTGAGCGGAGCGTCCAGACGCTCAGCGTCCTCCGGGCCGACCTTCGGCAGGTCCTCCCACAAAACTCTGCGCGCCTCCTCGCTGGACGGATCCGGAGAGAACAGAGCCTCGTAGTAAGATCGAGCACGGGCCCTGACTCCCTCCGGGTCCGAGACGAGGGACCCGTCGTCGGCCAACAGCGTAAGGAGCTGCTTACGAGCCCCCCGCCACTTTTCCAGCGAGTAGAAGAAGGGAGAGCCGCGGTCCAGGTCCCGCAGGAGCTGGAGCCGCGACCTCACGTACGCTCCTCGGGACCCGACAAGGTGCAGGTCCCTCAGAGCGTCCTTCTTCTCTTCGTACACCTGCCGCAGGGCCGGATCCTCGGCGGCCTGACCGAGACGGGACTCCAGGCCAAGCACCTCCTGCTCCAACCGCCTGACCTCGGACTCCCGCCTCTTAGTCGACCCCCTCGCATACTCTTGACAGAAGAGGCGGACGTGAGCCTTGCCCACGTCCCACCATAGCCTCAAGGAGGAGAAGCCTCCCCGCTTCCCTCTCCAGTCGCTCCAGAACAGACGGAACGAGTCCCGGAACCGCGCGTCCTCCAGCAGCTGGTTGTTAAAGTGCCAGTACGCGGACCCCGACCGGGCACGGAGCAGAGCGAGCTCCATCCATACCAGGTGGTGGTCCGTGCACGACACCGGCCGGATGGAGGCCGACGGGACGCAGGAGGCGTACGCCCGCGAAACGTACAGGCGGTCGATTCTGGTGCACCCTCCTACAGCCCTCACAAAGGTGAACTGGCTGGAGTCGGGATGGAGATTCCGCCAGACGTCCACCAAGTCGAAGGACCCGACCAGGTCCCTCAACTTCTCCGTCGCCGTTCGGCAACGCACGGGACCGGAACGGTCCCTCGCCTCGAGGGTGCGGTTAAAATCCCCCCCGAGGATAATGCACTCGCCGGCGTCGACGGAGTTTCGGTAAGTGGACACTTCCTCACAGAAGATCACTTGCTCGGCTCCGGACCAGGGGGCGTACACGTTCACCAGGTGAAGCGGCACGTCCCCGTGGCGAAGGGCTACGTGGAGCAAGCGGCCCGGCACCGGCTCCTTGACCCCCAAGATCTCCGGCTGAAAAGTCGGGGCCAACAAGATGGCCACCCCGCTCGAAACGCCGCTGAGGTGACTCAAGTAGACCCCCCCCTCCCCATTCCAGGATCCACGTGGCCTCGTCTCCCGGAACGGTGTGGGTTTCCTGCAGAAAGCACACCGCATACTTCCCGTCCCGAAGGACCGAGAACTTGTCAAATCTACGGCGGGCGTCTCTGCCGCCGTTGATGTTGAGGCTGGCTATGGTTATCTCCATGGCAAGAGCACAGCGCAACCTACCTAAAAACTAATGCGCGGAGGGAGCGGGGCCGCTAGTCGACCTCCTCTCCCCCCAAGAGCCCGGTGAGGAGGGATCTGAGCCGGCGCAGACCGACCCCGCCGCCGTCCTCCTCCGCGGCCACGGACACGACGGCGGCCCGGACCGAGCGGATCAGATGCGCCGGCTCCGACCAACGGTCGAGGGCCCGCCGGGCGCCATTGCCATGATGGGTCCAACCGGACACAAAATCCCGGAGTTCCTCAACGGGGATGAGGGGAGACTCGGTGTCGGGCACGAGGGTGTCCGCCGCCTCACTGGCGGCGAACTCTAAATCCTCCCCAGTGCCCACCACCGAGTCCCCGACCTCCTCCGGGCCATCGTCGCCCGCGGCCGACCCACTCCCCGCACAGGGTGCGGAGAACGGGACGGCCGCGCCGGCCGGCCCCACCTCTGTCACGATCCCACCCCCAGGATCGTCGGCAGAGGATTCCTCCCCGGGCTCTACCGGGGGGTCAGGGTCGGAGGGCGGCTCCGGGCGAGGACCCTCCCCAGCCTCCGAGCGGTGGTAAACGGGCACCCGGATATAATGGGAAACCGGGGAAACCGGGGAGAACATATATTCCAGCTCTCCAACCTCCCCCGGCTCCGCGCCCAGAGACTGGGAGAAGGGGGTCTCCCCACCCACACCGCCACCGACCGACCCGGCCCGTGACATTTTCCTGTTAAAACCCGCCACCAGGTCGAGCAGGTCCTGGGAGAGGTCGAGCCGAGGGCAGACGAATCCGGCCTCTTCGGCCTCGCCCGCTCCGGCATCCAGGACCCCCGACCCGGTGAACGGGAAGCTCGCGTCGGCGCACGAATCCGCGGCCCCCCCTTTCGGCAGGGTCTCTCCATCCCCCCCGGGAGGCACGGGCACGATCTCCTCCCCCCGAGAGGTGGATGACCCCCGCTGGCGGTGGGAAATGGAGGGTGGAGTCGCAGGATCCGCCGCCGGCGCCGACTCCGATTCCCTTTTCGCGGGGGGCCGTCCCTTGGCAGTGTTCCCCTCCGCTTCCAGGGAGCGGCGCCTTTTCTGTTTTCCGGAGGGTGGCGGAGGGAGGGCGAGCCCCATGTCTGCTGGGGCCCCCCCCTCCGCTCCCTCCTGAATACCCGCCAGCCCTGGCTCTGCCGCGACCGCGAGTTGTCGTTTGGCCGCGGTCACGACCACGGCCTCGGGCTGGCTGGAAGGATTTCCAACCTGGGGACCAGCCTCCCGATGTCTACTCTTCTTCCGCGCCTTCTTCGGGCGAGGGTTCCCTCCCTCTCCCCCGGCGGAGGCCTCGTCGGCACCCTCCGCCCACGCAGTGGACTCTCCCGACGCGGGGGCGGGTTTGGGGGGAGGAGCGGTGGCGGCGCCAGCCTCGGCCGCCGGAGCTGCTTTGGCGGCCTGGGAGGCGGGGCAGTTCTTCCTCAGGTGCCCCAGCTCCTTGCAGGCATGGCACCGCCCACCCTCTGCCGTCCAGAAGACACGGTAGGCGGTCCCCTCGTGGAGGGCGTTAAAGCCCCCCTCCGTAACCTCCTCCCGCGCCAGCTTGATAAACGCCTGGCGACGGAAGGAGTAGACATGACGGAGGCTGGTCTCCCTGAGGCCGAGCGACAGCGGCGTTACCCCCGACCTCACCTCCCCCAGTTGACGCAGGTGAGGGAGGAGGAGCTCATCCGGCAGGAAGGGCGGGACGTTTGACAGCACCACCCGCTGCGCGGTGGCCTCCAGCGGGTCCACCGGCAGGAAAGTCCCGCCCACCGTGAGCCCCTTGCTAAGGGCCAGGGACACCGCCCGCTCGGACCTCAGGAAGACTACAGCCTTCCCGTACACTTTCGAGGCCGCGACGATGGCCGAGGGGCCGACAACCTCGGCCATGGCCTTCACGCAGGCCTCAATCGTCATGCCGGGGTGGGCATAGGCTTTGACCCCGTGCTTCCTCGTCACGAGGCGGAATGGCGCCGGGCCAGCAGGAGTAGCACGAGCAGCGGGAGCAGCAGCCGCAGTAACGCCCGCATACGTCCTGCTGGGTCCCGGCACTGGCGAAGATGGTGTTGCCATTCTCTTGTACGCCACGCCCACCCCAAATCTTAGGTCTTCCAGGTATTTTCCTTTTTTTTTTTTTTTTTGTTGGACCAAAAGCCCAAGGAAACCTCCTCTCCCCAAAATGGTACTGATCTATTGGGAGAGGGGCTCCTTTTCTGGGGCGTTTTTTTCTTTTTGTTTTTAAATGCGGAAACCACAAGAGAGAGAGGGAGGGATGTTCCTTAAAGAGGAAGGAGGGAGTCTGCAGGGGCGGGCCGCTGCAGAAATGTCTCTGGAGGGAAGGAACGTACACGTACACGGGTGGCCGATAACGTGGAGTCTTCCGGTGGGCAGGGGGAGGAGATGTCTTCCCCTAGACAGCCGGAGCTGACTAGGCTCAGTCCTCCACAGATGGCAAAAGTAAGGAACTTCACCCAGGCAGCTCCAGCTGTCCCGGGCCAGACACTTGGGGGCGGAATCCCCTGGTCGAAAAAGATCTTCTTACCTCCCCCTACCTTCAGTCGGCCACCCCGATCGCCGCCGACCTCCTCTTCCTGCTGTTTAAGGCTGACAGCAGCAGCACACCCCTCGCAGCTGCTTGATATTTTTTTTTCGCCTCCTTCCCTCTTTCTCCCTCCTTCCCTCTCGATGGCTCTCCTCTCCTCTGTGCTCTGCACCTGCTTGCAGCACTTCCGCAGGGCCACACTCGATTGGCCGGCAAGTGGCTCGCCAATACCGACCGGCCCCAGCACTCTACTCACAGGCCTCTCTCCGTGGGAGACGTGTGGATGTTGTCAGAGTCCGTGGGCCACGGACTCTGCTTCAGGCTGATTGGGACAGACAATTAACCAGTTAACAGCCCGCAGTTCGCACCGTCACTGATGTTGAGAGTCCAGACCGATGGTCAATCCCGTTCACCAGGTGTCTCCCACTCCCCTTTAATACATTGTATCACAATTATTATTCCACTTGTTTCATCTTTGAAGAGAAGTCTCAACAGGAACTTCCACTGAACATTAATTGACCGCAAGTTAAGGCAACAGGTGAATATCGACGAGAAGGCACGGAAAAGATAATCAAAAGGTCTCGCGAATCCATTGATTTGAAACCGATTAAATTGCAGACCAGCTGCAGCAGAACACACAGCTGGAGACTTGTGTCATCAGATCGAATATTTAAATCTATCGCTGACCATTTAAATCTTAATCTAGAACCAGCCTGAATAATACCTCCACATAAACGCTTTGAACGCTTTCCCCTGTCAGAGAACTAATAGCTGCTCTCTCATTTTATATTTTGACACAAACTTTTGGACTATATTTTGGAACATTAAAATTGCTTGAGTGAAAGGGGTTAATTTTTTTTTTTTTTTGAAGATCCACGAGAAGGCATGGAAAAGATCATCAAAAGGTTTTTTTCCTTCTTTTTTTTTTATTTCTTTTTATTTTTTTATTTTTTATTTTTTTCTTTTTTTTCTAATTAGGCCCCCCTTTTATAAGAAGGGGGGTGTGGGGTGTGCTTAACAACTAAAAACCAAACAAACCAAAACCAAGAGTTCAAATCAAAATTTTATTATCCACGTCCAGGATGCACTCCAGCCCCTGCGGTGCCCACCGGTCGCGGAAAGCCTCAAGCGTACCGGCAGACACCGCGTGCTCCATCTCCAGGGCCACCCGGGCGCGGAGCAACCCGCGAAAGAGAGGCAGACATTCCGAGCGCCCACCCCCGCGGACCGCGAGCATCCTGGACCTGTGGATAGCCACCTTGGACAGGCCCAGGAGCAGGCCCACGAGGACTTCCACCGACCTGCCCGCCCCCCTCCTCACCGGGCGGCCAAAGATCAGGAGCGTGGGACTGAAGTGCAGCCAGAACTTGAGGAGCAGCCCCTCCAAATAATGGAACAGGGGCTGCAGTCTCGCACACCCAGTGTACAAATGAAAAACGGACTCCTCCAGGCCGCAGAAAATGCAAGCGGCCTGGGTGTCCGTAAAATGGCGTAAACGCCTGTTGCACGGGACTGCTCCGTGCAACACCCTCCACCCCAGATCCCCAAAGTAACACGGGAGGACCCCCGTATAGAGAGCCTCCCACTGGGGACCCCCGTCTCCGCCGGACGGCAGGATGGCACGCCAGGGCGTGTCCGGGCGAGAGACGAGGGCGAGGAAGTGGATGGTGTGCAGGAGCAGCCCGTACAGGAAATCCCTCCGCGCGGTGTGAAACGGCACGGAGGGAATTTCCGAGAGACGGCTCAAGTTGTGAGGCGCGGCCCTCCGAGGGAGGTTCCGGGGTTTGGCGCCGAGGAGGAATTCCGTCCGAACGGGGGTCAGGTCGGACGGGATGGCTCCGCACGCCTGAGCCGCCTCCACACCCCGAGTGGAGTCAGGGCCGAGCGCCGATTTCAACGCCTGGATGGCGGCGGCCGCGTCCCCGGCACGCCACGAGGACATGCGAGCGGCGAGCGCCCACGGCTCGAGCCAACCCGACCCTCCGCCATCCAGGACGTCCCTGACTCTGGTTACCCGACCGGCCACAGCCCTCCGCTCCGTCAGCCACGAGCGGCTGAAGCCGACATCGCGGAGGAACGGATTCCCGAGCAGCGGCTCCTGCAGGACGGCCGCTACCCCCGACGGGCGAGAGCTCCGACCGGAGGCGACCATGGTCCAGACCCTGAGCAGATCCTGGTACAAGACAGGCAGCTCCTGCAAAGACGTGCGGCCGCCCAGCAGCGAGACGAACAGGAGCTGCGTGTCGTAGTTCAGGCCGTGCAGCTGGCGGAAAAAATACGTCGCCAGCGCACGCCATCTAAGAGGACGCTCCGCGTACAGGTATCGCTGCAGCATCCGAAGGCGGAAAGTTGCCACCTGGGTGCGGACGCACACCAGCCCCTGACCGCCCTCCCTAAGCGGGAGACTCAGGACCGCGGCAGCGACCCAGTGCATCCCTTTGGCCCAGAAGAAGTCGACGAACTTCCTCTGAATCTTGGCGACAAATTCAGGGGGTGGGGTCAAAGTGACCAACCGGTACCACAACATGGCGGCCACCAGCTGGTTTATGACCAGCACTCGACCCCTGTAGGATAACATTCGGAGCAGTCCTGTCCAGCGCGCCAGGCGAGCGGTGACTTTGGCCTCCAGCTCTACCCAGTTCGCCGGCCAGGCTTCCTCGGCAGGGCCGAGGTAGACTCCCAGGTACCGGAGGTGCGTGGTACTCCAGGCGAAAGCCCTGAGCTCCTCCGGCATGGAGTCCACCCGCCACTGACCCACCAGGAGTCCGGAACATTTCTCCCAGTTGATTCTTGCGGAGGACGCGGCAGAGTAGACCTCTTGGCACTCGCGCATTCTCCGCAAGTCAAGGGGATCGGTGACCATGAGGAGCACGTCGTCGGCGTAAGCCGAAAGGACGACCTCCACGCCCGGCTCGAGCAGAGCCAGTCCCGACAGCCTCTTTCGCAAGAGGTGCAGGAAAGGCTCTACGCAGATGGTATATAATTGGCCGGACATGGGGCACCCCTGACGCACTCCTCTCCCGAAGCGAAGGGGCGCCGTCAAGGATCCGTTAACCTTAATCAGACACTCCGCGGCGGCGTACAGAAGTCGGATCCGGGCGACGAAATGCGACCCGAACCCGAAAGCGCGCAGAGTCCCGAATAGGTACTCGTGATCCACCCTGTCGAACGCCTTCTCCTGATCCAAGGAAAGGAAGGCGACCGACAGACCAGCCCTCTGGGAGTGGTGGATCAGGTCCCGGACCAGGTGGATGTTATCGTGGATCGTCCGGCCCGGGACCGTGTAGGACTGGTCGGGGTGGATCATGTGGTCCAGCACGGTGCCGAGGCGAGCAGACATCGCCCTGGCGAAGACCTTATAATCCGTGCTGAGGAGGGAGACCGGGCGCCAGTTTTTAAGGTTGCGGAGATCCCCCTTCTTAGGCAGCAGGACCACGACCGCCCTGCGCCACGAAAGGGGCATCTCCCCGGTCGCCAGACATTCCCCCAGGACCCGCGCGTAGTCGCCCCCCAGGACGTCCCAGAAGGCCCTGAGGAACTCCACGGTCAGCCCGTCCAGCCCCGGGGATTTGCCCCTAGAGAGCTGGTGGAGGGCGCCGGTCAGCTCCGCCAAACTGAGCGGAGCATCCAGACGCTCAGCGTCCTCCGGGCCGACCTTCGGCAGGTCCTCCCACAAAACTCTGCGCGCCTCCTCGCTGGACGGATCCGGAGAGAACAGAGCCTCGTAGTAAGATCGAGCACAGGCCCTGACTCCCTCCGGGTCCGAGACGAGGGACCCGTCGTCGGCCAACAGCGTAAGGAGCTGCTTACGAGCCCCCCGCCACTTTTCCAGCGAGTAGAAGAAGGGAGAGCCGCGGTCCAGGTCCCGCAGGAGCTGGAGCCGCGACCTCACGTACGCTCCTCGGGACCCGACAAGGTGCAGGTCCCTCAGAGCGTCCTTCTTCTCTTCGTACACCTGCCGCAGGGCCGGATCCTCGGCGGCCTGACCGAGACGGGACTCCAGGCCAAGCACCTCCTGCTCCAACCGCCTGACCTCGGACTCCCGCCTCTTAGTCGACCCCCTCGCATACTCTTGACAGAAGAGGCGGACGTGAGCCTTGCCCACGTCCCACCATAGCCTCAAGGAGGAGAAGCCTCCCCGCTTCCCTCTCCAGTCGCTCCAGAACAGACGGAACGAGTCCCGGAACCGCGCGTCCTCCAGCAGCCGGTTGTTAAAGTGCCAGTACGCGGACCCCGACCGGGCACGGAGCAGAGCGAGCTCCATCCATACCAGGTGGTGGTCCGTGCACGACACCGGCCGGATGGAGGCCGACGGGACGCAGGAGGCGTACGCCCGCGAAACGTACAGGCAGTCGATTCTGGTGCACCCTCCTACAGCCCTCACAAAGGTGAACTGGCTGGAGTCGGGATGGAGATTCCGCCAGACGTCCACCAAGTCGAAGGACCCGACCAGGTCCCTCAACTTCTCCGTCGCCGTTCGGCAACGCACGGGACCGGAACGGTCGCTCGCCTCGAGGGTGCGGTTAAAATCCCCCCCGAGGATAATGCACTCGCCGGCGTCGACGGAGTTTAGGTAAGTGGACACTTCCTCAAAGAAGATCACTTGCTCGGCTCCGGACCAGGGGGCGTACACGTTCACCAGGTGAAGCGGCACGTCCCCGTGGCGAAGGGCTACGTGGAGCAAGCGGCCCGGCACCGGCTCCTTGACCCCCAAGATCTCCGGCTGAAAAGTCGGGGCCAACAAGATGGCCACCCCGCTCGAAACGCCGCTGAGGTGACTCAAGTAGACCCCCCCTCCCCATTCCAGGATCCACGTGGCCTCGTCTCCCGGAACGGTGTGGGTTTCCTGCAGAAAGCACACCGCATACTTCCCGTCCCGAAGGACCGAGAACTTGTCAAATCTACGGCGGGCGTCTCTGCCGCCGTTGATGTTGAGGCTGGCTATGGTTATCTCCATGGCAAGAGCACAGCGCAACCTACCTAAAAACTAATGCGCGGAGGGAGCGGGGCCGCTAGTCGACCTCCTCTCCCCCCAAGAGCCCGGTGAGGAGGGATCTGAGCCGACGCAGACCGACCCCGCCGCCGTCCTCCTCCGCGGCCACGGACACGACGGCGGCCCGGACCGAGCGGATCAGATGCGCCGGCTCCGACCAACGGTCGAGGGCCCGCCGGGCGCCATTGCCATGATGGGTCCAACCGGACACAAAATCCCGGAGTTCCTCAACGGGGATGAGGGGAGACTCGGTGTCGGGCACGAGGGTGTCCGCCGCCTCACTGGCGGCGAACTCTAAATCCTCCCCAGTGCCCACCACCGAGTCCCCGACCTCCTCCGGGCCATCGTCGCCCGCGGCCGACCCACTCCCCGCACAGGGTGCGGAGAACGGGACGGCCGCGCCGGCCGGCCCCACCTCTGTCACGATCCCACCCCCAGGATCGTCGGCAGAGGATTCCTCCCCGGGCTCTACCGGGGGGTCCGGGTCGGAGGGCGGCTCCGGGCGAGGACCCTCCCCAGCCTCCGAGCGGTGGTAAACGGGCACCCGGATATAATGGGAAACCGGGGAAACCGGGGAGAACATATATTCCAGCTCTCCAACCTCCCCCGGCTCCGCGCCCAGAGACTGGGAGAAGGGGGTCTCCCCACCCACACCGCCACCGACCGACCCGGCCCGTGACATTTTCGTGTTAAAACCCGCCACCAGGTCGAGCAGGTCCTGGGAGAGGTCGAGCCGAGGGCAGACGAATCCGGCCTCTTCGGCCTCGCCCGCTCCGGCACCCAGGACCCCCGACCCGGTGAACGGGAAGCTCGCGTCGGCGCACGAATCCGCGGCCCCCCCTTTCGGCAGGGTCTCTCCATCCCCCCCGGGAGGCACGGGCACGATCTCCTCCCCCCGAGAGGTGGATGACCCCCGCTGGCGGTGGGAAATGGAGGGTGGAGTCGCAGGATCCGCCGCCGGCGCCGACTCCGATTCCCTTTTCGCGGGGGGCCGTCCCTTGGCAGGGTTCCCCTCCGCTTCCAGGGAGCGGCGCCTTTTCTGTTTTCCGGAGGGTGGCGGAGGGAGGGCGAGCCCCATGTCTGCTGGGGCCCCCCCCTCCGCTCCCTCCTGAATACCCGCCAGCCCTGGCTCTGCCGCGACCGCGAGTTGTCGTTTGGCCGCGGTCACGACCACGGCCTCGGGCTGGCTGGAAGGATTTCCAACCTGGGGACCAGCCTCCCGATGTCTACTCTTCTTCCGCGCCTTCTTCGGGCGAGGGTTCCCTCCCTCTCCCCCGGCGGAGGCCTCGTCGGCACCCTCCGCCCACGCAGTGGACTCTCCCGACGCGGGGGCGGGTTTGGGGGGAGGAGCGGTGGCGGCGCCAGCCTCGGCCGCCGGAGCTGCTTTGGCGGCCTGGGAGGCGGGGCAGTTCTTCCTCAGGTGCCCCACCTCCTTGCAGGCATGGCACCGCCCACCCTCTGCCGTCCAGAAGACACGGTAGGCGGTCCCCTCGTGGAGGGCGTTAAAGCCCCCCTCCGTAACCTCCTCCCGCGCCAGCTTGATAAACGCCTGGCGACGGAAGGAGTAGACATGACGGAGGCTGGTCTCCCTGAGGCCGAGCGACAGCGGCGTTACCCCCGACCTCACCTCCCCCAGTTGACGCAGGTGAGGGAGGAGGAGCTCATCCAGCAGGAAGGGCGGGACGTTTGACAGCACCACCCGCTGCGCGGTGGCCTCCAGCGGGTCCACCGGCAGGAAAGTCCCGCCCACCGTGAGCCCCTTGCTAAGGGCCAGGGACACCGCCCGCTCGGACCTCAGGAAGACTACAGCCTTCCCGTACACTTTCGAGGCCGCGACGATGGCCGAGGGGCCGACAACCTCGGCCATGGCCTTCACGCAGGCCTCAATCGTCATGCCGGGGTGGGCATAGGCTTTGACCCCGTGCTTCCTCGTCACAAGGCGGAATGGCGCCGGGCCAGCAGGAGTAGCACGAGCAGCGGGAGCAGCAGCCGCAGTAACGCCCGCATACGTCCTGCTGGGTCCCGGCACTGGCGAAGATGGTGTTGCCATTCTCTTGTACGCCACGCCCACCCCAAATCTTAGGTCTTCCAGGTATTTTCCTTTTTTTTTGTTGGACCAAAAGCCCAAGGAAACCTCCTCTCCCCAAAATGGTACTGATCTATTGGGAGAGGGGCTCCTTTTCTGGGGCGTTTTTTTCTTTTTGTTTTTAAATGCGGAAACCACAAGAGAGAGAGGGAGGGATGTTCCTTAAAGAGGAAGGAGGGAGTCTGCAGGGGCGGGCCGCTGCAGAAATGTCTCTGGAGGGAAGGAACGTACACGTACACGGGTGGCCGATAACGTGGAGTCTTCCGGTGGGCAGGGGGAGGAGATGTCTTCCCCTAGACAGCCGGAGCTGACTAGGCTCAGTCCTCCACAGATGGCAAAAGTAAGGAACTTCACCCAGGCAGCTCCAGCTGTCCCGGGCCAGACACTTGGGGGCGGAATCCCCTGGTCGAAAAAGATCTTCTTACCTCCCCCTACCTTCAGTCGGCCACCCCGATCGCCGCCGACCTCCTCTTCCTGCTGTTTAAGGCTGACAACAGCAGCACACCCCTCGCAGCTGCTTGATATTTTTTTTTCGCCTCCTTCCCTCTTTCTCCCTCCTTCCCTCTCGATGGCTCTCCTCTCCTCTGTGCTCTGCACCTGCTTGCAGCACTTCCGCAGGGCCACACTCGATTGGCCGGCAAGTGGCTCGCCAATACCGACCGGCCCCAGCACTCTACTCACAGGCCTCTCTCCGTGGGAGACGTGTGGATGTTGTCAGAGTCCGTGAGCCACGGACTCTGCTTCAGGCTGATTGGGACAGACAATTAACCAGTTAACAGCCCGCAGTTCGCACCGTCACTGATGTTGAGAGTCCAGACCGATGGTCAATCCCGTTCACCAGGTGTCTCCCACTCCCCTTTAATACATTGTATCACAATTATTATTCCACTTGTTTCATCTTTGAAGAGAAGTCTCAACAGGAACTTCCACTGAACATTAATTGACCGCAAGTTAAGGCAACAGGTGAATATCGACGAGAAGGCACGGAAAAGATAATCAAAAGGTCTCGCGAATCCATTGATTTGAAACCGATTAAATTGCAGACCAGCTGCAGCAGAACACACAGTTGGAGACTTGTGTCATCAGATCGAATATTTAAATCTATCGCTGACCATTTAAATCTTAATCTAGAACCAGCCTGAATAATACCTCCACATAAACGCTTTGAACGCTTTCCCCTGTCAGAGAACTAATAGCTGCTCTCTCATTTTATATTTTGACACAAACTTTTGGACTATATTTTGGAACATTAAAATTGCTTGAGTGAAAGGGGTTAATTTTTTTTTCTTTTTTTTGAGTGAAAGGGGTTAATTTTTTTTTTTTTTTGAAGATCCACGAGAAGGCACGGAAAAGATCATCAAAAGGTTTTTTTCCTTCTTTTTTTTTTATTTCTTTTTATTTTTTTTATTTTTATTTTTTTTATTTTTTTTCTAATTAGGCCCCCCTTTTATAAGAAGGGGGGTGTGGGGTGTGCTTAACAACTAAAAACCAAACAAACCAAAACCAGGAGTTCAAATCAAAATTTTATTATCCTCGTCCAGGATGCACTCCAGCCCCTGCGGTGCCCACCGGTCGCGGAAAGCCTCAAGCGTACCGGCAGACACCGCGTGCTCCATCTCCAGGGCCACCCGGGCGCGGAGCAACCCGCGAAAGAGAGGCAGACATTCCGAGCGCCCACCCCCGCGGACCGCGAGCATCCTGGACCTGTGGATAGCCACCTTGGACAGGCCCAGGAGCAGGCCCACGAGGACTTCCACCGACCTGCCCGCCCCCCTCCTCACCGGGCGGCCAAAGATCAGGAGCGTGGGACTGAAGTGCAGCCAGAACTTGAGGAGCAGCCCCTCCAAATAATGGAACAGGGGCTGCAGTCTCGCACACCCAGTGTACAAATGAAAAACGGACTCCTCCAGGCCGCAGAAAATGCAAGCGGCCTGGGTGTCCGTAAAATGGCGTAAACGCCTGTTGCACGGGACTGCTCCGTGCAACACCCTCCACCCCAGATCCCCAAAGTAACACGGGAGGACCCCCGTATAGAGAGCCTCCCACTGGGGACCCCCGTCTCCGCCGGACGGCAGGATGGCACGCCAGGGCGTGTCCGGGCGAGAGACGAGGGCGAGGAAGTGGATGGTGTGCAGGAGCAGCCCGTACAGGAAATCCCCCCGCGCGGTGTGAAACGGCACGGAGGGAATTTCCGAGAGACGGCTCAAGTTGTGAGGCGCGGCCCTCCGAGGGAGGTTCCGGGGTTTGGCGCCGAGGAGGAATTCCGTCCGAACGGGGGTCAGGTCGGACGGGATGGCTCCGCACGCCTGAGCCGCCTCCACACCCCGAGTGGAGTCAGGGCCGAGCGCCGATTTCAACGCCTGGATGGCGGCGGCCGCGTCCCCGGCACGCCACGAGGACATGCGAGCGGCGAGCGCCCACGGCTCGAGCCAACCCGACCCTCCGCCATCCAGGACGTCCCTGACTCTGGTTACCCGACCGGCCACAGCCCTCCGCTCCGTCAGCCACGAGCGGCTGAAGCCGACATCGCGGAGGAACGGATTCCCGAGCAGCGGCTCCTGCAGGACGGCCGCTACCCCCGACGGGCGAGAGCTCCGACCGGAGGCGACCATGGTCCAGACCCTGAGCAGATCCTGGTACAAGACAGGCAGCTCCTGCAAAGACGTGCGGCCGCCCAGCAGCGAGACGAACAGGAGCTGCGTGTCGTAGTTCAGGCCGTGCAGCTGGCGGAAAAAATACGTCGCCAGCGCACGCCATCTAAGAGGACGCTCCGCGTACAGGTATCGCTGCAGCATCCGAAGGCGGAAAGTTGCCACCTGGGTGCGGACGCACACCAGCCCCTGACCGCCCTCCCTAAGCGGGAGACTCAGGACCGCGGCAGCGACCCAGTGCATCCCTTTGGCCCAGAAGAAGTCGACGAACTTCCTCTGAATCTTGGCGACAAAATCAGGGGGTGGGGTCAAAGTGACCAACCGGTACCACAACATGGCGGCCACCAGCTGGTTTATGACCAGCACTCGACCCCTGTAGGATAACACTCGGAGCAGTCCTGTCCAGCGCGCCAGGCGAGCGGTGACTTTGGCCTCCAGCTCTACCCAGTTCGCCGGCCAGGCTTCCTCGGCAGGGCCGAGGTAGACTCCCAGGTACCGGAGGTGCGTGGTACTCCAGGCGAAAGCCCTGAGCTCCTCCGGCATGGAGTCCACCCGCCACTGACCCACCAGGAGTCCGGAACATTTCTCCCAGTTGATTCTTGCGGAGGACGCGGCAGAGTAGACCTCTTGGCACTCGCGCATTCTCCGCAAGTCAAGGGGATCGGTGACCATGAGGAGCACGTCGTCGGCGTAAGCCGAAAGGACGACCTCCACGCCCGGCTCGAGCAGAGCCAGTCCCGACAGCCTCTTTCGCAAGAGGTGCAGGAAAGGCTCTACACAGATGGTATATAATTGGCCGGACATGGGGCACCCCTGACGCACTCCTCTCCCGAAGCGAAGGGGCGCCGTCAAGGATCCGTTAACCTTAATCAGACACTCCGCGGCGGCGTACAGAAGTCGGATCCGGGCGACGAAATGCGACCCGAACCCGAAAGCGCGCAGAGTCCCGAATAGGTACTCGTGATCCACCCTGTCGAACGCCTTCTCCTGATCCAAGGAAAGGAAGGCGACCGACAGACCAGCCCTCTGGGAGTGGTGGATCAGGTCCCGGACCAGGTGGATGTTATCGTGGATCGTCCGGCCCGGGACCGTGTAGGACTGGTCGGGGTGGATCATGTGGTCCAGCACGGTGCCGAGGCGAGCAGACATCGCCCTGGCGAAGACCTTATAATCCGTGCTGAGGAGGGAGACCGGGCGCCAGTTTTTAAGGTTGCGGAGATCCCCCTTCTTAGGCAGCAGGACCACGACCGCCCTGCGCCACGAAAGGGGCATCTCCCCGGTCGCCAGACATTCCCCCAGGACCCGCGCGTAGTCGCCCCCCAGGACGTCCCAGAAGGCCCTGAGGAACTCCACGGTCAGCCCGTCCAGCCCCGGGGATTTGCCCCTAGAGAGCTGGTGGAGGGCGCCGGTCAGCTCCGCCAAACTGAGCGGAGCGTCCAGACGCTCAGCGTCCTCCGGGCCGACCTTCGGCAGGTCCTCCCACAAAACTCTGCGCGCCTCCTCGCTGGACGGATCCGGAGAGAACAGAGCCTCGTAGTAAGATCGAGCACGGGCCCTGACTCCCTCCGGGTCCGAGACGAGGGACCCGTCGTCGGCCAACAGCGTAAGGAGCTGCTTACGAGCCCCCCGCCACTTTTCCAGCGAGTAGAAGAAGGGAGAGCCGCGGTCCAGGTCCCGCAGGAGCTGGAGCCGCGACCTCACGTACGCTCCTCGGGACCCGACAAGGTGCAGGTCCCTCAGAGCGTCCTTCTTCTCTTCGTACACCTGCCGCAGGGCCGGATCCTCGGCGGCCTGACCGAGACGGGACTCCAGGCCAAGCACCTCCTGCTCCAACCGCCTGACCTCGGACTCCCGCCTCTTAGTCGACCCCCTCGCATACTCTTGACAGAAGAGGCGGACGTGAGCCTTGCCCACGTCCCACCATAGCCTCAAGGAGGAGAAGCCTCCCCGCTTCCCTCTCCAGTCGCTCCAGAACAGACGGAACGAGTCCCGGAACCGCGCGTCCTCCAGCAGCCGGTTGTTAAAGTGCCAGTACGCGGACCCCGACCGGGCACGGAGCAGAGCGAGCTCCATCCATACCAGGTGGTGGTCCGTGCACGACACCGGCCGGATGGAGGCCGACGGGACGCAGGAGGCGTACGCCCGCGAAACGTACAGGCGGTCGATTCTGGTGCACCCTCCTACAGCCCTCACAAAGGTGAACTGGCTGGAGTCGGGATGGAGATTCCGCCAGACGTCCACCAAGTCGAAGGACCCGACCAGGTCCCTCAACTTCTCCGTCGCCGTTCGGCAACGCACGGGACCGGAACGGTCGCTCGCCTCGAGGGTGCGGTTAAAATCCCCCCCGAGGATAATGCACTCGCCGGCGTCGACGGAGTTTAGGTAAGTGGACACTTCCTCAAAGAAGATCACTTGCTCGGCTCCGGACCAGGGGGCGTACACGTTCACTAGGTGAAGCGGCACGTCCCCGTGGCGAAGGGCTACGTGGAGCAAACGGCCCGGCACCGGCTCCTTGACCCCCAAGATCTCCGGCTGAAAAGTCGGGGCCAACAAGATGGCCACCCCGCTCGAAACGCCGCTGAGGTGACTCAAGTAGACCCCCCCTCCCCATTCCAGGATCCACGTGGCCTCGTCTCCCGGAACGGTGTGGGTTTCCTGCAGAAAGCACACCGCATACTTCCCGTCCCGAAGGACCGAGAACTTGTCAAATCTACGGCGGGCGTCTCTGCCGCCGTTGATGTTGAGGCTGGCTATGGTTATCTCCATGGCAAGAGCACAGCGCAACCTACCTAAAAACTAATGCGCGGAGGGAGCGGGGCCGCTAGTCGACCTCCTCTCCCCCCAAGAGCCCGGTGAGGAGGGATCTGAGCCGACGCAGACCGACCCCGCCGCCGTCCTCCTCCGCGGCCACGGACACGACGGCGGCCCGGACCGAGCGGATCAGATGCGCCGGCTCCGACCAACGGTCGAGGGCCCGCCGGGCGCCATTGCCATGATGGGTCCAACCGGACACAAAATCCCGGAGTTCCTCAACGGGGATGAGGGGAGACTCGGTGTCGGGCACGAGGGTGTCCGCCGCCTCACTGGCGGCGAACTCTAAATCCTCCCCAGTGCCCACCACCGAGTCCCCGACCTCCTCCGGGCCATCGTCGCCCGCGGCCGACCCACTCCCCGCACAGGGTGCGGAGAACGGGACGGCCGCGCCGGCCGGCCCCACCTCTGTCACGATCCCACCCCCAGGATCGTCGGCAGAGGATTCCTCCCCGGGCTCTACCGGGGGGTCCGGGTCGGAGGGCGGCTCCGGGCGAGGACCCTCCCCAGCCTCCGAGCGGTGGTAAACGGGCACCCGGATATAATGGGAAACCGGGGAAACCGGGGAGAACATATATTCCAGCTCTCCAACCTCCCCCGGCTCCGCGCCCAGAGACTGGGAGAAGGGGGTCTCCCCACCCACACCGCCACCGACCGACCCGGCCCGTGACATTTTCGTGTTAAAACCCGCCACCAGGTCGAGCAGGTCCTGGGAGAGGTCGAGCCGAGGGCAGACGAATCCGGCCTCTTCGGCCTCGCCCGCTCCGGCACCCAGGACCCCCGACCCGGTGAACGGGAAGCTCGCGTCGGCGCACGAATCCGCGGCCCCCCCTTTCGGCAGGGTCTCTCCATCCCCCCCGGGAGGCACGGGCACGATCTCCTCCCCCCGAGAGGTGGATGACCCCCGCTGGCGGTGGGAAATGGAGGGTGGAGTCGCAGGATCCGCCGCCGGCGCCGACTCCGATTCCCTTTTCGCGGGGGGCCGTCCCTTGGCAGGGTTCCCCTCCGCTTCCAGGGAGCGGCGCCTTTTCTGTTTTCCGGAGGGTGGCGGAGGGAGGGCGAGCCCCATGTCTGCTGGGGCCCCCCCCTCCGCTCCCTCCTGAATACCCGCCAGCCCTGGCTTGCCGCGACCGCGAGTTGTCGTTTGGCCGCGGTCACGACCACGGCCTCGGGCTGGCTGGAAGGATTTCCAACCTGGGGACCAGCCTCCCGATGTCTACTCTTCTTCCGCGCCTTCTTCGGGCGAGGGTTCCCTCCCTCTCCCCCGGCGGAGGCCTCGTCGGCACCCTCCGCCCACGCAGTGGACTCTCCCGACGCGGGGGCGGGTTTGGGGGGAGGAGCGGTGGCGGCGCCAGCCTCGGCCGCCGGAGCTGCTTTGGCGGCCTGGGAGGCGGGGCAGTTCTTCCTCAGGTGCCCCACCTCCTTGCAGGCATGGCACCGCCCACCCTCTGCCGTCCAGAAGACACGGTAGGCGGTCCCCTCGTGGAGGGCGTTAAAGCCCCCCTCCGTAACCTCCTCCCGCGCCAGCTTGATAAACGCCTGGCGACGGAAGGAGTAGACATGACGGAGGCTGGTCTCCCTGAGGCCGAGCGACAGCGGCGTTACCCCCGACCTCACCTCCCCCAGTTGACGCAGGTGAGGGAGGAGGAGCTCATCCAGCAGGAAGGGCGGGACGTTTGACAGCACCACCCGCTGCGCGGTGGCCTCCAGCGGGTCCACCGGCAGGAAAGTCCCGCCCACCGTGAGCCCCTTGCTAAGGGCCAGGGACACCGCCCGCTCGGACCTCAGGAAGACTACAGCCTTCCCGTACACTTTCGAGGCCGCGACGATGGCCGAGGGGCCGACAACCTCGGCCATGGCCTTCACGCAGGCCTCAATCGTCATGCCGGGGTGGGCATAGGCTTTGACCCCGTGCTTCCTCGTCACAAGGCGGAATGGCGCCGGGCCAGCAGGAGTAGCACGAGCAGCGGGAGCAGCAGCCGCAGTAACGCCCGCATACGTCCTGCTGGGTCCCGGCACTGGCGAAGATGGTGTTGCCATTCTCTTGTACGCCACGCCCACCCCAAATCTTAGGTCTTCCAGGTATTTTCCTTTTTTTTTTGTTGGACCAAAAGCCCAAGGAAACCTCCTCTCCCCAAAATGGTACTGATCTATTGGGAGAGGGGCTCCTTTTCTGGGGCGTTTTTTTCTTTTTGTTTTTAAATGCGGAAACCACAAGAGAGAGAGGGAGGGATGTTCCTTAAAGAGGAAGGAGGGAGTCTGCAGGGGCGGGCCGCTGCAGAAATGTCTCTGGAGGGAAGGAACGTACACGTACACGGGTGGCCGATAACGTGGAGTCTTCCGGTGGGCAGGGGGAGGAGATGTCTTCCCCTAGACAGCCGGAGCTGACTAGGCTCAGTCCTCCACAGATGGCAAAAGTAAGGAACTTCACCCAGGCAGCTCCAGCTGTCCCGGGCCAGACACTTGGGGGCGGAATCCCCTGGTCGAAAAAGATCTTCTTACCTCCCCCTACCTTCAGTCGGCCACCCCGATCGCCGCCGACCTCCTCTTCCTGCTGTTTAAGGCTGACAGCAGCAGCACACCCCTCGCAGCTGCTTGATATTTTTTTTTCGCCTCCTTCCCTCTTTCTCCCTCCTTCCCTCTCGATGGCTCTCCTCTCCTCTGTGCTCTGCACCTGCTTGCAGCACTTCCGCAGGGCCACACTCGATTGGCCGGCAAGTGGCTCGCCAATACCGACCGGCCCCAGCACTCTACTCACAGGCCTCTCTCCGTGGGAGACGTGTGGATGTTGTCAGAGTCCGTGAGCCACGGACTCTGCTTCAGGCTGATTGGGACAGACAATTAACCAGTTAACAGCCCGCAGTTCGCACCGTCACTGATGTTGAGAGTCCAGACCGATGGTCAATCCCGTTCACCAGGTGTCTCCCACTCCCCTTTAATACATTGTATCACAATTATTATTCCACTTGTTTCATCTTTGAAGAGAAGTCTCAACAGGAACTTCCACTGAACATTAATTGACCGCAAGTTAAGGCAACAGGTGAATATCCACGAGAAGGCACGGAAAAGATAATCAAAAGGTTTTTTTTTTTTTTTTTTTTCTTTTTTTTTAGCAGAACACACAGTTGGAGACTTGTGTCATCAGATCGAATATTTAAATCTATCGCTGACCATTTAAATCTTAATCTAGAACCAGCCTGAATAATACCTCCACATAAACGCTTTGAACGCTTTCCCCTGTCAGAGAACTAATAGCTGCTCTCTCATTTTATATTTTGACACAAACTTTTGGACTATATTTTGGAACATTAAAATTGCTTGAGTGAAAGGGGTTAATTCAATCTGCTTGTTCAGTGACTGTGATTAATGAGGCTTGTTATGTTTGCTAATCATCTGACTGGAGAATTTCCCTCTGATAAATAAGCGCTCCTAACAAGCTGTTACCTCCCACTGTCAGAACATTGTCTCCAGCACTTCCAGGGACTATCGACTCTCACAGAAAGTGAACTGATACACGGGAATGTCCCACTCACCTATCGGAGATTGGAGGCACTTTATCCAAAAGATTCCCTCCTCTCTCTTGGCTCCTGTTGGTGTTCCTAGTAAGTGACAAGAACCACCTGTTAATGCTGAAATCTATGGTTAGTTACCTTACTGTTGTTGGTATTTAAGTCTCTGTTTCCAGTTATTAATTAGATTCTATGTCTGACTGCTCTTTCCCTGATGTGCGTTTTCCAATGGCCGTTCATTCATTGGTCTCGGTTCAATGACTCAAACCTTCCCAATTTTCACTGTGTTTCGTGTGGTTTCATAGAATCTAGATTCAATTGTGTGGCAACAGAAAAGACTTTATTACAGAACACAGACTGGGACCCACACGGGTTACACTGCTCCTGTTTAACTCCTGGACTCAGCTCCCCTCCCCCCGGTCCAGACTGGGACCCACACGAGTTCCACTACTTCTACACAAGAACATAAGAAATAGGAGCAGGAGTAGCCCATACGGCCCCTCGAGCCTGCTCCACCATTCAATCAGATCATGGCCGATCTTCAACCTCAATTCCTCTTTCTAGCCCAATCCCCATATCCTTTGATTCTGCTAAAATGAAAATTTCTATCGATCTCAGCCTTGCGTGTACTGAACGACTGACCATCCACCGCCCCCTGCGGTGGAGAATTCCGTAGATTCACAACTCAGTGAAGAAATTCTTTCTTAACTCAGTCGTAGATGGCTAACCCCTTATCCTGAGACTATGCCCCCTAGTTTTAGACTCTCCAACGAGGGGAAACAGAATCTGAGCACCTACCCCGTCAAGCCCTCTCAGAATCTTATGTTTCAATGTGATCACCTCTCATTCTTCTTAACTCCAGAGAGATCTATTTGGTTAGAGTTAAAAAAAAAACACTCAAGGTGCCATTACACCAGATTCATAGAATCATAGAAAGGTTACAGCATTGAAGGAGGCCATTCGGCCCATCGAGCCTGTGCCAGCTCTATGCAAGAGCAATCCAGCTAGTCCCACTCCCACACTCTATTCCCGTAGCACTGCAATTTTTTTCTTTCAAGTACCTATCCAGTTCCCTTTTGAAGGCCATGATTGAATCTGCCTCCTTTGGGCATTGCATTCCAAATCCTAACCACTTGCTGTGTTTTTTAAAAACGTTTTTCCTCATGTCACCTTTGGTTCTTTTGCCAAAAACAAATATATGTCCTCTGGTTCTTGATCCTTCCACTTTTTTTTACACCTATCAAATCTCCTCTCAACCTTCTCCGTTCCAACGAGAAAAACCCCAGCTTCTCCAGTCCATCCATGTAACTAAAGTCCCTCACCCCTGGAATCATTCTAGTAAATCTCCTCTGCACCCTCTCCAAGGCATTCACATCTTTCCTAAAGTGCGGTGCCCAGAACTGGACACAATACTCCAGTTGTGGTCGAATCAATCTTTTATAAAGGTTCATCATGACTTCCTTGCACTACTGGGTATATTCTATAGGCCATCAACTAGTGGGGAAGATATAAAGGAGCAAATTTGCAGGGAGATTGGAGGGGTGCAAGAACTATAGAGTAGTGATAATGGGGGACTTCAACTATCCTAATATAGAATGGGATAGTAGTTGTGTAAAGGGCAGAGAGGGGGAGGAATTTCTGAAGTGTGTTCAAGAGAACTTTCTTGATCAGTCTGTTTCCAGCACAAGGAGGAGGGAGGCATTGCTGGATCTGGTTCTTGGGAATGAGGTGGAGTAAGTGTCAGTGGGGGAACATTTAGGGAACAGTGATCATAGTATCATAAGGTTTAGATTAATTATGGAAAAGGACGAGGAGCAATCTAGAGTAAAAATAGTTAATTGGAGGACGGCTAATTTCAGTGGGTTGAGAACAGATCTGGCCCGGGTAAATTGGAATCATAGATTGGCAGGTGGAACTGTAATCGAACAATGGGCGGCCTTTAAAGAGGAGATGGTTCGGGTATAGTCTAGGTACATTCCCACGAGGGCGAAAGGTAGGGCAAATAAAGCCAGAGCTCCCTGGATAACGAAATAGAGAGAGAGTAAGATGAAGCAGAAAAAAGGGGGCGTATGACAGATGTCAGGTTCTTAATACAAGTGAGAACCGGGCTGAATATAGAAAGTTCACTGGGGATGTGAAAAAGAAAATAAGAGGGGCAAAGAGAGAGTATGAGAATCGACTGGCGGCCAACATAAAAGGGAATCCAAAAGTCTTCTCTCGGCATGTAAACAGAGGAGGGGTGGGGCTGATTAGGTACTAAAAATGAGATCTACTCATGGAGGCAGTGGGCATAGCTGAGGTACCAAATGAGTACTTTGCATCTGTCTTTACCAAGGAAGAAGATGCTGCCAAAGTCACAGTAGAAGTGGAGGTATAGAATCATCGAAATTTATGGCACAGGTGGAGGCCATTTGGCCCATTGTGTCCGTGCCGGTCGATAAAGAGCTACCCAGCCTCATCCCACTTTCCCGCACTTGGTCCATCGTCCTGTAGGTTACAGCACTTCAGGTGCACATCCAAGTATTTTTTAAATGAGTTGAGGGCTTCTGCCTCTCAGGCAGTGAATTCCAGACCCCCACCACCCTCTGGGTGAAAAATTTCTCCCAAGCTCCCCTCTAATCCTTCCACCAATTACTTTAAATCAGTGGCCCCTGGTCACCGCCACCGCCCCCCCCCCCCATGCTGAGGGAAATATGTGCTTCCGATCCACTCTATCTCGGCCTCTCGTCATTTTATACACCTCAATTAAATATCCCCTTAGCCTCTTTTTTTCCAATGAAAACAACCCCAGCCTATCGAATCTTCCTCATCGCTAAAATTCTCCAGCCCTGGCAACATCCTCATAAATCTCCTCTGTACCCTCTCTCGTGCAATCACATCCTTCCTGTAATGTGGTGACCAGAACTGTACACAGTACAGAAGCTGTGGCCTAACCAGTGTTTTATGCAGTTCTAGCATAACCTCCCTGCTCTTATATTCTATGCCTTGGCTAATAAAGGAAAGTATCCCGTATGCCTTTTTTAACCACCTTATCAACCTGTCCTGCTACCTTCAGGGATCTGTGGACATGAACTCCAAGCTCCCGTTGTTCCTCTACACCTCTCAGTATCCTCCCATTTATTGTGTATTCTCTTGCTTTGTTTGCCCTCCCCAAATGCATTACCTCACACTTCTCCGGATTGAATTCCATTTGCCACTTTTCTGCCCAACTGACCAGTCCATTGATATCTTCCTGCAGTCTACAGCTTTCCTCCTCACTATCAACCACACGGCCAATTTTTGTATCATCTACAACTTTCTTGATCAAGCCCCCACATTCAAGTCCAAATCATTGACGTATACCACAAAAAGCAAGGGACCTAGTACTGAGCCCTGTGGAACCCCATTGAAACAGCCTTCTGGTCACAAAAACACCCATCAACCATAACCCTTTGCTTCCTGCCAATTTTGGATCAAACTAGCCACCTTCCCTTTGATCCCATGGGCTTTTACTTTTTTGGCCAATGTGCCATGTGGGTCCTTGTAAAAGCCTTGCTAAAATCCACGTAGACTACATCAAATGCATTACCCTCATCGATCCTCCTTGTTACTTCCTCAAAAAAGGAAGTAGTTGAGATGCAGAATGGGTGAAAATTCATCAAGAAGAGGTACCAGAAAAGCTGGCTGTACTGAAAGTAGATAAGTCACCCAGTCCAGATGGGATGCACCCTCGGTTGCTGAGGGAAGCAAGGGTGAAAATTGCGGAGGTCCCGGCCATTATCTTTCAAACATCCTTAGATGTTGTGCCAGAGGACTGGAGAATGCAAATGTTACGCCCTTCAAAAAAGCGTGTAAGGATAAACCCAACAACTACAGGCCGATCAGTTTCACCTCAGTGTGGGGTGAGAACTTTTAGATACAATAATCCAGGACAGAATTAATCGTCACTTCGACAAGTGTGGATTCATTGAAGAAAGCCAGCACGGATTTGTTGAAGACGAATCGTGTTAAACAAACCTGATAATTTTTTAATGAGGTAACAGGGTTGATGACGGCAATGCAGCTGATGTTGTGTATATGGAGTTTCAAAATTAGTTTGATAAAGTGCCAAATGATGATAAATTAAACTATTGAATTATTTGTACAATAAATTAGCAGTTGATTTATTTATATAATAAATTAAACACGTGAATTATTTATGTAATCTGTTAAACTATTGAATTTTTAATGTAATGTTTGAAACAATTGAATTATTTGTATAATAAATTACAGTTGAATTATTTATATAATAAATGTAACCTTTGAATTATTTATATGATAAATTAAACACTTGATTATTTACATAATAAATTAATCAATTGAATGATATAATAAATTAAACACCTTTATTTAATAAATTAATTCTTTGAATTATTCATATAATTAAGTAAATTTGAATTATTTTTGTAATAAATTAAACAATTCATTTAAAAATAATCACTTGAATTATTTATATAATAAATTGAACAATTCATTATAAATTAAACTATTGAATTATTTATATAATCAATTAACCTATTGAATTATTTATATAATTAATTAAACTTTGAATTATTTTTATAATAAATTAAACAATTCATTTTATTTCAAAATGAATTGTTTAATTTATTATATAAATAATTCAAGTGATTACTTTAATCACTTGAATTATTTATATAATAACTTAAAGAATTCATTATCAATTAATCTATTGAATTATTTATACAATAAATTAAATTCTGAATTATTTTTATAATAAATTAAACAATTCATTTAAAAATAATCACTTGAATTATTTATATAATAAATTAAACAATTCATTATAAATTAAACGATTGAATTATTCATATAATCAATTAATCTAATGCACCATTTATATAATAAATTAAACTACAGAATTATTTATAAAATAAATTGAACTATTGAATTATTTATATAATAAATTAAACTGTGAATTATTTTTGGAATAAATTAATCAATTTATTTTAAAATAATCACTTGAATTATTTATAAAATAAATTAAACAATTCATTATAAATTAAACGATTGAATTATTTATATAAAACATTAAACTATGAATTATTTTTACAATAAATTAAACAATTATTTATAAATTGAACTATTGAATTATTTACATAATAAAATAAACTTTGAATTAATTTTACAATAAATTAAACAATTCATTTTAGAATAATCACTTGAATTATTTATATAATAAATTAAACAATTCATTATCAATTAAACGATTGAATTATTTATAAAAGAAATTAAACAATGCATTATAAATTTAACTACTGAATTATTTATATAATTAACTAAACAATTCATTATAAATTAAACTATTGAATTATTTAAACAATAAACTAAACTATTGATTTAATTATATAATAAATTATACTTTGAATTATTTATATAATAAATTAAGCTATTGCACCATTTATATAATAAATTAAACTTTGAATTATTTATATATTAAATTATACTATTGAATTAATTATATAACAAATTAAACTTTGAATTATTTATATAATAAATTAAACTATTGCGCCATTTAGATAATAAATTAAACTTTGAATTATTTTTATAAAAATTGAACAATTCATTTCAAAATAATGACATGAATTCTTTATAAAATAGATTATCAATTAAACGATTGAATTATTTATAAAAGAAATTAAACAATGCATTATAAATTTAACTACTGAATTATTTATATAATTAACTAAACAATTCATTATAAATTAAACTATTGAATTATTTAAACAATAAACTAAACTATTGATTTAATTATATAATAAATTAAACCATGAATGATTTATATAACACATTAAACTATTGAATTATTTATATATTAAATTAAACTATTGAATTATTTATATATTAAATTATACTATTGAATTAATTATATAACAAATTAAACTTTGAATTATTTATATAATAAATTAAACTATTGCGCCATTTATATAATAAATTAAACTTTGAATTATTTTTATAAAAATTGAACAATTCATTTCAAAATAATGACATGAATTCTTTATAAAATAGATTAAACAATTCATTATAAATTAAGCTATTGGATTATTTATATAATAAATTAAACTATTGAATTATTTATAAAACAAATTGAACTTTGAATTATTTTTAGAATAAATTAATCAATTCATTTTAAAATAATCACTTGAATTATTTATAAAATAAATTAAACAATTCATTATAAATTAATCTATTGAATTATTTATATAATAACTTAAACAATTCATTATGAATTAAATTATTGAATTATTTACATAATAAATTAAACTAATGAATTATTTATAAAATAAATTAAACAATTCATGATAAATTAAACTATTGAATTATTTAAACAATAAATTAAACTATTGATTTAATTATATAATAAATTATACTTTGAATTATTTATATAATAAATTAAACAATTCATTTAAAAATAATCACTTGAATTATTTATATAATAAATAAACAATTCATTTTGCAATCATCACTTGAATTATTTATAAAATACATTAAACAATTCATTATAAATTGAACTGCTGAATTATTTATATAATCAATTGAACTATTGAATTATTTTATAATAAATTGAACAATTCATTATAAATTAAACTATAGAATTATTTATATAATACATTAAACTATTGAATTACTTATAATTAATTAAACTATTGAATTATTTATGAAATAAATTAAACAATTCATTATAAATTAAACTACTGAATTATTCATACAATAAATTGAACGACTGAATTATTTATATACTAAATTAAACTTTAAATTATATTTGTAATAAATTAAACAATTCATTTTAAAATAATCACATGAATTATTTATAAAATAAATTTAAAAATTCATTATAAATTAAAATATTCAATTATTTGTAATATAAATTAAACAATACATTATAAATTAAACTACTGAATTATTGATACAATAAATTGAACATTGAATTATTTGTAGAATAAATTAATCAATTCATTTAAAAATAATCACTTTTGAATTATTTATAAAATAAATTATACATTTCATTATAAATTCAACGATTGAATTATTTATATAATAAATTAAACTATGTATTATTTTAATAATTTGAACAATCAATTTTAAAATAATCACATGAATTATTTATAAAATAAATTAGACAATTCATTATTAATTAAACGATTGAATTATTTATATAATGAATTAAGCAATTCATTATAAATTGAACTATTGAATTATTTATATAATTAATTATAATTGAATTATTTTTATAATAAATTAAATAATTCATTATAAATTAAACTATTGAATTATTTATATAATAAATAGAACTATTGAATTATTTTCATAATAAATTGAACAATGAATTATTTACATAATAAATTAAACTTTGAAATATTTTTATAATAAATTAAACAATTCATTTTACAATAAACACATGAATTATTTATAAAATAAATTAAACAATTCATTATCAATTAAACTATTGAATTATTTATAAAATAAATTAAGCTATTGCACCATTTATATAATAAATTAAACTTTGAATTATTTTTATAATAAATTAAACAATTCATGATAAATTAAACCATGAATGATTTATATAACACATTAAACTATTGAATTATTTATATATTAAATTATACTATTGAATTAATTATATAACAAATTAAACTTTGAATTATTTATATAATAAATTAAACTACTGCTCCATTTATATAATAAATTAAACTTTGAATTATTTTTATAAAAATTGAACAATTCATTTCAAAATAATGACTTGAATTCTTTATAAAATAAATTAAACAATTCATTATAAATTAAACTATAGAATTATTTATATAATAAATTAAACAATTCATTATAAATTAAATTATTGAATTATTTATTTAATAAATAAAACCAATGAATTATTTATAAAATAAATTAAACAATTCATTATAAATTAAACTTCTGAATTATTTATATAATAAATTGAACTATTGAATAAATTATATAATAAATTAAACTTTGAATTATTTTTGTTATAAATTAAACCATTCATTCAAAAATAATCACTTGAATTATTTATATAATAAATTAAACAATTCATTATAAATTAAATTATTGAATTATTTATTTAATAAATAAAACCAATGAATTATTTATAAAATAAATTAAACAATTCATTATAAATTAAACTTCTGAATTATTTATATAATAAATTGAACTATTGAATAAATTATATAATAAATTAAACTTTGAATTATTTTTGTTATAAATTAAACCATTCATTCAAAAATAATCACTTGAATTATTTATATAATAAATTAAACAATTCATTATGATTTAAACTATTGAATTATATATATAATAAATTAAACTTTGAATTATTTTTATAATACTTTAAAGAATTGCATTATTTATTTAATAAATTAAACAATTCATTTTAAAATAATGACTTGAATTATTTATATATAAATTAAACAATTCATTACAAATTAAATTATTGAATTATTTATATAATAAATTAAACTTTGAATTATTTTTATAATAAATTAAACAGTCCATTTTCAAATAAATACATGAATTATTTGTATAATAAATTAAACAATTAATCAAAAATTAAACGATTGAATTATTTAGATAATAAATTAAACTTTGAATTATTTATATAATAAATTAAACAATTCATTATAAATTAAACTAATGAATGATTTATGTGATAAATTAAACAATTCATTATAAATTGAACGATTGAATTATTTATATAATAAATTAAACTTTGAATTATTTTTATAATAAATTAAACAATTCATGATAAATTAAACCATGAATGATTTATATAACACATTAAACTATTGAATTATTTATATATTAAATTAAACTATTGAATTATTTATATATTAAATTATACTATTGAATTAATTATATAACAAATTAAACTTTGAATTATTTATATAATAAATTAAACTATTGCGCCATTTATATAATAAATTAAACTTTGAATTATTTTTATAAAAATTGAACAATTCATTTCAAAATAATGACATGAATTCTTTATAAAATAGATTAAACAATTCATTATAAATTAAGCTATTGGATTATTTATATAATAAATTAAACTATTGAATTATTTATAAAACAAATTGAACTTTGAATTATTTTTAGAATAAATTAATCAATTCATTTTAAAATAATCACTTGAATTATTTATAAAATAAATTAAACAATTCATTATAAATTAATCTATTGAATTATTTATATAATAACTTAAACAATTCATTATGAATTAAATTATTGAATTATTTACATAATAAATTAAACTAATGAATTATTTATAAAATAAATTAAACAATTCATGATAAATTAAACTATTGAATTATTTAAACAATAAATTAAACTATTGATTTAATTATATAATAAATTATACTTTGAATTATTTATATAATAAATTAAACAATTCATTTAAAAATAATCACTTGAATTATTTATATAATAAATAAACAATTCATTTTGCAATCATCACTTGAATTATTTATAAAATACATTAAACAATTCATTATAAATTGAACTGCTGAATTATTTATATAATCAATTGAACTATTGAATTATTTTATAATAAATTGAACAATTCATTATAAATTAAACTATAGAATTATTTATATAATACATTAAACTATTGAATTACTTATAATTAATTAAACTATTGAATTATTTATGAAATAAATTAAACAATTCATTATAAATTAAACTACTGAATTATTCATACAATAAATTGAACGACTGAATTATTTATATACTAAATTAAACTTTAAATTATATTTGTAATAAATTAAACAATTCATTTTAAAATAATCACATGAATTATTTATAAAATAAATTTAAAAATTCATTATAAATTAAAATATTCAATTATTTGTAATATAAATTAAACAATACATTATAAATTAAACTACTGAATTATTGATACAATAAATTGAACATTGAATTATTTGTAGAATAAATTAATCAATTCATTTAAAAATAATCACTTTTGAATTATTTATAAAATAAATTATACATTTCATTATAAATTCAACGATTGAATTATTTATATAATAAATTAAACTATATTATTTTAATAATTTGAACAATCAATTTTAAAATAATCACATGAATTATTTATAAAATAAATTAGACAATTCATTATTAATTAAACGATTGAATTATTTGTATAATGAATTAAGCAATTCATTATAAATTGAACTATTGAATTATTTATATAATTAATTATAATTGAATTATTTTTATAATAAATTAAATAATTCATTATAAATTAAACTATTGAATTATTTATATAATAAATAGAACTATTGAATTATTTTCATAATAAATTGAACAATGAATTATTTACATAATAAATTAAACTTTGAAATATTTTTATAATAAATTAAACAATTCATTTTACAATAAACACATGAATTATTTATAAAATAAATTAAACAATTCATTATCAATTAAACTATTGAATTATTTATAAAATAAATTAAGCTATTGCACCATTTATATAATAAATTAAACTTTGAATTATTTTTATAATAAATTAAACAATTCATGATAAATTAAACCATGAATGATTTATATAACACATTAAACTATTGAATTATTTATATATTAAATTATACTATTGAATTAATTATATAACAAATTAAACTTTGAATTATTTATATAATAAATTAAACTACTGCTCCATTTATATAATAAATTAAACTTTGAATTATTTTTATAAAAATTGAACAATTCATTTCAAAATAATGACTTGAATTCTTTATAAAATAAATTAAACAATTCATTATAAATTAAACTATAGAATTATTTATATAATAAATTAAACAATTCATTATAAATTAAATTATTGAATTATTTATTTAATAAATAAAACCAATGAATTATTTATAAAATAAATTAAACAATTCATTATAAATTAAACTTCTGAATTATTTATATAATAAATTGAACTATTGAATAAATTATATAATAAATTAAACTTTGAATTATTTTTGTTATAAATTAAACCATTCATTCAAAAATAATCACTTGAATTATTTATATAATAAATTAAACAATTCATTATGATTTAAACTATTGAATTATATATATAATAAATTAAACTTTGAATTATTTTTATAATACTTTAAAGAATTGCATTATTTATTTAATAAATTAAACAATTCATTTTAAAATAATGACTTGAATTATTTATATATAAATTAAACAATTCATTACAAATTAAATTATTGAATTATTTATATAATAAATTAAACTTTGAATTATTTTTATAATAAATTAAACAGTCCATTTTCAAATAAATACATGAATTATTTGTATAATAAATTAAACAATTAATCAAAAATTAAACGATTGAATTATTTAGATAATAAATTAAACTTTGAATTATTTATATAATAAATTAAACAATTCATTATAAATTAAACTAATGAATGATTTATGTGATAAATTAAACAATTCATTATAAATTGAACGATTGAATTATTTATATAATAAATTAAACTTTGAATTATTTTTATAACAAATTAAACAATTCATTTTAAAAGAAACACTTGAATTATTTATATGACAAATTAAGCAATTCATTATAAATAGAACTATTGAATTATTTATGTAATAAATAGAACTATTGAATTATTTATATAATAAATTAAACAATTCATTTTAAAATAAACACGTGAATTATTTATAAAATAAATTTTAAAATTCATTATAAATTAAAATATTCAATTATTTGTAATATAAATTAAACAATACATTATAAATTAAACTACTGAATTATTGATATGATAAATTGAACATTGAATCATTTGTAGAATAAATTAATCAATTCATTTTAAAATAAACACTTGAATTATTTATAAAATAAATTAAACATTTCATTATAAATTCAACTATTGAATTATTTACATAATAAATTAAACTTTGAAATATTTTTACAATAAATTGAACAATTCATTTTACAATAAACACATGAATTATTTATAAAATAAATTAAACAATTCATTATCAATTAAACTATTGAATTATTTATAAAATAAATTAAACAATGCATAATAAATTAAACTACTGAATTATTTATACAATAAATTGATCTATTGATTTATTTGTATATTAAATTAAACTTTGAATTATATTTGTAATAAATTAAACAAATCATTTTAAAATAAACACATGAATTAATTTTAAAAATAAATAAAACAATCATTATAAATTTAAAAATTGAATTATTTATATAATAAATTAAACTATTCATTATAAATTAAACTTTGAATTATTTTTAGAATAAATTCATCCATTCATTTTAAAATAATCACTTCAATTATTTATAAAATAAATTAAACAATTCATTATAAATTAAACTGTTGAATTATTTATACAATAAATTAAACTATTGAATTATTTATATAACAAATGAAACTTTGAATTATTTCATAATAAATTAAACAATTCATTTTAAAATAATCATTGAATTATTTATATAATAAATGAAACTATTGAATTATTTATATAATAAATCAAACAATTCATTATAAATTAAACTATTGAATTATTTATATATTAAATTATACTATTGAATTAATTATATAACAAATTAAACTTTGAATTATTTATATAATAAATTAAACTATTGCTCCATTTATATAATAAATTAAACTTTGAATTATTTTTATAAAAATTGAACAATTCATTTCAAAATAATGACTTGAATTCTTTATAAAATAGATTAAACAATTCATTATAAATTAAAATATTGAATTATTTATATAATAAATTGAACAATTCATTATAAATTAAACTATTGAATTATTTATAAAACAAATTGAACTTTGAATTATTTTTAGAATAAATTAATCAATTCATTTTAAAATAATCACTTGAATTATTTATAAAATAAATTAAACAATTCATTATAAATTAAACTATAGAATTATTTATATAATAAATTAAACAATTCATTATAAATTAAATTATTGAATTATTTATTTAATAAATAAAACTAATGAATTATTTATAAAATAAATTAAACAATTCATTATAAATTAAACTTCTGAATTATTTATATAATAAATTGAACTATTGAATAAATTATATAATAAATTAAACTTTGGTTTAATTTATAACAAAAATAATTCATTCATTCAAAAATAATCACTTGAATTATTTATATAATAAATTAAACAATTCATTATGATTTAAACTATTGAATTATATATATAATAAATTAAACATTGAATTTTTTTTATAATACTTTAAAGAATTGCATTATTTATATAATAAATTAAACAATTCATTTTAAAATAATGACTTGAATTATTTATATATAAATTAAACAATTCATTACAAATTAAATTATTGAATTATTTATATAATAAATTAAACTTTGAATTATTTATATAATAAATTAAACAATTCATTATAAATTAAACTAATGAATTATTTATGTGATAAATTAAACAATTCATTATAAATTGAACGATTGAATTATTTATATAATAAATTAAACTTTGAATTATTTTTATAACAAATTAAACAATTCATTTTAAAAGAAACACTTGAATTATTTATATGACAAATTAAGCAATTCATTATAAATAGAACTATTGAATTATTTATGTAATAAATAGAACTATTGAATTATTTATATAATAAATTAAACAATTCATTTTAAAATAAACATGAATTATTTATAAAATAAATTTAAAAATTCATTATAAATTAAAATATTCAATTATTTGTAATATAAATTAAACAATACATTATAAATTAAACTACTGAATTATTGATATGATAAATTGAACATTGAATTATTTGTAGAATAAATTAATCAATTCATTTTAAAATAAACACTTGAATTATTTATAAAATAAATTAAACATTTCATTATCAATTAAACTATTGAATTATTTATAAAATAAATTAAACAATGCATAATAAATTAAACTACTGAATTATTTATACAATAAATTGATCTATTGATTTATTTATATATTAAATTAAACTTTGAATTATATTTGTAATAAATTAAACAAATCATTTAAAAATAATCATTTGAATTATTTATAAAATAAATTAAACAATTCATTATGAATTAAACTATTGAATTATTTATATCATAAATTAAACTATTGCATTATTTATATAATAAATCAAACAATTCATTATAAATTAAACTGTTGAATTATTTATACAATAAATGAAACTATTGAATTATTTATATAATTAATTAAATTTGTATTATTTTTATGTATAATTAAACAATTCATTGTAAATTGAACTATTGAATTATTTATATGATAAATTAAATTTGAATTATTTTAATAATAAATTAAACAATTCATTTAAAAATAATCATTTGAATTATTTATAAAATAAATTAAGCAATTCATTATAAATTAAACCATTGAAATATTTATACAATAAATTATACGTTGAATTATTTTTATAATAAATTAAACAATTGATTTAAAAATAATCACTTGAATTATTTATGTAATAAATTATACAATTCATTATCAATTAAACTAATGAATTGTTTACATAATAAATTAAACAATTGCATTATTTATATAATAAATTAAACATTGAATTATTTTTATAATAAATTAAACAATTCATTTTAAAATGATCACATGAACTATTTAAAAATAAAATTAAAAATTCATTTTAAATTAAAATATTGAATTATATATATAATTGAACAATTCATTATAAATTAAACGATTGAATTATTTATATCATGAATTAAACTATTGAATTATTTATATAATAAATTAAACTTTGAATTATTTTTTAATAAATTAAGCAATTCATTTAAAAATAATCACTTGAATTATTTACATAAATTAAACTATTGCACCATTTAGATAATAAATTAAACATTGAATTATTTCTAGAATAAATCAAACAATTCATTATAAATTAAACTACTGAATTATTTATAAAATAAATTAAACAATTCATTATAAATTAAACTATTGAATTATTTATATCATAAATTAAAGAATTCATTATAAATTAAACTATTGTATTATTTACATATCAAATTAAACTTTGAATTATATTTGTAATAAATTAAACAAATCATTAAAAAATAATCATTTGAACTATTGATATAATAAATTATACAATTCATTATAAATTAAACTATTGAATTGTTTATATAATAAATTAAGCAATTGCATCATTTATATAATAAATTAAACTTTGAATTATTTTTATAATAAATTAAACAATTCATTATCAATTAAAGACATGAATTAATTTTAAAAATAAATAAAACAATTCATTATAAATTAAACTACTGAATTATTTATATAATAAATTAAACGATTGATTTATTTATATAATAAATTAAACTTTGAATTATTTGTATAATAAATTAAACTATTGCACCAATTATATAATAAATTAAACTTTGAATTTTTTAATAATAAATTAATGAATATATTTTTAAATAATCACTTGAATTATTTATGAAATAATTTAAACAATTCATTATTAATTAAACTATTGAATTATTTATATAATAAATTAAACAATTCATTATAAATTAAACTATTGAATTATTTATATAATAAATTAAACTTTGATTTATTTTTATAATAAATTAAACAATTCATTAAAAAATATTCACTTCAAGTATTTATATAATAAATTAAACAATTCATTATAAATTAAATTATGGAATTATTTATATAATAAGTTAAACAATTCATTATAAATTAAACTATTGAATTATTTATAAAATAATTTAAACAATTCATTATAAATTATGATATTGAATTATTTATACAATAAATTAAACAATTGCATTATTTATATCATAAATTAAACATTGAATTTTTTCAATAACAAATTAAACAATTCATGTTGAAATGATCACTTGACTTATTTTTATAATAAATTAAACAATTCATTATAAATTAAATTATGGAATTATTTATATAATAATTTAAACAATTCATTATTAATTAAACTATTGAATTATTTATATAATAAATTAAACAATTCATTATAAATTAAACTATTGAATTATTTATATAATAAATTAAACTTTGATTTATTTTTATAATAAATTAAACAATTCATTAAAAAATATTCACTTCAAGTATTTATATAATAAATTAAACAATTCATTATAAATTAAATTATGGAATTATTTATATAATAAGTTAAACAATTCATTATAAATTAAACTATTGAATTATTTATAAAATAATTTAAACAATTCATTATAAATTATGATATTGAATTATTTATACAATAAATTAAACAATTGCATTATTTATATCATAAATTAAACATTGAATTTTTTCAATAACAAATTAAACAATTCATGTTGAAATGATCACTTGACTTATTTTTATAATAAATTAAACAATTCATTATAAATTAAATTATGGAATTATTTATATAATAAGTTAAACAATTCATTATAAATTAAACTATTGAATTATTTATATAATCAATTAAACAATTCATTATAAATTAAGCTATTGAATTATTTATATAATAAATTAAACTTTGAATTATTTATGTAATAAATTGAACAATTCATTATAAATTAAATGATTGAATTAATTAAATAATAAATTGAACAATTCATTATAAATTAAACGATTGAATTATTTATATCAAATTAAACTATTTAATTATTTTTATAACAAATTAAACTATTGCACCATTTATATAATAAATTAAAGT
This sequence comes from Heptranchias perlo, assembly GCF_035084215.1. Lineage (NCBI taxonomy): Eukaryota > Metazoa > Chordata > Chondrichthyes > Hexanchiformes > Hexanchidae > Heptranchias > Heptranchias perlo. The sequence goes on along the minus strand of NW_027139793.1, from coordinate 954,463 downwards.
TTGAATTATTTTTATAATAAATTAAACAATTCATTATAAATTAAACTACTGAATGATTTATATTATAAATTGAACTTTGAATCATTTTTAGAATAAATTATCAATTCATTTTAAAATAATCACTTGAATTATTTATATAATAAAATAAACAATTCATTTAAAAATAATCACTTGAATTTTTCATATAATAAATGAAACAATTCATTATAAATTAAATTATTGAATTATTTATACAATAAATTGAACGAATTAATTATTTATATAATCAATTAAAATATTGAATTATTTATATAATTAAATATATTTGAATTATTTTTATATTAAATTAAAATTTTCATTATAAATTGAACGACTGAATTATTTATATAATAAATTGAACTATTGCACCAATTATATAATAAATTAAATTTTGATTTATTTTTATAATAAATTAAACAATTCATTTAGAAATAAGGACTTGAATTATTTTTATAATAAATTAAACAATTCATTTAAAATGAAACTGTTGAATTACTTATATACTAAATTGAACTATTGAATTATTTATATAATAAATTAAACAATTCATTATTAATTAATCTATTGAATTATTTCATTAATAAATTAAACAATTCATTATAAATTAAACTATTAAATTATTTATATAATAAATTAAACTTTGAATTATTTATGTAATAAATTAAACTATTCATTGCAAATTATACTATTGAATTATTTATATAATAAATGAAACAATTCATTATAAATTAAACTATTGAATTATTTATGTAATAAATTAAACAATTCATTATCAATTAAACTTTTGAATTATTTATATAATAATTCAAACAATTTCAATATTATCGCATGAATTATTTATAAAATAAATTTGAATATTCATTATAAATTAAAATATTGAATTATTTATATAATAAATTAAACTATTGCACCAATTAAATAATAAATTAAATTTTGAATTATTATTATAATTTAAGCAATTCATTTAATATTAAACTGTTGAATTACTTATATACTAAATTGAACTGTTGAATTATATATATACTAAATTAAACAAGTCATTTTAAAATACTCACTTGAGTTATTCATATAATATATTAAACAATTCATTATAAATTATACTATTGAATTATTTATATAATAAATTAAGCAATTCATTATTAATTGATCGATTGAATTATTTATATAATAAATTAAACAATTCATTATAAATTAAACTATTAAATTATTTATATAATGAATTAAACAATTGCATTATTTATGCAATGAATTTAACTTTGAATTATTTTTACAATAAATTAAACAATTCATTTTAAAATAATGACTTGAATTATTTATATAAGAAATTAAACAATTCATTACAAATTAAATTATTCAATTATTTATGTAATAATTTTAAACTTTGAATTATTTTAATATTATCACATGAATTATTTATAAAATAAATTTTAATATTCATTATAAATTAAAATATTGAATTATTTATAAAATAAATTAAACAATTCATTATAAATTAAAATATTGAATTATTTATATAATAAATTGAACAATTCATTATAAATTAAATTATTGAATTATTTATATAATAAATTGAACAATTCATTATAAATTAAATTATTGAATTATTTATACAATAAATGATGCGTTGATTTATTTTTACAATAAATTAAACAATTTATTTTAAAATAATCACTTGAATTATTTATATAATAAAATCAAAAATTCATTATAAATTCAACTATTGAATTATTTATATAATCAATTAAACTATTTATTTATATAATTAATTATATTTGAATTATTTTTATAATAAATTAAACATTTCATTATAAAATAAACTACTGAATTATTTATATAATAAATTAAACAATTCATTTAGAAATAAAGACTTAATTATTTTTATAATAAATTAAACAATTCATTTAAAATTAAACTGTTGAATTACTTATATACTAAATTGAACTATTGAATTATTTATATAATAAATTAAACAATTAATTATTAATTCAACTATTGAATTATTTCATTAATAAATTAAACAAATCATTATAAATTGAACTATTAAATTATTTATATAATAAATTAAACAATTGCATTATTTATATAATAAATTAAACTTTGTATTATTTTTATAATAAATTAAACAATTTATTTTAAAATAATCACTTGAATTATTTATATAACAAATTAAACAATTGCATTATTGATCTTATAAATTCAACTTTAAATTATTTTTATAATAAATTAAACAATTCATTTTAAAATAATGTCTTGAATTTTTTTATGTAATAATTTCAACTTTGAATTATATTTAGAATAAATTAATCAATTTATTTAAAAATAATCAGTTGAATTATTTATAAAATCAATTTTAAAATTCATTATAAATTAAAATATTGAATTATTTATATAATCCATTAAACTATTGAATTATTTATATAATTAATTATATTTGAATTATTTTTATAATAAATTAACAATTCCTTTAAATGCATTCAGTTGAATTATTTATATAATAAATAAAACAATTCATTGTAAAGTAAACTATTAAATTATTCATATAATAACTTAAACTATTGCACCAATTATATAATAAATTAAACTTTGAATTGTTTTTACAATAAATTAAACAATTCATTTTAAAATAATCACATGAATTATTTATAAAATAAATTTAAAAATTCATTTTAAATTAAAATATTGAATAATTTACATAATAATTAAACAATTCATTATAAATTAAACTATTGAATTATTTACATAATCAATTAAGCTATTGCACCAATTATATAATAAATTAAATTTTGAATTATTTTTAGAATAAATGACAATTCATTTTGTAATAATCACTTGAATTATTTTTATAATAAATGAAACAATTCATTATAAATTAAATTATTGAATTATTTATAAAATAAATTTAGCAATTCATTATGAATTCAACTGTTGAATTAATTATACAATCAATTAAACTATTGATTTATTTATATAATAAATTAAACTTTGAATTATTTGTATAATAAATTAAACAATTCATTATAAATTATACTATTGAATAATTTATATCATAAATTAAACTTTGAATTATTTTTATAATAAACTAAACAATTCATTTTAAAATAATCACTTGAATTATTTACATAATAAATTAAACAATTCATTATAAATTAAACTATTGATTATTTATATAATAAATTAAACTTTGAATTATTTTAATAATAAATATAACAATTGATTTTAAAATATTCACTTGAATTATTTATATAATAAATTAAACAATTCATTATAAATTAAACTATTGAATTATTTACATAATAAATTAAACTATTGCACCAATTGTATAATAAATTAAATTTTGAATTATTTTTACAATAAATTAAACAATTCATTATAAATTAAATTATTGGATTATTTATATAATAAATTGAGCAATTCATTTTAAATTAAATAATTGAATTATTTATATAACATATTAAACTATTGAATTATTATATAATTAATTAAACTTTGAATTATTTTTATAATAAATTAAATAATCCATTTCAAAATAATCACTTGAATTATTTAGAAAATAAATTAAACAATTCATTATAAATTAAACTACTGAATGGTTTTTTAAATAAATTGAACTATTGAATTATTGATATAACAAATTGAACAATTCATTATAAATTAAACGATTGAATTATTCATATCTTAAATTAAACTATTGAATTATTTATATAATAAATTAAAGAATTCATTATAAATTAAATTATTGAATTATTTGAACAATAAATTAAACTATTGATTATCTATATAATAAATTAAACTTTGAATTATTTTTATAATAAACTAAACAATTCATTTTAAAATAATCACTTGAATTATTTACATAATAAATTAAACAATTCATTATAAATTAAACTATTGATTATTTATATAATAAATTAAACTTTGAATTATTTTTATAATAAATTAAATAATCCATTTCAAAATAATCACTTGAGTTATTTAGAAAATAAATTAAACAATTCATTATAAATTAAACTACTGAATGATTTTTTAAATAAATTGAACTATTGAATTATTGATATAACAAATTGAACAATTCATTATAAATTAAACGATTGAATTATTCATATCATAAATTAAACTATTGAATTATTTATATAATAAATTAAAGAATTCATTATAAATTAAATTATTGAATTATTTGAACAATAAATTAAACTATTGATTATCTATATCATAAATTAAACTTTGAATTATTTTTTATAATAAACTAAACAATTCATTTTAAAATAATCACTTGAATTATTTACATAATAAATTAAACAATTCATTATAAATTAAACTATTGATTATTTATATAATAAATTAAACTTTGAATTATTTTTATAATAAATTAAACAATTCATTTTAATATAATCACTTGAATTATTTATATAATAAATTAAACAATTGATTATAAATTAAACTATTGAATTATTTGTTAAAATTAAAAAATTCATTATAAATTAAACTATTTAATTATTTATATAATAAATTAAAATTTGAATTATTTTTATAATAAATTAAACAATTCATTTTTAAATAATTACTTGAATTATTCATACAATAAATTAAACAATTAATTATAATTTAAACTATTGAATTATTTATGTAATAAATTAAACAATTCATTATCAATTAAACTTTTGAATTATTTATATAATAATTCAAACAATTCATTATAATTTAAACTATTGAATTATTTATATAATAAATTAAACAATTCATCATGAAATAATCTGTTGAATTATTTATATAATAAATTAAACTTTGAATTGTTTATATAATAAATTGAACTTTGAATTATTTTTATAATAAATTAAACAATTCATTACAAATTAAACTATTAAATTATTTATATTATAAATTAATCTTTGAATTATTTTTATAATAAATTGAACAATTTATTTTAAAATAATCACTTGAATTATTTCTATAATAAATTAAACAATTATATTGTAAATTGAACTATTGAATTATTTAAATAATAAATTGAACTTTGAATGATTTTTAGAATAAATTGAACAATTTGTTTTAAAATAATCACTTGAATTATTTATAAAATAAATTAAACAATTCATTATAAATTAAACTATTGAATTATTTATATAATAAATTAAACTTTGAATTAATTTTATAATAAATTATACTTTGAATGAATTTTATTAAAAATTACACAATTCATTTTAAAATAATCACTTGAATCATTTAGATAATAAATGAAACAATTGCATTATTTATATAATAAATTAAAGTTTGAATTATTTTTACAATAAATTTAACAATTCATTATGAATTAAATTATTGAATTATTTATATAATAAATTAAACTATTGAATTATTTATATCATAAATTAAACTTTGAATTATTTTTATAATATATTATACAATTCATTATAAATTAAATTATTGAAGTATTTATATAATAAATTGAACAATTCATTGCAAGTTAAATTATTGAACTATTTATATAATAAATTATACTTTTAATTATTTTTTATAATAAATTAAACTATTCATTTTGAAATCATGACATGAATTACTTATAAAATAAATTTAAAAATTCATTATAAATTAAAAAATTGAATTATTTATATCATAATTGATCTTTGAATTATTTTTAGAATAAATTAAACAATTCATTTTAAAATAATCACTTGAATTATTTATAAAATAAATTAAACAATTCATTATAAATTAATCTATTGAATTATTGAAATAATTAATTAATCTTTGAATTATTTTTATAATAAATTATACTTTGAATTATTTTTATTAAAAGTTACACAATTCATTTCAAAATAATAGCTTGAATCATTTAGATAATAAATGAAACAATTGCATTATTTATATAATAAATTAAACTTTGAATTATTTTTATAATCAATTGAACAATTTATTTCAAAATAATGACTTGAATTATTTATATAATAAATTGAACAATTCATTGCAAATTAAATTATTGAACTAATTATATAATAAATTAAAGTTTGAATTATTTTTTATAATAAATTAAACAATTCATTTTGAAATTATCACATGAATTATTTGTAAAATAAATTTAAAAAATCATTATAAATTAAAATATTGAATTATTCATATCATAAATTGATCTTTGAATTATTTATAAAATAAATTAAACAATTCATTATAAATTAAACTATTGAATTACTTATAATAAATTAAACAATTCATTCAAAATTAAATTATTGAATGAATTATATCATAAATTAAACTTTGAATTATTTTTATAATAATTTAATCAATTCATTATAAATTAAACTTTTGAATTATTTATATAATAAATGAAACAATTCATTATGAATTAAATTATTGAATTATTTATATAATAAATTAAGCAATTCATTATAAATTGAACTATTGAATTATTTATATAATCAATTAAACTATTGAATCATTTATATAATTAATTATATTTGAATTATTTTTATTATAAATAGAACTTTGAATTATTTTTAGAGATAAATTAATCAATTCATTTTAAAATAATCACTTGAATTATTTATAAAATAAATTCAACAATTCATTATAAATTAAACTATTGAATTATTTTTCTAATAAATTAAACTGTGAATTATTTATATAATAATTTTAAGTTTGAATTTTTATTATAAATTAAACAAATCATTTTAAAATAATTACTTGAATTATTTTTTAAATAAATTTAAAAATTCATTATCAATTAAAATATTGAATTATTTATATAATAAATTGATCTTTGAATTATTTTTAGAATAAATTAATCAATTTATTTTAAAATAATCACTTGAATTATTTATAAAATATATTAAAAAATTCATTATGAATAAAACCATTGAATTACTTAAATAATAAATTAAACAATTCATTTAAAAATAATCACATGAATTATTAATATAATAAATTGAACAATTCATTATAAATTAAACTATTGAATTATTTATATAATAAATTAAACTTTGAAACATTTTTATAATAAATTAAACAATTCATTTTAAAATAAACACATGGATTAATTATAAAATAAATAAAACCATTCATTATAAATTAAAATATTGAATTATATATACAATAAATTAATCAAGTCATTATAAATTAAACTACTGAAATATTGACATAAAAAATTGAACAATTGCATCATTTATATAATAAATTAAACTTTGAATTATTGATATAACAAATTAAACAATTCATTATAAATTAAACAATTCATTAAAAATTAAATTATTGAATTATTTATACAATAAATTAAACTTGAATTATTTATATTATAAATTAAACTTTGAATTATTTTTATAATAAATTAAACAATTCATTTTAAAATAATCACTTGAATTATTTATGAAATAAATTAAACAATTCATTATAAATTAAAATATTGAATTATTTACATAATTAATTAATTTTGAATTATTTCATAAAAAATTAAACAATTCATCATAAATTAAACTATTGTATTATTTGTGTAATAAATTGAACTATTGAATTATTTATATAATAAATTAAACTTTGAATTATTTTTGTAATAAATTAATCAATTTATTTTAAAATAATCTCGAATTATTTATAAAATAAATTAGACAATTCATTATAAATTAAACTATTGAATTGTTTATATAATAAATTAAACTATTAAATTATTTATCTAATAAATTAAATGATTAAATTATTTATATGATGAATTAAACTTTGAATTATTTTTATAATAAATTAAACAATTTATTTCAAAATAATGACTTGAATTATTTATATTATAAATTAATTTTTGAATTATTTTTGTAATAAATTAAACATTTCATTATAAATTGAACTATTGTATTATTTATATAATAAATTGAACAATTCATTTTAAAATACTCACTTGAATTATTTATGAAATAAATTAAACAATTCATTACTAATTAAATTATTGAATTATTTATATAATAAATTAAGCAATTCATTATAAATTTAACTGTTGAATAATCAATTAAACTATTGAATTAGTTATATAATTAATAATATTTGAATTATTTTTATCATAAATTAAACAATTCATTATAAATAAAACTACTGAATAATTTACACAATAAATTGAACGATTGAATTAATTATATAATAAATTAAACTATTGAATTATTTATATAATAAATTGAACTATTAAATTATTTATATACTGAATTAAACTTCGAATTATTTTTATAATAAATTAAACAATTTATTTCAAAATAATGGCTTGAATTATTTATATTATAAATTAATTTTTGAATTATTTATGAAATAAATTAAACAATTCATTATAAATTAAACTATTGAATTATTTACATAATTAAATTTGAATTATTTTATAAAAAATTAAACAATTCATTATAAATTAAACTATTGAATTATTTATAGAATAAATTAAAATATTGAATTATTTGGATAATAAATTAAACTTTGAATTGCTTTTATATAAAATTAAACAAATAATTTTAAAATAATCACCTGAATTATTTACATAATTTAAAAAATTCATTATAAATTAAACTGTTGAATTATTTATACAACAAATTAAACTATTGAATTATTTATATAATAAAATAAACTTTGAATTATATTTTAAAATAAAAAAAAATTCATTTTAATATAATCACTTGAATTATTTATATAATAAGTGAAACAATTCATTATAAACTAAACTATTGAATTAATTATTGAATAAATTAAACTATTGAATTATTTATATAATGAAATAAACTTTGAATTATGTTTATAATAAATTAAACAAATCATTTAAAAATAATCACCAGAAATATTTTTATAATAAATTAAACAATTCATTATAAATTAAACTATTGAATTATTTATATAATAAATTAACCTATAGAATTATTTATATAACGAATTAAACTATTGAATTATTTATACAATAAAATAAACTTTGAATTATATTTATAATAAATTAAACAATTCATTTTAAAATAGTGACTTGAATTATTTTTATAATAAATTAAACAATTCATTATCAATTAAACTATTGAATTATTCATATAACAAATTAAACTATTGAATTATTTATATAATAAAATAAACTTTGAATTATATTTATAATAAATTAAACAATTCATTTTAAAATAATCACTTGAATTATTTATGCAATAAATTTCACAATTCAATATAAATTAAACTATTGAATTATTTATAGAATAATTTAAAATTTGAATTATTTTTATAATAAATTAATCAATTTATTTTAAAATAATCACTCAAATTATTAATATAATAAATTAAATAATTCATTGTAAATTAAACTATTGAATTATTTATATAATAAATTAAACAATTCATCATAAATTAAACTATTGCATTATTCACATAATAAATTAAACCATGAATTATTTTTATAATAAATTAAACCATTCATTTAAAAAATAATGACTTGAATTATTTTTTTAATAAATTAAACAATTCATTATAAATTAAACTATTGAATTATTTAACTAATAAAATAAACTTTGAATTATTTTTATAATTAATTAAACAATTCATTTTAAAATAATCACTTGAATAATTGAAATAATAAATTAAACACTTCATTATAAATTAAACTATTGAATTACTTATAAAATAAAATAAACTTTGAATTAATTTTATAATAAATTAAACACTTCATTTTAAAATAATCACTTGATTATTTATTTAATAAATTAAAAAATTCATTATAAATTAAACTATTGAACTATTTATATCATAAATTAAACCTTGAAATATTTTTAAAATAAATTAAACAATTCATTTAAAAAATAATCATTTGAATTATTTATATAATAAATTAAACTGTTGAATTACTTATATGATAAAATAAACTTTGAATTATATTTATAATAAATTAAACTTTGAATTGTTTCTATATAAAATTAAACAAATCATTTTAAAATAATCACTTGAATTATTTATGTAATAAATTTAACAATTCAATATAAATTAAACTATTGAATTATTTATAGAATAATTTAAAATTTGAATTATTTTTATAATAAAACAAACTTTGAATTATATTTATAATAAATTAAACAATTAATTTTAAAATAATCACTTGAATTATTTATATAATAAATTAAACAATTCATTATAAATTAAAGTATTGAATTATTTATATAATAAAGTAAAGTTTGAATTATTTTTATAATAAATTAAACAATTCATTATGAATTAATCTATTGAATTATTTATACAATAAATCAAACTATAGAATTATTTAGATAATAAAATAAACTTTGAATTATTTTTATAACAAATTAAACAATTCATTTTAAAATACTCACTTGAATGATTTATCGAATAAAATAAGCAATTCATTATAAATTAAACTATTGAATTATTTCTATAATAAATGAAACTATAGAATTGTTTACATAATAAAATAAATTTTGAATCATTTTTATAATAAATTAAACAATTCATTTTAAAATAATAACTTGAATTATTCATATAATAAAATAAACAATGCATTATAAATTAAACTATTGAATTATTTACATAATAAATTAAACTTTGAATTATTTTTATAATTAATTAAACAATTCATTTTAAAATAATCACTTGAATAATTGAAATAATAAATTAAACACTTCATTATAAATTAAACTATTGAATTATTTATAAAATAAAATAAACTTTGAATTAATTTTATAATAAATTAAACACTTCATTTTAAAATAATCACTTGATTATTTATTTAATAAATTAAACAATTCATTATAAATTAAACTATTGAACTATTTATATCATAAATTAAACCTTGAAATATTTTTATAATAAATTAAACAATTCATTTAAAAAATAATCACTTGAATTATTTATGTAATAAATTTAACAATTCAATATAAATTAAACTATTGAATTATTTATAGAAGAATTAAAAATTTGAATTATTTTTATAATAAAATAAACTTTGAATTATATTTATAATAAATTAAACAATTCATTTTAAAATAATCACTTGAATTATTTATGTAATAAATTAAACAATTCATTATAAATTAAACCATTGAATTATTTATATAATAAAATAAACTTTGAATTATTTTTATAACAAATTAAACAATTCATTTTAAAATACTCACTTGAATGATTTATCTAATAAATTAAACAATTCATTATAAATTAAACTATTGAATTATTTATATAATAAATTAAACTATAGAATTGTTCACAAAATAAAATAAACTTTGAATCATTTTTATATCAAATTAAACAATTCATTTTAAAATAATCACTTGAATAATTGAAATAATAAATTAAACACTTCATTATAAATTAAACTATTGAATTATTTATAAAATAAAATAAACTTTGAATTAATTTTATAATAAATTAAACACTTCATTTTAAAATAATCACTTGATTATTTATTTAATAAATTAAACAATTCATTATAAATTAAACTATTGAACTATTTATATCATAAATTAAACCTTGAAATATTTTTATAATAAATTAAACACTTCATTTTAAAATAATCACTTGAATTATTTATAGAATAAATTAAACTGTTGAATTATTTGTAAAATAAAATAAACTTTGAATTAATTTTATAATAAATTAAACACTTCATTTTAAAATAATCACTTGATTATTTATTTAATAAATTAAACAATTCATTATAAATTAAACTATTGAACTATTTATATCATAAATTAAACCTTGAAATATTTTTATAATAAATTAAACACTTCATTTTAAAATAATCACTTGAATTATTTATAGAATAAATTAAACTGTTGAATTATTTATATGATAAAATAAACTTTGAATTATATTTATAATAAATTAAACAATTCATTTTAACATAATCACTTGAATTATTTATATATTAAATTAAACAATATATTATAAATTAAACTATTGAATTATTTATATAATAAATTAAACTATAGAATTGTTTACATAATAAAATAAACTTTGAATCATTTTTATAATAAATTGAACAATTCACTTTAAAATAATAACTTGAATTATTCATATAATAAATTAAACAATTGATTATAAATAAAACTATTGAATTATTTATATAATAAATTAAACAATTCATTAAAAAATAATCACTTGAATTATTTATATAATAAATTAAACTGTTGAATTATTTATATGATAAAATAAACTTTGAATTATATTTATAATAAATTAAACAATTCATTTTAACATAATCACTTGAATTATTTATACATTAAATTAAACAATATATTATAAATTAAACTATTGAATTATTTGTATAATAAATTAAACTTTGAATCATTTTTATAATAAATTAAACAATTCATTGCAAATTAAGTTATTGAACTATTTAGATAATAAAATAAACTTTGAATTATTTTTATAACAAATTAAACAATTCATTTTAAAATACTCACTTGAATGATTTATCGAATAAATTAAACAATTCATTATAAATTAAACTATTGAATTATTTATATAATAAATTAAACTATAGAATTGTTTACATAATAAAATAAACTTTGAATCATTTTTATAATAAATTAAACAATTCATTTTAAAATAATAACTTGAATTATTCATATAATAAATTAAACAATTCATTATAAATAAAACTATTGAATTATTTATATAATAAATTAAACAATTCATTAAGAAATAATCACTTGAATTATTTATATAATAAATTAAACTGTTGAATTATTTATATGATAAATTAAACTATTGAATTATTTGTATAATAAATTAAACTTTGAATTGTTTTTATATAAAATCAAACAAATCATTTTAAAATAATCACTTGAATTATTTATGTAATAAATTTAACAATTCAATATAAATTAAACTATTGAATTATTTATAGAATAATTCAAAATTTGAATTATTTTTAGAATAAAATAAACTTTGAATTATATTTATAATAAATTAAACAATTCATTTTAAAATAATCACTTGAATTATTTATGTAATAAATTAAACAATTCATTATAAATTAAAGTATTGAATTATTTATATAATAAAATAAACTTTGAATTATTTTTATAACAAATTAAACAATTCATTGTAAAATACTCACTTGAATGATTATCTAATAAATTAAACAATTGATTATAAATTAAACTATTGAATTATTTATATAATAAATTAAACTATAGAATTGTTTACAAAATAAAATAAACTTTGAATCATTTTTATAACAAATTAAACAATTCATTTTAAAATACTCACTTGAATGATTTATCTAATAAATTAAACAATTCATTATAAATTAAACTATTGAACTATTTATATCATAAATTAAACCTTGAAATATTTTTATAATTAATTAAACAATTCATTTTAAAATAATCACTTGAAATATTTATAGAATAAATTAAACTGTTGAATTATTTATATGATAAAATAAACTTTGAATTATATTTATAATAAATTAAACAATTCATTTTAACATAATCACTTGAATTATTTATATATTAAATTAAACAATATATTATGAATTAAACTATTGAATTATTTATATAATAAATTAAATTTTGAATTATTTTTATAACAAATTCAACAATTCATTTTAAAATACTCACTTGAATGATTTATCGAATAAATTAAACAATTCATTATAAATTAAAGCATTGAATTATTTATATAATAAATTAAACTATAGAATTGTTTACATAATAAAATAAACTTTGAATCATTTTTATAATAAATTAAACAATTCATTTTAAAATAATAACTTGAATTATTCATATAATAAATTAAACAATTCATTATAAATAAAACTATTGAATTATTTATATAATAAATTAAACAATTCATTAAAAAATAATCACTTGAATTATTTATATAATAAATTAAACAATTCATTATAAATTAAACTTTGAATTATTTTTATAATAAATTAAACAATTCATTTTAAAATAGTCACTTGAATTATTATATATTAAATTAAACAATTCATTATAAATTAAACTGTTGAATTATTTATATAAGAAAATAAACTTTGAATTATATTTATAATAAATCAAAGAATTCATTTTAAAATAATCACTTGAATTATTTATATAATAAATTAAACAATTCATTATAAATTAAACTTTGAATTATTTTTATAATAAATTAAACAATTCATTTTAAAATAGTCACTTGAATTATTATATATTAAATTAAACAATTCATTATAAATTAAACTATTCAATTATTTATATAATAAATTAAACTATTGAATTATTTATATGATAAAATAAACTTTGAATTATTTTTATAATAAATTAATCAATTCATTTTAAAATAATCACTTGAATAATTGATATAATAAATTAAACAATTCATTATAAATTAAACTATTGAATTATTTATAAAATAAAATAAACTTTGAATTAATTTTATAATAAATTAAACAATTCATTTTAAAATAATCACTTGAATTATTTATTTAATAAATTAAACAGTTCATTATAAATTAAACTATTGAATTATTTATACAATAAATTAAACTATTGCGTTGTTTCTATAATAAATTAAACTTTGAATTATTCTATAATAAATTAAACAATTCATTATGAATTAAACTATTCAATTATTTATATAATAAATTAAACTATTGAATTATTTGTACAATAAATTAAACTTTGAATTGCTTTTATATAAAATTAAAGAAATCATTTTAAAATAATCACTTGAATTATGTAATTAATAAATTAAACAATTCATTATAAATTAAACTGTTGAATTATTTATATAAGAAAATAAACTTTGAATTATATTTATAATAAATCAAAGAATTCATTTTAAAATAATCACTTGAATTATTTATATAATAAATTAAACAATTCATTATCAATTAAACTGTTGAATTATTTATATAATAAATGAAACTATTGCATTGTTTATATAATAAATTAAACTTTGAATTATTTTTATAATAAATTAAACAATTCATTTTAAAAATAATCACTTGAATTATTTTTATAATAAATTAAACATTTCATTATCAATTGAACTGTTGAATTATTTATATAATAAATTAAACTATTGCGTTGTTTCTATAATAAATTTAACTTTGAATTATTTTATAATAAATTAAACAATTCATTTTAAAATAGTCACTTGAATTATTCTATAATAAATTAAACAATTCATTATAAATTAAACTATTCAATTATTTATATAATAAATTAAACTATTGAATTATTTGTACAATAAATTAAACTTTGAATTGCTTTTATATAAAATTAAAGAAATCATTTTAAAATAATCACTTGAATTATGTAATTAATAAATTAAACAATTCATTATAAATTAAACTGTTGAATTATTTATATAAGAAAATAAACTTTGAATTATATTTATAATAAATCAAAGAATTCATTTTAAAATAATCACTTGAATTATTTATATAATAAATTAAACAATTCATTATCAATTAAACTGTTGAATTATTTATATAATAAATGAAACTATTGCATTGTTTATATAATAAATTAAACTTTGAATTATTTTTATAATTAATTAAACAATTCATTTTAAAATAATCACTTGAATTATTTATTTAATAAATTAAACAATTCATTATAAATTAAACTATTGAATTATTTATATAATAAATTAAACCTTGAAATATTTTTATAATAAATTAAACAATTCATTTAAAAAATAATCACTTGAATTATTTATATAATAAATTAATCTATTGAGCTATTTATATGATAAAATAAACTTTGAATTCTATGTAGAATAAATTAAACAATTCATTTTAATATAATCACTTGAATTATTTATATATTAAGTTGAACAATATATTTTAAATTAAATTATTGAAGTATTTATATAACCAATTAAACTATTGCATTATTTATATAATAAAATAAACTTTGAAGTATATTTATAATAAATTAAACAATTCATTTTAAAATAATCACTTGAATTATTTATGTAATAAATTAAACAGTTCATTATAAATTAAACTGTTGAATTATTTATGTAATAAATTAAACTGTAGAATTATTTATATAACAAATTAAACTATTGAATTATTTATATAATAAATTAAACTTTGAATTATATTGATAATAAATTAACAATTCATTTTAAAATAGTTACTTGAATTATTTATATAATAAATTTAACTATAGAATTATTCATAAAATAAAATAAACTTTGAATTATTTTTTATCTAAAATTAAACAAATCATTTTAAAATAATCACCAGAATTATTTTATAATAAATTAAACAATTCATTATAAATTAAACTATTGAATTATTTATATAACAAATTAAACTATTGAATCATTCAGACAATAAAATAAACTTTGAATTATATTTATAATAAATTAAACAATTCATTTTAAAGTAATCACTTGAATTATTTATATAATAAATTTAACAATTCAATATAAATGAAACTATTGAATTATTCAGAGAATAAATTAAACTTTTGAATTATTTGTGTAATTAATTAAACTTTGAATTATTTTTATAATAAATTAAACAATTCACTTAAAAATAATCACTTGAATTATTTTTAATAATAAATTAAACAATTCATTTTAAAATAGTCACTTGAATTATTGTATATTAAATTAAACAATTCATTATAAATTAAACTATTCAATTATTTATATAATAAATTAAACTATTGAATTATTTATATGATAAAATAAACTTTGAATTATTTTTATAATTAATTGAACAATTCATTTTAAAATAATCACTTGAATAATTGATATAATAAATTAAACAATTCATTATAAATTAAACTATTGAATTATTTATAAAATAAAATAAACTTTGAATTAATTTTATAATAAATTAAACAATTCATTTAAAAATAATCACTTGAATTATTTATTTAATAAATTAAACAGTTCATTATAAATTAAACTATTGAATTATTTATACAATAAATTAAATCTTGAAATGTTTTTATAATAAATTAAACAATTCATTTTTAAAATAATCACTTGAATTATTATATAATAAATTAAATTATTGAATTATTAAAATAATAAATTAAACTATAGAATTATTTACATAATAAAATAAACTTTGAATTATTTTTTTAATAAATTAAAGAATTCATTTTAAAATAATCACTTGAATTATTTATATAATAAATTAAACAATTCATTATCAATTGAACTGTTGAATTATTTATATAATAAATTAAACTATTGCGATGTTTCTATAATAAATTAAACTTTGAATTATTTTTATGATAAATTAAACAATTCATTTTAAAATAGTCACTTGAATTATTCTATAATAAATTAAACAATTCATTATAAATTAAACTATTCAATTATTTGTACAATAAATTAAACTTTGAATTGCTTTTATATAAAATTAAAGAAATCATTTTAAAATAATCACTTGAATTATGTAATTAATAAATTAAACAATTCATTATAAATTAAACTGTTGAATTATTTATATAAGAAAATAAACTTTGAATTATATTTATAATAAATCAAAGAATTCATTTTAAAATAATCACTTGAATTATTTATATAATAAATTAAACAATTCATTATCAATTAAACTGTTGAATTATTTATATAATGAATGAAACTATTGCATTGTTTATATAATAAATTAAACTTTGAATTATTTTTATAATTAATTAAACAATTCATTTTAAAATAATCACTTGAATTATTTATTTAATAAATTAAACAATTCATTATAAATTAAACTATTGAATTATTTATATAATAAATTAAACCTTGAATTATTTATATAATAAATTAATCTATTGAGTTATTTATATGATAAAATAAACTTTGAATTCTATGTAGAATAAATTAAACAATTCATTTTAATATAATCACTTGAATTATTTATATATTAAGTTGAACAATATATTTTAAATTAAATTATTGAAGTATTTATATAACCAATTAAACTATTGCATTGTTTATAAAATAAATTAAACTTTGAATTATTTTTATAATAAATTAAACAATTCATTTTAAAATAGTAACTTGAATTATTATATATTAAATTAAACAATTCATTATAAATTAAACTATTCAATTATTTATATAATAAATTAAACTATTGAATTATTTATATGATAAAATAAACTTTGAATTATTTTTATAATTAATTGAACAATTCATTTTAAAATAATCATTTGAATTATTTATTTAATAAATTAAACAGTTCATTATAAATTAAACTATTGAATTATTTATACAATAAATTAAACCTTGAAATATTTTTATAATAAATTAAACAATTCATTTTAAAAATAATCACTTGAATTATTTATATAATAAATTAAACTATTGAATTATTAAAATAATAAATTAAACTATAGAATTATTTACACAATAAAATAAACTTTGAATTATTTTTATAATAAATTAAACAATTCATTTTAAAATAATCACTTGAATTATTTATATAATAAATTAAACAATTCATAATCAATTAAACTGTTGAATTATTTATATAATAAATGAAACTATTTCATTGTTTATATAATAAATTAAACTTTGAATTATTTTTTTAATTAATTAATCAATTCATTTTAAAATAATCACTTGAATTATTTATTTAATAAATTAAACATATTTATAAAATAAATTGAACAATTCATTATAAATTGAAATTTTGAATTATTTTTATAATACATTAAACTATTGAATTATTTATATAATAAATTAAACTATATTATTTCAATAATAAATTAAACAATCCATTTTGAAATAATCACATGAATTATTTATAAAATAAATTAAACAATTCATTTTAAATTAAACTATTGAATTATTTATCCAATAAATTAAACTTTGAATTATTTATATAATAAATTCAACTATGCATTATTTTAATAATTAATTAAACAATCCATTTTAAAATAATCATATGAATTATTTATTAAATAAATTAAACAATTCATCATTAATTAAAATATTGAATTATTTATATAATAAATTAAACAATTCATTTTAAATTAAACTATTGAATTATTTATCCAATAAATTAAACTTTGAATTATTTATATAATAAATTCAACTATGCATTATTTTAATAATTAATTAAACAATCCATTTTAAAATAATCATATGAATTATTTATTAAATAAATTAAACAATTCATCATTAATTAAAATATTGAATTATTTATATAATAAATTAAACAATTCATTTTAAATTAAACTATTGAATTATTTAACCAATAAATTAAACTTTGAATTATTTTTATAATAAATTAAACTATTCCACCAATTATATCATAAATTAAACTTTGAATTATTTTTATAATAAATTAAACAATTCATTTTGAAATAATGACTTGAATTATTTTTATAATAAATTAAACAATTCCTTATAAATTAAATTATTGAATTATTTATATAATAAATTAAGCATTTCATTATAAATTGAACTATTGAATTATTTATATAATAAATTATATTTGAATTATTTTTATAATAAATTAAAAAATTCATTATAAATTGAACTATTGAATTATTTATATAATTAATTATATTTGAATTATGTTTATAATAAATTAAACAATTTATTTGAAAATATTCACTTGAATTATTTATATAATAAATTAAACTATATTATTTATATAATAAATTAAACAATTCATTATAAATTAATCTATTGAATTATTTATATAATAAATTAAACTATTCCACCAATTATAAAATAAATTAAACTTTGAAATATTTTAATAATATATTACACAATTCTTTTTAAAATAATCACTTGAATTATTTATAAAATAAATTAAACAATTCATTATAAATTAAACTGTTGAATTATTTATATAATAAATTAAACGATTGAATTATTTATATAATAAATTAAACTACTGAATTGTTTATATAATAAATTAAACTTTGAATGACTTTTATAATAAATTAAACAATTCATTTTAAAATAAACACTTGAATTATTTATAAAATAAATTGAACAATTCATTATAAATTGAAATTTTGAATTATTTTTATAATACATTAAACTATTGAATTATTTATATAATAAATTAAACAATTCATTATAAATTAAATTATTGAATTAATTATATAATAGATTAAACTATTGAATTATTTATATAATAAATTAAACTATTGAATTGTTTATATAATAAATTAAACTTTGAATTACTTTTATAATAAATTGAACAATTCATTTTAAAATAATCACTTGAATTATGTATAAAATAAATTAAACAATTCATTATGAATTAAACTATTGAATTATTTATATAATAAATTAAGCAATTCATTATAAATTGAACTATTGAATTATTTATATAATTGATTATATTCGAATTATTTTTGTAATGAATTAAACAATTCATCATAAATTAAATTATGGAATTATTTATATAATAAATTAAACTATTAAATTATTTATATGATAAATTAAATTTGAATTATTTTTATAATAAATAAAACAATTCATTTTAAAATAAACACTTGAATTCATGATTAATTAAAGTATAGAATTATTTATATAATAAATTAACCATTGAATTATTTTTATAATAAATTAATCACTATATTTTAAAATAATCACTTGAATTATTTATATAATAAATTGAACAATTCATTATAAATTAAACTATTGAATTATTTTTATAATAAATTAAACAATTCCTTATAAATTAAATGATTGAATTATTTATATAATAAATTAAGCAATTCATTATAAATTGAACTGTTGAATTATTTATATAATTAATTATATTTGAATTATTTATATAAAAAATTAAACAATTGAATTATTTATATAATAAATTAAAATTTGAATTATTTTAATAATAAGTTACACAATTCATTTTAAAATAATCACCAGAATTATTTATAAAATGAATTAAACTATTCATTATAAATTAAATTATTGAATTATTTATATAATAAATTAAACTGTTGAATTATTTATATAATGAATTAAACTTTGAATTACTTTTATAATAAATTACACAATTCATTTTAAAATAATCACATGAATTATTTATAAAATAAATTAAACTATATTATTTCAATAATAAATTAAACAATCCATTTTGAAATAATCACATGAATTATTTATGAAATAAATTAAACAGTTCATCATTAATTAAACTATTGAATTATTTATATAATAAATTAAACTTTGAATGATTTTTATAATAAATTGAACAATTAATTTAAAAATAATCACTTGAATTATTTATAAAATAAATTGAACTATTCATTATAAATTAAAATATTGAATTATTTTTACAATACATTAAACTATTGAATTATTTATATAATAAATTCAACTATGCATTATTTTAATAATTAATTAAACAATCCATTTTAAAATAATCACATGAATTATTTATTAAATAAATTAAACAATTTATCATTAATTCAAATATTGAATTATTTATATAATAAATTAAACAATTCCTTATAAATTAAATTATTGAATTATTTATTTAATAAATTAAGCAATTCATTATAAATTGAACTATTGAATTATTTATATAATAAATTAAACTATTCCACCAATTATATCATAAATTATACTTTGAATTATTTTAACAATGAATTACACAATTCATTTTAAAATAATCACATGAATTATTTATAAAATAATTTAAACAATTCATTTTAAATTAAACTATTGAATTATTTATATAATAAATTAAACTGTTGAATTATTTAGATAATAAATTAAACTTTGAATTACTTTTATAATAAATTAAACAATTCATTTTTAAATAATCATATGAATTATTTAGAAAATAAATTAAACAATTCATTTTAAATTCAACTATTGAATTATTTACAGAATTAACTTTATTTGAATTATTTTTATAATAAATTAAACAATTCATTATAAATTAAATTATTGAATTATTCATATAATAAAATAAACTATTGCATTGTTTATATAATAAATTAAACTTTGAATTATTTTTATAATAAATTAACAAATTCATTTTAAAATAATCACTTGAATTATTTATAAAAAAATTTTAACAATTCATTACAAATTAAACTATTGAATTATTTATATAACCAATTATACGATTGCATTATTTATATAATACAATACACTTTGAATTGTATTTATAATAAATTAAACAATTCATTTTAAAATAATCACTTGAATTATTTATGTAATAAATTAAACAATTCATTATAATTAAACTATTGAATTATTTATATAATAAATTAAACTATAGAATTATTTATGTAATAAATTAAACCTTGAATTATTTTTATAATAAATTAAACAATTCATTTAAAAAATAATCACTTGAATTATTTATATAATAAATTAAACAATTCATTATGAATTAAACTATTGAATTATTTATATAACAAATTAAACCATTGAATTATTTATACAATAAAATAAACTTTGAATTATATTTATAATAAATTAAACAATTCATTTTAAAGTAATCACTTGAATTATTTATATAATAAATTTAGCAATTCAATATAAATTAAACTATTGAATTATTTATATAATAAATTAAACTATTGCATTGTTCATAAAATAAATTAAACTTTGAATTATTTTTATAATAAATTAAACAATTCATTTTGAAAAATTCACTTGAATTATTTATCAAATCAATTAAATAATTCATTATAAATTAAACTATTGAATTATTGAAATGATAAAATAAACTTTGAATTATATTTATAATAAATTAAACAATTCATTTTAATATAATCACTTGAATTATTTATATATTAAGTTAAACAATATATTATAAATTAAACTATTGAATTATTTATATAATAAATTAAACTTTGAGTTGTTTTTATATAAAATTACACAAATCATTTTAAAATAATCACTTGAATTATTTAATTAATAAATTAAACAATTCATTATAATTTAAATAATAAAATAAATTTTGAATTATATTCATAATAAATTATAGAATTCATTTCAAAATAATCACTTGAATTATTTATAAAATAAATTAAACAATTCATTATAAATTAAACTGTTGAATTATTTATATAATAAATTAAACAATTCATTATAAATTAAATTATTGAATCATTTATATAATAAATTAAACTATTGAATTATTTATATAATAAATTGAACAATTCATTTTAAAATAATCACTTGAATTATTTATGTAATAAATTGAACAATTCATTATATATTAAAATGTTGAATTATTTATGTAATAAATTAAATTATTGCATTGTTTCTATAATGAATTAAACTTTGAATTATTTTCATAATAAATTAAACTGTTGAATTATTTATACAATAAATTAAACAATTCATTATAAATTAAATTATTGAATCATTTATATAATAAATTAAACTATTGAATTATTTATATAATAAATTAAACAATTCATTAAAAAATATTCACTTGAATGATGTATATAATAAATTAAACAATTCATTATAAATTGAACTATTGAATTATTTATATAATAAATTAAACAATTCATTATAAATTAAACTATTGAATTATTTATATAATAAATTAAAATATTGAATTATTTATTCAATAAATTAACTTTGAATTATTTTAATAATAAATTACGCAATTCATTTGCAAATAATCACTTGAATTATTTATAAAATAAATTAAACAATTCATTATAAATTAAACTATTGTATTATTTATATTATAAATTGAACTTGGAATTGTTTTTATAATAAATTGAGCAATTCATTATAAATTGAACTATTGAATTCTTTACAGTATTAACTTTATTTGAATTATTTTTATAATAAATTAAACAATTCATTATAAATTAAATTATTGAATTATTTACATAATAAATTAAACTATTGAATTATTGTAATAATAAATTACACAATTCATTTTCAAATAATCACTTGAATTATTTATAAAATAAATTAAACAATTCATCATTAATTAAAATATTGAATTATTCATATAATAAATTAAACTATTGAATTATGTGTATGATAAATTAAACTTTGAATGACATTGATAATAAATTAAACAATTCATTTTAAAATAATCACTTGAATTATTTATAAAATAAATTAAACAATTCATTATAAATTAAACTATTGAATTATTTATATAATAAATTGAACTTTGAATTATTTTTATAATAAATTGAACAATTCATTTCAATATAATCACTTGAATTATTCATAAAATAATTTGAACAATTCATTAAAAATTAAATTGTTGAATTATTTATGTAATAAATTGAGCAATTCATTATAAATTGAACTATTGAATTATTTACAGTATTAACTTTATTTGAATTATTTATATAATACATTAAACAATTCATTATAAATTAAACTATTGAATTATTTATATAATAAATTAAACTTTGAATTATTTTTATAATAAATTAAACAATTCATTTCAAAATAATGACATGAATGATTAAAAAAATAAATTAAACAATTCATCATGAATTAAAAGATTGAATTATTTATATAACAAATTAAACTTTGAATTATTTTTATAATAAATTAAACAATTCATTATAAATTAAATTATTGAATTATTTATATAATAAATTAAACAATTCATT
This sequence comes from Heptranchias perlo, assembly GCF_035084215.1. Taxonomy (NCBI): domain Eukaryota; kingdom Metazoa; phylum Chordata; class Chondrichthyes; order Hexanchiformes; family Hexanchidae; genus Heptranchias; species Heptranchias perlo. Next base: position 929,969 of record NW_027139793.1, on the reverse strand, counting down.
ATAAATTAAACTATTGAGTTATTTATATAATAAATTAAACTTTGAATTAATTTTCTAATAAATTGAACAATTATTTTCAAAATAATCACTTGATTATTTATAAAATAAATTAAACTATTCATTATGAATTAAAATATTGAATTATTTTTATAATACATTAAACTATTGAATTATTTATATAATAAATTGAACTATGCATTATTTTAATAATTAATTAAACAATCCATTTTAAAATAATCACATGAATTATTTATATAATAAATTGAACAATTCATTATAAATTAAACGATTGAATTATTTATGCAATAAATTAAGCAATTCATTATAAATTGAACTATTGAATTATTTACAGAATTAACTTTATTTGAATTATTTTTATAATAAATTAAACAATTCATTATAAATTAAATGATTGAATTATTTACATAATAAATTGAACTATTGAATTATTTTAATAATAAATTACACAATTCATTTCAAAATAATCACTTGAATTACTTAGAAAATAAATTAAACAATTCATTATAAATTAAATTGTTGATTTATTTATGTAATAAATTGAGCAATTCATTATAAATTGAACAGTTGAATTATTTACATAATTAACTTTATTTGAATTATTTTTATAATAAATGAAACAATTCATTTCAAAATAATGACATGAATGATTAAAAAAATAAATTAAACATTTCATCATGAATTAAAATATTGAATTATTTATATAACAAATTAAACTTTGAATTATTTTTATAATAAATTAAACAATTCATTGAAAAATATTCACTTGAATTATTTATATAATAAATTAAACAATTCATTATAAATTAAAATATTGTATTATTTTGACAATAAATTAAACTTGAATTATTTATATAATACATTAAACTTTGAATTATTTTAACAATAAATTACTCAATTCATTTCAAAATAATTACTTGAATTATTTATAAAATAAATTGAACAATTCATTATAAATTAAATTGTTGAATTATTTATGTAATAAATTGAGCAATTCATTATAAATTGAACTATTGAATTATTTACAGTATTAACTTTATTTGAATTATTTTTATAATAAATTAAACAATTCATTATAAATTAAATTATTGAATTATTTACATAATTTAAACTATTGAATTATTTTAATAATAAATTACACAATTCATTTTCAAATAATCACTTGAATTATTTATAAAATAAATTAAACAATTCATCATTAATTAAAATATTGAATTATTCATATAATAAATTAAACTATTGAATTATGTGTATGATAAATTAAACTTTGAATGACATTGATAATCAATTAAACAATTCATTATAAATTAAACTATTGAATTATTTATATAATAAATTAAACTTTGAATTATTTTTATAATAAATTAAACAATTCATTTCAAAATAATGACATGAATGATTAAAAAAATAAATTAAACAATTCATCATGAATTAAAATATTGAATTATTTATATAACAAATTAAACTTTGAATTATTTTTATAATAAATTAAATAATTCATTATAAATTAAATTATTGAATTATTTATATAATCAATTAAACAATTCATTATAAATTAAACTATTGAGTTATTTATATAATAAATTAAACTTTGAATTAATTTTCTAATAAATTGAACAATTATTTTCAAAATAATCACTTGATTATTTATAAAATAAATTAAACTATTCATTATGAATTAAAATATTGAATTATTTTTATAATACATTAAACTATTGAATTATTTATATAATAAATTCAACTATGCATTATTTTAATAATTAATTAAACAATCCATTTTAAAATAATCACATGAATTATTTATATAATAAATTGAACAATTCATTATAAATTAAACTATTGAATTATTTATGCATTAAATTAAGCAATTCATTATAAATTGAACTATTGAATTATTTACAGAATTAACTTTATTTGAATTATTTTTATAATAAATTAAACAATTCATTATAAATTAAATTATTGAATTATTTACATAATAAATTAAACTATTGAATTATTGTAATAATAAATTACACAATTCATTTCAAAATTATCACTTGAATTACTTATAAAATAAATTAAACAATTCATTATAAATTAAAATATTGAATTATTTTTATAATAAATTAAACTTGAATTATTTATATAATAAATTAAACTTTGAATTATTTTAACAATAAGTTACTCAATTCATTTCAAAATAATCACTTGAATTATTTATAAAATAAATTAAACAATTCATTATAAATTAAACTATTGAATTATTCATATAATAAATTAAACAATTCATTATAAATTAAATTATTGAATCATTTATATAATAAATTAAACTATTGAATTATTTATATAATAAATTGAACAATTCATTATAAATTAAATTATTGAATTATTTATATAATAAATTAAACTATTGAATTATTTATACAATAAATTAAACTTTCAATTACTTTTATAATAAATTAAACAATTCATTTTAAAATAATCACTTGAATTATTTATATAATAAATTAAACAATTCATTATAAATTAAACTATTGAATTATTTATATAATAAATTAAACTTTGAATTATTTTTATAATAAATTAAACAATTCATTAAAAAATATTCACTTGAATTATATATATAATAAATTAAACAATTCATTATAAATTAAACTATTGAATTATTTATATAATAAATTAAACTATTGAATTATTTATTCAATAAATTAACTTTGAATTATTTTATTAATAAATTACGCAATTCATTTGCAAATAGTCACTTGAATTATTTATAAAATAAATTAAACAATTCATTATAAATTAAACTATTGAATTATTTACAGAATTAACTTTATTTGAATTATTTTTATAATAAATTAAACAATTCATTATAAATTAAATTATTGAATTATTCATATAATAAAATAAACTATTGCATTGTTTATATAATAAATTAAACTTTGAATTATTTTTATAATAAATTAACAAATTCATTTTAAAATAATCACTTGAATTATTTATAAAAAAATTTTAACAATTCATTACAAATTAAACTATTGAATTATTTATATAACCAATTATACGATTGCATTATTTATATAATACAATACACTTTGAATTGTATTTATAATAAATTAAACAATTCATTTTAAAATAATCACTTGAATTATTTATGTAATAAATTAAACAATTCATTATAATTAAACTATTGAATTATTTATATAATAAATTAAACTATAGAATTATTTATGTAATAAATTAAACCTTGAATTATTTTTATAATAAATTAAACAATTCATTTAAAAAATAATCACTTGAATTATTTATATAATAAATTAAACAATTCATTATGAATTAAACTATTGAATTATTTATATAACAAATTAAACCATTGAATTATTTATACAATAAAATAAACTTTGAATTATATTTATAATAAATTAAACAATTCATTTTAAAGTAATCACTTGAATTATTTATATAATAAATTTAGCAATTCAATATAAATTAAACTATTGAATTATTTATATAATAAATTAAACTATTGCATTGTTCATAAAATAAATTAAACTTTGAATTATTTTTATAATAAATTAAACAATTCATTTTGAAAAATTCACTTGAATTATTTATCAAATCAATTAAATAATTCATTATAAATTAAACTATTGAATTATTGAAATGATAAAATAAACTTTGAATTATATTTATAATAAATTAAACAATTCATTTTAATATAATCACTTGAATTATTTATATATTAAGTTAAACAATATATTATAAATTAAACTATTGAATTATTTATATAATAAATTAAACTTTGAGTTGTTTTTATATAAAATTACACAAATCATTTTAAAATAATCACTTGAATTATTTAATTAATAAATTAAACAATTCATTATAATTTAAATAATAAAATAAATTTTGAATTATATTTATAATAAATTATAGAATTCATTTCAAAATAATCACTTGAATTATTTATAAAATAAATTAAACAATTCATTATAAATTAAACTGTTGAATTATTTATATAATAAATTAAACTATTGAATTATTTATATAATAAATTGAACAATTCATTTTAAAATAATCACTTGAATTATTTATGTAATAAATTGAACAATTCATTATATATTAAAATGTTGAATTATTTATGTAATAAATTAAATTATTGCATTGTTTCTATAATAAATTAAACTTTGAATTATTTTCATAATAAATTAAACTGTTGAATTATTTATACAATAAATTAAACTTTGAATTATTTTTATAATAAATTAAACAATTCATTAAAAAATATTCACTTGAATGATGTATATAATAAATTAAACAATTCATTATAAATTGAACTATTGAATTATTTATATAATAAATTAAACTATTGAATTATTTATTCAATAAATTAACTTTGAATTATTTTAATAATAAATTACACAATTCATTTGCAAATAATCACTTGAATTATTTATAAAATAAATTAAACAATTCATTATAAATTAAACTATTGTATTATTTATATTATAAATTGAACTTGGAATTGTTTTTATAATAAATTGAGCAATTCATTATAAATTGAACTATTGAATTATTTACAGTATTAACTTTATTTGAATTATTTTTATAATAAATTAAACAATTCATTATAAATTAAATTATTGAATTATTTACATAATAAATTAAACTATTGAATTATTGTAATAATAAATTACACAATTCATTTTCAAATAATCACTTGAATTATTTATAAAATAAATTAAACAATTCATCATTAATTAAAATATTGAATTATTCATATAATAAATTAAACTATTGAATTATGTGTATGATAAATTAAACTTTGAATGACATTGATAATAAATTAAACAATTCATTTTAAAATAATCACTTGAATTATTTATAAAATAAATTAAACAATTCATTATAAATTAAACTATTGAATTATTTATATAATAAATTGAACTTTGAATTATTTTTATAATAAATTGAACAATTCATTTCAATATAATCACTTGAATTATTCATAAAATAATTTGAACAATTCATTAAAAATTAAATTGTTGAATTATTTATGTAATAAATTGAGCAATTCATTATAAATTGAACTATTGAATTATTTACAGTATTAACTTTATTTGAATTATTTATATAATACATTAAACAATTCATTATAAATTAAACTATTGAATTATTTATATAATAAATTAAACTTTGAATTATTTTTATAATAAATTAAACAATTCATTTCAAAATAATGACATGAATGATTAAAAAAATAAATTAAACAATTCATCATGAATTAAAAGATTGAATTATTTATATAACAAATTAAACTTTGAATTATTTTTATAATAAATTAAACAATTCATTATAAATTAAATTATTGAATTATTTATATAATAAATTAAACAATTCATTATAAATTAAACTATTGAGTTATTTATATAATAAATTAAACTTTGAATTAATTTTCTAATAAATTGAACAATTATTTTCAAAATAATCACTTGATTATTTATAAAATAAATTAAACTATTCATTATGAATTAAAAAATTGAATTATTTTTATAATACATTAAACTATTGAATTATTTATATAATAAATTCAACTATGCATTATTTTAATAATTAATTAAACAATCCATTTTAAAATAATCACATGAATTATTTATATAATAAATTGAACAATTCATTATAAATTAAATGATTGAATTATTTATGCAATAAATTAAGCAATTCATTATAAATTGAACTATTGAATTATTTACAGAATTAACTTTATTTGAATTATTTTTATAATAAATTAAACAATTCATTATAAATTAAATGATTGAATTATTTACATAATAAATTGAACTATTGAATTATTTTAATAATAAATTACACAATTCATTTCAAAATAATCACTTGAATTACTTAGAAAATAAATTAAACAATTCATTATAAATTAAATTGTTGAATTATTTATGTAATAAATTGAGCAATTCATTATAAATTGAACAGTTGAATTATTTACATAATTAACTTTATTTGAATTATTTTTATAATAAATGAAACAATTCATTTCAAAATAATGACATGAATGATTAAAAAAATAAATTATACATTTCATCATGAATTAAAATATTGAATTATTTATATAACAAATTAAACTTTGAATTATTTTTATAATAAATTAAACAATTCATTGAAAAATATTCACTTGAATTATTTATATAATAAATTAAACAATTCATTATAAATTAAAATATTGTATTATTTTGACAATAAATTAAACTTGAATTATTTATATAATACATTAAACTTTGAATTATTTTAACAATAAATTACTCAATTCATTTCAAAATAATTACTTGAATTATTTATAAAATAAATTGAACAATTCATTATAAATTAAATTGTTGAATTATTTATGTAATAAATTGAGCAATTCATTATAAATTGAACAGTTGAATTATTTACATAATTAACTTTATTTGAATTATTTTTATAATAAATGAAACAATTCATTATGATTTAAATTATTGAATTATTTATATAATAAATTAAACTATTGAATTATTTTAACAATAAATTACACAATTCATTTCAAAATAATCACATGAATTACTTATAAAATAAATTAAACAATTCATTATAAATTAAAATATTGAATTATTTTGATAATAAATTAAAGTTGAATTATTTATATAATCAATTAAACTTCGAATTATTTTAACAATAAATTACTCAATTCATTTTCAAATAATCACTTGAATTATTTATAAAATAAATTAAACAATTCATCATTAATTAAAATATTGAATTATTCATATAATAAATTAAACTATTGAATTATGTGTATGATAAATTAAACTTTGAATGACATTGATAATAAATTAAACAATTCATTTTAAAATAATCACTTGAATTATTTATAAAATAAATTAAACAATTCATTATAAATTAAACTATTGAATTATTTATATAATACATTGAACTTTGAATTATTTTTATAATAAATTGAACAATTCATTTCAATATAATCACTTGAATTATTCATAAAATAATTTGAACAATTCATTAAAAATTAAATTGTTGAATTATTTATGTAATAAATTGAGCAATTCATTATAAATTGAACTATTGAATTATTTACAGTATTAACTTTATTTGAATTATTTATATAATACATTAAACAATTCATTATAAATTAAACTATTGAATTATTTATATAATAAATTAAACTTTGAATTATTTTTATAATAAATTAAACAATTCATTTCAAAATAATGACATGAATGATTAAAAAAATAAATTAAACAATTCATCATGAATTAAAAGATTGAATTATTTATATAACAAATTAAACTTTGAATTATTTTTATAATAAATTAAACAATTCATTATAAATTAAATTATTGAATTATTTATATAATAAATTAAACAATTCATTATAAATTAAACTATTGAGTTATTTATATAATAAATTAAACTTTGAATTAATTTTCTAATAAATTGAACAATTATTTTCAAAATAATCACTTGATTATTTATAAAATAAATTAAACTATTCATTATGAATTAAAAAATTGAATTATTTTTATAATACATTAAACTATTGAATTATTTATATAATAAATTCAACTATGCATTATTTTAATAATTAATTAAACAATCCATTTTAAAATAATCACATGAATTATTTATATAATAAATTGAACAATTCATTATAAATTAAACGATTGAATTATTTATGCAATAAATTAAGCAATTCATTATAAATTGAACTATTGAATTATTTACAGAATTAACTTTATTTGAATTATTTTTATAATAAATTAAACAATTCATTATAAATTAAATGATTGAATTATTTACATAATAAATTGAACTATTGAATTATTTTAATAATAAATTACACAATTCATTTCAAAATAATCACTTGAATTACTTAGAAAATAAATTAAACAATTCATTATAAATTAAATTGTTGAATTATTTATGTAATAAATTGAGCAATTCATTATAAATTGAACAGTTGAATTATTTACATAATTAACTTTATTTGAATTATTTTTATAATAAATGAAACAATTCATTTCAAAATAATGACATGAATGATTAAAAAAATAAATTAAACATTTCATCATGAATTAAAATATTGAATTATTTATATAACAAATTAAACTTTGAATTATTTTTATAATAAATTAAACAATTCATTGGAAAATATTCACTTGAATTATTTATATAATAAATTAAACAATTCATTATAAATTAAAATATTGTATTATTTTGACAATAAATTAAAGTTGAATTATTTATATAATCAATTAAACTTCGAATTATTTTAATAATAAATTACTCAATTCATTTCGAAATAATCACTTGAATTATTTTTGTAATAAATTAAACAATTCATTATAATTTAAATTATTGAATTATTTATATAATAAATTAAACTATTGAATTATTTTAACAATAAATTACACAATTCATTTCAAAATAATCACATGAATTATTTATAAAATAAATTAAACAATTCATTATAAATTAAAATATTGAATTATTTTGATAATAAATTAAAGTTGAATTATTTATATAATCAATTAAACTTCGAATTATTTTAATAATAAATTACTCAATTCATTTCGAAATAATCACTTGAATTATTTATAAAATAAATTAAACAATTCATTATAAATTAAATTATTGAATCATTTATATAATAAATTAAACTATTGAATTATTCATATAATAAATTGAACAATTCATTATAAATTAAATTATTGAATTATTTTCTAATAAATTAAACTGTTGAATTATTTATTCAATAAATTAAACTTTGAATGACATTTATAATAAATTAAACAATTCATTTTAAAATAATCACTTAAATTATTCATAAAATAAATTAAACAATTCATTATAAATTAAACTATTGAATTATTTAGATAATAAATTGAACTTTGAATTATTTCATAATAAATTAAACAATTCATTGAAAAATATTCACTTGAATTATTTATATAATAAATTAAACAATTCATTATAAATTAAACTATTGAATTATTTATACAATAAATTATACTTTGAATTATTCATATAATAAATTAAACTTTGAATTATTTTAATAATAAATTACACAATTCATTTCAAAATAATCACTTCAATTATTTATAAAATAAATTGAACAATTCATTATAAATTAAATTGTTGAATTATTTATGTAATAAATTGAGCAATTCATTATAAATTGAACAATTGAATTATTTACAGAATTAACTTTATTTGAATTATTTTTATAATAAATTAAACAATTCCTTATAAATTAAATTATTGAATTATTTATATAATAAATTAAGCATTTCATTATAAATTGAACTATTGAATTATTTATATAATAAATTATATTTGAATTATTTTTATAATAAATTAAAAAATTCATTATAAATTGAACTATTGAATTATTTATATAATTAATTATATTTGAATTATGTTTATAATAAATTAAACAATTTATTTGAAAATATTCACTTGAATTATTTATATAATAAATTAAACTATATTATTTATATAATAAATTAAACAATTCATTATAAATTAATCTATTGAATTATTTATATAATAAATTAAACTATTCCACCAATTATAAAATAAATTAAACTTTGAAATATTTTAATAATATATTACACAATTCTTTTTAAAATAATCACTTGAATTATTTATAAAATAAATTAAACAATTCATTATAAATTAAACTGTTGAATTATTTATATAATAAATTAAACGATTGAATTATTTATATAATAAATTAAACTACTGAATTGTTTATATAATAAATTAAACTTTGAATGACTTTTATAATAAATTAAACAATTCATTTTAAAATAAACACTTGAATTATTTATAAAATAAATTGAACAATTCATTATAAATTGAAATTTTGAATTATTTTTATAATACATTAAACTATTGAATTATTTATATAATAAATTAAACAATTCATTATAAATTAAATTATTGAATTAATTATATAATAGATTAAACTATTGAATTATTTATATAATAAATTAAACTATTGAATTGTTTATATAATAAATTAAACTTTGAATTACTTTTATAATAAATTGAACAATTCATTTTAAAATAATCACTTGAATTATGTATAAAATAAATTAAACAATTCATTATGAATTAAACTATTGAATTATTTATATAATAAATTAAGCAATTCATTATAAATTGAACTATTGAATTATTTATATAATTGATTATATTCGAATTATTTTTGTAATGAATTAAACAATTCATCATAAATTAAATTATGGAATTATTTATATAATAAATTAAACTATTAAATTATTTATATGATAAATTAAATTTGAATTATTTTTATAATAAATAAAACAATTCATTTTAAAATAAACACTTGAATTCATGATTAATTAAAGTATAGAATTATTTATATAATAAATTAACCATTGAATTATTTTTATAATAAATTAATCACTATATTTTAAAATAATCACTTGAATTATTTATATAATAAATTGAACAATTCATTATAAATTAAACTATTGAATTATTTTTATAATAAATTAAACAATTCCTTATAAATTAAATGATTGAATTATTTATATAATAAATTAAGCAATTCATTATAAATTGAACTGTTGAATTATTTATATAATTAATTATATTTGAATTATTTATATAAAAAATTAAACAATTGAATTATTTATATAATAAATTAAAATTTGAATTATTTTAATAATAAGTTACACAATTCATTTTAAAATAATCACCAGAATTATTTATAAAATGAATTAAACTATTCATTATAAATTAAATTATTGAATTATTTATATAATAAATTAAACTGTTGAATTATTTATATAATGAATTAAACTTTGAATTACTTTTATAATAAATTACACAATTCATTTTAAAATAATCACATGAATTATTTATAAAATAAATTAAACTATATTATTTCAATAATAAATTAAACAATCCATTTTGAAATAATCACATGAATTATTTATGAAATAAATTAAACAGTTCATCATTAATTAAACTATTGAATTATTTATATAATAAATTAAACTTTGAATGATTTTTATAATAAATTGAACAATTAATTTAAAAATAATCACTTGAATTATTTATAAAATAAATTGAACTATTCATTATAAATTAAAATATTGAATTATTTTTACAATACATTAAACTATTGAATTATTTATATAATAAATTCAACTATGCATTATTTTAATAATTAATTAAACAATCCATTTTAAAATAATCACATGAATTATTTATTAAATAAATTAAACAATTTATCATTAATTCAAATATTGAATTATTTATATAATAAATTAAACAATTCCTTATAAATTAAATTATTGAATTATTTATTTAATAAATTAAGCAATTCATTATAAATTGAACTATTGAATTATTTATATAATAAATTAAACTATTCCACCAATTATATCATAAATTATACTTTGAATTATTTTAACAATGAATTACACAATTCATTTTAAAATAATCACATGAATTATTTATAAAATAATTTAAACAATTCATTTTAAATTAAACTATTGAATTATTTATATAATAAATTAAACTGTTGAATTATTTAGATAATAAATTAAACTTTGAATTACTTTTATAATAAATTAAACAATTCATTTTTAAATAATCATATGAATTATTTAGAAAATAAATTAAACAATTCATTTTAAATTCAACTATTGAATTATTTATCCAATAAATTAAACTTTGAATTATTTATATAATAAATTCAAATATGCATTATTTTAATAATTAATTAAACAATCCATTTTAAAATAATCATATGAATTATTTATTAAATAAATTAAACAATTCATCATTAATTAAAATATTGAATTATTTATATAATAAATTAAACAATTCATTTTAAATTAAACTATTGAATTATTTAACCAATAAATTAAACTTTGAATTATTTTTATAATAAATTAAACTATTCCACCAATTATATCATAAATTAAACTTTGAATTATTTTTATAATAAATTAAACAATTCATTTTGAAATAATGACTTGAATTATTTTTATAATAAATTAAACAATTCCTTATAAATTAAATTATTGAATTATTTATATAATAAATTAAGCATTTCATTATAAATTGAACTATTGAATTATTTATATAATAAATTATATTTGAATTATTTTTATAATAAATTAAACAATTCATTATAAATTGAACTATTGAATTATTTATATAATTAATTATATTTGAATTATTTGTATAATAAATTAAACAATTGATTTTAAAATAATCACTTGAATTATTTATAAAATAAATTAAACACTTCATTATAAATTAAACTATTGAATTATTTATATAATAAATTCAACTATTCCACCAATTATATCATAAATTATACTTTGAATTATTTTAATAATGAATTACACAATTCATTTTAAAATAATCACATGAATTATTTGTTAAATAAATTAAACAATTCTTCATTAATTAAAATATTGAATTATTTATATAATAAATTAAACAATTCATTTTAAATTAAACTATTGAATTATTTATCCAATAAATTAAACTTTGAATTATTTTGATAATAAATTAAACAATTCATTTTGAAATAATGACTTGAATTATTTTTATAATACATTAAACAATACCTTATAAATTAAATTATTGAATTATTCATATAATAAATTATATTTGAATTATTTTTATAATAAATTAAACAATTCATTATAAATTAAACTATTGAATTATTTATATAATAAATTAAACAATTCATTATGAATTAAATTATTGAATTATTTATATAATAAATAAACTATTGAATTGTTAATATAATAAATTAAACTTTGAATTACTTTTATAAGAAATTAAACAATTCATTATAAATTAAACTGTTGAATTATTTATATAATAAATTGAACTTTGAATTATTTTTATAATAAATTAAACTATGTATTATTTTAATAATAAATTAAACAATCAATTTTGAAATAATCACATGAATTATTTATAAAATAAATTAAACAATTCATTCTGAATTAAATTATTGAATTATTTATATAAGTTAAACTATTGAATTATTTATAAAATAAATTAAACAATTCCACCAATTATATAATAAATTAAACATTGAATTATTTTTATAATAAATTCAACAATTCATTTTGAAATAATCGCTTGAATTATTTTTATAATAAATTAAACAATTCATTATAAATTAAATTATTGAATTATTTATATCACAAATTGAGCAATTTATTATAAATTGAACAATTGAATTATTTATATAATTGATTATATTCGAATTATTTTTATAACAAATTAAACAATTCATTATTAAATAAATCATTGAATTATTAATATAATAAATTTAAACTATTGAATTATTTATATAATAAATTAAACTTTGAAATATTTTAATAATATATTACACAATTCATTTTAAAATAATCACTTGAATTATTTATAAAATAAATTAAACAATTCATTATTAATTAAACTGTGGAATTATTCATGTAATAAATTAAACTATTGAATTATTTATATAATAAATTAAACTACTGAATTGTTTATATAATAAATTAAACTTTGAATTACTTTTATAATAAATTAAACAATTCATTTTAAAATAATCACTTGAATTATTCATAAAATAAATTAACCAATTCATTATAAATTAAACTGTTGAATTATTTATAAAATAAATTTAACTTTTAATTGTTTTGATAATAAATTGAACAATTCATTTCAAAATAACCACTTGAATTATTTATAAAATAAATTTAACAATTGATTATAAATTAAACTATTGAATTATTTATATAATAAATTAAAAAATTCATTATAAAATAAATTATTGAATTATTTATATAATAGATTAAACTATTGAATTATTTATATAATAAATTAAACAATTGAATTATTTATATAATAAATTAAACTATGTATTATTTCAATAATAAATTAAACAATCCATTTTGAAATAATCACATGAATTATTTATAAAATAAATTTAACAATTGATTATAAATTAAACTATTGAATTATTTATATAATAAATTTAAAAATTCATTATAAAATAAATTATTGAATTATTTATATAATAGATTAAACTATTGAATTATTTATATAATAAATTAAACTATTGAATTATTTTTATAATAAATTAAACTTTGACATATTTTAATAATATATTACACAATTCATTTTAAAATAATCACTTGAATTATTTATAAAATAAATTAAACAATTCATTATAAATTGAAATATTGAATTATTTTTATAATAAAATTAAACAATTCATTTAAAAATATTCACTTGAATTATTTATATAATAAATTAAACAATTCATTATAAATTAAATTATTGAATTATTTATATAATAAATTAAGCAATTCATTATAAATTGAACTATTGAATTATTTATATAATTGATTATATTCGAATTATTTTTTATAATAAATTAAACAATTCATTATTAAATAAATCATTGAATTATTTATATAATAAATTAAACTATTGAATTATTTATATAATAAATTAAACTTTGAAATATTTTAATAATATATTACACAAATCATTTTAAAATAATCACTTGAATTATTTATAAAATAAATTAAACAATTCATTATAAATTGAAATATTGATTTATTTTTATAATAAATTAAACTTTGAATTATTTTTATAATAAAATTAAACAATTCATTTAAAAATATTCACTTGAATTATTTATATAATAAATTAAACAATTCATTATAAATTAAATTATTGAATTATTTATATAATAAATTAAGCAATTCATTATAAATTGAACTATTGAATTATTTATATAATTGATTATATTCGAATTATTTTTTATAATAAATTAAACAATTCATTATTAAATAAATCATTGAATTATTTATATAATAAATTAAACTATTGAATTATTTATATAATAAATTAAACTTTGAAAAATTTAATAATATATTACACAAATCATTTTAAAATAATTAATTGAATTATTTATAAAATAAATTAAACAATTCATTATGAATTAAACTATTGAATTATTTATATAATAAATTAAGCAATTCATTATAAATTGAACTATTGAATTATTTATATAATTGATTATATTCGAATTATTTTTATAATGAATTAAACAATTCATTATAAATTAAACTATTGAATTATTTATATAACAAATTGAACTTTTAATTATTTTTATAATAAATTAATCACTTTATTTTAAAATAATCACTTGAATTATTTATATAATAAATTGAACAATTCATTATAAATTAAACTATTGAATTATTCATACAATAAATTAAACTTTGAATTATTTTTATAATAAACTAAACAACTCATTTTAAAATAATCACATGAATTATTTACAAAATAAATTAAACAATTCATTATTAATTAAACTATTGAATTATTTATCTAATAAATTAAGCAATTCATTATAAATTGAACTATTGAATTATTTATATAATAAATTAAACAAGTCATTATAAATTAAACTATTGAATTATTTTTATAATAAATTAAACTTTGAATTATTTTCATATTCAATGAAAAAATTCATTTTAAAATAATCACATCAATTCATTATTAATTAAAGTATAGAATTATTTATATAATAAATTAACCATTGAATTATTTTTATAATAAATTAATCACTTTATTTTAAAATAATCACTTGAATTATTTATATAATAAATTGAACAATTCATTATAAATTAAACTATTGAATTATTCATACAATAAATTAAACTTTGAATTATTTTTATAATAAACTAAACAACTCATTTTAAAATAATCACATGAATTATTTACAAAATGAATTAAACAATTCATTATTAATTAAACTATTGAATTATTTATCTAATAATTTAAACAATTCATTATAAATTAAACTATTGAATTATTTATATAATAAATTAAACAATTCATTATAAATTAAATTATTGAATTATTTATATTATAAATTAAACAATTCATTATAAATTAAACTATTGAATTATTTATATAATAAATTAAACTATTCCACCAATTATATAATAAATTAAATGTTGAATTATTTTTATAATAAATTAAACAATTCATTTTGAAATAATCACTTGAATTATTTTTATAATAAATTAAACAATTCATTATAAATTAAATTATTGAATTACTTATATCATAAATTAAGCAATTTATTATAAATTGAACAATTGAATTATTTATATAATTGATTATATTCGAATTATTTTTATAATAAATTAAACAATTCATTATTAAATAAATCATTGAATTATTTATATAATAAATTAAACTATTGAATTATTTATATAATAAATTAAACAATTCATTCTGAATTAAATTATTGAATTATGTATATAAGTTAAACTATTGAATTATTTATAAAATAAATTAAACTTTGAATTATTTTTATAATAAATGAAACAATTCTTTTAAAAATATTCACTTGAATTATTTATATAATAAATTAAACAATTCATTATAAATTAAATTATTGAATTATTTACATAATAAATTAAACTATTGAATTATGTATGTAATAAATTAAACTTTGAAATATTTATAAAATAAATTAAACAATTCATTATAAATGAAACTGTTGAATTATTCATATAATAAAATAAACTATTGCATTATTTGTATAATGAATTAAACTTTGAATGACTTTGATAATAAATTAAACAATTCATTATAAATTAAACTATTGAATGATTTGTATAATAAATTAAACAATTCATTCTGAATTAAATTATTGAATTATTTATATAAGTTAAACTATTGAATTATTCATAAAATAAATTAAACTATTCCACCAATTATATAAAAAATTAAACGTTGAATTATTTTTATAAGAAATTAAACTATTGAATTATTTATATAATAAATTAAACTATGTATTATTTCAATAATAAATTAAACAATCCATTTTGAAATAATCACATGAATTATTTATAAAATAAATTTAACAATTGATTATAAATTAAACTATTGAATTATTTATATAATAAATTAAACTATTGAATTGTTTATATAATAAATTAAACTTTGAATTACTTTTATAATAAATTGAACAATTCATTTTAAAATAATCACTTGAATTATTTATAAAATAAATTAAACAATTCATTATGAATTAAACTATTGAATTATTTATATAATAAATTAAACAATTCATTATAAATTAAATTATTGAATTATTTATATGATAAATTAAGCAATTCATTATAAATTGAACTATTGAATTATTTATATAATTGATTATATTCGAATTATTTTTATAATGAATTAAACAATTCATCATAAATTAAATTATGGAATTATTTATATAATAAATTAAACTATTGAATTAATTGTATGATAAATTAAATTTGAATTATTTTTATAATAAATAAAACAATTCATTTTGAAATAATCACTTGAATTATTTATATAATAAATTAAACAATTCATTATAAATTAAACTATTGAATTATTTATATAACAAATTGAACTTTTAATTCTTTTTATAATAAATTGAACAATTCATTTCAAAATAATCACATGAATTATTTATAAAATAAATTTAACAATTGATTATAAATTAAACTATTGAATTATTTATATAATAAATTAAACAATTCATTATAAATTAAATTATTGAATTATTTATATAATAGATTAAACTATTGAATTATTTATATGATAAATTAAACTTTGAATTATTTTTATAATAAATTAAACAATTCATTTAAAAATATTCACTAGAATTATTGATATAATAAATTGAACAATTCATTATAAATTAAACTATTGAATTATTTATATAATAAATTAAACAATTCATTATAAATTAAATTATTGAATTATTTATATAATAAATTAAACTATTGAATTATTGATATTATAAATTAAACTTTGAATTATTTTTATAATAAATTAAACAATTCATTTAAAAATTTTCACTTGAATTATTGATATAATAAATTAAACAATTCATTATAAATTAAACTATTGAATTATTTATAAAATAATTGAAACTATTCCACCAATTATATAATAAACTAAACGTTGAATTATTTTTATAATAAATTAAACTATTGAATTAATTGTATGATAAATTAAATTTGAATTATTTTTATAATAAATTAAACAATTCATTTAAAAATATTCACTAGAATTATTGATATAATAAATTAAACAATTCATTATAAATTAAACTATTGAATTATTTATATAATAAATTAAACAATTCATTATAAATTAAATTATTGAATTATTTATATAATAAATTAAACAATTCATTATAAATTAAATTATTTAATTATTTATATAATAAATTAAACTATTGAATTATTTATATAATAAATTAAACTTTGAATTATTTTTATAATAAATTAAACAATTCATTTAAAAATATTCACTTGAATTATTGATATAATAAATTAAACAATTCATTATAAATTAAACTATTGAATTATTTATAAAATAATTGAAACCATTCCACCAATTATATAATAAATTAAACGCTGAATTATTTTTATAATAAATTAAACAATTCATTTAAAAATATTCACTTGAATTATTTTAATAATAAATTAAACAATTCATTATAAATTAAATTATTGAATTATTTATATAATAAATTAAGCAATTCATTATAATTTGAACTATTGAATTACTTATATAATTGATTATATTTGAATTATTTTTATAATAAATTAAGCAATTCATTATAAATTAAATTATTGAATTATTTATATAATAAATTAAACTATTGCATTATTTTCATAATAAATTAAACTTTGAATTATTTTTATAATAAATTAAACAATTCATTATAAATTAAACTATTGAATTATTTATATAATAAATTAAACTATTGGATTATTTTCATAATAAATTAAACTTTGAATTATTTTCATATTCAATGAAACAATTCATTTTAAAATAATCACATCAATTCATTATTAATTAAAGTATATAATTATTTATATAATAAATTAACCATTGAATTATTTTTATTATAAATTAATCACTTTATTTTAAAATAATCACTTGAATTATTCATATAATAAATTGAACAATTCATTATAAATTAAATTATTGAATTATTTATATAATAAATTAAGCAATTCATTATAAATTGAACTATTGAATTATTTATATAATTGATTATATTCGAATTATTTTTATAATGAATTAAACAATTCATCATCAATTAAATTATGGAATTATTTATATAATAAATTAAACTATTGAATTAATTATATGATAAATTAAATTTGAATTATTTTTATAATAAATAAAACAATTCATTTTGAAATAATCACTTGAATTATTTATATAATAAATTAAACAATTCATTATAAATTAAACTATTGAATTATTTAGATAAATTGAACTTTTAATTCTTTTGATAATAAATTGAACAATTCATTTCAAAATAATCACATGAATTATTTATAAAATAAATTTAACAATTGATTATAAATTAAACTATTGAATTATTGATATAATAAATTAAACAATTCATTATAAATTAAATTATTGAATTATTTATATAATAGATTAAACTATTGAATTATTTATATGATTAATTAAACTTTGAATAATTTTTATAATAAATTAAACAATTCATTTAAAAATATTCACTAGAATTATTGATATAATAAATTGAACAATTCATTATAAATTAAACTATTGAATTATTTATATAATAAATTAAACAATTTATTATAAATTAAATTATTGAATTATTTATATAATAAATTAAACTATTGAATTATTTATATAATAAATTAAACTTTGAATTATTTTTATAATAAATTAAACAATTCATTTAAAAATATTCACTTGAATTATTGATATAATAAATTAAACAATTCATTATAAATTAAACTATTGAATTATTTATAAAATAATTGAAACTATTCCACCAATTATATAATAAATTAAACATTGAATATCTATAAAATAAATTAAACAATTCATTATAAATTAAACTATTGAATTATTTGTATAATGAATTAAACTTTGAATTATTTTCATATTCAATGAAACAATTCATTTAAAAATAATCACATCAATTCATTATTAATTAAAGTATAGAATTATTTATATAATAAATTAACCAATGAATTATTTTTATAATAAATTAAACAATTCATTTTAAATAATCACTTGAATTATTTATATAATAAATTGAACAATTCATTATAAATTAAACTATTGAATTATTTATACAATAAATTAAACTTTGAATTATTTTTATAATAAACCAAACAACTCATTTTGAAATAATCACATGAATTATTTATATAATAATTTAAACAATTCATTATCAATTAAACTATTGAATTATTTATAAAATAAATTAAACTATTCCACCAATTATATCATAAATTAAACTTGAATTATTTTTATATTAAATTAAACAATTCATTATAAATTAATCACTTGAATTATTTATAAAATAAATTAAACAATTCATTATAAATTAAACTATTGAATTATTTATGTAATAAATTGAACCTTGAATTATTTATATAATAAATTAAACTATTGAATTGTTTATATAATAAATTAAACTTTGAATTACTTTTATCATAAATTAAACAATTCATTTTAAAACAATCACTTGAATTATTTATAAAATAAATTAAGCAATTCATTATAAATTAAACTATTGAATTATTTATGTAATAAATTGAACTTTGAATTATTTTTATAATAAATTGAACAATTCATTTCAAAATAATCACTTGAATTATTTATGAAATAAATGAAACAATTCATTATAAATTAAAATATTGAATTATTTTTATAATACATTAAACTATTGAATTATTTGTATAATAAATTAAACTATGTATTATTTTAGTAATAAATTAAACAATCCATTTTGAAATAATCACATGAATTATTTAAAAATAAATTGAACAATTCATTATAAATTAAACTATTGAATTATTTATATAATAAATTAAACAATTCATTATAAATTAAATTATTGAATTATTTATATGATAAATTAAACAATTCATTATAAATTAAACTATTGAATTATTTATATAATAAATTAAACTTTGTATTATTTAGTCATAAATTAATCAATCCATTTTGAAATAATCACATGAATTATTATAAAATAAATAAAACAATTCATTATAAATTAAATTATTGAATTATTTATATAATAAATTAAACTTTGAATTATTTTAATAATAAATTAAACAATCCATTTTGAAATAATCACATGAATTATTTATAAAATAAATTTAAAAATTAATTGTAAATTAAACTATTGAATTATTTATAATAAATTAAACAATTCATTATAAATTAAATTATTGAATTATTTATATAGTAAGTTAAACTATTGAATTATTTATACAATAAATTAAACTATTGAATTATTTATACAATAAATTAAACAATTCATTATAAATTAAATTATTGAATTATTTATATAATAAATTAAACTTTGAATTACTTTTATAATAAATTAAACAATTCATTTCAAAATAATCACATGAATTATTTATGAAATAAATTAAACAATTCATTATAAATTAAAAGATTGAATAATTTACATAATAAATTAAACTTTGAATTATTTTTATAATAAATTAAACAATTCATTTCAAAATAATCACTTGAATTATTGATATAATAAATTAAACAATTCATTATAAATTAAATTATGGAATTATTTATATAATAAATTAAACTATTGAATTATTTATATAATAAATTAATCACTTTATTTTAAAATAATGACTTGAATTATTTATAAAACAAATTAAACAAGTCATTATAAATTAAACTATTGAATTATTTTTATAATAAATTGAACTTTGAATTATTTATATAATAAATTAAACTATTGAATTGTTTATATAATAAATTAAACTTTGAATTACTTTTATCATAAATTAAACAATTCATTTTAAAACAATCACTTGAATTATTTATAAAATAAATTAAACAATTCATTATAAATTAAACTATTGAATTATTTATGTAATAAATTGAACTTTGAATTATTTTTATAATAAATTGAACAATTCATTTCAAAATAATCACTTGAATTATTTATGAAATAAATGAAACAATTCATTATAAATTAAAATATTGAATTATTTTTATAATACATTAAACTATTGAATTATTTATATAATAAATTAAACTTTGTATTATTTAGTCATAAATTAAACAATCCATTTTGAAATAATCACATGAATTATTATAAAATAAATAAAACAATTCATTATAAATTAAACTATTGAATTATTTATATAATAAATTATATTTGAATTATTTTTATTATAAATTAAACAATTCATTATAAATTAAATTATTGAATTATTTATATAATAAATTAAACTATTGAATTATAAATTAAAATATTGAATTATTTTTATAATACATTAAACTATTGAATTATTTGTATAATAAATTAAACTATGTATTATTTTAATAATAAATTAAACAATCCATTTTGAAATAATCACATGAATTATTTAAAAATAAATTGAACAATTCATTATAAATTAAACTATTGAATTATTTATATAATAAATTAAACAATTCATTATAAATTAAATTATTGAATTATTTATATGATAAATTAAACAATTCATTATAAATTAAATTATTGAATTATTTATATAATAAATTAAACTTTGAATTATTTTTATAATAAATTAAACAATTCATTAAAAAATATTCACTTGAATTATTGATATAATAAATTAAACAATTCATTATAAATTAAACTATTGAATTATTTATAAAATAATTGAAACTATTCCACCAATTATATAATAAATTAAAGTTTCAATTATTTGAATAATAAATTACACAATTCATTTTAAAATAATCACTTGAATTATTTATAAAATGAATTAAACAATTCATTATAAATTAAACTATTGAATTATTTATACAATAAATTAAACAATTCATTATAAATTAAATTATTGAATTATTTACATAATAAATTAAACTATGTATTATATTAATAATAAATTAAACGATCCATTTTGAAATAATCACATGAATTATTTATAAAATAAATTTAAAAATTAATTATAAATTAAACTATTGAATTATTTATAATAAATTAAACAATTCATTATAAATTAAATTATTGAATTATTTATATAGTAAGTTAAACTATTGAATTATTTATACAATAAATTAAACTATTGAATTATTTATACAATAAATTAAACAATTCATTATAAATTAAATTATTGAATTATTTATATAATAAATTAAACTTTGAATTACTTTTATAATAAATTAAACAATTCATTTCAAAATAATCACATGAATTATTTATGAAATAAATTAAACAATTCATTATAAATTAAAAGATTGAATAATTTACATAATAAATTAAACTTTGAATTATTTTTATAATAAATTAAACAATTCATTTCAAAATAATCACTTGAATTATTGATATAATAAATTAAACAATTCATTATAAATTAAATTATGGAATTATTTATATAATAAATTAAACTATTGAATTATTTATATAATAAATTAATCACTTTATTTTAAAATAATGACTTGAATTATTTATAAAAGAAATTAAACAAGTCATTATAAATTAAACTATTGAATTATTTTTATAATAAATTAAACCTTGAATTATTTTCATATTCAATGAAACAATTCATTTTAAAATAATCACATCAAATTATTATTAATTAAAGTATATAATTATTTATATAATAAATTAACCATTGAATTATTTTTATAATAAATTAATCACTTTATTTTAAAATAATCACTTGAATTATTTATATAATAAATTAAACAATTCATTATAAATTAAACTATTGAATTATTTATAAAATAATTGAAACTATTCCACCAATTATATAATAAATTAAACGTTGAATTATTTTTATAATAAATTAAACAATTCATTTAAAAATATTCACTTGAATTATTGATATAATAAATTAAACAATTCATTATAAATTAAATTATTGAATTATTTATACAATAAATTAAACTTCGAATTATTTTTATAATAAATTAAACAATTCATTAAAAAATATTCACTTGAAATATTTGTAAAATAAATTAAACAATTCATTATAAATTAAACTATTGAATTATTTTTATAATAAATTGAACTTTGAATTATTTATATAATAAATTAAACTATTGAATTGTTTATATAATAAATTAAACTTTGAATTACTTTTATCATAAATTAAACAATTCATTTTAAAACAATCACTTGAATTATTTATAAAATAAATTAAACAATTCATTATAAATTAAACTATTGAATTATTTATGTAATAAATTGAACTTTGAATTATTTTTATAATAAATTGAACAATTCATTTCAAAATAATCACTTGAATTATTTATGAAATAAATGAAACAATTCATTATAAATTAAAATATTGAATTATTTTTATAATACATTAAACTATTGAATTATTTATATAATAAATTAAACTTTGTATTATTTAGTCATAAATTAAACAATCCATTTTGAAATAATCACATGAATTATTATAAAATAAATAAAACAATTCATTATAAATTAAACTATTGAATTATTTATAAAATAATTGAAACTATTCCACCAATTATATAATAAATTAAACATTGAATATCTATAAAATAAATTAAACAATTCATTATAAATTAAACTATTGAATTATTTGTATAATGAATTAAACTTTGAATTATTTTCATATTCAATGAAACAATTCATTTAAAAATAATCACATCAATTCATTATTAATTAAAGTATAGAATTATTTATATAATAAATTAACCAATGAATTATTTTTATAATAAATTAAACAATTCATTTTAAATAATCACTTGAATTATTTATATAATAAATTGAACAATTCATTATAAATTAAACTATTGAATTATTTATACAATAAATTAAACTTTGAATTATTTTTATAATAAACCAAACAACTCATTTTGAAATAATCACATGAATTATTTATATAATAATTTAAACAATTCATTATCAATTAAACTATTGAATTATTTATAAAATAAATTAAACTATTCCACCAATTATATCATAAATTAAACTTGAATTATTTTTATATTAAATTAAACAATTCATTATAAATTAATCACTTGAATTATTTATAAAATAAATTAAACAATTCATTATAAATTAAACTATTGAATTATTTATGTAATAAATTGAACCTTGAATTATTTATATAATAAATTAAACTATTGAATTGTTTATATAATAAATTAAACTTTGAATTACTTTTATCATAAATTAAACAATTCATTTTAAAACAATCACTTGAATTATTTATAAAATAAATTAAGCAATTCATTATAAATTAAACTATTGAATTATTTATGTAATAAATTGAACTTTGAATTATTTTTATAATAAATTGAACAATTCATTTCAAAATAATCACTTGAATTATTTATGAAATAAATGAAACAATTCATTATAAATTAAAATATTGAATTATTTTTATAATACATTAAACTATTGAATTATTTGTATAATAAATTAAACTATGTATTATTTTAGTAATAAATTAAACAATCCATTTTGAAATAATCACATGAATTATTTAAAAATAAATTGAACAATTCATTATAAATTAAACTATTGAATTATTTATATAATAAATTAAACAATTCATTATAAATTAAATTATTGAATTATTTATATGATAAATTAAACAATTCATTATAAATTAAACTATTGAATTATTTATATAATAAATTAAACTTTGTATTATTTAGTCATAAATTAATCAATCCATTTTGAAATAATCACATGAATTATTATAAAATAAATAAAACAATTCATTATAAATTAAATTATTGAATTATTTATATAATAAATTAAACTTTGAATTATTTTAATAATAAATTAAACAATCCATTTTGAAATAATCACATGAATTATTTATAAAATAAATTTAAAAATTAATTGTAAATTAAACTATTGAATTATTTATAATAAATTAAACAATTCATTATAAATTAAATTATTGAATTATTTATATAGTAAGTTAAACTATTGAATTATTTATACAATAAATTAAACTATTGAATTATTTATACAATAAATTAAACAATTCATTATAAATTAAATTATTGAATTATTTATATAATAAATTAAACTTTGAATTACTTTTATAATAAATTAAACAATTCATTTCAAAATAATCACATGAATTATTTATGAAATAAATTAAACAATTCATTATAAATTAAAAGATTGAATAATTTACATAATAAATTAAACTTTGAATTATTTTTATAATAAATTAAACAATTCATTTCAAAATAATCACTTGAATTATTGATATAATAAATTAAACAATTCATTATAAATTAAATTATGGAATTATTTATATAATAAATTAAACTATTGAATTATTTATATAATAAATTAATCACTTTATTTTAAAATAATGACTTGAATTATTTATAAAACAAATTAAACAAGTCATTATAAATTAAACTATTGAATTATTTTTATAATAAATTGAACTTTGAATTATTTATATAATAAATTAAACTATTGAATTGTTTATATAATAAATTAAACTTTGAATTACTTTTATCATAAATTAAACAATTCATTTTAAAACAATCACTTGAATTATTTATAAAATAAATTAAACAATTCATTATAAATTAAACTATTGAATTATTTATGTAATAAATTGAACTTTGAATTATTTTTATAATAAATTGAACAATTCATTTCAAAATAATCACTTGAATTATTTATGAAATAAATGAAACAATTCATTATAAATTAAAATATTGAATTATTTTTATAATACATTAAACTATTGAATTATTTATATAATAAATTAAACTTTGTATTATTTAGTCATAAATTAAACAATCCATTTTGAAATAATCACATGAATTATTATAAAATAAATAAAACAATTCATTATAAATTAAACTATTGAATTATTTATATAATAAATTATATTTGAATTATTTTTATTATAAATTAAACAATTCATTATAAATTAAATTATTGAATTATTTATATAATAAATTAAACTATTGAATTATAAATTAAAATATTGAATTATTTTTATAATACATTAAACTATTGAATTATTTGTATAATAAATTAAACTATGTATTATTTTAATAATAAATTAAACAATCCATTTTGAAATAATCACATGAATTATTTAAAAATAAATTGAACAATTCATTATAAATTAAACTATTGAATTATTTATATAATAAATTAAACAATTCATTATAAATTAAATTATTGAATTATTTATATGATAAATTAAACAATTCATTATAAATTAAATTATTGAATTATTTATATAATAAATTAAACTTTGAATTATTTTTATAATAAATTAAACAATTCATTAAAAAATATTCACTTGAATTATTGATATAATAAATTAAACAATTCATTATAAATTAAACTATTGAATTATTTATAAAATAATTGAAACTATTCCACCAATTATATAATAAATTAAAGTTTCAATTATTTGAATAATAAATTACACAATTCATTTTAAAATAATCACTTGAATTATTTATAAAATGAATTAAACAATTCATTATAAATTAAACTATTGAATTATTTATACAATAAATTAAACAATTCATTATAAATTAAATTATTGAATTATTTACATAATAAATTAAACTATGTATTATATTAATAATAAATTAAACGATCCATTTTGAAATAATCACATGAATTATTTATAAAATAAATTTAAAAATTAATTATAAATTAAACTATTGAATTATTTATAATAAATTAAACAATTCATTATAAATTAAATTATTGAATTATTTATATAGTAAGTTAAACTATTGAATTATTTATACAATAAATTAAACTATTGAATTATTTATACAATAAATTAAACAATTCATTATAAATTAAATTATTGAATTATTTATATAATAAATTAAACTTTGAATTACTTTTATAATAAATTAAACAATTCATTTCAAAATAATCACATGAATTATTTATGAAATAAATTAAACAATTCATTATAAATTAAAAGATTGAATAATTTACATAATAAATTAAACTTTGAATTATTTTTATAATAAATTAAACAATTCATTTCAAAATAATCACTTGAATTATTGATATAATAAATTAAACAATTCATTATAAATTAAATTATGGAATTATTTATATAATAAATTAAACTATTGAATTATTTATATAATAAATTAATCACTTTATTTTAAAATAATGACTTGAATTATTTATAAAAGAAATTAAACAAGTCATTATAAATTAAACTATTGAATTATTTTTATAATAAATTAAACCTTGAATTATTTTCATATTCAATGAAACAATTCATTTTAAAATAATCACATCAAATTATTATTAATTAAAGTATATAATTATTTATATAATAAATTAACCATTGAATTATTTTTATAATAAATTAATCACTTTATTTTAAAATAATCACTTGAATTATTTATATAATAAATTAAACAATTCATTATAAATTAAACTATTGAATTATTTATAAAATAATTGAAACTATTCCACCAATTATATAATAAATTAAACGTTGAATTATTTTTATAATAAATTAAACAATTCATTTAAAAATATTCACTTGAATTATTGATATAATAAATTAAACAATTCATTATAAATTAAATTATTGAATTATTTATACAATAAATTAAACTTCGAATTATTTTTATAATAAATTAAACAATTCATTAAAAAATATTCACTTGAAATATTTGTAAAATAAATTAAACAATTCATTATAAATTAAACTATTGAATTATTTTTATAATAAATTGAACTTTGAATTATTTATATAATAAATTAAACTATTGAATTGTTTATATAATAAATTAAACTTTGAATTACTTTTATCATAAATTAAACAATTCATTTTAAAACAATCACTTGAATTATTTATAAAATAAATTAAACAATTCATTATAAATTAAACTATTGAATTATTTATGTAATAAATTGAACTTTGAATTATTTTTATAATAAATTGAACAATTCATTTCAAAATAATCACTTGAATTATTTATGAAATAAATGAAACAATTCATTATAAATTAAAATATTGAATTATTTTTATAATACATTAAACTATTGAATTATTTATATAATAAATTAAACTTTGTATTATTTAGTCATAAATTAAACAATCCATTTTGAAATAATCACATGAATTATTATAAAATAAATAAAACAATTCATTATAAATTAAACTATTGAATTATTTATATAATAAATTATATTTGAATTATTTTTATTATAAATTAAACAATTCATTATAAATTAAATTATTGAATTATTTATATAATAAATTAAACTATTGAATTATAAATTAAAATATTGAATTATTTTTATAATACATTAAACTATTGAATTATTTGTATAATAAATTAAACTATGTATTATTTTAATAATAAATTAAACAATCCATTTTGAAATAATCACATGAATTATTTAAAAATAAATTGAACAATTCATTATAAATTAAACTATTGAATTATTTATATAATAAATTAAACAATTCATTATAAATTAAACTATTGAATTATTCATATAATAAATTAAACAATTCATTATAAATTAAATTATTGAATCATTTATATAATAAATTAAACTATTGAATTATTTATATAATAAATTGAACAATTCATTATAAATTAAATTATTGAATTATTTATATAATAAATTAAACTGTTGAATTATTTATACAATAAATTAAACTTTCAATTACTTTTATAATAAATTAAACAATTCATTTTAAAATAATCACTTGAATTATTTATATCATAAATTAAACAATTCATTATAAATTAAACTATTGAATTATTTATATAATAAATTCAACTATGCATTATTTTAATAATTAATTAAACAATCCATTTTAAAATAATCACATGAATTATTTATATAATAAATTGAACAATTCATTATAAATTAAACTATTGAATTATTTATGCATTAAATTAAGCAATTCATTATAAATTGAACTATTGAATTATTTACAGAATTAACTTTATTTGAATTATTTTTATAATAAATTGAACAATTCATTTTAAAATAATCACTTGAATTATTTATATAATAAATTGAACAATTCATTATATATTAAAATGTTGAATTATTTATGCAATAAATTAAATTATTGCATTGTTTCTATAATAAATTAAACTTTGAATTATTTTCATAATAAATTCAACTGTTGAATTATTTATACAATAAATTAAACTTTGAATTATTTTTATAATAAATTAAACAATTCATTAAAAAATATTCACTTGAATGATGTATATAATAAATTAAACAATTCATTATAAATTGAACTATTGAATTATTTATATAATAAATTATACTTTGAATTATTTTTATAATAAATTAAACAATTCATTTAAAATATTCACTTGAATTATTTATATAATAAATTAAACAATTCATTATAAATTAAACTATTGAATTATTTATATAATAAATTAAAATATTGAATTATTTATTCAATAAATTAACTTTGAATTATTTTAATAATAAATTACGCAATTCATTTGCAAATAATCACTTGAATTATTTATAAAATAAATTAAACAATTCATTATAAATTAAACTATTGTATTATTTATATTATAAATTGAACTTGGAATTGTTTTTATAATAAATTGAACAATTCATTTCAAAATAATCACTTGAATTATTTATAGAATAATTTGAACAATTCATTAAAAATTAAATTGTTGAATTATTTATGTAATAAATTGAGCAATTCATTATAAATTGAACTATTGAATTATTTACAGTATTAACTTTATTTGAATTATTTTTATAATAAATTAAACAATTCATTATAAATTAAATTATTGAATTATTTACATAATAATTTAAACTATTGAATTATTTTAATAATAAATTACACAATTCATTTTCAAATAATCACTTGAATTATTTATAAAATAAATTAAACAATTCATCATTAATTAAAATATTGAATTATTCATATAATAAATTAAACTATTGAATTATGTGTATGATAAATTAAACTTTGAATGACATTGATAATCAATTAAACAATTCATTATAAATTAAACTATTGAATTATTTATATAATAAATTAAACTTTGAATTATTTTTATAATAAATTAAACAATTCATTTCAAAATAATGACATGAATGATTAAAAAAATAAATTAAACAATTCATCATGAATTAACATATTGAATTATTTATATAACAAATTAAACTTTGAATTATTTTTATAATAAATTAAATAATTCATTATAAATTAAATTATTGAATTATTTATATAATCAATTAAACAATTCATTATAAATTAAACTATTGAGTTATTTATATAATAAATTAAACTTTGAATTAATTTTCTAATAAATTGAACAATTATTTTCAAAATAATCACTTGATTATTTATAAATTAAATTAAACTATTCATTATGAATTAAAATATTGAATTATTTTTATAATACATTAAACTATTGAATTATTTATATAATAAATTCAACTATGCATTATTTTAATAATTAATTAAACAATCCATTTTAAAATAATCACATGAATTATTTATATAATAAATTGAACAATTCATTATAAATTAAACTATTGAATTATTTATGCATTAAATTAAGCAATTCATTATAAATTGAACTATTGAATTATTTACAGAATTAACTTTATTTGAATTATTTTTATAATAAATTAAACAATTCATTATAAATTAAATTATTGAATTATTTACATAATAAATTAAACTATTGAATTATTGTAATAATAAATTACACAATTCATTTCAAAATTATCACTTGAATTACTTATAAAATAAATTAAACAATTCATTATAAATTAAAATATTGAATTATTTTTATAATAAATTAAACTTGAATTATTTATATAATAAATTAAACTTTGAATTATTTTAACAATAAGTTACTCAATTCATTTCAAAATAATCACTTGAATTATTTATAAAATAAATTAAACAATTCATTATAAATTAAACTATTGAATTATTCATATAATAAATTAAACAATTCATTATAAATTAAATTATTGAATCATTTATATAATAAATTAAACTATTGAATTATTTATATAATAAATTGAACAATTCATTATAAATTAAATTATTGAATTATTTATATAATAAATTAAACTGTTGAATTATTTATACAATAAATTAAACTTTCAATTACTTTTATAATAAATTAAACAATTCATTTTAAAATAATCACTTGAATTATTTATATAATAAATTAAACAATTCATTATAAATTAAACTATTGAATTATTTATATAATAAATTAAACTTTGAATTATTTTTATAATAAATTAAACAATTCATTAAAAAATATTCACTTGAATTATATATATAATAAATTAAACAATTCATTATAAATTAAACTATTGAATTATTTATATAATAAATTAAACTATTGAATTATTTATTCAATAAATTAACTTTGAATTATTTTATTAATAAATTACGCAATTCATTTGCAAATAGTCACTTGAATTATTTATAAAATAAATTAAACAATTCATTATAAATTAAACTATTGAATTATTTACAGAATTAACTTTATTTGAATTATTTTTATAATAAATTAAACAATTCATTATAAATTAAATTATTGAATTATTCATATAATAAAATAAACTATTGCATTGTTTATATAATAAATTAAACTTTGAATTATTTTTATAATAAATTAACAAATTCATTTTAAAATAATCACTTGAATTATTTATAAAAATTTTTTAACAATTCATTACAAATTAAACTATTGAATTATTTATATAACCAATTATACGATTGCATTATTTATATAATACAATACACTTTGAATTGTATTTATAATAAATTAAACAATTCATTTTAAAATAATCACTTGAATTATTTATGTAATAAATTAAACAATTCATTATAATTAAACTATTGAATTATTTATATAATAAATTAAACTATAGAATTATTTATGTAATAAATTAAACCTTGAATTATTTTTATAATAAATTAAACAATTCATTTAAAAAATAATCACTTGAATTATTTATATAATAAATTAAACAATTCATTATGAATTAAACTATTGAATTATTTATATAACAAATTAAACCATTGAATTATTTATACAATAAAATAAACTTTGAATTATATTTATAATAAATTAAACAATTCATTTTAAAGTAATCACTTGAATTATTTATATAATAAATTTAGCAATTCAATATAAATTAAACTATTGAATTATTTATATAATAAATTAAACTATTGCATTGTTCATAAAATAAATTAAACTTTGAATTATTTTTATAATAAATTAAACAATTCATTTTGAAAAATTCACTTGAATTATTTATCAAATCAATTAAATAATTCATTATAAATTAAACTATTGAATTATTGAAATGATAAAATAAACTTTGAATTATATTTATAATAAATTAAACAATTCATTTTAATATAATCACTTGAATTATTTATATATTAAGTTAAACAATATATTATAAATTAAACTATTGAATTATTTATATAATAAATTAAACTTTGAGTTGTTTTTATATAAAATTACACAAATCATTTTAAAATAATCACTTGAATTATTTAATTAATAAATTAAACAATTCATTATAATTTAAATAATAAAATAAATTTTGAATTATATTTATAATAAATTATAGAATTCATTTCAAAATAATCACTTGAATTATTTATAAAATAAATTAAACAATTCATTATAAATTAAACTGTTGAATTATTTATATAATAAATTAAACTATTGAATTATTTATATAATAAATTGAACAATTCATTTTAAAATAATCACTTGAATTATTTATGTAATAAATTGAACAATTCATTATATATTAAAATGTTGAATTATTTATGTAATAAATTAAATTATTGCATTGTTTCTATAATAAATTAAACTTTGAATTATTTTCATAATAAATTAAACTGTTGAATTATTTATACAATAAATTAAACTTTGAATTATTTTTATAATAAATTAAACAATTCATTAAAAAATATTCACTTGAATGATGTATATAATAAATTAAACAATTCATTATAAATTGAACTATTGAATTATTTATATAATAAATTAAACTATTGAATTATTTATTCAATAAATTAACTTTGAATTATTTTAATAATAAATTACGCAATTCATTTGCAAATAATCACTTGAATTATTTATAAAATAAATTAAACAATTCATTATAAATTAAACTATTGTATTATTTACAGAATTAACTTTATTTGAATTATTTTTATAATAAATTAAACAATTCATTATAAATTAAATTATTGAATTATTCATATAATAAAATAAACTATTGCATTGTTTATATAATAAATTAAACTTTGAATTATTTTTATAATAAATTAACAAATTCATTTTAAAATAATCACTTGAATTATTTATAAAAAATTTTTAACAATTCATTACAAATTAAACTATTGAATTATTTATATAACCAATTATACGATTGCATTATTTATATAATACAATACACTTTGAATTGTATTTATAATAAATTAAACAATTCATTTTAAAATAATCACTTGAATTATTTATGTAATAAATTAAACAATTCATTATAATTAAACTATTGAAATAATAAATTAAACTATAGAATTATTTATGTAATAAATTAAACCTTGAATTATTTTTATAATAAATTAAACAATTCATTTAAAAAATAATCACTTGAATTATTTATATAATAAATTAAACAATTCATTATGAATTAAACTATTGAATTATTTATATAACAAATTAAACCATTGAATTATTTATACAATAAAATAAACTTTGAATTATATTTATAATAAATTAAACAATTCATTTTAAAGTAATCACTTGAATTATTTATATAATAAATTTAGCAATTCAATATAAATTAAACTATTGAATTATTTATGTAATAAATTAAACTATTGCATTGTTCATAAAATAAATTAAACTTTGAATTATTTTTATAATAAATTAAACAATTCATTTTGAAAAATTCACTTGAATTATTTATCAAATCAATTAAATAATTCATTATAAATTAAACTATTGAATTATTGAAATGATAAAATAAACTTTGAATTATATTTATAATAAATTAAACAATTCATTTTAATATAATCACTTGAATTATTTATATATTAAGTTAAACAATATATTATAAATTAAACTATTGAATTATTTATATAATAAATTAAACTTTGAGTTGTTTTTATATAAAATTACACAAATCATTTTAAAATAATCACTTGAATTATTTAATTAATAAATTAAACAA
Organism: Heptranchias perlo; assembly: GCF_035084215.1. Classification (NCBI taxonomy): domain Eukaryota; kingdom Metazoa; phylum Chordata; class Chondrichthyes; order Hexanchiformes; family Hexanchidae; genus Heptranchias; species Heptranchias perlo. The sequence goes on along the minus strand of NW_027139793.1, from coordinate 894,613 downwards.
TTCATTATAATTTAAATAATAAAATAAATTTTGAATTATATTTATAATAAATTATAGAATTCATTTCAAAATAATCACTTGAATTATTTATAAAATAAATTAAACAATTCATTATAAATTAAACTGTTGAATTATTTATATAATAAATTAAACTATTGAATTATTTATATAATAAATTGAACAATTCATTTTAAAATAATCACTTGAATTATTTATGTAATAAATTGAACAATTCATTATATATTAAAATGTTGAATTATTTATGTAATAAATTAAATTATTGCATTGTTTCTATAATAAATTAAACTTTGAATTATTTTCATAATAAATTAAACTGTTGAATTATTTATACAATAAATTAAACTTTGAATTATTTTTATAATAAATTAAACAATTCATTAAAAAATATTCACTTGAATGATGTATATAATAAATTAAACAATTCATTATAAATTGAACTATTGAATTATTTATATAATAAATTAAACTATTGAATTATTTATTCAATAAATTAACTTTGAATTATTTTAATAATAAATTACGCAATTCATTTGCAAATAATCACTTGAATTATTTATAAAATAAATTAAACAATTCATTATAAATTAAACTATTGTATTATTTATATTATAAATTGAACTTGGAATTGTTTTTATAATAAATTGAGCAATTCATTATAAATTGAACTATTGAATTATTTACAGTATTAACTTTATTTGAATTATTTTTATAATAAATTAAACAATTCATTATAAATTAAATTATTGAATTATTTACATAATAAATTAAACTATTGAATTATTGTAATAATAAATTACACAATTCATTTTCAAATAATCACTTGAATTATTTATAAAATAAATTAAACAATTCATCATTAATTAAAATATTGAATTATTCATATAATAAATTAAACTATTGAATTATGTGTATGATAAATTAAACTTTGAATGACATTGATAATAAATTAAACAATTCATTTTAAAATAATCACTTGAATTATTTATAAAATAAATTAAACAATTCATTATAAATTAAACTATTGAATTATTTATATAATAAATTGAACTTTGAATTATTTTTATAATAAATTGAACAATTCATTTCAATATAATCACTTGAATTATTCATAAAATAATTTGAACAATTCATTAAAAATTAAATTGTTGAATTATTTATGTAATAAATTGAGCAATTCATTATAAATTGAACTATTGAATTATTTACAGTATTAACTTTATTTGAATTATTTATATAATACATTAAACAATTCATTATAAATTAAACTATTGAATTATTTATATAATAAATTAAACTTTGAATTATTTTTATAATAAATTAAACAATTCATTTCAAAATAATGACATGAATGATTAAAAAAATAAATTAAACAATTCATCATGAATTAAAAGATTGAATTATTTATATAACAAATTAAACTTTGAATTATTTTTATAATAAATTAAACAATTCATTATAAATTAAATTATTGAATTATTTATATAATAAATTAAACAATTCATTATAAATTAAACTATTGAGTTATTTATATAATAAATTAAACTTTGAATTAATTTTCTAATAAATTGAACAATTATTTTCAAAATAATCACTTGATTATTTATAAAATAAATTAAACTATTCATTATGAATTAAAAAATTGAATTATTTTTATAATACATTAAACTATTGAATTATTTATATAATAAATTCAACTATGCATTATTTTAATAATTAATTAAACAATCCATTTTAAAATAATCACATGAATTATTTATATAATAAATTGAACAATTCATTATAAATTAAACGATTGAATTATTTATGCAATAAATTAAGCAATTCATTATAAATTGAACTATTGAATTATTTACAGAATTAACTTTATTTGAATTATTTTTATAATAAATTAAACAATTCATTATAAATTAAATGATTGAATTATTTACATAATAAATTGAACTATTGAATTATTTTAATAATAAATTACACAATTCATTTCAAAATAATCACTTGAATTACTTAGAAAATAAATTAAACAATTCATTATAAATTAAATTGTTGAATTATTTATGTAATAAATTGAGCAATTCATTATAAATTGAACAGTTGAATTATTTACATAATTAACTTTATTTGAATTATTTTTATAATAAATGAAACAATTCATTTCAAAATAATGACATGAATGATTAAAAAAATAAATTAAACATTTCATCATGAATTAAAATATTGAATTATTTATATAACAAATTAAACTTTGAATTATTTTTATAATAAATTAAACAATTCATTGAAAAATATTCACTTGAATTATTTATATAATAAATTAAACAATTCATTATAAATTAAAATATTGTATTATTTTGACAATAAATTAAACTTGAATTATTTATATAATACATTAAACTTTGAATTATTTTAACAATAAATTACTCAATTCATTTCAAAATAATTACTTGAATTATTTATAAAATAAATTGAACAATTCATTATAAATTAAATTGTTGAATTATTTATGTAATAAATTGAGCAATTCATTATAAATTGAACAGTTGAATTATTTACATAATTAACTTTATTTGAATTATTTTTATAATAAATGAAACAATTCATTATAATTTAAATTATTGAATTATTTATATAATAAATTAAACTATTGAATTATTTTAACAATAAATTACACAATTCATTTCAAAATAATCACATGAATTACTTATAAAATAAATTAAACAATTCATTATAAATTAAAATATTGAATTATTTTGATAATAAATTAAAGTTGAATTATTTATATAATCAATTAAACTTTGAATGACATTGATAATAAATTAAACAATTCATTTTAAAATAATCACTTGAATTATTTATAAAATAAATTAAACAATTCATTATAAATTAAACTATTGAATTATTTATATAATAAATTGAACTTTGAATTATTTTTATAATAAATTGAACAATTCATTTCAATATAATCACTTGAATTATTCATAAAATAATTTGAACAATTCATTAAAAATTAAATTGTTGAATTATTTATGTAATAAATTGAGCAATTCATTATAAATTGAACTATTGAATTATTTACAGTATTAACTTTATTTGAATTATTTATATAATACATTAAACAATTCATTATAAATTAAACTATTGAATTATTTATATAATAAATTAAACTTTGAATTATTTTTATAATAAATTAAACAATTCATTTCAAAATAATGACATGAATGATTAAAAAATAAATTAAACAATTCATCATGAATTAAAAGATTGAATTATTTATATAACAAATTAAACTTTGAATTATTTTTATAATAAATTAAACAATTCATTATAAATTAAATTATTGAATTATTTATATAATAAATTAAACAATTCATTATAAATTAAACTATTGAGTTATTTATATAATAAATTAAACTTTGAATTAATTTTCTAATAAATTGAACAATTATTTTCAAAATAATCACTTGATTATTTATAAAATAAATTAAACTATTCATTATGAATTAAAAAATTGAATTATTTTTATAATACATTAAACTATTGAATTATTTATATAATAAATTCAACTATGCATTATTTTAATAATTAATTAAACAATCCATTTTAAAATAATCACATGAATTATTTATATAATAAATTGAACAATTCATTATAAATTAAACGATTGAATTATTTATGCAATAAATTAAGCAATTCATTATAAATTGAACTATTGAATTATTTACAGAATTAACTTTATTTGAATTATTTTTATAATAAATTAAACAATTCATTATAAATTAAATGATTGAATTATTTACATAATAAATTGAACTATTGAATTATTTTAATAATAAATTACACAATTCATTTCAAAATAATCACTTGAATTACTTAGAAAATAAATTAAACAATTCATTATAAATTAAATTGTTGAATTATTTATGTAATAAATTGAGCAATTCATTATAAATTGAACAGTTGAATTATTTACATAATTAACTTTATTTGAATTATTTTTATAATAAATGAAACAATTCATTTCAAAATAATGACATGAATGATTAAAAAAATAAATTAAACATTTCATCATGAATTAAAATATTGAATTATTTATATAACAAATTAAACTTTGAATTATTTTTATAATAAATTAAACAATTCATTGAAAAATATTCACTTGAATTATTTATATAATAAATTAAACAATTCATTATAAATTAAAATATTGTATTATTTTGACAATAAATTAAACTTGAATTATTTATATAATACATTAAACTTTGAATTATTTTAACAATAAATTACTCAATTCATTTCAAAATAATTACTTGAATTATTTATAAAATAAATTGAACAATTCATTATAAATTAAATTGTTGAATTATTTATGTAATAAATTGAGCAATTCATTATAAATTGAACAGTTGAATTATTTACATAATTAACTTTATTTGAATTATTTTTATAATAAATGAAACAATTCATTATAATTAAAATTATTGAATTATTTATATAATAAATTAAACTATTGAATTATTTTAACAATAAATTACACAATTCATTTCAAAATAATCACATGAATTACTTATAAAATAAATTAAACAATTCATTATAAATTAAAATATTGAATTATTTTGATAATAAATTAAAGTTGAATTATTTATATAATCAATTAAACTTCGAATTATTTTAACAATAAATTACTCAATTCATTTCGAAATAATCACTTGAATTATTTATAAAATAAATTAAACAATTCATTATAAATTAAATTATTGAATCATTTATATAATAAATTAAACTATTGAATTATTCATATAATAAATTGAACAATTCATTATAAATTAAATTATTGAATTATTTTCTAATAAATTAAACTGTTGAATTATTTATTCAATAAATTAAACTTTGAATGACATTTATAATAAATTAAACAATTCATTTTAAAATAATCACTTAAATTATTCATAAAATAAATTAAACAATTCATTATAAATTAAACTATTGAATTATTTAGATAATAAATTGAACTTTGAATTATTTCATAATAAATTAAACAATTCATTGAAAAATATTCACTTGAATTATTTATATAATAAATTAAACAATTCATTATAAATTAAACTATTGAATTATTTATACAATAAATTATACTTTGAATTATTCATATAATAAATTAAACTTTGAATTATTTTAATAATAAATTACACAATTCATTTCAAAATAATCACTTCAATTATTTATAAAATAAATTGAACAATTCATTATAAATTAAATTGTTGAATTATTTATGTAATAAATTGAGCAATTCATTATAAATTGAACAATTGAATTATTTACAGAATTAACTTTATTTGAATTATTTTAATAATAAATTACACAATTCATTTTCAAACAATCACTTGAATTATTTACAAAATAAATTAAACAATTCATCATAAATTAAAATATTGCATTATTTATATAATAAATTAAACAATTCATTATAAATTAATCTATTGAATTATTTAAATAATAAATTAAACTTTTGAATTATTTATTCAATAAATTAACTTTGAATTATTTTAATAATAAATTACGCAATTCATTTGCAAATAATCACTTGAATTATTTATAAAATAAATTAAACAATTCATTATAAATTAAACTATTGTATTATTTATATAATAAATTAAACTTGAATTATTTATATAATAAATTAAACTATTGAATATTTTTTATAATAAATTGAACAATTCATTTCAAAATAATCACTTGAATTATTCATAAAATAATTTTAACAATTCATTACAAATTAAATTGTAGAATTATTTATGTAATAAATTGAGCAATTCATTATAAATTGAACTATTGAATTATTTACAGTATTAACTTTATTTGAATTATTTATATAATACATTAAACAATTCATTATAAATTAAACTATTGAATTATTTATATAATAAATTAAACTTTGAATTATTTTCATAATAAATTGAACAATTATTTTCAAAATAATCACTTGAATTATTTATAAAATAAATTAAACAATTCATCATAAATTAAAATATTGAATTATTTATATAATAAATTAAACAATTCATTATAAATTAAACTATTGAATTATTTACAGAATTAACTTTATTTGAATTATTTATATAATAAATTAAACTATTGAATTATTTTAATAATAAATTACACAATTCATTTTCAAATAATCACTTGAATTATTTATAAAATAAATTAAACAATTCATCATAAATTAAAATATTGAATTATATATATAATAAATTAAACAATTCATTATAAATTAAACTATTGAATTATTTATATAATAAATTAAACTTTGAATTAATTTTATAATAAATTGAACAATTATTTTCAAAATAATCACTTGAATTATTTATAAAATAAATTAAACTATTCATTATGAATTAAAATATTGAATTATTTTTATAATACATTAAACTATTGAATTATTTATATAATAAATTCAACTATGTATTATTTTAATAATTAATCCAACAATCCATTTTAAAATAATCACATGAATTATTTATATAATAAATTGAACAATTCATTATAAATTAAACTATTGAATTATTTATGCAATAAATTAAGAAATTCATTATAAATTGAACTATTGAATTATTTACAGAATTAACTTTATTTGAATTGTTTTTATAATAAATTAAACAATTCATTATAAATTAAACTATTGAATTATTTATATAACAAATTGAACTTTTAATTCATTTTATAATAAATTGAACAATTCATTTCAAAATAATCACATGAATTATTTATGAAATAAATTTAACAATTGATTATAAATTAAACTATTGAATTATTTTTATAATAAATTAAACAATTCATTAAAAAATATTCACTAGAATTATTGATATAATAAATTAAACAATTCATTATAAATTAAACTATTGAATTATTGATATAATAAATTAAACAATTCATTATAAATTAAATTGTTGAATTATATATGCAATAAATTAAGCAATTCATTATAAATTGAACTATTGAATTATTTACAGAATTAACTTTATTTGAATTATTTTTATAATAAATTAAACAATTCATTATAAATTAAAATATTGAATTATTTTTATAATAAATGAAGCAATTCATTATAAATTGAACTATTGTATTTACAGAATTAACTTTATTTGAATTATTTTTATAATAAATTAAACAATTCATTATAAATTAAATTATTGAATTATTTACATAATAAATTAAACTATTGAATTATTTTAATAATAAATTACACAATTCATTTCAAAATAATCACTTGAATTACTTATAAAATAAATTAAACAATTCATTATGAATTAAAATATTGAATTATTTTGATAATAAATTAAACTTGAATTATTTACATAATCAATTAAACTTTGAATTATTTTAACAATGAATTACTCAATTCATTTCAAAATAATCATTTGAATTATTTATAAAATAAATTATACAATTCATCATAAATTAAAATACTGAATTATTTATATAATAAATTAAACAATTCATTATAAATTAAACGATTGAATTATTCATATAATAAATTAAACTTTGAATTATTTTTATAATAAATTGAACAATTATTTTCAAAATAATCGCTTGAATTATTTATAAAATAAATTAAACTATTCATTATGAATTAAAATATTGAATTAGTTTTATAATACTTTAAACTATTGAATTATTTATATAATAAATTCAACTATGCATTATTTTAATAATTAATCCAACAATCCATTTTAAAATAATCACATGAATTATTTATATAATAAATTGAACAATTCATTATAAATTAAACTATTGAATTATTTACAGAATTAACTTTATTTGAATTATTTTTATAATAAATTAAACAATTCATTATAAATTAATATATTGAATTATTTTTATAATAAATTAAGCAATTCATTATAAATTGAACTATTGAATTATTTACAGAATTAACTTTATTTGAATTATTTTTATAATAAATTAAACAATTCATTATAAATTAAAATATTGAATTATTCATATAATAAATTAAACAATTCATTATAAATTAAATTATTGAATTATTTACATAATAAATTAAACTATTGAATTATTTTAATAATAAATTACACAATTCATTTCAAAATAATCACTTGAATTACTTATAAAATAAATTAAACAATTCATTATGAATTAAAATATTGAATTATTTTGATAATAAATTAAACTTGAATTATTTACATAATCAATTAAACTTTGAATTATTTTAACAATGAATTACTCAATTCATTTCAAAATAATCATTTGAATTATTTATAAAATAAATTAAACAATTCATCATAAATTAAAATACTGAATTATTTATATAATAAATTAAACAATTCATTATAAATTAAACGATTGAATTATTCATATAATAAATTAAACTTTGAATTATTTTTATAATAAATTGAACAATTATTTTCAAAATAATCGCTTGAATTATTTATAAAATAAATTAAACTATTCATTATGAATTAAAATATTGAATTAGTTTTATAATACTTTAAACTATTGAATTATTTATATAATAAATTCAACTATGCATTATTTTAATAATTAATCCAACAATCCATTTTAAAATAATCACATGAATTATTTATATAATAAATTGAACAATTCATTATAAATTAAACTATTGAATTATTTACAGAATTAACTTTATTTGAATTATTTTTATAATAAATTAAACAATTCATTATAAATTAATATATTGAATTATTTTTATAATAAATTAAGCAATTCATTATAAATTGAACTATTGAATTATTTACAGAATTAACTTTATTTGAATTATTTTTATAATAAATTAAACAATTCATTATAAATTAAAATATTGAATTATTCATATAATAAATTAAACAATTCATTATAAATTAAATTATTGAATTATTTACATAATAAATTAAACTATTGAATTATTTTAATAATAAATTACACAATTCATTTCAAAATAATCACTTGATTTACTTATAAAATAAATTAAACAATTCATTATAAATTAAAATATTGAATTATTTTGATAATAAATTAAACTTGAATTATTGATATAATCAATTATACTTTGAATTATTTTAACAATAAATTACTCAATTCATTTCAAAATAATCACTTGAATTATTTATAAAATAAATTAGACAATTCATTATAAATTAAACTATTGTATTATTTATATAATAAATTGAACTTTGAATTGTTTTCATAATAAATTGAACAATTCATTTCAAAATAAATACTTGAATTATTTATAAAATAATTTGAACAATTCATTAAAAATTAAATTGTTGAATTATTTATGTAATAAATTGAGCAATTCATTATAAATTGAACTATTGAATTATTTACAGAATTAACTTTATTTGAATTATTTTTATAATAAATTAAACAATTCATTATAAATTAAATTATTGAATTATTTACATAATAAATTAAACTATTGAATTATTTTAATAATAAATTACACAATTCATTTTCAAATAATCACTTGAATTATTTATAAGATAAATTAAACAATTCATCATTAATTAAAATATTGAATTATTTATATAATAAATTAAACAATTCATTATAAATTAAAGTATTGAATTATTCATATAATAAATTAAACTATTGAATTATGTGTATGATAAATTAAACTTTGAATGACATTTATAATAAATTAAACAATTCATTTTCAAATAATCACTTGAATTATTTATAAAATAAATTAAACAATTCATCATTAATTAAAATATTGAATTATTTATATAATAAATTAAACAATTCATTATAAATTAAAGTATTGAATTATTCATATAATAAATTAAACTATTGAATTATGTGTATGATAAATTAAACTTTGAATGACATTTATAATAAATTAAACAATTCATTTTCAAATAATCACTTGAATTATTTATAAAATAAATTAAACAATTCATCATTAATTAAAATATTGAATTATTTATATAATAAATTAAACAATTCATTATAAATTAAACTATTGAATTATTTATATAATAAATTGAACTTTGAATTATTTTTATAATAAATTGAACAATTCATTTCAAAATAATCACTTGAATTATTTATAAAATAAATTGAACAATTTATTATAAATTAAATTGTTGAATTATTTATGTAATAAATTAACCAATTCATTATAAATTAATCTATTGAATTATTTTTATAATAAATTAAACAATTCATTTCAAAATAATGACATGAATGATTTAAAAAATAAATTAAACAATTAATCATTAATTAAAATATTGAATTATTTATATAACAAATTAAACTTTGAATTATTTTTATAATAAATTAAACAATTCATTATAAATTAAACTATTGAATTATTTATATAATAAATTAAACTTTGAATTATTTTTATAATAAATTAAACAATTCATTTCAAAATAATGACATGAATGATTAAAAAAATAAATTAAACAATTCATCATGAATTAAAATATTGAATTATTTATATAACAAAATTAAACTTTGAATTATTTTTATAATAAATTATACAATTCATTAAAAAATATTCACTTGAATTATTTATATAATAAATTAAACAATTCATTATAAATTAAACTATTGAATTATTTATACAATAAATTATACTTTGAATTATTTATATATTAAATTAAACTTTGAATTATTTTAATAATAAATTACACAATTCATTTCAAAATAATCACTTGAATTATTTATAAAATAAATTGAACAATTCATTATAAATTAAATTGTTGAATTATTTATGTAATAAATTGAGCAATTCATTATAAATTGAACTATTGAATTATTTACAGAATTAACTTTATTTGAATTATTTTTATAATAAATTAAACAATTCATTATAAATTAAATTATTGAATTATTCATATAATAAATTAAACTATTGAATTATGTGTATGATAAATTAAACTTTGAATGACATTTATAATAAATTAAACAATTCATTTTCAAATAATCACTTGAATTATTTATAAAATAAATTAAACAATTCATCATTAATTAAAATATTGAATTATTTATATAATAAATTAAACAATTCATTATAAATTAAAGTATTGAATTATTCATATAATAAATTAAACTATTGAATTATGTGTATGATAAATTAAACTTTGAATGACATTTATAATAAATTAAACAATTCATTTTCAAATAATCACTTGAATTATTTATAAAATAAATTAAACAATTCATCATTAATTAAACTATTGAATTATTTATATAATAAATTGAACTTTGAATTATTTTTATAATAAATTGAACAATTCATTTCAAAATAATCACTTGAATTATTTATAAAATAAATTGAACAATTTATTATAAATTAAATTGTTGAATTATTTATGTAATAAATTAACCAATTCATTATAAATTAATCTATTGAATTATTTTTATAATAAATTAAACAATTCATTTCAAAATAATGACATGAATGATTTAAAAAATAAATTAAACAATTAATCATTAATTAAAATATTGAATTATTTATATAACAAATTAAACTTTGAATTATTTTTATAATAAATTAAACAACTCATTTCAAAATAATGACATGAATGATTAAAAAAATAAATTAAACAATTCATCATGAATTAAAATATTGAATTATTTATATAACAAATTAAACTTTGAATTATTTTTATAATAAATTAAACAATTCATTAAAAAATATTCACTTGAATTATTTATATAATAAATTAAACAATTCATTATAAATTAAACTATTGAATTATTTATACAATAAATTATACTTTGAATTATTTATATATTAAATTAAACTTTGAATTATTTTAATAATAAATTACACAATTCATTTCAAAATAATCACTTGAATTATTTATAAAATAAATTGAACAATTCATTATAAATTAAATTGTTGAATTATTTATGTAATAAATTGAGCAATTCATTATAAATTGAACAGTTGAATTATTTACAGAATTAAATTTATTTGAATTATTTTTATAATAAATGAAACAATTCATTATAATTTAAATTAATGAATTATTTATATAATAAATTAAACTATTGAATTATTTTAATAATAAATTACACAATTCATTTTCAAATAATCACTTGAATTATTGAAAAAATAAATTAAACAATTCATCATAAATTAAAATATTGAATTATTTATATAATAATTTAAACAATTCATTATAAATTAAACTATTGAATTATGTGTATGATAAATTAAACTTTGAATGACATTTATAATAAATTAAACAATTCATTATAAATTAAACTATTGAATTATTTATATAATAAATTGAACTTTGAATCATTTTTATAATAAATTGAACAATTCATTTCAAAATAATCACTTGAATTATTTATAAAATAAATTGAACAATTTATTATAAATTAAATTGTTGAATTATTTATGTAATAAATTAAGCAATTCATTATAAATTGAACTATTGAATTATTCATATAATTAACTTTATTTGAATAATTTTTATAATAAATTGAACAATTCATTATAAATTATATTATTGAATTATTTATATAATAAATTAAACTATTGAATTATTTATATAATAAATTAAAATTTGAATTATTTTTATAATAAATTAAACAATTCATTTCAAAATAATGACATGAATGATTAAAAAAATAAATTAAACAATTCTTCATGAATTAAAATATTGAATTATTTATATAACAAATTAAACTTTTAATTATTTTTAAAATAAATTAAACAATTCATTGAAAAATATTCACTTGAATTATTTATATAATAAATTAAACAATTCATTATAAATTAAATGGTTGAATTATTTATACAATAAATTATACTTTGAATTATTTATATATTAAATTAAACTTTGAATTATTTTTATAATAAATTACACAATTCATTTCAAAATAATCACTTGAATTATTTATAAAATAAATTGAACAATTCATTATAAATTAAATTGTTGAATTATTTATGTAATAAATTAAGCAATTCATTATAAATTGAACTATTGAATTATTCATATAATTAACTTTATTTGAATAATTTTTATAATAAATTGAACAATTCATTATAAATTATATTATTGAATTATTTATATAATAAATTAAACTATTGAATTATTTATATAATAAATTAAAATTTGAATTATTTTTATAATAAATTAAACAATTCATTTCAAAATAATGACATGAATGATTAAAAAAATAAATTAAACAATTCTTCATGAATTAAAATATTGAATTATTTATATAACAAATTAAACTTTTAATTATTTTTAAAATAAATTAAACAATTCATTGAAAAATATTCACTTGAATTATTTATATAATAAATTAAACAATTCATTATAAATTAAACGATTGAATTATTTATACAATAAATTATACTTTGAATTATTTATATATTAAATTAAACTTTGAATTATTTTTATAATAAATTACACAATTCATTTCAAAATAATCACTTGAATTATTTATAAAATAAATTGAACAATTCATTATAAATTAAATTGTTGAATTATTTATGTAATAAATTGAGCAATTCATTATAAATTGAACAGTTGAATTATTTACAGAATTAACTTTATTTGAATTATTGTTATAATAAATGAAACAATTCATTATAATTTAAATTATTGAATTATTTATATAATAAATTAAACTATTGAATAATTTTAATAATAAATTACACAATTCATTTTCAAATAATCACTTGAATTATTTATAAAATAGATTAAACAATTCATCATAAATTAAAATATTGAATTGTTTATATAATAAATTAAACAATTCATTATAAATTAAACTATTGAATTATTTATACAATAAATTAAACTTTGAATTATTTTTATAATAAATTGAACAATTATTTTCAGAGTAATCACTTGAATTATTTATAAAATAAATTAAACTATTCATTATGAATTAAAATATTGAATTATTTTTATAATACATTAAACTATTGAATTATTTATATAATAAATTCAACTATGCATTATTTTAATAATTAATTAAACAATCCATTTTAAAATAATCACATGAATTATTTATATAATAAATTAAACAATTCATTATAAATTAAAATAATGAATTATTTTTATAATAAATTAAGCAATTCATTATAAATTGAACTATTGAATTATTTACAGAATTAACTTTATTTGAATTATTTTTATAATAAATTAAACAATTCATTATAAATTAAATTATTGAATTATTTACACAATAAATTAAACTATTGAATTATTTTAATAATAAATTACACAATTCATTTAAAAATATTCACTTGAATTATATATATAATAAATTAAACAATTCATTGTAAATTAAACTATTGAATTATTTATACAATAAATTAAGCTTTGAATTATTTTTATAATAAATTGAACAATTATTTTCAAAATAATCACTTGAATTATTTATAAAATAAATTCAAGTATTCATTATGAATTAAAATATTGATTTATTTTTATAATACATTAAACTATTGAATTATTTATATAATGAATTCAACTATGCATTATTTTAATAATTAATTAAACAATCCATTTTAAAATAATCACATGAATTATTTATATAATAAATTGAACAATTCATTATAAATTAAACTATTGAATTATTTATGCATTAAATTAAGCAATTCATTATAAATTGAACTATTGAATTATTTACAGAATTAACTTTATTTGAATTATTTTTATAATAAATTAAACAATTCATTATAAATTAAATTATTGAATTATTTACATAATAAATTAAACTATTGAATTATTGTAATAATAAATTACACAATTCATTTCAAAATTATCACTTGAATTACTTATAAAATAAATTAAACAATTCATTATAAATTAAAATATTGAATTATTTTTATAATAAATTAAACTTGAATTATTTATATAATAAATTAAACTTTGAATTATTTTAACAATAAGTTACTCAATTCATTTCAAAATAATCACTTGAATTATTTATAAAATAAATTAAACAATTCATTATAAATTAAACTATTGAATTATTCATATAATAAATTAAACAATTCATTATAAATTAAATTATTGAATCATTTATATAATAAATTAAACTATTGAATTATTTATATAATAAATTGAACAATTCATTTTAAAATAATCACTTGAATTATTTATATAATAAATTGAACAATTCATTATATATTAAAATGTTGAATTATTTATATAATAAATTAAACTATAGAATTATTTATGTAATAAATTAAACCTTGAATTATTTTTATAATAAATTAAACAATTCATTTAAAAAATAATCACTTGAATTATTTATATAATAAATTAAACAATTCATTATGAATTAAACTATTGAATTATTTATATAACAAATTAAACCATTGAATTATTTATACAATAAAATAAACTTTGAATTATATTTATAATAAATTAAACAATTCATTTTAAAGTAATCACTTGAATTATTTATATAATAAATTTAGCAATTCAATATAAATTAAACTATTGAATTATTTATATAATAAATTAAACTATTGCATTGTTCATAAAATAAATTAAACTTTGAATTATTTTTATAATAAATTAAACAATTCATTTTGAAAAATTCACTTGAATTATTTATCAAATCAATTAAATAATTCATTATAAATTAAACTATTGAATTATTGAAATGATAAAATAAACTTTGAATTATATTTATAATAAATTAAACAATTCATTTTAATATAATCACTTGAATTATTTATATATTAAGTTAAACAATATATTATAAATTAAACTATTGAATTATTTATATAATAAATTAAACTTTGAGTTGTTTTTATATAAAATTACACAAATCATTTTAAAATAATCACTTGAATTATTTAATTAATAAATTAAACAATTCATTATAATTTAAATAATAAAATAAATTTTGAATTATATTTATAATAAATTATAGAATTCATTTCAAAATAATCACTTGAATTATTTATAAAATAAATTAAACAATTCATTATAAATTAAACTATTGAATTATTTATATAATAAATTGAACAATTCATTTTAAAATAATCACTTGAATTATTTATATAATAAATTGAACAATTCATTATATATTAAAATGTTGAATTATTTATGTAATAAATTAAATTATTGCATTGTTTCTATAATAAATTAAACTTTGAATTATTTTCATAATAAATTAAACTGTTGAATTATTTATACAATAAATTAAACGTTGAATTATTTTTATAATAAATTAAACAATTCATTAAAAAATATTCACTTGAATGATGTATATAATAAATTAAACAATTCATTATAAATTGAACTATTGAATTATTTATATAATAAATTATACTTTGAATTATTTTTATAATAAATTAAACAATTCATTTAAAATATTCACTTGAATTATTTATATAATAAATTAAACAATTCATTATAAATTAAACTATTGAATTATTTATATAATAAATTAAAATATTGAATTATTTATTCAATAAATTAACTTTGAATTATTTTAATAATAAATTACGCAATTCATTTGCAAACAATCACTTGAATTATTTATGAAATAAATTAAACAATTCATTATAAATTAAACTATTGTATTATTTATATTATAAATTGAACTTGGAATTGTTTTTATAATAAATTGAACAATTCATTTCAAAATAATCACTTGAATTATTTATAAAATAATTTGAACAATTCATTAAAAATTAAATTGTTGAATTATTTATGTAATAAATTGAGCAATTCATTATAAATTGAACTATTGAATTATTTACAGTATTAACTTTATTTGAATTATTTTTATAATAAATTAAACAATTCATTATAAATTAAATTATTGAATTATTTACATAATAAATTAAACTATTGAATTATTTTAATAATAAATTACACAATTCATTTTCAAATAATCACTTGAATTATTTATAAAATAAATTAAACAATTCATCATTAATTAAAATATTGAATTATTCATATAATAAATTAAACTATTGAATTATGTGTATGATAAATTAAACTTTGAATGACATTGATAATAAATTAAACAATTCATTTTAAAATAATCACTTGAATTATTTATAAAATAAATTAAACAATTCATCATTAATTAAAATATTGAATTATTCATATAATAAATTAAACTATTGAATTATGTGTATGATAAATTAAACTTTTAATGACATTGATAATAAATTAAACAATTCATTTTAAAATAATCACTTGAATTATTTATAAAATAAATTAAACAATTCATTATAAATTAAACTATTGAATTATTTATATAATAAATTGAACTTTGAATTATTTTTATAATAAATTAAACAATTCATTATAAATTAAATATTGAATTATTTATATAATCAATTAAACAATTCATTATAAATTAAACTATTGAGTTATTTATATAATAAATTAAACTTTGAATTAATTTTCTAATAAATTGAACAATTATTTTCAAAATAATCACTTGATTATTTATAAAATAAATTAAACTATTCATTATGAATTAAAATATTGAATTATTTTTATAATACATTAAACTATTGAATTATTTATATAATAAATTCAACTATGCATTATTTTAATAATTAATTAAACAATCCATTTTAAAATAATCACATGAATTATTTATATAATAAATTGAACAATTCATTATAAATTAAACGATTGAATTATTTATGCAATAAATTAAGCAATTCATTATAAATTGAACTATTGAATTATTTACAGAATTAACTTTATTTGAATTATTTTTATAATAAATTAAACAATTCATTATAAATTAAATGATTGAATTATTTACATAATAAATTAAACTATTGAATTATTTTAATAATAAATTACACAATTCATTTCAAAATAATCACTTGAATTACTTAGAAAATAAATTGAACAATTCATTATAAATTAAATTGTTGAATTATTTATGTAATAAATTGAGCAATTCATTATAAATTGAACAGTTGAATTATTTACATAATTAACTTTATTTGAATTATTTTTATAATAAATGAAACAATTCATTTCAAAATAATGACATGAATGATTAAAAAATAAATTAAACATTTCATCATGAATTAAAATATTGAATTATTTATATAATAAATTAAACTTTGAATTAATTTTCTAATAAATTGAACAATTATTTTCAAAATAATCACTTGATTATTTATAAAATAAATTAAACTATTCATTATGAATTAAAATATTGAATTATTTTTATAATACATTAAACTATTGAATTATTTATATAATAAATTCAACTATGCATTATTTTAATAATTAATTAAACAATCCATTTTAAAATAATCACATGAATTATTTATATAATAAATTAAGCAATTCATTATAAATTGAACTATTGAATTATTTACATAATTAACTTTATTTGAATTATTTTTATAATAAATGAAACAATTCATTATAATTTAAATTATTGAATTATTTATATAATAAATTAAACTATTGAATTATTTTAACAATAAATTACACAATTCATTTCAAAATAATCACATGAATTACTGAGAAAATAAATTAAACAATTCATTATAAATTAAAATATTGAATTATTTTGATAATAAATTAAAGTTGAATTATTTATATAATCAATTAAACTTCGAATTATTTTAACAATAAATTACTCAATTCATTTCGAAATAATCACTTGAATTATTTATAAAATAAATTAAACAATTCATTATAAATTAAATTATTGAATCATTTATATAATAAATTAAACTATTGAATTATTCATATAATAAATTGAACAATTCATTATAAATTAAATTATTGAATTATTTTCTAATAAATTAAACTGTTGAATTATTTATACAATAAATTAAACTTTGAATGACATTTATAATAAATTAAACAATTCATTTTAAAATAATCACTTAAATTATTCATAAAATAAATTAAACAATTCATTATAAATTAAACTATTGAATTATTTAGATAATAAATTGAACTTTGAATTATTTCATAATAAATTAAACAATTCATTGAAAAATATTCACTTGAATTATTTATATAATAAATTAAACAATTCATTATAAATTAAACTATTGAATTATTTATACAATAAATTATACTTTGAATTATTCATATAATAAATTAAACTTTGAATTATTTTAATAATAAATTACACAATTCATTTCAAAATAATCACTTCAATTATTTATAAAATAAATTGAACAATTCATTATAAATTAAATTGTTGAATTATTTATGTAATAAATTGAGCAATTCATTATAAATTGAACAATTGAATTATTTACAGAATTAACTTTATTTGAATTATTTTTATAATAAATTAAACAATTCATTATAAATTAAATTATTGAATTATTTATATAATAAATTAAACTATTGAATTATTTTAATAATAAATTACACAATTCATTTTCAAACAATCACTTGAATTATTTACAAAATAAATTAAACAATTCATCATAAATTAAAATATTGCATTATTTATATAATAAATTAAACAATTCATTATCAATTAATCTATTGAATTACTTAAATAATAAATTAAACTTTTGAATTATTTATTCAATAAATTAACTTTGAATTATTTTTATAATAAATTAAACAATTCATTATAAATTAAAATATTGAATTATTTTTATAATAAATTAAGCAATTCATTATAAATTGAAATATTGAATTATTTACAGAATTAACTTTATTTGAATTATTTTATAATAAATTAAACAATTCATTATAAATTAAAATATTGAATTATTTTGATAATGAATTAAACTTGAATTATTTAAATAATCAATTAAACTTTGAATTATTTTAACAATAAATTACTCAATTCATTTCAAAATAATCACTTGAATTATTTATAAAATAAATTAAACAATTCATCATAAATTAAAATATTGAATGATTTATATAATAAATTAAACAATTCATTATAAATTAAACTATTGAATTATTTATATAATAAATTAAACTTTGATTTATTTTTATAATAAATTGAACAATTATTTTCAAAATAATCACTTGAATTATTTATAAATTAAATTAAACTATTCATTATCAATTAAAATATTGACTTATTTTTATAATACATTAAACTATTGAATTATTTATATAATAAGTTCAACTATGCATTATTTTAATAATTAATTCAACAATCCATTTTGAAATAATCACATGAATTATTTATATAATAAATTGAACAATTCATTATAAATTAAACTATTGAATTATTTACAGAATTAACTTTATTTGAATTATTTTTATAATAAATTAAACAATTCATTATAAATTAATATATTGAATTATTTTTATAATAAATTAAGCAATTCATTATAAATTAAATATTGAATTATTTATATAATCAATTAAACAATTCATTATAAATTAAACTATTGAGTTATTTATATAATAAATTAAACTTTGAATTAATTTTCTAATAAATTGAACAATTATTTTCAAAATAATCACTTGATTATTTATAAAATAAATTAAACTATTCATTATGAATTAAAATATTGAATTATTTTTATAATACATTAAACTATTGAATTATTTATATAATAAATTCAACTATGCATTATTTTAATAATTAATTAAACAATCCATTTTGAAATAATCACATGAATTATTTATATAATAAATTGAACAATTCATTATAAATTAAACGATTGAATTATTTATGCAATAAATTAAGCAATTCATTATAAATTGAACTATTGAATTATTTACAGAATTAACTTTATTTGAATTATTTTTATAATAAATTAAACAATTCATTATAAATTAAATTATTGAATTATTTATATAATAAATTAAAATTTGAATTATTTTTATAATAAATTGAACAATTATTTTCAAAATAATCACTTGAATTATTTATAAAATAAGTTAAACTATTCATTATGAATTAAAATATTGAATTATTTTTATAATACATTAAGCTATTGAATTATTTATATAATAAATTCAACTATGCATTATTTTAATAATTAATTCAACAATCCATTTTAAAATAATCACATGAATTATTTATATAATAAATTGAACAATTCATTATAAATTAAACTATTGAATTATTTATGCAATAAATTAAGCAATTCATTATAAATTGAACTATTGAATTATTTACAGAATTAACTTTATTTGAATTATTTTTATAATAAATTAAACAATTCATTATAAATTAAAATATTGAATTATTTTTATAATAAATTAAGCAATTCATTATAAATTGAAATATTGAATTATTTACAGAATTAACTTTATTTGAATTATTTTATAATAAATTAAACAATTCATTATAAATTAAACTATTGAATTATTTATATAATCAATTAAACTTTGATTTATTTTTATAATAAATTAAACAATTCATTTGAAAATATTCACTTGAATTATATATAATAAATTAAACAATTCATTATAAATGAAATTATTGAATTATTTACATAATAAATTAAACTATTGAATTATTTTAATAATAAATTACACAATTCATTTCAAAATTATCACTTGAATTACTTATAAAATAAATTAAACAATTCATTACAAATTAAAATATTGAATTATTTTTATAATAAATTAAACTTGAATTATTTATATAATAAATTAAACTTTGAATTGTTTTAACAATAAATTACTCAATTCATTTCAAAATAATCACGAATTATTTATAAAATAAATTAAACAATTCATTATAAATTAAACTATTGAATTATTTATATAATAAATTAAACAATTCATTATAAAATAAATTATTGAATCATTTATATAATAAATTAAACTATTGAATTATTTATATAATAAATTGAACAATTCATTATAAATTAAATTATTGAATTATTTACATAATAAATTAAACTATTGAATTATTTACAGAATTAACTTTATTTGAATTATTTTTATAATAAATTAAACAATTCATTATAAATTAAATTATTGAATTATTTACATAATAAATTAAACTATTGAATTATTTTAATAATAAATTACACAATTCATTTCAAAATTATAACTTGAATTACTTATAAAATAAATTAAACAATTCATTACAAATTAAAATATTGAATTATTTTGATAATAAATTAAACTTGAATTATTTATATAATCAATTATACTTTGAATTATTTTAACAATAAATTACTCAATTCATTTCAAAATAATCACTTGAATTATTTATAAAATAAATTGAACAATTCATTATAAATTAAACTATTGTATTATTTATATAATAAATTGAACTTTGAATTGTTTTTATAATAAATTGAACAATTCATTTCAAAATAATAACTTGAATTATTTATGTAATAAATTGAGCAATTCATTATAAATTGAACCATTGAATTATTTACAGAATTAACTTGATTTGAATTATTTTAATAATAAATTACACAATTCATTTTCAAATAATCACTTGAATTATTTATAAAATAAATTAAACAATTCATCATAAATTAAAATATTGAATTATTTATATAATAATTTAAACAATTCATTATAAATTAAACTATTGAATTATTTATATAATAAATTAAACTTTGAATTATTTTTATAATAAATTGAACAATTATTTTCAAAATAATCACTTGAATTATTTATAAAATAAATTAAACTATTCATTATGAATTAAAATATTGAATTATTTTTATAATACATTAAACTATTGAATTATTTATATAATAAATTCAACTATGCATTATTTTAATAATTAATTCAACAATCCATTTTAAAATAATCACATGAATTATTTATATAATAAATTGAACAATTCATTACAAATTAAACTATTGAATTATTTATGCAATAAATTAAGCAATTCATTATAAATTGAACTATTGAATTATTTACAGAATTAACTTTATTTGAATTATTTTTATAATAAATTAAACAATTCATTATAATTTAAACTATTGAATTATTTATATAATAAATTAAACTATTGAATTATTTACATAACAAATTAAACTTTGAATTATTTTATAATCAATTAAACAATTCATTTAAAAATAATCACTTGAATTATTTATAAAATAAATTAAACAATTCATTATAAATTAAACTATTGAATTATTTATCCAATAAATTAAACTATTCCACCAATTATATAATAAATTAAACTTTGAATTATTTTTATAATAAATTGAACAATTCATTTCAAAATAATCACTTGAATTATTGATATAATAAATTAAACAATTCATTATAAATTAAACTATTGAATTATTTATACAATTAATTAAACAATTCATTATAAATTAAATTATTGAATTATTTATATAATACATTAAAATATTGAATTATCTATATAGTAAATAAAACTTTGTATTATTTTATAATAAATTAAACAATTCATTTTAAAATAATCACTTGAATTATTTATTAAATAAATTAAACAATTCATCATTAATTAAAATATTGAATTATTGATATAATAAATTAAACAATTCATTATAAATTAAATTATTGAATTTTTTATATAATAAATTAAACTATTGAATTATTGATATAATAAATTAAACAATTCATTATAAATTAAAATATTGAATTATTCATACAATTAATTAAACAATTCATTATAAATTAAATTATTGAATTATTTATACAATAAATAAAACTTTGTATTACTTTTATAATAAATTAAACAATTCATTTAAAAATATTCACTTGAATTATTTATATCACAAATTGAACAATTCATTATAAATTAATAAATTGAACTATTCCACCAATTATATAATAAATTAAACTTTGAATTATATTTACAATAAATTAAACAATTCATTATAAATTAAATTATTGAATGATTTATATAATAAATTAAGCAATTCATCATGTATTGAATTATTTATATAATAAATTAAACTATTGAATTATTTATATAATAAATTAAACCTTGAATTATTTATAAAATAAATTAAACTATTCATTATAAATTAAAATATTGAATTATTTTTATAATACATTAAACTATTGAATTATTTATATAATCAATTCAACTATGCATTATTTTAATAATTAATTAAACAATCCATTTTAAAATAATCACATGAATTAGTTATAAAATAAATTAAACAATTCATCATTAATTAAAATATTGAATTATTTATATAATAAGTTAAACAAATCATTTAAAATTAACTATTGAATTATTTATCCAATAAATTAAACTTTGAATTATTTTTATAATAAATTAAACTATTCTACCAATTATACAATAAATTAAACTTTGATTTATTTTTATAATAAATTAAACAATTGATTTAAAAATATTCACTTGAATTATTCATATAATAAATTAAACAATTCCACCAACTATACAATAAATTAAACTATTGAATTATTTATATAACAAAATTAAACTTTGAATTATTTTTATAATAAATTAAACAATTGATTTAAAAATATTCACTTGAATTATTTATATAATAAATTAAACAATTCATTATAAATTAAACTATTCAATTATTTATATAATAAATTAAACTTTGAATTATTTTTACAATAAATTAAACAATTAATTTGAAAATAATCACGAATTAATTATATAATAAATTAAACAATTCATTATAAGTTAAACTATTGAAATATTTATATAATAAATTGAACTATTGAATTATTTTTGTAATAAATTAAATGATGTATTATTTTAATAATAAATTAAACAATCCATTTTAAAATAATCACATGAATTTTTCATAAAATAAATTAAACAATTCATTATTAATTAAACTATTGAATTATTTATATAATAAATTAAACAATTCATTATGAATTAATATATTGAATTACTTATTTCATAAATTAAACATTTCATTATAAATTAAACTATTGAATTATTTATATGATAAATTAAGCAATTCATTATAAATTAAACGATTGAATTATTTACATGATCAATTTATTTTTAAATAATCACTTGAATTATTCATGTAATAAATTAAACAATTAATTATAAATTAAACTGTTGAATTATTTATATAATAAATTATACAATTCATTATAAATTAAACAATTGAATTATTTATATAATAAATTAAGCTTTGAATTATTTTTAGAATAAATTGATCAATTCATTTTAAAATAATCACTTGAATTATTTATAAAATAAATTAAACAATTCATTATCAATTAAACAATTGAATTATTTACATAACAAATTGAACAATTCATTATAAATTAAACGATTGAATTATTTATATAATAAATTAAACAATTCATTATAAATTAAACAATTGAATTATTTATATGATAAATTAAACAATTGCATTATTTATATGATAAATTAAACTTTGAATTATTTTTAGAATAAATTGATCAATTCATTTTAAAATAATCACTTGAATTATTTATAAAATAAATTAAACTATTTAATTATTTATATAATAAATTAAAGTTTGAATTATTTTTATATTAAATTAAACAATTAATTTTAAAATAATCTCTTGAATTATTCATATAATAAATTAAACAATTCATTATAAATTGAACTATTGAATTATTTATATAATAAATTAAAATTTCAATTATTTTTATAATGAATCAAACAATTCATTTTAAAATAATCACTTGAATTATTCATGTAATAAATTAAACAATTAATTATAAATTAAACTATTGAATTATTTATATAATAAATTAAACTATTGAATTATTTATATAACAATTTAAACTTTGAATTATTTTATAATAAATTAAACAATTCATTTTAAAATAATCACTTGAATTATTTATAAAATAAATTAAACAATTCATCATAAAGTAAAACATTGAATTATTTATATAATAAATTAAACAATTCATTATAAATTAAACTATTGAATTATTTATATAACAAATTAAACTTTGAATTATTTTATAATAAATTAAACAATTCATTTTAAAATAATCACTTGAATTATTTGTGTAATAAATTAAACAACTCATTATAAATTAAATTAAAGAATTATTTATATAATAAATTAAACAATTCATTATAAATTATACCATTGAATTATTGATATAATAAATTAAACTTTGAATTATTGTTACAATGAATCAAACAATTCATTTTAAAATAATCACTTGAATAATTTATATAATAAATTAAACAATTCATTATAAATTAAACCATTGAATTATTTATATAATAAATTATACAATTCATTATAAATTAAACCATTGAATTATTTATATAATAAATTAAACTTTGAATTATTTTTATAATAAATTGAACAATTCATTTCAAAATAATCACTTGAATTATTTATAAAATAAATTAAACAATTCATTATAAATTAAACTGTTGAATTATTTATATAATAAATTAAACATTGAATTACTTTTATAATAAATTAAACACTTCATTTAAAAATAATCACTTGAATTATTTGTGCAATAAATTAAACAACTCATTATAAATTAAATTAAAGAATTATTTATATAATAAATTAAACCATTCATTATAAATTATACCATTGAATTATTGATATAATAAATTAAACTTTGAATTATTGTTACAATGAATCAAACAATTCATTTTAAAATAATCACTTGAATAATTTATATAATAATTTAAACAATTCATTATAAATTAAACAATTGAATTATTTATATAATAAATTATACAATTCATTATAAATTAAACAATTGAATTATTTATATAATAAATTATACAATTCATTATAAATTAAACAATTGAATTATTTATATAATAAATTAAACTTTGAATTATTTTTATAATAAATTGAACAATTCATTTCAAAATAATCACTTGAATTATTTATAAAATAAATTAAACAATTCATTATAATTTAAACTATTGAATTATTTATCAAATAAATTGAACTATTCCACCAATTATATAATAAATTAAACTTTGAATTATATTTACAATAAATTAAACAATTCATTATAAATTAAATTATTGAATTATTTATTTAATAAATTAAGCAATTCATTATGAATTGAACTATTGAATTATTTATATAATAAATTAAACTATTCCACCAACTATACAATAAATATTTATATAATCAATTGAACTTTGAATTATTTTTATAATAAATTGAACAATTCATTTCAAAATAATCACTTGAATTATTTATGAAATAAATTATACAATGTATTATAAATTAAAATATTGAATTATTTCTATAATACATTAAAGTATTGAATTATTTATATAATAAATAAAACTATGCATTATTTTAATAATAAATTAAACAATCCATTTCAAAATAATCACATGAATTATTTATGAAATAAATTAAACAATTCATCATTAATTAAAATATTAAATTATTTACAT
Organism: Heptranchias perlo; assembly: GCF_035084215.1. Classification (NCBI taxonomy): domain Eukaryota; kingdom Metazoa; phylum Chordata; class Chondrichthyes; order Hexanchiformes; family Hexanchidae; genus Heptranchias; species Heptranchias perlo. The sequence goes on along the minus strand of NW_027139793.1, from coordinate 867,376 downwards.
AATAAATTAAACAATTCATTACTAATTAAACTATTGAATTATTTATATAATAAATTAAACTTTGAATTATTTTTATAATAAATTAAGCAATTGATTTAAAAATATTCACTTGAATTATTTATATAATAAATTAAACAATTCATTATAAATTAAACTATTCAATTATTTATATAATAAATTAAACTTTGAATTATTTTTACAATAAATTAAACAATTAATTTTAAAATAATCACGAATTAATTATATAATAAATTAAACAATTCATTATAAGTTAAACTATTGAAATATTTATATAATAAATTGAACTATTGAATTATTTTTGTAATAAATTAAATGATGCATTATTTTAATAATAAATTAAACAATCCATTTTAAAATAATCACATGAATTATTCATAAAATAAATTAAACAATTCATTATTAATTAAACTATTGAATTATTTATATAATAAATTAAACAATTCATTATGAATTAATATATTGAATTACTTATTTCATAAATTAAACATTTCATTATAAATTAAATTATTGAATTATTTATATGATAAATTAAGCAATTCATTATAAATTAAATGATTGAATTATTTAAATGATCAATTTATTTTTAAATAATCACTTGAATTATTCATGTAATAAATTAAACAATTAATTATAAATTAAACTGTTGAAATATTTATATAATAAATTATACAATTCATTATAAATTAAACAATTGAATTATTTATATAATAAATTAAACTTTGAATTATTTTTAGAATAAATTGATCAATTCATTTTAAAATAATCACTTGAATTATTTATAAAATAAATTAAACAATTCATTATAAATTAAACAATTGAATTATTTATATAACAAATTGAACAATTCATTATAAATTAAACGATTGAATTATTTATATAATAAATTAAATAATTCATTATAAATTAAACAATTGAATTATTTATATGATAAATTAAACAATTGCATTGTTTATATGATAAATTAAACTTTGAATTATTTTTAGAATAAATTGATCAATTCATTTTAAAATAATCACTTGAATTATTTATAAAATAAATTAAACAATTCATTATAAATTAAACTATTTAATTATTTATATAATAAATTAAAGTTTGAATTATTTTTATATTAAATTAAACAATTAATTTTAAAATAATCTCTTGAATTATTCATATAATAAATTAAACAATTCATTATAAATTGAACTATTGAATTATTTATATAATAAATTAAACTTTGAATTATTTTTATAATGAATCAAACAATTCATTTTAAAATAATCACTTGAATTATTCATGTAATAAATTAAACAATTAATTATAAATTAAACTATTGAATTATTTATATAACAAATTAAACTTTGAATTATTTTATAATAAATTAAACAATTCATTTTAAAATAATCACTTGAATTATTTGTGTAATAAATTAAACAACTCATTATAAATTAAATTAAAGAATTGTTTATATAATAAATTAAACAATTCATTATAAATTATACCATTGAATTATTGATATAATAAATTAAATTTTGAATTATTGTTACAATGAATCAAACAATTCATTTTAAAATAATCACTTGAATAATTTATATAATAAATTAAACAATTCATTATGAATTAAACCATTGAATTATTTATATAATAAATTATACAAGTCATTATAAATTAAACAATTGAATTATTTATATAATAAATTAAACTTTGAATTATTTTTATAATAAATTGAACACTTCATTTTAAAATAATCACTTGAATTATTTGTGTAATAAATTAAACAACTCATTATAAATTAAATTAAATAATTATTTATATAATAAATTAAACAATTCATTATAAATTATACCATTGAATTATTGATATAATAAATTAATCTTTGAATTATTGTTACAATGAATCAAACAATTCATTTTAAAATAATCACTTGAATTATTTATAAAATAAATTAAACAATTCATTATAAATTAAACAATTGAATTATTTATATAATAAATTATACAATTCATTATAAATTAAACAATTGAATTATTTATATAATAAATTATACAATTCATTATAAATTAAACAATTGAATTATTTATATAACAAATTGAACAACTCCACCAATTATATAATAAATTAAACTTTGAATTATATTTACAATAAATTAAACAATTCATTATAAATTAAATTATTGAATTATTTATTTAATAAATTAAGCAATTCATTATGAATTGAACTATTGAATTATTTATATAATAAATTAAACTTTGAATTATTTATATAATAAATTAAACAATTGATTTAAAAATATTCACTTGAATTATTTATATAATAAATTAAACAATTCATTATAAATTAAACTATTCAATTATTTATATAATAAATTAAACTTTGAATTATTTTTACAATAAATTAAACAATTAATTTGAAAATAATCACGAATTAATTATATAATAAATTAAACAATTCATTATAAGTTAAACTATTGAAATATTTATATAATAAATTGAACTATTGAATTATTTTTGTAATAAATTAAATGATGTATTATTTTAATAATAAATTAAACAATCCATTTTAAAATAATCACATGAATTATTCATAAAATAAATTAAACAATTCATTATTAATTAAACTATTGAATTATTTATATAATAAATTAAACAATTCATTATGAATTAATATATTGAATTACTTATTTCATAAATTAAACATTTCATTATAAATTAAATTATTGAATTATTTATATGATAAATTAAGCAATTCATTATAAATTAAACGATTGAATTATTTACATGATCAATTTATTTTTAAATAATCACTTGAATTATTCATGTAATAAATTAAACAATTAATTATAAATTAAACTGTTGAATTATTTATATAATAAATTATACAATTCATTATAAATTAAACAATTGCATTATTTATATGATAAATTAAACTTTGAATTATTTTTAGAATAAATTGATCAATTCATTTTAAAATAATCACTTGAATTATTTATAAAATAAATTAAACAATTCATTATAAATTAAACTATTTAATTATTTATATAATAAATTAAAGTTTGAATTATTTTTATATTAAATTAAACAATTAATTTTAAAATAATCTCTTGAATTATTCATATAATAAATTAAACAATTCATTATAAATTGAACTATTGAATTATTTATATAATAAATTAAACTTTGAATTATTTTTATAATGAATCAAACAATTCATTTTAAAATAATCACTTGAATTATTCATGTAATAAATTAAACAATTAATTATAAATTAAACTATTGAATTATTTATATAACAAATTAAACTTTGAATTATTTTATAATAAATTAAACAATTCATTTTAAAATAATCACTTGAATTATTTGTGTAATAAATTAAACAACTCATTATAAATTAAATTAAAGAATTATCTATATAATAAATTAAACAATTCATTATAAATTATACCATTGAATTATTGATATAATAAATTAAACTTTGAATTATTGTTACAATGAATCAAACAATTCATTTTAAAATAATCACTTGAATAATTTATATAATAAATTAAACAATTCATTATAAATTAAACCATTGAATTATTTATATAATAAATTATACAATTCATTATAAATTAAACAATTGAATTATTTATATAATAAATTAAACTTTGAATTATTTTTATAATAAATTGAACAATTCATTTCAAAATAATCACTTGAATTATTTATAAAATAAATTAAACAATTCATTATAAATTAAACTGTTGAATTATTTATATAATAAATTAAACATTGAATTACTTTTATAATAAATTAAACACTTCATTTTAAAATAATCACTTGAATTATTTGTGTAATAAATTAAACAACTCATTATAAATTAAATTAAAGAATTATTTATATAATAAATTAAACAATTCATTATAAATTATACCATTGAATTATTGATATAATAAATTAAACTTTGAATTATTGTTACAATGAATCAAACAATTCATTTTAAAATAATCACTTGAATAATTTATATAATAATTTAAACAATTCATTATAAATTAAACAATTGAATTATTTATATAATAAATTATACAATTCATTATAAATTAAACAATTGAATTATTTATATAATAATTTAAACAATTCATTATAAATTAAACAATTGAATTATTTATATAATAAATTATACAATTCATTATAAATTAAACAATTGAATTATTTATATAATAAATTATACAATTCATTATAAATTAAACAATTGAATTATTTATATAATAAATTAAACTTTGAATTATTTTTATAATAAATTGAACAATTCATTTCAAAATAATCACTTGAATTATTTATAAAATAAATTAAACAATTCATTATAATTTAAACTATTGAATTATTTATCAAATAAATTGAACTATTCCACCAATTATATAATAAATTAAACTTTGAATTATATTTACAATAAATTAAACAATTCATTATAAATTAAATTATTGAATTATTTATTTAATAAATTAAGCAATTCATTATGAATTGAACTATTGAATTATTTATATAATAAATTAAACTATTCCACCAACTATACAATAAATATTAATATAATCAATTGAACTTTGAATTATGTTTATAATAAATTGAACAATTCATTTCAAAATAATCACTTGAATTATTTATGAAATAAATTATACAATGTATTATAAATTAAAATATTGAATTATTTTTATAATACATTAAGCTATTGAATTATTTATATAATAAATAAAACTATGCATTATTTTAATAATAAATTAAACAATCCATTTCAAAATAATCACATGAATTATTTATGAAATAAATTAAACAATTCATCATTAATTAAAATATTAAATTATTTACATAATAAATTAAACAATTCATTACTAATTAAACTATTGAATTATTTATATAATAAATTAAACTTTGAATTATTTTTATAATAAATTAAACAATTGATTTAAAAATATTCACTTGAATTATTTATATAATAAATTAAACAATTCATTATAAATTAAACAATTGAATTATTTATATAATAAATTAAACTTTGAATTATTTTTAGAATAAATTGATCAATTCATTTTAAAATAATCACTTGAATTATTTATAAAATAAATTAAACAATTCATTATAAATTAAACAATTGAATTATTTATATAACAAATTGAACAATTCATTATAAATTAAACGATTGAATTATTTATATAATAAATTAAACAATTCATTATAAATTAAACTGTTGAATTATTTATATAATAAATTAAACATTGAATTACTTTTATAATAAATTAAACACTTCATTTTAAAATAATCACTTGAATTATTTGTGTAATAAATTAAACAACTCATTATAAATTAAATTAAAGAATTATTTATATAATAAATTAAACAATTCATTATAAATTATACCATTGAATTATTGATATAATAAATTAAACTTTGAATTATTGTTACAATGAATCAAACAATTCATTTTAAAATAATCACTTGAATAATTTATATAATAATTTAAACAATTCATTATAAATTAAACAATTGAATTATTTATATAATAAATTATACAATTCATTATAAATTAAACAATTGAATTATTTATATAATAATTTAAACAATTCATTATAAATTAAACAATTGAATTATTTATATAATAAATTATACAATTCATTATAAATTAAACAATTGAATTATTTATATAATAAATTATACAATTCATTATAAATTAAACAATTGAATTATTTATATAATAAATTAAACTTTGAATTATTTTTATAATAAATTGAACAATTCATTTCAAAATAATCACTTGAATTATTTATAAAATAAATTAAACAATTCATTATAATTTAAACTATTGAATTATTTATCAAATAAATTGAACTATTCCACCAATTATATAATAAATTAAACTTTGAATTATATTTACAATAAATTAAACAATTCATTATAAATTAAATTATTGAATTATTTATTTAATAAATTAAGCAATTCATTATGAATTGAACTATTGAATTATTTATATAATAAATTAAACTATTCCACCAACTATACAATAAATATTAATATAATCAATTGAACTTTGAATTATGTTTATAATAAATTGAACAATTCATTTCAAAATAATCACTTGAATTATTTATGAAATAAATTATACAATGTATTATAAATTAAAATATTGAATTATTTTTATAATACATTAAGCTATTGAATTATTTATATAATAAATAAAACTATGCATTATTTTAATAATAAATTAAACAATCCATTTCAAAATAATCACATGAATTATTTATGAAATAAATTAAACAATTCATCATTAATTAAAATATTAAATTATTTACATAATAAATTAAACAATTCATTACTAATTAAACTATTGAATTATTTATATAATAAATTAAACTTTGAATTATTTTTATAATAAATTAAACAATTGATTTAAAAATATTCACTTGAATTATTTATATAATAAATTAAACAATTCATTATAAATTAAACAATTGAATTATTTATATAATAAATTAAACTTTGAATTATTTTTAGAATAAATTGATCAATTCATTTTAAAATAATCACTTGAATTATTTATAAAATAAATTAAACAATTCATTATAAATTAAACAATTGAATTATTTATATAACAAATTGAACAATTCATTATAAATTAAACGATTGAATTATTTATATAATAAATTAAATAATTCATTATAAATTAAACAATTGAATTATTTATATGATAAATTAAACAATTGCATTGTTTATATGATAAATTAAACTTTGAATTATTTTTAGAATAAATTGATCAATTCATTTTAAAATAATCACTTGAATTATTTATAAAATAAATTAAACAATTCATTATAAATTAAACTATTTAATTATTTATATAATAAATTAAAGTTTGAATTATTTTTATATTAAATTAAACAATTAATTTTAAAATAATCTCTTGAATTATTCATATAATAAATTAAACAATTCATTATAAATTGAACTATTGAATTATTTATATAATAAATTAAACTTTGAATTATTTTTATAATGAATCAAACAATTCATTTTAAAATAATCACTTGAATTATTCATGTAATAAATTAAACAATTAATTATAAATTAAACTATTGAATTATTTATATAACAAATTAAACTTTGAATTATTTTATAATAAATTAAACAATTCATTTTAAAATAATCACTTGAATTATTTGTGTAATAAATTAAACAACTCATTATAAATTAAATTAAAGAATTGTTTATATAATAAATTAAACAATTCATTATAAATTATACCATTGAATTATTGATATAATAAATTAAACTTTGAATTATTGTTACAATGAATCAAACAATTCATTTTAAAATAATCACTTGAATACTTTATATAATAAATTAAACAATTCATTATGAATTAAACCATTGAATTATTTATATAATAAATTATACAAGTCATTATAAATTAAACAATTGAATTATTTATATAATAAATTAAACTTTGAATTATTTTTATAATAAATTGAACACTTCATTTTAAAATAATCACTTGAATTATTTGTGTAATAAATTAAACAACTCATTATAAATTAAATTAAATAATTATTTATATAATAAATTAAACAATTCATTATAAATTATACCATTGAATTATTGATATAATAAATTAATCTTTGAATTATTGTTACAATGAATCAAACAATTCATTTTAAAATAATCACTTGAATAATTTATATAATAATTTAAACAATTCATTATAAATTAAACAATTGAATTATTTATATAATAAATTATACAATTCATTATAAATTAAACAATTGAATTATTTATATAATAAATTATACAATTCATTATAAATTAAACAATTGAATTATTTATATAACAAATTGAACAATTCCACCAATTATATAATAAATTAAACTTTGAATTATATTTACAATAAATTAAACAATTCATTATAAATTAAATTATTGAATTATTTATTTAATAAATTAAGCAATTCATTATGAATTGAACTATTGAATTATTTATATAATAAATTAAACTTTGAATTATTTATATAATAAATTAAACAATTGATTTAAAAATATTCACTTGAATTATTTATATAATAAATTAAACAATTCATTATAAATTAAACTATTCAATTATTTATATAATAAATTAAACTTTGAATTATATTTACAATAAATTAAACAATTAATTTGAAAATAATCACGAATTAATTATATAATAAATTAAACAATTCATTATAAGTTAAACTATTGAAATATTTATATAATAAATTGAACTATTGAATTATTTTTGTAATAAATTAAATGATGTATTATTTTAATAATAAATTAAACAATCCATTTTAAAATAATCACATGAATTATTCATAAAATAAATTAAACAATTCATTATTAATTAAACTATTGAATTATTTATATAATAAATTAAACAATTCATTATGAATTAATATATTGAATTACTTATTTCATAAATTAAACATTTCATTATAAATTAAATTATTGAATTATTTATATGATAAATTAAGCAATTCATTATAAATTAAACGATTGAATTATTTACATGATCAATTTATTTTTAAATAATCACTTGAATTATTCATGTAATAAATTAAACAATTAATTATAAATTAAACTGTTGAATGATTTATATAATAAATTATACAATTCATTATAAATTACACAATTGAATTATTTATATAATAAATTAAACTTTGAATTATTTTTAGAATAAATTGATCAATTCATTTTAAAATAATCACTTGAATTATTTATAAAATAAATTAAACAATTCATTATAAATTAAACAATTGAATTATTTATATAACAAATTGAACAATTCATTATAAATTAAACGATTGAATTATTTATATAATGAATTATTTATATGATAAATTAAACAATTGCATTATTTATATGATAAATTAAACTTTGAATTATTTTTAGAATAAATTGATCAATTCATTTTAAAATAATCACTTGAATTATTTATAAAATAAATTAAACACTTTATTATAAATTAAACTATTTAATTATTCATATAACAAATTAAACTTTGAATTATTTTATAATAAATTAAACACTTCATTTTAAAATAATCACTTGAATTATTTGTGTAATAAATTAAAAAACTCATTATAAATTAAATTAAAGAATTATTTATATAATAAATTAAACAATTCATTATAAATTATACCATTGAATTATTGACATAATAAATTAAACTTTGAATTATTGTTACAATGAATCAAACAATTCATTTTAAAATAATCACTTGAATAATTTATATAATAATTTAAACAATTCATTATAAATTAAACAATTGAATTATTTATATAATAAATTATACAATTCATTATAAATTAAACAATTGAATTATTTATATAATAAATTAAACTTTGAATTATTTTTAGAATAAATTGATCAATTCATTTTAAAATAATCACTTGAATTATTTATAAAATAAATGAAACAATTCATTATAAATTAAACTGTTGAATTATTTATATAATAAATTAAACATTGAATTACTTTTATAATAAATTAAACACTTCATTTTAAAATAATCACTTGAATTATTTGTGTAATAAATTAAAAAACTCATTATAAATTAAATTAAAGAATTATTTATATAATAAATTAAACAATTCATTATAAATTATACCATTGAATTATTGACATAATAAATTAAACTTTGAATTATTGTTACAATGAATCAAACAATTCATTTTAAAATAATCACTTGAATAATTTATATAATAATTTAAACAATTCATTATAAATTAAACAATTGAATTATTTATATAATAAATTATACAATTCATTATAAATTAAACAATTGAATTATTTATATAATAAATTAAACTTTGAATTATTTTTAGAATAAATTGATCAATTCATTTTAAAATAATCACTTGAATTATTTATAAAATAAATGAAACAATTCATTATAAATTAAACTGTTGAATTATTTATAAAATAAATTAAAGATTGAATTACTTTTATAATAAATTAAACACTTCATTTTAAAATAATCACTTGAATTATTTATAAAATAAATTAATCAATTCATTATAAATTAAACTATTGAATTATTTATCCAATAAATTAAACTATTCCACCAATTATATAATAAATTAAACTTTGAATTATTTTTATAATAAATTGAACAATTCATTTCAAAATAATCACTTGAATTATTGATATAATAAATTAAACAATTCATTATAAATTAAACTGTTGAATTATTTATATAATAAATTAAACATTGAATTACTTTTATAATAAATTAAACACTTCATTTTAAAATAATCACTTGAATTATTTGTGTAATAAATTAAACAACTCATTATAAATTAAATTAAAGAATTATTTATATAATAAATTAAACAATTCATTATAAATTATACCATTGAATTATTGACATAATAAATTAAACCTTGAATTATTGTTACAATGAATCAAACAATTCATTTTAAAATAATCACTTGAATAATTTATATAATAATTTAAACAATTCATTATAAATTAAACAATTGAATTATTTATATAATAAATTATACAATTCATTATAAATTAAACAATTGAATTATTTATATAATAAATTAAACTTTGAATTATTTTTATAATAAATTGAACAATTCATTTCAAAATAATCACTTGAATTATTTATAAAATAAATGAAACAATTCATTATAAATTAAACTGTTGAATTATTTATAAAATAAATTAAAGATTGAATTACTTTTATAATAAATTAAACACTTCATTTTAAAATAATCACTTGAATTATTTATAAAATAAATTAAACAATTCATTATAAATTAAACTGTTGAATTATTTATATAATAAATTAAACATTGAATTACTTTTATAATAAATTAAACAATTCATTTTAAAATAATCACTTGAATTATTTATAAAATAAATTAAACAATTCATCATAAAGTAAAACATTGAATTATTTATATAATAAATTAAACAATTCATTATAAATTAAACTATTGAATTATTTATCCAATAAATTAAACTATTCCACCAATTATATAATAAATTAAACTTTGAATTATTTTTATAATAAATTGAACAATTCATTTCAAAATAATCACTTGAATTATTGATATAATAAATTAAACAATTCATTATAAATTAAACTATTGAATTATTTATACAATTAATTAAACAATTCATTATAAATTAAATTATTAAATTATTTATATAATACATTAAAATATTGAATTATTTATATAGTAAATAAAACTTTGTATTATTTTATAATAAATTAAACAATTCATTTTAAAATAATCACTTGAATTATTTATTAAATAAATTAAACAATTCATCATTAATTAAAATATTGAATTATTGATATAATAAATTAAACAATTCATTATGAATTAATATATTGAATTAATTATTTCATAAATTAAACATTTCATTATAAATTAAATTATTGAATTATTTATATGATAAATTAAGCAATTCATTATAAATTAAACGATTGAATTATTTACATGATCAATTTATTTTTAAATAATCACTTGAATTAGTCATGTAATAAATTAAACAATTAATTATAAATTAAACTGTTGAATTATTTATATAATAAATTATACAATTCATTATAAATTACACAATTGAATTATTTATATAATAAATTAAACTTTGAATTATTTTTAGAATAAATTGATCAATTCATTTTAAAATAATCACTTGAATTATTTATAAAATAAATTAAACAATTCATTATAAATTAAACAATTGAATTATTTATATAACAAATTGAACAATTCATTATAAATTAAACGATTGAATTATTTATATAATAAATTAAACAATTCATTATAAATTAAACGATTGAATTATTTATATGATAAATTAAACAATTGCATTATTTATATGATAAATTAAACTTTGAATTATTTTTAGAATAAATTGATCAATTCATTTTAAAATAATCACTTGAATTATTTATAAAATAAATTAAACAATTCATTATAAATTAAACTATTTAATTATTTATATAATAAATTAAAGTTTGAATTATTTTTATATTAAATTAAACAATTAATTTTAAAATAATCTCTTGAATTATTCATATAATAAATTAAACAATTCATTATAAATTGAACTATTGAATTATTTATATAATAAATTAAACTTTGAATTATTTTTATAATGAATCAAACAATTCATTTTAAAATAATCACTTGAATTATTCATGTAATAAATTAAACAATTAATTATAAATTAAACTATTGAATTATTTATATAATAAATTAAACTATTGAATTATTTATACAACAAATTAAACTTTGAATTATTTTATAATAAATTAAACAATTCATTTTAAAATAATCACTTGAATTATTTGTGTAATAAATTAAACAACTCATTATAAATTAAATTAAAGAATTATTTATATAATAAATTAAACAATTCATTATAAATTAAACAATTGAATTATTTATATAATAAATTATACAATTCATTATAAATTAAACAATTGAATTATTTTTATAATAAATTGAACAATTGATTTCAAAATAATCACTTGAATTATTTATAAAATAAATTAAACAATTCATTATAAATTAAACTGTTGAATTATTTATATAATAAATTAAACATTGAATTACTTTTATAATAAATTAAACACTTCATTTTAAAATAATCACTTGAATTATTTATAAAATAAATTAAACAATTCATCATAAAGTAAAACATTGAATTATTTATATAATAAATTAAACAATTCATTATAAATTAAACTATTGAATTATTTATCCAATAAATTAAACTATTCCACCAATTATATAATAAATTAAACTTTGAATTATGTTTATAATAAATTGAACAATTCATTTCAAAATAATCACTTGAATTATTGATATAATAAATTAAACAATTCATTATAAATTAAACTATTGAATTATTTATACAATTAATTAAACAATTCATTATAAATAAATTTTTGAATTATTTATATAATACATTAAAATATTGAATTATTTATATAGTAATTAAAACTTTGTATTATTTTATAATAAATTAAACAATTCATTTTAAAATAATCACTTGAAATTATTTATTAAATAAATTAAACAATTCATCATTAATTAAAATATTGAATTATTTACATAATAAATTAAACACTTCATTATAAATTAAACTATTGAATTATTTATCCAATAAATTAAACTTTGAATTATTTTTATAATAAATTAAACTATTCCACCAATTATATAATAAATTAAACTTTGAATTATTTTCATAATAAATTAAACAATTCATTATAATTAAATTATTGAATTTTTTATATAATAAATTAAACAATTGAATTATTTATATAATGAATTATACTTTGAAATATTTTAATAATAAATTACACAATTCATTTTAAAATAATCACATGAATTATTTATGAAATAAATTAAACAATTCATCATTAATTAAAAAATTGAATTATTGATATAATAAATTAAACAATTCATTATAAATTAAAATATTGAATTATTCATACAATTAATTAAACAATTCATTATAAATTAAATTATTGAATTATTTATACAATAAATAAAACTTTGTATTACTTTTATAATAAATTAAACAATTCATTTAAAAATATTCACTTGAATTATTTATATCACAAATTGAACAATTCATTATAAATTAATAACTTGAACTATTCCACCAATTATATAATAAATTAAACTTTGAATTATATTTACAATAAATTAAACAATTCATTATAAATTAAATTATTGAATGATTTATATAATAAATTAAGCAATTCATCATATATTGAATTATTTATATAATAAATTAAACTTTGAATTATTTTAATAATAAATTACACAATTCATTTTAAAATAATCACTTGAATTATTTATAAAATAAATTAAACAATTCATTATAAATTAAACTATTCAATTATTTATATAATAAATTGAACAATTTATTTATCAATTAAACTATTGATTTATTTATATAATAAATTCAACTTTGAATTATTTTTATAATAAATTGAACAATTAATTTCAAAATAATCACTTGAATTATTTATAAAATAAATTAAACTATTCATTATAAATTAAAATATTGAATTATTTTTATAATAAGTTAAACAAATCATTTTAAATTAACTATTGAGTTATTTATCCAATAAATTAAACTTTGAATTATTTTTATAATAAATTAAACTATTCCACCAATTATACAATAAATTAAACTTTGAATTATTTTTATAATACATTAAACAATTCATTTAAAAATATTCACTTGAATTATTCATATAATAAATTAAACAATTCATTATAAATTTAACTATTGAATTATTTATAAAATAAATTAAACTATTCCACCAACTATACAATAAATTAAACTTTGAATTATCTTTATAATAAACTAAACAATTGATTTTGAAATAATCACTGGAATTACTTTTATAATATATTAAACAATTCATTATTAATTAAACTATTGAATTATTTTTATAAAAAATTAAACAATTCATTATAAATTAAACTATCGAATTATTTATACAATCAATTGAACTTTGAATTATTTTTATAATAAATTGAACAATTCATTTCAAAATAATCACTTGAATTATTTAAAAATAAATTGAACAATTCATTATAAATTGAACGATTCAATTATTTATATAATAAATTAAACAATTCATTCTAAACTAAATTATTGAATTATTGAAATAATAAATTAAACTATTGAATTGTTTAAAAAATAAATTAAACTTTGAATTACTTTTACAATAAATTAAACAATTAATTTCAAAATAATCACTTGAATTATTTATAAAATAAATTAAACTATTCATTACAAATTAATATATTGAATTATTTTTATAATACATTAAACTATTGAATTATTTATGTAATAAATTAAACAATTCATTAGAAATTAAACTATTGAATTATATATATCATAAATTAAACTATGAATTATTTTTATAATAAAATGAACAATTCATTTCAAAATAATCACTTGAATTATTTATGAAATAAATTAAACAATTCATCATTAATTAAAATATTGAATTATTTACATAATAAATTAAACAATTCATTATTAAATAAACTATTGAATTATTTATATAATAAATTAAAATATTGAATTATTTTTATAATACATTAAACTATTGAATTATTTATATAATAAATAAAACTATGCATTATTTTAATAATAAATTAAACAATCCATTTCAAAATAATCACATGAATTATTTATGAAATAAATTAAACAATTCATCATTAATTAAAATATTAAATTATTTACATAATAAATTAAACAATTCATTACTAATTAAACTATTGAATTATTTATATAATAAATTAAACTTTGAATTATTTTTATAATAAATTAACCAATTGATTTAAAAATATTCACTTGAATTATTTATATAATAAATTAAACAATTCATTATAAATTAAACTATTCAATTATTTATATAATAAATTAAACTTTGAATTATTTTTACAATAAATTAAACAATTAATTTGAAAATAATCACGAATTAATTATATAATAAATTAAACAATTCATTATAAGTTAAACTATTGAAATATTTATATAATAAATTGAACTATTGAATTATTTTTGTAATAAATTAAATGATGTATTATTTTAATAATAAATTAAACAATCCATTTTAAAATAATCACATGAATTATTCATAAAATAAATTAAACAATTCATCATTAATTAAAATATTAAATTATTGATATAATAAATTAAACAATTCATTATGAATTAATATATTGAATTAATTATTTCATAAATTAAACATTTCATTATAAATTAAATTATTGAATTATTTATATGATAAATTAAGCAATTCATATAAATTAAACGATTGAATTATTTACATGATCAATTTATTTTTAAATAATCACTTGAATTATTCATGTAATAAATTAAACAATTAATTATAAATTAAACTGTTGAATTATTTATATAATAAATTATACAATTCATTATAAATTAAACAATTGAATTATTGATATAATAAATTAAACTTTGAATTATTGTTACAATGAATCAAACAATTCATTTTAAAATAATCACTTGAATAATTTATATAATAAATTAAACAATTCATTATAAATTAAACCATTGAATTATTTATATAATAAATTATACAATTCATTATAAATTAAACAATTGAATTATTTATATAATAAATTAAACTTTGAATTATTTTTATAATAAATTGAACAATTCATTTCAAAATAATCACTTGAATTATTTATAAAATAAATTAAACAATTCATTACAAATTAAACTGTTGAATTATTTATATAATAAATTAAACATTGAATTACTTTTATAATAAATTAAACACTTCATTTTAAAATAATCACTTGAATTATTTGTGTAATAAATTAAACAACTCATTATAAATTAAATTAAAGGATTATTTATATAATAAATTAAACAATTCATTATAAATTATACCATTGAATTATTGACATAATAAATTAAACTTTGAATTATTGTTACAATGAATCAAACAATTCATTTTAAAATAATCACTTGAATAATTTATATAATAATTTAAACAATTCATTATAAATTAAACAATTGAATTATTTATATAATAAATTATACAATTCATTATAAATTAAACTATTGAATTATTTATATAATAAATTAAACTTTGAATTATTTTTATAATAAATTGAACAATTCATTTCAAAATAATCACTTGAATTATTTATAAAATAAATGAAACAATTCATTATAAATTAAACTGTTGAATTATTTATAAAATAAATTAAAGATTGAATTACTTTTATAATAAATTAAACACTTCATTTTAAAATAATCACTTGAATTATTTATAAAATAAATTAAACAATTCATTATAAATTAAACTGTTGAATTATTTATATAATAAATTAAACATTGAATTACTTTTATAATAAATTAAACAATTCATTTTAAAATAATCACTTGAATTATTTATAAAATAAATTAAACAATTCATCATAAAGTAAAACATTGAATTATTTATATAATAAATTAAACAATTCATTATAAATTAAACTATTGAATTATTTATCCAATAAATTAAACTATTCCACCAATTATATAATAAATTAAACTTTGAATTATTTTTATAATAAATTGAACAATTCATTTCAAAATAATCACTTGAATTATTGATATAATAAATTAAACAATTCATTATAAATTAAACTATTGAATTATTTATACAATTAATTAAACAATTCATTATAAATTAAATTATTGAATTATTTATATAATACATTAAAATATTGAATTATTTATATAGTAAATAAAACTTTGTATTACTTTATAATAAATTAAACAATTCATTTTAAAATAATCACTTGAATTATTTATTAAATAAATTAAACAATTCATCATTAATTAAAATATTGAATTATTGATATAATAAATTAAACAATTCATTATGAATTAATATATTGAATTAATTATTTCATAAATTAAACATTTCATTATAAATTAAATTATTGAATTATTTATATGATAAATTAAGCAATTCATTATAAATTAAACGATTGAATTATTTACATGATCAATTTATTTTTAAATAATCACTTGAATTATTCATGTAATAAATTAAACAATTAATTATAAATTAAGCTGTTGAATTATTTATATAATAAATTAAACTTTGAATTATTTTTACAATAAATTAAACAATTAATTTGAAAATAATCACGAATTAATTATATAATAAATTAAACAATTCATTATAAGTTAAACTATTGAAATATTTATATAATAAATTGAACTATTGAATTATTTTTGTAATAAATTGAACAATCCATTTTAAAATAATCACATGAATTATTCATAAAATAAATTAAACAATTCATTATTAATTAAACTATTGAATTATTTATATAATAAATTAAACAATTCATTATGAATTAATATATTGAATTACTTATTTCATAAATTAAACATTTCATTATAAATTAAATTATTGAATTATTTATATGATAAATTAAGCAATTCGTTATAAATTAAACGATTGAATTATTTACATGATCAATTTATTTTTAAATAATCACTTGAATTATTCATGTAATAAATTAAACAATTAATTATAAATTAAACTGTTGAATTATTTATATAATAAATTATACAATTCATTATAAATTAAACAATTGAATTATTTATATAATAAATTAAATAATTCATTATAAATTAAACAATTGAATTATTTATATGATAAATTAAACAATTGCATTATTTATATGATAAATTAAACTTTGAATTATTTTTAGAATAAATTGATCAATTCATTTTAAAATAATAACTTGAATTATTTATAAAATAAATTAAACAATTCATTATAAATTAAACTATTTAATTATTTATATAATAAATTAAACTTTGAATTATTTTTGGAATAAATTGATCAATTCATTTTAAAATAATCACTTGAATTATTTATAAAATAAATTAAACAATTCATTATAAATTAAACAATTGAATTATTTATATAACAAATTGAACAATTCATTATAAATTAAACGATTGAATTATTTATATAATAAATTAAATAATTCATTATAAATTAAACAATTGAATTATTTATATGATAAATTAAACAATTGCATTATTTATATGATAAATTAAACTTTGAATTATTTTTAGAATAAATTGATCAATTCATTTTAAAATAATAACTTGAATTATTTATAAAATAAATTAAACAATTCATTATAAATTAAACTATTTAATTATTTATATAATAAATTAAAGTTTGAATTATTTTTATATTAAATTAAACAATTAATTTTAAAATAATCTCTTGAATTATTCATATAATAAATTAAACAATTCATTATAAATTGAACTATTGAATTATTTATATAATAAATTAAACTTTGAATTATTTTTATAATGAATCAAACAATTCATTTTAAAATAATCACTTGAATTATTCATGTAATAAATTAAACAATTAATTATAAATTAAACTATTGAATTATTTATATAACAAATTAAACTTTGAATTATTTTATAATAAATTAAACAATTCATTTTAAAATAATCACTTGAATTATTTGTGTAATAAATTAAACAACTCATTATAAATTAAATTAAAGAATTATTTATATAATAAATTAAACAATTCATTATAAATTATACCATTGAATTATTGATATAATAAATTAAACTTTGAATTATTGTTACAATGAATCAAACAATTCATTTTAAAATAATCACTTGAATAATTTATATAATAAATTAAACAATTCATTATAAATTAAACCATTGAATTATTTATATAATAAATTATACAATTCATTATTTTTATAATAAATTGAACAATTCATTTCAAAATAATCACTTGAATTATTTATAAAATAAATTAAACAATTCATTATAAATTAAACTGTTGAATTATTTATATAATAAATTAAACATTGAATTACTTTTATAATAAATTAAACACTTCATTTTAAAATAATCACTTGAATTATTTGTGTAATAAATTAAACAACTCATTATAAATTAAATTAAAGAATTATTTATATAATAAATTAAACAATTCATTATAAATTATACCATTGAATTATTGACATAATAAATTAAACTTTGAATTATTGTTACAATGAATCAAACAATTCATTTTAAAATAATCACTTGAATAATTTATATAATAATTTAAACAATTCATTATAAATTAAACAATTGAATTATTTATATAATAAATTATACAATTCATTATAAATTAAACAATTGAATTATTTATATAATAAATTAAACTTTGAATTATTTTTATAATAAATTGAACAATTCATTTCAAAATAATCACTTGAATTATTTATAAAATAAATGAAACAATTCATTATAAATTAAACTGTTGAATTATTTATAAAATAAATTAAAGATTGAATTACTTTTATAATAAATTAAACACTTCATTTTAAAATAATCACTTGAATTATTTATAAAATAAATTAAACAATTCATTATAAATTAAACTGTTGAATTATTTATATAATAAATTAAACATTGAATTACTTTTATAATAAATTAAACAATTCATTTTAAAATAATCACTTGAATTATTTATAAAATAAATTAAACAATTCATCATAAAGTAAAACATTGAATTATTTATATAATAAATTAAACAATTCATTATAAATTAAATTATTGAATTATTTATCCAATAAATTAAACTATTCCACCAATTATATAATAAATTAAACTTTGAATTATTTTTATAATAAATTGAACAATTCATTTCAAAATAATCACTTGAATTATTGATATAATAAATTAAACAATTCATTATAAATTAAACTATTGAATTATTTATACAATTAATTAAACAATTCATTATAAATTAAATTATTGAATTATTTATATAATACATTAAAATATTGAATTATTTATATAGTAAATAAAACTTTGTATTATTTTATAATAAATTAAACAATTCATTTTAAAATAATCACTTGAATTATTTATTAAATAAATTAAACAATTCATCATTAATTAAAATATTGAATTATTGATATAATAAATTAAACAATTCATTATGAATTAATATATTGAATTAATTATTTCATAAATTAAACATTTCATTATAAATTAAATTATTGAATTATTTATATGATAAATTAAGCAATTCATTATAAATTAAACGATTGAATTATTTACATGATCAATTTATTTTTAAATAATCACTTGAATTATTCATGTAATAAATTAAACAATTAATTATAAATTAAACTGTTGAATTATTTATATAATAAATTATACAATTCATTATAAATTACACAATTGAATTATTTATATAATAAATTAAACTTTGAATTATTTTTAGAATAAATTGATCAATTCATTTTAAAATAATCACTTGAATTATTTATAAAATAAATTAAACAATTCATTATAAATTAAACAATTGAATTATTTATATAACAAATTGAACAATTCATTATAAATTAAACGATTGAATTATTTATATAATAAATTAAACAATTCATTATAAATTAAACAATTGAATTATTTATATGATAAATTAAACAATTGCATTATTTATATGATAAATTAAACTTTGAATTATTTTTAGAATAAATTGATCAATTCATTTTAAAATAATCACTTGAATTATTTATAAAATAAATTAAACAATTCATTATAAATTAAACTATTTAATTATTTATATAATAAATTAAAGTTTGAATTATTTTTATATTAAATTAAACAATTAATTTTAAAATAATCTCTTGAATTATTCATATAATAAATTAAACAATTCATTATAAATTGAACTATTGAATTATTTATATAATAAATTAAACTTTGAATTATTTTTATAATGAATCAAACAATTCATTTTAAAATAATCACTTGAATTATTCATGTAATAAATTAAACAATTAATTATAAATTAAACTATTGAATTATTTATATAATAAATTAAACTATTGAATTATTTATACAACAAATTAAACTTTGAATTATTTTATAATAAATTAAACAATTCATTTTAAAATAATCACTTGAATTATTTGTGTAATAAATTAAACAACTCATTATAAATTAAATTAAAGAATTATTTATATAATAAATTAAACAATTCATTATAAATTAAACAATTGAATTATTTATATAATAAATTATACAATTCATTATAAATTAAACACTTGAATTATTTTTATAATAAATTGAACAATTCATTTCAAAATAATCACTTGAATTATTTATAAAATAAATTAAACAATTCATTATAAATTAAACTGTTGAATTATTTATATAATAAATTAAACATTGAATTACTTTTATAATAAATTAAACACTTCATTTTAAAATAATCACTTGAATTATTTATAAAATAAATTAAACAATTCATCATAAAGTAAAAGATTGAATTATTTATATAATAAATTAAACAATTCATTATAAATTAAACTATTGAATTATTTATCCAATAAATTAAACTATTCCACCAATTATATAATAAATTAAACTTTGAATTATGTTTATAATAAATTGAACAATTCATTTCAAAATAATCACTTGAATTATTGATATAATAAATTAAACAATTCATTATAAATTAAACTATTGAATTATTTATACAATTAATTAAACAATTCATTATAAATTAAACAATTGAATTATTTATATAATGAATTATACTTTGAAATATTTTAATAATAAATTACACAATGCATTTTAAAATAATCACATGAATTATTTATGAAATAAATTAAACAATTCATCATTAATTAAAAAATTGAATTATTGATATAATAAATTAAACAATTCATTATAAATTAAAATATTGAATTATTCATACAATTAATTAAACAATTCATTATAAATTAAATTATTGAATTATTTATACAATAAATAAAACTTTGTATTACTTTTATAATAAATTAAACAATTCATTTAAAAATATTCACTTGAATTATTTATATCACAAATTGAACAATTCATTATAAATTAATAACTTGAACTATTCCACCAATTATATAATAAATTAAACTTTGAATTATATTTACAATAAATTAAACAATTCATTATAAATTAAATTATTGAATGATTTATATAATAAATTAAGCAATTCATCATATATTGAATTATTTATATAATAAATTAAACTTTGAATTATTTTAATAATAAATTACACAATTCATTTTAAAATAATCACTTGAATTATTTATAAAATAAATTAAACAATTAATTATAAATTAAACTGTTGAATTATTTATATAATAAATTATACAATTCATTATAAATTACACAATTGAATTATTTATATAATAAATTAAACTTTGAATTATTTTTAGAATAAATTGATCAATTCATTTTAAAATAATCACTTGAATTATTTATAAAATAAATTAAACAATTCATTATAAATTAAACAATTGAATTATTTATATAACCAATTGAACAATTCATTATAAATTAAACGATTGAATTATTTATATAATAAATTAAACAATTCATTATAAATTAAACAATTGAATTATTTATATGATAAATTAAACAATTGCATTATTTATATGATAAATTAAACTTTGAATTATTTTTAGAATAAATTGATTAATTCATTTTAAAATAATCACTTGAATTATTTATAAAATAAATTAAACAATTCATTATAAATTAAACTATTTAATTATTTATATAATAAATTAAACTTTGAATTATTTTTATAATGAATCAAACAATTCATTTTAAAATAATCACTTGAATTATTTATAAAATAAATTAAACAATTCATTATAAATTAAACGATTGAATTATTTATATAATAAATTAAACAATTCATTATAAATTAAACAATTGCATTATTTATATGATAAATTAAACTTTGAATTATTTTTAGAATAAATTGATTAATTCATTTTAAAATAATCACTTGAATTATTTATAAAATAAATTAAACAATTCATTATTAATTAAACTATTGAATTATTTATATAATAAATTAAACAATTCATTATGAATTAATATATTGAATTACTTATTTCATAAATTAAACATTTCATTATAAATTAAATTATTGAATTATTTATATGATAAATTAAGCAATTCGTTATAAATTAAACGATTGAATTATTTACATGATCAATTTATTTTTAAATAATCACTTGAATTATTCATGTAATAAATTAAACAATTAATTATAAATTAAACTGTTGAATTATTTATATAATAAATTATACAATTCATTATAAATTAAACAATTGAATTATTTATATAATAAATTAAACTTTGAATTATTTTTGGAATAAATTGATCAATTCATTTGAAAATAATCACTTGAATTATTTATAAAATAAATTAAACAATTCATTATAAATTAAACAATTGAATTATTTATATAACAAATTGAACAATTCATTATAAATTAAACGATTGAATTATTTATATAATAAATTAAATAATTCATTATAAATTAAACAATTGAATTATTTATATGATAAATTAAACAATTGCATTATTTATATGATAAATTAAACTTTGAATTATTTTTAGAATAAATTGATCAATTCATTTTAAAATAATCACTTGAATTATTTATAAAATAAATTAAACAATTCATTATAAATTAAACTATTTAATTATTTATATAATAAATTAAAGTTTGAATTATTTTTATATTAAATTAAACAATTAATTTTAAAATAATCTCTTGAATTATTCATATAATAAATTAAACAATTCATTATAAATTGAACTATTGAATTATTTATATAATAAATTAAACTTTGAATTATTTTTATAATGAATCAAACAATTCATTTTAAAATAATCACTTGAATTATTCATGTAATAAATTAAACAATTAATTATAAATTAAACTATTGAATTATTTATATAACAAATTAAACTTTGAATTATTTTATAATAAATTAAACAATTCATTTTAAAATAATCACTTGAATTATTTGTGTAATAAATTAAACAACTCATTATAAATTAAATTAAAGAATTATTTATATAATAAATTAAACAATTCATTATAAATTATACCATTGAATTATTGATATAATAAATTAAACTTTGAATTATTGTTACAATGAATCAAACAATTCATTTTAAAATAATCACTTGAATAATTTATATAATAAATTAAACAATTCATTATAAATTAAACCATTGAATTATTTATATAATAAATTATACAATTCATTATTTTTATAATAAATTGAACAATTCATTTCAAAATAATCACTTGAATTATTTATAAAATAAATTAAACAATTCATTATAAATTAAACTGTTGAATTATTTATATAATAAATTAAACATTGAATTACTTTTATAATAAATTAAACACTTCATTTTAAAATAATCACTTGAATTATTTGTGTAATAAATTAAACAACTCATTATAAATTAAATTAAAGAATTATTTATATAATAAATTAAACAATTCATTATAAATTATACCATTGAATTATTGACATAATAAATTAAACTTTGAATTATTGTTACAATGAATCAAACAATTCATTTTAAAATAATCACTTGAATAATTTATATAATAATTTAAACAATTCATTATAAATTAAACAATTGAATTATTTATATAATAAATTATACAATTCATTATAAATTAAACAATTGAATTATTTATATAATAAATTAAACTTTGAATTATTTTTATAATAAATTGAACAATTCATTTCAAAATAATCACTTGAATTATTTATAAAATAAATGAAACAATTCATTATAAATTAAACTGTTGAATTATTTATAAAATAAATTAAAGATTGAATTACTTTTATAATAAATTAAACACTTCATTTTAAAATAATCACTTGAATTATTTATAAAATAAATTAAACAATTCATTATAAATTAAACTGTTGAATTATTTATATAATAAATTAAACATTGAATTACTTTTATAATAAATTAAACAATTCATTTTAAAATAATCACTTGAATTATTTATAAAATAAATTAAACAATTCATCATAAAGTAAAACATTGAATTATTTATATAATAAATTAAACAATTCATTATAAATTAAATTATTGAATTATTTATCCAATAAATTAAACTATTCCACCAATTATATAATAAATTAAACTTTGAATTATTTTTATAATAAATTGAACAATTCATTTCAAAATAATCACTTGAATTATTGATATAATAAATTAAACAATTCATTATAAATTAAACTATTGAATTATTTATACAATTAATTAAACAATTCATTATAAATTAAATTATTGAATTATTTATATAATACATTAAAATATTGAATTATTTATATAGTAAATAAAACTTTGTATTATTTTATAATAAATTAAACAATTCATTTTAAAATAATCACTTGAATTATTTATTAAATAAATTAAACAATTCATCATTAATTAAAATATTGAATTATTGATATAATAAATTAAACAATTCATTATGAATTAATATATTGAATTAATTATTTCATAAATTAAACATTTCATTATAAATTAAATTATTGAATTATTTATATGATAAATTAAGCAATTCATTATAAATTAAACGATTGAATTATTTACATGATCAATTTATTTTTAAATAATCACTTGAATTATTCATGTAATAAATTAAACAATTAATTATAAATTAAACTGTTGAATTATTTATATAATAAATTATACAATTCATTATAAATTACACAATTGAATTATTTATATAATAAATTAAACTTTGAATTATTTTTAGAATAAATTGATCAATTCATTTTAAAATAATCACTTGAATTATTTATAAAATAAATTAAACAATTCATTATAAATTAAACAATTGAATTATTTATATAACAAATTGAACAATTCATTATAAATTAAACGATTGAATTATTTATATAATAAATTAAACAATTCATTATAAATTAAACAATTGAATTATTTATATGATAAATTAAACAATTGCATTATTTATATGATAAATTAAACTTTGAATTATTTTTAGAATAAATTGATCAATTCATTTTAAAATAATCACTTGAATTATTCATATAATAAATTAAACAATTCATTATAAATTGAACTATTGAATTATTTATATAATAAATTAAACTTTGAATTATTTTTATAATGAATCAAACAATTCATTTTAAAATAATCACT
The DNA here is from genome assembly GCF_035084215.1 of Heptranchias perlo. Classification (NCBI taxonomy): domain Eukaryota; kingdom Metazoa; phylum Chordata; class Chondrichthyes; order Hexanchiformes; family Hexanchidae; genus Heptranchias; species Heptranchias perlo. Next base: position 840,765 of record NW_027139793.1, on the reverse strand, counting down.
TGAATTATTCATGTAATAAATTAAACAATTAATTATAAATTAAACTATTGAATTATTTATATAACAAATTAAACTTTGAATTATTTTATAATAAATTAAACAATTCATTTTAAAATAATCACTTGAATTATTTGTGTAATAAATTAAACAACTCATTATAAATTAAATTAAAGAATTATTTATATAATAAATTAAACAATTCATTATAAATTATACCATTGAATTATTGATATAATAAATTAAACTTTGAATTATTGTTACAATGAATCAAACAATTCATTTTAAAATAATCACTTGAATAATTTATATAATAAATTAAACAATTCATTATAAATTAAACCATTGAATTATTTATATAATAAATTATACAATTCATTATTTTTATAATAAATTGAACAATTCATTTCAAAATAATCACTTGAATTATTTATAAAATAAATTAAACAATTCATTATAAATTAAACTGTTGAATTATTTATATAATAAATTAAACATTGAATTACTTTTATAATAAATTAAACACTTCATTTTAAAATAATCACTTGAATTATTTGTGTAATAAATTAAACAACTCATTATAAATTAAATTAAAGAATTATTTATATAATAAATTAAACAATTCATTATAAATTATACCATTGAATTATTGACATAATAAATTAAACTTTGAATTATTGTTTACAATGAATCAAACAATTCATTTTAAAATAATCACTTGAATAATTTATATAATAATTTAAACAATTCATTATAAATTAAACAATTGAATTATTTATATAATAAATTATACAATTCATTATAAATTAAACAATTGAATTATTTATATAATAAATTAAACTTTGAATTATTTTTATAATAAATTGAACAATTCATTTCAAAATAATCACTTGAATTATTTATAAAATAAATGAAACAATTCATTATAAATTAAACTGTTGAATTATTTATAAAATAAATTAAAGATTGAATTACTTTTATAATAAATTAAACACTTCATTTTAAAATAATCACTTGAATTATTTATAAAATAAATTAAACAATTCATTATAAATTAAACTGTTGAATTATTTATATAATAAATTAAACATTGAATTACTTTTATAATAAATTAAACAATTCATTTTAAAATAATCACTTGAATTATTTATAAAATAAATTAAACAATTCATCATAAAGTAAAACATTGAATTATTTATATAATAAATTAAACAATTCATTATAAATTAAATTATTGAATTATTTATCCAATAAATTAAACTATTCCACCAATTATATAATAAATTAAACTTTGAATTATTTTTATAATAAATTGAACAATTCATTTCAAAATAATCACTTGAATTATTGATATAATAAATTAAACAATTCATTATAAATTAAACTATTGAATTATTTATACAATTAATTAAACAATTCATTATAAATTAAATTATTGAATTATTTATATAATACATTAAAATATTGAATTATTTATATAGTAAATAAAACTTTGTATTATTTTATAATAAATTAAACAATTCATTTTAAAATAATCACTTGAATTATTTATTAAATAAATTAAACAATTCATCATTAATTAAAATATTGAATTATTGATATAATAAATTAAACAATTCATTATGAATTAATATATTGAATTAATTATTTCATAAATTAAACATTTCATTATAAATTAAATTATTGAATTATTTATATGATAAATTAAGCAATTCATTATAAATTAAACGATTGAATTATTTACATGATCAATTTATTTTTAAATAATCACTTGAATTATTCATGTAATAAATTAAACAATTAATTATAAATTAAACTGTTGAATTATTTATATAATAAATTATACAATTCATTATAAATTACACAATTGAATTATTTATATAATAAATTAAACTTTGAATTATTTTTAGAATAAATTGATCAATTCATTTTAAAATAATCACTTGAATTATTTATAAAATAAATTAAACAATTCATTATAAATTAAACAATTGAATTATTTATATAACAAATTGAACAATTCATTATAAATTAAACGATTGAATTATTTATATAATAAATTAAACAATTCATTATAAATTAAACAATTGAATTATTTATATGATAAATTAAACAATTGCATTATTTATATGATAAATTAAACTTTGAATTATTTTTAGAATAAATTGATCAATTCATTTTAAAATAATCACTTGAATTATTTATAAAATAAATTAAACAATTCATTATAAATTAAACTATTTAATTATTTATATAATAAATTAAAGTTTGAATTATTTTTATATTAAATTAAACAATTAATTTTAAAATAATCTCTTGAATTATTCATATAATAAATTAAACAATTCATTATAAATTGAACTATTGAATTATTTATATAATAAATTAAACTTTGAATTATTTTTATAATGAATCAAACAATTCATTTTAAAATAATCACTTGAATTATTCATGTAATAAATTAAACAATTAATTATAAATTAAACTATTGAATTATTTATATAATAAATTAAACTATTGAATTATTTATACAACAAATTAAACTTTGAATTATTTTATAATAAATTAAACAATTCATTTTAAAATAATCACTTGAATTATTTGTGTAATAAATTAAACAACTCATTATAAATTAAATTAAAGAATTATTTATATAATAAATTAAACAATTCATTATAAATTAAACAATTGAATTATTTATATAATAAATTATACAATTCATTATAAATTAAACAATTGAATTATTTTTATAATAAATTGAACAATTCATTTCAAAATAATCACTTGAATTATTTATAAAATAAATTAAACAATTCATTATAAATTAAACTGTTGAATTATTTATATAATAAATTAAACATTGAATTACTTTTATAATAAATTAAACACTTCATTTTAAAATAATCACTTGAATTATTTATAAAATAAATTAAACAATTCATCATAAAGTAAAACATTGAATTATTTATATAATAAATTAAACAATTCATTATAAATTAAACTATTGAATTATTTATCCAATAAATTAAACTATTCCAACAATTATAAAATAAATTAAACTTTGAATTATGTTTATAATAAATTGAACAATTCATTTCAAAATAATCACTTGAATTATTGATATAATAAATTAAACAATTCATTATAAATTAAACTATTGAATTATTTATACAATTAATTAAACAATTCATTATAAATTAAATTTTTGAATTATTTATATAATACATTAAAATATTGAATTATTTATATAGTAAATAAAACTTTGTATTATTTTATAATAAATTAAACAATTCATTTTAAAATAATCACTTGAATTATTTATTAAATAAATTAAACAATTCATCATTAATTAAAATATTGAATTATTTACATAATAAATTAAACAATTCATTATAATTAAATTATTGAATTTTTTATATAATAAATTAAACAATTGAATTATTTATATAATGAATTATACTTTGAAATATTTTAATAATAAATTACACAATGCATTTTAAAATAATCACATGAATTATTTATGAAATAAATTAAACAATTCATCATTAATTAAAAAATTGAATTATTGATATAATAAATTAAACAATTCATTATAAATTAAAATATTGAATTATTCATACAATTAATTAAACAATTCATTATAAATTAAATTATTGAATTATTTATACAATAAATAAAACTTTGTATTACTTTTATAATAAATTAAACAATTCATTTAAAAATATTCACTTGAATTATTTATATCACAAATTGAACAATTCATTATAAATTAATAACTTGAACTATTCCACCAATTATATAATAAATTAAACTTTGAATTATATTTACAATAAATTAAACAATTCATTATAAATTAAATTATTGAATGATTTATATAATAAATTAAGCAATTCATCATATATTGAATTATTTATATAATAAATTAAACTTTGAATTATTTTAATAATAAATTACACAATTCATTTTAAAATAATCACTTGAATTATTTATAAAATAAATTAAACAATTAATTATAAATTAAACTGTTGAATTATTTATATAATAAATTATACAATTCATTATAAATTACACAATTGAATTATTTATATAATAAATTAAACTTTGAATTATTTTTAGAATAAATTGATCAATTCATTTTAAAATAATCACTTGAATTATTTATAAAATAAATTAAACAATTCATTATAAATTAAACAATTGAATTATTTATATAACCAATTGAACAATTCATTATAAATTAAACGATTGAATTATTTATATAATAAATTAAACAATTCATTATAAATTAAACAATTGAATTATTTATATGATAAATTAAACAATTGCATTATTTATATGATAAATTAAACTTTGAATTATTTTTAGAATAAATTGATTAATTCATTTTAAAATAATCACTTGAATTATTTATAAAATAAATTAAACAATTCATTATAAATTAAACTATTTAATTATTTATATAATAAATTAAACTTTGAATTATTTTTATAATGAATCAAACAATTCATTTTAAAATAATCACTTGAATTATTCATGTAATAAATTAAACAATTAATTATAAATTAAACTATTGAATTATTTATATAATAAATTAAACTATTGAATTATTTATACAACAAATTAAACTTTGAATTATTTTATAATAAATTAAACAATTCATTTTAAAATAATCACTTGAATTATTTGTGTAATAAATTAAACAACTCATTATAAATTAAATTAAAGAATTATTTATATAATAAATTAAACAATTCATTATAAATTAAACAATTGAATTATTTATATAATAAATTATACAATTCATTATAAATTAAACAATTGAATTATTTTTATAATAAATTGAACAATTCATTTCAAAATAATCACTTGAATTATTTATAAAATAAATTAAACAATTCATTATAAATTAAACTGTTGAATTATTTATATAATAAATTAAACATTGAATTACTTTTATAATAAATTAAACACTTCATTTTAAAATAATCACTTGAATTATTTATAAAATAAATTAAACAATTCATCATAAAGTAAAACATTGAATTATTTATACAATAAATTAAACAATTCATTATAAATTAAACTATTGAATTATTTATCCAATAAATTAAACTATTCCACCAATTATATAATAAATTAAACTTTGAATTATGTTTATAATAAATTGAACAATTCATTTCAAAATAATCACTTGAATTATTGATATAATAAATTAAACAATTCATTATAAATTAAACTATTGAATTATTTATACAATTAATTAAACAATTCATTATAAATTAAATTTTTGAATTATTTATATAATACATTAAAATATTGAATTATTTATATAGTAAATAAAACTTTGTATTATTTTATAATAAATTAAACAATTCATTTTAAAATAATCACTTGAATTATTTATTAAATAAATTAAACAATTCATCATTAATTAAAATATTGAATTATTTACATAATAAATTAAACAATTCATTATAATTAAATTATTGAATTTTTTATATAATAAATTAAACAATTGAATTATTTATATAATGAATTATACTTTGAAATATTTTAATAATAAATTACACAATTCATTTTAAAATAATCACATGAATTATTTATGAAATAAATTAAACAATTCATCATTAATTAAAAAATTGAATTATTGATATAATAAATTAAACAATTCATTATAAATTAAAATATTGAATTATTCATACAATTAATTAAACAATTCATTATAAATTAAATTATTGAATTATTTATACAATAAATAAAACTTTGTATTACTTTTATAATAAATTAAACAATTCATTTAAAAATATTCACTTGAATTATTTATATCACAAATTGAACAATTCATTATAAATTAATAACTTGAACTATTCCACCAATTATATAATAAATTAAACTTTGAATTATATTTACAATAAATTAAACAATTCATTATAAATTAAATTATTGAATGATTTATATAATAAATTAAGCAATTCATCATATATTGAATTATTTATATAATAAATTAAACTTTGAATTATTTTAATAATAAATTACACAATTCATTTTAAAATAATCACTTGAATTATTTATAAAATAAATTAAACAATTCATTATAAATTAAACTATTCAATTATTTATATAATAAATTGAACAATTTATTTATCAATTAAACTATTGATTTATTTATATAATAAATTAAACTTTGAATTATTTTTATAATAAATTGAACAATTAATTTCAAAATAATCACTTGAATTATTTATAAAATAAATTAAACTATTCATTATAAATTAAAATATTGAATTATTTTTATAATAAGTTAAACAAATCATTTTAAATTAACTATTGAGTTATTTATCCAATAAATTAAACTTTGAATTATTTATAAAATAAATTAAACTATTCCACCAACTATACAATAAATTAAACTTTGAATTATCTTTATAATAAACTAAACAATTGATTTTGAAATAATCACTGGAATTACTTTTATAATATATTAAACAATTCATTATTAATTAAACTATCGAATTATTTATACAATCAATTGAACTTTGAATTATTTTAATAATAAATTACACAATTCATTTAAAAATAATAACTTGAATTATTTATAAAATAAATTAAACAATTCATTGTAAATTAAACTATTCAATTATTTTTATAATAAATTGAACAATTTATTTATCAATTAAACTATTGAATTATTATATAATAAATTAAACTTTGAATTATTTTTATAATAAATTGAACAATTAATTTCAAAATAATCACTTGAATTATTTATAAAATAAATTAAACTATTCATTACAAATTAATATATTGAATTATTTTTATAATACATTAAACTATTGAATTATTTATATAATAAATTAAACTATGTATTATTTTAATAATAAATTAAACAATCCATTTCAAAATAATCACATGAATTATTTATAAAATAAATTAAACAATTCATCATTAATTAAAATATTGAATGATTTATATAATACATTAAACAAACTATTGTATTATTTATATAATAAATTAAACTTTGAAATTTTAAAAAATAAATTAAACAATTCATTGAAAAATATTCACTTGAATTATTTAGATAATAAATTAAACAATTAATTATAAACTAAACTATTGAATCATTTATGTAATAGATTAAACTATTCTACGAATTATATAATAAATTAAACTTTGAATTATTGACATAATCAATTAAACAATTCATTATGAATTAAATTATTGAATTATTTATATAATAAATTAAGCAATTCATTATGAATTGAACTATTGAATTATTATATAATAAATTGAACAATTTATTTATAAATTAAACTATTGAATTATTTATGTAATAAATTAAACTTTGAATTATTTTTATAATAATTTGAACAATTAATTTCAAAATAATCACTTGAATTATTTATAAAATAAATTAAACTATTCATTACAAATTAAACTATTCAATTATTTATATAATAAATTGAACAATTTATTTATAAATTAAACTATTGAATTATTTATATAATAAATTAAACTTTGAATTATTTTAATAATAAATTACACAATTCATTTTAAAATAATCACTTGAATTATTTATAAAATAAATTAAACAATTCATTGTAAATTAAACTATTCAATTATTTATATAATAAATTGAACAATTTATTTATCAATTAAACTATTGAATTATTATATAATAAATTAAACTTTGAATTATTTTTATAATGAACAATTAATTTCAAAATAATCACTTGAATTATTTATAAAATAAATTAAACTACTCATTACAAATTAAACTATTCAATTATTTATATAATAAATTGAACAATTTATTTATAAATTAAACTATTGAATTATTTATATAATAAATTAAACTTTGAATTATTTTAATAATAAATTACACAATTCATTTAAAAATAATAACTTGAATTATTTATAAAATAAATTAAACAATTCATTGTAAATTAAACTATTCAATTATTTATATAATAAATTGAACAATTTATTTATCAATTAAACTATTGAATTATTATATAATAAATTAAACTTTGAATTATTTTTATAATAAATTGAACAATTAATTTCAAAATAATCACTTGAATTATTTATAAAATAAATTAAACTATTCATTACAAATTAATATATTGAATTATTTTTATAATACATTAAACTATTGAATTATTTATATAATAAATTAAACTATGTATTATTTTAATAATAAATTAAACAATCCATTTTGAAATAATCACATGAATTATTTATAAAATAAATTAAACAATTCATCATTAATTAAAACATTGAATTATTTATATAATAAATTAAACAAACTATTGTATTATTTATATAATAAATTAAACTTTGAAATTTTAAAAAATAAATTAAACAATTCATTTAAAAATTTTCACTTGAGTTATTTATATAATAAATTAAACAATTCATTATAAATTAAATTAAACTATTGAATTATTTATATAATAAATTGAACTATTGAATTATTTATATAATAAATTAAACTTTGAATTACTTTTATAATAAATTAAACAATTCATTTTAAAATAATCACTTGAATTATTTATAAAATAAATTAAACAATTCATTATAAATTAAACTTTGAATTATTTTTATAATACATTAAACTATTGAATTATTTATATAACAAATTAAACTATATTATTTTAATATTAAATAAAACAATCCATTTTGAAATAATCACATGAATTATTTATAAAATAAATTAAACAATTCATCATTAATTAAAATATTGAATTATTTATATAATAAATTAAACAATTCATTATTAATTAAACTATTGAATTACTTATATAATAAATTAAACAATTCATTTTCAATTAAACTATTGAATTATTTATGTAATAAATTAAACAATTCATTTTAAATTAAACTATTGAATTATATATATAATAAATTAAACTATGAATTATTTTTATAATAAAATGAACAATTCATTTCAAAATAATCACTTGAATTATTTATGAAATAAATTAAACAATTCATCATTAATTAAAATATTAAATTATTTACATAATAAATTAAACAATTCATTACTAATTAAACTATTGAATTATTTATATAATAAATTAAACTTTGAATTATTTTTATAATAAATTAAACAATTGATTTAAAAGTATTCACTTGAATTATTTATATACTGAATTAAACAATTCATTATAAATTAAACTATTCAATTATTTATATAATAAATTAAACTTTGAATTATTTTTATAATAAATTAAACAATTCATTTTGAAATAATCACTTGAATTATTTTTGTAATAAATTAAACAATTCATTATCAATTCAATTATTGAATTATTTATCGAATAAATTAAGCAATTCATTTTAAATTGAACGATTGAATTATTTATATAATTAATTATATTTGAATTATTTTAATAATAAATTAAACAATTCATTATAAATTAAATTGTTGAATTATTTATATAATAAATTAAACTATTGAATTATTTATATAATAAATTAAACTTTGAATTATTTTTATAATAAATTGAACAATTCATTGCAAAATAATCACTTGAATTAATTATAAAATAAATTAAACAATTCATTATAAATTAAAATTTTGAATTATTTTTATAATACATTAAACTATTGAATTATTTATATAATAAATTAAACTATATTATTTTAATAATAAATTAAACAATCCATTTCGAAAAAAATCACATGAATTATTTATAAAATAAATTAAACAATTCAACTTTAATTAAAATATTGAATGATTTATATAATAAATTAAACAATTCATTTTAAATTAAAGTATTGAATTATTTATATAATAAATTAAACTTTGAATTATTTTTATAATACATTAAACTATTGAATTATTTATACAATAAATTAAACTTTGAATTATTTTTATAATAAATGAAACAATTCGTTGAAAAATATTCACTTGAATTATTTAGATAATAAATTAAACAATTAATTATAAACTATACTATTGAATCATTTATGTAATAGATTAAACTATTCCACCAATTATATAATAAATTAAACTTTGTATTATTGACATAATAAATTAAGCAATTCATTATAAATTGAACGATTGAATTTTTTAAATAATTAACTTTATTTGAATTATTTTATAATAAATTAAACAATTCATTATAAATTAAACTATTGAATTATTTATACAATACATTAAACTTTGAATTATTTTAATAATAAATTGAACAATTAATTTCAAAATAATCACTTGAATTATTTATAAAATAAATTAAACTATTCATCATAAATTAAAATATTGAATTATTTTTATAATACATTAAGCTATTGAATTATTTATATAATAAATTCAACTGTGCATTATTTTAATAATTAATTAAACAATCCATTTAAAAATAATCACATGAATTATTTATAAAATAAATTGAACAATTCATCATTAATTAAAATATTGAATTATTTATATAATAAATTAAACTATATTATTTTAATAATAAATTAAACAATCCATTTTGAAATAATCACATGAATTATTTATAAAATAAATTAAACAATTCATCATTAATTAAAATGTGGAATTATTTATATAATAAATTAAACAATTCATTATTAATTAAACTATTGAATTATTGATATAATAAATTAAACTTTGAATTACCTTTATAATAAATTAAACAATTCATTATAAATTAAATTATTGAATTATTTATATAATAAATTAAACTATTGAATTATTTTTATAATAAATTAAACAATTCATTTAAAAATATTCACTTGAATTACTTACATAATAAATTAAACAATTCATTATAAATTAAACTATTGAATCATTTATGTAATAAATTAAACTATTCCACCAATTATATAATAAATTAAACAATTCATTATTAATTAAACTATTGAATTATTTATATAATAAATTAAACTATTCCACCAATTATATAATAAATTAAACTTTGAATTATTTATATAATAAATTAAGCAATTCATTATAAATTGAACTGTTGAATTATTTATATAATTAATTATCTTTGAATTATTTTTATAATAAATTAAACAATTCATTATAAATTAAATTATTGAATTATTTATATAATAAATTAAACTATTGAATTATTTTTATAATAAATTAAACAATTCATTTAAAAATATTCACTTGAATTAAACAATTCATCATTAATTAAAATGTGGAATTATTTATATAATAAATTAAACAATTCATTATTAATTAAATATTGAATTATTGATACAATAAATTAAGCTTTGAATTATTTTTATAATAAATTAAACAATTCATTATAAATTAAACTATCGAATTATTTATATAATAAATTAAACTATTCCACCAATTATATAATAAATTAAACTTTGAATTATTTATATAATAAATTAAGCAATTCATTATAAATTGAACTGTTGAATTATTTATATAATAAATTAAACTTTGAATTATTTTTATAATAAATTGAACAATTCATTTCAAAATAATCACTTGAATTAATTATAAAATAAATTAAACAATTCATTATCAATTAAAATTTTGAATTATTTTTATAATACATTAAACTATTGAATTATTTATATGATAAATTAAACAATTCATTATGAATTAAATTATTGAATTATTTATATAATAAATTCAGCAATTCATTATATATTGAACTATTGAATTATTTATATAATTAATTATATTTGAATTATTTTTGAAATAAATTAACCAATTCATTATAAAATAAATTATTGAATTATTTATATAATAAATTAAACAATTCATGATAAATTAAATTGTTGAATTATTTATACAATAAATTAAACTATATTATTTTAATAATAAATTAATCAATCCATTTTGAAAAAATCACATGAATTATTTATAAAATAAATTAAACAATTCATCATTAATTAAAATATTGAATGATTTATATATTAAATTAAACAATTCATTTTAAATTAAACTATTGAATTATTTATATAATAAATTAAACTTTGAATTATTTTTATAATAAATTAAACAATTCATTTTGAAATAATCACTTGAATTATTTTTGTAATAAATTAAACAATTCATTATAAATTAAATTATTGAATTATTTATATAATAAATTAAGCAATTCATTTTAAATTGAATGATTGAATTATTTATATAATTAATTATATTTGAATGATTTATATAATAAATTAAACAATTCATTATGAATTAAATTATTGAATTATTTATATAATAAATTAAACTATTGAATTATTTTTATAATAAATTAAACAATTCATTTAAAAATATTCACTTGAATTACTTATATAATAAATTAAACAATTCATTATAAATTAAACTATTCAATCATTTATGTAATAAATTAAACTATTCCACCAATTATATAATAAATTAAACTTTGAATTATTTTTATAATAAATTAAACAATTCATTTTGAAATAATCACGAATTATTTTTGTAATAAATTAAACAATTGATTACAAATTAAATTATTGAATTATTTATATAATAAATTAAGCAATTCATTATAAATTGAACGATTGAATTATTTATATAATTAATTATATTTGAATTATTTTTATAATAAATTAAACAATTGATTATAAATTAAATTATTGAATTATTTTCATAATAAATTAAACTATTGAATTATTTATATGATAAATTAAACTATTCCACCAATTATGTAATAAATTAAACTTTGAATTATTTTAAAATTAAATTAAACAATTCATTTTAAAATAATCACATGAATTATTTATAAAATAAATTAAACAATTCATTATCAATTAAATTATTGAATTATTTATATAATCAATTAAACTATTGAATTATTTATGTAATTAATTAAATTTGAATTATGTTTATAATAAAATAAACAATTCATTATAAATTAAACTATTGAATTATTTTCATAATACATAGTCTATTGAATTATTTATATAATAAATTAAACTTTGAATTATTTTAATAATAAATTGCACAATTCATTTTAAAATAATCACTTGAATTATTTATGAAATAAATTAAACAATGCATTATCAATTAAAATATTGAATTATTTATATAATAAATTAAACTATTGAATTATTTATATAATAAATTAAACTTTGAATTATTTTTAGAATAAATTAAACAATCCATTTTAAAATAATCACTTGAAATATTTATATAATAAATTAAACAATTCATTATAAATTAAACTATTGAATCATTTATACATGAAATTAAACTTTGAATTATTATTATAATAAAATAAACAATTCATTTAAAAATATTCACTTGAAATATTTATATAAGAAATTAAACAATTCATTATAAATTAAACTATTGAATCATTTATATAATAAATTAAACTATTCCACCAATTATGTAATAAATTAAACTTTGAATTATTTTTCTAATAAACTAAACAATTCATTTTGAAATAATCACTTGAATTATTTTTATAATAAATTAAACAATTCATTATGAATTAAATAATTGAATTATTTATATAATAAATTAAGCTATTCATTATATATTGAACTATAGAATTATTTATATAATCAATTAAACTATTGAATTATTTATATAATTAATTATATTTGAATTATTTTAAAAATAAATTAAACAATTCATTATAAATTAAATTATTGAATTATTTATATAATAAATTAAACTGTTGAATTATGTATACAATAAATTAAACTTTGAATTATTTTTAGTATAAATTAAACAATCCATTTGAAAATAATCACTTCAATTATTTATATAATAAATTAAACAATTCATTATAAATTAAACTATTGAATTATTTATATAATAAATTAAACTTTGAATTATTTTTATAATAAATTGAACAATTCATTTCAAAATAATCACTTCAATTATTTATAAAATAAATTAAACAATTCATTATAAATTAAAATATTGAATTATTTTTATAATACATAAACTATTGAATTATTTTTATAATAAATTAAACTTTGAATGATTTTAGTATCAATTAAACAATCCATTTGAAAATAATCACTTCAATTATTTATGTAATAAATTAAACAATTTATTATAAATTAAACTATTGAATTATTTATATAATAAATTAAACTTTGAATTATTTTTATAATAAATTGAACAATTCATTTCAAAATAATCACTTCAATTATTTATAAAATAAATTCAAAAATTCATTATAAATTAAACTATTGAATTATTTATACAATAAATTAAACTTTGAATGATTTTTATATTAAATCAAAAAATTCATTTCAAAATAATCACTTGAATTATTTATATAATAAATTGAACAATTCATTTTAAATTAAACTATTGAATTATTTATATAATAAATTGAACAATTCATTATAAATTAAGCAAGTGAATTATTTATATAATAAATTAAACTATTGAATTATTTCAATGATAAATTAAACAATTCATTATAAATTAAACAATTGAATTATTCATATAATAAATTAAACTATTGAATTATTTGTAAAATAAATTAAACAATTCTTTATTAATTAAACTACTGAATTGTTTAAATAATAAATTAAACAATTCATTATCAATTAAACCAATGAATTATTTATAGAATAAAATAAACTTTGAATTATTTTTATTATAAATTAATCAATTCATTTTAAAATAATCACTTGAATTATTTATATAATAAATTAAACTGTTGAATTTTATATATAATGAATTAAACTTTGAATTATTTTAATAATAAATTGCACAATTCATTTTAAAATAATCACGTGAATTATTTATAAAATATATTAAACAATTCATTATAAATTAAACTATTGAATTATGTATACAATAAATTAAACTTTGAATTATTTTTAGTATAAATTAAACAATCCATTTGAAAATAATCACTTCAATTATTTATATAATAAATTAAACAATTCATTATAAATTAAATTATTGAATTATTTATATTATAAATTGAACTTTGAATTACTATTATAATAAAATAAACAATTCATTTAAAAATATTCACTTGAAATATTTATATAAGAAATTAAACAATTCATTATAAATTAAATTATTGAATTATTTATATAATAAATTAATCTTTGAATTATTTTTATATTAAAACAAACAATTCATTTTAAAATAATCACTTCAATTATTTATACAATAAATTAAACTTTGAATTATTTATATAATAAATTAATCTTTGAATTATTTTTATATTAAAACAAACAATTCATTTTAAAATAATCACTTCAATTATTTATATAATAAATTAAACAATTCATTATCAATTAAAATATTGAATTATTTTTATAATGCATAATCTATTGAATTATTTATACAATAAATTAAACTTTGAATTATTTTAATAATAAATTGCACAATTCATTTTAAAATAATCACTTGAATTATTTATAAAATAAATTAAACAATTCATTATAAATTAAATTATTGAATTATTTATATTATAAATTGAACTTTGAATTACTATTATAATAATTGAAACAATTCATTTTCAAATAATCACTTCAATTATTTATACAATAAATTAAACTTTGAATTATTTTTATAATAAATTGAACAATTCATTTAAAAATAATCACTTGAATTATTTTTATAATAAATTGAACAATTCATTATGAATTAAATTATTGAATTATTTATATAATAAATTAAATTTTGAATTATTTTTAGAATAAATTAAACAATCCATTTTAAAATAATCACTTGAAATATTTATATAATAAATTAAACAATTCATTATAAATTAAACTATTGAATCATTTATACATGAAATTAAACTTTGAATTATTATTATAATAAAATAAACAATTCATTTAAAAATATTCACTTGAAATATTTATATAAGAAATTAAACAATTCATTATAAATTAAACTATTGAATCATTTATATAATAAATTAAACTATTCCACCAATTATGTAATAAATTAAACTTTGAATTATTTTTCGAATAAACTAAACAATTCATTTTGAAATAATCACTTGAATTATTTTTATAATAAATTAAACAATTCATTATGAATTAAATAATTGAATTATTTATATAATAAATTAAACTGTTGAATTTTATATATAATGAATTAAACTTTGAATTATTTTAATAATAAATTGCACAATTCATTTTAAAATAATCACTTGAATTATTTATAAAATATATTAAACAATTCATTATAAATTAAACTATTGAATTATGTATACAATAAATTAAACTTTGAATTATTTTTAGTATAAATTAAACAATCCATTTGAAAATAATCACTTCAATTATTTATATAATAAATTAAACAATTCATTACAAATTAAACTATTGAATTATTTATATAATAAATTAAACTTTGAATTATTGTTAGTATAAATTAAACAATCGATTTGAAAATAATCACTTCAATTATTTATATAATAAATTAAACAATTCATTATAAATTAAATTATTGAATTATTTATATTATAAATTGAACTTTGAATTACTATTATAATAATTGAAACAATTCATTTTAAAATAATCACTTCAATTATTTATACAATAAATTAAACTTTGAATTATTTTTATAATAAATTGAACAATCCATTTTAAAATAATCACTTGAAATATTTACATAATAAATTAAACAATTCATTATAAATTAAACTATTGAATCATTTATACATGAAATTAAACTTTGAATTATTATTATAATAAAATAAACAATTCATTTAAAAATATTCACTTGAAATATTTATATAAGAAATTAAACAATTCATTATAAATTATACTATTGAATCATTTATATAATAAATTAAACTATTCCACCAATTATGTAATAAATTAAACTTTGAATTATTTTTCTAATAAACTAAACAATTCATTTTGAAATAATCACTTGAATTATTTTTATAATAAATTAAACAATTCATTATGAATTAAATAATTGAATTATTTATATAATAAATTAAACTGTTGAATTTTATATATAATGAATTAAACTTTGAATTATTTTAATAATAAATTGCACAATTCATTTTAAAATAATCGCTTGAATTATTTATATAATAAATTAAACAATTCATTATAAATTAAACTATTGAATCATTTATACATGAAATTAAACTTTGAATTATTATTATAATAAAATAAACAATTCATTTAAAAATATTCACTTGAAATATTTATATAAGAAATTAAACAATTCATTATAAATTATACTATTGAATCATTTATATAATAAATTAAACTATTCCACCAATTATGTAATAAATTAAACTTTGAATTATTTTTCTAATAAACTAAACAATTCATTTAAAAATATTCACTTGAATTATTTTTATAATAAATTAAACAATTCATTATGAATTAAATAATTGAATTATTTATATAATAAATTAAACTGTTGAATTTTATATATAATGAATTAAACTTTGAATTATTTTAATAATAAATTGCACAATTCATTTTAAAATAATCGCTTGAATTATTTATAAAATATATTAAACAATTCATTATAAATTAAACTATTGAATTATGTATACAATAAATTAAACTTTGAATTATTTTTAGTATAAATTAAACAATCCATTTGAAAATAATCACTTCAATTATTTATATAATAAATTAAACAATTCATTATAAATTAAACTATTGAATTATTTATATAATAAATTAAACTTTGAATTATTTTTAGTATAAATTAAACAATCCATTTGAAAATAATCACTTCAATTATTTATATAATAAATTAAGCAATTCATTATAAATTAAATTATTGAATTATTTATATTATAAATTGAACTTTGAATTACTATTATAATAATTGAAACAATTCATTTTAAAATAATCACTTCAATTATTTATACAATAAATTAAACTTTGAATTATTTTTATAATAAATTGAACAATCCATTTTAAAATAATCACTTGAAATATTTACATAATAAATTAAACAATTCATTATAAATTAAACTATTGAATCATTTATACATGAAATTAAACTTTGAATTATTATTATAATAAAATAAACAATTCATTTAAAAATATTCACTTGAAATATTTATATAAGAAATTAAACAATTCATTATAAATTATACTATTGAATCATTTATATAATAAATTAAACTATTCCACCAATTATGTAATAAATTAAACTTTGAATTATTTTTCTAATAAACTAAACAATTCATTTTGAAATAATCACTTGAATTATTTTTATAATAAATTAAACAATTCATTATGAATTAAATAATTGAATTATTTATATAATAAATTAAACTGTTGAATTTTATATATAATGAATTAAACTTTGAATTATTTTAATAATAAATTGCACAATTCATTTTAAAATAATCGCTTGAATTATTTATATAATAAATTAAACAATTCATTATAAATTAAACTATTGAATCATTTATACATGAAATTAAACTTTGAATTATTATTATAATAAAATAAACAATTCATTTAAAAATATTCACTTGAAATATTTATATAAGAAATTAAACAATTCATTATAAATTAAACTATTGAATCATTTATATAATAAATTAAACTATTCCACCAATTATGTAATAAATTAAACATTGAATTATTTTTCTAATAAACTAAACAATTCATTTTGAAATAATCACATGAATTATTTTTATAATAAATTAAACAATTCATTATGAATTAAATAATTGAATTATTTATATAATAAATTAAACTGTTGAATTTTATATATAATGAATTAAACTTTGAATTATTTTAATAATAAATTGCGCAATTCATTTTAAAATAATCACTTGAATTATTTATAAAATATATTAAACAATTCATTATAAATTAAACTATTGAATTATGTATACAATAAATTAAACTTTGAATTATTTTTAGTATAAATTAAACAATCCATTTGAAAATAATCACTTCAATTATTTATATAATAAATTAAACAATTCATTATAAATTAAACTATTGAATTATTTATATAATAAATTAAACTTTGAATTATTTTTAGTATAAATTAAACAATCCATTTGAAAATAATCACTTCAATTATTTATATAATAAATTGCACAATTCATTTTAAAATAAATTATTGAATTATTTATATTATAAATTGAACTTTGAATTACTATTATAATAATTGAAACAATTCATTTTAAAATAATCACTTCAATTATTTATGCAATAAATTAAACTTTGAATTATTTTTATAATAAATTGAACAATCCATTTTAAAATAATCACTTGTAATATTTATATAATAAATTAAACAATTCATTATAAATTAAACTATTGAATCATTTATACATGAAATTAAACTTTGAATTATTATTATAATAAAATAAACAATTCATTTAAAAATATTCACTTGAAATATTTATATAAGAAATTAAACAATTCATTATAAATTAAACTATTGAATCATTTATATAATAAATTAAACTATTCCACCAATTATGTAATAAATTAAGCTTTGAATTATTTTTCTAATAAACTAAACAATTCATTTTGAAATAATCACTTGAATTATTTTTATAATAAATTAAACAATTCATTATGAATTAAATAATTGAATTATTTATATAATAAATTAAACTGTTGAATTTTATATATAATGAATTAAACTTTGAATTATTTTAATAATAAATTGCACAATTCATTTTAAAATAATCACTTGAATTATTTATAAAATATATTAAACAATTCATTATAAATTAAACTATTGAATTATGTATACAATAAATTAAACTTTGAATTATTTTTAGTATAAATTAAACAATCCATTTGAAAATAATCACTTCAATTATTTATATAATAAATTAAACAATTCATTATAAATTAAACTATTGAACTATTTATATAATAAATTAAACTTTGAATTATTTTTAGTATAAATTAAACAATCCATTTGAAAATAATCACTTCAATTATTTATATAATAAATTAAACAATTCATTATAAATTAAATTATTGAATTATTTATATTATAAATTGAACTTTGAATTACTATTATAATAATTGAAACAATTCATTTTAAAATAATCACTTCAATTATTTATACAATAAATTAAACTTTGAATTATTTTTAGTATAAATTAAACAATCCATTTGAAAATAATCACTTCAATTATTTATATAATAAATTAAACAATTCATTATAAATTAAATTATTGAATTATTTATATTATAAATTGAACTTTGAATTACTATTATAATAATTGAAACAATTCATTTTAAAATAATCACTTCAATTATTTATACAATAAATTAAACTTTGAATTATCTTTATAATAAATTGAACAATTCATTTTAAAATAATCACTTGAATTATTTATAAAATATATTAAACAATTCATTATAAATTAAACTATTGAATTATTTATATAATAAATTAAACTTTGAATTATTTTTATAATAAATTGAACAATTCATTTCAAAATCATCACTTCAATTATTTATAAAATAAATTAAACAATTCATTATAAATTAAAATAAAGAATTATTTATATTATAGATTGAACTTTGAATTACTATTATAATAATTGAAACAATTCATTTTAAAATAATCACTTCAATTATTTATACAATAAATTAAACTTTGAATTATTTTTATAATAAATTGAACAATCCATTTTAAAATAATCACTTGAAATATTTATATAATAAATTAAACAATTCATTATAAATTAAACTATTGAATCATTTATACATGAAATTAAACTTTGAATTATTATTATAATAAAATAAACAATTCATTTAAAAATATTCACTTGAAATATTTATATAAGAAATTAAACAATTCAATATAAATTAAACTATTGAATTATTTATATAATAAATTAAACTTTGAATTATTTTTATAATAAATTGAACATTTCATTTCAAAATAATCACTTCAATTATTTATAAAATAAATTAAACAATTCATTATAAATTAAAATAAAGAATTATTTTTATAATACATAAACTATTGAATTATTTTTATAATAAATTAAACTTTGAATTATTTTTAGTATAAATTAAACAATCCATTTGAAAATAATCACTTCAATTATTTATATAATAAATTAAACAATTTATTATAAATTAAACTATTGAATTATTTATATAATAAATTAAACTTTGAATTATTTTTATAATAAATTGAACAATTCATTTCAAAATAATCACTTCAATTATTTATAAAATAAATTAAACAATTCATTATAAATTAAACTTTTGAATCATTTATATAATAAATTAATCTTTGAATTATTTTTATATTAAAACAAACAATTCATTATCAATTAAACCAATGAATTATTTATAGAATAAAATAAACTTTGAATTATTTTTATTATAAATTAATCAATTCATTTTAAAATAATCACTTGAAATATTTATATAATAAATTAAACAATTCATTATCAATTAAAATATTGAATTATTTTTATAATGCATAATCTATTGAATTATTTATACAATAAATTAAAGTTTGAATTATTTTAATAATAAATTGCACAATTCATTTTAAAATAATCACTTGAATTATTTATAAAATAAATTAAACAATTCATTATAAATTAAATTATTGAATTATTTATATTATAAATTGAACTTTGAATTACTATTATAATAATTGAAACAATTCATTTTAAAATAATCACTTGAATTATTTTTATAATAAATTGAACAATTCATTATGAATTAAATTATTGAATTATTTATATAATAAATTAAACTTTGAATTATTTTTAGAATAAATTAAACAATCCATTTTAAAATAATCACTTGAAATATTTACATAATAAATTAAACAATTCATTATAAATTAAACTATTGAATCATTTATACATGAAATTAAACTTTGAATTATTATTATAATAAAATAAACAATTCATTTAAAAATATTCACTTGAAATATTTATATAAGAAATTAAACAATTCATTATAAATTAAACTATTGAATCATTTATATAATAAATTAAACTATTCCACCAATTATGTAATAAATTAAACATTGAATTATTTTTCTAATAAACTAAACAATTCATTTTGAAATAATCACATGAATTATTTTTATAATAAATTAAACAATTCATTATGAATTAAATAATTGAATTATTTATATAATAAATTAAACTGTTGAATTTTATATATAATGAATTAAACTTTGAATTATTTTAATAATAAATTGCGCAATTCATTTTAAAATAATCACTTGAATTATTTATAAAATATATTAAACAATTCATTATAAATTAAACTATTGAATTATGTATACAATAAATTAAACTTTGAATTATTTTTAGTATAAATTAAACAATCCATTTGAAAATAATCACTTCAATTATTTATATAATAAATTAAACAATTCATTATAAATTAAACTATTGAATTATTTATATAATAAATTAAACTTTGAATTATTTTTAGTATAAATTAAACAATCCATTTGAAAATAATCACTTCAATTATTTATATAATAAATTGCACAATTCATTTTAAAATAAATTATTGAATTATTTATATTATAAATTGAACTTTGAATTACTATTATAATAATTGAAACAATTCATTTTAAAATAATCACTTCAATTATTTATGCAATAAATTAAACTTTGAATTATTTTTATAATAAATTGAACAATCCATTTTAAAATAATCATTTGTAATATTTATATAATAAATTAAACAATTCATTATAAATTAAACTATTGAATCATTTATACATGAAATTAAACTTTGAATTATTATTATAATAAAATAAACAATTCATTTAAAAATATTCACTTGAAATATTTATATAAGAAATTAAACAATTCATTATAAATTAAACTATTGAATCATTTATATAATAAATTAAACTATTCCACCAATTATGTAATGAATTAAACTTTGAATTATTTTAATAATAAATTGCGCAATTCATTTTAAAATAATCACTTGAATTATTTATAAAATATATTAAACAATTCATTATAAATTAAACTATTGAATTATGTATACAATAAATTAAACTTTGAATTATTTTTAGTATAAATTAAACAATCCATTTGAAAATAATCACTTCAATTATTTATATAATAAATTAAACAATTCATTATAAATTAAACTATTGAATTATTTATATAATAAATTAAACTTTGAATTATTTTTAGTATAAATTAAACAATCCATTTGAAAATAATCACTTCAATTATTTATATAATAAATTGCACAATTCATTTTAAAATAAATTATTGAATTATTTATATTATAAATTGAACTTTGAATTACTATTATAATAATTGAAACAATTCATTTTAAAATAATCACTTCAATTATTTATGCAATAAATTAAACTTTGAATTATTTTAATAATAAATTGCACAATTCATTTTAAAATAATCACTTGAATTATTTATAAAATATATTAAACAATTCATTATAAATTAAACTATTGAATTATGTATACAATAAATTAAACTTTGAATTATTTTTAGTATAAATTAAACAATCCATTTGAAAATAATCACTTCAATTATTTATATAATAAATTAAACAATTCATTATAAATTAAACTATTGAACTATTTATATAATAAATTAAACTTTGAATTATTTTTAGTATAAATTAAACAATCCATTTGAAAATAATCACTTCAATTATTTATATAATAAATTAAACAATTCATTATAAATTAAATTATTGAATTATTTATATTATAAATTGAACTTTGAATTACTATTATAATAATTGAAACAATTCATTTTAAAATAATTACTTCAATTATTTATACAATAAATTAAACTTTGAATTATTTTTAGTATAAATTAAACAATCCATTTGAAAATAATCACTTCAATTATTTATATAATAAATTAAACAATTCATTATAAATTAAATTATTGAATTATTTATATTATAAATTGAACTTTGAATTACTATTATAATAATTGAAACAATTCATTTTAAAATAATCACTTCAATTATTTATACAATAAATTAAACTTTGAATTATTTTTATAATAAATTGAACAATTCATTTTAAAATAATCACTTGAATTATTTATAAAATATATTAAACAATTCATTATAAATTAAACTATTGAATTATGTATTGTATACAATAAATTAAACTTTGAATTATTTTTAGTATAAATTAAACAATCCATTTGAAAATAATCACTTCAATTATTTATATAATAAATTAAACAATTCATTATAAATTAAATTATTGAATTATTTATATTATAAATTGAACTTTGAATTACTATTATAATAATTGAAACAATTAATTTTAAAATAATCACTTCAATTATTTATACAATAAATTAAACTTTGAATTATTTTTATAATAAATTGAACAATCCATTTTAAAATAATCACTTGAAATATTTATATAATAAATTAAACAATTCATTATAAATTAAACTATTGAATCATTTATACATGAAATTAAACTTTGAATTATTATTATAATAAAATAAACAATTCATTTAAAAATATTCACTTGAAATATTTATATAAGAAATTAAACAATTCATTATAAATTAAACTATTGAATTATTTATATAATAAATTAAACTTTGAATTATTTTTATAATAAATTGAACAATTCATTTCAAAATAATCACTTCAATTATTTATAAAATAAATTAAACAATTCATTATAAATTAAAATAAAGAATTATTTTTATAATACATAAACTATTGAATTATTATTATAATAAATTAAACAATTCATTATAAATTAAACTATTGAATCATTTATACATGAAATTAAACTTTGAATTATTTTTAGTATAAATTAAACAATCCATTTGAAAATAATCACTTCAATTATTTATATAATAAATTAAACAATTCATTATAAATTAAACTATTGAATTATTTATATAATAAATTAAACTTTGAATTATTTTTAATATAAATTAAACAATCCATTTGAAAATAATCACTTCAATTATTTATATAATAAATTGCACAATTCATTTTAAAATAAATTATTGAATTATTTATATTATAAATTGAACTTTGAATTACTATTATAATAATTGAAACAATTCATTTTAAAATAATCACTTCAATTATTTATACAATAAATTAAACTTTGAATTATTTTTATAATAAATTGAACAATCCATTTTAAAATAATCACTTGTAATATTTATATAATAAATTAAACAATTCATTATAAATTAAACTATTGAATCATTTATACATGAAATTAAACTTTGAATTATTATTATAATAAAATAAACAATTCATTTAAAAATATTCACTTGAAATATTTATATAAGAAATTAAACAATTCATTATAAATTAAACTATTGAATCATTTATATAATAAATTAAACTATTCCACCAATTATGTAATAAATTAAACTTTGAATTATTTTTCTAATAAACTAAACAATTCATTTTAAAATAATCACTTGAAATATTTATATAATAAATTAAACAATTCATTATAAATTAAACTATTGAATCATTTATACATGAAATTAAACTTTGAATTATTTTTAGTATAAATTAAACAATCCATTTGAAAATAATCACTTCAATTATTTATATAATAAATTAAACAATTCATTATAAATTAAACTATTGAATTATTTATATAATAAATTAAACTTTGAATTATTTTTAGTATAAATTAAACAATCCATTTGAAAATAATCACTTCAATTATTTATATAATAAATTGCACAATTCATTTTAAAATAAATTATTGAATTATTTATATTATAAATTGAACTTTGAATTACTATTATAATAATTGAAACAATTCATTTTAAAATAATCACTTCAATTATTTATACAATAAATTAAACTTTGAATTATTTTTATAATAAATTGAACAATCCATTTTAAAATAATCACTTGTAATATTTATATAATAAATTAAACAATTCATTATAAATTAAACTATTGAATCATTTATACATGAAATTAAACTTTGAATTATTATTATAATAAAATAAACAATTCATTTAAAAATATTCACTTGAAATATTTATATAAGAAATTAAACAATTCATTATAAATTAAACTATTGAATCATTTATATAATAAATTAAACTATTCCACCAATTATGTAATAAATTAAACTTTGAATTATTTTTCTAATAAACTAAACAATTCATTTAAAAATATTCACTTGAATTATTTTTATAATAAATTAAACAATTCATTATGAATTAAATAATTGAATTATTTATATAATAAATTAAACTGTTGAATTTTATATATAATGAATTAAACTTTGAATTATTTTAATAATAAATTGCACAATTCATTTTAAAATAATCGCTTGAATTATTTATAAAATATATTAAACAATTCATTATAAATTAAACTATTGAATTATGTATACAATAAATTAAACTTTGAATTATTTTTAGTATAAATTAAACAATCCATTTGAAAATAATCACTTCAATTATTTATATAATAAATTAAACAATTCATTATAAATTAAACTATTGAATTATTTATATAATAAATTAAACTTTGAATTATTTTTAGTATAAATTAAACAATCCATTTGAAAATAATCACTTCAATTATTTATATAATAAATTAAGCAATTCATTATAAATTAAATTATTGAATTATTTATATTATAAATTGAACTTTGAATTACTATTATAATAATTGAAACAATTCATTTTAAAATAATCACTTCAATTATTTATACAATAAATTAAACTTTGAATTATTTTTATAATAAATTGAACAATCCATTTTAAAATAATCACTTGAAATATTTACATAATAAATTAAACAATTCATTATAAATTAAACTATTGAATCATTTATACATGAAATTAAACTTTGAATTATTATTATAATAAAATAAACAATTCATTTAAAAATATTCACTTGAAATATTTATATAAGAAATTAAACAATTCATTATAAATTATACTATTGAATCATTTATATAATAAATTAAACTATTCCACCAATTATGTAATAAATTAAACTTTGAATTATTTTTCTAATAAACTAAACAATTCATTTTGAAATAATCACTTGAATTATTTTTATAATAAATTAAACAATTCATTATGAATTAAATAATTGAATTATTTATATAATAAATTAAACTGTTGAATTTTATATATAATGAATTAAACTTTGAATTATTTTAATAATAAATTGCACAATTCATTTTAAAATAATCGCTTGAATTATTTATATAATAAATTAAACAATTCATTATAAATTAAACTATTGAATCATTTATACATGAAATTAAACTTTGAATTATTATTATAATAAAATAAACAATTCATTTAAAAATATTCACTTGAAATATTTATATAAGAAATTAAACAATTCATTATAAATTAAACTATTGAATCATTTATATAATAAATTAAACTATTCCACCAATTATGTAATAAATTAAACATTGAATTATTTTTCTAATAAACTAAACAATTCATTTTGAAATAATCACATGAATTATTTTTATAATAAATTAAACAATTCATTATGAATTAAATAATTGAATTATTTATATAATAAATTAAACTGTTGAATTTTATATATAATGAATTAAACTTTGAATTATTTTAATAATAAATTGCGCAATTCATTTTAAAATAATCACTTGAATTATTTATAAAATATATTAAACAATTCATTATAAATTAAACTATTGAATTATGTATACAATAAATTAAACTTTGAATTATTTTTAGTATAAATTAAACAATCCATTTGAAAATAATCACTTCAATTATTTATATAATAAATTAAACAATTCATTATAAATTAAACTATTGAATTATTTATATAATAAATTAAACTTTGAATTATTTTTAGTATAAATTAAACAATCCATTTGAAAATAATCACTTCAATTATTTATATAATAAATTGCACAATTCATTTTAAAATAAATTATTGAATTATTTATATTATAAATTGAACTTTGAATTACTATTATAATAATTGAAACAATTCATTTTAAAATAATCACTTCAATTATTTATGCAATAAATTAAACTTTGAATTATTTTTATAATAAATTGAACAATCCATTTTAAAATAATCACTTGTAATATTTATATAATAAATTAAACAATTCATTATAAATTAAACTATTGAATCATTTATACATGAAATTAAACTTTGAATTATTATTATAATAAAATAAACAATTCATTTAAAAATATTCACTTGAAATATTTATATAAGAAATTAAACAATTCATTATAAATTAAACTATTGAATCATTTATATAATAAATTAAACTATTCCACCAATTATGTAATAAATTAAGCTTTGAATTATTTTTCTAATAAACTAAACAATTCATTTTGAAATAATCACTTGAATTATTTTTATAATAAATTAAACAATTCATTATGAATTAAATAATTGAATTATTTATATAATAAATTAAACTGTTGAATTTTATATATAATGAATTAAACTTTGAATTATTTTAATAATAAATTGCACAATTCATTTTAAAATAATCACTTGAATTATTTATAAAATATATTAAACAATTCATTATAAATTAAACTATTGAATTATGTATACAATAAATTAAACTTTGAATTATTTTTAGTATAAATTAAACAATCCATTTGAAAATAATCACTTCAATTATTTATATAATAAATTAAACAATTCATTATAAATTAAACTATTGAACTATTTATATAATAAATTAAACTTTGAATTATTTTTAGTATAAATTAAACAATCCATTTGAAAATAATCACTTCAATTATTTATATAATAAATTAAACAATTCATTATAAATTAAATTATTGAATTATTTATATTATAAATTGAACTTTGAATTACTATTATAATAATTGAAACAATTCATTTTAAAATAATCACTTCAATTATTTATACATTAAATTAAACTTTGAATTATTTTTAGTATAAATTAAACAATCCATTTGAAAATAATCACTTCAATTATTTATATAATAAATTAAACAATTCATTATAAATTAAATTATTGAATTATTTATATTATAAATTGAACTTTGAATTACTATTATAATAATTGAAACAATTCATTTTAAAATAATCACTTCAATTATTTATACAATAAATTAAACTTTGAATTATCTTTATAATAAATTGAACAATTCATTTTAAAATAATCACTTGAATTATTTATAAAATATATTAAACAATTCATTATAAATTAAACTATTGAATTATTTATATAATAAATTAAACTTTGAATTATTTTTATAATAAATTGAACAATTCATTTCAAAATCATCACTTCAATTATTTATAAAATAAATTAAACAATTCATTATAAATTAAAATAAAGAATTATTTATATTATAAATTGAACTTTGAATTACTATTATAATAATTGAAACAATTCATTTTAAAATAATCACTTCAATTATTTATACAATAAATTAAACTTTGAATTATTTTTATAATAAATTGAACAATCCATTTTAAAATAATCACTTGAAATATTTATATAATAAATTAAACAATTCATTATAAATTAAACTATTGAATCATTTATACATGAAATTAAACTTTGAATTATTATTATAATAAAATAAACAATTCATTTAAAAATATTCACTTGAAATATTTATATAAGAAATTAAACAATTCATTATAAATTAAACTATTGAATTATTTATATAATAAATTAAACTTTGAATTATTTTTATAATAAATTGAACATTTCATTTCAAAATAATCACTTCAATTATTTATAAAATAAATTAAACAATTCATTATAAATTAAAATAAAGAATTATTTTTATAATACATAAACTATTGAATTATTTTTATAATAAATTAAACTTTGAATTATTTTTAGTATAAATTAAACAATCCATTTGAAAATAATCACTTCAATTATTTATATAATAAATTAAACAATTTATTATAAATTAAACTATTGAATTATTTATATAATAAATTAAACTTTGAATTATTTTTATAATAAATTGAACAATTCATTTCAAAATAATCACTTCAATTATTTATAAAATAAATTAAACAATTCATTATAAATTAAACTTTTGAATCATTTATATAATAAATTAATCTTTGAATTATTTTTATATTAAAACAAACAATTCATTATCAATTAAACCAATGAATTATTTATAGAATAAAATAAACTTTGAATTATTTTTATTATAAATTAATCAATTCATTTTAAAATAATCACTTGAATTATTTATATAATAAATTAAACAATTCTTTATAAATTAAACTTTTGAATTATTTATATAATAAATTGAACAATCCATTTTAAAATAATCACTTGAAATATTTATATAATAAATTAAACAATTCATTATCAATTAAAATATTGAATTATTTTTATAATGCATAATCTATTGAATTATTTATACAATAAATTAAAGTTTGAATTATTTTAATAATAAATTGCACAATTCATTTTAAAATAATCACTTGAATTATTTATAAAATAAATTAAACAATTCATTATAAATTAAATTATTGAATTATTTATATTATAAATTGAACTTTGAATTACTATTATAATAATTGAAACAATTCATTTTAAAATAATCACTTGAATTATTTTTATAATAAATTGAACAATTCATTATGAATTAAATTATTGAATTATTTATATAATAAATTAAACTTTGAATTATTTTTAGAATAAATTAAACAATCCATTTTAAAATAATCACTTGAAATATTTACATAATAAATTAAACAATTCATTATAAATTAAACTATTGAATCATTTATACATGAAATTAAACTTTGAATTATTATTATAATAAAATAAACAATTCATTTAAAAATATTCACTTGAAATATTTATATAAGAAATTAAACAATTCATTATAAATTAAACTATTGAATCATTTATATAATAAATTAAACTATTCCACCAATTATGTAATAAATTAAACATTGAATTATTTTTCTAATAAACTAAACAATTCATTTTGAAATAATCACATGAATTATTTTTATAATAAATTAAACAATTCATTATGAATTAAATAATTGAATTATTTATATAATAAATTAAACTGTTGAATTTTATATATAATGAATTAAACTTTGAATTATTTTAATAATAAATTGCGCAATTCATTTTAAAATAATCACTTGAATTATTTATAAAATATATTAAACAATTCATTATAAATTAAACTATTGAATTATGTATACAATAAATTAAACTTTGAATTATTTTTAGTATAAATTAAACAATCCATTTGAAAATAATCACTTCAATTATTTATATAATAAATTAAACAATTCATTATAAATTAAACTATTGAATTATTTATATAATAAATTAAACTTTGAATTATTTTTAGTATAAATTAAACAATCCATTTGAAAATAATCACTTCAATTATTTATATAATAAATTGCACAATTCATTTTAAAATAAATTATTGAATTATTTATATTATAAATTGAACTTTGAATTACTATTATAATAATTGAAACAATTCATTTTAAAATAATCACTTCAATTATTTATGCAATAAATTAAACTTTGAATTATTTTTATAATAAATTGAACAATCCATTTTAAAATAATCACTTGTAATATTTATATAATAAATTAAACAATTCATTATAAATTAAACTATTGAATCATTTATACATGAAATTAAACTTTGAATTATTATTATAATAAAATAAACAATTCATTTAAAAATATTCACTTGAAATATTTATATAAGAAATTAAACAATTCATTATAAATTAAACTATTGAATCATTTATATAATAAATTAAACTATTCCACCAATTATGTAATAAATTAAGCTTTGAATTATTTTTCTAATAAACTAAACAATTCATTTTGAAATAATCACTTGAATTATTTTTATAATAAATTAAACAATTCATTATGAATTAAATAATTGAATTATTTATATAATAAATTAAACTGTTGAATTTTATATATAATGAATTAAACTTTGAATTATTTTAATAATAAATTGCACAATTCATTTTAAAATAATCACTTGAATTATTTATAAAATATATTAAACAATTCATTATAAATTAAACTATTGAATTATGTATACAATAAATTAAACTTTGAATTATTTTTAGTATAAATTAAACAATCCATTTGAAAATAATCACTTCAATTATTTATATAATAAATTAAACAATTCATTATAAATTAAACTATTGAACTATTTATATAATAAATTAAACTTTGAATTATTTTTAGTATAAATTAAACAATCCATTTGAAAATAATCACTTCAATTATTTATATAATAAATTAAACAATTCATTATAAATTAAATTATTGAATTATTTATATTATAAATTGAACTTTGAATTACTATTATAATAATTGAAACAATTCATTTTAAAATAATTACTTCAATTATTTATACAATAAATTAAACTTTGAATTATTTTTAGTATAAATTAAACAATCCATTTGAAAATAATCACTTCAATTATTTATATAATAAATTAAACAATTCATTATAAATTAAATTATTGAATTATTTATATTATAAATTGAACTTTGAATTACTATTATAATAATTGAAACAATTCATTTTAAAATAATCACTTCAATTATTTATACAATAAATTAAACTTTGAATTATTTTTATAATAAATTGAACAATTCATTTTAAAATAATCACTTGAATTATTTATAAAATATATTAAACAATTCATTATAAATTAAACTATTGAATTATGTATTGTATACAATAAATTAAACTTTGAATTATTTTTAGTATAAATTAAACAATCCATTTGAAAATAATCACTTCAATTATTTATATAATAAATTAAACAATTCATTATAAATTAAATTATTGAATTATTTATATTATAAATTGAACTTTGAATTACTATTATAATAATTGAAACAATTCATTTTAAAATAATCACTTCAATTATTTATACAATAAATTAAACTTTGAATTATTTTTATAATAAATTGAACAATCCATTTTAAAATAATCACTTGAAATATTTATATAATAAATTAAACAATTCATTATAAATTAAACTATTGAATCATTTATACATGAAATTAAACTTTGAATTATTATTATAATAAAATAAACAATTCATTTAAAAATATTCACTTGAAATATTTATATAAGAAATTAAACAATTCATTATAAATTAAACTATTGAATTATTTATATAATAAATTAAACTTTGAATTATTTTTATAATAAATTGAACAATTCATTTCAAAATAATCACTTCAATTATTTATAAAATAAATTAAACAATTCATTATAAATTAAAATAAAGAATTATTTTTATAATACATAAACTATTGAATTATTATTATAATAAATTAAACAATTCATTATAAATTAAACTATTGAATCATTTATACATGAAATTAAACTTTGAATTATTTTTAGTATAAATTAAACAATCCATTTGAAAATAATCACTTCAATTATTTATATAATAAATTAAACAATTCATTATAAATTAAACTATTGAATTATTTATATAATAAATTAAACTTTGAATTATTTTTAATATAAATTAAACAATCCATTTGAAAATAATCACTTCAATTATTTATATAATAAATTGCACAATTCATTTTAAAATAAATTATTGAATTATTTATATTATAAATTGAACTTTGAATTACTATTATAATAATTGAAACAATTCATTTTAAAATAATCACTTCAATTATTTATACAATAAATTAAACTTTGAATTATTTTTATAATAAATTGAACAATCCATTTTAAAATAATCACTTGTAATATTTATATAATAAATTAAACAATTCATTATAAATTAAACTATTGAATCATTTATACATGAAATTAAACTTTGAATTATTATTATAATAAAATAAACAATTCATTTAAAAATATTCACTTGAAATATTTATATAAGAAATTAAACAATTCATTATAAATTAAACTATTGAATCATTTATATAATAAATTAAACTATTCCACCAATTATGTAATAAATTAAACTTTGAATTATTTTTCTAATAAACTAAACAATTCATTTTAAAATAATCACTTGAAATATTTATATAATAAATTAAACAATTCATTATAAATTAAACTATTGAATCATTTATACATGAAATTAAACTTTGAATTATTTTTAGTATAAATTAAACAATCCATTTGAAAATAATCACTTCAATTATTTATATAATAAATTAAACAATTCATTATAAATTAAACTATTGAATTATTTATATAATAAATTAAACTTTGAATTATTTTTAGTATAAATTAAACAATCCATTTGAAAATAATCACTTCAATTATTTATATAATAAATTGCACAATTCATTTTAAAATAAATTATTGAATTATTTATATTATAAATTGAACTTTGAATTACTATTATAATAATTGAAACAATTCATTTTAAAATAATCACTTCAATTATTTATACAATAAATTAAACTTTGAATTATTTTTTTAATAAATTGAACAATCCATTTTAAAATAATCACTTGTAATATTTATATAATAAATTAAACAATTCATTATAAATTAAACTATTGAATCATTTATACATGAAATTAAACTTTGAATTATTATTATAATAAAATAAACAATTCATTTAAAAATATTCACTTGAAATATTTATATAAGAAATTAAACAATTCATTATAAATTAAACTATTGAATCATTTATATAATAAATTAAACTATTCCACCAATTATGTAATAAATTAAACTTTGAATTATTTTTCTAATAAACTAAACAATTCATTTTGAAATAATCACTTGAATTATTTTTATAATAAATTAAACAATTCATTATGAATTAAATAATTGAATTATTTATATAATAAATTAAACTGTTGAATTTTATATATAATGAATTAAACTTTGAATTATTTTAATAATAAACTGCACAATTCATTTTAAAATAATCACTTGAATTATTTATAAAATATATTAAACAATTCATTATAAATTAAACTATTGAATTGTGTATTGTATACAATAAATTAAACTTTGAATTATTTTTAGTATAAATTAAACAATCCATTTGAAAATAATCACTTCAATTATTTATATAATAAATTAAACAATTCATTATAAATTAAATTATTGAATTATTTATATTATAAATTGAACTTTGAATTACTATTATAATAATTGAAACAATTCATTTTAAAATAATCACTTCAATTATTTATACAATAAATTAAACTTTGAATTATTTTTATAATAAATTGAACAATTCATTTTAAAATAATCACTTGAATTATTTATAAAATATATTAAACAATTCATTATAAATTAAACTATTGAATTATATATTGTATACAATAAATTAAACTTTGAATTATTTTTAGTATAAATTAAACAATCCATTTGAAAATAATCACTTCAATTATTTATATAATAAATTAAACAATTCATTATAAATTAAATTATTGAATTATTTATATTATAAATTGAACTTTGAATTACTATTATAATAATTGAAACAATTCATTTTAAAATAATCACTTCAATTATTTATACAATAAATTAAACTTTGAATTATTTTTATAATAAATTGAACAATCCATTTTAAAATAATCACTTGAAATATTTATATAATAAATTAAACAATTCATTATAAATTAAACTATTGAATCATTTATACATGAAATTAAACTTTGAATTATTATTATAATAAAATAAACAATTCATTTAAAAATATTCACTTGAAATATTTATATAAGAAATTAAACAATTCATTATAAATTAAACTATTGAATTATTTATATAATAAATTAAACTTTGAATTATTTTTATAATAAATTGAACAATTCATTTCAAAATAATCACTTCAATTATTTATAAAATAAATTAAACAATTCATTATAAATTAAAATAAAGAATTATTTTTATAATACATAAACTATTGAATTATTATTATAATAAATTAAACAATTCATTATAAATTAAACTATTGAATCATTTATACATGAAATTAAACTTTGAATTAGTTTTAGTATAAATTAAACAATCCATTTGAAAATAATCACTTCAATTATTTATATAATAAATTAAACAATTCATTATAAATTAAACTATTGAATTATTTATATAATAAATTAAACTTTGAATTATTTTTAATATAAATTAAACAATCCATTTGAAAATAATCACTTCAATTATTTATATAATAAATTGCACAATTCATTTTAAAATAAATTATTGAATTATTTATATTATAAATTGAACTTTGAATTACTATTATAATAATTGAAACAATTCATTTTAAAATAATCACTTCAATTATTTATACAATAAATTAAACTTTGAATTATTTTTATAATAAATTGAACAATTCATTTTAAAATAATCACTTGAATTATTTATAAAATATATTAAACAATTCATTATAAATTAAACTATTGAATTATATATTGTATACAATAAATTAAACTTTGAATTATTTTTAGTATAAATTAAACAATCCATTTGAAAATAATCACTTCAATTATTTATATAATAAATTAAACAATTCATTATAAATTAAATTATTGAATTATTTATATTATAAATTGAACTTTGAATTACTATTATAATAATTGAAACAATTCATTTTAAAATAATCACTTCAATT
Organism: Heptranchias perlo; assembly: GCF_035084215.1. Classification (NCBI taxonomy): domain Eukaryota; kingdom Metazoa; phylum Chordata; class Chondrichthyes; order Hexanchiformes; family Hexanchidae; genus Heptranchias; species Heptranchias perlo. Next base: position 804,312 of record NW_027139793.1, on the reverse strand, counting down.
ATTTATACAATAAATTAAACTTTGAATTATTTTTATAATAAATTGAACAATTCATTATAAATTAAATTGTTGAATTATTTATGTAATAAATTGAGCAATTCATTATAAATTGAACAGTTGAATTATTTACAGAATTAACTTTATTTGAATTATTTTTATAATAAATGAAACAATTCATTATAATTTAAATTAATGAATTATTTACATAATAAATTAAACTATTGAATTATTTTAATAATAAATTACACAATTCATTTTCAAATAATCACTTGAATTATTGAAAAAATAAATTAAACAATTCATCATAAATTAAAATATTGAATTATTTATATAATAATTTAAACAATTCATTATAAATTAAACTATTGAATTATGTGTATGATAAATTAAACTTTGAATGACATTTATAATAAATTAAACAATTCATTATAAATTAAACTATTGAATTATTTATATAATAAATTGAACTTTGAATCATTTTTATAATAAATTGAACAATTCATTTCAAAATAATCACTTGAATTATTTATAAAATAAATTGAACAATTTATTATAAATTAAATTGTTGAATTATTTATGTAATAAATTAAGCAATTCATTATAAATTGAACTATTGAATTATTCATATAATTAACTTTATTTGAATAATTTTTATAATAAATTGAACAATTCATTATAAATTATATTATTGAATTATTTATATAATAAATTAAACTATTGAATTATTTATATAATAAATTAAAATTTGAATTATTTTTATAATAAATTAAACAATTCATTTCAAAATAATGACATGAATGATTAAAAAAATAAATTAAACAATTCTTCATGAATTAAAATATTGAATTATTTATATAACAAATTAAACTTTTAATTATTTTTAAAATAAATTAAACAATTCATTGAAAAATATTCACTTGAATTATTTATATAATAAATTAAACGATTGAATTATTTATACAATAAATTATACTTTGAATTATTTATATATTAAATTAAACTTTGAATTATTTTTATAATAAATTACACAATTCATTTCAAAATAATCACTTGAATTATTTATAAAATAAATTGAACAATTCATTATAAATTAAATTGTTGAATTATTTATGTAATAAATTGAGCAATTCATTATAAATTGAACAGTTGAATTATTTACAGAATTAACTTTATTTGAATTATTGTTATAATAAATGAAACAATTCATTATAATTTAAATTATTGAATTATTTATATAATAAATTAAACTATTGAATAATTTTAATAATAAATTACACAATTCATTTTCAAATAATCACTTGAATTATTTATAAAATAGATTAAACAATTCATCATAAATTAAAATATTGAATTGTTTATATAATAAATTAAACAATTCATTATAAATTAAACTATTGAATTATTTATACAATAAATTAAACTTTGAATTATTTTTATAATAAATTGAACAATTATTTTCAGAGAAATCACTTGAATTATTTATAAAATAAATTAAACTATTCATTATGAATTAAAATATTGAATTATTTTTATAACACATTAAACTATTGAATTATTTATATAATAAATTCAACTATGCATTATTTTAATAATTAATTAAACAATCCATTTTAAAATAATCACATGGATTATTTATATAATAAATTAAACAATTCATTATAAATTAAAATAATGAATTATTTTTATAATAAATTAAGCAATTCATTATAAATTGAACTATTGAATTATTTACAGAATTAACTTTATTTGAATTATTTTTATAATAAATTAAGCAATTCATTATAAATTGACCTATTGAATTATTTACAGAATTAACTTTATTTGAATTATTTTTATAATAAATTAAACAATTCATTATAAATTAAATTATTGAATTATTTACACAATAAATTAAACTATTGAATTATTTTAATAATAAATTACACAATTCATTTCAAAATAATCACTTGAATTACTTATAAAATAAATTAAACAATTCATTATAAATTAAAATATTGAATTATTTTGAAAATAAATTAAACTTGAATTATTCATATAATCAATTAAACTTTGAATTATTTTAACAATAAATTACTCAATTCATTGCAAAATAAGCACTTGAATTATTTATAAAATAAATTAAACAATTCATTACAAATTAAACTATTGAATTATTTATATAATAAATTAAACAATTCATTATAAATTAAATTATTGAATCATTTATATAACAAATTAAACTATTGAATTATTTATATAATAAATTGAACAATTGATTATAAATTAAATTATTGAATTATTCACATAATAAATTAAACTGTTGAATTATTTATACAATAAATTAAACATTCAATTACTTTTATAATAAATTAAACAATTCGTTTTAAAATAATAACTTGAATTATTTATTTAATAAATTAAACAATTCATTATAAATTAAACTATTGAATTATTTATAGAATAAATTAAACTTTGAATAATTTTTATAATAAATTAAACAATTCATTTCAAAATAATCACATGAATGATTAAAAAAATTAATTAAACAATTCATCATTAATTAAAATTTTGAATTATTTATATAACAAATTAAACTTTGAGTTATTTTTATAATAAATTAAACAATTCATTTAAAAATATTCACTTGAATTATATATATAATAAATTAAACAATTCATTATAAATTAAACTATTGAAATATTTATACAATAAATTAAGCTTTGAATTATTTTTATAATAAATTGAACAATTATTATCAAAATAATCACTTGAATTATTTATAAAATAAATTCAACTATTCATTATGAATTAACATATTGAATTATTTTTATAATACATTAAACTATTGAATTATTTATATAATGAATTCAACTATGCATTATTTTAATAATTAATTAAACAATCAATTTTAAAATAATCACATGAATTATTTATATAATAAATTGAACAATTCATTATAAATTAAACTATTGAATTATTTATGCATTAAATTAAGCAATTCATTATAAATTGAACTATTGAATTATTTACAGAATTAACTTTATTTGAATTATTTTTATAATAAATTAAACAATTCATTATAAATTAAATTATTGAATTATTTACATAATAAATTAAACTATTGAATTATTGTAATAATAAATTACACAATTCATTTCAAAATTATCACTTGAATTACTTATAAAATAAATTAAACAATTCATTATAAATTAAAATATTGAATTATTTTTATAATAAATTAAACTTGAATTATTTATATAATAAATTAAACTTTGAATTATTTTAACAATAAGTTACTCAATTCATTTCAAAATAATCACTTGAATTATTTATAAAATAAATTAAACAATTCATTATAAATTAAACTATTGAATTATTCATATAATAAATTAAACAATTCATTATAAATTAAATTATTGAATCATTTATATAATAAATTAAACTATTGAATTATTTATATAATAAATTGAACAATTCATTATAAATTAAATTATTGAATTATTTATATAATAAATTAAACTGTTGAATTATTTATACAATAAATTAAACTTTCAATTACTTTTATAATAAATTAAACAATTCATTTTAAAATAATCACTTGAATTATTTATATAATAAATTAAACAATTCATTATAAATTAAACTATTGAATTATTTATATAATAAATTAAACTTTGAATTATTTTTATAATAAATTAAACAATTCATTAAAAAATATTCACTTGAATTATATATATAATAAATTAAACAATTCATTATAAATTAAACTATTGAATTATTTATATAATAAATTAAACTATTGAATTATTTATTCAATAAATTAACTTTGAATTATTTTAATAATAAATTACGCAATTCATTTGCAAATAGTCACTTGAATTATTTATAAAATAAATTAAACAATTCATTATAAATTAAACTATTGAATTATTTACAGAATTAACTTTATTTGAATTATTTTTATAATAAATTAAACAATTCATTATAAATTAAATTATTGAATTATTCATATAATAAAATAAACTATTGCATTGTTTATATAATAAATTAAACTTTGAATTATTTTTATAATAAATTAACAAATTCATTTTAAAATAATCACTTGAATTATTTATAAAAAAATTTTAACAATTCATTACAAATTAAACTATTGAATTATTTATATAACCAATTATACGATTGCATTATTTATATAATACAATACACTTTGAATTGTATTTATAATAAATTAAACAATTCATTTTAAAATAATCACTTGAATTATTTATGTAATAAATTAAACAATTCATTATAATTAAACTATTGAATTATTTATATAATAAATTAAACTATAGAATTATTTATGTAATAAATTAAACCTTGAATTATTTTTGTAATAAATTAAACAATTCATTTAAAAAATAATCACTTGAATTATTTATATAATAAATTAAACAATTCATTATGAATTAAACTATTGAATTATTTATATAACAAATTAAACCATTGAATTATTTATACAATAAAATAAACTTTGAATTATATTTATAATAAATTAAACAATTCATTTTAAAGTAATCACTTGAATTATTTATATAATAAATTTAGCAATTCAATATAAATTAAACTATTGAATTATTTATATAATAAATTAAACTATTGCATTGTTCATAAAATAAATTAAACTTTGAATTATTTTTATAATAAATTAAACAATTCATTTTGAAAAATTCACTTGAATTATTTATCAAATCAATTAAATAATTCATTATAAATTAAACTATTGAATTATTGAAATGATAAAATAAACTTTGAATTATATTTATAATAAATTAAACAATTCATTTTAATATAATCACTTGAATTATTTATATATTAAGTTAAACAATATATTATAAATTAAACTATTGAATTATTTATATAATAAATTAAACTTTGAGTTGTTTTTATATAAAATTACACAAATCATTTTAAAATAATCACTTGAATTATTTAATTAATAAATTAAACAATTCATTATAATTTAAATAATAAAATAAATTTTGAATTATATTTATAATAAATTATAGAATTCATTTCAAAATAATCACTTGAATTATTTTTCTAATAAACTAAACAATTCATTTTGAAATAATCACTTGAATTATTTTTATAATAAATTAAACAATTCATTATGAATTAAATAATTGAATTATTTATATAATAAATTAAACTGTTGAATTTTATATATAATGAATTAAACTTTGAATTATTTTAATAATAAATTGCACAATTCATTTTAAAATAATCACTTGAATTATTTATAAAATATATTAAACAATTCATTATAAATTAAACTATTGAATTGTGTATTGTATACAATAAATTAAACTTTGAATTATTTTTAGTATAAATTAAACAATCCATTTGAAAATAATCACTTCAATTATTTATATAATAAATTAAACAATTCATTATAAATTAAATTATTGAATTATTTATATTATAAATTGAACTTTGAATTACTATTATAATAATTGAAACAATTCATTTTAAAATAATCACTTCAATTATTTATACAATAAATTAAACTTTGAATTATTTTTATAATAAATTGAACAATCCATTTTAAAATAATCACTTGAAATATTTATATAATAAATTAAACAATTCATTATAAATTAAACTATTGAATCATTTATACATGAAATTAAACTTTGAATTATTATTATAATAAAATAAACAATTCATTTAAAAATATTCACTTGAAATATTTATATAAGAAATTAAACAATTCATTATAAATTAAACTATTGAATCATTTATATAATAAATTAAACTATTCCACCAATTATGTAATAAATTAAACTTTGAATTATTTTTCTAATAAACTAAACAATTCATTTTGAAATAATCACTTGAATTATTTTTATAATAAATTAAACAATTCATTATGAATTAAATAATTGAATTATTTATATAATAAATTAAACTGTTGAATTTTATATATAATGAATTAAACTTTGAATTATTTTAATAATAAATTGCACAATTCATTTTAAAATAATCACTTGAATTATTTATAAAATATATTAAACAATTCATTATAAATTAAACTATTGAATTATGTATTGTATACAATAAATTAAACTTTGAATTATTTTTAGTATAAATTAAACAATCCATTTGAAAATAATCACTTCAATTATTTATATAATAAATTAAACAATTCATTATAAATTAAATTATTGAATTATTTATATTATAAATTGAACTTTGAATTACTATTATAATAATTGAAACAATTCATTTTAAAATAATCACTTCAATTATTTATACAATAAATTTAACTTTGAATTATTTTTATAATAAATTGAACAATCCATTTTAAAATAATCACTTGAAATATTTATATAATAAATTAAACAATTCATTATAAATTAAACTATTGAATCATTTATACATGAAATTAAACTTTGAATTATTATTATAATAAAATAAACAATTCATTTAAAAATATTCACTTGAAATATTTATATAAGAAATTAAACAATTCATTATAAATTAAACTATTGAATTATTTATATAATAAATTAAACTTTGAATTATTTTTATAATAAATTGAACAATTCATTTCAAAATAATCACTTCAATTATTTATAAAATAAATTAAACAATTCATTATAAATTAAAATAAAGAATTATTTTTATAATACATAAACTATTGAATTATTATTATAATAAATTAAACAATTCATATAAATTAAACAATTGAATTATTTATATAATAAATTAAACTATTGAATTATTTATATAATAAATTTAACTTTGATTGATTTGGGTAATAAATTAATCAATTTATTTTAAAACAATCAATTGAATTATTTATAACAAAATCAAACAATTTTATAATAATTTTAAAATAATCACAAATTATTTATAATAAATTAAACAATTCATTATAAATTAAACTATTGAATTATTTATATAATAAATTAAACTATTGAATTAATGATATAATAAATAAAGCTTTGAATTATTTTTATAACAAATTAAACAATTCATTTAAAAATAATCACTTGAATAAATTTAATAATAAATTTAAAAACTGATCACAAATTAAACTATTGCACCATTTGTATGATAAATTAAACTTTGAATTATTTTTACACTAAATTCAGCAATTAATTTTAAAATAATCACGAATTATTTATATAATAAATTAAACAATACATTATAAATTAAACTATTGAATTATTTATATAATAAATTAAACTATTGAACTAATGATATAATAAATAAAACTTTGAATTATTTTTATAACAAATTAAACAATTCATTTCAAAATAATCACTTGAATTATGATAAAATAAATTAAACAATTCATTATAAATTAATATATTGAATTATTTATACAATAAATTGATCTATTGAATCATTTTTATAATAAATTTAACGATGTATTATTTTAATAATAAATTTAAAAATTAATTTTAAAATAATCACGAATTATTTATAAAATAAATTAAACAATTCATTATGAATTAAACTATTGAATTATTTATATAATCAATTAAACGTTTCATTATAAATTAAATTATTGAATTATTTATATGATAAATTAAGCAATTCATTATAAATTAGCGATTGAATTATTTACATGATCAATTAAACTATTGAATTAATCATATAATAAATTAAACTTTGAATTATTTTTATAATAAATTAAACAATTCATTTAAAAATAATCACTAGAATTATTTTTATAATAAATTAAACAATTGAATTATTTGTATAATAAATTAAACAATTCATTATAAATTAAACAATTGAATTATTTATATAATAAATTAAACAATTGAATTATTTATATAATAAATTAAACAATTCATTATAAATTAAACAAGTGAATTATTTATATTAGAAATTAAACTATTGAATTATTTATATAATAAATTAAACAATTCATATAAATTAAACAATTTAATTATTTATATAATAAATTAAACTATTGAATTATTTATATAATATATTGAACTATTGAATTATTTATATAATAAATTAAACTTTGATTTATTTTGGCAATAAATTAATCAATTTATTTTAAAACAATCAATTGAATTATTTGTAAAAAAATCAAACAATTTTAAAATAATTTTAAAATAATCACAAATTATTTATATAATAAATTAAACAATTCATTATAAATTAAACTATTGAATTATTTATATAATAATTTAAACTATTGAATTAATGATATAATAAATAAAACTTTGAATTAATTTTATAACAAATTAAACAATTCATTTAAAAATAATCACTTGAATAAATTTAATAATAAATTTAAAAATTCATCACAAATTAAACTATTGCACCATTTATATGATAAATTAAACTTTGAATTATTTTTACACTAAATTAAGCAATTAATTTTAAAATAATCACGTATTACTTATATAATAAATTAAACAATTCATTATAAATTAAACAATTGAATTATTTATATAATAAATTGAACAATTCATTATAAATTGGCGATTGAATTATTTATATCATAAATTAAACTTTGAATTATTTTTATAATAAATTGAACAATTCATTTCAAAATAATCACTTGAATTATGATAAAATAAATTAAACAATTCATTATAAATTAAAATATTGTATTATTTATATAATAAATTGAACTATTGAATCATTTTTATAATAAATTTAACGATGTATTATTTTAATAATAAATTAAACAATTAATTTTAAAATAATCACAAATTATTTATATAATAAATTAAACAATTCATTATAAATTAAACTATTGAATTATTTATATAATAAATTAAACTATTGAATTAATGATATAATAAATAAAACTTTGAATTACTTTTATAACAAATTAAACCATTCATTTAAAAATAATCACTTCAATAAATTTAATAATAAATTTAAAAATTCATCACAAATTAAACTATTGCACCATTTATATGATAAATTAAACTTTGAATTATTTTTACACTAAATTAAGCAATTAATTTTAAAATAATCACGAATTATTTATATAATAAATTGTACAATTCATTATAAATTAGGCGATTGAATTATTTATATAATAAATTAAACAATTGAATTATTTATATAATAAATTGAACTATTGAATCATTTTTATAATAAATTTAACGATGTATTATTTTAATAATAAATTAAACAATTAATTTTAAAATAATCACGAATTATTTATATAATACATTAAACAATTGAATTATTTATATAATAAATTGAACAATTCATTTCAAAATAATCACTTGAATTATGATATAATAAATTAAACAATTCATTATAAATTAAAATATTGAATTATTTATATAATAAATTGAACTATTGAATCATTTTTATAATAAATTTAACGATGTATTATTTTAATAATAAATTAAACAATCCATTTTAAAATAATCACATGAATTATTAATAAAATAAATTAAACAATTCTTTATTAATTAAACTACTGAATTGTTTAAATAATAAATTAAACAATTCATTATCAATTAAACCAATGAATTATTTATAGAATAAAATAAACTTTGAATTATTTTTATTATAAATTAATCAATTCATTTTAAAATAATCACTTGAATTATTTATATAATAAATTTAAAAATTCATTATAAATTAAACTTTTGAATTATTTATATAATAAATTAATCTTTGAATTATTTTTATATTAAAACAAACAATTCATTTCAAAATAATCACTTGAATTATTTATATAATAAATTAAACAATTCATTATAAATTAAACAAGTGAATTATTTATATTATAAATTAAACTATTGAATTATTTATATAATAAATTAAACTATTGAATTATTTATATAATAAATTTAACTTTGATTTATTTTGGTAATAAATTAATCAATTTATTTTAAAACAATCAATTGAATTATTTACAAAAAAATCAAACAATTTTAAAATAATTTTAAAATAATCACAAATTATTTATAATAAATTAAACAATTCATTATAAATTAAACTATTGAATTATTTATATAATAAATTAAACTATTGAATTAATGATATAATAAATAAAGCTGAATTATTTTTATAACAAATTAAACAATTCATTTAAAAATAATCACTTGAATAAATTTAATAATAAATTTAAAAATTCATCACAAATTAAACTATTGCACCATTTATATGATAAATTAAACTTTGAATTATTTTTACACTAAATTAAGCAATTAATTTTAAAATAATCACAAATTATTTATAATAAATTAAACAATTCATTATAAATTAAACTATTGAATTATTTATATAATAAATTAAACTATTGAATTAATGATATAATAAATAAAGCTGAATTATTTTTATAACAAATTAAACAATTCATTTAAAAATAATCACTTGAATAAATTTAATAATAAATTTAAAAATTCATCACAAATTAAACTATTGCACCATTTATATGATAAATTAAACTTTGAATTATTTTTACACTAAATTAAGCAATTAATTTTAAAATAATCACGAATTATTTATATAATAAATTAAACAATTCATTATAAATTAAACAATTGAATTATTTATATAATAAATTGAACTATTGAATCATTTTTATAATAAATTTAACGATGTATTATTTTAATAATAAATTAAACAATCCATTTTAAAATAATCACATGAATTATTAATAAAATAAATTAAACAATTCATTATTAATTAAACTATTGAATTATTGATATAATAAATTAAACATTTCATTATGAATTAATATATTGAGTTAATTATATAATCAATTAAACATTTCATTATAAATTAAATTATTGAATTATTTATATGATAAATTAAGCAATTCATTATAAATTAAACGATTGAATTATTTACATGATCAATTAAACGATTGAATTAATCATATAATAAATTAAACTTTGATTTATTTTTATAATAAATTAAACAATTCATTTAAAAATAATCACTAGAATTATTTTTATAATAAATTAAACAATTGAATTATTTGTATAATAAATTAAACAATTCATTATAAAGTAAACAATTGAATTATTTATATCATAAATTAAACTATTGAATTATTTATATAATAAATTAAACAATTCTTATAAATTAAACTACTGAATTATTTATATAATAAATTAAACAATTGAATTATTTATATAATAAATTAAACAATTCATTATAAATTAAACAAGTGAATTATTTATATTATAAATTAAACTATTGAATTATTTATATAATAAATTAAACAATTCATATAAATTAAACAATTGAATTATTTATATAATAAATTAAACTATTGAATTATTTATATAATAAATTAAACTATTGAATTATTTATATAATAAATTAAACAATTCATTATAAATTAAACAAGTGAATTATTTATATTATAAATTAAACTATTGAATTATTTATATAATAAATTAAACAATTCATATAAATTAAACAATTGAATTATTTATATAATAAATTAAACTATTGAATTATTTGTAAAATAAATTAAACAATTTTTTATAAATTAAATTACTGAATTATTTATATAATAAATTGAACTATTGAATTAATTTTGTAATAAATTAAACTTTGATTTATTTTGGCAATAAATTAATCAATTTATTTTAAAACAATCATTTGAATTATTTGTAAAAAAATCAAACAATTTTAAAATAATTTTAAAATAATCACAAATTATTTATGTAATAAATTAAATTATTGAATTATTTATATGATAAATTAAGCAATTCATTATAAATTAAACGATTGAATTATTTACATGATCAATTAAACGATTGAATTAATCATATAATAAATTAAACTTTGAATTATTTTTATAATAAATTAAACAATTCATTTAAAAATAATCACTAGAATTATTTTTATAATAAATTAAACAATTGAATTATTTGTATAATAAATTAAACAATTCATTATAAATTAAACAATTGAATTATTTATATCATAAATTAAACTATTGAATTATTTATATAATAAATTAAACAATTCTTTATAAATTAAACTACTGAATTATTTATATAATAAATTAAACAATTGAATTATTTATATAATAAATTAAACAATTCATTATAAATTAAACAAGTGAATTATTTATATTATAAATTAAACTGTTGAATTATTTATATAATAAATTAAACAATTCATATAAATTAAACAATTGAATTATTTATATAATAAATTAAACTATTGAATTATTTGTAAAATAAATTAAACATTTTTTTATAAATTAAATTACTGAATTATTTATATAATAAATTGAACTATTGAATTAATTTTGTAATAAATTAAACTTTGATTTATTTTGGCAATAAATTAATCAATTTATTTTAAAACAATCAATTGAACTATTTGTAAAAAAATCAAACAATTTTAAAATAATTTTAAAATAATCACGAATTATTTATATAATAAATTAAACAATTCATTATAAATTAAACAATTGAATTATTTATATAATAAATTGAACTATTGAATCATTTTTATAATAAATTTAACGATGTATTATTTTAATAATAAATTAAACAATCCATTTTAAAATAATCACATGAATTATTAATAAAATAAATTAAACAATTCATTATTAATTAAACTATTGAATTATTGATATAATCAATTAAACATTTCATTATAAATTAAATTATTGAATTATTTATATGATAAATTAAGCAATTCATTATAAATTAAACGATTGAATTATTTACATGATCAATTAAACGATTGAATTAATCATATAATAAATTAAACTTTGAATTATTTTTATAATAAATTAAACAATTCATTTAAAAATAATCACTAGAATTATTTTTATAATAAATTAAACAATTGAATTATTTGTATAATAAATTAAACAATTCATTATAAATTAAACAATTGAATTATTTATATAATAAATTAAACAATTCATTATAAATTAAACAAGTGAATTATTTATATTATAAATTAAACTGTTGAATTATTTATATAATAAATTAAACAATTCATATAAATTAAACAATTGAATTATTTATATAATAAATTAAACTATTGAATTATTTATATAATAAATTAAACTATTGAATTATTTGTAAAATAAATTAAACAATTCATTATGAATTGAACAATTGAATTATTTATATAATTGATTATATTCTAATTATTTTTATAATAAATTAAACAATTCATTATTAAATAAATCATTGAATTATTTATATAATAAATTAAACAATTGAATTATTTATATAATAAATTAAACAATTCATTATAAATTAAACAAGTGAATTATTTATATTATAAATTAAACTATTGAATTATTTATATAATAAATTAAACTATTGAATTATTTATATAATAAATTAAACTATTGAATTATTTGTAAAATAAATTAAACAATTTTTTATAAATTAAATTACTGAATTATTTATATAATAAATTGAACTATTGAATTAATTTTGTAATAAATTAAACTTTGATTTATTTTGGCAATAAATTAATCAATTTATTTTAAAACAATCATTTGAATTATTTGTAAAAAAATCAAACAATTTTAAAATAATTTTAAAATAATCACAAATTATTTATGTAATAAATTAAATTATTGAATTATTTATATGATAAATTAAGCAATTCATTATAAATTAAACGATTGAATTATTTACATGATCAATTAAACGATTGAATTAATCATATAATAAATTAAACTTTGAATTATTTTTATAATAAATTAAACAATTCATTTAAAAATAATCACTAGAATTATTTTTATAATAAATTAAACAATTGAATTATTTGTATAATAAATTAAACAATTCATTATAAATTAAACAATTGAATTATTTATATCATAAATTAAACTATTGAATTATTTATATAATAAATTAAACAATTCTTTATAAATTAAACTACTGAATTATTTATATAATAAATTAAACAATTGAATTATTTATATAATAAATTAAACAATTCATTATAAATTAAACAAGTGAATTATTTATATTATAAATTAAACTGTTGAATTATTTATATAATAAATTAAACAATTCATATAAATTAAACAATTGAATTATTTATATAATAAATTAAACTATTGAATTATTTGTAAAATAAATTAAACAATTTTTTATAAATTAAATTACTGAATTATTTATATAATAAATTGAACTATTGAATTAATTTTGTAATAAATTAAACTTTGATTTATTTTGGCAATAAATTAATCAATTTATTTTAAAACAATCAATTGAACTATTTGTAAAAAAATCAAACAATTTTAAAATAATTTTAAAATAATCACGAATTATTTATATAATAAATTAAACAATTCATTATAAATTAAACAATTGAATTATTTATATAATAAATTGAACTATTGAATCATTTTTATAATAAATTTAACGATGTATTATTTTAATAATAAATTAAACAATCCATTTTAAAATAATCACATGAATTATTAATAAAATAAATTAAACAATTCATTATTAATTAAACTATAGAATTATTGATATAATAAATTAAACATTTCATTATAAATTAAATTATTGAATTATTTATATGATAAATTAAGCAATTCATTATAAATTAAACGATTGAATTATTTACATGATCAATTAAACGATTGAATTAATCATATAATAAATTAAACTTTGAATTATTTTTATAATAAATTAAACAATTCATTTAAAAATAATCACTAGAATTATTTTTATAATAAATTAAACAATTGAATTATTTGTATAATAAATTAAACAATTCATTATAAATTAAACAATTGAATTATTTATATAATAAATTAAACAATTCATTATAAATTAAACAAGTGAATTATTTATATTATAAATTAAACTGTTGAATTATTTATATAATAAATTAAACAATTCATATAAATTAAACAATTGAATTATTTATATAATAAATTAAACTATTGAATTATTTATATAATAAATTAAACTATTGAATTATTTGTAAAATAAATTAACAATTCATTATGAATTGAACAATTGAATTATTTATATAATTGATTATATTCTAATTATTTTTATAATAAATTAAACAATTCATTATTAAATAAATCATTGAATTATTTATATAATAAATTAAACAATTGAATTATTTATATAATAAATTAAACAATTCATTATAAATTAAACAAGTGAATTATTTATATTATAAATTAAACTATTGAATTATTTATATAATAAATTAAACTATTGAATTATTTATATAATAAATTAAACTATTGAATTATTTGTAAAATAAATTAAACAATTTTTTATAAATTAAATTACTGAATTATTTATATAATAAATTGAACTATTGAATTAATTTTGTAATAAATTAAACTTTGATTTATTTTGGCAATAAATTAATCAATTTATTTTAAAACAATCATTTGAATTATTTGTAAAAAAATCAAACAATTTTAAAATAATTTTAAAATAATCACAAATTATTTATGTAATAAATTAAATTATTGAATTATTTATATGATAAATTAAGCAATTCATTATAAATTAAACGATTGAATTATTTACATGATCAATTAAACGATTGAATTAATCATATAATAAATTAAACTTTGAATTATTTTTATAATAAATTAAACAATTCATTTAAAAATAATCACTAGAATTATTTTTATAATAAATTAAACAATTGAATTATTTGTATAATAAATTAAACAATTCATTATAAATTAAACAATTGAATTATTTATATCATAAATTAAACTATTGAATTATTTATATAATAAATTAAACAATTCTTTATAAATTAAACTACTGAATTATTTATATAATAAATTAAACAATTGAATTATTTATATAATAAATTAAACAATTCATTATAAATTAAACAAGTGAATTATTTATATTATAAATTAAACTGTTGAATTATTTATATAATAAATTAAACAATTCATATAAATTAAACAATTGAATTATTTATATAATAAATTAAACTATTGAATTATTTATATAATAAATTAAACTATTGAATTATTTGTAAAATAAATTAAACAATTTTTTATAAATTAAATTACTGAATTATTTATATAATAAATTGAACTATTGAATTAATTTTGTAATAAATTAAACTTTGATTTATTTTGGCAATAAATTAATCAATTTATTTTAAAACAATCAATTGAATTATTTGTAAAAAAATCAAACAATTTTAAAATAATTTTAAAATAATCACAAATTATTTATATAATAAATTAAACAATTCATTATAAATTAAACAATTGAATTATTTATATAATAAATTAAACTATTGAATTAATGATATAATAAATAAAACTTTGAATTAATTTTATAACAAATTAAACAATTCATTTAAAAATAATCACTTGAATAATTTTTTTATAAATTAAATTACTGAATTACTGAATTATTTATATAATAAATTGAACTATTGAATTAAATTTGTAATAAATTAAACTTTGATTTATTTTGGCAATAAATTAATCAATTTATTTTAAAACAATCAATTGAATTATTTGTAAAAAAATCAAACAATTTTAAAATAATTTTAAAATAATCACGAATTATTTATATAATAAATTAAACAATTCATTATTAATTAAACTATTGAATTATTGATATAATCAATTAAACATTTCATTATAAATTAAATTATTGAATTATTTATATGATAAATTAAGCAATTCATTATAAATTAAACGATTGAATTATTTACATGATCAATTAAACGATTGAATTAATCATATAATAAATTGAACTTTGAATTATTTTTATAATAAATTAAACAATTCATTTAAAAATAATCACTAGTATTATTTTTATAATAATTTAAACAATTGAATTATTTGTATAATAAATTAAACAATTCATTATAAATTAAACAAGTGAATTATTTATATAATAAATTAAACTATTGAATTATTTATATAATAAATTAAACTATTGAATTATTTGTAAAATAAATTAAACAATTCTTTATCAATTAAATTACTGAATTATTTATATAATAAATTGAACTATTGATTTATTTATATAATAAATTTAACTTTGATTTATTTTGGTAATAAATTAATCAATTTATTTTAAAACAATCAATTGAATTATTTATAAAAAAATCAAACAATTTTAAAATAATTTTAAAATAATCACAAATTATTTATATAATAAATTAAACAATTCATTATAAATTAAACTATTGAATTATTTATATAATAAATTAAACTATTGAATTAATGATATAATAAATAAAGCTTTGAATTATTTTTATAACAAATTAAACAATTCATTTAAAAATAATCACTTGAATAAATTTAATAATAAATTTAAAAATTCATCACAAATTAAACTATTGCACCATAAATTAGGCGAATGAATTATTTATATCATAAATTAAACTTTGAATTATTTTTATAATAAATTGAACAATTCATTTCAAAATAATCACTTGAATTATGATAAAATAAATTAAACAATTCATTATAAATTAAACTATTGAATTATTTATATAATAAATTGAACTATTGAATCATTTTTATAATAAATTTAACGATGTATTATTTTAATAATAAATTAGCAATCCATTTTAAAATAATCACATGAATTATTAATAAAATAAATTAAACAATTCATTATTAATTAAACTATTGAATTATTTATATAATAAATTAAACATTTCATTATGAATTAATATATTGAATTAATTATATAATAAATTAAACATTTCATTATAAATTAAATTATTGAATTATTTATATGATAAATTAAGCAATTCATTATAAATTAAACAATTGAATTATTTACATGATCAATTAAACTATTGAATTAATCATATAATAAATTAAACTTTGAATTATTTTTATAATAAATTAAACATTTCATTTAAAAATAATCACTAGAATTATTTTTATAATAAATTAAACAATTGCATTATTTATATAATACATTAAACTTTGAATTATTTATATAATCAATTAAACTTTGAATTATTTTTATAATAAATTGAACAATTCATTTCAAAATAATGACTTGAATTACTTATATAATAAATTAAACTTTGAATTATTTTTTATAATAAATTCAACAATTCATTTTAAAATAATCACTTGAATAATTTATATAATAAATTAAACAATTCATTATGAATTAAACAATTGAATTATTTATATGATAAATTAAACTTTGAATTATTTTTATAATAACTTGAACAATTCATTTCAAAATAATCACTTGAATTATTTTTTAAATAAATGAAACACTTCATTATAAATTAAACTATTGAATTATTCATATAATCAATTAATCTATTGAATTATTTATATAATTAATAAAATTTGAATTATTTTTATAATAAATTAAACAATTCATTTTAAAATAATCACATGAATTATTTATAAAATAAATTAAACAATTCATTATAAATTAAGCTATTGAATTATTTATATAATAAATTAAACAATTCATTGTCAATTAAACTATTATATTATTGATATAATAAATTAAACTATTGCATTATGTATATTTAAAAAAATAAACTTTGAATTATTTTTATAATGAATCACACAATTCATTTTAAAATAATCGCTTGAATTATTCATGTAATAAATTAACAATTAATTATAAATTAAACTATTTAATTATTTTTTTAAATAAATTAAACTATTGAATTATTTATATAACAAATTAAACTTTGAATTATTTTTATAATAAATTAAACAATTCATTTTAAAATAATCACTTGAATTATTCATAAAATAAATGAAACAATTCATTATAAATTAAAATATTGAATTATTTATATAATAAATTGAACAATTCATTATAAATTAAACTATTGAATTATTTATATAATCAATTAATCTATTGAATTATTTATATAATTAATAAAATTTGAATTATTTTTATAATAAATTAAACAATTCATTTTAAAATAATCACTTGAATTATTTATATAATAAATTAAACAATTCATTATAAATTAAATTATTGAATTATTTATATAATAAATTATCCAATTCATTATAAATTAAACAATTGAATTATTTATATGATAAATTAAACTTTGAATTATTTTTATAATAAATTGAACAATTCATTTCAAAATAATCACTTGAATTATTCATAAAATAAATTAAACAATTCATTATAAATTAAGCTATTGAATTATTTATATAATAAATTAAACAATTCATTGTCATTTAAACTATTACATTATTGATATAATAAATTAAACTATTGCATTATTTATATTTTAAAAACTCTTTGAATTATTTTTACAATAAATTAGACAATTCATTTTAAAATAATCACTTGAATTATTTATGCAGTAAATTAAACAATTCATTGTAAATTAAACTATTGAATTATTTATACAATAAATCCAACTTTGAATTATTTTAATAATAAATTAAACTTTGAATTATTTTATAATAAATTATACAATTCATTTGAAAATAATGACTTGAATTATTTATATATATAATAAATTAAACAATTCATTACAAATTAAATTATTGAATTACTTATATAATAAATTAAACTTTCAATTATTTTTTATAATAAATTCAACATTTCATTTTAAAATAATCACTTGAATTATTTTTTAAATAAATGAAACAATTCATTATAAATTAAAATATTGAATTATTTATATAATAAATTGAACACTTCATTATAAATTAAACTATTGAATTATTCATATAATCAATTAATCTATTGAATTATTTATATAATTAATAAAATTTGAATTATTTTTATAATAAATTAAACAATTCATTTTAAAATAATCACATGAATTATTTATAAAATAAATTAAACAATTCATTATAAATTAAGCTATTGAATTATTTATATAATAAATTAAACAATTCATTGTCAATTAAACTATTATATTATTGATATAATAAATTAAACTATTGCATTATTTATATTTAAAAAAATAAACTTTGAATTATTTTTATAATAAATTAAACAATTCATTTTAAAATAATCACTTGAATTATTTATATAATAAATTAAACAATTCATTATAAATTAAATTATTGAATTATTTATATAATAAATTATCCAATTTATTATAAATTAAACAATTGAATTATTTATATTATAAATTAAACTTTGAATTATTTTTATAATAAATTGAACAATTCATTTCAACATAATCACTTGAATTATTCATAAAATAAATGAAACAATTCATTATAAATTAAAATATTGAATTATTTATATAATAAATTGAACAATTCATTATAAATTAAACTATTGAATTATTTATATAATCAATTAATCAATTGAATTATTGATATAATTAATAAAATTTGAATTATTTTTATAATAAATTAAACAATTCATTTTAAAATAATCACATGAACTATTTATAAAATAAATTAAACAATTCATTATAAATTAAGCTATTGAATTATTTATATAATAAATTAAACAATTCATTGTCAATTAAACTATTACATTATTGATATAATAAATTAAACTATTGCATTATTTATATTTTAAAAATTCTTTGAATTATTTTTACAATAAATTAGACAATTCATTTTAAAATAATCACTTGAATTATTCATGTAGTAAATTAAACAATTCATTGTAAATTAAACTATTGAATTATTTATACAATAAATCCAACTTTGAATTATTTTTATAATAAATTAAACTTTGAATTATTTTATAATAAATTATACAATTCATTTGAAAATAATAACTTGAATTATTTATATAATAAATTGAACTATTGAATTATTTTTATAATAAATTAAAGCTTGAATTATTTTTATAATAAATTAAACAATTCATTTAAAAATAATCACATGAATTAATTATAAAATAAATTAAAGAATTCATTTTAAAATAATCACTTGAATTATTTTCATAATAAATTAAACAATTCATTTTAAAATAGTCACCAGAATTATTTATATGATGAAATAAACTTTGAATTATTTTTATAATAAATTAAACAATTCATTTTAAAATAATCCCTTGAATTATTTGGATAATAAATTAAACAATTCATTATGAATTAAATTATTGAATGATTTATATAATAAATCAAACTATTGAATTATATATATAATAAATTAAACAATTCATTATAAATTAAACTGTTGAATTATTTATATACTATATTGAACCTTGAATTATTTTTATAATAAATTAGACAATTCATTTAAAAATAATTACTTGAATTATTGATAAAATATATTACTTGAATTATTTATAAAATAAATTAAACAATTCATTATGAATTAAATTATTGAATGATTTATATAATAATTTAAACTATTGCATTGTTTATATAATAAATTAAATTTTGAATTATTTATAAAATAAATTAAACAATTCATTTTAAAATAATTACTTGAATTATTTATGAAATAAATTAAACAATTCATTATAAATTAAACAATTCATTATAAATTAAAATATTT
The DNA here is from genome assembly GCF_035084215.1 of Heptranchias perlo. Lineage (NCBI taxonomy): Eukaryota > Metazoa > Chordata > Chondrichthyes > Hexanchiformes > Hexanchidae > Heptranchias > Heptranchias perlo. Next base: position 782,954 of record NW_027139793.1, on the reverse strand, counting down.
AATTATTTACATAATAAATTAAACGATTGCATTATTTATATCATAAATTAAGTAATTCATTATAAATTAAACGATTGAATTATTGATATAATCAATTAAACTATTGAATTATTTATATAATGAATAAAATTTGAATTATTTTTATAATAAATTAAACATTTCATTTTTAAAATAATCACTTTAATTATTTCTATTATAAATTAAACAATTCATTTTAATTTATAATTATTGAATGATTTATATAGCAAGTTAAATAATTCATTATGAATTAAACGATTGAATTATTGATATAATCAATTCAACTATCGAATTATTTACATGATTAATAAAATTTGAATTATTTTTATAATAAATTAAACAATTCATTTTAAAATAATCACATGAATTATTTATAAAATAAATTAAACAATTCATATTAAATTAAACTATTGAATTATTTATACAATAAATTAAACAATTCATTTTAAAATAATCACCAGAATTATTTTTATAATAAATTAAACAATTCATTTTAAATTAAACTATTGAATTATTTATAGAAACAATTAAACTATTGAATTATTTACATAATAAATTAAACAATTCATTTTAAAATAATCACCAGAATTATTTATATAATAAAATAAACTTTGAATTATTTTTATTATAAATGAAACAATTCATTTTAAAAGAATCACTTGAATTATTTTCATAATAAATTAATCAATTCATTATGAATTGTTTATTTAATAAATTAAACTTTGAATTTTAAAAAAATTAATTAAATTAAATTAAACAATTTAATTTAAACTTTGAATTATTTTTATAATAAATTAAACAATTCATTTTAAATTTATTTATTGAATTATTTATTCAATAAATTAAACAATTCAATATAAATCAAACTGTTGAATTATTTATGTAATAAATTAAACTTTGAATTATTTTGTAATAAATTAAACATTTCATTATAAATTAAATTATTGAATGATTTATATAATAAATTACACAATTCATTATAAATTAAACTATTGCATTGTTTATATAATAAATTAAATTTTGAATTATTTTTATAATAAATTAAACAATTCATTTCAAAATAATCACTTGAGTTATTTACATAATAAATTAAACCTTGAATTATTTTTATAATAAATTAAACTTTAAATTATTTTTATATTAAATTAAACAATTCATTTTATAATAATCACATGAATTATTTATAAAATTAATTAAACAATTCATTATTAAAGTATTGAATTGTTTATTTAATAAAACAATTCATTTTAAAATAATCACATGAAATATTTATAAAATAAATTAATCAATTCATTACAAATTAAACTATTGAATTATTTATATAATATATAAAACTATTGAATTATTTAAATAATTATTTAAATTTGAATTATTTTTATCATGAATTAAACAACTCATTTAAAAATAATCACTTGAATTATTTATATATTAAATTTAAAAATTCATTATAATTTAAACGATTGAATTATTTATATAATCAATTAATCTATTGAATTATTTATATATTAAATTGAACTTTGAATAATTTTTATTGCAAATTAAATTATTCATTTAAATTAATCACTTGTATTATTTGTATAATAAATTAAACAATTCATTATAAATTAAACTACTGAATTATGTTTATAATAAATTGAACTATTGAATTAATTACATAATAAATTAAACTTTGAATTATTTTTATAATAAATTAATCAATTCATTTTTTTAAAAATCACATGAATTATATATAGAATAAATTAAACAATTCATTATTAATTAAACTATTGAATTATTTATATCATAAATTACACTTCGAATTATTTTTATGATAAATTAAACTATTCATTTAAACTGATCAATTGAATTATTTGTATAATAAATTAAACAATTCATTATAAATTAAACTGTTGCATTATTTACACAATAAATTAAAGTATTGAATTATTTATATAATAAGTTAAACTTTGAATTCAACATATAATAAATTAAATTTAACTTGGAATTATTTTTATAATAAATTAAACAATTCATTTTAATATAATCACTTGAATTATTAATGTAATAAATTAAACAATTCATTCCAAATTAAATTATTGAATGATTTATGTAATAAATTAAACAATTCATTATAAATTAAACTATTGAATTATTTATATGTTAAATTAAACTTTGAATTATTTATATAATAAATTAAACTTTGAATTATTTTTATAATAAATTAAATAATTAATTTTGAAATAATCACTTGAATTATTTTTATAATAAATTAAGCAATTCATTGTAAATTAAAATATTGAATTATGTTTATAATAAATTGAAGTATTGAATTAATTATATAATAAATTAAACTTTGAATTATTTTTATAATAAATGAATCAATTCATTTTTTAAAAATTACATGAATTATATATAGAATAAATCAAACAATTCATTATAAATTAAACTATTGAATTATTTATAAAATAAATTAAACAATTCATTATTAATTAAATTATTGAATGATTTATATAATAAATTAAACTATTGCATTGTTTATATAATAAATTAAATTTTGAATTATTTATAAAATAAATTAAACAATTCATTTTAAAATAATTACTTGAATTATTTATGAAATAAATTAAACAATTCATTATAAATTAAACAATTCATTATAAATTAAACTATTGAATTATTTATAAAATAAATTACACTTCGAATTATTTTTATGATCAATTAAACGATTTGTTTAAACTAATAACTTGAATTATTTATAAAATAAATTAAACAATTCATTATAAATTAAATTATTGAATTATTTATATAATCAATTAAACTATTGAATTATTTATGTTATTAATTAAATTTGAATTATGTTTATAATAAATTAAACAATTCATTATAAATTATATTATTGAATTATTTATATAATCAATTAAACTATTGAATTATTTATGTAATTAATTAAATTTGAATTATGCTTATAATAAATTAAACAATTCATTATAAATTAAAACATTGAACAATTTATATAATAAATTAAACTTTGAATTTTTTAATAATAAATTAAACAATTAATTTTAATATAATCACTTGAATTAATTTTATAATAAATTTAATAATTCATTATAAATTAAACTATTGAATTATTTATATAATAAATTAAACAATTCATTATAAATTAAACTGTTGAATTATTTATATAATAATTAAACAATTCATTATAAATTAAACTACTGAATTAATTATATAATAAATTAAACTTTGAATTATTAATATAATAAATTAAACAATTCATTATAAATTAAAATATTGAACAATTTATATAATAAATTAAACTTTGAATTTTTTAATAATAAATTAAACAATTCATTTTAAAATAATCATTTGAATTATTTGTAAAATAAATTAAACAATTCATTGTAAATTAAACTATTGAATTATTTAAATAATAAATTGAACTGTTGAATTATTTATACAATAAATTAAACTTTGAATTATTTTTAAATTAAATTAAACAATTCATTTTAAAATAATCACATGAATTATTTATAAAATAAATTAAACAATTCATTATAAATTAAATTATTGAATTATTTATATAATCAATTAAACTATTGAATTATTTATGTAATTAATTAAATTTGAATTATGCTTATAATAAATTAAACAATTCATTATGAGATGCACCTCAGCACCTCACTCTACCGCAAGCCCACGGACAACCTCACGATGCTCCACTTTTCCAGCTTCCACCCTAACCACGTCAAAGAGGCCATCCCCTATGGACAGGCCCTGCGAATACACAGGGTCTGCTCAGACGAGGAGGAACGCGATGGACACCTACAGACGCTGAAAGACGCCCTAGTAAGAACGGGATATGACGCTCGACTCATCGATCGACAGTTCCGACGGGCCACAGCAAAAAATCGCATAGACCTCCTCAGGAGACTAACACGGGACGCAACCAACAGAGTACCCTTTGTCGTCCAGTACTTCCCCGGAGCAGAGAAACTACGCCATGTTCTCCGCAGCCTTCAACATGTCATCAATGAGGTCAAACACCTCGCTATGGCCATCCCCACACCTCCACTACTCGCCTTTAAACAGCCACCCAACCTCAAACAGACCATCGTTCGCAGCAAATTACCTAGCTTTCAAGAGAACAGCGTCCACGACGCCACACAACCCTGCCACGGTAACCTCTGCAAGACATGCCAGATCATCGACACAGATACCACCATCACACGAGAGGACACCACCCACCAGGTGCATGGTTCATACTCCTGTGACTCGGCCAACGTTGTCTACCTCATACGTTGCAGGAAAGGATGCCCCAGAGCATGGTACATTGGCGAGACCGTGCAGACGCTGCGACAACGGATGAACGGACACCGCGCAACAATCGCCAAACAGGAGGGTTCCCTCCCAGTCGGGGAACACTTCAGCAGTCAAGGACATTCAGCCACCGACCTTCGGGTAAGCGTACTCCAAGGCGGCCTTCGAGACACACGACAACGCAAAATCGTCGAGCAGAAATTGATAGCCAAGTTCCGCACCCATGAGGACGGCCTCAACCGGGATCTTGGGTTCATGTCACGCTACACGTTACCCCACCAGCGAACAAATGTTATTTGTTTTTAATATAATGCGTCATTTGCTGGCTTTCTCTGCCTTCCGGATGTTTCTGCCTCTCTCTGTTTTTTTTCTCTGTTTTTTTTCCCTGTTTGTTTTTTTGTTGAATGTGTATTCGGGGGTTCTGCAGGTGACACCTCTCTGTCTGAACACGGTGATTGCCTTGGCAACGGGCAGTTGCAGGGGCAGTCTGTAAACACCATGTATTGTTCCATATGTATAAATGCGTAGGCTTCAAGGACCTCCTGATCATTTACCTGAGGAAGGAGGAAGTCTCCGAAAGCTTGTGAATTTAAAATAAAATTGCTGGACTATAACTTGGTGTTGTAAAATTGTTTACAATTGTCAACCCCAGTCCATCACCGGCATCTCCACATTATGAATTAAAACATTGAACAATTTATATAATAAATTAAACTTTGAATTTTTTAATAATAAATTAAACAATTAATTTTAATATAATCACTTGAATTAATTTTATAATAAATTTAATAATTCATTATAAATTAAACTATTGAATTATTGATATAATAAATTAAACAATTCATTATAAATTAAACTATTGAATTATTTATATAATAAATTAAACTATTGAATTATTTATATAATTAATTAAATTTGAATTATTTTTATCATAAATTAAACAATTCATTATGAATTAAACTATTGAATTATTTATGTGATAAATTGAATTATTGAATTGTTTATATAATAAATTAAACTTTGAGTTATTTTTATAATGAATTAAACAATTCATTTTAAAATAATCACATGAATTATTTTTGTAATAAATTAAACAAATCATTATCAATTAAACTATTGAATTATTTATATCATTAATTAAATTTGAATTACTTTTATAATAATTTAAAAATTCATTAAAAATTGAACGATTGAATTATTTATACAATAAATTAAACTTTGAATTATTTTTAAATTAAAATAAACTATTGAATTATTTATATAATAAATTAAACAATTCATTATAAATTAAACTATTGAATTATTTATATAATTAATAAAATTTGAATTACTTTTATAATAAATTTAACAAATCATTATCAATTAAACTATTGAATTATTTATACAATAAATTGAACTATTCATTTTGAAATAATCACATGAATTATTTATGAAATAAATTAAACAATTGATTATTGATTAAACTGCTGAATTATGTTTGTTATGAATTGAACTATGAAATTATTTATATAATGAATGAAACTTTGAAATATTTTTATTATAAATTAATCAATATATTTCAAAATAATCACTTGAAATATTTTTTTAAAATTTAAACAATTCATTATAAATTAATCTATTGAATTATTAATATAATAAATTAAACAATTCATTATTAATTAAACTATTGAATTATTTATAAAATAAATTAAACCTTGATTTACCATTATAATAAATTAAACAATTCGTTTTACAATAATCACTTGAATTATGTATATAATAAATTAAACAATTCATTTTAAATTAAATTGGTGAATTATTTATAAATCAAATTAAATGATTGAATTATTTATATAATAAATTAAACAATTGAATTATTTATATAATAAATTAAACAATTCATTATAAATTAAACTACTGAATTATGTTTGTAATAAATTGAACTATTAAATTATTTATATAATAAATTAAACTTTGAAATATTTTCATTATAAATTAATCAATTTATTTCAAAATAATCACTTGAAATATTTATAAAATAAATTGAACAATTCATTATTAATTATACTATTGAATTATTTATAAAATAAATTAAGCCTTGATTTACTATTATAATAAATTAAACAATTCGTTTTAAAATAATCACTTGAATTATTTATATAATAAATTAAGCAATTCATTTTAAATTAAACTATTGAATTATTTTTATAATTAATAAAATTTGAATCATTTTTATAATAAACTAAACAATTCATTTTAAAATAATCACATGAATTATTTATAAAATAAATTAAACAAATCATTATAAATTAAACTATTGAATTATTCACAGAATAAATTAAACAATTCATTATAAATTAAACTATTGAATTATTTATGTCATAAAATTAAACTATTGAATTATTTATATAATTAATAAAAATTGAATCATTTTTGTAGTAAATTAAACAATTCATTTAAAAATAATCACTTGAATTATATATTTCATAAATTAAACAATTCATTATAAATTAAACTATTGTATTATTTATACAATTAAGTAAACTATTGAATTATTTATATAATTAATTAAATTTGAATTATTTTTATCATAAATTAAACAATTCATTATAAATTAAACTATTGAATTATTTACGTGATAAATTGAATTATCAAATTATTTATATAATAAATTAAACTTTGAGTTATTTTTAAATTAAATTAAACAATTCATTTTAAAATAATCACATGAATTATTTTTGTAATAAATTAAACAAATCATTATCAATTAAACTATTGAATTATTTAAATAATAAATTGAACTGTTGAATTATTTATACAATAAATTAAACTTTGAATTATTTTTAAATTAAATTAAACAATTCATTTTAAAATAATCACATGAATTATTTATAAAATAAATTAAACAATTCATTATAAATTAAATGATTGAATTATTTACATAATCAATTAAACTATTGAATTGTTTATGTACTTAATTATATTTGAATTATGTTTATAATAAATTAAACAATTCATTATAAATTAAACTATTGAATTATTAATATAATAAATTAAACAATTCATTATAAATTAAACTACTGAATTAATTATATAATAAATTAAACTTTGAATTATTAATATAATAAATTAAACAATTCATTATAAATTAAAATATTGAACAATTTATATAATAAATTAAACAATTGAATTATTTATATAATAAATTAAACAATTCATTATAAATTAAACTACTGAATTATGTTTGTAATAAATTGAACTATTAAATTATTTATATAATAAATTAAACTTTGAAATATTTTCATTATAAATTAATCAATTTATTTCAAAATAATCACTTGAAATATTTATAAAATAAATTGAACAATTCATTATTAATTATACTATTGAATTATTTATAAAATAAATTAAGCCTTGATTTACTATTATAATAAATTAAACAATTCGTTTTAAAATAATCACTTGAATTATTTATATAATAAATTAAGCAATTCATTTTAAATTAAACTATTGAATTATTTTTATAATTAATAAAATTTGAATCATTTTTATAATAAACTAAACAATTCATTTTAAAATAATCACATGAATTATTTATAAAATAAATTAAACAAATCATTATAAATTAAACTATTGAATTATTCACAGAATAAATTAAACAATTCATTATAAATTAAACTATTGAATTATTTATGTCATAAAATTAAACTATTGAATTATTTATATAATTAATAAAAATTGAATCATTTTTGTAGTAAATTAAACAATTCATTTAAAAATAATCACTTGAATTATATATTTCATAAATTAAACAATTCATTATAAATTAAACTATTGTATTATTTATACAATTAAGTAAACTATTGAATTATTTATATAATTAATTAAATTTGAATTATTTTTATCATAAATTAAACAATTCATTATAAATTAAACTATTGAATTATTTACGTGATAAATTGAATTATCAAATTATTTATATAATAAATTAAACTTTGAGTTATTTTTAAATTAAATTAAACAATTCATTTTAAAATAATCACATGAATTATTTTTGTAATAAATTAAACAAATCATTATCAATTAAACTATTGAATTATTTAAATAATAAATTGAACTGTTGAATTATTTATACAATAAATTAAACTTTGAATTATTTTTAAATTAAATTAAACAATTCATTTTAAAATAATCACATGAATTATTTATAAAATAAATTAAACAATTCATTATAAATTAAATGATTGAATTATTTACATAATCAATTAAACTATTGAATTGTTTATGTACTTAATTATATTTGAATTATGTTTATAATAAATTAAACAATTCATTATAAATTAAACTATTGAATTATTAATATAATAAATTAAACAATTCATTATAAATTAAACTACTGAATTAATTATATAATAAATTAAACTTTGAATTATTAATATAATAAATTAAACAATTCATTATAAATTAAAATATTGAACAATTTATATAATAAATTAAACTTTGAATTTTTTAATAATAAATTAAACAATTCATTTTAAAATAATCATTTGAATAATTTATAAAATAAATTAAACAATTCATTATAAATTAAAATATTGAACAATTTAAACAATAAATTAAACTTTCAATTTTTAATAATAAATTAAACAATTAATTTTAATATAATCACTTGAATTAATTTTACATTAAATTAAACAATTCATTATAAATTAAACTACTGAATTATGTTTCTAATAAGTTGAACTATTGAATTATTTATAAAAGAAATTTAAAAATTCATTATAAATTAAACTATTGAATTATTTATATCATAAATTTAAAAATTCATTATAAATTATTTATTGAATGATTTATATAATCAATTAAACTATTGAATTATTTATATATTAAAGTAAACTATTGAATCATTTATATAATTAATTAAATTTGAATTATTTTTATAATAAATTAAACAATTCATTGTAAATTGAACTATTGAATTATTAATAAAATAAATTTTAAAATTCATTATAAATTAAACTATTGAATTATTTATACAATAAATTAAACTATTGATTTATTTATATGATAAATTAAACTTTGAATTCATTTTATAATAAATTAAACAATTCAATTTAAAATAATCACTTGAATTATTTATAAAATAAATTAAACAATTCATTATAAATTAAACTATTGAATTATTTATATAATAAATTAAAGTTTGAATTATTTTTATAATATATTAAACAATTCATTTTAAAATAATTACTTGAATTATTTATTAAAAATAAATTAAACAATTCATTATAAATTAAACTTATGAATTATGTTTACAACAAATTGAACAATTGAATTATTTATAAAATATATTAAATTATTCATTATAAATTAAACTATTGAATTATTTATATAATAAATTAAAATTTGAATTATTTATATACTGAATGAAACTTTGAATTCATTTTATCATAAATTAAACAATTCATTTTAAAATAATCACTTGAATTATTTATAAAATAAATTAAACAATTCATTATGAATTAAACTATTGAATTATTTATATAATAAATTAAACAATTCATTATAAATTAAACTATTGAATTATTTATATAATTAATAAAACTTGAATTACTTTTATAATAAATTTAACAAATCATTATCATTTAAACTATTGAATTCTTTATTTAATAAGTTAAACTATTGAATTATTTATACAATAAATTGAACTATTCATTTTGAAATAATCACATGAATTATTTATGAAATAAATTAAACAATTGATTATTAATTAAACTGCTGAATTATGTTTGTTATAAAATGAATTATTAAATTATTTATATAATAAATGAAACTTTGAAATATTTTTATTATAAATTAATCAATTTATTTCAAAATAATCACTTGAAATATCTTTTAAAAATTTAAACAATTCATTATAAATTAATCTATTGAATTATTAATGTAATAAATTAAACAATTCATTATTAATTAAACTATTGAATTATTTATAAAATAAATTAAACCTTGATTTACCATTATAATAAATTAAACAATTCGTTTTACAATAATCACTTGAATTATGTATATAATAAATTAAACAATTCATTTTAAATTAAATTGGTGAATTATTTATAAATCAAATTAAATGATTGAATTATTTATATAATAAATTAAACAATTGAATTATTTATATAATAAATTAAACAATTCATTATAAATTAAACTACTGAATTATGTTTGTAATAAATTGAACTATTAAATTATTTATATAATAAATTAAACTTTGAATTATTTTCATTATAAATTAATCAATTTATATCAAAATAATCACTTGAAATATTTATAAAATAAATTAAACAATTCATTATTAATTATACTATTGAATTATTTATAAAATAAATTAAGCCTTGATTTACTATTATAATAAATTAAACAATTCGTTTTAAAATAATCACTTGAATTATTTATATAATAAATTAAGCAATTCATTTTAAATTAAACTATTGAATTATTTTTATAATTAATAAAATTTGAATCATTTTTATAATAAACTAAACAATTCATTTAAAAATAATCACATGAATTATTCATAAAATAAATTAAACAAATCATTATAAATTAAACTATTGAATTATTCACAGAATAAATTAAACAATTCATTATAAATTAAACTATTGAATTATTTATGTCATAAAATTAAACTATTGAATTATTTATATAATTAATAAAAATTGAATCATTTTTGTAGTAAATTAAACAATTCATTTAAAAATAATCACTTGAATTATATATTTCATAAATTAAACAATTCATTATAAATTAAACTATTGTATTATTTATACAATTAAGTAAACTATTGAATTATTTATATAATTAATTAAATTTGAGTTATTTTTGTAATGAATTAAACAATTCATTTTAAAATAATCACATGAATTATTTTTGTAATAAATTAAACAAATCATTATCAATTAAACTGTTGAATTATTTATATCATTAATTAAATTTGAATTACTTTTATAATAAATTTAAAAATTCATTATAAATTAAACGATTGAATTAATTATATAATAAATTGAACGATTGAATTATTTATACAATAAATTAAACTTTGAATTATTTTTAAATTAAATTAAACAATTCAATTTAAAATAATCACATGAATACTTTATCAAATAAATTAAACAATTCATTATAAATTAAACTATTGAATTGTTTATATAATTAAATAAATTTGAATTATTTTTATAATAAATTAAACAATTCATTGTAAATTAAACTATTGAATTTTTTAAATAATAAATTGAACCATTGAATTATTTATACAATAAATTAAACTTTGAATTATTTTTATAAAAAATTAATCAATTAATTTTAAAATAATCACTTGAATTATTTTTAAATTAAATTAGACAATTCATTTTAAAATAATCACATGAATTATGTATAAAATAAATTAAACAATTCATTATAAATTAAACTATTGAATGATTTATATAATCAAATAAACTATTGAATTATTTATATAATAAATTAAACAATTCATTATAAATTAAACTATAGAATTATTTATATAATCAATTAAACTATTGAATTATTTATATAATAAATTAAACAATTCATTAAAAATTAAACTATTGAATTATTTATATTATAAATTAAACTATTGAATCATTTATATCATTAATTAAATTTGAATTATTTTTATCATAAATTAAACAATTCATTATAAATTAAACTATTGAATTATTTACGTGATAAATTGAATTATTGAATTATTTATTAAATAAATTAAACTTTGAGTTATTTTTATAATGAATTAAACAATTCATTTTAAAATAATCACATGAATTATTTTTGTAATAAATTATACAAATCATTATCAATTAAACTATTGAATTATTTATATCATTAATTAAATTTGAATTACTTTTATAATAAATTTAAAAATTCATTATAAATTAAACTATTGAATTATTTGTATAATAAATTGAACAATTGAATTATTTATACAATAAATTAAACTTTGAATTATTTTTAAATTAAATTAAACAATTCAATTTAAAATAATCACATGAATACTTTATCAAATAAATTAAACAATTCATTATAAATTAAACTATTGAATTATTTATATAATCAATTAAAATATTGAATTGTTTATATAATTAATTAAATTTGAATTCTTTATAATAAATTAAACAATTCATTATAAATGAAACTATTGAATTATAAATGTAATAAATTAAACTATTGAATTATTTATATAATTAATAAACAATTCATTGTAAATTAAACTGTTGAATTTTTTAAATAATAAATTGAACCATTGAATTATTTATACAATAAATTAAACTTTGAATTATTTTTATAAAAAAAAATCAATTAATTTTAAAATAATCACTTGAATTATTTTTTAATTAAATTAAACAATTAATTTTAAAATAATCGCATGAATTATGTATAAAATAAATTAAACAATTCATTATAAATTAAACTATTGAATGATTTATATAATCAAATAAACTATTGAATTATTTATATAATAAATTAAACAATACATTAAAAATTAAACTATTGAATTATTTATATTATAAATTAAACTATTGAATCATTTTTATAATTAATTAAATTTGAATTATTTTTATAATAAATTAAACAATTCATTCTAAATTAAACTATTGAATTATTTAAATAATAAATTGAACTATTGAATTATTTATACAATAAATTAAACTTTGAATTATTTTTAAATTAAATTAAAGAATTCATTTCAAAATAATCACAAGAATTATTTATAAAATAAATTAAACAATTCATTATGAATTAAATTATTGAATTATTTATATAATCAATTAAACTATTGAATTATTTATGTAATTAATTAAATTTGAATTATGTTCATAATAAATTAAACAATTCATTATCAATTAATCTATTAAACAATTCATTATAAATTAATCTACATAATAAATTAAACTTTGAATTCTTTTTATAATAAATTGAACAATTCATTTTAAAATAATCACTTGAATGATTTATAAAATAAATTAAACCATTCATTATAAATTAAACTATTGAATGATTTATATAATCAAATAAACTATTGAATTATTTATATAATAAATTAAACAATGAATTATTATTATAATAAATTAAAAATTCATTTAAAAATAATCACTTGAATTATTTACAAAATAAATTAAACAATTCATTATCAATTAAACTATTGAATTATTTATATAATAAATTAAACTATTGAATCATAAATATAATTAATTAAATTTGAATTATTTTAATAATAAATTTAACTATTCATTGTAAATTAAACAAGTGAATTATTTATATAATAAATTGAACTATTGAAATATTTATACAATAAATTAAACTTTTCATTATTTATATATTGAAGTAAACAATTTATTTTTAAATTATAACATGAATTATTTATAAAATAAATTGAACAATTCATCATAAATTAAACTATTGAATTATTGATATAATAAATTAAACTTTGATTTATTTTAAGAATAAATTATACTTTGAATTATTTTTATAATAAATTAATCAATTTATTTTAAAATAATCCCTACAATTATTTATTACATAAATTAAATATTTCATTATAAATTAAACTGTTGAATTATTTATGTAATAAATTAAACAATTCATTATTAATTAAACTACTGAATTGTGTTGATAATAAATTGAACTATTAAATTATTTATATAATAAATTAAACTTTGAATTATTTATATAATAAATTAAACAAGTCATTATAAATTAAACTATTGAATTATTTATATTACGAATTAAACGATTGAATTATTTATATAATTAATTAAATTTGAATTATTTTTATAATGAATTAAACAATTCATTGTAAATTAAACAAGTGAATTATTTAAATAATAAATTGAACTATTGAATTATTTATACACTAAATTAAACGTTTAATTATTTTTAAATTAAATTAAACAATTCATTATAAATTAAACCATTTAATTATTTATATAATAAATTAAACAATTCATTATTAATTAAACTACTGAATTATGTTTATAATAAATTGAACTATTAAATTATTTATATATTAAATTAAACTTTGAATTATTTATATAATAAATTAAACAAGTCATTATAAATTAAACTATTGAATTATTTATATTACCAATTAAACGATTGAATTATTTATATAATTAATTAAATTTGAATTATTTATATAATGAATTAAACAATTCATTATAAATTAAAGTGCGAAATTATGTTTATAATAAATTGAACTATTAAATTATTTATATAATAAATTAAACTTTGAATTATTTTTATTGTAAATTAATCAATTTATTTCAAAATAATCACTTGAAATATTTATAAAATAATTTAAACAATTCATTATAATTTCATCTATTGAATTATTTATATAATAAATTAAACAATTAATTATTCATTAAACTATTGAATTATTCATATATTAAATTAAACTATTGAATTATCTATAAAATAAATTATACCTTGAATTAATATTATAATAAATTAAACATTTCATTTTAAAATAATCACTTGAATTATTTATAAAATAAATTGAACAATTCTTTATAATTTAAACTATTGAATTATTTTTATAATAAATTAAACAATTCATTGTAAATTAAACTATTGAATTATTTAAATAATAAATTGAACTATTGAATTATTATATGCAATAAATTTAACTTTTAATTATTTTTAAATTAAATTAAACAATTTATTTTAAAATAATCACATGAATTATTTATAAAATAAATTGAACAATTCATTATAAATTAAACTATTGAATTATTTATATAATAAATTAAAGAATTCATTATAAATTAAACTATTGAATTATTTATATAATAAATTAAACTTTGAATTATTTTAAGAATAAATTAAACTTTTAATTATTTTTAAATTAAATTAATCAATTTATTTTAAAATAATCCCTTCAATTATTTATAACATAAATTAAACAATTCATTATAAATTAAACTATGGAATTATTTATATAATAAATTAAACAATTCATTATAAATTAAACGATTGAATTATTTATATTATTCATAAAATTTGAATTATTTTTATAATAAATTTAACAAATCATTATCAATTAAACTATTGAATTATTTATATGACAAATTAAACAATTGAATTATTTTTATAATAAATTAACCAATTCATTATAAATTAAACTACTGAATTATGTTTATAATAAATTGAACGATTAAATTATTTATACAATAAATTAAACTTTGAATTATTTTTATTATAAATTAATCAATTTATTTCAAAAGAATCACATGAAATATTTATTAAATAATTTAAACAATTCATTATAAATTAATCTATTGAATGATTTATATAATAAATTAAACAATTCATTATAAATTAAACTATTGAATTATTTATATAATTAATTAAATTTGAATCATGTTTATAGAAAATTAAACAATTCATTTAAAAATAATCACTTGAATTATTTATATAATAAATTAAACAATTCATTATAAATTAAACTATTGTATTATTTATATAATTAATTGAATTTGAATTATTTATATCATATATTAAACAATTCATTATAAATTAAACTATTGGATTATGTATGTGATAAATTGAATTATTGAATTATTTATATAATAAATTAAACTTTGAGTTATTTTTATAACAAATTAAACAATTAATTTTAAAATAATCACATGAATTATATTTATAATAAATTAAACAAATCATTATCAATCAAACTGTTGAATTATTTATATAATAAATTAAACATTGAATTATTTTTATTATAAATTAATCAATTCATTTTTAAATAATCACATGAATTATTTATAAAATAAATTAAACATGTCATTATGAATTAAATAATTGAATTACTTATATAATGAATTAAACATTTCATTATAAATTAAATAATTGTATTACATATATAATAAATTATAGTTTGAATTATTTTTATAATAAATTAAACAATTCATTTTAAAATAATCACTTGAACTTTTTATATAATAAATCAAACATTTCATTATAAATTAAAATAATTGAATTACTTATATAATGAATTAAACATTTCATTATAAATTAAATAATTGTATTACTTATATAATAAATTAAACAATTCATTTAAATTGTACTATTGAATTATTTATATATTAAATTAAACTATTGAATTATTTATATAATTAATTAAATTTGAATCATTTTTATAATAAATTAAACAATTCATTTAAAAATAATCACTTGCATTATTTACATAATAAATTAAACAATTCATTATAAATTAAATTATTGAATTATTTATATAACCAATAAAACTATTGAATTATTTATATAATTAATTACATTTGAATTATTTTTATTATAAATTAAACAATTCATTATAAATTAAACTATTGAATTATTTATATGATAAATTAAACTTTGAATTATTTTTATAATAAATTAAACAAATCATTATCAATTAAACTGTTGAATTATTTGTATAATAAATTAAACTATTGAATTATTTATACAATAAAGTAAACATTGAATTATTTTTATCATGAATTAAACAATTCTTTATTAATTAAAGTATTGAATTATTTATGAATTAAATTAAACAATTGCATTATTTATATAATAAATTGTACTTTGAATTATTTTTGTGATAAGTAAAACAATTCATTTTAAAATAATCACTTGAATTATTTATATAATAAATTAAACATTTCATTATAAATTAAATAATTCAATTACTTATATAATTAATTAAACATTTCATTATAAAGTAAATAATTGTATTATTTATATAATAAATTAAACAATTCATTATAAATTAAACTATTGAATTATTTATATATATATATATTTTTTTAATTCGTTCACGGGATGTGGGCGTCGCTGGCAAGGCCGGCATTTATTGCCCATCCCTAATTGCCCTTGAGAAGGTGGTGGTGAGCCGCCTTCTTGAACCGCTGCAGTCCATGTGGTGATGGTTCTCCCACAGTGCTGTTAGGAAGGGAGTTCCAGGATTTTGACCCAGCGACAATGAAGGAACGGCGATATATTTCCAAGTCGGGATGGTGTGTGACTTGGAGGGGAACGTGCAGGTGGTGTTGTTCCCATGCGCCTGCTGCCCTTGTCCTTCTAGGTGGTAGAGGTCGCGGGTTTGGGAGGTGCTGTCGAAGAAGCCTTGGCGAGTTGCTGCAGTGCATCCTGTGGATGGTGCACACTGCAGCCACAGTGCGCCGGTGGTGAAGGGAGTGAATGTTTAGGGTGGTGGATGGGGTGCCAATCAAGCGGGCTG
This sequence comes from Heptranchias perlo, assembly GCF_035084215.1. NCBI lineage: Eukaryota > Metazoa > Chordata > Chondrichthyes > Hexanchiformes > Hexanchidae > Heptranchias > Heptranchias perlo. The sequence continues at coordinate 765,370 of NW_027139793.1, read as the reverse complement.
CTTTATCTTGGATGGTGTCGAGCTTCTTGAGTGTTGTTGGAGCTACACTCATCCAGGCAAGTGGAGAGTATTCCAGCACACTCCTGACTTGTGCCTTGTAGATGGTGGAAAGGCTTTGGGGAGTCAGGAGGTGAGTCACTCGCCGCAGAATACCCAGCCTCTGACCTGCTCTCGTAGCCACAGGATTTATATGGCTGGTCCAGTTAAGTTTCTGGTCAATGGTGACCCCCAGGCTGTTGATGGTGGGGGATTCGGCGATGGTAATGCAGTTGAATGTCAAGGGGAGGTGGTTGGACTCTCTCTTGTTGGAGATGGTCATTGCCTGGCACTTATCTGGCGCGAATGTTACTTGCCACTTATCAGCCCAAGCCTGGATGTTGTCCAGGTCTTGCTGCATGCAGGCTCGGACTGCTTCATTATCTGAGGGGTTGCGAATGGAACTGAATACTGTGCAGTCATCAGCGAACATCCCCATTTCTGACCTTATGATGGAGGGAAGGTCATTGATGAAGCAGCTGAAGATGGTTGGGCCTAGGACACTGCCCTGAGGAACTCCTGCAGCAATGCCCTGGGGCTGAGATGCTTGGCCTCCAACAACCACTACCATCTTCCTTTGTGCTAGGTATGACTCCAGCCACTGGAGAGTTTTCCCCCTGATTCCCATTGACTTCAATTTTACTAGGGCTCCTTGGTGCCACACTCGGTCAAATGCTGCCTTGATGTCAAGGGCAGTCACTCTCACCTCACCTCTGGAATTCAGCTCTTTTGTCCATGTTTGGACCAAGGCTGTAATGAGGTCTGGAGCCGAGTGGTCCTGGCGGAACCCAAACTGAGCATCGGTGAGCAGGTTATTGGTGAGTAAGTGCCGCTTGATAGCACTGTCGATGACACCTTCCATCACTTTGCTGATGATTGAGAGTAGACTGATGGGGCGGTAATTGGCCGGATTGGATTTGTCCTGCTTTTTGTGGACAGGACATACCTGGGCAATTTTCCACATTGTCGGGTGGATGCCAGTGTTGTAGCTGTACTGGAACAGCTTGGCTAGAGGCGCAGCTAGTTCTGGAGCACAAGTCTTCACCACTACAGCTGGGATGTTGTCAGGGCCCATAGCCTTTGCTGTATCCAGTGCACTCAGCCGTTTCTTGATATCATGTGGAGTGAATCGAATTGGCCGAAGACTGGCTTCCGTGATGGTGGGGAAATCGGGAGGAGGCTGAGATGGATTATCCACTCGGCACTTCTGGCTGAAGATGGTTGCAAACGCTTCAGCCTTGTCTTTTGCACTCACGTGCTGGACTCCGCCATCATTGAGAATGGGGATGTTTGCAGAGCCTCCTCCTCCCGTTAGTTGTTTAATTGTCCACCACCATTCACGACTGGATGTGGCAGGACTGCAGAGCTTTGATCTGATCCGTTGGTTGTGGAATCGCTTAGCTCTGTCTATAGCATGTTGCTTCCGCTGTTTAGAATGCATGTAGTCCTGAGATTTATATATAATCAATTAAACTATTGAATTATTTATATAATAAATTAAACAATTCATTAAAAATTAAACTATTGAATTATTTATATAATAAATTAAACTATTGAATCATTTATGTAATTAATTAAATTTGAATTATTTTTATCGTAAATAAAACAATTCATTTCAAAATAATCACAAGAATTATTTATAAAATAAATTAAACAATTCATTATAAATTAAGTTATTGAATTATTCATATAATCAATTAAACTATTGAATTATTTATGTAATTAATTAAATTTGAATTATGTTTATAAGAAATTAAACAATTCATTATAAATTAAACTATTGAATTATCTACATAATAAATTAAACTTTGAATTCTTTTTATAATAAATTGAACAATTCATTTTAAAATAATCACTTGAATTATATATAAAATAATTAAACCATTCATTATAAATTAAATTATTGAATTATTTGTGTAATAAATTAAACATTGAATTATTATTATAATAAATTAAAAATTCATTTTAAATAATCACTTGAATTATTTATAAAATAAATTAAACAATTCATTATCAATTAAACCATTGAATTATTTATGTAATAAATTAAACTATTGAATCATTAACATAATTAATTAAATTTGAATTATTTTTATAATAAATTAAACAATTCATTGTAAATTAAACAAGTGAATTATTTAAATAATAAATTGAACTATTGAATTATTTATATAATAAATTAAACTTTTAATTATTTTTAAATTGAATGAAACAATTCATTATAAATTAAACTATTGAATTATTTATATAATAAATGAAACAATTCATTGTTAATTAAACTATTGAATTATTTATATAATAAATTAAACACTTCATTATTAATTAAACTACTGAATTATGTTTATAATAAATTGAACTATTAAATTATTTATATAATAAATTAAACAAGTCATTATAAATTAAACCATTGAATTATTTATATAACCAATTAAACGATTGAATTATTTATAAAATTAATTAAATTTGAATTATTTTTATCATAAATTAAACAATTCATTATAAATTAAACTACTGAATTATGATTATAATAAATGGAACTATTAAATTATTTATATAATTAATTAAACTTTGAATTATTTTTATTATAAATTAATCAATTTATTTCAAACTAATCACTTGAAATATTTATAAAATAATTTAAACATTTCATTATAATTTAATCTATTGAATTATTTATATAATAAATTAAACAATTCATTGTTAATTAAACTATTGAATTATTTATATAATAAATTAAACTTTGAATTATTTATATAATAAATTAAACAATTCATTATAAATTAAACTATTGAATTATTTATATAATCAATTAAACTATTGAATTATTTATATAATAAATTAAACAATTCATTAAAAATTAAACTATTGAATTATTTATATCATAAATTAAACTTTGAATCATTTTTATAATAAATTAATCAATTTATTTTAAAATAATCACTTGAATTATTTTTAAATTAAATTAAACAATTCATTTTAAAATAATCACATGAATTATTTATAAAATAAATGAAACAATTCATTATAAATTAAACTATTGAATGATTTATATAATCAATTAAACTATTGAATTATTTATATAATAAATTAAACAATTCATTATAATTTAATCTATTGAATTATTTATATAATAAATTAAACAATTCATTGTTAATTAAACTATTGAATTATTTATATAATAAATTGAACTATTGAATTATTTATATGATAAAAAAACTTTGAATTATATTAATAATAAATTAAACAACTCATTTTTTAAAAATCACTTGAATTATTTATACAATAAATTAAACTATTGCGTTATAAATTAAATAATTGAATTAGTTATATAATAAATTAAACAATTCATTATAAATTAAACGATTGAATTATTTATATAATCAATTAAACTATTGAATTGTTTATATAATAAATAAAATTTGAATTATTTTTATAATAAATTAAACAATTCATTTTAAAATATTCACACGAATTATTTATAAAATAAATTAAACAATTCATTATCAATTAAACTATTGTATTATTTATATGATAAATTAAACTTTGAATTATTTTCATAATAAATTAAACAATTCATTTAGAAATAATCACTTGAATTATTTATGTAATAAATTACACAATCCATTATAAATTAACCTATTGAATTATTTATATAATAATTTAAACAATTCATTATCAATTAAACGACTGAATTATGTTGATAATAAATTAAACCACTGAATTATTTATATAATAAATTAAACTACTGCAATATTTATACAATAAATTAAACTTTGAGTTATATTTATAATAAATTAATCAATTTATTTTTAAATAATCACTTGAATTATTTATAAAATAAATTAACCAATTCATTATAAATTAAACTATTGAATTATTTATATAATAAATTAAACTATTGAATTGTTTATACAATTAATAAAATTTGAATTATTTTTATAATAAATTAAACAATTCATTTTAAAATATTCACATGAATTATTTGTAAAATAAATTAAACAATTCATTATAATTTAAACTACTGAATTATTTATATAATAAATTAAACAATTCATTATAAATTAAACTACTTAATTATGTTGATAATAAATTGATGCGACAGCATCAATACTCAACACCAACAACAGCCAATCTCCGGAAGCCATCCTACAACTCATCCGCTTCATCCTGGATCACAATGTCTTCACCTTCGATAACCAGTTCTTTACCCAAACACACGGAACAGCCATGGGGACCAAATTCGCACCCCAATACGCCAACATTTTCATGCACAAGTTCGAGCAGGACTTCTTCACTGCACAAGACCTCCAACCAACACTATACACCAGATACATCGACGACATTTTCTTTCTATGGACCCACGGCAAGGAATCACTAAAGAGACTACACGATAACATCAACAAGTTCCATCCCACCATCAAGCTCACCATGGACTACTCCTCAGAATCAGTTTCTTTCTTGGACACACGAATCTCCATCAAAGACGGGCACCTCAGCACCTCACTCTACCGCAAGCCCACGGACAACCTCACGATGCTCCACTTTTCCAGCTTCCACCCTAACCACGTCAAAGAGGCCATCCCCTATGGACAGGCCCTGCGAATACACAGGGTCTGCTCAGACGAGGAGGAACGCGATGGACACCTACAGACGCTGAAAGACGCCCTAGTAAGAACGGGATATGACGCTCGACTCATCGATCGACAGTTCCGACGGGCCACAGCAAAAAATCGCATAGACCTCCTCAGGAGACTAACACGGGACGCAACCAACAGAGTACCCTTTGTCGTCCAGTACTTCCCCGGAGCGGAGAAACTACGCCATGTTCTCCGCAGCATTCAACATGTCATCAATGAGGACAAACACCTCGCTATGGCCATCCCCACACCTCCACTACTCGCCTTTAAACAGCCACCCAACCTCAAACAGACCATCGTTCGCAGCAAACTACCTAGCTTTCAAGAGAACAGCGTCCACGACGCCACACAACCCTGCCACGGTAACCTCTGCAAGACATGCCAGATCATCGACACAGATACCACCATCACACGAGAGGACACCACCCACCAGGTGCATGGTTCATACTCCTGTGACTCAGCCAACGTTGTCTACCTCATACGTTGCAGGAAAGGATGCCCCAGAGCATGGTACATTGGCGAGACCATGCAGACGCTGCGACAACGGATGAACGGACACCGCGCAACAATCGCCAAACAGGAGGGTTCCCTCCCAGTCGGGGAACACTTCAGCAGTCATGGACATTCATCCACCGACCTTCGGGTAAGCGTACTCCAAGGCGGCCTTCGAGACACACGACAACGCAAAATCGTCGAGCAGAAATTGATAGCCAAGTTCCGCACCCATGAGGACGGCCTCAACCGGGATCTTGGGTTCATGTCACGCTACACGTTACCCCACCAGCGAACAAATGTTATCTGTTTTTAATATAATTGGTCATTTGCTGGCTCTCTCTGCCTTCCGGATGTTTCTGCCTCTCTCTGTGTTTTTTTTTCTCTGTTTTTTTTCCCTGTTTGTTTTTTTGTTGAATGTGTATTCGGAGGTTCTGCAGGTAACACCTCTCTGTCTGAACACGGTGATTGCCTTGGCAACGGGCAGTTGCAGGGGCAGTCTGTAAACACCATGTATTGTTCAATATGTATAAATGCGTAGGCTTCAAGGAGATCTTGAAACATTTGCCTGAGGAAGGAGAAAATCTCCGAAAGCTTGTGAATTTAAAATAAAATTGCTGGACTATAACTTGGTGTTGTAAAATTGTTTACGATAATAAATTGAACTATTGAATTATTTATATTATAAATTAATCAATTTATTTCAAAATAATCACTTGAAATATTTATAAAATAATTTAAACTATTCATTATAAATTAATCTATTGAATTATTTATAAAATAAATTATACCTTGAATTAATATTACAATAAATTAAACAATTCATTTAAAAATAATCACTTGAATTATTTGTGAAATACATTAAACAATTCATTATAAATTAAACTATTGAATTACTTATATAATAAATTAAACAATTCATTATAAATTAAACTATTGAATTATTTATATAATAAAAAAACTTTGAATTATATTAATAATAAATTAAACAACTCATTTTTAAAAAATCACTTGAATTATTTATATAATAAATTAAACTATTTCATTATAAATTAAATAATTGAATTATTTATGTAATAAATTAAACATTTCATTATAAATTAAACGATTGAATTATTTATATAATCAATTAAACTATTGAATTATTTATATAATTAATAAAATTTGAATTATTTTAAAATAAATTAAACAATTCATTATATATTAAACTATTGTATTATTTATATAATAAATTAAACTTTGAATTATTTTTATAATAAATTAATCAATTTATTTTAAAATAATCACTGTAATTATTGATAAAATAAATTATTAAACATTTCATTATAAATTAAACTATTGAACTATTTAAATAATAAATTAAACTATTGAATTATTTATATAATAAATTAAACTTTGAATTATTTTTATAATAAATTAAACAGTTCATTTTAAAATAATCACTTGAATTATTTATATAATAAATTAAGCAATGAATTATTAATTAAACTATTGAATTATTTATACAATAAATTAAACATTGTATTATTTTTATAATAAATTGAACAATTCATTTTAAAATAATGACATGAATTATTTATGAAATAAATTACACAATTCATTATTAATTAAACTACTGAATTATATTTATAATAAATTGAACAATTCATTATAAATTAAACTGTTTAATTATTTATACAATAAATTAAACTTTCAATTATTTTTATAATAAATTAAACAATTCATTTTAAAATAATCACTTGCATTATCTATATAAGAAATTAAACATTTCATTATAAATTAAACTGTTGAATTATTATAGCATAAATTAAACTGTGAATTATTTATATAATACATTCAACTTTGAATTATTTTTTATAATAAATTATTCTTATAATCAATTAAAGAATTCATTTCAAAATAATCACTTGAATTATTTATATAATAAATTAAACAATTCATTGTAAACTAAACTATCGAATTATTTATATAATAAATTAAACTTTGAATTATTTTTATAATAAATTAAACAATTCAGTTTAAAATAATCACTTGAATTATTCATATAATAAATGAAACAATTCATTATAAATTAAACTATTGAATTATTTATATAATAAATTAAACTATTGAATTGTTTATACAATTAATAAAATTTGAATTATTTTTATAATAAATTAAACAATTCATTTTAAAATATTCACATGAATTATTTGTAAAATAAATTAAACAATTCATTATAATTTAAACTACTGAATTATTTATATAATAAATTAAACTATTGCATTATAAATTAAATAATTGAATTATTTATATAATAAATTAAACAATTCATTATAAGTTAAACGATTGAATTATCTATATAATCAATTAAACTTTGAATTATTTGTATAATTAATAAAATTTGAATTATTTTTATAATAAATTAAACAATTAATTTTAAAATATTCACATGAATTATTTATAAAATAAATTAAACAATTCATTATAAATTAAACTATTGTATTATTTATATAATAAATTAAACTTTGAATTATTTTTGTCATAAGTTAAACCATTCATTGAGAAATAATCACTTGAATTATTTATATAATAAATTAAACAATCCATTATAAATTAACCTATTGAATTATTTATATAATAAATTAAACAATTCATTATAAATTAAACTACTTAATTATGTTGATAATAAATTGAACTATTGAATTATTTATATTATAAATTAATCAATTTATTTCAAAATAATCACTTGAAATATTTATAAAATAATTTAAACTATTCATTATAAATTAATCTATTCAATTATTTATATAATAAATTAAACAATTCATTATTAATTAAACAATTGAATTATTTATAAAATAAATTAAACAATTCATTTAAAAATAATCACTTGAATTATTTGTGAAATACATTAAACAATTCATTATAAATTAAACTATTGAATTACTTATATAATAAATTAAACAATTCATTATAAATTAAACTATTGAATTATTTATATAATAAAAAAACTTTGAATTATATTAATAATAAATTAAACAACTCATTTTTAAAAAATCACTTGAATTATTTATATAATAAATTAAACTATTTCATTATAAATTAAATAATTGAATTATTTATGTAATAAATTAAACATTTCATTATAAATTAAACGATTGAATTATTTATATAATCAATTAAACTATTGAATTATTTATATAATTAATAAAATTTGAATTATTTTAAAATAAATTAAACAATTCATTATATATTAAACTATTGTATTATTTATATAATAAATTAAACTTTGAATTATTTTTATAATAAATTAATCAATTTATTTTAAAATAATCACTGTAATTATTGATAAAATAAATTATTAAACATTTCATTATAAATTAAACTATTGAACTATTTAAATAATAAATTAAACTATTGAATTATTTATATAATAAATTAAACTTTGAATTATTTTTATAATAAATTAAACAGTTCATTTTAAAATAATCACTTGAATTATTTATATAATAAATTAAGCAATGAATTATTAATTAAACTATTGAATTATTTATACAATAAATTAAACATTGTATTATTTTTATAATAAATTGAACAATTCATTTTAAAATAATGACATGAATTATTTATGAAATAAATTACACAATTCATTATTAATTAAACTACTGAATTATATTTATAATAAATTGAACAATTCATTATAAATTAAACTGTTTAATTATTTATACAATAAATTAAACTTTCAATTATTTTTATAATAAATTAAACAATTCATTTTAAAATAATCACTTGCATTATCTATATAAGAAATTAAACATTTCATTATAAATTAAACTGTTGAATTATTATAGCATAAATTAAACTGTGAATTATTTATATAATACATTCAACTTTGAATTATTTTTTATAATAAATTATTCTTATAATCAATTAAAGAATTCATTTCAAAATAATCACTTGAATTATTTATATAATAAATTAAACAATTCATTGTAAACTAAACTATCGAATTATTTATATAATAAATTAAACTTTGAATTATTTTTATAATAAATTAAACAATTCAGTTTAAAATAATCACTTGAATTATTCATATAATAAATGAAACAATTCATTATAAATTAAACTATTGAATTATTTATATAATAAATTAAACTATTTAATTATTTATATAAGAAATTAAAATTTGAATTATTTATATAATAAATTAAACAATTCATTATGAATCAAACTATTGAATTATTTATATGATCAATTAAACAATTCATTATAAATTAAACTATTGAATTATTTGTATAATAAATTAAACTATTTGATTATTTAAATAATAAATTAAACTTTGAATGATTTTTTATAATAAATTAAACAATTCATTTTAAAATAATCACTTGAATTATTTATATGATACATTAAACATTTCATTATAAATTAATCTATTTAATTATTTATATAATAAATTAAACTTTCAATTATTTTTATAATAAATTAAACAATTCATTTTTAAATAATCACTTGTATTATTTATATAACTAATTAAACATTTCATTATCAATTAAACTGTTGAATTATTATACTATAAATTAAACTGTGAATTATTTATATAATAAATTAAACTCTGAATTATTTTTATAAAGATTAAACAATTCATTTTAAAATAATCACTTGAATTATTTATATAAAAAATTAAGATAATCATTATAAATTAAACTATTGAATTATTTATATATTAAATTAAACTTTGAATTATTTTTATAATAAATTAAAGAATTCATTTCAAAATAATCACTTGAATTATTTGTGAAATACATTAAACAATTCATTATAAATTAAACTATTGAATTATTTATATAATAAAAAAACTCTGAATTATATTAATAATAAATTAAACAACTCATTTTTAAAAAATCACTTGAATTATTTATATAATAAATTAAACTATTTCATTATAAATTAAATAATTGAATTATTTATGTAATAAATTAAACATTTCATTATAAATTAAACGATTGAATTATTTATATAATCAATTAAACTATTGAATTATTTATATCATTAATAAAATTTGAATTATTTATAAAATAAATTAAACAATTCATTATATATTAAACTATTGTATTATTTATATAATAAATTAAACTTTGAATTATTTTTATAATAAATTAATCAATTTATTTTAAAATAATCACTTGAATTATTTATATGATAAATTAAACTATTGAATTATTTATATAATAAATTAAACTTTGAATTATTTTGAGAATAAATTAATCAATTTATTTTAAAATAATCACTGTAATTATTGATAAAATAAATTATTAAACATTTCATTATAAATTAAACTATTGAACTATTTATATAATAAATTAAACTATTGAATTATTTATATAATAAATTAAACTTTGAATTACTTTTATAATAAATTAAACAGTTCATTTTAAAATAATCACTTGAATTATTTATATAATAAATTAAGCAATGAATTATTAATTAAACTATTGAATTATTTATACAATAAATTAAACATTGTATTATTTTTATAATAAATTGAACAATTCATTTTAAAATAATGACATGAATTATTTATGAAATAAATTACACAATTCATTATTAATTAAACTACTGAATTATATTTATAATAAATTGAACAATTCATTATAAATTAAACTTTCAATTATTTTTATAATAAATTAAACAATTCATTTTAAAATAATCACTTGCATTATTTATATAAGAAATTAAACATTTCATTATAAATTAAACTGTTGAATTATTATAGCATAAATTAAACTGTGAATTATTTATATAATACATTCAACTTTGAATTATTTTTTATAATAAATTATTCTTATAATCAATTAAAGAATTCATTTCAAAATAATCACTTGAATTATTTATATAATAAATTAAACAATTCATTGTAAACTAAACTATCGAATTATTTATATAATAAATTAAACTTTGAATTATTTTTATAATAAATTAAACAATTCAGTTTAAAATAATCACTTGAATTATTCATATAATAAATGGAACAATTCATTATAAATTAAACTATTGAATTATTTATATAATAAATTAAACTATTGAATTATTTATATAATAAATTAAACTTTGAATTATTTTGAGAATAAATTAATCAATTTATTTTAAAATAATCACTGTAAATATTGATAAAATAAATTATTAAACATTTCATTATAAATTAAACTATTGAACTATTTATATAATAAATTAAACTATTGAATTATTTATATAATAAATTAAACTTTGAATTATTTTTATAATAAATTAAACAGTTCATTTTAAAATAATCACTTGAATTATTTATATAATAAATTAAGCAATGAATTATTAATTAAACTATTGAATTATTTATACAATAAATTAAACATTGTATTATTTTTATAATAAATTGAACAATTCATTTTAAAATAATGACATGAATTATTTATGAAATAAATTACACAATTCATTATTAATTAAACTACTGAATTATATTTATAATAAATTAAACAATTCATTATGAATCAAACTATTGAATTATTTATATGATCAATTAAACAATTCATTATAAATTAAACTATTGAATTATTTATATAATACATTAAACTATTTGATTATTTATATAATAAATTAAACTTTGATTTTTTTAATAAATTAAACAATTCATTTTAAAATAATCACTTGAATTATTTATATGATACATTAAACATTTCATTATAAATTAATCTATTTAATTATTTATATAATAAATTAAACTTTCAATTATTTTTATAATGAATTAAACAATTCATTTTTAAATAATCACTTGTATTATTTATATAACTAATTAAACATTTCATTATCAATTAAACTGTTGAATTATTATACTATAAATTAAACTGTGAATTATTTATATAATAAATTAAACTTTGAATTATTCATATAATAAATGAAACAATTCATTATAAATTAAACTATTGAATTATTTATATAATAAATTAAACAATTCATTATGAATCAAACTATTGAATTATTTATATGATCAATTAAACAATTCATTATAAATTAAACTATTGAATTATTTATATAATAAATTAAACTTTGATTTTTATAATAAATTAAACAATTCATTTTAAAATAATCACTTGAATTATTTATATGATACATTAAACATTTCATTATCAATTAAACTGTTGAATTATTATACTATAAATTAAACTGTGAATTATTTATATCATAAATTAAACTCTGAATTATTTTTATAATAAATTAAACAATTCATTTTAAAATAATCACTTGAATTATTTATATAAAAAATTAAGATAATCATTATAAATTAAACTATTGAATTATTTATATATTAAATTAAACTTTGAATTATTTTTATAATAAATTAAAGAATTCATTTCAAAATAATCACTTGAATTATTTATATTAAATTAAACAATTCATTATAAACTAAACGATTGAACTATTTGTGTAATAAATTAAACAATTTAATTATTTATATAATAAATTAAACTTTGAATTATTTTTATTGTAAAGTAAACAATTTATTTTAAAATAATCACTTGAATTATTCATATAATAAATTAAACAATTCATGATAAATTAAACTATTGAATTATTATACAATAAATTAAACTTTGAATTATTTTTATAATAAATTGAACAATTCATTTTAAAATATTCACTTGAATTATTTATATAATATATTGAGCAATTCATTATAAATTAAACTATTGAATGATTTATATAATAAATTAAACTTTGAATTATTTTAATAATAAATTCAGCAATTCATTTTTAAATAATCAGTTGAATTATTTGTAAAATAAATTAAACAATTCATTTTAAATTAAACTACTGATTTATTATACAATAAATTAAACTTTGAATTATTCTTATAATAATTTAAATAATTCATTTTAAAATAATCACTTGAATTATTTATATAATAAATTAAGCAATTAATTATTAATTTAACTATTGAATTATTTATACAATAAATTAAACATTGTATTGTTTTTATAATAAATTGAACAATTCATTTTAAAATAATGACATGAATTATTTATGAAATAAGTTAAACAATTCATCATTAATTAAACTACTAAATTATTTATATAATAAATTAAACTTTGAATTATTTTTATTATAAATTAATCAATTTATTTCAAAATAATCACTTGAAATATTTATAAAATAATTTAAACTATTCATTATAAATTAATCTATTGAATTATTTATATAATAAATTAAACAATTCATTATAAACTAAACAATTGAATTATTTGTGTAATAAATTAAACAATTTAATTATTTATATCATAAATTAAAATTTGAATTATTTTTATTGTCAAGTAAACAATTTATTTTAAAATAATCACTTGAATTATTCACATAATAAATTAAACAATTCATTATAAATTAAACTATTGAATTATTTATATAATAAATTAAACAATTAATTATTAATTTAGCTATTGAATTATTTATATAATAAATTAAACTATTGAATTATTTATAAAATAAATTATACCTTGAATTAATATTACAATAAATTAAACAATTTATTTTAAAATAATCACTTGAATTATTCATATAATAAATTAAACAATTCATTATAAATTAAACTATTGAATTATTTATATAATAAATTAAACTATTGAATTATTTATATAATAAAAAAACTTTGAATTATATTAATAATAAATTAAACAACTCATTTTTTAAAAATCACTTGAATTATTTATATAATAAATTAAACTTTGAATTATTTTTATAATAAATTAAACAGTTCATTTTAAAATAATCACTTGAATTATTTATATAATAAATTAAGCAATTACTTATTACTTAAACTATTGAATTATTTATACAATAAATTAAACATTGTATTATTTTTATAATAAATTGAACAATTCATTTTAAAATAATGACATGAATTATTTATGAAATAAATTACACCATTCATTATTAATTAAACTACTGAATTATATTTATAATAAATTGAACAATTCATCTTAAATTAAACTGTTTAATTATTTATACAATAAATTAAACTTTCAATTATTTTTATAATAAATTAAACAATTCATTTTAAAATAATCACTTGCATTATTTATATAAGAAATTAAACATTTCATTATAACTTAAACTGTTGAATTATTATAGCATAAATTAAACTGTGAATTATTTATATAATACATTCAACTTTGAATTATTTTTTATGATAAATTATTCTTATAATCAATTAAAGAATTCATTTCAAAATAATCACTTGAATTATTTTTATAATAAATTAAACAATTCAGTTTAAAATAATCACTTGAATTATTCATACAATAAATGAAACAATTCATTTTAAATTAAACTATTGAATTATTTATATAATAAATTAAACTATTTAATTATTTATATAAGAAATTAAAATTTGAATTATTTATATAATAAATTAAACAATTCATTATGAATCAAACTATTGAATTATTTATATGATCAATTAAACAATTCATTATAAATTAAACTATTGAATTATTTATATAATAAATTAAACTATTTGATTATTTATATAATAAATTAAACTTTGAATGATTTTTATAATAAATTAAACAATTCATTTTAAAATAATCACTTGAATTATTTATATGATACATTAAACATTTCATTATAAATTAATCTATTTAATTATTTATATAATAAATTAAACTTTCAATTATTTTTATAATAAATTAAACAATTCATTTTTAAATAATCACTTGTATTATTTATATAACTAATTAAACATTTCATTATCAATTAAACTGTTGAATTATTATACTATAAATTAAACTGTGAATTATTTATATAATAAATTAAACTCTGAATTATTTTTATAATAAATTAAACAATTCATTTTAAAATAATCACTTGAATTATTTATATAATAAATTAAACAATTCATTATAAATTTAACGATTGAATTGTTTATGTAATAAATTAAACTATTTATTGATGTATGTAATTAGTTAATCTTTGAATTATTTTTATCATAAAATAAACAATTCATTTTAAAGTAATCACTTAAATTATTTATATAATATATTAAGCAATTCATTATAAATTAAACCATTGAATTATTTGTATAATGAATTAAACTATTTAATTATTTATATGATAAATTAAACTTTGAATTATTTTTATAATAAATTGAACAATTCATTGTAAAATAATCACTTGAATTATTTATATAAAAAATTAAGATAATCATTATAAATTAAACTATTGAATTATTTATATATTAAATTAAACTTTGAATTATTTTTATAATAAATTAAAGAATTCATTTCAAAATAATCACTTGAATTATTTATATTAAATTAAACAATTCATTATAAACTAAACGATTGAATTATTTGTGTAATAAATTAAACAATTTAATTATTTATGTAATAAATTAAACTTTGAATTATTTTTATTGTAAAGTAAACAATTTATTTTAAAATAATCACTTGAATTATTCATATAATAAATTGAACAATTCATTATAAATTAAACTATTGAATTATTATACAATAAATTAAACTTTGAATTATTTTTATAATAAATTGAACAATTCATTTTAAAATATTCACTTGAATTATTTATATAATATATTGAGCAATTCATTATAAATTAAACTATTGAATGATTTATATAATAAATTAAACTTTGAATTATTTTTATTATAAATTAAGCAATTTATTTTTAAATAATCACTTGAATTATTTGTATAATAAATTAAACAATTCATTTTAAATTAAACTACTGAATTATTATACAATAAATTAAACTTTGAATTATTCTTATAATAATTTAAATAATTCATTTTAAAATAATCACTTGAATTATTTATATAATAAATTAAACTATTCTTTATCAATTAAACTATTGAATTATTTATATAATAAATTAAACTTTGAATTATTTTTATAATAAATTAAACAATTCATTATAAATTAAACTATTGAATTATTTATGTGATAAATTAAGTTTTGAATGACTGAATCCCCTTGATTTATTTCTGGGCTCGATGAGGTATAATTCTCGATTCCAGGTTCATACCCCAGAGAAGCCCAAATTTAGCCCTAGAATTTTGATCTTGACCTGCGGTTCAAACTTTTGTAAAGAGGGAAAAGATGTCCCCAAATTACTCCACCTGAATCTCAAGTGCTTCCGGGTGAAGTTCAGTTCAAACAATCTGGACTTTACAGGCACCTCAATGACCTACACTTTCATTGAACGAGCTTTCTTTGCAATTGCATTCCACCTTGAAACTGCTCTGGTCTTTCATCTCACTGAAGTAGAGTGTTGCCGCTTTGTATCTGTGAGCATATCGGTGACGAGTTTAGCTTTGATATTGGTCGCTTACAAATTTGAAGATCTCGTCAAGTTCAGGGAAAAGAAACTTAGAATCAAATTGTCCCTGTAAGTGATGAATTGCAGGGATTGGTGCTCGAAGCAGATCTGGAAAATGCGCAGTGCGGTCGATCAGGAGTTCCAAATCCAACCTCTCGCCACTCGGCGATCATATTGACTGAGCTTTTCTCTGGCCCAGTGTCACCGCGCTGAAATCGAGTATTTCTCCGGCATGTTTCTCTTAACTTCACAGTTGCTGGTTTAAGAGTGAAGACCGGCTCGTTGGATTTTCACTCCTGCAAGTTTCAACCATTCATTTTGGAGAAGTAAACTGACAGTAGACAGCTGTTATATTGGTCGCGGCAACCTCAAGATTTAGCTCGGTGAATTACTGGTTTAGCAGGTGACCTCTTCACTCGATGGTGCTATTGGTTTTATTGATTCGAGCCCTTATTTTATTTTTGCTGAGGATGCATCGCCTCAAAGTTCTAGGGTTTCAATGTGTGTTTTGTCTGCAAGAAAATGTACCGTGATCATTGCCGGCTGAGCAGGGCTGATATTCCACCATTTACCCTGTGGACTAAAAATGTGATCGGATTGCAGGCACATGAAACTTGCAAAGGAATGGAACATTGGCTTCACGTAAATCACAAATCATCTTGACAGACAAGGTCCCGAAAGGCTAATTCGCTGTGACATGGAGATTTCTGTAGTGAGCGAGACCAGACTGTTTCTATGTTCAGAGAATAAATGGCGCACCTTTTAAGTTGGTAAAAGCAAAACGGTGGGCATTTTTGTCACAGCCCGATGCCTTTCGTGTTGTATCAATTGTCCCTCGTTGCGATACTTTCATTTTGATCGCATAACCAGTTAGGGCGTTCCCTTGATAAACGGCGACAATTGCTTGTTATTGATAAATTTAACAACGGCTGAACCAGATTCCTGGGGCTCGAATTTAGCAGGCCTGCGGGTTCCCAGCGGGTGGTCCTCCGGGAGCGTGGTCAACACGCTCGGCGAAATTAGTGGGTTGCCCGCGCGATCGTAGCAGGCTACACACTAATAGGAATCAATGACCTGCTCGTCCGGGGTCCACGGCGCTGGTCTGCGCGTGGGGCGGGCTGCGCATGCGCAGTACGATCTGTCAGCTGGAGGCTCTCTAGTTAAAGGGGCAGTCCTCCACTGACAGATGCTGCAACCAATGGGACAAATTGCAGCATGGAGCAGCCCAGGGGGAAGGCTGCTCCCAGTTTAATGATGCCTCACCCCAGGTATCATCAGATGGGGTGAGGAGGAGGGGGAGGACACAGATCTTCCCCCCGGCGGGCGGGAGGAAGCGGCCTGCCTCTGCCACCAAGAAGGCCTGGCTCGAGGTGGCAGAGGGGGTCACCTGTGCCACCAACATATCGCCCACCTGCATACAGTGCAGGAGGCGCTGCAATGACCGCAGTAGGTCAGCCACAGTGAGAACACGAAGTCTTTCCCCTACACTCCGTCTGCCACAACACTGCCCCCACCCCAAATCTCCTTCGGCACCGCCAACACTACTCTGTCACATCACCCTTCATACCACTCAAACCCCATCCTCATCTTACCTCCACCTACTCACCTCGCCAGTACTCATCCTGCCACTAACACGCAACCCAATCCTCATACAATCTCATTGCTCCATCCCATACTCAACCTCTCGTGCATCTCCCTCACAGCCAGCCTCACTCAACCTGCCACCACCTGTGCTGCAGCCACAGGGCATGCATCACATATGTGCAGTAGGCAGCGTAAGGCAAACGTGTCGTGAGCATGAAGGGGGTGCACAAGGGTGTCTGAGGGTTTGTCCTGGGTGTTGAATTTCAGAGCAACAAACAGCACACATTATATTGACACCACCACTGCCATGTCTCCGCGAATCCTGTCCGTTGTGTCCAATAATGCCCGCTCCTGGGTATCACTATGAGGACCCACCACTGATGCCACCCATCGTGTTACTGCAGAGTAGGTGCAGGTGTATTTGCAGGGCTCTTCCGCGCAGACGACTGAGAGACATCGGCGGTGTAGCCGGCTGCACCCTGGAAGGATGTGGAGGAGAAGTTGTGAAGATCTGTGTCCTCCCCCTCCTCCTCACCCCATCTGATGATACCTGGGGCGACAGGTAAGCAGTTGGTGCTGGGGCCAGCCAGGAGCAGCTCGGCATGAAAGAGCCTGCAGATCTCCACGACTACATGTCGAGCGAATCTGCGCCTCCATGTGCACTGCTGCTCGGAGAGGTCCGGGGAGCTGCGCCTCGGTCTGTGGACCCTGCGGCGAGGGTAGTGCCCTCTGCGATGCGTCTCTCCCAGCGGTAGCCCTCCCTCCTGCTGTGCAGGTGGGCATGCAACAACACCGTGTTGGGGGGCTCCACGTCTCTGCGGCGGACGGTGTGGACTGCGAGGCTGCTGGGGCTGGTCATGCTGTTCATCCTCCGAGGGTGTCCACACACCACCCATCTGGCAGGTGTTGGTGGGTGGTGTGTGGTTCCTCGCACTAGGGCTGCGGTTTCGTGTCGGTGTGTCCTCTGGCTTGGCGGGGGGTGGTGGAAGGCAGGGGTTGCCCTATGTGACGCGGTGGCCTCCTGCGTGGGTCAGGGCTCTCCCCCGTGGAGTGCACCTTGGCACCTGCCACAGGCTGCTGGCTGCAACACGCCTGGTTGGAGAGAGACTGTTTCCCCCAGTGTGTGAAACTCACTGCCTTGAACCTAAAATCCCACACTTCCTCTTTTGACAGCTGATTCAGCTCATTAACTGACCTCAACAAGCGAGGTAAGTACACTCAAGTGGAACCCCGCTGGCTTTAATTGCCTGCGGGATTCCCACCAGCGGGGCTTGCGCGCGCAGCCCCGCACGTCAGCGCGGTACCCGAAAGTGGGCGGGATTTCGGCGCGATCCGGTCACGTGACCGGATATGGGGATTTCCGGGCTCCCCACCCCCCGCTGGAAACCCGCAGGTCACCCGACGCGAAAATCGAGCCCCATGTTTCCACAAACAATGCTCCATCCTTTATTTCCGGAAAAGTAACACTGATACTGGACAATTAAATTTCTGTGGCTGCAACATTAAAGTTTTGCTCGGTGACACGCTGCTTTAGCGTATCTTGCAAAAAAAGGCATCGGATGTTTTCTGTGGTGCAATCGGTTGGTGCGTTCACCTATTAATCGCTAAGGTTGGTGGTTCGAGCCCACCCACTGGACGAAAGTTGCGTTCTTTCTTCCGCACTTTCGGATTCATTGCCTCATTCTGATAGCCCTGGAACCGAGGCCAGGTTTTATTTCCTCATCTGCAGTAACTGGAAGCCTTTGAATAGTTCCGGTCTCATTTCAAGTTTTCGAATGTGTGATTTGGCTGCAAGAAAACACTCTGTGAACAATGTCATCTGAGTCTGCCATAATTTACACTGCGGTCGGATATCAGACACTTCAAAAAAACAGTGAAATGTTTGTGTGGATGGGATTCTCTGCCTGACCATCGCCACCGATCCTTCTCTGTCGCCTTCCTAAATAGAGCGCAGTAAATGTGTCCCTGTGAAATGAGCTCCTGGACAGTAATACGGAAATTAGTTTGGCTGAGGGATTATGTCCCTAACACGACTTTCCGACCATCAACTTTCCGTAGTGTAGTGGTTATCACGTTCGCCGAACACGCGAAAAGTCTCCAGTACAAAACCAAGCGGAAACATTTTGAAACCTTGTTCCATTTAAAATGAGTAAATATTTAACGATTCACACTGCTGATTAAATGTGAACAAAGTCCATATCTCCCAGCCCTGTTATTGCAGTCCGCTGGGAGCAGGCGATGAAAGCCAGTGTGACATTGGGGGTGAAGGCTGCTTCAAACACTCTCTCACACCCGGTGGGACCTGGCGGAGATTTGATAAGCCCTGGTTATTCAACCAAAGTAGGATAAATGAAACGGTATTTGAGAAACATTCATATATATCAAAACATCCAGGATCCTGTCTTCAGAGTGCGTGGCGCAAAGGTCTGTCTCCAGATCAAAAGGCTGCGTATTCACATCACATCGGGGTCACTGTTTCTTTCACCGCTCACATGAGACTGGATAATTCCCGAATGAAGGTTTTCATTGCTTTTTCACAAAAAAAAACAGAAGTTTGCTCTGAACCCTGACTCAGTACCTACCCAGTGGCAGGGAGGGAAGCGCCTGATACCCTCATTTATTTCATGCAACAAACAGACACGAACACTGGTATTGATTCAAAATCGACCTGCAGATGGACACACACAGAAAAAAGACAACCACAGAAACAGACAGCAACGAGTGCATATATATATGTGTATATATATATATATATATATATATAAATCGTCTGACTACATTGTACTCCGTTAAACGCGATATATATATCGTAGTAAAATGTGTTCAGACGATGTGCTCGGTGAACTTGCTTCAGCTTCTGAAATGTACTTGTCCATCCTTCAGAGCTCACGGGAAATACATTTTTGCCTTTCCAAAAAAGACGCGAAAAGCAGAGACATGTTTTGTTTTCAACACGGCTGGTGAAATGGCCGGACTATCCTAAAAATCACTTAGTGCAAATTTAAAATCACGGTTCCTATTCATTTAGGTCTGAATGAACTAATACTAAAAACGTCAGTCAGCGCCCGCGGTGAGACAGTGTCCAAATTGTGAGGAAGTTGTTTGCTATGAAGTTACCGCTGGGCTAAAGCTGACGCCGTTTAAAGAGCCCGAACCCACTGAATGTAAAGGATAAGCTCATAACCAGCAGGTCCCATCAACGTCAAACACCTCCTTTCTTGTTCAATGGAGGGAGCAGAGGCGTGTGCATCATCAGACGCCAGCAACTTTAAGAAATAGAACAGACAAAGGCACAGATGCAAGTTCCAAATCTTTTCATTGCAAAGTTATTTCACTTTACTTGAAGGACGACTAACCGTGAGGCTGAAAACAGGTCCCAGATGATTTACGTTCACGCGTGACTTATTTTCCAATGTTTGTCCGTCAGGTTTGCAATTCAATTTGTATTGGATATTGAAGATATTCCAATTTCAGGATGATTGCACAACATACCACGTGTAAAGCAACCATCTTGATCACTTCAATCATCACCACTTTCAATATTGTTTTTCTGAACTCACAGTTTTCACAAGTGAATTGGATAAACGCTTTGATGGAAACATTTTCAGGGCGATGGGGAAACAGCAGGCGAGTGGGATTATCTGGACAGCTCTGTCAGAGAGCTGGCACAAGCACGATGGGCCGAATGGCATCCGAATGGCGCTGTCTTATTCTATGATTCAATTAATAGATCAATTTCCGCCTTTCTCTGAGCCTCCCTAAATCGTATCCCTGTGAAATGAGCTCCTGAACAGTAATTCGGAAATTAGCGTGGCTGAGCGGTTTAAAACTGATTATGCACCGAATAGGAAATTTCCTCTCTCAATTTGATCAGTTGATTAATTATCTCCCCCTTTCGATCTTAAATGTCTTTACATATTTTTTTGATCTCTTCTTCTACTGTCATGCCCACAAAATTAGTGTCCCTGGTAAATACTGAAGCAAAGTGATTATTTAATATTTCTGCCATTTCGCTGTCATTGCCTGTGAGTTTGTCGTGTATATCCCTAGGTGGCCCTATTCCTGTCCTAAATTTACTTTGTCTGTTAACGTGTCCAGAATACTTTGCGTTTTTGATATTCCTTTTTGCCTTTCTAATAGTTTGTTCGACTTCTTTCCCAGTCTTCTCTCATTCCCATTTGTCACCTCTCCTTCATTGTCTATTGTGTGCCTTTTTCAATAGTTTCAATTTTGCCCGTATTTCTTTATTCATCCCTGGTGTCTCATTTCTGGCTAGTTTGTTCTTGCATTTTAGTGGGATATATTTCTCCTGGACTTTTTTCATCACCGTTTTAAATGATTCCCAATGCTGTTCTATTTCTTTGTCCAGGTCATTAATATGTCAAACATTTCACCGTTCAAAACTTCTCAAGTCACATATCCATGACAAAGCCAGTTGCTTTTGTGGGAGGAGCAAATCGACTTGGTCGAAAAATCAGCTGCAGCCCAATCCACAAATAAAATATTTCCATGGAGCAGGATAAATAAGAAACGTCGGAAGGGGGATTCGAACCGATTCCTCGAGAAAAAACTGCGACCAGAAGGCTGCGCCATAGATCACTCGGTCATCATGATTAGCAATCGATTGCTTCATTCTCCATCATTTCTGCACTGTTCGCCAGTGAAGGCAGCATAAATGTTTAAAATGGCACTCGCCCAACGTGGGGCTCGCACTCACGACCCTGAGATTAAAAGTCTCATGCTCTACCGATTGAGCTAGCCGGGCTTAAGTGCACTTAGCCGCCTTATCTGTTATTGTAGCAAGCACAAGAATCCATTTCCAAATTATTGGAATCAATTTTGAGGGACAGGATAAACTGTCACTTCGAAAGGCATTATTGAGACCGCACCTGGAATACTGCATACAGTTTTGGTCTCCATACTTAAGAAAAGACATACTTGCTTTCGAGGCAGTACAAAGAAGGTTCACTCGGTTAATCCCGGGAATGAGGGGGCGGACATATGAGGAGAGGTTGAGTAGATTGGGACTCTACTCGTTGGAGTTCAGAAGAATGAGAGGCGATCTTATTGAAACATATAAGATTGTGAAGGGGCTTGATCGGGTGGATGCGGTCAGGATGTTCCCAAGGATGGGTGAAACTAGAACTAGGGGGCATAATCTTAGAATAAGGGGCTGCTCCTTCAAAACTGAGATAAGGAGAAACTTCTTCACTCAGAGGGTGGTAGGTCTGTGGAATTTGCTGCCCCAGGAAGCTGTGGAAGCTACATCATGAAATAAATTTAAAACAGAAATAGACAGTTTCCTAGAAGTAAAGGGAATTAGGGGTTACGGGGAGCGGGCAGGAAATTGGACATGATTTTAGATTTGAGGTTAGGACCAGATCAGCCATGATCTTATTGAATGGCGGAGCAGGCTCGAGGGGCCGATTGGCCTACTCCTGCTCCTATTTCTTATGTTCTTATGACTCATCAAGGACAGTCAGCACGGATTTGTTGAGGGGAGTTCGTGTCTGCCTAACTTGATTGAATTTTTCGAGGAAATAATAAGGAGGATCGATGAGGGGAGCGCAATTGATGTCGTCTGCATGGATTTTAGCAAGTCTTTTGAGAAGTTCCCACATCGCAGATTGGTCAAAAAAGTAAAGGCCCATGGATCCAAAATTGGCTCAATGGCAGCAAGCAAAGTGTCAAGGTCGACGGGTGTTTTTGCGGCTGGAAGGCTGTTTCCAGTGGGGTGCCACAGGGCTCAATACTAGGTCCTTTGCTTTTTGAGGTATACATTAACGATTTGGACTTAAACCGGTGGAAGCAGCATAAAAGTTTAAAACGGTACTCGCCCAACGTGGGCCTCAAACCCACCACCCTGAGATCTTATGCTTTCACAATGAGCGTCGCCGTACATCAATTTCCTCCTGCTCAAATTTATCTGTTTATTGAAGTAAAAGGAAGAGTTCTTAAAGAAAAAGTGAAGCAGCTGCTGTCTGGATCTCTTGCTGTAATTGAAACAACACATGCCAAGTAAGAGCAGAGAGAGGACACCATTCAGTTACCCATTATGTTGAATGGGATGTTATCGGTTTCCGTAGTGGAGCGGTTATCACGTTTGTTTGACACGCGAAAAGTCCCAGTTCAATCGCGGGCAGAAAAGTTATGTTCGAAACACCCGGACCGATTTTCTTCTCCTGCCAAAAAGGGAGACAGTGGCTCCTCCCTTATTCTTAAAGCTGCACCTTTTACTTCATTAAACAGAAAACTTTGAGTGAGAGAAAATTGATTCACAATGACGCTCATTTCAAGTTTTATTCCCTTTTAATCTGGAAGGATACATTGGCTTTGGACAGAGTGGCTTTTGAAAGAAGTTGGTCGGGTGGGATCGACAAACCTTTTCCGCTGGTGGGGGACAAGGGAACCGAACCAATCATCTCCCAAGTGCTCCTGAATTCAAAGGTCCAATGGGAAACCGACCAACAAAAGCCCTTTCATTGACCGTGGAGGTGAAGACACTTTTCTGATGACAAAGCGCTCAATCTATTTCTCTTGTTTATTTCCCGGTGTTTCCGGATACTGTCTGCATCTCTGTCCTATGTTTATCTCAGTATGCGTCCACCTGCAGGGTGGTTTTTGAACGAAGACGTGTGTTTGTCTTGTGTTTGTTACATTAAATAAATGGGGGCATCAGGTGCTTCCCTCCCTGACACGGGGGGACCAGAGGCAGACTTTAGAGCAGGGTTCTGTTAATTGTGAAGACGCAAAGAAAACATTAATTGCGGAATTATACAAACCAGCTCTAAATAAAGAGTGGAAACGCGAAGTGATTTGCACACATCACCTTCCAATCTGGAGTAAGACACGCTACCGTTGCGCCATGAGACCGGGGTGCTCTTATCGCTGTTTGTTTATATGAATGTTTATCAAGCACCGCTTTATTTCACCAATCTTGGTGGAATGGGTTGGCTTTCAAATCCCCGCCCACTTTTACCGGATGTTAGGCAGCATCAGAAGTTGCCTTCACCTGTCAGCGGCAGCACGGCGCTCGCTTCCATCGCCTGCTGTCAGCCGACTGCAGCAAATCCAATTATACTCATCCTGCACCCAGAATTATCACATCACAGTCAAAGGATGTAGGAAGCTGCTCAAGAGACATAACAGGACGGGAAACTTCTGAAAAACACTCAGACTTTCGATGTTTGGACTTTGGTCAGAACTGCAAAAAAGAACGTGTGAAAATATACATTATGGGTGTGATGTTTACATATAAAGTGAATGTTTGTTCACGGATTTCTCCCGTTACTGTCGCAACTATGGGTTGTTATTCCATCAACAATAACTTCAGCTTGATTTTAGCCCGAGTGGTTACAAAATAGCAAGTTTAATAGATTGACTTACAACAGAGTTGCACTGCAGCTGTCTTCAACATTACATTTAACGGTATTATTGTCATAATACAACTGTCTACAGATTACATTAATGACAAGCAATCAACACAACCTGACCTGTCTGCGAATCCAGGTAGATCAGACCTGACCTTTGCGGACTGCCTGTGGCAATGGACTTCTGACTGTCCCCGATTGAGAGCTCTAACATTTGAGAAGGGAGCATGCCCTATCTTTATACGATTCGGCTGCATTGTTCTGTACGTAAGGACCACTGATCTTAACTCATGGTCGGAAACCATCCCACTTTGCTGACTCTCAGAAACCACGAAGGATTGTTTAATGCCTTAATGTTTATTTAGTCTTTCTCCGTCATCAGGTTATGTATGTTATACTAGGTGAGCACAACCTGGAGTTCAGGTGTCCAGGACACGCAAGTCTCTCTGGACATCAACATTTAATAGTTTCTCAACATTTAAAAAATATTCTGTTTTTCTGTTCTTTCTACCAAAGTGAATAACCTCACATTTCCCCACATTATACTCCATTTACCACCTTCTTGCCCACTCACTTAACCTGCATATATCCCTTTGCAGACTCTTTGTGTCCTCCTCACAGCTTACTTTCCCACCTAGCTTTCTATCATCAGCAAACTTGGATACATTACACTCGATCCCTTCATCAAGTCATTAAAAGTCTTCTATAGGCAAATAAATAGTAAACGGGTAGTAAGAGGAGAGGTAAGAACGATTGGGGACTAAAAGGGATATCTACGCATGGAGGCAGATGTACTAAATAAATACTTTGCACCTGTCTTTACCGAGGAAGAAAGTGCTGCAGTAAAAGGGGAGGTAGTTGAGATACTGGATGGGGTGAAAATTGATAAAGAGGTACTAGGAAGGCTGGCTGTACTTAATGTAGATAAGTCACCTGGTCCGAATGGGATGCATCCTAGGTTGCTGAGGGAAGTAAGGGTGTAAATTGCAGAGGTCCTGGCCATAGTCTTTCAATCCTCCTTAGATACAGGGTTTGCTGCCAGAGGACTGGAGAATTGCAAATGTTACACCCTTGTTGAAAAAAGGGTGTAATGATAAACCCAGCAACTACAGGCCAGTCAGTTTAACCATGGAGGTGGGAAGCTTTTGGAAATGATAATCTGGGACAAAATTAATAGTCATTTGAACAAGAATGACTATTGATAATAGAAAGCCAGTCTGGATTTTTTTAAGGCAAATCATGATTGACTTTTGTGATGAGTTAACAGAGAGAGCCGATGAGGGCAATGTGGTTGATGTTGTGTCTATGGCCTTTCAAAAGGCGTTTCACAAAGTGCCACAAAATAGGCTTGTCAAAAGGGGCGAGAGTGGCTGCTTCCTTATTCTTGAAAAGCTCTTTGTTTTATTTCAATCAACAGATAACTGTGAGTGAGCGAAAACTGATCCACAGTGAGGCTTTGAATCTGAAAGGATATATTGGCCTTGGAAGGATGGCAGCACAGATTCACCAGATTGTTACCAGGGTGAAATGCGTTAAATTATGAGAAGAGGTTACATAAACTAGGCTAAAATCACACAAGTCACAGTGCAAAAAGTTTTCATTTTTGATACATACATTGATGATCTGGACTTGGGTATACAGGATATAATTTCAAAGTTTGCAGATGACATGCAACTCGGGAATGTAGTAAACAATGTGATGGATAGTATCAGACTTCAGGAGGACATAGACAGCCTGGTGAAATGGACTTTATTAATCGAGGCATAGTACAAAAGCAACAAAGTTATGCTAAACATTTATAAAACACTGGTTAGGTTTCAGCTGGAGTATTGTGTTCAATTCTGGGCACCACACTTTAGGAAATATGTCAAGGCCTTGGAGAGGGTGCAGAGGAGATTTACTAGAATGGTATCAGGGATGAGGGACTTCAGTTATGTGGCGATAATGAAGAAGCTGGGATTATTCCCTTAGAGTAGGAAAGGTTAAGGGAAGATTTGATAGAGGTTTTGAAAATCATGAAGGGGTTTTGACAGAGTAAATAAGGAAAAAATGTTTTCAGTGGCAGAAGGGTCAGTAACTAGAGGACACAGATTTAAGGTAATTAGCAAAAGAGACAGAGGGGACATGAGGGAACATAATTTACGCAGCGAGTTGTTTTGATCCGGAATGCGCTGCCTGAAAGGGCGGTGGAAACAGATTCAACAGTAACTTTCAAAAGGGGATTGGATAAATACTTGAAGGAGAAAAAATTGCATGGCTTATCAGGAAAGAGCTTATGGGTGGTGAGACTACTTCGATAGCACTTTCAAAGAGCGAGCACAGGCACGATGGGCCGAATGATCTCCTTCTGTGTTGTAACATATTAAATGTTGGTGAACGGAGAAGCAACACATTCAAAATCAGAGACAGGAGACTAAGTCAGTTCCCCATTGTTTTTAACAAGATAGCAGCGGTTTCCGTCGTGTTGCGGTTATCACGTTTGCTTTACACGCGAAAGGTTCCCGAGCGGAAACATTATTTTGGAACTTGCTCTCCATAAACATCCAAGGAGGAGATTTTTTCTCCTGCCCAATAGGGCGAAAGTGGCTGCTCCCTTATTTTTGAAACGCTGCATCTTTTACTTCACGAAACAGATAACTTTGAGTGAGAGAAAACTGATCCTCAGTGACGCTCATTTCAAGTTTTATTCCCTTTTACTCTCAAAGGGCATATTGGCCTTGGAAGGACCGCAGCCCAGATTTACCAGAATGTTAGCAGGGATCGAAGGGTTAAATTATGAGGAACGGTTCCATACTTGTATTCCCTGGAATATAGAAGGCTTTTTAGGATTTTGAGAGGTAGATAGACAAGCTGGTGAGGGAGTCCAGGACAATATCACAATATCACAGTAGCTGGTTTACGAGTGAAAACGGCCCTTCGTATCACTGTGAGTGTAAGAGACTCCCGGTGCCGCTTCCTGCACAGTGAATGTCAAGTCTTTGAAAAGGTGCAGAAAGTGTTGGGGGTGCAGATTCACAAACCTCTCTGATGGGAATGAGATTTTGTCAGAGGTTGCAGCCTTCCCGACTTTTCTTGCCCTTTGCGAGGCACCTGTTCCGGTTTAAATTTACAAACTGGATGAGTTGGTGATCACCGCACAGCAGACTCAGCGGTCCCCAGTGAGACAGAGAGAAATCAGCCCGGGCGCGGCGACACTGCACGGGGGTGGTGGAAGTCAGAGGTGGGGTTCATCCCTGAAAGCAACATAAAAAGTTTAAAACAGAATTCGCTCAACATGGGGCTCGAACCCACGAATCTGAGATTAAGAGTCTCATGCTCAACCGACTGAGTTAGCTGAGCCTAAAATACCAAACCACTCTTGTATGTCATTACAGTGAACTCGTCCCTGGGTGTCCATGTGCAGCAATCCCAACATAACGTCGATATCTTTGGCTGTGTTTATCGGTGTGTGTGTGTCCACCTGCAGGTTGATTCTGAACGAATACGAGTGTTTGTCTTCTGTTTGTAACATTAAATAAAAGAGGGCATCAGACGCTTCCCTCCCTGAAACTGGGGAACCAGTGAGTCAGACTTGTTGTTGTGAAAACGCAAATGTAGCATTAATTGCGGAATTATACAGACTCTTATCAGCGCCAAAAGTAGCTTTACAATATATACATCCCAATGAATAAATACATAATACAGATACATGTAAATGCATTTGCAACTAACAGAGACACGAAACCAGAAATATTATTTGCACCTAATACAAACCCTCCCAGAATTTTCGACATCTTGCATGCCTTCCCTGGTGGAGGCTCTCACCGCCGCGATCCGGGTTCGATTCCGGCTCAGGGAATTTGCTCTTTCAAAAAACAAGTGCCAATTTTGTACAATCATTGCAAATTTACGGCACAGAAGGAGGCCATTCGGCCCATCGCCTCCGCGCCGGCCGAAAATGAGCCACCCAGCCTAATCCCACTTTCCAGCACTTGGTCCGTGGACTTGTTGGTTCCGGCAATTCAGGTGCACAACCAATTATTTGTAAATGTAACGAGGGATTCTGCCTCCACCAGCCTTTCAGGCAGTGAGTTCCAGACCCTCGCCACTCTCTGGGTGAAAAAAATTGCTCCTCAGCTCCCCTCTAATCCTTCTACCAATCACTTTAAATCTATGCCCCCTGGTGATTGAACTCTCTGCTAAGGTAAATAGGTCCTTCCTGTCCACTCTATCTTGGTCCCTCATAATTTTGTACACCGAATTAATCACCCCTCAGCCTCCTCTGTTCCAAAGAAAACAACCACAGCCTATCCAATCTTTCCTCACAGCGATATTCTCCAGCCCTGGCAACCTCCTCGTAAATCTCCACTGTAACCTCTCTAGTGCAATCACATCTTTTATGACCAGTCTGCCATGTGAGACCTTGTCAAATGCCTTGCTAAAATCCATGTACACTACATCAAAGTACTCCAGGTGTGTTCTCACCAACGCTCTATTTAATTGCAGCAAGACTTCCTGACTCTTGTACTCCAACCTCCTTGCAATAAAGGCCAACATACCATTTTTCTTCCTTATTGCTTGCTGTACCTGCATGTTAACTTTCTGTGATTTGTTTACAAGTACACCCAACTCCCTCTGAATACCAACATTTATTGGACTCTCACCTTTTAAAAAATATTCTGTTTTCTATTCTTCCTACCAAAGTGGACAATTTCACATTTTCCCACCTTATACTCCAACTGCCGCTTTCTTACCCTATCACTTAACCTGTCCACCTCCCTTTTCGTCCTTCTCACGGTTTACTTTCCCACTCAGCAAACTTAGATACGTTGCACTCGGTCCCCTCATCTAAGTCATTAATATAGAATGTAAACAGCAATTGCGACATAAATTGTCCGCCCAGCGTCGAAAGCAGGGCCGTTCGCGTGTAAAGCGAACTGGTCACCACTGCCCCACAAAAAACCGCTGGTGACTTACACTGGAGCTTAACCTTATGAATCAGATCATTCCCGTCCGGATCGTTTTCCACATGAACCGGCCGCCCTCCCCCCAGGAAGTAGCCATTCTGATTCTGTGACTGTGGCCAGCTTTGTTCGCACACACTCTCCCTTGTTTTCTTCCACATCCGCAGATTGGGGCCGGGCCCGGACTAATTTTTTTTCTCTCTGTCTCACCCGGGGCCGCTGAGTCTCCGACTGAGATAACCAGCCTGGTCTCCGACACCCGATCACCAACTCACCCAGTTTGTACATTTAAACCGGAGCAAGTGCCTCGTAAGAGGGCAAGAGATGGAGGCAACCTCTGACAAAATCTCAGGCTCATCAGAGAGGTTTGTGTATCTGAACCCCAAACACCTTCTTGCTCCATTTAAAGTTTTGACCATTGCACACCACGCGGTACTTACACACTCGTCTCTTGCACTGACAGTCAAGCAAGCGGTCGATTTCCCGGTGTTTGCCGAAACCGCCTGTCTCTCTGGCTGTGTCTATCTCTGTGCGTGTGGAGCTGCAGGCTGATTTTGAATTAATAAGTGTGATTGTGTATGTTTCTTACAATAAATAAATGAGGGAATCAGACGCTTCTCTCCCTGACACTGGGGAACGAGTGAGCCAGAATTCAGATCAGGGTTCTGTTTATTGTGAAAAAGGGCATGCGATATGAATTCCGGAATTATTCAGACTCCAACCAGTGCTAAAAACATCTCTGATCCAAACACGCAGCCTTCCGATGTGGATTCAGACGCGCTACCGTTGCGCCACGAGCTCTGATAACAAAAACGTGGATGTTGACCTTTATGAAATTATCTCATACACCGTTTCATTTATTTCAGGTGAACAAATCCCCGCCCACTCCCAGCGGGTCTCACGCAGCCTCCGAAGCAGCCTTCACCTGTCCGCGGCAGCATGATTGCAGCAAATCCAATTACACAGACCCGGCACCCAGAATCATCCCATCACAGGAAAAGAACTGCTCAAAATGCTTAACAGGGCGGGCAGCATCTGAAAAAAACGCTGAGACTTTCGGTGTGTGGACTTTGTTCAGGACTGCTAACAGGACGGTGTAAAAATATAAACTATGGGTGTGTCTCAATTGATGGCATTCTTCTTTATAAAGTGAGTGTTTATGTCATGTGTGCCATTTATAAATTTATTTGGATTATTATTATAATATGATATATCTTGTTATAAATATACATGTTGCATCTGTGACACTTATAAATGCATTTGGGTATAACTGTGTGGTGGTTATCATTATACCTGTGTGCATCTGTGTTATGTATTTGTGTGTAATTGAAAAATAAGACATAGAGAAATAAATATCCAGAAAATACATTTACAGTATATACACCCCAATAAATGAATAAATAATAGAGATACATGTAAACACATTTGTAAGCAGCAGTCATGAAATGCATTTACATCTCACAAATCAGAAATATCTCTTTAATCTATCACGGCTGCAGCCTAATATATATATAATTATGGCACAGCACTATTGCAGCGTTCCCTGGTGGTTTAGTGGTTAGGTTTCGGTGCTTTTACCACTGTGACCCGCGTTCGATTCTCGGTCAGCGAATTTGTTTTTACAGAACAGTTCATTAATTACACAAAATAATTCAAGTCTCTGACACGCCGAATGATTCTTTTAGTTGCCATTCATAAACCCACAACTTTCTGTTTCGCACTGAACGAAATGCTAACAAGTTTGCCGAGTGACTGTCGAATCTCCGCTAACTTTTCTGACTTTCATTCCTTCTCATTTTCCGCACTTTATTTTCGGAGTCTGCTGAAGAGTGTTCAGTGGTTATGAGACCCGGAATCTGGTGCAGCCGTTGTTGAATGTGAAAGGATTGCTGCCCAATTTATACGAGAGAAAGCTCGAGCCTGGAAGTTTGTGAGGAGCAAGTTCCAGCAAATTGTTTCTGACCCGGGGATTTTTCGCGTGTGAGGCCAACATGATAACCATTACACCACGAAAACATCTACTTAGTGCAGCCCAGGTCAGATGGAAGTGTTCAGGGAGAAAGTGAACTGCTCACTCCCACTTCTGGGGGATGTCCCAAAGCGCTTCATAGAGATGTAATCAAAAACATTGAATCATAGAATCACAGGAGGCCATTCGGCCCATCGTGCCTGTGCCAGCTCTTTAGACTAAACGGTGCAATTTCAAAGGGGGTGCAGGAACAGAGAGAGACCTGGGGGTGTACGTACACAAATCTTTGAAGGTGGCAGGACAAGTTGAATAGATTGTAAAAAAAAAGTATTCGGAGTCGTTGACTTTATAAATAGAGGCATAGAGTACAAAAGCAAGGAACATATGCTAAACCTTCATAAATCACTGGTTAGGCGGCAGCTGTCCGCCACACAATTCTGCCCACCACACTTTAGGAAGGATGTCAAGGCCTTCGAGAGGATGCAGAAAATATTCACCAGAATGGTTCCAGGGATGAGGGACTTCAGTTACGTGGATAGACTGGAGGAGCTGGCGTTGTTCTCCTTGGAGCAGAGAAGGCAAAGAGGAGATTTGATTGACGTGTTCAAAATCATGACGGGTTTAGATGAAGTAAATAAAGAGAAATTGTTCCCATTGGCGGAAGAGTGGAGAACAAGAGGACACAGATTGAAGGTGATTGGCAAAAGAACCAAAGGGGACATGAGGGAAAGGGTTTTTTTGCAGCCAGTAATTGTGATCTGGAATGCACTGCCACAAAGGGTGATGGAAGCAGATTCAATTGTGGCTTTCAAAAAGGAATTGGATAAATAATTGAAGGGAATAAAATTGCTGTGCTGTAAACATTCTGCCATTCTAGACAGAGAGAGACGGAGAGGCAGAGTTTCCGATTGGACGACTTCACTATCCATCTTCATGAAGAATTCTATCATGTTATGGTCACTCTTCCCGAAAGGACCCCACACGACAAAATTATTAATCAACCCCTTCTCATTGCACGACCCTCAATAAGGATACGATAGCATAGTGCTTAAGTTACTAGACTAGTAATCAGAAGTTATAAATTCAAATCCCGCTACAGCAGCTGTGGCATTTAAAACAAAACAATTAATTAAATAAAATTTGTAATTAAAATACTAGTATCAGTAATGGTTGCCATGAAACTGCTAGATTGCCGTAAAAACCTGCCGTCCCTACCCGGTTTGTCCTATATGTGATTCCAGACCCAAACTAATGTGGGTGATTCTGAAATGGCCCAACAAGCCATTGAGTTGTAAAATCTCGCTTTAAAAAAAAAGTCAAAATAAGCATTGAACCGAACGGACCACTCGGCACCGGACACGACAACGACCAACTCACACACCATCCCGACTTGGAAATATATCATCGTCGCTGGTTCATGAATCCTGGAGCTCCCTTCCAGACGGCACTGTGGGAGAACCTTCAACATACGGATTGCAGCGATTCAAGATGGCGACCCGACACCACCTTCTCAAGGGCAATGAGAGATGGGCATTAAATGCCGTCCGCGCCAGCGACGCCCACATCCCATGGACGAAAACAAAATCTGAAATAGCCTGTTCCCTGTTGAAGAGAGTCAAAGCGAGGAGAGATAAAAGAGTAAGGGAAATGGAGAAAAGAGAGAGCAAAAGCGGATAGTGAATTACGGAGCGTAGAAGGAAAGAGAGAAAGGTCTTAAATACTGTGCGAGAGTGATGCAAAGAGAAGAAACACAGACAGGGAGTTAGACCGAGGAGTGAAGGAAAGGACATTAAAGAAACAGGGGGAGGAGTGTAAGGCTGTAAAACAGCAAATATGTCGCTAGTTAAAAATCCTGGAGTTCTCTTCCAAACAGCACTGAAAGAGAACCTTAACCACACGGACAACAGCGATTCAAGAAAGCGACCCAGCACCACCTTCTCAATTGCAATTAGGGATGGGCATGAAATGCCGTCCTCGCCAGCGACGCCCACATCCCATGAACGTAAAACAAAATCTGGAATAGCCTGTTCCCTGATTAAAAGAGGAAATGAAACAGAAAAAGACGAATAGAGAATCACAGAGAGAGAGAAGGAAACAAAGATAGTGGAAGAAGAGACAGCCACAGAAACACAAAGATAGAGGCAGGGTGAGAGAGAGGGAAATGCCGAGAGAGTGATGCAGATGAAAGAAGCACAGACATCCATGGCGATAGACAGAGAGGATATGAAGGAAAAGGGGAGGAATGGAAGGCAGTAAGGACAGCGCTGATGAAATTGTACTAGTAACGACATTCTAAGGAAACTCATTATTAGTTTGATAGTCGTGCTCAGAATTAGACTGTGATATTTGGGCAAGAGAAAACTTTCTATGGGAGGAACAGACCAGAGGTTCAATTGTACATCAATCTGAAACAGACAGGGCAAACATTTCTGGAGTATAAAGGGGAGACAAAATCATAAGCACATAGGAACCGCGCCATGTACCAATGTGGTGTATTACGGTTGCCTTTTTAAAGTGCCAGTGCTCATGAGGCACGGACAGGAGAGGAACTACTTCGGACTTTATATCGATCGTTTATAATAACTTCAACCAGTAATGGAATTATTTATAAAATCAGAAACTTCACATCCAGTGTGTGCAATGTGCAAATTGTAATTCATTTCAAAGACCGACTGTCCAGTTACATTACAAATGACGTTTATAAGAATGATCAGTTATTTCAAACAGTCTGACAACATTAAAAAATTAAAGATCTGAACACAGGAGCAGCGCTGGGCTTCTGGGTTTTATCTGTTGGTGATCATCAAATAGTTTCACGAATTGAAACAGGGAATGTGGGAAAATAAAACATGAATTGAGTTTATGATTCATCGCAGTCCAGTAAGAATCGTGTAGTTACAGATCCATACAATAAACAGGAAAAAATGAAGTGAACTCAGTTGTATTGAGGATTAGCAAGAGATGGTAGAAAATCAGCGTGAGACTCGCTAATAGATCCTTTGAACCGTGTCAGACTGGTCTGGGACTAAATGCTTATTTCACAGCAATGATTGGAGATAGATCCACTGCAATATAATAACATGAAGAATTGATCCTGATACATGTTGTACTTGCATTTCTGTCCTCAGCATCCGGGGGAAGTGACACTGGTGCAGTGAGGGACCTGAACAACATGGAGATAGAGTTCAAGTTCCCTGGCAAACTAATGCTAAGAATTTGTGAACTCACACAGGGTTCAGTGGAGACTAAAGCCTGGAATCTGATGAAGGCAGGGAATCGTTCACTGAACTTGATGATTTTGGAACCTCAAAGAGTATCTGAATCACGCGGAGGAAACAGTGGTAAATAAGGGAGGACTATTCATTCAGCTGATTCCAGTGAATGGGTGACTGTCCAGAAATCGAAGCGAGGAAGCGGAATATTACACCAAGCACCGCGGTATTACACCAATCACAGTAAGAGGAGCGCGGTATTACACCAATCACAGGAAGAGGAGCGCGGTATTATACAAAACACAGTAAGAGGAGCGCGGTATTGCACCAATCACAG
The DNA here is from genome assembly GCF_035084215.1 of Heptranchias perlo. Classification (NCBI taxonomy): domain Eukaryota; kingdom Metazoa; phylum Chordata; class Chondrichthyes; order Hexanchiformes; family Hexanchidae; genus Heptranchias; species Heptranchias perlo. The sequence continues at coordinate 729,447 of NW_027139793.1, read as the reverse complement.
TAAGAGGAGCGCGGTATTATACAAAACACAGTAAGAGGAGCGCGGTATTATACAAAACACAGTAAGAGGAGCGCGGTATTATACAAAACACAGTAAGAGGAGCGCGGTATTACACCAATCACAGTAAAAGGAGCGCGGTATTACACCAATCACAGTAAGAGGAGCGCGGTATTACACCAATCACAGTAAGAGGAGCGCGGTATTACACCAATCACAGTAAGAGGAGCGCGGTATTACACCAATCACAGCAAGAGGAGCGCGGTATTACACCAATCACAGTAAGAGGAGCGCGGTATTATACAAAACACAGTAAGAGGAGCGCGGTATTATACAAAACACAGAAAGAGGAGCGCGGTATTATACAAAACACAGTAAGAGGAGCGCGGTATTACACCAATCACAGTAAAAGGAGCGCGGTATTACACCAATCACAGTAAGAGGAGCGCGGTATTATACAAAACACAGTAAGAGGAGCGCGGTATTATACAAAACACAGTAAGAGGAGCGCGGTATTATACAAAACACAGTAAGAGGAGCGCGGTATTACACCAATCACAGTAAGAGGAGCGCGGTATTACACAAAACACAGTAAGAGGAGCGCGGTATTATATAAAACACAGTAAGAGGAGCGCGGTATTACACCAATCACAGTAAGAGGAGCGCAGTATTATACAAAACACAGTAAGAGGAGCGCGGTATTAAACCAAACACAGTAAGAGGAGCGCGGTATTACACCGATCACAGTAAGAGGAGCGCGGTATTATACCAATCACAGTAAGAGGAGCGCGGTATTACACCAATCACAGTAAGAGGAGCGCGGTATTACACCAAACACAGTAAGAGAAGCGCGGTATTACACAAAACACAGTAAGAGGAGCGCGGTATTATACCAAACACAGTAAGAGGAGCGCGGTATTATACCAATCACAGTAAGACGAGCGCGGTATTATACCAATCACAGTAAGAGGAGCGCGGTATTATACAAAACACAGTAAGAGGAGCGCGGTATTACACCAATCACAGTAAGAGGAGCGCGGTATTACACCAATCACAGTAAGAGGAGCGCGGTATTATACAAAACACAGTAAGAGGAGCGCGGTATTATACAAAACACAGTAAGAAGAGCGCGGTATTACACCAAACACAGTAAGAGGAGTGCGGTATTGTACAAAACACAGTAAGAGGAGTGCGGTATTACACCAAACACAGTAAGAGGAGCGCGGTATTATACAAAACACAGTAAGAGGAGTGAGGTATTATACCAATCACAGTAAGAGGAGCGCGGTATTACACCAATCACAGTAAGAGGAGCGCGGTATTATACCAATCACAGTAAGAGGAGCGAGGTATTATACCAATCACAGTAAGAGGAGCGCGGTATTACACCAATCACAGTAAGAGGAGCGCGGTATTATACAAAACACAGTAAGAGGAGCGCGGTATTACACCAATCACAGTAAGAGGAGCGCGGTATTATACAAAACACAGCAAGAGGAGCGCGGTGTTATACAAAACACAGTAAGAGGAGCGGGGTATTATACAAAACACAGCAAGAGGAGCGCGGTATTATACAAAACACAGCAAGAGGAGCGCGGTATTATACAAAACACAGTAAGAGGAGCGCGGTATTATACAAAACACAGGAAGAGGAGCGCGGTATTATACAAAACACAGTAAGAGGAGCGCGGTATTATACAAAACACAGTAAGAGGAGCGCGGTATTATACAAAACACAGCAAGAGGAGCGCGGTATTATACAAAACACAGCAAGAGGAGCGCGGTATTATACAAAACACAGTAAGAGGAGCGCGTTATTACACAAAACACAGTAAGAGGAGCGCGGTATCATACAAAACACAGTAAGAGGAGCGCAGTATTATACAAAACACAGTAAGAGGAGCGCGGTATTACACCAAACACAGCAAGAGGAGCGCGGTATTACACCAATCACAGTAAGAGGAGCGCGGTATTATACAAAACACAGTAAGAGGAGCGCGGTATTATACCAATGACAGTAAGAGGAGCGCGGTATTATACAAAACACAGTAAGAGGAGCGCGGTATTACACCAAACACAGCAAGAGGAGCGCGGTATTACAACAATCACAGTAAGAGGAGCGCGGTATTATACAAAACACAGTAAGAGGAGCGCGGTATTACACCAAACACAGCAAGAGGAGCGCGGTATTACACCAATCACAGCAAGAGGAGCGCGGTATTACACCAAACACAGTAAAAGGAGCGCGGTATTCCACCAAACACAGTAAGAGGAGCGCGGTATTATACAAAACACAGTAAGAGGAGCGCGGTATTATACAAAACACAGTAAGAGGAGCGCAGTATTACAACAAACACAGTAAGAGGAGCGCGGTATTACACCAAACACAGTAAGAGGAGCGCGGTATTACACCAAACACAGCAAGAGGAGCGCGGTATTACACCAAACACAGCAAGAGGAGCGCGGTATTGCACCAAACACAGTAAGAGGAGAGCGGTATTATACCAAACACAGTAAGAGGAGCGCGGTATCACACCAAACACAGTAAGAGGAGCGCGGTATTATACAAAACACAGTAAGAGGAGCGCGGTATCACACCAAACACAGTAAGAGGAGCGCGGTATTACACCAATCACAGTAAGAGGAGCGCGCTATTATACAAAACACAGTAAGAGGAGCGCGGTATTATACAAAACACAGCAAGAGGAGCGCGGTATTATACAAAACACAGCAAGAGGAGCGCGGTATTATACAAAACACAGTAAGAGGAGCGCGGTATTATACAAAACACAGCAAGAGGAGCGCGGTATTATACAAAACACAGTAAGAGGAGCGCGGTATTATACCAATCACAGCAAGAGGAGCGCGGTATTATACAAAACACAGTAAGAGGAGCGCGGTATTATACAAAACACAGTAAGAGGAGCGCGGTATTACACAAAACACAGTAAGAGGAGCGCGGTATCATACAAAACACAGTAAGAGGAGCGCGGTATCATACAAAACACAGTAAGAGGAGCGCAGTATTATACAAAACACAGTAAGAGGAGCACGGTATTACACCAAACACAGTAAGAGGAGCGCGGTATTATACAAAACACAGTCAGAGGAGCGCGGTATTACACCAATCACAGTAAGAGGAGCGCGGTATTACACAAAACACAGTAAGAGGAGCGCGGTATTACACCAATCACAGTAAGAGGAGCGCGGTATTATACAAAACACAGTCAGAGGAGCGCGGTATTACACCAATCACAGTAAGAGGAGCGCGGTATTATACAAAACACAGTAAGAGGAGCGCGGTATTACACCAATCACAGGAAGAGGAGCGCGGTATTATACAAAACACAGTAAGAGGAGCGCGGTATTATACAAAACACAGTAAGAGGAGCGCGGTATTACACCAATCAGAGTAAGAGGAGCGCGGTATTACACCAAACACAGTAAGAGGAGTGCGGTATTATAAAAAACACAGTAAGAGGAGCGCGGTATTACACCAAACACAGTAAGAGGAGCGCGGTATTACAACAAACACAGTAAAAGGACCGCGGTATTGCACCAAACACAGCAAGAGGAGCGCGGTATTTTTCAAAACACAGTAAGAGGAGCGCGGTATTATACAAAACACAGTAAGAGGAGCGCGGTATTACACCAATCACAGTAAGAGGAGCGCGGTATTATACAAAACACAGTAAGAGGAGCGCGGTATTATACCAATCACAGTAAGAGGAGCGCGGTATTATACCAATCACAGTAAGAGGAGCGCGGTATTATACAAAACACAGTAAGAGGAGCGCGGTATTACACCAATCACAGTAAGAGGAGCGCGGTATTATACAAAACACAGTAAGAGGAGCGCGGTATTACACCAATCACAGGAAGAGGAGCGCGGTATTATACAAAACACAGTAAGAGGAGTGCGGTATTACACCAATCACAGTAAGAGGAGCGCGGTATTACACCAAACACAGTAAGAGGAGCGCGGTATTACACCAAACACAGTAAGAGGAGTGAGGTATTATACAAAACACAGTAAGAGGAGCGCGGTATTACACCAAACACAGTAAGAGGAGCGCGGTATTACACCAAACACAGTAAGAGGAGCGCGGTATTACACCAAACACAGTAAAAGGAGCTCGGTATTACACCAAACACAGCAAGAGGAGCGCGGTATTACACCAAACACAGTAAGAGGAGCGCGGTATTACACCAAACACAGTAAGAGGAGCGCGGTATTACACCAAACACAGGAAGAGGAGCGCGGTATTATACAAAACACAGTAAGAAGAGCGCGGTATTGTACAAAACACATTAGGAGTAGCTCGGTATTACACCAATCACAGTAAGAGGAGCGCGGTATTATACAAAACACAGTAAGAGGAGCGTGGTATTATACAAAACACAGTAAGAGGAGCGCGGTATTATACCAATCACAGTATGAGGAGCGCGGTATTACACCAATCACAGTAAGAGGAGCGCGGTATTATACCAATCACAGTATGAGGAGCGCGGTATTACACCAATCACAGTAAGAGGAGCGCGGTATTACACCAAACACAGTAAGAGGAGTGCGGTATTATAAAAAACACAGTAAGAGGAGCGCGGTTTTAAACCAAACACAGTAAGAGGAGCGCGGTATTACAACAAACACAGTAAAAGGAGCGCGGTATTGCACCAAACACAGCAAGAGGAGCGCGGTATTATACCAATCACAGTAAGAGGAGCGCGGTATTATACAAAACACAGTAAGAGGAGCGCGGTATTACACCAATCACAGTAAGAGGAGCGCGGTATAACACAAAACACAGTAAGAGGAGCGCGGGATTATACAAAACACAGGAAGAGGAGCGCGGTATTACACCAATCACAGGAAGAGGAGCGCGGTATTATACAAAACACAGTAAGAGGAGCGCGGTATTATACAAAACACAGTAAGAGGAGCGCGGTATTATACAAAACACAGTAAGAGGAGCGCGGTATTACACCAAACACAGTAAGAGGAGCGCGGTATTAGAACAAACACAGTAAAAGGAGCACGGTATTGCACCAAACACAGCAAGAGGAGCGCGGTATTATACAAAACACAGCAAGAGGAGCGCGGTATTATACAAAACACAGTAAGAGGAGCGCGGTATTACACCAATCACAGTAAGAGGAGCGCGGTATTATACGAAACACAGTAAGAGGAGCGCGGTATTACACCAATCACAGGAAGAGGAGCGCGGTATTTTTCAAAACACAGTAAGAGGAGCGCGGTATTATACAAAACACAGTAAGAGGAGCGCGGTATTACACCAATCAGAGTAAGAGGAGCGCGGTATTACACCAATCACAGTAAGAGGAGCGCGGTATTATACAAAACACAGTACGAGGAGCGCGGTATTACACCAAACACAGCAAGAGGAGCGCGGTATTACAGCAATCACAGTAAGAGGAGCGCGGTATTATACAAAACACAGTAAGAGGAGCGCGGTATCACACCAAACACAGTAAGAGGAGCGCGGTATTACACCAAACACAGTAAGAGGAGTGCGGTATTATAAAAACACAGTAAGAGGAGCGCGGTGTTACACCAAACACAGTAAGAGGAGCGCGGTATTACAACAAACACAGTAAAAGGAGCGCGGTATTGCACCAAACACAGCAAGAGGAGCGCGGTATTATACAAAACACAGTAAGAGGAGCGCGGTATTACACCAAACACAGTAAGAGGAGCGCGGTATTACAACAAACACAGTAAGAGGAGCGCGGTATTATACCAATCACAGCAAGAGGAGCGCGGTATTTTTCAAAACACAGTAAGAGGAGCGCGGTATTATACAAAACACAGTAAGAGGAGCGCGGTATTACACCAATCACAGTAAGAGGAGCGCGGTATTATACAAAACACAGTAAGAGGAGCGCGGTATTACACCAATCACAGTAAGAGGAGCGCGGTATTATACCAATCACAGTAAGAGGAGCGCGGTATTATACAAAACACAGTAAGAGGAGCGCGGTATTACACCAATCACAGTAAGAGGAGCGCGGTATTATACAAAACACAGTAAGAGGAGCGCGGTATTACACCAATCACAGGAAGAGGAGCGCGGTATTATACAAAACACAGTAAGAGGAGTGCGGTATTACACCAATCACAGTAAGAGGAGCGCGGTATTACACCAAACACAGTAAGAGGAGCGCGGTATTACACCAAACACAGTAAGAGGAGTGAGGTATTATACAAAACACAGTAAGAGGAGCGCGGTATTACACCAAACACAGTAAGAGGAGCGCGGTATTACACCAAACACAGTAAGAGGAGCGCGGTATTACACCAAACACAGTAAAAGGAGCTCGGTATTACACCAAACACAGCAAGAGGAGCGCGGTATTACACCAAACACAGTAAGAGGAGCGCGGTATTACACCAAACACAGTAAGAGGAGCGCGGTATTACACCAAACACAGGAAGAGGAGCGCGGTATTATACAAAACACAGTAAGAAGAGCGCGGTATTGTACAAAACACATTAGGAGTAGCTCGGTATTACACCAATCACAGTAAGAGGAGCGCGGTATTATACAAAACACAGTAAGAGGAGCGTGGTATTATACAAAACACAGTAAGAGGAGCGCGGTATTATACCAATCACAGTATGAGGAGCGCGGTATTACACCAATCACAGTAAGAGGAGCGCGGTATTATACCAATCACAGTATGAGGAGCGCGGTATTACACCAATCACAGTAAGAGGAGCGCGGTATTACACCAAACACAGTAAGAGGAGTGCGGTATTATAAAAAACACAGTAAGAGGAGCGCGGTTTTAAACCAAACACAGTAAGAGGAGCGCGGTATTACAACAAACACAGTAAAAGGAGCGCGGTATTGCACCAAACACAGCAAGAGGAGCGCGGTATTATACCAATCACAGTAAGAGGAGCGCGGTATTATACAAAACACAGTAAGAGGAGCGCGGTATTACACCAATCACAGTAAGAGGAGCGCGGTATAACACAAAACACAGTAAGAGGAGCGCGGTATTATACAAAACACAGGAAGAGGAGCGCGGTATTACACCAATCACAGGAAGAGGATCGCGGTATTATACAAAACACAGTAAGAGGAGCGCGGTATTATACAAAACACAGTAAGAGGAGCGCGGTATTATACAAAACACAGTAAGAGGAGCGCGGTATTACACCAAACACAGTAAGAGGAGCGCGGTATTAGAACAAACACAGTAAAAGGAGCACGGTATTGCACCAAACACAGCAAGAGGAGCGCGGTATTATACAAAACACAGCAAGAGGAGCGCGGTATTATACAAAACACAGTAAGAGGAGCGCGGTATTACACCAATCACAGTAAGAGGAGCGCGGTATTATACGAAACACAGTAAGAGGAGCGCGGTATTACACCAATCACAGGAAGAGGAGCGCGGTATTTTTCAAAACACAGTAAGAGGAGCGCGGTATTATACAAAACACAGTAAGAGGAGCGCGGTATTACACCAATCAGAGTAAGAGGAGCGCGGTATTACACCAATCACAGTAAGAGGAGCGCGGTATTATACAAAACACAGTACGAGGAGCGCGGTATTACACCAAACACAGCAAGAGGAGCGCGGTATTACAGCAATCACAGTAAGAGGAGCGCGGTATTATACAAAACACAGTAAGAGGAGCGCGGTATCACACCAAACACAGTAAGAGGAGCGCGGTATTACACCAAACACAGTAAGAGGAGTGCGGTATTATAAAAACACAGTAAGAGGAGCGCGGTATTACACCAAACACAGTAAGAGGAGCGCGGTATTACAACAAACACAGTAAAAGGAGCGCGGTATTGCACCAAACACAGCAAGAGGAGCGCGGTATTATACAAAACACAGTAAGAGGAGCGCGGTATTACACCAAACACAGTAAGAGGAGCGCGGTATTACAACAAACACAGTAAGAGGAGCGCGGTATTATACAAAACACAGTAAGAGGAGCGCGGTATTTTACAAAACACAGTAAGAGGAGCGCGGTATTGTACCAATCACAGTAAGAGGAGCGCGGTATTACACCAATCAAAACATAGTAAGAGGAGCGCGGTATTATACCAATCACAGTAAGAGGAGCGCGGTATTGTACCAATCACAGTAAGAGGAGCGCGGTATTACACCTAACACAGTAAGAGGAGTGCGGTATTATACAAAACACAGTAAGAGGAGCGCGGTATTACACCAAACACAGTAAGAGGAGCGCGGTATTACACCAAACACAGTAAGAGGAGCGCGGTATTACACCAAACACAGTAAAAGGAGCGCGGTATTACACCAAACACAGCAAGAGGAGCGCGGTATTACACCAAACACAGTAAGAGGAGCGCGGTATTACACCAATCACAGTAAGAGGAGCGCGGTATTATACAAAACACAGTAAGAGGAGCGCGGTATTATACAAAACACAGTAAGAGGAGCGCGGTATTACACCAAACACAGTAAGAGGAGCGCGGTATTATACAAAACACAGTAAGAGGTGCGCGGTATTATACAAAACACAGTAAGAGGAGCGCGGTATTACACCAAACACAGTAAGAGGAGCGCGGTATTATACAAAACACAGTAAGAGGAGCGCTGTATTATACAAAACACAGTAAGAGGAGCGCGGTATTACACCAATCATAGTGAGAGGAGCGCGGTATTACACCAAACACAGTAAGAGGAGCGCGGTATTATACAAAACACAGTAAGAGGAGTGCGGTATTATACAAAACACTGTAAGAGGAGCGCGGTATTACACCAATCACAGTGAGAGGAGCGCGGTATTATACAAAACACAGTAAGAGGAGCGCGGTATTATACAAAACACAGTAAGAGGAGCGCGGTATTATACAAAACACAGTAAGAGGAGCGCGGTATTATACCAAACACAGTAAGAGGAGCGCGGTATTATACAAAACACAGTAAGAGGAGCGCGGTATTATACAAAACACAGTAAGAGGAGCACGGTATTATACAAAACACAGTAAGAGGAGCGCGGTATTATACAAAATACAGTAAGAGGAGCGCGGTATTATACAAAACACAGTAAGAGGAGCGCGGTATTATACAAAACACAGTAAGAGGAGCGCGGTATTATACAAAACACAGTAAGAGGAGCGCGGTATTATACAAAACACAGTAAGAGGAGCGCGGTATCATAACAAACACAGTAAGAGGAGTGCGGTATTACACCAATCACAGTAAGAGGAGCGCGGTATTATACAAAACACAGTAAGAGGAGCGCGGTATTGTACCAATCACAGTAAGAGGAGCGCGGTATTCTACCAATCACAGTAAGAGGAGCGCGGTATTATACAAAACACAGTAAGAGGAGTGCGGTATTACACCAAACACAGTTAGAGGAGCGTGGTATTACACCAATCACAGTAAGAGGAGCGCGGTATTATACAAAACACAGTAAGAGGAGCGCGGTATTGTACCAATCACAGTAAGAGGAGCGCGGTATTGTACCAATCACAGTAAGAGGAGCGCGGTATTACACCAAAGACAGTAAGAGGAGCGCGGTATTATACAAAACACAGTAAGAGGAGCGCGGTATTACACCAATCACAGTAAGAGGAGCGCGGTATTATACAAAACACAGTAAGAGGAGCGCGGTATTATACCAATCACAGTAAGAGGAGCGCGGTATTATACCAATCACAGTAAGAGGAGCGCGGTATTATACAAAACACAGTAAGAGGAGCGCGGTATTACACCAATCACAGTAAGAGGAGCGCGGTTTTATACAAAACACAGTAAGAGGAGCGCGGTATTACACCAATCACAGGAAGAGGAGCGCGGTATTATACAAAACACAGTAAGAGGAGTGCGGTATTACACCAATCACAGTAAGAGGAGCGCGGTATTACACCAAACACAGTTAAAGGAGCGCGGTATTACACCAAACACAGTAAGAGGAGTGAGGTATTATACAAAACACAGTAAGAGGAGCGCGGTATTACACCAAACACAGTAAGAGGAGCGCGGTATTACACCAAACACAGTAAGAGGAGCGCGGTATTACACCAAACACAGTAAAAGGAGCGCGGTATTACACCAAACACAGCAAGAGGAGCGCGGTATTACACCAAACACAGTAAGAGGAGCGCGGTATTACACCAAACACAGTAAGAGGAGCGCGGTATTACACCAAACACAGTAAGAGGAGCGCGGTATTATACAAAACACAGTAAGAGGAGCGCGGTATTATACAAAACACATTAGGAGCAGCTCGGTATTACACCAATCACAGTAAAAGGAGCACGGTATTGCACCAAACACAGCAAGAGGAGCGCGGTATTATACAAAACACAGCAAGAGGAGCGCGGTATTATACAAAACACAGTAAGAGGAGCGCGGTATTACACCAATCACAGTAAGAGGAGCGCGGTATTATACGAAACATAGTAAGAGGAGCGCGGTATTACACCAATCACAGGAAGAGGAGCGCGGTATTATACAAAACACAGTAAGAGGAGCGCGGTATTATACAAAACACAGTAAGAGGAGCGCGGTATTACACCAATCAGAGTAAGAGGAGCGCGGTATTACATCAATCACAGTAAGAGGAGCGCGGTATTATACAAAACACAGTACGAGGAGCGCGGTATTACACCAAACACAGCAAGAGGAGCGCGGTATTACAGCAATCACAGTAAGAGGAGCGCGGTATTATACAAAACACAGTAAGAGGAGCGCGGTATCACACCAAACACAGTAAGAGGAGCGCGGTATTACACCAAACACAGTAAGAGGAGTGCGGTATTATAAAAACACAGTAAGAGGAGCGCGGTATTACACCAAACACAGTAAAAGGAGCGCGGTATTGCACCAAACACAGCAAGAGGAGCGCGGTATTATACAAAACACAGTAAGAGGAGCGCGGTATTACACCAAACACAGTAAGAGGAGCGCGGTATTACAACAAACACAGTAAGAGGAGCGCGGTATTATACAAAACACAGTAAGAGGAGCGCGGTATTTTACAAAACACAGTAAGAGGAGCGCGGTATTGTACCAATCACAGTAAGAGGAGCGCGGTATTACACCAATCAAAACATAGTAAGAGGAGCGCGGTATTATACCAATCACAGTAAGAGGAGCGCGGTATTGTACCAATCACAGTAAGAGGAGCGCGGTATTACACCAAACACAGTAAGAGGAGCGCGTTATTATACAAAACACAGTAAGAGGAGCGCGGTATTACACCAAACACAGTTAGAGGAGCGCGGTATTACACCAAACACAGTAAGAGGAGTGCGGTATTATACAAAACACAGTAAGAGGAGCGCGGTATTACACCAAACACAGTAAGAGGAGCGCGGTATTACACCAAACACAGTAAGAGGAGCGCGGTATTACACCAAACACAGTAAAAGGAGCGCGGTATTACACCAAACACAGCAAGAGGAGCGCGGTATTACACCAAACACAGTAAGAGGAGCGCGGTATTACACCAATCACAGTAAGAGGAGCGCGGTATTATACAAAACACAGTAAGAGGAGCGCGGTATTATACAAAACACAGTAAGAGGAGCGCGGTATTACACCAAACACAGTAAGAGGAGCGCGGTATTATACAAAACACAGTAAGAGGTGCGCGGTATTATACAAAACACAGTAAGAGGAGCGCGGTATTACACCAAACACAGTAAGAGGAGCGCGGTATTATACAAAACACAGTAAGAGGAGCGCGGTATTATACAAAACACAGTAAGAGGAGCGCGGTATTACACCAATCATAGTGAGAGGAGCGCGGTATTACACCAAACCCAGTAAGAGGAGCGCGGTATTATACAAAACACAGTAAGAGGAGCGCGGTATTATACAAAACACTGCAAGAGGAGCGCGGTATTACACCAATCACAGTGAGAGGAGCGCGGTATTATACAAAACACAGTAAGAGGAGCGCGGTATTATACAAAACACAGTAAGAGGAGCGCGGTATTATACCAAACACAGTAAGAGGAGCGCGGTATTATACAAAACACAGTAAGAGGAGCGCGGTATTATACAAAACACAGTAAGAGGAGCGCGGTATTATACAAAACACAGTAAGAGGAGCGCGGTATTATACAAAACACAGTAAGAGGAGCGCGGTATTATACAAAACACAGTAAGAGGAGCGCGGTATTATACAAAACACAGTAAGAGGAGCGCGGTATTATACAAAACACAGTAAGAGGAGCGCGGTATTATACCAAACACAGTAAGAGGAGTGCGGTATTACACCAATCACAGTAAGAGGAGCGCGGTATTATACAAAACACAGTAAGAGGAGCGCGGTATTGTACCAATCACAGTAAGAGGAGCGCGGTATTCTACCAATCACAGTAAGAGGAGCGCGGTATTATACAAAACACAGTAAGAGGAGTGCGGTATTACACCAAACACAGTAAGAGGAGCGCGGTATTACACCAATCACAGTAAGAGGAGCGCGGTATTATACAAAACACAGTAAGAGGAGCGCGGTATTGTACCAATCACAGTAAGAGGAGCGCGGTATTGTACCAATCACAGTAAGAGGAGCGCGGTATTACACCAAAGACAGTAAGAGGAGCGCGGTATTACACGAATCACAGTAAGAGGAGCGCGGTATTATACAAAACACAGTAAGAGGAGCGCGGTATTATACAAAACACAGTAAGAGGAGCGCGGTATTACACCAATCACAGTAAGAGGAGCGCGGTATTATACAAAACACAGTAAGTGGAGCGCGGTATTACAACAAACACAGTAAAATGAGCGCGGTATCACACCAAACACAGTCAGAGGAGCGCGGTATTACAACAAACACAGTAAAAGGAGCGCGGTATTAAACCAAACACAGCAAGAGGTGCGCGGTATTACACCAAACACAGTAAGAGGTGCGCGGTATTATACAAAACAGTAAGAAGAGCGCGGTATTATACAAAACAGTAAGAGGAGTGCGGTATTATACAAAACAGTAAGAGGAGCGCGGTATTATACAAAACACAGTAAGAGGAGCGCGGTATTATACAAAACAGTAAGAGGAGCGCGGAATTTTACAAAACACAGTAAGAGGAGCGCAGTATTTTACAAAACACAGTAAGAGGAGCGCGGTATTACACCAATCACAGTAAGAGGAGCGCGGTATTACACCAAACACAGTAAGAGGAGCGCGGTATTATACAAAACACAGTAAGAGGAGCGCGGTATTATACCAAACACAGTAAGAGGAGTGCGGTATTACACCAATCACAGTAAGAGGAGCGCGGTATTATACAAAACACAGTGAGAGGAGCGCGGTATTACACCAAACACAGTAAGAGGAGCGCGGTATTATACAAAACACAGTAAGAGGAGCGCGGTATTATACCAAACACAGTAAGAGGAGTGCGGTATTACACCAATCACAGTAAGAGGAGCGCGGTATTATACAAAACACAGTAAGAGGAGCGCGGTATTGTACCAATCACAGTAAGAGGAGCGCGGTATTCTACCAATCACAGTCAGAGGAGCGCGGTATTACACCAAACACAGTAAGAGGAGCGCGGTATTACACCAATCACAGTAAGAGGAGTGCGGTATTACACCAATCACAGTAAGAGGAGCGCGGTATTACACCAATCACAGTAAGAGGAGTGCGGTATTACACCAATCACAGTAAGAGGAGCGCGGTATTATACAAAACACAGTAAGAGGAGCGCGGTATTGTACCAATCACAGTAAGAGGAGCGCGGTATTACACCAAAGACAGTAAGAGGAGCGCGGTATTACACCAATCACAGTAAGAGGAGCGCGGTATTACACCAATCACAGTAAGAGGAGCGCGGTATTATACAAAACACAGTAAGAGGAGCGCGGTATTACAACAAACACAGTAAAATGAGCGCGGTATTAAACCAAACACAGCAAGAGGAGCGCGGTATTACACCAAACACAGTAAGAGGTGCGCGGTATTACAACAAACACAGTAAAAGGAGCGCGGTATTAAACCAAACACAGCAAGAGGAGCGCGGTATTACAACAAACACAGTAAAAGGAGCGCGGTATTAAACCAAACACAGCAAGAGGAGTGCGGTATTATACAAAACAGTAAGAGGAGCGCGGTATTATACAAAACACAGTAAGAGGAGTGCGGTATTATACAAAACAGTAAGAGGAGCGCGGTATTATACAAAACACAGTAAGAGGAGCGCGGTATTATACAAAACAGTAAGAGGAGCGCGGAATTTTACAAAACACAGTAAGAGGAGCGCAGTATTTTACAAAACACAGTAAGAGGAGCGCGGTATTACACCAATCACAGTAAGAGGAGCGCGGTATTACACCAAACACAGTAAGAGGAGCGCGGTATTACACCAAACACAGTAAGAGGAGCGCGGTATTATACAAAACACAGTAAGAGGAGCGCGGTATTACACCAAACACAGTAAGAGGAGCGCGGTATTATACAAAACACAGTAAGAGGAGCGCGGTATTACACCAATCACAGTAAGAGGAGCGCGGTATTATAAAAAAACAGTAAGAGGATCGCGGTATTATACAAAACACAGTAAGAGGAGCGCGGTATTACACCAAACACAGTAAGAGGAGCGCGGTATTACACCAAACACAGTAAGAGGAGTGCGGTATTATACAAAACACAGTAAAAGGAGCGCGGTATTACATCAAACACAGTATGAGGTGCGCGGTATTATACAAAATACAGTAAGAGGTGCACGTTATTATACAAAACACAGTAAGAGGAGCGCGGTATTACATCAAACACAGTAAGAGGTGCGCGGTATTATACAAAACACAGTAAGAGGAGCGCGGTATTACACCAAACACAGTAAGAGGAGCGCGATATTATACAAAACACAGTAAGATGAGCGCGATATTACACCAAACACAGTAAGATTAGCGCGATATTACACCAAACACAGTAAGAGGAGCGCGGTATTATACAAAACACAGTAAGAGGAGCGCGATATTACACCAAACACAGTAAGAGGAGCGCGGTGTTGTGGGAAAAAATCACCACTCGGAGTCAGACTTAAAGATTCAACATGCAGTTTATTGGACAAAGTACTCTGGGAGAAGGCTGGACATTCCGCAATGTACGCATATACGTTCTCAACTTTAAAATGGTTGTCATGCTTTTTTATACCTTTGAAATACAGATTTCAGTAGCTTTTACATCATAAATCTTGATTACACACATTAACCAATTAAGTCCGCACAGCAACAACAGACAGTTCACACATTAACCAATTAAGTTTGCATAGCAACAACAGACTGCTTACGCATTAACCAATTAAGTCCGAACAACTATTATCACCTTAAGACAGCATGCCTTTGTTTTATGCAGTCTGGTTCTATAGTTTTATCAGTTCGTTATGAAATGTCCTTTGTCTTCCCAGACTGTAAGCCAGTTCTGGAATGTACAAACTCAACACTTTTAACTGTCTTTCCCACAGTCACAGAATCCATTTTATTTAATAGTGTCCATTTTATTAGTAGTCAAGCGTTATATTTAAGCCTTTAATTAAGGTTAGTCTAATCTACACAAAGCGCATTTCAGTGTGGTTTTAGGGTAAATACCACTGTCATGTACCCATAAGTCACTTCATCGTTGCCTTTAATTCAACAGTCCAAAATCCACGCTAACAGACCCCCCTGTTGGTCATGATTATGGCTTAATAATGATAGAGACCAATCCTAACAAAGTCCATGCAACATTGGTCTGGCATTTAATACACAGCCTTTCGGGTATTTAACTTCCATGATGTTCTGTGCGTATGCCTAACCCGTAACTCACAGGTTACATGTTACAGATTTTGTGTGCAAAGTGCCCTATCTTTATGCTATTCGGCTGTTGAGGCAGCACATACGCATTTCTGTTGTAAATTATCCCACCCTGTGCTTCTGGGCTGTGTCCACCACTATGTGGACATACAGTGACAGCATGTCTAGTAACACATACCTTTAATTTTGTTCCAGCCAAATTCCCTTTAAATACATTTTTTTTTTCAGCATATGGTAACATATTGTGATGGGATATGTGCATTCCGTCCTTCATTACCCCAATATTCTGTACTTGTTACACCTCTCGTCCCTGGGTTTCGGGTGCCATCACCACTATTGCTAGTACCAACCCTAGGAGCCCTTCTCCGTCAGGTTTACACTCCACTTGAGTGGGGTACACTCGCACCATTGCCCTGAATTGGCAAGGGGTGATGTTCTTGTTTGGTAACAGCCGGTTGGAGGTACCACCTCCATCATGCCCACAGGTCAGGCTCACCCTCAGTTTGTTGATTCGTTATTCATAAGGGTACTTCCCCTGCCTGTATCTGGGCTAGGTTCTCTCGTGTCTGTTCCACAATCCAGTTACCACATGTACTGCAGATGTCATTAGCAGCCGCCTGCTAAGATACGTTATTCCTCTTTTATTAATTTATTAATGGTTTGGGCATGTGTTTCTAGCACTGTAGCTATCCTGTGCAAATGTATGATCAGAATTTGATCCTCAGACAATTCCTTATCTGTATTTTCATTTATTTTTAAAAAAATATATCTTTAATGCGAGACCCTAAATCTCTGACCTTTTGATCTAATGTTGCCAAACTAATGTTACTGTCCGATACAATATTTACAGTCAGCTCCAATATCCCAAAATTTATTTATTTTACGTAATTTCTTCTTGAACCGCTTTTATTTCCCAAAATATCCCACTATATTGTGCCCGAGTCCCTTCTATCATTTCACAATTATCCCAACTTGAGAGCAGTATTGTTGGACTGACAGGATTTGTCAATGTAAATTTTTTTTTTCGAAAAGAATTCTTGATACACAGCAATCAATAGGAACCATTTAGACTGGACTTCTTTTATTTTAAAATATAATTTGATTATCCCCTTAAATTACAAGTAAATTTTTCTCCCTCGAGTGCTTGAATAGCAACTCATATAAATTTTTCTTATTAGTTCCAATTTCAGAAACAAATTATGTCCAGGCTTTGTGGTTTTACAGTAGAGATGAAGTGCTCATAATTAATTTTGGATGTAACTCCCATATCTTCCCACCTCGAGCACTCTGTCTCAGAAGACAATAAATGGGTTAAAACAAAACAAATCAAAATGTTTTCAAAGGAAGAGGATCAGGTTGATATCACCACGCTGTGACATTTGGTATCTGCTGATGTCTGCAGCTAAAGTCTTAAATCTTTAACATCACTGGATCGTTTCATGCACCAAATTTGTCCAGCAAAGGTTGCATCGTAACTTTGTAATTGGTAATCCTGCAACATCAACAGTCATGTGGTCCCAAAAACCAGGGTCACCTGTTTTAAAAGAAACACAGAAAATCCATTGCGCTCTTCTTGAGAGCCCAAGGGGTTAATTTGTCAAATTATTATTTATTTATTTTGTCCAAAGGAATAATCCCTTTACCCGAAACCAAATCAGAAAACAAAACAGGAGAGAGGAATTGCCTAGTCTTTTTCTCTTTCTCTCTCTGGAGCACGCAGCCTGTCTGAAATAAACACTGTCTCTCCCACATACAGATGTACGTGGGACTGCGGACTGGAATTCCCAACTCCAAGTCCTAATCTTTGTGTTTTCAAGATGTACAAATCTATCTCTTTTACGATTATCCACCTCCATTCCATGTCTCGCTTTGTTTTAAGACTTGAGTTAGGAGGTGTTAATATAATTGTTGAATTTTCTTAGCATTCTCAACGCGAGTTATATAATTTGTCAGGGAAGGTCTCCCCTCGTTGGTCAGATTTATATTGTATCTATTATTCGTGAATAGCCCCAGAACTTGTCGAACTTCGTTATCATACTGTGGCGGGGTAAAACTGATAGGCGTTTAGTACCCTGTGTCAGTACATAGCTCAAGTAATGGACTTCCAATTGTTTAACATATGCTTTCTTTTGATACGATTTGTTTTACATTTCTTTCTTATCAATTTTTTTCACTGTAGCATTGTCTGGGTGCCTTTGACATTTCCAAGTAATTGGGTCAACTTTAATAATATAACCTATATCAATTGTTACCTCATGTTCATCTGTGTAATGGTTAGCCTCAGACAGTTCTCAACTGACTGGGTCATTTCTATCTGTTTGAACTGCTCTTGGCATGACAGTCTGGCTTGTTGGGATGGAAGGGGTTAACATTAACTTGCTCTTGTGGTCGGAGTAATTTGATACTACTCCCTCTGAGATTAAGTTTGCACAATCAAAATTTCTCTTCACACAGTTTTGACTGATTTTTTTTTTCACTTCTCACATTTGTGGATTGCTTTCACTTTATCTTTTTACACTATTTTTGAGATTTATTTTAATCATAGTGTTTAATCAATCACAATAGCACAAAATGCTTCGAAGATCAGTTTAATTTATAACTAGAGATTGTAACTTTCCGAGTAATTCTTTAAATCTGCACTTTATCTTTCTTTACAATTAAAACCTCCTTTTGTCTTGGTGAATTGGAAACAGATATCGGTGTCCTTGGGAAGGTTAGACTTTTCTAAGCATACGTCAACGTAATTTTCACATAAATTCTTTTAAAAAAAAATTCATACTGGGAAACAACATCTTCCATCGTACATTTTAGTTTATAGTTAGTCTTCGTAAGTTTTATAATTTGCTCGTCATACACAACTATAGCTTTCCAATTCATTTTTTTTTTCACACAGTTTTAGTGGGTTTGATTATAACCAACTCTCTGAGCTGTTCCAGGTTTCCGACTTTTCCTATCACGGTGATACCAGATAGCTTTTTTTTTTATCTGTCCCGTTATTTTTTTTTAACCTTTTT
Source organism: Heptranchias perlo (assembly GCF_035084215.1). NCBI lineage: Eukaryota > Metazoa > Chordata > Chondrichthyes > Hexanchiformes > Hexanchidae > Heptranchias > Heptranchias perlo. The sequence continues at coordinate 710,668 of NW_027139793.1, read as the reverse complement.
TTTAACCACAGCCAATCACAAGATAAAATTCAAAATGCCAATTTTTAGAAGATCCCATGTCTGGAATTTGACATGCTCACATTTTATAAGAATCAGAATTTAATCGGTCACTTAACCTCAATAACTCCAATTTTAATTCAGCAATCTCAGAATTAAACACAAGACAAAACAAATACATAAACACGTAAGACGCAGTAAGAAGGGGCGTGGCCCACAACACCGAAAAAAAACTCACAATCAGGACAGGCTTTTTAAAGAGACAGTACACCCTTTCTTTTCCGGGTCTCTGTCTTTTAAACATTTTAATTGATTCTTTTTTCTAATTCCCTTATCCTAGTTTCTAATTCCCTAATTTTATCCTTATCTTCGCTCCACTTTCTAGTAGAGGTTCCTACTTGTCCTATTAGTCCAGGTAGTTGGTGGACTAGTAATACTCCTGCCTTTTTTGTTTTATCCTTCTTTTCCCCATCTATCCACTTTCTCTGTTGTTCTAAGGTCTGAGAAATATCCCAGCCATCCTTTTGCATCTGTTTAATTAATGAGTGTCTGTCTGTCATATACTTCTCGATGAGGGAACCTGCAGGTCCCCATCTAGGTTGTTCACTTGTCATCTTTACTATCGTGCTCTGTTCTCGCTATATCCTTTGGGTCACGGTCTAACCACCGGGTTTTCTTTTCACTCGAACCTTTCGTGTCCCGGTCTAACCACCGGATTTTCTTTTCTGATATCTCAGCCTCTCACTATATCTTTCCTTCGGGTCCCGGCTTCTCGCCGGATTTTCTTTTCTTTCAGCTATCGGGTCCTGGCCCCGGGACTTGCCGGTACTTAATCACCGATCACTGTCGGTATGTGCTGGTGTACAGCCAGCCGTAATCACCGGTCACTGCCGGTCACGCCAGATTTGCTTTTCCCTCCCAAACTTTCTAAACTTTCTTAACTCCCAGCCCGAACTCCACTCCAGATTTTACTTTCAGTTGCAACTATATACTCACGGTCACAATTATCAGTTTGATAATGTGTTTCCTCCCATGGGGTTCGGTTCTAGGTTGTATGATCAGACAATACACATCGTAAATCAACTTATGCTTCAACTTATGCTCGAATCTCTGCGTTTGTTCGCCACTACAGAGTTTGGTACCGGATGGTTCTGGTTACTCGTGCTTCACAATCACAAGTACCCCTGTTTTTGCATCCACTTCAAAATCCTGACCTTCGCGTGGGGGATCTCCCCTCTTAACAGCCAGTCAAAGGCAGGATACAAGAGAGACACTTCCTTGTCCTTAGTCGATCAGCACAAGCAACCAGCTCTTAGTTATACCCAACAGTCCCATAAATTCTCTTAACTTACCCCCCTGTGTTAACTGCACTGTTGGCTTAGTCTGACTCCCACAGTTCAATGATCTCTACTCCAGTTCGCTGATCGAGGCCAACCGATCAGCTCACCAGTAGTGAGAACCTGCCGACTACGCCAATTGTTGTGGGAAAAAATCACCACTCGGAGTCAGACTTAAAGATTCAACATGCAGTTTATTGGACAAAGTACTCTGGGAGAAGGCTGGACATTCCGCAATGTACGCATATACCTTCTCAACTTTAAAATGGTTGTCATGCTTTTTTATACCTTTGAAATACAGATTTCAGTAGCTTTTACATCATAAATCTTGATTACACACATTAACCAATTAAGTCCGCACAGCAACAACAGACAGTTCACACATTAACCAATTAAGTTTGCATAGCAACAACAGACTGCTTACGCATTAACCAATTAAGTCCGAACAACTATTATCACCTTAAGACAGCATGCCTTTGTTTTATGCAGTCTGGTTCTATAGTTTTATCAGTTCGTTATGAAATGTCCTTTGTCTTCCCAGACTGTAAGCCAGTTCTGGAATGTACAAACTCAACACTTTTAACTGTCTTTCCCACAGTCACAGAATCCATTTTATTTAACAGTGTCCATTTTATTAGTAGTCAAGCGTTATATTTAAGCCTTTAATTAAGGTTAGTCTAATCTACACAAAGGGCATTTCAGTGTGGTTTTAGGGTAAATACCACTGTCATGTACCCATTAGTCACTTCATCGTTGCCTTTAATTCAACAGTCCAAAATCCACGCTAACAGCGGTATTACATCAAACACAGTAAGAGGAGCGTGGTATTACACCAAACACAGGAAGAGGAGCGCGGTATTATACAATACACAGTAAGAGGAGCGCGGTATTACACCAATCACAGTAAGAGGAGCTTGGTATTATACAAAACAGTAAGAAGAGCGCGGTATTATACAAAACAGTAAGAAGAGCGCGGTATTATACAAAACACAGTAAGAGGAGCGCGGTATTATACAAAACAGTAAGAAGAGCGCGGTATTATACAAAACACAGTAAGAGGAGCGCGGTATTACACCAAACACAGTAAGAGGAGCTTGGTATTATACAAAACAGAAAGAAGAGCGCGGTATTATACAAAACACAGGATGAGGAGCGCGGTATTATACAAAACACAGTAAGAGGAGCGCGGTATTACACAAAACACAGTAAGAGGAGCGCGGTATTATACAAAACACAGTAACAGGAGCGCGGTATTACACCAAACACAGCAAGAGGAGCGCGGTATTATACAAAACAGTAAGAGGAGCGCGGTATTATACAAAACAGTAAGAGGAGAGCTGTATTACACCAATCACAGTAAGAGGAGCGCGGTATTATACCAATCACAGTAAGAGGAGCGCGGTATTATACAAAACACAGTAAGAGGAGCGCGGTATTATATAAAACACAGTAAGAGGAGCGCGGTATTATATAAAACACAGTAAGAGGAGCGCGGTATTATATAAAACACAGTAAGAGGAGCGCGGTATTATACCAAACTCAGTAAGAGGAGTGCGGTATTATACAAAACAGTAAGAGGAGCGCGGTATTACACCAATCACAGTAAGAGGAGCGCGGTATTATATAAAACACAGTAAGAGGGGCGCGGTATTATACCAAACTCAGTAAGAGGAGTGCGGTATTATACAAAACAGTAAGAGGAGCGCGGTATTACACCAATCACAGTAAGAGGAGCGCGGTATTACACCAAACACAGCAAGAGGAGCGCGGTATTATACAAAACACAGTAAGAGGAGTGCGGTATTATACAAAACAGTAAGAGGAGCGCGGTATTATACAAAACACAGGAAGAGGAGCGCGGTATTACACCAATCACAGTAAGAGGAGCGCGGTATTATACAAAACAGTAAGAGGAGCGCGGTATTATACAAAACACAGTAAGAGTAGCGCGGTATTATACAAAACAGTAAGAGGAGCGCGGTATTATACAAAACACAGTAAGAGGAGCGCGGTATTATACAAAACACAGTAAGAGGAGCACGGTATTATACAAAACACAGTAAGAGGAGCGCGGTATTATACAAAACACAGTAAGAGGAGCGCGGTATTACACCAAACACAGTAAGAGGAGCGCGGTATTATACCAAACACAGAAAGAGGAGCACGGTATTATACAAAACACAGGATGAGGAGCGCGGTATTATACCAAACACAGTAAGAGGAGCGCGGTATTACACCAAACACAGGATGAGGAGCGCGGTATTACACCAAACACAGTAAGAGGAGCGCGGTATTACACCAATCACAGTAAGAGGAGCTTGGTATTATACAAAACAGTAAGAAGAGCGCGGTATTATACAAAACAGTAAGAAGAGCGCGGTATTATACAAAACACAGTAAGAGGAGCGCGGTATTATACAAAACAGTAAGAAGAGCGCGGTATTATACAAAACACAGTAAGAGGAGCGCGGTATTACACCAAACACAGTAAGAGGAGCTTGGTATTATACAAAACAGAAAGAAGAGCGCGGTATTATACAAAACACAGGATGAGGAGCGCGGTATTATACAAAACACAGTAAGAGGAGCGCGGTATTACACAAAACACAGTAAGAGGAGCGCGGTATTATACAAAACACAGTAACAGGAGCGCGGTATTACACCAAACACAGCAAGAGGAGCGCGGTATTATACAAAACAGTAAGAGGAGCGCGGTATTATACAAAACAGTAAGAGGAGAGCTGTATTACACCAATCACAGTAAGAGGAGCGCGGTATTATACCAATCACAGTAAGAGGAGCGCGGTATTATACAAAACACAGTAAGAGGAGCGCGGTATTATATAAAACACAGTAAGAGGAGCGCGGTATTATACAAAACACAGTAAGAGGAGCGCGGTATTATACAAAACACAGTAAGAGGAGCACGGTATTATACAAAACACAGTAAGAGGAGCGCGGTATTATACAAAACACAGTAAGAGGAGCGCGGTATTACACCAAACACAGTAAGAGGAGCGCGGTATTATACCAAACACAGAAAGAGGAGCACGGTATTATACAAAACACAGGATGAGGAGCGCGGTATTATACCAAACACAGTAAGAGGAGCGCGGTATTACACCAAACACAGGATGAGGAGCGCGGTATTACACCAAACACAGTAAGAGGAGCGCGGTATTACACCAATCACAGTAAGAGGAGCTTGGTATTATCCAAAACAGTAAGAAGAGCGCGGTATTATACAAAACAGTAAGAAGAGCGCGGTATTATACAAAACACAGTAAGAGGAGCGCGGTATTATACAAAACAGTAAGAAGAGCGCGGTATTATACAAAACACAGTAAGAGGAGCGCGGTATTACACCAAACACAGTAAGAGGAGCTTGGTATTATACAAAACAGAAAGAAGAGCGCGGTATTATACAAAACACAGGATGAGGAGCGCGGTATTATACAAAACACAGTAAGAGGAGCGCGGTATTACACAAAACACAGTAAGAGGAGCGCGGTATTATACAAAACACAGTAACAGGAGCGCGGTATTACACCAAACACAGCAAGAGGAGCGCGGTATTATACAAAACAGTAAGAGGAGCGCGGTATTATACAAAACAGTAAGAGGAGAGCTGTATTACACCAATCACAGTAAGAGGAGCGCGGTATTATACCAATCACAGTAAGAGGAGCGCGGTATTATACAAAACACAGTAAGAGGAGCGCGGTATTATATAAAACACAGTAAGAGGAGCGCGGTATTATATAAAACACAGTAAGAGGAGCGCGGTATTATATAAAACACAGTAAGAGGAGCGCGGTATTATACCAAACTCAGTAAGAGGAGTGCGGTATTATACAAAACAGTAAGAGGAGCGCGGTATTACACCAATCACAGTAAGAGGAGCGCGGTATTATATAAAACACAGTAAGAGGGGCGCGGTATTATACCAAACTCAGTAAGAGGAGTGCGGTATTATACAAAACAGTAAGAGGAGCGCGGTATTACACCAATCACAGTAAGAGGAGCGCGGTATTACACCAAACACAGCAAGAGGAGCGCGGTATTATACAAAACACAGTAAGAGGAGTGCGGTATTATACAAAACAGTAAGAGGAGCGCGGTATTATACAAAACACAGGAAGAGGAGCGCGGTATTACACCAATCACAGTAAGAGGAGCGCGGTATTATACAAAACAGTAAGAGGAGCGCGGTATTATACAAAACACAGTAAGAGTAGCGCGGTATTATACAAAACAGTAAGAGGAGCGCGGTATTATACAAAACACAGTAAGAGGAGCGCGGTATTATACAAAACACAGTAAGAGGAGCACGGTATTATACAAAACACAGTAAGAGGAGCGCGGTATTATACAAAACACAGTAAGAGGAGCGCGGTATTACACCAAACACAGTAAGAGGAGCGCGGTATTATACCAAACACAGAAAGAGGAGCACGGTATTATACAAAACACAGGATGAGGAGCGCGGTATTATACCAAACACAGTAAGAGGAGCGCGGTATTACACCAAACACAGGATGAGGAGCGCGGTATTACACCAAACACAGTAAGAGGAGCGCGGTTTTATGCAAAACACAATAAGAGGAGCGTGGTATTACACCAAACACAGTAAGAGGAGCGCGGTATTACACCAATCACAGTAAGAGGAGCGCGGTATTACACCAAACACAGTAAGAGGAGCGCGGTATTACACCAAACACAGTAAGAGGAGCGCGGTATTACACCAAACACAGTAAGAGGAGCGCGGTATTACACCAAACACAGTAAGAGGAGCGCGGTTTTATGCAAAACACAATAAGAGGAGCGCGGTATTACACCAAACACAGTAAGAGGAGCGCGGTATTACACCAATCACAGTAAGAGGAGCGCGGTATTTTACAAAACACAGTAAGAGGAGTGCGGTATTACACCAATCACAGTAAGAGGAGTGCGGTATTACACCAATCACAGTAAGAGGAGCGCGGTATTATACAAAACACAGTAAGAGGAGTGCGGTATTACACCAATCACAGTAAGAGGAGCGCGGTATTACACCAATCACAGTAAGAGGAGCGCGGTATTACACCAATCAAAGTAAGAGGAGCGCGGTATTACACCAAACACAGTAAGAGGAGCGCGGTATTATACAAAACACAGTAAGAGGAGCGCGGTATTACACCAAACACAGCAAGTGGAGCGCGGTATTACACCAAACACAGTAAGAGGAGCGCGGTATTATACAAAACACAGTAAGAGGAGCGCGGTATTACACCAATCACAGTAGGAGGAGCGCGGTATTACACCAATCACAGTAAGAGGAGCGCGGTATTATACAAAACACAGTAAGAGGAGCGCGGTATTACAAAAAACACAGTAAAAGCAGCGCGGTATTACACCAAACACAGTAAGAGGAGCGCGGTATTATACAAAACACAGTAAGAGGAGCGCGGTATTACACCAAACACAGCAAGAGGAGCGCGGTATTACACCAATCACAGTAAGAGGAGCGCGGTATCATACAAAACACAGTAAGAGGTGCGCGGTATTACACAAAACACAGTAAGAGGAGCGCGGTATTACACAAACACAGTAAAAGGAGCGCGGTATTATACAAATCACAGTAAGAGGAGCGCGGTATTACTCCAAACACAGTAAGAGGAGCGCGGTATTATACAAAACGGTAAGAGGAGCGCGTCATTACACCAAACACAGTAAGAGGAGCGGGATTATACAAATCACAGTAAGAGGAGCGCGGTATTATACAAAACACAGTAAGAGGAGCGCGGTATTACACCAATCACAGTAAGAGGAGCGCGGTATTATACAAAACGGTAAGAGGAGCGCGTCATTACACCAAACACATTAAAAGGAGCGCGGTATTACACCAATCACAGTAAGAGGAGCGCGGTATTATACAAAACACAGTAAGCGGAGCGCGGTATTATACAAAACACAGTAAGAGGAGCGCGGCATTGCACCAATCACAGTAGGAAGAGCGCGGTATTATACAAAACACAGTCAGAGGAGCGCGGTATTACACGAAACACAGTAAGAGGAGCGCGGTATTATACAAAACACAATAAGAGGAGCGCGGTATTAAACCAATCACAGTAAGAGGAGCGCGGTATTATACCAATCACAGTATGAGGAGCGCGGTATTACACCAATCACAGTAAGAGGAGCGCGGTATTATACAAAACAGTAAGAGGAGCGCGGTATTATACAAAACACAGTAAGAGGAGCGCGGTATTATACTAAACAGAAAGAGGAGCGCGGTATGAAACAAAACACAGTAAGAGGAGCGCGGTATTACACCAATCACAGTAAGAGGAGCGCGGTATTATACAAAACAGTAAGAGGAGCGCGGTATTATACAAAACACAGTAAGAGGAGCGCGGTATTATACAAAACACAGTAAGAGGAGCGCGGTGTTACACCAAACACAGTAACAGGAGCGCGGTATTATACCAAACACAGTAAGAGGAGCACGGTATTACACAAAACACAGGATGAGGAGCGCAGTATTACACCAAACACATGAAGAGGAGCGCGGTATTATACAAAACACAGTAAGAGGAGCGCGGTATTATACAAAACACAGAAAGAGGAGCGCGGTATTACACCAAACACAGTAAGAGGAGCGCGGTATTACACCAAACACAGTAAGAGGACCGCGGTATTACACCAATCACAGTAAGAGGAGCGCGGTATGACATCAAACACAGTAAGAGGAGCGCGGTATTACACCAAACACAGTAAGAGGAGCGCGGTATTACACCAAACACATTAAGAGGAGTGCGGTATTACACCAAACACAGTAAGAGGAGCGCGGTATTATACAAAACAGTAAGAAGAGCGCGGTATTATACAAAACACAGGATGAGGAGCGCGGTATTACACCAATCACAGTAAGAGGAGCGCGGTATTATACAAAACAGTAAGAGGAGCGCGGTATTATACAAAACACAGTAAGAGGAGTGCGGTATTATACAAAACAGTAAGAGGAGCGCGGTATTATACAAAACACAGTAAGAGGAGCACGGTATTACACCAAACACAGTAAGCGGAGCACGGTATTATACAAAACACAGTAAGAGGAGCGCGGTATTATACAAAACACAGGATGAGGAGCGCGGTATTACACCAATCACAGTAAGAGGAGCGCGGTATTATACAAAACAGTAAGAGGAGAGCGGTATTATACAAAACACAGTAAGAATAGCGCGGTATTACACCAATCACAGTAAGAGGAGCGCGGTATTATACCAAACACAGTAAGAGCAGCGCGGTATTACACCAAACACAGCAAGAGGAGAGCGGTATTACACCAAACACAGTAAGAGGAGCGCGGTATTACACCAAACTCAGTAAGAGGAGCGCGGTATTATACAAAACACAATAAGAGGAGCGCGGTATTACACCAATCACAGTAAGAGGAGCGCGGTATTATACCAAACACAGTAAGAGGAGCGCGGTATTATACAAAACACAGTAAGAATAGCACGGTATTACACCAATCACAGTAAGAGGAGCGCGGTATTACGCCAAACACAGTAAGAGCAGCGCGGTATTACACCAAACACAGCAAGAGGAGAGCGGTATTACACCAAACACAGTAAGAGGAGAGCGGTATTATACCAAACACAGTAAGAGGAGCGCGGTATTACACCAAACTCAGTAAGAGGAGCGCGGTATGATACAAAACACAATAAGAGGAGCGCGGTATTACACCAATCACAGTAAGAGGAGCGCGGTATTATACAAAACAGTAAGAGGAGCGCGGTATTATACAAAACAGTAAGAGGAGCGCGGTATTATACAAAACACAGTAAGAGGAGCGCGGTATTACACCAAACACAGCAAGAGGAGCGCGGTATTACACCAATCACAGTAAGAGGAGCGCGGTATTATACAAAACACAGCAAGAGGAGCGCGGTATTCCACCAAACACAGCAAGAGGAGTGCGGTATTACACCAAACACAGTAAGAGGAGAGCGGTATTACACCAAACACAGTAAGAGGAGAGCGGTATTATACCAAACACAGTAAGAGGAGTGCGGTATTATAAAAAACACAATAAGAGGAGCGCGGTATTACACCAATCACAGTAAGAGGAGAGCGGTATTACACCAAACACAGTAAGAGGAGAGCGGTATTACACCAAACTCAGTAAGAGGAGCGCGGTATTATACAAAACACAATAAGAGGAGCGCGGTATTACACCAATCACAGTAAGAGGAGCGCGGTATTATACAAAACAGTAAGAGGAGCGCGGTATTATACAAAACACAGTAAGAGGAGCACGGTATTATACAAAACACAGTAAGAGGAGCGCGGTATTATACAAAACACAGTAAGAGGAGCGCGGTATTACACCAAACACAGTAAGAGGAGCGCGGTATTACACCAAACACAGTAAGAGGAGCGCGGTATCACACCAAACACAATAAGAGGAGCGCGGTATTTTACAAAACAAAGCAAGAGGAGCGCGGTGTTGTACAAAACACAGTTAGAGGAGCGCGGTATTACACCAAACACAGTAAGAGGAGTGCGCTATTATACAAAACAGAGTAAGAGGAGCGCGGTATTACACCAAACACAGTAAGAGGAGCGCGGTATCACACCAAACACAATAAGAGGAGCGCGGTATTTTACAAAACAAAGCAAGAGGAGCGCGGTGTTGTACAAAACACAGTAAGAGGAGCGCGGTATTACACCAAACACAGGATGAGGAGCGCGGTATTACATAAAACACAGTAAAAGGAGCGCGGTATTACACCAAACACAGCAAGAGGAGCGCGGTATTATACCGATCACAGTAAGAGGAGCGCGGTATTATACAAAACACAGTAAGAGGAGCGCGGTATTACACAAAACACAGTAAGAGGAGCGCGGTATTATACAAAACACAGTAAGAGGAGCGCGGCATTACACCAATCACAGGAAGAGGAGTGCGGTATTACACCAAACACAGTAAGAGGAGCGCGGTATTATACAAAACACAGTAAGAGGAGAGCGGTATTACACCAAACACAGGAAGAGGAGCGCGGTATTACACCAAACACAGTAAGAAGAGCGCGGTATCACACCAAACACAGCAAGAGGAGCGCGGTATTACACCAATCACAGTAAGAGGAGCGCGGTATTATACAAAACACAGTAAGAGGAGCGCGGTATTATACAAAACACAGTAAGAGCAGAGCGGTATTATACAAAACACAGTAAGAGGAGCGCGGTATTACACCAAACACAGTAAGAGGAGCGCGGTATTACACCAAACACAGGAAGAGGAGAGCGGTACTATACCAAACACAGTGAGAGGAGCGCAGTATTACACCAAACACAGTAAGAGGAGCGTGGTCTTACACCAAACACTGCAAGAGGAGCGCGGTATTATAGAAAACAGTAAGAGGAGCGCGGTATTATACAAAACACAGTAAAAGGAGCGCGGTATTACACCAATCACAGTAAGAGGAGCGCGGTATTACACCATTCACAGTAAGAGGAGCGCGGTATTACACCAAACACAGTAAGAGGAGCGCGGTATTGCACCAAACACAGTAAGAGGAGCGCGGTATTACACCAAACACAGCAAAAGGAGCGCGGTATTACACCAAACACAGTAAGAGGAGCGCGGTATTATACAAAACACAGTAAGAGGAGCACGGTATTACACCAAACACAGTAAGAGGAGCGCGGTATTATACAAAACACAGTAAGAGGAGCGCGGTATTATACCAATCACAGTAAGAGGAGCGCGGTATGATACAAAACACAGTAAGAGGAGCGCGGTATTATACCAATCACAGTCAGACTAGCGCGGTATTACACCAAACACAGTAAGAGGAGCGCGGTATTATACAAAACACAGTAAGAGGAGCGCGGTATTACACCAAACACATGAAGAGGAGCGCGGTATTACACCAAACACAGTAAGAGGAGTGCGCTATTATACAAAACAGAGTAAGAGTAGAGCGGTATTATACAAAACACAGTAAGAGGAGCGCGGTATTTTACAAAACACAGTAAGAGGAGCGCGGTATTATAACAATCACAGTCAGAGGAGCGCGGTATTACACCAAACACAGTAAGAGGAGCGCGGTATTATACAAAACACAGTAAGAGGAGCGCGGTATTATACCAATCACAGTAAGAGGAGCGCGGTATTATACAACACACAGTAAGAGGAGCGCGGTATTATACCAATCACAGTAAGACTAGCGCGGTATTACACCAAACACAGTAAGAGGAGCGCGGTATTATACAAAACACAGTAAGAGGAGCGCGGTATTACACCAAACACAGTAAGAGGAGCGCGGTATTACACCAAACACAGTAAGAGGAGTGCGCTATTATACAAAACAGAGTAAGAGGAGAGAGGTATTACACCAAACACAGTAAGAGGAGCGCGGTATTACAACAAACGCAGTAAGAGGAGTGCGCTATTATACAAAACAGAGTAAGAGGAGAGCGGTATTACACCAAACACAGTAAGAGGAGCGCGGTATTTCATCAAACACAGTAAGAGGAGCGCGGTATTATACAAAACACAGTAAGAGGAGAGCGGTATTACACCAAACACAGGAAGAGGAGCGCGGTATTACAACAAACACAGCAAGAGAAGCGCGGTATTACACCAAACACAGTAAGAGGAGCGCGGTATTACATCAAACACAGTAAGAGGAGCGCGGTATTACAACAAACACATTAAGAGGAGCGCGGTATTACACCAAACACAGTAAGAGGAGCGTGGTATTACACCAATCACAGTAAGAGGAGCGCGGTATTATACAAAACACAGTAAGAGGAGCGCGGTATTATACAAAACACAGTAAGAGCAGCGCGGTATTATACAAAACACATTAAGAGGAGTGCGGTATTAAACCAATCACAGTAAGAGGAGCGCGGTATTACACCAATTACAGTAAGAGGAGCGCGGTATTATACAAAACACAGTAAGAGGAGCGCGGTATTACACCAATCACAGTAAGAGGAGCGCGGTATGACACCAAACACAGTAAGAGGAGCGCGGTATTATACAAAACACAGTAAGAGGAGCGCGGTATTATACCAATCACAGTAAGAGGAGCGCGGTATTTTCCCAATCACAGTAAGAGGAGCGCGGTATTATACCAATCACAGTAAGAGGAGCGCGGTATTATACCAATCACAGTAAGAGGTGCGCGGTATTACACCAAACACAGTAAGAGGAGCGCGGTATTATACAAAACACAGTAAGAGGAGCGCGGTATTACACCAATTACAGTAAGAGGAGCGCGGTATTATACAAAACACAGTAAGAGGAGCGCGGTATTACACCAATCACAGGAAGAGGAGCGCGGTATTATACAAAACACAGTAAGAGAAGCGCGGTATTACACCAAACACAGTAAGAGGAGCGCGGTATTACACCAATCACAGTAAGAGGAGCGCGGTTTTATACAAAACACAGTCAGAGGAGCGCGGTATTACACCAATCACAGTAAGAGGAGCGCGGTATTATACAAAACACAGTAAGAGGAGCGCGGTATTACACCAATCACAGGAAGAGGAGCGCGGTATTATACAAAACACAGTAAGAGGAGCGCGGTATTATACAAAACACAGTAAGAGGAGCGCGGTATTACACCAATCACAGTAAGAGGAGCGCGGTATTATACAAAACACAGTAAGAGGAGCACGGTATGACACCAAACACAGCAAGAGGAGCGCGGTATTGCACCAATCACAGTAAGAGGAGCGCGGTATTATACAAAACACAGTAAGAGGAGCACGGTATTACACCAAACACAGCAAGAGGAGCGCGGTATTACACCAATCACAGTAAGAGGAGCGCGGTATTATACAAAACACAGTAAGAGGAGCGTGGTATTATACAATACACAGTAACAGGAGCGCGGTATTACACCAAACACAGTAAGAGGAGCGCAGTATTACACAAAACACAGTAAGAGGAGTGCGGTATTATACAAAACACAGTAAGAGGAGCGCGGTATTACACCAAACACAGGAAGAGGAGCGCGGTATCACACCAATCACAGTAAGAGGAGTGCGGTATTATGCAAAACACAGTAAGAGGAGCGCGGTATTACACCAAACACAGCAAGAGGAGCGCGGTATTGCACCAATCACAGTAAGAGGAGTGCGGTATTATGCAAAACACAGTAAGAGGAGCGCGGTATCACACCAAACACAGTAAGAGGAGCGCGGTATTACAACAAACACAGTAAGAGGAGCGCGGTATTTCATCAAACACAGTAAGAGGAGCGCGGTATTACACCAAACACAGTAAGAGGAGCGCGGTATTATACAAAACACAGTAAGAGGAGCGCGGTATTACACCAAACACAGTAAGAGGAGCGCGGTATTATACAAAACACAGTAAGAGGAGCGCGGTATTATACAAAACACAGTAAGAGGAGAGCGGTATGACACCAAACACAGTAAGAGGAGCGCGGTATTACACCAAACACAGTGAGAGGAGCGCGGTATTACACCATTCACAGTAAGAGGAGCGCGGTATTACACCAATCACAGTAAGAGGAGTGCGGGATTACAACAAACACAGTAAGAGGAGCGCGGTATTACACCAAGCACAGTAAGAGGAGCGCGGTATTATACAAAACACAGTAAGAGGAGCGCGGTATTATACAAAACACAGTAAGAGGAGAGCGGTATTACACCAAACACAGTAAGAGGAGCGCGGTATTACACCAAACACAGTAAGAGGAGCGCGGTATTATACAAAACACAGTAAGAGGAGAGCGGTATTACACCAAACACAGTAAGAGGAGAGCGGTATTACACCAAACACAGTAAGAGGAGCGCGGTATTATACAAAACACAGTAAGAGGAGTGCGGTATTACAACAAACACAGTAAGAGAAGCGCGGTATTACACCAAACGCAGTAAGAGGAGCGCGGTATTACATCAAACACAGTAAGAGGAGCGCGGTATTACAACAAACACAGCAAGAGGAGCGCGGTATTACACCAAACACAGTAAGAGGAGCGCGGTATTACACCAATCACAGTAAGAGGAGCGCGGTATTATACAAAACACAGTAAGAGGAGCGCGGTATTATACAAAACACAGTAAGAGCAGCGCGGTATTATACAAAACACAGTAAGAGGAGCGAGGTATTATACAAAACACAGTAAGAGGAGCGCGGTATTATACCAATCACAGTAAGAGGAGCGCGGTATTATACAAAACACAGTAAGAGGAGCGCGGTATTATACCAATCACAGTAAGAGGAGCGCGGTATTATACAAATCACAATAAGAGGAGAGCGGTATAATACAAAACACAGTAAGAGGAGCGCGGTATTACACCAAACACAGTAAGAGGAGCGCGGTATTACACCAAACACAGGAAGAGGAGAGCGGTACTATACCAAACACAGTGAGAGGAGCGCAGTATTACACCAAACACAGTAAGAGGAGCGTGGTCTTACACCAAACACTGCAAGAGGAGCGCGGTATTATAGAAAACAGTAAGAGGAGCGCGGTATTATACAAAACACAGTAAGAGGAGCGCGGTATTACACCAATCACAGTAAGAGGAGCGCGGTATTACACCATTCACAGTAAGAGGAGCGCGGTATTACACCAAACACAGTAAGAGGAGCGCGGTATTGCACCAAACACAGTAAGAGGAGCGCGGTATTACACCAAACACAGCAAAAGGAGCGCGGTATTACACCAAACACAGTAAGAGGAGCGCGGTATTATACAAAACACAGTAAGAGGAGCACGGTATTACACCAAACACAGTAAGAGGAGCGCGGTATTATACAAAACACAGTAAGAGGAGCGCGGTATTATACCAATCACAGTAAGAGGAGCGCGGTATTATACAAAACACAGTAAGAGGAGCGCGGTATTATACCAATCACAGTCAGACTAGCGCGGTATTACACCAAACACAGTAAGAGGAGCGCGGTATTATACAAAACACAGTAAGAGGAGCGCGGTATTACACCAAACACATGAAGAGGAGCGCGGTATTTTACAAAACACAGTAAGAGGAGCGCGGTATTATAACAATCACAGTCAGAGGAGCGCGGTATTAACCAAACACAGTAAGAGGAGCGCGGTATTATACAAAACACAGTAAGAGGAGCGCGGTATTATACCAATCACAGTAAGAGGAGCGCGGTATTATACAACACACAGTAAGAGGAGCGCGGTATTATACCAATCACAGTAAGACTAGCGCGGTATTACACCAAACACAGTAAGAGGAGCGCGGTATTATACAAAACACAGTAAGAGGAGCGCGGTATTACACCAAACACAGTAAGAGGAGCGCGGTATTACACCAAACACAGTAAGAGGAGTGCGCTATTATACAAAACAGAGTAAGAGGAGAGCGGTATTACACCAAACACAGTAAGAGGAGCGCGGTATTACAACAAACGCAGTAAGAGGAGTGCGCTATTATACAAAACAGAGTAAGAGGAGAGCGGTATTACACCAAACACAGTAAGAGGAGCGCGGTATTTCATCAAACACAGTAAGAGGAGCGCGGTATTATACAAAACACAGTAAGAGGAGAGCGGTATTACACCAAACACAGGAAGAGGAGCGCGGTATTACAACAAACACAGCAAGAGAAGCGTGGTATTACACCAAACACAGTAAGAGGAGCGCGGTATTACATCAAACACAGTAAGAGGAGCGCGGTATTACAACAAACACATTAAGAGGAGCGCGGTATTACACCAAACACAGTAAGAGGAGCGTGGTATTACACCAATCACAGTAAGAGGAGCGCGGTATTATACAAAACACAGTAAGAGGAGCGCGGTATTATACAAAACACAGTAAGAGCAGCGCGGTATTATACAAAACACATTAAGAGGAGTGCGGTATTAAACCAATCACAGTAAGAGGAGCGCGGTATTACACCAATTACAGTAAGAGGAGCGCGGTATTATACAAAACACAGTAAGAGGAGCGCGGTATTACACCAATCACAGTAAGAGGAGCGCGGTATGACACCAAACACAGTAAGAGGAGCGCGGTATTATACAAAACACAGTAAGAGGAGCGCGGTATTATACCAATCACAGTAAGAGGAGCGCGGTATTTTCCCAATCACAGTAAGAGGAGCGCGGTATTATACCAATCACAGTAAGAGGAGCGCGGTATTATACCAATCACAGTAAGAGGTGCGCGGTATTACACCAAACACAGTAAGAGGAGCGCGGTATTATACAAAACACAGTAAGAGGAGCGCGGTATTACACCAATTACAGTAAGAGGAGCGCGGTATTATACAAAACACAGTAAGAGGAGCGCGGTATTACACCAATCACAGGAAGAGGAGCGCGGTATTATACAAAACACAGTAAGAGAAGCGCGGTATTACACCAAACACAGTAAGAGGAGCGCGGTATTACACCAATCACAGTAAGAGGAGCGCGGTTTTATACAAAACACAGTCAGAGGAGCGCGGTATTACACCAATCACAGTAAGAGGAGCGCGGTATTATACAAAACACAGTAAGAGGAGCGCGGTATTACACCAATCACAGGAAGAGGAGCGCGGTATTATACAAAACACAGTAAGAGGAGCACGGTATGACACCAAACACAGCAAGAGGAGCGCGGTATTGCACCAATCACAGTAAGAGGAGCGCGGTATTATACAAAACACAGTAAGAGGAGCACGGTATTACACCAAACACAGCAAGAGGAGCGCGGTATTACACCAATCACAGTAAGAGGAGCGCGGTATTATACAAAACACAGTAAGAGGAGCGTGGTATTATACAATACACAGTAACAGGAGCGCGGTATTACACCAAACACAGTAAGAGGAGCGCAGTATTACACAAAACACAGTAAGAGGAGTGCGGTATTATACAAAACACAGTAAGAGGAGCGCGGTATTACACCAAACACAGGAAGAGGAGCGCGGTATCACACCAATCACAGTAAGAGGAGTGCGGTATTATGCAAAACACAGTAAGAGGAGCGCGGTATTACACCAAACACAGCAAGAGGAGCGCGGTATTGCACCAATCACAGTAAGAGGAGTGCGGTATTATGCAAAACACAGTAAGAGGAGCGCGGTATCACACCAAACACAGTAAGAGGAGCGCGGTATTACAACAAACACAGTAAGAGGAGCGCGGTATTTCATCAAACACAGTAAGAGGAGCGCGGTATTACACCAAACACAGTAAGAGGAGCGCGGTATTATACAAAACACAGTAAGAGGAGCGCGGTATTACACCAAACACAGTAAGAGGAGCGCGGTATTATACAAAACACAGTAAGAGGAGCGCGGTATTATACAAAACACAGTAAGAGGAGAGCGGTATGACACCAAACACAGTAAGAGGAGCGCGGTATTACACCAAACACAGTAAGAGGAGCGCGGTATTACACCATTCACAGTAAGAGGAGCGCGGTATTACACCAATCACAGTAAGAGGAGTGCGGGATTACAACAAACACAGTAAGAGGAGCGCGGTATTACACCAAGCACAGTAAGAGGAGCGCGGTATTATACAAAACACAGTAAGTGGAGCGCGGTATTATACAAAACACAGTAAGAGGAGAGCGGTATTACACCAAACACAGTAAGAGGAGCGCGGTATTACACCAAACACAGTAAGAGGAGCGCGGTATTATACAAAACACAGTAAGAGGAGAGCGGTATTACACCAAACACAGTAAGAGGAGCGCGGTATTACACCAAACACAGTAAGAGGAGCGCGGTATTATACAAAACACAGTAAGAGGAGTGCGGTATTACAACAAACACAGTAAGAGAAGCGCGGTATTACACCAAACGCAGTAAGAGGAGCGCGGTATTACATCAAACACAGTAAGAGGAGCGCGGTATTACAACAAACACAGCAAGAGGAGCGCGGTATTACACCAAACACAGTAAGAGGAGCGCGGTATTACACCAATCACAGTAAGAGGAGCGCGGTATTATACACAACACAGTAAGAGGAGCGCGGTATTATACAAAACGCAGTAAGAGCAGCGCGGTATTATACAAAACACATTAAGAGGAGCGCGGTATTATACCAATCACAGTAAGAGGAGCGCGGTATTATACCAATCACAGTAAGAGGAGCGCGGTATTATACCAATCACAGTAAGATGAGCGCGGTATTATACCAATCACAGTAAGAGGAGCGCGGTATTATACCAATCACAGTAAGAGGTGCGCGGTATTACACCAAACACAGTAAGAGGAGCGCGGTATTATACAAAACACAGTAAGAGGAGCGCGGTATTACACCAATTACAGTAAGAGGAGCGCGGTATTATACAAAACACAGTAAGAGGAGCGCGGTATTACACCAATCACAGGAAGAGGAGCGCGGTATTATACAAAACACAGTAAGAGAAGCGCGGTATTGCACCAAACACAGTAAGAGGAGCGCGGTATTACACCAATCACAGTAAGAGGAGCGCGGTTTTATACAAAACACAGTCAGAGGAGCGCGGTATTACACCAATCACAGTAAGAGGAGCGCGGTATTATACAAAACACAGTAAGAGGAGCGCGGTATTACACCAATCACAGGAAGAGGAGCGCGGTATTATACAAAACACAGTAAGAGGAGCGCGGTATTATACAAAACACAGTAAGAGGAGCACGGTATTACACCAATCACAGTAAGAGGAGCGCGGTATTATACAAAACACAGGAAGAGGAGCACGG
Organism: Heptranchias perlo; assembly: GCF_035084215.1. Lineage (NCBI taxonomy): Eukaryota > Metazoa > Chordata > Chondrichthyes > Hexanchiformes > Hexanchidae > Heptranchias > Heptranchias perlo. The sequence goes on along the minus strand of NW_027139793.1, from coordinate 691,640 downwards.
TATGACACCAAACACAGCAAGAGGAGCGCGGTATTGCACCAATCACAGTAAGAGGAGCGCGGTATTATACAAAACACAGTAAGAGGAGCACGGTATTACACCAAACACAGCAAGAGGAGCGCGGTATTACACTAATCACAGTAAGAGGAGCGCGGTATTATACAAAACACAGTAAGAGGAGCGTGGTATTATACAATACACAGTAAGAGGAGCGCGGTATTACACCAAACACAGTAAGAGGAGCGCAGTATTACACAAAACACAGTAAGAGGAGTGCGGTATTATACAAAACACAGTAAGAGGAGCGCGGTGTTACACCAAACACAGTAAGAGGAGCGCGGTATTACACAAATCACAGTAAGAGGAGTGCGGTATTATGCAAAACACAGTAAGAGGAGCGCGGTATTACAGCAAACACAGCAAGAGGAGCGCGGTATTGCACCAATCACAGTAAGAGGAGTGCGGTATTATGCAAAACACAGTAAGAGGAGCGCGGTATTACACCAATCACAGTAAGAGGAGCGCGGTATTACACCAATCACAGTAAGAGGAGCGCAGTATGATACAAAACACAGTAAGAGGAGCGCGGTATTACACCAATCACAGTAAGAGGAGCGCAGTATTAGACAAAACACAGTAAGAGGAGCGCGGTATTATACCAATCACAGTAAGAGGAGTGCGGTATTACACCAATCACAGTAAGAGGAGTGCGGTATTACACCAATCACAGTGAGAGGAGCGCGGTATTACACCAATCACAGTAAGAGGAGCGCGGTATTACACCAATCACAGTAAGAGGAGCGCGGTATTACACCAATCACAGTAAGAGGAGCGCGGTATTACACCAATCACAGTAAGAGGAGCGCAGTATGATACAAAACACAGTAAGAGGAGCGCGGTATTACACCAATCACAGTAAGAGGAGCGCGGTATTACACCAATCACAGTAAGAGGAGCGCGGTATTACACCAATCACAGTAAGAGGAGCGCTGTATTACACCAATCACAGTAAGAGGAGCGCGGTATTACACCAATCACAGTAAGAGGAGCGCGGTTTTATACAAAACACAGTAAGAGGAGCGCAGTATTAGACAAAACACAGTCAGAGGAGTGCGGTATTATACAAAACACAGTAAGAGGAGCGCGGTATTACACCAAACACAGCAAGAGGAGCGTGGTATTGCACCAATCACAGTAAGAGGAGTGCGGTATTATGCAAAACACAGTAAGAGGAGCGCGGTATTACACCAATCACAGTAAGAGGAGCGCGGTATTACACCAATCAGAGTAAGAGGAGGGCAGTATGATACAAAACACAGTAAGAGGAGCGCGGTATTACACCAAACACAGTAAGAGGAGCGCAGGATTAGACAAAACACAGTAAGAGGAGCGCGGTATTATACCAATCACAGTAAGAGGAGTGCGGTATTACACCAATCACAGTAAGAGGAGCGCGGTATTATACAAAACACAGTAAGAGGAGCGCGGTATTATACAAAACACAGTAAGAGCAGCGCGGTATTATACAAAACACAGTGAGAGGAGCGAGGTATTATACAAAACACAGTTAGAGGAGCGCGGTATTATACCAATCACAGTAAGAGGAGCGAGGTATTATACCAATCAGAGTAAGAGGAGCGCGGTATTATACCAATCACAATAAGAGGAGAGCGGTATTATACAAAACACAGTAAGTGGAGCGCGGTATTACACCAAACACAGTAAGAGGAGCGCGGTATTACACCAAACACAGGAAGAGGAGAGCGGTACTATACCAAACACAGTGAGAGGAGCGCAGTATTACACCAAACACAGTAAGAGGAGCGCGGTCTTACACCAAACACTGCAAGAGGAGCGCGGTATTTTAGAAAATAGTAAGAGGAGCGCGGTATTTTCCAAAACACAGGATGAGGAGCGCGGTATTACACCAAACACAGTAAGAGGAGCGCGGTATTACACCAATCACAGTAAGAGGAGCGCGGTATTACACCAATCACAGTAAGAGGAGCGTGGTATGATACAAAACACAGTAAGAGGAGCGCGGTATTACACCAATCACAGTAAGAGGAGCGCGGTATTACACCAAACACAGCAAGAGGAGCGCGGTATTACACCAAACACAGTAAGAGGAGCGCGGTATTGCACCAAACACAGTAAAAGGAGCGCGGTATTGCACCAAACACAGCAAAAGGAGCGAGGTATTACACCAAACACAGTAAGAGGAGCGCGGTATTGCACCAAACACAGTAAGAGGAGCGCGGTATTGCACCAAACACAGCAAAAGGAGCGAGGTATTACACCAAACACAGTAAGAGGAGCGCGGTATTACACCAAACACAGTAAGAGGAGCGCGGTATTGCACCAAACACAGTAAGAGGAGCGCGGTATTACACCAAACACAGCAAAAGGAGCGAGGTATTACACCAAACACAGCAAGAGGAGCGCGGTATTATACAAAACACAGTAAGAGGAGCGCGGTATTACACCAATCACAGTAAGAGGAGCGCGGTATTATACCAATCACAGTCAGAGGAGCGCGGTATTACACCAATCACAGGAAGAGGAGCGCGGTAATATACAAAACACAGTAAGAGGAGCGCGGTATTACACCAATTACAGTAAGAGGAGCGCGGTATTATACAAAACACAGTAAGAGGAGCGCGGTATTACACCAATTACAGTAAGAGGAGCGCGGTATTACACCAAACACAGTAAGAGGAGCGCGGTATTATACAAAACACAGTAAGAGGAGCGCGGTATTACACCAATCACAGGAAGAGGAGCGCGGTATTACACCAATCACAGGAAGAGGAGCGCGGTATTATACAAAACACAGTAAGAGGAGCGCGGTATTATACAAAACAAAGTCAGAGGAGCGCGGTATTACACCAATCACAGTAAGAGGAGCGCGGTATTATACAAAACACAGTAAGAGGAGCACGGTATTACACCAAACACAGTAAGAGGAGCGCGGTATTGCACCAAACACAGTAAGAGGAGCGCGGTATTACACCAATCACAGTAAGAGGAGCGCGGTATTACACCAATCACAGTAAGAGGAGTGCGGGATTACAACAAACACAGTAAGAGGAGCGCGGTATTACACCAAGCACAGTAAGAGGAGCGCGGTATTATACAAAACACAGTAAGAGGAGCGCGGTATTATACAAAACACAGTAAGAGGAGAGCGGTATTACACCAAACACAGTAAGAGGAGCGCGGTATTACACCAAACACAGTAAGAGGAGCGCGGTATTATACAAAACACAGTAAGAGGAGAGCGGTATTACACCAAACACAGTAAGAGGAGCGCGGTATTACACCAAACACAGTAAGAGGAGCGCGGTATTATACAAAACACAGTAAGAGGAGTGCGGTATTACAACAAACACAGTAAGAGAAGCGCGGTATTACACCAAACACAGTAAGAGGAGCGCGGTATTACATCAAACACAGTAAGAGGAGCGCGGTATTACAACAAACACAGCAAGAGGAGCGCGGTATTACACCAAACACAGTAAGAGGAGCGCGGTATTACACCAATCACAGTAAGAGGAGCGCGGTATTATACAAAACACAGTAAGAGGAGCGCGGTATTATACAAAACGCAGTAAGAGCAGCGCGGTATTGTCCAAAACACATTAAGAGGAGCGCGGTATTATACCAATCACAGTAAGAGGAGCGCGGTATTATACCAATCACAGTAAGAGGAGCGCGGTATTATACCAATCACAGTAAGATGAGCGCGGTATTATACCAATCACAGTAAGAGGAGCGCGGTATTATACCAATCACAGTAAGAGGTGCGCGGTATTACACCAAACACAGTAAGAGGAGCGCGGTATTATACAAAACACAGTAAGAGGAGCGCGGTATTACACCAATTACAGTAAGAGGAGCGCGGTATTATACAAAACACAGTAAGAGGAGCGCGGTATTACACCAATCACAGGAAGAGGAGCGCGGTATTATACAAAACACAGTAAGAGAAGCGCGGTATTGCACCAAACACAGTAAGAGGAGCGCGGTATTACACCAATCACAGTAAGAGGAGCGCGGTTTTATACAAAACACAGTCAGAGGAGCGCGGTATTACACCAATCACAGTAAGAGGAGCGCGGTATTATACAAAACACAGTAAGAGGAGCGCGGTATTACACCAATCACAGGAAGAGGAGCGCGGTATTATACAAAACACAGTAAGAGGAGCGCGGTATTATACAAAACACAGTAAGAGGAGCACGGTATTACACCAATCACAGTAAGAGGAGCGCGGTATTATACAAAACACAGTAAGAGGAGCACGGTATGACACCAAACACAGCAAGAGGAGCGCGGTATTGCACCAATCACAGTAAGAGGAGCGCGGTATTATACAAAACACAGTAAGAGGAGCACGGTATTACACCAAACACAGCAAGAGGAGCGCGGTATTACACTAATCACAGTAAGAGGAGCGCGGTATTATACAAAACACAGTAAGAGGAGCGTGGTATTATACAATACACAGTAAGAGGAGCGCGGTATTACACCAAACACAGTAAGAGGAGCGCAGTATTACACAAAACACAGTAAGAGGAGTGCGGTATTATACAAAACACAGTAAGAGGAGCGCGGTATTACACCAAACACAGTAAGAGGAGCGCGGTATTACACAAATCACAGTAAGAGGAGTGCGGTATTATGCAAAACACAGTAAGAGGAGCGCGGTATGACAGCAAACACAGCAAGAGGAGCGTGGTATTGCACCAATCACAGTAAGAGGAGTGCGGTATTATGCAAAACACAGTAAGAGGAGCGCGGTATTACACCAATCACAGTAAGAGGAGCGCGGTATTACACCAATCACAGTAAGAGGAGCGCAGTATGATACAAAACACAGTAAGAGGAGCGCGGTATTACACCAATCACAGTAAGAGGAGCGCAGTATTAGACAAAACACAGTAAGAGGAGCGCGGTATTATACCAATCACAGTAAGAGGAGTGCGGTATTACACCAATCACAGTAAGAGGAGTGCGGTATTACACCAATCACAGTGAGAGGAGCGTGGTATTACACCAATCACAGTAAGAGGAGCGCGGTATTACACCAATCACAGTAAGAGGAGCGCGGTATTACACCAATCACAGTAAGAGGAGCGCGGTATTACACCAATTACAGTAAGAGGAGCGCAGTATGATACAAAACACAGTAAGAGGAGCGCGGTATTACACCAATCACAGTAAGAGGAGCGCGGTATTACACCAATCACAGTAAGAGGAGCGCGGTATTACACCAATCACAGTAAGAGGAGCGCGGTATTACACCAATCACAGTAAGAGGAGCGCTGTATTACAACAATCACAGTAAGAGGAGCGCGGTATTACACCAATCACAGTAAGAGGAGCGCGGTTTTATACAAAACACAGTCAGAGGAGCGCGGTATTACACCAATCACAGTTAGAGGAGCGCGGTATTATACAAAACACAGTAAGAGGAGCGCGGTATTACACCAATCACAGGAAGAGGAGCGCGGTATTATACAAAACACAGTAAGAGGAGCACGGTATTACACCAATCACAGTCAGAGGAGCGCGGTATTATACAAAACACAGTAAGAGGAGCACGGTATTACACCAAACACAGCAAGAGGAGCGCGGTATTGCACCAATCACAGTAAGAGGAGCGCGGTATTATACAAAACACAGTAAGAGGAGCACGGTATTACACCAAACACAGCAAGAGGAGCGCGGTATTACACCAATCACAGTAAGAGGAGCGCGGTATTATACAAAACACAGTAAGAGGAGCGTGGTATCATACAATACACAGTAAGAGGAGCGCGGTATTACACCAAACACAGTAAGAGGAGCGCAGTATTACACAAAACACAGTCAGAGGAGTGCGGTATTATACAAAACACAGTAAGAGGAGCGCGGTATTACACCAAACACAGCAAGAGGAGCGTGGTATTGCACCAATCACAGTAAGAGGAGTGCGGTATTATGCAAAACACAGTAAGAGGAGCGCGGTATTACACCAATCACAGTAAGAGGAGCGCGGTATTACACCAGTCACTGTAAGAGGAGGGCAGTATGATACAAAACACAGTAAGAGGAGCGCGGTATTACACCAATCACAGTAAGAGGAGCGCAGGATTAGACAAAACACAGTAAGAGGAGCGCGGTATTATACCAATCACAGTAAGAGGAGTGCGGTATTACACCAATCACAGTAAGAGGAGCGCGGTATTACACCAATCACAGTAAGAGGAGCGCGGTATTATACCAATCACAGTAAGAGGAGCGCGGTATTACACCAATCACAGTAAGAGGAGCGCGGTATTATACCAATCACAGTAAGAGGAGCGCGGTATTACACCAATCACAGTAAGAGGAGCGCGGTATTATACAAAACACAGTAAGAGGAGCGCGGTATTACACCAAACACAGGAAGATGAGCGCGGTATTACACCAAACACAGTAAGAGGAGCGCGGTATTACACCAAACACAGCAAGAGGAGCGCGGTATTACACCAATCACAGTAAGAGGAGCGCGGTATTATACAAAACACAGTAAGAGGAGCGCGGTATTATACAAAACACAGTAAGAGCAGCGCGGTATTATACAAAACACAGTGAGAGGAGCGAGGTATTATACAAAACACAGTAAGAGGAGCGCGGTATTATACCAATCACAGTAAGAGGAGCGAGGTATTATACCAATCAGAGTAAGAGGAGCGCGGTATTATACCAATCACAATAAGAGGAGAGCGGTATTATACAAAACACAGTAAGTGGAGCGCGGTATTACACCAAACACAGTAAGAGGAGCGCGGTATTACACCAAACACAGGAAGAGGAGAGCGGTACTATACCAAACACAGTGAGAGGAGCGCAGTATTACACCAAACACAGTAAGAGGAGCGCGGTCTTACACCAAACACTGCAAGAGGAGCGCGGTATTATAGAAAACAGTAAGAGGAGCGCGGTATTATACAAAACACAGGATGAGGAGCGCGGTATTACACCAAACACAGTAAGAGGAGCGCGGTATTACACCAATCACAGTAAGAGGAGCGCGGTATTACACCAATCACAGTAAGAGGAGCGCGGTATTATACAAAACACAGCAAGAGGAGCGCGGTATTACACCAATCACAGTAAGAGGAGCGTGGTATGATACAAAACACAGTAAGAGGAGCGCGGTATTACACCAAACACAGTAAGAGGAGCGCGGTATGATACAAAACACAGTAAGAGGAGCGCGGTATTACACCAATCACAGTAAGAGGAGCGCGGTATTACACCAAACACAGCAAGAGGAGCGCGGTATTACACCAAACACAGTAAGAGGAGCGCGGTATTGCACCAAACACAGTAAGAGGAGCGCGGTATTGCACCAAACACAGCAAAAGGAGCGAGGTATTACACCAAACACAGTAAGAGGAGCGGGGTATTGCACCAAACACAGTAAGAGGAGCGAGGTATTGCACCAATCACCGCAAAAGGAGCGAGGTATTACACCAAACACAGTAAGAGGAGCGCGGTATTGCACCAAACACAGTAAGAGGAGCGAGGTATTGCACCAATCACAGCAAAAGGAGCGAGGTATTGCACCAAACACAGTAAGAGGAGCGCGGTATTGCACCAATCACAGCAAAAGGAGCGAGGTATTACACCAAACACAGTAAGAGGAGCGCGGTATTACACCAAACACAGTAAGAGGAGCGCAGTATTGCACCAAACACAGTAAGAGGAGCGCGGTATTACACCAAACACAGCAAAAGGAGCGAGGTATTACACCAAACACAGCAAGAGGAGCGCGGTATTATACAAAACACAGTAAGAGGAGCGCGGTATTATACCAATCACAGTAAGAGGAGCGCGGCATTACACCAATCACAGTACGAGGTGCGCGGTATTACACCAAACACAGTAAGAGGAGCGCGGTAATATAGAAAACACAGTAAGAGGAGCGCGGTATTACACCAATTACAGTAAGAGGAGCGCGGTATTATACAAAACACAGTAAGAGGAGCGCGGTATTACACCAATTACAGTAAGAGGTGCGCGGTATTACACCAAACACAGTAAGAGGAGCGCGGTATTATACAAAACACAGTAAGAGGAGCGCGGTATTACACCAATTACAGTAAGAGGAGCGCGGTATTACACCAAACACAGTAAGAGGAGCGCGGTATTATACAAAACACAGTAAGAGGAGCGCGGTATTACACCAATCACAGGAAGAGGAGCGCGGTATTATACAAAACACAGTAAGAGAAGCGCGGTATTACACCAAACACAGTAAGAGGAGCGCGGTATTACACCAATCACAGTAAGAGGAGCGCGGTATTATACAAAACACAGTAAGAGGAGCGCGGTATTACACCAATCACAGGAAGAGGAGCGCGGTATTATACAAAACACAGTAAGAGGAGCGCGGTATTATACAAAACAAAGTCAGAGGAGCGCGGTATTACACCAATCACAGTAAGAGGAGCGCGGTATTATACAAAACACAGTAAGAGGAGCACGGTATTACACCAAACACAGCAAGAGGAGCGCGGTATTGCACCAATCACAGTAAGAGGAGTGCGGTATTATACAAAACACAGTAAGAGGAGCACGGTATGACACCAAACACAGCAAGAGGAGCGCGGTATTACACCAATCACAGTAAGAGGAGCGGGGTATTATACAAAACACAGTAAGAGGAGCGTGGTATTATACAATACACAGTAACAGGAGCGCGGTATTACACCAAACACAGTAAGAGGAGCGCAGTATTACACAAAACACAGTCAGAGGAGCGCGGTATTACACCAAACACAGTAAGAGGAGCGCGGTATTACACCAATCACAGTAAGAGGAGTGCGGTATTATGCAAAACACAGTAAGAGGAGCGCGGTATTACACCAAACACAGTAAGAGGAGTGCGCTATTATACAAAACAGAGTAAGAGGAGAGCGGTATTACACCAAACACAGTAAGAGGAGCGCGGTATTACAACAAACACAGTAAGAGGAGCGCGGTATTACACCAAACACAGTAAGAGGAGTGCGCTATTATACAAAACAGAGTAAGAGGAGAGCGGTATTACACCAAACACAGTAAGAGGAGCGCGGTATTACAACAAACACAGTAAGAGGAGCGCGGTATTATACAAAACACAGAAAGAGGAGAGCGGTATTACACCAAACACTGTAAGAGGAGCGCGGTATTACAACAAACACAGTAAGAGAAGCGCGGTATTACACCAAACACAGTAAGAGGAGCGCGGTATTACATCAAACACAGTAAGAGGAGCGCGGTATTACAACAAACACAGTAAGAGGAGCGCGGTATTACACCAAACACAGTAAGAGGAGCGCGGTATTACACCAATCACAGTAAGAGGAGCGCGGTATTATACAAAACACAGTAAGAGGAGCGCGGTATTATACAAAACACAGTAAGAGCAGCGCGGTATTATACAAAACACATTAAGAGGAGCGCGGTATTAAACCAATCACAGTAAGAGGAGCGCGGTATTACACCAATTACAGTAAGAGGAGCGCGGTATTATACAAAACACAGTAAGAGGAGCGCGGTATTACACCAAACACAGTAAGAGGAGCGCGGTATTATACAAAACAAAGTAAGAGGAGCGCGGTATTATACCAATCACAGTAAGAGGAGCGCGGTATTATACCAATCACAGTAAGAGGAGCGCGGTATTATACCAATCACAGTAAGAGGAGCGCGGTATTATACAAATCACAGTAAGAGGTGCGCGGTATTACACCAAACACAGTAAGAGGAGCGCGGTATTATACAAAACACAGTAAGAGGAGCGCGGTATTATACAAAACACAGTAAGAGGAGCGCGGTATTACACCAATCACAGTAAGAGGAGCGCGGTATTATACAAAACACAGTAAGAGAAGCGCGGTATTACACCAATTACAGTAAGAGGAGCGCGGTATTATACAAAACACAGTAAGAGGAGCGCGGTATTACACCAATCACAGGAAGAGGAGCGCGGTATTATACAAAACACAGTAAGAGAAGCGCGGTATTACACCAAACAGAGTAAGAGGAGCGCGGTATTACACCAATCACAGTAAGAGGAGCGCGGTTTTATACAAAACACAGTCAGAGGAGCGCGGTATTACACCAATCACAGTAAGAGGAGCGCGGTATTACACCAATCACAGGAAGAGGAGCGCGGTATTATACAAAACACAGGAAGAGGAGCACGGTATTACACCAAACACAGCAAGAGGAGCGCGGTATTACACCAATCACAGTAAGAGGAGCGCGGTATTATACAAAACACAGTAAGAGGAGCGTGGTATTATACAATACACAGTAAGAGGAGCGCGGTATTACACCAAACACAGTAAGAGGAGCGCAGTATTACACAAAACACAGTAAGAGGAGTGCGGTATTATACAAAACACAGTAAGAGGAGCGCGGTATTACACCAAACACAGTAAGAGGAGCGCGGTATTACACCAATCACAGTAAGAGGAGTGCGGTATCATGCAAAACACAGTAAGAGGAGCGCGGTATGACACCAAACACAGCAAGAGGAGCGCGGTATTGCACCAATCACAGTAAGAGGAGTGCGGTATTATGCAAAACACAGTAAGAGGAGCGCGGTATTACACCAATCACAGTAAGAGGAGCGCGGTATTACACCAAACACAGTAAGAGGAGCACGGTATTACACCAAACACAGCAAGAGGAGCGCGGTATTGCACCAATCACAGTGAGAGGAGTGCGGTATTATACAAAACACAGTAAGAGGAGCACGGTATTACACCAAACACAGCATGAGGAGCGCGGTATTATACAAAACACAGTAAGAGGAGCGCGGTATTACACCAATCACAGTAAGAGGAGCGTGGTATTACAACAATCACAGTAAGAGGAGCGCGGTATTACACCAATCACAGTAAGAGGAGCGCGGTTTTATACAAAACACAGTCAGAGGAGCGCGGTATTACACCAATCACAGTTCGAGGAGCGCGGTATTATACAAAACACAGTAAGAGGAGCGCGGTATTACACCAATCACAGGAAGAGGAGCGCGGTATTATACAAAACACAGTAAGAGGAGCACGGTATTACACCAATCACAGTCAGAGGAGCGCGGTATTATACAAAACACAGTAAGAGGAGCACGGTATTACACCAAACACAGCAAGAGGAGCGCGGTATTGCACCAATCACAGTAAGAGGAGCGCGGTATTATACAAAACACAGTAAGAGGAGCACGGTATTACACCAAACACAGCAAGAGGAGCGCGGTATTACACCAATCACAGTAAGAGGAGCGCGGTATTATACAAAACACAGTAAGAGGAGCGTGGTATCATACAATACACAGTAAGAGGAGCGCGGTATTACACCAAACACAGTAAGAGGAGCGCAGTATTACACAAAACACAGTCAGAGGAGTGCGGTATTATACAAAACACAGTAAGAGGAGCGCGGTATTACACCAAACACAGCAAGAGGAGCGTGGTATTGCACCAATCACAGTAAGAGGAGTGCGGTATTATGCAAAACACAGTAAGAGGAGCGCGGTATTACACCAATCACAGTAAGAGGAGCGCGGTATTACACCAGTCACTGTAAGAGGAGGGCAGTATGATACAAAACACAGTAAGAGGAGCGCGGTATTACACCAATCACAGTAAGAGGAGCGCAGGATTAGACAAAACACAGTAAGAGGAGCGCGGTATTATACCAATCACAGTAAGAGGAGTGCGGTATTACACCAATCACAGTAAGAGGAGCGCGGTATTACACCAATCACAGTAAGAGGAGCGCGGTATTATACCAATCACAGTAAGAGGAGCGCGGTATTACACCAATCACAGTAAGAGGAGCGCGGTATTATACCAATCACAGTAAGAGGAGCGCGGTATTACACCAATCACAGTAAGAGGAGCGCGGTATTATACAAAACACAGTAAGAGGAGCGCGGTATTACACCAAACACAGGAAGATGAGCGCGGTATTACACCAAACACAGTAAGAGGAGCGCGGTATTACACCAAACACAGCAAGAGGAGCGCGGTATTACACCAATCACAGTAAGAGGAGCGCGGTATTATACAAAACACAGTAAGAGGAGCGCGGTATTATACAAAACACAGTAAGAGCAGCGCGGTATTATACAAAACACAGTGAGAGGAGCGAGGTATTATACAAAACACAGTAAGAGGAGCGCGGTATTATACCAATCACAGTAAGAGGAGCGAGGTATTATACCAATCAGAGTAAGAGGAGCGCGGTATTATACCAATCACAATAAGAGGAGAGCGGTATTATACAAAACACAGTAAGTGGAGCGCGGTATTACACCAAACACAGTAAGAGGAGCGCGGTATTACACCAAACACAGGAAGAGGAGAGCGGTACTATACCAAACACAGTGAGAGGAGCGCAGTATTACACCAAACACAGTAAGAGGAGCGCGGTCTTACACCAAACACTGCAAGAGGAGCGCGGTATTATAGAAAACAGTAAGAGGAGCGCGGTATTATACAAAACACAGGATGAGGAGCGCGGTATTACACCAAACACAGTAAGAGGAGCGCGGTATTACACCAATCACAGTAAGAGGAGCGCGGTATTACACCAATCACAGTAAGAGGAGCGCGGTATTATACAAAACACAGCAAGAGGAGCGCGGTATTACACCAATCACAGTAAGAGGAGCGCGGTATGATATAAAACACAGTAAGAGGAGCGCGGTATTACACCAAACACAGTAAGAGGAGCGCGGTATGATACAAAACACAGTAAGAGGAGCGCGGTATTACACCAATCACAGTAAGAGGAGCGCGGTATTACACCAAACACAGCAAGAGGAGCGCGGTATTACACCAAACACAGTAAGAGGAGCGCGGTATTGCACCAAACACAGTAAGAGGAGCGCGGTATTGCACCAAACACAGCAAAAGGAGCGAGGTATTACACCAAACACAGTAAGAGGAGCGCGGTATTGCACCAAACACAGTAAGAGGAGCGCGGTATTGCACCAATCACAGCAAAAGGAGCGAGGTATTACACCAAACACAGTAAGAGGAGCGCGGTATTACACCAAACACAGTAAGAGGAGCGCGGTATTGCACCAAACACAGTAAGAGGAGCGCGGTATTACACCAAACACAGCAAAAGGAGCGAGGTATTACACCAAACACAGCAAGAGGAGCGCGGTATTATACAAAACACAGTAAGAGGAGCGCGGTATTATACCAATCACAGTAAGAGGAGCGCGGCATTACACCAATCACAGTAAGAGGTGCGCGGTATTACACCAAACACAGTAAGAGGAGCGCGGTAATATACAAAACACAGTAAGAGGAGCGCGGTATTACACCAATTACAGTAAGAGGAGCGCGGTATTATACAAAACACAGTAAGAGGAGCGCGGTATTACACCAATTACAGTAAGAGGTGCGCGGTATTACACCAAACACAGTAAGAGGAGCGCGGTATTATACAAAACACAGTAAGAGGAGCGCGGTATTACACCAATTACAGTAAGAGGAGCGCGGTATTACACCAAACACAGTAAGAGGAGCGCGGTATTATACAAAACACAGTAAGAGGAGCGCGGTATTACACCAATCACAGGAAGAGGAGCGCGGTATTATACAAAACACAGTAAGAGAAGCGCGGTATTACACCAAACACAGTAAGAGGAGCGCGGTATTACACCAATCACAGTAAGAGGAGCGCGGTATTATACAAAACACAGTAAGAGGAGCGCGGTATTACACCAATCACAGGAAGAGGAGCGCGGTATTATACAAAACACAGTAAGAGGAGCGCGGTATTATACAAAACAAAGTCAGAGGAGCGCGGTATTACACCAATCACAGTAAGAGGAGCGCGGTATTATACAAAACACAGTAAGAGGAGCACGGTATTACACCAAACACAGCAAGAGGAGCGCGGTATTGCACCAATCACAGTAAGAGGAGTGCGGTATTATACAAAACACAGTAAGAGGAGCACGGTATGACACCAAACACAGCAAGAGGAGCGCGGTATTACACCAATCACAGTAAGAGGAGCGGGGTATTATACAAAACACAGTAAGAGGAGCGTGGTATTATACAATACACAGTAACAGGAGCGCGGTATTACACCAAACACAGTAAGAGGAGCGCAGTATTACACAAAACACAGTCAGAGGAGCGCGGTATTACACCAAACACAGTAAGAGGAGCGCGGTATTACACCAATCACAGTAAGAGGAGTGCGCTATTATACAAAACAGAGTAAGAGGAGAGCGGTATTACACCAAACACAGTAAGAGGAGCGCGGTATTACAACAAACACAGTAAGAGGAGCGCGGTATTACACCAAACACAGTAAGAGGAGTGCGCTATTATACAAAACAGAGTAAGAGGAGAGCGGTATTACACCAAACACAGTAAGAGGAGCGCGGTATTACAACAAACACAGTAAGAGGAGCGCGGTATTATACAAAACACAGAAAGAGGAGAGCGGTATTACACCAAACACTGTAAGAGGAGCGCGGTATTACAACAAACACAGTAAGAGAAGCGCGGTATTACACCAAACACAGTAAGAGGAGCGCGGTATTACATCAAACACAGTAAGAGGAGCGCGGTATTACAACAAACACAGTAAGAGGAGCGCGGTATTACACCAAACACAGTAAGAGGAGCGCGGTATTACACCAATCACAGTAAGAGGAGCGCGGTATTATACAAAACACAGTAAGAGGAGCGCGGTATTATACAAAACACAGTAAGAGCAGCGCGGTATTATACAAAACACATTAAGAGGAGCGCGGTATTAAACCAATCACAGTAAGAGGAGCGCGGTATTACACCAATTACAGTAAGAGGAGCGCGGTATTATACAAAACACAGTAAGAGGAGCGCGGTATTACACCAAACACAGTAAGAGGAGCGCGGTATTATACAAAACAAAGTAAGAGGAGCGCGGTATTATACCAATCACAGTAAGAGGAGCGCGGTATTATACCAATCACAGTAAGAGGAGCGCGGTATTATACCAATCACAGTAAGAGGAGCGCGGTATTATACAAATCACAGTAAGAGGTGCGCGGTATTACACCAAACACAGTAAGAGGAGCGCGGTATTATACAAAACACAGTAAGAGGAGCGCGGTATTATACAAAACACAGTAAGAGGAGCGCGGTATTACACCAATCACAGTAAGAGGAGCGCGGTATTATACAAAACACAGTAAGAGAAGCGCGGTATTACACCAATTACAGTAAGAGGAGCGCGGTATTATACAAAACACAGTAAGAGGAGCGCGGTATTACACCAATCACAGGAAGAGGAGCGCGGTATTATACAAAACACAGTAAGAGAAGCGCGGTATTACACCAAACAGAGTAAGAGGAGCGCGGTATTACACCAATCACAGTAAGAGGAGCGCGGTTTTATACAAAACACAGGAAGAGGAGCGCGGTATTATACAAAACACAGGAAGAGGAGCACGGTATTACACCAAACACAGCAAGAGGAGCGCGGTATTACACCAAACACAGCAAGAGGAGCGCGGTATTACACCAATCACAGTAAGAGGAGCGCGGTATTATACAAAACACAGTAAGAGGAGCGTGGTATTATACAATACACAGTAAGAGGAGCGCGGTATTACACCAAACACAGTAAGAGGAGCGCAGTATTACACAAAACACAGTAAGAGGAGTGCGGTATTATACAAAACACAGTAAGAGGAGCGCGGTATTACACCAAACACAGTAAGAGGAGCGCGGTATTACACCAATCACAGTAAGAGGAGTGCGGTATCATGCAAAACACAGTAAGAGGAGCGCGGTATGACACCAAACACAGCAAGAGGAGCGCGGTATTGCACCAATCACAGTAAGAGGAGTGCGGTATTATGCAAAACACAGTAAGAGGAGCGCGGTATTACACCAATCACAGTAAGAGGAGCGCGGTATTACACCAAACACAGTAAGAGGAGCACGGTATTACACCAAACACAGCAAGAGGAGCGCGGTATTGCACCAATCACAGTAAGAGGAGTGCGGTATTATACAAAACACAGTAAGAGGAGCACGGTATTACACCAAACACAGCATGAGGAGCGCGGTATTATACAAAACACAGTAAGAGGAGCGCGGTATTACACCAATCACAGTAAGAGGAGCGTGGTATTATACAATACACAGTAACAGGAGCGCGGTATTATACAAAACACAGTAAGAGGAGCGCGGTATTATACAAAACACAGTAAGAGGAGCGCGGTATTACACCAATCACAGTAAGAGGAGCGCGGTATTATACAAAACACAGTAAGAGAAGCGCGGTATTACACCAATTACAGTAAGAGGAGCGCAGTATTATACAAAACACAGTAAGAGGAGCGCGGTATTACACCAATCACAGGAAGAGGAGCGCGGTATTATACAAAACACAGTAAGAGAAGCGCGGTATTACACCAAACAGAGTAAGAGGAGCGCGGTATTACACCAATCACAGTAAGAGGAGCGCGGTTTTATACAAAACACAGTCAGAGGAGCGCGGTATTACACCAATCACAGTAAGAGGAGCGCGGTATTACACCAATCACAGGAAGAGGAGCGCGGTATTATACAAAACACAGGAAGAGGAGCACGGTATTACACCAAACACAGCAAGAGGAGCGCGGTATTACACCAAACACAGCAAGAGGAGCGCGGTATTACACCAATCACAGTAAGAGGAGCGCGGTATTATACAAAACACAGTAAGAGGAGCGCGGTATGACACGAAACACAGCAAGAGGAGCGCGGTATTACACCAAACACAGTAAGAGGAGCGCGGTATTACACCAATCACAGTAAGAGGAGTGCGGTATCATGCAAAACACAGTAAGAGGAGCGCGGTATTACACCAATCACAGTAAGAGGAGTGCGGTATTATGCAAAACACAGTAAGAGGAGCGCGGTATTACACCAATCACAGTAAGAGGAGCGCGGTATTACACCAAACACAGTAAGAGGAGCACGGTATTACACCAAACACAGCAAGAGGAGCGCGGTATTGCACCAATCACAGTAAGAGGAGTGCGGTATTATACAAAACACAGTAAGAGGAGCACGGTATTACACCAAACACAGCATGAGGAGCGCGGTATTATACAAAACACAGTAAGAGGAGCGCGGTATTACACCAATCACAGTAAGAGGAGCGTGGTATTATACAATACACAGTAACAGGAGCGCGGTATTATACAAAACACAGTAAGAGGAGCGCGGTATTATACAAAACACAGTAAGAGGAACACGGTATTACACCAAACACAGTAAGAGGAGCGCAGTATTACACAAAACACAGTAAGAGGAGTGCGGTATTATACAAAACACAGTAAGAGGAGCGCGGTATTACACCAAACACAGTAAGAGGAGCGCGGTATTACACCAATCACAGCAAGAGGAGCGCGGTATTACACCAATCACAGTAAGAGGAGCGCGGTATTATACAAAACACAGTAAGAGGAGCGTGGTATTATACAATACACAGTAACAGGAGCGCGGTATTACACCAAACACAGTAAGAGGAGCGCAGTATTACACAAAACACAGTAAGAGGAGTGCGGTATTATACAAAACACAGTAAGAGGAGCGCGGTATTACACCAAACACAGGAAGAGGAGCGCGGTATTACACCAATCACAGTAAGAGGAGTGCGGTATTACACCAAACACAGCAAGAGGAGCGCGGTATTACACCAATCACAGTAAGAGGAGTGCGGTATTATGCAAAACACAGTAAGAGGAGCGCGGTATTACACCAAACACAGCAAGAGGAGCGCGGTATTGCACCAATCACAGTAAGAGGAGCGCGGTATTATGCAAAACACAGTAAGAGGAGTGCGCTATTATACAAAACAGAGTAAGAGGAGAGCGGTATTACACCAAACACAGTAAGAGGAGCGCGGTATTACAACAAACACAGTAAGAGGAGCGCGGTATTATACAAAACACAGTAAGAGGAGCGTGGTATTACACCAAACACAGTAAGAGGAGAGCGGTATTATACAAAACACAGTCAGAGGAGCGCGGTATTACAACAAACAAAGTAAGAGAAGCGCAGTATTACACCAAACACAGTAAGAGGAGCGCGGTATTACATCAAACACAGTAAGAGGAGCGCGGTATTACAACAAACACAGTAAGAGGAGCGCGGTATTACACCAAACACAGTAAGATGAGCGCGGTATTACACCAATCACAGTAAGAGGAGCGCGGTATTATACAAAACACAGTAAGAGGAGCGCGGTATTATACAAAACACAGTAAGAGCAGCGCGGTATTATACAAAACACATTAAGAGGAGCGCGGTATTAAACCAAACACAGTAAGAGGAGCGCGGTATTATACAAAACACAGTAAGAGGAGCGCGGTATTATACCAATCACAGGAAGAGGAGCGCGGTATTATACCAATCACAGTAAGAGGAGCGCGGTATTATACCAATCACAGTAAGAGGTGCGCGGTATTACACCAAACACAGTAAGAGGAGCGCGGTATTATACAAAACACAGTAAGAGGAGCGCGGTATTACACCAATTACAGTAAGAGGAGCGCGGTATTATACAAAACACAGTAAGAGGAGCGCGGTATTACACCAATCACAGGAAGAGGAGCGCGGTATTATACAAAACACAGTAAGAGGAGCGCGGTATTATACAAAACACAGTCAGAGGAGCGCGGTATTGCACCAATCACAGTAAGAGGAGCGCGGTATTATACAAAACACAGTAAGAGGAGCACGGTATTACACCAAACACAGCAAGAGGAGCGCGGTATTACACCAATCACAGTAAGAGGAGCGCGGTATTATACAAAACACAGTAAGAGGAGCGTGGTATTACACCAAACACAGTAAGAGGAGCGCGGTATGACACCAATCACAGTAAGAGGAGCGCGGTATTACACAAAACACAGTAAGAGGAGTGCGGTATTATACAATACACAGTAAGAGGAGCGCGGTATTATACAAAACACAGTCAGAGGAGCGCGGTATTGCACCAATCACAGTAAGAGGAGCGCGGTATTATACAAAACAGAGTAAGAGGAGCACGGTATTACACCAAACACAGCAAGAGGAGCGCGGTATTACACCAATCACAGTGAGAGGAGTGCGGTATTATGCAAAACACAGTAAGAGGAGCGCGGTATTACACCAAACACAGCAAGAGGAGCGCGGTATTACACCAAACACAGCAAGAGGAGCGCGGTATTGCACCAATCACAGTAAGAGGAGCGCGGTATTATGCAAAACACAGTAAGAGGAGCGCGGTATTATGCAAAACACAGTAAGAGGAGCGCGGTATTGCACCAAACACAGCAAGAGGAGCGCGGTATTGCACCAATCACAGTAAGAGGAGTGCGGTATTATGCAAAACACAGTAAGAGGAGCGCGGTATCACACCAAACACAGTAAGAGGAGCGCGGTATTACACCAAACACAGTAAGAGGAGTGCGCTATTATACAAAACAGAGTAAGAGGAGAGCGGTATTACACCAAACACAGTAAGAGGAGCGCGGTATTACAACAAACACAGTAAGAGGAGTGCGGTATTATACAAAACACAGTAAGAGGAGCGCGGTATTACACCAAACACAGTAAGAGGAGCGCGGTATTACACCAATCACAGTAAGAGGAGTGCGGTATCATGCAAAACACAGTAAGAGGAGCGCGGTATGACACCAAACACAGCAAGAGGAGCGCGGTATTGCACCAATCACAGTAAGAGGAGTGCGGTATTATGCAAAACACAGTAAGAGGAGCGCGGTATTACACCAATCACAGTAAGAGGAGCGCGGTATTACACCAAACACAGTAAGAGGAGCACGGTATTACACCAAACACAGCAAGAGGAGCGCGGTATTGCACCAATCACAGTAAGAGGAGTGCGGTATTATACAAAACACAGTAAGAGGAGCACGGTATTACACCAAACACAGCATGAGGAGCGCGGTATTATACAAAACACAGTAAGAGGAGCGCGGTATTACACCAATCACAGTAAGAGGAGCGTGGTATTATACAATACACAGTAACAGGAGCGCGGTATTATACAAAACACAGTAAGAGGAGCGCGGTATTATACAAAACACAGTAAGAGGAGCGCGGTATTACACCAATCACAGTAAGAGGAGCGCGGTATTATACAAAACACAGTAAGAGAAGCGCAGTATTACACCAATTACAGTAAGAGGAGCGCAGTATTATACAAAACACAGTAAGAGGAGCGCGGTATTACACCAATCACAGGAAGAGGAGCGCGGTATTATACAAAACACAGTAAGAGAAGCGCGGTATTACACCAAACAGAGTAAGAGGAGCGCGGTATTACACCAATCACAGTAAGAGGAGCGCGGTTTTATACAAAACACAGTCAGAGGAGCGCGGTATTACACCAATCACAGTAAGAGGAGCGCGGTATTACACCAATCACAGGAAGAGGAGCGCGGTATTATACAAAACACAGGAAGAGGAGCACGGTATTACACCAAACACAGCAAGAGGAGCGCGGTATTACACCAAACACAGCAAGAGGAGCGCGGTATTACACCAATCACAGTAAGAGGAGCGCGGTATTATACAAAACACAGTAAGAGGAGCGCGGTATGACACCAAACACAGCAAGAGGAGCGCGGTATTACACCAAACACAGTAAGAGGAGCGCGGTATTACACCAATCACAGTAAGAGGAGTGCGGTATCATGCAAAACACAGTAAGAGGAGCGCGGTATTACACCAATCACAGTAAGAGGAGTGCGGTATTATGCAAAACACAGTAAGAGGAGCGCGGTATTACACCAATCACAGTAAGAGGAGCGCGGTATTACACCAAACACAGTAAGAGGAGCACGGTATTACACCAAACACAGCAAGAGGAGCGCGGTATTGCACCAATCACAGTAAGAGGAGTGCGGTATTATACAAAACACAGTAAGAGGAGCGCGGTATTACACCAATCACAGTAAGAGGAGCGTGGTATTATACAATACACAGTAACAGGAGCGCGGTATTATACAAAACACAGTAAGAGGAGCGCGGTATTATACAAAACACAGTAAGAGGAACACGGTATTACACCAAACACAGCAAGAGGAGCGCGGTATTACACCAATCACAGTAAGAGGAGCGCGGTATTATACAAAACACAGTAAGAGGAGCGTGGTATTATACAATACACAGTAACAGGAGCGCGGTATTACACCAAACACAGTAAGAGGAGCGCAGTATTACACAAAACACAGTAAGAGGAGTGCGGTATTATACAAAACACAGTAAGAGGAGCGCGGTATTACACCAAACACAGGAAGAGGAGCGCGGTATTACACCAATCACAGTAAGAGGAGTGCGGTATTACACCAAACACAGCAAGAGGAGCGCGGTATTACACCAATCACAGTAAGAGGAGTGCGGTATTATGCAAAACACAGTAAGAGGAGCGCGGTATTACACCAAACACAGCAAGAGGAGCGCGGTATTGCACCAATCACAGTAAGAGGAGCGCGGTATTATGCAAAACACAGTAAGAGGAGTGCGCTATTATACAAAACAGAGTAAGAGGAGAGCGGTATTACACCAAACACAGTAAGAGGAGCGCGGTATTACAACAAACACAGTAAGAGGAGCGCGGTATTATACAAAACACAGTCAGAGGAGCGCGGTATTACAACAAACAAAGTAAGAGAAGCGCAGTATTACACCAAACACAGTAAGAGGAGCGCGGTATTACATCAAACACAGTAAGAGGAGCGCGGTATTACAACAAACACAGTAAGAGGAGCGCGGTATTACACCAAACACAGTAAGATGAGCGCGGTATTACACCAATCACAGTAAGAGGAGCGCGGTATTATACAAAACACAGTAAGAGGAGCGCGGTATTATACAAAACACAGTAAGAGCAGCGCGGTATTATACAAAACACATTAAGAGGAGCGCGGTATTAAACCAATCACAGTAAGAGGAGCGCGGTATTACACCAATTACAGTAAGAGGAGCGCGGTATTATACAAAACACAGTAAGAGGAGCGCGGAATTACACCAAACACAGTAAGAGGAGCGCGGTATTATACAAAACACAGTAAGAGGAGCGCGGTATTATACCAATCACAGGAAGAGGAGCGCGGTATTATACCAATCACAGTAAGAGGAGCGCGGTATTATACCAATCACAGTAAGAGGAGCGCGGTATTATACCAATCACAGTAAGAGGAGCGCGGTATTATACCAATCACAGTAAGAGGTGCGCGGTATTACACCAAACACAGTAAGAGGAGCGCGGTATTATACAAAACACAGTAAGAGGAGCGCGGTATTACACCAATTACAGTAAGAGGAGCGCGGTATTATACAAAACACAGTAAGAGGAGCGCGGTATTACACCAATCACAGGAAGAGGAGCGCGGTATTATACAAAACACAGTAAGAGGAGCGCGGTATTATACAAAACACAGTCAGAGGAGCGCGGTATTGCACCAATCACAGTAAGAGGAGCGCGGTATTATACAAAACACAGTAAGAGGAGCACGGTATTACACCAAACACAGCAAGAGGAGCGCGGTATTACACCAATCACAGTAAGAGGAGCGCGGTATTATACAAAACACAGTAAGAGGAGCGTGGTATTACACCAAACACAGTAAGAGGAGCGCGGTATGACACCAATCACAGTAAGAGGAGCGCGGTATTACACAAAACACAGTAAGAGGAGTGCGGTATTATACAATACACAGTAAGAGGAGCGCGGTATTATACAAAACACAGTCAGAGGAGCGCGGTATTGCACCAATCACAGTAAGAGGAGCGCGGTATTATACAAAACAGAGTAAGAGGAGCACGGTATTACACCAAACACAGCAAGAGGAGCGCGGTATTACACCAATCACAGTAAGAGGAGTGCGGTATTATGCAAAACACAGTAAGAGGAGCGCGGTATTACACCAAACACAGCAAGAGGAGCGCGGTATTACACCAAACACAGCAAGAGGAGCGCGGTATTGCACCAATCACAGTAAGAGGAGCGCGGTATTATGCAAAACACAGTAAGAGGAGCGCGGTATTATGCAAAACACAGTAAGAGGAGCGCGGTATTGCACCAAACACAGCAAGAGGAGCGCGGTATTGCACCAATCACAGTAAGAGGAGTGCGGTATTATGCAAAACACAGTAAGAGGAGCGCGGTATCACACCAAACACAGTAAGAGGAGCGCGGTATTACACCAAACACAGTAAGAGGAGTGCGCTATTATACAAAACAGAGTAAGAGGAGAGCGGTATTACACCAAACACAGTAAGAGGAGCGCGGTATTACAACAAACACAGTAAGAGGAGCGCGGTATTATACAAAACACAGTAAGAGGAGCGTGGTATTACACCAAACACAGTAAGAGGAGAGCGGTATTATACAAAACACAGTAAGAGGAGCGCGGTATTACAACAAACAAAGTAAGAGAAGCGCAGTATTACACCAAACACAGTAAGAGGAGCGCGGTATTACATCAAACACAGTAAGAGGAGCGCGGTATTACAACAAACACAGTAAGAGGAGCGCGGTATTACAACAAACACAGTAAGATGAGCGCGGTATTACACCAATCACAGTAAGAGGAGCGCGGTATTATACAAAACACAGTAAGAGGAGCGCGGTATTATACAAAACACAGTAAGAGCAGCGCGGTATTATACAAAACACATTAAGAGGAGCGCGGTATTAAACCAATCACAGTAAGAGGAGCGCGGTATTACACCAATTACAGTAAGAGGAGCGCGGTATTATACAAAACACAGTAAGAGGAGCGCGGTATTACACCAATCACAGTAAGAGGAGCGCGGTATTATACAAAACACAGTAAGAGGAGCGCGGTATTATACAAAACACAGTAAGAGCAGCGCGGTATTATACAAAACACATTAAGAGGAGCGCGGTATTAAACCAATCACAGTAAGAGGAGCGCGGTATTACACCAATTACAGTAAGAGGAGCGCGGTATTATACAAAACACAGTAAGAGGAGCGCGGTATTATACCAATCACAGTAAGAGGAGCGCGGTATTATACCAATCACAGTAAGAGGAGCGCGGTATTATACCAATCACAGTAAGAGGAGCGCGGTATTATACCAATCACAGTAAGAGGAGCGCGGTATTATACCAATCACAGTAAGAGGTGCGCGGTATTACACCAAACACAGTAAGAGGAGCGCGGTATTATACAAAACACAGTAAGAGGAGCGCGGTATTACACCAATTACAGTAAGAGGAGCGCGGTATTATAAAAAACACAGTAAGAGGAGCGCGGTATTACACCAATCACAGGAAGAGGAGCGCGGTATTATACAAAACACAGTAAGAGAAGCGCGGTATTACACCAAACACAGTAAGAGGAGCGCGGTATTACACCAATCACAGTAAGAGGAGCGCGGTTTTATACAAAACACAGTCAGAGGAGCGCGGTATTACACCAATCACAGTGAGAGGAGCGCGGTATTATACAAAACACAGTAAGAGGAGCGCGGTATTACACCAATCACAGGAAGAGGAGCGCGGTATTATACAAAACACAGTAAGAGGAGCGCGGTATTATACAAAACACAGTCAGAGGAGCGCGGTATTGCACCAATCACAGTAAGAGGAGCGCGGTATTACACAAAACACAGTAAGAGGAGTGCGGTATTATACAATACACAGTAAGAGGAGAGCAGTATTATACAATACACAGTAAGAGGAGCGCGGTATTACACCAAACACAGTAGGAGGAGCGCAGTATTACACAAAACACAGTAAGCGGAGTGCGGTATTACACCAAACACAGTAAGAGGAGCGCAGTATTACACAAAACACAGTAAGAGGAGTGCGGTATTATACAATACACAGTAAGAGGAGCGCGGTATTACACCAAACACAGTAGGAGGAGCGCAGTATTACACAAAACACAGTAAGAGGAGTGCGGTATTATACAAAACACAGTAAGAGGAGCGCGGTATGACACCAAACACAGTAAGAGGAGCGCGGTATTACACCAATCACAGTAAGAGGAGTGCGGTATCATGCAAAACCCAGTAAGAGGAGTGCGGTCTGACACCAAACACAGCAAGAGGAGCGCGGTATTGCACCAATCACAGTAAGAGGAGTGCGGTATTATGCAAAACACAGTAAGAGGAGCGCGGTATTACACCAATCACAGTAAGAGGAGCGCGATATTATACCAATCACAGTAAGAGGAGCGCAGTATGATACAAAACACAGTAAGAGGAGCGCGGTATTATACCAATCACAGTAAGAGGAGCGCGGTATTACACCAATCACAGTAAGAGGAGCGCGGTATTACACCAATCACAGTAAGAGGAGTGCGGTATTACACCAATCACAGTAAGAGGAGTGCGGTATTACACCAATCACAGTAAGAGGAGTGCGGTATTACACCAATCACAGTAAGAGGAGCGCGGTATTACACCAATCACAGTAAGAGGAGCGCAGTATGATACAAAACACAGTAAGAGGAGCGCGGTATTACACCAATCACAGGAAGAGGAGCGCGGTATTACACCAATCACAGTAAGAGGAGCGCAGTATGATACAAAACACAGTCAGAGGAGCGCGGTATTACACCAATCACAGTAAAAGGAGTGCGGTATTACACCAAACACAGCAAGAGGAGCGCGGTATTACACCAATCACAGTAAGAGGAGCGCGGTATTACACCAAACACAGCAAGAGGAGCGCGGTATTACACCAATCACAGTAAGAGGAGCGCGGTATCATACAAAACACAGTAAGAGGAGCGCGGTATTATACAAAACACAGTAAGAGGAGCACGGTATTACACCAAACAGAGCAAGAGGAGCGCGCTATTACACCAAACACAGTAAGAGGAGTGCGGTATTACACCAAACAGAGCAAGAGGAGCGCGGTATTACACCAAACACAGTAAGAGGAGTGCGGTATTACACCAAACACAGTAAGAGGAGCACGGTATTACACCAAACACAGTAAGAGGAGCGCGGTATTACACCAAACACAGTA
Organism: Heptranchias perlo; assembly: GCF_035084215.1. Taxonomy (NCBI): domain Eukaryota; kingdom Metazoa; phylum Chordata; class Chondrichthyes; order Hexanchiformes; family Hexanchidae; genus Heptranchias; species Heptranchias perlo. The sequence goes on along the minus strand of NW_027139793.1, from coordinate 665,587 downwards.
AAAGAAGCGCGGTATTACACGAAACACAGCAAGAGGAGCGCGGTATTACACCAATCACAGTCAGAGGAGCGCGGTATTACACCAAACACAGTAAGAGGAGCGCGGTATTATACAAAACACAGTAAGAGGAGCGCGGTATTATACAAAACACAGTAAGAGGAGCGCGGTATTATACCAATCACAGTAAGAGGAGCGCGGTATTATACAAAACACACTAAGAGGAGCGCGGTATTATACCAATCACAGTAAGAGGAGCGCGGTATTACACCAAACACAGTAAGAGGATCGCGGTATTATACAAAACACAGTAAGAGGAGCGCGGTATTACACCAAATACAGTAAGAGGAGCGCGGTATTACACCAAACACAGTAAGAGGAGTGCGCTATTATACAAAACAGAGGAAGAGGAGAGCGGTATTACACCAAACACAGTAAGAGGAGCGCGGTATTACAACAAACACAGTAAGAGGAGCGCGGTATTACACCAAACACAGTAAGGGGAGCGCGGTATTTCATCAAACACAGTAAGAGGAGCGCGGTATTACACCAATCACAGCAAGAGAAGCGCGGTATTACACCAAACACAGTAAGAGGAGCGCGGTATTACACCAATCACAGCAAGAGAAGCGCGGTATTACACCAAACACAGTAAGAGGAGCGTGGTATTACACCAAACACAGTAAGAGGAGCGCGGTATTACATCAAACACAGTAAGAGGAGCGCGGTATTACACCAAACACAGTAAGAGGAGCGCGGTATTACAACAAACACAGTAAGAGGAGCGCGGTATTATACAAAACACAGTAAGAGCAGCGCGGTATTATACAAAACACAGTAAGAGGAGCGCGGTATTACACCAATTACAGTAAGAGGAGCGCGGTATTATACAAAACACAGTAAGAGGAGCGCGGTATTACACCAATCACAGTAAGAGGAGCGCGGTATTATCCCAATCACAGTAAGAGGAGCGCGGTATTATACAAAACACAGTAAGAGGAGAGCGGTATTATACAAAACACAGTAAGAGGAGAGCGGTATTGCACCAAACACAGCAAGAGAAGCGCGGTATTACAACAAACACAGTAAGAGGACCGCGGTATTACACCAAACACAGTAAGAGGAGCGCGGTATTACACCAATCACAGCAAGAGAAGCGCGGTATTACACCAAACACAGTAAGAGGAGCGCGGTATTACACCAATCACAGCAAGAGAAGCGCGGTATTACACCAAACACAGTAAGAGGAGCGCGGTATTACACCAATCACAGCAAGAGAAGCGCGTTATTACACCAAACACAGTAAGAGGAGCGCGGTATTACACCAATCACAGCAAGAGAAGCGCGGTATTACACCAAACACAGTAAGAGGAGCGCGGTATTACACCAAACACAGTAAGAGGAGCGCGGTATTACACCAAACACAGTAAGAGGAGCGCGGTATTACAACAAACACAGTAAGAGGAGCGCGGTATTATACAAAACACATTAAGAGGAGCGCGGTATGATACAAAACACAGTAAGAGCAGCGCGGTATTATACAAAACACAGTAAGAGGAGCGCGGTATTAAACCAATCACAGTAAGAGGAGCGCGGTATTATCCCATTCACAGTAAGAGGAGCGCGGTATTATACCAAACACAGTAAGAGGAGTGCGGTATTACACCAAACACAGTAAGAGGAGCACGGTATTATACAAAACACAGTAAGAGGAGCGCGGTATTACACCAATTACAGTAAGAGGAGCGCGGTATTATACAAAACACAGTAAGAGGAGCGCGGTATTACACCAATCACAGTAAGAGGAGCGCGGTATTATCCCAATCACAGTAAGAGGAGCGCGGTATTATACAAAACACAGTAAGAGGAGTGCGGTATTATACCAAACACAGTAAGAGGAGAGCGGTATTATACAAAACACAGTAAGAGGAGCGCGGTATTACACCAATTACAGAAAGAGGAGCGCGGTATTACACAAAACACAGTAAGAGGAGCGCTGTATTACACCAAACACAGTAAGAGGAGCGTGGTATTACATCAAACACAGTAAGAGGAGCGCGGTATTATACAAAACACAGTAAGAGGAGCGCGGTATTACACCAATCACAGGAAGAGGAGCGCGGTATTATACAAAACACAGTAAGAGGAGCGCGGTATTATACAAAACACAGTAAGAGGAGCGCGGTATTACACCAATCACAGTAAGAGGAGCGCGGTATTATACAAAACACAGTAAGAGGAGCATGGTATTACACCAAACGCAGCAAGAGGAGCGCGGTATTGCACCAATCACAGTAAGAGGAGCGCGGTATTATACAAAACACAGTAAGAGGAGCGCGGGATTACACCAAACACAGCAAGAGGAGCGCGGTATTGCACCAATCACAGTAAGAGGAGCGCGGTATTATACAAAACACAGTAAGAGGAGCGCGGTATTATACAAAACACAGTAAGAGCAGCGCGGTAGTATACAAAACACAGTAAGGGGAGCGCGGTATTACACCAATCACAGTAAGAGGAGCGCGGTATTACACCAATCACAGTAAGAGGAGCGCAGTATGAAACAAAACCCAGCAAGAGGAGCGCGGTATGACACCAATCACAGTAAGAGGAGCGCAGTATTAGACAAAACACAGTAAGAGGAGCGCGGTATTATACCAATCACAGTAAGAGTAGCGCGGTATTACACCAATCACAGTAAGAGGAGCGCGGTATCATACAAAACACAGTAAGAGGAGCGCGGTATTATACAAAACACAGTAAGAGGAGCGCGGTATTACACCAAACACAGCAAGAGGAGCGCGGTATTACACCAATCACAGTAAGAGGAGCGCGGTATCATACAAAACACAGTAAGAGGAGCGCGGTATTATACAAAACACAGTAAGAGGAGCGCGGTATTACACCAAACAGAGTAAGAGGAGCGCGGTATTACACCAAACACAGTAAGAGGAGCGCGGTATTACACCAAACACAGTAAGAGGAGCGCGGTATTACACCAAACACAGTAAGAGGAGCGCGGTATTACACCAAACACAGTAAGAGGAGCGCGGTATTACACCAAACACAGTAAAAGGAGCGCGGTATTACACGAAACACAGCAAGAGGAGCGCGGTATTACACCAATCACAGTAAGAGGAGCGCGGTATTACACCAATCACAGTAAGAGGAGCGCAGTATGATACAAAACACAGCAAGAGGAGCGCGGTATTATACAAAACACAGTAAGAGGAGCGCGGTATTACACCAATCACAGTAAGAGGAGTGCGGTATTATACAAAACACAGTAAGAGGAGCGCGGTATTACACCAAACACAGCAAGAGGAGCGCGGTATTACACCAAACACAGCAAGAGGAGCGCGGTATTATACAAAACACAGTAAGAGGAGTGCGGTATTACACCAATCACAGTAAGAGGAGCGCGGTATTACACCAATCACAGTAAGAGGAGCGCTGTATTATACAAAACACAGTAAGAGGAGCGCGGTATTACAACAAACACAGTAAGAGGAGCGCGGTATTACACCAAACACAGTAAGAGGAGCGCGGTATTATACAAAACACAGTAAGAGGAGAGCGGTATTATACAAAACACAGTAAGAGGAGAGCGGTATTACACCAAACACAGCAAGAGAAGCGCGGTATTACAACAAACACAGTAAGAGGAGCGCGGTATTTCATCAAACACAGTAAGAGGAGTGCGGTATTACAACAAACACAGTAAGAGGAGCGCGGTATTACACCAAACACAGTAAGAGGAGCGCGGTATTACACCAAACACAGTAAGAGGAGCGCGGTATTACACCAAACACAGTAAGAGGAGCGCGGTATTACATCAAACACAGTAAGAGGAGCGCGGTATTACACCAAACACAGTAAGAGGAGCGCGGTATTACAACAAGCACAGTAAGAGGAGCGCGGTATTATACAAAACACAGTAACAGGAGCGCGGTATGATACAAAACACAGTAAGAGCAGCGCGGTATTATACAAAACACAGTAAGAGGAGCGCGGTATTAAACCAATCACAGTAAGAGGAGCGCGGTATTATCCCAATCACAGTAAGAGGAGCGCGGTATTATACAAAACACAGTAACAGGAGTGCGGTATTACACCAAACACAGTAAGAGGAGCACGGTATTATACAAAACACAGTAAGAGGAGCGCGGTATTACACCAATTACAGTAAGAGGAGCGCGGTATTATACAAAACACAGTAAGAGGAGCGCGGTATTACACCAATCACAGTAAGAGGAGCGCGGTATTATCCCAATCACAGTAAGAGGAGCGCGGTATTATACAAAACACAGTAAGAGGAGCGCGGTATTACACCAAACACAGTAAGAGGAGCACGGTATTATACAAAACACAGTAAGAGGAGCGCGGTATTACACCAATTACAGTAAGAGGAGCGCGGTATTATACAAAACACAGTAAGAGGAGCGCGGTATTACACCAATCACAGAAAGAGGAGCGCGGTATTACACAAAACACAGTAAGAGGAGCGCGGTATTACACCAAACACAGTAAGAGGAGCGCGGTATTACATCAAACACAATAAGAGGAGCGCGGTATTACACCAAACACAGTAAGAGGAGCGCGGTATTACACCAATCACAGGAAGAGGAGCGCGGTATTATACAAAACACAGTAAGAGGAGCGCGGTATTATACAAAACACAGTAAGAGGAGCGCGGTATTACACCAATCACAGTAAGAGGAGCGCGGTATTATACAAAACACAGTAAGAGGAGCACGGTATTACACCAAACACAGCAAGAGGAGCGCGGTATTGCACCAATCACAGTAAGAGGAGCGCGGTATTATACAAAACACAGTAAGAGGAGCGCGGTATTACACCAAACACAGCAAGATGAGCGCGGGATTACACCAATCACAGTAAGAGGAGCGCGGTATTATACAAAACACAGTAAGAGGAGCGCGGTATTACACCAAACACAGCAAGAGGAGCGCGGTATTGCACCAATCACAGTAAGAGGAGCGCAGTATTACACCAAACACAGTAAGAGGAGTGCGGTATTATGCAAAACACAGTAAGAGGAGCACGGTATTACACCAAACACAGCAAGAGGAGCGCGGTATTGCACCAATCACAGTAAGAGGAGCGCGGTATTATACAAAACACAGTAAGAGGAGCGCGGTATTACACCAATCACAGTAAGAGGAGCGCGGTATTACACCAATCACAGTAAGAGGAGCGCAGTATGAAACAAAACACAGTAAGAGGAGCGCGGTATTATACCAATCACAGTAAGAGGAGCGCGGTATTACACCAATCACAGTAAGAGGAGCGCAGTATTAGACAAAACACAGTAAGAGGAGCGCGGTATTACACCAAACACAGTAAGAGGAGTGCGGTATTACACCAATCACAGCAAGAGGAGCGCGGTATTACACCAATCACAGTAAGAGGAGCGCGGTATTACACAAAACACAGTAAGAGGAGCGCGGTATTATACAAAACACAGTAAGAGGAGCGCGGTATTATACAAAACACAGTAAGAGGAGCGCGGTATTACACCAAACACAGTAAGAGGAGCGCGGTATTATACAAAACACAGTAAGAGGAGCGCGGTATTATACAAAACACAGTAAGAGGAGTGCGGTATTACACCAATCACAGTATGAGGAGCGCGGTATTACACCAAACACAGTAAGAGGAGCGCGGTATTACACCAATCACAGTAAGAGGAGCGCGGTATTACACCAATCACAGGAAGAGGAGCGCGGTATTACACCAATCACAGGAAGAGGAGCGCGGTATTACACCAATCACAGGAAGAGGAGAGCGGTATTACACCAAAAACAGTAAGAGGAGCGCGGTGTTATACTAATCACAGGAAGAGGAGCGCGGTATTACACCAATCACAGTAAGAGGAGTGCGGTATTACACCAAACACAGTAAGAGGAGCGCGGTATTACACCAATCACAGTAAGAGGAGTGCGGTATTACACCAATCACAGGAAGAGGAGAGCGGTATTACACCAAAAACAGTAAGAGGAGCGCGGTATTATACTAATCACAGTAAGAGGAGCGCGGTATTATACCAATCACAGTAAGAGGAGCGCGGTATTAAACCAAACACAGCAAGAGGAGTGCGGTATTATACAAAACACAGTAAGAGGAGCGCGGTATTACACCAAACACTGCAAGAGGAGTGCGGTATTATACAAAACACAGTAAGAGGAGCGCGGTATTATACCAATCACAGTAAGAGGAGCGCGGTATTATACCAATCACAGTAAGAGGAGCGCGGTATTACACCAAACACAGTAAGAGGAGCGCGGTATTACACCAAACACAGTAAGAGGAGCGCGGTATTACACCAAACACAGTAAGAGGAGCGCGGTTTTATGCAAAACACAGTCAGAGGAGCGCGGTATTGCACCAATCACAGTAAGAGGAGCGCGGTATTATACAAAACACAGCAAGAGGAGCGCGGGATTACACCAATCACAGGAAGAGGAGCGCGGTATTATACAAAACACAGTAAGAGGAGCGCGGTATTATACAAAACACATTAAGAGGAGCGCGGTATTACACCAAACACAGCAAGAGGAGCGCGGTATTATACAAAACACAGTAAGTGGAGCACGGTATTACACGAAACACAGCAAGAGGAGCGCGGTATTGCACCAATCACAGTAAGAGGAGCGCGGTATTATACAAAACACAGTAAGAGGAGCACGGTATTACACCAAACACAGCAAGAGGAGCGCGGTATTATACAAAACACAGTAAGAGGAGCGTGGTATTATACAATACACAGTAAGAGGAGCGCGGTATTACACCAAACACAGTAAGAGGAGCGCAGTATTACACCAATCACAGTAAGAGGAGTGCGGTATTACACCAATCACAGTAAGAGGAGTGCGGTATTACACCAAAAACATCAAGAGGAGCGCGGTATTGCACCAATCACAGTAAGAGGAGCGCGGTATTACACCAAACACAGCAAGAGGAGCGCGGTATTGCACCAATCACAGTAAGAGGAGCGCGGTATTATACAAAACACAGTAAGAGGAGCGCGGTATTACACCAAAAACATCAAGAGGAGCGCGGTATTGCACCAATCACAGTAAGAGGAGCGCGGTATTACACCAAACACAGCAAGAGGAGCGCGGTATTGCACCAATCACAGTAAGAGGAGCGCGGTATTATACAAAACACAGTAAGAGGAGCGCGGTATTACACCAATCACTGTAAGAGGAGCGCGGTATTATACAAAACACAGTGAGAGGAGCGCGGTATTACACCAATCACTGTAAGAGGAGCGCGGTATTATACAAAACACAGTAAGAGGAGCGCGGTATTACACCAATCACAGTAAGAGGAGTGCGGTATTATTCAAAACACAGTCAGAGGAGCGCAGTATTACACCAATCACAGTAAGAGGAGTGCGGTATTATGCAAATCACAGTAAGAGGAGCGCGGTATTACACCAAACACAGCAAGAGGAGCGCGGTATTGCACCAATCACAGTAAGAGGAGCGCGGTATTGTACAAAACACAGTAAGAGGAGCGCGGTATTATACAAAACACAGTAAGAGGAGCGCATTATTACACCAATCACAGTAAGAGGAGTGCGGTATTATGCAAATCACAGTAAGAGGAGCGCAGTATTACACCAAACACAGCAAGAGGAGCGCGGTATTGCACCAATCACAGTAAGAGGAGCGCGGTATTATACAAAACACAGTAAGAGGAGCGCGGTATTATACAAAACACAGTAAGAGGAGCGCGGTATTACACCAATCACAGTAAAAGGAGCGCGGTATTATACAAAACACAGTAAGAGGAGCGCGGTATTATACAAAACACAGTAAGAGGAGCGCGGTATTACACCAAACACAGTAAGAGGAGCGCAGTATTACACCAAAAACAGGAAGAGGAGTGCGGTATTATACAAAACACAGGAAGAGGAGCGCGGTATTGCACCAAACACAGGAAGAGGAGTGCGGTATTATACAACACACAGTAAGAGGAGCGCGGTATTACACCAAACACAGTAAGAGGAGCGCAGTATTACACCAAACACAGTAAGAGGAGTGCGGTATTATACAAAACACAGTAAGAGGAGCGCGGTATTACACCAAACACAGTAAGAGGAGTGCGGTATTATACAAAACACAGTAAGAGGAGTGCGGTATTATATAAAACACTGTAAGAGGAGTGCGGTATTACACCAATCACAGTAAGAGGAGTGCGGTATTTTACAAAACACAGTAAGAGGAGCGCGGTATTACACCAAACGCAGTAAGAGGAGCGCGGTATTACACCAATCACAGTAAGAGGAGTGCGGTATTATGCAAATCACAGTAAGAGGAGCGCGGTATTACACCAATCACAGTAAGAGGAGCGCGGTATTACACCAAACACAGTAAGAGGAGCGCGGTATTACACCAAACACAGGAAGAGGAGAGTGGTATTATACCAAACACAGTGAGAGGAGCGCAGTATGACACCAATCACAGTAAGAGGAGCGCGGTATTATGCAAAACACAGTAAGAGGAGCGCGGTATTATACAAAACACAGTAAGAGGAGCGCGGTATTAAACCAATCACAGTAAGAGGAGCGCGGTATTATACCAATCACAGTAAGAGGAGCGCGGTATTACACCAAACACAGTAAGAGGAGTGCGGTATTATACAAAACACAGTAAGAGGAGTGCGGTATTATACAAAACACAGTAAGAGGAGTGCGGTATTACACCAATCACAGTAAGAGGAGTGCGGTATTATACAAAACACAGTAAGAGAAGCGCGGTATTACACCAAACGCAGTAAGAGGAGCGCGGTATTACACCAATCACAGTAAGAGGAGTGCAGTATTATGCAAATCACAGTAAGAGGAGCGCGGTATTGCACCAAACACAACAAGAGGAGCGCGGTATTATGCAAATCACAGTAAGAGGAGCGCGGTATTGCACCAATCACAGTAAGAGGAGTGCGGTATTATACAAAACACAGTAAGAGGAGCGCGGTATTATACAAAACACAGTAAGAGGAGCGCGGTATTACACCAATCACAGTAAGAGGAGCGCGGTATTATACAAAACACAGTAAGAGGAGCGCAGTATGATACAAAACACAGTAAGAGGAGCGCGGTATTCTACCAATCACAATAAGAGGAGCGCGGTATTACACCAATCACAGTAAGAGGAGCGCAGTATTATACAAAACACAGTAAGAGGAGTGCGGTATTATACCAATCACAGTAAGAGGAGCGCGGCATTACACCAATCACAGTAAGAGGAGCGCAGTATTGGACAAAACACAGTAAGAGGAGCGCGGTATTACACCAACCACAGTAAGAGGAGCGCGGTATTATACAAAACACAGTAAGAGGAGCGCGGTATTACACCAAACACAGTAAGAGGAGCGCGGTATTACACCAATCACAGTAAGAGGAGCGCGGTATTACACCAAACACAGGAAGAGGAGAGCGGTATTATACCAAACACAGTGAGAGGAGCGCAGTATTACACCAATCACAGTAAGAGGAGCGCGGTATTATGCAAAACACAGTAAGAGGAGCGCGGTATTATACAAAACACAGTAAGAGGAGCGCGGTATTAAACCAATCACAGTAAGAGGAGCGCGGTATTATACCAATCACAGAAAGAGGAGCGCGGTATTATACAAAACACAGTAAGAGGAGTGCGGTATTACACCAAACACAGTAAGAGGAGCGCGGTATTATACAAAACACAGTAAGAGAAGCGCGGTATTATACAAAACACAGTAAGAGGAGAGCGGTATTATACCAATCACAGTAAGAGGAGCGCGGTATTATACCAATCACAGTAAGAGGTGCGCAGTATTACACCAAACACAGTAAGAGGAGCGAGGTATTATACAAAACACAGTAAGAGGAGCACGGTATTCCACCAAACACAGCAAGAGGAGCGCGGTATTGCACCAATCACAGTAAGAGGAGCATGGTATTATACAAAACACAGTAAGAGGAGCACGGTATTACACCAATCACAGTAAGAGGAGCGCGGTGTTATACAAAACACAGTAAGAGGAGCGCGGTATTATACAATACACAGTAAGAGGAGCGTGGTATTACACCAAACACAGTAAGAGGAGCGCAGTATTACACCAAACACAGTAGGAGGAGTGCGGTATTATACAAAACACAGTAAGAGGAGCGCGGTATTACACCAAACACAGTAAGAGGAGCGCGGTATTACACAAATCACAGTAAGAGGAGTGCGGTATTACACCAATCACAGTAAGAGGAGCGCGGTATTACACAAATCACAGTAAGAGGAGTGCGGTATTACACCAAACACAGTAAGAGGAGCGCGGTATTACACAAATCACAGTAAGAGGAGCGCGGTATTACACCAAACACAGTAAGAGGAGCGCGGTATTACACAAATCACAGTAAGAGGAGCGCGGTATTAGACCAAACACAGTAAGAGGAGCGCGGTATTACACCAATCACAGTAAGAGGAGCGCGGTATTATACAAAACACAGTAAGAGGAGCGCGGTATTATCCAAAACACAGTAAGAGGAGCGCGGTATTATACCAATCACAGTGAGAGGAGCGCGGTATTACACCAATCACAGTAAGAGGAGCGCGGTATTACACCAATCACAGTAAGAGGAGTGCGGTATTATGCAAAACACAGTAAGAGGAGCACGGTATTACACCAAACACAGCAAGAGGAGCGCGGTATTGCACCAAACACAGTAAGAGGAGTGCGGTATTATACAAAACACAGTAAGAGGAGCGCGGTATTACACCAAACACAGGAAGAGGAGTGCGGTATTATACAACACACAGTAAGAGGAGCGCGGTATTACACCAAACACAGTAAGAGGAGCGCAGTATTACACCAAACACAGTAAGAGGAGTGCGGTATTATACAAAACACAGTAAGAGGAGCGCGGTATTGCACCAAACACAGTAAGAGGAGTGCGGTATTATACAAAACACAGTAAGAGGAGTGTGGTATTATACAAAACACAGTAAGAGGAGTGCGGTATTACACCAATCACAGTAAGAGGAGTGCGGTATTATACAAAACACAGTAAGAGGAGCGCGGTATTACACCAAACGCAGTAAGTAGAGCGCGGTATTACACCAATCACAGTAAGAGGAGTGCGGTATTATGCAAATCACAGTAAGAGGAGCGCGGTATTGCACCAATCACAGTAAGAGGAGCGCGGTATTACACCAAACACAGGAAGAGGAGAGTGGTATTATACCAAACACAGTAAGAGGAGCGCAGTATTACACCAATCACAGTGAGAGGAGCGCAGTATTACACCAATCACAGTAAGAGGAGCGCGGTATTATGCAAAACACAGTAAGAGGAGCGCGGTATTGTACAAAACACAGTAAGAGGAGCGCGGTATTAAACCAATCACAGTAAGAGGAGCGCGGTATTATACCAATCACAGTCAGAGGAGCGCGGTATTACACCAAACACAGTAAGAGGAGTGCGGTATTATACAAAACATAGTAAGAGGAGTGCGGTATTATACAAAACACAGTAAGAGGAGCGCGGTATTTCATCAAACACAGTAAGAGGAGCGTGGTATGACACCAAACACAGTAAGAGGAGCGCGGTATTATACAAAACACAGTAAGAGGAGCGCGGTATTACACCAAACACAACAAGAGGAGCGCGGTATTATGCAAAACACAGTAAGAGGTGCGCGGTATTATGCAAATCACAGTAAGAGGAGCACGGTATTGCACCAATCACAGTAAGAGGAGTGCGGTATTATACAAAACACAGTAAGAGGAGCGCGGTATTATACAAAACACAGTAAGAGGAGCGCGGTATTACACCAATCACAGTAAGAGGAGCGCGGTATTATACAAAACACAGTAAGAGGAGCGCAGTATTATACAAAACACAGTAAGAGGAGCGCGGTATTCTACCAATCACAGTAAGAGGAGCGCAGTATTATACAAAACACAGTAAGAGGAGTGCGGTATTATACCAATCACAGTAAGAGGAGCGCGGTATTACACCAAACACAGTAAGAGGAGCGCGGTATTACACCAAACACAGGAAGAGGAGAGCGGTATTATACCAAACACAGTGAGAGGAGCGCAGTATTACACCAATCACAGTAAGAGGAGCGCGGTATTATGCAAAACACAGTAAGAGGAGCGCGGTATTGTACAAAACACAGTAAGAGGAGCGCGGTATTAAACCAATCACAGTAAGAGGAGCGCGGTATTATACCAATCACAGTAAGAGGAGCGCGGTATTATACAAAACACAGTAAGAGGAGTGCGGTATTACACCAAACACAGTAAGAGGAGCGCGGTATTATACAAAACACAGTAAGAGAAGCGCGGTATTGTACAAAACACAGTAAGAGGAGAGCGGTATTATACCAATCACAGTAAGAGGAGTGCGGTATTACACCAATCACAGTAAGAGGAGCAAGGTATTATACAAAACACAGTAAGAGGAGCACGGTATTGCACCAATCAGAGTAAGAGGAGCGCGGTATTATACCAATCACAGTAAGAGGAGCGCGGTATTATACCAATCACAGTAAGAGGTGCGCGGTATTATACCAATCACAGTAAGAGGAGCGCGGTATTATACAAAACACAGTAAGAGGAGCGCGGTATTATACCAATCACAGTAAGAGGAGCGCGGTATTATACCAATCACAGTAAGAGGAGCGCGGTATTATACAAAACACAGTAAGAGGAGCGCGGTATTACACCAAACACAGCAAGAGGAGCGCGGTATTATACAAAACACAGTAAGAGGAGCGCGGTATTGCACCAATCACAGTAAGAGGAGCACGGTATTATACAAAACACAGTAAGAGGAGCGCGGTATTACACCAAACACAGCAAGAGGAGCGCGGTATTACACCAAACACAGTAAGAGGAGCGCGGTATTACACCAATCACAGTAAGAGGAGCGCGGTATTATACAAAACACAGTAAGAGGAGCGCGGTATTATACAAAACACAGTAAGAGGAGCGCGGTATTACACCAATCACAGTAAGAGGAGCGCGGTATTACACCAATCACAGTAAGAGGAGTGCGGTATTACACCAATCACAGTAAGAGGAGCGCGGTATTACACCAATCACAGTAAGAGGAGCGCAGTATTATACAAAACACAGTAAGAGGAGCGCGGTATTACACCAATCACAGTAAGAGGAGCGCGGTATTACACCAATCACAGTAAGAGGAGCGCGGGATTAGACAAAACACAGTGAGAGGAGCGCGGTATTACACCAATCACATTAAGAGGAGTGCGGTATTACACCAATCACAGTAAGAGGAGCGCGGTATTACACCAATCACAGTAAGAGGAGCGCGGTATTACACCAAACACAGTAAGAGGAGCGCGGTATTACACCAAACACAGTAAGAGGAGCGCGGTATTACACCAAACACAGTAACAGGAGCGCGGTATTACACGAAACACAGCAAGAGGAGTGCGGTATTACACCAATCACAGTAAGAGGAGCGCAGTATTACACAAAACACAGTAAGAGGAGCGCGGTATCATACAAAACACAGTAAGAGGAGCGCGGTATTATACAAAACACAGTAAGAGGAGCGCGGTATTACACCAAACAGAGTAAGAGGAGCGCGGTATTACACCAAACACAGTAAGAGGAGTGCGGTATTACACCAAACACAGTAAGAGGAGCGCGGTATTACACCAAACACAGTAAGAGGAGCGCGGTATTACACCAAACACAGTAAGAGGAGCGCGGTATTACACCAAACACAGTAACAGGAGCGCGGTATTACACGAAACACAGCAAGAGGAGCGCGGTATTACACCAATCACAGTAAGAGGAGCGCAGTATTACACAAAACACAGTAAGAGGAGCGCGGTATTATACAAAACACAGTAAGAGGAGCGCGGTATTATACAAAACACAGTAAGAGGAGTGCGGTATTACACCAAACAGAGTATGAGGAGCGCGGTATTGCACCAAACACAGTAAGAGGAGCGCGGTATTACACCAATCACAGTAAGAGGAGCGCGGTATTACACCAAACACAGGAAGAGGAGAGTGGTATTATACCAAACACAGTGAGAGGAGCGCAGTATGATACCAATCACAGTAAGAGGAGCGCGGTATTATGCAAAACACAGTAAGAGGAGCGCGGTATTATACAAAACACAGTAAGAGGAGCGCGGTATTAAACCAATCACAGTAAGAGGAGCGCGGTATTATACCAATCACAGTAAGAGGAGCGCGGTATTACACCAAACACAGTAAGAGGAGTGCGGTATTATACAAAACACAGTAAGAGGAGTGCGGTATTATACAAAACACAGTAAGAGGAGTGCGGTATTACACCAATCACAGTAAGAGGAGTGCGGTATTATACAAAACACAGTAAGAGGAGCGCGGTATTACACCAAACGCAGTAAGAGGAGCGCGGTATTACACCAATCACAGTAAGAGGAGTGCAGTATTATGCAAATCACAGTAAGAGGAGCGCGGTATTGCACCAAACACAACAAGAGGAGCGCTGTATTATGCAAAACACAGTAAGAAGAGCGCGGTATTATGCAAATCACAGTAAGAGGAGCGCGGTATTGCACCAATCACAGTAAGAGGAGTGCGGTATTATACAAAACACAGTAAGAGGAGCGCGGTATTATACAAAACACAGTAAGAGGAGCGCGGTATTACACCAATCACAGTAAGAGGAGCCCAGTATTATACAAAACACAGTAAGAGGAGCGCAGTATTATACAAAACACAGTAAGAGGAGCGCGGTATTCTACCAATCACAGTAAGAGGAGCGCGGTATTACACCAATCACAGTAAGAGGAGCGCAGTATTATACAAAACACAGTAAGAGGAGTGCGGTATTATACCAATCACAGTAAGAGGAGCGCGGCATTACACCAATCACAGTAAGAGGAGCGCAGTATTAGACAAAACACAGTAAGAGGAGCGCGGTATTACACCAATCACAGTAAGAGGAGCGCGGTATTATACAAAACACAGTAAGAGGAGCGCGGTATTACACCAAACACAGTAAGAGGAGCGCGGTATTACACCAATCACAGTAAGAGGAGCGCGGTATTACACCAAACACAGGAAGAGGAGATCGGTATTATACCAAACACAGTGAGAGGAGCGCAGTATTACACCAATCACAGTAAGAGGAGCGCGGTATTATGCAAAACACAGTAAGAGGATCGCGGTATTATACAAAACACAGTAAGAGGAGCGCGGTATTATCCAAAACACAGTAAGAGAAGCGCGGTATTATACAAAACACAGTAAGAGGAGAGCGGTATTATACCAATCACAGTAAGAGGAGCGCGGTATTATACCAATCACAGTAAGAGGTGCGCAGTATTACACCAAACACAGTAAGAGGAGCGAGGTATTATACAAAACACAGTAAGAGGAGCGCGGTATTACACCAAACACAGTAAGAGGAGCGCAGTATTACACCAAACACAGTAAGAGGAGTGCGGTATTATACAAAACACAGTAAGAGGAGCGCGGTATTACACCAAACACAGTAAGAGGAGCGCGGTATTACACAAATCACAGTAAGAGGAGTGCGGTATTACACCAAACACAGTAAGAGGAGCGCGGTATTACACAAATCACAGTAGGAGGAGCGCGGTATTACACCAAACACAGTAAGAGGAGCGCGGTATTACACCAATCACAGTAAGAGGAGCGCGGTATTATACAAAACACAGTAAGAGGAGCGCGGTATTATCCAAAACACAGTAAGAGGAGCGCGGTATTATACCAATCACAGTAAGAGGAGCGCGGTATTACACCAATCACAGTAAGAGGAGCGCGGTATTACACCAATCACAGTAAGAGGAGTGCGGTATTATGCAAAACACAGTAAGAGGAGCACGGTATTACACCAAACACAGCAAGAGGAGCGCGGTATTGCACCAAACACAGTAAGAGGAGTGCGGTATTATACAAAACACAGTAAGAGGAGCGCGGTATTACACCAAACACAGGAAGAGGAGTGCGGTATTATACAACACACAGTAAGAGGAGCGCGGTATTACACCAAACACAGTAAGAGGAGCGCAGTATTACACCAAACACAGTAAGAGGAGTGCGGTATTATACAAAACACAGTAAGAGGAGCGCGGTATTGCACCAAACACAGTAAGAGGAGTGCGGTATTATACAAAACACAGTAAGAGGAGTGCGGTATTATACAAAACACAGTAAGAGGAGTGCGGTATTACACCAATCACAGTAAGAGGAGTGCGGTATTATACAAAACACAGTAAGAGGAGCGCGGTATTACACCAAACGCAGTAAGAGGAGCGCGGTATTACACCAATCACAGTAAGAGGAGTGCGGTATTATGCAAATCACAGTAAGAGGAGCACGGTATTACACCAATCACAGTAAGAGGAGCGCGGTATGACACCAAACACAGTAAGAGGAGCGCGGTATTACACCAAACACAGGAAGAGGAGAGTGGTATTATACAAAACACAGTAAGAGGAGCGCGGTATTATACCAATCACAGTAAGAGGAGCGCGGTATTATACCAATCACAGTAAGAGGAGCGCGGTATTATACCAATCACAGTAAGAGGAGCGCGGTATTATACCAATCACAGTAAGAGGAGCGCGGTATTATACAAAACACAGTGAGAGGAGCGCAGTATTACACCAATCACAGTAAGAGGAGCACGGTATTATGCAAAACACAGTAAGAGGAGCGCGGTATTGTACAAAACACAGTAAGAGGAGCGCGGTATTAAACCAATCACAGTAAGAGGAGCGCGGTTTTATACCAATCACAGTAAGAGGAGCGCGGTATTACACCAAACACAGTAAGAGGAGTGCGTTATTATACAAAACACAGTAAGAGGAGTGCGGTATTATACAAAACACAGTAAGAGGAGCGCGGTATTTCATCAAACACAGTAAGAGGAGCGTGGTATGACACCAAACACAGTAAGAGGAGCGCGGTATTATACAAAACACAGTAAGAGGAGCGTGGTATGACACCAAACACAGTAAGAGGAGCGCGGTATTATGCAAAACACAGTAAGAGGAGCGCGGTATTATGCAAATCACAGTAAGAGGAGCGCGGTATTGCACCAATCACAGTAAGAGGAGCGCGGTATTATACAAAACACAGTAAGAGGAGCGCAGTATTGTCCAAAACACAGTAAGAGGAGCGCGGTATTCTACCAATCACAGTAAGAGGAGCGCAGTATTATACAAAACACAGTAAGAGGAGTGCGGTATTATACCAATCACAGTAAGAGGAGCGCGGTATTACACCAAACACAGTAAGAGGAGCGCGGTATTACACCAAACACAGGAAGAGGAGAGCGGTATTATACCAAACACAGTGAGAGGAGCGCAGTATTACACCAATCACAGTAAGAGGAGCGCGGTATTATGCAAAACACAGTAAGAGGAGCGCGGTATTATACAAAACACAGTAAGAGGAGCGCGGTATTAAACCAATCACAGTAAGAGGAGCGCGGTATTATACCAATCACAGTAAGAGGAGTGCGGTATTATACAAAACACAGTAAGAGGAGTGCGGTATTACACCAAACACAGTAAGAGGAGCGCGGTATTATACAAAACACAGTAAGAGAAGCGCGGTATTATACAAAACACAGTAAGAGGAGAGCGGTATTATACCAATCACAGTAAGAGGAGTGCGGTATTATACAAAACACAGTAAGAGGAGCACGGTATTGCACCAATCACAGTAAGAGGAGCGCGGTATTATACAAAACACAGTAAGAGGAGCACGGTATTGCACCAATCACAGTAAGAGGAGCGCGGTATTATACCAATCACAGTAAGAGGAGCGCGGTATTATACCAATCACAGTAAGAGGAGCGCGGTATTATGCAAATCACAGTAAGAGGAGCACGGTATTGCACCAATCACAGTAAGAGGAGTGCGGTATTATACAAAACACAGTAAGAGGAGCGCGGTATTACACCAATCACAGTAAGAGGAGCGCGGTATTATACAAAACACAGTAAGAGGAGCGCAGTATTATACAAAACACAGTAAGAGGAGCGCGGTATTCTACCAATCACAGTAAGAGGAGCGCAGTATTATACAAAACACAGTAAGAGGAGTGCGGTATTATACCAATCACAGTAAGAGGAGCGCGGTATTACACCAAACACAGTAAGAGGAGCGCGGTATTACACCAAACACAGGAAGAGGAGAGCGGTATTATACCAAACACAGTGAGAGGAGCGCAGTATTACACCAATCACAGTAAGAGGAGCGCGGTATTATGCAAAACACAGTAAGAGGAGCGCGGTATTATACAAAACACAGTAAGAGGAGCGCGGTATTACACCAAACGCAGTAAGAGGAGCGCGGTATTACACCAATCACAGTAAGAGGAGTGCAGTATTATGCAAATCACAGTAAGAGGAGCGCGGTATTGCACCAAACACAACAAGAGGAGCGCTGTATTATGCAAAACACAGTAAGAAGAGCGCGGTATTATGCAAATCACAGTAAGAGGAGCGCGGTATTGCACCAATCACAGTAAGAGGAGTGCGGTATTATACAAAACACAGTAAGAGGAGCGCGGTATTATACAAAACACAGTAAGAGGAGCGCGGTATTACACCAATCACAGTAAGAGGAGCCCGGTATTATACAAAACACAGTAAGAGGAGCGCAGTATTATACAAAACACAGTAAGAGGAGCGCGGTATTCTACCAATCACAGTAAGAGGAGCGCGGTATTACACCAATCACAGTAAGAGGAGCGCAGTATTATACAAAACACAGTAAGAGGAGTGCGGTATTATACCAATCACAGTAAGAGGAGCGCGGCATTACACCAATCACAGTAAGAGGAGCGCAGTATTAGACAAAACACAGTCAGAGGAGCGCGGTATTACACCAATCACAGTAAGAGGAGCGCGGTATTATACAAAACACAGGAAGAGGAGATCGGTATTATACCAAACACAGTGAGAGGAGCGCAGTATTACACCAATCACAGTAAGAGGAGCGCGGTATTATGCAAAACACAGTAAGAGGATCGCGGTATTATACAAAACACAGTAAGAGGAGCGCGGTATTAAACCAATCACAGTAAGAGGAGCGCGGTATTATACCAATCACAGTAAGAGGAGCGCGGTATTATACAAAACACAGTAAGAGGAGTGCGGTATTACACCAAACACAGTAAGAGGAGCGCGGTATTACACCAAACACAGTAAGAGGAGCGCGGTATTATACAAAACACAGTAAGAGGAGAGCGGTATTATACCAATCACAGTAAGAGGAGCGCGGTATTATACCAATCACAGTAAGAGGTGCGCAGTATTACACCAAACACAGTAAGAGGAGCGAGGTATTATACAAAACACAGTAAGAGGAGCACGGTATTACACCAAACACAGCAAGAGGAGCGCGGTATTGCACCAATCACAGTAAGAGGAGCACGGTATTAAACAAAACACAGTAAGAGGAGCACGGTATTACACCAATCACAGTAAGAGGAGCGCGGTGTTATACAAAACACAGTAAGAGGAGCGCGGTATTATACAATACACAGTAAGAGGAGCGCGGTATTACACCAATCACAGTAAGAGGAGCGCGGTATTACACCAATCACAGTAAGAGGAGCGCGGTATTACACCAATCACAGTAAGAGGAGTGCGGTATTATGCAAAACACAGTAAGAGGAGCACGGTATTACACCAAACACAGCAAGAGGAGCGCGGTATTGCACCAAACACAGTAAGAGGAGTGCGGTATTATACAAAACACAGTAAGAGGAGCGCGGTATTACACCAAACACAGGAAGAGGAGTGCGGTATTATACAACACACAGTAAGAGGAGCGCGGTATTACACCAAACACAGTAAGAGGAGCGCAGTATTACACCAAACACAGTAAGAGGAGTGCGGTATTATACAAAACACAGTAAGAGGAGCGCGGTATTGCACCAAACACAGTAAGAGGAGTGCGGTATTATACAAAACACAGTAAGAGGAGTGCGGTATTATACAAAACACAGTAAGAGGAGTGCGGTATTACACCAATCACAGTAAGAGGAGTGCGGTATTATACAAAACACAGTAAGAGGAGCGCGGTATTACACCAAACGCAGTAAGAGGAGCGCGGTATTACACCAATCACAGTAAGAGGAGTGCGGTATTATGCAAATCACAGTAAGAGGAGCACGGTATTACACCAATCACAGTAAGAGGAGCGCGGTATGACACCAAACACAGTAAGAGGAGCGCGGTATTACACCAAACACAGGAAGAGGAGAGTGGTAATATACAAAACACAGTAAGAGGAGCGCGGTATTATACCAATCACAGTAAGAGGAGCGCGGTATTATACCAATCACAGTAAGAGGAGCGCGGTATTATACCAATCACAGTAAGAGGAGCGCGGTATTATACCAATCACAGTAAGAGGAGCGCGGTATTATACAAAACACAGTGAGAGGAGCGCAGTATTACACCAATCACAGTAAGAGGAGCGCGGTATTATGCAAAACACAGTAAGAGGAGCGCAGTATTGTACAAAACACAGTAAGAGGAGCGCGGTATTAAACCAATCACAGTAAGAGGAGCACGGTTTTATACCAATCACAGTAAGAGGAGCGCGGTATTACACCAAACACAGTAAGAGGAGTGCGGTATTACACAAAACACAGTAAGAGGAGTGCGGTATTATACAAAACACAGTAAGAGGAGCGCGGTATTTCATCAAACACAGTAAGAGGAGCGTGGTATGACACCAAACACAGTAAGAGGAGCGCGGTATTATACAAAACACAGTAAGAGGAGCGTGGTATGACACCAAACACAGTAAGAGGAGCGCGGTATTATGCAAAACACAGTAAGAGGAGCGCGGTATTATGCAAATCACAGTAAGAGGAGCGCGGTATTGCACCAATCACAGTAAGAGGAGTGCGGTATTATACAAAACACAGTAAGAGGAGCGCGGTATTATACAAAACACAGTAAGAGGAGCGCGGTATTACACCAATCACAGTAAGAGGAGCGCGGTATTATACAAAACACAGTAAGAGGAGCGCAGTATTATCCAAAACACAGTAAGAGGAGCGCGGTATTCTACCAATCACAGTAAGAGGAGCGCAGTATTATACAAAACACAGTAAGAGGAGTGCGGTATTATACCAATCACAGTAAGAGGAGCGCGGTATTACACCAAACACAGGAAGAGGAGAGCGGTATTATACCAAACACAGTGAGAGGAGCGCAGTATTACACCAATCACAGTAAGAGGAGCGCGGTATTATGCAAAACACAGTAAGAGGAGCGCGGTATTATACAAAACACAGTAAGAGGAGCGCGGTATTAAACCAATCACAGTAAGAGGAGCGCGGTATTATACCAATCACAGTAAGAGGAGTGCGGTATTATACAAAACACAGTAAGAGGAGTGCGGTATTACACCAAACACAGTAAGAGGAGCGCGGTATTATACAAAACACAGTAAGAGAAGCGCGGTATTATACAAAACACAGTAAGAGGAGAGCGGGATTATACCAATCACAGTAAGAGGAGTGCGGTATTACACCAATCACAGTAAGAGGAGCACGGTATTATACAAAACACAGTAAGAGGAGCACGGTATTGCACCAATCACAGTAAGAGGAGCGCGGTATTATACCAATCACAGTAAGAGGAGCGCGGTATTATACCAATCACAGTAAGAGGTGCGCGGTATTACACCAATCACAATAAGAGGAGCGCGGTATTATACAAAACACAGTAAGAGGAGCGCGGTATTATACCAATCACAGTAAGAGGAGCGCGGTATTATACCAATCACAGTAAGAGGAGCGCGGTATTATACCAATCACAGTAAGAGGAGCGCGGTATTACACCAAACACAGCAAGAGGAGCGCGGTATTATACAAAACACAGTAAGAGGAGCGCGGTATTGCACCAATCACAGTAAGAGGAGCACGGTATTATACAAAACACAGTAAGAGGAGCGGGGTATTGCACCAAACACAGCAAGAGGAGCGCGGTATTATACAAAACACAGTAAGAGGAGCGCGGTATTGCACCAATCACAGTAAGAGGAGCACGGTATTATACAAAACACAGTAAGAGGAGCAAGGTATTACACCAAACACAGCAAGAGGAGCGCGGTATTACACCAATCACAGTAAGAGGAGCGCGGTGTTATACAAAACACAGTAAGAGGAGCGCGGTATTATACAATACACAGTAAGAGGAGCGCGGTATTACACCAAACACAGTAAGAGGAGCGCAGTATTACACCAAACACAGTAAGAGGAGTGCGGTATTATACAAAACACAGTAAGAGGAGCGCGGTATTACACCAAACACAGTAAGAGGAGCGCGGTATTACACAAATCACAGTAAGAGGAGTGCGGTATTATGCAAAACACAGTAAGAGGAGCGCGGTATGACACCAAACACAGCAAGAGGAGCGCGGTATTGCACCAATCACAGTAAGAGGAGCGCGGTATTATACAAAACACAGTAAGAGGAGCGCGGTATTATCCAAAACACAGTAAGAGGAGCGCGGTATTATCCAAAACACAGTAAGAGGAGCGCGGTATTATCCAAAACACAGTAAGAGGAGCGCGGTATTATACCAATCACAGTAAGAGGAGCGCGGTATTATCCAAAACACAGTAAGAGGAGCGCGGTATTACACCAATCACAGTAAGAGGAGCGCGGTATTATACAAAACACAGTAAGAGGAGCGCGTGTGATGTTTATATATGGACTGTGGGTGTGTATATATGAGTGCGACGTTTATATATGAACTGTGGGTGTGTATATATGAGTGTGATGTTTATATATGAACTGTGGGTGTGGAAATATGAGTGTGATGTTTATATATGAACTGTGGGTGTGTATATATGAGTGTGATGTTTATATATGAACTGTAGGTGTGTATATATGAGTGTGATATTTATATATGAACTGTGGGTGTGTATATATGAGTGCGACGTTTATATATGAACTGTGGGTGTGTATATATGAGTGTGATGTTTATAGATGAACTGTGGGTGTGTATATATGAGTGTGATGTTTATATATGAACTGTGGGTGTGTATATATGAGTGTGATGTTTATATATGAACTGTGGGTGTGTATATATGAGTGTGATATTTTCTATGAACTGTGGGTGTATATATATGAGTGTGATGTTCATGTATGAACTGTGGGTGTGTATATATGAGTGTGATATTTTCTATGAACTGTGGGTGTATATATATGTGTGTGATATTTTCTTTGAACTGGGGTGTGAAAATATGAGTGCGACGTTTATATATGAACTGTGGGTGTGTATATATGAGTGTGATGTTTAGAAAATGGACTGTGGGTGTGTATATGTGAGTGTGATGTTTATGTATGAACTGTGGGTGTGTATATATGAGTGTGATGTTTATATATGAACTGTGGGTGTGCATATATGAGTGTGATGTTTATATATGGACTGTGGGTGTGTATAAATGAGCGTGATGTTTATATATGGACTGTGGGTGTCAATATATGAGTGTGATGTTTATATATGAACTGTGGGTGTATAAAAATGAGTGTGATGTTTATATATGGACTGTGGGTGTGTATATATGAGTGTGATGTTTATATATGAACTGTGGGTGTGTATATATGAGTGTGATGTTTATATATGGACTGTGGGTGTGTATATATGAGTGTGATGTTTATATATGAACTGTGGGTGTGTATATATGAGTGTGATATTTATATATGAACTGGTGTATGTGTACATATGAGTGTGATGTTTGTATATGAACTGGGGTGTGTATATATGAGTGTGATGTTTATATATGGACTGTGGGTGTGTATATATGAGTGTGATGTTTATGTATGAACTGTGGGTGTGTATATATGAGTGTGATGTTTATATATGAACTGTGGGTGTGCATATATGAGTGTGATGTTTATATATGGACTGTGGGTGTGTATATATGAGTGTGATATTTATATATGGACTGTGGGTGTCAATATATGAGTCTGATGTTTATATATGAACTGTGGGTGTATAAAAATGAGTGTGATGTTTATATATGGACTGTGGGTGTGTATATATGAGTGTGATGTTTATATATGAACTGTGGGTGTGTATATATGAGTGTGATGTTTATATATGGACTGTGGGTGTGTATATATGCGTGTGATGTTTATATATGAACTGTGGGTGTGTATATATGAGTGTGATGTTTATATATGAACTGTGGGTGTGTATATATGAGTGTGATATTTATATATGAACTGGGGTGTGTGTACATATGAGTGTGATGTTTATATATGAACTGTGGGTATGTATATATGAGTGCGATGTTTATATATGAACTGTGGGTGTGTATATATGAGTGTGATGTTTATATATGAACTGTGGGTGTGTATAAATGAGTGTGATGTTTATGTATGAACTGTTGGTGTGTATATATGAGTGTGATGTTTATATATGAACTGTGGGTGTGTATATATGAGTGCGATGTTTATATATGGACTGTGGGAGTGTATGTTTGAGTGAGATGTTTACATATGGACTGTGGGTGTGTATATATGAGTGATATGTTTATATATGAACTGTGGGTTTGTATGTATGAGTGTGATGTTTATATATTAACTGTGGGTGTGTATATATGAGTGTGATGTTTATATATGAACTGGGGTGTGTATATATGAGTGTGATGTTTATATATTAACTGTGGGTGTGTAGAAATGAGTGTGATATTTGTATATGGACTGTGGGTGTGTATATATGAGTGTGATGTTTATATATGGACTGTGGGTGTGTATATATGAGTGTGATGTTTATATATGAACTGTGGGTGTGTATATATGAGTGTGATGTTTATTTCCGGACTGTGGGTGTGTATATATGAGTGTGATGTTTATATATGAACTGTGGGTGTGTATATATGAGTGTGATGTTTATATATGAACTGTGGGTGTGTATATATGAGTGTGATGTTTATATATGAACTGTGGGTGTCTATATATGAGTGTGATATTTATATATGAACTGTGGGTGTATATATATGAGTGTGATATTTACATATGAACTGTGGGTGTGTATATATGAGTGTGATATTTATATGTGAACTGTGGGTGTGAATATATGAGTGTGATGTTTATATGTGAACTGTGGGTGTGTATATATGAGTGTGATATTTATATATGAACTGTGGGTGTATATATATGTGTGTGATATTTTCTTTGAACTGGGGTGTGTAAAGATGAGTGCGACGTTTATATATGAACTGTGGGTGTGTATATATGAGTGTGATGTTTATATATGAACTGTGGGTGTGTATATATGAGTGTGATGTTTATATATGAACTGTGGGTGTGTATATATGAGTGTGATGTTTATATATGAACTGTGGGTGTGCATATATGAGTGTGATGTTTATATATGAACTGTGGGTGTGTGTATATGAGTGCGATGTTTATATATGAACTGTGGGTGTGTGTATATGTGTGTGATGTTTATATATGAACTTTGGGTGTGCATCAATGAGTGCGATGTTTATATATGAACTGTGGGTGTGTATATGTGAGTGTGATGTTTATATATGAACTGTGGGTGTGTATATATGAGTGTGATGTTTATATATGAACTGTGGGTGTGTATATGTGAGTGTGATGTTTATATATGGACTGTGGGTGTGTATCTATGAGTGTGATGTTTATATATGAACTGTGGGTGTGAATATATGAGTGTGATGTTTATATATGAACTGGGGTGTGTATATATGAGTGTGATGTTTACATATGAACTGGGGTGTGTATATATGAGTGTGATGTTTGTATATGAACTGTGGGTGTGTACATATGAGTGTGATGTTTATATATGAACTGGGGTGTGTATATATGAGTGTGTTGTTTATATATGAACTGTGGGTGTGTACATATGAGTGTGATCTTTATATATGAACTGGGGTGTGTATATATGAGTGTGATGTTTATATATGAACTGTGGGTGTGTATATATGAGTGTGATATTTATATATGAACTGTGGGTGTGTATATATGAGTGCGACGTTTATATATGAACTGTGGGTGTGTATATATGAGTGTGATGTTTATAGATGAACTGTGGGTGTGTATATATGAGTGTGATGTTTATATATGAACTGTGGGTGTGTATATATGAGTGTGATGTTTATATATGAACTGTGGGTGTGTATATATGAGTGTGATATTTTCTATGAACTGTGGGTGTATATATATGAGTGTGATGTTCATGTATGAACTGTGGGTGTGTATATATGAGTGTGATATTTTCTATGAACTGTGGGTGTATATATATGTGTGTGATATTTTCTTTGAACTGGGGTGTGAAAATATGAGTGCGACGTTTATATATGAACTGTGGGTGTGTATATATGAGTGTGATGTTTAGAAAATGGACTGTGGGTGTGTATATGTGAGTGTGATGTTTATGTATGAACTGTGGGTGTGTATATATGAGTGTGATGTTTATATATGAACTGTGGGTGTGCATATATGAGTGTGATGTTTATATATGGACTGTGGGTGTGTATAAATGAGCGTGATGTTTATATATGGACTGTGGGTGTCAATATATGAGTGTGATGTTTATATATGAACTGTGGGTGTATAAAAATGAGTGTGATGTTTATATATGGACTGTGGGTGTGTATATATGAGTGTGATGTTTATATATGAACTGTGGGTGTGTATATATGAGTGTGATGTTTATATATGGACTGTGGGTGTGTATATATGAGTGTGATGTTTATATATGAACTGTGGGTGTGTATATATGAGTGTGATGTTTATATATGAACTGTGGGTGTGTATATATGAGTGTGATATTTATATATGAACTGGTGTATGTGTACATATGAGTGTGATGTTTGTATATGAACTGGGGTGTGTATATATGAGTGTGATGTTTATATATGGACTGTGGGTGTGTATATATGAGTGTGATGTTTATGTATGAACTGTGGGTGTGTATATATGAGTGTGATGTTTATATATGAACTGTGGGTGTGCATATATGAGTGTGATGTTTATATATGGACTGTGGGTGTGTATATATGAGTGTGATGTTTATATATGGACTGTGGGTGTCAATATATGAGTCTGATGTTTATATATGAACTGTGGGTGTATAAAAATGAGTGTGATGTTTATATATGGACTGTGGGTGTGTATATATGAGTGTGATGTTTATATATGAACTGTGGGTGTGTATATATGAGTGTGATGTTTATATATGGACTGTGGGTGTGTATATATGCGTGTGATGTTTATATATGAACTGTGGGTGTGTATATATGAGTGTGATGTTTATATATGAACTGTGGGTGTGTATATATGAGTGTGATATTTATATATGAACTGGGGTGTGTGTACATATGAGTGTGATGTTTATATATGAACTGTGGGTATGTATATATGAGTGCGATGTTTATATATGAACTGTGGGTGTGTATATATGAGTGTGATGTTTATATATGAACTGTGGGTGTGTATAAATGAGTGTGATGTTTATGTATGAACTGTTGGTGTGTATATATGAGTGTGATGTTTATATATGAACTGTGGGTGTGTATATATGAGTGCGATGTTTATATATGGACTGTGGGAGTGTATGTTTGAGTGAGATGTTTACATATGGACTGTAGGTGTGTATATATGAGTGATATGTTTATATATGAACTGTGGGTTTGTATGTATGAGTGTGATGTTTATATATTAACTGTGGGTGTGTATATATGAGTATGATGTTTATATATGAACTGGGGTGTGTATATATGAGTGTGATGTTTACATATGGACTGTGGGTGTGTATATATGAGTGATATGTTTATATATGAACTGTGGGTTTGTATGTATGAGTGTGATGTTTATATATTAACTGTGGGTGTGTATATATGAGTGTGATGTTTATATATGAACTGGGGTGTGTATATATGAGTGTGATGTTTATATATTAACTGTGGGTGTGTAGAAATGAGTGTGATATTTGTATATGGACTGTGGGTGTGTATATATGAGTGTGATGTTTATATATGGACTGTGGGTGTGTATATATGAGTGTGATGTTTATATATGAACTGTGGGTGTGTATATATGAGTGTGATGTTTATTTCCGGACTGTGGGTGTGTATATATGAGTGTGATGTTTATATATGAACTGTGGGTGTGTATATATGAGTGTGATGTTTATATATGAACTGTGGGTGTGTATATATGAGTGTGATGTT
The DNA here is from genome assembly GCF_035084215.1 of Heptranchias perlo. NCBI lineage: Eukaryota > Metazoa > Chordata > Chondrichthyes > Hexanchiformes > Hexanchidae > Heptranchias > Heptranchias perlo. Next base: position 637,337 of record NW_027139793.1, on the reverse strand, counting down.
TATATATGAACTGTGGGTGTCTATATATGAGTGTGATATTTATATATGAACTGTGGGTGTATATATATGAGTGTGATATTTACATATGAACTGTGGGTGTGTATATATGAGTGTGATATTTATATGTGAACTGTGGGTGTGAATATATGAGTGTGATGTTTATATGTGAACTGTGGGTGTGTATATATGAGTGTGATATTTATATATGAACTGTGGGTGTATATATATGTGTGTGATATTTTCTTTGAACTGGGGTGTGTAAAGATGAGTGCGACGTTTATATATGAACTGTGGGTGTGTATATATGAGTGTGATGTTTATATATGAACTGTGGGTGTGTATATATGAGTGTGATGTTTATATATGAACTGTGGGTGTGTATATATGAGTGTGATGTTTATATATGAACTGTGGGTGTGCATATATGAGTGTGATGTTTATATATGAACTGTGGGTGTGTGTATATGAGTGCGATGTTTATATATGAACTGTGGGTGTGTGTATATGTGTGTGATGTTTATATATGAACTTTGGGTGTGCATCAATGAGTGCGATGTTTATATATGAACTGTGGGTGTGTATATGTGAGTGTGATGTTTATATATGAACTGTGGGTGTGTATATATGAGTGTGATGTATATATATGAACTGTGGGTGTGTATATGTGAGTGTGATGTTTATATATGGACTGTGGGTGTGTATCTATGAGTGTGATGTTTATATATGAACTGTGGGTGTGAATATATGAGTGTGATGTTTATATATGAACTGGGGTGTGTATATATGAGTGTGATGTTTACATATGAACTGGGGTGTGTATATATGAGTGTGATGTTTGTATATGAACTGTGGGTGTGTACATATGAGTGTGATGTTTATATATGAACTGGGGTGTGTATATATGAGTGTGTTGTTTATATATGAACTGTGGGTGTGTACATATGAGTGTGATCTTTATATATGAACTGGGGTGTGTATATATGAGTGTGATGTTTATATATGAACTGTGGGTGTGTATATATGAGTGTGATATTTATATATGAACTGTGGGTGTGTATATATGAGTGCGACGTTTATATATGAACTGTGGGTGTGTATATATGAGTGTGATGTTTATAGATGAACTGTGGGTGTGTATATATGAGTGTGATGTTTATATATGAACTGTGGGTGTGTATATATGAGTGTGATGTTTATATATGAACTGTGGGTGTGTATATATGAGTGTGATATTTTCTATGAACTGTGGGTGTATATATATGAGTGTGATGTTCATGTATGAACTGTGGGTGTGTATATATGAGTGTGATATTTTCTATGAACTGTGGGTGTATATATATGTGTGTGATATTTTCTTTGAACTGGGGTGTGAAAATATGAGTGCGACGTTTATATATGAACTGTGGGTGTGTATATATGAGTGTGATGTTTAGAAAATGGACTGTGGGTGTGTATATGTGAGTGTGATGTTTATGTATGAACTGTGGGTGTGTATATATGAGTGTGATGTTTATATATGAACTGTGGGTGTGCATATATGAGTGTGATGTTTATATATGGACTGTGGGTGTGTATAAATGAGCGTGATGTTTATATATGGACTGTGGGTGTCAATATATGAGTGTGATGTTTATATATGAACTGTGGGTGTATAAAAATGAGTGTGATGTTTATATATGGACTGTGGGTGTGTATATATGAGTGTGATGTTTATATATGAACTGTGGGTGTGTATATATGAGTGTGATGTTTATATATGGACTGTGGGTGTGTATATATGAGTGTGATGTTTATATATGAACTGTGGGTGTGTATATATGAGTGTGATGTTTATATATGAACTGTGGGTGTGTATATATGAGTGTGATATTTATATATGAACTGGTGTATGTGTACATATGAGTGTGATGTTTGTATATGAACTGGGGTGTGTATATATGAGTGTGATGTTTATATATGGACTGTGGGTGTGTATATATGAGTGTGATGTTTATGTATGAACTGTGGGTGTGTATATATGAGTGTGATGTTTATATATGAACTGTGGGTGTGCATATATGAGTGTGATGTTTATATATGGACTGTGGGTGTGTATATATGAGTGTGATGTTTATATATGGACTGTGGGTGTCAATATATGAGTCTGATGTTTATATATGAACTGTGGGTGTATAAAAATGAGTGTGATGTTTATATATGGACTGTGGGTGTGTATATATGAGTGTGATGTTTATATATGAACTGTGGGTGTGTATATATGAGTGTGATGTTTATATATGGACTGTGGGTGTGTATATATGCGTGTGATGTTTATATATGAACTGTGGGTGTGTATATATGAGTGTGATGTTTATATATGAACTGTGGGTGTGTATATATGAGTGTGATATTTATATATGAACTGGGGTGTGTGTACATATGAGTGTGATGTTTATATATGAACTGTGGGTATGTATATATGAGTGCGATGTTTATATATGAACTGTGGGTGTGTATATATGAGTGTGATGTTTATATATGAACTGTGGGTGTGTATAAATGAGTGTGATGTTTATGTATGAACTGTTGGTGTGTATATATGAGTGTGATGTTTATATATGAACTGTGGGTGTGTATATATGAGTGCGATGTTTATATATGGACTGTGGGAGTGTATGTTTGAGTGAGATGTTTACATATGGACTGTAGGTGTGTATATATGAGTGATATGTTTATATATGAACTGTGGGTTTGTATGTATGAGTGTGATGTTTATATATTAACTGTGGGTGTGTATATATGAGTATGATGTTTATATATGAACTGGGGTGTGTATATATGAGTGTGATGTTTATATATTAACTGTGGGTGTGTAGAAATGAGTGTGATATTTGTATATGGACTGTGGGTGTGTATATATGAGTGTGATGTTTATATATGGACTGTGGGTGTGTATATATGAGTGTGATGTTTATATATGAACTGTGGGTGTGTATATATGAGTGTGATGTTTATTTCCGGACTGTGGGTGTGTATATATGAGTGTGATGTTTATATATGAACTGTGGGTGTGTATATATGAGTGTGATGTTTATATATGAACTGTGGGTGTGTATATATGAGTGTGATGTTTATATATGAACTGTGGGTGTCTATATATGAGTGTGATATTTATATATGAACTGTGGGTGTATATATATGAGTGTGATATTTACATATGAACTGTGGGTGTGTATATATGAGTGTGATATTTATATGTGAACTGTGGGTGTGAATATATGAGTGTGATGTTTATATGTGAACTGTGGGTGTGTATATATGAGTGTGATATTTATATATGAACTGTGGGTGTATATATATGTGTGTGATATTTTCTTTGAACTGGGGTGTGTAAAGATGAGTGCGACGTTTATATATGAACTGTGGGTGTGTATATATGAGTGTGATGTTTATATATGAACTGTGGGTGTGTATATATGAGTGTGATGTTTATATATGAACTGTGGGTGTGTATATATGAGTGTGATGTTTATATATGAACTGTGGGTGTGCATATATGAGTGTGATGTTTATATATGAACTGTGGGTGTGTGTATATGAGTGCGATGTTTATATATGAACTGTGGGTGTGTGTATATGTGTGTGATGTTTATATATGAACTTTGGGTGTGCATCAATGAGTGCGATGTTTATATATGAACTGTGGGTGTGTATATGTGAGTGTGATGTTTATATATGAACTGTGGGTGTGTATATATGAGTGTGATGTTTATATATGAACTGTGGGTGTGTATATGTGAGTGTGATGTTTATATATGGACTGTGGGTGTGTATCTATGAGTGTGATGTTTATACATGAACTGTGGGTGTGAATATATGAGTGTGATGTTTATATATGAACTGGGGTGTGTATATATGAGTGTGATGTTTACATATGAACTGGGGTGTGTATATATGAGTGTGATGTTTGTATATGAACTGTGGGTGTGTACATATGAGTGTGATGTTTATATATGAACTGGGGTGTGTATATATGAGTGTGTTGTTTATATATGAACTGTGGGTGTGTACATATGAGTGTGATCTTTATATATGAACTGGGGTGTGTATATATGAGTGTGATGTTTATATATGAACTGTGGGTGTGTATATATGAGTGTGATATTTATATATGAACTGTGGGTGTGTATATGTGAGTGTGATGTTTATATATGAAATGTGGGTGTGTATATATGAGTGTGATGTTTATATATGAACTGTGGGTGTGTATATATGAGTGTGATGTTTATATATGAACTGTGGTTGTGTACATATGAGTGCGATGTTAATATATGAACTGGGGTGTGTATATATGAGAGTGATGTTTTTTTTATGAACTGTGGGTGTGTATATATGAGTGTGATGTTTATATATGAACTGTGGGTGTGTATATATGAGTGTGATGTTTATATATGAACTGTGGGTGTGTATATATGAGTGTGATATTTATATATGAACTGTGGGTGTGTATATATGAGTGTGATGTTTATATATGAACTGTGGGTGTGTATATATGAGTGTGATATTTATATATGAACTGTGGGTGTGTATATATGAGTGTGATATTTTCTATGAACTGTGGGTGTATATATATGAGTGTGATATTTATATATGAACTGTGGGTGTGTATATATGAGTGCGATGTTTATATATGAACTGTGGGTGTGGAAATATGAGTGTGATGTTTATATATGAACTGTGGGTGTGTATATATGAGTGTGATGTTTATATATGAACTGTGGGTGTGTATATATGAGTGCGATGTTTGTATATGAACTGTGGGTGTGGAAATATGAGTGTGATGTATATATATGAACTGTGGGTGAGTATATATGAGTGCGATGTTTATATATCAACTGTGGGTGTGGAAATATGAGTGTGATGTTTATATATGAACTGTGGGTGTGTATATATGAGTGTGATGTTTATATATGAACTGTGGGTGTGTATATATGAGTGTGATATTTTCTATGAACTGTGGGTGTGTATATATATGAGTGTGATGTTTATGTATGAACTGTGGGTGTGTATATATGAGTGTGATATTTTCTATGAACTGTGGGTGTATATATATGTGTGTGATATTTTCTTTGAACTGGAGTGTGTATATATGAGTGTGACGTTTATATATGAACTGTGGGTGTGTATATATTCGTGTGATGTTTATGTATGAACTGTGGGTGTGTATATATGAGTGTGATGTTTATATATGAACTGTGGGTGTGCATATATGAGTGTGATGTTTATATATGGACTGTGGGTGTGTATATATGAGTGTGATATTTATATATGGACTTTGGGTGTCAATATATGAGTCTGATGTTTATATATGAACTGTGGGTGTATAAAAATGAGTGTGATGTTTATATATGGACTGTGGGTGTGTATATATCAGTGTGATGTTTATATATGAACTGTGGGTGTGTATGTATGAGTGTGATGTTTATATATGAACTGTGGGTGTGTATATATGAGTGTGATATTTATATATGAACTGGGGTATGTGTACATATGAGTGTGATGTTTATATATGAACTGTGGGTATGTATATATGAGTGCGATGTTTATATATGAACTGTGGGTGTGTATATATGAGTGTGATGTTTATATATGAACTGTGGGTGTGTATAAATGAGTGTGATTTTTATGTATGAACTGTTGGTGTGTGTATATGAGTGCGATGTTTATATATGGACTGTGGGTGTGTATGTTTGAGTGAGATGTTTACATATGGACTGTGGGTGTGTATATATGAGTGATATGTTTATATATGAACTGGGGTGTGTATATATGAGTGTGATGTTTATATATTAACTGTGGGTGTGTATATACGAGTGTGATGTTTATATATGAACTGTGGGTGTGTATATATGAGTGTGATGTTTATATATGGACGGGGCTGTGTATATATGAGTGTGATGGTTTTTTTGGACTGTGGGTGTGTATATATGAGTGCGATCTTTATATATTAACTGTGGGTGTGCATATATGAGTGTGATGTTTATATATTAACTGTGGGTGTGTATATACGAGTGAGATGTTTATATATGGACTGTGGGTGTGTATCTATGAGTGCGATGTTTATATATTAACTGTGGGTATCTTTTTATCAGTGTGATGTTTATATATGGACTGTGGGTGTGTATATATGAGTGTGATGTTTATATATGAACTGTGGGCGTGTATATATGAGTGTGATGTTTATATCTGGACTGTGGGTGTGTATATATGTGTGTGATGTTTATATGGACTGTGGGTGTGTATATATGAGTGTGATGTTTATATATGGACTGTGGGTGTGTATATATGAGTGTGATTTTTATATATGAACTGTGGGTGTGTATATATGAGTGTGATGTTTATATATGAACTGTGGGTGTGGAAATATGAGTGTGATGTTTATATATGAAATGTGGGTGTGTATATATGAGTGTGATGTTTATATATGAACTGTGGGTGTGTATATATGAGTGTGATATTTTCTATGAACTGTGGGTGTATATATATGAGTGTGATGTTTATGTATGAACTGTGGGTGTGTATATATGAGTGTGATATTTTCTATGAACTGTGGGTGTATATATATGTGTGTGATATTTTCTTTGAACTGGGGTGTGTATATATGAGTGCGACGTTTATATATGAACTGTGGGTGTGTATATATGAGTGTGATGTTTATATATGGACTGTGGGTGTGGAAATATGAGTGTGATGTTTATGTATGAACTGTGGGTGTGTATATATGAGTGTGATGTTTATATATGAACTGTGGGTGTGCATATATGAGTGTGATATTTTCTATGAACTGTGGGTGTATATATATGAGTGTGATATTTATATATGAACTGTGGGTGTGTATATATGAGTGCGATGTTTATATATGAACTGTGGGTGTGGAAATATGAGTGTGATGTTTATATATGAACTGTGGGTGTGTATATATGAGTGTGATGTTTATATATGAACTGTGGGTGTGTATATATGAGTGTGATATTTTCTATGAACTGTGGGTGTTAATATATGAGTGTGATGTTTATGTATGAACTGTGGGTGTGTATATATGAGTGTGATATTTTCTATGAACTGTGGGTGTATATATATGTGTGTGATATTTTCTTTGAACTGGGGTGTGTATATATGAGTGCGACGTTTATATATGAACTGTGGGTGTGTATATATGAGTGTGATGTTTATATATGGACTGTGGGTGTGTATATATGAGTGTGATGTTTATGTATGAACTGTGGGTGTGTATATATGAGTGTGATGTTTATATATGAACTGTGGGTGTGCATATATGAGTGTGATGTTTATATATGGACTGTGGGTGTGTATATATGAGTGTGATGTTTATATATGGACTGTGGGTGTCAATATATGAGTCTGATGTTTATATATGAACTGTGGGTGTATAAAAATGAGTGTGATGTTTATATATGGACTGTGGGTGTGTATATATGAGTGTGATGTTTATATATGAACTGTGGGTGTGTATATATGAGTGTGATGTTTATATATGGACTGTGGGTGTGTATATATGCGTGTGATGTTTATATATGAACTGTGGGTGTGTATATATGAGTGTGATGTTTATATATGAACTGTGGGTGTGTATATATGAGTGTGATATTTATATATGAACTGGGGTGTGTGTACATATGAGTGTGATGTTTATATATGAACTGTGGGTATGTATATATGAGTGCGATGTTTATATATGAACTGTGGGTGTGTATATATGAGTGTGATGTTTATATATGAACTGTGGGTGTGTATAAATGAGTGTGATGTTTATGTATGAACTGTTGGTGTGTATATATGAGTGTGATGTTTATATATGAACTGTGGGTGTGTATATATGAGTGCGATGTTTATATATGGACTGTGGGTGTGTATGTTTGAGTGAGATGTTTACATATGGACTGTGGGTGTGTATATATGAGTGATATGTTTATATATGAACTGTGGGTTTGTATGTATGAGTGTGATGTTTATATATTAACTGTGGGTGTGTATATATGAGTGTGATGTTTATATATGAACTGGGGTGTGTATATATGAGTGTGATGTTTATATATTAACTGTGGGTGTGTAGAAATGAGTGTGATATTTGTATATGGACTGTGGGTGTGTATATATGAGTGTGATGTTTATATATGGACTGTGGGTGTGTATATATGAGTGTGATGTTTATATATGAACTGTGGGTGTGTATATATGAGTGTGATGTTTATTTCCGGACTGTGGGTGTGTATATATGAGTGTGATGTTTATATATGAACTGTGGGTGTGTATATATGAGTGTGATGTTTATATATGAACTGTGGGTGTGTATATATGAGTGTGATGTTTATATATGAACTGTGGGTGTCTATATATGAGTGTGATATTTATATATGAACTGTGGGTGTATATATATGAGTGTGATATTTACATATGAACTGTGGGTGTGTATATATGAGTGTGATATTTATATGTGAACTGTGGGTGTGAATATATGAGTGTGATGTTTATATGTGAACTGTGGGTGTGTATATATGAGTGTGATATTTATATATGAACTGGGGTGTGTGTACATATGAGTGTGATGTTTATATATGAACTGTGGGTATGTATATATGAGTGCGATGTTTATATATGAACTGTGGGTGTGTATATATGAGTGTGATGTTTATATATGAACTGTGGGTGTGTATAAATGAGTGTGATGTTTATGTATGAACTGTTGGTGTGTATATATGAGTGTGATGTTTATATATGAACTGTGGGTGTGTATATATGAGTGCGATGTTTATATATGGACTGTGGGTGTGTATGTTTGAGTGAGATGTTTACATATGGACTGTGGGTGTGTATATATGAGTGATATGTTTATATATGAACTGTGGGTTTGTATGTATGAGTGTGATGTTTATATATTAACTGTGGGTGTGTATATATGAGTGTGATGTTTATATATGAACTGGGGTGTGTATATATGAGTGTGATGTTTATATATTAACTGTGGGTGTGTAGAAATGAGTGTGATATTTGTATATGGACTGTGGGTGTGTATATATGAGTGTGATGTTTATATATGGACTGTGGGTGTGTATATATGAGTGTGATGTTTATATATGAACTGTGGGTGTGTATATATGAGTGTGATGTTTATTTCCGGACTGTGGGTGTGTATATATGAGTGTGATGTTTATATATGAACTGTGGGTGTGTATATATGAGTGTGATGTTTATATATGAACTGTGGGTGTGTATATATGAGTGTGATGTTTATATATGAACTGTGGGTGTCTATATATGAGTGTGATATTTATATATGAACTGTGGGTGTATATATATGAGTGTGATATTTACATATGAACTGTGGGTGTGTATATATGAGTGTGATATTTATATGTGAACTGTGGGTGTGAATATATGAGTGTGATGTTTATATGTGAACTGTGGGTGTGTATATATGAGTGTGATATTTATATATGAACTGTGGGTGTATATATATGTGTGTGATATTTTCTTTGAACTGGGGTGTGTATATATGAGTGCGACGTTTATATATGAACTGTGGGTGTGTATATATGAGTGTGATGTTTATATATGAACTGTGGGTGTGTATATATGAGTGTGATGTTTATATATGAACTGTGGGTGTGTATATATGAGTGTGATGTTTATATATGAACTGTGGGTGTGCATATATGAGTGTGATGTTTATATATGAACTGTGGGTGTGTGTATATGAGTGCGATGTTTATATATGAACTGTGGGTGTGTGTATATGTGTGTGATGTTTATATATGAACTTTGGGTGTGCATCTATGAGTGCGATGTTTATATATGAACTGTGGGTGTGTATATATGAGTGTGATGTTTATATATGAACTGTGGGTGTGTATATATGAGTGTGATGTTTATATATGAACTGTGGGTGTGTAGAAATGAGTGTGATGTTTATATATGAACTGTGGGTCTGTATATATGAGTGTGAAGTTTATATATGAACTGTGGGTGTGTATATATGAGTGTGATGTTTATATATGAACTGTTGGTGTGTATATATGAGTGTGATATTTATATATGAACTGTGAGTGTTTATATATGAGTGTGATGTTTATCTCTGGACTGTGGGTGTGTATGTATGAGTGTGATGTTTATATATGAACTGTGGGTGTGTATATATGAGTGTGATGTTTATATATGAACTGTGGGTGTGTAGAGATGAGTGTGATGTTTATATATGAACTGGGGTGTGTATATATGAGTGTGATGTTTACATATGAACTGGGGTGTGTATATATGAGTGTGATGTTTATATATGAACTGTGGGTGTGTATATATGAGTGTGATGTTTATATATAAACTGTGGGTGTGTATATATGAGTGTGATGTTTATATATGAACTGTGGGTGTGTATATATGAGTGTGATGTTTATATATGGACTGCGGCTGTGTATATATGAGTGTGATATTTATATATGGACTGTGGGTGTGTATATATGAGTGTGATGTTTATATATGAACTGTGGGTGTGTATATATGAGTGTGTTGTTTATATATGGACTGTGGGTGTGTATATATGAGTGTGATGTTTATATATGAACTGTGGGTGTTTATATATGAGTGTGATATTTATATGTGAACTGTGGGTGTGTATATATGAGTGTGATGTTTATATATGAACTGTGGGTCTGTATATATGAGTGTGATGTTTATATATGAACTGTGGGTGTGTATATATGAGTGTGATATTTATATATGAACTGTGGGTGTGTATATATGAGTGTGATGTTTATATATGAACTGTGGGTGTGTATATATGAGTGTGATATTTATATATGAACTGTGGGTGTGTATATATGAGTGCGACGTTTATATATGAACTGTGGGTGTGTATATATGAGTGTGATGTTTATATATGAACTGTGGGTGTGTATATATGAGTGTGATGTTTATATATGGACTGTGGGTGTGTATATATGAGTGTGGTGTTTATGTGTGAACTGTGGGTGTGTATATATGAGTGTGATGTTCATATATGGACTGTGGGTGTGTATATATGAGTGTGGTGTTTATGTATGAACTGTGGGTTTGTATATATGAGTTTGATGTTTATAGATGAACTGTGGGTGTGTATATATGAGTGTGATGTTTATATATGAACTGTGGGTGTGTATATATGAGTGTGATATTTATATGTGAACTGTGGGTGTGTATATATGAGTGTGATGTTTATATATGAACTGTGGGTCTGTATATATGAGTGTGATGTTTATATATGAACTGTGGGTGTGTATATATGAGTGTGATATTTATGTATGAACTGTGGGTGTGTATATATGAGTGTGATGTTTATATATGAACTGTGGGTGTGTATATATGAGTGTGATATTTATATATGAACTGTGGGTGTGTATATATGAGTGCGATGTTTATATATGGACTGTGGGTGTGTATGTTTGAGTGAGATGTTTACATATGGACTGTGGGTGTGTATATATGAGTGATATGTTTATATATGAACTGTGGGTTTGTATGTATGAGTGTGATGTTTATATATTAACTGTGGGTGTGTATATATGAGTGTGATGTTTATATATGAACTGGGGTGTGTATATATGAGTGTGATGTTTATATATGAACTGTGGGTGTGTATATATGAGTGTGACATTTATGTATGAACTGTGGGTGTGTATATATGAGTGTGATGTTTATATATGAACTGTGGGTGTGTATATATGAGTGTGATATTTATATATGAACTGTGGGTGTGTATATATGAGTGCGATGTTTATATATGGACTGTGGGTGTGTATGTTTGAGTGAGATGTTTACATATGGACTGTGGGTGTGTATATATGAGTGATATGTTTATATATGGACTGTGGGTGTGTATGTTTGAGTGAGATGTTTACATATGGACTGTGGGTGTGTATATATGAGTGATATGTTTATATATGAACTGTGGGTGTGTATATATGAGTGTGATATTTATATATGAACTGTGGGTGTGTAGAAATGAGTGTGATGTTTATATATGAACTGTGGGTGTGTATATATGAGTGTGATGTTTATATATGGACTGTGGGTGTGTATATATGAGTGTGGTGTTTATGTATGAACTGTGGGTGTGTGTATATGAGTGTGATGTTCATATATGGACTGTGGGTGTGTATATATGAGTGTGGTGTTTATGTATGAACTGTGGGTGTGTATATATGAGTGTGATATTTATATATGGACTGTGGGTGTGTATACATGAGTGTGATGTTTATATATGGACTGTGGGTGTCAATATATGAGTCTGATGTTTATATATGAACTGTGGGTGTATAAAAATGAGTGTGATGTTTATATATGGACTGTGGGTGTGTATATATGAGTGTGATGTTTATATATGAACTGTGGGTGTGTATATATGAGTGTGATGTTTATATATGGACTGTGGGTTTGTATATATGAGTGTGATGTTTATGTATGAACTGTTGGTGTGTATATATGAGTGTGATGTTTATATATGAACTGTGGGTGTGTATATATGAGTGTGATGTTTATATATGGACTGTGGGTGTGTATGTTTGAGTGAGATGTTTACATATGGACTGTGGGTGTATATATGAGTGATATTTTTATATATGAACTGTGGGTGTGTATATATGAGTGTGATGTTTATATATGAACTGTGGGTGTGTATATATGAGTGTGATGTTTATATATTAACTGTGGGTCTGTATATATGAGTGTGATGTTTATATATTAACTGTCGTTGTGCATATATGAGTGTGATGTATATATATGAACTGGGGTGTGTATATATGAGTGTGATGTTTATATCTGAACTGTGGGTGTGTAGAGATGAGTGTGATGTTTATATATGAACTGGGGTGTGTATATATGAGTGTGATGTTTACATATGAACTGGGGTGTGTATATATGAGTGTGATGTTTATATATGAACTGTGGGTGTGTATATATGAGTGTGATGTTTATATATGAACTGTGGGTGTGTATATATGAGTGTGTTGTTTATAATTGGACTGCGGCTGTGTATATATGAGTGTGATGTTTATATATGGACTGTGGGTGTGTATATATGAGTGTGATGTTTATATATGAACTGTGGGTGTGTATATATGAGTGTGATGTTTATATATGGACTGTGGGTGTGTATATATGAGTGTGATGTTTATATATTAACTGTGGGTGTGTATATATGAGTGTGATGTTTATAGATGAACTGTGGGTGTGTATATATGAGTGTGATGTTTATATATGAACTGTGGGTGTGTATATATGAGTGTGATATTTATATGTGAACTGTGGGTGTGTATATATGAGTGTGATGTTTATATATGAACTGTGGGTTTGTATATATGAGTGTGATGTTTATAGATGAACTGTGGGTATCTTTTTATCAGTGTGATGTTTATATATGGACTGTGGGTGTGTATATATGAGTGTGATGTTTATATATGAACTGTGGGTGTGTATATATGAGTGTGATGCTTATATATGAACTGTGGGTGTGTATATATGAGTGTGATGTTTATATATGGACTGTGGGTGTGTATATATGAGTGTGATGTTTATATATTAACTGTGGGTGTGTATATATGAGTGTGATGTTTATATATGAAATGTGGGTGTGTATCTATGAGTGTGATGTTTATATATGAACTGTAGGTGTGTATATGTGAGTGAGATGTTTATATATGAACTGTGGGTGTGTATATATGAGTGTGATGTTTATATATGGACTGTGGGTGTGTATATATGAGTGTGATATTTTCTTTGAACTGGGGTGTGTATATATGAGTATGATGTTTATATATGGACTGTGGGTGTGTATATATGAGTGTGATGTTTATATATGAACTGTGAGGGTATAAAAATGAGTGTGATGTTCATATATGAACTGTGGGTGTGAACATATGAGTGTGATGTTTACATATGAACTGTAGGTGTGTATATATGAGTGTGATGTTTATATTTGGACTGTCGGTGTGTATATATGAGTGTGATGTTTATGTATGAACTGTGGATGTATATATATGAGTGTGATGTTTATATATGAACTGTGGGTGTGTATATATGAGTGTGATGTTTATATATGAACTGTTGGTGTGTATATATGAGTGCGATGTTTATATATGGACTGCGGGTGTGTATATATGAGTGTGATGTTTATATATGAACTGTGCGTGTGTATATATGAGTGTGATGTTTTTATATGAACTGTGGGTGTGTATATATGAGTGTGATGTTTATATATGAACTGTGGGTGTGTATATATGAGTGTGATGTTTTTATATGAACTGTGGGTGTGTATATATGAGTGTGATGTTTATATATGAACTGTGGGTCTGTATATATGAGTGTGATGTTTATATATGAACTGTGGGTGTGTATATATGAGTGTGATATTTATATGTGAACTGTGGGTGTGTATATATGAGTGTGATGTTTATATATGAACTGTGGGTTTGTATATATGAGTGTGATGTTTATAGATGAACTGTGGGTGTGTATATATGAGTGTGATGTTTATATATGAACTGTGGGTGTGTATATATGAGTGTGATATTTATATGTGAACTGTGGGTGTGTATATATGAGTGTGATGTTTATATATGAACTGTGGGTCTGTATATATGAGTGTGATGTTTATATATGAACTGTGGGTGTGTATATATGAGTGTGATATTTATATATGAACTGTGGGTGTGTATATATGAGTGTGAAGTTTATAATTGGACTGCGGCTGTGCATATATGAGTGTGATGTTTATATATGGACTGTGGGTGTGTATATATGAGTGTGATGTTTATATATGAACTGTGGGTGTGTATATATGAGTGTGATGTTTATATATGGACTGTGGGTGTGTATATATGAGTGTGATGTTTATATATTAACTGTGGGTGTGTATATATGAGTGTGATGTTTATAGATGAACTGTGGGTGTGTATATATGAGTGTGATGTTTATATATGAACTGTGGGTGTGTATATATGAGTGTGATATTTATATGTGAACTGTGGGTGTGTATATATGAGTGTGATGTTTATATATGAACAGTGGGTCTGTATATATGAGTGTGATGTTTATATATGAACTGTGGGTGTGTATATATGAGTGTGATATTTATATATGAACTGTGGGTGTGTATATATGAGTGTGATGTTTATATATGAACTGTAGGTGTGTATATATGAGTGTGATATTTATATATGAACTGTGGGTGTGTATATATGAGTGCGACGTTTATATATGAACTGTGGGTGTGTATATATGAGTGTGATGTTTATATATGACCTGTAGGTGTGTATATGTGAGTGTGATGTTTATATATGGACTGTGGGTGTGTATATATGAGTGTGGTGTTTATGTATGAACTGTGGGTGTGTATATATGAGTGTGATGTTCATATATGGACTGTGGGTGTGTATATATGAGTGTGGTGTTTATAGATGAACTGTGGGTGTGTATATATGAGTGTGATGTTTATATATGAACTGTGGGTGTGTATATATGAGTGTGATATTTATATGTGAACTGTGGGTGTGTATATATGAGTGTGATGTTTATATATGAACTGTGGGTCTGTATATATGAGTGTGATGTTTATATATGAACTGTGGGTGTGTATATATGAGTGTGATATTTATATATGAACTGTGGGTGTGTATATATGAGTGTGATGTTTATATATGAACTGTGGGTGTGTATATATGAGTCTGATATTTATATATGAACTGTGGGTGTGTATATATGAGTGCGACGTTTATATATGAACTGTGGGTGTGTATATATGAGTGTGATGTTTATATATGAACTGTGGGTGTGTATATATGAGTGTGATGTTTATATATGGACTGTGGGTGTGTATATATGAGTGTGGTGTTTATGTATGAACTGTGGGTGTGTATATATGAGTGTGATATTTATATATGGACTGTGGGTGTGTATACATGAGTGTGATGTTTATATATGGACTGTGGGTGTCAATATATGAGTCTGATGTTTATATATGAACTGTGGGTGTATAAAAATGAGTGTGATGTTTATATATGGACTGTGGGTGTGTATATATGAGTGTGATGTTTATATATGAACTGTGGGTGTGTATATATGAGTGTGATGTTTATATATGGACTGTGGGTGTGTATATATGAGTGTGATGTTTATGTATGAACTGTTGGTGTGTATATATGAGTGTGATGTTTATATATGAACTGTGGGTGTGTATATATGAGTGCGATGTTTATATATGGACTGTGGGTGTGTATGTTTGAGTGAGATGTTTACATATGGACTGTGGGTGTATATATGAGTGATATTTTTATATATGAACTGTGGGTGTGTATATATGAGTGTGATGTTTATATATGAACTGTGGGTGTGTATATATGAGTGTGATGTTTATATATTAACTGTGGGTGTGTATATATGAGTGTGATGTTTATATATTAACTGTCGTTGTGCATATATGAGTGTGATGTTTATATATGAACTGGGGTGTGTATATATGAGTGTGATGTTTATATCTGAACTTTAGGTGTGTATATATGAGTGTGATGTTTATATATGGACTGTGGGTGTGTATATATGAGTGTGATGTTCATATATGGACTGTGGTTGTGTATATATGAGTGTGATGTTTACATATGAACTGGGGTGTGTATATTTCAGTGTGATGTTTATATATGGACTGTGGGTGTATATATATGAGTGTGATTTTTATATATGAACTGTGGGTGTATATATATGAGTGAGATGTTTATATATGAACTGAGGGTGTGTATATATGAGTGTGATGTTTATATATGGACTGTGGGTGTGTATATATGAGTGTGATGTTTATATATGGACTGTGGGTGTGTACATATGAGTGTGATGTTTACATATGAACTGGTGTGTGTATATTTCAGTGTGATGTTTATATATGGACTGTGGGTGTGTATATATGAGTGTGATGTTTATATATGAACTGTGGGTGTGTATATATGAGTGAGATGTTTATATATGAACTGTGGGTGTGTATATATGAGTGTGATGTTTATATATGAACTGTGGGTGTGTATATATGAGTGTGATGTTTATATATGGACTGTGGGTGTGCATATATGAGTGTGACGTTTACATATGAACTGGGGTGCGTGTATTTCAGTGTGATGTTTATGTATGGACTGTGGGTGTGTATATATGAGTGTGATGTTTATATATGAACTGTGGGTGTGTATATATGAGTGAGATGTTTATATATGAACTGTGGGTGTGTATATATGAGTGTGATGTTTGTATATGAACTGTGGGTGTGTATATATGAGTGTGATATTTATATATGAACTGTGGGTGTATATATATGAGTGTGATGATTATATATGAACTGTGGGTGTGTATATATGAGTGTGATGTTTATATATGAACTGTGGGTGTATATATATGAGTGTGATTTTTATATATGAACTGTGGGTGTATATATATATGAGTGTGATATTTTCTTTGAACTGGGGTGTGTATCTCTGAGTGTGATGTTTATATATGGACTGTGGGTGTGTATATATGAGTGTGATGTTTATATATGAACTGTGGTTGTATAAAAATGAGTGTGATGTTTATATATGAACTGTGGTTGTGAATATATGAGTGTGATGTTTATTTCTGAACTGTAGGTGTGTATATATGAGTGTGATGTTTATATATGGACTGTCGGTGTGTATATATGAGTGTGATGTTTATATATGAACTGTGGATGTATATATATGAGTGTGATGTTTATATATGAACTGTGGGTGTGTATATATGAGTGTGATGTTTATATATGAACTGTTGGTGTGTATATATGAGTGCGATGTTTATATATGGACTGAGGGTGTTTATATATGAGTGTGATGTTTATATATGAACTGTGGGTGTGTATATATGAGTGTGATGTTTATATATGAACTGTGGGTGTGTATATATGAGTGTGATGTTTATATATGGACTGTGGGTGTGTATATATGAGTGCGAAATTTATATATGAACTGTGGGTGTGTATATATGAGTGTGATGTTTATATATGAACTGTGGGTGCATATATATGAGTGTGATGTTTATATATGAACTGTGGGTGTGTATATATGAGTGCGATGTTAATATATGAACTGGGGTGTGTACATATGAGTGCGATGTTTATATTTGAACTGTGGGTGTGTATATCTGAGTGTGATGTTTATATATGAACTGTGGGTGCATATTTATGAGTGTGAAATTTATATATGAACTGTGGGTGTGTATATATGAGTGTGATGTTTATATATGGACTGTGGTGTGTATATATGAGTGTGATGTTTATATATGGACTGGGTGTGTATATATGAGTGCGATCTTTATATATTAACTGTGGGTGTGTATATATGAGTGTGATGTTTATATATTAACTGTGGGTGTGTATATATGAGTGTGATGTTTACATATGGATTGTGGGTGTGTATATATGAGTGTGATGTTTATATATGAACTGTGGGTGTGTTTTTATGAGTGTGATGTTTATATATGAACTGTGGGTGTGTATATATGAGTGTGATGTTTATATATGAACTGTGGGTGTGTATATACGAGTGTGATGTTTATATATGAACTGTGGGTGTGTATATATGAGTGTGATGTTTATATATGGACTGGGGTGTGTATATATGAGTGTGATGTTGAAATATGGACTGTGGGTGTGTATATATGAGTGCGATCTTTATATATTAACTGTTGGTGTGCATATATGAGTGTGATGTTTATATATTAACTGTGGGTGTGTATATACGAGTGAGATGTTTGTATATGGACTGTGGGTGTGTATCGATGAGTGCGATGTTTATATATTAACTGTGGGTATCTTTTTATCAGTGTGATGTTTATATATGGACTGTGGGTGTGTATATATGAGTGTGATGTTTATATATGAACTGTGGGTGTGTATATATGAGTGTGATGTTTATATATGAACTGTGGGTGTGTATATATGAGTGTGATGTTTATATATGGACTGTGGGTGTGTATATATGAGTGTGATGTTTATATATTAACTGTGGGTGTGTATATATGAGTGTGATGTTTATATATGAAATGTGGGTGTGTATCTATGAGTGTGATGTTTATATATGAACTGTGGGTGTGTATATGTGAGTGAGATGTTTATATATGAACTGTGGGTGTGTATATATGAGTGTGATGTTTATATATGGACTGTGGGTGTGTATATATGAGTGTGATATTTTCTTTGAACTGGGGTGTGTATATATGAGTATGATGTTTATATATGGACTGTGGGTGTGTATATATGAGTGTGATGTTTATATATGAACTGTGAGGGTATAAAAATGAGTGTGATGTTCATATATGAACTGTGGGTGTGAACATATGAGTGTGATGTTTACATATGAACTGTAGGTGTGTATATATGAGTGTGATGTTTATATTTGGACTGTCGGTGTGTATATATGAGTGTGATGTTTATATATGAACTGTGGATGTATATATATGAGTGTGATGTTTATATATGAACTGTGGGTGTGTATATATGATTGTGATGTTTATATATGAACTGTTGGTGTGTATATATGAGTGCGATGTTTATATATGGACTGCGGGTGTGTATATATGAGTGTGATGTTTATATATGAACTGTGCGTGTGTATATATGAGTGTGATGTTTTTATATGAACTGTGGGTGTGTATATATGAGTGTGATGTTTATATATGAACTGTGGGTGTGTATATATGAGTGTGATGTTTTTATATGAACTGTGGGTGTGTATATATGAGTGCGATGTTTATATATGGACTGTGGGTGTGTATATATGAGTGTGAAGTTTATATATTAACTGTGGGTGTGAGTATATGAGTGTGATGTTTATATATTAACTGTGGGTGTGTATCTATGAGTGTGATGTTTATATATGAACTGTTGGTGTGCATATATGAGTGTGATGTTTATATATGAACTGTGGGTGTGTATATATGAGTGTGATGTTTATATATTAACTGTGGGTGTGTATATATGAGTGTGATGTTTATATATGAAATGTGGGTGTGTATCTATGAGTGTGATGTTTGCATATGAACAGTGGGTGTGTATCTATGAGTGTGATGTTTATATATGAACTGTGGGTGTGTATATATGAGTGCGATGTTTATATATGGACTGTGGGTGTGTATATATGAGTGTGATGTTTATATATGAACTGTGGGTGTGTATATATGAGTGTGATGTTTATATATTAACTGTGGGTGTGTATATATGAGTGTGATGTTTATATATGAACTGTGGGTGCATATATGTGAGTGTAATGTTTATATTTAAACTGTGGGTGTGTTTACATGAGTGTGATGTTTATATATGAACTGTGGGTGTGTATATATGAGTGTGATGTTTATATATGAACTGTGGGTGTGTATATATGAGTGTGATGTTTATATATGGACTGGGGTGTGTATATATGAGTGTGATGTTTATATATGAACTGCGGGTGTGTATATATGAGTGTGATGTTTATATATGAACTGTGGGTGTGTATATATGAGTGTTATGTTTATATATGGACTGGGGTGTGTATATATGAGTGTGATGTTTATATATGGACTGTGGGTGTGTATATATGAGTGTGATGTTTATATATGGACTGTGGGTGTGTATATATGAGTGTGATGTTTATATATTAACTGTAGGTGTGTATATATGAGTGTGATGGTTATATATGAAATGTGGGTGTGTATCTATGAGTGTGATGTTTATATATGAACTGTGGGTGTGTACATGTGAGTGAGATGTTTATATATGAACTGTGGGTGTGTATATATGAGTGTGATGTTTATATATGGACTGTGGGTGTGTATATATGAGTGTGATATTTTCTTTGAACTGGGGTGTGTATATATGAGTATGATGTTTATATATGGACTGTGGGTGTGTATATATGAGTGTGATGTTTATATATGAACTGTGAGGGTATAAAAATGAGTGTGATGTTCATATATGAACTGTGGGTGTGAACATATGAGTGTGATGTTTACATATGAACTGTAGGTGTGTATATATGAGTGTGATGTTTATATTTGGACTGTCGGTGTGTATATATGAGTGTGATGTTTATATATGAACTGTGGATGTATATATATGAGTGTGATGTTTATATATGAACTGTGGGTGTGTATATATGAGTGTAATGTTTATATATGAACTGTTGGTGTGTATATATGAGTGCGATGTTTATATATGGACTGCGGGTGTGGCAATATGAGTGTGATGTTTATATATGAACTGTGGGTGTGTATATATGAGTGTGATGTTTATATATGGACTGTGGGTGTGTCTATATGAGTGTGATGTTTATATACGAACTGTGGATGTATATATATGAGTGTGATGTTTATATATGAACTGTGGGTGTGTATATGTGAGTGTGATATTTATATATGAACTGTGGGTGTGTATAGATGAGTGTGATGTTTATATATGAACTGTCGGTGTGTATATGTGAGTGTGATGTTTATATATGAACTGTGGGTGCATATATATGAGTGTGATGTTTATATATGAACTGTGGGTGTGTATATATGAGTGTGATGTTTATATATGAACTGTGGGTGTGTATATATGAGTGTGATGTTTATATATGAACTGTGGGTGTGTATATATGAGTGTGATGTTTATATATGAACTGTGGGTGTGTATATATGAGTGTGATGTTTATATATGAACTGTGGGTGTGTATATATGAGTGCGATGTTTAGAAATGAACTGTGGGTGCATAGATATGAGTGTGATGTTTATATATGAACTGTGGGTGTGTATATATGAGTGCGATGTTTATATATGAACTGTGGGTGCATATATATGAGTGTGATGTTTATATATGAACTGTGGGTGCATATATATGAGTGTGATGTTTATATATGAACTGTGGGTGTGTATCTATGAGTGTGATGTTTATATATGAACTGTGGGTGTGTATATGTGAGTGAGATGTTTATATATGAACTGTGGGTGTGTATATATGAGTGTGATGTTTATATATGGACTGTGGGTGTGTATATATGAGTGTGATATTTTCTTTGAACTGGGGTGTGTATATATGAGTATGATGTTTATATATGGACTGTGGGTGTGTATATATGAGTGTGATGTTTATATATGAACTGTGAGGGTATAAAAATGAGTGTGATGTTCATATATGAACTGTGGGTGTGAACATATGAGTGTGATGTTTACATATGAACTGTAGGTGTGTATATATGAGTGTGATGTTTATATTTGGACTGTCGGTGTGTATATATGAGTGTGATGTTTATATATGAACTGTGGATGTATATATATGAGTGTGATGTTTATATATGAACTGTGGGTGTGTATATATGATTGTGATGTTTATATATGAACTGTTGGTGTGTATATATGAGTGCGATGTTTATATATGGACTGCGGGTGTGTATATATGAGTGTGATGTTTATATATGAACTGTGCGTGTGTATATATGAGTGTGATGTTTTTATATGAACTGTGGGTGTGTATATATGAGTGTGATGTTTATATATGAACTGTGGGTGTGTATATATGAGTGTGATGTTTTTATATGAACTGTGGGTGTGTATATATGAGTGCGATGTTTATATATGGACTGTGGGTGTGTATATATGAGTGTGAAGTTTATATATTAACTGTGGGTGTGAGTATATGAGTGTGATGTTTATATATTAACTGTGGGTGTGTATCTATGAGTGTGATGTTTATATATGAACTGTTGGTGTGCATATATGAGTGTGATGTTTATATATGAACTGTGGGTGTGTATATATGAGTGTGATGTTTATATATTAACTGTGGGTGTGTATATATGAGTGTGATGTTTATATATGAAATGTGGGTGTGTATCTATGAGTGTGATGTTTGCATATGAACAGTGGGTGTGTATCAATGAGTGTGATGTTTATATATGAACTGTGGGTGTGTATATATGAGTGCGATGTTTATATATGGACTGTGGGTGTGTATATATGAGTGTGATGTTTATATATGAACTGTGGGTGCATATATGTGAGTGTAATGTTTATATTTAAACTGTGGGTGTGTTTACATGAGTGTGATGTTTATATATGAACTGTGGGTGTGTATATATGAGTGTGATGTTTATATATGAACTGTGGGTGTGTATATATGAGTGTGATGTTTATATATGAACTGCGGGTGTGTATATATGAGTGTGATGTTTATATATGAACTGTGGGTGTGTATATATGAGTGTTATGTTTATATATGGACTGGGGTGTGTATATATGAGTGTGATGTTTATATATGGACTGTGGGTGTGTATATATGAGTGTGATGTTTATATATGGACTGTGGGTGTGTATATATGAGTGTGATGTTTATATATTAACTGTAGGTGTGTATATATGAGTGTGATGGTTATATATGAAATGTGGGTGTGTATCTATGAGTGTGATGTTTATATATGAACTGTGGGTGTGTACATGTGAGTGAGATGTTTATATATGAACTGTGGGTGTGTATATATGAGTGTGATGTTTATATATGGACTGTGGGTGTGTATATATGAGTGTGATATTTTCTTTGAACTGGGGTGTGTATATATGAGTATGATGTTTATATATGGACTGTGGGTGTGTATATATGAGTGTGATGTTTATATATGAACTGTGAGGGTATAAAAATGAGTGTGATGTTCATATATGAACTGTGGGTGTGAACATATGAGTGTGATGTTTACATATGAACTGTAGGTGTGTATATATGAGTGTGATGTTTATATTTGGACTGTCGGTGTGTATATATGAGTGTGATGTTTATATATGAACTGTGGATGTATATATATGAGTGTGATGTTTATATATGAACTGTGGGTGTGTATATATGAGTGTAATGTTTATATATGAACTGTTGGTGTGTATATATGAGTGCGATGTTTATATATGGACTGCGGGTGTGGCAATATGAGTGTGATGTTTATATATGAACTGTGGGTGTGTATATATGAGTGTGATGTTTATATATGGACTGTGGGTGTGTCTATATGAGTGTGATGTTTATATACGAACTGTGGATGTATATATATGAGTGTGATGTTTATATATGAACTGTGGGTGTGTATATGTGAGTGTGATATTTATATATGAACTGTGGGTGTGTATAGATGAGTGTGATGTTTATATATGAACTGTCGGTGTGTATATATGAGTGTGATGTTTATATATGAACTGTGGGTGCATATATATGAGTGTGATGTTTATATATGAACTGTGGGTGTGTATATATGAGTGTGATGTTTATATATGAACTGTGGGTGTGTATATATGAGTGTGATGTTTATATATGAACTGTGGGTGTGTATATATGAGTGTGATGTTTATATATGAACTGTGGGTGTGTATATATGAGTGTGATGTTTATATATGAACTGTGGGTGTGTATATATGAGTGCGATGTTTAGAAATGAACTGTGGGTGCATAGATATGAGTGTGATGTTTATATATGAACTGTGGGTGTGTATATATGAGTGCGATGTTTATATATGAACTGTGGGTGCATATATATGAGTGTGATGTTTATATATGAACTGTGGGTGCATATATATGAGTGTGATGTTTATATATGAACTGTGGGTGTGTATATATGAGTGCGATGTTTATATATTAACTGTGGGTGCATATATATGAGTGTGATGTTCATATATATGAACTGTGGGTGTGTATATATGAGTGTGATGTTTATATATTAACTGTGGGTGTGTATATATGAGTGTGATGTTTATATATGAACTGTGGGTGTGTATATATGAGTGTGATGTTTTTATATGAACTGTGGGTGTGTATATATGAGTGTGATGTTTATATATGAACTGTGGGTGTGTATATATGAGTGTGATGTTTTTATATGAACTGTGGGTGTGTATATATGAGTGTGATGTTTATATATGAACTGTGGGTGTGTATATATGAGTGTGATGTTTTTACATGAACTGTGGGTGTGTATATATGAGTGCGATGTTTATATATGGACTGTGGGTGTGTATATATGAGTGTGAAGTTTATATATTAACTGTGGGTGTGAGTATATGAGTGTGATGTTTATATATTAACTGTGGGTGTGTATCTCTGAGTGTGATGTTTATATATGAACTGTTGGTGTGCATATATGAGTGTGATGTTTATATATGAACTGTGGGTGTGTATATATGAGTGTGATGTTTATATATTAACTGTGGGTGTGTATATATGAGTGTGATGTTTATATATGAAATGTGGGTGTGTATCTATGAGTGTGATGTTTGCATATGAACAGTGAGTGTGTATCTATGAGTGTGATGTTTATATATGAACTGTGGGTGTGTATATATGAGTGCGATGTTTATATATGGACTGTGGGTGTGTATATGTGAGTGTGATGTTTATATATGAACTGTGGGTGTGTATATATGAGTGTGATGTTTATATATTAACTGTGGGTGTGTATATATGAGTGTGATGTTTATATATGAACTGTGGTTGCATATATGTGAGTGTAATGTTTATATATAAACTGTGGGTGTGTTTATATGAGTGTGATGTTCATATATGAACTGTGGGTGTGTATATATGAGTGTGATGTTTATATATGAACTGTGGGTGTGTATATATGAGTGTGATGTTTATATATGGACTGGGGTGTGTATATATTTGTGTGATGTTTATATATGAACTGTGGGTGTGTATTTATGAGTGTGATGTTTATATATGAACTGTGGGTGTGTATATATGAGTGTTATGTTTATATATGGACTGGGGTGTGTATATATGAGTGTGATGTTTATATTTGGACTGTCGGTGTGTATATATGAGTGTGATGTTTATATATGAACTGTGGATGTATATATATGAGTGTGATGTTTATATATGAACTGTGGGTGTGTATATATGATTGTGATGTTTATATATGAACTGTTGGTGTGTAAATATGAGTGCGATGTTTATATATGGACTGTGGGTGTGTATATATGAGTGTGATGTTTATATATGAACTGTAGGTGTGTATATATGAGTGTGATGTTTATATATGGACTGTGGGTGTGTCTATATGAGTGTGATGTTTATATATGAACTGTGGGTGTATATATATGAGTGTGATGTATATATATGAACTGTGGGTGTGTATATGTGAGTGTGATGTTTATATATGAACTGTGGGTGTGTATATATGAGTGTGATGTTTATATATGAACTGTGGGTGTGAAAATATGAGTGTGATGTTTATATATTAACTGTGGGTGTGTATATATGAGTGTGATGTTTATATATGAACTGTGGGTGCATATATATGAGTGTGATGTTTATATATGAACTGTGGGTGTGTATATATGAGTGTGATGTTGATATATTAACTGTGGGTGTGTATATATGAGTGTGATGTTTAGAAATGAACTGTGGGTGCATAGATATGAGTGTGATGTTTATATATGAACTGTGGGTGTGTATATATGAGTGTGATGTTTATTTATTAAATGTGGGACTGTTTTTATGAGTGTGATGTTTATATATGATTTGTGGGTGTGCATATATGAGTGTGATGTTTATATATTAACTGAGG
This sequence comes from Heptranchias perlo, assembly GCF_035084215.1. Taxonomy (NCBI): domain Eukaryota; kingdom Metazoa; phylum Chordata; class Chondrichthyes; order Hexanchiformes; family Hexanchidae; genus Heptranchias; species Heptranchias perlo. The sequence goes on along the minus strand of NW_027139793.1, from coordinate 610,706 downwards.
GTGTGTATATATGAGTGTGATGTTTATATATGAAATGTGGGTGTGTATATATGAGTGTGATGTTTGCATATGAACTGTGGATGTGTATATATGAGTGTGATGTTTATATATGAACTGTGGGTGTGTATATATGAGTGTGATGTTTATATATGGACTGTGGGTGTGTATATCTGAGTGTGATGTTTATATATGAACTGTGGGTGTGTATATATGAGTGTGATGTTTATATATTAACTGTGGGTGTGTATATATGAGTGTGATGTTTATATATGAACTGTGGGTGCATATATGTGAGTGTAATGTTGATATATAAACTGTGGGTGTGTTTATATGAGTGTGATGTTTATATATGAACTGTGGGTGTGTATATATGAGTGTGATGTTTATATATGAACTGTGGGTGTGTATATATGAGTGTGATGTTTATATATGGACTGGGGTGTGTATATATGAGTGTGATGTTTATGTATGAACTGTGGGTGTGTATATATGAGTGTGATGTTTACATATGAACTGTGGGTGTGTATATATGAGTGTGATGTTTATATATGGACTGGGGTGTGTATATATGAGTGTGATGTTTATATATGGACTGTGGGTGTGTATATATGAGTGTGATGTTTCTATATGAACTGTGGGTGTGTATATATGAGTGTGATGTTTATATATGGACTGGGGTGTGTATATATGAGTGTGATGTTTATATATGGACTGTGGGTGTGTATATATGAGTGTGATGTTTATATATGGACTGGGGTGTGTATATATGAGTGTGATGTTTATATATGGACTGTGGGTGTGTATATATGAGTGTGATGTTTATATATGAACTGTGGGTGTGTATATATGAGTGTGATGTTTATATATGAACTGTGGGTGTGTATATATGAGTGTGATGTTTATATATGGACTGTGGGTGTGTATAAATGTGTGTGATGTTTATATATGAACTGTGGGTGTGTATATATGAGTGTGATGTTTATATATGAAATGTGGGTGTGTATATATGAGTGTGATTTTTATATATGGACTATGGGTGTGTATATATGAGTGTGATGTTTATATATTAACTGTGGCTGTGTATATATGAGTGTGATGTTTATATATGGACTGTGGGTGTGTATATATGAGAGCAATGTTTATATATGAACTGTGGGTGTGTAGATATGAGTGTGATGTTTATATATGAAATGTGGGTGTGTATATATGAGTGTGATGTTTATATATTAACTGTGGGTGTGCATATATGAGTGTGATGTTTATATATTAACTGTGGCTGTGTATATATGAGTGTGATGTTTATATATGAACTGTGGGTGTGTATATATGAGAGCAATGTTTATATATGAACTGTGGGTGTGTAGATATGAGTGTGATGTTTATATATTAACTGTGGTTGTGTTTTTTTGACTGTGATGTTTATATATGAATTGTGGATCTGTATATATGAGTGTGATGTTTATATATGAACTGTGGGTGTGTATATATGAGTGTGATATTTATATATGAACTGTGAGTGTGTATATATGAGTGTGATGTTTATGTGTTAACTGTGGGTGTGTCCATGAGTGTGATGTTTATATATGAACTGTGGGTGTGTATATATGAGTGCGATGTTTATGTATGGACTGTGGGTGTGTATATATGAGTGTGATGTTTATATATTAACTGTGGGTGCATATATATGAGTGTGATGTTTATATATGCACTGTGGGTGTGTATATATGAGTGCGATGTTTATATATTAACTGTGGGCGCATATATATTAGTGTGATGTTTATATATGAACTGTGGGTGTGTATATATAAGTTAGATGTTTTTATATGAACTGTGGGTGTGTATATATGAGTGTGATGTTTATATATGCACTGTGGGTGTGTATATATGAGTGTGATGTTTTTATACGAACTGTGGGTGTGTATATATGAGTGTGATGTTTTTATATGAACTGTGGGTGTGTATATATGAGTGTGATGTGTATATATGAACTGTGGGTGTGTATATATGAGTGTGTTGTTTATATATGAACTGTGGGTGTGCATATATGAGTGTGATGTTTTTATATGAACTGTGGGTGTGTATAAATGAGTGTGATGTTTATATATGAACTGTGGGTGTGTATATATGAGTGTGATGTTTTTACATGAACTGTGTGTGTGTATATATGAGTGCGATGTTTATATATGGACTGTGGGTGTGTATATATGAGTGTGATGTTTATATATTAACTGTGGGTGTGTGTATATGAGTGTGATGTTTATATATTAAATGTGGGTGTGTATATATGAGTGTGATGTTTTCTATGAACTGTGGGTGTGCATATATGAGTGTGATGTTTATATATGAACTGTGGGTGTGTATATATGAGTGTGATGTTTATATATTAACTGTGGGTGTGTGTATATGAGTGTGATGTTTATATATTAACTGTGGGTGTGTATATATGAGTGTGATGTTTATATATGAACTGTGGGTGTGTATATATGAGTGTGATGTTTATATATGGACTGTGGGTGTGTATACATGAGTGTGATGTTTATATATTAACTGTGGGTGTGTATATATGAGTGCGATGTTTATATATGAACTGTGGGTGCATATGTATGAGTGTGATGTTTATATATGAACTGTGGGTGCATATATATGAGTGTGATGTTTATATATGAACTGTGGGTGAGTATATATGAGTGCGATGTTTATATATTAACTGTGGGTGCATATATATGAGTGTGATGTTCATATATATGAACTGTGGGTGTGTATATATGAGTGTGATGTTTATATATTAACTGTGGGTGAGTATATATGAGTGTGATGTTTATATATGAACTGTGGGTGTGTATATATGAGTGTGATGTTTTTATATGAACTGTGGGTGTGTATATATGAGTGTGATGTTTATATATGAACTGTGGGTGTGTATATATGAGTGTGATGTTTTTATATGAACTGTGGGTGTGTATATATGAGTGTGATGTTTATATATGAACTGTGGGTGTGTATATATGAGTGTGATGTTTTTATATGAACTGTGGGTGTGTATATATGAGTGCGATGTTTATATATGGACTGTGGGTGTGTATATATGAGTGTGAAGTTTATATATTAACTGTGGGTGTGAGTATATGAGTGTGATGTTTATATATTAACTGTGGGTGTGTATCTCTGAGTGTTATGTTTATATATGAACTGTTGGTGTGCATATATGAGTGTGATGTTTATATATGAACTGTGGGTGTGTATATATGAGTGCGATGTTTATATATGGACTGTGGGTGTGTATATGTGAGTGTGATGTTTATATATGAACTGTGGGTGTGTATATATGAGTGTGATGTTTATATATTAACTGTGGGTGTGTATATATGAGTGTGATGTTTATATATGAACTGTGGTTGCATATATGTGAGTGTAATGTTTATATATAAACTGTGGGTGTGTTTATATGAGTGTGATGTTCATATATGAACTGTAGGTGTGTATATATGAGTGTGATGTTTATATATGAACTGTGGGTGTGTATATATGAGTGTGATGTTTATATATGGACTGGGGTGTGTATATATGAGTGTGATGTTTATATATGAACTGTGGGTGTGTATATATGAGTGTGATGTTTATATATGAACTGTGGGTGTGTATATATGAGTGTTATGTTTATATATGGACTGGGGTGTGTATATATGAGTGTGATGTTTATATATGGACTGTGGGTGTGTATATATGAGTGTGATGTTTATATATGAACTGTGGGTGTGTATATATGAGTGTGATGTTTATATATGGACTGTGGGTGTGTATATATGAGTGTGATGTTTATATATTAACTGTGGGTGTGTATATTTGAGTGTGATGTTTACATATGAACTGGGGTGTGTATATTTCAGTGTGATGTTTATATATGGACTGTGGGTGTGTATATATGAGTGTGATGTTTATATATGAACTGTGGGTGTGTATATATGAGTGAGATGTTTATATATGAACTGTGGATGTGTATATATGAGTGTGATGTTTATATATGGACTGTGGGTGTGCATATATGAGTGTGATATTTTCTTTGAACTGGGGTGTGTATATATGAGTGTGATATTTATATATGGACTGTGGGTGTGTATATATGAGTGTGATGTTTATATATGAACTGTGAGGGTATAAAAATGAGTGTGATGTTCATATATGAACTGTGGGTGTGAACATATGAGTGCGATGTTTACATATGAACTGTAGGTGTGTATATATGAGTGTGATGTTTATATTTGGACTGTCGGTGTGTGTATATGAGTGTGATGTTTATATATGGACTGTGGGTGTGTATATATGAGTGTGATGTTGATATATGAACTGTGGTTGTGTATATATATCAGTGTGATGTTTATATGTGAACTGTGGGTGTGTATATATGAGTGTGATGTTTATATATGAACTGTGGGTGTGAAAATATGAGTGTGATGTTTATATATTAACTGTGGATGTGTATATATGAGTGTGATGTTTATATATGAACTGTGGGTGTGTATATATGATTGTGATGTTTATATATGGACTGTGGGTGTGTATATATGAGTGTGATGTTTATATATGGACTGTGGGTGTGTATATATGAGTGTGATGTTTATATATTAACTGTGGATGTGTATATATGAGTGTGATGTTTATATATGGACTGTCGGTGTGTATAAATGAGTGTGATGTTTATATATTTACTGTGGGTGTGTATATATGAGTGTCATGTTTATATATGAACTGTGGGTGTGTATATATGAGTGAGATGTTTATATATGAACTGTGGGTGTGTATATATGAGTGTGATGTTTGTATATTAACTGTGGATGTGTATATATGAGTGTGATGTTTATATATGGAAGGTGGGTGTGGATATATGAGTGTGATGTTTATATATGAACTGTGGGTGTGAAAATATGAGTGTGATGTTTATATATGGACTGTGGGTGTGTATATATGAGTGTGATGTTTATATATGAAATGTGGGTGTGTATATATGAGTGTGATGTTTATATATGGACTGTGGGTGTGTATATATGAGTGTGATGTTTATATATGAAATGGGGTGTGTAAATATGAGTGTGATGTTTATTCACAAACTGTGGGTGTGTATATATGAGTGTGATGTTTATACACGAACTGTGGGTGTGTATATATGAGTGCGATGTTTATATATGAACTGTGGGTGTGTATATATGAGTGTGATGTTTTTATATGAACTGTGGGTGTGTATATTTGAGTGTGATGTTTATATATTAACTTTGGGTGTGTTTTTATGAGTGTGATGTTTATATATGAATTGTGGGTGTGTATATGTGAGTGTGATGTTTATAGAATCATAGAATCATAGAAGTTACAACATGGAAACAGGCCCTTCGGCCCAACATGTCCATGTCGCCCAGTTTATACCACTAAGCTAGTCCCAATTGCCTGCACTTGGCCCATATCCCTCGATACCCATCTTCCCCATGTAACTGTCCAAATGCTTTTTAAAAGACAAAATTGTACCCGCCTCTACTACTGCCTCTGGCAGCTCGTTCCAGACACTCACCACCCTTTGAGTGAAAAAATTGCCCCTCTGGATCCTTTTGTATCTCTCCCCTCTCACCTTAAATCTGTGCCCCCTCGTTATAGACTCCCCTACCTTTGGGAAAAGATTTTGACTATCGACCTTATCTATGCCCCTCATTATTTTATAGACTTCTATAAGATCACCCCTTAACCTCCTACTCTCCAGGGAATAAAGTCCCAGTCTGTCTAACCTCTCCCTGTAAGTCAAACCATCAAGTCCCGGTAGCATCCTAGTAAATCTTTTCTGCACTCTTTCTAGTTTAATAATATCCTTTCTATAATAGGGTGACCAGAACTGTACACAGTACTCCAAGTGTGGCCTCACCAATGCCCTGTACAACTTCAACAAGACATCCCAACTCCTGCATTCAATGTTCTGACCAATGAAACCAAGCATGCTGAATGCCTTCTTCACCACCCTATCCACCTGTGACTCCACTTTCAAGGAGCTATGAATCTGTACTCCTAGATCTCTTTGTTCTATAACTCTCCCCAACGCCCTACCATTAACGGAGTAGGTCCTGGCCCGATTCGATCTACCAAAATGCATCACCTCACATTTATCTAAATTAAACTCCATCTGCCATTCATCGGCCCACTGGCCCAATTTATCAAGATCCCGTTGCAATCCTAGATAACCTTCTTCACTGTCCACAATGCCACCAATCTTGGTGTCATCTGCAAACTTACTAACCATGCCTCCTAAATTCTCATCCAAATCATTAATATAAATAACAAATAACAGCGGACCCAGCACCGATCCCTGAGGCACACCGCTGGACACAGGCATCCAGTTTGAAAAACAACCCTCGACAACCACCCTCTGTCTTCTGTCGTCAAGCCAATTTTGTATCCAATTGGCTACCTCACCTTGGATCCCATGAGATTTAACCTTATGTAACAACCTACCATGCGGTACCTCGTCAAATGCTTTGCTGAAGTCCATGTAGACCACGTCTACTGCACAGCCCTCATCTATCTTCTTGGTTACCCCTTCAAAAAACTCAATCAAATTCGTGAGACATGATTTTCCTCTCACAAAACCATGCTGACTGTTCCTAATTAGTCCCTGCCTCTCCAAATGCCTGTAGATTCTGTCCCTCAGAATACCCTCTAACAACTTACCCACTACAGATGTCAGGCTCACTGGTCTGTAGTTCCCAGGCTTTTCCCTGCCGCCCTTCTTAAACAAAGGCACAACATTTGCTACCCTCCAATCTTCAGGCACCTCACCTGTAGCGGTGGATGATTCAAATATCTCTGCTAGGGGACCCGCAATTTCCTCCCTAACCTCCCATAACGTCCTGGGATACATTTCATCAGGTCCCGGAGATTTATCTACCTTGATGCGCGTTAAGACTTCCAGCACCTCCCTCTCTGTAATATGTACACTCCTCAAGACATCACTATTTATTTCCCCAAGTTCCCTAACATCCATGCCTTTCTCAACCGTAAATACCGATGTGAAATATTCATTCAGGATCTCACCCATCTCTTGTGGTTCCGCACATAAATGACCTTGTTGATCCTTAAGAGGCCCTACTCTCTCCCTAGTTACCCTTTTGCCCTTTATGTATTTGTAGAAGCTCTTTGGATTCACCTTTGCCTGATCTGCCAAAGCAATCTCATATCCCCTTTTTGCCCTCCTGATTTCTCTCTTAACTCTACTCCGGCAATCTCTATACTCTTCAAGGGATCCACTTGATCCCAGCTGCCTATGCATGTCATATGCCTCCTTCTTATTTTTGACTAGGGCCGCAATCTCCCGAGTCATCCAAGGTTCCCTACTTCTACCAGCCTTGCCCTTCACTTTATAAGGAATGTGCTTACACTGAACCCTGGTTAACACACTTTTGAAAGCCTCCCACTTACCAGACGTCCCTTTGCCTGCCAACAGACTCTCCCAATCAACTTCTGAAAGTTCCTGTCTAATACCATCAAAATTGGCCTTTCCCCAATTTAGAATTTTAACTTTTGGGCCAGACCTATCCTTCTCCATAGCTATCTTAAAACTAATGGAATTATGATCACTGGTCCCAAAGTGATCCCTCACTAACACTTCTGTCACCTGCCCTTCCTTATTTCCCAAGAGGAGGTCAAGTTTTGCCCCCTCTCTAGTCGGGCCATCCACATACTGAATGAGAAATTCCTCCTGAATACACTCAACAAATTTCTCTCCATCCAAGCCCCTAATGCTATGGCTGTCCCAGTCAATGTTGGGAAAGTTAAAGTCCCCTACTATTACCACCCTATTTTTCTTGCAGCTGTCTGTAATCTCCTTACATATTTGCTCCTCAATTTCCCGTTGACTATTTGGGGGTCTGTAGTACAATCCTATCAAAGTGATCTCTCCCTTCTTATTTTTCAGTTCTACCCATATGGACTCAGTGGGCGAACCCTCGGATATATCCCCTCTCACTACTGCCGTGATGTTCTCCCTAATCAAGAACGCAACTCCCCCTCCTCTCTTACCTCCTGCTCTATCTTTCCTATAGCATCTGTACCCTGGAACATTGAGCTGCCAGTCCTGCCCCTCCCTTAGCCATGTTTCAGTAATAGCTATAACATCCCAGTCCCATGTACCCATCCATGCCCTGAGTTCATCTGCCTTGCCCATCAGACTTCTTGCATTGAAATAAATGCAGTTTAATCTAGTCTTCCCTTGGTCTTTGCCCTGCTTTCTCAGACCATCTGTCCGGTCATTTTCTGTACACTCTCCCTTACTGCCTTTTGTTTCTGTCACCACTTTATTTCCCACTGACTTCCTGCATCGGTTCCCATCCCCCTGCCACATTAGTTTAAACCCTCCCCAACAGCACTAGCAAACACTCCCCCTAGGACATTGGTTCCAGTCCTGCCCAGATGCAGACCGTCCAATTTGTACTGGTCCCACCTCCCCCAGAACCGGTTCCAATGGCCCAGGAATTTGAATCCCTCCCTCTTGCACCATCTCTCAAGCCACGTATTCATCTTAGCTATCCTGTCATTCCTACTCTGACTAGCCCGTGGCACTGGTAGCAATCCTGAGATTACTACCTTTGAGGTCCTACTCTTTAGTTTAACTCCTAACTCCCTAAATTCAGCTTGTAGGACCTCATCCTGTTTTTTACCTATATCGTTGGTGCCTATATGCACCACGACAACTGGCTGTTCACCCTCCCCCTCCAGAATGTCCTGCAGCCGCTCCGAGACATCCTTGACCCTTGCACCAGGGAGGCAACATACCATCCTGGAGTCTCGGTTGCGTCCGCAGAAACGCCTGTCTATTCCCACATGTGTTATATATGAACTGTGGGTGTGTATCTATGAGTGTGATGTTTATATATGAACTGTGGGTGTGTATTTATGAGTGTGATGTTTATATATGAACTGTGGGTGTGTATATATGAGTGTGATGTTTATGTATGAACTGTGGGTGTGTATATATGATTGTGATGTTTATATATTGTCTGTGGGTGTGTATATATGAGTGTGATGTTTATATATTAACTGTGGATGTGTATATATGAGTGTGATGTTTATATATGGACTGTGGGTGTGCATATATGAGTGTTCTGTTTATATATGAACTGTGGGTGTGTATATATGAGTGTGATGTTTATATATGGACTGTGGGTGTGTATATATGAGTGTGATGTTTATATATGAACTGTGGGTGTGTATATATGAGTGTGATGTTTATATATGGACTGTGGGTGTGTATATATGAGTGTGATGTTTATATATGAACTGGGGTGTGTATATATGAGTGTGATGTTTATTCACGAACTGTGGGTGTGTATATATGAGTGTGATGTTTATATATGAACTGTGGGTGTGTATATATGAGTGTGATGTTTATACACGAACTGTGGGTGTGTTTATATGAGTGTGATGTTTATATATGAACTGTGGGTGTGTATATATGAGTGTGATGTTTATACACGAACTGTGGGTGTGTATATATGAGTGTGATGTTTATATATGAACTGTGGGTGTGTATATATGAGTGTGATGTTTATATATGAACTGTGGGTGTGAAAATATGAGTGTGATGTTTATATATTAAATGTGGATGTGTATATATGAGTGTGATGTTTATATATGAACTGTGGGTGTGTATATATGATTGTGATGTTTATATATGGACTGTGGGTGTGTATATATGAGTGTGATGTTTATATATGGACTGTGGGTGTGTATATATGAGTGTGATGTTTATATATTAACTGTGGATGTGTATATATGAGTGTGATGTTTATATATGGACTGTCGGTGTGTATAAATGAGTGTGATGTTTATATATTTACTGTGGGTGTGTATATATGAGTGTCATGTTTATATATGAACTGTGGGTGTGTATATATGAGTGAGATGTTTATATATGAACTGTGGGTGTGTATATATGAGTGTGATGTTTGTATATTAACTGTGGATGTGTATATATGAGTGTGATGTTTATATATGGACGGTGGGTGTGGATATATGAGTGTGATGTTTATATATGAACTGTGGGTGTGAAAATATGAGTGTGATGTTTATATATGGACTGTGGGTGTGTATATATGAGTGTGATGTTTATATATGAAATGTGGGTGTGTATATATGAGTGTGATGTTTATATATGGACTGTGGGTGTGTATATATGAGTGTGATGTTTATATATGAAATGGGGTGTGTAAATATGAGTGTGATGTTTATTCACAAACTGTGGGTGTGTATATATGAGTGTGATGTTTATACACGAACTGTGGGTGTGTATATATGAGTGCGATGTTTATATATGAACTGTGGGTGTGTATATATGAGTGTGATGTTTTTATATGAACTGTGGGTGTGTATATATGAGTGTGATGTTTATATATTAACTTTGGGTGTGTTTTTATGAGTGTGATGTTTATATATGAATTGTGGGTGTGTATATATGAGTGTGATGTTTATAGAATCATAGAATCATAGAAGTTACAACATGGAAACAGGCCCTTCGGCCCAACATGTCCATGTCGCCCAGTTTATACCACTAAGCTAGTCCCAATTGCCTGCACTTGGCCCATATCCCTCGATACCCATCTTCCCCATGTAACTGTCCAAATGCTTTTTAAAAGACAAAATTGTACCCGCCTCTACTACTGCCTCTGGCAGCTCGTTCCAGACACTCACCACCCTTTGAGTGAAAAAATTGCCCCTCTGGATCCTTTTGTATCTCTCCCCTCTCACCTTAAATCTGTGCCCCCTCGTTATAGACTCCCCTACCTTTGGGAAAAGATTTTGACTATCGACCTTATCTATGCCCCTCATTATTTTATAGACTTCTATAAGATCACCCCTTAACCTCCTACTCTCCAGGGAATAAAGTCCCAGTCTGTCTAACCTCTCCCTGTAAGTCAAACCATCAAGTCCCGGTAGCATCCTAGTAAATCTTTTCTGCACTCTTTCTAGTTTAATAATATCCTTTCTATAATAGGGTGACCAGAACTGTACACAGTACTCCAAGTGTGGCCTCACCAATGCCCTGTACAACTTCAACAAGACATCCCAACTCCTGCATTCAATGTTCTGACCAATGAAACCAAGCATGCTGAATGCCTTCTTCACCACCCTATCCACCTGTGACTCCACTTTCAAGGAGCTATGAATCTGTACTCCTAGATCTCTTTGTTCTATAACTCTCCCCAACGCCCTACCATTAACGGAGTAGGTCCTGGCCCGATTCGATCTACCAAAATGCATCACCTCACATTTATCTAAATTAAACTCCATCTGCCATTCATCGGCCCACTGGCCCAATTTATCAAGATCCCGTTGCAATCCTAGATAACCTTCTTCACTGTCCACAATGCCACCAATCTTGGTGTCATCTGCAAACTTACTAACCATGCCTCCTAAATTCTCATCCAAATCATTAATATAAATAACAAATAACAGCGGACCCAGCACCGATCCCTGAGGCACACCGCTGGACACAGGCATCCAGTTTGAAAAACAACCCTCGACAACCACCCTCTGTCTTCTGTCGTCAAGCCAATTTTGTATCCAATTGGCTACCTCACCTTGGATCCCATGAGATTTAACCTTATGTAACAACCTACCATGCGGTACCTCGTCAAATGCTTTGCTGAAGTCCATGTAGACCACGTCTACTGCACAGCCCTCATCTATCTTCTTGGTTACCCCTTCAAAAAACTCAATCAAATTCGTGAGACATGATTTTCCTCTCACAAAACCATGCTGACTGTTCCTAATTAGTCCCTGCCTCTCCAAATGCCTGTAGATTCTGTCCCTCAGAATACCCTCTAACAACTTACCCACTACAGATGTCAGGCTCACTGGTCTGTAGTTCCCAGGCTTTTCCCTGCCGCCCTTCTTAAACAAAGGCACAACATTTGCTACCCTCCAATCTTCAGGCACCTCACCTGTAGCGGTGGATGATTCAAATATCTCTGCTAGGGGACCCGCAATTTCCTCCCTAACCTCCCATAACGTCCTGGGATACATTTCATCAGGTCCCGGAGATTTATCTACCTTGATGCGCGTTAAGACTTCCAGCACCTCCCTCTCTGTAATATGTACACTCCTCAAGACATCACTATTTATTTCCCCAAGTTCCCTAACATCCATGCCTTTCTCAACCGTAAATACCGATGTGAAATATTCATTCAGGATCTCACCCATCTCTTGTGGTTCCGCACATAAATGACCTTGTTGATCCTTAAGAGGCCCTACTCTCTCCCTAGTTACCCTTTTGCCCTTTATGTATTTGTAGAAGCTCTTTGGATTCACCTTTGCCTGATCTGCCAAAGCAATCTCATATCCCCTTTTTGCCCTCCTGATTTCTCTCTTAACTCTACTCCGGCAATCTCTATACTCTTCAAGGGATCCACTTGATCCCAGCTGCCTATGCATGTCATATGCCTCCTTCTTATTTTTGACTAGGGCCGCAATCTCCCGAGTCATCCAAGGTTCCCTACTTCTACCAGCCTTGCCCTTCACTTTATAAGGAATGTGCTTACACTGAACCCTGGTTAACACACTTTTGAAAGCCTCCCACTTACCAGACGTCCCTTTGCCTGCCAACAGACTCTCCCAATCAACTTCTGAAAGTTCCTGTCTAATACCATCAAAATTGGCCTTTCCCCAATTTAGAATTTTAACTTTTGGGCCAGACCTATCCTTCTCCATAGCTATCTTAAAACTAATGGAATTATGATCACTGGTCCCAAAGTGATCCCTCACTAACACTTCTGTCACCTGCCCTTCCTTATTTCCCAAGAGGAGGTCAAGTTTTGCCCCCTCTCTAGTCGGGCCATCCACATACTGAATGAGAAATTCCTCCTGAATACACTCAACAAATTTCTCTCCATCCAAGCCCCTAATGCTATGGCTGTCCCAGTCAATGTTGGGAAAGTTAAAGTCCCCTACTATTACCACCCTATTTTTCTTGCAGCTGTCTGTAATCTCCTTACATATTTGCTCCTCAATTTCCCGTTGACTATTTGGGGGTCTGTAGTACAATCCTATCAAAGTGATCTCTCCCTTCTTATTTTTCAGTTCTACCCATATGGACTCAGTGGGCGAACCCTCGGATATATCCCCTCTCACTACTGCCGTGATGTTCTCCCTAATCAAGAACGCAACTCCCCCTCCTCTCTTACCTCCTGCTCTATCTTTCCTATAGCATCTGTACCCTGGAACATTGAGCTGCCAGTCCTGCCCCTCCCTTAGCCATGTTTCAGTAATAGCTATAACATCCCAGTCCCATGTACCCATCCATGCCCTGAGTTCATCTGCCTTGCCCATCAGACTTCTTGCATTGAAATAAATGCAGTTTAATCTAGTCTTCCCTTGGTCTTTGCCCTGCTTTCTCAGACCATCTGTCCGGTCATGTTCTGTACACTCTCCCTTACTGCCTTTTGTTTCTGTCACCACTTTATTTCCCACTGACTTCCTGCATCGGTTCCCATCCCCCTGCCACATTAGTTTAAACCCTCCCCAACAGCACTAGCAAACACTCCCCCTAGGACATTGGTTCCAGTCCTGCCCAGATGCAGACCGTCCAATTTGTACTGGTCCCACCTCCCCCAGAACCGGTTCCAATGGCCCAGGAATTTGAATCCCTCCCTCTTGCACCATCTCTCAAGCCACGTATTCATCTTAGCTATCCTGTCATTCCTACTCTGACTAGCCCGTGGCACTGGTAGCAATCCTGAGATTACTACCTTTGAGGTCCTACTCTTTAGTTTAACTCCTAACTCCCTAAATTCAGCTTGTAGGACCTCATCCTGTTTTTTACCTATATCGTTGGTGCCTATATGCACCACGACAACTGGCTGTTCACCCTCCCCCTCCAGAATGTCCTGCAGCCGCTCCGAGACATCCTTGACCCTTGCACCCGGGAGGCAACATACCATCCTGGAGTCTCGGTTGCGTCCGCAGAAACGCCTGTCTATTCCCACATGTGTTATATATGAACTGTGGGTGTGTATCTATGAGTGCGATGTTTATATATGAACTGTGGGTGTGTATTTATGAGTGTGATGTTTACATATGAACTGTGGGTGTGTATATATGAGTGTGATGTTTATGTATGAACTGTGGGGGTGTATATATGATTGTGATGTTTATATATTGTCTGTGGGTGTGTATATATGAGTGTGATGTTTATATATTAACTGTGGATGTGTATATATGAGTGTGATGTTTATATATGGACTGTGGGTGTGCATATATGAGTGTTCTGTTTATATATGAACTGTGGGTGTGTATATATGAGTGTGATGTTTATATATGGACTGTGGGTGTGTATATATGAGTGTGATGTTTATATACGAACTGTGGGTGTGTATATATGAGTGTGATGTTTATATATGGACTGTGGGTGTGTATATATGAGTGTGATGTTTATATATGAACTGGGGTGTGTATATATGAGTGTGATGTTTATTCACGAACTGTGGGTGTGTATATATGAGTGTGATGTTTATATATGAACTGTGGGTGTGTATATATGAGTGTGATGTTTATACACGAACTGTGGGTGTGTGTATATGAGTGTGATGTTTATATATGAACTGTGGGTGTGTATATATGAGTGTGATGTTTATACACGAACTGTGGGTGTGTATATATGAGTGTGATGTTTATATATGAACTGTGGGTGTGTATATATGAGTGTGATGTTTATATATGTAATGTGGGTGTGTATATATGAGTGTGATGTTTATATATGGACTGTGGGTGTGTATATATGAGTGTGATGTTGATATATGAACTGTGGTTGTGTATATATGAGTGTGATGTTTATATGTGAACTGTGGGTGTGTATATATGAGTGTGATGTTTATATATGAACTGTGGGTGTGAAAATATGAGTGTGATGTTTATATATTAACTGTGGATGTGTATATATGAGTGTGATGTTTATATATGAACTGTGGGTGTGTATATATGATTGTGATTTTTATATATGGACTGTGGGTGTGTATATATGAGTGTGATGTTTATATATGGACTGTGGGTGTGTATATATGAGTGTGATGTTTATATATGAACTGTGTGTGTGTTTTTATGAGTGTGATGTTTATATATGAACTGTGGGTGTGTATATATGAGTGTGATGTTTATATATGAACTGTGGGTGTGTATATATGAGTGAGATGTTTATATATGGACTGTGGGTGTGTATCTATGAGTGCGATGTTTATATATTAAATGTGGGTGTGTTTTTATGAGTGTGATGTTGATATTTCAATTGTGGGTGTGTATATATGAGTGTGATGTTTATATATGAACTGTGGGTGTGTATTTCTGAGTGTGATGTTTATATATGAACTTTGGGTGTGTATATATGACTGCGATGTTTATATATGAACTGTGGGTGTGCATATATGAGTGTGATGTTCATGTATGAACTGTGGGTGTGTATACATGAGTGTGATCTTTATATATTAACCGTGGATGTGTATATATGAGTGTGATGTTTATATATGGACTGTGGGTGTGGATATATGAGTGTGATGTTTATATCTGAACTGTGGGTGTGTATATATGAGTGTGATGTTTATATATGGACTGTGGGTGTGTATAATTGAGTGTGAAGTTTATATATGGACTGTCGGTGTGTATATATGAGTGTGATGTTTATATATGGACTGTGGGTGTGTATATATGAGTGTGATGTTTATATTTGGACTGTGGGTGTGTATATATGAGTGTGATGTTTATATATGAACTGTGCGTGTGTATATATGAGTGTGATGTTTATATATGGACTGTGGGTGTGTATATATGAGTGTGATGTATATATATGAACTGGGGTGTTTAAATATGAGTGTGATGTTTATTCACGAACTGTGGGTGTGCATATATGAGTGTGATGTTTATGTATGAACTGTGGGTGTGTATATATGAGTGTGATGTTTATGTATGAACTGGGGTGTGTATATATGAGTGTGATGTTTATTCACGAACTGTGGGTGTGTATATATGAGTGTGATGTTTATGTATGAACTGTGGGTGTGTATCTATGAGTGCGATGTTTATATATGAACTGTGGGTGTGTATTTATGAGTGTGATGTTTATATATGAACTGTGGGTGTGTATATATGAGTGTGATGTTTATGTATGAACTGTGGGTGTGTATATATGATTGTGATGTTTATATATTGTCTGTGGGTGTGTATATATGAGTGTGATGTTTATATATTAACTGTGGATGTGTATATATGAGTGTGATATTTATATATGGACTGTGGGTGTGCATATATGAGTGTTATGTTTATATATGAACTGTGGGTGTGTATATATGAGTGTGATGTTTATATATGTAATGTGGGTGCGTGTATATGAGTGTGATGTTTATATATGGACTGTGGGTGTGTATATATGAGTGTGATGTTGATATATGAACTGTGGATGTGTATATATGAGTGTGATGTTTATATGTGAACTGTGGGTGTGTATATATGAGTGTGATGTTTATATATGAACTGTGGGTGTGTATATATGAGTGTGATGTTTATATATTAACCGTGGATGTGTATATATGAGTGTGATGTTTATATATGAACTGTGGGTGTGTATATATGATTGTGATGTTTATATATGGACTGTGGGTGTGTATATATGAGTGTGATGTTTATATATGGACTGTGGGTGTGTATATATGAGTGTGATGTTGATATATGAACTGTGTGTGTGTTTTTATGAGTGTGATGTTTATATATGAACTGTGGGTGTGTATATATGAGTGTGATGTTTATATATGAACTGTGGGTGTGTACATATGAGTGAGATGTTTATATATGGACTGTGGGTGTGTATCTATGAGTGCGATGTTTATATATTAAATGTGGGTGTGTTTTTATGAGTGTGATGTTGATATATGAATTGTGGGTGTGTATATATGAGTGTGATGTTTATATATGAACTGTGGGTGTGTATTTCTGAGTGTGATGTTTATATATGAACTTTGGGTGTGTATATATGAGTGCGATGTTTATATATGAACTGTGGGTGTGCATATATGAGTGTGATGTTTATGTATGAACTGTGGGTGTGTTTACATGAGTGTGATGTTTATATATTAACTGTGGATGTGTATATATGAGTGTGATGTTTATATATGGACTGTGGGTGTGGATATATGAGTGTGATGTTTATATATGAACTGTGGGTGTGTATATATGAGTGTGATGTTTATATATGGACTGTGGGTGTGTATAATTGAGTGTGATGTTTATATATGGACTGTCGGTGTGTATATATGAGTGTGATGTTTATATATGGACTGTGGGTGTGTATATATGAGTGTGATGTTTATATATGGACTGTGGGTGTGTATATATGAGTGTGATGTTTATATATGAACTGTGGGTGTGTGTATATGAGTGTGCTGTTTATATATGGACTGTGGGTGTGTACATATGAGTGTGATGTTTATATATGAACTGGGGTGTTTAAATATGAGTGTGATGTTTATTCACGAACTGTGAGTGTGCATATATGAGTGTGATGTTTATGTATGAACTGTGGGTGTGTATATATGAGTGTGATGTTTATATATTAACTGTGGGTGTGTATATATGAGTTTGATGTTTATCTATGAACTGTGGGTGTTTATATATGAGTGTGATATTTATATATGAACTGGGGTGTGTATATATGAGTGTGATGTTTATATATGAACTGTGGGTGTGTATATATGAGTGCGATGTTTATATATGAACTGTGGGTGTGTATATATGAGTGTGATGTTTATGTATGAACTGTGGGTGTGTATACATGAGTGTGATGTTTATATATTAACTGTGGATGCGTATATATGAGTGTGATGTTTATATATGGACTGTGGGTGTGGATATATGAGTGTGATGTTTATATATGAACTGTGGGTGTGTATATATGAGTGTGATGTTTATATATGGACTCTGGGTGTGTATATATGAGTGTGATGTTTATATATGGACTGTGGGTGTGTATATGTGAGTGTGATGTTTATATATGGACTGTGGGTGTGTATATATGAGTGTGATGTTTATATATGAACTGTGGGTGTGTATATATGAGTGTGATGTTTATATATGGACTGTGGGTGTGTATATATGAGTGTGATGTTTATATCTGAACTGGGGTGTGTAAATATGAGTGTGATGTTTATTCACGAACTGTTGGTGTGTATATATGAGTGTGATGTTTATACACGAACTGTGGGTGTGTATATATGAGTGTGATGTTTATATATGGACTGTGGGTGTGTATATATGATTGTGATGTTTATATATGAACTGGGGTGTGTAAATATGAGTGTGATGTTTATTCATGAACTGTGGGTGTGTATATATGAGTGTGATGTTTATACACGAACTGTGGGTGTGTATATATGAGTGTGATGTTTATATATGAACTGTGGGTGTGTATATATGAGTGTGATGTTTATATATGAACTGTTGTTGTGTAGAAACGAGTGTGATGTTTATGTATGGACTGTGGGTGTGTTTTTCTGAGTGTGATGTTTATATATGAACTGTGGGTGTGTATATACGAGTGTGATGTTTATATATGAACTGTGGGTGTTTATATATCAGTGTGATGTTTATATATGGACTGTGGGTGTGTTTTTCTGAGTGCGATGTTTATATATGAAATGTGGGTGTGTATATATGAGTGTGATGTTTATATATGAACTGTGGGTCTGTATATACGAGTGTGATGTTTCTATATGAACTGTGGGTGTGTATATATGAGAGTGATGTTTATATATGAACTGGGGTGTGTATATATGAGTGCGATGTTTATTCACGAACTGTGGGTGTGTATATATGAGTGTGATGTTTATATATGAACTGTGGGTGTGTATATATGAGTGTGATGTTTATACACGAACTGTGGGTGTGTATATATGAGTGTGATGTTTATATATGAACTGTGGGTGTGGATATATGAGTGTGATGTTTATATATGAACTGTGGGTGTGTATATATGAGTGTGATGTTTTTCTATGAACTGTGGGTGTGTTTTTATGAGTGCGATGTTTATATATTAACTGTGGGTGTGTTTTTATGAGTGTGATGTTTATATATGAATTGTGGGTGTGTATATATGAGTGTGATGTTAATCTCTGAACTGTGGGTGTGTATCTATGAGTGCGATGTTTATATATGAACTGTGGGTGTGTATATATGAGTGTGATGTTTATATATGAACTGTGGGTGTGTATATATGAGTGCGATGTTTATATATGAACTGTGGGTGTGTATATATGAGTGTGATGTTTATATATTAACTGTGGGTGTGTTTTTATGAGTGTGATGTTTATATATGAATTGTGGGTGTGTCTATATGAGTGTGATGTTTATATATGAACTGTGCGTGTGTATATATGAATGAGATGTTTATATATTTACTATGGCTGTGTATCAATGAGTGCGATGTTTATATATTAAGTGAGGGAGCGTTTTTATGAGTGTGATGTTTATATGTGAACTGTGGTTGTGTAGAAACGAGTGTGATGTTTATATATGGACTGTGGGTGTGGATATATGAGTGTGATGTTTATATATGAACTATGGGTGTGTATATATGAGTGTGATGTTTATATATGGACTGTGGGTGTGTATAATTGAGTGTGATGTTTATATATGGACTGTCGGTGTGTATATATGAGTGTGATGTTTATATATGGACTGTGGGTGTGTATATATGAGTGTGATGTTTATATATGGACTGTGGGTGTGTATATATGAGTGTGATGTTTATATATGAACTGTGGGTGTGTGTATATGAGTGTGATGTTTATATATGGACTGTGGGTGTGCACATATGAGTGTGATGTTTATTTATGAACTGGGGTGTTTAAATATGAGTGTGATGTTTATTCACGAACTGTGAGTGTGCATATATGAGTGTGATGTTTATGTATGAACTGTGGGTGTGTATATATGAGTGTGATGTTTATATATTAACTGTGGGTGTGTATATATGAGTTTGATGTTTATCTATGAACTGTGGGTGTGTATATATGAGTGTGATATTTATATATGAACTGGGGTGTGTATATATGAGTGTGATGTTTATAAATGAACTGTGGGTGTGTATATATGAGTGCGATGTTTATATATGAACTGTGGGTGTGTATATATGAGTGTGATGTTTATGTATGAACTGTGGGTGTGTATACATGAGTGTGATGTTTATATATTAACTGTGGATGTGTATATATGAGTGTGATGTTTATATATGGACTGTGGGTGTGGATATATGAGTGTGATGTTTATATATGAACTGTGGGTGTGCATATATGAGTGTGATGTTTATATATGGACTCTGGGTGTGTATATATGAGTGTGATGTTTATATATGGACTGTGGGTGTGTATATATGAGTGTGATGTTTATATATGGACTGTGGGTGTGTATATATGAGTGTGATGTTTATATATGAACTGTGGGTGTGTATATATGAGTGTGATGTTTATATATGGACTGTGGGTGTGTATATATGAGTGTGATGTTTATATATGAACTGGGGTGTGTAAATATGAGTGTGATGTTTATTCACGAACTGTTGGTGTGTATATATGAGTGTGATGCTTATACACGAACTGTGGGTGTGTATATATGAGTGTGATGTTTATATATGAACTGTGGGTGTGTATATATGAGAGTGATGTTTATATATGAACTGGGGTGTGTATATATGAGTGCGATGTTTATTCACGAACTGTGGGTGTGTATATATGAGTGTGATGTTTATATATGAACTGTGGGTGTGTATATATGAGTGTGATGTTTATACACGAACTGTGGGTGTGTATATATGAGTGTGATGTTTATATATGAACTGTGGGTGTGGATATATGAGTGTGATGTTTATATATGGACTGTGGGTGTGTATATATGAGTGTGATGTTTATATATGAACTGTGGGTGTGTATATATGAGTGTGATGTTTATATATGGACTGTGGGTGTGTATATATGATTGTGATGTTTATATATGAACTGGGGTGTGTAAATATGAGTGTGATGTTTATTCACGAACTGTGGGTGTGTATATATGAGTGTGATGTTTATACACGAACTGTGGGTGTGTATATATGAGTGTGATGTTTATATATGAACTGTGGGTGTGAAAATATGAGTGTGATGTTTATATATGAACTGTTGTTGTGTAGAAACGAGTGTGATGTTTATGTATGGACTGTGGGTGTGTTTTTCTGAGTGTGATGTTTATATATGAACTGTGGGTGTGTATATACGAGTGTGATGTTTATATATGAACTGTGGGTGTGTATGTATGAGTGTGATGTTTATATATGGACTGTGGGTGTGTTTTTCTGAGTGCGATGTTTATATATGAAATGTGGGTGTGTATATATGAGTGTGATGTTTATATATGAACTGTGGGTCTGTATATACGAGTGTGATGTTTCTATATGAACTGTGGGTGTGTATATATGAGTGTGATGTTTATATATCAACTGTGGGTGTGTATATATGAGTGTGATATTTGTATATGGACTGTGGGTGTGTATATATGAGTGTGATGTTTATATATGAACTGTGGGTGTGTATATACGAGTGTGATTTTTATATATGAACTGTGGGAGTGCATATATGAGTGTGATGTTTATATATGAACTGTGGGTGTGTATATATGAGTGTGATGTTTTTCTATGAACTGTGGGTGTGTTTTTATGAGTGTGATGTTTATATATGAACTGTGGGTGTGTATATATGAGTGTGATGTTTTTCTATGAACTGTGGGTGTGTTTTTATGAGTGCGATGTTTATATATTAACTGTGGGTGTGTTTTTATGAGTGTGATGTTTATATATGAATTGTGGGTGTGTATATATGAGTGTGATGTTAATCTCTGAACTGTGGGTGTGTATCTATGAGTGCGATGTTTATATATGAACTGTGGGTGTGTATATATGAGTGTGATGTTTATATATGAACTGTGGGTGTGTATATATGAGTGTGATGTTTATATATGAACTGTGGGTGTGTATATATGAGTGTGATGTTTATATATTAACTGTGGGTGTGTTTTTATGAGTGTGATGTTTATATATGAATTGTGGGTGTGTCTATATGAGTGTGATGTTTATATATGAACTGTGGGTGTGTATATATGAATGAGATGTTTATATATTTACTATGGGTGTGTATCAATGAGTGCGATGTTTATATATTAAGTGAGGGAGCGTTTTTATGAGTGTGATGTTTATATGTGAACTGTGGTTGTGTAGAAACGAGTGTGATGTTTATGTATGAACTGTGGGTGTGTATATATGAGTGTGATGTTTATATATTAACTGTGGGTGTGTATATATGTGTGTGATGTTTATATATGAACTGTGGGTGTGTATATATGAGTGTGATGTTTATATCTGGACTGTGGGTGTGTATATATGAGTGTGATGTTTATATATTAACTGTGGGTGTGTATATATGAGTGTGATGTTTATATATTAACTGTGGGTGTGTACATATGAGTGTGATGTTTATCTCTGAACTGTGGGTGTGTATCTATGAGTGCGATGTTTATATATGAACTGTGGGTGTGTATATATGAGTGTGATGTTTATATATGAACTGTGGATGTGTATATATGAGTGTGATGTTTATATATTAACTGTGGGTGTGTTTTTATGAGTGTGATGTTTATATATGAATTGTGGGTGTGTATATATGAGTGTGATGTTTATATATGAACTGTGGGTGTGCATCTATGAGTATGATATTTCTTTATGAACTGGGGTGTGCATATATGAGTGTGATGTTTATATATGAACTGTGGGTGTGTATCTATGAGTATGATGTTTCTTTATGAACTGGGGTGTATATATATGAGTGTGATGTTTATATATGAATTGTGGGTGTGTATATATGAGTGTGATGTTTATATATTAACTGTGGGTGTGTATATATGAGTGTGACGTTTATATATGAACTGTGGGTGTGTGTATATATGAGTGTGATATTTATATATTAACTGTGGGTGTGTATATATGAGTGTGATGTTTGTATATTAACTGTGGGTGTGTATATATGAGTGTGATATTTATATATTAACTGTGGGTGTGTATATATGAGTGTGATGTTTGTATATTAACTCTGGGTGTGTATATACGAGTGTGATGTTTATATATGAACTGTGGGTGTGTATATATGAGTGTGATGTTTATATATGAACTGTGGGTGTGTTTTTCTGAGTGTGATGTTTATATATGGACTGTGGGTGTGTATATATGAGTGTGATGTTTATATATGAACTGTGGGTGTGTATATATGAGTGTGATGTTGATATATGAACTGTGGGTGTGTATATATGAGTGTGATGTTTATATTTGAACTGTGGGTGTGTATATACGAGTGTGATGTTTATATATGAACTGTGTGTGTGTATATATGAGTGTGATGTTTATATATGAACTGTGGGTGTGTATATATGAGTGTGATGTTTATATATGGACTGTGGGTGTGTATATATGAGTGTGATGTTTATATATAAACTGTGGGTGTGTATATACGAGTGTGATGTTTATATATGAACTGTGGGTGTGCATATATGAGTGTGATGTTTATATATGAACTGTGGGTGTGTATATATGAGTGTGATGTTTATATATGGACTGTGGGTGTGTATATACGAGTGTGATGTTTATATATGAACTGTGGGTGTGTATATATGAGTGTGATGTTTATATATGGACTGTGGGTGTGTATATACGAGTGTGATGTTTATATATGAACTGTGGGTGTGTATATATGAGTGTGATGTTTATATATGAACTGTGGGTGTGTATGTATGAGTGTGATGTTTATATATGGACTGTGGGTGTGTATATATGAGTGTGATGTTCATATATGGACTGTGGGTGTTTATATATGAGTGTGATATTTACATATGAACTGGGGTGTGTATATTTCAGTGTGATGTTTATATATGGACTGTGGTTGTGTATATATCAGTGAGATGTTTATATATGAACTGTGGGTGTGCATATATGAGTGTGATGTTTATATATGGACTGTGGGTGTGTATATATGAGTGTGATTTTTATATATGGACTGTGGGTGTGTATATATGAGTGTGATGTTTACATATGAACTGGGGTGTGCATATTTCAGTGTGATATTTATATATGGACTGTGGGTGTGTATATATGAGTGTGATGTTTATATATGAACTGTGGGTGTGTATATATGAGTGTGATGTTTATCTATGGACTGTGGGTGTGTATATATGAGTGTGATGTTTACATATGAACTGGGGTGCGTATATTTCAGTGTGATGTTTATGTATGAACTGTGGGTGTGTATATATGAGTGTGATGTTTATATATGAACTGTGGGTGTATATATATGAGTGTGATTGTTATATAGGAACTGTGGGTGTATATGTATGAGTGTGATATTTTCTTTGAACTGGGCTATGTATACATGAGTGTGATGTTTATATATGGACTGTGGGTGTGTCTATATGAGTGTGATGTTTATATATGAACTGTGGGTGTATAAAAATGAGTGTGATGTTTATATATGAACTGTGGGTGTGAATATATGAGTGTGATGTTTATTTCTGAACTGTAGGTGTGTATATATGAGTGTGATGTTTATATATGGACTGTCGGTGTATATATATGAGTGTGATGTTCATATATGAACTGTGGGTGTGTCTATATGAGTGTGATGTTTATACATGAACTGTTGGTGTGCATATATGAGTGCGATGTTTATATATGGACTGTGGGTGTGTATATATGAGTGTGATGTTTATATATGAACTGTGGGTGTGTATATATGAGTGTGATGTTTAGATATGGACTGTGGGTGTGTATATATGAGTGTGATGTTTATATATGAACTGTGGGTGTGTATATACGAGTGTGATGTTTATATATGAACTGTGTGTGTGTATATATGAGTGTGATGTTTATATATGAACTGTGGGTGTGTGTATATATGAGTGTGATATTTATATATTAACTGTGGGTGTGTATATATGAGTGTGATGTTTATATATTAACTGTGGGTGTGTATATATGAGTGTGATATTTATATATTAACTGTGGGTGTGTATGTATGAGTGTGATGTTTGTATATTAACTCTGGGTGTGTATATACGAGTGTGATGTTTATATATGAACTGTGGGTGTGTATATACGAGTGTGATGTTTATATATGAACTGTGGGTGTGTTTTTCTGAGTGTGATGTTTATATATGGACTGTGGGTGTGTATATATGAGTGTGATATTTATATATGAACTGGGGTGTGTATATATGAGTGTGATGTTTATAAATGAACTGTGGGTGTGTATATATGAGTGCGATGTTTATATATGAACTGTGGGTGTGTATATATGAGTGTGATGTTTATGTATGAACTGTGGGTGTGTATACATGAGTGTGATGTTTATATATTAACTGTGGATGTGTATATATGAGTGTGATGTTTATATATGGACTGTGGGTGTGGATATATGAGTGTGATGTTTATATATGAACTGTGGGTGTGCATATATGAGTGTGATGTTTATATATGGACTCTGGGTGTGTATATATGAGTGTGATGTTTATATATGGACTGTGGGTGTGTATATATGAGTGTGATGTTTATATATGGACTGTGGGTGTGTATATATGAGTGTGATGTTTATATATGAACTGTGGGTGTGTATATATGAGTGTGATGTTTATATATGGACTGTGGGTGTGTATATATGAGTGTGATGTTTATATATGAACTGGGGTGTGTAAATATGAGTGTGATGTTTATTCACGAACTGTTGGTGTGTATATATGAGTGTGATGCTTATACACGAACTGTGGGTGTGTATATATGAGTGTGATGTTTATATATGAACTGTGGGTGTGTATATATGAGAGTGATGTTTATATATGAACTGGGGTGTGTATATATGAGTGCGATGTTTATTCACGAACTGTGGGTGTGTATATATGAGTGTGATGTTTATATATGAACTGTGGGTGTGTATATATGAGTGTGATGTTTATACACGAACTGTGGGTGTGTATATATGAGTGTGATGTTTATATATGAACTGTGGGTGTGGATATATGAGTGTGATGTTTATATATGGACTGTGGGTGTGTATATATGAGTGTGATGTTTATATATGAACTGTGGGTGTGTATATATGAGTGTGATGTTTATATATGGACTGTGGGTGTGTATATATGATTGTGATGTTTATATATGAACTGGGGTGTGTAAATATGAGTGTGATGTTTATTCACGAACTGTGGGTGTGTATATATGAGTGTGATGTTTATACACGAACTGTGGGTGTGTATATATGAGTGTGATGTTTATATATGAACTGTGGGTGTGAAAATATGAGTGTGATGTTTATATATGAACTGTTGTTGTGTAGAAACGAGTGTGATGTTTATGTATGGACTGTGGGTGTGTTTTTCTGAGTGTGATGTTTATATATGAACTGTGGGTGTGTATATACGAGTGTGATGTTTATATATGAACTGTGGGTGTGTATGTATGAGTGTGATGTTTATATATGGACTGTGGGTGTGTTTTTCTGAGTGCGATGTTTATATATGAAATGTGGGTGTGTATATATGAGTGTGATGTTTATATATGAACTGTGGGTCTGTATATACGAGTGTGATGTTTCTATATGAACTGTGGGTGTGTATATATGAGTGTGATGTTTATATATCAACTGTGGGTGTGTATATATGAGTGTGATATTTGTATATGGACTGTGGGTGTGTATATATGAGTGTGATGTTTATATATGAACTGTGGGTGTGTATATACGAGTGTGATTTTTATATATGAACTGTGGGAGTGCATATATGAGTGTGATGTTTATATATGAACTGTGGGTGTGTATATATGAGTGTGATGTTTTTCTATGAACTGTGGGTGTGTTTTTATGAGTGTGATGTTTATATATGAACTGTGGGTGTGTATATATGAGTGTGATGTTTTTCTATGAACTGTGGGTGTGTTTTTATGAGTGCGATGTTTATATATTAACTGTGGGTGTGTTTTTATGAGTGTGATGTTTATATATGAATTGTGGGTGTGTATATATGAGTGTGATGTTAATCTCTGAACTGTGGGTGTGTATCTATGAGTGCGATGTTTATATATGAACTGTGGGTGTGTATATATGAGTGTGATGTTTATATATGAACTGTGGGTGTGTATATATGAGTGTGATGTTTATATATGAACTGTGGGTGTGTATATATGAGTGTGATGTTTATATATTAACTGTGGGTGTGTTTTTATGAGTGTGATGTTTATATATGAATTGTGGGTGTGTCTATATGAGTGTGATGTTTATATATGAACTGTGGGTGTGTATATATGAATGAGATGTTTATATATTTACTATGGGTGTGTATCAATGAGTGCGATGTTTATATATTAAGTGAGGGAGCGTTTTTATGAGTGTGATGTTTATATGTGAACTGTGGTTGTGTAGAAACGAGTGTGATGTTTATGTATGAACTGTGGGTGTGTATATATGAGTGTGATGTTTATATATTAACTGTGGGTGTGTATATATGTGTGTGATGTTTATATATGAACTGTGGGTGTGTATATATGAGTGTGATGTTTATATCTGGACTGTGGGTGTGTATATATGAGTGTGATGTTTATATATTAACTGTGGGTGTGTATATATGAGTGTGATGTTTATATATTAACTGTGGGTGTGTACATATGAGTGTGATGTTTATCTCTGAACTGTGGGTGTGTATCTATGAGTGCGATGTTTATATATGAACTGTGGGTGTGTATATATGAGTGTGATGTTTATATATGAACTGTGGATGTGTATATATGAGTGTGATGTTTATATATTAACTGTGGGTGTGTTTTTATGAGTGTGATGTTTATATATGAATTGTGGGTGTGTATATATGAGTGTGATGTTTATATATGAACTGTGGGTGTGCATCTATGAGTATGATATTTCTTTATGAACTGGGGTGTGCATATATGAGTGTGATGTTTATATATGAACTGTGGGTGTGTATCTATGAGTATGATGTTTCTTTATGAACTGGGGTGTATATATATGAGTGTGATGTTTATATATGAATTGTGGGTGTGTATATATGAGTGTGATGTTTATATATTAACTGTGGGTGTGTATATATGAGTGTGACGTTTATATATGAACTGTGGGTGTGTGTATATATGAGTGTGATATTTATATATTAACTGTGGGTGTGTATATATGAGTGTGATGTTTGTATATTAACTGTGGGTGTGTATATATGAGTGTGATATTTATATATTAACTGTGGGTGTGTATATATGAGTGTGATGTTTGTATATTAACTCTGGGTGTGTATATACGAGTGTGATGTTTATATATGAACTGTGGGTGTGTATATATGAGTGTGATGTTTATATATGAACTGTGGGTGTGTTTTTCTGAGTGTGATGTTTATATATGGACTGTGGGTGTGTATATATGAGTGTGATGTTTATATATGAACTGTGGGTGTGTATATATGAGTGTGATGTTGATATATGAACTGTGGGTGTGTATATATGAGTGTGATGTTTATATTTGAACTGTGGGTGTGTATATACGAGTGTGATGTTTATATATGAACTGTGTGTGTGTATATATGAGTGTGATGTTTATATATGAACTGTGGGTGTGTATATATGAGTGTGATGTTTATATATGGACTGTGGGTGTGTATATATGAGTGTGATGTTTATATATAAACTGTGGGTGTGTATATACGAGTGTGATGTTTATATATGAACTGTGGGTGTGCATATATGAGTGTGATGTTTATATATGAACTGTGGGTGTGTATATATGAGTGTGATGTTTATATATGGACTGTGGGTGTGTATATACGAGTGTGATGTTTATATATGAACTGTGGGTGTGTATATATGAGTGTGATGTTTATATATGGACTGTGGGTGTGTATATACGAGTGTGATGTTTATATATGAACTGTGGGTGTGTATATATGAGTGTGATGTTTATATATGAACTGTGGGTGTGTATGTATGAGTGTGATGTTTATATATGGACTGTGGGTGTGTATATATGAGTGTGATGTTCATATATGGACTGTGGGTGTTTATATATGAGTGTGATATTTACATATGAACTGGGGTGTGTATATTTCAGTGTGATGTTTATATATGGACTGTGGTTGTGTATATATCAGTGAGATGTTTATATATGAACTGTGGGTGTGCATATATGAGTGTGATGTTTATATATGGACTGTGGGTGTGTATATATGAGTGTGATTTTTATATATGGACTGTGGGTGTGTATATATGAGTGTGAAGTTTACATATGAACTGGGGTGTGCATATTTCAGTGTGATATTTATATATGGACTGTGGGTGTGTATATATGAGTGTGATGTTTATATATGAACTGTGGGTGTGTATATATGAGTGTGATGTTTATCTATGGACTGTGGGTGTGTATATATGAGTGTGATGTTTACATATGAACTGGGGTGCGTATATTTCAGTGTGATGTTTATGTATGAACTGTGGGTGTGTATATATGAGTGTGATGTTTATATATGAACTGTGGGTGTATATATATGAGTGTGATTGTTATATAGGAACTGTGGGTGTATATGTATGAGTGTGATATTTTCTTTGAACTGGGCTATGTATACATGAGTGTGATGTTTATATATGGACTGTGGGTGTGTCTATATGAGTGTGATGTTTATATATGAACTGTGGGTGTATAAAAATGAGTGTGATGTTTATATATGAACTGTGGGTGTGAATATATGAGTGTGATGTTTATTTCTGAACTGTAGGTGTGTATATATGAGTGTGATGTTTATATATGGACTGTCGGTGTATATATATGAGTGTGATGTTCATATATGAACTGTGGGTGTGTCTATATGAGTGTGATGTTTATACATGAACTGTTGGTGTGCATATATGAGTGCGATGTTTATATATGGACTGTGGGTGTGTATATATGAGTGTGATGTTTATATATGAACTGTGGGTGTGTATATATGAGTGTGATGTTTAGATATGGACTGTGGGTGTGTATATATGAGTGTGATGTTTATATATGAACTGTGGGTGTGTATATACGAGTGTGATGTTTATATATGAATTGTGTGTGTGTATATATGAGTGTGATGTTTATATATGAACTGTGGGTGTGTGTATATATGAGTGTGATATTTATATATTAACTGTGGGTGTGTATATATGAGTGTGATGTTTATATATTAACTGTGGGTGTGTATATATGAGTGTGATATTTATATATTAACTGTGGGTGTGTATGTATGAGTGTGATGTTTGTATATTAACTCTGGGTGTGTATATACGAGTGTGATGTTTATATATGAACTGTGGGTGTGTATATACGAGTGTGATGTTTATATATGAACTGTGGGTGTGTTTTTCTGAGTGTGATGTTTATATATGGACTGTGGGTGTGTATATATGAGTGTGATGTTTATATATGAACTGTGGGTGTGTATATGAGTGTGATGTTTATATATGGACTGTGGGTGTGTATATATGAGTGTGATGTTTATATATGAACTGTGGGTGTGTATACACGAGTGCGATGTTGAAATATGAACTGTGTGTGTGTATATATGAGTGTGATGTGTATATATGAACTGTGGGTGTGTATATATGAGTGTGATGTTTATATATGGACTGTGGGTGTGTATATATGAGTGTGATGTTTATATATGAACTGTGGGTGTGTATATACGAGTGTGATGTTTATATATGAACTGTGTGTGTGTATATATGAGTGTGATGTTTATATATGAACTGTGGGTGTGTATCTATGAGTGTGATGTTTAAATATGGACTTTGGGTGTGTATATATGAGTGTGATGTCTATATATGAACTGTGGGTGTGTATATATGAATGAGATGTTTATATATTGACTATGGGTGTGTATCAATGAGTGCGATGTTTATATATTAACTGTGGGAGCGTTTTTATGAGTGTGATGTTTATATGAGAACTGTGGTTGTGCAGAAACGAGTGTGATGTTTATGTATGAACTGTGGGTGTGTATATATGAGTGTGATGTTTATATATTAACTGTGGGTGTGTATATATGAGTGTGATGTTTATCTCTGAACTGTGGGTGTGTATCTATGTGTGTGATGTTAAAATATGAACTGTGGGTGTGTATATATGAGTGTGATGTTTATACATGAACTGTGGGTGTGTATATATGAGTGCGATGTTTATATATGAACTGTGGGTGTGAAAATATGAGTGTGATGTTTATATATTAACTGTGGGTGTGTACATATGAGTCTGATGTTTATCTCTGAACTGTGGGTGTATATCTATGAGTGCGATGTTTATATATGAACTGTGTTTGTGTATATATGAGTGTGATGTTTATATATTAACTGTGGGTGTGTATATATGAGTGTGATATTTGTATATTAACTCTGGGTGTGTATATACGAGTGTGATGTTTATATATGAACTGTGGGTGTGTATATACGAGTGTGATGTTTATATATGAACTGTGGGTGTGTTTTTCTGAGTGTGATGTTTATATATGGACTGTGGGTGTGTATATATGAGTGTGATGTTTATATATGAACTGTGGGTGTGTATATGAGTGTGATGTTTATATATGGACTGTGGGTGTGTATATATGAGTGTGATGTTTATATATGAACTGTGGGTGTGTATACACGAGTGTGATGTTGAAATATGAACTGTGTGTGTGTATATATGAGTGTGATGTGTATATATGAACTGTGGGTGTGTATATATGAGTGTGATGTTTATATATGGACTGTGGGTGTGTATATATGAGTGTGATGTCGATATATGAACTGTGGGTGTGTATATATGAATGAGATGTTTATATATTGACTATGGGTGTGTATCAATGAGTGCGATGTTTATATATTAACTGTGGGAGCGTTTTTATGAGTGTGATGTTTATATGAGAACTGTGGTTGTGTAGAAACGAGTGTGATGTTTATGTATGAACTGTGGGTGTGTATATATGAGTGTGATGTTTATATATTAACTGTGGGTGTGTATATATGAGTGTGATGTTTATCTCTGAACTGTGGGTGTGTATCTATGTGTGTGATGTTTATATATGAACTGTGGGTGTGTATATATGAGTGTGATGTTTATACATGAACTGTGGGTGTGTATATATGAGTGCGATGTTTATATATGAACTGTGGGTGTGAAAATATGAGTGTGATGTTTATATATTAACTGTGGGTGTGTACATATGAGTCTGATGTTTATCTCTGAACTGTGGGTGTATATCTATGAGTGCGATGTTTATATATGAACTGTGGGTGTGTATATATGAGTGTGATGTTTATATATGAACTGTGGGTGTGTATATATGAGTGCGATGTTTATATATGAACTGTTGATGTGTATATATGAGTGTGATGTTTATATATTAACTGTGGGTGTGTTTTTATGAGTGTGATGTTTATATATGAATTGTGGGTGTGTATATATGAGTGTGATGTTTATATATGAACTGTGGGTGTGCATCTATGAGTATGATATTTCTTTATGAACTGCGGTGTGCATATATGAGTGTGATGTTTATATATGAACTGTGGGTGTGTATCTATGAGTATGATGTTTCTTTATGAACTGGGGTGTATATATATGAGTGTGATGTTTATATATGAATTGTGGGTGTGTATATATGAGTGTGATGTTTATATATTAACTGTGGGTGTGTATATATGAGTGTGACGTTTATATATGAACTGTGGGTGTGTGTATATATGAGTGTGATGTTTATATATTAACTGTGGGTGTGTATATATGAGTGTGATATTTATATATTAACTGTGGGTGTGTATATATGAGTGTGATGTTTGTATATTAACTCTGGGTGTGTATATACGAGTGTGATGTTTATATATGAACTGTGGGTGTGTCTATACGAGTGTGATGTTTATATATGAACTGTGGGTGTGTTTTTCGGAGTGTGATGTTTATATATGGACTGTGGGTGTGTATATATGAGTGTGATGTTTATATATGAACTGTAGGTGTGTATATATGAGTGTGATGTTGATATATGAACTGTGGGTGTGTATATCCGAGTGTGATGTTTATATATGAACTGTGTGTGTGTATATATGAGTGTGATGTTTATATATGAACTGTGTGTGTGTGTATATATGAGTGTGATATTTATATATTAACTGTGGGTGTGTATATATGAGTGTGATGTTTATATATTAACTGTGGGTGTGTATATATGAGTGTGATATTTATATATTAACTGTGGGTGTGTATGTATGAGTGTGATGTTTATACATGAACTGTGGGTGTGTATATATGAGTGCGATGTTTATATATGAACTGTGGGTGTGAAAATATGAGTGTGATGTTTATATATTAACTGTGGGTGTGTACATATGAGTGTGATGTTTATCTCTGAACTGTGGGTGTGTATCTATGAGTGCGATGTTTATATATGAACTGTGGGTGTGTATATATGAGTGTGATGTTTATATATGAACTGTTGGTGTGCATATATGAGTGCGATGTTTATATATGGACTGTGGGTGTGTATATATGAGTGTGATGTTTATATATGAACTGTGGGTGTGTATATATGAGTGTGATGTTTAGATATGGACTGTGGGTGTGTATATATGAGTGTGATGTTTATATATGAACTGTGGGTGTGTATATACGAGTGTGATGTTTATATATGAACTGTGTGTGTGTATATATGAGTGTGATGTTTATATATGAACTGTGGGTGTGTGTATATATGAGTGTGATATTTATATATTAACTGTGGGTGTGTATATATGAGTGTGATGTTTATATATTAACTGTGGGTGTGTATATATGAGTGTGATATTTATATATTAACTGTGGGTGTGTATGTATGAGTGTGATGTTTGTATATTAACTCTGGGTGTGTATATACGAGTGTGATGTTTATATATGAACTGTGGGTGTGTATATACGAGTGTGATGTTTATATATGAACTGTGGGTGTGTTTTTCTGAGTGTGATGTTTATATATGGACTGTGGGTGTGTATATATGAGTGTGATGTTTATATATGAACTGTGGGTGTGTATATGAGTGTGATGTTTATATATGGACTGTGGGTGTGTATATATGAGTGTGATGTTTATATATGAACTGTGGGTGTGTATACACGAGTGTGATGTTGAAATATGAACTGTGTGTGTGTATATATGAGTGTGATGTGTATATATGAACTGTGGGTGTGTATATATGAGTGTGATGTTTATATATGGACTGTGGGTGTGTATATATGAGTGTGATGTTTATATATGAACTGTGGGTGTGTATATACGAGTGTGATGTTTATATATGAACTGTGTGTGTGTATATATGAGTGTGATGTTTATATATGAACTGTGGGTGTGTATCTATGAGTGTGATGTTTAAATATGGACTTTGGGTGTGTATATATGAGTGTGATGTCTATATATGAACTGTGGGTGTGTATATATGAATGAGATGTTTATATATTGACTATGGGTGTGTATCAATGAGTGCGATGTTTATATATTAACTGTGGGAGCGTTTTTATGAGTGTGATGTTTATATGAGAACTGTGGTTGTGCAGAAACGAGTGTGATGTTTATGTATGAACTGTGGGTGTGTATATATGAGTGTGATGTTTATATATTAACTGTGGGTGTGTATATATGAGTGTGATGTTTATCTCTGAACTGTGGGTGTGTATCTATGTGTGTGATGTTAAAATATGAACTGTGGGTGTGTATATATGAGTGTGATGTTTATACATGAACTGTGGGTGTGTATATATGAGTGCGATGTTTATATATGAACTGTGGGTGTGAAAATATGAGTGTGATGTTTATATATTAACTGTGGGTGTGTACATATGAGTCTGATGTTTATCTCTGAACTGTGGGTGTATATCTATGAGTGCGATGTTTATATATGAACTGTGTGTGTGTATATATGAGTGTGATGTTTATATATTAACTGTGGGTGTGTATATATGAGTGTGATATTTGTATATTAACTCTGGGTGTGTATATACGAGTGTGATGTTTATATATGAACTGTGGGTGTGTATATACGAGTGTGATGTTTATATATGAACTGTGGGTGTGTTTTTCTGAGTGTGATGTTTATATATGGACTGTGGGTGTGTATATATGAGTGTGATGTTTATATATGAACTGTGGGTGTGTATATGAGTGTGATGTTTATATATGGACTGTGGGTGTGTATATATGAGTGTGATGTTTATATATGAACTGTGGGTGTGTATACACGAGTGTGATGTTGAAATATGAACTGTGTGTGTGTATATATGAGTGTGATGTGTATATATGAACTGTGGGTGTGTATATATGAGTGTGATGTTTATATATGGACTGTGGGTGTGTATATATGAGTGTGATGTCGATATATGAACTGTGGGTGTGTATATATGAATGAGATGTTTATATATTGACTATGGGTGTGTATCAATGAGTGCGATGTTTATATATTAACTGTGGGAGCGTTTTTATGAGTGTGATGTTTATATGAGAACTGTGGTTGTGTAGAAACGAGTGTGATGTTTATGTATGAACTGTGGGTGTGTATATATGAGTGTGATGTTTATATATTAACTGTGGGTGTGTATATATGAGTGTGATGTTTATCTCTGAACTGTGGGTGTGTATCTATGTGTGTGATGTTTATATATGAACTGTGGGTGTGTATATATGAGTGTGATGTTTATACATGAACTGTGGGTGTGTATATATGAGTGCGATGTTTATATATGAACTGTGGGTGTGAAAATATGAGTGTGATGTTTATATATTAACTGTGGGTGTGTACATATGAGTCTGATGTTTATCTCTGAACTGTGGGTGTATATCTATGAGTGCGATGTTTATATATGAACTGTGGGTGTGTATATATGAGTGTGATGTTTATATATGAACTGTGGGTGTGTATATATGAGTGCGATGTTTATATATGAACTGTTGATGTGTATATATGAGTGTGATGTTTATATATTAACTGTGGGTGTGTTTTTATGAGTGTGATGTTTATATATGAATTGTGGGTGTGTATATATGAGTGTGATGTTTATATATGAACTGTGGGTGTGCATCTATGAGTATGATATTTCTTTATGAACTGCGGTGTGCATATATGAGTGTGATGTTTATATATGAACTGTGGGTGTGTATCTATGAGTATGATGTTTCTTTATGAACTGGGGTGTATATATATGAGTGTGATGTTTATATATGAATTGTGGGTGTGTATATATGAGTGTGATGTTTATATATTAACTGTGGGTGTGTATATATGAGTGTGACGTTTATATATGAACTGTGGGTGTGTGTATATATGAGTGTGATGTTTATATATTAACTGTGGGTGTGTATATATGAGTGTGATATTTATATATTAACTGTGGGTGTGTATATATGAGTGTGATGTTTGTATATTAACTCTGGGTGTGTATATACGAGTGTGATGTTTATATATGAACTGTGGGTGTGTCTATACGAGTGTGATGTTTATATATGAACTGTGGGTGTGTTTTTCGGAGTGTGATGTTTATATATGGACTGTGGGTGTGTATATATGAGTGTGATGTTTATATATGAACTGTAGGTGTGTATATATGAGTGTGATGTTGATATATGAACTGTGGGTGTGTATATCCGAGTGTGATGTTTATATATGAACTGTGTGTGTGTATATATGAGTGTGATGTTTATATATGAACTGTGTGTGTGTGTATATATGAGTGTGATATTTATATATTAACTGTGGGTGTGTATATATGAGTGTGATGTTTATATATTAACTGTGGGTGTGTATATATGAGTGTGATATTTATATATTAACTGTGGGTGTGTATGTATGAGTGTGATGTTTATACATGAACTGTGGGTGTGTATATATGAGTGCGATGTTTATATATGAACTGTGGGTGTGAAAATATGAGTGTGATGTTTATATATTAACTGTGGGTGTGTACATATGAGTGTGATGTTTATCTCTGAACTGTGGGTGTGTATCTATGAGTGCGATGTTTATATATGAACTGTGGGTGTGTATATATGAGTGTGATGTTTATATATGAACTGTGGGTGTGCATCTATGAGTATGATATTTCTTTATGAACTGGGGTGTGCATATATGAGTGTGATGTTTATATATGAACTGTGGGTGTGTATTTATGAGTATGATGTTTCTTTATGAACTGGGGTGTATATATATGAGTGTGATGTTTATATATGAATTGTGGGTGTGTATATATGAGTGTGATGTTTGTATATTAACTGTGGGTGTGTATATATGAGTGTGACGTTTATATATGAACTGTGGGTGTGTGTATATATGAGTGTGATATTTATATATTAACTGTGGGTGTGTATATATGAGTGTGATGTTTATATATTAACTGTGGGTGTGTATATATGAGTGTGATATTTATATATTAACTGTGGGTGTGTATATATGAGTGTGATGTTTGTATATTAACTCTGGGTGTGTATATACGATTGTGATGTTTATATATGAACTGTGGGTGTGTATATACGAGTGTGATGTTTATATATGAACTGTGGGTGTGTTTTTCTGAGTGTGATGTTTATATATGGACTGTGGGTGTGTATATATGAGTGTGATGTTTATATATGAACTGTGGGTGTGTATATATGAGTGTGATGTTGATATATGAACTGTGGGTGTGTATATATGAGTGTGATGTTTATATTTGAACTGTGGGTGTGTATATACGAGTGTGATGTTTATATATGAACTGTGTGTGTGTATATATGAGTGTGATGTTTATATATGAACTGTGGGTGTGTATATATGAGTGTGATGTTTATATATGGACTGTGGGTGTGTATATATGAGTGTGATGTTTATATATAAACTGTGGGTGTGTATATACGAGTGTGATGTTTATATATGAACTGTGGGTGTGTATATATGAGTGTGATGTTTACATATGAACTGTGGGTGTGTATATATGAGTGTGATGTTTATATATGGACTGTGGGTGTGTATATACGAGTGTGATGTTTATATATGAACTGTGGGTGTGTATATATGAGTGTGATGTTTATATATGGACTGTGGGTGTGTATATACGAGTGTGATGTTTATATATGAACTGTGGGTGTGTATATATGAGTGTGATGTTTATATATGAACTGTGGGTGTGTATGTATGAGTGTGATGTTTATATATGGACTGTGGGTGTGTATATATGAGTGTGATGTTCATATATGGACTGTGGGTGTGTAGAAATGAGTGTGATGTTTACATATGAACTGGGGTGTGTATATTTCAGTGTGATGTTTATATATGGGCTGTGGGTGTGTATATATCAGTGAGATGTTTATATATGAACTGTGGGTGTGCATATATGAGTGTGATGTTTATATATGGACTGTGGGTGTGTATATATGAGTGTGATTTTCATATATGGACTGTGCGTGTGTATATATGAGTGTGATGTTTACATATGAACTGGGGTGTGTATATTTCAGTGTGATGTTTATATATGGACTGTGGGTGTGTATATATGAGTGTGATGTTTATATATGAACTGTGGGTGTGTATATATGACTGTGATGTTTATCTATGGACTGTGGGTGTGTATATATGAGTGTGATGTTTACATATGAACTGGGGTGCGTATATTTCAGTGTGATGTTTATATATGGACTGTGGGTGTGTATATATGAGTGTGATGTTTATATATGAACTGTGGTTGTATAAAATTGAGTGTGATGTTTATATATGAACTGTGGGTGTGAATATATGAGTGTGATGTTTATTTCTGAATTGTAGGTGTGTATATATGAGTGTGATGTTTATATATGGACTGTCGGTGTGTATATATGAGTGTGATGTTTATATATGAACTGTGGATGTATATATATGAGTGTGATGTTTATATATGAACTGTGGGTGTGTATATATGAGTGTGATATTTATACATGAACTGTTGGTGTGCATATTTGAGTGCGATGTTTATATATGGACTGTGGGTGTGTATATATGAGTGTGATGTTTATATATGAACTGTGGGTGTGTATATATGAGTGTGATGTTTATATATGGACTGTGGGTGTGTATATATGAGTGTGATGTTTATATATGAACTGTGGGTGTGTATATACGAGTGTGATGTTTATATATGAACTGTGTGTGTGTATATATGAGTGTGATGTTTATATATGAACTGTGGGTGTGTGTATATATGAGTGTGATATTTATATATGAACTGTGGGTGTGTATATATGAGTGTGATGTTTATATATTAACTGTGGGTGTGTATATATGAGTGTGATATTCATATATTAACTGTGGGTGTGTATATGTGAGTGTGATGTTTGTATATTAACTCTGGGTGTGTATATACGAGTGTGATGTTTATATATGAACTGTGGGTGTGTATATACGAGTGTGATGTTTATATATGAACTGTGGGTGTGTTTTTCTGAGTGTGATGTTTATATATGGACTGTGGGTGTGTGTTTATGAGTGTGATGTTTATATATGAACTGTGGGTGTGTATATATGAGTGTGATGTTTATATATGGACTGTGGGTGTGTATATATGAGTGTGATGTTTATATATGAACTGTGGGTGTGTATATACGAGTGTGATGTTTATATATGAACTGTGTGTGTGTATATATGAGTGTGATGTTTATATATGAACTGTGGGTGTGTATATATGAGTGTGATATTTATATATTGACTGTGGGTGTGTATATATGAGTGTGATGTTTATATATGAACTGTGGGTGTGTATATACGAGTGTGATGTTTATATATGAACTGTGTGTGCGTATATATGAGTGTGATGTTTATATATGGACTTTGGGTGTGTATATATGAGTGTGATGTCTATATATGAACTGTGGGTGTGTATATACGAGTGTTATGTTTATATATGGACTGTGGGTGTGTATATATGAGTGTGATGTTTATATATGGACTGTGGGTGTGTATATATGAGTGTGATGTTTGTATATGGACTGTGGGTGTGTATATACGAGTGTGATGTTTATATATGAACTGTGGGTGTGTATATATGAGTGTGATGTTTATATATGGACTGTGGGTGTGTATATACGAGTGTGATGTTTATATATGAACTGTGGGTGTGCATATATGAGTGTGATGTTTATATATGAACTGTGGGTGTGTATGTATGAGTGTGATGTTTATATATGGACTGTGGGTGTGTATATATGAGTGTGATGTTCATATATGGACTGTGGGTGTGTATATATGAGTGTGATGTTTACATATGAACTGGGGTGTGTATATTTCAGTGTGATGTTTATATATGGACTGTGGGTGTGTATATATGAGTGTGATGTTCATATATGGACTCTGGGTGTGTATATATGAGTGTGATGTTTACATATGAACTGGGGTGCGTATATTTCAGTGTGATGTTTATATATGGACTGTGGGTGTGTATATATGAGTGTGATGTTTATATATGAACTGTGGGTGTGTATATATGAGTGAGATGTTTATATATGAACTGTGGGTGTGTATATATGAGTGTGATGTTTGTATATGAACTGTGGGTGTGTATATATGAGTGTGATGTTTATATATGAACTGTGCGTGTATATATATGAGTGTGATGTTTATGTATGAACTGTGGGTGTGTATATATGAGTGTGATGTTTATATATGAACTGTGGGTGTATATATATGAGTGTGATTTTTATATATGAACTGTGGGTGTATATATATGAGTGTGATATTTTCTTTGAACTGGGGTATGTATACATGAGTGTGATGTTTATATATGGACTGTGGGTGTGTATATATGAGTGTGATGTTTATATATGAACTGTGGGTGTATAAAAATGAGTGTGATGTTTATATATGAACTGTGGGTGTGAATATATGAGTGTGATGTTTATTTCTGAACTGTAGGTGTGTATATATGAGTGTGATGTTTATATATGGACTGTCGGTGTGTATATATGAGTGTGATGTTTATATATGAACTGTGGATGTATATATATGAGTGTGATGTTTATATATGAACTGTGGGTGTGTATATATGAGTGTGATGTTTATACATGAACTGTTGGTGTGCATATATGAGTGCGATGTTTATATATGGACTGTGGGTGTGTATATATGAGTGTGATGTTTATATATGAACTGTGGGTGTGTATATATGAGTGTGATGTTTATATATGAACTGTGGGTGTGTATATATGAGTGTGATGTTTATATATGGACTGTTGGTGTGTCTGTATGAGTGTGATGTTTAGATATGAACTGTGGGTGTATATATATGAGTGTGATGTTTATTTATGAACTGTGGGTGTGTATATGTGAGTGTGATGTTTATATATGAACTGTGGGTGTGTATATATGAGTGTGATGTTTATATATGAACTGTGGGTGCATAGATATGAGTGTGATGTTTATATATGAACTGTGGGTGTGAAAATATGAGTGTGATGTTTATATATTAACTGTGGGTGTGTATATATGAGTGAGATGTTTATATATGAACTGTGGGTGTGTATATATGAGTGTGATGTTTGTATATGAACTGTGGGTGTGTATATATGAGTGTGATGTTTATATATGAACTGTGGGTGTATATATATGAGTGTGATGTTTATGTATGAACTGTGGGTGTGTATATATGAGTGTGATGTTTATATATGAACTGTGGGTGTATATATATGAGTGTGATTTTTATATATGAACTGTGGGTGTATATATATGAGTGTGATGTTTATTTCTGAACTGTAGGTGTGTATATATGAATGTGATGTTTATATATGGACTGTCGGTGTGTATATATGAGTGTGATGTTTATATATGAACTGTGGATGTATATATATGAGTGTGATGTTTATATATGAACTGTGGGTGTGTATATATGAGTGTGATGTTTATACATGAACTGTCGGTGTGCATATATGAGTGCGATGTTTATATATGGACTGTGGGTGTATATATATGAGTGTGATGTTTATACATGAACTGTCGGTGTGTATATATGAGTGTGATGTTTATGCATGAACTGTCGGTGTGCATATATGAGTGCGATGTTTATATATGGACTGTGGGTGTATATATATGAGTGTGATGTTTATATATGAACTGTGGGTGTGTATATATGAGTGTGATGTTTATACATGAACTGTCGGTGTGTATATATGAGTGTGATGTTTATATATGAACTGTGGGTGTATATATATGAGTGTGATGTTTATCTATGAACTGTGGGTGTGTATATATGAGTGTGATGTTTATATATGGACTGTTGGTGTGTCAAAATGAGTGTGATGTTTATATATGAACTGTGGGTGTATAAAAATGAGTGTGATGTTTATATATGAACTGTGGGTGTGAATATATGAGTGTGATGTTTATATATGAACTGTAGGTGTGTATATATGAGTGTGATGTTTATATATGGACTGTCGGTGTGTATATATGAGTGTGATGTTTATATATGAACTGTGGATGTGTATATATGAGTGTGATGTTTATATATGAACTGTGGGTGTGTATATATGAGTGTGATGTTTATATATGAACTGTTGGTGTGTATATATGAGTGCGATGTTTATATATGGACTGTGGGTGTGTATATATGAGTGTGATGTTTATATATGAACTGTGGGTGTGTATATATGAGTGTGATGTTTATATATGAACTGTGGGTGTGTATATATGATTGTGATGTTTATATATGGACTGTGGGT
Organism: Heptranchias perlo; assembly: GCF_035084215.1. Lineage (NCBI taxonomy): Eukaryota > Metazoa > Chordata > Chondrichthyes > Hexanchiformes > Hexanchidae > Heptranchias > Heptranchias perlo. The sequence goes on along the minus strand of NW_027139793.1, from coordinate 567,863 downwards.
GTGTCTATATGAGTGTGATGTTTATATATGAACTGTGGGTGTATCTATATGAGTGTGATGTTTATATAAGAACTGTGGGTGTGTATATGTGAGTGTGATGTTTATATATGAACTATGGGTGTGTATATATGAGTGTGATGTATATATATGAACTGTGGGTGTGTACATATGAGTGCGATGTTCATATATTAACTGTGGGTGTGTATATATGAGTGTGATGTTTATATATGAACTGTGGGTGCAAAAATATGAGTGTGATGTTTATATATGAACTGTGGGTGCACATATATGAGTGCGATGTTTATATATGAACTGTGGGTGCATATATATGAGTGTGATGTTTATATATGAACTGTGGGTGTGTATATATGAGTGTGATGTTTATATATTACCTGTGGGTGTGTATATATGAGTGTGATGTTGATATATTAACTGTGGGTGTGTATATATGAGTGCGATGTTTATATATGAACTGTGGGTGCATAGATATGAGTGTGATGTTTATATATGAACTGTGGGTGTGTATATATGAGTGTGATGTTTATATATTAACTGTGGGTGTGTATATATGAGTGTGATGTTTATATATTAACTGTGGGTGTGTATATATGAGTGTGATGTTTATATATGAAATGTGGGTGTGTATATATGAGTGTGATGTTTGCATATGAACTGTGGGTGTGTATATATGAGTGTGATGTTTATATATCAACTGTGGGTGTGTATATATGAGTGCGATGTTTATATATGGACTGTGGGTGTGTATACATGAGTGTGATGTTTATATATGAACTGTGGGTGCATATATGTGAGTGTGATGTTTATATCTGAAATGTGGGTTTGTATATGAGTGTGATGTTTATATATGAACTGTGGGTGTGTATATATGAGTGTGATGTTTATATATGAACTGTGGGTGCATATATATGAGTGTGATGTTTATATATGAACTGTGGGTGTGTATATATGAGTGTGATGTTTACATATTACCTGTGGGTGTGTATATATGAGTGTGATGTTGATATATTAACTGTGGGTGTGTATATATGAGTGTGATGTTTATATATGAAATGTGGGTGTGTATATATGAGTGTGATGTTTGCATATGAACTGTGGGTGTGTATATATGAGTGTGATGTTTATATATCAACTGTGGGTGTGTATATATGAGTGCGTTGTTTATATATGGACTGTGGGTGTGTATATATGAGTGTGATGTTTATATATGAACTGTGGGTGCATATATGTGAGTGTGATGTTTATATCTGAAATGTGGGTGTGTATATGAGTGTGATGTTTATATATGAACTGTGGGTGTGTATATATGAGTGTGATGTTTATATATGAACTGTGGGTGCATATATGTGAGTGCGATGTTTATATATAAACTGTGGGTGTGTTTATATGAGTGTGATGTTTATATATGAATTGTGGGTGTGTATATATGAGTGTGATGTTTATATATGAACTGTGGGTGTGTATATATGAGTGTGATGTGTATATATGGACTGGGGTGTGTATATATGAGTGTGATGTTTATATATGAACTGTGGGTGTGTATATATGAGTGTGATGTTTATATATGAACTGTGGGTGTGTATATATGAGTGTGATGTTTATATATGGACTGGGGTGTGTATATATGAGTGTGATGTTTATATATGGACTGTGGGTTTTATTTATGAGTGTGATGTTTATATATGAACTGTGGGTGTGTCTATATGAGTGTGATGTTTATATATGGACTGTGGGTGTGTATATATGAGTGTGATGTTTATATATTAACTGTGGGTGTGTATATATGAGTGTGATGTTTACATATGAACTGGGGTGTGTATATTTCAGTGTGATGTTTATATATGGACTGTGGGTGTGTATATATGAGTGTGATGTTTATATATGAACTGTGGGTGTGTATAAATGAGTGAGATGTTTATATATGAACTGTGGGTGTGTATATATGAGTGTGATGTTTATATATGAACTGTGGGTGTGGATATGAGTGTGATGTTTATCTATGGACTGTGGGTGTGTATATATGAGTGTGATGTTTATGTATTAACTGTGGGTGTGTATATATGAGTGTGATGTTTATATATGGACTGTGGGTGTGTATATATGAGTGTGATGTTTATATATGAACTGTGGGTGTGTATATATGAGTGAGATGTTTCTGTATGAACTGTGGGTGTGTATATATGAGTGTGATGTTTATATATGAACTGTGGGTGTGTATATATGAGTGTGATGTTCATATATGAACTGTGGGTGTATATATATGAGTGTGATGTTTATATATGAACTGTGGGTGTGTTATTTGAGTGTGATGTTTATATATGAACTGTGGGTGTATATATATGAGTGTGATTTTTATATATGAACTGTGGGTGTATATATATGAGTGTGATATTTTCTTTGAACTGGGGTGTGTATATATGAGTGTGATGTTTATATATGGACTGTGGGTGTGTATATATGAGTGTGATGTTTATATCTGAACTGTGGGTGTATAAAAATGTGTGTGAAGTTTATATATGAACTGTGGTGTGAATATATGAGTGTGATGTTTATATCTGAACTGTGGGTGTATAAAAATGTGTGTGATGTTTATATATGAACTGCAGGTGTGTATATATGAGTGTGATGTTTATATATGGACTGTCGGTGTGTATATATGAGTGTGATGTTTATATATGAACTGTGGATGTATATCTATGAGTGTGATGTTTATATATGAACTGTGGGTGTGTATATATGAGTGTGATGTTTATATATGAACTGTTGGTGTGTATATATGAGTGCGATGTTTATATATGGACTGTGGGTGTGTATATATGAGTGTGATGTTTATATATGAACTGTGGGAGTGTATATATGAGTGTGATGTTTATATATTAACTGTGGGTGTGTATATATGAGTGTGATGTTTATATCTGAACTGTGGGTGTGTATATATGAGTGTGATGTATATATATGAACTGTGGGTGTGTATATATGAGTGTGATGTTTATATATGGACTGCGGGTGTGTATACATGAGTGTGATGTTTATATATGAACTGTGGGTGCATATATATGAGTGTGATGTTTATATATGAACTGTGGGTGTGTATATATGAGTGTGATGTTTATATATGGACTGTGGGTGTGTCTATATGAGTGTAATGTTTATATATGAACTGTGGGTGTATCGATATGAGTGTGATGTTTATATAAGAACTGTGGGTGTGTATATGTGAGTGTGATGTTTATATATGAACTATGGGTGTGTATATATGAGTGTGATGTATATATGTGAACTGTGGGTGTGTACATATGAGTGCGATGTTTATATATTAACTGTGGGTGTGTATATATGAGTGTGATGTTTATATATGAACTGTGGGTGCATATATATGAGTGTGATGTTTATATATGAACTGTGGGTGTGTATATATGAGTGTGATGTTTATATATTAACTGTGGGTGTGTATATATGAGTGTGATGTTTATATATGAAATGTGGGTGTGTATATAAGAGTGTGATGTTTGCATATGAACTGTGGGTGTGTCTATATGAGTGTGATGTTTATATATGGACTGCGGGTGTGTATACATGAGTGTGATGTTTATATATGAACTGTGGGTGTGTATATATGAGACTGATGTATATCTATGAACTGTGGGTGTGTATATATGAGTCTGATGTTTATATATGGACTGTGGGTGTGTCGATATGAGTGTGATGTTTATATATGAACTGTGGGTGCATCTATATGAGTGTGATGTTTATATATGGACTGCGGGTGTGTATACATGAGTGTGATGTTTATATATGGACTGTGGGTGTATATATATGAGTGTGATGTTTATATATTAACTGTGGGTGCGTATATATGAGTGCGATGTTTATATATGAACTGTGGGTGCATATATATGAGTGTGATGTTTATATATGAACTGTGGGTGTGTATATATGAGTGTGATGTTTATATATTAACTGTGGGTGTGTATATATGAGTGTGATGTTTATATATGAAATGTGGGTGTGTATATAAGAGTGTGATGTTTGCATATGAACTGTGGGTGTGTCTATATGAGTGTGATGTTTATATATGAACTGTGGGTGTATCTATATGAGTGTGATGTTTATATAAGAACTGTGGGTGTGTATATGTGAGTGTGATGTTTATATATGAACTATGGGTGTGTATATATGAGAGTTATGTATATATATGAACTGTGGATGTGTACATATGAGTGCGATGTTTATATATTAACTGTGGGTGTGTATATATGAGTGTGATGTTTATATATGAACTGTGGGTGCATATATATGAGTGTGATGTTTATATATGAACTGTGGGTGCACATATATGAGTGCGATGTTTATATATGAACTGTGGGTGCATATATATGAGTGTGATGTTTATATATGAACTGTGGGTGTGTATATATGAGTGTGATGTTTATATATTAACTGTGGGTGTGTATATATGAGTGTGATGTTGATATATTAACTGTGGGTGTGTATATATGAGTGCGATGTTTATATATGAACTGTGGGTGCACAGATATGAGTGTGATGTTTATATATGAACTGTGGGTGTGTATATATGAGTGTGATGTTTATATATTAACTGTTGGTGTGTATATATGAGTGTGATGTTTATATATGAACTGTGGGTGTGTACATATGAGTGTGATGTTTATATATTAACTGTGGGTGTGTATATATGAGTGTGATGTTTATATATTAACTGTGGGTGTGTATATATGAGTGTGATGTTTATATATGAACTGTGGGTGCATAGATATGAGTGTGATGTTTATATATGAACTGTGGGTGTGTATATATGAGTGTGATTTTTATATATTAACTGTGGGTGTGTATATATGAGTGTGATGTTTATATATTAACTGTGGGTGTGTATATATGAGTGTGATGTTTATATATTAACTGTGGGTGTGTATATATGAGTGTGATGTTTATATATGAACTGTGGGTGCATAGATATGAGTGTGATGTTTATATATGAACTGTGGGTGTGTATATATGAGTGTGATGTTGATATATTAACAGTGGGTGTGTATATATGAGTGCGATGTTTATATATGAACTGTGGGTGCATAGATATGAGTGTGATGTTTATATATGAACTGTGGGTGTGTATATATGAGTGTGATGTTTATATATTAACTGTGGGTGTGTATATATGAGTGTGATGTTTATATATGAACTGTGGGTGTGTATATATGAGTGTGATGTTTATATATTAACTGTGGGTGTGTATATATGAGTGTGATGTTTATATATTAACTGTGGGTGTGTATATATGAGTGTGATGTTTATATATGAAATGTGGGTGTGTATATATGAGTGTGATGTTTGCATATGAACTGTGGGTGTGTATATATGAGTGTGATGTTTATATATGAACTGTGGGTGTGTATACATGAGTGTGATGTTTATATATGAACTGTGGGTGCATATATGTGAGTGTGATGTTTATATCTGAAATGTGGGTGTGTATATATGAGTGTGATGTTTATATATGAACTGTTGGTGTGTATATATGAGTGTGATGTTTATATATGAACGATGGGTGCATATATGTGAGTGTGATGTTTATATATAAACTGTGGGTGTGTTTATATGAGTGTGATGTTCATATATGAATTGTGGGTCTGTATATATGAGTGTGATGTTTATATATGAACTGTGGGTGTGTATATATGAGTGTGATGTTTATATATGAACTGTGGGTGTGTATATATGAGTGTGATGTTTATATATGAACTGTGGGTGTGGAAATATGAGTGTGATGTTTATATATTAACTGTGGGTGTGTATATATGAGTGTGATGTTTATATATGAACTGTGGGTGCATATATATGAGTGTGATGTTTATATATGAAATGTGGGTGCATATATATGAGTGCGATATTTATATATGAACTGTGGGTGCATATATATGAGTGTGATGTTTATATATGAACTGTGGGTGTGTATATATGAGTGTGATGTTTATATATTAACTGTAGGTGTGTATATATGAGTGTGATGTTTATATATTAAGTGTGGGTGTGTATATATGAGTGTGATGTTTATATATTAACTGTGGGTGTGTATATATGAGTGTGATGTTTGCATATGAACTGTGGGTGTGTATATATGAGTGTGATGTTTATATATGAACTGTGGGTGTGTAGATATGAGTGTGATGTTTATATATGGACTGTGGGTGTGCATATATGAGTGTGATGTTTATATATGAACTGTGGGTGTGTATATATGAGTGTGATGTTTATATATTAACTGTGGGTGTGTATATATGAGTGTGATGTTTATATATGAACTGTGGGTGTGTATATATGAGTGTGATGTTTATATATGGACTGGGGTGTGTCTATATGAGTGTGATGTTTATATATGGACTGTGGGTGTGTATATATGAGTGTCATGTTTATATATGAACTGTGGGTGTGTATATATGAGTGTGATGTTTATATATGAACTGTGGGTGTGTATATATGAGTGTGATGTTTATATATGAACTGTGGGTGCATAGATATGAGTGTGATGTTTATATATGAACTGTGGGTGTGTATATATGAGTGTGATGTTTATATATTAACTGTGGGTGTGTATATATGAGTGTGATGTTTATATATGAACTGTGGGTGTGTATATATGAGTGTGATGTTTATATATTAACTGTGGGTGTGTATATATGAGTGTGATGTTTATATATTAACTGTGGGTGTGTATATATGAGTGTGATGTTTATATATGAAATGTGGGTGGGTATATATGAGTGTGATGTTTGCATATGAACTGTGGGTGTGTATATATGAGTGTGATGTTTATATATGAACTGTGGGTGTGTATACATGAGTGTGATGTTTATATATGAACTGTGGGTGCATATATGTGAGTGTGATGTTTATATCTGAAATGTGGGTGTGTATATATGAGTGTGATGTTTATATATGAACTGTTGGTGTGTATATATGAGTGTGATGTTTATATATGAACGATGGGTGCATATATGTGAGTGTGATGTTTATATATAAACTGTGGGTGTGTTTATATGAGTGTGATGTTTATATATGAATTGTGGGTCTGTATATATGAGTGTGATGTTTATATATGAACTGTGGGTGTGTATATATGAGTGTGATGTTTATATATGAACTGTGGGTGTGTATATATGAGTGTGATGTTTATATATGAACTGTGGGTGTGGAAATATGAGTGTGATGTTTATATATTAACTGTGGGTGTGTATATATGAGTGTGATGTTTATATATGAACTGTGGGTGCATATATATGAGTGTGATGTTTATATATGAAATGTGGGTGCATATATATGAGTGCGATATTTATATATGAACTGTGGGTGCATATATATGAGTGTGATGTTTATATATGAACTGTGGGTGTGTATATATGAGTGTGATGTTTATATATTAACTGTAGGTGTGTATATATGAGTGTGATGTTTATATATTAACTGTGGGTGTGTATATATGAGTGTGATGTTTATATATTAACTGTGGGTGTGTATATATGAGTGCGATGTTTATATATGAACTGTGGGTGCATAGATATGAGTGTGATGTTTATATATGAAATGTGGGTGTGTATATATGAGTGTGATGTTTATATATTAACTGTGGGTGTGTATATATGAGTGTGATGTTTATATATTAACTGTGGGTGTGTATATATGAGTGTGAAGTTTATATATGAAATGTGGGTGTGTATATATGAGTGTGATGTTTGCATATGAACTGTGGGTGTGTATATATGAGTGTGATGTTTATATATGAACTGTGGGTGTGTAGATATGAGTGTGATGTTTATATATGGACTGTGGGTGTGCATATATGAGTGTGATGTTTTCTATGAACTGTGGGTGTGTATATATGAGTGTGATGTTTATATATTAACTGTGGGTGTGTATATATGAGTGTGATGTTTATATATGAACTGTGGGTGTGTATATATGAGTGTGATGTTTATATATGGACTGGGGTGTGTCTATATGAGTGTGATGTTTATATATGGACTGTGGGTGTGTATATATGAGTGTCATGTTTATATATGAACTGTGGGTGTGTTTATATGAGTGTGATGTTTATATATGAACTGTGGGTGTGTATATATGAGTGTGATGTTTATATATGAACTGTGGGTGTGTATATATGAGTGTGATGTTTATATATGAACTGTGGGTGTGTATATATGAGTGTGATGTTTATATATTAACTGTGGGTGTGTATATATGAGTGTGATGTTTATATATGGACTGTGGGTGTGTATATATGAGTGTGATGTTTATATATGAACTGTGGGTGTGTATATATGAGTGTGATGTTTATATATGAAATGTGGGTGTGTATATATGATTGCAATGTTTATATATGAACTGTGAGTGTGTATATATGAGTGTGATGTTTATATATGGACTGTGGGTGTGTATGTATGAGTGTGATGTTTATATATGAACTGTGGGTGTGTATATATGAGTGTGATGTTTATATATGGACTGTGGGTATGTATATATGAGTGTGATGTTTATATATGAACTTTGGGTGTGTATCTATGAGTGCGATGTTTATATATGAACTGTGGGTGTGTATATATGAGTGTGATGTTTATATATGAACTGTGGGTGTGTATATATGAGTGTGATGTTTATATATGAACTGTGGGTGTGTATATATGAGTGTGAGGTTTATCTCTGAACTGTGGGTCTGCATATATGAGTGTGATGTTTATATATGAACTGTGGGTGTGTATATATGAGTGTGATGTTTATATATGAACTGTGGGTCTGTATATATGAGTGTGATGTTTATATATGAACTGTGGGTGTGTATATATGAGTGTGATGTTTATATATGAACTGTGGGTGTGTATATATGAGTGTGATATTTATATATGAACTGTGAGTGTGTATATATGAGTGTGATGTTTATATATGGACTGTGGGTGTGTATGTATGAGTGTGAAGTTTATATATGAACTGTGGGTGTGTATATATGAGTGTGATGTTTATATATGAACTGTGAGTGTGTAGAGATGAGTGTGATGTTTATATATGAATTGGGTGTGTATATATGAGTGTGATGTTTATATATGAACTGGGGTGTGTATATATGAGTGTGATGTTTATATATGAACTGTGGGTGTGTATATATGAGTGTGATGTTTATATATGAACTGTGGGTGTGTATATATGAGTGTGATGTTTATATATGAACTGTGGGTGTGCATATATGAGTGTGATGTTTATATAAGAACTGTGGGTGTGTATATATGAGTGTGATGTTTATATATGAACTGTGGGTCTGTATATATGAGTGTGATGTTTATATGTGAACTGTGGGTGTGTAGAGATGAGTGTGATGTTTATATATGAATTGGGTGTGTATATATGAGTGTGATGTTTATATATGAACTGGGGTGTGTATATATGAGTGTGATGTTTATATATGAACTGTGGGTGTGTATATATGAGTGTGATGTTTATATATGAACTGTGGGTGTGTATATATGAGTGTGATATTTATATATGAACTGTGGGTGTGCATATATGAGTGTGATGTTTATATATGGACTGCGGCTGTGTATATATGAGTGTGATGTTTATATATGGACTGTGGGTGTGTATATATGAGTGTGATGTTTATATATTAACTGTGGGTGTGTGTATATGAGTGTGATGTTTAGATATGAACTGTGGGTGTGTATATATGAGTGTGATGTTTGTATATGAACTGTGGGTGTGTGTATATGAGTGTGATGTTTATATATGGACTATGGGTGTGTATATATGAGTGTGATGTTTATATATTAACTGTGGGTGTGTAGATATGAGTGTGATGTTTATATATGAAATGTGGGTGTGTATATATGAGTGTGATGTTTGCATATGAACTGTGGGAGTGTATATATGAGTGTGATGTTTACATATGAACTGTGGGTGTGTATATATGAGTGTGATGTTGATATATTAACTGTGGGTGTGTATATTTGAGTGTGATGTTTATATATGAAATGTGGGTGTGTATATATGAGTGTGATGTTTGCATATGAACTGTGGGTGTGTATATATGAGTGTGATGTTTATATATGAACTGTGGGTGTGTATATATGAGTGCGATGTTTATATATGGACTGTGGGTGTCTATATATGAGTGTGATGTTTATATATGAACTGTGGGTGTGTATATATGAGTGTGATGTTTATATATTAACTGTGGGTGTGTGTATATGAGTGTGATGTTTATATATGAACTGTGGGTGCATAGATATGAGTGTGATGTTTATATATGAACTGTGGGTGTGTATATATGAGTGTGATGTTTATATATTAACTGTGGGTGTGTATATATGAGTGTGATGTTTATATATGAACTGTGGGTGTGTATATATGAGTGTGATGTTTATATATTAACTGTGGGTGTGTATATATGAGTGTGATGTTTATATATTAACTGTGGGTGTGTATATATGAGTGTGATGTTTATATATGAAATGTGGGTGTGTATATATGAGTGTGATGTTTGCATATGAACTGTGGGTGTGTATATATGAGTGTGATGTTTATATATGAACTGTGGGTGTGTATACATGAGTGTGATGTTTATATATGAACTGTGGGTGCATATATGTGAGTGTGATGTTTATATCTGAAATGTGGGTGTGTATATATGAGTGTGATGTTTATATATGAACTGTTGGTGTGTATATATGAGTGTGATGTTTATATATGAACGATGGGTGCATATATGTGAGTGTGATGTTTATATATAAACTGTGGGTGTGTTTATATGAGTGTGATGTTTATATATGAATTGTGGGTCTGTATATATGAGTGTGATGTTTATATATGAACTGTGGGTGTGTATATATGAGTGTGATGTTTATATATGAACTGTGGGTGTGTATATATGAGTGTGATGTTTATATATGAACTGTGGGTGTGTATATATGAGTGTGATGTTTATATATTAACTGTGGGTGTGTATATATGAGTGTGATGTTTATATATGAACTGTGGGTGCATATATATGAGTGTGATGTTTATATATGAAATGTGGGTGCATATATATGAGTGCGATATTTATATATGAACTGTGGGTGCATATATATGAGTGTGATGTTTATATATGAACTGTGGGTGTGTATATATGAGTGTGATGTTTATATATTAACTGTAGGTGTGTATATATGAGTGTGATGTTTATATATTAACTGTGGGTGTGTATATATGAGTGTGATGTTTATATATTAACTGTGGGTGTGTATATATGAGTGCGATGTTTATATATGAACTGTGGGTGCATAGATATGAGTGTGATGTTTATATATGAAATGTGGGTGTGTATATATGAGTGTGATGTTTATATATTAACTGTGGGTGTGTATATATGAGTGTGATGTTTATATATTAACTGTGGGTGTGTATATATGAGTGTGAAGTTTATATATGAAATGTGGGTGTGTATATATGAGTGTGATGTTTGCATATGAACTGTGGGTGTGTATATATGAGTGTGATGTTTATATATGAACTGTGGGTGTGTAGATATGAGTGTGATGTTTATATATGGACTGTGGGTGTGTATATATGAGTGTGATGTTTATATATGAACTGTGGGTGTGAAAATATGAGTGTGATGTTTATATATTAACTGTGGGTGTGTATATATGAGTGTGATGTTTATATATGAACTGTGGGTGTGTATATATGAGTGTGATGTTTATATATGGACTGGGGTGTGTCTATATGAGTGTGATGTTTATATATGGACTGTGGGTGTGTATATATGAGTGTCATGTTTATATATGAACTGTGGGTGTGTATATATGAGTGTGATGTTTATATATGAACTGTGGGTGTGTATATATGAGTGTGATGTTTATATATGAACTGTGGGTGTGTATATATGAGTGTGATGTTTATATATGAACTGTGGGTGTGTATATATGAGTGTGATGTTTATATATTAACTGTGGGTGTGTATATATGAGTGTGATGTTTATATATGGACTGTGGGTGTGTATATATGAGTGTGATGTTTATATATGAACTGTGGGTGTGTATATATGAGTGTGATGTTTATATATGAAATGTGGGTGTGTATATATGATTGCAATGTTTATATATGAACTGTGAGTGTGTATATATGAGTGTGATGTTTATATATGGACTGTGGGTGTGTATGTATGAGTGTGATGTTTATATATGAACTGTGGGTGTGTATATATGAGTGTGATGTTTATATATGGACTGTGGGTATGTATATATGAGTGTGATGTTTATATATGAACTTTGGGTGTGTATCTATGAGTGCGATGTTTATATATGAACTGTGGGTGTGTATATATGAGTGTGATGTTTATATATAGAACTGTGGGTGTGTATATATGAGTGTGATGTTTATATATGAACTGTGGGTGTGTATATATGAGTGTGAGGTTTATCTCTGAACTGTGGGTCTGCATATATGAGTTTGATGTTTATATATGAACTGTGGGTGTGTACATATGAGTGTGATGTTTATATATGAACTGTGGGTCTGTATATATGAGTGTGATGTTTATATATGAACTGTGGGTGTGTATATATGAGTGTGATGTTTATATATGAACTGTGGGTGTGTATATATGAGTGTGATATTTATATATGAACTGTGAGTGTGTATATATGAGTGTGATGTTTATATATGGACTGTGGGTGTTTATGTATGAGTGTGAAGTTTATATATGAACTGTGGGTGTGTATATATGAGTGTGATGTTTATATATGAACTGTGGGTGTGTAGAGATGAGTGTGATGTTTATATATGAATTGGGTGTGTATATATGAGTGTGATGTTTATATATGAACTGGGGTGTGCATATATGAGTGTGATGTTTATATATGAACTGTGGGTGTGTATATATGAGTGTGATGTTTATATATGAACTGTGGGTGTGTATATATGAGTGTGATGTTTATATATGAACTGTGGGTGTGCATATATGAGTGTGATGTTTATATATGAACTGTGGGTGTGTATATATGAGTGTGATGTTTATATATGAACTGTGGGTCTGTATATATGAGTGTGATGTTTATATGTGAACTGTGGGTGTGTAGAGATGAGTGTGATGTTTATATATGAATTGGGTGTGTATATATGAGTGTGATGTTTATATATGAACTGGGGTGTGTATATATGAGTGTGATGTTTATATATGAACTGTGGGTGTGTATATATGAGTGTGATGTTTATATATGAACTGTGGGTGTGTATATATGAGTGTGATGTTTATATATGAACTGTGGGTGTGCATATATGAGTGTGATGTTTATATATGGACTGCGGCTGTGTATATATGAGTGTGATGTTTATATATGGACTGTGGGTGTGTATATATGAGTGTGATGTTTATATATTAACTGTGGGTGTGTGTATATGAGTGTGATGTTTAGATATGAACTGTGGGTGTGTATATATGAGTGTGATGTTTGTATATGAACTGTGGGTGTGTGTATATGAGTGTGATGTTTATATATGGACTATGGGTGTGTATATATGAGTGTGATGTTTATATATTAACTGTGGGTGTGTAGATATGAGTGTGATGTTTATATATGAAATGTGGGTGTGTATATATGAGTGTGATGTTTGCATATGAACTGTGGGAGTGTATATATGAGTGTGATGTTTACATATGAACTGTGGGTGTGTATATTTGAGTGTGATGTTGATATATTAACTGTGGGTGTGTATATTTGAGTGTGATGTTTATATATGAAATGTGGGTGTGTATATATGAGTGTGATGTTTGCATATGAACTGTGGGTGTGTATATATGAGTGTGATGTTTATATATGAACTGTGGGTGTGTATATATGAGTGCGATGTTTATATATGGACTGTGGGTGTCTATATATGAGTGTGATGTTTATATATGAACTGTGGGTGTGTATATATGAGTGTGATGTTTATATATTAACTGTGGGTGTGTGTATATGAGTGTGATGTTTATATATGAACTGTGGGTGCATATATGTGAGTGTAATGTTTATATATAAACTGTGGGTGTGTTTATATGAGTGTGATGTTTATATATGAACTGTGGGTATGTATATATGAGTGTGATGTTTATATATGAACTGTGGGTGTGTATATATGAGTGTGATGTTTATATATGGACTGGGGTGTGTATATATGAGTGTGATGTTTATATATGGACTGTGGGTGTGTATATATGAGTGTGATGTTTATATATGAACTGTGGGTGTGTATATATGAGTGTGATGTTTATATATGGACTGTGGGTGTGTATATATGAGTGTGATGTTTATATATTAACTGTGGGTGTGTCTATATGAGTGTGATGTTTATATATGAACTGTGGGTGTGTATATATGAGTGTGATTTTGACATATGAACTGTGGGTGTGTATATATGAGTGTGATGTTTATCACTGGACTGTGGGTGTGTCTATATGAGTGTGATGTTTATATATGAACTGTGGGTGTATATATATGAGTGTGATGATTATATATGAACTGTGGGTGTGTATGTGTGAGTGTGATGTTTATATATGAACTGTGGGTGTGTATATATGAGTGTGATGTTTATATATGAACTGAGGGTGTGTATATATGAGTGCGATGTTTATATATGAACTGTGGGTGTGTATATATGAGTGTGATGTTTATATGTGAACTGTGCGTGCATATATATGAGTGTGATGTTTATATATGAACTGTGGGTCTGTATATATGAGTGTGATGTTTTTATATGAACTGTGGGTGTGTATCTCTGAGTGTGATGTTTATATATGGACTGTGGGTGTGTATATATGAGTGTGATGTTTATATATGAACTGTGGGTGTGTATATATGAGTGTGATGTTTATATATGGACTGGGGTGTGTCTATATGAGTGTGATGTTTATATATGGACTGTGGGTGTGTATATATGAGTGTCATGTTTATATATGAACTGTGGGTGTGTATATATGAGTGTGATGTTTATATATGAACTGTGGGTGTGTATATATGAGTGTGATGTTTATATATGAACTGTGGGTGTGTATATATGAGTGTGATGTTTATATATGAACTGTGGGTGTGTATATATGAGTGTGATGTTTATATATTAACTGTGGGTGTGTATATATGAGTGTGATGTTTATATATGGACTGTGGGTGTGTATATATGAGTGTGATGTTTATATATGAACTGTGGGTGTGTATATATGAGTGTGATGTTTATATATGAAATGTGGGTGTGTATATATGATTGCAATGTTTATATATGAACTGTGAGTGTGTATATATGAGTGTGATGTTTATATA
The DNA here is from genome assembly GCF_035084215.1 of Heptranchias perlo. Lineage (NCBI taxonomy): Eukaryota > Metazoa > Chordata > Chondrichthyes > Hexanchiformes > Hexanchidae > Heptranchias > Heptranchias perlo. Next base: position 552,506 of record NW_027139793.1, on the reverse strand, counting down.
TGGACTGTGGGTGTGTATGTATGAGTGTGATGTTTATATATGAACTGTGGGTGTGTATATATGAGTGTGATGTTTATATATGGACTGTGGGTATGTATGTATGAGTGTGATGTTTATATATGAACTTTGGGTGTGTATCTATGAGTGCGATGTTTATATATGAACTGTGGGTGTGTATATATGAGTGTGATGTTCATATATGAACTGTGGGTGTGTATATATGAGTGTGATGTTTATATATGAACTGTGGGTGTGTATATATGAGTGTGAGGTTTATCTCTGAACTGTGGGTCTGCATATATGAGTGTGATGTTTATATATGAACTGTGGGTGTGTATATATGAGTGTGATGTTTATATATGAACTGTGGGTCTGTATATATGAGTGTGATGTTTATATATGAACTGTGGGTGTGTATATATGAGTGTGATGTTTATATATGAACTGTGGGTGTGTATATATGAGTGTGATATTTATATATGAACTGTGAGTGTGTATATATGAGTGTGATGTTTATATATGGACTGTGGGTGTTTATGTATGAGTGTGAAGTTTATATATGAACTGTGGGTGTGTATATATGAGTGTGATGTTTATATATGAACTGTGGGTGTGCAGAGATGAGTGTGATGTTTATATATGAACTGGGGTGTGCATATATGAGTGTGATGTTTATATATGAACTGTGGGTGTGTATATATGAGTGTGATGTTTATATATGAACTGTGGGTGTGTATATATGAGTGTGATGTTTATATATGAACTGTGGGTGTGCATATATGAGTGTGATGTTTATATATGAACTGTGGGTGTGTATATATGAGTGTGATGTTTATATATGAACTGTGGGTCTGTATATATGAGTGTGATGTTTATATGTGAACTGTGGGTGTGTAGAGATGAGTGTGATGTTTATATATGAATTGGGTGTGTATATATGAGTGTGATGTTTATATATGAACTGGGGTGTGTATATATGAGTGTGATGTTTATATATGAACTGTGGGTGTGTATATATGAGTGTGATGTTTATATATGAACTGTGGGTGTGTATATATGAGTGTGATGTTTATATATGAACTGTGGGTGTGCATATATGAGTGTGATGTTTATATATGGACTGCGGCTGTGTATATATGAGTGTGATGTTTATATATGGACTGTGGGTGTGTATATATGAGTGTGATGTTTATATATTAACTGTGGGTGTGTGTATATGAGTGTGATGTTTAGATATGAACTGTGGGTGTGTATATATGAGTGTGATGTTTGTATATGAACTGTGGGTGTGTGTATATGAGTGTGATGTTTATATATGGACTATGGGTGTGTATATATGAGTGTGATGTTTATATATTAACTGTGGGTGTGTAGATATGAGTGTGATGTTTATATATGAAATGTGGGTGTGTATATATGAGTGTGATGTTTGCATATGAACTGTGGGAGTGTATATATGAGTGTGATGTTTACATATGAACTGTGGGTGTGTATATATGAGTGTGATGTTGATATATTAACTGTGGGTGTGTATATTTGAGTGTGATGTTTATATATGAAATGTGGGTGTGTATATATGAGTGTGATGTTTGCATATGAACTGTGGGTGTGTATATATGAGTGTGATGTTTATATATGAACTGTGGGTGTGTATATATGAGTGCGATGTTTATATATGGACTGTGGGTGTCTATATATGAGTGTGATGTTTATATATGAACTGTGGGTGTGTATATATGAGTGTGATGTTTATATATTAACTGTGGGTGTGTGTATATGAGTGTGATGTTTATATATGAACTGTGGGTGCATATATGTGAGTGTGATGTTTATATATAAACTGTGGGTGTGTTTATATGAGTGTGATGTTTATATATGAACTGTGGGTATGTATATATGAGTGTGATGTTTATATATGAACTGTGGGTGTGTATATATGAGTGTGATGTTTATATATGGACTGGGGTGTGTATATATGAGTGTGATGTTTATATATGGACTGTGGGTGTGTATATATGAGTGTGATGTTTATATATGAACTGTGGGTGTGTATATATGAGTGTGATGTTTATATATGGACTGTGGGTGTGTATATATGAGTGTGATTTTGACATATGAACTGTGGGTGTGTATATATGAGTGTGATGTTTATCACTGGACTGTGGGTGTGTCTATATGAGTGTGATGTTTATATATGAACTGTGGGTGTATATATATGAGTGTGATGATTATATATGAACTGTGGGTGTGTATATGTGAGTGTGATGTTTATATATGAACTGTGGGTGTGTATATATGAGTGTGATGTTTATATATGAACTGAGGGTGTGTATATATGAGTGCGATGTTTATATATGAACTGTGGGTGTGTATATATGAGTGTGATGTTTATATGTGAACTGTGCGTGCATATATATGAGTGTGATGTTTATATATGAACTGTGGGTCTGTATATATGAGTGTGATGTTTTTATATGAACTGTGGGTGTGTATCTCTGAGTGTGATGTTTATATATGGACTGTGGGTGTGTATATATGAGTGTGATGTTTATATATGAACTGTGGGTGTATATCTCTGAGTGTGATGTTTATATATGGACTGGGTTGTGTATATATGAGTGTGATGTTTATATATGGACTGTCGGTGTGTATATATGAGTGTGATGTTTATATATGAACTGTGGGTGTGTATATATGAGTGTGATGTTTATATATGAACTGTGGGTGTGTATATATGAGTGTGATGTTTATATATGAACTGTGGGTGTGTATATATGAGTGTGATGTGTATATATGGACTGGGGTGTGTATATATGAGTGTGATGTTTATATATGAACTGTGGGTGTGTATATATGAGTGTGATGTTAATATATGAACTGTGGGTGTGTATATATGAGTGTGATGTTTATATATGGACTGGGGTGTGTATATTTGAGTGTGATGTTTATATATGGACTGTGGGTGTGTATATATGAGTGTGATGTTTATATATGGACTGTGGGTGTGTATATATGAGTGTGATGTTTATATATGAACTGTGGGTGTGTTTTTATGAGTGTGATGTTTATATATGAATTGTGGGTGTGTGGAGATGAGTGTGATGTTTATATATGAACTTTGGGTGTGTATCTATGAGTGCGATGTTTATATATGGACTGTGGGTGTGTATCTATGAGTGCGATGTTTATATATGAACTGTGGGTGTGTATATATGAGTGTGATGTTTATCTATGAACTGTGGGTGTGTATATATGAGTGTGATGTTTATATATGAACTGTGGGTGTGTATATATGAGTGTGATGTTTATATATGAACTGTGGGTGTGTATATATGAGTGTGATGTTTATATATGAACTGTGGGTGTCTATATATGAGTGTGATGTTTATGTATGAACTGTGGGTGTGCATATATGAGTGTGATGTTTATATATGGACTGCGGCTGTGTATATATGAGTGTGATGTTTATATATGGACTGTGGGTGTGGAGATATGAGTGTGATGTTTATATATTAACTGTGGGTGTGTGCATATGAGTGTGATGTTTAGATATGAACTGTGGGTGTGTATATATGAGTGTGTTGTTTATATATGAACTGTGGGTGTGTCTATATGAGTGTGATGTTTATATATGGACTGTGGGTGTGTATATATGAGTGTGATGTTTATATATGGACTGTGGGTGTGCATACATGAGTGTGATGTTTATATATGAACTGTGGGTGTGTATATATGAGTGTGATGTTTATATATGAACTGTGGGTGTGTCTATATGAGTGTGATGTTTATATATGAACTGTGGGTGTGTATATATGAGTGCGATGTTTATATGTGAACTATCGGTGCATATATATGAGTGTGATGTTTATATATGAACTGTGGGCGCATATATATGAGTGTGATGTTTATATATGAACTGTGGCTGTGTATGTATGAGTGCGATGTTTATATATTAACTGTGGGTGCATATATATGAGTGTGATGTTTATATATGAACTGTGGGTGTGTATATATGAGTGTGATGTTTATATATGAACTGTGGGTGTGTATATATGAGTGTGATGTTTATATATGAAATGTGGGTGTGTATATATGAGTGTGATGTTTGCATATGAACTGTGGGTGTGTATATATGAGTGCGATGTTTATATATGGACTGTGGGTGTGTATATATGAGTGTGATGTTTATATATTAACTGTGGGTGTTTATATATGAGTGTGATGTTTATATATTAACTGTGGGTGTGCATATATGAGTGTGATGTTTATATATGAAATGTGGGTGTGTATATATGAGTGTGATGTTTATATATGAACTGTGGGTGTATATCTCTGAGTGTGATGTTTATATATGGACTGGGTTGTGCATATATGAGTGTGATGTTTATATATGGACTGTTGGTGTGTATATATGAGTGTGATGTTTATATATGAACTGTGGGTGTGTATATATGAGTGTGATGTTTATATATGAACTGTGGGTGTGTATATATGAGTTTGATGTTTATATATGAACTGTGGGTGTGTATATATGAGTGTGATGTTTATATATGGACTGGGGTCTGTATATATGAGTGTGATGTTTATATATGAACTGTGGGTGTGTATATATGAGTGTGATGTTAATATATGAACTGTGGGTGTGTATATATGAGTGTGATGTTTATATATGGACTGGGGTGTGTATATTTGAGTGTGATGTTTATATATGGACTGTGGGTGTGTATATATGAGTGTGATGTTTATATATGAACTGTGGGTGTGTATATATGAGTGTGATGTTTATATATGAAATGTGGGTGTGTATATATGAGTGCAATGTTTATATATGAACTGTGGGTGTGTATATATGAGTGTGATGTTTATATATGAACTGTGGGTGTGTATATATGAGTGTGATGTTTATATATGAAATGTGAGTGTGTAAATATGAGTGCAATATTTATATATGAACTGTGGGTGTGTATATATGAGTGTGATGTTTATATATTAACTGTGGGTGTGTTTTTATGAGTGTGATGTTTATATATGAATTGTGGGTGTGTGTATATGAGTGTGATGTTTATATATGAACTTTGGGTGTGTATCTATGAGTGCGATGTTTATATATGGACTGTGGGTGTGTATCTATGAGTGCGATGTTTATATATGGACTGTGGGTGTGTATATATGAGTGTGATGTTTATCTATGAACTGTGGGTGTGTATATATGAGTGTGATGTTTATATATGAACTGTGGGTGTGTATATATGAGTGTGATGTTTATATATGAACTGTGGGTGTGTATATATGAGTGTGATGTTTATATATGAACTGTGGGTGTCTATATATGAGTGTGATGTTTATATATGAACTGTGGGTGTGCATATATGAGTGTGATGTTTATATATGGACTGCGGCTGTGTATATATGAGTGTGATGTTTATATATGGACTGTGGGTGTGTATATATGAGTGTGATGTTTATATATTAACTGTGGGTGTGTGCATATGAGTGTGATGTTTAGATATGAACTGTGGGTGTGTATATATGAGTGTGTTGTTTATATATGAACTGTGGGTGTGTCTATATGAGTGTGATGTTTATATATGGACTGTGGGTGTGTATATATGAGTGTGATGTTTATATATGGACTGTGGGTGTATATACATGAGTGTGATGTTTATATATGAACTGTGCGTGTGTATATATGAGTGTGATGTTTATATATGAACTGTGGGTGTGTCTATATGAGTGTGATGTTTATATATGAACTGTGGGTGTGTATATATGAGTGCGATGTTTATATGTGAACTATCGGTGCATATATATAAGTGTGATGTTTATATATGAACTGTGGGCGCATATATATGAGTGTGATGTTTATATATGAACTGTGGGTGTGTATGTATGAGTGCGATGTTTATATATTAACTGTGGGTGCATATATATGAGTGTGATGTTTATATATGAACTGTGGGTGTGTATATATGAGTGTGATGTTTATATATGAACTGTGGGTGTGTATATATGAGTGTGATGTTTATATATGAAATGTGGGTGTGTATATATGAGTGTGATGTTTGCATATGAACTGTGGGTGTGCATATATGAGTGCGATGTTTATATATGGACTGTGGGTGTGTATATATGAGTGTGATGTTTATATATTAACTGTGGGTGTTTATATATGAGTGTGATGTTTATATATTAACTGTGGGTGTGCATATATGAGTGTGATGTTTATATATGAAATGTGGGTGTGTATATATGAGTGTGATGTTTGCATATGAACTGTGGGTGTGTATATATGAGTGTAATGTTTATATATGAACTGTGGGTGTGTATATATGAGTGCGATGTTTATATATGGAATGTGGGAGTGTATATATGAGTGTGATGTTTATATATGAACTGTGGGTGTGTATATATGAGTGTGATGTTTATATATTAACTGTGGGTGTGTATATATGAGTGTGATGTTTATATATGAACTGTGGGTGCATATATGTGAGTGTAATGTTTATATATAAACTGTGGGTGTGTTTATATGAGTGTGATGTTTATATATGAACTGTGGGTGTGTATATATGAGTGTGATGTTTATATATGAACTGTGGGTGTGTAGATATGAGTGTGATGTTTATATATTGACTGTGGGTGTGTATATATGAGTGTGATGTTTATATATTAACTGTGGGTGTGTATATATGAGTGTGATGTTTATATATGGACTGTGGGTGTGTATATATGAGTGTGATGTTTATATATGAACTGTGGGTGTGTATATATGAGTGTGATGTTTATATATGAAATGTGGGTGTGTATATATGATTGCAATGTTTATATATGAACTGTGGGTGTGTAGATATGAGTGTGATGTTTATATAATAACTGTGGGTGTGTTTTTGTGACTGTGATGTTTATATATGAATTGTGGGTGTGTGTATATGTGTGTGATGTTTATATATGAACTTTGGGTGTGTATCTATGAGTGCGATGTTTATATATGAACTGTGGGTGTGTCCATATGAGTGTGATGTTTATATATGAACTGTGGGTGTGTTTTTTGAGTGTGATGTTAAAATATGAACTGCGGGTGTGTATATATGAGTGTGATGTTTATATATGAACTGTGGGTCTGCATATATGAGTGTGATGTTTGCATATGAACTGTGGGTGTGTATATATGAGTGTAATGTTTATATATGAACTGTGGGTGTGTATATATGAGTGCGATGTTTATATATGGAATGTGGGAGTGTATATATGAGTGTGATGTTTATATATGAACTGTGGGTGTGTATATATGAGTGTGATGTTTATATATTAACTGTGGGTGTGTATATATGAGTGTGATGTTTATATATGAACTGTGGGTGCATATATGTGAGTGTAATGTTTATATATAAACTGTGGGTGTGTTTATATGAGTGTGATGTTTATATATGAACTGTGGGTGTGTATATATGAGTGTGATGTTTATATATGAACTGTGGGTGTGTAGATATGAGTGTGATGTTTATATATTGACTGTGGGTGTGTATATATGAGTGTGATGTTTATATATTAACTGTGGGTGTGTATATATGAGTGTGATGTTTATATATGGACTGTGGGTGTGTATATATGAGTGTGATGTTTATATATGAACTGTGGGTGTGTATATATGAGTGTGATGTTTATATATGAAATGTGGGTGTGTATATATGATTGCAATGTTTATATATGAACTGTGGGTGTGTAGATATGAGTGTGATGTTTATATAATAACTGTGGGTGTGTTTTTGTGACTGTGATGTTTATAAATGAATTGTGGGTGTGTGTATATGTGTGTGATGTTTATATATGAACTTTGGGTGTGTATCTATGAGTGCGATGTTTATATATGAACTGTGGGTGTGTCCATATGAGTGTGATGTTTATATATGAACTGTGGGTGTGTTTTTTGAGTGTGATGTTAAAATATGAACTGCGGGTGTGTATATATGAGTGTGATGTTTATATATGAACTGTGGGTCTGCATATATGAGTGTGATGTTTATATATGAACTGTGGGTGTGTATATATGAGTGTGATGTTTATATATGAACTGTGGGTCTGTATATATGAGTGTGATGTTTATAAATGAACTGTGGGTGTGTATATATGAGTGTGATGTTTATATATGAACTGTGGGTGTGTATATATGAGTGTGATATTTATATATGAACTGTGAGTGTGTATATGAGTGTGATGTTTATATATGGACTGTGGGTGTGTATGTATGAGTGTGATGTTTATATATGAACTGTGGGTGTGTATATATGAGTGTGATGTTTATATATGAACTGTGGGTGTGTAGAGATGAGTGTGATGTTTATATATGAACTGGGGTGTGTATATATGAGTGTGATGTTTATATATGAACTGGGGTGTGTATATATGAGTGTGATGTTTATATATGAACTGTGGGTGTGTATATATGAGTGTGATGTTTATATATGAACTGTGGGTCTGTATATATGAGTGTGATGTTTATATATGAACTGTGGGTGTGTATCTCTGAGTGTGATGTTTATATATGGAATGTGGGTGTGTATATATGAGTGTGATGTTTATATATGAACTGTGGGTGTGTATCTCTGAGTGTGATGTTTATATATGGACTGGGTTGTGTATATATGAGTGTGATGTTTATATATGGACTGTCGGTGTGTATATATGAGTGTGATGTTTATATATGAACTGTGGGTGTGTATATATGAGTGTGATGTTTATATATGAACTGTGGGTGTGTATATATGAGTGTGATGTTTATATATGAACTGTGGGTGTGTATATATGAGTGTGATGTTTATATATGAACTGTGGGTGTGTATTTTTGAGTGTGATGTTTATATCTGGACTGTGGGTGTGTATATATGAGTGTGATGTTTATATATTAACTGTGGGTGTGTATATATGAGTGTGATGTTTATATATGGACTGTGGGTGTGTATATATGAGTGTGATGTTTATATATGAACTGTGGGTCTGTATATATGAGTGTGATGTTTATATATGAACTGTGGGTGTGTATGTATGAGTGTGATATTTATATATGAACTGTGAGTGTGTATATATGAGTGTGATGTTTATATATGGACTGTGGGTGTGTATATATGAGTGTGATGTTTATATATGAACTGTGGGTGTGTAGAGATGAGTGTGATGTTTATATATGAACTGGGGTGTGTATATATGAGTGTGGTGTTTACATATGAACTGTGGGTGTGTATATATGAGTGTGATGTTTATATATGAAATGTGAGTGTGTATATATGAGTGTGATGTTTATATATGAACTGTGGGTGTGTATATATGAGTGTGATGTTTATATATGGACTGCGGATGTGTATATATGAGTGTGATGTTTATATATGGACTGTGGGTGTGTATATATGAGTGTGATGTTTATATATGAACTGTGGGTGTGTATACATGAGTGAGATGTTTATATGTGGACTGTGGGTGTGTATACATGAGTGTGATGTTTATATATTAACTGTGGGTGTGTATATATGAGTGCGATGTTTATATATGAACTGTGGGTGCATATATATGAGTGTGATGTTTATATATGGACTGTGGGTGTGTATATATGAGTGTGATGTTTATATATTAACTGTGGGTGTGTGTATATGAGTGTGATGTTTATATATTAACTGTGGGTGTGTATATATGAGTGTGATGTTTATATATGAACTGTTGGTGTGCATATATGAGTGTGATGTTTTTATATGAACTGTGGGTGTGTATATATGAGTGTGATGTTTATATATTAACTGTGGGTGTGTATATATGAGTGTGATGTTCATATATGAAATGTGGGTGTGTATATATGAGTGTGATGTTTGCATATGAACTGTGGGTGTGTATATATGAGTGTGATGTTTATATATGAACTGTGGGTGTGTATATATGAGTGCGATGTTTATATATGGACTGTGGGTTTGTATATATGAGTGTGATGTTTATATATGAACTGTGGGTGTGTATATATGAGTGTGATGTTAATATATTAACTGTGGGTGTGCATATATGAGTGTGATGTTTACATATGAACTGTGGGTGCATATATGTGAGTGTGATGTTTATATATAAACTGTGGTTGTGTTTATATGAGTGTGATGTTTATATATGAACTGTGGGTGTGTATATATGAGTGTGTTGTTTATATATGAACTGTGGGTGTGTCTATATGAGTGTGATGTTTATATATGGACTGTGGGTGTGTATATATGAGTGTGATGTTTATATATGGACTGTGGGTGTGTATACATGAGTGTGATGTTTATATATGAACTGTGGGTGTGTATATATGAGTGTGATGTTTATATATGAACTGTGGGTGTGTCTATATGAGTGTGATGTTTATATATGAACTGTGGGTGTGTATATATGAGTGCGATGTTTATATGTGAACTATCGGTGCATATATATGAGTGTGATGTTTATATATGAACTGTGGGCGCATATATATGAGTGTGATGTTTATATATGAACTGTGGGTGTGTATGTATGAGTGCGATATTTATATATTAACTGTGGGTGCATATATATGAGTGTGATGTTTATATATGAACTGTGGGTGTGTATATATGAGTGTGATGTTTATATATGAACTGTGGGTGTGTATATATGAGTGTGATGTTTATATATGAAATGTGGGTGTGTATATATGAGTGTGATGTTTGCATATGAACTGTGGGTGTGTATATATGAGTGCGATGTTTATATATGGACTGTGGGTGTGTATATATGAGTGTGATGTTTATATATTAACTGTGGGTGTTTATATATGAGTGTGATGTTTATATATTAACTGTGGGTGTGCATATATGAGTGTGATGTTTATATATGAAATGTGGGTGTGTATATATGAGTGTGATGTTTGCATATGAACTGTGGGTGTGTATATATGAGTGTAATGTTTATATATGAACTGTGGGTGTGTATATATGAGTGCGATGTTTATATATGGACTGTGGGAGTGTATATATGAGTGTGATGTTTATATATGAACTGTGGGTGTGTATATATGAGTGTGATGTTTATATATTAACTGTGGGTGTGTATATATGAGTGTGATGTTTATATATGAACTGTGGGTGCATATATGTGAGTGTAATGTTTATATATAAACTGTGGGTGTGTTTATATGAGTGTGATGTTTATATATGAACTGTGGGTGTGTATATATGAGTGTGATGTTTATATATGAACTGTGGGTGTGTAGATATGAGTGTGATGTTTATATATTGACTGTGGGTGTGTATATATGAGTGTGATGTTTATATATTAACTGTGGGTGTGTATATATGAGTGTGATGTTTATATATGGACTGTGGGTGTGTATATATGAGTGTGATGTTTATATATGAACTGTGGGTGTGTATATATGAGTGTGATGTTTATATATGAAATGTGGGTGTGTATATATGATTGCAATGTTTATATATGTACTGTGGGTGTGTAGATATGAGTGTGATGTTTATATAATAACTGTGGGTGTGTTTTTGTGACTGTGATGTTTATATATGAATTGTGGGTGTGTGTATATGTGTGTGATGTTTATATATGAACTTTGGGTGTGTATCTATGAGTGCGATGTTTATATATGAACTGTGGGTGTGTCCATATGAGTGTGATGTTTATATATGAACTGTGGGTGTGTTTTTTGAGTGTGATGTTAAAATATGAACTGCGGGTGTGTATATATGAGTGTGATGTTTATATATGAACTGTGGGTCTGCATATATGAGTGTGATGTTTATATATGAACTGTGGGTGTGTATATATGAGTGTGATGTTTATATATGAACTGTGGGTCTGTATATATGAGTGTGATGTTTATATATGAACTGTGGGTGTGTATATATGAGTGTGATGTTTATATATGAACTGTGGGTGTGTATATATGAGTGTGATATTTATATATGAACTGTGAGTGTGTATATGAGTGTGATGTTTATATATGGACTGTGGGTGTGTATGTATGAGTGTGATGTTTATATATGAACTGTGGGTGTGTATATATGAGTGTGATGTTTATATATGAACTGTGGGTGTGTAGAGATGAGTGTGATGTTTATATATGAACTGGGGTGTGTATATATGAGTGTGATGTTTATATATGAACTGGGGTGTGTATATATGAGTGTGATGTTTATATCTGGACTGTGGGTGTGTATATATGAGTGTGATGTTTATATATGAACTGTGGGTCTGTATATATGAGTGTGATGTTAAAAAATGAACTGTGGGTGTCTATCTCTGAGTGTGATGTATATCTATGGAATGTGGGTGTGTATCTATGAGTGTGATGTTTATATATGAACTGTGGGTGTGTATCTCTGAGTGTGATGTTTATATATGGACTGGGTTGTGTATATATGAGTGTGATGTTTATATATGGACTGTCGGTGTGTATATATGAGTGTGATGTTTATATATGAACTGTGGGTGTGTATATATGAGTGTGATGTTTATATATGAACTGTGGGTGTGTATATATGAGTGTGATGTTTATATATGAACTGTGGGTGTGTATATATGAGTGTGATGTTTATATATGAACTGTGGGTGTGTATTTTTGAGTGTGATGTTTATATCTGGACTGTGGGTGTGTATATATGAGTGTGATGTTTATATATTAACTGTGGGTGTGTATATATGAGTGTGATGTTTATATATGGACTGTGGGTGTGTATATATGAGTGTGATGTTTATATATGAACTGTGGGTCTGTATATATGAGTGTGATGTTTATATATGAACTGTGGGTGTGTATGTATGAGTGTGATATTTATATATGAACTGTGAGTGTGTATATATGAGTGTGATGTTTATATATGGACTGTGGGTGTGTATATATGAGTGTGATGTTTATATATGAACTGTGGGTGTGTAGAGATGAGTGTGATGTTTATATATGAACTGGGGTGTGTATATATGAGTGTGGTGTTTACATATGAACTGTGGGTGTGTATATATGAGTGTGATGTTTATATATGAACTGTGGGTGTGTATATATGAGTGTGATGTTTATATATGAACTGTGGGTGTGTATATATGAGTGTGATGTTTATATATGGACTGCGGATGTGTATATATGAGTGTGATGTTTATATATGGACTGTGGGTGTGTATATATGAGTGTGATGTTTATATATGAACTGTGGGTGTGTATACATGAGTGAGATGTTTATATGTGGACTGTGGGTGTGTATACATGAGTGTGATGTTTATATATTAACTGTGGGTGTGTATATATGAGTGCGATGTTTATATATGAACTGTGGGTGCATATATATGAGTGTGATGTTTATATATGGACTGTGGGTGTGTATATATGAGTGTGATGTTTATATATTAACTGTGGGTGTGTGTATATGAGTGTGATGTTTATATATTAACTGTGGGTGTGTATATATGAGTGTGATGTTTATATATGAACTGTTGGTGTGCATATATGAGTGTGATGTTTTTATATGAACTGTGGGTGTGTATATATGAGTGTGATGTTTATATATTAACTGTGGGTGTGTATATATGAGTGTGATGTTCATATATGAACTGTGGGTGTGTATATATGAGTGCGATGTTTATATATGGACTGTGGGTTTGTATATATGAGTGTGATGTTTATATATGAACTGTGGGTGTGTATATATGAGTGTGATGTTAATATATTAACTGTGGGTGTGCATATATGAGTGTGATGTTTACATATGAACTGTGGGTGCATATATGTGAGTGTGATGTTTATATATAAACTGTGGTTGTGTTTATATGAGTGTGATGTTTATATATGAACTGTGGGTGTGTATATCTGAGTGTGATGTTTATATATGAACTGTGGGTGTGTATATATGAGTGTGATGTTTATATATGGACTGGGGTGTGTATATATGAGTGTGATGTTTATATATGAACTGTGGGTGTGTATGTATGAGTGTGATGTTTATATATGGACTGGGGTGTGTATATATGAGTGTGATGTTTATATATGGACTGTGGGTGTGTATATATGAGTGTGATGTTTATATATGAACTGTGGGTGTGTATATATGAGTGTGATGTTTATATATGAAATGTGGGTGTGTATATATGAGTGTGATGTTTATATATGAACTGTGGGTGTGTATATATGAGTGTGATGTTTGCATATGAACTGTGGGTGTGTATATATGAGTGCGATGTTTATATATGGACTGTGGGTGTGTATATATGAGTGTGATGTTTATATATTAACTGTGGGTGTTTATATATGAGTGTGATGTTTATATATTAACTGTGGGTGTGCATATATGAGTGTGATGTTTATATATGAAATGTGGTTGTGTATATATGAGTGTGATGTTTGCATATGAACTGTGGGTGTGTATATATGAGTGTAATGTTTATATATGAACTGTGGGTGTGTATATATGAGTGCGATGTTTATATATGGACTGTGGGAGTGTATATATGAGTGTGATGTTTATATATGAACTGTGGGTGTGAATATATGAGTGTGATGTTTATATATTAACTGTGGGTGTGTATATATGAGTGTGATGTTTTTATATGAACTGTGGGTGCATATATGTGAGTGTAATGTTTATATATAAACTGTGGGTGTGTTTATATGACTGTGATGTTTATATATGAACTGTGGGTGTGTTTCTATGAGTGTGATGTTTATATATCAACTGTGGGTGTGTAGATATGAGTGTGATGTTTATATATTGACTGTGGGTGTGTATATATGAGTGTGATGTTTATATATTAACTGTGGGTGTGTATATATGAGTGTGATGTTTATATATGGACTGTGGGTGTGTATATATGAGTGTGATGTTTATATATGAACTGTGGGTGTGTATATATGAGTGTGATGTTTATATATGAAATGTGGGTGTGTATATATGATTGCAATGTTTATATATGAACTGTGGGTGTGTAGATATGAGTGTGATGTTTATATAATAACTGTGGGTGTGTTTTTGTGACTGTGATGTTTATATATGAGTTGTGGGTGTGTGTATATGTGTGTGATGTTTATATATGAACTTTGGGTGTGTATATATGAGTGTGATGTTTATATATGAACTGTGGATGTGTATATATGAGTGTGATGTTTATATATGAACTGTGGGTCTGTATATATGAGTGTGATGTTTATATATGAACTGTGGGTGTGTATCTCTGAGTGTGATGTTTATATATGGAATGTGGGTGTGTATATATGAGTGTGATGTTTATATATGAACTGTGGGTGTGTATCTCTGAGTGTGATGTTTATATATGGACTGGGTTGTGTATATATGAGTGTGATGTTTATATATGGACTGTCGGTGTGTATATATAGGTGTGATGTTTATATATGAACTGTGGGTGTGTATATATGAGTGTGATGTTTATATATGAACTGTGGGTGTGTATATATGAGTGTGATGTTTATATATGAACTGTGGGTGTGTATATATGAGTGTGATGTTTATATATGAACTGTGGGTGTGTATTTTTGAGTGTGATGTTTATATCTGGACTGTGGGTGTGTATATATGAGTGTGATGTTTATATATTAACTGTGGGTGTGTATATATGAGTGTGATGTTTATATATGGACTGTGGGTGTGTATATATGAGTGTGATGTTTATATATGAACTGTGGGTCTGTATATATGAGTGTGATGTTTATATATGAACTGTGGGTGTGTATGTATGAGTGTGATATTTATATATGAACTGTGAGTGTGTATATATGAGTGTGATGTTTATATATGGACTGTGGGTGTGTATATATGAGTGTGATGTTTATATATGAACTGTGGGTGTGTAGAGATGAGTGTGATGTTTATATATGAACTGGGGTGTGTAAATATGAGTGTGGTGTTTACATATGAACTGTGGGTGTGTATATATGAGTGTGATGTTTATATATGAACTGTGGGTGTGTATATATGAGTGTGATGTTTATATATGAACTGTGGGTGTGTATATATGAGTGTGATGTTTATATATGGACTGGGGTGTGTATATAATAGTGTGATGTTTATATATGGACTGTGGGTGTGTATATATGAGTGTGATGTTTATATATGAACTGTGGGTGTGTATATATGAGTGTGATGTTTATATATGAAATGTGGGTGTGTATATATGAGTGCAATGTTTATATATGAACTGTGGGTGTGTATATATGAGTGTGATGTTTATATATTAACTGTGGGTGTGTTT
Organism: Heptranchias perlo; assembly: GCF_035084215.1. Classification (NCBI taxonomy): domain Eukaryota; kingdom Metazoa; phylum Chordata; class Chondrichthyes; order Hexanchiformes; family Hexanchidae; genus Heptranchias; species Heptranchias perlo. The sequence continues at coordinate 536,279 of NW_027139793.1, read as the reverse complement.
TTATGAGTGTGATGTTTATATATGAATTGTGGGTGTGTGTATATGAGTGTGATGTTTATATATGAACTTTGGGTGTGTATCTATGAGTGCGATGTTTATATATGGACTGTGGGTGTGTATATATGAGTGCGATGTTTATATATGGACTGTGGGTGTGTATATATGAGTGTGATGTTTATATATGGACTGTGGGTGTGTATATATGAGTGTGATGTTTATATATGAACTGTGGGTGTGTATATATGAGTGTGATGTTTATATATGAAATGTGGGTGTGTATATATGAGTGCAATGTTTATATATGAACTGTGGGTGTGTATATATGAGTGTGATGTTTATATATTAACTGTGGGTGTGTTTTTATGAGTGTGATGTTTATATATGAATTGTGGGTGTGTGTATATGAGTGTGATGTTTATATATGAACTTTGGGTATGTATCTATGAGTGCGATGTTTATACATGGACTGTGGGTGTGTATATATGAGTGCGATGTTTATATATGGACTGTGGGTGTGTATATATGAGTGTGATGTTTATATATGAACTGTGGGTGTGTATATATGAGTGTGATGTTTATATATGAACTGTGGGTGTGTATATATGAGTGTGATGTTTATATATGAACTGTGGGTCTGTATATATGAGTGTGATGTTTAGAAATGAACTGTGGGTGTGTATATATGAGTGTGATGTTTATATATGAACTGTGGGTGTGTATATATGAGTGTGATGTTTATATATGGACTGCGGATGTGTATATATGAGTGTGATGTTTATATATGGACTGTGGGTGTGTATATATGAGTGTGATGTTTATATATGAACTGTGGGTGTGTATACATGAGTGAGATGTTTATATGTGGACTGTGGGTGTGTATACATGAGTGTGATATTTATATATTAACTGTGGGTGTGTATATATGAGTGCGATGTTCATATATGAACTGTGGGTGCATATATATGAGTGTGATGTTTATATATGGACTGTGGGTGTGTATATATGAGTGTGATGTTTATATATTAACTGTGGGTGTGTGTATATGAGTGTGATGTTTATATATTAACTGTGGGTGTGTATATATGAGTGTGATGTTTATATATGAACTGTTGGTGTGCATATATGAGTGTGATGTTTATATATGGACTGCGGATGTGTATATATGAGTGTGATGTTTATATATGGACTGTGGGTGTGTATATATGAGTGTGATGTTTATATATGAACTGTGGGTGTGTATACATGAGTGAGATGTTTATATGTGGACTGTGGGTGTGTATACATGAGTGTGATGTTTATATATTAACTGTGGGTGTGTATATATGAGTGCGATGTTTATATATGAACTGTGGGTGCATATATATGAGTGTGATGTTTATATATGGACTGTGGGTGTGTATATATGAGTGTGATGTTTATATATTAACTGTGGGTGTGTGTATATGAGTGTGATGTTTATATATTAACTGTGGGTGTGTATATATGAGTGTGATGTTTATATATGAACTGTTGGTGTGCATATATGAGTGTGATGTTTTTATATGAACTGTGGGTGTGTATATATGAGTGTGATGTTTATATATTAACTGTGGGTGTGTATATATGAGTGTGATGTTCATATATGAAATGTGGGTGTGTATATATGAGTGTGATGTTTGCATATGAACTGTGGGTGTGTATATATGAGTGTGATGTTTATATATGAACTGTGGGTGTGTATATATGAGTGCGATGTTTATATATGGACTGTGGGTTTGTATATATGAGTGTGATGTTTATATATGAACTGTGGGTGTGTATATATGAGTGTGATGTTAATATATTAACTGTGGGTGTGCATATATGAGTGTGATGTTTACATATGAACTGTGGGTGCATATATGTGAGTGTGATGTTTATATATAAACTGTGGTTGTGTTTATATGAGTGTGATGTTTATATATGAACTGTGGGTGTGTATATATGAGTGTGATGTTTATATATGAACTGTGGGTGTGTATATATGAGTGTGATGTTTATATATGGACTGGGGTGTGTATATATGAGTGTGATGTTTATATATGAACTGTGGGTGTGTATATATGAGTGTGATGTTTATATATGAACTGTGGGTGTGTATATATGAGTGTGATGTTCATATATGGACTGGGGTGTGTATATATGAGTGTGATGTTTATATATGGACTGTGGGTGTGTATATATGAGTGTGATGTTTATATATGAACTGTGGGTGTGTATATATGAGTGTGATGTTTATATATGAAATGTCGGTGTGTATATATGAGTGTGATGTTTATATATTAACTGTGGGTGTGTTTTTATGAGTGTGATGTTTATATATGAATTGTGGGTGTGTGTATATGAGTGTGATGTTTATATATGAACTTTGGGTGTGTATCTATGAGTGCGATGTTTATATATGGACTGTGGGTGTGTATATATGAGTGCGATGTTTATATATGGACTGTGGGTGTGTATATATGAGTGTGATGTTTATATATGAACTGTGGGTGTGTATATATGAGTGTGATGTTTATATATGAACTGTGGGTGTGTATATATGAGTGTGATGTTTATATATGAACTGTGGGTCTGTATATATGAGTGTGATGTTTAGAAATGAACTGTGGGTGTGTATATATGAGTGTGATGTTTATATATGAACTGTGGGTCTGTATATATGAGTGTGATGTTTGTATATGAACTGTGGGTGTGTATATATGAGTGTGATGTTTATATATGAACTGTGGGTGTGTATATATGAGTGTGATATTTATATATGAACTGTGAGTGTGTATATATGATTGTGATGTTTATATATGGACTGTGGGTATGTATGTATGAGTGTGATGTATATATATGAACTGTGGGTGTGTATATATGAGTGTGATGTTTATATATGAACTGTGGGTGTGTAGAGATGAGTGTGATGTTTATATATGAACTGCGGTGTGTATATATGAGTGTGATGTTTACATATGAACTGGGGTGTGTATATGTGAGTGCGATGTTTATATATGAACTGTGGGTGTGTATATATGAGTGTGATGTTTATATATGAACTATGGGTGTGTATATATGAGTGTGATGTTTATATATGAACTGTGGGTGTGTATATATGAGTGTGATGTTTATATATGGACTGCGGCTGTGTATATATGAGTGTGATGTTTATATATTAACTGTGGGTGTGTATATATGAGTGTCATGTTTATATATGAACTGTGGGTGTGTCTATATGAGTGTGATGTTTATGTATGAACTGTGGGTGTGTATACATGAGTGAGATGTTTTTATGTGGACTGTGGGTGTGTATACATGAGTGTGATGTTTATATATTAACTGTGGGTGTGTATATATGAGTGCGATGTTTATATATGAACTGTGGGTGCATATATATGAGTGTGATGTTTATATATGAACTGTGGGTGCATATATATGAGTGTGATGTTTTTATATTAACTGTGGGTGTGTATATATGAGTGTGATGTTTTTATATGAACTGTGGGTGTGTATATATGAGTGTGATGTTTATATATGAACTGTGGGTGTGTATATATGAGATTGAAGTTTTTATATGAACTGTGGGTCTGTATATATGAGTGCGATGTTTTTATATGAACTGTGGGTGTGTATATATGAGTGTGATGTTTATATAGAATCATAGAATCATAGAAGTTACAACATGGAAACAGGCCCTTCGGCCCAACATGTCCATGTCGCCCAGTTTATACCACTAAGCTAGTCCCAATTGCCTGCACTTGGCCCATATCCCTCGATACCCATCTTCCCCATGTAACTGTCCAAATGCTTTTTAAAAGACAAAATTGTACCCGCCTCTACTACTGCCTCTGGCAGCTCGTTCCAGACACTCACCACCCTTTGAGTGAAAAAATTGCCCCTCTGGATCCTTTTGTATCTCTCCCCTCTCACCTTAAATCTGTGCCCCCTCGTTATAGACTCCCCTACCTTTGGGAAAAGATTTTGACTATCGACCTTATCTATGCCCCTCATTATTTTATAGACTTCTATAAGATCACCCCTTAACCTCCTACTCTCCAGGGAATAAAGTCCCAGTCTGTCTAACCTCTCCCTGTAAGTCAAACCATCAAGTCCCGGTAGCATCCTAGTAAATCTTTTCTGCACTCTTTCTAGTTTAATAATATCCTTTCTATAATAGGGTGACCAGAACTGTACACAGTACTCCAAGTGTGGCCTCACCAATGCCCTGTACAACTTCAACAAGACATCCCAACTCCTGCATTCAATGTTCTGACCAATGAAACCAAGCATGCTGAATGCCTTCTTCACCACCCTATCCACCTGTGACTCCACTTTCAAGGAGCTATGAATCTGTACTCCTAGATCTCTTTGTTCTATAACTCTCCCCAACGCCCTACCATTAACGGAGTAGGTCCTGGCCCGATTCGATCTACCAAAATGCATCACCTCACATTTATCTAAATTAAACTCCATCTGCCATTCATCGGCCCACTGGCCCAATTTATCAAGATCCCGTTGCAATCCTAGATAACCTTCTTCACTGTCCACAATGCCACCAATCTTGGTGTCATCTGCAAACTTACTAACCATGCCTCCTAAATTCTCATCCAAATCATTAATATAAATAACAAATAACAGCGGACCCAGCACCGATCCCTGAGGCACACCGCTGGACACAGGCATCCAGTTTGAAAAACAACCCTCGACAACCACCCTCTGTCTTCTGTCGTTTATATATAAACTGTGGGTGTGTTTATATGAGTGTGATGTTTATATATGAACTGTGGGTGTGTAAATATGAGTGTGATGTTTATATATGAACTGTGGGTGTGTATATATGAGTCTGATGTTTTTATATGAACTGTGGGTGTGTTTTTATGAGTGTGATGTTTATATATTAACTGTGGGTGTGTGTATATGAATGTGATGTTTATATATTAACTGTGGGTGTGTATATATGAGTGTGATGTTTATATATGAACTGTTGGTGTGCATATATGAGTGTGATGTTTTTATATGAACTGTGGGTGTGTATATATGAGTGTGATGTTTATATATTAACTGTGGGTGTGTATATATGAGTGTGATGTTTATATATGAACTGTGGGTGTGTATATATGAGTGCGATGTTTATATATGAACTGTGGGTGCATATATATGAGTGTGATGTTTATATATGAACTGTGGGTGCATATAAATGAGTGTGATGTTTATATATGAACTGTGGGTGTGTATATATGAGTGTGATGTTTATATATGGACTGTGGGTGTGTATATATGAGTGTGATGTTTTTATATGAACTGTGGGTGTGTATATATGAGTGTGATGTTTATATATGAACTGTGGGTGTGTATATATGAGATTGAAGTTTTTATATGAACTGTGGGTCTGTATATATGAGTGCGATGTTTTTATATGAACTGTGGGTGTGTATATATGAGTGTGATGTTTATATATGAACTGTGGGTGTGTATATATGAGTGTGATGTTTTTATATGAACTGTGGGTGTGTAAATATGAGTGTGATGTTTATATATGAACTGTGGGTGTGTATATATGAGTCTGATGTTTTTATATGAACTGTGGGTGTGTTTTTATGAGTGTGATGTTTATATATTAACTGTGGGTGTGCATATATGAGTGTGATGTTTTTATATGAACTGTGGGTGTGTATATATGAGTGTGATGTTTATATATTAACTGTGGGTGTGTATATATGAGTGTGATGTTTATATATGAAATGTGGGTGTGTATATATGAGTGTGATGTTTTCATATGAACTGTGGGTGTGTATATATGAGTGTGATGTTTATATATGAACTGTGGGTGTGTATATATGAGTGCGATGTTTATATATGGACTGTGGGTGTGTATATATGAGTGTGATGTTTATATATGAACTGTGGGTGTGTATATATGAGCGTGATGTTTATATATTAACTGTGGGTGTGTCTATATGAGTGTGATGTTTAAATATGAACTGTGGGTGCATATATGTGAGTGTGATGTTTATATATAAACTGTGGGTGTGTTTATATGAGTGTGATGTTTATATATGAACTGTGGGTGTGTATATATGAGTGTGATGTTTATATATGGACTGGGGTGTGTATATATGAGTGTGATGTTTATATATTAACTGTGGGTGTGTATATATGAGTGTGATGTTTATATATGAACTGTGGGTGTGTATATATGAGTGTGATATTTATATATGAACTGTGGGTGTGTATATATGAGTGTGATGTTTATATATGGACTGTGGGTGTGTATATATGAGTGTGATGTTTATATATGGACTGTGGGTGTGTATATATGAGTGTGATGTTTATATATGGACTGTGGGTGTGTATATATGAGTGTGATGTTTATATATGGACTGTGGGTGTGTATATGAGTGTGATATTTATATATGAACTGTGGGTCTGTATATGTGAGTGTGATGTTTATATATGGACTGTGGGTGTGTATGTATGAGTGTGATGTTTATATATGGACTGTGGGTGTGTATATATGAGTGTGATGTTTATATATGAACTGTGGGTGTGTATATATGAGTGTGATGTTTATATATGGACTGGGGTGTAGATATATGAGTGTGATGTTTATATATGGACTGTGGGTGTGTATATATGAGTGTGATGTTTATGTATGAACTGTGGGTGTGTATATATTAGTGTGAGGTTTATATATGAACTGTGGGTGTGTATAAATGAGTGCGATGTTTATATATGAACTGTGGGTGTGTATATATGAGTGCGATGTTTATATATGGACTGTGGGTGTGTATATATGAGTGTGATGTTTATATATGAACTGTGGGTGTGTATATATGAGTGTGATGTTTTTATATGAACTGTGGGTGTGTATATATGAGTGTGAAGTTTTTATATGAACTGTGGGTGTGTATATATGAGTGTGATGTTTATATATGGACTGTGGGTGTGTATATATGAGTGTGATGTTTATATATGGACTGCGGCTGTGTATATATGAGTGTGATGTTTATATATGGACTGTGGGTGTGTATATATGAGTGTGATGTTTATATATGGACTGCGGCTGTGTATATATGAGTGTGATGTTTATATATGGACTGTGGGTGTGTATATATGAGTGTGATGTTTATATATGGACTGCGGCTGTGTATATATGAGTGTGATGTTTCTATATGGACTGTGGGTGTGTATATATGAGTGTGATGTTTATATATTAACTGTGGGTGTGTATATATGAGTGTGATGTTTATATATGAACTGTGGGTGTGTATATATGAGTGTGATGTTTATATATGAACTGTGGGTGTGTATATATGAGTGTGATGTTTTTATATGAACTGTGGGTGTGTATATATGAGTGTGAAGTTTTTATATGAACTGTGGGTGTGTATATATGAGTGTGATGTTTTTATATGAACTGTGGGTGTGTATATATGAGTGTGATGTTTTCATATGAACTGTGGGTGTGTATATATGAGTGTGATGTTTATATATGAACTGTGGGTGTGTATATATGAGTGCGATGTTTATATATGGACTGTGGGTTTGTATATATGAGTGTGATGTTTATATATGAACTGTGGGTGTGTATATATGAGTGTGATGTTTATATATGAACTGTGGGTGTGTCTATATGAGTGTGATGTTTAAATATGAACTGTGGGTGCATATATGTGAGTGTGATGTTTATATATAAACTGTGGGTGTGTTTATATGAGTGTGATGTTTATATATGAACTGTGGGTGTGTATATATGAGTGTGATGTTTATATATGGACTGGGGTGTGTATATATGAGTGTGATGTTTATATATGAACTGTGGGTGTGTATATATGAGTGTGATGTTTATATATGAACTGTGGGTGTGTATATATGAGTGTGATGTTTATATATGGACTGGGGTGTGTATATATGAGTGTGATGTTTATATATGGACTGTGGGTGTGTATATATTAGTGTGAGGTTTATATATGAACTGTGGGTGTGTATATATGAGTGTGATGTTTATATATGGACTGTGGGTGTGTATATATGAGTGTGATGTTTATATATGGACTGCGGCTGTGTATATATGAGTGTGATGTTTATATATGGACTGTGGGTGTTTATATATGAGTGTGATGTTTATATATTAACTGTGGGTGTGTATATATGAGTGTGATGTTTATATATGAACTGTGGGTGTGTATATATGAGTGTGATGTTTATATATGAACTGTGGGTGTGTATATATGAGTGTGATGTTTTTATATGAACTGTGGGTGTGTATATATGAGTGTGAAGTTTTTATATGAACTGTGGGTGTGTATATATGAGTGTGATGTTTTTATATGAACTGTGGGTGTGTATATATGAGTGTGATGTTTATATATGAACTGTGGGTGTGTATATATGAGTGTGATGTTTTTATATGAACTGTGGGTGTGTATATATGAGTGTGATGTTTATATATGAACTGTGGGTGTGTATATATGAGTGTGATGTTTATATATGAACTATGGGTGTGTATATATGAGTGTGATGTTTATATATGAACTGTGGGTGTGTATATATGAGTGTGATGTTTATATATGGACTGCGGCTGTGTATATATGAGTGTGATGTTTATATATGGACTGTGGGTGTGTATATATGAGTGTGATGTTTATATATTAACTGTGGGTGTGTATATATGAGTGTCATGTTTATATATGAACTGTGGGTGTGTCTATATGAGTGTGATGTTTATGTATGAACTGTGGGTGTGTATACATGAGTGAGATGTTTATATGTGGACTGTGGGTGTGTATACATGAGTGTGATGTTTATATATTAACTGTGGGTGTGTATATATGAGTGCGATGTTTATATATGAACTGTGGGTGCATATATATGAGTGTGATGTTTATATATGAACTGTGGGTGCATATATATGAGTGTGATGTTTATATATGAACTGTGGGTGTGTATATATGAGTGTGATGTTTTTATATTAACTGTGGGTGTGTATATATGAGTGTGATGTTTATATATGAACTGTGGGTGTGTATATATGAGTGTGATGTTTTTATATGAACTGTGGGTGTGTATATATGAGTGTGATGTTTATATATGAACTGTTGGTGTGTATATATGAGATTGAAGTTTTTATATGAACTGTGGGTCTGTATATATGAGTGCGATGTTTTTATATGAACTGTGGGTGTGTACATATGAGTGTGATGTTTATATATGAACTGTGGGTGTGTATATATGAGTGTGATGTTTTTATATGAACTGTGGGTGTGTAAATATGAGTGTGATGTTTATATATGAACTGTGGGTGTGTATATATGAGTCTGATGTTTTTATATGAACTGTGGGTGTGTTTTTATGAGTGTGATGTTTATATATTAACTGTGGGTGTGTGTATATGAATGTGATGTTTATATATTAACTGTGGGTGTGTATATATGAGTGTGATGTTTATATATGAACTGTTGGTGTGCATATATGAGTGTGATGTTTTTATATGAACTGTGGGTGTGTATATATGAGTGTGATGTTTATATATTAACTGTGGGTGTGTATATATGAGTGTGATGTTTATATATGAAATGTGGGTGTGTATATATGAGTGTGATGTTTTCATATGAACTGTGGGTGTGTATATATGAGTGTGATGTTTATATATGAACTGTGGGTGTGTATATATGAGTGCGATGTTTATATATGGACTGTGGGTTTGTATATATGAGTGTGATGTTTATATATGAACTGTGGGTGTGTATATATGAGTGTGATGTTTATATATTAACTGTGGGTGTGTCTATATGAGTGTGATGTTTAAATATGAACTGTGGGTGCATATATGTGAGTGTGATGTTTATATATAAACTGTGGGTGTGTTTATATGAGTGTGATGTTTATATATGAACTGTGGGTGTGTATATATGAGTGTGATGTTTATATATGGACTGGGGTGTGTATATATGAGTGTGATGTTTATATATGAACTGTGGGTGTGTATATATGAGTGTGATGTTTATATATGAACTGTGGGTGTGTATATATGAGTGTGATGTTTATATATGGACTGGGGTGTATATATATGAGTGTGATGTTTATATATGGACTGTGGGTGTGTATATATTAGTGTGAGGTTTATATATGAACTGTGGGTGTGTATATATGAGTGTGATGTTTATATATGGACTGTGGGTGTGTATATATGAGTGTGATGTTTATATATGGACTGCGGCTGTGTATATATGAGTGTGATGTTTATATATGGACTGTGGGTGTGTATATATGAGTGTGATGTTTATATATTAACTGTGGGTGTGTATATATGAGTGTGATATTTATATATGAACTGTGGGTGTGTATATATGAGTGTGATGTTTATATATGAACTTTGGGTGTGTATATATGAGTGTGATGTTTTTATATGAACTGTGGGTGTGTATTAATGAGTGTGAAGTTTTTATATGAACTGTGGGTGTGTATATATGAGTGTGATGTTTTTATATGAACTGTGGGTGTGTATATATGAGTGTGATGTTTATATATGAACTGTGGGTGTGTATATATGAGTGTGATGTTTTTATATGAACTGTGGGTGTGTATATATGAGTGTGATGTTTATATATGAACTGTGGGTGTGTAGAAATGAGTGTGATGTTTTTATATGAACTGTGGGTGTGTATATATGAGTGTGATGTTTATATATGAACTGTGGGTGTGTATATATGAGTGTGATGTATATATATGAACTGTGGGTGTGTATATATGAGTGCGATGTTTATATATGGACTGTGGGTGTGTATATATGATTGTGATGTTTATATATTAACTGTGGGTGTGTGTATATGAGTGTGATGTTTATATATTAACTGTGGGTGTGTATATATGAGTGTGATGTTTATATATGGACTGTGGGTGTGTATATATGAGTGTGATGTTTTTATATGAACTGTGGGTGTGTATATATGAGTGTGATGTTTATATATGGACTGTGGGTGTGTATATATGAGTGTGATGTTTATATATGGACTGGGGTGTGTATATATGAGTGTGATGTTTATATATGGACTGTGGGTGTGTATATATGAGTGTGATGTTTATATATGGACTGTGGGTGTGTATATATGAGTGTGATGTTTATATATGGACTGTGGGTGTGTATATATGAGTGTGATGTTTTTATATGAACTGTGGGTGTGTTTATATTAGTATGATGTTTATATATGAACTGTGGGTGTGCATATATGAGTGTGATGTTTATATATGGACTGTGGGTGTGTATATATGAGTGTGATGTTTATATATGGACTGTGGGTGTGTATATATGAGTGTGATGTTTTTATATGAACTGTGGGTGTGTTTATATGAGTATGATGTTTATATATGAACTGTGGGTGTGTAGAAATGAGTGTGATGTTTATATATGGACTGGGGTGTGTATATATGAGTGTGATGTTTATATATGGACTGTGGGTGTGTATATATGAGTGTGATGTTTATATATGAACTGTGGGTGTGTATATATGAGTGTGATGTTTACATATGAACTGGGGTGTGTATATTTCAGGGTGATGTTTATATATGGACTGTGGTTATGTATATATGAGTGTGATGTTTATATATGAACTGTGGGTGTGTATATATGAGTGAGATATTTATATATGAACTGTGGGTGTGTATATATGAGTGTGATGTTTATATATGAACTGTGGGTGTGTATATATGAGTGTGATGTTTATATATGGACTGTGGGTGTGCATATATGAGTGTCATGTTTATATATGAACTGGGGTTCTTATATTTCAGTGTGATGTTAATATATGGACTGTGGGTGTGTATATATGAGTGTGATGTTTATATATGAACTGTGGGTGTGTATATATGAGTGAGATGTTTATATATGAACTCTGGGTGTATATATATGAGTGTGATGTTTATATATGAACTGTGGGTGTATATATATGAGTGTGATTTTTATATATGAACTGTGGGTGTATATATATGAGTGTGATATTTTCTTTGAACTGGGGTGTGTATATATGAGTGTGATGTTTATATATGGACTGTGGGTGTGTATCTCTGAGTGTGATGTTTATATATGAACTGTGGGTTTATAAAAATGAGTGTGATGTTTATATATGAACTGTGGGTGTGTATATATGAGTGTGATGTTTATATATGGACTGTCGGTGTGTATATATGAGTGTGATGTTTATATATCAACTGTGGATGTATATATATGAGTGTGATGTTTATATATGAACTGTGGGTGTGTATATATGAGTGTGATGTTTATATATGAACTGTGGGTCTGTAAATATGAGTGCGATGTTTATATTAGGACTGTGGGTGTGTATATATGAGTGTGATGTTTATATATGAACTGTGGGTGTGTATATATGAGTGTGATGTTTATATATGAACTGTGGGTGTGTATATATGAGTGTGATGTTTATCTCTGGACTGTGGGTGTGTCCATATCAGTGTGATGTTTATATATGAACTGTGGGTGTGTATATGTGAGTGTGATGTATATATATGAACTGTGGGTGTGTATATATGAGTGTGATGTTTTTATATGAACTGTGGGTGTGTATATATGAGTGTGATGTTTATATATGGACTGTGGGTGTGTATATATGAGTGTGATGTTTATATATGGACTGGGGTGTGTATATATGAGTGTGATGTTTATATATGGACTGTGGGTGTGTATATATGAGTGTGATGTTTATATATGGACTGTGGGTGTGTATATATGAGTGTGATGTTTATATATGGACTGTGGGTGTGTATATATGAGTGTGATGTTTTTATATGAACTGTGGGTGTGTTTATATTAGTATGATGTTTATATATGAACTGTGGGTGTGCATATATGAGTGTGATGTTTATATATGGACTGTGGGTGTGTATATATGAGTGTGATGTTTATATATGGACTGTGGGTGTGTATATATGAGTGTGATGTTTTTATATGAACTGTGGGTGTGTTTATATGAGTATGATGTTTATATATGAACTGTGGGTGTGTAGAAATGAGTGTGATGTTTATATATGGACTGGGGTGTGTATATATGAGTGTGATGTTTATATATGGACTGTGGGTGTGTATATATGAGTGTGATGTTCATATATGAACTGTGGGTGTGTATATATGAGTGTGATGTTTATATATGGACTGTGGGTGTGTATATATGAGTGTGATGTTTATATATTAACTGTGGGTGTGTATATATGAGTGTGATGTTTACATATGAACTGGGGTGTGTATATTTCAGTGTGATGTTTATATATGGACTGTGGTTATGTATATATGAGTGTGATGTTTATATATGAACTGTGGGTGTGTATATATGAGTGAGATATTTATATATGAACTGTGGGTGTGTATATATGAGTGTGATGTTTATATATGAACTGTGGGTGTGTATATATGAGTGTGATGTTTATATATGGACTGTGGGTGTGTATATATGAGTGTGATGTTTATATATGAACTGGGGTTCTTATATTTCAGTGTGATGTTAATATATGGACTGTGGGTGTGTATATATGAATGTGATGTTTATATATGAACTGTGGGTGTGTATATATGAGTGAGATGTTTATATATGAACTCTGGGTGTATATATATGAGTGTGATGTTTATATATGAACTGTGGGTGTATATATATGAGTGTGATTTTTATATATGAACTGTGGGTGTATATATATGAGTGTGATATTTTCTTTGAACTGGGGTGTGTATATATGAGTGTGATGTTTATATATGGACTGTGGGTGTGTATCTCTGAGTGTGATGTTTATATATGAACTGTGGGTTTATAAAAATGAGTGTGATGTTTATATATGAACTGTGGGTGTGTATATATGAGTGTGATGTTTATATATGGACTGTCGGTGTGTATATATGAGTGTGATGTTTATATATCAACTGTGGATGTATATATATGAGTGTGATGTTTATATATGAACTGTGGGTGTGTATATATGAGTGTGATGTTTATATATGAACTGTGGGTCTGTATATATGAGTGCGATGTTTATATATGGACTGTGGGTGTGTATATATGAGTGTGATGTTTATATATGAACTGTGGGTGTGTATATATGAGTGTGATGTTTATATATGAACTGTGGGTGTGTATATATGAGTGTGATGTTTATCTCTGGACTGTGGGTGTGTCCATATCAGTGTGATGTTTATATATGAACTGTGGGTGTGTATATGTGAGTGTGATGTATATATATGAACTGTGGGTGTGTATATATGAGTGTGATGTTTATATATGAACTGTGGGTGTGTATATATGAGTGTGATGTTTATATATGAACTGTGGGTGTGTATATATGAGTGTGATGTTGATATATTAACTGTGGGTGTGTATATATGAGTGTGATGTTTATATATGAACTGTGGGTGCATAGATATGAGTGTGATGTTTATATATGAACTGTGGGTGTGTATATATGAGTGCGATGTTTATATATGGACTGTGGGTGTGTATATATGAGTGTGATGTTTATATATTAACTGTGGGTGTGTATATATGAGTGTGATGTTTATATATGAACTGTGGGTGCATATATGTGAGTGTGATGTTTACATATAAACTTGGGTGTGTTTATATGAGTATGATGTTTATATTTGAACTGTGGGTGTGTATATATGAGTGTGATGTTTATATATGAACTGTGGGTGTGTATATATGAGTGTGAAGTTTATATATGAACTGTGGGTGTGTATATATGAGTGTGATGTTTATATATGAACTGTGGGTGTGTATATATGAGTGTGATGTTTATATATGAACTGTGGGTGTGTATATATGAGTGTGATGTTTATATATGGACTGGGGTGTGTATATATGAGTGTGATGTTTATATATGGACTGTGGGTGTGTATATATGAGTGTGATGTTTATATATGAACTGTGGGTGTGTATATATGAGTGTGATGTTTATATATGAACTGTGGGTGTGTATATATGAGTGTGATGTTTATATATGAATTGTGGGTGTGTATATATGAGTGTGATGTTTATATATGAACTGTGGGTGTGTATATATGAGTGTGATGTTTATATATGAACTGTGGGTGTGTATATATGAGTGTGATGTTTATATATGGACTGGGGTGTGTATATATGATTGTGATGTTTATATATGGACTGTGGGTGTGTATATATGAGTGTGATATTTATATATTAACTGTGGGTGTGTATATATGAGTGTGATGTTTACATATGAACTGGGGTGTGTATATTTCAGTGTGATGTTTATATATGGACTGTGGTTATGTATATATGAGTGTGATGTTTATATATGAACTGTGGGTGAGTATATATGAGTGAGATATTTATCTATGAACTGTGGGTGTGTATATATGAGTGTGATGTTTATATATGAACTGTGGGTGTGTATATATGAGTGTGATGTTTATATATGGACTGTGGGTGTGTATATATGAGTGTCATGTTTATATATGAACTGGGGTTCTTATATTTCAGTGTGATGTTTATATATGGACTGTGGGTGTGTATATATGAGTGTGATGTTTATATATGAACTGTGGGTGTGTATATATGAGTGAGATGTTAAGATATGAACTGTGGGTGTGTATATATGAGTGTGATGTTTATATATGAACTGTGGGTGTGTATATGTGAGTGTGATGTTTATATATGAACTGTGGGTGCATATATATGAGTGTGATGTTTATATATGAACTGTGGGTGTATATATATGAGTGTGATTTTTATATATGAACTGTGGGTGTATATGTATGAGTGTGATATTTTCTTTGAACTGGGGTGTGTATATATGAGTGTGATGTTTATATATGGACTGTGGGTGTGTATCTCTGAGTGTGATGTTTATATATGAACTGTGGGTGTGTATATATGAGTGTGATGTTTATATATGAACTGTGGGTATGTATATATGAGTGTGAAGTTTTTATATGAACTGTGGGTGTGTATATATGAGTGTGATGTTTTTATATGAACTGTGGGTGTGTATATATGAGTGTGATGTTTATATATGAACTGTGGGTGTGTATATATAAGTGTGATGTTTATATATGAACTGTGGGTGTGTATATATGAGTGTGATGTTTATATATGAACTGTGGGTGTGTATATATGAGTGTGATGTTTATCTCTGGACTGTGGGTGTGTCCATATGAGTGTGATGTTTATATATGAACTGTGGGTGTGTATATATGAGTGTGATGTTTTTATATGAACTGTGGGTGTGTTTATATGAGTGTGATGTTTATATATGAACTGTGGGTGTGTATATATGAGTGTGATGTTTATATATGAACTGTGGGTGTGTTTATATGAGTGTGATGTTTTTATATGAACTGTGGGTGTGTATATATGAGTGTGATGTTTATATATGAACTGTGGGTGTGTATATATGAGTGTGAAGTTTTTATATGAACTGTGGGTGTGATATATGAGTGTGATGTTTTTATATGAACTGTGGGTGTGTATATATGAGTGTGATGTTTATATATGAACTGTGGGTGTGTATATATGAGTGTGATGTTTTTATATGAACTGTGGGTGTGTATATATGAGTGTGATGTTTATATATTAACTGTGGGTGTGTATATATGAGTGTGATGTTTTTATATGAACTGTGGGTGTGTATATATGAGTGTGATGTTTATATATGAAATGTGGGTTTGTATATATGAGTGTGATGTATATATATATGAACTGTGGGTGTGTATATATGAGTGTGATGTTTATATATGGACTGTGGGTTTGTATATATGAGTGTGATGTTTATATATTAACTGTGGGTGTGTGTGTATGAATGTGATGTTTATATATTAACTGTGGGTGTGTATATATGAGTGTGATGTTTATATATGAACTATTGGTGTGCATATATGAGTGTGATGTTTTTATATGAACTGTGGGTGTGTATATATGAGTGTGATGTTTATATATGAACTGTGGGTGTGTATATATGAGTGTGATGTTTATATATGAAATGTGGGTGTGTATATATGAGTGTGATGTTTATATATGAACTGTGGGTGTGTATATATGAGTTTGATGTTTATATATGAACTGTGGGTGTGTATATATGAGTGTGATGTTTATATATGGACTGGGGTGTGTATATATGAGTTTGATGTTTATATATGGACTGTGGGTGTGTATATATGAGTGTGATGTTTATATATTAACTGTGGGTGTGTATATATGAGTGTGATGTTTACATATGAACTGGGGTGTGTATATTTCAGTGTGATGTTTATATATGGACTGTGGTTATGTATATATGAGTGTGATGTTTATATATGAACTGTGGGTGAGTATATATGAGTGAGATATTTATCTATGAACTGTGGGTGTGTATATATGAGTGTGATGTTTATATATGAACTGTGGGTGTGTATATATGAGTGTGATGTTTATATATGGACTGTGGGTGTGTATATATGAGTGTCATGTTTATATATGAACTGGGGTTCTTATATTTCAGTGTGATGTTTATATATGGACTGTGGGTGTGTATATATGAGTGTGATGTTTATATATGAACTGTGGGTGTGTATATATGAGTGAGATGTTAAGATATGAACTGTGGGTGTGTATATATGAGTGTGATGTTAAGATATGAACTGTGGGTGTGTATATATGAGTGTGATGTTTATATATGAACTGTGGGTGTGTATATGTGAGTGTGATGTTTATATATGGACTGTGGGTGTGTATATATGAGTGTGATGTTTATATATTAACTGTGGGTGTGTGTGTATGAATGTGATGTTTATATATTAACTGTGGGTGTGTATATATGAGTGTGATGTTTATATATGAACTATTGGTGTGCATATATGAGTGTGATGTTTTTATATGAACTGTGGGTGTGTATATATGAGTGTGATGTTTATATATGAACTGTGGGTGTGTATATATGAGTGTGATGTTTATATATGAAATGTGGGTGTGTATATATGAGTGTGATGTTTATATATGAACTGTGGGTGTGTATATATGAGTTTGATGTTTATATATGAACTGTGGGTGTGTATATATGAGTGTGATGTTTATATATGGACTGGGGTGTGTATATATGAGTGTGATGTTTATATATGGACTGTGGGTGTGTATATATGAGTGTGATGTTTATATATTAACTGTGGGTGTGTATATATGAGTGTGATGTTTACATATGAACTGGGGTGTGTATATTTCAGTGTGATGTTTATATATGGACTGTGGTTATGTATATATGAGTGTGATGTTTATATATGAACTGTGGGTGAGTATATATGAGTGAGATATTTATCTATGAACTGTGGGTGTGTATATATGAGTGTGATGTTTATATATGAACTGTGGGTGTGTATATATGAGTGTGATGTTTATATATGGACTGTGGGTGTGTATATATGAGTGTCATGTTTATATATGAACTGGGGTTCTTATATTTCAGTGTGATGTTTATATATGGACTGTGGGTGTGTATATATGAGTGTGATGTTTATATATGAACTGTGGGTGTGTATATATGAGTGAGATGTTAAGATATGAACTGTGGGTGTTTATATATGAGTGTGATGTTTATATATGAACTGTGGGTGTGTATATGTGAGTGTGATGTTTATATATGAACTGTGGGTGTATATATATGAGTGTGATGTTTATATATGAACTGTGGGTGTATATATATGAGTGTGATTTTTATATATGAACTGTGGGTGTATATATATGAGTGTGATATTTTCTTTGAACTGGGGTGTGTATATATGAGTGTGATGTCTATATATGGACTGTGGGTGTGTATATATGAGTGAGATGTTAAGATATGAACTGTGGGTGTGTATATATGAGTGTGATGTTTATATATGAACTGTGGGTGTGTATATATGAGTGCGATGTTAAAATATGGACTGTGGGTGTGTATATATAAGTGTGATGTTTAGATATGAACTGTGGGTGTGTATATATGAGTGTGATGTTTATATATGAACTGTGGGTGTGTATATATGAGTGTGATGTTTATCTCTGGACTGTGGGTGTGTCCATATGAGTGTGATGTTTATATATGAACTGTGGGTGTGTATATATGAGTGTGATGTTTTTATATTAACTGTGGGTGTGTATATATGAGTGTGATGTTGATATATGAACTGTGGGTGTGTATATATGAGTGTGATGTTTTTATATGAACTGTGGGTGTGTATATATGAGTGTGATGTTTATATATGAACTGTGGGTGTGTATATATGTGTGTGATGTTTTTATATGAACTGTGGGTGTGTATATATGAGTGTGATGTTTATATATGAACTGTGAGTGTGTATATATGAGTGTGATGTTTTTATATGAACTGTGGGTGTGTATATATGAGTGTGATGTTTATATATGAACTGTGGGTGTGTATATATGAGTGTGATGTATATATATGAACTGTGGGTGTGTATATATGAGTGTGATGTTTATATATGGACTGTGGGTGTGTATATATGAGTGTGATGTTTATATATTAACTGTGGGTGTGTGTATATGAATGTGATGTTTATATATTAACTGTGGGTGTGGATATATGAGTGTGATGTTTATATATGAACTGTTGGTGTGCATATATGAGTGTGATGTTTTTATATGAACTGTGGGTGTGTATATATGAGTGTGATGTTTATATATTAACTGTGGGTGTGTATATATGAGTGTGATGTTTATATATGAAATGTGGGTGTGTATATATGAGTGTGATGTTTGCATATGAACTGTGGGTGTGTATATATGAGTGTGATGTTTATATATGAACTGTGGGTGTGTATATATGAGTGCGATGTTTATATATGGACTGTGGGTTTGTATATATGAGTGTGATGTTTATATATGAACTGTGGGTGTGTATATATGAGTGTGATGTTTTGTATATTAACTGTGGGTGTGTATATATGAGTGTGATGTTTACATATGAACTGTGGGTGCATATATGTGAGTGTGATGTTTATATATAAACTGTGGGTGTGTTTATATGAGTGTGATGTTTATATATGAACTGTGGGTGTGTATATATGAGTGTGATGTTTATATATGAACTGTGGGTGTGTATATATGAGTGTGATGTTTATATATGGACTGGGGTGTGTATATATGAGTGTGATGTTTATATATGAACTGTGGGTGTGTATATATGAGTGTGATGTTTATATATGGACTGCGGCTGTGTATATATGAGTGTGATGTTTAGATATGAACTGTGGGTGTGTATATATGAGTGTGATGTTTATATATGAACTGTGGGTGTGTATATATGAGTGTGATGTTTAGATATGAACTGTGGGTGTGTATATATGAGTGTGATGTTTATATATGAACTGTGGGTGTGTAGAGATGAGTGTGATGTTTATATATGTACTGTGGGTGTGTATATATGAGTGTGATGTTTATATATGAACTGTGGGTGTGTATATATGAGTGTGATGTTTATATATGGACTGTGGGTGTGTATATATGAGTGTGATGTTTATATATGGACTGCGGCTGTGTATATATGAGTGTGATGTTTATATATGGACTGTGGGGGTGTATATATGAGTGTGATGTTTCTATATCAACTGTGGGTGCATATATATGAGTGTGATGTTTATATATGAACTGTGGGTGCATATATATGAGTGTGATGTTTATATATGAACTGTGGGTGTGTATATATGAGTGTGATGTATATATATGAACTGTGGGTGTGTACATATGAGTGCGATGTTTATATATGGACTGTGGGTGTGTATATATGAGTGTGATGTTTATATATTAACTGTGGGTGTGTGTATATGAGTGTGATGTTTATATATTAACTGTGGGTGTGTATATATGAGTGTGATGTTTATATATGAACTGTTGGTGTGCATATATGAGTGTGATGTTTTTATATGAACTGTGGGTGTGTATATATGAGTGTGATGTTTATATATTAACTGTGGGTGTGTATATATGAGTGTGATGTTTATATATGAAATGTGGGTGTGTATATATGAGTGTGATGTTTGCATATGAACTGTGGGTGTGTATATATGAGTGTGATGTTTATATATGAACTGTGGGTGTGTATATATGAGTGCGATGTTTATATATGGACTGTGGGTTTGTATATATGAGTGTGATGTTTATATATGAACTGTGGGTGTGTATATATGAGTGTGATGTTTATATATTAACTGTGGGTGTGTATATATGAGTGTGATGTTTACATATGAACTGTGGGTGCATATATGTGAGTGTGATGTTTATATATAAACTGTGGGTGTGTTTATATGAGTGTGATGTTTATATATGAACTGTGGGTGTGTATATATGAGTGTGATGTTTATATATGAACTGTGGGTGTGTATATATGAGTGTGATGTTTATATATGGACTGGGGAGTGTATATATGAGTGTGATGTTTATATATGAACTGTGGGTGTGTATATATGAGTGTGATGTTTTTATATTAACTGTGGGTGTGTATACATGAGTGTGATGTTTATATATGAACTGTGGGTGTGTATATATGAGTGTGATGTTTTTATATGAACTGTGGGTGTGTATATATGAGTGTGATGTTTATATATGAACTGTGGGTGTGTATATATGAGTGTGAAGTTTTTATATGAACTGTGGGTGTGTATATATGAGTGTGATGTTTTTATATGAACTGTGGGTGTGTATATATGAGTGTGATGTTTATATATGAACTGTGGGTGTGTATATATGAGTGTGATGTTTTTATATGAACTGTGGGTCTGTATATATGAGTGTGATGTTTATATATGAACTGTGGGTGTGTATATATGAGTGTGATGTTTTTATATGAACTGTGGGTGTGGAGATATGAGTGTGATGTTTATATATGAACTGTGGGTGTGTATATATGAGTGTGATTTATATATATGAACTGTGGGTGTGTATATATGAGTGCGATGTTTATATATGGACTGTGGGTGTGTATATATGAGTGTGATGTTTATATATTAACTGTGGGTGTGTGTATATGAATGTGATGTTTAAATATTAACTGTGGGTGTGTATATATGAGTGTGATGTTTATATATGAACTGTGGGTGTGCATATATGAGTGTGATGTTTTTATATGAACTGTGGGTGTGTATATATGAGTGTGATGTTTATATATTAACTGTGGGTGTGTATATATGAGTGTGATGTTTATATATGAAATGTGGGTGTGTATATATGAGTGTGATGTTTGCATATGAACGGTGGGTGTGTATATATGAGTGTGATGTTTATATATGAACTGTGGGTGTGTATATATGAGTGCAATGTTTATATATGGACTGTGGGTTTGTATATATGAGTGTGATGTTTATATATGAACTGTGGGTGTGTATATATGAGTGTGATGTTCATATATTAACTGTGGGTGTGTATATATGAGTGTGATGTTTACATATGAACTGTGGGTGCATATATGTGAGTGTGATGTTTATATATAAACTGTGGGTGTGTTTATATGAGTGTGATGTTTATATATGAACTGTGGGTGTGTATATATGAGTGTGATGTTTATATATGAACTGTGGGTGTGTATATATGAGTGTGATGTTTATATATGAACTGTGGGTGTGTATATATGAGTGTGATGTTGATATATGGACTGGGGTGTGTATATATGAGTGTGATGTTTATATATGAATTGTGGGTGTGTATATATGAGTGTGATGTTTATATATGAACTGTGGGTGTGTATATATGAGTGTGATGTTTATATATGGACTGGGGTGTGTAGAGATGAGTGTGATGTTTATATATGGACTGTGGGTGTGTATATATGAGTGTGATGTTTATATATGAACTGTGGGTGTGTATATATGAGTGTGATGTTTATATATGGACTGTGGGTGTGTATATATGAGTGTGATGTTTATATATGGACTGCGGCTGTGTATATATGAGTGTGATGTTTATATATGGACTGTGGGTGTGTATATATGAGTGTGATGTTTATATATTAACTGTGGGTGTGTATATATGAGTGTGATATTTAGATATGAAATGTGGGTGTGTATATATGAGTGTGATGTTTATATATGAACTGTGGGTTTGTATATATGAGTGTAATGTTTATATATGAACTGTGGGTGTGTCTATATGAGTGTGATGTTTATGTATGAACTGTGGGTGTGTATACATGAGTGAGATGTTTATATGTGGACTGTGGGTGTGTATACATGAGTGTGATGTTTATATATTAACTGTGGGTGTGTATATATGAGTGCGATGTTTATATATGAACTGTGGGTGCATATATATGAGTGTGATGTTTATATATGAACTGTGGGTGCATATATATGAGTGTGATGTTTATATATGAACTGTGGGTGTGTATATATGAGTGTGATGTTTTTATATTAACTGTGGGTGTGTATATATGAGTGTGATGTTTATATATGAACTGTGGGTGTGTATATATGAGTGTGATGTTTTTATATGAACTGTGGGTGTGTATATATGAGTGTGATGTTTATATATGAACTGTGGGTGTGTATATATGAGTGTGAAGTTTTTATATGAACTGTGGGTGTGTATATGTGAGTGTGATGTTTTTATATGAACTGTGGGTGTGTATATATGAGTGTGATGTTTATATATGAACTGTGGGTGTGTATATATGAGTGTGATTTTTTATATGAACTGTGGGTGTGTATATATGAGTGTGATGTTTATATATGAACTGTGGGTGTGTATATATGAGTGTGATGTTTTTATATGAACTGTGGGTGTGTATATATGAGTGTGATGTTTATATATGAACTGTGGGTGTGTATATATGAGTGTGATGTACATATATGAACTGTGGGTGTGTATATATGAGTGCGATGTTTATATATGGACTGTGGGTGTGTATATATGAGTGTGATGTTTATATATTAACTGTGGGTGTGTGTATATGAGTGTGATGTTTATATATTAACTGTGGGTGCGTATATATGAGTGTGATGTTTATATATGAACTGTTGGTTTGCATATATGAGTGTGATGTTTTTATATGAACTGTGGGTGTGTATATATGAGTGTGATGTTTATATATTAACTGTGGGTGTGTATATATGAGTGTGATGTTTATATATGAAATGTGGGTGTGTATATATGAGTGTGATGTTTGCATATGAACTGTGGGTGTGTATATATGAGTGTGATGTTTATATATGAACTGTGGGTGTGTATATATGAGTGCGATGTTTATATATGGACTGTGGGTTTGTATATATGAGTGTGATGTTTATATATGAACTGTGGGTGTGTATATATGAGTGTGATGTTCATATATTAACTGTGGGTGTGTATATATGAGTGTGATGTTTACATATGAACTGTGGGTGCATATATGTGAGTGTGATGTTTATATATAAACTGTGGGTGTGTTTATATGAGTGTGATGTTTATATATGAACTGTGGGTGAGTATATATGAGTGAGATATTTATCTATGAACTGTGGGTGTGTATATATGAGTGTGATGTTTATATATGAACTGTGGGTGTGTATATATGAGTGTGATGTTTATATATGGACTGTGGGTGTGTATATATGAGTGTCATGTTTATATATGAACTGGGGTTCTTATATTTCAGTGTGATGTTTATATATGGACTGTGGGTGTGTATATATGAGTGTGATGTTTATATATGAACTGTGGGTGTGTATATATGAGTGAGATGTTAAGATATGAACTGTGGGTGTGTATATATGAGTGTGATGTTTATATATGAACTGTGGGTGTGTATATGTGAGTGTGATGTTTATATATGAACTGTGGGTGTATATATCTGAGTGTGATGTTTATATATGAACTGTGGGTGTATATATATGAGTGTGATTTTTATATATGAACTGTGGGTGTATATATATGAGTGTGATATTTTCTTTGAACTGGGGTGTGTATATATGAGTGTGATGTTTATATATGGACTGTGGGTGTGTATCTCTGAGTGTGATGTTTATATATGAACTGTGGGTGTGTATATATGAGTGTGATGTTTATATATGAACTGTGGGTGTGTATATATGAGTGTGAAGTTTTTATATGAACTGTGGGTGTGTATGTATGAGTGTGATGTTTTTATATGAACTGTGGGTGTGTATATATGAGTGTGATGTTTATATATGAACTGTGGGTGTGCATATATGAGTGCGATGTTAAAATATGGACTGTGGGTGTGTATATATAAGTGTGATGTTTATATATGAACTGTGGGTGTGTATATATGAGTGTGATGTTTATATATGAACTGTGGGTGTGTATATATGAGTGTGATGTTTATCTCTGGACTGTGGGTGTGTCCATATGAGTGTGATGTTTATATATGAACTGTGGGTGTGTATATATGAGTGTGATGTTTTTATATTAACTGTGGGTGTGTATATATGAGTGTGATGTTGATATATGAACTGTGGGTGTGTATATATGAGTGTGATGTTTTTATATGAACTGTGGGTGTGTATATATGAGTGTGATGTTTATATATGAACTGTGGGTGTGTATATATGTGTGTGATGTTTTTATATGAACTGTGGGTGTGTATATATGAGTGTGATGTTTATATATGAACTGTGGGTGTGTATATATGAGTGTGATGTTTTTATATGAACTGTGGGTGTGTATATATGAGTGTGATGTTTATATATGAACTGTGGGTGTGTATATATGAGTGTGATGTATATATATGAACTGTGGGTGTGTATATATGAGTGTGATGTTTATATATGGACTGTGGGTGTGTATATATGAGTGTGATGTTTATATATTAACTGTGGGTGTGTGTATATGAATGTGATGTTTATATATTAACTGTGGGTGTGGATATATGAGTGTGATGTTTATATATGAACTGTTGGTGTGCATATATGAGTGTGATGTTTTTATATGAACTGTGGGTGTGTATATATGAGTGTGATGTTTATATATTAACTGTGGGTGTGTATATATGAGTGTGATGTTTATATATGAAATGTGGGTGTGTATATATGAGTGTGATGTTTGCATATGAACTGTGGGTGTGTATATATGAGTGTGATGTTTATATATGAACTGTGGGTGTGTATATATGAGTGCGATGTTTATATATGGACTGTGGGTTTGTATATATGAGTGTGATGTTTATATATGAACTGTGGGTGTGTATATATGAGTGTGATGTTTATATATTAACTGTGGGTGTGTATATATGAGTGTGATGTTTACATATGAACTGTGGGTGCATATATGTGAGTGTGATGTTTATATATAAACTGTGGGTGTGTTTATATGAGTGTGATGTTTATATATGAAATGTGGGTGTGTATATATGAGTCTGATGTTTATATATGAACTGTGGGTGTGTATATATGAGTGTGATGTTTATATATGGACTGGGGTGTGTATATATGAGTGTGATGTTTATATATGAACTGTGGGTGTGTATATATGAGTGTGATGTTTATATATGAACTGTGGGTGTGTATATATGAGTGTGATGTTTATATATGGACTGCGGCTGTGTATATATGAGTGTGATGTTTAGATATGAACTGTGGGTGTGTATATATGAGTGTGATGTTTATATATGAACTGTGGGTGTGTATATATGAGTGTGATGTTTAGATATGAACTGTGGGTGTGTATATATGAGTGTGATGTTTATATATGAACTGTGGGTGTGTTGAGATGAGTGTGATGTTTATATATGTACTGTGGGTGTGTATATATGAGTGTGATGTTTATATATGAACTGTGGGTGTGTATATATGAGTGTGATGTTT
The DNA here is from genome assembly GCF_035084215.1 of Heptranchias perlo. Classification (NCBI taxonomy): domain Eukaryota; kingdom Metazoa; phylum Chordata; class Chondrichthyes; order Hexanchiformes; family Hexanchidae; genus Heptranchias; species Heptranchias perlo. The sequence goes on along the minus strand of NW_027139793.1, from coordinate 509,506 downwards.
ATATATGGACTGTGGGTGTGTATATATGAGTGTGATGTTTATATATGGACTGCGGCTGTGTATATATGAGTGTGATGTTTGTATCTGGACTGTGGGGGTGTATATATGAGTGTGATGTTTATATATCAACTGTGGGTGCATATATATGAGTGTGATGTTTATATATGAACTGTGGGTGCATATATATGAGTGTGATGTTTATATATGAACTGTGGGTGTGTATATATGAGTGTGATGTATATATATGAACTGTGGGTGTGTTTTTTGAGTGCGATGTTTATATATGGACTGTGGGTGTGTATATATGAGTGTGATGTTTATATATTAACTGTGGGTGTGTGTATATGAGTGTGATGTTTATATATTAACTGTGGGTGTGTATATATGAGTGTGATGTTTATATATGAACTGTTGGTGTGCATATATGAGTGTGATGTTTTTATATGAACTGTGGGTGTGTATATATGAGTGTGATGTTTATATATTAACTGTGGGTGTGTATATATGAGTGTGATGTTTATATATGAAATGTGGGTGTGTATATATGAGTGTGATGTTTGCATATGAACTGTGGGTGTGTATATATGAGTGTGATGTTTATATATGAACTGTGGGTGTGTATATATGAGTGCGATGTTTATATATGGACTGTGGGTTTGTATATATGAGTGTGATGTTTATATATGAACTGTGGGTGTGTATATATGAGTGTGATGTTTATATATTAACTGTGGGTGTGTATATATGAGTGTGATGTTTACATATGAACTGTGGGTGCATATATGTGAGTGTGATGTTTATATATAAACTGTGGGTGTGTTTATATGAGTGTGATGTTTATATATGAACTGTGGGTGTGTATATATGAGTGTGATGTTTATATATGAACTGTGGGTGTGTATATATGAGTGTGATGTTTATATATGGACTGGGGAGTGTATATATGAGTGTGATGTTTATATATGAACTGTGGGTGTGTATATATGAGTGTGATGTTTTCATATTAACTTTGGGTGTGCATATATGAGTGTGATGTTTATATATGAACTGTGGGTGTGTATATATGAGTGTGATGTTTTTATATGAACTGTGGGTGTGTATATATGAGTGTGATGTTTATATATGAACTGTGGGTGTGTATATATGAGTGTGAAGTTTTTATATGAACTGTGGGTGTGTATATATGAGTGTGATGTTTATATATGAACTGTGGGTGTGTATATATGAGTGCGATGTTTATATATGGACTGTGGGTTTGTATATATGAGTGTGATGTTTATATATGAACTATGGGTGTGTTTATGAGTGTGATGTTTATATATTAACTGTGGGTGTGTATATATGAGTGTGATGATTACATATGAACTGTGGGTGCATATATGTGAGTGTGATGTTTATATATAAACTGTGGGTGTGTTTATATGAGTGTGATGTTTATATATGAACTGTGGGTGTGTATATATGAGTGTGATGTTTTTATATTAACTGTGGGTGTGTATACATGAGTGTGATGTTTATATATGAACTGTGGGTGTGTATATATGAGTGTGATGTTTTTATATGAACTGTGGGTGTGTATATATGAGTGTGATGTTTATATATGAACTGTGGGTGTGTATATATGAGTGTGAAGTTTTTATATGAACTGTGGGTGTGTATATATGAGTGTGATGTTTTTATATGAACTGTGGGTGTGTATATATGAGTGTGATGTTTATATATGAACTGTGGGTTTGTATATATGAGTGTGATGTTTTTATATGAACTGTGGGTCTGTATATATGAGTGTGATGTTTATATATGAACTGTGGGTGTGTATATATGAGTGTGATGTTTTTATATGAACTGTGGGTGTGGAGATATGAGTGTGATGTTTATATATGAACTGTGGGTGTGTATATATGAGTGTGATTTATATATATGAACTGTGGGTGTGTATATATGAGTGCGATGTTTATATATGGACTGTGGGTGTGTATATATGAGTGTGATGTTTATATATTAACTGTGGGTGTGTGTATATGAATGTGATGTTTAAATATTAACTGTGGGTGTGTATATATGAGTGTGATGTTTATATATGAACTGTGGGTGTGCATATATGAGTGTGATGTTTTTATATGAACTGTGGGTGTGTATATATGAGTGTGATGTTTATATATTAACTGTGGGTGTGTATATATGAGTGTGATGTTTATATATGAAATGTGGGTGTGTATATATGAGTGTGATGTTTGCATATGAACTGTGGGTGTGTATATATGAGTGTGATGTTTATATATGAACTGTGGGTGTGTATATATGAGTGCGATGTTTATATATGGACTGTGGGTTTGTATATATGAGTGTGATGTTTATATATGAACTGTGGGTGTGTATATATGAGTGTGATGTTCATATATTAACTGTGGGTGTGTATATATGAGTGTGATGTTTACATATGAACTGTGGGTGCATATATGTGAGTGTGATGTTTATATATAAACTGTGGGTGTGTTTATATGAGTGTGATGTTTATATATGAACTGTGGGTGTGTATATATGAGTGTGATGTTTATATATTAACTGTGGGTGTGTATATATGAGTGTGATGTTTATATATGAACTGTGGGTGTGTATATATGAGTGTGATGTTTATATATGGACTGGGGTGTGTATATATGAGTGTGATGTTTATATATGAATTGTGGGTGTGTATATATGAGTGTGATGTTTATATATGAACTGTGGGTGTGTATATATGAGTGTGATGTTTATATATGGACTGGGGTGTGTAGAGATGAGTGTGATGTTTATATATGGACTGTGGGTGTGTATATATGAGTGTGATGTTTATATATGAACTGTGGGTGTGTATATATGAGTGTGATGTTTATATATGGACTGTGGGTGTGTATATATGAGTGTGATGTTTATATATGGACTGCGGCTGTGTATATATGAGTGTGATGTTTATATATGGACTGTGGGTGTGTATATATGAGTGTGATGTTTATATATTAACTGCGGGTGTGTATATATGAGTGTGATGTTTAGATATGAAATGTGGGTGTGTATATATGAGTGTGATGTTTATATATGAACTGTGGGTTTGTATATATGAGTGTGATGTTAATATATGAACTGTGGGTGTGTCTATATGAGTGTGATGTTTATGTATGAACTGTGGGTGTGTATACATGAGTGAGATGTTTATATGTGGACTGTGGGTGTGTATACATGAGTGTGATGTTTATATATGAACTGTGGGTGCATATATATGAGTGTGATGTTTATATATGAACTGTGGGTGTGTATATATGAGTGTGATGTTTTTATATTAACTGTGGGTGTGTATATATGAGTGTGATGTTTATATATGAACTGTGGGTGTGTATATATGAGTGTGATGTTTTTATATGAACTGTGGGTGTGTATATATGAGTGTGATGTTTATATATGAACTGTGGGTGTGTATATATGAGTGTGAAGTTTTTATATGAACTGTGGGTGTGTATATGTGAGTGTGATGTTTTTATATGAACTGTGGGTGTGTATATATGAGTGTGATGTTTATATATGAACTGTGGGTGTGTATATATGAGTGTGATTTTTTATATGAACTGTGGGTGTGTATATATGAGTGTGATGTTTATATATGAACTGTGGGTGTGTATATATGAGTGTGATGTTTTTATATGAACTGTGGGTGTGTATATATGAGTGTGATGTTTATATATGAACTGTGGGTGTGTATATATGAGTGTGATGTACATATATGAACTGTGGGTGTGTATATATGAGTGCGATGTTTATATATGGACTGTGGGTGTGTATATATGAGTGTGATGTTTATATATTAACTGTGGGTGTGTGTATATGAGTGTGATGTTTATATATTAACTGTGGGTGCGTATATATGAGTGTGATGTTTATATATGAACTGTTGGTTTGCATATATGAGTGTGATGTTTTTATATGAACTGTGGGTGTGTATATATGAGTGTGATGTTTATATATTAACTGTGGGTGTGTATATATGAGTGTGATGTTTATATATGAAAAGTGGGTGTGTATATATGAGTGTGATGTTTGCATATGAACTGTGGGTGTGTATATATGAGTGTGATGTTTATATATGAACTGTGGGTGTGTATATATGAGTGCGATGTTTATATATGGACTGTGGGTTTGTATATATGAGTGTGATGTTTATATATGAACTGTGGGTGTGCATATATGAGTGTGATGTTCATATATTAACTGTGGGTGTGTATATATGAGTGTGATGGTTACATATGAACTGTGGGTGCATATATGTGAGTGTGATGTTTATATATAAACTGTGGGTGTGTTTATATGAGTGTGATGTTTATATATGAACTGTGGGTGTGTATATATGAGTGTGATGTTTATATATGAACTGTGGGTGTGTATATATGAGTGTGATGTTTATATATGGACTGGGGTGTGTATATATGAGTGTGATGTTTATATATGAACTGTGGGTGTGTATATATGAGTGTGATGTTTATATATGAACTGTGGGTGTGTATATATGAGTGTGATGTTTATATATGGACTGGGGTGTGTAGAGATGAGTGTGATGTTTATATATGGACTGTGGGTGTGTATATATGAGTGTGATGTTTATATATGAACTGTGGGTGTGTATATATGAGTGTGATGTTTATATATGAACTGTGGGTGTGTATATATGAGTGCGATGTTTATATATGGACTGTGGGTTTGTATATATGAGTGTGATGTTTATATATGAACTGTGGGTGTGTATATATGAGTGTGATGTTCATATATTAACTGTGGGTGTGTATATATGAGTGTGATGTTTACATATGAACTGTGGGTGCATATATGTGAGTGTGATGTTTATATATAAACTGTGGGTGTGTTTATATGAGTGTGATGTTTATATATGAACTGTGGGTGTGTATATATGAGTGTGATGTTTATATATGAACTGTGGGTGTGTATATATGAGTGTGATGTTTATATATGGACTGGGGTGTGTATATATGAGTGTGATGTTTATATATGAACTGTGGGTGTGTATATATGAGTGTGATGTTTATATATGAACTGTGGGTGTGTATATATGAGTGTGATGTTTATATATGGACTGGGGTGTGTAGAGATGAGTGTGATGTTTATATATGGACTGTGGGTGTGTATATATGAGTGTGATGTTTATATATGAACTGTGGGTGTGTATATATGAGTGTGATGTTTATATATGAACTGTGGGTGTGTATATATGAGTGTGATGTTTATATATGAACTGTGGGTGTGTCTATATGAGTGTGATGTTTATGTATGAACTGTGGGTGTGTATACATGAGTGAGATGTTTATATGTGGACTGTGGGTGTGTATACATGAGTGTGATGTTTATATATTAACTGTGGGTGTGTATATATGAGTGCGATGTTTATATATGAACTGTGGGTGCATATATATGAGTGTGATGTTTATATATGAACTGTGGGTGCATATATATGAGTGTGATGTTTATATATGAACTGTGGGTGTGTATATATGAGTGTGATGTTTTTATATTAACTGTGGGTGTGTATATATGAGTGTGATGTTTATATATGAACTGTGGGTGTGTATATATGAGTGTGATGTTTTTATATGAACTGTGGGTGTGTATATATGAGTGTGATGTTTATATATGAACTGTGGGTGTGTATATATGAGTGTGAAGTTTTTATATGAACTGTGGGTGTGTATATATGAGTGTGATGTTTTTATATGAACTGTGGGTGTGTATATATGAGTGTGATGTTTATATATGAACTGTGGGTGTGTATATATGAGTGTGATTTTTTATATGAACTGTGGGTGTGTATATATGAGTGTGATGTTTATATATGAACTGTGGGTGTGTATATATGAGTGTGATGTTTTTATATGAACTGTGGGTGTGTATATATGAGTGTGATGTTTATATATGAACTGTGGGTGTGTATATATGAGTGTGATGTATATATATGAACTGTGGGTGTGTATATATGAGTGTGATGTTTATATATGGACTGTGGGTGTGTATATATGAGTGTGATGTTTACATATGAACTGTGGGTGCAAAGATGTGAGTGTGATGTTTATATATAAACTGTGGGTGTGTTTATATGAGTGTGATGTTTATATATGAACTGTGGGTGTGTAAAGATGAGTGTGATGTTTATATATGAACTGTGGGTGTGTATATATGAGTGTGATGTTTATATATGGACTGGGGAGTGTATATATGAGTGTGATGTTTATATATGAACTGTGGGTGTGCATATATGAGTGTGATGTTTATATATGAACTGTGGGTGTGTATATATGAGTGTGATGTTTATATATGGACTGGGGTGTGTATATATGAGTGTGATGTTTATATATGGACTGTGGGTGTGTATATATGAGTGTGATGTTTATATATGAACTGTGTGTGTGTATATATGAGTGTGATGTTTATTTATGGACTGTGGGTGTGTATATATGAGTGTGATGTTTATATATGGACTGTGGGTGTGTATATATGAGTGTGATGTTTATATATTAACTGTGGGTGTTTATATATGAGTGTGATGTTTAGATATGAACTGTGGGTGTGTATATATGATTGTGATGTTTATATATGAACTGTGGGTGTGTATATATGAGTGTGATGTTTATATATGAACTGTGGGTGTGTCTATATGAGTGTGATGTTTATGTATGAACTGTGGGTGTGTATACATGAGTGAGATGTTTATATGTGGACTGTGGGTGTGTATACATGAGTGTGATGTTTATATATTAACTGTGGGTGTGTATTTATGAGTGTGATGTTTTTATATTAACTGTGGGTGTGTATATATGAGTGTGATGTTTATATATGAACTGTGGTTGTGTATATATGAGTGTGATGTTTTTATATGAACTGTGGGTGTGTATTTGAGTGTGATGTTTATATATGAACTGTGGGTGTGTATATATGAGTGTGAAGTTTTTATATGAACTGTGGGGGTGTATATATGAGTGTGAGGTTTTTATATGAACTGTGGGTGTGTATATATGAGTGTGATGTTTATATATGAACTGTGGGTGTGTATATATGAGTGTGATCTTTTATATGAACTGTGGGTGTGTATATATGAGTGTGATGTTTATATATGAACTGTGGGTGTGTATATATGAGTGTGATGTTTTTATATGAACTGTGGATGTGTATATATGAGTGTGATGTTTATATATGAACTGTGGGTGTGTATATATGAGTGTGATGTATATATATGAACTGTGGGTGTGTATATATGAGTGTGATGTTTATATATGGACTGTGGGTGTGTATATATGAGTGTGATGTTTACATATGAACTGTGGGTGCATATATGTGAGTGTGATGTTTATATATAAACTGTGGGTGTGTATATATGAGTGTGATGTTTATATATGAACTGTGGGTGTGTATATATGAGTGTGATGTTTATATATGGACTGGGGTGTGTATATATGAGTGTGATGTTTATATATGGACTGTGGGTGTGTATATATGAGTGTGATGTTTATATATGAACTGTGTGTGTGTGTATATATGAGTGTGATGTTTATATATGGACTGTGGGTGTGTATATATGAGTGTGATGTTTATATATGGACTGTGGGTGTGTATATATGAGTGTGATGTTTATATATTAACTGTGGGTGTGTATATATGAGTGTGATGTTTAGATATGAACTGTGGGTGTGTATATATGATTGTGATGTTTATATATGAACTGTGGGTGTGTATATATGAGTGTGATGTTTATATATGAACTGTGGGTGTGTCTATATGAGTGTGATGTTTATGTATGAACTGTGGGTGTGTATACATGAGTGAGATGTTTATATGTGGACTGTGGGTGTGTATACATGAGTGTGATGTTTACATCTTAACTGTGGGTGTGTATATATCAGTGCGATGTTTATATATGAACTGTGGGTGCATATATATGAGTGTGATGTTTATATATGAACTGTGGGTGCATATATATGAGTGTGATATTTATATATGAACTGTGGGTGTGTATATATGAGTGTGATGTTTTTATATTAACTGTGGGTGTGTATATATGAGTGTGATGTTTATATATGAACTGTGGGTGTGTATATATGAGTGTGATGTTTTTATATGAACTGTGGGTGTGTATGTATGAGTGTGAAGTTTATATATGAACTGTGGGTGTGTATATATGAGTGTGAAGTTTTTATATGAAATGTGGGTGTGTATATATGAGTGTGATGTTTTTATATGAACTGTGGGTGTGTATATATGAGTGTGATGTTTATATATGAACTGTGGGTGTGTATATATGAGTGTGATTTTTTATATGAACTGTGGGTGTGTATATATGAGTGTGATGTTTTTATATTAACTGTGGGTGTGTATATATGAGTGTGATGTTTATATATGAACTGTGGGTGTGTATATATGAGTGTGATGTATATATATGAACTGTGGGTGTGTATATATGAGTGCGATGTTTATATATGGACTGTGGGTGTGTATATATGAGTGTGATGTTTATATATTAACTGTGGGTGTGTGTATATGAGTGTGATGTTTATATATTAACTGTGGGTGTGTATATATGAGTGTGATGTTTATATATGAACTGTTGGTGTGCATATATGAGTGTGAGGTTTTTATATGAACTGTGGGTGTGTATATATGATTGTGATGTTCAGAAATTAACTGTGGGTGTGTATATATGAGTGTGATGTTTATATATGAAATGTGGGTGTGTATATATGAGTGTGATGTTTGCATATGAACTGTGGGTGTGTATATGTGAGTGTGATGTTTATATATGAACTGTGGGTGTGTATATATGAGTGCGATGTTTATATATGGACTGTGGGTTTGTATATATGAGTGTGATGTTTATATATGAACTGTTGGTGTGTATATATGAGTGTGATGTTTATATATTCACTGTGGGGGTGTATATATGAGTGTGATGTTTACATATGAACTGTGGGTGCATATATGTGAGTGTGATGTTTATATATAAACTGTGGGTGTGTTTATATGAGTGTGATGTTTATATATGAACTGTGGGTGTGTATATATGAGTGCGATGTTTATATATGAACTGTGGGTGTGTATATATGAGTGTGATGTTTATATATGGACTGGGGAGTGTATATATGAGTTTGATGTTTATATATGAACTGTGGGTGTGTATATATGAGTGTGATGTTTATATATGAACTGTGGGTGTGTATATTTGAGTGTGATGTTGATATATGGACTGTGGGTGTGTATATATGAGTGTGATGTTTATATATGAACTGTGGGTGTGTATATATGAGTGAGATGTTTATATATGAACTGTGGGTGTATATATATGAGTGTGATGTTTATATATGGACTGTGGGTGTTTCTATATGAGTGTGATGTTTATATATGAACTGTGGGTGTGTATATATGAGTGTGATGTTTATATATGAACTGTGGGTGTGTATATATGAGTGTGATGTTTATATATGAACTGTGGGTGTGTATATATGAGTGTGATGTTTATATATGAACTGTGGGTGTGTATATATGAGTGTGATGTTTATATATGAACTGTGGGTCTGTATATATGAGTGTGATGTTTATATATGAACTGTGGGTGTTTATATATGAGTGTGATGTTTATATATTAACTGTGGGTGTGTATATATGAGTGTGATGTTTATATATGAACTGTGGGTGCATATATATGAGTGTGATGTTTATATATGAACTGTGGGTGCATATATATGATTGTGATGTTTATATATGTACTGTGGGCGCATATATATGAGTGCGATGTTTATATATGAACTGTGGTTGTGTATATATGAGTGTGATGTTGATATATTAACTGTGCGTGTGTATATATGAGTGTGATGTTTATATATGAACTGTGGGTGCATAGATATGAGTGTGATGTTTATATATGAACTGTGGGTGTGTATATATGAGTGTGATGTTGATATATTAACTGTGGGTGTGTATATATGAGTGTGATGTTTATATATGAACTGTGGGTGCATAGATATGAGTGTGATGTTTATATATGAACTGTGGGTGTGTATATATGAGTGCGATGTTTATATATGGACTGTGGGTGTGTATATATGAGTGTGATGTTTATATATTAACTGTGGGTGTGTATATATGAGTGTGATGTTTATATATGAACTGTGGGTGCAAATATGTGAGTGTGATGTTTATATATAAACTTGGGTGTGTTTATATGAGTATGATGTTTATATATGAACTGTGGGTGTGTATATATGAGTGTGATGTTTATATATGAACTGTGGGTGTGTATATATGAGTGTGATGTTTAGATATGGACTGGGGTGTGTATATATGAGTGTGATGTTTGTATATGAACTGTGGGTGTGTATATATGAGTGTGATGTTTATATATGAACTGTGGGTGTGTATATATGAGTGTGATGTTTATATATGGACTGGGGTGTGTATATATGAGTGTGATGTTTATATATGGACTGTGGGTGTGTATATATGAGTGTGATGTTTATATATGAACTGTGGGTGTGTATATATGAGTGTGATGTTTATATATGGACTGTGGGTGTGTATATATGAGTGTGATGTTTATATATGGACTGTGGGTGTGTATATATGAGTGTCATGTTTATATATGAACTGGGGTTCTTATATTTCAGTGTGATGTTTATATATGGACTGTGGTTGTGTATATATGAGTGTGATGTTTATATATGAACTGTGGGTGTGTATATATGAGTGAGATGTTTATATATGAACTGTGGGTGTGTATATATGAGTGTGATGTTTATATATGAACTGTGGGTGTGTATATGTGAGTGCGATGTTTATATATGAACTGTGGGTGTATATATATGAGTGTGATGTTTATATATGAACTGTGGGTGTATATATATGAGTGTGATTTTTATATATGAACTGTGGGTGTATATATATGAGTGTGATATTTTCTTTGAACTGGGGTGTGTATATATGAGTGTGATGTTTATATATGGACTGTGGGTGTGTATCTCTGAGTGTGATGTTTATATATGAACTGTAGGTGTGTATATATGAGTGCGATGTTTATATATGAACTGTGGGTGTGTATATATGAGTGTGATGTTTATATATGGACTGGGGAGTGTATATATGAGTTTGATGTTTATATATGAACTGTGGGTGTGTATATATGAGTGTGATGTTTATATATGAACTGTGGGTGTGTATATATGAGTGTGATGTTTATATATGGACTGGGGTGTGTATATATGAGTGTGATGTTTATATATGGACTGTGGGTGTGTATATATGAGTGTGATGTTTATATATGAACTGTGGGTGTGTATATATGAGTGTGATGTTTATATATGGACTGTGGGTGTGTATATATGAGTGTGATGTTTATATATTAACTGTGGGTGTGTATATATGAGTGTGATGTTTACATATGAACTGGGGTGTGTATATTTCAGTGTGATGTTGATATATGGACTGTGGGTGTGTATATATGAGTGTGATGTTTATATATGAACTGTGGGTGTGTATATATGAGTGAGATGTTTATATATGAACTGTGGGTGTATATATATTAGTGTGATGTTTATATATGGACTGTGGGTGTTTCTATATGAGTGTGATGTTTATATATGAACTGTGGGTGTGTATATATGAGTGTGATGTTTATATATGAACTGTGGGTGTGTATATATGAGTGTGATGTTTATATATGAACTGTGGGTGTGTATATATGAGTGTGATGTTTATATATGAACTGTGGGTGTGTATATATGAGTGTGATGTTTATATATGAACTGTGGGTCTGTATATATGAGTGTGATGTTTATATATGAACTGTGGGTGTTTATATATGAGTGTGATGTTTATATATTAACTGTGGGTGTGTATATATGAGTGTGATGTTTATATATGAACTGTGGGTGCATATATATGAGTGTGATGTTTATATATGAACTGTGGGTGCATATATATGATTGTGATGTTTATATATGTACTGTGGGTGCATATATATGAGTGCGATGTTTATATATGAACTGTGGTTGTGTATATATGAGTGTGATGTTGATATATTAACTGTGGGTGTGTATATATGAGTGTGATGTTTATATATGAACTGTGGGTGCATAGATATGAGTGTGATGTTTATATATGAACTGTGGGTGTGTATATATGAGTGTGATGTTGATATATTAACTGTGGGTGTGTATATATGAGTGTGATGTTTATATATGAACTGTGGGTGCATAGATATGAGTGTGATGTTTATATATGAACTGTGGGTGTGTATATATGAGTGCGATGTTTATATATGGACTGTGGGTGTGTATATATGAGTGTGATGTTTATATATTAACTGTGGGTGTGTATATATGAGTGTGATGTTTATATATGAACTGTGGGTGCATATATGTGAGTGTGATGTTTATATATAAACTTGGGTGTGTTTATATGAGTATGATGTTTATATATGAACTGTGGGTGTGTATATATGAGTGTGATGTTTATATATGAACTGTGGGTGTGTATATATGAGTGTGATGTTTAGATATGGACTGGGGTGTGTATATATGAGTGTGATGTTTGTATATGAACTGTGGGTGTGTATATATGAGTGTGATGTTTATATATGAACTGTGGGTGTGTATATATGAGTGTGATGTTTATATATGGACTGGGGTGTGTATATATGAGTGTGATGTTTATATATGGACTGTGGGTGTGTATATATGAGTGTGATGTTTATATATGAACTGTGGGTGTGTATATATGAGTGTGATGTTTATATATGGACTGTGGGTGTGTATATATGAGTGTGATGTTTATATATTAACTCTGGGTGTGTATATATGAGTGTGATGTTTACATATGAACTGGGGTGTGTATATTTCAGTGTGATGTTTATATATGGACTGTGGTTATGTATATATGAGTGTGATGTTTATATATGAACTGTGGGTGTGTATATATGAGTGAGATATTTATATATGAACTGTGGGTGTGTATATATGAGTGTGATGTTTATATATGAACTGTGGGTGTGTATATATGAGTGTGATGTTTATATATGGACTGTGGGTGTGTATATATGAGTGTCATGTTTATATATGAACTGGGGTTCTTATATTTCAGTGTGATGTTTATATATGGACTGTGGTTGTGTATATATGAGTGTGATGTTTATATATGAACTGTGGGTGTGTATATATGAGTGAGATGTTTATATATGAACTGTGGGTGTGTATATATGAGTGTGATGTTTATATATGAACTGTGGGTGTGTATATGTGAGTGCGATGTTTATATATGAACTGTGGGTGTATATATATGAGTGTGATGTTTATATATGAACTGTGGGTGTATATATATGAGTGTGATTTTTATATATGAACTGTGGGTGTATATATATGAGTGTGATATTTTCTTTGAACTGGGGTGTGTATATATGAGTGTGATGTTTATATATGGACTGTGGGTGTGTATCTCTGAGTGTGATGTTTATATATGAACTGTAGGTGTGTATATATGAGTGTGATGTTTATATATGGACTGTCGGTGTGTATATATGAGTGTGATGTTTATATATCAACTGTGGATGTATATATATGAGTGTGATGTTTATATATGAACTGTGGGTGTGTATATATGAGTGTGATGTTTATATATGAACTGTTGGTGTGTATATATGAGTGCGATGTTTATATATGGACTGTGGGTGTGTATATATGAGTGTGATGTTTATATATGAACTGTGGGTGTGTATATATGAGTGTGATGTTTATTTCTGAACTGTGGGTGTGTATATATGAGTGTGATGTTTATCTCTGGACTGTGGGTGTGTCCATATGAGTGTGATGTTTATATATGAACTGTGGGTGTGTATATGTGAGTGTGATGTATATATATGAACTGTGGGTGTGTATATATGAGTGTGATGTTTATATATGAACTGTGGGTGTGTATATATGAGTGTGATGTTTATATATGAACTGTGGGTGTGTATATATGAGTGTGATGTTGATATATTAACTGTGGGTGTGTATATATGAGTGTGATGTTTATATATGAACTGTGGGTGCATAGATATGAGTGTGATGTTTATATATGAACTGTGGGTGTGTATATATGAGTGCGATGTTTATATATGGACTGTGGGTGTGTATATATGAGTGTGATGTTTATATATTAACTGTGGGTGTGTATATATGAGTGTGATGTTTATATATGAACTGTGGGTGCATATATGTGAGTGTGATGTTTATATATAAACTTGGGTGTGTTTATATGAGTATGATGTTTATATATGAACTGTGGGTGAGTATATATGAGTGTGATGTTTATATATGAACTGTGGGTGTGTATATATGAGTGTGATGTTTAGATATGGACTGGGGTGTGTATATATGAGTGTGATGTTTATATATGAACTGTGGGTGTGTATATATGAGTGTGATGTTTATATATGAACTGTGGGTGTGCATATATGAGTGTGATGTTTATATATGGACTGGGGTGTGCATATATGAGTGTGATGTTTATATATGGACTGTGGGTGTGTATATATGAGTGTGATGTTTATATATGAACTGTGGGTGTGTATATATGAGTGTGATGTTTATATATGGACTGTGGGTGTGTATATATGAGTGTGATGTTTATATATTAACTGTGGGTGTGTACATATGAGTGTGATGTTTACATATGAACTGGGGTGTGTATATTTCAGTGTGATGTTTATATATGGACTGTGGTTATGTATATATGAGTGTGATGTTTATATATGAACTGTGGGTGTGTATATATGAGTGAGATATTTATATATGAACTGTGGGTGTGTATATATGAGTGTGATGTTTATATATGAACTGTGGGTGTGTTTTTATGAGTGTGATGTTTATATATGGACTGTGGGTGTGTATATATGAGTGTCATGTTTATATATGAACTGGGGTTCTTATATTTCAGTGTGATGTTTATATATGGACTGTGGGTGTGTATATATGAGTGTGATGTTAAAATATGAACTGTGGGTGTGGATATATGAGTGAGATGTTTATATATGAACTGTGGGTGTGTATATATGAGTGTGATGTTTATATATGAACTGTGGGTGTGTATATGTGAGTGTGATGTTTATATATGAACTGTGGGTGTATATATATGAGTGTGATGTTTATATATGAACTGTGGGTGTATATATATGAGTGTGATTTTTATATATGAACTGTGGGTGTATATATATGAGTGTGATATTTTCTTTGAACTGGGGTGTGTATATATGAGTGTGATGTTTATTTCTGAACTGTGGGTGTGTATCTCTGAGTGTGATGTTTATATATGAACTGTGGGTGTATAAAAATGAGTGTGATGTTTATATATGAACTGTGGGTGTGAATATATGAGTGTGATGTTTATATATGAACTGTAGGTGTGTATATATGAGTGTGATGTTTATATATGGACTGTCGGTGTGTATATATGAGTGTGATGTTTATATATCAACTGTGGATGTGTATCTCTGAGTGTGATGTTTATATATGAACTGTGGGTGTATAAAAATGAGTGTGATGTTTATATATGAACTGTGGGTGTGTATATATGAGTGTGATGTTTATATATGAACTGTTGGTGTGTATATATGAGTGCGATGTTTATATATGGACTGTGGGTGTGTATATATGAGTGTGATGTTTATATATGAACTGTGGGTGTGTATATATGAGTGTGATGTTTATATATGAACTGTGGGTGTGTATATATGAGTGTGATGTTTATCTCTGGACTGTGGGTGTGTCCATATGAGTGTGATGTTTATATATGAACTGTGGGTGTGTATATGTGAGTGTGATGTATATATATGAACTGTGGGTGTGTATATATGAGTGTGATGTTTATATATGAACTGTGGGTGTGTATATATGAGTGTGATGTTTATATATTAACTGTGGGTGTGTATATATGAGTGTGATGTTTATATATGAACTGTGGGTGCTTATATATGAGTGTGATGTTTATATATGAACTGTGGGTGCATATATATGAGTGCGATGTTTATATATGAACTGTGGGTGCATATATATGAGTGTGTTGTTTATATATGAACTGTGGGTGTGTATATATGAGTGTGATGTTTATATATTAACTGTGGGTGTGTATATATGAGTGTGATGTTTATATATTAACTGTGGGTGTGTATATATGAGTGTGATGTTTACATATTAACTGTGGGTGTGTATATATGAGTGCAATGTTTATATATGAACTGTGGGTGTGTATATATGA
Source organism: Heptranchias perlo (assembly GCF_035084215.1). Taxonomy (NCBI): domain Eukaryota; kingdom Metazoa; phylum Chordata; class Chondrichthyes; order Hexanchiformes; family Hexanchidae; genus Heptranchias; species Heptranchias perlo. The sequence continues at coordinate 493,198 of NW_027139793.1, read as the reverse complement.
GTGAGATGTTTATATATGAACTGTGGGTGTGTATATATGAGTGTGATGTTAAAATATGAACTGTGGGTGTGTATATGTGAGTGTGATGTTTATATATGAACTGTGGGTGTATATATATGAGTGTGATGTTTATATATGAACTGTGGGTGTATATATATGAGTGTGATTTTTATATATGAACTGTGGGTGTATATATATGAGTGTGATATTTTCTTTGAACTGGGGTGTGTATATATGAGTGTGATGTTTATATATGGACTGTGGGTGTGTATCTCTGAGTGTGATGTTTATATATGAACTGTGGGTGCTTATATATGAGTGTGATGTTTATATATGAACTGTGGGTGCATATATATGAGTGCGATGTTTATATATGAACTGTGGGTGCATATATATGAGTGTGATGTTTACATATGAACTGTGGGTGTGTATATATGAGTGTGATGTTTATATATTAACTGTGGGTGTGTATATATGAGTGTGATGTTTATATATTAACTGTGGGTGTGTATATATGAGTGTGATGTTTATATATTAACTGTGGGTGTGTATATATGAGTGCGATGTTTATATATGAACTGTGGGTGCATAGATATGAGTGTGATGTTTATATATGAACTGTGGGTGTGTATATATGAGTGTGATGTTTATATATTAACTGTGGGTGTGGAAATATGAGTGTGATGTTTATATATTAACTGTGGGTGTGTATATATGAGTGTGATGTTTATATATGAAATGTGGGTGTGTATATATGAGTGTGATGTTTGCATATGAACTGTGGGTGTGTATATATGAGTGTGATGTTTATATATGAACTGTGGGTGTGTATATATGAGTGTGATGTTTATATATGGATTGTGAGTGTGTATATATGAGTGTGATGTTTATATATGAACTGTGGGTGTGTATATATGAGTGTGATGTTGGTATATTAACTGTGGGTGTGTATATATGAGTGTGATGTTTATATATGAACTGTGGGTGCATATATGTGAGTGTAATGTTTATATATAAACTGTGGGTGTGTTTATATGAGTGTGATGTTTATATACGAACTGTGGGTGTGTATATATGAGTGTGATGTTTATATATGAACTGTGGGTGTCCATATATGAGTGTGATGTTTATATATGGACTGGGGTGTGTATATATGAGTGTGATGTTTATATATGGACTGTGGGTGTGTATATATGAGTGTGATGTTTATATATGAACTGTGGGTGTGTATATATGAGTGTGATGTTTATATATGGACTGTGGGTGTGTATATATGAGTGTGATGTTTATATATGAACTGTGGGTGCATATATATGAGTGTGATGTTTATATATGAACTGTGGGTGCATATATATGAGTTTGATGTTTATATATGAACTGTGGGTGCATATATATGAGTGCGATGTTTATATATGAACTGTGGGTGCACATATATGAGTGTGATGTTTATATATGAACTGTGGGTGTGTATATATGAGTGTGATGTTGATATGTTAACTGTGGGTGTGTATATATGAGTGTGATGTTTATATATGAACTGTGGGTGCATAGATATGAGTGTGATGTTTATATATGAACTGTGGGTGTGTATATATGAGTGCGATGTTTATATATGGACTGTGGGTGTGTATATATGAGTGTGATGTTTATATATGAACTGTGGGTGCATATATGTGAGTGTGATGTTTATATATAAACTTGGGTGTGTTTATATGAGTATGATGTTTATATATGAACTGTGGGTGTGTATATATGAGTGTGATGTTTATATATGAACTGTGGGTGTGTATATATGAGTGTGATGTTTAGATATGGACTGGGCTGTGTATATATGAGTGTGATGTTTATATATGAACTGTGGGTGTGTATATATGAGTGTGATGTTTATATATGAACTGTGGGTGTGTATATATGAGTGTGATGTTTATATATTAACTGTGGGTGTGTATATATGAGTGTGATGTTTACATATGAACTGGGGTGTGTATATTTCAGTGTGATGTTTATATATGGACTGTGGTTATGTATATATGAGTGTGATGTTTATATATGAACTGTGGGTGTGTATATATGAGTGAGATATTTATATATGAACTGTGGGTGTGTATATATGAGTGTGATGTTTATATATGGACTGTGGGTGTGTATATATGAGTGTGATGTTTATATATGGACTGTGGGTGTGTATATATGAGTGTGATGTTTATATATTAACTGTGGGTGTGTATATATGAGTGCCATGTTTATATATGAACTGGGGTCCTTATATTTCAGTGTGATGTTTATATATGGACTGTGGTTGTGTATATATGAGTGTGATGTTTACATATGAACTGTGGGTGTGAAAAATGAGTGAGATGTTTATATATGAACTGTGGGTGTGTATATATGAGTGTGATGTTTATATATGAACTGTGGGTCGGTATATTTGAGTGTGATATTTATATATCAACTGTGGGTGTATATATATGAGTGTGATTTTTATATATGAACTGTGGGTGTATATATATGAGTGTGATGTTTATATATTAACTGTGGGTGTGTATATATGAGTGTGATGTTTGTATATTAACTGTGGGTGTGTATATATGAGTGTGATGTTTATATATTAACTGTGGGTGTGTATATATATAAGTGCGATGTTTATATATGAACTGTGGGTGCATAGATATGAGTGTGATGTTTATATATGAACTGTGGGTGTGTATATATGAGTGTGATGTTTATATATTAACTGTGGGTGTGGAAATATGAGTGTGATGTTTATATATTAACTGTGGGTGTGTATATATGAGTGTGATGTTTATATATGAAATGTGGGTGTGTATATATGAGTGTGATGTTTGCATATGAACTGTGGGTGTGCATATATGAGTGTGATGTTGATATATGAACTGTGGGTGCGTATATATGAGTGTGATGTTTATATATGGACTGTGGGTGTGTATGTATGAGTGTGATGTTTATATATGAACTGTGGGTGTGTATATATGAGTGTGATGTTGGTATATTAACTGTGGGTGTGTATATATGAGTGTGATGTTTATATATGAACTGTGGGTGCATATATGTGAGTGTAATGTTTATATATAAACTGTGGGTGTGTTTATATGAGTGTGATGTTTATATACGAACTGTGGGTGTGTATATATGAGTGTGATGTTTATATATGAACTGTGGGTGTCTATATATGAGTGTGATGTTTATATATGGACTGGGGTGTGTATATATGAGTGTGATGTTTATATATGGACTGTGGGTGTGTATATATGAGTGTGATGTTTATATATGAACTGTGGGTGTGTATGTATGAGTGTGATGTTTATATATGGACTGTGGCTGTGTATATATGAGTGCGATGTTTATATATGAACTGTGGGTGCATATATATGAGTGTGATGTTTATATATGAACTGTGGGTGCATATATATGAGTGTGATGTTTATATATGAACTGTGGGTGCATATATATGAGTGCGATGTTTATATATGAACTGTGGGTGCATATATATGAGTGTGATGTTTATATATGAACTGTGGGTGTGTATATATGAGTGTGATGTTGATATGTTAACTGTGGGTGTGTATATATGAGTGTGATGTTTATATATGAACTGTGGTTGCATAGATATGAGTGTGATGTTTATATATGAACTGTGGGTGTGTATATATGAGTGCGATGTTTATATATGGACTGTGGGTGTGTATATATGAGTGTGATGTTTATATATGGACTGTGGGTGTGTATATATGAGTGTCATGTTTATATATGAACTGGGGTTCTTATATTTCAGTGTGATGTTTATATATGGACTGTGGTTGTGTATATATGAGTGTGATGTTTATATATGAACTGTGGGTGTGTATATATGAGTGTGATGTTTATATATGAACTGTGGGTGTGTATATATGAGTGTGATGTTTATCTCTGGACTGTGGGTGTGTCCATATGAGTGTGATGTTTATATATGAACTGTGGGTGTGTATATGTGAGTGTGATGTATATATATGAACTGTGGGTGTGTATATATGAGTGTGATGTTTATATATGAACTGTGGGTGTGTATATATGAGTGTGATGTTTATATATTAACTGTGGGTGTGTATATATGAGTGTGATGTTTATATATGAACTGTGGGTGCTTATATATGAGTGTGATGTTTATATATGAACTGTGGGTGCATATATATGAGTGCGATGTTTATATATGAACTGTGGGTGCATATATATGAGTGTGTTGTTTATATATGAACTGTGGGTGTGTATATATGAGTGTGATGTTTATATATTAACTGTGGGTGTGTATATATGAGTGTGATGTTTATATATTAACTGTGGGTGTGTATATATGAGTGTGATGTTTACATATTAACTGTGGGTGTGTATATATGAGTGCAATGTTTATATATGAACTGTGGGTGTGTATATATGAGTGAGATGTTTATATATGAACTGTGGGTGTGTATATATGAGTGTGATGTTTATATATGAACTGTGGGTGTGTATATATGAGTGTGATGTTTATCTCTGGACTGTGGGTGTGTCCATATGAGTGTGATGTTTATATATGAACTGTGGGTGTGTATATGTGAGTGTGATGTATATATATGAACTGTGGGTGTGTATATATGAGTGTGATGTTTATATATGAACTGTGGGTGTGTATATATGAGTGTGATGTTTATATATTAACTGTGGGTGTGTATATATGAGTGTGATGTTTATATATGAACTGTGGGTGCTTATATATGAGTGTGATGTTTATATATGAACTGTGGGTGCATATATATGAGTGCGATGTTTATATATGAACTGTGGGTGCATATATATGAGTGTGTTGTTTATATATGAACTGTGGGTGTGTATATATGAGTGTGATGTTTATATATTAACTGTGGGTGTGTATATATGAGTGTGATGTTTATATATTAACTGTGGGTGTGTATATATGAGTGTGATGTTTACATATTAACTGTGGGTGTGTATATATGAGTGCAATGTTTATATATGAACTGTGGGTGTGTATATATGAGTGAGATGTTTATATATGAACTGTGGGTGTGTATATATGAGTGTGATGTTAAAATATGAACTGTGGGTGTGTATATGTGAGTGTGATGTTTATATATGAACTGTGGGTGTATATATATGAGTGTGATGTTTATATATGAACTGTGGGTGTATATATATGAGTGTGATTTTTATATATGAACTGTGGGTGTATATATATGAGTGTGATATTTTCTTTGAACTGGGGTGTGTATATATGAGTGTGATGTTTATATATGGACTGTGGGTGTGTATCTCTGAGTGTGATGTTTATATATGAACTGTGGGTGCTTATATATGAGTGTGATGTTTATATATGAACTGTGGGTGCATATATATGAGTGCGATGTTTATATATGAACTGTGGGTGCATATATATGAGTGTGATGTTTACATATGAACTGTGGGTGTGTATATATGAGTGTGATGTTTATATATTAACTGTGGGTGTGTATATATGAGTGTGATGTTTATATATTAACTGTGGGTGTGTATATATGAGTGTGATGTTTATATATTAACTGTGGGTGTGTATATATGAGTGCGATGTTTATATATGAACTGTGGGTGCATAGATATGAGTGTGATGTTTATATATGAACTGTGGGTGTGTATATATGAGTGTGATGTTTATATATTAACTGTGGGTGTGGAAATATGAGTGTGATGTTTATATATTAACTGTGGGTGTGTATATATGAGTGTGATGTTTATATATGAAATGTGGGTGTGTATATATGAGTGTGATGTTTGCATATGAACTGTGGGTGTGTATATATGAGTGTGATGTTTATATATGAACTGTGGGTGTGTATATATGAGTGTGATGTTTATATATGGATTGTGAGTGTGTATATATGAGTGTGATGTTTATATATGAACTGTGGGTGTGTATATATGAGTGTGATGTTGGTATATTAACTGTGGGTGTGTATATATGAGTGTGATGTTTATATATGAACTGTGGGTGCATATATGTGAGTGTAATGTTTATATATAAACTGTGGGTGTGTTTATATGAGTGTGATGTTTATATACGAACTGTGGGTGTGTATATATGAGTGTGATGTTTATATATGAACTGTGGGTGTCCATATATGAGTGTGATGTTTATATATGGACTGGGGTGTGTATATATGAGTGTGATGTTTATATATGGACTGTGGGTGTGTATATATGAGTGTGATGTTTATATATGAACTGTGGGTGTGTATATATGAGTGTGATGTTTATATATGGACTGTGGGTGTGTATATATGAGTGTGATGTTTATATATGAACTGTGGGTGCATATATATGAGTGTGATGTTTATATATGAACTGTGGGTGCATATATATGAGTTTGATGTTTATATATGAACTGTGGGTGCATATATATGAGTGCGATGTTTATATATGAACTGTGGGTGCACATATATGAGTGTGATGTTTATATATGAACTGTGGGTGTGTATATATGAGTGTGATGTTGATATGTTAACTGTGGGTGTGTATATATGAGTGTGATGTTTATATATGAACTGTGGGTGCATAGATATGAGTGTGATGTTTATATATGAACTGTGGGTGTGTATATATGAGTGCGATGTTTATATATGGACTGTGGGTGTGTATATATGAGTGTGATGTTTATATATGAACTGTGGGTGCATATATGTGAGTGTGATGTTTATATATAAACTTGGGTGTGTTTATATGAGTATGATGTTTATATATGAACTGTGGGTGTGTATATATGAGTGTGATGTTTATATATGAACTGTGGGTGTGTATATATGAGTGTGATGTTTAGATATGGACTGGGCTGTGTATATATGAGTGTGATGTTTATATATGAACTGTGGGTGTGTATATATGAGTGTGATGTTTATATATGAACTGTGGGTGTGTATATATGAGTGTGATGTTTATATATTAACTGTGGGTGTGTATATATGAGTGTGATGTTTACATATGAACTGGGGTGTGTATATTTCAGTGTGATGTTTATATATGGACTGTGGTTATGTATATATGAGTGTGATGTTTATATATGAACTGTGGGTGTGTATATATGAGTGAGATATTTATATATGAACTGTGGGTGTGTATATATGAGTGTGATGTTTATATATGGACTGTGGGTGTGTATATATGAGTGTGATGTTTATATATGGACTGTGGGTGTGTATATATGAGTGTGATGTTTATATATTAACTGTGGGTGTGTATATATGAGTGCCATGTTTATATATGAACTGGGGTCCTTATATTTCAGTGTGATGTTTATATATGGACTGTGGTTGTGTATATATGAGTGTGATGTTTACATATGAACTGTGGGTGTGAAAAATGAGTGAGATGTTTATATATGAACTGTGGGTGTGTATATATGAGTGTGATGTTTATATATGAACTGTGGGTGTGTATATTTGAGTGTGATATTTATATATCAACTGTGGGTGTATATATATGAGTGTGATTTTTATATATGAACTGTGGGTGTATATATATGAGTGTGATGTTTATATATTAACTGTGGGTGTGTATATATGAGTGTGATGTTTATATATTAACTGTGGGTGTGTATATATGAGTGTGATGTTTATATATTAACTGTGGGTGTGTATATATATAAGTGCGATGTTTATATATGAACTGTGGGTGCATAGATATGAGTGTGATGTTTATATATGAACTGTGGGTGTGTATATATGAGTGTGATGTTTATATATTAACTGTGGGTGTGGAAATATGAGTGTGATGTTTATATATTAACTGTGGGTGTGTATATATGAGTGTGATGTTTATATATGAAATGTGGGTGTGTATATATGAGTGTGATGTTTGCATATGAACTGTGGGTGTGCATATATGAGTGTGATGTTGATATATGAACTGTGGGTGCGTATATATGAGTGTGATGTTTATATATGGACTGTGGGTGTGTATGTATGAGTGTGATGTTTATATATGAACTGTGGGTGTGTATATATGAGTGTGATGTTGGTATATTAACTGTGGGTGTGTATATATGAGTGTGATGTTTATATATGAACTGTGGGTGCATATATGTGAGTGTAATGTTTATATATAAACTGTGGGTGTGTTTATATGAGTGTGATGTTTATATACGAACTGTGGGTGTGTATATATGAGTGTGATGTTTATATATGAACTGTGGGTGTCTATATATGAGTGTGATGTTTATATATGGACTGGGGTGTGTATATATGAGTGTGATGTTTATATATGGACTGTGGGTGTGTATATATGAGTGTGATGTTTATATATGAACTGTGGGTGTGTATGTATGAGTGTGATGTTTATATATGGACTGTGGCTGTGTATATATGAGTGTGATGTTTATATATGAACTGTGGGTGCATATATATGAGTGTGATGTTTATATATGAACTGTGGGTGCATATATATGAGTGTGATGTTTATATATGAACTGTGGGTGCATATATATGAGTGCGATGTTTATATATGAACTGTGGGTGCATATATATGAGTGTGATGTTTATATATGAACTGTGGGTGTGTATATATGAGTGTGATGTTGATATGTTAACTGTGGGTGTGTATATATGAGTGTGATGTTTATATATGAACTGTGGTTGCATAGATATGAGTGTGATGTTTATATATGAACTGTGGGTGTGTATATATGAGTGCGATGTTTATATATGGACTGTGGGTGTGTATATATGAGTGTGATGTTTATATATGGACTGTGGGTGTGTATATATGAGTGTCATGTTTATATATGAACTGGGGTTCTTATATTTCAGTGTGATGTTTATATATGGACTGTGGTTGAGTATATATGAGTGTGATGTTTATATATGAACTGTGGGTGTGTATATATGAGTGAGATGTTTATATATGAACTGTGGGTGTGTATATATGAGTGTGATGTTTATATATGAACTGTGGGTGTGTATATGTGAGTGCGATGTTTATATATGAACTGTGGGTGTATATATATGAGTGTGATGTTTATATATGAACTGTGGGTGTATATATATGAGTGTGATTTTTATATATGAACTGTGGGTGTATATATATGAGTGTGATATTTTCTTTGAACTGGGGTGTGTATATATGAGTGTGATGTTTATATATGGACTGTGGGTGTGTATCTCTGAGTGTGATGTTTATATATGAACTGTAGGTGTGTATATATGAGTGCGATGTTTATATATGAACTGTGGGTGTGTATATATGAGTGTGATGTTTATATATGGACTGGGGAGTGTATATATGAGTTTGATGTTTATATATGAACTGTGGGTGTGTATATATGAGTGTGATGTTTATATATGAACTGTGGGTGTGTATATATGAGTGTGATGTTTATATATGGACTGGGGTGTGTATATATGAGTGTGATGTTTATATATGGACTGTGGGTGTGTATATATGAGTGTGATGTTTATATATGAACTGTGGGTGTGTATATATGAGTGTGATGTTTATATATGGACTGTGGGTGTGTATATATGAGTGTGATGTTTATATATTAACTGTGGGTGTGTATATATGAGTGTGATGTTTACATATGAACTGGGGTGTGTATATTTCAGTGTGATGTTGATATATGGACTGTGGGTGTGTATATATGAGTGTGATGTTTATATATGAACTGTGGGTGTGTATATATGAGTGAGATGTTTATATATGAACTGTGGGTGTATATATATGAGTGTGATGTTTATATATGGACTGTGGGTGTTTCTATATGAGTGTGATGTTTATATATGAACTGTGGGTGTGTATATATGAGTGTGATGTTTATATATGAACTGTGGGTGTGTATATATGAGTGTGATGTTTATATATGAACTGTGGGTGTGTATATATGAGTGTGATGTTTATATATGAACTGTGGGTGTGTATATATGAGTGTGATGTTTATATATGAACTGTGGGTCTGTATATATGAGTGTGATGTTTATATATGAACTGTGGGTGTTTATATATGAGTGTGATGTTTATATATTAACTGTGGGTGTGTATATATGAGTGTGATGTTTATATATGAACTGTGGGTGCATATATATGAGTGTGATGTTTATATATGAACTGTGGGTGCATATATATGATTGTGATGTTTATATATGTACTGTGGGTGCATATATATGAGTGCGATGTTTATATATGAACTGTGGTTGTGTATATATGAGTGTGATGTTGATATATTAACTGTGGGTGTGTATATATGAGTGTGATGTTTATATATGAACTGTGGGTGCATAGATATGAGTGTGATGTTTATATATGAACTGTGGGTGTGTATATATGAGTGTGATGTTGATATATTAACTGTGGGTGTGTATATATGAGTGTGATGTTTATATATGAACTGTGGGTGCATAGATATGAGTGTGATGTTTATATATGAACTGTGGGTGTGTATATATGAGTGCGATGTTTATATATGGACTGTGGGTGTGTATATATGAGTGTGATGTTTATATATTAACTGTGGGTGTGTATATATGAGTGTGATGTTTATATATGAACTGTGGGTGCATATATGTGAGTGTGATGTTTATATATAAACTTGGGTGTGTTTATATGAGTATGATGTTTATATATGAACTGTGGGTGTGTATATATGAGTGTGATGTTTATATATGAACTGTGGGTGTGTATATATGAGTGTGATGTTTAGATATGGACTGGGGTGTGTATATATGAGTGTGATGTTTGTATATGAACTGTGGGTGTGTATATATGAGTGTGATGTTTATATATGAACTGTGGGTGTGTATATATGAGTGTGATGTTTATATATGGACTGGGGTGTGTATATATGAGTGTGATGTTTATATATGGACTGTGGGTGTGTATATATGAGTGTGATGTTTATATATGAACTGTGGGTGTGTATATATGAGTGTGATGTTTATATATGGACTGTGGGTGTGTATATATGAGTGTGATGTTTATATATTAACTCTGGGTGTGTATATATGAGTGTGATGTTTACATATGAACTGGGGTGTGTATATTTCAGTGTGATGTTTATATATGGACTGTGGTTATGTATATATGAGTGTGATGTTTATATATGGACTGTGGGTGTGTATATATGAGTGTGATGTTTTTATATGAACTGTGGGTGTGTATATATGAGTGTGATGTTTATATATGAACTGTGGGTGTGTATATATGAGTGAGATATTTATATATGAACTGTGGGTGTGTATATATGAGTGTGATGTTTATATATGAACTGTGGGTGTGTATATATGAGTGTGATGTTTATATATGAACTGTGGGTGTGTATATATGAGTGTGATGTTTATATATGGACTGTGGGTGTGTATATATGAGTGTCATGTTTATATATGAACTGGGGTTCTTATATTTCAGTGTGATGTTTATATATGGACTGTGGTTGTGTATATATGAGTGTGATGTTTATATATGAACTGTGGGTGTGTATATATGAGTGAGATGTTTATATATGAACTGTGGGTGTGTATATATGAGTGTGATGTTTATATATGAACTGTGGGTGTGTATATGTGAGTGCGATGTTTATATATGAATTGTGGGTGTATATATATGAGTGTGATGTTTATATATGAACTGTGGGTGTATATATATGAGTGTGATTTTTATATATGAACTGTGGGTGTATATATATGAGTGTGATATTTTCTTTGAACTGGGGTGTGTATATATGAGTGTGATGTTTATATATGGACTGTGGGTGTGTATCTCTGAGTGTGATGTTTATATATGAACTGTAGGTGTGTATATATGAGTGTGATGTTTATATATGGACTGTCGGTGTGTATATATGAGTGTGATGTTTATATATCAACTGTGGATGTATATATATGAGTGTGATGTTTATATATGAACTGTGGGTGTGTATATATGAGTGTGATGTTTATATATGAACTGTTGGTGTGTATATATGAGTGCGATGTTTATATATGGACTGTGGGTGTGTATATATGAGTGTGATGTTTATATATGAACTGTGGGTGTGTATATATGAGTGTGATGTTTATTTCTGAACTGTGGGTGTGTATATATGAGTGTGATGTTTATCTCTGGACTGTGGGTGTGTCCATATGAGTGTGATGTTTATATATGAACTGTGGGTGTGTATATGTGAGTGTGATGTATATATATGAACTGTGGGTGTGTATATATGAGTGTGATGTTTATATATGAACTGTGGGTGTGTATATATGAGTGTGATGTTTATATATGAACTGTGGGTGTGTATATATGAGTGTGATGTTGATATATTAACTGTGGGTGTGTATATATGAGTGTGATGTTTATATATGAACTGTGGGTGCATAGATATGAGTGTGATGTTTATATATGAACTGTGGGTGTGTATATATGAGTGCGATGTTTATATATGGACTGTGGGTGTGTATATATGAGTGTGATGTTTATATATTAACTGTGGGTGTGTATATATGAGTGTGATGTTTATATATGAACTGTGGGTGCATATATGTGAGTGTGATGTTTATATATAAACTTGGGTGTGTTTATATGAGTATGATGTTTATATATGAACTGTGGGTGAGTATATATGAGTGTGATGTTTATATATGAACTGTGGGTGTGCATATATGAGTGTGATGTTTAGATATGGACTGGGGTGTGTATATATGAGTGTGATGTTTATATATGAACTGTGGGTGTGTATATATGAGTGTGATGTTTATATATGAACTGTGGGTGTGTATATATGAGTGTGATGTTTATATATGGACTGGGGTGTGCATATATGAGTGTGATGTTTATATATGGACTGTGGGTGTGTATATATGAGTGTGATGTTTATATATGAACTGTGGGTGTGTATATATGAGTGTGATGTTTATATATGGACTGTGGGTGTGTATATATGAGTGTGATGTTTATATATTAACTGTGGGTGTGTACATATGAGTGTGATGTTTACATATGAACTGGGGTGTGTATATTTCAGTGTGATGTTTATATATGGACTGTGGTTATGTATATATGAGTGTGATGTTTATATATGAACTGTGGGTGTGTATATATGAGTGAGATATTTATATATGAACTGTGGGTGTGTATATATGAGTGTGATGTTTATATATGAACTGTGGGTGTGTTTTTATGAGTGTGATGTTTATATATGGACTGTGGGTGTGTATATATGAGTGTCATGTTTATATATGAACTGGGGTTCTTATATTTCAGTGTGATGTTTATATATGGACTGTGGGTGTGTATATATGAGTGTGATGTTAAAATATGAACTGTGGGTGTGGATATATGAGTGAGATGTTTATATATGAACTGTGGGTGTGTATATATGAGTGTGATGTTTATATATGAACTGTGGGTGTGTATATGTGAGTGTGATGTTTATATATGAACTGTGGGTGTATATATATGAGTGTGATGTTTATATATGAACTGTGGGTGTATATATATGAGTGTGATTTTTATATATGAACTGTGGGTGTATATATATGAGTGTGATATTTTCTTTGAACTGGGGTGTGTATATATGAGTGTGATGTTTATTTCTGAACTGTGGGTGTGTATCTCTGAGTGTGATGTTTATATATGAACTGTGGGTGTATAAAAATGAGTGTGATGTTTATATATGAACTGTGGGTGTGAATATATGAGTGTGATGTTTATATATGAACTGTAGGTGTGTATATATGAGTGTGATGTTTATATATGGACTGTCGGTGTGTATATATGAGTGTGATGTTTATATATCAACTGTGGATGTGTATCTCTGAGTGTGATGTTTATATATGAACTGTGGGTGTATAAAAATGAGTGTGATGTTTATATATGAACTGTGGGTGTGTATATATGAGTGTGATGTTTATATATGAACTGTTGGTGTGTATATATGAGTGCGATGTTTATATATGGACTGTGGGTGTGTATATATGAGTGTGATGTTTATATATGAACTGTGGGTGTGTATATATGAGTGTGATGTTTATATATGAACTGTGGGTGTGTATATATGAGTGTGATGTTTATCTCTGGACTGTGGGTGTGTCCATATGAGTGTGATGTTTATATATGAACTGTGGGTGTGTATATGTGAGTGTGATGTATATATATGAACTGTGGGTGTGTATATATGAGTGTGATGTTTATATATGAACTGTGGGTGTATATATATGAGTGTGATGTTTATATATTAACTGTGGGTGTGTATATATGAGTGTGATGTTTATATATGAACTGTGGGTGCTTATATATGAGTGTGATGTTTATATATGAACTGTGGGTGCATATATATGAGTGCGATGTTTATATATGAACTGTGGGTGCATATATATGAGTGTGTTGTTTATATATGAACTGTGGGTGTGTATATATGAGTGTGATGTTTATATATTAACTGTGGGTGTGTATATATGAGTGTGATGTTTATATATTAACTGTGGGTGTGTATATATGAGTGCAATGTTTATATATGAACTGTGGGTGTGTATATATGAGTGAGATGTTTATATATGAACTGTGGGTGTGTATATATGAGTGTGATGTTAAAATATGAACTGTGGGTGTGTATATGTGAGTGTGATGTTTATATATGAACTGTGGGTGTATATATATGAGTGTGATGTTTATATATGAACTGTGGGTGTATATATATAAGTGTGATTTTTATATATGAACTGTGGGTGTATATATATGAGTGTGATATTTTCTTTGAACTGGGGTGTGTATATATGAGTGTGATGTTTATATATGGACTGTGGGTGTGTATCTCTGAGTGTGATGTTTATATATGAACTGTGGGTGCTTATATATGAGTGTGATGTTTATATATGAACTGTGGGTGCATATATATGAGTGCGATGTTTATATGTGAACTGTGGGTGCATATATATGAGTGTGATGTTTACATATGAACTGTGGGTGTGTATATATGAGTGTGATGTTTATATATTAACTGTGGGTGTGTATATATGAGTGTGATGTTTATATATTAACTGTGGGTGTGTATATATGAGTGTGATGTTTATATATTAACTGTGGGTGTGTATATATGAGTGCGATGTTTATATATGAACTGTGGGTGCATAGATATGAGTGTGATGTTTATATATGAACTGTGGGTGTGTATATATGAGTGTGATGTTTATATATTAACTGTGGGTGTGGAAATATGAGTGTGATGTTTATATATTAACTGTGGGTGTGTATATATGAGTGTGATGTTTATATATGAAATGTGGGTGTGTATATATGAGTGTGATGTTTGCATATGAACTGTGGGTGTGTATATATGAGTGTGATGTTTATATATGAACTGTGGGTGTGTATATATGAGTGTGATGTTTATATATGGATTGTGAGTGTGTATATATGAGTGTGATGTTTATATATGAACTGTGGGTGTGTATATATGAGTGTGATGTTGGTATATTAACTGTGGGTGTGTATATATGAGTGTGATGTTTATATATGAACTGTGGGTGCATATATGTGAGTGTAATGTTTATATATAAACTGTGGGTGTGTTTATATGAGTGTGATGTTTATATACGAACTGTGGGTGTGTATATATGAGTGTGATGTTTATATATGAACTGTGGGTGTCCATATATGAGTGTGATGTTTATATATGGACTGGGGTGTGTATATATGAGTGTGATGTTTATATATGGACTGTGGGTGTGTATATATGAGTGTGATGTTTATATATGAACTGTGGGTGTGTATATATGAGTGTGATGTTTATATATGGACTGTGGGTGTGTATATATGAGTGTGATGTTTATATATGAACTGTGGGTGCATATATATGAGTGTGATGTTTATATATGAACTGTGGGTGCATATATATGAGTTTGATGTTTATTTATGAACTGTGGGTGCATATATATGAGTGCGATGTTTATATATGAACTGTGGGTGCATATATATGAGTGTGATGTTTATATATGAACTGTGGGTGTGTATATATGAGTGTGATGTTGATATGTTAACTGTGGGTGTGTATATATGAGTGTGATGTTTATATATGAACTGTGGGTGCATAGATATGAGTGTGATGTTTATATATGAACTGTGGGTGTGTATATATGAGTGCGATGTTTATATATGGACTGTGGGTGTGTATATATGAGTGTGATGTTTATATATGAACTGTGGGTGCATATATGTGAGTGTGATGTTTATATATAAACTTGGGTGTGTTTATATGAGTATGATGTTTATATATGAACTGTGGGTGTGTATATATGAGTGTGATGTTTATATATGAACTGTGGGTGTGTATATATGAGTGTGATGTTTAGATATGGACTGGGCTGTGTATATATGAGTGTGATGTTTATATATGAACTGTGGGTGTGTATATATGAGTGTGATGTTTATATATTAACTGTGGGTGTGTATATATGAGTGTGATGTTTACATATGAACTGGGGTGTGTATATTTCAGTGTGATGTTTATATATGGACTGTGGTTATGTATATATGAGTGTGATGTTTATATATGAACTGTGGGTGTGTATATATGAGTGAGATATTTATATATGAACTGTGGGTGTGTATATATGAGTGTGATGTTTATATATGGACTGTGGGTGTGTATATATGAGTGTGATGTTTATATATGGACTGTGGGTGTGTATATATGAGTGTGATGTTTATATATTAACTGTGGGTGTGTATATATGAGTGCCATGTTTATATATGAACTGGGGTCCTTATATTTCAGTGTGATGTTTATATATGGACTGTGGTTGTGTATATATGAGTGTGATGTTTATATATGAACTGTGGGTGTGAAAAATGAGTGAGATGTTTATATATGAACTGTGGGTGTGTATATATGAGTGTGATGTTTATATATGAACTGTGGGTGTGTATATTTGAGTGTGATATTTATATATCAACTGTGGGTGTATATATATGAGTGTGATGTTTATATATGAACTGTGGGTGTATATATATGAGTGTGATTTTTATATATGAACTGTGGGTGTATATATATGAGTGTGATGTTTATATATTAACTGTGGGTGTGTATATATGAGTGTGATGTTTATATATTAACTGTGGGTGTGTATATATGAGTGTGATGTTTATATATTAACTGTGGGTGTGTATATATGAGTGCGATGTTTATATATGAACTGTGGGTGCATAGATATGAGTGTGATGTTTATATATGAACTGTGGGTGTGTATATATGAGTGTGATGTTTATATATTAACTGTGGGTGTGGAAATATGAGTGTGATGTTTATATATTAACTGTGGGTGTGTATATATGAGTGTGATGTTTATATATGAAATGTGGGTGTGTATATATGAGTGTGATGTTTGCATATGAACTGTGGGTGTGCATATATGAGTGTGATGTTGATATATGAACTGTGGGTGCGTATATATGAGTGTGATGTTTATATATGGACTGTGGGTGTGTATGTATGAGTGTGATGTTTATATATGAACTGTGGGTGTGTATATATGAGTGTGATGTTGGTATATTAACTGTGGGTGTGTATATATGAGTGTGATGTTTATATATGAACTGTGGGTGCATATATGTGAGTGTAATGTTTATATATAAACTGTGGGTGTGTTTATATGAGTGTGATGTTTATATACGAACTGTGGGTGTGTATATATGAGTGTGATGTTTATATATGAACTGTGGGTGTCTATATATGAGTGTGATGTTTATATATGGACTGGGGTGTGTATATATGAGTGTGATGTTTATATATGGACTGTGGGTGTGTATATATGAGTGTGATGTTTATATATGAACTGTGGGTGCATATATATGAGTGTGATGTTTATATATGAACTGTGGGTGCATATATATGAGTGTGATGTTTATATATGAACTGTGGGTGCATATATATGAGTGCGATGTTTATATATGAACTGTGGGTGCATATATATGAGTGTGATGTTTATATATGAACTGTGGGTGTGTATATATGAGTGTGATGTTGATATGTTAACTGTGGGTGTGTATATATGAGTGTGATGTTTATATATGAACTGTGGGTGCATAGATATGAGTGTGATGTTTATATATGAACTGTGGGTGTGTATATATGAGTGCGATGTTTATATATGGACTGTGGGTGTGTATATATGAGTGTGATGTTTATATATGAACTGTGGGTGCATATATGTGAGTGTGATGTTTATATATAAACTTGGGTGTGTTTATATGAGTATGATGTTTATATATGAACTGTGGGTGTGTATATATGAGTGTGATGTTTATATATGAACTGTGGGTGTGTATATATGAGTGTGATGTTTAGATATGGACTGGGGTGTGTATATATGAGTGTGATGTTTATATATGAACTGTGGGTGTGTATATATGAGTGTGATGTTTATATATGAACTGTGGGTGTGTATATATGAGTGTGATGTTTATATATTAACTGTGGGTGTGTATATATGAGTGTGATGTTTACATATGAACTGGGGTGTGTATATTTCAGTGTGATGTTTATATATGGACTGTGGTTATGTATATATGAGTGTGATGTTTATATATGAACTGTGGGTGTGTATATATGAGTGAGATATTTATATATGAACTGTGGGTGTGTATATATGAGTGTGATGTTTATATATGGACTGTGGGTGTGTATATATGAGTGTGATGTTTATATATGAACTGTGGGTGTGTGTATATGAGTGTGATGTTTATATATGGACTGTGGGTGTGTATATATGAGTGTGATGTTTATATATTAAATGTGGCTGTATATATATGAGTGTCATGTTTATATATGAACTGGGGTCCTTATATTTCAGTGTGATGTTTATATATGGACTGTGGGTGTGTATATATGAGTGTGATGTTTATATATGAACTGTGGGTGTGTATATATGAGTGAGATGTTTATATATGAACTGTGGGTGTGTATATATGAGTGTGATGTTTATATATGAACTGTGGGTGTGCATATTTGAGTGCGATATTTTTTATATGAACTGTGGCTGTATATATATGAGTGTGATGTTTATATATGAACTGTGGGTGTATATATATGAGTGTGATTTTTATATATGAACTGTGGGTGTATATATATGAGTGTGATATTTTCTTTGAACTGGGGTGTGTATATATGAGTGTGATGTTTATATATGGACTGTGGGTGTGTATCTCTGAGTGTGATGTTTATATATGAACTGTGGGTGTATAAAAATGAGTGTGATGTTTATATATGAACTGTGGGTGTGAATATATGAGTATGATGTTTATATATGAACTGTAGGTGTGTATATATGAGTGTGATGTTTATATATGGACTGTCGGTGTGTATATATGAGTGTGATGTTTATATATCAACTGTGGATGTATATATATGAGTGTGATGTTTATATATGAACTGTGGGTGTGTATATATGAGTGTGATGTTTATATATGAACTGTTGGTGTGCATATATGAGTGCGATGTTTATATATGGACTGAGGGTGTGTATATATGAGTGTGATGTTTATATATGAACTGTGGGTGTGTATATATGAGTGTGATGTTTATATATGAACTGTGGGTGTGTATATATGAGTGTGATGTTTATCTCTGGACTGTGGGTGTGTCCATATGAGTGTGATGTTTATATATGAACTGTGGGTGTGTATATGTGAGTGTGATGTATATATATGAACTGTGGGTGTGTATATATGAGTGTGATGTTTATATATGAACTGTGGGTGTGTATATATGAGTGTGATGTTTATATATTAACTGTGGGTGTGTATATATGAGTGTGATGTTTATATATGAACTGTGGGTGCATATATATGAGTGTGATGTTTATATATGAACTGTGGGTGCATATATATGAGTGCTATGTTTATATATGAACTGTGGGTGCATATATATGAGTGTGATGTTTATATATGAACTGTGGGTGTGTATATATGAGTGTGATGTTTACATATTAACTGTGGGTGTGCATATATGAGTGTGATGTTTATATATTAACGGTGGGTGTGTACATATGAGTGTGATGTTTATATATTAACTGTGGGTGTGTATATATGACTGCGATGTTTATATATGAACTGTGGGTGCATAGATATGAGTGTGATGTTTATATATGAACTGTGGGTTTGTATATATGAGTGTGATGTTTATATATTAACTGTGGGTGTGTATATATGAGTGTGATGTTTATATATTAACTGTGGGTGTGTATATATGAGTGTGATGTTTATATATGAAATGTGGGTGTGCATATATGAGTGTGATGTTTGCATATGAACTGTGGGTGTGTATATATGAGTGTGATGTTTATATATGAACTGTGGGTGTGTATATATGAGTGTGATGTTTATATATGAACTGTGGGTGCATATATGTAAGTCTAATGTTTATATATAAACTGTGGGTGTTTTTATATGAGTGTGATGTTTATATACGAACTGTGGGTGTGTATATATGAGTGTGATGTTTATATATGAACTGTGGGTGTCTATATATGAGTGTGATGTTTATATATGGAATGGGGTGTGTAAAAATGAGTGTGATGTTTATATATGGACTGTGGGTGTGTGTATATGAGTGTGATGTTTATATATGAACTGTGGGTGTGTATATATGAGTGTGATGTTTATATATGGACTGTGGGTGTGTGTATATGAGTGTGATGTGTATATATGAACTGTGGGTGTGTATATATGAGTGTGATGTTTATATATGAACTGTGGGTGTGTATATATGAGTGTGATGTTTATATATGAACTGTGGGTGTGTATATATGAGTGTGATGTTTATATATGGACTGTGGGTGTGTATATATGAGTGTGATGTTTATATATGGACTGTGGGTGTGTATATATGAGTGTGATGTTTATATATGAACTGTGGGTGCATATATATGAGTGTGATGTTTATATATGAACTGTGGGTGCATATATATGAGTGTGATGTTTATATATGAACTGTGGTTGCATATATATGAGTGCGATGTTTATATATGAACTGTGGGTGCATATATATGAGTGTGATGTTTATATATGAACTGTGGGTGTGTATATATGAGTGTGATGTTGATATGTTAACTGTGGGTGTGTATATATGAGTGTGATGTCTATATATGAACTGTGGGTGCATAGATATGAGTGTGATGTTTATATATGAACTGTGGGTGTGTATATATGAGTGCGATGTTTATATATGGACTGTGGGTGTGTATATATGAGTGTGATGTTTATATATGAACTGTGGGTGCATATATGTGAGTGTGATGTTTATATATAAACTTGGGTGTGTTTATATGAGTATGATGTTTATATATGAACTGTGGGTGTGTATATATGAGTGTGATGTTTATATATGAACTGTGGGTGTGTATATATGAGTGTGATGTTTAGATATGGACTGGGGTGTGTATATATGAGTGTGATGTTTATATATTAACTGTGGGTGTGTATATATGAGTGTGATGTTTATATATGAACTGTGGGTGTGTATATATGAGTGTGATGTTTATATATGAACTGTGGGTGTGTATATATGAGTGTGATGTTTATATATTAACTGTGGGTGTGTATATATGAGTGTGATGTTTATATATGAACTGTGGGTGTGTATATATGAGTGTGATGTTTATATATGAACTGTGGGTGTGTATATATGAGTGTGATGTTTATATATTAACTGTGGGTGTGTATATATGAGTGTGATGTTTATATATGAACTGTGGGTGTGTATATATGAGTGTGATGTTTATATATGAACTGGGGTGTGTATATATGAGTGTGATGTTTATATATGAACTGTGGGTGTGTATATATGAGTGTGATGTTTATATATGAACTGTGGGTGTGTATATATGAGTGTGATGTTTATATATGAACTGTGGGTGTGTATATATGAGTGTGATGTTTATATATGGACTGTGGGTGTGTATATATGAGTGTGATGTTTATATATGGACTGTGGGTGTGTATATATGAGTGTGATGTTTATATATGAACTGTGGGTGTGTATATATGAGTGAGATATTTATATATGAACTGTGGGTGTGTATATATGAGTGTGATGTTTATATATGGACTGTGGGTGTGTATATATGAGTGTGATGTTTATATATGAACTGGGGTCCTTATATTTCAGTGTGATGTTTATATATGGACTGTGGGTGTGTATATATGAGTGTGATGTTTATATATGAACTGTGGGTGTGTATATATGAGTGAGATGTTTATATATGAACTGTGGGTGTGTATATATGAGTGTGATGTTTATATATGAACTGTGGGTGTGTATATTTGAGTGTGATATTTATATATGAACTGTGGGTGTATATATATGAGTGTGATGTTTATATATGAACTGTGGGTGTATATATATGAGTGTGATTTTTATATATGAACTGTGGGTGTATATATATGAGTGTGATATTTTCTTTGAACTGGGGTGTGTATATATGAGTGTGATGTTGAGATATGGACTGTGGGTGTGTATCTCTGAGTGTGATGTTTATATATGAACTGTGGGTGTGCATATATGAGTGCGATGTTTATATATGAACTGTGGGTGTGAATATATGAGTATGATGTTTATATATGAACTGTAGGTGTGTATATATGAGTGTGATGTTTATATATGGACTGTCGGTGTGTATATATGAGTGTGATGTTTATATATCAACTGTGGATGTATATGTATGAGTGTGATGTTTATATATGAACTGTGGGTGTGTATATATGAGTGTGATGTTTATATATGAACTGTTGGTGTGCATATATGAGTGCGATGTTTATATATGGACTGAGGGTGTGTATATATGAGTGTGATGTTTATATATGAACTGTGGGTGTTTATATATGAGTGTGATGTTTATATATGAACTGTGGGTGTGTATATATGAGTGTGATGTTTATCTCTGGACTGTGGGTGTGTCCATATGAGTGTGATGTTTATATATGAACTGTGGGTGTGTATATGTGAGTGTGATGTATATATATGAACTGTGGGTGTGTATATATGAGTGTGATGTTTATATATGATCTGTGGGTGTGTATATATGAGTGTGATGTTTATATATTAACTGTGGGTGTGTATATATGAGTGTGATGTTTATATATGAACTGTGGGTGCATATATTTGAGTGTGATGTTTATATATGAACTGTGGGTGCATATATATGAGTGCTATGTTAATATATGAACTGTGGGTGCATATATATGAGTGTGATGTTTATATATGAACTGTGGGTGTGTATATATGAGTGTGATGTTTACATATTAACTGTGGGTGTGTATATATGAGTGTGATGTTTATATATTAACTGTGGGTGTGTACATATGAGTGTGATGTTTATATATTAACTGTGGGTGTGTATATATGACTGCGATATTTATATATGAACTGTGGGTGCATAGATATGAGTGTGATGTTTATATATGAACTGTGGGTGTGTATATATGAGTGTGATGTTTATATATTAACTGTGGGTGTGTATATATGAGTGTGATGTTTATATATTAACTGTGGGTGTGTATATATGAGTGTGATGTTTATATATGAAATGTGGGTGTGTATAAATGAGTGTGATGTTTGCATATGAACTGTGGGTGTGTATATATGAGTGTGATGTTTATATATGAACTGTGGGTGTGTATATATGAGTGTGATGTTTATATATGAACTGTGGGTGCATATAAGTGAGTCTAATGTTTATATATAAACTGTGGGTGTGTTTATATGAGTGTGATGTTTATATACGAACTGTGGGTGTGTATATATGAGTGTGATGTTTATATATGAACTGTGGGTGTCTATATATGAGTGTGATGTTTATATATGGACTGGGGTGTGTAAAAATGAGTGTGATGTTTATATATGGACTGTGGGTGTGTATATATGAGTGTGATGTTTATATATGAACTGTGGGTGTGTATATATGAGTGTGATGTTTATATATGGACTGTGGGTGTGTGTATATGAGTGTGATGTGTATATATGAACTGTGGGTGTGTATATATGAGTGTGATGTTTATATATGAACTGTGGGTGTGTATATATGAGTGTGATGTTTATATATGAACTGTGGGTGTGTATATATGAGTGTGATGTTTATATATGGACTGTGGGTGTGTATATATGAGTGTGATGTTTATATATGAACTGTGGTTGTGTATATATGAGTGTGATGTTTATATATGAAATGTGGGTGTGTATATATGATTGCAATGTTTATATATGAACTGTGGGTGTGTATATATGAGTGTGATGTTTATATATGAACTGTGGGTCTGTATATATGAGTGTGATGTTTATATATGAAATGTGGGTGTGTTTCTATGAGTGTGATGTTTATATATGAACTGTGGGTGTGTATATATGAGTGTGATATTTATATATGAACTGTGAGTGTGTATATATGAGTGTGATGTTTATATATGGAATGTGGGTGTGTATGTATGAGTGTGATGTTTATATATAAACTGTGGGTGTGTATATATGAGTGTGATGTTTATATATGAACTGTGGGTGTGTCGAGATGAGTGTGATGTTTATATATGAATTGGGTGTGTATATATGAGTGTGATGTTTATATATGAACTGGGGTGTGTATATATGAGTGTGATGTTTATATATGAACTATGGGTGTGTATATATGAGTGTGATGTTTATATATGAACTGTGGGTGTGTATATATGAGTGTGATATTTATATATGAACTGTGAGTGTGTATATATGAGTGTGATGTTTATATATGGACTGCGGCTGTGTATATATGAGTGTGATGTTTATATATGGACTGTGGGTGTGTATATATGAGTGTGATGTTTATATATTAACTGTGGGTGTGTGTATATGAGTGTGATGTTTAGATATGAACTGTGGGTGTGTATATATGAGTGTGATGTTTAAATATGAACTGTGGGTGTGTGTATATGAGTGTGATGTTTATATATTAACTGTGGGTGTGTATATATGAGTGTGATGTTTATATATTAACTGTGGGTGTGTATATATGAGTGTGATGTTTATATATTAACTGTGGGTGTGTATATATGAGTGTGATGTTTATATATGGACTGTGGGTGTGTGTATATGAGTGTGATGTTTAGATATGAACTGTGGGTGTGTATATATGAGTGTGATGTTTAAATATGAACTGTGGGTGTGTGTATATGAGTGTGATGTTTATATATGGACTGTGGGTGTGTATATATGAGTGTGATGTTTAAATATGAACTGTGGGTGTGTGTATATGAGTGT
Organism: Heptranchias perlo; assembly: GCF_035084215.1. Classification (NCBI taxonomy): domain Eukaryota; kingdom Metazoa; phylum Chordata; class Chondrichthyes; order Hexanchiformes; family Hexanchidae; genus Heptranchias; species Heptranchias perlo. The sequence continues at coordinate 467,934 of NW_027139793.1, read as the reverse complement.
GATGTTTATATATGGACTGCGGCTGTGTATATATGAGTGTGATGTTTATATATGGACTGTGGGTGTGTATATATGAGTGTGATGTTTATATATTAACTGTGGGTGTGTGTATATGAGTGTGATGTTTAGATATGAACTGTGGGTGTGCATATATGAGTGTGATGTTTAAATATGAACTGTGGGTGTGTGTATATGAGTGTGATGTTTATATATTAACTGTGGGTGTGTATATATGAGTGTGATGTTTATATATTAACTGTGGGTGTGTATATATGAGTGTGATGTTTATATATTAACTGTGGGTGTGTATATATGAGTGTGATGTTTATATATGAAATGTGGGTGTGTATATATGAGTGTGATGTTTGCATATGAACTGTGGGTGTGCATATATGAGTGTGATGTTTATATATGAACTGTGGGTGTGTATATATGAGTGCGATGTTTATATATGGACTGTGGGTGTGTATATATGAGTGTGATTTTTATATATGAACTGTGGGTGTGTATATATGAGTGTGATGTTTATATATGAACTGTGGGTGTGTATATATGAGTGTGATGTTTATATATGGACTGTGGGTGTGTGTATATGAGTGTGATGTGTATATATGAACTGTGGGTGTGTATATATGAGTGTGATGTTTATATATGAACTGTGGGTGTGTATATATGAGTGTGATGTTTATATATGAACTGTGGGTGTGTATATATGAGTGTGATGTTTATATATGGACTGTGGGTGTGTATATATGAGTGTGATGTTTATATATGAACTGTGGTTGTGTATATATGAGTGTGATGTTTATATATGAAATGTGGGTGTGTATATATGATTGCAATGTTTATATATGAACTGTGGGTGTGTATATATGAGTGTGATGTTTATATATGAACTGTGGGTCTGTATATATGAGTGTGATGTTTATATATGAAATGTGGGTGTGTTTCTATGAGTGTGATGTTTATATATGAACTGTGGGTGTGTATATATGAGTGTGATATTTATATATGAACTGTGAGTGTGTATATATGAGTGTGATGTTTATATATGGACTGTGGGTGTGTATGTATGAGTGTGATGTTTATATATAAACTGTGGGTGTGTATATATGAGTGTGATGTTTATATATGAACTGTGGGTGTGTCGAGATGAGTGTGATGTTTATATATGAATTGGGTGTGTATATATGAGTGTGATGTTTATATATGAACTGGGGTGTGTATATATGAGTGTGATGTTTATATATGAACTATGGGTGTGTATATATGAGTGTGATGTTTATATATGAACTGTGGGTGTGTATATATGAGTGTGATATTTATATATGAACTGTGAGTGTGTATATATGAGTGTGATGTTTATATATGGACTGCGGCTGTGTATATATGAGTGTGATGTTTATATATGGACTGTGGGTGTGTATATATGAGTGTGATGTTTATATATTAACTGTGGGTGTGTGTATATGAGTGTGATGTTTAGATATGAACTGTGGGTGTGTATATATGAGTGTGATGTTTAAATATGAACTGTGGGTGTGTGTATATGAGTGTGATGTTTATATATTAACTGTGGGTGTGTATATATGAGTGTGATGTTTATATATTAACTGTGGGTGTGTATATATGAGTGTGATGTTTATATATTAACTGTGGGTGTGTATATATGAGTGTGATGTTTATATATGGACTGTGGGTGTGTGTATATGAGTGTGATGTTTAGATATGAACTGTGGGTGTGTATATATGAGTGTGATGTTTAAATATGAACTGTGGGTGTGTGTATATGAGTGTGATGTTTATATATGGACTGTGGGTGTGTATATATGAGTGTGATGTTTAAATATGAACTGTGGGTGTGTGTATATGAGTGTGATGTTTATATATGGACTGCGGCTGTGTATATATGAGTGTGATGTTTATATATGGACTGTGGGTGTGTATATATGAGTGTGATGTTTATATATTAACTGTGGGTGTGTGTATATGAGTGTGATGTTTAGATATGAACTGTGGGTGTGCATATATGAGTGTGATGTTTAAATATGAACTGTGGGTGTGTGTATATGAGTGTGATGTTTATATATTAACTGTGGGTGTGTATATATGAGTGTGATGTTTATATATTAACTGTGGGTGTGTATATATGAGTGTGATGTTTATATATTAACTGTGGGTGTGTATATATGAGTGTGATGTTTATATATGAAATGTGGGTGTGTATATATGAGTGTGATGTTTGCATATGAACTGTGGGTGTGCATATATGAGTGTGATGTTTATATATGAACTGTGGGTGTGTATATATGAGTGCGATGTTTATATATGGACTGTGGGTGTGTATATATGAGTGTGATTTTTATATATGAACTGTGGGTGTGTATATATGAGTGTGATGTTTATATATTAACTGTGGGTGTGTACATATGAGTGTGATGTTTATATATTAACTGTGGGTGTGTATATATGACTGCGATGTTTATATATGAACTGTGGGTGCATAGATATGAGTGTGATGTTTATATATGAACTGTGGGTGTGTATATATGAGTGTGATGTTTATATATTAACTGTGGGTGTGTATATATGAGTGTGATGTTTATATATTAACTGTGGGTGTGTATATATGAGTGTGATGTTTATATATGAAATGTGGGTGTGTATAAATGAGTGTGATGTTTGCATATGAACTGTGGGTGTGTATATATGAGTGTGATGTTTATATATGAACTGTGGGTGTGTATATATGAGTGTGATGTTTATATATGAACTGTGGGTGCATATAAGTGAGTCTAATGTTTATATATAAACTGTGGGTGTGTTTATATGAGTGTGATGTTTATATACGAACTGTGGGTGTGTATATATGAGTGTGATGTTTATATATGAACTGTGGGTGTCTATATATGAGTGTGATGTTTATATATGGACTGGGGTGTGTAAAAATGAGTGTGATGTTTATATATGGACTGTGGGTGTGTATATATGAGTGTGATGTTTATATATGAACTGTGGGTGTGTATATATGAGTGTGATGTTTATATATGGACTGTGGGTGTGTGTATATGAGTGTGATGTGTATATATGAACTGTGGGTGTGTATATATGAGTGTGATGTTTATATATGAACTGTGGGTGTGTATATATGAGTGTGATGTTTATATATGAACTGTGGGTGTGTATATATGAGTGTGATGTTTATATATGGACTGTGGGTGTGTATATATGAGTGTGATGTTTATATATGAACTGTGGTTGTGTATATATGAGTGTGATGTTTATATATGAAATGTGGGTGTGTATATATGATTGCAATGTTTATATATGAACTGTGGGTGTGTATATATGAGTGTGATGTTTATATATGAACTGTGGGTCTGTATATATGAGTGTGATGTTTATATATGAAATGTGGGTGTGTTTCTATGAGTGTGATGTTTATATATGAACTGTGGGTGTGTATATATGAGTGTGATATTTATATATGAACTGTGAGTGTGTATATATGAGTGTGATGTTTATTTCTGGACTGTGGGTGTGTATGTATGAGTGTGATGTTTATATATAAACTGTGGGTGTGTATATATGAGTGTGATGTTTATATATGAACTGTGGGTGTGTCGAGATGAGTGTGATGTTTATATATGAATTGGGTGTGTATATATGAGTGTGATGTTTATATATGAACTGGGGTGTGTATATATGAGTGTGATGTTTATATATGAACTATGGGTGTGTATATATGAGTGTGATGTTTATATATGAACTGTGGGTGTGTATATATGAGTGTGATATTTATATATGAACTGTGAGTGTGTATATATGAGTGTGATGTTTATATATGGACTGCGGCTGTGTATATATGAGTGTGATGTTTATATATGGACTGTGGGTGTGTATATATGAGTGTGATGTTTATATATTAACTGTGGGTGTGTGTATATGAGTGTGATGTTTAGATATGAACTGTGGGTGTGTATATATGAGTGTGATGTTTAAATATGAACTGTGGGTGTGTGTATATGAGTGTGATGTTTATATATTAACTGTGGGTGTGTATATATGAGTGTGATGTTTATATATTAACTGTGGGTGTGTATATATGAGTGTGATGTTTATATATTAACTGTGGGTGTGTATATATGAGTGTGATGTTTATATATGGACTGTGGGTGTGTGTATATGAGTGTGATGTTTAGATATGAACTGTGGGTGTGTATATATGAGTGTGATGTTTATATATGGACTGTGGGTGTGTATATATGAGTGTGATGTTTAAATATGAACTGTGGGTGTGTGTATATGAGTGTGATGTTTATATATGGACTGCGGCTGTGTATATATGAGTGTGATGTTTATATATGGACTGTGGGTGTGTATATATGAGTGTGATGTTTATATATTAACTGTGGGTGTGTGTATATGAGTGTGATGTTTAGATATGAACTGTGGGTGTGCATATATGAGTGTGATGTTTAAATATGAACTGTGGGTGTGTGTATATGAGTGTGATGTTTATATATTAACTGTGGGTGTGTATATATGAGTGTGATGTTTATATATTAACTGTGGGTGTGTATATATGAGTGTGATGTTTATATATTAACTGTGGGTGTGTATATATGAGTGTGATGTTTATATATGAAATGTGGGTGTGTATATATGAGTGTGATGTTTGCATATGAACTGTGGGTGTGCATATATGAGTGTGATGTTTATATATGAACTGTGGGTGTGTATATATGAGTGCGATGTTTATATATGGACTGTGGGTGTGTATATATGAGTGTGATTTTTATATATGAACTGTGGGTGTGTATATATGAGTGTGATGTTTATATATGAACTGTGGGTGTGTATATATGAGTGTGATGTTTATATATGGACTGTGGGTGTGTGTATATGAGTGTGATGTGTATATATGAACTGTGGGTGTGTATATATGAGTGTGATGTTTATATATGAACTGTGGGTGTGTATATATGAGTGTGATGTTTATATATGAACTGTGGGTGTGTATATATGAGTGTGATGTTTATATATGGACTGTGGGTGTGTATATATGAGTGTGATGTTTATATATGAACTGTGGTTGTGTATATATGAGTGTGATGTTTATATATGAAATGTGGGTGTGTATATATGATTGCAATGTTTATATATGAACTGTGGGTGTGTATATATGAGTGTGATGTTTATATATGAACTGTGGGTCTGTATATATGAGTGTGATGTTTATATATGAAATGTGGGTGTGTTTCTATGAGTGTGATGTTTATATATGAACTGTGGGTGTGTATATATGAGTGTGATATTTATATATGAACTGTGAGTGTGTATATATGAGTGTGATGTTTATATATGGACTGTGGGTGTGTATGTATGAGTGTGATGTTTATATATAAACTGTGGGTGTGTATATATGAGTGTGATGTTTATATATGAACTGTGGGTGTGTCGAGATGAGTGTGATGTTTATATATGAATTGGGTGTGTATATATGAGTGTGATGTTTATATATGAACTGGGGTGTGTATATATGAGTGTGATGTTTATATATGAACTATGGGTGTGTATATATGAGTGTGATGTTTATATATGAACTGTGGGTGTGTATATATGAGTGTGATATTTATATATGAACTGTGAGTGTGTATATATGAGTGTGATGTTTATATATGGACTGCGGCTGTGTATATATGAGTGTGATGTTTATATATGGACTGTGGGTGTGTATATATGAGTGTGATGTTTATATATTAACTGTGGGTGTGTGTATATGAGTGTGATGTTTAGATATGAACTGTGGGTGTGTATATATGAGTGTGATGTTTAAATATGAACTGTGGGTGTGTGTATATGAGTGTGATGTTTATATATTAACTGTGGGTGTGTATATATGAGTGTGATGTTTATATATTAACTGTGGGTGTGTATATATGAGTGTGATGTTTATATATTAACTGTGGGTGTGTATATATGAGTGTGATGTTTATATATGGACTGTGGGTGTGTGTATATGAGTGTGATGTTTAGATATGAACTGTGGGTGTGTATATATGAGTGTGATGTTTAAATATGAACTGTGGGTGTGTGTATATGAGTGTGATGTTTATATATGGACTGTGGGTGTGTATATATGAGTGTGATGTTTAAATATGAACTGTGGGTGTGTGTATATGAGTGTGATGTTTATATATGGACTGCGGCTGTGTATATATGAGTGTGATGTTTATATATGGACTGTGGGTGTGTATATATGAGTGTGATGTTTATATATTAACTGTGGGTGTGTGTATATGAGTGTGATGTTTAGATATGAACTGTGGGTGTGCATATATGAGTGTGATGTTTAAATATGAACTGTGGGTGTGTGTATATGAGTGTGATGTTTATATATTAACTGTGGGTGTGTATATATGAGTGTGATGTTTATATATTAACTGTGGGTGTGTATATATGAGTGTGATGTTTATATATTAACTGTGGGTGTGTATATATGAGTGTGATGTTTATATATGAAATGTGGGTGTGTATATATGAGTGTGATGTTTGCATATGAACTGTGGGTGTGCATATATGAGTGTGATGTTTATATATGAACTGTGGGTGTGTATATATGAGTGCGATGTTTATATATGGACTGTGGGTGTGTATATATGAGTGTGATTTTTATATATGAACTGTGGGTGTGTATATATGAGTGTGATGTTTATATATTAACTGTGGGTGTGTATATATGAGTGTGATGTTTATATATGAAATGTGGGTGTGTATATATGAGTGTGATGTTTGCATATCAACTGTGGGTGTGTATATATGAGTGTGATGTTTATATATGAACTGTGGGTGTGTATATATGAGTGCGATGTTTATATATGGACTGTGGGTGTGTATATATGTGTGTGATGTTTATATATGAACTGTGGGTGTGTATATATGAGTGTGATGTTTATATATTAACTGTGGGTGTGTATATATGAGTGTGATGTTTATATATGAACTGTGGGTGCATATATGTGAGTGTAATGTTTATATATAAACTGTGGGTGTGTTTATATGAGTGTGATGTTTATATATGAACTGTGGGTGTGTATATATGAGTGTGATGTTTATATATGAACTGTGGGTGTGTATATATGAGTGTGATGTTTATATATGGACTGGGGTGTGTATATATGAGTGTGATGTTTATATATGAACTGTGGGTGTGTATATATGATTGTGATGTTTATATATGTACTGCGGCTGTGTATATATGAGTGTGATGTTTATATATGGTCTGTGGGTGTGTATATATGAGTGTGATGTTTATATATTAACTGTGGGTGTGTGTATATGAGTGTGATGTTTAGATATGAACTGTGGGTGTGTATATATGAGTGTGATGTTTATATATGAACTGTGGGTGTGTATATATGAGTGTGATGTTTCTATATGAACTGTGGGTGTGTGTATATGAGTTTGATGTTTATATATGAACTGGGGTGTGTATATATGAGTGTGATGTTTATATATGAACTATGGGTGTGTATATATGAGTGTGATGTTTATATATGAACTGTGGGTGTGTATATATGAGTGTGATATTTATATATGAACTGTGAGTGTGTATATATGAGTGTGATGTTTATATATGGACTGCGGCTGTGTATATATGAGTGTGATGTTTATATATGGACTGTGGGTGTGTATATATGAGTGTGATGTTTATATATTAACTGTGGGTGTGTGTATATGAGTGTGATGTTTAGATATGAACTGTGGGTGTGTATATATGAGTGTGATGTTTAAATATGAACTGTGGGTGTGTGTATATGAGTGTGATGTTTATATATTAACTGTGGGTGTGTATATATGAGTGTGATGTTTATATATTAACTGTGGGTGTGTATATATGAGTGTGATGTTTATATATTAACTGTGGGTGTGTATATATGAGTGTGATGTTTATATATGGACTGTGGGTGTGTGTATATGAGTGTGATGTTTAGATATGAACTGTGGGTGTGTATATATGAGTGTGATGTTTAAATATGAACTGTGGGTGTGTGTATATGAGTGTGATGTTTATATATGGACTGTGGGTGTGTATATATGAGTGTGATGTTTAAATATGAACTGTGGGTGTGTGTATATGAGTGTGATGTTTATATATGGACTGCGGCTGTGTATATATGAGTGTGATGTTTATATATGGACTGTGGGTGTGTATATATGAGTGTGATGTTTATATATTAACTGTGGGTGTGTGTATATGAGTGTGATGTTTAGATATGAACTGTGGGTGTGTATATATGAGTGTGATGTTTAAATATGAACTGTGGGTGTGTGTATATGAGTGTGATGTTTATATATTAACTGTGGGTGTGTATATATGAGTGTGATGTTTATATATTAACTGTGGGTGTGTATATATGAGTGTGATGTTTATATATTAACTGTGGGTGTGTATATATGAGTGTGATGTTTATATATGAAATGTGGGTGTGTATATATGAGTGTGATGTTTGCATATGAACTGTGGGTGTGCATATATGAGTGTGATGTTTATATATGAACTGTGGGTGTGTATATATGAGTGCGATGTTTATATATGGACTGTGGGTGTGTATATATGAGTGTGATTTTTATATATGAACTGTGGGTGTGTATATATGAGTGTGATGTTTATATATTAACTGTGGGTGTGTATATATGAGTGTGATGTTTATATATGAAATGTGGGTGTGTATATATGAGTGTGATGTTTGCATATCAACTGTGGGTGTGTATATATGAGTGTGATGTTTATATATGAACTGTGGGTGTGTATATATGAGTGCGATGTTTATATATGGACTGTGGGTGTGTATATATGTGTGTGATGTTTATATATGAACTGTGGGTGTGTATATATGAGTGTGATGTTTATATATTAACTGTGGGTGTGTATATATGAGTGTGATGTTTATATATGAACTGTGGGTGCATATATGTGAGTGTAATGTTTATATATAAACTGTGGGTGTGTTTATATGAGTGTGATGTTTATATATGAACTGTGGGTGTGTATATATGAGTGTGATGTTTATATATGAACTGTGGGTGTGTATATATGAGTGTGATGTTTATATATGGACTGGGGTGTGTATATATGAGTGTGATGTTTATATATGAACTGTGGGTGTGTATATATGATTGTGATGTTTATATATGGACTGCGGCTGTGTATATATGAGTGTGATGTTTATATATGGTCTGTGGGTGTGTATATATGAGTGTGATGTTTATATATTAACTGTGGGTGTGTGTATATGAGTGTGATGTTTAGATATGAACTGTGGGTGTGTATATATGAGTGTGATGTTTATATATGAACTGTGGGTGTGTATATATGAGTGTGATGTTTCTATATGAACTGTGGGTGTGTGTATATGAGTTTGATGTTTATATATGAACTGGGGTGTGTATATATGAGTGTGATGTTTATATATGAACTATGGGTGTGTATATATGAGTGTGATGTTTATATATGAACTGTGGGTGTGTATATATGAGTGTGATATTTATATATGAACTGTGAGTGTGTATATATGAGTGTGATGTTTATATATGGACTGCGGCTGTGTATATATGAGTGTGATGTTTATATATGGACTGTGGGTGTGTATATATGAGTGTGATGTTTATATATTAACTGTGGGTGTGTGTATATGAGTGTGATGTTTAGATATGAACTGTGGGTGTGTATATATGAGTGTGATGTTTAAATATGAACTGTGGGTGTGTGTATATGAGTGTGATGTTTATATATTAACTGTGGGTGTGTATATATGAGTGTGATGTTTATATATTAACTGTGGGTGTGTATATATGAGTGTGATGTTTATATATTAACTGTGGGTGTGTATATATGAGTGTGATGTTTATATATGGACTGTGGGTGTGTGTATATGAGTGTGATGTTTAGATATGAACTGTGGGTGTGTATATATGAGTGTGATGTTTAAATATGAACTGTGGGTGTGTGTATATGAGTGTGATGTTTATATATGGACTGTGGGTGTGTATATATGAGTGTGATGTTTAAATATGAACTGTGGGTGTGTGTATATGAGTGTGATGTTTATATATGGACTGCGGCTGTGTATATATGAGTGTGATGTTTATATATGGACTGTGGGTGTGTATATATGAGTGTGATGTTTATATATTAACTGTGGGTGTGTGTATATGAGTGTGATGTTTAGATATGAACTGTGGGTGTGTATATATGAGTGTGATGTTTAAATATGAACTGTGGGTGTGTGTATATGAGTGTGATGTTTATATATTAACTGTGGGTGTGTATATATGAGTGTGATGTTTATATATTAACTGTGGGTGTGTATATATGAGTGTGATGTTTATATATTAACTGTGGGTGTGTATATATGAGTGTGATGTTTATATATGAAATGTGGGTGTGTATATATGAGTGTGATGTTTGCATATGAACTGTGGGTGTGCATATATGAGTGTGATGTTTATATATGAACTGTGGGTGTGTATATATGAGTGCGATGTTTATATATGGACTGTGGGTGTGTATATATGAGTGTGATTTTTATATATGAACTGTGGGTGTGTATATATGAGTGTGATGTTTATATATTAACTGTGGGTGTGTATATATGAGTGTGATGTTTATATATGAAATGTGGGTGTGTATATATGAGTGTGATGTTTGCATATCAACTGTGGGTGTGTATATATGAGTGTGATGTTTATATATGAACTGTGGGTGTGTATATATGAGTGCGATGTTTATATATGGACTGTGGGTGTGTATATATGTGTGTGATGTTTATATATGAACTGTGGGTGTGTATATATGAGTGTGATGTTTATATATTAACTGTGGGTGTGTATATATGAGTGTGATGTTTATATATGAACTGTGGGTGCATATATGTGAGTGTAATGTTTATATATAAACTGTGGGTGTGTTTATATGAGTGTGATGTTTATATATGAACTGTGGGTGTGTATATATGAGTGTGATGTTTATATATGAACTGTGGGTGTGTATATATGAGTGTGATGTTTATATATGGACTGGGGTGTGTATATATGAGTGTGATGTTTATATATGAACTGTGGGTGTGTATATATGATTGTGATGTTTATATATGGACTGCGGCTGTGTATATATGAGTGTGATGTTTATATATGGTCTGTGGGTGTGTATATATGAGTGTGATGTTTATATATTAACTGTGGGTGTGTGTATATGAGTGTGATGTTTAGATATGAACTGTGGGTGTGTATATATGAGTGTGATGTTTATATATGAACTGTGGGTGTGTATATATGAGTGTGATGTTTCTATATGAACTGTGGGTGTGTGTATATGAGTTTGATGTTTATATATGGACTGTGGGTGTTTATATATGAGTGTGATGTTTATATATTAACTGTGGGTGTGTATATATGAAAGTGATGTTTATATATGAAATGTGGGTGTGTATATATGAGTGTGATGTTTGCATATGAACTGTGGGTGTGTATATATGAGTGTGATGTTTATATATGAACTGTGGGTGTGTATATATGAGTGCGATGTTTATATATGGACTGTGGGTGTGTATTTCTGAGTGTGATGTTTATATATGAACTGTGGGTGTGTATATATGAGTGTGATGTTTATATATTAACTGTGGGTGTGTATATATGAGTGTGATGTTTATATATGAAATGTGGGTGTGTATATATGAGTGTGATGTTTGCATATGAACTGTGGGTGTGTATATATGAGTGTGATGTTTATATATGAACTGTGGGTGTGTATATATGAGTGCGATGTTTATATATGGACTGTGGGTGTGTATATATGTGTGTGATGTTTATATATGAACTGTGGGTGTGTATATATGAGTGTGATGTTTATATATTAACTGTGGGTGTGTATATATGAGTGTGATGTTTATATATGAACTGTGGGTGCATATATGTGAGTGTAATGTTTATATATAAACTGTGGGTGTGTTTATATGAGTGTGATGTTTATATATGAACTGTGGCTGTGTATATATGAGTGTGATGTTTATATATGAACTGTGGGTGTGTATATATGAATGTGATGTTTATATATGGACTGGGGTGTGTATATATGAGTGTGATGTTTATTTATGGACTGTGGGTGTGTATATATGAGTGTGATGTTTATATATGAACTGTGGGTGTGTATATATGAGTGTGATGTTTATATATGGAATGTGGGTGTGTATATATGAGTGTGATGTTTATATATTAACTGTGGGTGTGTATATATGAGTGTGATGTTTATATATGGACTGTGGGTGTGTATATATGAGTGTGATGTTTATATATGAACTGTGGGTGTGTCTATATGAGTGTGATGTTTATATATGAACTGCGGGTGTGTCGATTTGAGTGTGATGTTTATATATTAACTGTGGGTGTGTTTTTATGACTGTGATGTTTATATATGAATTGTGGGTGCGTATATATGAGTGTGATGTTTATATATGAACTCTGGGTGTGTATATATGAGTGTGATGTTTATATCTGAACTGTGGGTGTGTATATATGAGTGTGATGTTTATATATGAACTGTGGGTCTGCATATATGAGTGTGATGTTTATATATGAACTGTGGGTGTGTATATATGAGTGTGATGTTTATATATGAAATGTGGGTCTGTATATATGAGTGTGATGTTTATATATGAACTGTGGGTGTGTATATATGAGTGTGATGTTTATATATGAACTGTGGGTGTGTATATATGAGTGTGATATTTATATATGAACTGTGAGTGTGTATATATGAGTGTGATGTTTATATATGGACTGTGGGTGTGTGTGTATGAGTGTGATGTTTATATATGAACTTTGGGTGTGTATATATGAGTGTGATGTTTATATATGAAATGTGGGTCTGCATATATGAGTGTGATGTTTATATATGAACTGTGGGTGTGTATATATGAGTGTGATGTTTATATATGAACTGTGGGTCTGTATATATGAGTGTGATGTTTATATATGGACTGTGGGTGTGTATATATGAGTGTGATGTTTATATATGGACTGCGGCTGTGTATATATGAGTGTGATGTTTATATATGAACTGTGGGTGTGCATATATGATTGTGATGTTTATATATGGACTGCGGCTGTGTATATATGAGTGTGATGTTTATATATGGTCTGTGGGTGTGTATATATGAGTGTGATGTTTATATATTAACTGTGGGTGTGTGTATATGAGTGTGATGTTTAGATATGAACTGTGGGTGTGTATATATGAGTGTGATGTTTACATATGAACTGTGGGTGTGTATATATGAGTGTGATGTTTCTATATGAACTGTGGGTGTGTGTATATGAGTTTGATGTTTATATATGGACTGTGGGTGTTTATATATGAGTGTGATGTTTATATATTAACTGTGGGTGTGTATATATGATAGTGATGTTTATATATGAAATGTGGGTGTGTATATATGAGTGTGATGTTTGCATATGAACTGTGGGTGTGTATATATGAGTGTGATGTTTATATATGAACTGGGGTGTGTATATATGAGTGTGATGTTTATATATGGACTGTGGGTGTGTATATATGAGTGTGATGTTTATATATGGACTGCGGCTGTGTATATATGAGTGTGATGTTTATATATTAACTGTGGGTGTGTGTATATGAGTGTGATGTTTATATATGGACTGTGGGTGTGTATATATGAGTGTGATGTTTATATATTAACTGTGGGTGTGTGTATATGAGTGTGATGTTTAGATATGAACTGTGGGTGTGTATATATGAGTGTGATGTTTATATATGAACTGTGGGTGTGTATATATGAGTGTGATGTTTATATATGAACTGTGGGTGTGTAGAGATGTGTGTGATGTTTATATATGAACTGGGGTGTGTATATATGAGTGTGATGTTTATATATGGACTGTGGGTGTGTATATATGAGTGTGATGTTTATATATGGACTGTGGGTGTGTTTCTATGAGTGTGATGTTTCAATATGAACTGTGGGTGTGTATATATGAGTGTGATATTTATATATAAACTGTGGGTGTGTATATATGAGTGTGATGTTTATATATGAACTGTGGGTGTGTAGAGATGAGTGTGATGTTTATATATGAATTGGGTGTGTATATATGAGTGTGATGTTTATATATGAACTGGGGTGTGTATATATGAGTGTGATGTTTATATATGAACTGTGGGTGTGTATATATGTGTGTGATGTTTATATATGAACTGTGGGTGTGAAAATATGAGTGTGATGTTTATATATGAACTGTGGGTGTGCATATATGAGTGTGATGTTTATATATGGACTGCGGCTGTGTATATATGAGTGTGATGTTTATATATGGACTGTGGGTGTGTATATATGAGTGTGATGTTTATATATTAACTGTGGGTGTGTGTATATGAGTGTGATGTTTAGATATGAACTGTGGGTGTGTATATATGAGTGTGATGTTTATATATGAACTGTGGGTGTGTATATATGAGTGTGATGTTTATATATGAACTGTGGGTGTGTATATATGAGTGCGATGTTTATATATGGACTGTGGGTGTGTATATATGAGTGTGATGTTTATATATGAACTGTGGGTGTGTATATATGAGTGTGATGTTTATATATTAACTGTGGGTGTGTATCTCTGAGTGTGATGTTTATATATGAACTGTGGGTGCATATATGTGAGTGTAATGTTTCTATATAAACTGTGGGTGTGTTTATATGAGTGTGATGTTTATATATGAACTGTGGGTGTGTATATATAAGTGTGATGTTTATATATGAACTGTGGGTGTGTAGAGATGTGTGTGATGTTTATATATGAACTGGGGTGTGTATATATGAGTGTGATGTTTATATATGGACTGTGGGTGTGTGTATATGAGTGTGATGTGTATATATGAACTGTGGGTGTGTATATATGAGTGTGATGTTTATATATGAACTGTGGGTGTGTATATATGAGTGTGATGTTTATATATGAACTGTGGGTGTGTATATATGAGTGTGATGTTTATATATGGACTGTGGGTGTGTATATATGAGTGTGATGTTTATATATGAACTGTGGTTGTGTATATATGAGTGTGATGTTTATATATGAAATGTGGGTGTGTATATATGATTGCAATGTTTATATATGAACTGTGGGTGTGTATATATGAGTGTGATGTTTATATATGAACTGTGGGTCTGTATATATGAGTGTGATGTTTATATATGAAATGTGGGTGTGTTTCTATGAGTGTGATGTTTATATATGAACTGTGGGTGTGTATATATGAGTGTGATATTTATATATGAACTGTGAGTGTGTATATATGAGTGTGATGTTTATATATGGACTGTGGGTGTGTATGTATGAGTGTGATGTTTATATATAAACTGTGGGTGTGTATATATGAGTGTGATGTTTATATATGAACTGTGGGTGTGTCGAGATGAGTGTGATGTTTATATATGAATTGGGTGTGTATATATGAGTGTGATGTTTATATATGAACTGGGGTGTGTATATATGAGTGTGATGTTTATATATGAACTATGGGTGTGTATATATGAGTGTGATGTTTATATATGAACTGTGGGTGTGTATATATGAGTGTGATATTTATATATGAACTGTGAGTGTGTAGAGATGAGTGTGATGTTTATATATGGACTGCGGCTGTGTATATATGAGTGTGATGTTTATATATGGACTGTGGGTGTGTATATATGAGTGTGATGTTTATATATTAACTGTGGGTGTGTGTATATGAGTGTGATGTTTAGATATGAACTGTGGGTGTGTATATATGAGTGTGATGTTTAAATATGAACTGTGGGTGTGTGTATATGAGTGTGATGTTTATATATTAACTGTGGGTGTGTATATATGAGTGTGATGTTTATATATTAACTGTGGGTGTGTATATATGAGTGTGATGTTTATATATTAACTGTGGGTGTGTATATATGAGTGTGATGTTTATATATGGACTGTGGGTGTGTGTATATGAGTGTGATGTTTAGATATGAACTGTGGGTGTGTATATATGAGTGTGATGTTTAAATATGAACTGTGGGTGTGTGTATATGAGTGTGATGTTTATATATGGACTGTGGGTGTGTATATATGAGTGTGATGTTTAAATATGAACTGTGGGTGTGTGTATATGAGTGTGATGTTTATATATGGACTGCGGCTGTGTATATATGAGTGTGATGTTTATATATGGACTGTGGGTGTGTATATATGAGTGTGATGTTTATATATTAACTGTGGGTGTGTGTATATGAGTGTGATGTTTAGATATGAACTGTGGGTGTGCATATATGAGTGTGATGTTTAAATATGAACTGTGGGTGTGTGTATATGAGTGTGATGTTTATATATTAACTGTGGGTGTGTATATATGAGTGTGATGTTTATATATTAACTGTGGGTGTGTATATATGAGTGTGATGTTTATATATTAACTGTGGGTGTGTATATATGAGTGTGATGTTTATATATGAAATGTGGGTGTGTATATATGAGTGTGATGTTTGCATATGAACTGTGGGTGTGCATATATGAGTGTGATGTTTATATATGAACTGTGGGTGTGTATATATGAGTGCGATGTTTATATATGGACTGTGGGTGTGTATATATGAGTGTGATTTTTATATATGAACTGTGGGTGTGTATATATGAGTGTGATGTTTATATATTAACTGTGGGTGTGTACATATGAGTGTGATGTTTATATATTAACTGTGGGTGTGTATATATGACTGCGATGTTTATATATGAACTGTGGGTGCATAGATATGAGTGTGATGTTTATATATGAACTGTGGGTGTGTATATATGAGTGTGATGTTTATATATTAACTGTGGGTGTGTATATATGAGTGTGATGTTTATATATTAACTGTGGGTGTGTATATATGAGTGTGATGTTTATATATGAAATGTGGGTGTGTATAAATGAGTGTGATGTTTGCATATGAACTGTGGGTGTGTATATATGAGTGTGATGTTTATATATGAACTGTGGGTGTGTATATATGAGTGTGATGTTTATATATGAACTGTGGGTGCATATAAGTGAGTCTAATGTTTATATATAAACTGTGGGTGTGTTTATATGAGTGTGATGTTTATATACGAACTGTGGGTGTGTATATATGAGTGTGATGTTTATATATGAACTGTGGGTGTCTATATATGAGTGTGATGTTTATATATGGACTGGGGTGTGTAAAAATGAGTGTGATGTTTATATATGGACTGTGGGTGTGTATATATGAGTGTGATGTTTATATATGAACTGTGGGTGTGTATATATGAGTGTGATGTTTATATATGGACTGTGGGTGTGTGTATATGAGTGTGATGTGTATATATGAACTGTGGGTGTGTATATATGAGTGTGATGTTTATATATGAACTGTGGGTGTGTATATATGAGTGTGATGTTTATATATGAACTGTGGGTGTGTATATATGAGTGTGATGTTTATATATGGACTGTGGGTGTGTATATATGAGTGTGATGTTTATATATGAACTGTGGTTGTGTATATATGAGTGTGATGTTTATATATGAAATGTGGGTGTGTATATATGATTGCAATGTTTATATATGAACTGTGGGTGTGTATATATGAGTGTGATGTTTATATATGAACTGTGGGTCTGTATATATGAGTGTGATGTTTATATATGAAATGTGGGTGTGTTTCTATGAGTGTGATGTTTATATATGAACTGTGGGTGTGTATATATGAGTGTGATATTTTTTATGAACTGTGAGTGTGTATATATGAGTGTGATGTTTATATATGGACTGTGGGTGTGTATGTATGAGTGTGATGTTTATATATAAACTGTGGGTGTGTATATATGAGTGTGATGTTTATATATGAACTGTGGGTGTGTCGAGATGAGTGTGATGTTTATATATGAATTGGGTGTGTATATATGAGTGTGATGTTTATATATGAACTGGGGTGTGTATATATGAGTGTGATGTTTATATATGAACTATGGGTGTGTATATATGAGTGTGATGTTTATATATGAACTGTGGGTGTGTATATATGAGTGTGATATTTATATATGAACTGTGAGTGTGTATATATGAGTGTGATGTTTATATATGGACTGCGGCTGTGTATATATGAGTGTGATGTTTATATATGGACTGTGGGTGTGTATATATGAGTGTGATGTTTATATATTAACTGTGGGTGTGTGTATATGAGTGTGATGTTTAGATATGAACTGTGGGTGTGTATATATGAGTGTGATGTTTAAATATGAACTGTGGGTGTGTGTATATGAGTGTGATGTTTATATATTAACTGTGGGTGTGTATATATGAGTGTGATGTTTATATATTAACTGTGGGTGTGTATATATGAGTGTGATGTTTATATATTAACTGTGGGTGTGTATATATGAGTGTGATGTTTATATATGGACTGTGGGTGTGTGTATATGAGTGTGATGTTTAGATATGAACTGTGGGTGTGTATATATGAGTGTGATGTTTAAATATGAACTGTGGGTGTGTGTATATGAGTGTGATGTTTATATATGGACTGTGGGTGTGTATATATGAGTGTGATGTTTAAATATGAACTGTGGGTGTGTGTATATGAGTGTGATGTTTATATATGGACTGCGGCTGTGTATATATGAGTGTGATGTTTATATATGGACTGTGGGTGTGTATATATGAGTGTGATGTTTATATATTAACTGTGGGTGTGTGTATATGAGTGTGATGTTTAGATATGAACTGTGGGTGTGCATATATGAGTGTGATGTTTAAATATGAACTGTGGGTGTGTGTATATGAGTGTGATGTTTATATATTAACTGTGGGTGTGTATATATGAGTGTGATGTTTATATATTAACTGTGGGTGTGTATATATGAGTGTGATGTTTATATATTAACTGTGGGTGTGTATATATGAGTGTGATGTTTATATATGAAATGTGGGTGTGTATATATGAGTGTGATGTTTGCATATGAACTGTGGGTGTGCATATATGAGTGTGATGTTTATATATGAACTGTGGGTGTGTATATATGAGTGCGATGTTTATATATGGACTGTGGGTGTGTATATATGAGTGTGATTTTTATATATGAACTGTGGGTGTGTATATATGAGTGTGATGTTTATATATGAACTGTGGGTGTGTATATATGAGTGTGATGTTTATATATGGACTGTGGGTGTGTGTATATGAGTGTGATGTGTATATATGAACTGTGGGTGTGTATATATGAGTGTGATGTTTATATATGAACTGTGGGTGTGTATATATGAGTGTGATGTTTATATATGAACTGTGGGTGTGTATATATGAGTGTGATGTTTATATATGGACTGTGGGTGTGTATATATGAGTGTGATGTTTATATATGAACTGTGGTTGTGTATATATGAGTGTGATGTTTATATATGAAATGTGGGTGTGTATATATGATTGCAATGTTTATATATGAACTGTGGGTGTGTATATATGAGTGTGATGTTTATATATGAACTGTGGGTCTGTATATATGAGTGTGATGTTTATATATGAAATGTGGGTGTGTTTCTATGAGTGTGATGTTTATATATGAACTGTGGGTGTGTATATATGAGTGTGATATTTATATATGAACTGTGAGTGTGTATATATGAGTGTGATGTTTATATATGGACTGTGGGTGTGTATGTATGAGTGTGATGTTTATATATAAACTGTGGGTGTGTATATATGAGTGTGATGTTTATATATGAACTGTGGGTGTGTCGAGATGAGTGTGATGTTTATATATGAATTGGGTGTGTATATATGAGTGTGATGTTTATATATGAACTGGGGTGTGTATATATGAGTGTGATGTTTATATATGAACTATGGGTGTGTATATATGAGTGTGATGTTTATATATGAACTGTGGGTGTGTATATATGAGTGTGATATTTATATATGAACTGTGAGTGTGTATATATGAGTGTGATGTTTATATATGGACTGCGGCTGTGTATATATGAGTGTGATGTTTATATATGGACTGTGGGTGTGTATATATGAGTGTGATGTTTATATATTAACTGTGGGTGTGTGTATATGAGTGTGATGTTTAGATATGAACTGTGGGTGTGTATATATGAGTGTGATGTTTAAATATGAACTGTGGGTGTGTGTATATGAGTGTGATGTTTATATATTAACTGTGGGTGTGTATATATGAGTGTGATGTTTATATATTAACTGTGGGTGTGTATATATGAGTGTGATGTTTATATATTAACTGTGGGTGTGTATATATGAGTGTGATGTTTATATATGGACTGTGGGTGTGTGTATATGAGTGTGATGTTTAGATATGAACTGTGGGTGTGTATATATGAGTGTGATGTTTAAATATGAACTGTGGGTGTGTGTATATGAGTGTGATGTTTATATATGGACTGTGGGTGTGTATATATGAGTGTGATGTTTAAATATGAACTGTGGGTGTGTGTATATGAGTGTGATGTTTATATATGGACTGCGGCTGTGTATATATGAGTGTGATGTTTATATATGGACTGTGGGTGTGTATATATGAGTGTGATGTTTATATATTAACTGTGGGTGTGTGTATATGAGTGTGATGTTTAGATATGAACTGTGGGTGTGCATATATGAGTGTGATGTTTAAATATGAACTGTGGGTGTGTGTATATGAGTGTGATGTTTATATATTAACTGTGGGTGTGTATATATGAGTGTGATGTTTATATATTAACTGTGGGTGTGTATATATGAGTGTGATGTTTATATATTAACTGTGGGTGTGTATATATGAGTGTGATGTTTATATATGAAATGTGGGTGTGTATATATGAGTGTGATGTTTGCATATGAACTGTGGGTGTGCATATATGAGTGTGATGTTTATATATGAACTGTGGGTGTGTATATATGAGTGCGATGTTTATATATGGACTGTGGGTGTGTATATATGAGTGTGATTTTTATATATGAACTGTGGGTGTGTATATATGAGTGTGATGTTTATATATTAACTGTGGGTGTGTATATATGAGTGTGATGTTTATATATGAAATGTGGGTGTGTATATATGAGTGTGATGTTTGCATATCAACTGTGGGTGTGTATATATGAGTGTGATGTTTATATATGAACTGTGGGTGTGTATATATGAGTGCGATGTTTATATATGGACTGTGGGTGTGTATATATGTGTGTGATGTTTATATATGAACTGTGGGTGTGTATATATGAGTGTGATGTTTATATATTAACTGTGGGTGTGTATATATGAGTGTGATGTTTATATATGAACTGTGGGTGCATATATGTGAGTGTAATGTTTATATATAAACTGTGGGTGTGTTTATATGAGTGTGATGTTTATATATGAACTGTGGGTGTGTATATATGAGTGTGATGTTTATATATGAACTGTGGGTGTGTATATATGAGTGTGATGTTTATATATGGACTGGGGTGTGTATATATGAGTGTGATGTTTATATATGAACTGTGGGTGTGTATATATGATTGTGATGTTTATATATGGACTGCGGCTGTGTATATATGAGTGTGATGTTTATATATGGTCTGTGGGTGTGTATATATGAGTGTGATGTTTATATATTAACTGTGGGTGTGTGTATATGAGTGTGATGTTTAGATATGAACTGTGGGTGTGTATATATGAGTGTGATGTTTATATATGAACTGTGGGTGTGTATATATGAGTGTGATGTTTCTATATGAACTGTGGGTGTGTGTATATGAGTTTGATGTTTATATATGAACTGGGGTGTGTATATATGAGTGTGATGTTTATATATGAACTATGGGTGTGTATATATGAGTGTGATGTTTATATATGAACTGTGGGTGTGTATATATGAGTGTGATATTTATATATGAACTGTGAGTGTGTATATATGAGTGTGATGTTTATATATGGACTGCGGCTGTGTATATATGAGTGTGATGTTTATATATGGACTGTGGGTGTGTATATATGAGTGTGATGTTTATATATTAACTGTGGGTGTGTGTATATGAGTGTGATGTTTAGATATGAACTGTGGGTGTGTATATATGAGTGTGATGTTTAAATATGAACTGTGGGTGTGTGTATATGAGTGTGATGTTTATATATTAACTGTGGGTGTGTATATATGAGTGTGATGTTTATATATTAACTGTGGGTGTGTATATATGAGTGTGATGTTTATATATTAACTGTGGGTGTGTATATATGAGTGTGATGTTTATATATGGACTGTGGGTGTGTGTATATGAGTGTGATGTTTAGATATGAACTGTGGGTGTGTATATATGAGTGTGATGTTTAAATATGAACTGTGGGTGTGTGTATATGAGTGTGATGTTTATATATGGACTGTGGGTGTGTATATATGAGTGTGATGTTTAAATATGAACTGTGGGTGTGTGTATATGAGTGTGATGTTTATATATGGACTGCGGCTGTGTATATATGAGTGTGATGTTTATATATGGACTGTGGGTGTGTATATATGAGTGTGATGTTTATATATTAACTGTGGGTGTGTGTATATGAGTGTGATGTTTAGATATGAACTGTGGGTGTGTATATATGAGTGTGATGTTTAAATATGAACTGTGGGTGTGTGTATATGAGTGTGATGTTTATATATTAACTGTGGGTGTGTATATATGAGTGTGATGTTTATATATTAACTGTGGGTGTGTATATATGAGTGTGATGTTTATATATTAACTGTGGGTGTGTATATATGAGTGTGATGTTTATATATGAAATGTGGGTGTGTATATATGAGTGTGATGTTTGCATATGAACTGTGGGTGTGCATATATGAGTGTGATGTTTATATATGAACTGTGGGTGTGTATATATGAGTGCGATGTTTATATATGGACTGTGGGTGTGTATATATGAGTGTGATTTTTATATATGAACTGTGGGTGTGTATATATGAGTGTGATGTTTATATATTAACTGTGGGTGTGTATATATGAGTGTGATGTTTATATATGAAATGTGGGTGTGTATATATGAGTGTGATGTTTGCATATCAACTGTGGGTGTGTATATATGAGTGTGATGTTTATATATGAACTGTGGGTGTGTATATATGAGTGCGATGTTTATATATGGACTGTGGGTGTGTATATATGTGTGTGATGTTTATATATGAACTGTGGGTGTGTATATATGAGTGTGATGTTTATATATTAACTGTGGGTGTGTATATATGAGTGTGATGTTTATATATGAACTGTGGGTGCATATATGTGAGTGTAATGTTTATATATAAACTGTGGGTGTGTTTATATGAGTGTGATGTTTATATATGAACTGTGGGTGTGTATATATGAGTGTGATGTTTATATATGAACTGTGGGTGTGTATATATGAGTGTGATGTTTATATATTAACTGTGGGTGTGTGTATATGAGTGTGATGTTTAGATATGAACTGTGGGTGTGTATATATGAGTGTGATGTTTATATATGAACTGTGGGTGTGTATATATGAGTGTGATGTTTCTATATGAACTGTGGGTGTGTGTATATGAGTTTGATGTTTATATATGAACTGGGGTGTGTATATATGAGTGTGATGTTTATATATGAACTATGGGTGTGTATATATGAGTGTGATGTTTATATATGAACTGTGGGTGTGTATATATGAGTGTGATATTTATATATGAACTGTGAGTGTGTATATATGAGTGTGATGTTTATATATGGACTGCGGCTGTGTATATATGAGTGTGATGTTTATATATGGACTGTGGGTGTGTATATATGAGTGTGATGTTTATATATTAACTGTGGGTGTGTGTATATGAGTGTGATGTTTAGATATGAACTGTGGGTGTGTATATATGAGTGTGATGTTTATATATGAACTGTGGGTGTGTATATATGAGTGTGATGTTTCTATATGAACTGTGGGTGTGTGTATATGAGTTTGATGTTTATATATGAACTGGGGTGTGTATATATGAGTGTGATGTTTATATATGAACTATGGGTGTGTATATATGAGTGTGATGTTTAAATATGAACTGTGGGTGTGTGTATATGAGTGTGATGTTTATATATGGACTGCGGCTGTGTATATATGAGTGTGATGTTTATATATGGACTGTGGGTGTGTATATATGAGTGTGATGTTTATATATTAACTGTGGGTGTGTGTATATGAGTGTGATGTTTAGATATGAACTGTGGGTGTGTATATATGAGTGTGATGTTTGCATATGAACTGTGGGTGTGCATATATGAGTGTGATGTTTATATATGAACTGTGGGTGTGTATATATGAGTGCGATGTTTATATATGGACTGTGGGTGTGTATATATGAGTGTGATTTTTATATATGAACTGTGGGTGTGTATATATGAGTGTGATGTTTATATATTAACTGTGGGTGTGTATATATGAGTGTGATGTTTATATATGAAATGTGGGTGTGTATATATGAGTGTGATGTTTGCATATCAACTGTGGGTGTGTATATATGAGTGTGATGTTTATATATGAACTGTGGGTGTGTATATATGAGTGCGATGTTTATATATGGACTGTGGGTGTGTATATATGTGTGTGATGTTTATATATGAACTGTGGGTGTGTATATATGAGTGTGATGTTTATATATTAACTGTGGGTGTGTATATATGAGTGTGATGTTTATATATGAACTGTGGGTGCATATATGTGAGTGTAATGTTTATATATAAACTGTGGGTGTGTTTATATGA
This sequence comes from Heptranchias perlo, assembly GCF_035084215.1. Classification (NCBI taxonomy): domain Eukaryota; kingdom Metazoa; phylum Chordata; class Chondrichthyes; order Hexanchiformes; family Hexanchidae; genus Heptranchias; species Heptranchias perlo. The sequence continues at coordinate 443,095 of NW_027139793.1, read as the reverse complement.
GTGTGATGTTTATATATGAACTGTGGGTGTGTATATATGAGTGTGATGTTTATATATGAACTGTGGGTGTGTATATATGAGTGTGATGTTTATATATGGACTGGGGTGTGTATATATGAGTGTGATGTTTATATATGAACTGTGGGTGTGTATATATGATTGTGATGTTTATATATGGACTGCGGCTGTGTATATATGAGTGTGATGTTTATATATGGTCTGTGGGTGTGTATATATGAGTGTGATGTTTATATATTAACTGTGGGTGTGTGTATATGAGTGTGATGTTTAGATATGAACTGTGGGTGTGTATATATGAGTGTGATGTTTATATATGAACTGTGGGTGTGTATATATGAGTGTGATGTTTCTATATGAACTGTGGGTGTGTGTATATGAGTTTGATGTTTATATATGGACTGTGGGTGTTTATATATGAGTGTGATGTTTATATATTAACTGTGGGTGTGTATATATGATAGTGATGTTTATATATGAAATGTGGGTGTGTATATATGAGTGTGATGTTTGCATATGAACTGTGGGTGTGTATATATGAGTGTGATGTTTATATATGAACTGTGGGTGTGTATATATGAGTGCGATGTTTATATATGGACTGTGGGTGTGTATTTCTGAGTGTGATGTTTATATATGAACTGTGGGTGTGTATATATGAGTGTGATGTTTATATATTAACTGTGGGTGTGTATATATGAGTGTGATGTTTATATATGAAATGTGGGTGTGTATATATGAGTGTGATGTTTGCATATGAACTGTGGGTGTGTATATATGAGTGTGATGTTTATATATGAACTGTGGGTGTGTATATATGAGTGCGATGTTTATATATGGACTGTGGGTGTGTATATATGTGTGTGATGTTTATATATGAACTGTGGGTGTGTATATATGAGTGTGATGTTTATATATTAACTGTGGGTGTGTATATATGAGTGTGATGTTTATATATGAACTGTGGGTGCATATATGTGAGTGTAATGTTTATATATAAACTGTGGGTGTGTTTATATGAGTGTGATGTTTATATATGAACTGTGGCTGTGTATATATGAGTGTGATGTTTATATATGAACTGTGGGTGTGTATATATGAATGTGATGTTTATATATGGACTGGGGTGTGTATATATGAGTGTGATGTTTATTTATGGACTGTGGGTGTGTATATATGAGTGTGATGTTTATATATGAACTGTGGGTGTGTATATATGAGTGTGATGTTTATATATGGAATGTGGGTGTGTATATATGAGTGTGATGTTTATATATTAACTGTGGGTGTGTATATATGAGTGTGATGTTTATATATGGACTGTGGGTGTGTATATATGAGTGTGATGTTTATATATGAACTGTGGGTGTGTCTATATGAGTGTGATGTTTATATATGAACTGCGGGTGTGTCGATTTGAGTGTGATGTTTATATATTAACTGTGGGTGTGTTTTTATGACTGTGATGTTTATATATGAATTGTGGGTGCGTATATATGAGTGTGATGTTTATATATGAACTCTGGGTGTGTATATATGAGTGTGATGTTTATATCTGAACTGTGGGTGTGTATATATGAGTGTGATGTTTATATATGAACTGTGGGTCTGCATATATGAGTGTGATGTTTATATATGAACTGTGGGTGTGTATATATGAGTGTGATGTTTATATATGAAATGTGGGTGTGTATATATGAGTGTGATGTTTATATATGAACTGTGGGTGTGTATATATGAGTGTGATGTTTATATATGAACTGTGGGTGTGTATATATGAGTGTGATATTTATATATGAACTGTGAGTGTGTATATATGAGTGTGATGTTTATATATGGACTGTGGGTGTGTGTGTATGAGTGTGATGTTTATATATGAACTTTGGGTGTGTATATATGAGTGTGATGTTTATATATGAAATGTGGGTCTGCATATATGAGTGTGATGTTTATATATGAACTGTGGGTGTGTATATATGAGTGTGATGTTTATATATGAACTGTGGGTCTGTATATATGAGTGTGATGTTTATATATGGACTGTGGGTGTGTATATATGAGTGTGATGTTTATATATGGACTGCGGCTGTGTATATATGAGTGTGATGTTTATATATGAACTGTGGGTGTGCATATATGATTGTGATGTTTATATATGGACTGCGGCTGTGTATATATGAGTGTGATGTTTATATATGGTCTGTGGGTGTGTATATATGAGTGTGATGTTTATATATTAACTGTGGGTGTGTGTATATGAGTGTGATGTTTAGATATGAACTGTGGGTGTGTATATATGAGTGTGATGTTTACATATGAACTGTGGGTGTGTATATATGAGTGTGATGTTTCTATATGAACTGTGGGTGTGTGTATATGAGTTTGATGTTTATATATGGACTGTGGGTGTTTATATATGAGTGTGATGTTTATATATTAACTGTGGGTGTGTATATATGATAGTGATGTTTATATATGAAATGTGGGTGTGTATATATGAGTGTGATGTTTGCATATGAACTGTGGGTGTGTATATATGAGTGTGATGTTTATATATGAACTGGGGTGTGTATATATGAGTGTGATGTTTATATATGGACTGTGGGTGTGTATATATGAGTGTGATGTTTATATATGGACTGCGGCTGTGTATATATGAGTGTGATGTTTATATATTAACTGTGGGTGTGTGTATATGAGTGTGATGTTTATATATGGACTGTGGGTGTGTATATATGAGTGTGATGTTTATATATTAACTGTGGGTGTGTGTATATGAGTGTGATGTTTAGATATGAACTGTGGGTGTGTATATATGAGTGTGATGTTTATATATGAACTGTGGGTGTGTATATATGAGTGTGATGTTTATATATGAACTGTGGGTGTGTAGAGATGTGTGTGATGTTTATATATGAACTGGGGTGTGTATATATGAGTGTGATGTTTATATATGGACTGTGGGTGTGTATATATGAGTGTGATGTTTATATATGGACTGTGGGTGTGTTTCTATGAGTGTGATGTTTCAATATGAACTGTGGGTGTGTATATATGAGTGTGATATTTATATATAAACTGTGGGTGTGTATATATGAGTGTGATGTTTATATATGAACTGTGGGTGTGTAGAGATGAGTGTGATGTTTATATATGAATTGGGTGTGTATATATGAGTGTGATGTTTATATATGAACTGGGGTGTGTATATATGAGTGTGATGTTTATATATGAACTGTGGGTGTGTATATATGTGTGTGATGTTTATATATGAACTGTGGGTGTGAAAATATGAGTGTGATGTTTATATATGAACTGTGGGTGTGCATATATGAGTGTGATGTTTATATATGGACTGCGGCTGTGTATATATGAGTGTGATGTTTATATATGGACTGTGGGTGTGTATATATGAGTGTGATGTTTATATATTAACTGTGGGTGTGTGTATATGAGTGTGATGTTTAGATATGAACTGTGGGTGTGTATATATGAGTGTGATGTTTATATATGAACTGTGGGTGTGTATATATGAGTGTGATGTTTATATATGAACTGTGGGTGTGTATATATGAGTGCGATGTTTATATATGGACTGTGGGTGTGTATATATGAGTGTGATGTTTATATATGAACTGTGGGTGTGTATATATGAGTGTGATGTTTATATATTAACTGTGGGTGTGTATCTCTGAGTGTGATGTTTATATATGAACTGTGGGTGCATATATGTGAGTGTAATGTTTCTATATAAACTGTGGGTGTGTTTATATGAGTGTGATGTTTATATATGAACTGTGGGTGTGTATATATAAGTGTGATGTTTATATATGAACTGTGGGTGTGTAGAGATGTGTGTGATGTTTATATATGAACTGGGGTGTGTATATATGAGTGTGATGTTTATATATGGACTGTGGGTGTGTATATATGAGTGTGATGTATATATATGGACTGTGGGTGTGTATATATGAGTGTGATGTTTCAATATGAACTGTGGGTGTGTATATATGAGTGTGATATTTATATATAAACTGTGGGTGTGTATATATGAGTGTGATGTTTATATATGAACTGTGGGTGTGTAGAGATGAGTGTGATGTTTATATATGAATTGGGTGTGTATATATGAGTGTGATGCTTATATATGAACTGGGGTGTGTATATATGAGTGTGATGTTTATATATGAACTGTGGGTGTGTATATATGAGTGTGATGTTTATATATGAACTGTGGGTGTGAAAATATGAGTGTGATGTTTATATATGAACTGTGGGTGTGCATATATGAGTGTGATGTTTATATATGGACTGCGGCTGTGTATATATGAGTGTGATGTTTATATATGGACTGTGGGTGTGTATATATGAGTGTGATGTTTATATATTAACTGTGGGTGTGTGTATATGAGTGTGATGTTTAGATATGAACTGTGGGTGTGTATATATGAGTGTGATGTTTATATATGAACTGTGGGTGTGTATATATGAGTGTGATGTTTATATATGAACTGTGGGTGTGTATATATGAGTGCGCTGTTTATATATGGACTGTGGGTGTGTATATATGAGTGTGATGTTTATATATGAACTGTGGGTGTGTATATATGAGTGTGATGTTTATATATTAACTGTGGGTGTGTATCTCTGAGTGTGATGTTTATATATGAACTGTGGGTGCATATATGTGAGTGTAATGTTTCTATATAAACTGTGGGTGTGTTTATATGAGTGTGATGTTTATATATGAACTGTGGGTGTGTATATATGAGTGTGATGTTTATATATTAACTGTGGGTGTGTATATATGAGTGTGATGTTTATATATTAACTGTGGGTGCATATATGTGAGTGTAATGTTTATATATAAACTGTGGGTCTGTATATATGAGTGTGATGTTTATATATGAACTGTGGGTGTGTATATATGAGTGTGATGTTTATATATGAACTGTGGGTGTGTATATATGAGTGTGATATTTATATATGAACTGTGAGTGTGTATATATGAGTGTGATGTTTATATATGGACTGTGGGTGTGTATGTATGAGTGTGATGTTTATATATGAACTGTGGGTGTGTATATATGAGTGTGATGTTTATATATGAACTGTGGGTGTGTAGAGATGAGTGTGATGTTTATATATGAACTGGGGTGTGTATATATGAGTGTGATGTTTATATATGGACTGTGGGTGTGTATATATGAGTGTGATGTTTATATATGGACTGCGGCTGTGTATATATGTGTTTGATGTTTATATATTAACTGTGGGTGTGTGTATATGAGTGTGATGTTTATATATGAACTGTGGGTGTGTATATATGAGTGTGATGTTTATATATGAACTGTGGGTGTGTATATATGAGTGTGATGTCTATATATGAACTGTGGGTATGTAGAGATGTGTGTGATGTTTATATATGAACTGGGGTGTGTATATATGAGTGTGATGTTTATATATGGACTGTGGGTGTGTATATATGAGTGTGATGTTTATATATGGACTGCGGCTGTGTATATATGAGTGTGATGTTTATATATTAACTGTGGGTGTGTGTATATGAGTGTGATGTTTATATATGGACTGTGGGTGTGGAGATATGAGTGTGATGTTTCAATATGAACTGTGGGTGTGTATATATGAGTGTGATATTTATATATAAACTGTGGGTGTGTATATATGAGTGTGATGTTTATATATGAACTGTGGGTGTGTAGAGATGAGTGTGATGTTTATATATGGATTGTGGGTGTGTATATATGAGTGTGATGTTTATATATGAACTGGGGTGTGTATATATGAGTGTGATGTTTATATATGAACTGTGGGTGTGTATATATGAGTGTGATGTTTATATATGAACTGTGGGTGTGTATATATGAGTGTGATGTTTATATATGAACTGTGGGTGTGTATATATGAGTGTGATGTTTATATATTAACTGTGGGTGTGTGTATATGAGTGTGATGTTTAGATATGAACTGTGGGTGTGTATATATGAGTGTGATGTTTATATATGAACTGTGGGTGTGTATATATGAGTGTGATGTTTATATATGGACTGTGGGTGTGTATATATGAGTGTGATGTTTATATATTAACTGTGGGTGTGTGTATATGAGTGTGATGTTTAGATATGAACTGTGGGTGTGTATATATGAGTGTGATGTTTATATATGAACTGTGGGTGTGTATATATGAGTGTGATGTTTATATATGAACTGAGGGTGTGTATATATGAGTGCGATGTTTATATATGGACTGTGGGTGTGTATATATGAGTGTGATGTTTATATATGAACTGTGGGTGTGTATATATGAGTGTGATGTTTATATATGGACTGTGGGTGTGTATATATGAGTGTGATGTTTATATATTAACTGTGGGTGTGTGTATATGAGTGTGATGTTTAGATATGAACTGTGGGTGTGTATATATGAGTGTGATGTTTATATATGAACTGTGGGTGTGTATATATTAGTGTGATGTTTATATATGAACTGAGGGTGTGTATATATGAGTGCGATGTTTATATATGGACTGTGGGTGTGTATATATGAGTGTGATGTTTATATATGAACTGTGGGTGTGTATATATGAGTGTGATGTTTATATATTAACTGTGGGTGTGTATATATGAGTGTGATGTTTATATATGAACTGTGGGTGCATATATGTGAGTGTGATGTTTATATATGGACTGGGGTGTGTATATATGAGTGTGATGTTTATATATGAACTGTGGGTGTGCATATATGAGTGTGATGTTTATATATGGACTGCGGCTGTGTATATATGAGTGTGATGTTTATATATGAACTGTGGGTGTGTATATATGAGAGTGATGTTTATATATGAACTGTGGGTGTGTGTATATGAGTGTGATGTTTATATATGGACTGTGGGTGTTTATATATGAGTGTGATGTTTATATATTAACTGTGGGTGTGTATATATGAGTGTGATGTTTATATATTAACTGTGGGTGTGTATATATGAGTGTGATGTTCATATATGAAATGTGGGTGTGTATATATGAGTGTGATGTTTGCATATGAACTGTGGGTGTGTATATATGAGTGTGATGTTTATATATGAACTGTGGGTGTGCATATATGAGTGCGATGTTTATATATGGACTGTGGGTGTGTATATATGAGTGTGATGTTTATATTTGAACTGAGGGTGTGTATATATGAGTGTGATGTTTATATATTAACTGTGGGTGTGTATATATGAGTGTGATGTTTATATATGAAATGTGGGTGTGTATATATGAGTGTGATGTTTGCATATGAACTGTGGGTGTGTATATATGAGTGTGATGTTTATATATGAACTGTGGGTGTGTATATATGAGTGCGATGTTTATATATGGACTGTGGGTGTGTATATGTGAGTGTGATGTTTATATATGAACTGTGGGTGTGTAGAGATGAGTGTGATGTTTATGTATTAACTGTGCGTGTGTATATATGAGTGTGATGTTTATATATAAACTGTGGGTGTGTTTATATGAGTGTGATGTTTATATATGAACTGTGGGTGTGTATATATGAGTGTGATGTTTATATATGAACTGTGGGTGTGTATATATGAGTGTGATGTTTATATATGAACTGTGGGTGTGCATATATGAGTGTGATGTTTATATATGGACTGGGGTGTGTATATATGAGTGTGATGTTTATATATGGACTGTGGGTGTGCATATATGAGTGTGATGTTTATATATGAACTGTGGGTGTGTACATATGAGGGTGATGTTTATATATTAACTGTGGGTGCATATATGTGAGTGTAATGTTTATAAATAAACTGTGGGTGTGTTTATATGAGTGTGATGTTTATATATGAACTGTGGGTGTGTATATATGAGTGTGATGTTTATATATGGACTGGGGTGTGTATATATGAGTGTGATGTTTATATATGGACTGTGGGTGTGTATATATGAGTGTGATGTTTTTCTATGAAATGTGGGTGTGTATATATGAGTGTGATGTTTATATATGGACTGTGGGTGTGTATATATGAGTGTGATGTTTGTATATTAACTGTGGGTGTGTATATATGAGTGTGATGTTTATATATGGACTGTGGGTGTGTATATATGAGTGTGATGTTTATATATGAACTGTGGGTGTGTCTATATGAGTGTGATGTTTATATATGAAATGTGGGTGTGTATATATGATTGCAATGTTTATATATGAACTGCGGGTGTGTCGATATGAGTGTGATGTTTATATATTAACTGTGGGTGTGTTTTTATGACTGTGATGTTTATATATGAATTGTGGGTGTGTATATATGAGTGTGATGTTTATATATGAACTGTGGGTGTGTAAATATGAGTGTGATGTTTATATATATGAACTGTGGGTGTGTATATATGAGTGTGATGTTTATATATGAACTGTGGGTCTGCATATATGAGTGTGATGTTTATATATGAACTGTGGGTCTGTATATATGAGTGTGATGTTTATATATGAACTGTGGGTCTGTATATATGAGTGTGATGTTTATATATGAACTGTGGGTGTGTATATATGAGTGTGATGTTTATATATGAACTGTGGGTGTTTATATATGAGTGTGATATTTATATCTGAACTGTGAGTGTGTATATATGAGTGTGATGTTTATATATGGACTGTGGGTGTGTATGTATGAGTGTGATGTTTATATATGAACTTTGGGTGTGTATATATGAGTGTGATGTTTATATATGAACTGTGGGTCTGCATATATGAGTGTGATGTTTATATATGAACTGTGGGTGTGTATATATGAGTGTGATGTTTATATATGAACTGTGGGTCTGTATATATGAGTGTGATGTTTATATATGAACTGTGGGTGTGTATATATGAGTGTGATGTTTATATATGAACTGTGGGTGTGTATATATGAGTGTGATATTTATATATGAACTGTGAGTGTGTATATATGAGTGTGATGTTTATATATGGACTGTGGGTGTGTATGTATGAGTGTGATGTTTATATATGAACTGTGGGTGTGTATATATGAGTGTGATGTTTATATATGAACTGTGTGTGTGGAGATGAGTGTGATGTTTATATATGGACTGTGGGTGTGTATATATGAGTGTGATGTTTATATATGAACTGGGGTGTGCATATATGAGTGTGATGTTTATATATGGACTGTGGGTGTGTATATATGAGTGTGATGTTTATATATGGACTGCGGCTGTGTATATATGAGTGTGATGTTTATATATGAACTGTGGGTGTGTATATATGAGTGTGATGTTTATATATGGACTGTGGGTATGTATATATGATTGTGATGTTTATATATTAACTGTGGGTGTGTGTATATGAGTGCGATGTTTAGATATGAACTGTGGGTGTGTATATATGAGTGTGATGTTTATATATGGACTGCGGCTGTGTATATATGAGTGTGATGTTTATATATGAACTGTGGGTGTGCATATATGAGTGTGATGTTTATATATGGACTGCGGCTGTGTATATATGAGTGTGATGTTTATATATGGACTGTGGGTGTGTATATATGAGTGTGATTTTTATATATTAACTGTGGGTGTGTGGAAATGAGTGTGATGTTTAGATATGAACTGTGGGTGTGTATATATGAGTGTGATGTTTATATATGAACTGTGGGTGTGTCTATATGAGTGTGATGTTTATGTATGAACTGTGGGTGTGTATACATGAGTGTGATGTTTATATATGAACTGTGGGTGTGTATATATGAGTGCGATGTTTATATATGGATTGTGGGTGTGTATATATGAGTGAGATGTTTATAAATGGACTGTGGGTGTGTATATATGAGTGCGATGTTTATATATGGACTGTGGGTGTGTATATATGAGTGTGATGTTTATATATGAACTGTGGGTGTGTATATATGAGTGTGATGTTTATATATTAACTGTGGGTGTGTATATATGAGTGTGATGTTTATATATGAACTGTGGGTGCATATATGTGAGTGTGATGTTTATATATGGACTGGGGTGTGTATATATGAGTGTGATGTTTATATATGAACTGTGGGTGTGCATATATGAGTGTGATGTTTATATATGGACTGCGGCTGTGTATATATGAGTGTGATGTTTATATATGAACTGTGGGTGTGTATATATGAGAGTGATGTTTATATATGAACTGTGGGTGTGTGTATATGAGTGTGATGTTTATATATGGACTGTGGGTGTTTATATATGAATGTGATGTTTATATATTAACTGTGGGTGTGTATATATGAGTGTGATGTTTATATATTAACTGTGGGTGTGTATATATGAGTGTGATGTTTATATATGAAATGTGGGTGTGTATATATGAGTGTGATGTTTGCATATGAACTGTGGGTGTGTATATATGAGTGTGATGTTTATATATGAACTGTGGGTGTGTATATATGAGTGCGATGTTTATATATGGACTGTGGGTGTGTATATATGAGTGTGATGTTTATATATGAACTGTGGGTGTGTATATATGAGTGTGATGTTTATATATTAACTGTGGGTGTGTATATATGAGTGTGATGTTTATATATGAAATGTGGGTGTGTATATATGAGTGTGATGTTTGCATATGAACTGTGGGTGTGTATATATGAGTGTGATGTTTATATATGAACTGTGGGTGTGTATATATGAGTGCGATGTTTATATATGGACTGTGGGTGTGTATATATGAGTGTGATGTTTATATATGAACTGTGGGTGTGTATATATGAGTGTGATGTTTATATATTAACTGTGCGTGTGTATATATGAGTGTGATGTTTATATATAAACTGTGGGTGTGTTTATATGAGTGTGATGTTTATATATGAACTGTGGGTGTGTATATATGAGTGTGATGTTTATATATGAACTGTGGGTGTGTATATATGAGTGTGATGTTTCTATATGAACTGTGGGTGTGCATATATGAGTGTGATGTTTATATATGGACTGGGGTGTGTATATATGAGTGTGATGTTTATATATGGACTGTGGGTGTGTATATATGAGTGTGATGTTTATATATGAACTGTGGGTGTGTATATATGAGTGTGATGTTTATATATGAACTGTGGGTGTGTATATATGAGTGTGATGTTTATATATGAACTGTGGGTGTGTATATATGAGTGTGATGTTTATATATGGACTGGGGTGTGTATATATGAGTGTGATGTTTATATATGGACTGTGGGTGTGTATATATGAGTGTGATGTTTATATATGAAATGTGGGTGTGTATATATGAGTGTGATGTTTATATATGGACTGTGGGTGTGTATATATGAGTGTGATGTTTGTATATTAACTGTGGGTGTGTATATATGAGTGTGATGTTTATATATGGACTGTGGGTGTGTATATATGAGTGTGATGTTTATATATGAACTGTGGGTGTGTCTATATGAGTGTGATGTTTATATATGAAATGTGGGTGTGTATATATGATTGCAATGTTTATATATGAACTGCGGGTGTGTAGATATGAGTGTGATGTTTATATATTAACTGTGGGTGTGTTTTTATGACTGTGATGTTTATATATGAATTGTGGGTGTGTATATATGAGTGTGATGTTTATATATGAACTGTGGGTCTGCATATATGAGTGTGATGTTTATATATGAACTGTGGGTCTGTATATATGAGTGTGATGTTTATATATGAACTGTGGGTCTGTATATATGAGTGTGATGTTTATATATGAACTGTGGGTGTGTATATATGAGTGTGATGTTTATATATGAACTGTGGGTGTTTATATATGAGTGTGATATTTATATCTGAACTGTGAGTGTGTATATATGAGTGTGATGTTTATATATGGACTGTGGGTGTGTATGTATGAGTGTGATGTTTATATATGAACTTTGGGTGTGTATATATGAGTGTGATGTTTATATATGAACTGTGGGTCTGCATATATGAGTGTGATGTTTATATATGAACTGTGGGTGTGTATATATGAGTGTGATGTTTATATATGAACTGTGGGTCTGTATATATGAGTGTGATGTTTATATATGAACTGTGGGTGTGTATATATGAGTGTGATGTTTATATATGAACTGTGGGTGTGTATATATGAGTGTGATATTTATATATGAACTGTGAGTGTGTATATATGAGTGTGATGTTTATATATGGACTGTGGGTGTGTATGTATGAGTGTGATGTTTATATATGAACTGTGGGTGTGTATATATGAGTGTGATGTTTATATATGAACTGTGTGTGTGGAGATGAGTGTGATGTTTATATATGGACTGTGGGTGTGTATATATGAGTGTGATGTTTATATATGAACTGGGGTGTGCATATATGAGTGTGATGTTTATATATGGACTGTGGGTGTGTATATATGAGTGTGATGTTTATATATGGACTGCGGCTGTGTATATATGAGTGTGATGTTTATATATGGACTGTGGGTATGTATATATGAGTGTGATGTTTATATATTAACTGTGGGTGTGTGTATATGAGTGTGATGTTTAGATATGAACTGTGGGTGTGTATATATGAGTGTGATGTTTATATATGGACTGCGGCTGTGTATATATGAGTGTGATGTTTATATATGAACTGTGGGTGTGCATATATGAGTGTGATGTTTATATATGGACTGCGGCTGTGTATATATGAGTGTGATGTTTATATATGGACTGTGGGTGTGTATATATGAGTGTGATGTTTATATATTAACTGTGGGTGTGTGTATATGAGTGTGATGTTTAGATATGAACTGTGGGTGTGTATATATGAGTGTGATGTTTATATATGAACTGTGGGTGTGTCTATATGAGTGTGATGTTTATGTATGAACTGTGGGTGTGTATACATGAGTGTGATGTTTATATATGAACTGTGGGTGTGTATATATGAGTGCGATGTTTATATATGGACTGCGGGTGTGTATATATGAGTGAGATGTTTATATATGGACTGTGGGTGTGCATACATGAGTGTGATGTTTATATATTAACTGTGGGTGTGTATATATGAGTGCGATGTTTATATATGAACTGTGGGTGCATATATATGAGTGTGATGTTTATATATGAACTGTGGGCGCATATATATGAGTGTGATGTTTATATATGAACTGTGGGTGTGTATGTATGAGTGCGATGTTTATATATTAACTGTGGGTGCATATATATGAGTGTGATGTTTATATATGGACTGTGGGTGTGTATATATGAGTGAGATGTTTCTATATGGACTGTGGTTGTGTCTATATGAGTGTGATGTTTATATATGAACTGTGGGTGTGTAAACATGAGTGTGATGTTTATATATTAACTGTGGGTGTGTATATATGAGTGTGATGTTTATATATGAACTGTGGGTGTGTATATATGAGTGTGATGTTTATATATGAACTGTGGGTGTGTACATATGAGTGTGATGTTTATATATGAACTGTGGGTGTGTATATATGAGTGTGATGTTTATATATTAACTGTGCGTGTGTATATATGAGTGTGATGTTTATATATGAACTGTGGGTGTGTTTATATGATTGTGATGTTTCTATATGAACTGTGGGTGTGCATATATGAGTGTGATGTTTATATATGGACTGGGGTGTGTATATATGAGTGTGATGTTTATATATGGACTGTGGGTGTGTATATATGAGTGTGATGTTTATATATGAACTGTGGGTGTGTACATATGAGGGTGATGTTTATATATTAACTGTGGGTGCATATATGTGAGTGTAATGTTTATAAATAAACTGTGGGTGTGTTTATATGAGTGTGATGTTTATATATGAACTGTGGGTGTGTATATATGAGTGTGATGTTTATATATGAACTGTGGGTGTGTATATATGAGTGTGATGTTTATATATGGACTGGGGTGTGTATATATGAGTGTGATGTTTATATATGGACTGTGGGTGTGTATATATGAGTGTGATGTTTATATATGAAATGTGGGTGTGTATATATGAGTGTGATGTTTATATATGGACTGTGGGTGTGTATATATGAGTGTGATGTTTGTATATTAACTGTGGGTGTGTATATATGAGTGTGATGTTTATATATGGACTGTGGGTGTGTATATATGAGTGTGATGTTTATATATGAACTGTGGGTGTGTCTATATGAGTGTGATGTTTATATATGAAATGTGGGTGTGTATATATGATTGCAATGTTTATATATGAACTGCGGGTGTGTCGATATGAGTGTGATGTTTATATATTAACTGTGGGTGTGTTTTTATGACTGTGATGTTTATATATGAATTGTGGGTGTGTATATATGAGTGTGATGTTTATATATGAACTGTGGGTGTGTATATATGAGTGTGATGTTTATATATGAACTGTGGGTGTGTATATATGAGTGTGATGTTTATATATGAACTGTGGGTCTGCATATATGAGTGTGATGTTTATATATGAACTGTGGGTCTGTATATATGAGTGTGATGTTTATATATGAACTGTGGGTCTGTATATATGAGTGTGATGTTTATATATGAACTGTGGGTGTGTATATATGAGTGTGATGTTTATATATGAACTGTGGGTGTTTATATATGAGTGTGATATTTATATCTGAACTGTGAGTGTGTATATATGAGTGTGATGTTTATATATGGACTGTGGGTGTGTATGTATGAGTGTGATGTTTATATATGAACTTTGGGTGTGTATATATGAGTGTGATGTTTATATATGAACTGTGGGTCTGCATATATGAGTGTGATGTTTATATATGAACTGTGGGTGTGTATATATGAGTGTGATGTTTATATATGAACTGTGGGTCTGTATATATGAGTGTGATGTTTATATATGAACTGTGGGTGTGTATATATGAGTGTGATGTTTGTATATGAACTGTGGGTGTGTATATATGAGTGTGATATTTATATATGAACTGTGAGTGTGTATATATGAGTGTGATGTTTATATATGGACTGTGGGTGTGTATGTATGAGTGTGATGTTTATATATGAACTGTGGGTGTGTATATATGAGTGTGATGTTTATATATGAACTGTGTGTGTGGAGATGAGTGTGATGTTTATATATGGACTGTGGGTGTGTATATATGAGTGTGATGTTTATATATGAACTGGGGTGTGCATATATGAGTGTGATGTTTATATATGGACTGTGGGTGTGTATATATGAGTGTGATGTTTATATATGGACTGCGGCTGTGTATATATGAGTGTGATGTTTATATATGGACTGTGGGTATGTATATATGAGTGTGATGTTTATATATTAACTGTGGGTGTGTGTATATGAGTGTGATGTTTAGATATGAACTGTGGGTGTGTATATATGAGTGTGATGTTTATATATGGACTGCGGCTGTGTATATATTAGTGTGATGTTTATATATGAACTGTGGGTGTGCATATATGAGTGTGATGTTTATATATGGACTGCGGCTGTGTATATATGAGTGTGATGTTTATATATGGACTGTGGGTGTGTATATATGAGTGTGATGTTTATATATTAACTGTGGGTGTGTGTATATGAGTGTGATGTTTAGATATGAACTGTGGGTGTGTATATATGAGTGTGATGTTTATATATGAACTGTGGGTGTGTCTATATGAGTGTGATGTTTATGTATGAACTGTGGGTGTGTATACATGAGTGTGATGTTTATATATGAACTGTGGGTGTGTATATATGAGTGCGATGTTTATATATGGACTGTGGGTGTGTATATATGAGTGAGATGTTTATATATGGACTGTGGGTGTGCATACATGAGTGTGATGTTTATATATTAACTGTGGGTGTGTATATATGAGTGCGATGTTTATATATGAACTGTGGGTGCATATATATGAGTGTGATGTTTATATATGAACTGTGGGCGCATATATATGAGTGTGATGTTTATATATGAACTGTGGGTGTGTATGTATGAGTGCGATGTTTATATATTAACTGTGGGTGCATATATATGAGTGTGATGTTTATATATGGACTGTGGGTGTGTATATATGAGTGAGATGTTTATATATGGACTGTGGTTGTGTCTATATGAGTGTGATGTTTATATATGAACTGTGGGTGTGTAAACATGAGTGTGATGTTTATATATTAACTGTGGGTGTGTATATATGAGTGTGATGTTTATATATGAACTGTGGGTGTGTATATATGAGTGTGATGTTTATATATGAACTGTGGGTGTGTACATATGAGTGTGATGTTTATATATGAACTGTGGGTGTGTATATATGAGTGTGATGTTTATATATGAACTGTGGGTGTGTATATATGAGTGTGATGTTTATATATGAACTGTGGG
Source organism: Heptranchias perlo (assembly GCF_035084215.1). Taxonomy (NCBI): domain Eukaryota; kingdom Metazoa; phylum Chordata; class Chondrichthyes; order Hexanchiformes; family Hexanchidae; genus Heptranchias; species Heptranchias perlo. The sequence continues at coordinate 426,737 of NW_027139793.1, read as the reverse complement.
TGTGTATATATGAGTGCGATGTTTATATATGAACTGTGGGTGCATAGATATGAGTGTGATGTTTATATATGAACTGTGGGTGTGTATATATGAGTGTGATGTTTATATATTAACTGTGGGTGTGTATTTATGAGTGTGATGTTTATATATGAAATGTGGGTGCATAGATATGAGTGTGATGTTTATATATGAACTGTGGGTGTGTATATATGAGTGTGATGTTTATATATGAACTGTGGGTGCATAGAAATGAGTGTGATGTTTATATATGAACTGTGGGTGTGTATATATGAGTGTGATGTTTATATATTAACTGTGGGTGTGTATATATGAGTGCGATGTTTATATATGAACTGTGAGTGCATAGATATGAGTGTGATGTTTATATATGAACTGTGGGTGTGTATATATGAGTGTGATGTTTATATATTAACTGTGGGTGTGTATATATGAGTGTGATGTTTATATATGAAATGTGGGTGTGTATATATGAGTGTGATGTTTGCATATGAACTGTGGGTGTGTCTATATGCGTGTGATGTTTATATATGAACTGTGGGTGTGTATATATGAGTGTGATGATTATATATGAACTGTGGGTGTGTATATCTGAGTGTGATGTTTATATATGAACTGTGGGTGCATATATGTGAGCGTAATGTTTATATATAAACTGTGGGTGTGTTTATATGAGTGTGATGTTTATATATTAACTGTGGGTGTGTATATATGAGTGTGATGTTTATATATGGACTGTGGGTGTGTATATATGAGTGTAATGTTTATATATGAACTGTGGGTGTGTATATATGAGTGTGATGTTTATATATGAAATGTGGGTGTGTATATATGAGTGCAATGTTTATATATGAACTGTGGGTGTGTAGATATGAGTGTGATGTTTATATATTAACTGTGGGTGTGTTTTTATGACTGTGATGTTTATATATGAATTGTGGGTGTGTGTATATGAGTGTGATGTTTATATATGAACTTTGGGTGTGTATCTATGAGTGCGATGTTTATATATGAACTGTGGGTGTGTATATATGAGTGTGATGTTTATATATGAACTGTGGGTGCGTATATATGAGTGTGATGTTTATATATGAACTGTGGTTGTGTATATATGAGTGTGATGTTTATATATGAACTGTGGGTGTGTATATATGAGTGTGATGTTTATATATGAACTGTGGGTCTGTATATATGAGTGTGATGTTTATATATGAACTGTGGGTGTGTATATATGAGTGTGATGTTTATATATGAACTGTGGGTGTTTATATATGAGTGTGATATTTATATATGAACTGTGAGTGTGTATATATGAGTGTGATGTTTATATATGGAATGTGGGTGTGTATGTATGAGTGTGATGTTTATATATGAACTGTGGGTGTGTATATATGAGTGTGATGTTTATATATGAACTTTGGGTGTGTATCTATGAGTGCGATGTTAAAATATGAACTGTGGGTGTGTATATATGAGTGTGATGTTTATATATGAACTGTGGTGTGTATATATGAGTGTGATTTTTATATATGAACTGGGGTGTGTATATATGAGTGTGATGTTTATATATGAACTGTGGGTGTGTATATATGTGTGTGATGTTTATATATGAACTGTGGGTGTGCATATATGAGTGTGATGTTTATATATGGACTGCGGCTGTGTATATATGAGTGTGATGTTTTTTCTGGACTGTGGGTGTGTATATATGAGTGTGATGTTTATATATTAACTGTGGGTGTGTGTATATGAGTGTGATGTTTAGATATGAACTGTGGGTGTGTATATATGAGTGTGATGTTTATATATGAAATGTGGGTGTGTCTATATGAGTGTGATGTTTATGTATGAACTGTGGGTGTGTATACATGAGTGTGATGTTTATATATGAACTGTGGGTGTGTATATATGAGTGCGATGTTTATATATGGACTGTGGGTGTGTATATATGAGTGAGATGTTTATATATGGACTGTGGGTGTGTTTCCATGAGTGTGATGTTTATATATTAACTGTGGGTGTTTGTATGAGTGCGATGTTTATATATGAACTGTGGGTGCATGTATATGAGTGTGATGTTTATATATGAACTGTGGGTGCATATATATGAGTGTGATGTTTATATATGAACTGTGGGTGTGTATGTATGAGTGCGATGTTTATATATTAACTGTGGGTGTGTATCTATGAGTGCGATGTTTATATATGAACTGTGGGTGTGTAAATATGAGTGTGATGTTTATCTATTAACTGTGGGTGTGTATATATGAGTGTGATGTTTATGTATTAACTGTGGGTGTGTATATATGACTGTGATGTTTTTATATGAACTGTGGGTGTGTAGATATGAGTGTGATGTTTATATATGAACTGTGGGTGTGTATATATGAGTGTGATGTTTTTATATGAACTGTGGGTGTGTATATATGAGTGTGATGTTTATATATGAACTGTGGGTGTGTATATATGAGTGTGATGTTTTTATATGAACTGTGGGTGTGTATATATGAGTGTGATGTTTTTATATGAACTGTGGGTGTGTATATATGAGTGTGATGTTTATATATGAACTGTGGGTGTGTATATATGAGTGTGATGTTTTTATATGAACTGTGGGTGTCTATATATGAGTGTGATGTTTATATATGAACTGTGGGTGTGTATATATGAGTGTGATGTTTTTATATGAACAGTGGGTGTGTTTATATGAGTGTGATGTTTATATATGAACTGTGGGTGTGTATACATGAGTGTGATGTTTATTTATTAACTGTGGGTGTGTATATATGAGTGCGATCTTTATATATGAACTGTGGGTGCATATATATGAGTGTGATGTTTATATATGAACTGTGGGTGCATATATATCAGTGTGATGTTTACATATGAACTGTGGGTGTGTATATATGAGTGTGATGTTTATATATTAACTGTGGGTGCATATATATGAGTGTGATGTTTATATATGAACTGTGGGTGTGTATATATGAGTGTGATGTTTATATATTAACTTTGGGTGTGTATATATGAGTGTGATGTTTATATATTAACTGTGGGTGTGTATATATGAGTGTGATGTTTTAAAATGAACTGTGGGTGTGTATAATTGAGTGTGATGTTTATATATGAACTGTGGGTGTGTATATATGAGTGTGATGTTTTTATATGAACTGTGGGTGTGTATATATGAGTGTGATGTTTATATATGAACTGTGGGTGTGTAGAGATGAGTGTGATGTTTTATATGAACTGGGGTGTGTGTATATGAGTGTGATGTTTATATATGAACTGTGGGTGTGTATATATGAGTGTGATGTTTATATATGAACTGTGGGTGTGTATATATGAGTGTGATGTTTATATATGAACTGTGGGTGTGTATACATGAGTGCGATGTTTATATATGAACTGTGGGTGTGTATATATGAGTGCGATGTTTATATATGGACTGTGGGTGTGTATATATGAGTGAGATGTTTATATATGGACTGTGGGTGTGTTTCCATGAGTGTGATGTTTATATATTAACTGTGGGTGTGTATATATGAGTGCGATGTTTATATATGAACTGTGGGTGCATATATATGAGTGTGATGTTTATACATGAACTGTGGGTGCATATATATGAGTGTGATGTTTATATATGAACTGTGGGTGTGTATGTATGAGTGCGATGTTTATATATTAACTGTGGGTGCATATATATGAGTGTGATGTTTATATATTAACTGTGGGTGTGTATATATGAGTGTGATGTTTATGTATTAACTGTGGGTGTGTATATATGAGTGTGATGTTTTTATATGAACTGTGGGTGTGTATATATGAGTGTGATGTTTATATATTAACTGTGGGTGTGTATATATGAGTGCGATGTTTATATATGAACTGTGGGTGCATAGATATGAGTGTGATGTTGATATATGAACTGTGGGTGTGTATATATGAGTGTGATGTTTATATATGAACTGTGGGTGTGTATATATGAGTGTGATGTTTATATATGAACTGTGGGTGTGTATATATGAGTGTGATGTTTATATATGAACTGTGGGTGTGTATATATGAGTGTGATGTTTATATATGAACTGTGGGTGTGTATATATGAGTGTGATGTTTTTATATGAACTGTGGGTGTGTATATATGAGTGTGATGTTTATATATTAACTGTGGGTGTGTATATATGAGTGCGATGTTTATATATGAACTGTGGGTGCATCGATATGAGTGTGATGTTTATATATGAACTGTGGGTGTGTATATATGAGTGTGATGTTTATATATGAACTGTGGGTGTGTATATATGAGTACGATGTTTATATATGAACTGTGGGTGTGTATATATGAGTGTGATGTTTATATATGAACTGTGGGTGTGTATATATGAGTGTGATGTTTATATATGGACTGTGGATGCATCGATATGAGTGTGATGTTTATATATGAACTGTGGGTGTGTATATATGAGTGTGATGTTTATATATTAACTGTGGGTGTGTATATATGAGTGCGATGTTTATATATGAACTGTGGATGCATCGATATGAGTGTGATGTTTATATATGAACTGTGGGTGTGTATATCTGAGTGTGATGTTTATATATGAACTGTGGGTGCATATATGTGAGTGTAATGTTTCTATATAAACTGTGGGTGTGTTTATATGAGTGTGATGTTTATATATTAACTGTGGGTGTGTTTTTATGAGTGTGATGTTTATATATGGACTGTGGGTGTGTATGTGAGTGAGTTGTTTATATATGAACTGTGGGTGTGTATATATGAGTGTGATGTTTATATATGAAATGTGGGTGTGTATATATGAGTGCAATGTTTATATATGAACTATGGGTGTGTAGATATGAGTGTGATGTTTATATATTAACTGTGGGTGTGTTTTTATGACTGTGATGTTTATATATCAATTGTGGGTGTGTATATATGAGTGTGATGTTTATATATGAACTGTGGGTGTGTCTGTATGAGTGCGATGTTTATATATGAACTGTGGGTGCATATATATGAGTGTGATGTTTATATATTAACTGTGGGTGTGTATATATGAGTGTGATGTTTATGTATTAACTGTGGGTGTGTATACATGAGTGTGATGTTTTTATATGAACTGTGGGTGTGTATATATGAGTGTGATGTTTATATATTAACTGTGGGTGTGTATTTTTGAGTGCGATGTTTATATATGAACTGTGGGTGCATAGATATGAGTGTGATGTTTATATATGAACTGTGGGTGTGCAAATATGAGTGTGATGTTTATATATGAACTGTGGGTGTGTATATATGAGTGTGATGTTTATATATGAACTGTGGGTGTGTATATATGAGTATGATGTTTATATATGAACTGTGGGTGTGTATATATGAGTGTGATGTTTATATATGAACTGTGGGTGTGTATATATGAGTGTGATGTTTATATATGAACTGTGGGTGTGTATATATGAGTGTGATGTTTTTATATGAACTGTGGGTGTGTATATATGAGTGTGATGTTTATATATTAACTGTGGGTGTGTATATATGAGTGCGATGTTTATATATGAACTGTGAGTGCATAGATATGAGTGTGATGTTTATATATGAACGGTGGGTGTGTATATATGAGTGTGATGTTTATATATGAACTGTGGGTGTGTATATATGAGTACGATGTTTATATATGAACTGTGGGTGTGTATATATGAGTGTGATGTTTATATATGAACTGTGGGCGTGTATATATGAGTGTGATGTTTATATATGAACTGTGGATGCATAGATATGAGTGTGATGTTTATATATGAACTGTGGGTGTGTATATATGAGTGTGATGTTTATATATTAACTGTGGGTGTGTATATATGAGTGCGATGTTTATATATGAACTGTGGGTGCATAGATATGAGTGTGATGTTTATATATAAACTGTGGGTGTGTATATATGAGTGTGATGTTTATATATGAAATGTGGGTGTGTATATATGAGTGTGATGTTTGCATATGAACTGTGGGTGTGTATATATGAGTGTGATGTTTATATATGAACTGTGGGTGTGTATATATGAGTGTGATGTTTTTATATGAACTGTGAGTGTGTATATTTAAGTGTGATGTTTCTATATTAACTGTGGGTGTGTATATATGAGTGCGATGTTTATATATGAACTGTGAGTGTGTATATATGAGTGTGATGTTTACATATGGACTGTGGGTGTGTATGTATGAGTGTGATGTTTATATATGAACTGTGGGTGTGTAGATATGAGTGTGATGTTTATATATGAACTGTGGGTGTGTAGAGATGAGTGTGATGTTTTATATGAACTGTGGTGTGTATATATGAGTGTGATGTTTTTATATGAACTGTGGGTGTGTATATATGAGTGTGATGTTTATATATGAACTGTGGGTGTGTATATATGAGTGTGATGTTTTTATATGAACTGTGGGTGTGTATATATGAGTGTGATGTTTAATATGAACTGGAGTGTGTGTATATGAGTGTGATGTTTAGATATGAACTGTGGGTGTGTATATATGAGTGTGATGTTTATATATGAACTGTGGGTGTGTCTATATGAGTGTGATGTTTATGTATGAACTGTGGGTGTGTCTATATGAGTGCGATGTTTATGTATGAACTGTGGGTGTGTATACATGAGAGTGATGTTTATATTTGAACTGTGGGTGTGTATATATGAGTGAGATGTTTATATTTGGACTGTGGGTGTGTTTCCATGAGTGGTTTGTTTATATATTAACTGTGGGTGTGTATATATGAGTGCGATGTTTATATATGAACTGTGGGTGCATATATATGAGTGTGATGTTTATATATGAACTGTGGGTGCATATATGTGAGTGTGATGTTTATATATGAACTGTGGGTGTGTATGTATGAGTGCGATGTTTATATATTAACTGTGGGTGCATATATATGAGTGTGATGTTTATATATTAACTGTGGGTGTGTATATATGAGTGTGATGTTTTTATATGAACTGTGGGTGTGTACATATGAGTGTGATGTTTATGTATTAACTGTGGGTGTGTATATATGAGTGTGATGTTTTTATATGAACTGTGGGTGTGTATATATGAGTGTGATGTTTATATATTAACTGTGGGTGTGTATATATGAGTGTGATGTTTATATATGAACTGTGGGTGTGTATATATGAGTGTGATGTTTATATATGAACTGTGGGTGTGTATATATGAGTGTGATGTTTATATATGAACTGTGGGTGTGTATATATGAGTGTGATGTTTATATATGAACTGTGGGTGTGTATATATGAGTGTGATGTTTATATATGAACTGTGGGTGTGTATATAAGAGTGTGATGTTTATATATGAACTGTGGGTGTGTATATATGAGTGTGATGTTTATATATGAACTGTGGGTGTGTATATATGAGTGTGATGTTTTTATATGAACTGTGAGTGTGTATATTTAAGTGTGATGTTTCTATATTAACTGTGGGTGTGTATATATGAGTGCGATGTTTATATATGAACTGTGGGTGCATATATATGAGTGTGATGTTTATATATGAACTGTGGGTGTGTATATATGAGTGTGATGTTTATATATGAACTGTGGGTGTGTATATATGAGTGCGATGTTTATATATGAACTGTGGGTGTGTATATATGAGTGTGATGTTTATATATGAACTGTGGGTGTGTATATATGAGTGTGATGTTTATATATGAACTGTGGATGCATAGATATGTGTGTGATGTTTAAATGTGAACTGTGGGTGTGTATATATGAGTGTGATGTTTATATATTAACTGTGGGTGTGTATATATGAGTGCGATGTTTATATATGAACTGTGGGTGCATAGATATGAGTGTGATGTTTATATATAAACTGTGGGTGTGTATATATGAGTGTGATGTTTATATATTAACTGTGGGTGTGTATTTCTGAGTTTGATGTTTATATATTAACTGTGGGTGTGAAAATATGAGTGTGATGTTTATATATGAAATGTGGGTGTGTATATATGAGTGTGATGTTTGCATATGAACTGTGGGTGTGTATATATGAGTGTGATGTTTATATATGAACTGTGGGTGTGCATATATGAGTGTGATGTTTATATATGAACTGTGGGTGTGTATATATGAGTGTGATGTTTTTTATTAACTGTGGGTGTGTATATCTGAGTGTGATGTTTATATATGAAATGTGGGTGTGTATATATGAGTGCAATGTTTATATATGAACTGTGGGTGTGTAGATATGAGTGTGATGTTTATATATTAACTGTGGGTGTGTTTTTATGACTGTGATGTTTATATATCAATTGTGGGTGTGTGTATATGAGTGTGATGTTTATATATGAACTTTGGATGTGTATCTATGAGTGCGATGTTTATATATGAACTGTGGGTGTGTATATATGAGTGTGATGTTTATATATGAACTGTGGGTGCGTATATATGAGTGTGATGTTTATATATGAACTGTGGGTGTGTATATATGAGTGTGATGTTTATATATGAAATGTGGGTGTGCATATATGAGTGTGATGTTTATATATGGACTGCGGCTGTGTATATATGAGTGTGATGTTTATATCTGGACTGTGGGTGTGCATATATGAGTGTGATGTTTATATATTAACTGTGGGTGTGTGTATATGAGTGTGATGTTTATATATGAACTGTGGGTGTGTACACATGAGTGTGATGTTTATATATTAACTGTGGGTGTGTATATATGAGTGCGATGTTTATATATGAACTGTGGGTGCATATATATGAGTGTGATGTTTATATATGAACTGTGGGTGCATATATATCAGTGTGATGTTTATATATGAACTGTGGGTGTGTATATATGAGTGTGATGTTTATATATTAACTGTGGGTGTGTATATATGAGTGTGATGTTTTTATATGAACTGTGGGTGTGTATATATGAGTGTGATGTTTATATATGAACTGTGGGTGTGTATATATGAGTGTGATGTTTATATATTAACTGTGGGTGCGTATATATGAGTGTGATGTTTATATATTAACTGTGGGTGCATATATATGAGTGTGATGTTTATATATGAACTGTGGGTGTGTATATATGAGTGTGATGTTTATATATTAACTGTGGGTGTGTATATATGAGTGTGATGTTTTTATATGAACTGTGGGTGTGTATATATGAGTGTGATGTTTATATATGAACTGTGGGTGTGTATATATGAGTGTGATGTTTTTATATGAACTGTGGGTGTGTATATATGAGTGTGATGTTTATATATGAACTGTGGGTGTGTAGAGATGAGTGTGATGTTTTATATGAACTGGAGTGTGTGTATATGAGTGTGATGTTTAGATATGAACTGTGGGTGTGTATATATGAGTGTGATGTTTATATATGAACTGTGGGTGTGTATATATGAGTGTGATGTTTATATATGAACTGTGGGTGTGTATACATGAGAGTGATGTTTATATTTGAACTGTGGGTGTGTATATATGAGTGCGATGTTTATATATGGACTGTGGGTGTGTATATATGAGTGAGATGTTTATATATGGACTGTGGGTGTGTTTCCATGAGTGTGATGTTTATATATTAACTGTGGGTGTGTATATATGAGTGCGATGTTTATATATGAACTGTGGGTGCATATATATGAGTGTGATGTTTATATATGAACTGTGGGTTCATATATATGAGTGTGATGTTTATATATGAACTGTGGGTGTGTATGTATGAGTGCGATGTTTATATATTAACTGTGGGTGCACATATATGAGTGTGATGTTTATATATGAACTGTGGGTGTGTATATATGAGTGTGATGTTTATATATTAACTGTGGGTGCGTATATATGAGTGTGATGTTTATATATTAACTGTGGGTGCATATATATGAGTGTGATGTTTATATATGAACTGTGGGTGTGTATATATGAGTGTGATGTTTATATATTAACTGTGGGTGTGTATATATGAGTGTGATGTTTTTATATGAACTGTGGGTGTGTATATATGAGTGTGATGTTTATATATGAACTGTGGGTGTGTATATATGAGTGTGATGTTTTTATATGAACTGTGGGTGTGTATATATGAGTGTGATGTTTATATATGAACTGTGGGTGTGTAGAGATGAGTGTGATGTTTTATATGAACTGGAGTGTGTGTATATGAGTGTGATGTTTAGATATGAACTGTGGGTGTGTATATATGAGTGTGATGTTTATATATGAACTGTGGGTGTGTATATATCAGTGTGATGTTTATATATGAACTGTGGGTGTGTATACATGAGAGTGATGTTTCTATTTGAACTGTGGGTGTGTATATATGAGTGCGATGTTTATATATGGACTGTGGGTGTGTATATATGAGTGAGATGTTCATATATGGACTGTGGGTGTGTTTCCATGAGTGTGATGTTTATATATTAACTGTGGGTGTGTATATATGAGTGCGATGTTTATATATGAACTGTGGGTGCATATATATGAGTGTGATGTTTATATATGAACTGTGGGTTCATATATATGAGTGTGATGTTTATATATGAACTGTGGGTGTGTATACATGAGAGTGATGTTTCTATTTGAACTGTGGGTGTGTATATATGAGTGCGATGTTTATATATGGACTGTGGGTGTGTATATATGAGTGAGATGTTCATATATGGACTGTGGGTGTGTTTCCATGAGTGTGATGTTTATATATTAACTGTGGGTGTGTATATATGAGTGCGATGTTTATATATGAACTGTGGGTGCATATATATGAGTGTGATGTTTATATATGAACTGTGGGTTCATATATATGAGTGCGATGTTTATATATTAACTGTGGGTGCACATATATGAGTGTGATGTTTATATATTAACTGTGGGTGTGTATATATGAGTGTGATGTTTATGTATTAACTGTGGGTGTGTATATATGAGTGTGATGTTTTTATATGAACTGTGGGTGTGTATATATGAGTGTGATGTTTATATATTAACTGTGGGTGTGTATATATGAGTGCGATGTTTATATATGAACTGTGGGTGCATAGATATGAGTGTGATGTTTATATATGAACTGTGGGTGTGTATATATGAGTGTGATGTTTATATATGAACTGTGGGTGTGTATATATGAGTGTGATGTTTATATATGAACTGTGGGTGTGTATATATGAGTGTGATGTTTATATATGAACTGTGGGTGTGTATATATGAGTGTGATGTTTATATATGAACTGTGGGTGTGTATATATGAGTGTGATGTTTTTATATGAACTGTGAGTGTGTATATTTAAGTGTGATGTTTCTATATTAACTGTGGGTGTGTATATATGAGTGCGATGTTTATATATGAACTATGGGTGCATATATATGAGTGTGATGTTTATATATGAACTGTGGGTGTGTATATATGAGTGTGATGTTTATATATGAACTGTGGGTGTGTATATATGAGTGTGATGTTTATATATGAACTGTGGATGCATAGATATGAGTGTGATGTTTAAATGTGAACTGTGGGTGTGTATATATGAGTGTGATGTTTATATATTAACTGTGGGTGTGTATATATGAGTGCGATGTTTATATATGAACTGTGGGTGCATAAATATGAGTGTGATGTTTATATATAAACTGTGGGTGTGTATATATGAGTGTGATGTTTATATATTAACTGTGGGTGTGTATATATGAGTGTGATGTTTATATATTAACTGTGGGTGTGTATATATGAGTGTGATGTTTATATATGAAATGTGGGTGTGTATATATGAGTGTGATGTTTATATATGAACTGTGGGTGTGTATATATGAGTGTGATGTTTATATATTAACTGTGGATGTGTATATCTGAGTGTGATGTTTATATATGAACTGTGGGTGCATATATGTGAGTGTAATGTTTATATATAAACTGTGGGTGTGTTTATATGAGTTTTATGTTTATATATTAACTGTGGGTGTGTTTTTATGAGTGTGATGTTTATATATGGACTGTGGGTGTGTATATATGAGTGTGATGTTTATACATGAACTGTGGGTGTGTATATATGAGTGTGATGTTTATATATGAAATGTGGGTGTGTATATATGAGTGCAATGTTTATATATGAACTGTGGGTGTGTAGATATGAGTGTGATGTTTATATATTAACTGTGGGTGTGTTTTTATGACTGTGATGTTTATATATCAATTGTGGGTGTGTGTATATGAGTGTGATGTTTATATATGAACTTTGGATGTGTATCTATGAGTGCGATGTTTATATATGAACTGTGGGTGTGTATATATGAGTGTGATGTTTATATATGAACTGTGGGTGTGTATATATGAGTGTGATGTTTATATATGAACTGTGGGTGTGTATATATGAGTGTGATGTTTATATATGAACTGTGGGTGTGTATATATGAGTGTGATGTTTATATATGAACTGTGGGTGTGTATATATGAGTGTGATGTTTATATATGAACTGTGGGTCTGTATATATGAGTGTGATGTTTATATATGAACTGTGGGTGTGTATATATGAGTGTGATGTTTATATATGGACTGTGGGTGTGTATGTATGAGTGTGATGTTTATATATGAACTGTGGGTGTGTATATATGAGTGTGATGTTTATATATGAACTGTGGGTGTGTAGAGATGAGTGTGATGTTTTATATGAACTGTGGTGTGGAAATATGAGTGTGATTTTTATATATGAACTGGGGTGTGTATATATGAGTGTGATGTTTATATATGAACTGTGGGTGTGCATATATGAGTGTGATGTTTATATATGAACTGTGGGTGTGTATATATGAGTGTGATGTTTATATATGAACTGTGGGTGTGTATATATGAGTGTGATGTTTATATATGAACTGTGGGTGTGCATATATGAGTGTGATGTTTATATATGGACTGCGGCTGTGTATATATGAGTGTGATGTTTATATCTGGACTGTGGGTGTGTATATATGAGTGTGATGTTTATATATTAACTGTGGGTGTGTGTATATGAGTGTGATGTTTAGATATGAACTGTGAGTGTGTATATATGAGTATGATGTTTATATATGAAATGTGGGTTTGTCTATATGAGTGTGATGTTTATGTATGAACTGTGGGTGTGTATACATGAGTGTGATGTTTATATATGAACTGTGGGTGTGTATATATGAGTGCGATGTTTATATATGGACTGTGGGTGTGTATATATGAGTGAGATGTTTATATATGGACTGTGGGTGTGTTTCCATGAGTGTGATGTTTATATATTAACTGTGGGTGTGTATATATGAGTGCGATGTTTATATATGAACTGTGGGTGCATATATATGAGTGTGATGTTTATATATGAACTGTGGGTGCATATATATGAGTGTGATGTTTATATATGAACTGTGGGTGTGTATATATGAGTGTGATGTTTATATATGGACTGTGGGTGCATATATGTGAGTGTAATGTTTATATATAAACTGTGGTTGTGTTTATATGAGTGCGATGTTTATATATTAACTGTGGGTGTGTTTTTATGAGTGTGATGTTTATATATGGACTGTGGGTGTGTAGATATGAGTGTGATGTTTATATATTAACTGTGGGTGTGTTTTTATGACTGTGATGTTTATATATCAATTGTGGGTGTGTGTTTATGAGTGTGATGTTTATATATGAACTTTGGATGTGTATCTATGAGTGCGATGTTTATATATGAACTGTGGGTGTGTATATATGAGTGGATGTTAAAATATGAACTGTGGGTGTGTATATATGAGTGTGATGTTTATATATGAACTGTGGGTGTGTATATATGAGTGTGATGTTTATATATGAACTGTGGGTCTGTATATATGAGTGTGATGTTTATATATGAACTGTGGGTGTGTATATATGAGTGTGATGTTTATATATGAACTGTGGGTGTGTATATATGAGTGTGATATTTATATATGAACTGTGAGTGTGTATATATGAGTGTGATGTTTATATATGGACTGTGGGTGTGTATGTATGAGTGTGATGTATATATATGAACTGTGGGTGTGTATATATGAGTGTGATGTTTATATATGAACTGTGGGTGTGTAGAGATGAGTGTGATGTTTTATATGAACTGTGGTGTGTATATATGAGTGTGATTTTTATATATGAACTGGGGTGTGTCTATATGAGTGTGATGTTTATATATGAACTGTGGGTGTGTATATATGAGTGTGATGTTTATATATGAACTGTGGGTGTGTATATATGAGTGTGATGTTTATATATGAACTGTGGGTGTGCATATATGAGTGTGATGTTTATATATGGACTGCGGCTGTGTATATATGAGTGTGATGTTTATATATTAACTGTGGGTGTGTGTATATGAGTGTGATGTTTATCTATGAACTGTGGGTGTGTATACATGAGTGTGATGTTTATATATTAACTGTGGGTGTTTATATATGAGTGCGATGTTTATATATGAACTGTGGGTGCATATATATGAGTGTGATGTTTATATATGAACTGTGGGTGCATATATATCAGTGTGATGTTTATATATGAACTGTGGGTGTGTATATATGAGTGTGATGTTTATATATTAACTGTGGGTGCATATATATGAGTGTGATGTTTATATATGAACTGTGGGTGTGTATATATGAGTGTGATGTTTATATATTAACTGTGGGTGTGTATATATGAGTGTGATGTTTTTATATGAACTGTGGGTGTGTATATATGAGTGTGATGTTTATATATGAACTGTGGGTGTGTATATATGAGTGTGATGTTTTTATATGAACTGTGGGTGTGTATATATGAGTGTGATGTTTATATATGAACTGTGGGTGTGTATATATGAGTGTGATGTTTATATATGAACTGTGGGTGTGTCTATATGAGTGTGATGTTTATGTATGAACTGTGGGTGTGTATACATGAGAGTGATGTTTATATTTGAACTGTGGGTGTGTATATATGAGTGTGATGTTTATATATGGACTGTGGGTGTGTATATATGAGTGTGATGTTTATATATGAACTGTGGGTGTGTATATATGAGTGAGATGTTTATATATGAACTGTGGGTGTGTATATATGAGTGTGATGTTTATATATGGACTGTGGGTGTGTTTCCATGAGTGTGATGTTTATATATTAACTGTGGGTGTGTATATATGAGTGCGATGTTTATATATGAACTGTGGGTGCATATATATGAGTGTGATGTTTATATATGAACTGTGGGTGCATATATCTGAGTGTGATGTTTATATATGAACTGTGGGTGTGTATGTATGAGTGCGATGTTTATATATTAACTGTGGGTGCATATATATGAGTGTGATGTTTATATATTAAATATGGGTGTGTATATATGAGTGTGATGTTTATGTATTAACTGTGGGTGTGTATATATGAGTGTGATGTTTATGTATTAACTGTGGGTGTGTATATATGAGTGTGATGTTTATATATGAACTGTGGGTGTGTATATTTAAGTGTGATGTTTATATATTAACTGTGGGTGTGTATATATGAGTGCGATTTTTATATATGAACTGTGGGTGCATATATATGAGTGTGATGTTTATATATGAACTGTGGGTGTGTATATATGAGTGTGATGTTTATATATGAACTGTGGGTGTGTATATATGAGTGTGATGTTTATATATGAACTGTGGGTGTGTATATATGAGTGTGATATTTATATATGAACTGTGAGTGTGTATATATGAGTGTGATGTTTATATATGGACTGTGGGTGTGTATGTATGAGTGTGATGTTTATATATGAACTGTGGGTGTGTATATATGAGTGTGATGTTTATATATGAACTGTGGGTGTGTAGAGATGAGTGTGATGTTTTATATGAACTGTGGTGTGGAAATATGAGTGTGATTTTTAAAAATGAACTGGGGTGTGTATCTATGAGTGTGATGTTTATATATGAACTGTGGGTGTGCATATATGAGTGTGATGTTTATATATGAACTGTGGGTGTGTATATATGAGTGTGATGTTTATATATGAACTGTGGGTGTGTATATATGAGTGTGATGTTTACATATGAACTGTGGGTGTGCATATATGAGTGTGATGTTTATATATGGACTGCGGCTGTGTATATATGAGTGTGATGTTTATATCTGGACTGTGGGTGTGTATATATGAGTGTGATGTTTATATATTAACTGTGGGTGTGTGTATATGAGTGTGATGTTTAGATATGAACTGTGAGTGTGTATATATGAGTATGATGTTTATATATGAAATGTGGGTGTGTCTATATGAGTGTGATGTTTATGTATGAACTGTGGGTGTGTATACATGAGTGTGATGTTTATATATGAACTGTGGGTGTGTATATATGAGTGCGATGTTTATATATGGACTGTGGGTGTGTATATATGAGTGAGATGTTTATATATGGACTGTGGGTGTGTTTCCATGAGTGTGATGTTTATATATTAACTGTGGGTGTGTATATATGAGTGCGATGTTTATATATGAACTGTGGGTGCATATATATGAGTGTGATGTTTATATATGAACTGTGGGTGCATATATATGAGTCTGATGTTTATATATGAACTGTGGGTGTGTATATATGAGTGTGATGTTTATATATGGACTGTGGGTGTGTATATATGAGTGTGATGTTTATATATGAACTGTGGGTGTGTATATATGAGTGTGATGTTTATATATGAACTGTGGGTGTGTATATATGAGTGCGATGTTTATATATTAACTGTGGGTGTGTATCTATGAGTGCGATGTTTATATATGAACTGTGGGTGTGTATATATGAGTGTGATGTTTATATATTAACTGTGGGTGTGTATATATGAGTGTGATGTTTATGTATTAACTGTGGGTGTGTATATATGAGTGTGATGTTTTTATATGAACTGTGGGTGTGTATATATGAGTGTGATGTTTATATATGAACTGTGGGTGTGTGTATATGAGTGTGATGTTTTGATATGAACTGTGGGTGTGTATATATGAGTGTGATGTTTATATATGAACTGTGGGTGTGTATATATGAGTGTGATGTTTTTATATGAACTGTGGGTGTGTATATATGAGTGTGATGTTTATATATGAACTGTGGGTGTGTATATATGAGTGTGATGTTTATATACGAACTGTGGGTGTGTATATGTGAGTGCAATGTTTATATATAAACTGTGGGTGTGTTTATATGAGTGTGATGTTTATATATTAACTGTGGGTGTGTTTTTATGAGTGTGATGTTTATATATGGACTGTGGGTGTGTATATATGAGTGCTATGTTTATATATGGACTGTGGGTGTGTATATATGAGTGTGATGTTTATATATGAAATGTGGGTGTGTATATATGAGTGCAATGTTTATATATGAACTGTGGGTGTGTAGATATGAGTGTGATGTTTATATATTAACTGTGGGTGTGTTTTTATGACTGTGATGTTTATATATCAATTGTGGGTGTGTGTTTATGAGTGTGATGTTTATATATGAACTTTGGATGTGTATCTATGAGTGCGATGTTAAAATATGAACTTTGGGTGCGTATATATGAGTGTGATGTTTATATATGAACTGTGGGTGTGTATATATGAGTGTGATGTTAAAATATGAACTGTGGGTGCGTATATATGAGTGTGATGTTTATATATGAACTGTGGGTGTGTATATATGAGTGTGATATTTATATATGAACTGTGGGTGTGTATATATGAGTGCGATGTTTATATATGGACTGTGGGTGTGTATATATGAGTGTGATGTTTATATATGAACTGTGGGTGTGTATATATGAGTGTGATGTTTATATATGAACTGTGGGTCTGTATATATGAGTGTGATGTTTATATATGAACTGTGGGTGTGTATATATGAGTGTGATGTTTATATATGAACTGTGGGTGTGTATATATGAGTGTGATATTTATATATGAACTGTGAGTGTGTATATATGAGTGTGATGTTTATATATGGACTGTGGGTGTGTATGTATGAGTGTGATGTTTATATATGAACTGTGGGTGTGTATATATGAGTGTGATGTTTATATATGAACTGTGGGTGTGCAGAGATGAGTGTGATGTTTTATATGAACTGTGGTGTGTATATATGAGTGTGATTTTTATATATGAACTGGGGTGTGTATATATGAGTGTGATGTTTATATATGAACTGTGGGTGTGTATATATGAGTGTGATGTTTATATATGAACTGTGGGTGTGTATATATGAGTGTGATGTTTATATATGAACTGTGGGTGAGCATATATGAGTGTGATGTTTATATATGGACTGCGGCTGTGTATATATGAGTGTGATGTTTATATATTAACTGTGGGTGTGTGTATATGAGTGTGATGTTTATCTATGAACTGTGGGTGTGTATACATGAGTGTGATGTTTATATATTAACTGTGGGTGTGTATATATGAGTGCGATGTTTATATATGAACTGTGGGTGCGTATATATGAGTGTGATGTTTATATATGAACTGTGGGTGCATATATATCAGTGTGATGTTTATATATTAACTGTGGGTGTGTATCTATGAGTGCGATGTTTATATATGAACTGTGGGTGTGTATATATGAGTGTGATGTTTATATATTAACTGTGGGTGTGTATATATGAGTGTGATGTTTATGTATTAACTGTGGGTGTGTATATATGAGTGTGATGTTTTTATATGAACTGTGGGTGTGTATATATGAGTGTGATGTTTATATATGAACTGTGGGTGTGTGTATATGAGTGTGATGTTTATATATGAACTGTGGGTGTGTATATATGAGTGTGATGTTTATATATGAACTGTGGGTGTGCATATATGAGTGTGATGTTTATATATGGACTGCGGCTGTGTCTTTATGAGTGTGATGTTTATATCTGGACTGTGGGTGTGTATATATGAGTGTGATGTTTATATATTAACTGTGGGTGTGTGTATATGAGTGTGATGTTTAGATATGAACTGTGAGTGTGTATATATGAGTATGATGTTTATATATGAAATGTGGGTGTGTCTATATGAGTGTGATGTTTATGTATGAACTGTGGGTGTGTATACATGAGTGTGATGTTTATATATGAACTGTGGGTGTGTATATATGAGTGCGATGTTTATATATGGACTGTGGGTGTGTATATATGAGTGCGATGTTTATATATTAACTGTGGGTGTGTATCTATGAGTGCGATGTTTATATATGAACTGTGGGTGTGTATATATGAGTGTGATGTTTATATATTAACTGTGGGTGTGTATATATGAGTGTGATGTTTATGTATTAACTGTGGGTGTGTATATATGAGTGTGATGTTTTTATATGAACTGTGGGTGTGTATATATGAGTGTGATGTTTATATATGAACTGTGGGTGTGTGTATATGAGTGTGATGTTTTGATATGAACTGTGGGTGTGTATATATGAGTGTGATGTTTATATATGAACTGTGGGTGTGTATATATGAGTGTGATGTTTTTATATGAACTGTGGGTGTGTATATATGAGTGTGATGTTTATATATGAACTGTGGGTGTGTATATATGAGTGTGATGTTTATATACGAACTGTGGGTGTGTATATGTGAGTGCAATGTTTATATATAAACTGTGGGTGTGTTTATATGAGTGTGATGTTTATATATTAACTGTGGGTGTGTTTTTATGAGTGTGATGTTTATATATGGACTGTGGGTGTGTATATATGAGTGCTATGTTTATATATGGACTGTGGGTGTGTATATATGAGTGTGATGTTTATATATGAAATGTGGGTGTGTATATATGAGTGCAATGTTTATATATGAACTGTGGGTGTGTAGATATGAGTGTGATGTTTATATATTAACTGTGGGTGTGTTTTTATGACTGTGATGTTTATATATCAATTGTGGGTGTGTGTTTATGAGTGTGATGTTTATATATGAACTTTGGATGTGTATCTATGAGTGCGATGTTAAAATATGAACTTTGGGTGCGTATATATGAGTGTGATGTTTATATATGAACTGTGGGTGTGTATATATGAGTGTGATGTTAAAATATGAACTGTGGGTGCGTATATATGAGTGTGATGTTTATATATGAACTGTGGGTGTGTATATATGAGTGTGATATTTATATATGAACTGTGGGTGTGTATATATGAGTGCGATGTTTATATATGGACTGTGGGTGTGTATATATGAGTGTGATGTTTATATATGAACTGTGGGTGTGTATATATGAGTGTGATGTTTATATATGAACTGTGGGTCTGTATATATGAGTGTGATGTTTATATATGAACTGTGGGTGTGTATATATGAGTGTGATGTTTATATATGAACTGTGGGTGTGTATATATGAGTGTGATATTTATATATGAACTGTGAGTGTGTATATATGAGTGTGATGTTTATATATGGACTGTGGGTGTGTATGTATGAGTGTGATGTTTATATATGAACTGTGGGTGTGTATATATGAGTGTGATGTTTATATATGAACTGTGGGTGTGCAGAGATGAGTGTGATGTTTTATATGAACTGTGGTGTGTATATATGAGTGTGATTTTTATATATGAACTGGGGTGTGTATATATGAGTGTGATGTTTATATATGAACTGTGGGTGTGTATATATGAGTGTGATGTTTATATATGAACTGTGGGTGTGCATATATGAGTGTGATGTTTATATATGAACTGTGGGTGAGCATATATGAGTGTGATGTTTATATATGGACTGCGGCTGTGTATATATGAGTGTGATGTTTATATATTAACTGTGGGTGTGTGTATATGAGTGTGATGTTTATCTATGAACTGTGGGTGTGTATACATGAGTGTGATGTTTATATATTAACTGTGGGTGTGTATATATGAGTGCGATGTTTATATATGAACTGTGGGTGCGTATATATGAGTGTGATGTTTATATATGAACTGTGGGTGCATATATATCAGTGTGATGTTTATATATTAACTGTGGGTGTGTATATATGAGTGTGATGTTTTTATATGAACTGTGGGTGTGTATATATGAGTGTGATGTTTATATATGAACTGTGGGTGTGTATATATGAGTGTGATGTTTTTATATGAACTGTGGGTGTGTATATATGAGTGTGATGTTTATATATGAACTGTGGGTGTGTAGAGATGAGTGTGATGTTTATATATGAACTGTGGGTGTGTCTATATGAGTGTGATGTTTATATATGAACTGTGGGTGTGTCTATATGAGTGTGATGTTTATGTATGAACTGTGGGTGTGTATACATGAGAGTGATGTTTATATTTGAACTGTGGGTGTGTATATATGAGTGCGATGTTTATATATGGACTGTGGGTGTGTATATATGAGTGTGATGTTTATATATGAACTGTGGGTGTGTATATATGAGTGAGATGTTTATATATGAACTGTGGGTGTGTGTATATGAGTGTAATGTTTTGATATGAACTGTGGGTGTGTATATATGAGTGTGATGTTTTTATATGAACTGTGGGTGTGTATATATGAGTGTGATGTTTATATATGAACTGTGGGTGTGTATATATGAGTGTGATGTTTTTATATGAACTGTGGGTGTGTATATATGAGTGTGATGTTTTTATATGAACTGTGGGTGTGTATATATGAGTGTGATGTTGAAATATGAACTGTGGGTGTGGAAATATGAGTGTGATGTTTTTATATGAACTGTGGGTGTGTATATATGAGTGTGATGTTTTTATATGAACTGTGGGTGTGTATATATGAGTGTGATGTTTATATATGAACTGTGGGTGTGTATATATGAGTGTGATGTTTTTATATGAACTGTGGGTGTGTATATATGAGTGTGATGTTTATATGTGAACTGTGGGTGTGTTTATATGAGTGTGATGTTTTTATATGAACTGTGGGTGTGTATATATGAGTGTGATGTTTTTATATGAACTGTGGGTGTGTATATATGAGTGTGATGTTTATATATGAACTGAGGGTGTGTATATATGAGTGTGATGTTTATATATGATCTGTGGGTGTGCATATATGAGTGTGATGTTTATATATGGACTGCGGCTGTGTTTATATGAGTGTGATGTTTATATCTGGACTGTGGGTGTGTATATATGAGTGTGATGTTTATATATTAACTGTGGGTGTGTGTATATGAGTGTGATGTTTAGATATGAACTGTGAGTGTGTATATATGAGTATGATGTTTATATATGAAATGTGGGTGTGTCTATATGAGTGTGATATTTATGTATGAACTGTGGGTGTGTATACATGAGTGTGATGTTTATATATGAACTGTGGGTGTGTATATATGAGTGCGATGTTTATATATGGACTGTGGGTGTGTATATATGAGTGAGATGTTTATATATGGACTGTGGGTGTGTTTCCATGAGTGTGATGTTTATATATTAACTGTGGGTGTGTATATATGAGTGCGATGTTTATATATGAACTGTGGGTGCATATATATGAGTGTGATGTTTATATATGAACTGTGGGTGCATATATATGAGTGTGATGTTTTCTATGAACTGTGGGTGTGTATATATGAGTGTGATGTTTATATATTAACTGTGGGTGTGTATATATGAGTGTGATGTTTATGTATTAACTGTGGGTGTGTATATATGAGTGTGATGTTTTTATATGAACTGTGGGTGTGTATATATGAGTGTGATGTTTATATATGAACTGTGGGTGTGTGTATATGAGTGTGATGTTTTGATATGAACTGTGGGTGTGTATATATGAGTGTGATGTTTATATATGAACTGTGGGTGTGTATATATGAGTGTGATGTTTATATATGGACTGTGGGTGTGTATGTATGAGTGTGATGTTTACATATGAACTGTGGGTGTGTATATATGAGTGTGATGTTTATATATGAACTGTGGGTCTGGAAATATGAGTGTGATGTTTTATATGAACTGTGGTGTGTATATATGAGTGTGATTTTTATATATGAACTGGGGTGTGTATATATGAGTGTGATGTTTATATATGAACTGTGGGTGTGTATATATGAGTGTGATGTTTATATATGAACTGTGGGTGTGTATATATGAGTGTGATGTTTATATATGAACTGTGGGTGTGCATATATGAGTGTGATGTTTATATATGGACTGCGGCTGTGTCTTTATGAGTGTGATGTTTATATCTGGACTGTGGGTGTGTATATATGAGTGTGATGTTTATATATTAACTGTGGGTGTGTGTATATGAGTGTGATGTTTAGATATGAACTGTGAGTGTGTATATATGAGTATGATGTTTATATATGAAATGTGGGTGTGTCTATATGAGTGTGATGTTTATGTATGAACTGTGGGTGTGTATACATGAGTGTGATGTTTATATATGAACTGTGGGTGTGTATATATGAGTGCGATGTTTATATATGGACTGTGGGTGTGTATATATGAGTGAGATATTTATATATGGACTGTGGGTGTGTTTCCATGAGTGTGATGTTTATATATTAACTGTGGGTGTGTATATATGAGTGCGATGTTTATATATGAACTCTGGGTGCATATATATGAGTGTGATGTTTATATATGAACTGTGGGTGCATATATATGAGTGTGATGTTTATATATGAACTGTGGGTGTGTATGTATGAGTGCGATGTTTATATATTAACTGTGGGTGTGTATCTATGAGTGCGAAGTTTATATATGAACTGTGGGTGTGTATATATGAGTGTGATGTTTATATATTAACTGTGGGTGTGTATATATGAGTGTGATGTTTATGTATTAACTGTGGGTGTGTATATATGAGTGTGATGTTTTTATATGAACTGTGGGTGTGTATATATGAGTGTTCATGTTTATATATGAACTGTGGGTGTGTGTATATGAGTGTGATGTTTTGATATGAACTGTGGGTGTGTATATATGAGTGTGATGTTTATATATGAACTGTGGGTGTGTATTTATGAGTGTGATGTTTTTATATGAACTGTGGGTGTGTATGTTTGAGTGTGATGTTTATATATGAACTGTGGGTGTGTATATATGAGTGTGATGTTTTTATATGAACTGTGGGTGTGTATATATGAGTGTGATGTTTATTTATGAACTGTGGGTGTGTATATATGAGTGTGATGTTTTTATATGAACTGTGGGTGTGTATCTTTGAGTGTGATGTTTTTATATGAACTGTGGGTGTGCATATATGAGTGTGATGTTTATATATGAACTGTGGGTGTGTATATATGAGTGTGATGTTTTTATATGAACTGTGGGTGTCTATATATGAGTGTGATGTTGATATATGAACTGTGGGTGTGTATATATGAGTGTGATGTTTATATATTAACTGTGGGTGTGTATATATGAGTGTGATGTTTTTATATGAACAGTGGGTGTGTTTATATGAGTGTGATGTTTTTATATGAACTGTGGGTGTGTATACATGAGTGTGATGTTTATATATTAACTGTGGGTGTGCATATATGAGTGCGATGTTTATATATGAACTGTGGGTGCATATATATGAGTGTGATGTTTATATATGAACTGTGGGTGCATATATATCAGTGTGATGTTTATATATGAACTGTGGGTGTGTATATATGAGTGTGATGTTTATATATTAACTGTGGGTGCATAGATATGAGTGTGATGTTTATATATGAACTGTGGGTGTGTATATATGAGTGTGATGTTTATATAATAACTGTGGATGTGTATATATGAGTGTGATGTTTATATATTAACTGTGGGTGTGAAAATATGAGTGTGATGTTTCTATATGAACTGTGGGTGTGTATATATGAGTGTGATGTTTATATATGAACTGTGGGTGTGTATATATGAGTTTGATGTTTTTATATGAACTGTGGGTGTGTATATATGAGTGTGATGTTTATATATGAACTGTGGATGTGTAGAGATGAGTGTGATATTTATATATGAACTGGGGTGTGTATATATGAGTGTGATGTTCATATATGAACTGTGAGTGTGTATATATGAGTGTGATGTTTATATATGAACTGTGGGTGTGTATATATGAGTGTGATGTTTATATATGAACTGTGGGTGTGTATATATGAGTGTGATGTTTATATATGGACTGTGGGTGTGTATATATGAGTGTGATGTTTATGTATGAACTGAGGGTGTGTATATATGAGTGTGATGTTTATATATTAACTGTGGGTGAGTGTATATGAGTGTGATGTTTAGATATGAACTGTGGGTGTGTATATATGAGTGTGATGTTTATATATGAACTGTGGGTGTGTCTATATGAGTGTGATGTTTATGTATGAACTGTGGGTGTGTATACATGAGTGTGATGTTTATATATGAACTGTGGGTGTGTATATATGAGTGCGATGTTTATATATGGACTGTGGGTGTGTATATATGAGTGAGATGTTTATATATGGACTGTGGGTGTGTTTCCATGAGTGTGATGTTTATATATTAACTGTGGGTGTGTATATATGAGTGCGATGTTTATATATGAACTGTGGGTGCATATATATGAGTGTGATGTTTATATATGAACAGTGGGTGCATATATATGAGTGTGATGTTTATATATGAACTGTGGGTGTGTATATATGAGTGTGATGTTTATGTATTAACTGTGGGTGTGTATATATGAGTGTGATGTTTTTATATGAACTGTGGGTGTGTATATATGAGTGTGATGTTTATATATGAACTGTGGGTGTGTATATATGAGTGTGATGTTGATATATTAACTGTGGGTGTGTATATATGAGTGTGATATTTATATATGAACTGTGAGTGTGTATATATGAGTGTGATGTTTATATATGGACTGTGGTTGTGTATGTATGAGTGTGATGTTTATATATGAACTGTGGGTGTGTATATATGAGTGTGATGTTTATATATGGACTGTGGGTGTGTATGTATGAGTGTGATGTTTACATATGAACTGTGGGTGTGTATATATGAGTGTGATGTTTATATATGAACTGTGGGTGTGTATATATGAGTGTGATGTTTATATATGAACTGTGGGTGAGTAGAGATGAGTGTGATGTTTTATATGAACTGTGGTGTGTATATATGAGTGTGATTTTTATATATGAACTGGGGTGTGTATATATGAGTGTGATGTTTATATATGAACTGTGGGTGTGTATATATGAGTGTGATGTTTATATATGAACTGTGGGTGTGTATATATGAGTGTGATGTTTATATATGAACTGTGGGTGTGCATATATGAGTGTGATGTTTATATATGGACTGCGGCTGTGTCTTTATGAGTGTGATGTTTATATCTGGACTGTGGGTGTGTATATATGAGTGTGATGTTTATTTCTTAACTGTGGGTGTGTGTATATGAGTGTGATGTTTAGATATGAACTGTGAGTGTGTATATATGAGTATGATGTTTATATATGAAATGTGGGTGTGTCTATATGAGTGTGATGTTTATGTATGAACTGTGGGTGTGTATGTATGAGTGCGATGTTTATATATTAACTGTGGGTGTGTATCTATGAGTGCGAAGTTTATATATGGACTGTGGGTGTGTATATATGAGTGTGATGTTTATATATTAACTGTGGGTGTGTATATATGAGTGTGATGTTTATGTATTAACTGTGGGTGTGTATATATGAGTGTGATGTTTTTATATGAACTGTGGGTGTGTATATATGAGTGTTCATGTTTATATATGAACTGTGGGTGTGTGTATATGAGTGTGATGTTTTGATATGAACTGTGGGTGTGTATATATGAGTGTGATGTTTATATATGAACTGTGGGTGTGTATTTATGAGTGTGATGTTTTTATATGAACTGTGGGTGTGTATGTTTGAGTGTGATGTTTATATATGGACTGTGGGTGTGTATATATGAGTGTGATGTTTATGTATGAACTGAGGGTGTGTATATATGAGTGTGATGTTTATATATTAACTGTGGGTGAGTGTATATGAGTGTGATGTTTAGATATGAACTGTGGGTGTGTATATATGAGTGTGATGTTTATATATGAACTGTGGGTGTGTCTATATGAGTGTGAAGTTTATGTATGAACTGTGGGTGTGTATACATAAGTGTGATGTTTATATATGAACTGTGGGTGTGTATATATGAGTGCGATGTTTATATATGGACTGTGGGTGTGTATATATGAGTGAGATGTTTATATATGGACTGTGGGTGTGTTTCCATGAGTGTGATGTTTATATATTAACTGTGGGTGTGTATATATGAGTGCGATGTTTATATATGAACTGTGGGTGTGCATATATGAGTGTGATGTTTTTATATGAACTGTGGGTGTGTATATATGAGTGTGATGTTTATATATGAACTGTGGGTGTGTATATATGAGTGTGATGTTTTTATATGAACTGTGGGTGTGTATCTTTGAGTGTGATGTTTTTATATGAACTGTGGGTGTGCATATATGAGTGTGATGTTTATATATGAACTGTGGGTGTGTATATATGAGTGTGATGTTGATATATGAACTGTGGGTGTGTATATATGAGTGTGATGTTTTTATATGAACTGTGGGTGTGTATCTTTGAGTGTGATGTTTTTATATGAACTGTGGGTGTGCATATATGAGTGTGATGTTTATATATGAACTGTGGGTGTGTATATATGAGTGTGATGTTGATATATGAACTGTGGGTGTGTATATATGAGTGTGATGTTTATATATTAACTGTGGGTGTGTATATATGAGTGTGATGTTTTTATATGAACAGTGGGTGTGTTTATATGAGTGTGATGTTTATATATGAACTGTGGGTGTGTATACATGAGTGTGATGTTTATATATTAACTGTGGGTGTGTATATATGAGTGCGATGTTTATATATGAACTGTGGGTGCATATATATGAGTGTGATGTTTATATATGAACTGTGGGTGCATATATATCAGTGTGATGTTTATATATGAACTGTGGGTGTGTATATATGAGTGTGATGTTTATATATTAACTGTGGGTGCATAGATATGAGTGTGATGTTTATATATGAACTGTGGGTGTGTATATATGAGTGTGATGTTTATATATTAACTGTGGATGTGTATATATGAGTGTGATGTTTATATATTAACTGTGGGTGTGAAAATATGAGTGTGATGTTTTTATATGAACTGTGGGTGTGTATATATGAGTGTGATGTTTATATATGAACTGTGGGTGTGTATATATGAGTTTGATGTTTTTATATGAACTGTGGGTGTGTATATATGAGTGTGATGTTTATATATGAACTGTGGATGTGTAGAGATGAGTGTGATATTTATATATGAACTGGGGTGTGTATATATGAGTGTGATGTTTATATATGAACTGTGGGTGTGTATATATGAGTGTGATGTTTATATATGAACTGTGGGTGTGTATATATGAGTGTGATGTTTATATATGAACTGTGGGTGTGTATATATGAGTGTGATGTTTATATATGGACTGCGGCTGTGTATATATGAGTGTGATGTTTATATATGGACTGTGGGTGTGTATATATGAGTGTGATGTTTATATATGAACTGAGGGTGTGTATATATGAGTGTGATGTTTATATATTAACTGTGGGTGAGTGTATATGAGTGTGATGTTTAGATATGAACTGTGGGTGTGTATATATGAGTGTGATGTTTATATATGAACTGTGGGTGTGTCTATATGAGTGTGATGTTTATGTATGAACTGTGGGTGTGTATACATGAGTGTGATGTTTATATATGAACTGTGGGTGTGTATATATGAGTGCGATGTTTATATATGGACTGTGGGTGTGTATATATGAGTGAGATGTTTATATATGGACTGTGGGTGTGTTTCCATGAGTGTGATGTTTATATATTAACTGTGGGTGTGTATATATGAGTGCGATGTTTATATATGAACTGTGGGTGCATATATATGAGTGTAATGTTTATATATGAACAGTGGGTGCATATATATGAGTGTGATGTTTATATATGAACTGTGGGTGTGTATATATGAGTGTGATGTTTATGTATTAACTGTGGGTGTGTATATATGAGTGTGATGTTTTTATATGAACTGTGGGTGTGTATATATGAGTGTGATGTTTATATATGAACTGTGGGTGTGTATATATGAGTGTGATGTTGATATATTAACTGTGGGTGTGTATGTATGAGTGCGATGTTTATATATTAACTGTGGGTGCATATATATGAGTGTGATGTTTATGTATTAACTGTGGGTGTGTATATATGAGTGTGATGTTTTTATATGAACTGTGGGTGTGTATATATGAGTGTGATGTTTATATATGAACTGTGGGTGTGTGTATATGAGTTTGATCGTTTTTATATGAACTGTGGGTGTGTATATATGAGTGTGATGTTTATATATGAACTTTGGGTGTGTATATATGAGTGTGATGTTTTTATATGAACTGTGGGTGTGTAAATATGAGTGTGATGTTTATATATGAACTGTGGGTGTGTATATATGAGTGTGATGTTTTTATATGAACTGTGGGTGTGTATATATGAGTGTTCATGTTTATATATGAACTGTGGGTGTGTGTATATGAGTGTGATGTTTTGATATGAACTGTGGGTGTGTATATATGAGTGTGATGTTTATATATGAACTGTGGGTGTGTATTTATGAGTGTGATGTTTTTATATGAACTGTGGGTGTGTATGTTTGAGTGTGATGTTTATATATGGACTGTGGGTGTGTATATATGAGTGTGATGTTTATGTATGAACTGAGGGTGTGTATATATGAGTGTGATGTTTATATATTAACTGTGGGTGAGTGTATATGAGTGTGATGTTTAGATATGAACTGTGGGTGTGTATATATGAGTGTGATGTTTATATATGAACTGTGGGTGTGTCTATATGAGTGTGAAGTTTATGTATGAACTGTGGGTGTGTATACATAAGTGTGATGTTTATATATGAACTGTGGGTGTGTATATATGAGTGCGATGTTTATATATGAACTGTGGGTGTGTATTTATGAGTGTGATGTTTTTATATGAACTGTGGGTGTGTATGTTTGAGTGTGATGTTTATATATGGACTGTGGGTGTGTATATATGAGTGTGATGTTTATGTATGAACTGAGGGTGTGTATATATGAGTGTGATGTTTATATATTAACTGTGGGTGAGTGTATATGAGTGTGATGTTTAGATATGAACTGTGGGTGTGTATATATGAGTGTGATGTTTATATATGAACTGTGGGTGTGTCTATATGAGTGTGAAGTTTATGTATGAACTGTGGGTGTGTATACATAAGTGTGATGTTTATATATGAACTGTGGGTGTGTATATATGAGTGCGATGTTTATATATGGACTGTGGGTGTGTATATATGAGTGAGATGTTTATATATGGACTGTGGGTGTGTTTCCATGAGTGTGATGTTTATATATTAACTGTGGGTGTGTATATATGAGTGCGATGTTTATATATGAACTGTGGGTGTGCATATATGAGTGTGATGTTTTTATATGAACTGTGGGTGTGTATATATGAGTGTGATGTTTATATATGAACTGTGGGTGTGTATATATGAGTGTGATGTTTTTATATGAACTGTGGGTGTGTATCTTTGAGTGTGATGTTTTTATATGAACTGTGGGTGTGCATATATGAGTGTGATGTTTATATATGAACTGTGGGTGTGTATATATGAGTGTGATGTTGATATATGAACTGTGGGTGTGTATATATGAGTGTGATGTTTTTATATGAACTGTGGGTGTGTATCTTTGAGTGTGATGTTTTTATATGAACTGTGGGTGTGCATATATGAGTGTGATGTTTATATATGAACTGTGGGTGTGTATATATGAGTGTGATGTTGATATATGAACTGTGGGTGTGTATATATGAGTGTGATGTTTATATATTAACTGTGGGTGTGTATATATGAGTGTGATGTTTTTATATGAACAGTGGGTGTGTTTATATGAGTGTGATGTTTATATATGAACTGTGGGTGTGTATACATGAGTGTGATGTTTATATATTAACTGTGGGTGTGTATATATGAGTGCGATGTTTATATATGAACTGTGGGTGCATATATATGAGTGTGATGTTTATATATGAACTGTGGGTGCATATATATCAGTGTGATGTTTATATATGAACTGTGGGTGTGTATATATGAGTGTGATGTTTATATATTAACTGTGGGTGCATAGATATGAGTGTGATGTTTATATATGAACTGTGGGTGTGTATATATGAGTGTGATGTTTATATATTAACTGTGGATGTGTATATATGAGTGTGATGTTTATATATTAACTGTGGGTGTGAAAATATGAGTGTGATGTTTTTATATGAACTGTGGGTGTGTATATATGAGTGTGATGTTTATATATGAACTGTGGGTGTGTATATATGAGTTTGATGTTTTTATATGAACTGTGGGTGTGTATATATGAGTGTGATGTTTATATATGAACTGTGGATGTGTAGAGATGAGTGTGATATTTATATATGAACTGGGGTGTGTATATATGAGTGTGATGTTTATATATGAACTGTGGGTGTGTATATATGAGTGTGATGTTTATATATGAACTGTGGGTGTGTATATATGAGTGTGATGTTTATATATGAACTGTGGGTGTGTATATATGAGTGTGATGTTTATATATGGACTGCGGCTGTGTATATATGAGTGTGATGTTTATATATGGACTGTGGGTGTGTATATATGAGTGTGATGTTTATATATGAACTGAGGGTGTGTATATATGAGTGTGATGTTTATATATTAACTGTGGGTGAGTGTATATGAGTGTGATGTTTAGATATGAACTGTGGGTGTGTATATATGAGTGTGATGTTTATATATGAACTGTGGGTGTGTCTATATGAGTGTGATGTTTATGTATGAACTGTGGGTGTGTATACATGAGTGTGATGTTTATATATGAACTGTGGGTGTGTATATATGAGTGCGATGTTTATATATGGACTGTGGGTGTGTATATATGAGTGAGATGTTTATATATGGACTGTGGGTGTGTTTCCATGAGTGTGATGTTTATATATTAACTGTGGGTGTGTATATATGAGTGCGATGTTTATATATGAACTGTGGGTGCATATATATGAGTGTGATGTTTATATATGAACAGTGGGTGCATATATATGAGTGTGATGTTTATATATGAACTGTGGGTGTGTATATATGAGTGTGATGTTTATGTATTAACTGTGGGTGTGTATATATGAGTGTGATGTTTTTATATGAACTGTGGGTGTGTATATATGAGTGTGATGTTTATATATGAACTGTGGGTGTGTATATATGAGTGTGATGTTGATATATTAACTGTGGGTGTGTATGTATGAGTGCGATGTTTATATATTAACTGTGGGTGCATATATATGAGTGTGATGTTTATATATTAACTGTGGGTGTGTATATATGAGTGTGATGTTTATGTATTAACTGTGGGTGTGTATATATGAGTGTGATGTTTTTATATGAACTGTGGGTGTGTATATATGAGTGTGATGTTTATATATGAACTGTGGGTGTGTGTATATGAGTGTGATCGTTTTTATATGAACTGTGGGTGTGTATATATGAGTGTGATGTTTATATATGAACTTTGGGTGTGTATATATGAGTGTGATGTTTTTATATGAACTGTGGGTGTGTAAATATGAGTGTGATGTTTATATATGAACTGTGGGTGTGTATATATGAGTGTGATGTTTTTATATGAACTGTGGGTGTGTATATATGAGTGTGATGTTTATATATGAACTGTGGGTGTGTTTATATGAGTGTGATGTTTTTATATGAACTGTGGGTGTGTATACATGAGTGTGATGTTTATATATTAACTGTGGGTGTGT
The DNA here is from genome assembly GCF_035084215.1 of Heptranchias perlo. Classification (NCBI taxonomy): domain Eukaryota; kingdom Metazoa; phylum Chordata; class Chondrichthyes; order Hexanchiformes; family Hexanchidae; genus Heptranchias; species Heptranchias perlo. Next base: position 393,851 of record NW_027139793.1, on the reverse strand, counting down.
ATATATGAGTGCGATGTTTATATATGAACTGTGGGTGCATATATATGAGTGTGATGTTTATATATGAACTGTGGGTGCATATATATCAGTGTGATGTTTATATATGAACTGTGGGTGTGTATATATGAGTGTGATGTTTATATATTAACTGTGGGTGCATAGATATGAGTGTGATGTTTATATATGAACTGTGGGTGTGTATATATGAGTGTGATGTTTATATATTAACTGTGGATGTGTATATATGAGTGTGATGTTTATATATTAACTGTGGGTGTGAAAATATGAGTGTGATGTTTCTATATGAACTGTGGGTGTGTATATATGAGTGTGATGTTTATATATGAACTGTGGGTGTGTATATATGAGTTTGATGTTTTTATATGAACTGTGGGTGTGTATATATGAGTGTGATGTTTATATATGAACTGTGGATGTGTAGAGATGAGTGTGATATTTATATATGAACTGGGGTGTGTATATATGAGTGTGATGTTTATATATGAACTGTGAGTGTGTATATATGAGTGTGATGTTTATATATGAACTGTGGGTGTGTATATATGAGTGTGATGTTTATATATGAACTGTGGGTGTGTATATATGAGTGTGATGTTTATATATGGACTGTGGGTGTGTATATATGAGTGTGATGTTTATGTATGAACTGAGGGTGTGTATATATGAGTGTGATGTTTATATATTAACTGTGGGTGAGTGTATATGAGTGTGATGTTTAGATATGAACTGTGGGTGTGTATATATGAGTGTGATGTTTATATATGAACTGTGGGTGTGTCTATATGAGTGTGATGTTTATGTATGAACTGTGGGTGTGTATACATGAGTGTGATGTTTATATATGAACTGTGGGTGTGTATATATGAGTGCGATGTTTATATATGGACTGTGGGTGTGTATATATGAGTGAGATGTTTATATATGGACTGTGGGTGTGTTTCCATGAGTGTGATGTTTATATATTAACTGTGGGTGTGTATATATGAGTGCGATGTTTATATATGAACTGTGGGTGCATATATATGAGTGTGATGTTTATATATGAACAGTGGGTGCATATATATGAGTGTGATGTTTATATATGAACTGTGGGTGTGTATATATGAGTGTGATGTTTATGTATTAACTGTGGGTGTGTATATATGAGTGTGATGTTTTTATATGAACTGTGGGTGTGTATATATGAGTGTGATGTTTTCTATGAACTGTGGGTGTGTATATATGAGTGTGATGTTGATATATTAACTGTGGGTGTGTATATATGAGTGTGATATTTATATATGAACTGTGAGTGTGTATATATGAGTGTGATGTTTATATATGGACTGTGGTTGTGTATTTATGAGTGTGATGTTTATATATGAACTGTGGGTGTGTATATATGAGTGTGATGTTTATATATGGACTGTGGGTGTGTATGTATGAGTGTGATGTTTACATATGAACTGTGGGTGTGTATATATGAGTGTGATGTTTATATATGAACTGTGGGTGTGTAGAGATGAGTGTGATGTTTTATATGAACTGTGGTGTGTATATATGAGTGTGATTTTTATATATGAACTGGGGTGTGTATATATGAGTGTGAAGTTTATATATGAACTGTGGGTGTGTATATATGAGTGTGATGTTTATATATGAACTGTGGGTGTGTAGAGATGAGTGTGATGTTTTATATGAACTGTGGTGTGTATATATGAGTGTGATTTTTATATATGAACTGGGGTGTGTATATATGAGTGTGAAGTTTATATATGAACTGTGGGTGTGTATATATGAGTGTGATGTTTATATATGAACTGTGGGTGTGTATATATGAGTGTGATGTTTATATATGAACTGTGGGTGTGCATATATGAGTGTGATGTTTATATATGGACTGCGGCTGTGTCTTTATGAGTGTGATGTTTATATCTGGACTGTGGGTGTGTATATATGAGTGTGATGTTTATTTCTTAACTGTGGGTGTGTGTATATGAGTGTGATGTTTAGATATGAACTGTGAGTGTGTATATATGAGTATGATGTTTATATATGAAATGTGGGTGTGTCTATATGAGTGTGATGTTTATGTACGAACTGTGGGTGTGTATGTATGAGTGCGATGTTTATATATTAACTGTGGGTGTGTATCTATGAGTGCGAAGTTTATATATGAACTGTGGGTGTGTATATATGAGTGTGATGTTTATATATTAACTGTGGGTGTGTATATATGAGTGTGATGTTTATGTATTAACTGTGGGTGTGTATATATGAGTGTGATGTTTTTATATGAACTGTGGGTGTGTATATATGAGTGTTCATGTTTATATATGAACTGTGGGTGTGTGTATATGAGTGTGATGTTTTGATATGAACTGTGGGTGTGTATATATGAGTGTGATGTTTATATATGAACTGTGGGTGTGTATTTATGAGTGTGATGTTTTTATATGAACTGTGGGTGTGTATGTTTGAGTGTGATGTTTATATATGAACTGTGGGTGTGTATATATGAGTGTGATGTTTTTATATGAACTGTGGGTGTGTATATATGAGTGTGATGTTTATATATGAACTGTGGGTGTGTATATATGAGTGTGATGTTTTTATATGAACTGTGGGTGTGTATCTTTGAGTGTGATGTTTTTATATGAACTGTGGGTGTGCATATATGAGTGTGATGTTTATATATGAACTGTGGGTGTGTATATATGAGTGTGATGTTGATATATGAACTGTGGGTGTGTATATATGAGTGTGATGTTTTTATATGAACTGTGGGTGTGTATCTTTGAGTGTGATGTTTTTATATGAACTGTGGGTGTGCATATATGAGTGTGATGTTTATATATGAACTGTGGGTGTGTATATATGAGTGTGATGTTGATATATGAACTGTGGGTGTGTATATATGAGTGTGATGTTTATATATTAACTGTGGGTGTGTATATATGAGTGTGATGTTTTTATATGAACAGTGGGTGTGTTTATATGAGTGTGATGTTTATATATGAACTGTGGGTGTGTATACATGAGTGTGATGTTTATATATTAACTGTGGGTGTGTATATATGAGTGCGATGTTTATATATGAACTGTGGGTGCATATATATGAGTGTGATGTTTATATATGAACTGTGGGTGCATATATATCAGTGTGATGTTTATATATGAACTGTGGGTGTGTATATATGAGTGTGATGTTTATATATTAACTGTGGGTGCATAGATATGAGTGTGATGTTTATATATGAACTGTGGGTGTGTATATATGAGTGTGATGTTTATATATTAACTGTGGATGTGTATATATGAGTGTGATGTTTATATATTAACTGTGGGTGTGAAAATATGAGTGTGATGTTTTTATATGAACTGTGGGTGTGTATATATGAGTGTGATGTTTATATATGAACTGTGGGTGTGTATATATGAGTTTGATGTTTTTATATGAACTGTGGGTGTGTATATATGAGTGTGATGTTTATATATGAACTGTGGATGTGTAGACATGAGTGTGATATTTATATATGAACTGGGGTGTGTATATATGAGTGTGATGTTTATATATGAACTGTGGGTGTGTATATATGAGTGTGATGTTTATATATGAACTGTGGGTGTGTATATATGAGTGTGATGTTTATATATGAACTGTGGGTGTGTATATATGAGTGTGATGTTTATATATGGACTGCGGCTGTGTATATATGAGTGTGATGTTTATATATGGACTGTGGGTGTGTATATATGAGTGTGATGTTTATATATGAACTGAGGGTGTGTATATATGAGTGTGATGTTTATATATTAACTGTGGGTGAGTGTATATGAGTGTGATGTTTAGATATGAACTGTGGGTGTGTATATATGAGTGTGATGTTTATATATGAACTGTGGGTGTGTCTATATGAGTGTGATGTTTATGTATGAACTGTGGGTGTGTATACATGAGTGTGATGTTTATATATGAACTGTGGGTGTGTATATATGAGTGCGATGTTTATATATGGACTGTGGGTGTGTATATATGAGTGAGATGTTTATATATGGACTGTGGGTGTGTTTCCATGAGTGTGATGTTTATATATTAACTGTGGGTGTGTATATATGAGTGCGATGTTTATATATGAACTGTGGGTGCATATATATGAGTGTGATGTTTATATATGAACAGTGGGTGCATATATATGAGTGTGATGTTTATATATGAACTGTGGGTGTGTATATATGAGTGTGATGTTTATGTATTAACTGTGGGTGTGTATATATGAGTGTGATGTTTTTATATGAACTGTGGGTGTGTATATATGAGTGTGATGTTTATATATGAACTGTGGGTGTGTATATATGAGTGTGATGTTGATATATTAACTGTGGGTGTGTATGTATGAGTGCGATGTTTATATATTAACTGTGGGTGCATATATATGAGTGTGATGTTTATATATTAACTGTGGGTGTGTATATATGAGTGTGATGTTTATGTATTAACTGTGGGTGTGTATATATGAGTGTGATGTTTTTATATGAACTGTGGGTGTGTATATATGAGTGTGATGTTTATATATGAACTGTGGGTGTGTGTATATGAGTGTGATCGTTTTTATATGAACTGTGGGTGTGTATATATGAGTGTGATGTTTATATATGAACTGTGGGTGTGTATATATGAGTGTGATGTTTTTATATGAACTGTGGGTGTGTAAATATGAGTGTGATGTTTATATATGAACTGTGGGTGTGTATATATGAGTGTGATGTTTTTATATGAACTGTGGGTGTGTATATATGAGTGTGATGTTTATATATGAACTGTGGGTGTGTTTATATGAGTGTGATGTTTTTATATGAACTGTGGGTGTGTATATATGAGTGTGATGTTTTTATATGAACTGTGGGTGTGTATATATGAGTGTGATGTTTATATATGAACTGAGGGTGTGCATATATGAGTGTGATGTTTTTATATGAACTGTGGGTGTGTATATATGAGTGTGATGTTTATATATGAACTGTGGGTGTGTATATATGAGTGTGATGTTTATATATGAACTGTGGATGTGTATATATGAGTGTGATGTTTATATATGAACTGTGGGTGTGTATATATGAGTGTGATGTTTTTATATGAACAGTGGGTGTGTTTATATGAGTGTGATGTTTATATATGAACTGTGGGTGTGTATATATGAGTGTGATGTTTTTATATGAACTGTGGGTGTGTATATATGAGTGTGATGTTTTTATATGAACTGTGGGTGTGTATATATGAGTGTGATGTTTATATATGAACTGTGGGTGTGTTTATATGAGTGTGATTTTTTTATATGAACTGTGGGTGTGTTTATATGAGTGTGATGTTTATATATGAACTGTGGGTGTGTATATATGAGTGTGATGTTTATATATGAACTGTGGGTGTGTATATATGAGTGTGATGTTTTTATATGAACTGTGGGTGTGTATAAATGAGTGTGATGTTTATATATGAACTGTGGGTGTGTTTATATGAGTGTGATGTTTTTATATGAACTGTGGGTGTGTATATATGAGTGTGATGTTTTTATATGAACTGTGGGTGTGTATATATGAGTGTGATGTTTATATATGAACGGTGGGTGTGTATATATGAGTGTGATGTTTTTATATGAACTGTGGGTGTGTATATATGAGTGTGATGTTTATATATTAACTGTGGGTGTGAAAATATGAGTGTGATGTTTTTATATGAACTGTGGGTGTGTATATATGAGTGTGATGTTTATATATGAACTGTGGGTGTGTATATATGAGTTTGATGTTTTTATATGAACTGTGGGTGTGTATATATGAGTGTGAAGTTTATATATGAACTGTGGATGTGTAGAGATGAGTGTGATATTTATATATGAACTGGGGTGTGTATATATGAGTGTGATGTTTATATATGAACTGTGGGTGTGTATATATGAGTGTGATGTTTATATATGAACTGTGGGTGTGTATATATGAGTGTGATGTTTATATATGAACTGTGGGTGTGTATATATGAGTGTGATGTTTATATATGGACTGCGGCTGTGTATATATGAGTGTGATGTTTATATATGGACTGTGGGTGTGTATATATGAGTGTGATGTTTATATATGAACTGAGGGTGTGTATATATGAGTGTGATGTTTATATATTAACTGTGGGTGAGTGTATATGAGTGTGATGTTTAGATATGAACTGTGGGTGTGTATATATGAGTGTGATGTTTTTATATGAACTGTGGGTGTGTATATATGAGTGAGATGTTTATATATGGACTGTGGGTGTGTTTCCATGAGTGTGATGTTTATATATTAACTGTGGGTGTGTATATATGAGTGCGATGTTTATATATGAACTGTGGGTGCATATATATGAGTGTGATGTTTATATATGAACTGTGGGTGTGTATATATGAGTGTGATGTTTATGTATTAACTGTGGGTGTGTATATATGAGTGTGATGTTTTTATATGAACTGTGGGTGTGTATATATGAGTGTGATGTTTATATATGAACTGTGGGTGTGTATATATGAGTGTGATGTTGATATATTAACTGTGGGTGTGTATGTATGAGTGCGATGTTTATATATTAACTGTGGGTGCATATATATGAGTGTGATGTTTATATATTAACTGTGGGTGTGTATATATGAGTGTGATGTTTATGTATTAACTGTGGGTGTGTATATATGAGTGTGATGTTTTTATATGAACTGTGGGTGTGTATATATGAGTGTGATGTTTATATATGAACTGTGGGTGTGTGTATATGAGTGTGATCGTTTTTATATGAACTGTGGGTGTGTATATATGAGTGTGATGTTTATATATGAACTGTGGGTGTGTATATATGAGTGTGATGTTTTTATATGAACTGTGGGTGTGTAAATATGAGTGTGATGTTTATATATGATCTGTGGGTGTGTATATATGAGTGTGATGTTTTTATATGAACTGTGGGTGTGTATATATGAGTGTGATGTTTATATATGAACTGTGGGTGTGTTTATATGAGTGTGATGTTTTTATATGAACTGTGGGTGTGTATATATGAGTGTGATGTTTTTATATGAACTGTGGGTGTGTATATATGAGTGTGATGTTTATATATGAACTGAGGGTGTGCATATATGAGTGTGATGTTTTTATATGAACTGTGGGTGTGTATATATGAGTGTGATGTTTATATATGAACTGTGGGTGTGTATATATGAGTGTGATGTTTATATATGAACTGTGGATGTGTATATATGAGTGTGATGTTTATATATGAACTGTGGGTGTGTATATATGAGTGTGATGTTTTTATATGAACAGTGGGTGTGTTTATATGAGTGTGATGTTTATATATGAACTGTGGGTGTGTATATATGAGTGTGATGTTTTTATATGAACTGTGGGTGTGTATATATGAGTGTGATGTTTTTATATGAACTGTGGGTGTGTATATATGAGTGTGATGTTTATATATGAACTGTGGGTGTGTTTATATGAGTGTGATTTTTTTATATGAACTGTGGGTGTGTTTATATGAGTGTGATGTTTATATATGAACTGTGGGTGTGTATATATGAGTGTGATGTTTATATATGAACTGTGGGTGTGTATATATAAGTGTGATGTTTTTATATGAACTGTGGGTGTGTATAAATGAGTGTGATGTTTATATATGAACTGTGGGTGTGTTTATATGAGTGTGATGTTTTTATATGAACTGTGGGTGTGTATATATGAGTGTGATGTTTTTATATGAACTGTGGGTGTGTATATATGAGTGTGATGTTTATATATGAACTGAGGGTGTGTATATATGAGTGTGATGTTTTTATATGAACTGTGGGTGTGTATATATGAGTGTGATGTTTATATATGAACGGTGGGTGTGTATATATGAGTGTGATGTTTTTATATGAACAGTGGGTGTGTTTATATGAGTGTGATGTTTTTATATGAACTGTGGGTGTGTATATATGAGTGTGATGTTTATATATGAACTGTGGGTGTGTATATATGAGTGTGATGCTTTTATATGAACAGTGGGTGTGTACATATGAGTGTGATGTTTATATATGAACTGTGGGTGTGTATATATGAGTGTGATGTTTATATATGAACTGTGGGTGTGTATATATGAGTGCGATGTTTATATATGGACTGTGGGTGTGTATATATGAGTGTGATGTTTATATATTAACTGTGGGTGTGTGTATATGAGTGTGATGTTTATATATTAACTGTGGGTGTGTATATATGAGTGCGATGTTTATGTATGGACTGTGGGTGTGTATATATGAGTGAGATGTTTATATATGGACTGTGGGTGTGCATACATGAGTGTGATGTTTTTTATTAACTGTGGGTGTGTATATATGAGTGCGATGTTTATATATGAACTGTGGGTGCATATATATGAGTGTGATGTTTATATATGAACTGTGGGTGTGTATATATGAGTGTGATGTTTATATATTAACTGTGGGTGCATATATATGAGTGTGATGTTTATATATGAACTGTGGGTGTGTATATATGAGTGCGATGTTTATATATTAACTGAGGGTGTGTATATATGAGTGTGATGTTTATATATTAACTGTGGGTGTGTATATATGAGTGTGATGTTTTTATATGAACTGTGGGTGTGTATATATGAGTGCGATGTTTATATATGAACTGTGGGTGCATATATATCAGTGTGATGTTAATATATGAACTGTGGGTGTGTATATATGAGTGTGATGTTTATATATTAACTGTGGGTGCATATATATGAGTGTGATGTTTATATATGAACTGTGGGTGTGTATATTTGAGTGCGATGTTTATATATGAACTGTGGGTGTGTATATATGAGTGTGATGTTTATATATGAACTGTGGGTGTGTATATATGAGTGTGATGTTTTTATATGAACTGTGGGTGTGTATATATGAGTGTGATGTTTATATATGAACTGTGGGTGTGTATATATGAGTGTGATGTTTATATATGAACTGTGGGTGTGTATATATGAGTGTGATGTTTTTATATGAACTGTGGGTGTGTATATATGAGTGCGATGTTTATATATGGACTGTGGGTGTGTATATATGAGTGTGATGTTTATATATTAACTGTGGGTGTGTGTATATGAGTGTGATGTTTATATATTAACTGTGGGTGTGTATATATGAGTGTGATGATCATATATGAACTGTGGGTGTGCATATATGAGTGTGATGTTTATTCCTGAACTGTGGGTGTGTATATATGAGTGTGATGTTTATATATTAACTGTGGGTGTGTGTATATGAGTGTGATGTTTATATATTAACTGTGGGTGTGTATATATGAGTGTGATGTTTATATATGAACTGTGGGTGTGTATATATGAGTGTGATGTTTATATATTAACTGTGGGTGTGTATATATGAGTGTGATGTTTATATATGAACTGAGGGTGCATATATATGAGTGTGAAGTTTATATATGAACTGTGGGTGTGTATATATGAGTGTGATGTTTATATATGAACGGTGGGTGTGTATATATGAGTGTGATGTTTATATATTAACTGTGGGTGCATATATATGAGTGTGATGTTTATATATGAACTGTGGGTGTGTATATATGAGTGTGATGTTTATATATTAACTGTGGGTGTGTATATATGAGTGTGATGTTTATATATGAACTGTGGGTGTGTATATATGAGTGTGATGTTTATATATGGACTGGGGTGTGTATGTATGAGTGTGATGTTTATATATGAACTGTGAGTGTGTATATATGAGTGTGATGTTTATATATGAACTGTGGGTGTGTATATATGAGTGTGATGTTTATATATGGACTGGGGTGTTTATATATGAGTGTGATGTTTATATATGGACTGTGGGTGTGTATATATGAGTGTGATGTTTATATATGAACTGTGGGTGTGTATATATGAGTGTGATGTTTATATATGGACTGTGGGTGTGTATATATGAGTGTGATGTTTTTTATTAACTGTGGGTGTGTATATATGAGTGTGATGTTTATATATGGACTGTGGGCGTGTATATATGAGTGTGATGTTTATATATGAACTGTGGGTGTGTATATGTGAGTGTGATGTTTATATATGAACTGTGGGTGTGTATATATGAGTGCAATGTTTATATATGAACTGTGGGTGTGTAGATATGAGTGTGATGTTTATATATTAACTGTGGGTTGTTTTTAAGACTGTGATGTTTATATATGAATTGTGGGTGTGTATATATGAGTATGATGTTTATATATGAACTGTGGGTGCGTATATATGAGTGTGATGTTTATATATGAAATGTGGGTGTGTATATATGAGTGTGATGTTTATATATGAACTGTGGGTCTGTATATATGAGTGTGATGTTTATATATGAACTGTGGGTGTGTATATATGAGTGTGATGTTTATATATGAACTGTGGGTCTGGATATATGAGTGTGATGTTTATATATTAACTGTGGGTGTGTATATATGAGTGCGATGTTTATATATGAACTGTGGGTGCATATATATGAGTGTGATGTTTATATATGAACTGTGGGTGTGTATATATGAGTGTGATGTTTATATATTAACTGTGGGTGCATATATATGAGTGTGATGTTTATATATGAACTGTGGGTGTGAAGATATGAGTGTGATGTTTATATATTAACTGTGGGTGTGTATATATGAGTGTGATGTTTATATATTAACTGTGGGTGTGTATATATGAGTGTGATGTTTATATATGAACTGTGGGTGTGTATATATGAGTGTGATGTTTTTATATGAACAGTGGGTGTGTATATATGAGTGTGATGTTTATATATGAACTGTGGGTGTGTATATATGAGTGTGATGTTTTTATATGAACTGTGGGTGTGTATATATGAGTGTGATGTTTATATATGAACTGTGGGTGTGTATATATGAGTGTGATGTTTATATATGAACTGTGGATTTGTATATATGAGTGTGATGTTTTTATATGAACTGTGGGTGTGTATATATGAGTGTGATGTTTTTATATGAACTGTGGGTGTGTATATATGAGTGCGATGTTTATATATGGACTGTGGGTGTGTATATATGAGTGTGATATTTATATATTAACTGTGGGTGTGTGTATATGAGTGTGATGTTTATATATTAAATGTGGGTGTGTATATATGAGTGCGATGTTTATGTATGGACTGTGGGTGTGTATATATGAGTGAGATGTTTATATATGGACTGTGGGTGTGCATACATGAGTGTGATGTTTATATATTAACTGTGGGTGTCTATATATGAGTGCGATGTTTATATATGAACTGTGGGTGCATATATATGAGTGTGATGTTTATATATGAACTGTGGGTGTGTATATATGAGTGTGATGTTTATATATTAACTGTGGGTGCATATATATGAGTGTGATGTTTATATATGAACTGTGGGTGTGTATATATGAGTGCGATGTTTATATATTAACTGAGGGTGTGTATATATGAGTGTGATGTTTATATATTAACTGTGGGTGTGTATATATGAGTGTGATGTTTTTATATGAACTGTGGGTGTGTATATATGAGTGCGATGTTTATATATGAACTGTGGGTGCATATATATCAGTGTGATGTTTATATATGAACTGTGGGTGTGTATATATGAGTGTGATGTTTATATATTAACTGTGGGTGCATATATATGAGTGTGATGTTTATATATGAACTGTGGGTGTGTATATATGAGTGCGATGTTTATATATTAACTGAGGGTGTGTATATATGAGTGTGATGTTTATATATTAACTGTGGGTGTGTATATATGAGTGTGATGTTTTTATATGAACTGTGGGTGTGTATATATGAGTGTGATGTTTATATATGAACTGTGGGTGTGTATATATGAGTGTGATGTTTTTATATGAACTGTGGGTGTGTATATATGAGTGTGATGTTTATATATGAACTGTGGGTGTGTATATATGAGTGTGATGTTTTTATATGAACTGTGGGTGTGTATCTATGAGTGTGATGTTTATATATGAACTGTCGGTGTGTATATATGAGTGTGATGTTTTTATATGAACTGTGGGTGTGTATATATGAGTGTGATGTTTTTATATGAACTGTGGGTGTGTATATATGAGTGTGATGTTTATATATGAACTGTGGGTGTGTATATATGAGTGTGATGTTTTTATATGAACTGTGGGTGTGTATATATGAGTGTGATGTTTATATATGAACTGTGGGTGTGTATATATGAGTGTGATGTTTATATATGAACTGTGGGTGTGTATATATGAGTGTGATGTTTATATATGAACTGTGGGTGTGCATATATGAGTGTGATGTTTATATATGAACTGTGGGTGTGTATATATGAGTGTGATGTTTTTATATGAACTGTGGGTGTGTATATATGAGTGTGATGTTTATATATGAACTGTGGGTGTGTATATATGAGTGTGATGTTTATATATGAACTGTGGGTGTGTATATATGAGTGTGATGTTTTTATATGAACTGTGGGTGTGTATATATGAGTGCGATGTTTATATATGGACTGTGGGTGTGTATAAATGAGTGTGATGTTTATATATTAACTGTGGGTGTGTGTATATGAGTGTGATGATCATATATGAACTGTGGGTGTGCATATATGAGTGTAATGTTTATTCCTGAACTGTGGGTGTGTATATATGAGTGTGATGTTTATATATTAACTGTGGGTGTGTGTACATGAGTGTGATGTTTATATATTAACTGTGGGTGTGTATATATGAGTGTGATGTTTATATATGAACTGTGGGTGTGTATATATGAGTGTGATGTTTATATATTAACTGTGGGTGTGTATATATGAGTGTGATGTTTATATATGAACTGAGGGTGCATATATATGAGTGTGATGTTTATATATGAACTGTGGGTGTGTATATATGAGTGTGATGTTTATATATGAACGGTGGGTGTGTATATATGAGTGTGATGTTTATATATTAACTGTGGGTGCATATATATGAGTGTGATGTTTATATATGAACTGTGGGTGTGTATATATGAGTGTGATGTTTATATATTAACTGTGGGTGTGTATATATGAGTGTGATGTTTATATATGAACTGTGGGTGTGTATATATGAGTGTGATATTTATATATGGACTGGGGTGTGTATGTATGAGTGTGATGTTTATATATGAACTGTGAGTGTGTATATATGAGTGTGATGTTTATATATGAACTGTGGGTGTGTATATATGAGTGTGATGTTTATATATGGACTGGGGTGTTTATATATGAGTGTGATGTTTATATTTGGACTGTGGGTGTGTATATATGAGTGTGATGTTTATATATGAACTGTGGGTGTGTATATATGAGTGTGATGTTTATATATGGACTGTGGGTGTGTATATATGAGTGTGATGTTTATATATGAACTGTGGGTGTGTATATATGAGTGTGATGTTTATGTATGGACTGTGGGTGTGTATATATGAGTGTGATGTTTATATATGAACTGTGGGTGTGTATATATGAGTGTGATGTTTATATATGAAATGTGGGTGTGTATATATGAGTGCAATGTTTATATATGAACTGTGGGTGTGTAGATATGAGTGTGATGTTTATATATTAACTGTGGGTTGTTTTTAAGACTGTGATGTTTATATATGAATTGTGCGTGTGTATATATGAGTATGATGTTTATATATGAACTGTGGGTGCGTATATATGAGTGTGATATTTATATATGAAATGTGGGTGTGTATATATGAGTGTGATGTTTATATATGAACTGTGGGTCTGTATATATGAGTGTGATGTTTATATATGAACTGTGGGTGTGTATATATGAGTGTGATGTTTATATATTAACTGTGGGTGCATATATATGAGTGTGATGTTTATATATGAACTGTGGGTGTGAAGATATGAGTGTGATGTTTATATATTAACTGTGGGTGTGTATGTATGAGTGTGATGTTTATATATTAACTGTGGGTGTGTATATATGAGTGTGATGTTTATATATTAACTGTGGGTGTGTATATATGAGTGTGATGTTTTTATATGAACAGTGGGTGTGTATATATGAGTGTGATGTTTATATATTAACTGTGGGTGTGTATGTATGAGTGCGATGTTTATGTATGGACTGTGGGTGTGCGTACATGAGTGTGATGTTTATATATTAACTGTGGGTGTGTATATATGAGTGAGATGTTTATATATGGACTGTGGGTGTGCATACATATGAGTGTGATGTTTATATATTAACTGTGGGTGTGTATATATGAGTGCGATGTTTATATATGAACTGTGGGTGCATATATATGAGTGTGATGTTTATATATGAACTGTGGGTGTGTATATATGAGTGTGATGTTTATATATTAACTGTGGGTGCATATATATGAGTGTGATGTTTATATATGAACTGTGGGTGTGTATATATGAGTGCGATGTTTATATATTAACTGAGGGTGTGTATATATGAGTGTGATGTTTATATATGAACTGTGGGTGTGTATATATGAGTGTGATGTTTATATATGAACTGTGGGTGTGAAGATATGAGTGTGATGTTTATATATTAACTGTGGGTGTGTATATATGAGTGTGATGTTTATATATTAACTGTGGGTGTGTATATATGAGTGTGATGTTTATATATTAACTGTGGGTGTGTATATATGAGTGTGATGTTTTTATATGACCAGTGGGTGTGTATACATGAGTGTGATGTTTATATATGAACTGTGGGTGTGTATATATGAGTGTGATGTTTTTATATGAACTGTGGGTGTGTATATATGAGTGTGATGTTTATATATGAACTGTGGGTGTGTATATATGAGTGTGATGTTTTTATATGAACTGTGGGTGTGTATATATGAGTGTGATGTTTATATATGAACTGTGGATTTGTATATATGAGTGTGATGTTTTTATATGAACTGAGGGTATGTATATATGAGTGTGATGTTTTTATATGAACTGTGGGTGTGTATATATGAGTGTGATGTTTATATATGAACTGTGAGTGTGTATAAATGAGTGTGATGTTTTTATATGAACTGTGTGTGTGTGTATATGAGTGTGATGTTTATATATGAACTGTGGGTGTGTTTTTATGAGTGTGATGTTTTTATATGAACTGTGGGTGTGAAAATATGAGTGTGATGTTTATATATGAACTGTGGATGTGTATATATGAGTGTGATGTTTTTATATGAACTGTGGGTGTGTATATATGAGTGCGATGTTTATATATGGACTGTGGGTGTGTATATATGAGTGTGATGATTATATATTAACTGTGGGTGTGTGTATATGAGTGTGATGTTTATATATTAACTGTGGGTGTGTATATATGAGTGTGATGTTCATATATGAACTGTGGGTGTGTATATATGAGTGTGATGTTTATATATGAACTGTGGGTGTGTATATATGAGTGTGATGTTTATATATTAACTGTGGGTGTGTATATATGAGTGTGATGTTTTCTATGAACTGAGGGTGCATATATATGAGTGTGATGTTTATATATGAACTGTGGGTGTGTATATATGAGTGCGATGTTTATATATTAACTGTGGGTGCATATATATGAGTGTGATGTTTATATATGAACTGTGGGTGTGTATATATGAGTGTGATGTTTATATATTAACTGTGGGTGTGTATATATGAGTGTGATGTTTATATATGAACTGTGGGTGTGTATATATGAGTGTGATGTTTATATATGGACTGGGGTGTGTATGTATGAGTGTGATGTTTATATATGAACTGTGAGTGTGTATATATGAGTGTGATGTTTATATATGAACTGTGGGTGTGTATATATGAGTGTGATGTTTATATATGGACTGGGGTGTTTATATATGAGTGTGATGTTTATATATGGACTGTGGGTGTGTATATATGAGAGTGATGTTTATATATGAACTGTGGGTGTGTATATATGAGTGTGATGTTTATATATGGACTGTGGGTGTGTATATATGAGTGTGATGTTTATATATGAACTGTGGGTGTGTATATATGAGTGTGATGTTTATATATGGACTGTGGGTGTGTATATATGAGTGTGATGTTTATATATGAACTGTGGGTGTGTATATATGAGTGTGATGTTTATATATGAAATGTGGGTGTGTATATATGAGTGCAATATTTATATATGAACTGTGGGTGTGTAGATATGAGTGTGATGTTTATATATTAACTGTGGGTTGTTTTTATGACTGTGATGTTTATATATGAATTGTGGGTGTGTGTATATGAGTGTAATGTTTATATATGAACTTTGGTTGTGTATCTCTAAGTGCGATGTTTATATATGAACTGTTGGTGTGTATATATGAGTGTGATGTTTATATATGAACTGTGGGTGCATATATATGAGTGTGATGTTTATATATGAAATGTGGGTGTGTATATATGAGTGTGATGTTTATATATGAACTGTGGGTCTGTATATATGAGTGTGATGTTTATATATGAACTGTGGGTGTGTATATATGAGTGCGATGTTTATATATGAACTGTGGGTGCATATATATGAGTGTGATGTTTATATATGAACTGTGGGTGCATATGTATGAGTGTGATGTTTATATATGAACTGTGGGTGTGTATGTATGAGTGCGATGTTTATATATTAACTGTGGGTGTGTATCTATGAGTGCGATGTTTATATATGAACTGTGGGTGTGTATATATGAGTGTGATGTTTATATATTAGCTGTGGGTGTGTATATATGAGTGTGATGTTTATGTATTAACTGTGGGTGTGTATATATGAGTGTGATGTTTTTATATGAACTGTGGGTGTGTATATATGAGTGTGATGTTTATATATGAAATGTGGGTGTGTGTATATGAGTGTGATGTTTTGATATGAACTGTGGGTGTGTATATATGAGTGTGATGTTTATATATGAACTGTGGGTGTGTATATATGAGTGTGATGTTTATATATGAACTGTGGGTGTGCATATATGAGTGTGATGTTTATATATGAACTGTGGGTGTGTATATATGAGTGTGATGTTTTTATATGAACTGTGGGTGTGTATATATGAGTGTGATGTTTATATATGAACTGTGGGTGTGTATATATGAGTGTGATGTTTATATATGAACTGTGGGTGTGTATATATGAGTGTGATGTTTTTATATGAACTGTGGGTGTGTATATATGAGTGCGATGTTTATATATGGACTGTGGGTGTGTATAAATGAGTGTGATGTTTATATATTAACTGTGGGTGTGTATATATGAGTGTAATGTTTATTCCTGAACTGTGGGTGTGAAAATATGAGTGTGATGTTTATATATTAACTGTGGGTGTGTGTACATGAGTGTGATGTTTATATATTAACTGTGGGTGTGTATATATGAGTGTGATGTTTATATATGAACTGTGGGTGTGTATATATGAGTGTGATGTTTATATATTAACTGTGGGTGTGTATATATGAGTGTGATGTTTATATATGAACTGAGGGTGCATATATATGAGTGTGATGTTTATATATGAACTGTGGGTGTGTATATATGAGTGTGATGTTTATATATGAACGGTGGGTGTGTATATATGAGTGTGATGTTTATATATTAACTGTGGGTGCATATATATGAGTGTGATGTTTATATATGAACTGTGGGTGTGTATATATGAGTGTGATGTTTATATATTAACTGTGGGTGTGTATATATGAGTGTGATATTTATATATGGACTGGGGTGTGTATGTATGAGTGTGATGTTTATATATGAACTGTGAGTGTGTATATATGAGTGTGATGTTTATATATGAACTGTGGGTGTGTATATATGAGTGTGATGTTTATATATGGACTGGGGTGTTTATATATGAGTGTGATGTTTATATTTGGACTGTGGGTGTGTATATATGAGTGTGATGTTTATATATGAACTGTGGGTGTGTATATATGAGTGTGATGTTTATATATGGACTGTGGGTGTGTATATATGAGTGTGATGTTTATATATGAACTGTGGGTGTGTATATATGAGTGTGATGTTTATGTATGGACTGTGGGTGTGTATATATGAGTGTGATGTTTATATATGAACTGTGGGTGTGTATATATGAGTGTGATGTTTATATATGAAATGTGGGTGTGTATATATGAGTGCAATGTTTATATATGAACTGTGGGTGTGTAGATATGAGTGTGATGTTTATATATTAACTGTGGGTTGTTTTTAAGACTGTGATGTTTATATATGAATTGTGCGTGTGTATATATGAGTATGATGTTTATATATGAACTGTGGGTGCGTATATATGAGTGTGATATTTATATATGAAATGTGGGTGTGTATATATGAGTGTGATGTTTATATATGAACTGTGGGTCTGTATATATGAGTGTGATGTTTATATATGAACTGTGGGTGTGTATATATGAGTGTGATGTTTATATATTAACTGTGGGTGCATATATATGAGTGTGATGTTTATATATGAACTGTGGGTGTGAAGATATGAGTGTGATGTTTATATATTAACTGTGGGTGTGTATGTATGAGTGTGATGTTTATATATTAACTGTGGGTGTGTATATATGAGTGTGATGTTTATATATTAACTGTGGGTGTGTATATATGAGTGTGATGTTTTTATATGAACAGTGGGTGTGTATATATGAGTGTGATGTTTATATATTAACTGTGGGTGTGTATGTATGAGTGCGATGTTTATGTATGGACTGTGGGTGTGCATACATGAGTGTGATGTTTATATATTAACTGTGGGTGTGTATATATGAGTGAGATGTTTATATATGGACTGTGGGTGTGCATACATATGAGTGTGATGTTTATATATTAACTGTGGGTGTGTATATATGAGTGCGATGTTTATATATGAACTGTGGGTGCATATATATGAGTGTGATGTTTATATATGAACTGTGGGTGTGTATATATGAGTGTGATGTTTATATATTAACTGTGGGTGCATATATATGAGTGTGATGTTTATATATGAACTGTGGGTGTGTATATATGAGTGCGATGTTTATATATTAACTGAGGGTGTGTATATATGAGTGTGATGTTTATATATGAACTGTGGGTGTGTATATATGAGTGTGATGTTTATATATGAACTGTGGGTGTGAAGATATGAGTGTGATGTTTATATATTAACTGTGGGTGTGTATATATGAGTGTGATGTTTATATATTAACTGTGGGTGTGTATATATGAGTGTGATGTTTATATATTAACTGTGGGTGTGTATATATGAGTGTGATGTTTTTATATGAACAGTGGGTGTGTATACATGAGTGTGATGTTTATATATGAACTGTGGGTGTGTATATATGAGTGTGATGTTTTTATATGAACTGTGGGTGTGTATATATGAGTGTGATGTTTATATATGAACTGTGGGTGTGTATATATGAGTGTGATGTTTTTATATGAACTGTGGGTGTGTATATATGAGTGTGATGTTTATATATGAACTGTGGATTTGTATATATGAGTGTGATGTTTTTATATGAACTGAGGGTATGTATATATGAGTGTGATGTTTTTATATGAACTGTGGGTGTGTATATATGAGTGTGATGTTTATATATGAACTGTGAGTGTGTATAAATGAGTGTGATGTTTTTATATGAACTGTGGGTGTGTGTATATGAGTGTGATGTTTATATATGAACTGTGGGTGTGTTTTTATGAGTGTGATGTTTTTATATGAACTGTGGGTGTGAAAATATGAGTGTGATGTTTATATATGAACTGTGGATGTGTATATATGAGTGTGATGTTTTTATATGAACTGTGGGTGTGTATATATGAGTGCGATGTTTATATATGGACTGTGGGTGTGTATATATGAGTGTGATGATTATATATTAACTTTGGGTGTGTGTATATGAGTGTGATGTTTATATATTAACTGTGGGTGTGTATATATGAGTGTGATGTTCATATATGAACTGTGGGTGTGTATATATGAGTGTGATGTTTATATATGAACTGTGGGTGTGTATATATGAGTGTGATGTTTATATATTAACTGTGGGTGTGTATATATGAGTGTGATGTTTTCTATGAACTGAGGGTGCATATATATGAGTGTGATGTTTATATATGAACTGTGGGTGTGTATATATGAGTGCGATGTTTATATATTAACTGTGGGTGCATATATATGAGTGTGATGTTTATATATGAACTGTGGGTGTGTATATATGAGTGTGATGTTTATATATTAACTGTGGGTGTGTATATATGAGTGTGATGTTTATATATGAACTGTGGGTGTGTATATATGAGTGTGATGTTTATATATGGACTGGGGTGTGTATGTATGAGTGTGATGTTTATATATGAACTGTGAGTGTGTATATATGAGTGTGATGTTTATATATGAACTGTGGGTGTGTATATATGAGTGTGATGTTTATATATGGACTGGGGTGTTTATATATGAGTGTGATGTTTATATATGGACTGTGGGTGTGTATATATGAGTGTGATGTTTATATATGAACTGTGGGTGTGTATATATGAGTGTGATGTTTATATATGGACTGTGGGTGTGTATATATGAGTGTGATGTTTATATATGAACTGTGGGTGTGTATATATGAGTGTGATGTTTATATATGGACTGTGGGTGTGTATATATGAGTGTGATGTTTATATATGAACTGTGGGTGTGTATATATGAGTGTGATGTTTATATATGAAATGTGGGTGTGTATATATGAGTGCAATATTTATATATGAACTGTGGGTGTGTAGATATGAGTGTGATGTTTATATATTAACTGTGGGTTGTTTTTATGACTGTGATGTTTATATATGAATTGTGGGTGTGTGTATATGAGTGTAATGTTTATATATGAACTTTGGTTGTGTATCTCTAAGTGCGATGTTTATATATGAACTGTTGGTGTGTATATATGAGTGTGATGTTTATATATGAACTGTGGGTGCATATATATGAGTGTGATGTTTATATATGAAATGTGGGTGTGTATATATGAGTGTGATGTTTATATATGAACTGTGGGTCTGTATATATGAGTGTGATGTTTATATATGAACTGTGGGTGTGTATATATGAGTGCGATGTTTATATATGAACTGTGGGTGCATATATATGAGTGTGATGTTTATATATGAACTGTGGGTGCATATGTATGAGTGTGATGTTTATATATGAACTGTGGGTGTGTATGTATGAGTGCGATGTTTATATATTAACTGTGGGTGTGTATCTATGAGTGCGATGTTTATATATGAACTGTGGGTGTGTATATATGAGTGTGATGTTTATATATTAGCTGTGGGTGTGTATATATGAGTGTGATGTTTATGTATTAACTGTGGGTGTGTATATATGAGTGTGATGTTTTTATATGAACTGTGGGTGTGTATATATGAGTGTAATGTTTATATATGAAATGTGGGTGTGTGTATATGAGTGTGATGTTTTGATATGAACTGTGGGTGTGTATATATGAGTGTGATGTTTATATATGAACTGTGGGTGTGTATTTATGAGTGTGATGTTTTTATATGAACTGTGGGTGTGTATATATGAGTGTGATGTTTATATATGAACTGTGGGTGTGTATATATGAGTGTGATGTTTTTATATGAACTGTGGGTGTGTATATATGAGTGTGATGTTTATATATGAACTGTGGGTGTGTATATATGAGTGTGATGTTTTTATATGAACTGTGGGTGTGTATATATGAGTGTGATGTTTTTATATGAACTGTGGGTGTGTATATATGAGTGTGATGTTTATATATGAACTGTGGGTGTGTATATATGAGTGTGATGTTTTTATATGAACTGTGGGTGTGTATATATGAGTGTGATGTTTATATATGAACTATGGGTGTGTAAATATGAGTGTGATGTTTTTATATGAACAGTGGGTGTGTTTATATGAGTGTGATGTTTATATATGAACTGTGGGTGTGTATACATGAGTGTGATGTTTATATATTAACTGTGGGTGTGTATATATGAGTGCGATGTTTATATATGAACTGTGGGTGCATATATATGAGTGTGATGTTTATATATGAACTGTGGGTGCATATATATCAGTGTGATGTTTATATATGAAATGTGGGTGTGTATATATGAGTGTGATGTTTATATATTAACTGTGGGTGCATATATATGAGTTTGATGTTTATATATGAACTGTGGGTGTGTATATATGAGTGTGATGTTTATATATTAACTGTGGGTGTGTATATATGAGTGTGATGTTTATATATTAACTGTGGGTGTGAAAATATGAGTGTGATGTTTTTATATGAACTGTGGGTGTGTATATATGAGTGTGATGTTTATATATGAACTGTGGGTGTGTATATATGAGTGTGATGTTTTTATATGAACTGTGGGTGTGTATATATGAGTGTGATGTTTATATATGAACTGTGGGTGTGTAGAGATGAGTGTTATATTTATATATGAACTGGGGTGTGTATATATGAGTGTGATGTTTATATATGAACTGTGGGTGTGTATATATGAGTGTGATGTTTATATATGAACTGTGGGTGTGTATATATGAGTGTGATGTTTATATATGAACTGTGGGTGTGTATATATGAGTGTGATGTTTATATATGGACTGCGGCTGTGTATATATGAGTGCAATGTTTATATATGGACTGTGGGTGTGTATATATGAGTGTGATGTTTATATATTAACTGTGGGTGTGTGTATATGAGTGTGATGTTTAGATATGAACTGTGGGTGTGTATATATGAGTGTGATGTATATATGATCTGTGGGTGTGTCTATATGAGTGTGATGTTTATGTATGAACTGTGGGTGTGTATACATGAGTGTGATGTTTATATATGAACTGTGGGTGTGTACATATGAGTGCGATGTTTATATATGGACTGTGGGTGTGTATATATGAGTGAGATGTTTATATATGGACTGTGGGTGTGTTTCCATGAGTGTGATGTTTATATATTAACTGTGGGTGTGTATATATGAGTGCGATGTTTATATATGAACTGTGGGTGCATATATATGAGTGTGATGTTTATATATGAACTGTGGGTGTGTATGTATGAGTGCGATGTTTATATATTAACTGTGGGTGCATATATATGAGTGTGATGTTTATATATTAACTGTGGGTGTGTATATATGAGTGTGATGTTTATGTATTAACTGTGGGTGTGTGTATATGAGTGTGATGTTTATATATGAACTGTGGGTGTGTAGAGATGAGTGTGATATTTATATATGAACTGGGGTGTGTATATATGAGTGTGATGTTTATATATGAACTGTGGGTGTGTGTATATGAGTGTGATCGTTTTTATATGAACTGTGGGTGTGTATATATGAGTGTGATGTTTATATATGAACTGTGGGTGTGTATATATGAGTGTGATGTTTTTATATGAACTGTGGGTGTGTAAATATGAGTGTGATGTTTATATATGAACTGTGGGTGTGTATATATGAGTGTGATGTTTTTATATGAACTGTGGGTGTGTATATATGAGTGTGATGTTTATATATGAACTGTGGGTGTGTTTATATGAGTGTGATTTTTTTATATGAACTGTGGGTGTGTTTATATGAGTGTGATGTTTATATATGAACTGTGGGTGTGTTATATGAGTGTGATGTTTATATATGAACTGTGGGTGTGTATATGTGAGTGTGATGTTTTTATATGAACTGTGGGTGTGTATAAATGAGTGTGATGTTTATATATGAACTGTGGGTGTGTTTATATGAGTGTGAAGTTTTTATATGAACTGTGGGTGTGTATATATGAGTGTGATCTTTTTATATGAACTGTGGGTGTGTATATATGAGTGTGATGTTTATATATGAACTGAGGGTGTGTATATATGAGTGTGATGTTTTTATATGAACTGTGGGTGTGTATATATGAGTGTGATGTTTATATATGAACTGTGGGTGTGTATATATCAGTGTGATGTTTTTATATGAACAGTGGGTGTGTTTATATGAGTGTGATGTTTTTATATGAACTGTGGGTGTGTATATATGAGTGTGATGTTTATATATGAACTGTGGGTGTGTATATATGAGTGTGATGTTTATATATGAACTGAGGGTGTGTATATATGAGTGTGATGTTTTTATATGAACTGTGGGTGTCTATATATGAGTGTGATGTTTTTATATGAACTGTGGGTGTGTATATATGAGTGTGATGTTTTTATATGAACTGTGGGTGTGTATATATGAGTGCGATGTTTATATATGGACTGTGGGTGTGTATATATGAGTGTGATGTTTATATATTAACTGTGGGTGTGTGTATATGAGTGTGATGTTTATATATTAACTGTGGGTGTGTATATATGAGTGCGATGTTTATGTATGGACTGTGGGTGTGTATATATGAGTGAGATGTTTATATATGGACTGTGGGTGTGCATACATGAGTGTGATGTGTATATATTAACTGTGGGTGTGTATATATGAGTGCGATGTTTATATATGAACTGTGGGTGTGTATATATGAGTGCAATGTTTATATATGAACTGTGGGTGCATATATATGAGTGTGATGTTTATATATGAACTGTGGGTGTGTATATATGAGTGTGATGTTTATATATTAATTGTGGGTGCATATATATGAGTGTGATGTTTATATATGAACTGTGGGTGTGTATATATCAGTGCGATGTTTATATATTAACTGAGGGTGTGTATATATGAGTGTGATGTTTATATATTAACTGTGGGTGTGTATATATGAGTGTGATGTTTTTATATGAACTGTGGGTGTGCATATATGAGTGTGATGTTTATATATGAACTGTGGGTGTGTATATATGAGTGTGATGTTTTTATATGAACTGTGGGTGTGTATATATGAGTGTGATGTTTATATATGAACTGTGGGTGTGTATATATGAGTGTGATGTTTTTATATGAACTGTGGGTGTGTATCTATGAGTGCGATGTTTATATATGAACTGTGGGTGTGTATATATGAGTGTGATGTTTATATATGAACTGTGGGTGTGTATATATGAGTGTGATGTTTTTATATGAACTGTGGGTGTGTATATATGAGTGTGATGTTTATATATGAACTGTGGGTGTGTATATATGAGTGTGATGTTTATATATTAACTGTGGGTGTGTATATATGAGTGTGATGTTTTTATATGAACTGTGGGTGTGTATATATGAGTGTGATGTTTATATATGAACTGTGGGTGTGTATATGTGAGTGTGATGTTTTTATATGAACTGTGGGTGTGTATCTATGAGTGTGATGTTTATATATGAACTGTCGGTGTGTATATATGAGTGTGATGTTTTTATATGAACTGTGGGTGTGTATATATGAGTGTGATGTTTTTATATGAACTGTGGGTGTGTATATATGAGTGTGATGTTTATATATGAACTGTGGGTGTGTATATATGAGTGTGATGTTTTTATATGAACTGTGGGTGTGTATATATGAGTGTGATGTTTATATATGAACTGTGGGTGTGTATATATGAGTGTGATGTTTATATATGAACTGTGGGTGTGTATATATGAGTGTGATGTTTTTATATGAACTGTGGGTGTGTATATATGAGTGTGATGTTTATATATGAACTGTGGGTGTGTATATATGAGTGTGATGTTTATATATGAACTGTGGGTGTGTATATATGAGTGTGATGTTTTTATATGAACTGTGGGTGTGTATATATGAGTGCGATGTTTATATATGGACTGTGGGTGTGTATATATGAGTGTGATGTTTATATATTAACTGTGGGTGTGTGTACATGAGTGTGATGTTTATATATTAACTGTGGGTGTGTATATATGAGTGTGATGATCATATATGAACTGTGGGTGTGCATATATGAGTGTGATGTTTATTTCTGAACTGTGGGTGTGTATATATGAGTGTGATGTTTATATATTAACTGTGGGTGTGTGTATATGAGTGTGATGTTTATATATTAACTGTGGGTGTGTATATATGAGTGTGATGTTTATATATGAACTGTGGGTGTGTATATATGAGTGTGATGTTTATATATTAACTGTGGGTGTGTATATATGAGTGTGATGTTTTTATATGAACTGTGGGATGTATATATGAGTGTGATGTTTATATATGAACTGTGGGTGTGTATATATGAGTGTGATGTTTATATATTAACTGTGGGTGTGTATATATGAGTGTGATGTTTTTATATGAACTGTGGGTGTGTATATATGAGTGTGATGTTTATATATGAACTGTGGGTGTGTATATGTGAGTGTGATGTTTTTATATGAACTGTGGGTGTGTATCTATGAGTGTGATGTTTATATATGAACTGTCGGTGTGTATATATGAGTGTGATGTTTTTATATGAACTGTGGGTGTGTATATATGAGTGTGATGTTTTTATATGAACTGTGGGTGTGTATATATGAGTGTGATGTTTATATATGAACTGTGGGTGTGTATATATGAGTGTGATGTTTTTATATGAACTGTGGGTGTGTATATATGAGTGTGATGTTTATATATGAACTGTGGGTGTGTATATATGAGTGTGATGTTTATATATGAACTGTGGGTGTGTATATATGAGTGTGATGTTTTTATATGAACTGTGGGTGTGTATATATGAGTGTGATGTTTATATATGAACTGTGGGTGTGTATATATGAGTGTGATGTTTTTATATGAACTGTGGGTGTGTATATATGAGTGCGATGTTTATATATGGACTGTGGGTGTGTATATATGAGTGTGATGTTTATATATTAACTGTGGGTGTGTGTATATGAGTGTGATGTTTATATATTAACTGTGGGTGTGTATATATGAGTGTGATGATCATATATGAACTGTGGGTGTGCATATATGAGTGTGATGTTTATTTCTGAACTGTGGGTGTGTATATATGAGTGTGATGTTTATATATTAACTGTGGGTGTGTGTATATGAGTGTGATGTTTATATATTAACTGTGGGTGTGTATATATGAGTGTGATGTTTATATATGAACTGTGGGTGTGTATATATGAGTGTGATGTTTATATATTAACTGTGGGTGTGTATATATGAGTGTGATGTTTATATATGTACTGAGGGTGCATATATATGAGTGTGATGTTTATATATGAACTGTGGGTGTGTATATATGAGTGTGATGTTTATTATATGAACTGTGGGTGTGTATATATGAGTGTGATGTTTATATATGAACTGTGGGTGTGTATATATGAGTGTGATGTTTTTATATGAACTGTGGGTGTGTATATATGAGTGTGATGTTTTTATATGAACTGTGGGTGTGTATATATGAGTGTGATGTTTATATATGAACTGTGGGTGTGTATATATGAGTGTGATGTTTTTATATGAACTGTGGGTGTGTATATATGAGTGTGATGTTTATATATGAACTGTGGGTGTGTAAATATGAGTGTGATGTTTTTATATGAACAGTGGGTGTGTTTATATGAGTGTGATGTTTATATATGAACTGTGGGTGTGTATACATGAGTGTGATGTTTATATATTAACTGTGGGTGTGTATATATGAGTGCGATGTTTATATATGAACTGTGGGTGCATATATATGAGTGTGATGTTTATATATGAACTGTGGGTGCATATATATCAGTGTGATGTTTATATATGAACTGTGGGTGTGTATATATGAGTGTGATGTTTATATATTAACTGTGGGTGCATATATATGAGTGTGATGTTTATATATGAACTGTGGGTGTGTATATATGAGTGTGATGTTTATATATTAACTGTGGGTGTGTATATATGAGTGTGATGTTTATATATTAACTGTGGGTGTGAAAATATGAGTGTGATGTTTTTATATGAACTGTGGGTGTGTATATATGAGTGTGATGTTTATATATGAACTGTGGGTGTGTATATATGAGTGTGATGTTTTTATATGAACTGTGGGTGTGTATATATGAGTGTGATGTTTATATATGAACTGTGGGTGTGTAGAGATGAGTGTGATATTTATATATATACTGGGGTGTGTATATATGAGTGTGATGTTTATATATGAACTGTGGGTGTGTATATATGAGTGTGATGTTTATATATGAACTGTGGGTGTGTATATATGAGTGTGATGTTTATATATGAACTGTGGGTGTGTATATATGAGTGTGATGTTTATATATGGACTGCGGCTGTGTATATATGAGTGTGATGTTTATATATGGACTGTGGGTGTGTTTCTATGAGTGTGATGTTTATATATTAACTGTGGGTGTGTGTATATGAGTGTGATGTTTAGATATGAACTGTGGGTGTGTATATATGAGTGTGATGTATATATGATCTGTGGGTGTGTCTATATGAGTGTGATGTTTATGTATGAACTGTGGGTGTGTATACATGAGTGTGATGTTTATATATGAACTGTGGGTGTGTACATATGAGTGCGATGTTTATATATGGACTGTGGGTGTGTATATATGAGTGAGATGTTTATATATGGACTGTGGGTGTGTTTCCATGAGTGTGATGTTTATATATTAACTGTGGGTGTGTATATATGAGTGCGATGTTTATATATGAACTGTGGGTGCATATATATGAGTGTGATGTTTATATATGAACTGTGGGTGTGTATGTATGAGTGCGATGTTTATATATTAACTGTGGGTGCATATATATGAGTGTGATGTTTATATATTAACTGTGGGTGTGTATATATGAGTGTGATGTTTATGTATTAACTGTGGGTGTGTGTATATGAGTGTGATGTTTTTATATGAACTGTGGGTGTGTATATATGAGTGTGATGTTTATATATGAACTGTGGGTGTGTGTATATGAGTGTGATCGTTTTTATATGAACTGTGGGTGTGTATATATGAGTGTGATGTTTATATATGAACTGTGGGTGTGTATATATGAGTGTGATGTTTTTATATGAACTGTGGGTGTGTAAATATGAGTGTGATGTTTATATATGAACTGTGGGTGTGTATATATGAGTGTGATGTTTTTATATGAACTGTGGGTGTGTATATATGAGTGTGATGTTTATATATGAACTGTGGGTGTGTTTATATGAGTGTGATTTTTTTATATGAACTGTGGGTGTGTTTATATGAGTGTGATGTTTATATATGAACTGTGGGTGTGTTATATGAGTGTGATGTTTATATATGAACTGTGGGTGTGTATATGTGAGTGTGATGTTTTTATATGAACTGTGGGTGTGTATAAATGAGTGTGATGTTTATATATGAACTGTGGGTGTGTTTATATGAGTGTGAAGTTTTTATATGAACTGTGGGTGTGTATATATGAGTGTGATCTTTTTATATGAACTGTGGGTGTGTATATATGAGTGTGATGTTTATATATGAACTGAGGGTGTGTATATATGAGTGTGATGTTTTTCTCTGAACTGTGGGTGTGTATATATGAGTGTGATGTTTATATATGAACTGTGGGTGTGTATATATGAGTGTGATGTTTTTATATGAACAGTGGGTGTGTTTATATGAGTGTGATGTTTTTATATGAACTGTGGGTGTGTATATATGAGTGTGATGTTTATATATGAACTGTGGGTGTGTATATATGAGTGTGATGTTTATATATGAACTGAGGGTGTGTATATATGAGTGTGATGTTTTTATATGAACTGTGGGTGTCTATATATGAGTGTGATGTTTTTATATGAACTGTGGGTGTGTATATATGAGTGTGATGTTTTTATATGAACTGTGGGTGTGTATATATGAGTGCGATGTTTATATATTAACTGTGGGTGCATATATATGAGTGTGATGTTTATATATGAACTGTGGGTGTGTATATATGAGTGTGATGTTTATATATTAACTGTGGGTGTGTATATATGAGTGTGATGTTTATATATGAACTGTGGGTGTGTATATATGAGTGTGATGTTTATATATGGACTGGGGTGTGTATGTATGAGTGTGATGTTTATATATGAACTGTGAGTGTGTATATATGAGTGTGATGTTTATATATGAACTGTGGGTGTGTATATATGAGTGTGATGTTTATATATGGACTGGGGTGTTTATATATGAGTGTGATGTTTATATATGGACTGTGGGTGTGTATATATGAGAGTGATGTTTATATATGAACTGTGGGTGTGTATATATGAGTGTGATGTTTATATATGGACTGTGGGTGTGTATATATGAGTGTGATGTTTATATATGAACTGTGGGTGTGTATATATGAGTGTGATGTTTATATATGGACTGTGGGTGTGTATATATGAGTGTGATGTTTATATATGAACTGTGGGTGTGTATATATGAGTGTGATGTTTATATATGAAATGTGGGTGTGTATATATGAGTGCAATATTTATATATGAACTGTGGGTGTGTAGATATGAGTGTGATGTTTATATATTAACTGTGGGTTGTTTTTATGACTGTGATGTTTATATATGAATTGTGGGTGTGTGTATATGAGTGTAATGTTTATATATGAACTTTGGTTGTGTATCTCTAAGTGCGATGTTTATATATGAACTGTTGGTGTGTATATATGAGTGTGATGTTTATATATGAACTGTGGGTGCATATATATGAGTGTGATGTTTATATATGAAATGTGGGTGTGTATATATGAGTGTGATGTTTATATATGAACTGTGGGTCTGTATATATGAGTGTGATGTTTATATATGAACTGTGGGTGTGTATATATGAGTGCGATGTTTATATATGAACTGTGGGTGCATATATATGAGTGTGATGTTTATATATGAACTGTGGGTGCATATGTATGAGTGTGATGTTTATATATGAACTGTGGGTGTGTATGTATGAGTGCGATGTTTATATATTAACTGTGGGTGTGTATCTATGAGTGCGATGTTTATATATGAACTGTGGGTGTGTATATATGAGTGTGATGTTTATATATTAGCTGTGGGTGTGTATATATGAGTGTGATGTTTATGTATTAACTGTGGGTGTGTATATATGAGTGTGATGTTTTTATATGAACTGTGGGTGTGTATATATGAGTGTGATGTTTATATATGAAATGTGGGTGTGTGTATATGAGTGTGATGTTTTGATATGAACTGTGGGTGTGTATATATGAGTGTGATGTTTATATATGAACTGTGGGTGTGTATATATGAGTGTGATGTTTATATATGAACTGTGGGTGTGCATATATGAGTGTGATGTTTATATATGAACTGTGGGTGTGTATATATGAGTGTGATGTTTTTATATGAACTGTGGGTGTGTATATATGAGTGTGATGTTTATATATGAACTGTGGGTGTGTATATATGAGTGTGATGTTTATATATGAACTGTGGGTGTGTATATATGAGTGTGATGTTTTTATATGAACTGTGGGTGTGTATATATGAGTGCGATGTTTATATATGGACTGTGGGTGTGTATAAATGAGTGTGATGTTTATATATTAACTGTGGGTGTGTATATATGAGTGTAATGTTTATTCCTGAACTGTGGGTGTGTATATATGAGTGTGATGTTTATATATTAACTGTGGGTGTGTGTACATGAGTGTGATGTTTATATATTAACTGTGGGTGTGTATATATGAGTGTGATGTTTATATATGAACTGTGGGTGTGTATATATGAGTGTGATGTTTATATATTAACTGTGGGTGTGTATATATGAGTGTGATGTTTATATATGAACTGAGGGTGCATATATATGAGTGTGATGTTTATATATGAACTGTGGGTGTGTATATATGAGTGTGATGTTTATATATGAACGGTGGGTGTGTATATATGAGTGTGATGTTTATATATTAACTGTGGGTGCATATATATGAGTGTGATGTTTATATATGAACTGTGGGTGTGTATATATGAGTGTGATGTTTATATATTAACTGTGGGTGTGTATATATGAGTGTGATATTTATATATGGACTGGGGTGTGTATGTATGAGTGTGATGTTTATATATGAACTGTGAGTGTGTATATATGAGTGTGATGTTTATATATGAACTGTGGGTGTGTATATATGAGTGTGATGTTTATATATGGACTGGGGTGTTTATATATGAGTGTGATGTTTATATTTGGACTGTGGGTGTGTATATATGAGTGTGATGTTTATATATGAACTGTGGGTGTGTATATATGAGTGTGATGTTTATATATGGACTGTGGGTGTGTATATATGAGTGTGATGTTTATATATGAACTGTGGGTGTGTATATATGAGTGTGATGTTTATGTATGGACTGTGGGTGTGTATATATGAGTGTGATGTTTATATATGAACTGTGGGTGTGTATATATGAGTGTGATGTTTATATATGAAATGTGGGTGTGTATATATGAGTGCAATGTTTATATATGAACTGTGGGTGTGTAGATATGAGTGTGATGTTTATATATTAACTGTGGGTTGTTTTTAAGACTGTGATGTTTATATATGAATTGTGCGTGTGTATATATGAGTATGATGTTTATATATGAACTGTGGGTGCGTATATATGAGTGTGATATTTATATATGAAATGTGGGTGTGTATATATGAGTGTGATGTTTATATATGAACTGTGGGTCTGTATATATGAGTGTGATGTTTATATATGAACTGTGGGTGTGTATATATGAGTGTGATGTTTATATATTAACTGTGGGTGCATATATATGAGTGTGATGTTTATATATGAACTGTGGGTGTGAAGATATGAGTGTGATGTTTATATATTAACTGTGGGTGTGTATGTATGAGTGTGATGTTTATATATTAACTGTGGGTGTGTATATATGAGTGTGATGTTTATATATTAACTGTGGGTGTGTATATATGAGTGTGATGTTTTTATATGAACAGTGGGTGTGTATATATGAGTGTGATGTTTATATATTAACTGTGGGTGTGTATGTATGAGTGCGATGTTTATGTATGGACTGTGGGTGTGCATACATGAGTGTGATGTTTATATATTAACTGTGGGTGTGTATATATGAGTGAGATGTTTATATATGGACTGTGGGTGTGCATACATATGAGTGTGATGTTTATATATTAACTGTGGGTGTGTATATATGAGTGCGATGTTTATATATGAACTGTGGGTGCATATATATGAGTGTGATGTTTATATATGAACTGTGGGTGTGTATATATGAGTGTGATGTTTATATATTAACTGTGGGTGCATATATATGAGTGTGATGTTTATATATGAACTGTGGGTGTGTATATATGAGTGCGATGTTTATATATTAACTGAGGGTGTGTATATATGAGTGTGATGTTTATATATGAACTGTGGGTGTGTATATATGAGTGTGATGTTTATATATGAACTGTGGGTGTGAAGATATGAGTGTGATGTTTATATATTAACTGTGGGTGTGTATATATGAGTGTGATGTTTATATATTAACTGTGGGTGTGTATATATGAGTGTGATGTTTATATATTAACTGTGGGTGTGTATATATGAGTGTGATGTTTTTATATGAACAGTGGGTGTGTATACATGAGTGTGATGTTTATATATGAACTGTGGGTGTGTATATATGAGTGTGATGTTTTTATATGAACTGTGGGTGTGTATATATGAGTGTGATGTTTATATATGAACTGTGGGTGTGTATATATGAGTGTGATGTTTTTATATGAACTGTGGGTGTGTATATATGAGTGTGATGTTTATATATGAACTGTGGATTTGTATATATGAGTGTGATGTTTTTATATGAACTGAGGGTATGTATATATGAGTGTGATGTTTTTATATGAACTGTGGGTGTGTATATATGAGTGTGATGTTTATATATGAACTGTGAGTGTGTATAAATGAGTGTGATGTTTTTATATGAACTGTGGGTGTGTGTATATGAGTGTGATGTTTATATATGAACTGTGGGTGTGTTTTTATGAGTGTGATGTTTTTATATGAACTGTGGGTGTGAAAATATGAGTGTGATGTTTATATCTGAACTGTGGATGTGTATATATGAGTGTGATGTTTTTATATGAACTGTGGGTGTGTATATATGAGTGCGATGTTTATATATGGACTGTGGGTGTGTATATATGAGTGTGATGATTATATATTAACTTTGGGTGTGTGTATATGAGTGTGATGTTTATATATTAACTGTGGGTGTGTATATATGAGTGTGATGTTCATATATGAACTGTGGGTGTGTATATATGAGTGTGATGTTTATATATGAACTGTGGGTGTGTATATATGAGTGTGATGTTTATATATTAACTGTGGGTGTGTATATATGAGTGTGATGTTTTCTATGAACTGAGGGTGCATATATATGAGTGTGATGTTTATATATGAACTGTGGGTGTGTATATATGAGTGCGATGTTTATATATTAACTGTGGGTGCATATATATGAGTGTGATGTTTATATATGAACTGTGGGTGTGTATATATGAGTGTGATGTTTATATATTAACTGTGGGTGTGTATATATGAGTGTGATGTTTATATATGAACTGTGGGTGTGTATATATGAGTGTGATGTTTATATATGGACTGGGGTGTGTATGTATGAGTGTGATGTTTATATATGAACTGTGAGTGTGTATATATGAGTGTGATGTTTATATATGAACTGTGGGTGTGTATATATGAGTGTGATGTTTATATATGGACTGGGGTGTTTATATATGAGTGTGATGTTTATATATGGACTGTGGGTGTGTATATATGAGTGTGATGTTTATATATGAACTGTGGGTGTGTATATATGAGTGTGATGTTTATATATGGACTGTGGGTGTGTATATATGAGTGTGATGTTTATATATGAACTGTGGGTGTGTATATATGAGTGTGATGTTTATATATGGACTGTGGGTGTGTATATATGAGTGTGATGTTTATATATGAACTGTGGGTGTGTATATATGAGTGTGATGTTTATATATGAAATGTGGGTGTGTATATATGAGTGCAATATTTATATATGAACTGTGGGTGTGTAGATATGAGTGTGATGTTTATATATTAACTGTGGGTTGTTTTTATGACTGTGATGTTTATATATGAATTGTGGGTGTGTGTATATGAGTGTAATGTTTATATATGAACTTTGGTTGTGTATCTCTAAGTGCGATGTTTATATATGAACTGTTGGTGTGTATATATGAGTGTGATGTTTATATATGAACTGTGGGTGCATATATATGAGTGTGATGTTTATATATGAAATGTGGGTGTGTATATATGAGTGTGATGTTTATATATGAACTGTGGGTCTGTATATATGAGTGTGATGTTTATATATGAACTGTGGGTGTGTATATATGAGTGCGATGTTTATATATGAACTGTGGGTGCATATATATGAGTGTGATGTTTATATATGAACTGTGGGTGCATATGTATGAGTGTGATGTTTATATATGAACTGTGGGTGTGTATGTATGAGTGCGATGTTTATATATTAACTGTGGGTGTGTATCTATGAGTGCGATGTTTATATATGAACTGTGGGTGTGTATATATGAGTGTGATGTTTATATATTAGCTGTGGGTGTGTATATATGAGTGTGATGTTTATGTATTAACTGTGGGTGTGTATATATGAGTGTGATGTTTTTATATGAACTGTGGGTGTGTATATATGAGTGTAATGTTTATATATGAAATGTGGGTGTGTGTATATGAGTGTGATGTTTTGATATGAACTGTGGGTGTGTATATATGAGTGTGATGTTTATATATGAACTGTGGGTGTGTATTTATGAGTGTGATGTTTTTATATGAACTGTGGGTGTGTATATATGAGTGTGATGTTTATATATGAACTGTGGGTGTGTATATATGAGTGTGATGTTTTTATATGAACTGTGGGTGTGTATATATGAGTGTGATGTTTATATATGAACTGTGGGTGTGTATATATGAGTGTGATGTTTTTATATGAACTGTGGGTGTGTATATATGAGTGTGATGTTTTTATATGAACTGTGGGTGTGTATATATGAGTGTGATGTTTATATATGAACTGTGGGTGTGTATATATGAGTGTGATGTTTTTATATGAACTGTGGGTGTGTATATATGAGTGTGATGTTTATATATGAACTATGGGTGTGTAAATATGAGTGTGATGTTTTTATATGAACAGTGGGTGTGTTTATATGAGTGTGATGTTTATATATGAACTGTGGGTGTGTATACATGAGTGTGATGTTTATATATTAACTGTGGGTGTGTATATATGAGTGCGATGTTTATATATGAACTGTGGGTGCATATATATGAGTGTGATGTTTATATATGAACTGTGGGTGCATATATATCAGTGTGATGTTTATATATGAAATGTGGGTGTGTATATATGAGTGTGATGTTTATATATTAACTGTGGGTGCATATATATGAGTTTGATGTTTATATATGAACTGTGGGTGTGTATATATGAGTGTGATGTTTATATATTAACTGTGGGTGTGTATATATGAGTGTGATGTTTATATATTAACTGTGGGTGTGAAAATATGAGTGTGATGTTTTTATATGAACTGTGGGTGTGTATATATGAGTGTGATGTTTATATATGAACTGTGGGTGTGTATATATGAGTGTGATGTTTTTATATGAACTGTGGGTGTGTATATATGAGTGTGATGTTTATATATGAACTGTGGGTGTGTAGAGATGAGTGTTATATTTATATATGAACTGTGGGTGTGTATATATGAGTGCGATGTTTATATATGGACTGTGGGTGTGTATATATGAGTGTGATGTTTATATATTAACTGTGGGTGTGTGTATATGAGTGTGATGTTTAGATATGAACTGTGGGTGTGTATATATGAGTGTGATGTATATATGATCTGTGGGTGTGTCTATATGAGTGTGATGTTTATGTATGAACTGTGGGTGTGTATACATGAGTGTGATGTTTATATATGAACTGTGGGTGTGTACATATGAGTGCGATGTTTATATATGGACTGTGGGTGTGTATATATGAGTGAGATGTTTATATATGGACTGTGGGTGTGTTTCCATGAGTGTGATGTTTATATATTAACTGTGGGTGTGTATATATGAGTGCGATGTTTATATATGAACTGTGGGTGCATATATATGAGTGTGATGTTTATATATGAACTGTGGGTGTGTATGTATGAGTGTGATGTTTATATATTAACTGTGGGTGCATATATATGAGTGTGATGTTTATATATTAACTGTGGGTGTGTATATATGAGTGTGATGTTTATGTATTAACTGTGGGTGTGTGTATATGAGTGTGATGTTTATATATGAACTGTGGGTGTGTAGAGATGAGTGTGATATTTATATATGAACTGGGGTGTGTATATATGAGTGTGATGTTTATATATGAACTGTGGGTGTGTGTATATGAGTGTGATCGTTTTTATATGAACTGTGGGTGTGTATATATGAGTGTGATGTTTATATATGAACTGTGGGTGTGTATATATGAGTGTGATGTTTTTATATGAACTGTGGGTGTGTAAATATGAGTGTGATGTTTATATATGAACTGTGGGTGTGTATATATGAGTGTGATGTTTTTATATGAACTGTGGGTGTGTATATATGAGTGTGATGTTTATATATGAACTGTGGGTGTGTTTATATGAGTGTGATTTTTTTATATGAACTGTGGGTGTGTTTATATGAGTGTGATGTTTATATATGAACTGTGGGTGTGTTATATGAGTGTGATGTTTATATATGAACTGTGGGTGTGTATATGTGAGTGTGATGTTTTTATATGAACTGTGGGTGTGTATAAATGAGTGTGATGTTTATATATGAACTGTGGGTGTGTTTATATGAGTGTGAAGTTTTTATATGAACTGTGGGTGTGTATATATGAGTGTGATCTTTTTATATGAACTGTGGGTGTGTATATATGAGTGTGATGTTTATATATGAACTGAGGGTGTGTATATATGAGTGTGATGTTTTTATATGAACTGTGGGTGTGTATATATGAGTGTGATGTTTATATATGAACTGTGGGTGTGTATATATCAGTGTGATGTTTTTATATGAACAGTGGGTGTGTTTATATGAGTGTGATGTTTTTATATGAACTGTGGGTGTGTATATATGAGTGTGATGTTTATATATGAACTGTGGGTGTGTATATATGAGTGTGATGTTTATATATGAACTGAGGGTGTGTATATATGAGTGTGATGTTTTTATATGAACTGTGGGTGTCTATATATGAGTGTGATGTTTTTATATGAACTGTGGGTGTGTATATATGAGTGTGATGTTTTTATATGAACTGTGGGTGTGTATATATGAGTGCGATGTTTATATATGGACTGTGGGTGTGTATATATGAGTGTGATGTTTATATATTAACTGTGGGTGTGTGTATATGAGTGTGATGTTTATATATTAACTGTGGGTGTGTATATATGAGTGCGATGTTTATGTATGGACTGTGGGTGTGTATATATGAGTGAGATGTTTATATATGGACTGTAGGTGTGCATACATGAGTGTGATGTGTATATATTAACTGTGGGTGTGTATATATGAGTGCGATGTTTATATATGAACTGTGGGTGTGTATATATGAGTGCAATGTTTATATATGAACTGTGGGTGCATATATATGAGTGTGATGTTTATATATGAACTGTGGGTGTGTATATATGAGTGTGATGTTTA
Organism: Heptranchias perlo; assembly: GCF_035084215.1. Lineage (NCBI taxonomy): Eukaryota > Metazoa > Chordata > Chondrichthyes > Hexanchiformes > Hexanchidae > Heptranchias > Heptranchias perlo. The sequence goes on along the minus strand of NW_027139793.1, from coordinate 355,111 downwards.
TATATTAATTGTGGGTGCATATATATGAGTGTGATGTTTATATATGAACTGTGGGTGTGTATATATCAGTGCGATGTTTATATATTAACTGAGGGTGTGTATATATGAGTGTGATGTTTATATATTAACTGTGGGTGTGTATATATGAGTGTGATGTTTTTATATGAACTGTGGGTGTGCATATATGAGTGTGATGTTTATATATGAACTGTGGGTGTGTATATATGAGTGTGATGTTTTTATATGAACTGTGGGTGTGTATATATGAGTGTGATGTTTATATATGAACTGTGGGTGTGTATATATGAGTGTGATGTTTTTATATGAACTGTGGGTGTGTATCTATGAGTGCGATGTTTATATATGAACTGTGGGTGTGTATATATGAGTGTGATGTTTATATATGAACTGTGGGTGTGTATATATGAGTGTGATGTTTTTATATGAACTGTGGGTGTGTATATATGAGTGTGATGTTTATATATGAACTGTGGGTGTGTATATATGAGTGTGATGTTTATATATTAACTGTGGGTGTGTATATATGAGTGTGATGTTTTTATATGAACTGTGGGTGTGTATATATGAGTGTGATGTTTATATATGAACTGTGGGTGTGTATATGTGAGTGTGATGTTTTTATATGAACTGTGGGTGTGTATCTATGAGTGTGATGTTTATATATGAACTGTCGGTGTGTATATATGAGTGTGATGTTTTTATATGAACTGTGGGTGTGTATATATGAGTGTGATGTTTTTATATGAACTGTGGGTGTGTATATATGAGTGTGATGTTTATATATGAACTGTGGGTGTGTATATATGAGTGTGATGTTTTTATATGAACTGTGGGTGTGTATATATGAGTGTGATGTTTATATATGAACTGTGGGTGTGTATATATGAGTGTGATGTTTATATATGAACTGTGGGTGTGTATATATGAGTGTGATGTTTTTATATGAACTGTGGGTGTGTATATATGAGTGTGATGTTTATATATGAACTGTGGGTGTGTATATATGAGTGTGATGTTTATATATGAACTGTGGGTGTGTATATATGAGTGTGATGTTTTTATATGAACTGTGGGTGTGTATATATGAGTGCGATGTTTATATATGGACTGTGGGTGTGTATATATGAGTGTGATGTTTATATATTAACTGTGGGTGTGTGTACATGAGTGTGATGTTTATATATTAACTGTGGGTGTGTATATATGAGTGTGATGATCATATATGAACTGTGGGTGTGCATATATGAGTGTGATGTTTATTTCTGAACTGTGGGTGTGTATATATGAGTGTGATGTTTATATATTAACTGTGGGTGTGTGTATATGAGTGTGATGTTTATATATTAACTGTGGGTGTGTATATATGAGTGTGATGTTTATATATGAACTGTGGGTGTGTATATATGAGTGTGATGTTTATATATTAACTGTGGGTGTGTATATATGAGTGTGATGTTTTTATATGAACTGTGGGATGTATATATGAGTGTGATGTTTATATATGAACTGTGGGTGTGTATATATGAGTGTGATGTTTATATATTAACTGTGGGTGTGTATATATGAGTGTGATGTTTTTATATGAACTGTGGGTGTGTATATATGAGTGTGATGTTTATATATGAACTGTGGGTGTGTATATGTGAGTGTGATGTTTTTATATGAACTGTGGGTGTGTATCTATGAGTGTGATGTTTATATATGAACTGTCGGTGTGTATATATGAGTGTGATGTTTTTATATGAACTGTGGGTGTGTATATATGAGTGTGATGTTTTTATATGAACTGTGGGTGTGTATATATGAGTGTGATGTTTATATATGAACTGTGGGTGTGTATATATGAGTGTGATGTTTTTATATGAACTGTGGGTGTGTATATATGAGTGTGATGTTTATATATGAACTGTGGGTGTGTATATATGAGTGTGATGTTTATATATGAACTGTGGGTGTGTATATATGAGTGTGATGTTTTTATATGAACTGTGGGTGTGTATATATGAGTGTGATGTTTATATATGAACTGTGGGTGTGTATATATGAGTGTGATGTTTATTTATGAACTGTGGGTGTGTATATATGAGTGTGATGTTTTTATATGAACTGTGGGTGTGTATATATGAGTGCGATGTTTATATATGGACTGTGGGTGTGTATATATGAGTGTGATGTTTATATATTAACTGTGGGTGTGTGTATATGAGTGTGATGTTTATATATTAACTGTGGGTGTGTATATATGAGTGTGATGATCATATATGAACTGTGGGTGTGCATATATGAGTGTGATGTTTATTTCTGAACTGTGGGTGTGTATATATGAGTGTGATGTTTATATATTAACTGTGGGTGTGTGTATATGAGTGTGATGTTTATATATTAACTGTGGGTGTGTATATATGAGTGTGATGTTTATATATGAACTGTGGGTGTGTATATATGAGTGTGATGTTTATATATTAACTGTGGGTGTGTATATATGAGTGTGATGTTTATATATGTACTGAGGGTGCATATATATGAGTGTGATGTTTATATATGAACTGTGGGTGTGTATATATGAGTGTGATGTTTATTATATGAACTGTGGGTGTGTATATATGAGTGTGATGTTTATATATGAACTGTGGGTGTGTATATATGAGTGTGATGTTTTTATATGAACTGTGGGTGTGTATATATGAGTGTGATGTTTTTATATGAACTGTGGGTGTGTATATATGAGTGTGATGTTTATATATGAACTGTGGGTGTGTATATATGAGTGTGATGTTTTTATATGAACTGTGGGTGTGTATATATGAGTGTGATGTTTATATATGAACTGTGGGTGTGTAAATATGAGTGTGATGTTTTTATATGAACAGTGGGTGTGTTTATATGAGTGTGATGTTTATATATGAACTGTGGGTGTGTATACATGAGTGTGATGTTTATATATTAACTGTGGGTGTGTATATATGAGTGCGATGTTTATATATGAACTGTGGGTGCATATATATGAGTGTGATGTTTATATATGAACTGTGGGTGCATATATATCAGTGTGATGTTTATATATGAACTGTGGGTGTGTATATATGAGTGTGATGTTTATATATTAACTGTGGGTGCATATATATGAGTGTGATGTTTATATATGAACTGTGGGTGTGTATATATGAGTGTGATGTTTATATATTAACTGTGGGTGTGTATATATGAGTGTGATGTTTATATATTAACTGTGGGTGTGAAAATATGAGTGTGATGTTTTTATATGAACTGTGGGTGTGTATATATGAGTGTGATGTTTATATATGAACTGTGGGTGTGTATATATGAGTGTGATGTTTTTATATGAACTGTGGGTGTGTATATATGAGTGTGATGTTTATATATGAACTGTGGGTGTGTAGAGATGAGTGTGATATTTATATATATACTGGGGTGTGTATATATGAGTGTGATGTTTATATATGAACTGTGGGTGTGTATATATGAGTGTGATGTTTATATATGAACTGTGGGTGTGTATATATGAGTGTGATGTTTATATATGAACTGTGGGTGTGTATATATGAGTGTGATGTTTATATATGGACTGCGGCTGTGTATATATGAGTGTGATGTTTATATATGGACTGTGGGTGTGTTTCTATGAGTGTGATGTTTATATATTAACTGTGGGTGTGTGTATATGAGTGTGATGTTTAGATATGAACTGTGGGTGTGTATATATGAGTGTGATGTATATATGATCTGTGGGTGTGTCTATATGAGTGTGATGTTTATGTATGAACTGTGGGTGTGTATACATGAGTGTGATGTTTATATATGAACTGTGGGTGTGTACATATGAGTGCGATGTTTATATATGGACTGTGGGTGTGTATATATGAGTGAGATGTTTATATATGGACTGTGGGTGTGTTTCCATGAGTGTGATGTTTATATATTAACTGTGGGTGTGTATATATGAGTGCGATGTTTATATATGAACTGTGGGTGCATATATATGAGTGTGATGTTTATATATGAACTGTGGGTGTGTATGTATGAGTGCGATGTTTATATATTAACTGTGGGTGCATATATATGAGTGTGATGTTTATATATTAACTGTGGGTGTGTATATATGAGTGTGATGTTTATGTATTAACTGTGGGTGTGTGTATATGAGTGTGATGTTTTTATATGAACTGTGGGTGTGTATATATGAGTGTGATGTTTATATATGAACTGTGGGTGTGTGTATATGAGTGTGATCGTTTTTATATGAACTGTGGGTGTGTATATATGAGTGTGATGTTTATATATGAACTGTGGGTGTGTATATATGAGTGTGATGTTTTTATATGAACTGTGGGTGTGTAAATATGAGTGTGATGTTTATATATGAACTGTGGGTGTGTATATATGAGTGTGATGTTTTTATATGAACTGTGGGTGTGTATATATGAGTGTGATGTTTATATATGAACTGTGGGTGTGTTTATATGAGTGTGATTTTTTTATATGAACTGTGGGTGTGTTTATATGAGTGTGATGTTTATATATGAACTGTGGGTGTGTTATATGAGTGTGATGTTTATATATGAACTGTGGGTGTGTATATGTGAGTGTGATGTTTTTATATGAACTGTGGGTGTGTATAAATGAGTGTGATGTTTATATATGAACTGTGGGTGTGTTTATATGAGTGTGAAGTTTTTATATGAACTGTGGGTGTGTATATATGAGTGTGATCTTTTTATATGAACTGTGGGTGTGTATATATGAGTGTGATGTTTATATATGAACTGAGGGTGTGTATATATGAGTGTGATGTTTTTCTCTGAACTGTGGGTGTGTATATATGAGTGTGATGTTTATATATGAACTGTGGGTGTGTATATATGAGTGTGATGTTTTTATATGAACAGTGGGTGTGTTTATATGAGTGTGATGTTTTTATATGAACTGTGGGTGTGTATATATGAGTGTGATGTTTATATATGAACTGTGGGTGTGTATATATGAGTGTGATGTTTATATATGAACTGAGGGTGTGTATATATGAGTGTGATGTTTTTATATGAACTGTGGGTGTCTATATATGAGTGTGATGTTTTTATATGAACTGTGGGTGTGTATATATGAGTGTGATGTTTTTATATGAACTGTGGGTGTGTATATATGAGTGCGATGTTTATATATGGACTGTGGGTGTGTATATATGAGTGTGATGTTTATATATTAACTGTGGGTGTGTGTATATGAGTGTGATGTTTATATATTAACTGTGGGTGTGTATATATGAGTGCGATGTTTATGTATGGACTGTGGGTGTGTATGTATGAGTGAGATGTTTATATATGGACTGTGGGTGTGCATACATGAGTGTGATGTGTATATATTAACTGTGGGTGTGTATATATGAGTGCGATGTTTATATATGAACTGTGGGTGTGTATATATGAGTGCGATGTTTATATATGAACTGTGGGTGCATATATATGAGTGTGAAGTTTATATATGAACTGTGGGTGTGTATATATGAGTGTGATGTTTATATATTAATTGTGGGTGCATATATATGAGTGTGATGTTTATATATGAACTGTGGGTGTGTATATATCAGTGCGATGTTTATATATTAACTGAGGGTGTGTATATATGAGTGTGATGTTTATATATTAACTGTGGGTGTGTATATATGAGTGTGATGTTTTTATATGAACTGTGGGTGTGTATATATGAGTGTGATGTTTATATATGAACTGTGGGTGTGTATATATGAGTGTGATGTTTTTATATGAACTGTGGGTGTGTATATATGAGTGTGATGATTATATATGAACTGTGGGTGTGTATATATGAGTGTGATGTTTTTATATGAACTGTGGGTGTGTATCTATGAGTGCGATGTTTATATATGAACTGTGGGTGTGTATATATGAGTGTGATGTTTATATATGAACTGTGGGTGTGTATATATGAGTGTGATGTTTTTATATGAACTGTGGGTGTGTATATATGAGTGTGATGTTTATATATGAAATGTGGGTGTGTATATATGAGTGTGATGTTTATATATTAACTGTGGGTGTGTATATATGAGTGTGATGTTTTTATATGAACTGTGGGTGTGTATATATGAGTGTGATGTTTATATATGAACTGTGGGTGTGTATATGTGAGTGTGATGTTTTTATATGAACTGTGGGTGTGTATATATGAGTGTGATGTTTTTATATGAACTGTGGGTGTGTATATATGAGTGTGATGTTTATATATGAACTGTGGGTGTGTATATATGAGTGTGATGTTTATATATGAACTGTGGGTGTGTATATATGAGTGTGATGTTTTAATATGAACTGTGGGTGTGTATATATGAGTGCGATGTTTATATATGGACTGTGGGTGTGTATATATGAGTGTGATGTTTATATATTAACTGTGGGTGTGTGTATATGAGTGTGATGTTTATATATTAACTGTGGGTGTGTATATATGAGTGTGATGATCATATATGAACTGTGGGTGTGCATATATGAGTGTGATGTTTATTTCTGAACTGTGGGTGTGTATATATTAGTGTGATGTTTATATATTAACTGTGGGTGTGTGTATATGAGTGTGATGTTTATATATTAACTGTGGGTGTGTATATATGCGTGTGATGTTTATATATGAACTGTGGGTGTGTATATATGAGTGTCATGTTTATATATTAACTGTGGGTGTGTATATATGAGTGTGATGTTTATATATGAACTGAGGGTGCATATATATGAGTGTGATGTTTATATATGAACTGTGGGTGTGTATATATGAGTGTGATGTTTATATATGAACGGTGGGTGTGTATATATGAGTGCGATGTTTATATATTAACTGTGGGTGCATATATATGAGTGTGATGTTTATATATGAACTGTGGGTGTGTATATATGAGTGTGATGTTTATATATTAACTGTGGGTGTGTATATATGAGTGTGATGTTTATATATGAACTGTGGGTGTGTATATATGAGTGTGATGTTTATATATGGACTGGGGTGTGTATGTATGAGTGTGATGTTTATATATGAACTGTGAGTGTGTATATATGAGTGTGATGTTCATATATGAACTGTGGGTGTGTATATATGAGTGTGATGTTTATATATGGACTGGGGTGTTTATATATGAGTGCGATGTTTATATATGGACTGTGGGTGTGTATATATGAGTGTGATGTTTATATATGAACTGTGGGTGTGTATATATGAGTGTGATGTTTATATATGGACTGTGGGTGTGTATATATGAGTGTGATGTTTATATATTAACTGTGGGTGTGTATATATGAGTGTGATGTTTATATATGGACTGTGGGTGTGTATATATGAGTGTGATGTTTATATATGAACTGTGGGTGTGTATATATGAGTGTGATGTTTATATATGAAATGTGGGTGTGTATATATGAGTGCAATGTTTATATATGAACTGTGGGTGTGTAGATATGAGTGTGATGTTTATATATTAACTGTGGGTTGTTTTTAAGACTGTGATGTTTATATATGAATTGTGGGTGTGTGTATATGAGTGTGATGTTTATATATGAACTGTGGGTGTGTATATATGAGTGTGATGTTTATATATGAAATGTGGGTGTGTATATATGAGTGCAATGTTTATATATGAACTGTGGGTGTGTAGATATGAGTGTGATGTTTATATATTAACTGTGGGTTGTTTTTAAGACTGTGATGTTTATATATGAATTGTGGGTGTGTATATATGAGTATGATGTTTATATATGAACTGTGGGTGCGTATATATGAGTGTGATGTTTATATATGAAATGTGGGTGTGTATATATGAGTGTGATGTTTATATATGAACTGTGGGTCTGTATATATGAGTGTGATGTTTATATATGAACTGTGGGTGTGTATATATGAGTGTGATGTTTATATATGAACTGTGGGTCTGTATATATGAGTGCGATGTTTATATATTAACTGTGGGTGTGTATATATGAGTGCGATGTTTATATATGAACTGTGGGTGCATATATATGAGTGTGATGTTTATATATGAACTGTGGGTGTGTATATATGAGTGTGATGTTTATATATTAACTGTGGGTGCATATATATGAGTGTGATGTCTATATATGAACTGTGGGTGTGAAGATATGAGTGTGATGTTTATATATTAACTGTGGGTGTGTATATATGAGTGTGATGTTTATATATTAACTGTGGGTGTGTATATATGAGTGTGATGTTTATATATTAACTGTGGGTGTGTATATATGAGTGTGATGTTTTTATATGAACTGTGGGTGTGTATATATGAGTGTGATGTTTATATATGAACTGTGGGTGTGTATATATGAGTGTGATGTTTTTATATGAACTGTGGGTGTGTATATATGAGTGTGATGTTTGTATATGAACTGTGGGTGTGTATATATGAGTGTGATGTTTTTATATGAACTGTGGGTGTGTATATATGAGTTTGATGTTTATATATGAACTGTGGATTTGTATATATGAGTGTGATGTTTTTATATGAACTGTGGGTATGTATATATGAGTGTGATGTTTTTATATGAACTGTGGGTGTGTATATATGAGTGTGATGTTTATATATGAACTGTGGGTGTGTATATATGAGTGTGATGTTTTTATATTAACTGTGGGTGTGTATATATGAGTGTGATGATCATATATGAACTGTGGGTGTGCATATATGAGTGTGATGTTTATTTCTGAACTGTGGGTGTGTATATATGAGTGTGATGTTTATATATTAACTGTGGGTGTGTGTATATGAGTGTGATGTTTATATATTAACTGTGGGTGTGTATATATGAGTGTGATGTTTATATATGAACTGTGGGTGTGTATATATGAGTGTGATGTTTATATATTAACTGTGGGTGTGTATATATGAGTGTGATGTTTATATATGAACTGAGGGTGCATATATATGAGTGTGATGTTTATATATGAACTGTGGGTGTGTATATATGAGTGTGATGTTTATATATGAACGGTGGGTGTGTATATATGAGTGCGATGTTTATATATTAACTGTGGGTGCATATATATGAGTGTGATGTTTATATATGAACTGTGGGTGTGTATATATGAGTGTGATGTTTATATATTAACTGTGGGTGTGTATATATGAGTGTGATGTTTATATATGAACTGTGGGTGTGTATATATGAGTGTGATGTTTATATATGGACTGGGGTGTGTATGTATGAGTGTGATGTTTATATATGAACTGTGAGTGTGTATATATGAGTGTGATGTTCATATATGAACTGTGGGTGTGTATATATGAGTGTGATGTTTATATATGGACTGGGGTGTTTATATATGAGTGTGATGTTTATATATGGACTGTGGGTGTGTATATATGAGTGTGATGTTTATATATGAACTGTGGGTGTGTATATATGATTGTGATGTTTATATATGGACTGTGGGTGTGTATATATGAGTGTGATGTTTATATATTAACTGTGGGTGTGTATATATGAGTGTGATGTTTATATATGGACTGTGGGTGTGTATATATGAGTGTGATGTTTATATATGAACTGTGGGTGTGTATATATGAGTGTGATGTTTATATATGAAATGTGGGTGTGTATATATGAGTGCAATGTTTATATATGAACTGTGGGTGTGTAGATATGAGTGTGATGTTTATATATTAACTGTGGGTTGTTTTTAAGACTGTGATGTTTATATATGAATTGTGGGTGTGTGTATATGAGTGTGATGTTTATATATGAACTGTGGGTGTGTATATATGAGTGTGATGTTTATATATGAAATGTGGGTGTGTATATATGAGTGCAATGTTTATATATGAACTGTGGGTGTGTAGATATGAGTGTGATGTTTATATATTAACTGTGGGTTGTTTTTAAGACTGTGATGTTTATATATGAATTGTGGGTGTGTATATATGAGTATGATGTTTATATATGAACTGTGGGTGCGTATATATGAGTGTGATGTTTATATATGAAATGTGGGTGTGTATATATGAGTGTGATGTTTATATATGAACTGTGGGTCTGTATATATGAGTGTGATGTTTATATATGAACTGTGGGTGTGTATATATGAGTGTGATGTTTATATATGAACTGTGGGTCTGTATATATGAGTGCGATGTTTATATATTAACTGTGGGTGTGTATATATGAGTGCGATGTTTATATATGAACTGTGGGTGCATATATATGAGTGTGATGTTTATATATGAACTGTGGGTGTGTATATATGAGTGTGATGTTTATATATTAACTGTGGGTGCATATATATGAGTGTGATGTTTATATATGAACTGTGGGTGTGAAGATATAAGTGTGATGTTTATATATTAACTGTGGGTGTGTATATATGAGTGTGATGTTTATATATTAACTGTGGGTGTGTATATATGAGTGTGATGTTTATATATTAACTGTGGGTGTGTATATATGAGTGTGATGTTTTTATATGAACTGTGGGTGTGTATATATGAGTGTGATGTTTATATATGAACTGTGGGTGTGTATATATGAGTGTGATGTTTTTATATGAACTGTGGGTGTGTATATATGAGTGTGATGTTTATATATGAACTGTGGGTGTGTGTATATGAGTGTGATGTTTTTATATGAACTGTGGGTGTGTATATATGAGTGTGATGTTTATATATGAACTGTGGATTTGTATATATGAGTGTGATGTTTTTATATGAACTGTGGGTATGTATATATGAGTGTGATGTTTTTATATGAACTGTGGGTGTGTATATATGAGTGTGATGTTTATATATGAACTGTGGGTGTGTATATATGAGTGTGATGTTTTTATATGAACTGTGGGTGTGTGTATATGAATGTGATGTTTATATATGAACTGTGGGTGTGTTTTTATGAGTGTGATGTTTTTATATGAACTGTGGGTGTGTATATATGAGTGTAATGTTTATATATGAACTGTGGATGTGTTTCTATGAGTGTGATGTTTTTATATGAACTGTGGGTGTGTATATATGAGTGCGATGTTTATATATGGACTGTGGGTGTGTATATATGAGTGTGATGTTTATATATTAACTGTGGGTGTGTGTATATGAGTGTGATGTTTATATATTAACTGTGGGTGTGTATATATGAGTGTGATGTTTATATATTAACTGTGGGTGTGTATATATGAGTGTGATGTTTATATATGAACTGTGGGTGTGTATATATGAGTGTGATGTTTATATATGGACTGGGGTGTGTATGTATGAGTGTGATGTTTATATATGGACTGGGGTGTTTATATATGAGTGTGATGTTTATTTTTGGACTGTGGGTGTGTATATATGAGTGTGATGTTTATATATGAACTGTGGGTGTGTATATATGAGTGTGATGTTTATATATGAACTGTGGGTGTGTATATATGAGTGTGATGTTTATATATGGACTGGGGTGTTTATATATGAGTGTGATGTTTATATATGGACTGTGGGTGTGTATATATGAGTGTGATGTTTATATATGAACTGTGGGTGTGTATATATGAGTGTGATGTTTATATATGGACTGGGGTGTGTATGTATGAGTGTGATGTTTATATATGGACTGGGGTGTTTATATATGAGTGTGATGTTTATATATGGACTGTGGGTGTGTATATATGAGTGTGATGTTTATATATGAACTGTGAGTGTGTATATATGAGTGTGATGTTTATATATGAACTGTGGGTGTGTATATATGAGTGTGATGTTTATATATGGACTGGGGTGTTTATATATGAGTGTGATGTTTATATATGGACTGTGGGTGTGTATATATGAGTGTGATGTTTATATATGAACTGTGGGTGTGTATATATGAGTGTGACGTTTATATATGGACTGTGGGTGTGTATATATGAGTGTGATGTTTATATATTAACTGTGGGTGTGTATATATGAGTGTGATGTTTATATATGGACTGTGGGTGTGTATATATGAGTGTGATGTTTATATATGAACTGTGGGTGTGTATATATGAGTGTGATGTTTATATATGAAATGTGGGTGTGTATATATGAGTGCAATATTGATATATGAACTGTGGGTGTGTAGATATGAGTGTGATGTTTATATATTAACTGTGGGTTGTTTTTATGACTGTGATGTTTATATATGAATTGTGGGTGTGTGCATATGAGTCTAATGTTTATATATGAACTGTGGGTGTGTATCTCTGAGTGCGATGTTTATATATGAACTGTTGGTGTGTATATATGAGTGTGATGTTTATATATGAACTGTGGGTGCATATATATGAGTGTGATGTTTATATATGAAATGTGGGTGTGTATATATGAGTGTGATGTTTATATATGAACTGTGGGTCTGTATTTATGAGTGTGATGTTTATATATGAACTGTGGGTGTGTATATATGAGTGTGATGTTTATATATGAACTGTGGGTGTGTATATATGAGTGTGATGTTTTTATATGAACTGTGGGTGTGTATATATGAGTGTGATGTTTATATATGAACTGTGGGTGTGTATATATGAGTGTGATGTTTTTATATGAACTGTGGGTGTGTATATATGAGTGTGATGTTTATATATTAACTGTGGGTGTGTATATATGAGTGTGATGTTTATATATTAACTGTGGGTGTGTATATATGAGTGTGATGTTTTTATATGAACTGTGGGTGTGTATATATGAGTGTGATGTTTATATATGAACTGTGGGTGTGTGTATATGAGTGTGATGTTTATATATTAACTGTGGGTGTGTATATATGAGTGTGATGATCATATATGAACTGTGGGTGTGCATATATGAGTGTGATGTTTATTTCTGAACTGTGGGTGTGTATATATGAGTGTGATGTTTATATATTAACTGTGGGTGTGTGTATATGAGTGTGATGTTTATATATTAACTGTGGGTGTGTATATATGAGTGTGATGTTTATATATGAACTGTGGGTGTGTATATATGAGTGTGATGTTTATATATTAACTGTGGGTGTGTATATATGAGTGTGATGTTTATATATGAACTGAGGGTGCATATATATGAGTGTGATGTTTATATATGAACTGTGGTTGTGTATATATGAGTGTGATGTTTATATATGAACGGTGGGTGTGTATATATGAGTGCGATGTTTATATATTAACTGTGGGTGCATATATATGAGTGTGATGTTTATATATGAACTGTGGGTGTGTATATATGAGTGTGATGTTTATATATTAACTGTGGGTGTGTATATATGAGTGTGATGTTTATATATGAACTGTGGGTGTGTATATATGAGTGTGATGTTTATATATGGACTGGGGTGTGTATGTATGAGTGTGATGTTTATATATGAACTGTGAGTGTGTATATATGAGTGTGATGTTCATATATGAACTGTGGGTGTGTATATATGAGTGTGATGTTTATATATGGACTGGGGTGTTTATATATGAGTGTGATGTTTATATATGGACTGTGGGTGTGTATATATGAGTGTGATGTTTATATATGAACTGTGGGTGTGTATATATGAGTGTGATGTTTATATATGGACTGTGGGTGTGTATATATGAGTGTGATGTTTATATATTAACTGTGGGTGTGTATATATGAGTGTGATGTTTATATATGGACTGTGGGTGTGTATATATGAGTGTGATGTTTATATATGAACTGTGGGTGTGTATATATAAGTGTGATGTTTATATATGAAATGTGGGTGTGTATATATGAGTGCAATGTTTATATATTAACTGTGGGTGTGTAGATATGAGTGTGATGTTTATATATTAACTGTGGGTTGTTTTTAAGACTGTGATGTTTATATATGAATTGTGGGTGTGTATATATGAGTATGATGTTTATATATGAACTGTGGGTGCGTATATATGAGTGTGATGTTTATATATGAAATGTGGGTGTGTATATATGAGTGTGATGTTTATATATGAACTGTGGGTCTGTATATATGAGTGTGATGTTTATATATGAACTGTGGGTGTGTATATATGAGTGTGATGTTTATATATGAACTGTGGGTCTGTATATATGAGTGTGATGTTTATATATTAACTGTGGGTGTGTATATATGAGTGCGATGTTTATATATGAACTGTGGGTGCATATATATGAGTGTGATGTTTATATATGAACTGTGGGTGTGTATATATGAGTGTGATGTTTATATATTAACTGTGGGTGCATATATATGAGTGTGATGTTTATATATGAACTGTGGGTGTGAAGATATGAGTGTGATGTTTATATATTAACTGTGGGTGTGTATATATGAGTGTGATGTTTATATATTAACTGTGGGTGTGTATATATGAGTGTGATGTTTATATATTAACTGTGGGTGTGTATATATGAGTGTGATGTTTTTATATGAACTGTGGGTGTGTATATATGAGTGTGATGTTTATATATGAACTGTGGGTGTGTATATATGAGTGTGATGTTTTTATATGAACTGTGGGTGTGTATATATGAGTGTGATGTTTATATATGAACTGTGGGTGTGTATATATGAGTGTGATGTTTTTATATGAACTGTGGGTGTGTATATATGAGTGTGATGTTTATATATGAACTGTGGATTTGTATATATGAGTGTGATGTTTTTATATGAACTGTGGGTATGTATATATGAGTGTGATGTTTTTATATGAACTGTGGGTGTGCATATATGAGTGTGATGTTTATATATGAACTGTGGGTGTGTATATATGAGTGTGATGTTTTTATATGAACTGTGGGTGTGTGTATATGAGTGTGATGTTTATATATGAACTGTGGGTGTGTTTTTATGAGTGTGATGTTTTTATATGAACTGTGGGTGTGTATATATGAGTGTGATGTTTATATATGAACTGTGGATGTGTTTCTATGAGTGTGATGTTTTTATATGAACTGTGGGTGTGTATATATGAGTGTGATGTTTATATATTAACTGTGGGTGTGTATATATGAGTGTGATGTTTATATATTAACTGTGGGTGTGTATATATGAGTGTGATGTTTATATATGAACTGTGGGTGTGTATATATGAGTGTGATGTTTATATATGGACTGGGGTGTGTATGTATGAGTGTGATGTTTATATATGGA
The DNA here is from genome assembly GCF_035084215.1 of Heptranchias perlo. NCBI lineage: Eukaryota > Metazoa > Chordata > Chondrichthyes > Hexanchiformes > Hexanchidae > Heptranchias > Heptranchias perlo. Next base: position 339,965 of record NW_027139793.1, on the reverse strand, counting down.
CTGGGGTGTTTATATATGAGTGTGATGTTTATATATGGACTGTGGGTGTGTATATATGAGTGTGATGTTTATATATGAACTGTGGGTGTGTATATATGAGTGTGATGTTTATATATGAACTGTGGGTGTGTATATATGAGTGTGATGTTTATATATGGACTGGGGTGTTTATATATGAGTGTGATGTTTATATATGGACTGTGGGTGTGTATATATGAGTGTGATGTTTATATATGAACTGTGGGTGTGTATATATGAGTGTGATGTTTATATATGGACTGGGGTGTGTATGTATGAGTGTGATGTTTATATATGGACTGGGGTGTTTATATATGAGTGTGATGTTTATATATGGACTGTGGGTGTGTATATATGAGTGTGATGTTTATATATGAACTGTGAGTGTGTATATATGAGTGTGATGTTTATATACGAACTGTGGGTGTGTATATATGAGTGTGATGTTTATATATGGACAGGGGTGTTTATATATGAGTGTGATGTTTATATATGGACTGTGGGTGTGTATATATGAGTGTGATGTTTATATATGAACTGTGGGTGTGTATATATGAGTGTGACGTTTATATATGGACTGTGGGTGTTTATATATGAGTGTGATGTTTATATATTAACTGTGGGTGTGTATATATGAGTGTGATGTTTATATATGGACTGTGGGTGTGTATATATGAGTGTGATGTTTATATATGAACTGTGGGTGTGTATATATGAGTGTGATGTTTATATATGAAATGTGGGTGTGTATATATGAGTGCAATATTGATATATGAACTGTGGGTGTGTAGATATGAGTGTGATGTTTATATATTAACTGTGGGTTGTTTTTATGACTGTGATGTTTATATATGAATTGTGGGTGTGTGCATATGAGTGTAATGTTTATATATGAACTGTGGGTGTGTATCTCTGAGTGCGATGTTTATATATGAACTGTTGGTGTGTATATATGAGTGTGATGTTTATATATGAACTGTGGGTGCATATATATGAGTGTGATGTTTATATATGAAATGTGGGTGTGTATATATGAGTGTGATGTTTATATATGAACTGTGGGTCTGTATATATGAGTGTGATGTTTATATATGAACTGTGGGTGTGTATATATGAGTGTGATGTTTATATATGAACTGTGGGTGTGTATATATGAGTGTGATGTTTATATATGAACTGTGGGTGTGTATATATGAGTGTGATGTTTATATATGAACTGTGGGTGTGTATATATGAGTGTGATGTTTTTATATGAACTGTGGGTGTGTATATATGAGTGTGATGTTTATATATTAACTGTGGGTGTGTATATATGAGTGTGATGTTTATATATTAACTGTGGGTGTGTATATATGAGTGTGATGTTTTTATATGAACTGTGGGTGTGTATATATGAGTGTGATGTTTATATATGAACTGTGGGTGTGTATATATGAGTGTGATGTTTATATATGAACTGTGGGTGTGTATATATGAGTGTGATGTTTATATATGAACTGTCGGTGTGTATATATGAGTGTGATGTTTTTATATGAACTGTGGGTGTGTATATATGAGTGTGATGTTTATATATGAACTGTGGGTGTGTATATATGAGTGTGATGTTTTTATATGAACTGTGGGTATGTATATATGAGTGTGATGTTTATATATGAACTGTGGGTGTGTATATATGAGTGTGATGTTTTTATATGAACTGTGGGTGTGTATATATGAGTGTGATGTTGATATATGAACTGTGGATGTGTATATATGAGTGTGATGTTTTTATATGAACTGTGGGTGTGTATATATGAGTGCGATGTTTATATATGGACTGTGGGTGTGTATATATGAGTGTGATGTTTATATATTAACTGTGGGTGTGTGTATATGGGTGTGATGTTTATATATTAACTGTGGGTGGTTATATATGAGTGTGATGTTCATATTTGAACTGTGGGTGTGCATATATGAGTGTGATGTTTATATATGAACTGTGGGTGTGTATATATGAGTGTGATGTTTATATATTAACTGTGGGTGTGTGTCTATGAGTGTGATGTTTATATATTAACTGTGGGTGTGTATATATGAGTGCGATGTTTATATATGAACTGTGGGTGCATATATATGAGTGTGATGTTTATATATGAACTGTGGGTGCATATATATGAGTGTGATGTTTATGTATGAACTGTGGGTGTGAAGATATGAGTGTGATGTTTATATATTAACTGTGGGTGTGTATATATGAGTGTGATGTTTATATATTAACTGTGGGTGTGTATATATGAGTGTGATGTTTATATATTAACTGTGGGTGTGTATATATGAGTGTGATGTTTTTATATTAACTGTGGGTGTGTATATATGAGTGTGATGTTTATATATGAACTGTGGGTGTGTATATATGAGTGTGATGTTTTTATATTAACTGTGGGTGTGTATATATGAGTGTGATGTTTATATATTAACTGTGGGTGTGTATATATGAGTGTGATGTTTATATATTAACTGTGGGTGTGTATATATGAGTGTGATGTTTATATATTAACTGTGGGTGTGTATATATGAGTGTGATGTTTATATATGGACTGGGGTGTTTATATATGAGTGTGATGTTTATATATGGACTGTGGGTGTGTATATATGAGTGTGATGTTTATATATGAACTGTGGGTGTGTATATATGAGTGTGACGTTTATATATGGACTGTGGGTGTGTATATATGAGTGTGATGTTTATATATTAACTGTGGGTGTGTATATATGAGTGTGATGTTTATATATGGACTGTGGGTGTGTATATATGAGTGTGATGTTTATATATGAACTGTGGGTGTGTATATATGAGTGTGATGTTTATATATGAAATGTGGGTGTGTATATATGAGTGCAATATTTATATATGAACTGTGGGTGTGTAGATATGAGTGTGATGTTTATATATTAACTGTGGGTTGTTTTTATGACTGTGATGTTTATATATGAATTGTGGGTGTGTGCATATGAGTGTAATGTTTATATATGAACTGTGGGTGTGTATCTCTGAGTGCGATGTTTATATATGAACTGTTGGTGTGTATATATGAGTGTGATGTTTATATATGAACTGTGGGTGCATATATATGAGTGTGATGTTTATATATGAAATGTGGGTGTGTATATATGAGTGTGATGTTTATATATGAACTGTGGGTCTGTATATATGAGTGTGATGTTTATATATGAACTGTGGGTGTGTATATATGAGTGTGATGTTTATATATGAACTGTGGGTCTGTATATATGAGTGTGATGTTTATATATCAACTGTGGGTGCATATATATGAGTGTGATGTTTATATATGAACTGTGGGTGTGGAGATATGAGTGTGATGTTTACATATTAACTGTTGGTGCATATATATGAGTGTGATGTTTATATATGAACTGTGGGTGTGTATATATGAGTGTGATGTTTATATATGAACTGTGGGTGTGTATATATGAGTGTGATGTTTTTATATGAACTGTGGGTGTGTATATATGAGTGTGATGTTTATATATGAACTGTGGGTGTGTATATATGAGTGTGATGTTTTTATATGAACTGTGGGTGTGTATATATGAGTGTGATGTTTATATATTAACTGTGGGTGTGTATATATGAGTGTGATGTTTATATATTAACTGTGGGTGTGTATATATGAGTGTGATGTTTTTATATGAACTGTGGGTGTGTATATATGAGTGTGATGTTTATATATGAACTGTGGGTGTGTATATATGAGTGTGATGTTTTTATATGAACTGTGGGTGTGTATATATGAGTGTGATGTTTATATATGAACTGTCGGTGTGTATATATGAGTGTGATGTTTTTTTATGAACTGTGGGTGTGTATATATGAGTGTGATGTTTATATATGAACTGTGGGTGTGTATATATGAGTGTGATGTTTTTGTATGAACTGTGGGTGTGTATATATGAGTGTGATGTTTTTATATGAACTGTGGGTGTGTATATATGAGTGTGATGTTTATATATGAACTGTGGGTGTGTATATATGAGTGTGATGTTTTTATATTAACTGTGGGTGTGTATATATGAGTGTGATGTTTATATATTAACTGTGGGTGTGTATATATGAGTGTGATGTTTATATATTAACTGTGGGTGTGTATATATGAGTGTGATGTTTATATATTAACTGTGGGTGTGTATATATGAGTGTGATGTTTATATATGGACTGGGGTGTTTATATATGAGTGTGATGTTTATATATGGACTGTGGGTGTGTATATATGAGTGTGATGTTTATATATGAACTGTGGGTGTGTATATATGAGTGTGACGTTTATATATGGACTGTGGGTGTGTATATATGAGTGTGATGTTTATATATTAACTGTGGGTGTGTATATATGAGTGTGATGTTTATATATGGACTGTGGGTGTGTATATATGAGTGTGATGTTTATATATGAACTGTGGGTGTGAAAATATGAGTGTGATGTTTATATATGAAATGTGGGTGTGTATATATGAGTGCAATATTTATATATGAACTGTGGGTGTGTAGATATGAGTGTGATGTTTATATATTAACTGTGGGTTGTTTTTATGACTGTGATGTTTATATATGAATTGTGGGTGTGTGCATATGAGTGTAATGTTTATATATGAACTGTGGGTGTGTATCTCTGAGTGCGATGTTTATATATGAACTGTTGGTGTGTATATATGAGTGTGATGTTTATATATGAACTGTGGGTGCATATATATGAGTGTGATGTTTATATATGAAATGTGGGTGTGTATATATGAGTGTGATGTTTATATATGAACTGTGGGTCTGTATATATGAGTGTGATGTTTATATATGATCTGTGGGTGTGTATATATGAGTGTGATGTTTATATATGAACTGTGGGTCTGTATATATGAGTGTGATGTTTATATATCAACTGTGGGTGCATATATATGAGTGTGATGTTTATATATGAACTGTGGGTGTGTATATATGAGTGTGATGTTTACATATTAACTGTTGGTGCATATATATTAGTGTGATGTTTATATATGAACTGTGGGTGTGTATATATGAGTGTGATGTTTATATATGAACTGTGGGTGTGTATATATGAGTGTGATGTTTTTATATGAACTGTGGGTGTGTATATATGAGTGTGATGTTTATATATGAACTGTGGGTGTGTATATATGAGTGTGATGTTTTTATATGAACTGTGGGTGTGTATATATGAGTGTGATGTTTATATATTAACTGTGGGTGTGTATATATGAGTGTGATGTTTATATATTAACTGTGGGTGTGTATATATGAGTGTGATGTTTTTATATGAACTGTGGGTGTGTTTTTATGAGTGTGATGTTTATATATGAACTGTGGGTGTGTATATATGAGTGTGATGTTTTTATATGAACTGTGGGTGTGTATATATGAGTGTGATGTTTATATATGAACTGTCGGTGTGTATATATGAGTGTGATGTTTTTGTATGAACTGTGGGTGTGTATATATGAGTGTGATGTTTTTATATGAACTGTGGGTGTGTATATATGAGTGTGATGTTTATATATGAACTGTGGGTGTGTATATATGAGTGTGATATATTTATATGAACTTTGGGTGTGTGTATATGAGTGAGATGTTTATATATGAACTGTGGGTGTGTATATATGAGTGTGATGTTTTTATATGAACTGTGGGTGTGTATATATGAGTGTGATGTTGATATATGAACTGTGGATGTGTATATATGAGTGTGATGTTTTTATATGAACTGTGGGTGTGTATATATGAGTGCGATGTTTATATATGGACTGTGGGTGTGTATATATGAGTGTGATGTTTATATATTAACTGTGGGTGTGTGTATATGGGTGTGATGTTTATATATTAACTGTGGGTGTTTATATATGAGTGTGATGTTCATATATGAACTGTGGGTTTGCATATATGAGTGTGATGTTTATATATGAACTGTGGGTGTTTATATATGAGTGTGATGTTTATATATTAACTGTGGGTGTGTGTATATGAGTGTGATGTTTATATATTAACTGTGGGTGTGTATATATGAGTGCGATGTTTATATATGAACTGTGGGTGCATATATATGAGTGTGATATTTATATATGAACTGTGGGTGTGTATATATGAGTGTGATGTTTATATATTAACTGTGGGTGCATATATATGAGTGTGATGTTTATATATGAACTGTGGGTGTGAAGATATGAGTGTGATGTTTATATATTAACTGTGGGTGTGTATATATGAGTGTGATGTTTATATATTAACTGTGGGTGTGTATATATGAGTGTGATGTTTATATATTATCTGTGGGTGTGTATATATGAGTGTGATGTTTTTATATTAACTGTGGGTGTGTATATATGAGTGTGATGTTTATATATGAACTGTGGGTGTGTATATATGAGTGTGATGTTTTTATATTAACTGTGGGTGTGTATATATGAGTGTGATGTTTATATATTAACTGTGGGTGTGTATGTATGAGTGTGATGTTTATATATTAACTGTGGGTGTGTATATATGAGTGTGATGTTTATATATTAACTGTGGGTGTGTATATATGAGTGTGATGTTTTTATATTAACTGTGGGTGTGTATATATGAGTGTGATGTTTATATATGAACTGTGGGTGTGTATATATGAGTGTGATGTTTTTATATGAACTGTGGGTGTGTATATATGAGTGTGATGTTTATATATGAACTGTGGATTTGTATATATGAGTGTGATGTTTTTATATGAACTGTGGCTGTGTATATATGAGTGTGATGTTTTTATATGAACTGTGGGTGTGTGTATATGAGTGTGATGTTTATATATGAACTGTGGGTGTGTTTTTATGAGTGTGATGTTTTTATATGAACTGTGGGTGTGTATATATGAGTGTGATGTTTTTTCTGAACTGTGGATGTGTATATATGAGTGTGATGTTTTTATATGAACTGTGGGTGTGTATATATGAGTGCGATGTTTATATATGGACTGTGGGTGTGTATATATGAGTGTGATGTTTATATATTAACTGTGGGTGTGTGTATATGAGTGTGATATTTATATATTAACTGTGGGTGTGTATATATGAGTGTGATGTTTATATATGAACTGTGGGTGTGTATATATGAGTGTGATGTTTATATATGAACTGTGGTTGTGCATATATGAGTGTGATGTTTATATATGAACTGTGGGTGTGCATATATGAGTGTGATGTTTATATATGGACTGCGGCTGTGTATATATGAGTGTGATGTTTTTATATGAACTGTGGGTGTGTATATATGAGTGTGATGTTTATATATGAACTGTGGGTGTGTATATATGAGTGTGATGTTTTTATATTAACTGTGGGTGTGTATATATGAGTGTGATGTTTATATATTAACTGTGGGTGTGTATATATGAGTGTGATGTTTATATATTAACTGTGGGTGTGTATATATGAGTGTGATGTTTATATATTAACTGTGGGTGTGTATATATGAGTGTGATGTTTATATATGGACTGGGGTGTTTATATATGAGTGTGATGTTTATATATGGACTGTGGGTGTGTATATATGAGTGTGATGTTTATATATGAACTGTGGGTGTGTATATATGAGTGTGACGTTTATATATGGACTGTGGGTGTGTATATATGAGTGTGATGTTTATATATTAACTGCGGGTGTGTATATATGAGTGTGATGTTTATATATGGACTGTGGGTGTGTATATATGAGTGTGATGTTTATATATGAACTGTGGGTGTGTATATATGAGTGTGATGTTTATATATGAAATGTGGGTGTGTATATATGAGTGCAATATTTATATATGAACTGTGGGTGTGTAGATATGAGTGTGATGTTTATATATTAACTGTGGGTTGTTTTTATGACTGTGATGTTTATATATGAATTGTGGGTGTGTGCATATGAGTGTAATGTTTATATATGAACTGTGGGTGTGTATCTCTGAGTGCGATGTTTATATATGAACTGTTGGTGTGTATATATGAGTGTGATGTTTATATATGAACTGTGGGTGCATATATATGAGTGTGATGTTTATATATGAAATGTGGGTGTGTATATATGAGTGTGATGTTTATATATGAACTGTGGGTCTGTATATATGAGTGTGATGTTTATATATGAACTGTGGGTGTGTATATATGAGTGTGATGTTGATATATGAACTGTGGATGTGTATATATGAGTGTGATGTTTTTATATGAACTGTGGGTGTGTATATATGAGTGCGATGTTTATATATGGACTGTGGGTGTGTATATATGAGTGTGATGTTTATATATTAACTGTGGGTGTGTGTATATGGGTGTGATGTTTATATATTAACTGTGGGTGTTTATATATGAGTGTGATGTTCATATATGAACTGTGGGTTTGCATATATGAGTGTGATGTTTATATATGAACTGTGGGTGTTTATATATGAGTGTGATGTTTATATATTAACTGTGGGTGTGTGTATATGAGTGTGATGTTTATATATTAACTGTGGGTGTGTATATATGAGTGCGATGTTTATATATGAACTGTGGGTGCATATATATGAGTGTGATATTTATATATGAACTGTGGGTGTGTATATATGAGTGTGATGTTTATATATTAACTGTGGGTGCATATATATGAGTGTGATGTTTATATATGAACTGTGGGTGTGAAGATATGAGTGTGATGTTTATATATTAACTGTGGGTGTGTATATATGAGTGTGATGTTTATATATTAACTGTGGGTGTGTATATATGAGTGTGATGTTTATATATTATCTGTGGGTGTGTATATATGAGTGTGATGTTTTTATATTAACTGTGGGTGTGTATATATGAGTGTGATGTTTATATATGAACTGTGGGTGTGTATATATGAGTGTGATGTTTTTATATTAACTGTGGGTGTGTATATATGAGTGTGATGTTTATATATTAACTGTGGGTGTGTATGTATGAGTGTGATGTTTATATATTAACTGTGGGTGTGTATATATGAGTGTGATGTTTATATATTAACTGTGGGTGTGTATATATGAGTGTGATGTTTTTATATTAACTGTGGGTGTGTATATATGAGTGTGATGTTTATATATGAACTGTGGGTGTGTATATATGAGTGTGATGTTTTTACATGAACTGTGGGTGTGTATATATGAGTGTGATGTTTATATATGAACTGTGGATTTGTATATATGAGTGTGATGTTTTTATATGAACTGTGGCTGTGTATATATGAGTGTGATGTTTTTATATGAACTGTGGGTGTGTGTATATGAGTGTGATGTTTATATATGAACTGTGGGTGTGTTTTTATGAGTGTGATGTTTTTATATGAACTGTGGGTGTGTATATATGAGTGTGATGTTTTTTCTGAACTGTGGATGTGTATATATGAGTGTGATGTTTTTATATGAACTGTGGGTGTGTATATATGAGTGCGATGTTTATATATGGACTGTGGGTGTGTATATATGAGTGTGATGTTTATATATTAACTGTGGGTGTGTGTATATGAGTGTGATATTTATATATTAACTGTGGGTGTGTATATATGAGTGTGATGTTTATATATGAACTGTGGGTGTGTATATATGAGTGTGATGTTTATATATGAACTGTGGTTGTGCATATATGAGTGTGATGTTTATATATGAACTGTGGGTGTGCATATATGAGTGTGATGTTTATATATGGACTGCGGCTGTGTATATATGAGTGTGATGTTTTTATATGAACTGTGGGTGTGTATATATGAGTGTGATGTTTATATATGAACTGTGGGTGTGTATATATGAGTGTGATGTTTTTATATTAACTGTGGGTGTGTATATATGAGTGTGATGTTTATATATTAACTGTGGGTGTGTATATATGAGTGTGATGTTTATATATTAACTGTGGGTGTGTATATATGAGTGTGATGTTTATATATTAACTGTGGGTGTGTATATATGAGTGTGATGTTTATATATGGACTGGGGAGTTTATATATGAGTGTGATGTTTATATATGGACTGTGGGTGTGTATATATGAGTGTGATGTTTATATATGAACTGTGGGTGTGTATATATGAGTGTGACGTTTATATATGGACTGTGGGTGTGTATATATGAGTGTGATGTTTATATATTAACTGCGGGTGTGTATATATGAGTGTGATGTTTATATATGGACTGTGGGTGTGTATATATGAGTGTGATGTTTATATATGAACTGTGGGTGTGTATATATGAGTGTGATGTTTATATATGAAATGTGGGTGTGTATATATGAGTGCAATATTTATATATGAACTGTGGGTGTGTAGATATGAGTGTGATGTTTATATATTAACTGTGGGTTGTTTTTATGACTGTGATGTTTATATATGAATTGTGGGTGTGTGCATATGAGTGTAATGTTTATATATGAACTGTGGGTGTGTATCTCTGAGTGCGATGTTTATATATGAACTGTTGGTGTGTATATATGAGTGTGATGTTTATATATGAACTGTGGGTGCATATATATGACTGTGATGTTTATATATGAAATGTGGGTGTGTATATATGAGTGTGATGTTTATATATGAACTGTGGGTCTGTATATATGAGTGTGATGTTTATATATGATCTGTGGGTGTGTATATATGAGTGTGATGTTTATATATGAACTGTGGGTCTGTATATATGAGTGTGATGTTTATATATCAACTGTGGGTGCATATATATGAGTGTGATGTTTATATATGAACTGTGGGTGTGTATATATGAGTGTGATGTTTACATATTAACTGTTGGTGCATATATATTAGTGTGATGTTTATATATGAACTGTGGGTGTGTATATATGAGTGTGATGTTTATATATGAACTGTGGGTGTGTATATATGAGTGTGATGTTTTTATATGAACTGTGGGTGTGTATATATGAGTGTGATGTTTATATATGAACTGTGGGTGTGTATATATGAGTGTGATGTTTTTATATGAACTGTGGGTGTGTATATATGAGTGTTATGTTTATATATTAACTGTGGGTGTGTATATATGAGTGTGATGTTTATATATTAACTGTGGGTGTGTATATATGAGTGTGATGTTTTATATGAACTGTGGGTGTGTATATATGAGTGTGATGTTTATATATGAACTGTGGGTGTGTATATATGAGTGTGATGTTTTTATATGAACTGTGGTTGTGTATATATGAGTGTGATGTTTATATATGAACTGTCGGTGTGTATATATGAGTGTGATGTTTTTATATGAACTGTGGGTATGTATATATGAGTGTGATGTTTATATATGAACTGTGGGTGTGCATATATGAGTGTGATGTTTTTGTATGAACTGTGGGTGTGTATATATGAGTGTGATGTTTTTATATGAACTGTGTGTGTGTATATATGAGTGTGATGTTTATATATGAACTGTGGGTGTGTATATATGAGTGTGATGTATTTATATGAACTTTGGGTGTGTGTATATGAGTGAGATGTTTATATATGAACTGTGGGTGTGTATATATGAGTGTGATGTTTTTATATGAACTGTGGGTGTGTATATATGAGTGTGATGTTGATATATGAACTGTGGATGTGTATATATGAGTGTGATGTTTTTATATGAACTGTGGGTGTGTATATATGAGTGCGATGTTTATATATGGACTGTGGGTGTGTATATATGAGTGTGATGTTTATATATTAACTGTGGGTGTGTGTATATGGGTGTGATGTTTATATATTAACTGTGGGTGTTTATATATGAGTGTGCTGTTCATATATGAACTGTGGGTGTGCATATATGAGTGTGATGTTTATATATGAACTGTGGGTGTTTATATATGAGTGTGATGTTTATATATTAACTGTGGGTGTGTGTATATGAGTGTGATGTTTATATATTAACTGTGGGTGTGTATATATGAGTGCGATGTTTATATATGAACTGTGGGTGCATATATATGAGTGTGATGTTTATATATGAACTGTGGGTGTGTATATATGAGTGTGATGTTTATATATTAACTGTGGGTGCATATATATGAGTGTGATGTTTATATATGAACTGTGGGTGTGAAGATATGAGTGTGATGTTTATATATTAACTGTGGGTGTGTATATATGAGTGTGATGTTTATATATTAACTGTGGGTGTGTATATATGAGTGTGATGTTTATATATTAACTGTGGGTGTGTATATATGAGTGTGATGTTTTTATATTAACTGTGGGTGTGTATATATGAGTGTGATGTTTATATATGAACTGTGGGTGTGTATATATGAGTGTGATGTTTTTATATTAACTGTGGGTGTGTATATATGAGTGTGATGTTTATATATTAACTGTGGGTGTGTATGTATGAGTGTGATGTTTATATATTAACTGTGGGTGTGTATATATGAGTGTGATGTTTATATATTAACTGTGGGTGTGTATATATGAGTGTGATGTTTTTATATTAACTGTGGGTGTGTATATATGAGTGTGATGTTTATATATGAACTGTGGGTGTGTATATATGAGTGTGATGTTTTTATATGAACTGTGGGTGTGTATATATGAGTGCGATGTTTATATATGGACTGTGGGTGTGTATATATGAGTGTGATGTTTATATATTAACTGTGGGTGTGTGTATATGAGTGTGATGTTTATATATTAACTGTGGGTGTGTATATATGAGTGCGATGTTTATATATGAACTGTGGGTGCATATATATGAGTGTGATGTTTATATATGAACTGTGGGTGCATATATATGAGTGTGATGTTTATGTATGAACTGTGGGTGTGAAGATATGAGTGTGATGTTTATATATTAACTGTGGGTGTGTATATATGAGTGTGATGTTTATATATTAACTGTGGGTGTGTATATATGAGTGTGATGTTTATATATTAACTGTGGGTGTGTATATATGAGTGTGATGTTTTTATATGGACTGTGGGTGTGTATATATGAGTGTGATGTTTATATATTAACTGTGGGTTGTTTTTATGACTGTGATGTTTATATATGAATTGCGGGTGTGTGCATATGAGTGTAATGTTTATATATGAACTGTGGGTGTGTATCTCTGAGTGCGATGTTTATATATGAACTGTTGGTGTGTATATATGAGTGTGATGTTTATATATGAACTGTGGGTGCATATATATGAGTGTGATGTTTATATATGAAATGTGGGTGTGTATATATGAGTGTGATGTTTATATATGAACTGTGGGTCTGTATATATGAGTGTGATGTTTATATATGAACTGTGGGTGTGTATATATGAGTGTGATGTTTATATATGAACTGTGGGTCTGTATATATGAGTGTGATGTTTATATATCAACTGTGGGTGCATATATATGAGTGTGATGTTTATATATGAACTGTGGGTGTGGAGATATGAGTGTGATGTTTACATATTAACTGTTGGTGCATATATATGAGTGTGATGTTTATATATGAACTGTGGGTGTGTATATATGAGTGTGATGTTTATATATGAACTGTGGGTGTGTATATATGAGTGTGATGTTTTTATATGAACTGTGGGTGTGTATATATGAGTGTGATGTTTATATATGAACTGTGGGTGTGTATATATGAGTGTGATGTTTTTATATGAACTGTGGGTGTGTATATATGAGTGTGATGTTTATATATTAACTGTGGGTGTGTATATATGAGTGTGATGTTTATATATTAACTGTGGGTGTGTATATATGAGTGTGATGTTTTTATATGAACTGTGGGTGTGTATATATGAGTGTGATGTTTATATATGAACTGTGGGTGTGTATATATGAGTGTGATGTTTTTATATGAACTGTGGGTGTGTATATATGAGTGTGATGTTTATATATGAACTGTCGGTGTGTATATATGAGTGTGATGTTTTTTTATGAACTGTGGGTGTGTATATATGAGTGTGATGTTTATATATGAACTGTGGGTGTGTATATATGAGTGTGATGTTTTTGTATGAACTGTGGGTGTGTATATATGAGTGTGATGTTTTTATATGAACTGTGGGTGTGTATATATGAGTGTGATGTTTATATATGAACTGTGGGTGTGTATATATGAGTGTGATGTTTTTATATTAACTGTGGGTGTGTATATATGAGTGTGATGTTTATATATTAACTGTGGGTGTGTATATATGAGTGTGATGTTTATATATTAACTGTGGGTGTGTATATATGAGTGTGATGTTTATATATTAACTGTGGGTGTGTATATATGAGTGTGATGTTTATATATGGACTGGGGTGTTTATATATGAGTGTGATGTTTATATATGGACTGTGGGTGTGTATATATGAGTGTGATGTTTATATATGAACTGTGGGTGTGTATATATGAGTGTGACGTTTATATATGGACTGTGGGTGTGTATATATGAGTGTGATGTTTATATATTAACTGTGGGTGTGTATATATGAGTGTGATGTTTATATATGGACTGTGGGTGTGTATATATGAGTGTGATGTTTATATATGAACTGTGGGTGTGAAAATATGAGTGTGATGTTTATATATGAAATGTGGGTGTGTATATATGAGTGCAATATTTATATATGAACTGTGGGTGTGTAGATATGAGTGTGATGTTTATATATTAACTGTGGGTTGTTTTTATGACTGTGATGTTTATATATGAATTGTGGGTGTGTGCATATGAGTGTAATGTTTATATATGAACTGTGGGTGTGTATCTCTGAGTGCGATGTTTATATATGAACTGTTGGTGTGTATATATGAGTGTGATGTTTATATATGAACTGTGGGTGCATATATATGAGTGTGATGTTTATATATGAAATGTGGGTGTGTATATATGAGTGTGATGTTTATATATGAACTGTGGGTCTGTATATATGAGTGTGATGTTTATATATGATCTGTGGGTGTGTATATATGAGTGTGATGTTTATATATGAACTGTGGGTCTGTATATATGAGTGTGATGTTTATATATCAACTGTGGGTGCATATATATGAGTGTGATGTTTATATATGAACTGTGGGTGTGTATATATGAGTGTGATGTTTACATATTAACTGTTGGTGCATATATATTAGTGTGATGTTTATATATGAACTGTGGGTGTGTATATATGAGTGTGAAGTTTATATATGAACTGTGGGTGTGTATATATGAGTGTGATGTTTTTATATGAACTGTGGGTGTGTATATATGAGTGTGATGTTTATATATGAACTGTGGGTGTGTATATATGAGTGTGATGTTTTTATATGAACTGTGGGTGTGTATATATGAGTGTGATGTTTATATATTAACTGTGGGTGTGTATATATGAGTGTGATGTTTATATATTAACTGTGGGTGTGTATATATGAGTGTGATGTTTTTATATGAACTGTGGGTGTGTTTTTATGAGTGTGATGTTTATATATGAACTGTGGGTGTGTATATATGAGTGTGATGTTTTTATATGAACTGTGGGTGTGTATATATGAGTGTGATGTTTATATATGAACTGTCGGTGTGTATATATGAGTGTGATGTTTTTATATGAACTGTGGGTATGTATATATGAGTGTGATGTTTATATATGAACTGTGGGTGTGCATATATGAGTGTGATGTTTTTGTATGAACTGTGGGTGTGTATATATGAGTGTGATGTTTTTATATGAACTGTGGGTGTGTATATATGAGTGTGATGTTTATATATGAACTGTGGGTGTGTATATATGAGTGTGATATATTTATATGAACTTTGGGTGTGTGTATATGAGTGAGATGTTTATATATGAACTGTGGGTGTGTATATATGAGTGTGATGTTTTTATATGAACTGTGAGTGTGTATATATGAGTGTGATGTTGATATATGAACTGTGGATGTGTATATATGAGTGTGATGTTTTTATATGAACTGTGGGTGTGTATATATGAGTGCGATGTTTATATATGGACTGTGGGTGTGTATATATGAGTGTGATGTTTATATATTAACTGTGGGTGTGTGTATATGGGTGTGATGTTTATATATTAACTGTGGGTGTTTATATATGAGTGTGATGTTCATATATGAACTGTGGGTGTGCATATATGAGTGTAATGTTTATATATGAACTGTGGGTGTTTATATATGAGTGTGATGTTTATATATTAACTGTGGGTGTGTGTATATGAGTGTGATGTTTATATATTAACTGTGGGTGTGTATATATGAGTGCGATGTTTATATATGAACTGTGGGTGCATATATATGAGTGTGATGTTTATATATGAACTGTGGGTGTGTATATATGAGTGTGATGTTTATATATTAACTGTGGGTGCATATATATGAGTGTGATGTTTATATATGAACTGTGGGTGTGAAGATATGAGTGTGATGTTTATATATTAACTGTGGGTGTGTATATATGAGTGTGATGTTTATATATTAACTGTGGGTGTGTATATATGAGTGTGATGTTTATATATTAACTGTGGGTGTGTATATATGAGTGTGATGTTTTTATATTAACTGTGGGTGTGTATATATGAGTGTGATGTTGATATATGAACTGTGGGTGTGTATATATGAGTGTGATGTTTTTATATTAACTGTGGGTGTGTATATATGAGTGTGATGTTTATATATTAACTGTGGGTGTGTATGTATGAGTGTGATGTTTATATATTAACTGTGGGTGTGTATATATGAGTGTGATGTTTATATATTAACTGTGGGTGTGTATATATGAGTGTGATGTTTTTATATTAACTGTGGGTGTGTATATATGAGTGTGATGTTTATATATGAACTGTGGGTGTGTATATATGAGTGTGATGTTTTTATATGAACTGTGGGTGTGTATATATGAGTGTGATGTTTATATATGAACTGTGGATTTGTATATATGAGTGTGATGTTTTTATATGAACTGTGGCTGTGTATATATGAGTGTGATGTTTTTATATGAACTGTGGGTGTGTGTATATGAGTGTGATGTTTATATATGAACTGTGGGTGTGTTTTTATGAGTGTGATGTTTTTATATGAACTGTGGGTGTGTATATATGAGTGTGATGTTTATATATGAACTGTGGATGTGTATATATGAGTGTGATGTTTTTATATGAACTGTGGGTGTGTATATATGAGTGCGATGTTTATATATGGACTGTGGGTGTGTATATATGAGTGTGATGTTTATATATTAACTGTGGGTGTGTGTATATGAGTGTGATGTTTATATATTAAATGTGGGTGTGTATATATGAGTGTGATGTTTATATATGAACTGTGGGTGTGTATATATGAGTGTGATGTTTATATATGAACTGTGGGTGTGCATATATGAGTGTGATGTTTATATATGAACTGTGGGTGTGCATATATGAGTGTGATGTTTATATATGGACTGCGGCTGTGTATATATGAGTGTGATGTTTTTATATGAACTGTGGGTGTGTATATATGAGTGTGATGTTTATATATGAACTGTGGGTGTGTATATATGAGTGTGATGTTTTTATATTAACTGTGGGTGTGTATATATGAGTGTGATGTTTATATATTAACTGTGGGTGTGTATATATGAGTGTGATGTTTATATATTAACTGTGGGTGTGTATATATGAGTGTGATGTTTATATATTAACTGTGGGTGTGTATATATGAGTGTGATGTTTATATATGGACTGGGGTGTTTATATATGAGTGTGATGTTTATATATGGACTGTGGGTGTGTATATATGAGTGTGATGTTTATATATGAACTGTGGGTGTGTATATATGAGTGTGACGTTTATATATGGACTGTGGGTGTGTATATATGAGTGTGATGTTTATATATTAACTGTGGGTGTGTATCTCTGAGTGTGATGTTTATATATGGACTGTGGGTGTGTATATATGAGTGTGATGTTTATATATGAACTGTGGGTGTGTATATATGAGTGTGATGTTTATATATGAAATGTGGGTGTGTATATATGAGTGCAATATTTATATATGAACTGTGGGTGTGTAGATATGAGTGTGATGTTTATATATTAACTGTGGGTTGTTTTTATGACTGTGATGTTTATATATGAATTGTGGGTGTGTGCATATGAGTGTAATGTTTATATATGAACTGTGGGTGTGTATCTCTGAGTGCGATGTTTATATATGAACTGTTGGTGTGTATATATGAGTGTGATGTTTATATATGAACTGTGGGTGCATATATATGAGTGTGATGTTTATATATGAAATGTGGGTGTGTATATATGAGTGTGATGTTTATATATGAACTGTGGGTCTGTATATATGAGTGTGATGTTTATATATGATCTGTGGGTGTGTATATATGAGTGTGATGTTTATATATGAACTGTGGGTCTGTATATATGAGTGTGATGTTTATATATCAACTGTGGGTGCATATATATGAGTGTGATGTTTATATATGAACTGTGGGTGTGTATATATGAGTGTGATGTTTACATATTAACTGTTGGTGCATATATATTAGTGTGATGTTTATATATGAACTGTGGGTGTGTATATATGAGTGTGATGTTTATATATGAACTGTGGGTGTGTATATATGAGTGTGATGTTTTTATATGAACTGTGGGTGTGTATATATGAGTGTGATGTTTATATATGAACTGTGGGTGTGTATATATGAGTGTGATGTTTTTATATGAACTGTGGGTGTGTATATATGAGTGTTATGTTTATATATTAACTGTGGGTGTGTATATATGAGTGTGATGTTTATATATTAACTGTGGGTGTGTATATATGAGTGTGATGTTTTTATATGAACTGTGGGTGTGTATATATGAGTGTGATGTTTATATATGAACTGTGGGTGTGTATATATGAGTGTGATGTTTTTATATGAACTGTGGGTGTGTATATATGAGTGTGATGTTTATATATGAACTGTCCGTGTGTATATATGAGTGTGATGTTTTTATATGAACTGTGGGTATGTATATATGAGTGTGATGTTTATATATGAACTGTGGGTGTGCATATATGAGTGTGATGTTTTTGTATGAACTGTGGGTGTGTATATATGAGTGTGATGTTTTTATATGAACTGTGTGTGTGTATATATGAGTGTGATGTTTATATATGAACTGTGGGTGTGTATATATGAGTGTGATGTATTTATATGAACTTTGGGTGTGTGTATATGAGTGAGATGTTTGTATATGAACTGTGGGTGTGTATATATGAGTGTGATGTTTTTATATGAACTGTGGGTGTGTATATATGAGTGTGATGTTGATATATGAACTGTGGATGTGTATATATGAGTGTGATGTTTTTATATGAACTGTGGGTGTGTATATATGAGTGCGATGTTTATATATGGACTGTGGGTGTGTATATATGAGTGTGATGTTTATATATTAACTGTGGGTGTGTGTATATGGGTGTGATGTTTATATATTAACTGTGGGTGTTTATATATGAGTGTGATGTTCATATATGAACTGTGGGTGTGCATATATGAGTGTGATGTTTATATATGAACTGTGGGTGTTTATATATGAGTGTGATGTTTATATATTAACTGTGGGTGTGTGTATATGAGTGTGATGTTTATATATTAACTGTGGGTGTGTATATATGAGTGCGATGTTTATATATGAACTGTGGGTGCATATATATGAGTGTGATGTTTATATATGAACTGTGGGTGTGTATATATGAGTGTGATGTTTATATATTAACTGTGGGTGCATATATATGAGTGTGATGTTTATATATGAACTGTGGGTGTGAAGATATGAGTGTGATGTTTATATATTAACTGTGGGTGTGTATATATGAGTGTGATGTTTATATATTAACTGTGGGTGTGTATATATGAGTGTGATGTTTATATATTAACTGTGGGTGTGTATATATGAGTGTGATGTTTTTATATTAACTGTGGGTGTGTATATATGAGTGTGATGTTTATATATGAACTGTGGGTGTGTTTTCTGAGTGTGATGTTTTTATATTAACTGTGGGTGTGTATATATGAGTGTGATGTTTATATATTAACTGTGGGTGTGTATGTATGAGTGTGATGTTTATATATTAACTGTGGGTGTGTATATATGAGTGTGATGTTTATATATTAACTGTGGGTGTGTATATATGAGTGTGATGTTTTTATATTAACTGTGGGTGTGTATATATGAGTGTGATGTTTATATATGAACTGTGGGTGTGTATATATGAGTGTGATGTTTTTATATGAACTGTGGGTGTGTATATATGAGTGTGATGTTTATATATGAACTGTGGATTTGTATATATGAGTGTGATGTTTTTATATGAACTGTGGCTGTGTATATATGAGTGTGATGTTTTTATATGAACTGTGGGTGTGTGTATATGAGTGTGATGTTTATATATGAACTGTGGGTGTGTTTTTATGAGTGTGATGTTTTTATATGAACTGTGGGTGTGTATATATGAGTGTGATGTTTATATATGAACTGTGGATGTGTATATATGAGTGTGATGTTTTTATATGAACTGTGGGTGTGTATATATGAGTGCGATGTTTATATATGGACTGTGGGTGTGTATATATGAGTGTGATGTTTATATATTAACTGTGGGTGTGTGTATATGAGTGTGATGTTTATATATTAACTGTGGGTGTGTATATATGAGTGTGATGTTTATATATGAACTGTGGGTGTGTATATATGAGTGTGATGTTTATATATGAAATGTGGGTGTGTATATATGAGTGTGATGTTTGCATATGAACTGTGGGTGTGTATATATGAGTGTGATGTTTATATATGAACTGTGGGTGTGCATATATGAGTGTGATGTTTATATATGAACTGTGGGTGTGCATATATGAGTGTGATGTTTATATATGAACTGTGGGTGTGCATATATGAGTGTGATGTTTATATATGGACTGCGGCTGTGTATATATGAGTGTGATGTTTATATATGGACTGTGGGTGTGTATATATGAGTGTGATGTTTATATATTAACTGTGGGTGTGTGTATATGAGTGTGATGTTTAGATATGAACTGTGGGTGTGTATATATGAGTGTGATGTTTGTATATGAACTGTGGGTGTGTGTATATGAGTGTGATGTTTATATATGGACTGTGGGTGTGTATTTATGAGTGTGATGTTTATATATTAACTGTGGGTGTGTATATATGAGTGTGATGTTTATATATGAAATGTGGGTGTGTATATATGAGTGTGATGTTTGCATATGAACTGTGGGTGTGTATATATGAGTGTGATGTTTATATATGAACTGTGGGTGTGTATATATGAGTGCGATGTTTATATATGGACTGTGGGTGCGTATATATGAGTGTGATGTTTATATATGAACTGTGGGTGTGTATATATGAGTGTGATGTTTATATATTAACTGTGGGTGTGTATATTTGAGTGTGATGTTTATATATGAAATGTGGGTGTGTATATATGAGTGTGATGTTTGCATATGAACTGTGGGTGTGTATATATGAGTGTGATGTTTATATATGAACTGTGGGTGTGTATATATGAGTGCGATGTTTATATATGGACTGTGGGTGTGTATATATGAGTGCGATGTTTGTATATGAACTGTGGGTGCGTATATATGAGTGTGATGTTTATATATGAACTGTGGGTGTATATATATGAGTGTGATGTTTATATATGAACTGTGGGTGTGTATATATGAGTGTGATGTTTATATATGAACTGTGGGTGTATATATATGAGTGTGATTTTTATATATGAACTGTGGGTGTATATATATGAGTGTGATGTTTATCTCTGAACTGTGGGTGTGCATATATGAGTGTGATGTTTATATATGGACTGCGGCTGTGTATATATGAGTGTGATGTTTTTATATGAACTGTGGGTGTGTATATATGAGTGTGATGTTTATATATGAACTGTGGGTGTGTATATATGAGTGTGATGTTTTTATATTAACTGTGGGTGTGTATATATGAGTGTGATGTTTATATATTAACTGTGGGTGTGTATATATGAGTGTGATGTTTATATATTAACTGTGGGTGTGTATATATGAGTGTGATGTTTATATATTAACTGTGGGTGTGTATATATGAGTGTGATGTTTATATATGGACTGGGGTGTTTATATATGAGTGTGATGTTTATATATGGACTGTGGGTGTGTATATATGAGTGTGATGTTTATATATGAACTGTGGGTGTGTATATATGAGTGTGACGTTTATATATGGACTGTGGGTGTGTATATATGAGTGTGATGTTTATATATTAACTGTGGGTGTGTATATATGAGTGTGATGTTTATATATGGACTGTGGGTGTGTATATATGAGTGTGATGTTTATATATGAACTGTGGGTGTGTATATATAAGTGTGATGTTTATATATGAAATGTGGGTGTGTATATATGAGTGCAATATTTATATATGAACTGTGGGTGTGTAGATATGAGTGTGATGTTTATATATTAACTGTGGGTTGTTTTTATGACTGTGATGTTTATATATGAATTGTGGGTGTGTGCATATGAGTGTAATGTTTATATATGAACTGTGGGTGTGTATCTCTGAGTGCGATGTTTATATATGAACTGTTGGTGTGTATATATGAGTGTGATGTTTATATATGAACTGTGGGTGCATATATATGAGTGTGATGTTTATATATGAAATGTGGGTGTGTATATATGAGTGTGATGTTTATATATGAACTGTGGGTCTGTATATATGAGTGTGATGTTTATATATGATCTGTGGGTGTGTATATATGAGTGTGATGTTTATATATGAACTGTGGGTCTGTATATATGAGTGTGATGTTTATATATCAACTGTGGGTGCATATATATGAGTGTGATGTTTATATATGAACTGTGGGTGTGTATATATGAGTGTGATGTTTACATATTAACTGTTGGTGCATATATATTAGTGTGATGTTTATATATGAACTGTGGGTGTGTATATATGAGTGTGATGTTTATATATGAACTGTGGGTGTGTATATATGAGTGTGATGTTTTTATATGAACTGTGGGTGTGTATATATGAGTGTGATGTTTATATATGAACTGTGGGTGTGTATATATGAGTGTGATGTTTTTATATGAACTGTGGGTGTGTATATATGAGTGTTATGTTTATATATTAACTGTGGGTGTGTATATATGAGTGTGATGTTTATATATTAACTGTGGGTGTGTATATATGAGTGTGATGTTTTTATATGAACTGTGGGTGTGTATATATGAGTGTGATGTTTATATATGAACTGTGGGTGTGTATATATGAGTGTGATGTTTTTATATGAACTGTGGGTGTGTATATATGAGTGTGATGTTTATATATGAACTGTCGGTGTGTATATATGAGTGTGATGTTTTTATATGAACTGTGGGTATGTATATATGAGTGTGATGTTTATATATGAACTGTGGGTGTGCATATATGAGTGTGATGTTTTTGTATGAACTGTGGGTGTGTATATATGAGTGTGATGTTTTTATATGAACTGTGTGTGTGTATATATGAGTGTGATGTTTATATATGAACTGTGGGTGTGTATATATGAGTGTGATGTATTTATATGAACTTTGGGTGTGTGTATATGAGTGAGATGTTTATATATGAACTGTGGGTGTGTATATATGAGTGTGATGTTTTTATATGAACTGTGGGTGTGTATATATGAGTGTGATGTTGATATATGAACTGTGGATGTGTATATATGAGTGTGATGTTTTTATATGAACTGTGGGTGTCTATATATGAGTGCGATGTTTATATATGGACTGTGGGTGTGTATATATGAGTGTGATGTTTATATATTAACTGTGGGTGTGTGTATATGGGTGTGATGTTTATATATTAACTGTGGGTGTTTATATATGAGTGTGATGTTCATATATGAACTGTGGGTGTGCATATATGAGTGTGATGTTTATATATGAACTGTGGGTGTTTATATATGAGTGTGATGTTTATATATTAACTGTGGGTGTGTGTATATGAGTGTGATGTTTATATATTAACTGTGGGTGTGTATATATGAGTGCGATGTTTATATATGAACTGTGGGTGCATATATATGAGTGTGATGTTTATATATGAACTGTGGGTGTGTATATATGAGTGTGATGTTTATATATTAACTGTGGGTGCATATATATGAGTGTGATGTTTATATATGAACTGTGGGTGTGAAGATATGAGTGTGATGTTTATATATTAACTGTGGGTGTGTATATATGAGTGTGATGTTTATATATTAACTGTGGGTGTGTATATATGAGTGTGATGTTTATATATTAACTGTGGGTGTGTATATATGAGTGTGATGTTTTTATATTAACTGTGGGTGTGTATATATGAGTGTGATGTTTATATATGAACTGTGGGTGTGTATATATGAGTGTGATGTTTTTATATTAACTGTGGGTGTGTATATATGAGTGTGATGTTTATATATTAACTGTGGGTGTGTATGTATGAGTGTGATGTTTATATATTAACTGTGGGTGTGTATATATGAGTGTGATGTTTATATATTAACTGTGGGTGTGTATATATGAGTGTGATGTTTTTATATTAACTGTGGGTGTGTATATATGAGTGTGATGTTTATATATGAACTGTGGGTGTGTATATATGAGTGTGATGTTTTTATATGAACTGTGGGTGTGTATATATGAGTGTGATGTTTATATATGAACTGTGGATTTGTATATATGAGTGTGATGTTTTTATATGAACTGTGGCTGTGTATATATGAGTGTGATGTTTTTATATGAACTGTGGGTGTGTGTATATGAGTGTGATGTTTATATATGAACTGTGGGTGTGTTTTTATGAGTGTGATGTTTTTATATGAACTGTGGGTGTGTATATATGAGTGTGATGTTTATATATGAACTGTGGATGTGTATATATGAGTGTGATGTTTTTATATGAACTGTGGGTGTGTATATATGAGTGCGATGTTTATATATGGACTGTGGGTGTGTATATATGAGTGTGATGTTTATATATTAACTGTGGGTGTGTGTATATGAGTGTGATGTTTATATATTAACTGTGGGTGTGTATATATGAGTGTGATGTTTATATATGAACTGTGGGTGTGTATATATGAGTGTGATGTTTATATATGAACTGTGGGTGTGCATATATGAGTGTGATGTTTATATATGAACTGTGGGTGTGCATATATGAGTGTGATGTTTATATATGGACTGCGGCTGTGTATATATGAGTGTGATGTTTATATATAGACTGTGGGTGTGTACATATGAGTGTGATGTTTATATATTAACTGTGGGTGTGTGTATATGAGTGTGATGTTTAGATATGAACTGTGGGTGTGTAGAAATGAGTGTGATGTTTGTATATGAACTGTGGGTGTGTGTATATGAGTGTGATGTTTATATATGGACTGTGGGTGTGTATTTATGAGTGTGATGTTTATATATTAACTGTGGGTGTGTATATATGAGTGTGATGTTTATATATGAAATGTGGGTGTGTATATATGAGTGTGATGTTTGCATATGAACTGTGGGTGTGTATATATGAGTGTGATGTTTATATATGAACTGTGGGTGTGTATATATGAGTGCGATGTTTATATATGGACTGTGGGTGCGTATATATGAGTGTGATGTTTATATATGAACTGTGGGTGTGTATATATGAGTGTGATGTTTATATATTAACTGTGGGTGTGTATATTTGAGTGTGATGTTTATATATGAAATGTGGGTGTGTATATATGAGTGTGATGTTTGCATATGAACTGTGGGTGTGTATATATGAGTGTGATGTTTATATATGAACTGTGGGTGTGTATATATGAGTGCGATGTTTATATATGGACTGTGGGTGTGTATATATGAGTGCGATGTTTGTATATGAACTGTGGGTGCGTATATATGAGTGTGATGTTTATATATGAACTGTGGGTGTATATATATGAGTGTGATGTTTATATATGAACTGAGGGTGTGTATGTATGAGTGTGATGTTTATATATGAACTGTGGGTGTATATATATGAGTGTGATTTTTATATATGAACTGTGGGTGTATATATATGAGTGTGATATTTTCTTTGAACTGGGGTGTGTATATATGAGTGTGATGTTTATATATGGACTGTGGGTGTGTATCTCTGAGTGTGATGTTTATATATGAACTGTGGGTGTATAAAAATGAGTGTGATGTTTATATATGAACTGTGGGTGTGAATATATGAGTGTGATGTTTATATATGAACTGTAGGTGTGTTTATATGAGTGTGATGTTTATATATGGACTGTCGGTGTGTATATATGAGTGTGATGTTTATATATCAACTGTGGATGTATATATATGAGTGTGATGTTTATATATGAACTGTGGGTGTGTATATATGAGTGTGATGTTTATATATGAACTGTTGGTGTGTATATATGAGTGCGATGTTTATATATGGACTGTGGGTGTGTATATATGAGTGTGATGTTTATATATGAACTGTGGGTGTGTATATATGAGTGTGATGTTTATATATGAACTGTGGGTGTGTATATATGAGTGTGATGTTTATATATTAACTGTGGGTGTGTATATATGTGTGTGATGTTTATATATGAACTGTGGGTGCATATATATGAGTGCGATATTTGTATATGAACTGTGGGTGCATATATATGAGTGTGATGTTTATATATGAACTGTGGGTGTGTATATATGAGTGTGATGTTTATATATTAACTGTAGGTGTGTATATATGAGTGTGATGTTTATATATTAACTGTGGGTGTGTATATATGAGTGTGATGTTTATATATTAACTGTGGGTGTGTATATATGAGTGCGATGTTTATATATGAACTGTGGGTGCATAGATATGAGTGTGATGTTTATATATGAAATGTGGGTGTGTATATATGAGTGTGATGTTTATATATTAACTGTGGGTGTGTATATATGAGTGTGCTGTTTATATATTAACTGTGGGTGTGTATATATGAGTGTGAAGTTTATATATGAAATGTGGGTGTGTATATATGAGTGTGATGTTTATATATGAACTGTGGGTGTGTATATATGAGTGTGATGTTTATATATGAACTGTGGGTGTGTAGATATGAGTGTGATGTTTATATATGGACTGTGGGTGTGTATATATGAGTGTGATGTTTATATATGAACTGTGGGTGTGTATATATGAGTGTGATGTTTATATATTAACTGTGGGTGTGTATATATGAGTGTGATGTTTATATATGAACTGTGGGTGCATATATGTGAGTGTAATGTTTATATATAAACTGTGGGTGTGTTTATATGAGTGTGATGTTTATATATGAACTGTGGGTGTGTACATATGAGTGTGATGTTTATATATTAACTGTGGGTGTGTGTATATGAGTGTGATGTTTAGATATGAACTGTGGGTGTGTAGAAATGAGTGTGATGTTTGTATATGAACTGTGGGTGTGTGTATATGAGTGTGATGTTTATATATGGACTGTGGGTGTGTATTTATGAGTGTGATGTTTATATATTAACTGTGGGTGTGTATATATGAGTGTGATGTTTATATATGAAATGTGGGTGTGTATATATGAGTGTGATGTTTGCATATGAACTGTGGGTGTGTATATATGAGTGTGATGTTTATATATGAACTGTGGGTGTGTATATATGAGTGCGATGTTTATATATGGACTGTGGGTGCGTATATATGAGTGTGATGTTTATATATGAACTGTGGGTGTGTATATATGAGTGTGATGTTTATATATTAACTGTGGGTGTGTATATTTGAGTGTGATGTTTATATATGAAATGTGGGTGTGTATATATGAGTGTGATGTTTGCATATGAACTGTGGGTGTGTATATATGAGTGTGATGTTTATATATGAACTGTGGGTGTGTATATATGAGTGCGATGTTTATATATGGACTGTGGGTGTGTATATATGAGTGCGATGTTTGTATATGAACTGTGGGTGCGTATATATGAGTGTGATGTTTATATATGAACTGTGGGTGTATATATATGAGTGTGATGTTTATATATGAACTGAGGGTGTGTATGTATGAGTGTGATGTTTATATATGAACTGTGGGTGTATATATATGAGTGTGATTTTTATATATGAACTGTGGGTGTATATATATGAGTGTGATATTTTCTTTGAACTGGGGTGTGTATATATGAGTGTGATGTTTATATATGGACTGTGGGTGTGTATCTCTGAGTGTGATGTTTATATATGAACTGTGGGTGTATAAAAATGAGTGTGATGTTTATATATGAACTGTGGGTGTGAATATATGAGTGTGATGTTTATATATGAACTGTAGGTGTGTTTATATGAGTGTGATGTTTATATATGGACTGTCGGTGTGTATATATGAGTGTGATGTTTATATATCAACTGTGGATGTATATATATGAGTGTGATGTTTATATATGAACTGTGGGTGTGTATATATGAGTGTGATGTTTATATATGAACTGTTGGTGTGTATATATGAGTGCGATGTTTATATATGGACTGTGGGTGTGTATATATGAGTGTGATGTTTATATATGAACTGTGGGTGTGTATATATGAGTGTGATGTTTATATATGAACTGTGGGTGTGTATATATGAGTGTGATGTTTATATATTAACTGTGGGTGTGTATATATGTGTGTGATGTTTATATATGAACTGTGGGTGCATATATATGAGTGCGATATTTGTATATGAACTGTGGGTGCATATATATGAGTGTGATGTTTATATATGAACTGTGGGTGTGTATATATGAGTGTGATGTTTATATATTAACTGTAGGTGTGTATATATGAGTGTGATGTTTATATATTAACTGTGGGTGTGTATATATGAGTGTGATGTTTATATATTAACTGTGGGTGTGTATATATGAGTGCGATGTTTATATATGAACTGTGGGTGCATAGATATGAGTGTGATGTTTATATATGAAATGTGGGTGTGTATATATGAGTGTGATGTTTATATATTAACTGTGGGTGTGTATATATGAGTGTGCTGTTTATATATTAACTGTGGGTGTGTATATATGAGTGTGAAGTTTATATATGAAATGTGGGTGTGTATATATGAGTGTGATGTTTATATATGAACTGTGGGTGTGTATATATGAGTGTGATGTTTATATATGAACTGTGGGTGTGTAGATATGAGTGTGATGTTTATATATGGACTGTGGGTGTGTATATATGAGTGTGATGTTTATATATGAACTGTGGGTGTGTATATATGAGTGTGATGTTTATATATTAACTGTGGGTGTGTATATATGAGTGTGATGTTTATATATGAACTGTGGGTGCATATATGTGAGTGTAATGTTTATATATAAACTGTGGGTGTGTTTATATGAGTGTGATGTTTATATATGAACTGTGGGTGTGTATATATGAGTGTGATGTTTATATATGAACTGTGGGTGTGTATATATGAGTGTGATGTTTATATATGGACTGGGGTGTGTATATATGAGTGTGATGTTTATATATGGACTGTGGGTGTGTATATATGAGTGTCATGTTTATATATGAACTGTGGGTGTGTATATATGAGTGTGATGTTTATATATGAACTGTGGGTGTGTATATATGAGTGTGATGTTTATATATGAACTGTGGGTGTGTATATATGAGTGTGATGTTTATATATGAACTGTGGGTGTGTATATATGAGTGTGATGTTTATATATTAACTGTGGGTGTGTATATATGAGTGTGATGTTTATATATGGACTGTGGGTGTGTATATATGAGTGTGATGTTTATATATGAACTGTGGGTGTGTATATATGAGTGTGATGTTTATATATGAAATGTGGGTGTGTATATATGATTGCAATGTTTATATATGAACTGTGGGTGTGTAGATATGAGTGTGATGTTTATATATTAACTGTGGGTGTGTTTTTATGACTGTGATGTTTATTTCTGAACTGTGGGTGTGTATATATGAGTGTGATGTTTATATATGAACTGTGGGTGTGCATATATGAGTGTGATGTTTATATATGAACTGTGGGTGTGCATATATGAGTGTGATGTTTATATATGGACTGCGGCTGTGTATATATGAGTGTGATGTTTATATATAGACTGTGGGTGTGTACATATGAGTGTGATGTTTATATATTAACTGTGGGTGTGTGTATATGAGTGTGATGTTTAGATATGAACTGTGGGTGTGTAGAAATGAGTGTGATGTTTGTATATGAACTGTGGGTGTGTGTATATGAGTGTGATGTTTATATATGGACTGTGGGTGTGTATTTATGAGTGTGATGTTTATATATTAACTGTGGGTGTGTATATATGAGTGTGATGTTTATATATGAAATGTGGGTGTGTATATATGAGTGTGATGTTTGCATATGAACTGTGGGTGTGTATATATGAGTGTGATGTTTATATATGAACTGTGGGTGTGTATATATGAGTGCGATGTTTATATATGGACTGTGGGTGCGTATATATGAGTGTGATGTTTATATATGAACTGTGGGTGTGTATATATGAGTGTGATGTTTATATATTAACTGTGGGTGTGTATATTTGAGTGTGATGTTTATATATGAAATGTGGGTGTGTATATATGAGTGTGATGTTTGCATATGAACTGTGGGTGTGTATATATGAGTGTGATGTTTATATATGAACTGTGGGTGTGTATATATGAGTGCGATGTTTATATATGGACTGTGGGTGTGTATATATGAGTGCGATGTTTGTATATGAACTGTGGGTGCGTATATATGAGTGTGATGTTTATATATGAACTGTGGGTGTATATATATGAGTGTGATGTTTATATATGAACTGAGGGTGTGTATGTATGAGTGTGATGTTTATATATGAACTGTGGGTGTATATATATGAGTGTGATTTTTATATATGAACTGTGGGTGTATATATATGAGTGTGATATTTTCTTTGAACTGGGGTGTGTATATATGAGTGTGATGTTTATATATGGACTGTGGGTGTGTATCTCTGAGTGTGATGTTTATATATGAACTGTGGGTGTATAAAAATGAGTGTGATGTTTATATATGAACTGTGGGTGTGAATATATGAGTGTGATGTTTATATATGAACTGTAGGTGTGTTTATATGAGTGTGATGTTTATATATGGACTGTCGGTGTGTATATATGAGTGTGATGTTTATATATCAACTGTGGATGTATATATATGAGTGTGATGTTTATATATGAACTGTGGGTGTGTATATATGAGTGTGATGTTTATATATGAACTGTTGGTGTGTATATATGAGTGCGATGTTTATATATGGACTGTGGGTGTGTATATATGAGTGTGATGTTTATATATGAACTGTGGGTGTGTATATATGAGTGTGATGTTTATATATGAACTGTGGGTGTGTATATATGAGTGTGATGTTTATATATTAACTGTGGGTGTGTATATATGTGTGTGATGTTTATATATGAACTGTGGGTGCATATATATGAGTGCGATATTTGTATATGAACTGTGGGTGCATATATATGAGTGTGATGTTTATATATGAACTGTGGGTGTGTATATATGAGTGTGATGTTTATATATTAACTGTAGGTGTGTATATATGAGTGTGATGTTTATATATTAACTGTGGGTGTGTATATATGAGTGTGATGTTTATATATTAACTGTGGGTGTGTATATATGAGTGCGATGTTTATATATGAACTGTGGGTGCATAGATATGAGTGTGATGTTTATATATGAAATGTGGGTGTGTATATATGAGTGTGATGTTTATATATTAACTGTGGGTGTGTATATATGAGTGTGCTGTTTATATATTAACTGTGGGTGTGTATATATGAGTGTGAAGTTTATATATGAAATGTGGGTGTGTATATATGAGTGTGATGTTTATATATGAACTGTGGGTGTGTATATATGAGTGTGATGTTTATATATGAACTGTGGGTGTGTAGATATGAGTGTGATGTTTATATATGGACTGTGGGTGTGTATATATGAGTGTGATGTTTATATATGAACTGTGGGTGTGTATATATGAGTGTGATGTTTATATATTAACTGTGGGTGTGTATATATGAGTGTGATGTTTATATATGAACTGTGGGTGCATATATGTGAGTGTAATGTTTATATATAAACTGTGGGTGTGTTTATATGAGTGTGATGTTTATATATGAACTGTGGGTGTGTATATATGAGTGTGATGTTTATATATGAACTGTGGGTGTGTATATATGAGTGTGATGTTTATATATGGACTGGGGTGTGTATATATGAGTGTGATGTTTATATATGGACTGTGGGTGTGTATATATGAGTGTCATGTTTATATATGAACTGTGGGTGTGTATATATGAGTGTGATGTTTATATATGAACTGTGGGTGTGTATATATGAGTGTGATGTTTATATATGAACTGTGGGTGTGTATATATGAGTGTGATGTTTATATATGAACTGTGGGTGTGTATAT
The DNA here is from genome assembly GCF_035084215.1 of Heptranchias perlo. Lineage (NCBI taxonomy): Eukaryota > Metazoa > Chordata > Chondrichthyes > Hexanchiformes > Hexanchidae > Heptranchias > Heptranchias perlo. The sequence goes on along the minus strand of NW_027139793.1, from coordinate 307,422 downwards.
ATGAGTGTGATGTTTATATATTAACTGTGGGTGTGTATATATGAGTGTGATGTTTATATATGGACTGTGGGTGTGTATATATGAGTGTGATGTTTATATATGAACTGTGGGTGTGTATATATGAGTGTGATGTTTATATATGAAATGTGGGTGTGTATATATGATTGCAATGTTTATATATGAACTGTGGGTGTGTAGATATGAGTGTGATGTTTATATATTAACTGTGGGTGTGTTTTTATGACTGTGATGTTTATTTCTGAACTGTGGGTGTGTATATATGAGTGTGATGTTTATATATGGACTGTGGGTGTGTATCTATGAGTGCGATGTTTATATATGAACTGTGGGTGTGTATATATGAGTGTGATGTTTATATATGAACTGTGGGTGTGTATATATGAGTGTGATGTTTATATATGAACTGTGGGTGTGTATATATGAGTGTGAGGTTTATATATGAACTGTGGGTCTGCATATATGAGTGTGATGTTTATATATGAACTGTGGGTGTGTATATATGAGTGTGATGTTTATATATGAACTGTGGGTCTGTATATATGAGTGTGATGTTTATATATGAACTGTGGGTGTGTATATATGAGTGTGATGTTTATATATGAACTGTGGGTGTGTATATATGAGTGTGATGTTTATATATGAACTGTGGGTGTGTATGTATGAGTGTGATGTTTATATATAAACTGTGGGTGTGTATATATGAGTGTGATGTTTATATATGAACTGTGGGTGCATATATATGAGTGTGATGTTTATATATGAACTGTGGGTGCATATATATGAGTGCGATATTTATATATGAACTGTGGGTGCATATATATGAGTGTGATGTTTATATATGAACTGTGGGTGTGTATATATGAGTGTGATGTTTATATATTAACTGTAGGTGTGTATATATGACTGTGATGTTTATATATTAACTGTGGGTGTGTATATATGAGTGTGATGTTTATATATTAACTGTGGGTGTGTATATATGAGTGCGATGTTTATATATGAACTGTGGGTGCATAGATATGAGTGTGATGTTTATGTATGAAATGTGGGTGTGTATATATGAGTGTGATGTTTATATATTAACTGTGGGTGTGTATATATGAGTGTGATGTTTATATATTAACTGTGGGTGTGTATATATGAGTGTGAAGTTTATATATGAAATGTGCGTGTGTATATATGAGTGTGATGTTTGCATATGAACTGTGGGTGTGTATATATGAGTGTGATTTTTATATATGAACTGTGGGTGTGTAGATATGAGTGTGATGTTTATATATGGACTGTGGGTGTGTATATATGAGTGTGATGTTTATATATGAACTGTGGGTGTGTATATATGAGTGTGATGTTTATATATTAACTGTGGGTGTGTATATATGAGTGTGATGTTTATATATGAACTGTGGGTGTGCATATATGAGTGTGATGTTTATATATGAACTGTGGGTGTGCATATATGAGTGTGATGTTTATATATGGACTGCGGCTGTGTATATATGAGTGTGATGTTTATATATAGACTGTGGGTGTGTACATATGAGTGTGATGTTTATATATTAACTGTGGGTGTGTGTATATGAGTGTGATGTTTAGATATGAACTGTGGGTGTGTAGAAATGAGTGTGATGTTTGTATATGAACTGTGGGTGTGTGTATATGAGTGTGATGTTTATATATGGACTGTGGGTGTGTATTTATGAGTGTGATGTTTATATATTAACTGTGGGTGTGTATATATGAGTGTGATGTTTATATATGAAATGTGGGTGTGTATATATGAGTGTGATGTTTGCATATGAACTGTGGGTGTGTATATATGAGTGTGATGTTTATATATGAACTGTGGGTGTGTATATATGAGTGCGATGTTTATATATGGACTGTGGGTGCGTATATATGAGTGTGATGTTTATATATGAACTGTGGGTGTGTATATATGAGTGTGATGTTTATATATTAACTGTGGGTGTGTATATTTGAGTGTGATGTTTATATATGAAATGTGGGTGTGTATATATGAGTGTGATGTTTGCATATGAACTGTGGGTGTGTATATATGAGTGTGATGTTTATATATGAACTGTGGGTGTGTATATATGAGTGCGATGTTTATATATGGACTGTGGGTGTGTATATATGAGTGCGATGTTTGTATATGAACTGTGGGTGCGTATATATGAGTGTGATGTTTATATATGAACTGTGGGTGTATATATATGAGTGTGATGTTTATATATGAACTGAGGGTGTGTATGTATGAGTGTGATGTTTATATATGAACTGTGGGTGTATATATATGAGTGTGATTTTTATATATGAACTGTGGGTGTATATATATGAGTGTGATATTTTCTTTGAACTGGGGTGTGTATATATGAGTGTGATGTTTATATATGGACTGTGGGTGTGTATCTCTGAGTGTGATGTTTATATATGAACTGTGGGTGTATAAAAATGAGTGTGATGTTTATATATGAACTGTGGGTGTGAATATATGAGTGTGATGTTTATATATGAACTGTAGGTGTGTTTATATGAGTGTGATGTTTATATATGGACTGTCGGTGTGTATATATGAGTGTGATGTTTATATATCAACTGTGGATGTATATATATGAGTGTGATGTTTATATATGAACTGTGGGTGTGTATATATGAGTGTGATGTTTATATATGAACTGTTGGTGTGTATATATGAGTGCGATGTTTATATATGGACTGTGGGTGTGTATATATGAGTGTGATGTTTATATATGAACTGTGGGTGTGTATATATGAGTGTGATGTTTATATATGAACTGTGGGTGTGTATATATGAGTGTGATGTTTATATATTAACTGTGGGTGTGTATATATGTGTGTGATGTTTATATATGAACTGTGGGTGCATATATATGAGTGCGATATTTGTATATGAACTGTGGGTGCATATATATGAGTGTGATGTTTATATATGAACTGTGGGTGTGTATATATGAGTGTGATGTTTATATATTAACTGTAGGTGTGTATATATGAGTGTGATGTTTATATATTAACTGTGGGTGTGTATATATGAGTGTGATGTTTATATATTAACTGTGGGTGTGTATATATGAGTGCGATGTTTATATATGAACTGTGGGTGCATAGATATGAGTGTGATGTTTATATATGAAATGTGGGTGTGTATATATGAGTGTGATGTTTATATATTAACTGTGGGTGTGTATATATGAGTGTGATGTTTATATATTAACTGTGGGTGTGTATATATGAGTGTGAAGTTTATATATGAAATGTGGGTGTGTATATATGAGTGTGATGTTTATATATGAACTGTGGGTGTGTATATATGAGTGTGATGTTTATATATGAACTGTGGGTGTGTAGATATGAGTGTGATGTTTATATATGGACTGTGGGTGTGTATATATGAGTGTGATGTTTATATATGAACTGTGGGTGTGTATATATGAGTGTGATGTTTATATATTAACTGTGGGTGTGTATATATGAGTGTGATGTTTATATATGAACTGTGGGTGCATATATGTGAGTGTAATGTTTATATATAAACTGTGGGTGTGTTTATATGAGTGTGATGTTTATATATGAACTGTGGGTGTGTATATATGAGTGTGATGTTTATATATGAACTGTGGGTGTGTATATATGAGTGTGATGTTTATATATGGACTGGGGTGTGTATATATGAGTGTGATGTTTATATATGGACTGTGGGTGTGTATATATGAGTGTCATGTTTATATATGAACTGTGGGTGTGTATATATGAGTGTGATGTTTATATATGAACTGTGGGTGTGTATATATGAGTGTGATGTTTATATATGAACTGTGGGTGTGTATATATGAGTGTGATGTTTATATATGAACTGTGGGTGTGTATATATGAGTGTGATGTTTATATATTAACTGTGGGTGTGTATATATGAGTGTGATGTTTATATATGGACTGTGGGTGTGTATATATGAGTGTGATGTTTATATATGAACTGTGGGTGTGTATATATGAGTGTGATGTTTATATATGAAATGTGGGTGTGTATATATGATTGCAATGTTTATATATGAACTGTGGGTGTGTAGATATGAGTGTGATGTTTATATATTAACTGTGGGTGTGTTTTTATGACTGTGATGTTTATTTCTGAACTGTGGGTGTGTATATATGAGTGTGATGTTTATATATGGACTGTGGGTGTGTATCTATGAGTGCGATGTTTATATATGAACTGTGGGTGTGTATATATGAGTGTGATGTTTATATATGAACTGTGGGTGTGTATATATGAGTGTGATGTTTATATATGAACTGTGGGTGTGTATATATGAGTGTGAGGTTTATATATGAACTGTGGGTCTGCATATATGAGTGTGATGTTTATATATGAACTGTGGGTGTGTATATATGAGTGTGATGTTTATATATGAACTGTGGGTCTGTATATATGAGTGTGATGTTTATATATGAACTGTGGGTGTGTATATATGAGTGTGATGTTTATATATGAACTGTGGGTGTGTATATATGAGTGTGATGTTTATATATGAACTGTGGGTGTGTATGTATGAGTGTGATGTTTATATATAAACTGTGGGTGTGTATATATGAGTGTGATGTTTATATATGAACTGTGGGTGCATATATATGAGTGTGATGTTTATATATGAACTGTGGGTGCATATATATGAGTGCGATATTTATATATGAACTGTGGGTGCATATATATGAGTGTGATGTTTATATATGAACTGTGGGTGTGTATATATGAGTGTGATGTTTATATATTAACTGTAGGTGTGTATATATGACTGTGATGTTTATATATTAACTGTGGGTGTGTATATATGAGTGTGATGTTTATATATTAACTGTGGGTGTGTATATATGAGTGCGATGTTTATATATGAACTGTGGGTGCATAGATATGAGTGTGATGTTTATGTATGAAATGTGGGTGTGTATATATGAGTGTGATGTTTATATATTAACTGTGGGTGTGTATATATGAGTGTGATGTTTATATATTAACTGTGGGTGTGTATATATGAGTGTGAAGTTTATATATGAAATGTGCGTGTGTATATATGAGTGTGATGTTTGCATATGAACTGTGGGTGTGTATATATGAGTGTGATTTTTATATATGAACTGTGGGTGTGTAGATATGAGTGTGATGTTTATATATGGACTGTGGGTGTGTATATATGAGTGTGATGTTTATATATGAACTGTGGGTGTGTATATATGAGTGTGATGTTTATATATTAACTGTGGGTGTGTATATATGAGTGTGATGTTTATATATGAACTGTGGGTGTGTATATATGAGTGTGATGTTTATATATGGACTGGGGTGTGTATATATGAGTGTGATGTTTATATATGGACTGTGGGTGTGTATATATGAGTGTCATGTTTATATATGAACTGTGGGTGTGTATATATGATTGTGATGTTTATATATGAACTGTGGGTGTGTATATATGAGTGTGATGTTTATATATGAACTGTGGGTGTGTATATATGAGTGTGATGTTTATATATGAACTGTGGGTGTGTATATATGAGTGTGATGTTTATATATTAACTGTGGGTGTGTATATATGAGTGTGATGTTTATATATGGACTGTGGGTGTGTATATATGAGTGTGATGTTTATATATGAACTGTGGGTGTGTATATATGAGTGTGATGTTTATATATGAAATGTGGGTGTGTATATATGATTGCAATGTTTATATATGAACTGTGGGTGTGTAGATATGAGTGTGATGTTTATATATTAACTGTGGGTGTGTTTTTATGACTGTGATGTTTATATATGAACTGTGGGTGTGTATATATGAGTGTGATGTTTATATATGGACTGTGGGTGTGTATATATGAGTGTGATGTTTATATATGAACTTTGGGTGTGTATCTATGAGTGCGATGTTTATATATGAACTGTGGGTGTGTATATATGAGTGTGATGTTTATATATGAACTGTGGGTGTGTATATATGAGTGTGATGTTTATATATGAACTGTGGGTGTGTATATATGAGTGTGAGGTTTATATATGAACTGTGGGTCTGCATATATGAGTGTGATGTTTATATATGAACTGTGGGTGTGTATATATGAGTGTGATGTTTATATATGAACTGTGGGTCTGTATATATGAGTGTGATGTTTATATATGAACTGTGGGTGTGTATATATGAGTGTGATGTTTATATATGAACTGTGGGTGTGTATATATGAGTGTGATATTTATATATGAACTGTGAGTGTGTATATATGAGTGTGATGTTTATATATGGACTGTGGGTGTGTATGTATGAGTGTGAAGTTTATATATGAACTGTGGGTGTGTATATATGAGTGTGATGTTTATATATGAACTGTGGGTGTGTAGAGATGAGTGTGATGTTTATATATGAACTGGGGTGTGTATATATGAGTGTGATGTTTATATATGAACTGTGGGTGTGTATATATGAGTGTGATGTTTATATATGAACTGTGGGTGTGTATATATGAGTGTGATGTTTATATATGAACTGTGGGTGTGCATATATGAGTGTGATGTTTATATATGAACTGTGGGTGTGTATATATGAGTGTGATGTTTATATATGAACTGTGGGTCTGTATATATGAGTGTGATGTTTATATATGCACTGTGGGTGTGTATATATGAGTGTGATGTTTATATATGAACTGTGGGTGTGTATATATGAGTGTGATATTTATATATGAACTGTGAGTGTGTATATATGAGTGTGATGTTTATATATGGACTGTGGGTGTGTATGTATGAGTGTGAAGTTTATATATGAACTGTGGGTGTGTATATATGAGTGTGATGTTTATATATGAACTGTGGGTGTGTAGAGATGAGTGTGATGTTTATATATGAATTGGGTGTGTCTATATGAGTGTGATGTTTATATATGAACTGGGGTGTGTATATATGAGTGTGATGTTTATATATGAACTGTGGGTGTGTATATATGAGTGTGATGTTTATATATGAACTGTGGGTGTGTATATATGAGTGTGATGTTTATATATGAACTGTGGGTGTGCATATATGAGTGTGATGTTTATATATGGACTGCGGCTGTGTATATATGAGTGTGATGTTTATATATGGACTGTGGGTGTGTATATATGAGTGTGATGTTTATATATTAACTGTGGGTGTGTGTATATGAGTGTGATGTTTAGATATGAACTGTGGGTGTGTATATATGAGTGTGATGTTTGTATATGAACTGTGGGTGTGTGTATATGAGTGTGATGTTTATATATGGACTATGGGTGTGTATATATGAGTGTGATGTTTATATATTAACTGTGGGTGTGTAGATATGAGTGTGATGTTTATATATGAAATGTGGGTGTGTATATATGAGTGTGATGTTTGCATATGAACTGTGGGTGTGTATATATGAGTGTGATGTTTACATATGAACTGTGGGTGTGTATATATGAGTGTGATGTTTATATATTAACTGTGGGTGTGTATATTTGAGTGTGATGTTTATATATGAAATGTGGGTGTGTATATATGAGTGTGATGTTTGCATATGAACTGTGGGTGTGTATATATGAGTGTGATGTTTATATATGAACTGTGGGTGTGTATATATGAGTGCGATGTTTATATATGGACTGTGGGTGTCTATATATGAGTGTGATGTTTATATATGAACTGTGGGTGTGTATATATGAGTGTGATGTTTATATATGAACTGTGGGTGTGTTTATATGAGTGTGATGTTTATATATGAACTGTGGGTGTGTATATATGAGTGTGATGTTTATATATGAACTGTGGGTGTGTATATATGAGTGTGATGTTTATATATGGACTGGGGTGTGTATATATGAGTGTGATGTTTATATATGGACTGTGGGTGTGTATATATGAGTGTGATGTTTATATATGAACTGTGGGTGTGTATATATGAGTGTGATGTTTATATATGGACTGTGGGTGTGTATATATGAGTGTGATGTTTATATATTAACTGTGGGTGTGTATATATGAGTGTGATGTTTATATATGAACTGTGGGTGTGTATATATGAGTGTGATGTTGACATATGAACTGTGGGTGTGTATATATGAGTGTGATGTTTATCACTGGACTGTGGGTGTGTCTATATGAGTGTGATGTTTATATATGAACTGTGGGTGTATATATATGAGTGTGATGATTATATATGAACTGTGGGTGTGTATATGTGAGTGTGATTTTTATATATGAACTGTGGGTGTGTATATATGAGTGTGATGTTTATATATGAACTGAGGGTGTGTATATATGAGTGCGATGTTTATATATGAACTGTGGGTGTGTATATATGAGTGTGATGTTTATATGTGAACTGTGCGTGCATATATATGAGTGTGATGTTTATATATGAACTGTGGGTCTGTATATATGAGTGTGATGTTTTTATATGAACTGTGGGTGTGTATCTCTGAGTGTGATGTTTATATATGGACTGTGGGTGTGTATATATGAGTGTGATGTTTATATATGAACTGTGGGTGTGTATCTCTGAGTGTGATGTTTATATATGGACTGGGTTGTGTATATATGAGTGTGATGTTTATATATTAACTGTGGGTGTGTATATATGAGTGCGATGTTTATATATGAACTGTGGGTGCATATATATGAGTGTGATGTTTATATATGAACTGTGGGTGTGTATATATGAGTGCGATGTTTATATATGGACTGTGGGTGTCTATATATGAGTGTGATGTTTATATATGAACTGTGGGTGTGTATATATGAGTGTGATGTTTATATATTAACTGTGGGTGTGTGTATATGAGTGTGATGTTTATATATGAACTGTGGGTGCATATATGTGAGTGTAATGTTTATATATAAACTGTGGGTGTGTTTATATGAGTGTGATGTTTATATATGAACTGTGGGTGTGTATATATGAGTGTGATGTTTATATATGAACTGTGGGTGTGTATATATGAGTGTGATGTTTATATCTGGACTGGGGTGTGTATATATGAGTGTGATGTTTATATATGTACTGTGGGTGTGTATATATGAGTGTGATGTTTATATATGAACTGTGGGTGTGTATATATGAGTGTGATGTTTATATATGGACTGTGGGTGTGTATATATGAGTGTGATGTTTATATATTAACTGTGGGTGTGTATATATGAGTGTGATGTTTATATATGAACTGTGGGTGTGTATATATGAGTGTGATGTTGACATATGAACTGTGGGTGTGTATATATGAGTGTGATGTTTATCACTGGACTGTGGGTGTGTCTATATGAGTGTGATGTTTATATATGAACTGTGGGTGTATATATATGAGTGTGATGATTATATATGAACTGTGGGTGTGTATATGTGAGTGTGATGTTTATATATGAACTGTGGGTGTGTATATATGAGTGTGATGTTTATATATGAACTGAGGGTGTGTGTATATGAGTGCGATGTTTATATATGAACTGTGGGTGTGTATATATGAGTGTGATGTTTATATGTGAACTGTGCTTGCATATATATGAGTGTGATGTTTATATATGAACTGTGGGTCTGTATATATGAGTGTGATGTTTTTATATGAACTGTGGGTGTGTATCTCTGAGTGTGATGTTTATATATGGACTGTGGGTGTGTATATATGAGTGTGATGTTTATATATGAACTGTGGGTGTGTATCTCTGAGTGTGATGTTTATATATGGACTGGGTTGTGTATATATGAGTGTGATGTTTATATATGGACTGTCGGTGTGTATATATGAGTGTGATGTTTATATATGAACTGTGGGTGTGTATATATGAGTGTGATGTTTATATATGAACTGTGGGTGTGTATATATGAGTGTGATGTTTATATATGAACTGTGGGTGTGTATATATGAGTGTGATGTTTATATATGGACTGGGATGTGTATATATGAGTGTGATGTTTATATATGAACTGTGGGTGTGTATATATGAGTGTGATGTTTATATATGAACTGTGGGTGTGTATATATGAGTGTGATGTTTATATATGGACTGGGGTGTGTATATTTGAGTGTGATGTTTATATATGGACTGTGGGTGTGTATATATGAGTGTGATGTTTATATATGAACTGTGGGTGTGTATATATGAGTGTGATGTTTATATATGGACTGTGGGTGTGTATATATGAGTGTGATGTTTATATATGAACTGTGGGTGTGTATATATGAGTGTGATGTTTATATATGAAATGTGGGTGTGTATATATGAGTGCAATGTTTATATATGAACTGTGGGTGTGTATATATGAGTGTGATGTTTATTTATGAACTGTGGGTGTGTATATATGAGTGTGATGTTTATATATGAACTGTGGGTGTGTATATATGAGTGTGATGTTTATATATGAACTGTGGGTGCATATATATGAGTGTGATGTTTATATATGAACTGTGGGTGTGTATATATGAGTGTGATGTTTATATATAAACTGTGGGTGTGTTTATATGAGTGTGATGTTTATATATGAACTGTGGGTGTGTATATATGAGTGTGATGTTTATATATGAACTGTGGGTGTGTATATATGAGTGTGATGTTTATATATGGACTGGGGTGTGTATATATGAGTGTGATGTTTATATATGGACTGTGGGTGTGTATATATGAGTGTGATGTTTATATATGAACTGTGGGTGTGTATATATGAGTGTGATGTTTATATATGGACTGTGGGTGTGTATATATGAGTGTGATGTTTATATATTAACTGTGGGTGTGTATATATGAGTGTGATGTTTATATATGAACTGTGGGTGTGTATATATGAGTGTGATGTTGACATATGAACTGTGGGTGTGTATATATGAGTGTGATGTTTATCACTGGACTGTGGGTGTGTCTATATGAGTGTGATGTTTATATATGAACTGTGGGTGTATATATATGAGTGTGATGATTATATATGAACTGTGGGTGTGTATATGTGAGTGTGATTTTTATATATGAACTGTGGGTGTGTATATATGAGTGTGATGTTTATATATGAACTGAGGGTGTGTATATATGAGTGCGATGTTTATATATGAACTGTGGGTGTGTATATATGAGTGTGATGTTTATATGTGAACTGTGCGTGCATATATATGAGTGTGATGTTTATATATGAACTGTGGGTCTGTATATATGAGTGTGATGTTTTTATATGAACTGTGGGTGTGTATCTCTGAGTGTGATGTTTATATATGGACTGTGGGTGTGTATATATGAGTGTGATGTTTATATATGAACTGTGGGTGTGTATCTCTGAGTGTGATGTTTATATATGGACTGGGTTGTGTATATATGAGTGTGATGTTTATATATTAACTGTGGGTGTGTATATATGAGTGCGATGTTTATATATGAACTGTGGGTGCATATATATGAGTGTGATGTTTATATATGAACTGTGGGTGTGTATATATGAGTGCGATGTTTATATATGGACTGTGGGTGTCTATATATGAGTGTGATGTTTATATATGAACTGTGGGTGTGTATATATGAGTGTGATGTTTATATATTAACTGTGGGTGTGTGTATATGAGTGTGATGTTTATATATGAACTGTGGGTGCATATATGTGAGTGTAATGTTTATATATAAACTGTGGGTGTGTTTATATGAGTGTGATGTTTATATATGAACTGTGGGTGTGTATATATGAGTGTGATGTTTATATATGAACTGTGGGTGTGTATATATGAGTGTGATGTTTATATATGGACTGGGGTGTGTATATATGAGTGTGATGTTTATATATGTACTGTGGGTGTGTATATATGAGTGTGATGTTTATATATGAACTGTGGGTGTGTATATATGAGTGTGATGTTTATATATGGACTGTGGGTGTGTATATATGAGTGTGATGTTTATATATTAACTGTGGGTGTGTATATATGAGTGTGATGTTTATATATGAACTGTGGGTGTGTATATATGAGTGTGATGTTGACATATGAACTGTGGGTGTGTATATATGAGTGTGATGTTTATCACTGGACTGTGGGTGTGTCTATATGAGTGTGATGTTTATATATGAACTGTGGGTGTATATATATGAGTGTGATGATTATATATGAACTGTGGGTGTGTATATGTGAGTGTGATGTTTATATATGAACTGTGGGTGTGTATATATGAGTGTGATGTTTATATATGAACTGAGGGTGTGTATATATGAGTGCGATGTTTATATATGAACTGTGGGTGTGTATATATGAGTGTGATGTTTATATGTGAACTGTGCTTGCATATATATGAGTGTGATGTTTATATATGAACTGTGGGTCTGTATATATGAGTGTGATGTTTTTATATGAACTGTGGGTGTGTATCTCTGAGTGTGATGTTTATATATGGACTGTGGGTGTGTATATATGAGTGTGATGTTTATATATGAAATGTGGGTGTGTATCTCTGAGTGTGATGTTTATATATGGACTGGGTTGTGTATATATGAGTGTGATGTTTATATATGGACTGTCGGTGTGTATATATGAGTGTGATGTTTATATATGAACTGTGGGTGTGTATATATGAGTGTGATGTTTATATATGAACTGTGGGTGTGTATATATGAGTGTGATGTTTATATATGAACTGTGGGTGTGTATATATGAGTGTGATGTTTATATATGGACTGGGATGTGTATATATGAGTGTGATGTTTATATATGAACTGTGGGTGTGTATATATGAGTGTGATGTTTATATATGAACTGTGGGTGTGTATATATGAGTGTGATGTTTATATATGGACTGGGGTGTGTATATTTGAGTGTGATGTTTATATATGGACTGTGGGTGTGTATATATGAGTGTGATGTTTATATATGAACTGTGGGTGTGTATATATGAGTGTGATGTTTATATATGGACTGTGGGTGTGTATATATGAGTGTGATGTTTATATATGAACTGTGGGTGTGTATATATGAGTGTGATGTTTATATATGAAATGTGGGTGTGTATATATGAGTGCAATGTTTATATATGAACTGTGGGTGTGTATATATGAGTGTGATGTTTATTTATGAACTGTGGGTGTGTATATATGAGTGTGATGTTTATATATGAAATGTGGGTGTGTAAATATGAGTGCAATGTTTATATATGAACTGTGGGTGTGTATATATGAGTGTGATGTTTATATGTGAACTGTGCGTGCATATATATGAGTGTGATGTTTATATATGAACTGTGGGTCTGTATATATGAGTGTGATGTTTTTATATGAACTGTGGGTGTGTATCTCTGAGTGTGATGTTTATATATGGACTGTGGGTGTGTATATATGAGTGTGATGTTTATATATGAACTGTGGGTGTGTATCTCTGAGTGTGATGTTTATATATGGACTGGGTTGTGTATATATGAGTGTGATGTTTATATATTAACTGTGGGTGTGTATATATGAGTGCGATGTTTAGATATGAACTGTGGGTGCATATATATGAGTGTGATGTTTATATATGAACTGTGGGTGTGTATATATGAGTGCAATGTTTATATATGGACTGTGGGTGTCTATATATGAGTGTGATGTTTATATATGAACTGTGGGTGTGTATATATGAGTGTGATGTTTATATATTAACTGTGGGTGTGTGTATATGAGTGTGATGTTTATATATGAACTGTGGGTGCATATATGTGAGTGTAATGTTTATATATAAACTGTGGGTGTGTTTATATGAGTGTGATGTTTATATATGAACTGTGGGTGTGTATATATGAGTGTGATGTTTATATATGAACTGTGGGTGTGTATATATGAGTGTGATGTTTATATATGGACTGGGGTGTGTATATATGAGTGTGATGTTTATATATGGACTGTGGGTGTGTATATATGAGTGTGATGTTTATATATGAACTGTGGGTGTGTATATATGAGTGTGATGTTTATATATGGACTGTGGGTGTGTATATATGAGTGTGATGTTTATATATTAACTGTGGGTGTGTATATATGAGTGTGATGTTTATATATGAACTGTGGGTGTGTATATATGAGTGTGATGTTGACATATGAACTGTGGGTGTGTATATATGAGTGTGATGTTTATCACTGGACTGTGGGTGTGTCTATATGAGTGTGATGTTTATATATGAACTGTGGGTGTATATATATGAGTGTGATGATTATATATGAACTGTGGGTGTGTATATGTGAGTGTGATGTTTATATATGAACTGTGGGTGTGTATATATGAGTGTGATGTTTATATATGAACTGAGGGTGTGTATATATGAGTGCGATGTTTATATATGAACTGTGGGTGTGTATATATGAGTGTGATGTTTATATGTGAACTGTGCTTGCATATATATGAGTGTGATGTTTATATATGAACTGTGGGTCTGTATATATGAGTGTGATGTTTTTATATGAACTGTGGGTGTGTATCTCTGAGTGTGATGTTTATATATGGACTGTGGGTGTGTATATATGAGTGTGATGTTTATATATGAACTGTGGGTGTGTATCTCTGAGTGTGATGTTTATATATGGACTGGGTTGTGTATATATGAGTGTGATGTTTATATATGGACTGTCGGTGTGTATATATGAGTGTGATGTTTATATATGAACTGTGGGTGTGTATATATGAGTGTGATGTTTATATATGAACTGTGGGTGTGTATATATGAGTGTGATGTTTATATATGAACTGTGGGTGTGTATATATGAGTGTGATGTTTATATATGGACTGGGGTGTGTATATATGAGTGTGATGTTTATATATGAACTGTGGGTGTGTATATATGAGTGTGATGTTTATATATGAACTGTGGGTGTGTATATATGAGTGTGATGTTTATATATGGACTGGGGTGTGTATATTTGAGTGTGATGTTTATATATGGACTGTGGGTGTGTATATATGAGTGTGATGTTTATATATGAACTGTGGGTGTGTATATATGAGTGTGATGTTTATATATGGACTGTGGGTGTGTATATATGAGTGTGATGTTTATATATGAACTGTGGGTGTGTATATATGAGTGTGATGTTTATATATGAAATGTGGGTGTGTATATATGAGTGCAATGTTTATATATGAACTGTGGGTGTGTATATATGAGTGTGATGTTTATTTATGAACTGTGGGTGTGTATATATGAGTGTGATGTTTATATATGAAATGTGGGTGTGTAAATATGAGTGCAATGTTTATATATGAACTGTGGGTGTGTATATATGAGTGTGATGATTATATATTAACTGTGGGTGTGTTTTTATGAGTGTGATGTTTATATATGAATTGTGGGTGTGTGTATATGAGTGTGATGTTTATATATGAACTTTGGGTGTGTATCTATGAGTGCGATGTTTATATATGGACTGTGGGTGTGTATCTATGAGTGCGATGTTTATATATGAACTGTGGGTGTGTATATATGAGTGTGATGTTTATCTATGAACTGTGGGTGTGTATATATGAGTGTGATGTTTATATATGAACTGTGGGTGTGTATATATGAGTGTGATGTTTATATATGAACTGTGGGTGTGTATATATGAGTGTGATGTTTATATATGAACTGTGGGTGTCTATATATGAGTGTGATGTTTATATATGAACTGTGGGTGTGCATATATGAGTGTGATGTTTATATATGTACTGCGGCTGTGTATATATGAGTGTGATGTTTATATATGGACTGTGGGTGTGTATATATGAGTGTGATGTTTATATATTAACTGTGGGTGTGTGTATATGAGTGTGATGTTTAGATATGAACTGTGGGTGTGTATATATGAGTGTGTTGTTTATATATCAACTGTGGGTGTGTCTATATGAGTGTGCTGTTTATATATGGACTGTGGGTGTGTATATATGAGTGTGATGTTTATATATGGACTGTGGGTGTGTATACATGAGTGTGATGTTTATATATGAACTGTGGGTGTGTATATATGAGTGTGATGTTTATATATGAACTGTGGGTGTGTCTATATGAGTGTGATGTTTATATATGAACTGTGGGTGTGTATATATGAGTGCGATGTTTATATGTGAACTATCGGTGCATATATATGAGTGTGATGTTTATATATGAACTGTGGGCGCATATATATGAGTGTGATGTTTATATATGAACTGTGGGTGTGTATGTATGAGTGCGATGTTTATATATTAACTGTGGGTGCATATATATGAGTGTGATGTTTATATATGAACTGTGGGTGTGTATATATGAGTGTGATGTTTATATATGAACTGTGGGTGTGTATATATGAGTGTGATGTTTATATATGAAATGTGGGTGTGTATATATGAGTGTGATGTTTGCATATGAACTGTGGGTGTGTATATATGAGTGCGATGTTTATATATGGACTGTGGGTGTGTATATATGAGTGTGATGTTTATATATTAACTGTGGGTGTTTATATATGAGTGTGATGTTTATATATTAACTGTGGGTGTGCATATATGAGTGTGATGTTTATATATGAAATGTGGGTGTGTATATATGAGTGTGATGTTTGCATATGAACTGTGGGTGTGTATATATGAGTGTAATGTTTATATATGAACTGTGGGTGTGTATATATGAGTGCGATGTTTATATATGGACTGTGGGTGTGTATATATGAGTGTGATGTTTATATATGAACTGTGGGTGTGTATATATGAGTGTGATGTTTATATATTAACTGTGGGTGTGTATATATGAGTGTGATGTTTATATATGAACTGTGGGTGCATACATGTGAGTGTAATGTTTATATATAAACTGTGGGTGTGTTTATATGAGTGTGATGTTTATATATGAACTGTGGGTGTGTATATATGAGTGTGATGTTTATATATGAACTGTGGGTGTGTAGATATGAGTGTGATGTTTATATATTGACTGTGGGTGTGTATATATGAGTGTGATGTTTATATATTAACTGAGGGTGTGTATATATGAGTGTGATGTTTATATATGGACTGTGGGTGTGTATATATGAGTGTGATGTTTATATATGAACTGTGGGTGTGTATATATGAGTGTGATGTTTATATATGAAATGTGGGTGTGTATATATGATTGCAATGTTTATATATGAACTGTGGGTGTGTAGATATGAGTGTGATGTTTATATAATAACTGTGGGTGTGTTTTTATGACTGTGATGTTTATATATGAATTGTGGGTGTGTGTATATGTGTGTGATGTTTATATATGAACTTTGGGTGTGTATCTATGAGTGCGATGTTTATATATGAACTGTGGGTGTGTACATATGAGTGTGATGTTTATATATGAACTGTGGGTGTGTTTTTTGAGTGTGATGTTAAAATATGAACTGCGGGTGTGTATATATGAGTGTGATGTTTATATATGAACTGTGGGTCTGCATATATGAGTGTGATGTTTATATATGAACTGTGGGTGTGTATATATGAGTGTGATGTTTATATATGAACTGTGGGTCTGTATATATGAGTGTGATGTTTATATATGAACTGTGGGTGTGTATATATGAGTGTGATGTTTATATATGAACTGTGGGTGTGTATATGAGTGTGATGTTTATATATGGACTGTGGGTGTGTATGTATGAGTGTGATGTTTATATATGAACTGTGGGTGTGTCTATATGAGTGAGATGTTTATATATGGATTGTGGGTGTGTATACATGAGTGTGATGTTTATATATTAACTGTGGGTGTGTATATATGAGTGCGATGTTTATATATGAACTGTGGGTGCATATATATGAGTGTGATGTTTACATATGAACTGTGGGCGCATATATATGAGTGTGATGTTTATATATGAACTGTGGGTGTGTATATATGAGTGCGATGTTTATATATTAACTGTGGGTGCATATATATGAGTGTGATGTTTATATATGAACTGTGGGTGTGTATATATGAGTGTGATGTTTATATATTAACTGTGGGTGTGTATATATGAGTGTGATGTTTATATATGAACTGTGGGTGTGTATATATGAGTGTGATGTTTATATATGGACTGTGGGTGTGTCTATATGAGTGTGATGTTTATATATGAATTTTGGTGTGTATATATGAGTGTGATGTTTATATATTAACTGTGGGTGTGTATATATGAGTGTGATGTTTATATATGAACTGTGGGTGTGTATATATGAGTGTGATGTTTATATATGAACTGTGGGTGTGTATATATGAGTGTGATGTTTATATATTTGCTGTGGGTGTGTATATATGAGTGTGATGTTTATATATGAACTGTGGGTGTGTATATATGAGTGTGATGTTTATATATGAACTGTGGGTGTGTATATATGAGTGTGATGTTTATCACTGGACTGTGGGTGTGTCTATATGAGTGTGATGTTTATATATGAACTGTGGGTGTATATATATGAGTGTGATGATTATATATGAACTGTGGGTGTGTATATGTGAGTGTGATGTTTATATATGAACTGTGGGTGTGTATATATGAGTGTGATGTTTATATATGAATTGAGGGTGTGTATATATGAGTGCGATGTTTATATATTAACTGTGGGTGTGTATATATGAGTGTGATGTTTATATGTGAACTGTGGGTGCATATATATGAGTGTGATGTTTATATATGAACTGTGGGTCTGTATATATGAGTGTGATGTTTATATATGAACTGTGGGTGTGTATCTCTGAGTGTGATGTTTATATATGGAATGTGGGTGTGTATATATGAGTGTGATGTTTATATATGAACTGTGGGTGTGTATCTCTGAGTGTGATGTTTATATATGGACTGGGTTGTGTATATATGTGTGTGATGTTTATATATGAACTGTGGGTGTGTATATGTGAGTGTGATGTATATATATGAACTGTGGGTGTGTATACATGAGTGTGATGTTTATATATGAACTGTGGGTGTGTATATATGAGTGCGATGTTTATATATGGACTGTGGGTGTGTATATATGAGTGAGATGTTTATATATGGACTGTGGGTGTGTATACATGAGTGTGATGTTTATATATTAACTGTGGGTGTGTATATATGAGTGCGATGTTTATATATGAACTGTGGGTGTGTATACATGAGTGTGATGTTTATATATGAACTGTGGGTGTGTATATGTGATTGTGATGTTTATATATTAACTGTGGGTGTGTGTCTGTGAGTGTGATGTTTATATATTAACTGTGGGTGTGTATATATGAGTGTGATGTTTATATATGAACTGTGGGTGTGTCTATATGAGTGTGATGTTTATGTATGAACTGTGGGTGTGTATACATGAGTGTGATGTTTATATATGAACTGTGGGTGTGTATATATGAGTGCGATGTTTATATATGGACTGTGGGTGTGTATATATGAGTGTGATGTTTATATGTGAACTGTGGGTGCATATATATGAGTGTGATGTTTATATATGAACTGTGGGTCTGTATATATGAGTGTGATGTTTATATATGAACTGTGGGTGTGTATCTCTGAGTGTGATGTTTATATATGGAATGTGGGTGTGTATATATGAGTGTGATGTTTATATATGAACTGTGGGTGTGTATCTCTGAGTGTGATGTTTATATATGGACTGGGTTGTGTATATATGTGTGTGATGTTTATATATGCACTGTGGGTGTGTATATGTGAGTGTGATGTATATATATGAACTGTGGGTGTGTATACATGAGTGTGATGTTTATATATGAACTGTGGGTGTGTATATATGAGTGCGATGTTTATATATGGACTGTGGGTGTGTATATATGAGTGAGATGTTTATATATGGACTGTGGGTGTGTATACATGAGTGTGATGTTTATATATTAACTGTGGGTGTGTATATATGAGTGCGATGTTTATATATGAACTGTGGGTGTGTATACATGAGTGTGATGTTTATATATGAACTGTGGGTGTGTATATGTGATTGTGATGTTTATATATTAACTGTGGGTGTGTGTATGTGAGTGTGATGTTTATATATTAACTGTGGGTGTGTATATATGAGTGTGATGTTTATATATGAACTGTGGGTGTGTCTATATGAGTGTGATGTTTATGTATGAACTGTGGGTGTGTATACATGAGTGTGATGTTTATATATGAACTGTGGGTGTGTATATATGAGTGCGATGTTTATATATGGACTGTGGGTGTGTATATATGAGTGAGATGTTTATATATTAACTGTGGGTGTGTATATATGAGTGCGATGTTTATATATGAACTGTGGGTGCATATATATGAGTGTGATGTTTACATATGAACTGTGGGCGCATATATATGAGTGTGATGTTTATATATGAACTGTGGGTGTGTATATATGAGTGTGATGTTTATATATTAACTGTGGGTGTGTATATATGAGTGTGATGTTTATATATGAACTGTGGGTGTGTATATATGAGTGTGATGTTTATATATGAACTGTGGGTGTGTATATATGAGTGTGATGTTTATATATTAGCTGTGGGTGTGTATATATGAGTGTGATGTTTATATATGAACTGTGGGTGTGTATATATGAGTGTGATGTTTATATATGAACTGTGGGTGTGTATATATGAGTGTGATGTTTATCACTGGACTGTGGGTGTGTCTATATGAGTGTGATGTTTATATATGAACTGTGGGTGTATATATATGAGTGTGATGATTATATATGAACTGTGGGTGTGTATATGTGAGTGTGATGTTTATATATGAACTGTGGGTGTGTATATATGAGTGTGATGTTTATATATGAATTGAGGGTGTGTATATATGAGTGCGATGTTTATATATTAACTGTGGGTGTGTATATATGAGTGTGATGTTTATATGTGAACTGTGGGTGCATATATATGAGTGTGATGTTTATATATGAACTGTGGGTCTGTATATATGAGTGTGATGTTTATATATGAACTGTGGGTGTGTATCTCTGAGTGTGATGTTTATATATGGAATGTGGGTGTGTATATATGAGTGTGATGTTTATATATGAACTGTGGGTGTGTATCTCTGAGTGTGATGTTTATATATGGACTGGGTTGTGTATATATGTGTGTGATGTTTATATATGAACTGTGGGTGTGTATATGTGAGTGTGATGTATATATATGAACTGTGGGTGTGTATATATGAGTGTGATGTTTATATATGAACTGTGGGTGTGTATATATGAGTGTGATGTTTATATATTAACTGTGGGTGTGTATATATGAGTGTGATGTTTATATATGAACTGTGGGTGCTTATATATGAGTGTGATGTTTATATATGAACTGTGGGTGCATATATATGAGTGCGATGTCTATATATAAACTGTGGGTGCATATATATGAGTGTGATGTTTATATATGAACTGTGGGTGTGTATATATGAGTGTGATGTTTATATATTAACTGTGGGTGTGTATATATGAGTGTGATGTTTATATATTAACTGTGGGTGTGTATATATGAGTGTGATGTTTATATATTAACTGTGGGTGTGTATATATGAGTGCAATGTTTACATATGAACTGTGGGTGTGTATATATGAGTGAGATGTTTATATATGAACTGTGGGTGTGTATATATGAGTGTGATGTTTATATATGAACTGTGGGTGTGTATATGTGAGTGTGATGTTTATATATGAACTGTGGGTGTATATATATGAGTGTGATATTAAAATATGAACTGTGGGTGTATATATATGAGTGTGATTTTTATATATGAACTGTGGGTGTATATATATGAGTGTGATATTTTCTTTGAACTGGGGTGTGTATATATGAGTGTGATGTTTATATATGGACTGTGGGTGTGTATCTCTGAGTGTGATGTTTTGTATATGAACTGTGGGTGTATAAAAATGAGTGTGATGTTTATATATGAACTGTGGGTGTGAATATATGAGTGTGATGTTTATATATGAACTGTCGGTGTGTATATATGAGTGTGATGTTTATATATGGACTGTCGGTGTGTATATATGAGTGTGATGTTTATATATCAACTGTGGATGTAGAAATATGAGTGTGATGTTTATATATCGACTGTGGGTGTGTATATATGAGTGTGATGTTTATATATGAACTGTGGGTGTGTATATATGAGTGTGATGTTTATATATGAACTGTGGGTGTGTATATATGAGTGTGATGTTTATCTCTGGACTGTGGGTGTGTCCATATGAGTGTGATGTTTATATATGAACTGTGGGTGTGTATATGTGAGTGTGATGTATATATATGAACTGTGGGTGTGTATATATGAGTGTGATGTTTATATATGAACTGTGCGTGTGTATATATGAGTGTGATGTTTATATATTAACTGTGGGTGTGTATATATGAGTGTGATGTTTATATATGAACTGTGGGTGCTTATATATGAGTGCGATGTTTATATATGAACTGTGGGTGTGTATATATGAGTGTGATGTTTATATATTAACTGTGGGTGTGGAAATATGAGTGTGATGTTTATATATTAACTGTGGGTGTGTATATATGAGTGTGATGTTTATATATGAACTGTGGGTGTGTATATATGAGTGTGATGATTATTTCTGAACTGTGGGTGTGTATATATGAGTGTGATGTTTATCTCTGGACTGTGGGTGTGTCCATATGAGTGTGATGTTTATATATGAACTGTGGGTGTGTATATGTGAGTGTGATGTATATATATGAACTGTGGGTGTGTATATATGAGTGTGATGTTTATATATGAACTGTGGGTGTGTATATATGAGTGTGATGTTTATATATGAACTGTGGGTGTGTATATATGAGTGTGATGTTGATATATTAACTGTGGGTGTGTATATATGAGTGTGATGTTTATATATGAACTGTGGGTGCATAGATATGAGTGTGATGTTTATATATGAACTGTGGGTGTGTATATATGAGTGCGATGTTTATATATGGACTGTGGGTGTGTATATATCAGTGTGATGTTTATATATTAACTGTGGGTGTGTATATATGAGTGTGATGTTTATATATGAACTGTGGGTGCATATATGTGAGTGTGATGTTTATATATAAACTTGGGTGTGTTTATATGAGTATGATGTTTATATATGAACTGTGGGTGTGTATATATGAGTGTGATGTTTATATATGAACTGTGGGTGTGTATATATGAGTGTGATGTTTAGATATGGACTGGGGTGTGTATATATGAGTGTGATGTTTATATATGAACTGTGGGTGTGTATATATGAGTGTGATGTTTATATATGAACTGTGGGTGTGTATATATGAGTGTGATGTTTATATATGGACTGTGGGTGTGTATATATGAGTGTGATGTTTATATATTAACTGTGGGTGTGTACATATGAGTGTGATGTTTACATATGAACTGGGGTGTGTATATTTCAGTGTGATGTTTATATATGGACTGTGGTTATGTATATATGAGTGTGATGTTTATATATGAACTGTGGGTGTGTATATATGAGTGAGATATTTATATATGAACTGTGGGTGTGTATATATGAGTGTGATGTTTATATATGAACTGTGGGTGTGTATATATGAGTGTGATGTTTATATATGGACTGTGGGTGTGTATATATGAGTGTCATGTTTATATATGAACTGGGGTTCTTATATTTCAGTGTGATGTTTATATATGGACTGTGGGTGTGTATATATGAGTGTGATGTTAAAATATGAACTGTGGGTGTGGATATATGAGTGAGATGTTTATATATGAACTGTGGGTGTGTATATATGAGTGTGATGTTTATATATGAACTGTGGGTGTGTATATGTGAGTGTGATGTTTATATATGAACTGTGGGTGTATATATATGAGTGTGATGTTTATATATGAACTGTGGGTGTATATATATGAGTGTGATTTTTATATATGAACTGTGGGTGTATATATATGAGTGTGATATTTTCTTTGAACTGGGGTGTGTATATATGAGTGTGATGTTTATTTCTGGACTGTGGGTGTGTATCTCTGAGTGTGATGTTTATATATGAACTGTGGGTGTATAAAAATGAGTGTGATGTCTATATATGAACTGTGGGTGTGAATATATGAGTGTGATGTTTATATATGAACTGTAGGTGTGTATATATGAGTGTGATGTTTATATATGGACTGTCGGTGTGTATATATGAGTGTGATGTTTATATATCAACTGTGGATGTATATATATGAGTGTGATGTTTATATATGAACTGTTGGTGTGTATATATGAGTGCGATGTTTATATATGGACTGTGGGTGTGTATATATGAGTGTGATGTTTATATATGAACTGTGGGTGTGTATATATGAGTGTGATGTTTATATATGAACTGTGGGTGTGTATATATGAGTGTGATGTTTATCTCTGGGCTGTGGGTGTGTCCATATGAGTGTGATGTTTATATATGAATTGTGGGTGTGTATATGTGAGTGTGATGTATATATATGAACTGTGGGTGTGTATATATGAGTGTGATGTTTATATATGAACTGTGGGTGTGTATATATGAGTGTGATGTTTATATATTAACTGTGGGTGTGTATATATGAGTGTGATGTTTATATATGAACTGTGGGTGCTTATATATGAGTGTGATGTTTATATATGAACTGTGGGTGCATATATATGAGTGCGATGTCTATATATAAACTGTGGGTGCATATATATGAGTGTGATGTTTATATATGAACTGTGGGTGTGTATATATGAGTGTGATGTTTATATATTAACTGTGGGTGTGTATATATGAGTGTGATGTTTATATATTAACTGTGGGTGTGTATATATGAGTGTGATGTTTATATATTAACTGTGGGTGTGTATATATGAGTGCAATGTTTATATATGAACTGTGGGTGTGTATATATGAGTGAGATGTTTATATATGAACTGTGGGTGTGTATATATGAGTGCGATGTTTATATATCGACTGTGGGTGTGTATATATGAGTGTGATGTTTATATATGAACTGTGGGTGTGTATATATGAGTGTGATGTTTATATATGAACTGTGGGTGTGTATATATGAGTGTGATGTTTATCTCTGGACTGTGGGTGTGTCCATATGAGTGTGATGTTTATATATGAACTGTGGGTGTGTATATGTGAGTGTGATGTATATATATGAACTGTGGGTGTGTATATATGAGTGTGATGTTTATATATGAACTGTGCGTGTGTATATATGAGTGTGATGTTTATATATTAACTGTGGGTGTGTATATATGAGTGTGATGTTTATATATGAACTGTGGGTGCTTATATATGAGTGCGATGTTTATATATGAACTGTGGGTGTGTATATATGAGTGTGATGTTTATATATTAACTGTGGGTGTGGAAATATGAGTGTGATGTTTATATATTAACTGTGGGTGTGTATATATGAGTGTGATATTTATATATGAAATGTGGGTGTGTATATATGAGTGTGATGTTTGCATATGAAATGTAGGTGTGTATATATGAGTGTGATGTTTATATATGATCTGTGGGTGCTTATATATGAGTGCGATGTTTATATATGAACTGTGGGTGCATATATATGAGTGTGATGTTTACATATGAACTGTGGGTGTGTATATATGAGTGCGATGTTTATATATTAACTGTGGGTGTGTATATATGAGTGTGATGTTTATATATGAACTGTGGGTGCATAGATATGAGTGTGATGTTTATATATGAACTGTGGGTGTGTATATATGAGTGTGATGTTTAAAAATTAACTGTGGGTGTGGAAATATGAGTGTGATGTTTATATATTAACTGTGGGTGTGTATATATGAGTGTGATGTTTATATATGAAATGTGGGTGTGTATATATGAGTGTGATGTTTGCATATGAACTGTGGGTGTGTATATATGAGTGTGATGTTGGTATATTAACTGTGGGTGTGTATATATGAGTGTGATGTTTATATATGAACTGTGGGTGCAGATATGTGAGTGTAATGTTTATATATAAACTGTGGGTGTGTTTATATGAGTGTGATGTTTATATACGAACTGTGGGTGTGTATATATGAGTGTGATGTTTATATATGAACTGTGGATGTCCATATATGAGTGTGATGTTTATATATGGACTGGGGTGTGTATATATGAGTGTGATGTTTATATATGGACTGTGGGTGTGTATATATGAGTGTGATGTTTAATTTTGAACGGTGGGTGTGTATATATGAGTGTGATGTTTATATATGGACTGTGGGTGTGTATATATGAGTGTGATGTTTATATATGAACTGTGGGTGCATATATATGAGTGTGATGTTTATATATGAACTGTGGGTGCATATATATGAGTGTGATGTTGAGATATGAACTGTGGGTGCATATATATGAGTGCGATGTTTATATATGAACTGTGGGTGCATATATATGAGTGTGATGTTTATATATGAACTGTGGGTGTGTATATATGAGTGTGATGTTGATATGTTAACTGTGGGTGTGTATATATGAGTGTGATGTTTATATATGAACTGTGGGTGCATAGATATGAGTGTGATGTTTATATATGAACTGTGGGTGTGTATATATGAGTGCGATGTTTATATATGGACTGTGGGTGTGTATATATGAGTGTGATGTTTATATATGAACTGTGGGTGCATATATGTGAGTGTGATGTTTATATATAAACTTGGGTGTGTTTATATGAGTATGATGTTTATATATGAACTGTGGGTGTGTATATATGAGTGTGATGTTTATATATGAACTGTGGGTGTGTATATATGAGTGTGATGTTTAGATATGGACTGGGGTGTGTATGTATGAGTGTGATGTTTATATATGAACTGTGGGTGTGTATATATGAGTGTGATGTTTACATATGAACTGGGGTGTGTATATTTCAGTGTGATGTTTATACATGGACTGTGGTTATGTATATATGAGTGTGATGTTTATATATGAACTGTGGGTGTGTATATATGAGGTAGATATTTATATATGAACTGTGGGTGCATATATGTGAGTGTGATGTTTATATATAAACTTGGGTGTGTTTATATGAGTATGATGTTTATATATGAACTGTGGGTGTGTATATATGAGTGTGATGTTTATATATGAACTGTGGGTGTGTATATATGAGTGTGATGTTTATATATGAACTGTGGGTGTGTATATATGAGTGTGATGTTTATATATTAACTGTGGGTGTGTATATATGAGTGTGATGTTTACATATGAACTGGGGTGTGTATATTTCAGTGTGATGTTTATACATGGACTGTGGTTATGTATATATGAGTGTGATGTTTATATATGAACTGTGGGTGTGTATATATGAGGTAGATATTTATATATGAACTGTGGGTGTGTATATATGAGTGTGATGTTTATATATGGACTGTGGGTGTGTATATATGAGTATGATGTTTATATATGGACTGTGGGTGTGTATATATGAGTGTGATGTTTATATATTAACTGTGGGTGTATATATATGAGTGCCATGTTTATATATGAACTGGGGTCCTTATATTTCAGTGTGATGTTTATATATGGACTGTGGGTGTGTATATATGAGTGTGATGTTTATATATGAACTGTGGGTGTGTATATATGAGTGAGATGTTTATATATGAACTGTGGGTGTGTATATATGAGTGTGATGTTTATATATGGACTGTGGGTGTGTATATATGAGTGTGATGTTTATATATGAACTGTGGGTGTGTATATATGAGTATGATGTTTATATATGGACTGTGGGTGTGTATATATGAGTGTGATGTTTATATATTAACTGTGGGTGTATATATATGAGTGCCATGTTTATATATGAACTGGGGTCCTTATATTTCAGTGTGATGTTTATATATGGACTGTGGGTGTGTATATATGAGTGTGATGTTTATATATGGACTGTGGGTGTGTATATATGAGTGAGATGTTTATATATGAATTGTGGGTGTGTATATATGAGTGTGATGTTTATATATGAACTGTGGGTGTGTATATTTGAGTGTGATATTTATATATGAACTGTGGGTGTATATATATGAGTGTGATGTTTATATATGAACTGTGGGTGTATATATATGAGTGTGATTTTTATATATGAACTGTGGGTGTATATATATGAGTGTGATGTTTATATATTAACTGTGGGTGTGTATATATGAGTGTGATGTTTATATATTAACTGTGGGTGTGTATATATGAGTGTGATGTTTATATATTAACTGTGGGTGTGTATATATGAGTGCGATGTTTATATATGAACTGTGGGTGCATAGATATGAGTGTGATGTTTATATATGAACTGTGGGTGTGTATATATGAGTGTGATGTTTATATATTAACTGTGGGTGTGGAAATATGAGTGTGATGTTTATATATTAACTGTGGGTGTGTATATATGAGTGTGATGTTTATATATGAAATGTGGGTGTGTATATATGAGTGTGATGTTTGCATATTAACTGTGGGTGTGTATATATGAGTGTGATGTTTATATATGAACTGTGGGTGTGTATATATGAGTGTGATGTTTATATATGGACTGTGGGTGTGTATGTATGAGTGTGATGTTTATATATGAACTGTGGGTGTGTATATATGAGTGTGATGTTGGTATATTAACTGTGGGTGTGTATATATGAGTGTGATGTTTATATATGAACTGTGGGTGCATATATGTGAGTGTAATGTTTATATATAAACTGTGGGTGTGTTTATATGAGTGTGATGTTTATATACGAACTGTGGGTGTGTATATATGAGTGTGATGTTTATATATGAACTGTGGGTGTCTACATATGAGTGTGATGTTTATATATGGACTGGGGTGTGTATATATCAGTGTGATGTTTATATATGGACTGTGGGTGTGTATATATGAGTGTGATGTTTATATATGAACTGTGGGTGTGTATATATGAGTGTGATGTTTATATATGGACTGTGGGTGTGTATATATGAGTGTGATGTTTATATATGAACTGTGGGTGCATATATATGAGTGTGATGTTTATATATGAACTGTGGGTGCATATATATGAGTGTGATGTTTATATATGAACTGTGGGTGCATATATATGAGTGCGATGTTTATATATGAACTGTGGGTGCATATATATGAGTGTGATGTTTATATATGAACTGTGGGTGTGTATATATGAGTGTGATGTTGATATGTTAACTGTGGGTGTGTATATATGAGTGTGATGTTTATATATGAACTGTGGGTGCATAGATATGAGTGTGATGTTTATATATGAACTGTGGGTGTGTATATATGAGTGCGATGTTTATGTATTAACTGTGGGTGTGTATATATGAGTGTGATGTTTATATATGAACTGTGGGTGCATATATGTGAGTGTGATGTTTATATATAAACTTGGGTGTGTTTATATGAGTATGATGTTTATATATGAACTGTGGCTGTGTATATATGAGTGTGATGTTTTTATATGAACTGTGGGTGTGTGTATATGAGTGTGATGTTTATATATGAACTGTGGGTGTGTTTTTATGAGTGTGATGTTTTTATATGAACTGTGGGTGTGTATATATGAGTGTGATGTTTATATATGAACTGTGGATGTGTATATATGAGTGTGATGTTTTTATATGAACTGTGGGTGTGTATATATGAGTGCGATGTTTATATATGGACTGTGGGTGTGTATATATGAGTGTGATGTTTATATATTAACTGTGGGTGTGTGTATATGAGTGTGATGTTTATATATTAACTGTGGGTGTGTATATATGAGTGTGATGTTTATATATGAACTGTGGGTGTGTATATATGAGTGTGATGTTTATATATGAACTGTGGGTGTGCATATATGAGTGTGATGTTTATATATGAACTGTGGGTGTGCATATATGAGTGTGATGTTTATATATGGACTGCGGCTTTGTATATATGAGTGTGATGTTTATATATGGACTGTGGGTGTGTATATATGAGTGTGATGTTTATATATTAACTGTGGGTGTGTGTATATGAGTGTGATGTTTATATATGAACTGTGGGTGTATATATATGAGTGTGATTTTTATATATGAACTGTGGGTGTATATATATGAGTGTGATGTTTATATATTAACTGTGGGTGTGTATATATGAGTGTGATGTTTATATATTAACTGTGGGTGTGTATATATGAGTGTGATGTTTATATATTAACTGTGGGTGTGTATATATGAGTGCGATGTTTATATATGAACTGTGGGTGCATAGATATGAGTGTGATGTTTATATATGAACTGTGGGTGTGTATATATGAGTGTGATGTTTATATATTAACTGTGGGTGTGGAAATATGAGTGTGATGTTTATATATTAACTGTGGGTGTGTATATATGAGTGTGATGTTTATATATGAAATGTGGGTGTGTATATATGAGTGTGATGTTTGCATATGAACTGTGGGTGTGTATATATGAGTGTGATGTTTATATATGAACTGTGGGTGTGTATATATGAGTGTGATGTTTACATATGGACTGTGGGTGTGTATGTATGAGTGTGATGTTTATATATGAACTGTGGGTGTGTATATATGAGTGTGATGTTGGTATATTAACTGTGGGTGTGTATATATGAGTGTGATGTTTATATATGAACTGTGGGTGCATATATGTGAGTGTAATGTTTATATATAAACTGTGGGTGTGTTTATATGAGTGTGATGTTTATATACGAACTGTGGGTGTGTATATATGAGTGTGATGTTTATATATGAACTGTGGGTGTCTACATATGAGTGTGATGTTTATATATGGACTGGGGTGTGTATATATCAGTGTGATGTTTATATATGGACTGTGGGTGTGTATATATGAGTGTGATGTTTATATATGAACTGTGGGTGTGTATATATGAGTGTGATGTTTATATATGGACTGTGGGTGTGTATATATGAGTGTGATGTTTATATATGAACTGTGGGTGCATATATATGAGTGTGATGTTTATATATGAACTGTGGGTGCATATATATGAGTGTGATGTTTATATATGAACTGTGGGTGCATATATATGAGTGCGATGTTTATATATGAACTGTGGGTGCATATATATGAGTGTGATGTTTATATATGAACTGTGGGTGTGTATATATGAGTGTGATGTTGATATGTTAACTGTGGGTGTGTATATATGAGTGTGATGTTTATATATGAACTGTGGGTGCATAGATATGAGTGTGATGTTTATATATGAACTGTGGGTGTGTATATATGAGTGCGATGTTTATATATGGACTGTGGGTGTGTATATATGAGTGTGATGTTTATATATGAACTGTGGGTGCATATATGTGAGTGTGATGTTTATATATAAACTTGGGTGTGTTTATATGAGTATGATGTTTATATATGAACTGTGGCTGTGTATATATGAGTGTGATGTTTTTATATGAACTGTGGGTGTGTGTATATGAGTGTGATGTTTATATATGAACTGTGGGTGTGTTTTTATGAGTGTGATGTTTTTATATGAACTGTGGGTGTGTATATATGAGTGTGATGTTTATATATGAACTGTGGATGTGTATATATGAGTGTGATGTTTTTATATGAACTGTGGGTGTGTATATATGAGTGCGATGTTTATATATGGACTGTGGGTGTGTATATATGAGTGTGATGTTTATATATTAACTGTGGGTGTGTGTATATGAGTGTGATGTTTATATATTAACTGTGGGTGTGTATATATGAGTGTGATGTTTATATATGAACTGTGGGTGTGTATATATGAGTGTGATGTTTATATATGAACTGTGGGTGTGCATATATGAGTGTGATGTTTATATATGAACTGTGGGTGTGCATATATGAGTGTGATGTTTATATATGGACTGCGGCTGTGTATATATGAGTGTGATGTTTATATATGGACTGTGGGTGTGTATATATGAGTGTGATGTTTATATATTATCTGTGGGTGTGTGTATATGAGTGTGATGTTTAGATATGAACTGTGGGTGTGTATATATGAGTGTGATGTTTGTATATGAACTGTGGGTGTGTGTATATGAGTGTGATGTTTATATATGGACTGTGGGTGTGTATTTATGAGTGTGATGTTTATATATTAACTGTGGGTGTGTATATATGAGTGTGATGTTTATATATGAAATGTGGGTGTGTATATATGAGTGTGATGTTTGCATATGAACTGTGGGTGTGTATATATGAGTGTGATGTTTATATATGAACTGTGGGTGTGTATATATGAGTGCGATGTTTATATATGGACTGTGGGTGCGTATATATGAGTGTGATGTTTATATATGAACTGTGGGTGTGTATATATGAGTGTGATGTTTATATATTAACTGTGGGTGTGTATATTTGAGTGTGATGTTTATATATGAAATGTGGGTGTGTATATATGAGTGTGATGTTTGCATATGAACTGTGGGTGTGTATATATGAGTGTGATGTTTATATATGAACTGTGGGTGTGTATATATGAGTGCGATGTTTATATATGGACTGTGGGTGTGTATATATGAGTGCGATGTTTGTATATGAACTGTGGGTGCGTATATATGAGTGTGATGTTTATATATGAACTGTGGGTGTGTATATATGAGTGTGATGTTTATATATGAACTGTGGGTGTGTATATATGAGTGTGATGTTTATATATGAACTGTGGGTGTATATATATGAGTGTGATTTTTATATATGAACTGTGGGTGTATATATATGAGTGTGATATTTTCTTTGAACTGGGGTGTGTATATATGAGTGTGATGTTTATATATGGACTGTGGGTGTGTATCTCTGAGTGTGATGTTTATATATGAACTGTGGGTGTATAAAAATGAGTGTGATGTTTATATATGAACTGTGGGTGTGAATATATGAGTGTGATGTTTATATATGAACTGTAGGTGTGTTTATATGAGTGTGATGTTTATATATGGACTGTCGGTGTGTATATATGAGTGTGATGTTTATATATCAACTGTGGATGTATATATATGAGTGTGATGTTTATATATGAACTGTGGGTGTGTATATATGAGTGTGATGTTTATATATGAACTGTTGGTGTGTATATATGAGTGTGATGTTTATATATGAAATGTGGGTGTGTATTTCTGAGTGTGATGTTTATATATGAACTGTGGGTGTGTATATATGAGTGTGATGTTTATATATTAACTGTGGGTGTGTATATATGAGTGTGAAGTTTATATATGAAATGTGGGTGTGTATATATGAGTGTGATGTTTATATATGAACTGTGGGTGTGTATATATGAGTGTGATGTTTATATATGAACTGTGGGTGTGTAGATATGAGTGTGATGTTTATATATGGACTGTGGGTGTGTATATATGAGTGTGATGTTTATATATGAACTGTGGGTGT
This sequence comes from Heptranchias perlo, assembly GCF_035084215.1. NCBI lineage: Eukaryota > Metazoa > Chordata > Chondrichthyes > Hexanchiformes > Hexanchidae > Heptranchias > Heptranchias perlo. The sequence continues at coordinate 274,041 of NW_027139793.1, read as the reverse complement.
GTATATATGAGTGTGATGTTTATATATTAACTGTGGGTGTGTATATATGAGTGTGATGTTTATATATGAACTGTGGGTGCATATATGTGAGTGTAATGTTTATATATAAACTGTGGGTGTGTATATATGAGTGCGATGTTTATATATGAACTGTGGGTGCATAGATATGAGTGTGATGTTTATATATGAACTGTGGGTGTGTATATATGAGTGTGATGTTTATATATGGACTGGGGTGTGTATATATGAGTGTGATGTTTATATATGGACTGTGGGTGTGTATATATGAGTGTCATGTTTATATATGAACTGTGGGTGTGTATATATGAGTGTGATGTTTATATATGAACTGTGGGTGTGTATATATGAGTGTGATGTTTATATATGAACTGTGGGTGTGTATATATGAGTGTGATGTTTATATATGAACTGTGGGTGTGTATATATGAGTGTGATGTTTATATATTAACTTTGGGTGTGTATATATGAGTGTGATGTTTATATATGGACTGTGGGTGTGTATATATGAGTGTGATGTTTATATATGAACTGTGGGTGTGTATATATGAGTGTGATGTTTATATATGAAATGTGGGTGTGTATATATGATTGCAATGTTTATATATGAACTGTGGGTGTGTAGATATGAGTGTGATGTTTATATATTAACTGTGGGTGTGTTTTTATGACTGTGATGTTTATTTCTGAACTGTGGGTGTGTATATATGAGTGTGATGTTTATATATGGACTGTGGGTGTGTATCTATGAGTGCGATGTTTATATATGAACTGTGGGTGTGTATATATGAGTGTGATGTTTATATATGAACTGTGGGTGTGTATATATGAGTGTGATGTTTATATATGAACTGTGGGTCTGCATATATGAGTGTGATGTTTATATATGAACTGTGGGTGTGTATATATGAGTGTGATGTTTATATATGAACTGTGGGTCTGTATATATGAGTGTGATGTTTATATATGAACTGTGGGTGTGTATATATGAGTGTGATGTTTATATATGAACTGTGGGTGTGTATATATGAGTGTGATGTTTATATATGAACTGTGGGTGCATATATATGAGTGTGATGTTTATATATGAACTGTGGGTGCATATATATGAGTGCGATATTTATATATGAACTGTGGGTGCATATATATGAGTGTGATGTTTATATATGAACTGTGGGTGTGTATATATGAGTGTGATGTTTATATATTAACTGTAGGTGTGTATATATGAGTGTGATGTTTATATATGAACTGTGGGTGTGTATATATGAGTGTGATGTTTATATATTAACTGTGGGTGTGTATATATGAGTGCGATGTTTATATATGAACTGTGGGTGCATAGATATGAGTGTGATGTTTATATATGAAATGTGGGTGTGTATATATGAGTGTGATGTTTATATATTAACTGTGGGTGTGTATATATGAGTGTGATGTTTATATATTAACTGTGGGTGTGTATATATGAGTGTGAAGTTTATATATGAAATGTGGGTGTGTATATATGAGTGTGATGTTTGCATATGAACTGTGGGTGTGTATATATGAGTGTGATTTTTATATATGAACTGTGGGTGTGTAGATATGAGTGTGATGTTTATATATGGACTGTGGGTGTGTATATATGAGTGTGATGTTTATATATGAACTGTGGGTGTGTATATATGAGTGTGATGTTTATATATTAACTGTGGGTGTGTATATATGAGTGTGATATTTATATATGAACTGTGGGTGTGTATATATGAGTGTGATGTTTATATATGGACTGGGGTGTGTATATATGAGTGTGATGTTTATATATCGACTGTGGGTGTGTATATATGAGTGTCATGTTTATATATGAACTGTGGGTGTGTATATATGATTGTGATGTTTATATCTGAACTGTGGGTGTGTATATATGAGTGTGATGTTTATATATGAACTGTGGGTGTGTATATATGAGTGTGATGTTTATATATGAACTGTGGGTGTATATATATGAGTGTGATTTTTATATATGAACTGTGGGTGTATATATATGAGTGTGATGTTTATATATTAACTGTGGGTGTGTATATATGAGTGTGATGTTTATATATTAACTGTGGGTGTGTATATATGAGTGTGATGTTTATATATTAACTGTGGGTGTGTATATATGAGTGCGATGTTTATATATGAACTGTGGGTGCATAGATATGAGTGTGATGTTTATATATGAACTGTGGGTGTGTATATATGAGTGTGATGTTTATATATTAACTGTGGGTGTGGAAATATGAGTGTGATGTTTATATATTAACTGTGGGTGTGTATATATGAGTGTGATGTTTATATATGAAATGTGGGTGTGTATATATGAGTGTGATGTTTGCATATGAACTGTGGGTGTGTATATATGAGTGTGATGTTTATATATGAACTGTGGGTGTGTATATATGAGTGTGATGTTTACATATGGACTGTGGGTGTGTATGTATGAGTGTGATGTTTATATATGAACTGTGGGTGTGTATATATGAGTGTGATGTTGGTATATTAACTGTGGGTGTGTATATATGAGTGTGATGTTTATATATGAACTGTGGGTGCATATATGTGAGTGTAATGTTTATATATAAACTGTGGGTGTGTTTATATGAGTGTGATGTTTATATACGAACTGTGGGTGTGTATATATGAGTGTGATGTTTATATATGAACTGTGGGTGTCTACATATGAGTGTGATGTTTATATATGGACTGGGGTGTGTATATATCAGTGTGATGTTTATATATGGACTGTGGGTGTGTATATATGAGTGTGATGTTTATATATGAACTGTGGGTGTGTATATATGAGTGTGATGTTTATATATGGACTGTGGGTGTGTATATATGAGTGTGATGTTTATATATGAACTGTGGGTGCATATATATGAGTGTGATGTTTATATATGAACTGTGGGTGCATATATATGAGTGTGATGTTTATATATGAACTGTGGGTGCATATATATGAGTGCGATGTTTATATATGAACTGTGGGTGCATATATATGAGTGTGATGTTTATATATGAACTGTGGGTGTGTATATATGAGTGTGATGTTGATATGTTAACTGTGGGTGTGTATATATGAGTGTGATGTTTATATATGAACTGTGGGTGCATAGATATGAGTGTGATGTTTATATATGAACTGTGGGTGTGTATATATGAGTGCGATGTTTATATATGGACTGTGGGTGTGTATATATGAGTGTGATGTTTATATATGAACTGTGGGTGCATATATGTGAGTGTGATGTTTATATATAAACTTGGGTGTGTTTATATGAGTATGATGTTTATATATGAACTGTGGCTGTGTATATATGAGTGTGATGTTTTTATATGAACTGTGGGTGTGTGTATATGAGTGTGATGTTTATATATGAACTGTGGGTGTGTTTTTATGAGTGTGATGTTTTTATATGAACTGTGGGTGTGTATATATGAGTGTGATGTTTATATATGAACTGTGGATGTGTATATATGAGTGTGATGTTTTTATATGAACTGTGGGTGTGTATATATGAGTGCGATGTTTATATATGGACTGTGGGTGTGTATATATGAGTGTGATGTTTATATATTAACTGTGGGTGTGTGTATATGAGTGTGATGTTTATATATTAACTGTGGGTGTGTATATATGAGTGTGATGTTTATATATGAACTGTGGGTGTGTATATATGAGTGTGATGTTTATATATGAACTGTGGGTGTGCATATATGAGTGTGATGTTTATATATGAACTGTGGGTGTGCATATATGAGTGTGATGTTTATATATGGACTGCGGCTGTGTATATATGAGTGTGATGTTTATATATGGACTGTGGGTGTGTATATATGAGTGTGATGTTTATATATTATCTGTGGGTGTGTGTATATGAGTGTGATGTTTAGATATGAACTGTGGGTGTGTATATATGAGTGTGATGTTTGTATATGAACTGTGGGTGTGTGTATATGAGTGTGATGTTTATATATGGACTGTGGGTGTGTATTTATGAGTGTGATGTTTATATATTAACTGTGGGTGTGTATATATGAGTGTGATGTTTATATATGAAATGTGGGTGTGTATATATGAGTGTGATGTTTGCATATGAACTGTGGGTGTGTATATATGAGTGTGATGTTTATATATGAACTGTGGGTGTGTATATATGAGTGCGATGTTTATATATGGACTGTGGGTGCGTATATATGAGTGTGATGTTTATATATGAACTGTGGGTGTGTATATATGAGTGTGATGTTTATATATTAACTGTGGGTGTGTATATTTGAGTGTGATGTTTATATATGAAATGTGGGTGTGTATATATGAGTGTGATGTTTGCATATGAACTGTGGGTGTGTATATATGAGTGTGATGTTTATATATGAACTGTGGGTGTGTATATATGAGTGCGATGTTTATATATGGACTGTGGGTGTGTATATATGAGTGCGATGTTTGTATATGAACTGTGGGTGCGTATATATGAGTGTGATGTTTATATATGAACTGTGGGTGTGTATATATGAGTGTGATGTTTATATATGAACTGTGGGTGTGTATATATGAGTGTGATGTTTATATATGAACTGTGGGTGTATATATATGAGTGTGATTTTTATATATGAACTGTGGGTGTATATATATGAGTGTGATATTTTCTTTGAACTGGGGTGTGTATATATGAGTGTGATGTTTATATATGGACTGTGGGTGTGTATCTCTGAGTGTGATGTTTATATATGAACTGTGGGTGTATAAAAATGAGTGTGATGTTTATATATGAACTGTGGGTGTGAATATATGAGTGTGATGTTTATATATGAACTGTAGGTGTGTTTATATGAGTGTGATGTTTATATATGGACTGTCGGTGTGTATATATGAGTGTGATGTTTATATATCAACTGTGGATGTATATATATGAGTGTGATGTTTATATATGAACTGTGGGTGTGTATATATGAGTGTGATGTTTATATATGAACTGTTGGTGTGTATATATGAGTGTGATGTTTATATATGAAATGTGGGTGTGTATTTCTGAGTGTGATGTTTATATATGAACTGTGGGTGTGTATATATGAGTGTGATGTTTATATATTAACTGTGGGTGTGTATATATGAGTGTGAAGTTTATATATGAAATGTGGGTGTGTATATATGAGTGTGATGTTTATATATGAACTGTGGGTGTGTATATATGAGTGTGATGTTTATATATGAACTGTGGGTGTGTAGATATGAGTGTGATGTTTATATATGGACTGTGGGTGTGTATATATGAGTGTGATGTTTATATATGAACTGTGGGTGTGTATATATGAGTGTGATGTTTATATATTAACTGTGGGTGTGTATATATGAGTGTGATGTTTATATATGAACTGTGGGTGCATATATGTGAGTGTAATGTTTATATATAAACTGTGGGTGTGTATATATGAGTGCGATGTTTATATATGAACTGTGGGTGCATAGATATGAGTGTGATGTTTATATATGAACTGTGGGTGTGTATATATGAGTGTGATGTTTATATATGGACTGGGGTGTGTATATATGAGTGTGATGTTTATATATGGACTGTGGGTGTGTATATATGAGTGTCATGTTTATATATGAACTGTGGGTGTGTATATATGAGTGTGATGTTTATATATGAACTGTGGGTGTGTATATATGAGTGTGATGTTTATATATGAACTGTGGGTGTGTATATATGAGTGTGATGTTTATATATGAACTGTGGGTGTGTATATATGAGTGTGATGTTTATATATTAACTTTGGGTGTGTATATATGAGTGTGATGTTTATATATGGACTGTGGGTGTGTATATATGAGTGTGATGTTTATATATGAACTGTGGGTGTGTATATATGAGTGTGATGTTTATATATGAAATGTGGGTGTGTATATATGATTGCAATGTTTATATATGAACTGTGGGTGTGTAGATATGAGTGTGATGTTTATATATTAACTGTGGGTGTGTTTTTATGACTGTGATGTTTATTTCTGAACTGTGGGTGTGTATATATGAGTGTGATGTTTATATATGGACTGTGGGTGTGTATCTATGAGTGCGATGTTTATATATGAACTGTGGGTGTGTATATATGAGTGTGATGTTTATATATGAACTGTGGGTGTGTATATATGAGTGTGATGTTTATATATGAACTGTGGGTCTGCATATATGAGTGTGATGTTTATATATGAACTGTGGGTGTGTATATATGAGTGTGATGTTTATATATGAACTGTGGGTCTGTATATATGAGTGTGATGTTTATATATGAACTGTGGGTGTGTATATATGAGTGTGATGTTTATATATGAACTGTGGGTGTGTATATATGAGTGTGATGTTTATATATGAACTGTGGGTGCATATATATGAGTGTGATGTTTATATATGAACTGTGGGTGCATATATATGAGTGCGATATTTATATATGAACTGTGGGTGCATATATATGAGTGTGATGTTTATATATGAACTGTGGGTGTGTATATATGAGTGTGATGTTTATATATGAACTGTGGGTGTGTATATATGATTGTGATGTTTATATCTGAACTGTGGGTGTGTATATATGAGTGTGATGTTTATATATGAACTGTGGGTGTGTATATATGAGTGTGATGTTTATATATGAACTGTGGGTGTGTATATATGAGTGTGATGTTTATATATTAACTGTGGGTGTGTATATATGAGTGTGATGTTTATATATGGACTGTGGGTGTGTATATATGAGTGTGATGTTTATATATGAACTGTGGGTGTGTATATATGAGTGTGATGTTTATATATGAAATGTGGGTGTGTATATATGATTGCAATGTTTATATATGAACTGTGGGTGTGTAGATATGAGTGTGATGTTTATATATTAACTGTGGGTGTGTTTTTATGACTGTGATGTTTATATATGAACTGTGGGTGTGTATATGTGAGTGTGATGTTTATATATGGACTGTGGGTGTGTATATATGAGTGTGATGTTTATATATGAACTTTGGGTGTGTATCTATGAGTGCGATGTTTATATATGAACTGTGGGTGTGTATATATGAGTGTGATGTTTATATATGAACTGTGGGTGTGTATATATGAGTGTGATGTTTATATATGAACTGTGGGTGTGTATATATGAGTGTGAGGTTTATATATGAACTGTGGGTCTGCATATATGAGTGTGATGTTTATATATGAACTGTGGGTGTGTATATATGAGTGTGATGTTTATATATGAACTGTGGGTCTGTATATATGAGTGTGATGTTTATATATGAACTGTGGGTGTGTATATATGAGTGTGATGTTTATATATGAACTGTGGGTGTGTATATATGAGTGTGATATTTATATATGAACTGTGAGTGTGTATATATGAGTGTGATGTTTATATATGGACTGTGGGTGTGTATGTATGAGTGTGAAGTTTATATATGAACTGTGGGTGTGTATATATGAGTGTGATGTTTATATATGAACTGTGGGTGTGTAGAGATGAGTGTGATGTTTATATATGAATTGGGTGTGTATATATGAGTGTGATGTTTATATATGAACTGGGGTGTGTATATATGAGTGTGATGTTTATATATGAACTGTGGGTGTGTATATATGAGTGTGATGTTTATATATGAACTGTGGGTGTGTATATATGAGTGTGATGTTTATATATGAACTGTGGGTGTGCATATATGAGTGTGATGTTTATATATGAACTGTGGGTGTGTATATATGAGTGTGATGTTTATATATGAACTGTGGGTCTGTATATATGAGTGTGATGTTTATATATGAACTGTGGGTGTGTATATATGAGTGTGATGTTTATATATGAACTGTGGGTGTGTATATATGAGTGTGATATTTATATATGAACTGTGAGTGTGTATATATGAGTGTGATGTTTATATATGGACTGTGGGTGTGTATGTATGAGTGTGAAGTTTATATATGAACTGTGGGTGTGTATATATGAGTGTGATGTTTATATATGAACTGTGGGTGTGTAGAGATGAGTGTGATGTTTATATATGAATTGGGTGTGTATATATGAGTGTGATGTTTATATATGAACTGGGGTGTGTATATATGAGTGTGATGTTTATATATGAACTGTGGGTGTGTATATATGAGTGTGATGTTTATATATGAACTGTGGGTGTGTATATATGAGTGTGATGTTTATATATGAACTGTGGGTGTGCATATATGAGTGTGATGTTTATATATGGACTGCGGCTGTGTATATATGAGTGTGATGTTTATATATGGACTGTGGGTGTGTATATATGAGTGTGATGTTTATATATTAACTGTGGGTGTGTGTATATGCGTGTGATGTTTAGATATGAACTGTGGGTGTGTATATATGAGTGTGATGTTTGTATATGAACTGTGGGTGTGTGTATATGAGTGTGATGTTTATATATGGACTATGGGTGTGTATATATGAGTGTGATGTTTATATATTAACTGTGGGTGTGTAGATATGAGTGTGATGTTTATATATGAAATGTGGGTGTGTATATATGAGTGTGATGTTTGCATATGAACTGTGGGTGTGTATATATGAGTGCGATGTTTACATATGAACTGTGGGTGTGTATATATGAGTGTGATGTTTATATATTAACTGTGGGTGTGTATATTTGAGTGTGATGTTTATATATGAAATGTGGGTGTGTATATATGAGTGTGATGTTTGCATATGAACTGTGGGTGTGTATATATGAGTGTGATGTTTATATATGAACTGTGGGTGTGTATTTGTGAGTGCGATGTTTATATATGGACTGTGGGTGTCTATATATGAGTGTGATGTTTATATATGAACTGTGGGTGTGTATATATGAGTGTGATGTTTATATATTAACTGTGGGTGTGTGTATATGAGTGTGATGTTTATATATGAACTGTGGGTGCATATATGTGAGTGTAATGTTTATATATAAACTGTGGGTGTGTTTATATGAGTGTGATGTTTATATATGAACTGTGGGTGTGTATATATGAGTGTGATGTTTATATATGAACTGTGGGTGTGTATATATGAGTGTGATGTTTATATATGGACTGGGGTGTGTATATATGAGTGTGATGTTTATATATGGACTGTGGGTGTGTATATATGAGTGTGATGTTTATATATGAACTGTGGATGTGTATATATGAGTGTGATGTTTATATATGGACTGTGGGTGTGTATATATGAGTGTGATGTTTATATATTAACTGTGGGTGTGTATATATGAGTGTGATGTTTATATATGAACTGTGGGTGTGTATATATGAGTGTGATGTTGACATATGAACTGTGGGTGTGTATATATGAGTGTGATGTTTATCACTGGACTGTGGGTGTGTCTATATGAGTGTGATGTTTATATATGAACTGTGGGTGTATATATATGAGTGTGATGATTATATATGAACTGTGGGTGTGTATATGTGAGTGTGATGTTTATATATGAACTGTGGGTGTGTATATATGAGTGTGATGTTTATATATGAACTGAGGGTGTGTATATATGAGTGCGATGTTTATATATGAACTGTGGGTGTGTATATATGAGTGTGATGTTTATATATGAACTGGGGTGTGTATATATGAGTGTGATGTTTATATATGAACTGTGGGTGTGTATATATGAGTGTGATGTTTATATATGAACTGTGGGTGTGTATATATGAGTGTGATGTTTATATATGAACTGTGGGTGTGCATATATGAGTGTGATGTTTATATATGAACTGTGGGTGTGTATATATGAGTGTGATGTTTATATATGAACTGTGGGTGTGTATATATGAGTGTGATGTTTATATATGAACTGTGGGTGTGTATATATGAGTGTGATGTTTATATATGAACTGTGGGTGTGTATATATGAGTGTGATGTTTATATATGAACTGTGGGTCTGTATATATGAGTGTGATGTTTATATATGAACTGTGGGTGTGTATATATGAGTGTGATGTTTATATATGAACTGTGGGTGTGTATATATGAGTGTGATGTTTACATATGAACTGTGGGTGTGTATATATGAGTGTGATGTTTATATATTAACTGTGGGTGTGTAGATATGAGTGTGATGTTTATATATGAAATGTGGGTGTGTATATATGAGTGTGATGTTTGCATATGAACTGTGGGTGTGTATATATGAGTGTGATGTTTACATATGAACTGTGGGTGTGTATATATGAGTGTCATGTTTATATATTAACTGTGGGTGTGTATATTTGAGTGTGATGTTTATATATGAAATGTGGGTGTGTATATATGAGTGTGATGTTTGCATATGAACTGTGGGTGTGTATATATGAGTGTGATGTTTATATATGAACTGTGGGTGTGTATATATGAGTGCGATGTTTATATATGGACTGTGGGTGTCTATATATGAGTGTGATGTTTATATATGAACTGTGGGTGTGTATATATGAGTGTGATGTTTATATATTAACTGTGGGTGTGTGTATATGAGTGTGATGTTTATATATGGACTGTGGGTGTGTATATATGAGTGTGATGTTTATATATTAACTGTGGGTGTGTATATATGAGTGTGATGTTTATATATGAACTGTGGGTGTGTATATATGAGTGTGATGTTGACATATGAACTGTGGGTGTGTATATATGAGTGTGATGTTTATCACTGGACTGTGGGTGTGTCTATATGAGTGTGATGTTTATATATGAACTGTGGGTGTATATATATGAGTGTGATGATTATATATGAACTGTGGGTGTGTATATGTGAGTGTGATGTTTATATATGAACTGTGGGTGTGTATATATGAGTGTGATGTTTATATATGAACTGAGGTTGTGTATATATGAGTGCGATGTTTATATATGAACTGTGGGTGTGTATATATGAGTGTGATGTTTATATATGAACTGGGGTGTGTATATATGAGTGTGATGTTTATATATGAACTGTGGGTGTGTATATATGAGTGTGATGTTTATATATGAACTGTGGGTGTGTATATATGAGTGTGATGTTTATATATGAACTGTGGGTGTGCATATATGAGTGTGATGTTTATATATGAACTGTGGGTGTGTATATATGAGTGTGATGTTTATATATGAACTGTGGGTCTGTATATATGAGTGTGATGTTTATATATGAAATGTGGGTGTGTATATATGAGTGTGATGTTTATATATGAACTGTGGGTGTGTATATATGAGTCTGATATTTATATATGAACTGTGAGTGTGTATATATGAGTGTGATGTTTATATATGGACTGTGGGTGTGTATGTATGAGTGTGAAGTTTATATATGAACTGTGGGTGTGTATATATGAGTGTGATGTTTATATATGAACTGTGGGTGTGTAGAGATGAGTGTGATGTTTATATATGAATTGGGTGTGTATATATGAGTGTGATGTTTATATATGAACTGGGGTGTGTATGTATGAGTGTGATGTTTATATATGAACTGTGGGTGTGTATATATGAGTGTGATGTTTATATATGAACTGTGGGTGTGTATATATGAGTGTGATGTTTATATATGAACTGTGGGTGTGCATATATGAGTGTGATGTTTATATATGGACTGCGGCTGTGTATATATGAGTGTGATGTTTATATATGGACTGTGGGTGTGTATATATGAGTGTGATGTTTATATATTAACTGTGGGTGTGTGTATATGAGTGTGATGTTTAGATATGAACTGTGGGTGTGTATATATGAGTGTGATGTTTGTATATGAACTGTGGGTGTGTGTATATGAGTGTGATGTTTATATATGGACTATGGGTGTGTATATATGAGTGTGATGTTTATATATTAACTGTGGGTGTGTAGATATGAGTGTGATGTTTATATATGAAATGTGGGTGTGTATATATGAGTGTGATGTTTGCATATGAACTGTGGGTGTGTATATATGAGTGTGATGTTTACATATGAACTGTGGGTGTGTATATATGAGTGTGATGTTTATATATTAACTGTGGGTGTGTATATTTGAGTGTGATGTTTATATATGAAATGTGGGTGTGTATATATGAGTGTGATGTTTGCATATGAACTGTGGGTGTGTATATATGAGTGTGATGTTTATATATGAACTGTGGGTGTGTATATATGAGTGCGATGTTTATATATGGACTGTGGGTGTCTATATATGAGTGTGATGTTTATATATGAACTGTGGGTGTGTATATATGAGTGTGATGTTTATATATTAACTGTGGGTGCATATATGTGAGTGTAATGTTTATATATAAACTGTGGGTGTGTTTATATGAGTGTGATGTTTATATATGAACTGTGGGTGTGTATATATGAGTGTGATGTTTATATATGAACTGTGGGTGTGTATATATGAGTGTGATGTTTATATATGGACTGGGGTGTGTATATATGAGTGTGATGTTTATATATGGACTGTGGGTGTGTATATATGAGTGTGATGTTTATATATGAACTGTGGGTGTGTATATATGAGTGTGATGTTTATATATGGACTGTGGGTGTGTATATATGAGTGTGATGTTTATATATTAACTGTGGGTGTGTATATATGAGTGTGATGTTTATATATGAACTGTGGGTGTGTATATATGAGTGTGATGTTGACATATGAACTGTGGGTGTGTATATATGAGTGTGATGTTTATCACTGGACTGTGGGTGTGTCTATATGAGTGTGATGTTTATATATGAACTGTGGGTGTATATATATGAGTGTGATGATTATATATGAACTGTGGGTGTGTATATGTGAGTGTGATGTTTATATATGAACTGTGGGTGTGTATATATGAGTGTGATGTTTATATATGAACTGAGGGTGTGTATATATGAGTGCGATGTTTATATATTAACTGTGGGTGTGTATATATGAGTGCGATGTTTATATATGAACTGTGGGTGCATAGATATGAGTGTGAAGTTTATATATGAAATGTGGGTGTGTATATATGAGTGTGATGTTTGCATATGAACTGTGGGTGTGTATATATGAGTGTGATTTTTATATATGAACTGTGGGTGTGTAGATATGAGTGTGATGTTTATATATGGACTGTGGGTGTGTATATATGAGTGTGATGTTTATATATGAACTGTGGGTGTGTATATATGAGTGTGATGTTTATATATTAACTGTGGGTGTGTATATATGAGTGTGATATTTATATATGAACTGTGGGTGTGTATATATGAGTGTGATGTTTATATATGGACTGGGGTGTGTATATATGAGTGTGATGTTTATATATCGACTGTGGGTGTGTATATATGAGTGTCATGTTTATATATGAACTGTGGGTGTGTATATATGATTGTGATGTTTATATATGAACTGTGGGTGTGTATATATGAGTGTGATGTTTATATATGAACTGTGGGTGTGTATATATGAGTGTGATGTTTATATATGAACTGTGGGTGTGTATATATGAGTGTGATGTTTATATATTAACTGTGGGTGTGTATATATGAGTGTGATGTTTATATATGGACTGTGGGTGTGTATATATGAGTGTGATGTTTATATATGAACTGTGGGTGTGTATATATGAGTGTGATGTTTATATATGAAATGTGGGTGTGTATATATGATTGCAATGTTTATATATGAACTGTGGGTGTGTAGATATGAGTGTGATGTTTATATATTAACTGTGGGTGTGTTTTTATGACTGTGATGTTTATATATGAACTGTGGGTGTGTATATGTGAGTGTGATGTTTATATATGGACTGTGGGTGTGTATATATGAGTGTGATGTTTATATATGAACTTTGGGTGTGTATCTATGAGTGCGATGTTTATATATGAACTGTGGGTGTGTATATATGAGTGTGATGTTTATATATGAACTGTGGGTGTGTATATATGAGTGTGATGTTTATATATGAACTGTGGGTGTGTATATATGAGTGTGAGGTTTATATATGAACTGTGGGTCTGCATATATGAGTGTGATGTTTATATATGAACTGTGGGTGTGTATATATGAGTGTGATGTTTATATATGAACTGTGGGTCTGTATATATGAGTGTGATGTTTATATATGAACTGTGGGTGTGTATATATGAGTGTGATGTTTATATATGAACTGTGGGTGTGTATATATGAGTGTGATATTTATATATGAACTGTGAGTGTGTATATATGAGTGTGATGTTTATATATGGACTGTGGGTGTGTATGTATGAGTGTGAAGTTTATATATGAACTGTGGGTGTGTATATATGAGTGTGATGTTTATATATGAACTGTGGGTGTGTAGAGATGAGTGTGATGTTTATATATGAATTGGGTGTGTATATATGAGTGTGATGTTTATATATGAACTGGGGTGTGTATATATGAGTGTGATGTTTATATATGAACTGTGGGTGTGTATATATGAGTGTGATGTTTATATATGAACTGTGGGTGTGTATATATGAGTGTGATGTTTATATATGAACTGTGGGTGTGCATATATGAGTGTGATGTTTATATATGAACTGTGGGTGTGTATATATGAGTGTGATGTTTATATATGAACTGTGGGTCTGTATATATGAGTGTGATGTTTATATATGAACTGTGGGTGTGTATATATGAGTGTGATGTTTATATATGAACTGTGGGTGTGTATATATGAGTGTGATATTTATATATGAACTGTGAGTGTGTATATATGAGTGTGATGTTTATATATGGACTGTGGGTGTGTATGTATGAGTGTGAAGTTTATATATGAACTGTGGGTGTGTATATATGAGTGTGATGTTTATATATGAACTGTGGGTGTGTAGAGATGAGTGTGATGTTTATATATGAATTGGGTGTGTATATATGAGTGTGATGTTTATATATGAACTGGGGTGTGTATATATGAGTGTGATGTTTATATATGAACTGTGGGTGTGTATATATGAGTGTGATGTTTATATATGAACTGTGGGTGTGTATATATGAGTGTGATGTTTATATATGAACTGTGGGTGTGCATATATGAGTGTGATGTTTATATATGGACTGCGGCTGTGTATATATGAGTGTGATGTTTATATATGGACTGTGGGTGTGTATATATGAGTGTGATGTTTATATATTAACTGTGGGTGTGTGTATATGCGTGTGATGTTTAGATATGAACTGTGGGTGTGTATATATGAGTGTGATGTTTGTATATGAACTGTGGGTGTGTGTATATGAGTGTGATGTTTATATATGGACTATGGGTGTGTATATATGAGTGTGATGTTTATATATTAACTGTGGGTGTGTAGATATGAGTGTGATGTTTATATATGAAATGTGGGTGTGTATATATGAGTGTGATGTTTGCATATGAACTGTGGGTGTGTATATATGAGTGTGATGTTTACATATGAACTGTGGGTGTGTATATATGAGTGTGATGTTTATATATTAACTGTGGGTGTGTATATTTGAGTGTGATGTTTATATATGAAATGTGGGTGTGTATATATGAGTGTGATGTTTGCATATGAACTGTGGGTGTGTATATATGAGTGTGATGTTTATATATGAACTGTGGGTGTGTATTTGTGAGTGCGATGTTTATATATGGACTGTGGGTGTCTATATATGAGTGTGATGTTTATATATGAACTGTGGGTGTGTATATATGAGTGTGATGTTTATATATTAACTGTGGGTGTGTGTATATGAGTGTGATGTTTATATATGAACTGTGGGTGCATATATGTGAGTGTAATGTTTATATATAAACTGTGGGTGTGTTTATATGAGTGTGATGTTTATATATGAACTGTGGGTGTGTATATATGAGTGTGATGTTTATATATGAACTGTGGGTGTGTATATATGAGTGTGATGTTTATATATGGACTGGGGTGTGTATATATGAGTGTGATGTTTATATATGGACTGTGGGTGTGTATATATGAGTGTGATGTTTATATATGAACTGTGGGTGTGTATATATGAGTGTGATGTTTATATATGGACTGTGGGTGTGTATATATGAGTGTGATGTTTATATATTAACTGTGGGTGTGTATATATGAGTGTGATGTTTATATATGAACTGTGGGTGTGTATATATGAGTGTGATGTTGACATATGAACTGTGGGTGTGTATATATGAGTGTGATGTTTATCACTGGACTGTGGGTGTGTCTATATGAGTGTGATGTTTATATATGAACTGTGGGTGTATATATATGAGTGTGATGATTATATATGAACTGTGGGTGTGTATATGTGAGTGTGATGTTTATATATGAACTGTGGGTGTGTATATATGAGTGTGATGTTTATATATGAACTGAGGGTGTGTATATATGAGTGCGATGTTTATATATGAACTGTGGGTGTGTATATATGTGTGTGATGTTTATATATGAACTGGGGTGTGTATATATGAGTGTGATGTTTATATATGAACTGTGGGTGTGTATATATGAGTGTGATGTTTATATATGAACTGTGGGTGTGTATATATGAGTGTGATGTTTATATATGAACTGTGGGTGTGCATATATGAGTGTGATGTTTATATATGAACTGTGGGTGTGTATATATGAGTGTGATGTTTATATATGAACTGTGGGTGTGTATATATGAGTGTGATGTTTATATATGAACTGTGGGTGTGTATATATGAGTGTGATGTTTATATATGAACTGTGGGTGTGTATATATGAGTGTGATGTTTATATATGAACTGTGGGTCTGTATATATGAGTGTGATGTTTATATATGAACTGTGGGTGTGTATATATGAGTGTGATGTTTATATATGAACTGTGGGTGTGTATATATGAGTGTGATGTTTACATATGAACTGTGGGTGTGTATATATGAGTGTGATGTTTATATATTAACTGTGGGTGTGTAGATATGAGTGTGATGTTTATATATGAAATGTGGGTGTGTATATATGAGTGTGATGTTTGCATATGAACTGTGGGTGTGTATATATGAGTGTGATGTTTACATATGAACTGTGGGTGTGTATATATGAGTGTGATGTTTATATATTAACTGTGGGTGTGTATATTTGAGTGTGATGTTTATATATGAAATGTGGGTGTGTATATATGAGTGTGATGTTTGCATATGAACTGTGGGTGTGTATATATGAGTGTGATGTTTATATATGAACTGTGGGTGTGTATATATGAGTGCGATGTTTATATATGGACTGTGGGTGTCTATATATGAGTGTGATGTTTATATATGAACTGTGGGTGTGTATATATGAGTGTGATGTTTATATATTAACTGTGGGTGTGTGTATATGAGTGTGATGTTTATATATGGACTGTGGGTGTGTATATATGAGTGTGATGTTTATATATTAACTGTGGGTGTGTATATATGAGTGTGATGTTTATATATGAACTGTGGGTGTGTATATATGAGTGTGATGTTGACATATGAACTGTGGGTGTGTATATATGAGTGTGATGTTTATCACTGGACTGTGGGTGTGTCTATATGAGTGTGATGTTTATATATGAACTGTGGGTGTATATATATGAGTGTGATGATTATATATGAACTGTGGGTGTGTATATGTGAGTGTGATGTTTATATATGAACTGTGGGTGTGTATATATGAGTGTGATGTTTATATATGAACTGAGGTTGTGTATATATGAGTGCGATGTTTATATATGAACTGTGGGTGTGTATATATGAGTGTGATGTTTATATATGAACTGGGGTGTGTATATATGAGTGTGATGTTTATATATGAACTGTGGGTGTGTATATATGAGTGTGATGTTTATATATGAACTGTGGGTGTGTATATATGAGTGTGATGTTTATATATGAACTGTGGGTGTGCATATATGAGTGTGATGTTTATATATGAACTGTGGGTGTGTATATATGAGTGTGATGTTTATATATGAACTGTGGGTCTGTATATATGAGTGTGATGTTTATATATGAACTGTGGGTGTGTATATATGAGTGTGATGTTTATATATGAACTGTGGGTGTGTATATATGAGTCTGATATTTATATATGAACTGTGAGTGTGTATATATGAGTGTGATGTTTATATATGGACTGTGGGTGTGTATGTATGAGTGTGAAGTTTATATATGAACTGTGGGTGTGTATATATGAGTGTGATGTTTATATATGAACTGTGGGTGTGTAGAGATGAGTGTGATGTTTATATATGAATTGGGTGTGTATATATGAGTGTGATGTTTATATATGAACTGGGGTGTGTATGTATGAGTGTGATGTTTATATATGAACTGTGGGTGTGTATATATGAGTGTGATGTTTATATATGAACTGTGGGTGTGTATATATGAGTGTGATGTTTATATATGAACTGTGGGTGTGCATATATGAGTGTGATGTTTATATATGGACTGCGGCTGTGTATATATGAGTGTGATGTTTATATATGGACTGTGGGTGTGTATATATGAGTGTGATGTTTATATATTAACTGTGGGTGTGTGTATATGAGTGTGATGTTTAGATATGAACTGTGGGTGTGTATATATGAGTGTGATGTTTGTATATGAACTGTGGGTGTGTGTATATGAGTGTGATGTTGAAATATGGACTATGGGTGTGTATATATGAGTGTGATGTTTATATATTAACTGTGGGTGTGTAGATATGAGTGTGATGTTTATATATGAAATGTGGGTGTGTATATATGAGTGTGATGTTTGCATATGAACTGTGGGTGTGTATATATGAGTGTGATGTTTACATATGAACTGTGGGTGTGTATATA
This sequence comes from Heptranchias perlo, assembly GCF_035084215.1. Classification (NCBI taxonomy): domain Eukaryota; kingdom Metazoa; phylum Chordata; class Chondrichthyes; order Hexanchiformes; family Hexanchidae; genus Heptranchias; species Heptranchias perlo. The sequence goes on along the minus strand of NW_027139793.1, from coordinate 255,227 downwards.
TGAGTGTGATGTTTATATATTAACTGTGGGTGTGTATATTTGAGTGTGATGTTTATATATGAAATGTGGGTGTGTATATATGAGTGTGATGTTTGCATATGAACTGTGGGTGTGTATATATGAGTGTGATGTTTATATATGAACTGTGGGTGTGTATATATGAGTGCGATGTTTATATATGGACTGTGGGTGTCTATATATGAGTGTGATGTTTATATATGAACTGTGGGTGTGTATATATGAGTGTGATGTTTATATATTAACTGTGGGTGCATATATGTGAGTGTAATGATTATATATAAACTGTGGGTGTGTTTATATGAGTGTGATGTTTATATATGAACTGTGGGTGTGTATATATGAGTGTGATGTTTATATATGAACTGTGGGTGTGTATATATGAGTGTGATGTTTATATATGGACTGGGGTGTGTATATATGAGTGTGATGTTTATATATGGACTGTGGGTGTGTATATATGAGTGTGATGTTTATATATGAACTGTGGGTGTGTATATATGAGTGTGATGTTTATATATGGACTGTGGGTGTGTATATATGAGTGTGATGTTTATATATTAACTGTGGGTGTGTATATATGAGTGTGATGTTTATATATGAACTGTGGGTGTGTATATATGAGTGTGATGTTGACATATGAACTGTGGGTGTGTATATATGAGTGTGATGTTTATCACTGGACTGTGGGTGTGTCTATATGAGTGTGATGTTTATATATGAACTGTGGGTGTATATATATGAGTGTGATGATTATATATGAACTGTGGGTGTGTATATGTGAGTGTGATGTTTATATATGAACTGTGGGTGTGTATATATGAGTGTGATGTTTATATATGAACTGAGGGTGTGTATATATGAGTGCGATGTTTATATATGAACTGTGGGTGTGTATATATGAGTGTGATGTTTATATGTGAACTGTGCGTGCATATATATGAGTGTGATGTTTATATATGAACTGTGGGTCTGTATATATGAGTGTGATGTTTTTATATGAACTGTGGGTGTGTATCTCTGAGTGTGATGTTTATATATGGACTGTGGGTGTGTATATATGAGTGTGATGTTTATATATGAACTGTGGGTGTGTATCTCTGAGTGTGATGTTTATATATGGACTGGGTTGTGTATATATGAGTGTGATGTTTATATATTAACTGTGGGTGTGTATATATGAGTGCGATGTTTATATATGAACTGTGGGTGCATATATATGAGTGTGATGTTTATATATGAACTGTGGGTGTGTATATATGAGTGCGATGTTTATATATGGACTGTGGGTGTCTATATATGAGTGTGATGTTTATATATGAACTGTGGGTGTGTATATATGAGTGTGATGTTTATATATTAACTGTGGGTGTGTGTATATGAGTGTGATGTTTATATATGAACTGTGGGTGCATATATGTGAGTGTAATGTTTATATATAAACTGTGGGTGTGTTTATATGAATGTGATGTTTATATATGAACTGTGGGTGTGTATATATGAGTGTGATGTTTATATATGAACTGTGGGTGTGTATATATGAGTGTGATGTTTATATATGGACTGGGGTGTGTATATATGAGTGTGATGTTTATATATGGACTGTGGGTGTGTATATATGAGTGTGATGTTTATATATGAACTGTGGGTGTGTATATATGAGTGTGATGTTTATATATGGACTGTGGGTGTGTATATATGAGTGTGATGTTTATATATTAACTGTGGGTGTGTATATATGAGTGTGATGTTTATATATGAACTGTGGGTGTGTATATATGAGTGTGATGTTGACATATGAACTGTGGGTGTGTATATATGAGTGTGATGTTTATCACTGGACTGTGGGTGTGTCTATATGAGTGTGATGTTTATATATGAACTGTGGGTGTATATATATGAGTGTGATGATTATATATGAACTGTGGGTGTGTATATGTGAGTGTGATGTTTATATATGAACTGTGGGTGTGTATATATGAGTGTGATGTTTATATATGAACTGAGGGTGTGTATATATGAGTGCGATGTTTCTATATGAACTGTGGGTGTGTATATATGAGTGTGATGTTTATATGTGAACTGTGCGTGCATATATATGAGTGTGATGTTTATATATGAACTGTGGGTCTGTATATATGAGTGTGATGTTTTTATATGAACTGTGGGTGTGTATCTCTGAGTGTGATGTTTATATATGGACTGTGGGTGTGTATATATGAGTGTGATGTTTATATATGAACTGTGGGTGTGTATCTCTGAGTGTGATGTTTATATATGGACTGGGTTGTGTATATATGAGTGTGATGTTTATATATGGACTGTCGGTGTGTATATATGAGTGTGATGTTTATATATGAACTGTGGGTGTGTATATATGAGTGTGATGTTTATATATGAACTGTGGGTGTGTATATATGAGTGTGATGTTTATATATGAACTGTGGGTGTGTATATATGAGTGTGATGTTTATATATGGACTGGGGTGTGTATATATGAGTGTGATGTTTATATATGAACTGTGGGTGTGTATATATGAGTGTGATGTTTTTATATGAACTGTGGGTCTGTATATATGAGTGTGATGTTTTTATATGAACTGTGGGTGTGTATCTCTGAGTGTGATGTTTATATATGGACTGTGGGTGTGTATATATTAGTGTGATGTTTATATATGAACTGTGGGTGTGTATCTCTGAGTGTGATGTTTATATATGGACTGGGTTGTGTATATATGAGTGTGATGTTTATACATTAACTGTGGGTGTGTATATATGAGTGCGATGTTTATATATGAACTGTGGGTGCATATATATGAGTGTGATGTTTATATATGAACTGTGGGTGTGTATATATGAGTGCGATGTTTATATATGGACTGTGGGTGTCTATATATGAGTGTGATGTTTATATATGAACTGTGGGTGTGTATATATGAGTGTGATGTTTATATATTAACTGTGGGTGTGTGTATATGAGTGTGATGTTTATATATGAACTGTGGGTGCATATATGTGAGTGTAATGTTTATATATAAACTGTGGGTGTGTTTATATGAATGTGATGTTTATATATGAACTGTGGGTGTGTATATATGAGTGTGATGTTTATATATGAACTGTGGGTGTGTATATATGAGTGTGATGTTTATATATGGACTGGGGTGTGTAAATATGAGTGCAATGTTTATATATGAACTGTGGGTGTGTATATATGAGTGTGATGTTTATATATTAACTGTGGGTGTGTTTTTATGAGTGTGATGTTTATATATGAATTGTGGGTGTGTGTATATGAGTGTGATGTTTATATATGAACTTTGGGTGTGTATCTATGAGTGCGATGTTTATATATGGACTGTGGGTGTGTATCTATGAGTGCGATGTTTATATATGAACTGTGGGTGTGTATATATGAGTGTGATGTTTATCTATGAACTGTGGGTGTGTATATATGAGTGTGATGTTTATATATGAACTGTGGGTGTGTATATATGAGTGTGATGTTTATATATGAACTGTGGGTGTGTATATATGAGTGTGATGTTTATATATGAACTGTGGGTGTCTATATATGAGTGTGATGTTTATATATGAACTGTGGGTGTGCATATATGAGTGTGATGTTTATATATGGACTGCGGCTGTGTATATATGAGTGTGATGTTTATATATGGACTGTGGGTGTGTATATATGAGTGTGATGTTTATATATTAACTGTGGGTGTGTGTATATGAATGTGATGTTTAGATATGAACTGTGGGTGTGTATATATGAGTGTGTTGTTTATATATGAACTGTGGGTGTGTCTATATGAGTGTGCTGTTTATATATGGACTGTGGGTGTGTATATATGAGTGTGATGTTTATATATGGACTGTGGGTGTGTATACATGAGTGTGATGTTTATATATGAACTGTGGGTGTGTATATATGAGTGTGATGTTTATATATGAACTGTGGGTGTGTCTATATGAGTGTGATGTTTATATATGAACTGTGGGTGTGTATATATGAGTGCTATGTTTATATGTGAACTATCGGTGCATATATATGAGTGTGATGTTTATATATGAACTGTGGGCGCATATATATGAGTGTGATGTTTATATATGAACTGTGGGTGTGTATGTATGAGTGCGATGTTTATATATTAACTGTGGGTGCATATATATGAGTGTGATGTTTATATATGAACTGTGGGTGTGTATATATGAGTGTGATGTTTATATATGAACTGTGGGTGTGTATATATGAGTGTGATGTTTATATATGAAATGTGGGTGTGTATATATGAGTGTGATGTTTGCATATGAACTGTGGGTGTGTATATATGAGTGCGATGTTTATATATGGACTGTGGGTGTGTATATATGAGTGTGATGTTTATATATTAACTGTGGGTGTTTATATATGAGTGTGATGTTTATATATTAACTGTGGGTGTGCATATATGAGTGTGATGTTTATATATGAAATGTGGGTGTGTATATATGAGTGTGATGTTTGCATATGAACTGTGGGTGTGTATATATGAGTGTAATGTTTATATATGAACTGTGGGTGTATATATATGAGTGCGATGTTTATATATGGACTGTGGGTGTGTATATATGAGTGTGATGTTTATATATGAACTGTGGGTGTGTATATATGAGTGTGATGTTTATATATTAACTGTGGGTGTGTATATATGAGTGTGATGTTTATATATGAACTGTGGGTGTGTATATATGAGTGTGATGTTTATATATGAACTGTGGGTGTGTAGATATGAGTGTGATGTTTATATATTGACTGTGGGTGTGTATATATGAGTGTGATGTTTATATATTAACTGTGGGTGTGTATATATGAGTGTGATGTTTATATATGGACTGTGGGTGTGTATATATGAGTGTGATGTTTATATATGAACTGTGGGTGTGTATATATGAGTGTGATGTTTATATATGAAATGTGGGTGTGTATATATGATTGCAATGTTTATATATGAACTGTGGGTGTGTAGATATGAGTGTGATGTTTATATAATAACTGTGGGTGTGTTTTTATGACTGTGATGTTTATATATGAATTGTGGGTGTGTGTATATGTGTGTGATGTTTATATATGAACTTTGGGTGTGTATCTATGAGTGCGATGTTTATATATGAACTGTGGGTGTGTACATATGAGTGTGATGTTTATATATGAACTGTGGGTGTGTTTTTTGAGTGTGATGTTAAAATATGAACTGCGGGTGTGTATATATGAGTGTGATGTTTATATATGAACTGTGGGTCTGCATATATGAGTGTGATGTTTATATATGAACTGTGGGTGTGTATATATGAGTGTGATGTTTATATATGAACTGTGGGTCTGTATATATGAGTGTGATGTTTATATATGAACTGTGGGTGTGTATATATGAGTGTGATGTTTATATATGAACTGTGGGTGTGTATATGAGTGTGATGTTTATATATGGACTGTGGGTGTGTATGTATGAGTGTGATGTTTATATATGAACTGTGGGTGTGTATATATGAGTGTGATGTTTATATATGAACTGTGGGTGTGTATATATGAGTGTGATGTTTATATATGAACTTCGGGTGTGTATATATGAGTGTGATGTTTATATATGAACTGTGGGTGTGCATATATGAGTGTGATGTTTATATATGGACTGCGGCTGTGTATATATGAGTGTGATGTTTATATATGGACTGTGGGTGTGTATATGTGATTGTGATGTTTATATATTAACTGTGGGTGTGTGTATGTGAGTGTGATGTTTATATATTAACTGTGGGTGTGTATATATGAGTGTGATGTTTATATATGAACTGTGGGTGTGTATATATGAGTGTGATGTTTATATATGAAATGTGGGTGTGTATATATGAGTGTGATGTTTGCATATGAACTGTGGGTGTGTATATATGAGTGCGATGTTTATATATGGACTGTGGGTGTGTATATATGAGTGTGATGTTTATATATTAACTGTGGGTGTTTATATATGAGTGTGATGTTTATATATTCACTGAGGGTGTGCATATATGAGTGTGATGTTTATATATGAAATGTGGGTGTGTATATATGAGTGTGATGTTTGCATATGAACTGTGGGTGTGTATATATGAGTGTAATGTTTATATATGAACTGTGGGTGTGTATATATGAGTGTGATGTTTATATATGGACTGTGGGTGTGTATATATGAGTGTGATGTTTATATATGAACTGTGGGTGTGTATATATGAGTGTGATGTTTATATATGAACTGTGGGTGTGTATATATGAGTGTGATGTTTATAAATGAACTGTGGGTGTGTAGATATGAGTGTGATGTTTATATATTGACTGTGGGTGTGTATATATGAGTGTGATGTTTATATATTAACTGTGGGTGTGTATATATGAGTGTGATGTTTATATATGGACTGTGGGTGTGTATATATGAGTGTGATGTTTATATATGAACTGTGGGTGTGTATATATGAGTGTGATGTTTATATATGAAATGTGGGTGTGTATATATGATTGCAATGTTTATATATGAACTGTGGGTGTGTAGATATGAGTGTGATGTTTATATAATAACTGTGGGTGTGTTTTTATGACTGTGATGTTTATATATGAATTGTGGGTGTGTGTATATGTGTGTGATGTTTATATATGAACTTTGGGTGTGTATCTATGAGTGCGATGTTTATATATGAACTGTGGGTGTGTACATATGAGTGTGATGTTTATATATGAACTGTGGGTGTGTTTTTTGAGTGTGATGTTAAAATATGAACTGCGGGTGTGTATATATGAGTGTGATGTTTATATATGAACTGTGGGTCTGCATATATGAGTGTGATGTTTATATATGAACTGTGGGTCTGTATATATGAGTGTGATGTTTATATATGAACTGTGGGTCTGTATATATGAGTGTGATGTTTATATATGAACTGTGGGTGTGTATATATGAGTGTGATGTTTATATATGAACTGTGGGTGTGTATATATGAGTGTGATATTTATATATGAACTGTGAGTGTGTATATGAGTGTGATGTTTATATATGGACTGTGGGTGTGTATGTATGAGTGTGATGATTATATATGAACTGTGGGTGTGTATATATGAGTGTGATGTTTATATATGAACTGTGGGTGTGTATATATGAGTGTGATGTTTATATATGAACTTCGGGTGTGTATATATGAGTGTGATGTTTATATATGAACTGTGGGTGTGCATATATGAGTGTGATGTTTATATATGGACTGCGGCTGTGTATATATGAGTGTGATGTTTATATATGGACTGTGGGTGTGTATATGTGATTGTGATGTTTATATATTAACTGTGGGTGTGTGTATGTGAGTGTGATGTTTATATATTAACTGTGGGTGTGTATATATGAGTGTGATGTTTATATATGAACTGTGGGTGTGTCTATATGAGTGTGATGTTTATGTATGAACTGTGGGTGTGTATACATGAGTGTGATGTTTATATATGAACTGTGGGTGTGTATATATGAGTGCGATGTTTATATATGGACTGTGGGTGTGTATATATGAGTGAGATGTTTATATATGGACTGTGGGTGTGTATACATGAGTGTGATGTTTATATATTAACTGTGGGTGTGTATATATGAGTGCGATGTTTATATATGAACTGTGGGTGCATATATATGAGTGTGATGTTTACATATGAACTGTGGGCGCATATATATGAGTGTGATGTTTATATATGAACTGTGGGTGTGTATATATGAGTGCGATGTTTATATATTAACTGTGGGTGCATATATATGAGTGTGATGTTTATATATGAACTGTGGGTGTGTATATATGAGTGTGATGTTTATATATTAACTGTGGGTGTGTATATATGTGTGTGATGTTTATATATGAACTGTGGGTGTGTATATATGAGTGTGATGTTTATATATGGACTGTGGGTGTGTCTATATGAGTGTGATGTTTATATATGAATTTTGGTGTGTATATATGAGTGTGATGTTTATATATTAACTGTGGGTGTGTATATATGAGTGTGATGTTTATATATGAACTGTGGGTGTGTATATATGAGTGTGATGTTTATATATGAACTGTGGGTGTGTATATATGAGTGTGATGTTTATATATTAGCTGTGGGTGTGTATATATGAGTGTGATGTTTATATATGAACTGTGGGTGTGTATATATGAGTGTGATGTTTATATATGAACTGTGGGTGTGTATATATGAGTGTGATGTTTATCACTGGACTGTGGGTGTGTCTATATGAGTGTGATGTTTATATATGAACTGTGGGTGTATATATATGAGTGTGATGATTATATATGAACTGTGGGTGTGTATATGTGAGTGCGATGTTTATATATGTACTGTGGGTGTGTATATATGAGTGTGATGTTTATATATGAATTGAGGGTGTGTATATATGAGTGCGATGTTTATATATTAACTGTGGGTGTGTATATATGAGTGTGATGTTTATATGTGAACTGTGGGTGCATATATATGAGTGTGATGTTTATATATGAACTGTGGGTCTGTATATATGAGTGTGATGTTTATATATGAACTGTGGGTGTGTATCTCTGAGTGTGATGTTTATATATGAACTGTGGGTCTGTATATATGAGTGTGATGTTTATATATGAACTGTGGGTGTGTATATATGAGTGTGATGTTTATATATGAACTGTGGGTGTGTATATATGAGTGTGATGTTTATATATGAACTGTGGGTGTGAAAATATGAGTGTGATGTTAAAATATGAACTGTGGGTGTGTATTTTTGAGTGTGATGTTTATATCTGGACTGTGGGTGTGTATATATGAGTGTGATGTTTATATATTAACTGTGGGTGTGTATATATGAGTGTGATGTTTATATATGGACTGTGGGTGTGTATATATGAGTGTGATGTTTATATATGAACTGTGGGTCTGTATATATGAGTGTGATGTTTATATATGAACTGTGGGTGTGTATATATGAGTGTGATATTTATATATGAACTGTGAGTGTGTATATATGAGTGTGATGTTTATATATGGACTGTGGGTGTGTATATATGAGTGTGATGTTTATATATGAAATGTGGGTGTGTAGAGATGAGTGTGATGTTTATATATGAACTGGGGTGTGTATATATGAGTGTGGTGTTTATATATGAACTGTGGGTGTGTATATATGAGTGTGATGTTTATATATGAACTGTGGGTGTGTATATATGAGTGTGATGTTTATATATGAACTGTGGGTGTGTATATATGAGTGTGATGTTTATATATGGACTGCGGATGTGTATATATGAGTGTGATGTTTATATATGGACTGTGGGTGTGTATATATGAGTGTGATGTTTATATATGAACTGTGGGTGTGTATACATGAGTGAGATGTTTATATGTGGACTGTGGGTGTGTATACATGAGTGTGATGTTTATATATTAACTGTGGGTGTGTATATATGAGTGCGATGTTTATATATGAACTGTGGGTGCATATATATGAGTGTGATGTTTATATATGGACTGTGGGTGTGTATATATGAGTGTGATGTTTATATATTAACTGTGGGTGTGTGTATATGAGTGTGATGTTTATATATTAACTGTGGGTGTGTATATATGAGTGTGATGTTTATATATGAACTGTTGGTGTGCATATATGAGTGTGATGTTTTTATATGAACTGTGGGTGTGTATATATGAGTGTGATGTTTATATATTAACTGTGGGTGTGTATATATGAGTGTGATGTTCATATATGAAATGTGGGTGTGTATATATGAGTGTGATGTTTGCATATGAACTGTGGGTGTGTATATATGAGTGTGATGTTTATATATGAACTGTGGGTGTGTATATATGAGTGCGATGTTTATATATGGACTGTGGGTTTGTATATATGAGTGTGATGTTTATATATGAACTGTGGGTGTGTATATATGAGTGTGATGTTTATATATTAACTGTGGGTGTGTATATATGAGTGTGATGTTTACATATGAACTGTGGGTGCATATATGTGAGTGTGATGTTTATATATAAACTGTGGTTGTGTTTATATGAGTGTGATGTTTATATATGAACTGTGGGTGTGTATATATGAGTGTGATGTTTATATATGAACTGTGGGTGTGTATATATGAGTGTGATGTTTATATATGGACTGGGGTGTGTATATTTGAGTGTGATGTTTATATATGAACTGTGGGTGTGTATATATGAGTGTGATGATTATATATGAACTGTGGGTGTGTATATATGAGTGTGATGTTTATATATGGACTGGGGTGTGTATATATGAGTGTGATGTTTATATCTGGACTGTGGGTATGTATATATGAGTGTGATGTTTATATATGAACTGTGGGTGTGTATATATGAGTGTGATGTTTATATATGAACTGTGGGTGTGTTTATATGAGTGTGATGTTTATATATGAACTGTGGGTGTGTATATATGAGTGTGATGTTTATATATGAAATGTGGGTGTGTATATATGAGTGCAATGTTTATATATGAACTGTGGGTGTGTATATATGAGTGTGATGTTTATATATTAACTGTGGGTGTGTTTTTATGAGTGTGATGTTTATATATGAATTGTGGGTGTGTGTATATGAGTGTGATGTTTATATATGAACTTTGGGTGTGTATCTATGAGTGCGATGTTTATATATGGACTGTGGGTGTGTATATATGAGTGCGATGTTTATATATGGACTGTGGGTGTGTATATATGAGTGTGATGTTTATATATGAACTGTGGGTGTGTATATATGAGTGTGATGTTTATATATGAACTGTGGGTGTGTATATATGAGTGTGATGTTGCAATATGAACTGTGGGTCTGTATATATGAGTGTGATGTTTAGAAATGAACTGTGGGTGTGTATATATGAGTGTGATGTTTATATATGAACTGTGGGTCTGTATATATGAGTGTGATGTTTGTATATGAACTGTGGGTATGTATATATGAGTGTGATGTTTATATATGAACTGTGGGTGTGTATATATGAGTGTGATATTTATATATGAACTGTGAGTGTGTATATATGATTGTGATGTTTATATATGAACTGTGGGTGTGTAGAGATGAGTGTGATGTTTATATATGAACTGCGGTGTGTATATATGAGTGTGATGTTTACATATGAACTGGGGTGTGTATATGTGAGTGCGATGTTTATATATGAACTGTGGGTGTGTATATATGAGTGTGATGTTTATATATGAACTATGGGTGTGTATATATGAGTGTGATGTTTATATATGAACTGTGGGTGTGTATATATGAGTGTGATGTTTATATATGGACTGCGGCTGTGTATATATGAGTGTGATGTTTATATATGGACTGTGGGTGTGTATATATGAGTGTGATGTTTATATATTAACTGTGGGTGTGTATATATGAGTGCCATGTTTATATATGAACTGTGGGTGTGTCTATATGAGTGTGATGTTTATGTATGAACTGTGGGTGTGTATACATGAGTGAGATGTTTATATGTGGACTGTGGGTGTGTATACATGAGTGTGATGTTTATATATTAACTGTGGGTGTGTATATATGAGTGCGATGTTTATATATGAACTGTGGGTGCATATATATGAGTGTGATGTTTATATATGAACTGTGGGTGCATATATATGAGTGTGATGTTTATATATGAACTGTGGGTGTGTGTATATGAGTGTGATGTTTTTATATTAACTGTGGGTGTGTATATATGAGTGTGATGTTTATATATGAACTGTGGGTGTGTATATATGAGTGTGATGTTTTTATATGAACTGTGGGTGTGTATATATGAGTGTGATGTTTATATATGAACTGTGGGTGTGTATATATGAGATTGAAGTTTTTATATGAACTGTGGGTCTGTATATATGAGTGTGATGTTTTTATATGAACTGTGGGTGTGTATATATGAGTGTGATGTTTATATATGAACTGTGGGTGTGTATATATGAGTGTGATGTTTTTATATGAACTGTGGGTGTGTATATACGAGTGTGATGTTTATATATGAACTGTGGGTGTGTATATATGAGTCTGATGTTTTTATATGAACTGTGGGTGTGTTTTTATGAGTGTGATGTTTATATATTAACTGTGGGTGTGTGTATATGAATGTGATGTTTATATATTAACGGTGGGTGTGTATATATGAGTGTGATGTTTATATATGAACTGTTGGTGTGCATATATGAGTGTGATGTTTTTATATGAACTGTGGGTGTGTATATATGAGTGTGATGTTTATATATTAACTGTGGGTGTGTATTTCTGAGTGTGATGTTTATATATGAAATGTGGGTGTGTATATATGAGTGTGATGTTTGCATATGAACTGTGGGTGTGTATATATGAGTGTGATGTTTATATATGAACTGTGGGTGTGTATATATGAGTGCGATGTTTATATATGGACTGTGGGTTTGTATATATGAGTGTGATGTTTATATATGAACTGTGGGTGTGTATATATGAGTGTGATGTTTATATATTAACTGTGGGTGTGTATATATGAGTGTGATGTTTAAATATGAACTGTGGGTGCATATATGTGAGTGTGATGTTTATATATAAACTGTGGGTGTGTTTATATGAGTGTGATGTTTATATATGAACTGTGGGTGTGTATATATGAGTGTGATGTTTATATATGAACTGTGGGTGTGTATATATGAGTGTGATGTTTATATATGGACTGGGGTGTGTATATATGAGTGTGATGTTTATATATGAACTGTGGGTGTGTATATATGAGTGTGATGTTTATATATGAACTGTGGGTGTGTATATATGAGTGTGATGTTTATATATGGACTGGGGTGTGTATATATGAGTGTGATGTTTATATATGGACTGTGGGTGTGTATATATTAGTGTGAGGTTTATATATGAACTGTGGGTGTGTATATATGAGTGTGATGTTTATATATGGACTGTGGGTGTGTATATATGAGTGTGATGTTTATATATGGACTGCGGCTGTGTATATATGAGTGTGATGTTTATATATGGACTGTGGGTGTGTATATATGAGTGTGATGTTTATATATGAACTGTGGGTGTGTATATATGAGTGTGATGTTTAGATATGAACTGTGGGTGTGTATATATGAGTGTGATGTTTATATATGAACTGTGGGTGTGTATATATGAGTGTGATATTTATATATGAACTGTGGTTGTGTCTATATGAGTGTGATGTTTATGTATGAACTGTGGGTGTGTATACATGAGTGAGATGTTTATATGTGGACTGTGGGTGTGTATACATGAGTGTGATGTTTATATATTAACTGTGGGTGTGTATATATGAGTGCGATGTTTATATATGAACTGTGGGTGCATATATATGAGTGTGATGTTTATATATGAACTGTGGGTGCATATATATGAGTGTGATGTTTATATATGAACTGTGGGTGTGTATATATGAGTGTGATGTTTTTATATTAACTGTGGGTGTGTATATATGAGTGTGATGTTTATATATGAACTGTGGGTGTGTATATATGAGTGTGATGTTTTTATATGAACTGTGGGTGTGTATATATGAGTGTGATGTTTATATATGAACTGTGGATGTGTATATATGAGTGTGAAGTTTTTATATGAACTGTGGGTGTGTATATATGAGTGTGATGTTTTTATATGAACTGTGGGTGTGTATATATGAGTGTGATGTTTTTATATGAACTGTGGGTGTGTATATATGAGTGTGATGTTTATATATGAACTGTGGGTGTGTAGAAATGAGTGTGATGTTTTTATATGAACTGTGGGTGTGTATATATGAGTGTGATGTTTATATATGAACTGTGGGTGTGTATATATGAGTGTGATGTATATATATGAACTGTGGGTGTGTATATATGAGTGCGATGTTTATATATGGACTGTGGGTGTGTATAGATGAGTGTGATGTTTATATATTAACTGTGGGTGTGTGTATATGAGTGTGATGTTTATATATTAACTGTGGGTGTGTATCTCTGAGTGTGATGTTTATATATGAACTGTGGGTGCATATATGTGAGTGTGATGTTTTTATATGAACTGTGGGTGTGTATATATGAGTGTGATGTTTATATATTAACTGTGGGTGTGTATATATGAGTGTGATGTTTATATATGAAATGTGGGTGTGTATCTCTGAGTGTGATGTTTGCATATGAACTGTGGGTGTGTATATATGAGTGTGATGTTTATATATGAACTGTGGGTGTGTATATATGAGTGCGATGTTTATATATGGACTGTGGGTTTGTATATATGAGTGTGATGTTTATATATGAACTGTGGGTGTGTATATATGAGTGTGATGTTTATATATTAACAGTGGGTGTGTATATATGAGTGTGATGTTTACATATGAACTGTGGGTGCATATATGTGAGTGTGATGTTTACATATAAACTGTGGGTGTGTTTATATGAGTGTGATGTTTATATATGAACTGTGGGTGTGTATATATGAGTGTGATGTTTATATATGAACTGTGGGTGTGTATATATGAGTGTGATGTTTATATATGGACTGGGGAGTGTATATATGAGTGTGATGTTTATATATGAACTGTGGGTGTGTATATATGAGTGTGATGTTTATATATGAACTGTGGGTGTGTATATATGAGTGTGATGTTTATATATGGACTGGGGTGTGTATATATGAGTGTGATGTTTATAAATGGACTGTGGGTGTGTATATATGAGTGTGATGTTTATATATGAACTGTGGGTGTGTAGAAATGAGTGTGATGTTTATATATGGACTGTGGGTGTGTATATATGAGTGTGATGTTTATATATTAACTGTGGGTGTGTATATATGAGTGTGATTTTTACATATGAACTAGGGTGTGTATATTTCAGTGTGATGTTTATATATGGACTGTGGGTGTGTATATATGAGTGTGATGTTTATATATGAACTGTGGGTGTGTATATATGAGTGAGATGTTTATATATGAACTGTGGGTGTATATATATGAGTGTGATGTTTATATATGGACTGTGGGTGTGTATATATGAGTGTGATGTTTATATATGAACTGTGGTTGGAAAATATGAGTGTGATGTTTATATATGAACTGTGGGTCTGTATATATGAGTGTGATGTTTATATATGAACTGTGGGTGTGTATATATGAGTGTGATGTTTATATATTAACTGTGGGTGTGTATATATGAGTGTGATGTTTATATATGAACTGTGGGTGCATATATATGAGTGTGATGTTTATATATGAACTGTGGGTGCATATATATGAGTGTGATGTTTATATATGAACTGTGGGTGCATATATATGAGTGCGAAGTTTATATATGAACTGTGGGTGCATATATATGAGTGTGATGTTTATATATGAACTGTGGGTGTGTATATATGAGTGTGATGTTGATATATTAACTGTGGGTGTGTATATATGAGTGTGATGTTTATATATGAACTGTGGGTGCATAGATATGAGTCTGATGTTTATTTATGAACTGTGGGTGTGTATATATGAGTGTGATGTTTATATATGGACTGTGGGTGTGCATATATGAGTGTGATGTTTATATATTAACTGTGGGTGTGTATATATGAGTGTGATGTTTATATATGAACTGTGGGTGCATATATGTGAGTGTGATGTTTATATATAAACTGTGGGTGTGTATATATGAGTGTGATGTTTATATATGGACTGGGGTGTGTATATATGAGTGTGATGTTTATATATGGACTGTGGGTGTGTATATATGAGTGTGATGTTTATATATGGACTGGGGTGTGTATATATGAGTGTGATGTTTATATATGGACTGTGGGTGTGTATATATGAGTGTGATGTTTATATATGAACTGTGGGTGTGTATATATGAGTGTGATGTTTATATATGGACTGTGGGTGTGTATATATGAGTGTGATGTTTATATATGGACTGTGGGTGTGTATATATGAGTGTGATGTTTATATATGAACTGTGGGTGTGTTTATATGAGTATGATGTTTATATATGAACTGTGGGTGTGTATATATGAGTGTGATGTTTATATATGGACTGGGGTGTGTATATATGAGGGTGATGTTTATATATGGACTGTGGGTGTGTCTATATGAGTGTGATGTTTATATATGGACTGTGGGTGTGTATATATGAGTGTGATGTTTATATATGGACTGTGGGTGTGTATATATGAGTGTGATGTTTTTATATGAACTGTGGGTGTGTTTATATGAGTATGATGTTTATATATGGACTGTGGGTGTGTATATATGAGTGTGATGTTTTTATATGAACTGTGGGTGTGTATATATGAGTGTGATGTTTATATATGGACTGTGGGTGTGTATATATGAGTGTGATGTTTATATATGGACTGGGGTGTGTATATATGAGTGTGATGTTTATATATGGACTGTGGGTGTGTATATATGAGTGTGATGTTTATATATGGACTGTGGGTGTGTATATATGAGTGTGATGTTTATATATGGACTGTGGGTGTGTATATATGAGTGTGATGTTTTTATATGAACTGTGGGTGTGTTTATATGAGTATGATGTTTATATATGAACTGTGGGTGTGTATATATGAGTTTGATGTTTATATATGGACTGTGGGTGTGTATATATGAGTGTGATGTTTATATATGGACTGTGGGTGTGTATATATGAGTGTGATGTTTTTATATGAACTGTGGGTGTGTTTATATGAGTATGATGTTTATATATGAACTGTGGGTGTGTATATATGAGTGTGATGTTTATATATGGACTGGGGTGTGTATATATGAGTGTGATGTTTATATATGGACTGTGGGTGTGTATATATGAGTGTGATGTTTATATATGAACTGTGGGTGTGTATATATGAGTGTGATGTTTATATATGGACTGTGGGTGTGTATATATGAGTGTGATGTTTATATATTAACTGTGGGTGTGTATATATGAGTGTGATGTTTACATATGAACTGGGGTGTGTATATTTCAGTGTGATGTTTATATATGGACTGTGGTTATGTATATATGAGTGTGATGTTTATATATGAACTGTGGGTGTGTATATATGAGTGAGATATTTATATATGAACTGTGGGTGTGTATATATGAGTGTGATGTTTATATATGAACTGTGGGTGTGTATATATAAGTGTGATGTTTATATATGGACTGTGGGTGTGTATATATGAGTGTCATGTTTATATATGAACTGGGGTTCTTATATTTCAGTGTGATGTTAATATATGGACTGTGGGTGTGTATATATGAGTGTGATGTTTATATATGAACTGTGGGTGTGTATATATGAGTGAGATGTTTATATATGAACTGTGGGTGTATATATATGAGTGTGATGTTTATATATGAACTGTGGGTGTATATATATGAGTGTGATTTTTATATATGAACTGTGGGTGTATATATATGAGTGTGATATTTTCTTTGAACTGGGGTGTGTATATATGAGTGTGATGTTTATATATGGACTGTGGGTGTGTATCTCTGAGTGTGATGTTTATATATGAACTGTGGGTTTATAAAAATGAGTGTGATGTTTATATATGAACTGTGGGTGTGTATATATGAGTGTGATGTTTATATATGGACTGTCGGTGTGTATATATGAGTGTGATGTTTATATATCAACTGTGGATGTATATATATGAGTGTGATGTTTATATATGAACTGTGGGTGTGTATATATGAGTGTGATGTTTATATATGAACTGTGGGTGTGTATATATGAGTGTGATGTTTATATATTAACTGTGGGTGTGTATATATGAGTGTGATGTTTAAATATGAACTGTGGGTGCATATATGTGAGTGTGATGTTTATATATAAACTGTGGGTGTGTTTATATGAGTGTGATGTTTATATATGAACTGTGGGTGTGTATATATGAGTGTGATGTTTATATATGAACTGTGGGTGTGTATATATGAGTGTGATGTTTATATATGGACTGGGGTGTGTATATATGAGTGTGATGTTTATATATGAACTGTGGGTGTGTATATATGAGTGTGATGTTTATATATGAACTGTGGGTGTGTATATATGAGTGTGATGTTTATATATGGACTGGGGTGTGTATATATGAGTGTGATGTTTATATATGGACTGTGGGTGTGTATATATTAGTGTGAGGTTTATATATGAACTGTGGGTGTGTATATATGAGTGTGATGTTTATATATGGACTGTGGGTGTGTATATATGAGTGTGATGTTTATATATGGACTGCGGCTGTGTATATATGAGTGTGATGTTTATATATGGACTGTGGGTGTGTATATATGAGTGTGATGTTTATATATTAACTGTGGGTGTGTATATATGAGTGTGATGTTTAGATATGAACTGTGGGTGTGTATATATGAGTGTGATGTTTATATATGAACTGTGGGTGTGTATATATGAGTGTGATATTTATATATGAACTGTGGTTGTGTCTATATGAGTGTGATGTTTATGTATGAACTGTGGGTGTGTATACATGAGTGAGATGTTTATATGTGGACTGTGGGTGTGTATACATGAGTGTGATGTTTATATATTAACTGTGGGTGTGTATATATGAGTGCGATGTTTATATATGAACTGTGGGTGCATATATATGAGTGTGATGTTCATATATGAACTGTGGGTGCATATATATGAGTGTGATGTTTATATATGAACTGTGGGTGTGTATATATGAATGTGATGTTTTTATATTAACTGTGGGTGTGTATATATGAGTGTGATGTTTATATATGAACTGTGGGTGTGTATATATGAGTGTGATGTTTTTATATGAACTGTGGGTGTGTATATATGAGTGTGATGTTTATATATGAACTGTGGGTGTGTATATATGAGTGTGAAGTTTTTATATGAACTGTGGGTGTGTATATATGAGTGTGATGTTTTTATATGAACTGTGGGTGTGTATATATGAGTGTGATGTTTATATATGAACTGTGGGTGTGTATATATGAGTGTGATGTTTTTATATGAACTGTGGGTGTGTATATATGAGTGTGATGTTTATATATGAACTGTGGGTGTGTAGAAATGAGTGTGATGTTTTTATATGAACTGTGGGTGTGTATATATGAGTGTGATGTTTATATATGAACTGTGGGTGTGTATATATGAGTGTGATGTATATATATGAACTGTGGGTGTGTATATATGAGTGTGATGTTTATATATGAACTGTGGGTGTGTAGAAATGAGTGTGATGTTTTTATATGAACTGTGGGTGTGTATATATGAGTGTGATGTTTATATATGAACTGTGGGTGTGTATATATGAGTGTGATGTATATATATGAACTGTGGGTGTGTATATATGAGTGCGATGTTTATATCTGGACTGTGGGTGTGTATAGATGAGTGTGATGTTTATATATTAACTGTGGGTGTGTGTATATGAGTGTGATGTTTATATATTAACTGTGGGTGTGTATCTCTGAGTGTGATGTTTATATATGAACTGTGGGTGCATATATATGAGTGTGATGTTTTTATATGAACTGTGGGTGTGTATATATGAGTGTGATGTTTATATATTAACTGTGGGTGTGTGTATATGAGTGTGATGTTTATATATGGACTGTGGGTTTGTATATATGAGTGTGATGTTTATATATGAACTGTGGGTGTGTATATATGAGTGTGATGTTTATATATGGACTGTGGGTTTGTATATATGAGTGTGATGTTTATATATGAACTGTGGGTGTGTATATATGAGTGTGATGTTTATATATTAACAGTGGGTGTGTATATATGAGTGTGATGTTTACATATGAACTGTGGGTGCATATATGTGAGTGTGATGTTTACATATAAACTGTGGGTGTGTTTATATGAGTGTGATGTTTATATATGAACTGTGGGTGTGTATATATGAGTGTGATGTTTTTATATGAACTGTGGGTGTGTATATATGAGTGTGATGTTTATATATGAACTGTGGGTGTGTATATATGAGTGTGAAGTTTTTATATGAACTGTGGGTGTGTATATATGAGTGTGATGTTTTTATATGAACTGTGGGTGTGTATATATGAGTGTGATGTTTATATATGAACTGTGGGTGTGTATATATGAGTGTGATGTTTTTATATGAACTGTGGGTGTGTATATATGAGTGTGATGTTTATATATGAACTGTGGGTGTGTAGAAATGAGTGTGATGTTTTTATATGAACTGTGGGTGTGTATATATGAGTGTGATGTTTATATATGAACTGTGGGTGTGTATATATGAGTGTGATGTATATATATGAACTGTGGGTGTGTATATATGAGTGTGATGTTTATATATGAACTGTGGGTGTGTAGAAATGAGTGTGATGTTTTTATATGAACTGTGGGTGTGTATATATGAGTGTGATGTTTATATATGAACTGTGGGTGTGTATATATGAGTGTGATGTATATATATGAACTGTGGGTGTGTATATATGAGTGCGATGTTTATATCTGGACTGTGGGTGTGTATAGATGAGTGTGATGTTTATATATTAACTGTGGGTGTGTGTATATGAGTGTGATGTTTATATATTAACTGTGGGTGTGTATCTCTGAGTGTGATGTTTATATATGAACTGTGGGTGCATATATATGAGTGTGATGTTTTTATATGAA
This sequence comes from Heptranchias perlo, assembly GCF_035084215.1. Taxonomy (NCBI): domain Eukaryota; kingdom Metazoa; phylum Chordata; class Chondrichthyes; order Hexanchiformes; family Hexanchidae; genus Heptranchias; species Heptranchias perlo. The sequence continues at coordinate 234,520 of NW_027139793.1, read as the reverse complement.
CTGTGGGTGTGTATATATGAGTGTGATGTTTATATATTAACTGTGGGTGTGTGTATATGAGTGTGATGTTTATATATGGACTGTGGGTTTGTATATATGAGTGTGATGTTTATATATGAACTGTGGGTGTGTATATATGAGTGTGATGTTTATATATGGACTGTGGGTTTGTATATATGAGTGTGATGTTTATATATGAACTGTGGGTGTGTATATATGAGTGTGATGTTTATATATTAACAGTGGGTGTGTATATATGAGTGTGATGTTTACATATGAACTGTGGGTGCATATATGTGAGTGTGATGTTTACATATAAACTGTGGGTGTGTTTATATGAGTGTGATGTTTATATATGAACTTTGGGTGTGTATATATGAGTGTGATGTTTATATATGAACTGTGGGTGTGTATATATGAGTGTGATGTTTATATATGGACTGGGGAGTGTATATATGAGTGTGATGTTTATATATGAACTGTGGGTGTGTATATATGAGTGTGATGTTTATATATGAACTGTGGGTGTGTATATATGAGTGTGATGTTTATATATGGACTGGGGTGTGTATATATGAGTGTGATGTTTATAAATGGACTGTGGGTGTGTATATATGAGTGTGATGTTTATATATGAACTGTGGGTGTGTAGAAATGAGTGTGATGTTTATATATGGACTGTGGGTGTGTATATATGAGTGTGATGTTTATATATTAACTGTGGGTGTGTATATATGAGTGTGATTTTTAAATATGAACTGGGGTGTGTATATTTCAGTGTGATGTTTATATATGGACTGTGGGTGTGTATATATGAGTGTGATGTTTATATATGAACTGTGGGTGTGTATATATGAGTGAGATGTTTATATATGAACTGTGGGTGTATATATATGAGTGTGATGTTTATATATGGACTGTGGGTGTGTATATATGAGTGTGATGTTTATATATGAACTGTGGGTGGAAAATATAAGTGTGATGTTTATATATGAACTGTGGGTCTGTATATATGAGTGTGATGTTTATATATGAACTGTGGGTGTGTATATATGAGTGTGATGTTTATATATTAACTGTGGGTGTATATATATGAGTGTGATGTTTATATATGAACTGTGGGTGCATATATATGAGTGTGATGTTTATATATGAACTGTGGGTGCATATATATGAGTGTGATGTTTATATATGAACTGTGGGTGCATATATATGAGTGCGAAGTTTATATATGAACTGTGGGTGCATATATATGAGTGTGATGTTTATATATGAACTGTGGGTGTGTATATATGAGTGTGATGTTGATATATTAACTGTGGGTGTGTATATATGAGTGTGATGTTTATATATGAACTGTGGGTGCATAGATATGAGTCTGATGTTTATTTATGAACTGTGGGTGTGTATATATGAGTGCGATGTTTATATATGGACTGTAGGTGTGCATATATGAGTGTGATGTTTATATATTAACTGTGGGTGTGTATATATGAGTGTGATGTTTATATATGAACTGTGGGTGCATATATGTGAGTGTGATGTTTATATATAAACTGTGGGTGTGTATATATGAGTGTGATGTTTATATATGGACTGGGGTGTGTATATATGAGTGTGATGTTTATATATGGACTGTGGGTGTGTATATATGAGTGTGATGTTTATATATGGACTGGGGTGTGTATATATGAGTGTGATGTTTATATATGGACTGTGGGTGTGTATATATGAGCGTGATGTTTATATATGAACTGTGGGTGTGTATATATGAGTGTGATGTTTATATATGGACTGTGGGTGTGTATATATGAGTGTGATGTTTATATATGGACTGTGGGTGTGTATATATGAGTGTGATGTTTATATATGAACTGTGGGTGTGTTTATATGAGTATGATGTTTATATATGAACTGTGGGTGTGTATATATGAGTGTGATGTTTATATATGGACTGGGGTGTGTATATATGAGTGTGATGTTTATATATGGACTGTGGGTGTGTCTATATGTGTGTGATGTTTATATATGGACTGTGGGTGTGTATATATGAGTGTGATGTTTATATATGGACTGTGGGTGTGTATATATGAGTGTGATGTTTTTATATGAACTGTGGGTGTGTTTATATGAGTATGATGTTTATATATGGACTGTGGGTGTGTATATATGAGTGTGATGTTTTTATATGAACTGTGGGTGTGTATATATGAGTGTGATGTTTATATATGGACTGTGGGTGTGTATATATGAGTGTGATGTTTATATATGGACTGGGGTGTGTATATATGAGTGTGATGTTTATATATGGACTGTGGGTGTGTATATATGAGTGTGATGTTTATATATGGACTGTGGGTGTGTATATATGAGTGTGATGTTTATATATGGACTGTGGGTGTGTATATATGAGTGTGATGTTTTTATATGAACTGTGGGTGTGTTTATATGAGTATGATGTTTATATATGAACTGTGGGTGTGTATATATGAGTGTGATGTTTATATATGGACTGTGGGTGTGTATATATGAGTGTGATGTTTATATATGGACTGTGGGTGTGTATATATGAGTGTGATGTTTTTATATGAACTGTGGGTGTGTTTATATGAGTATGATGTTTATATATGAACTGTGGGTGTGTATATATGAGTGTGATGTTTATATATGGACTGGGGTGTGTATATATGAGTGTGATGTTTATATATGGACTGTGGGTGTGTATATATGAGTGTGATGTTTATATATGAACTGTGGGTGTGTATATATGAGTGTGATGTTTATATATGGACTGTGGGTGTGTATATATGAGTGTGATGTTTATATATTAACTGTGGGTGTGTATATATGAGTGTGATGTTTACATATGAACTGGGGTGTGTATATTTGAGTGTGATGTTTATATATGGACTGTGGTTATGTATATATGAGTGTGATGTTTATATATGAACTGTGGGTGTGTATATATGAGTGAGATATTTATATATGAACTGTGGGTGTGTATATATGAGTGTGATGTTTATATATGAACTGTGGGTGTGTATATATAAGTGTGATGTTTATATATGGACTGTGGGTGTGTATATATGAGTGTCATGTTTATATATGAACTGGGGTTCTTATATTTCAGTGTGATGTTAATATATGGACTGTGGTTGTGTATATATGAGTGTGATGTTTATATATGAACTGTGGGTGTGTATATATGAGTGAGATGTTTATATATGAACTGTGGGTGTATATATATGAGTGTGATGTTTATATATGAACTGTGGGTGTATATATATGAGTGTGATTTTTATATATGAACTGTGGGTGTATATATATGAGTGTGATATTTTCTTTGAACTGGGGTGTGTATATATGAGTGTGATGTTTATATATGGACTGTGGGTGTGTATCTCTGAGTGTGATGTTTATATATGAACTGTGGGTTTATAAAAATGAGTGTGATGTTTATATATGAACTGTGGGTGTGTATATATGAGTGTGATGTTTATATATGGACTGTCGGTGTGTATATATGAGTGTGATGTTTATATATCAACTGTGGATGTATATATATGAGTGTGATGTTTATATATGAACTGTGGGTGTGTATATATGAGTGTGATGTTTATATATGAACTGTGGGTCTGTATATATGAGTGCAATGTTTATATATGGACTGTGGGTGTGTATATATGAGTGTGATGTTTATATATGAATTGTGGGTGTGTATATATGAGTGTGATGTATATATATGAACTGTGGGTGTGTATATATGAGTGTGATGTTTATCTCTGGTCTGTGGGTGTGTCCATATCAGTGTGATGTTTATATATGAACTGTGGGTGTGTATATATGAGTGTGATGTTTTAATATGAACTGTGGGTGTGTTTATATGAGTATGATGTTTATATATGGACTGTGGGTGTGTATATATGAGTGTGATGTTTTTATATGAACTGTGGGTGTGTATATATGAGTGTGATGTTTATATATGGACTGTGGGTGTGTATATATGAGTGTGATGTTTATATATGGACTGGGGTGTGTATATATGAGTGTGATGTTTATATATGGACTGTGGGTGTGTATATATGAGTGTGATGTTTATATATGGACTGTGGGTGTGTATATATGAGTGTGATGTTTATATATGGACTGTGGGTGTGTATATATGAGTGTGATGTTTTTATATGAACTGTGGGTGTGTTTATATGAGTATGATGTTTATATATGGACTGTGGGTGTGTATATATGAGTGTGATGTTTTTATATGAACTGTGGGTGTGTATATATGAGTGTGATGTTTATATATGGACTGTGGGTGTTTATATATGAGTGTGATGTTTATATATGGACTGGGGTGTGTATATATGAGTGTGATGTTTATATATGGACTGTGGGTGTGTATATATGAGTGTGATGTTTATATATGGACTGTGGGTGTGTATATATGAGTGTGATGTTTATATATGGACTGTGGGTGTGTATATATGAGTGTGATGTTTTTATATGAACTGTGGGTGTGTTTATATGAGTATGATGTTTATATATGAACTGTGGGTGTGTATATATGAGTGTGATGTTTATATATGGACTGTGGGTGTGTATATATGAGTGTGATGTTTATATATGGACTGTGGGTGTGTATATATGAGTGTGATGTTTTTATATGAACTGTGGGTGTGTTTATATGAGTATGATGTTTATATATGAACTGTGGGTGTGTATATATGAGTGTGATGTTTATATATGGACTGGGGTGTGTATATATGAGTGTGATGTTTATATATGGACTGTGGGTGTGTATATATGAGTGTGATGTTTATATATGAACTGTGGGTGTGTATATATGAGTGTGATGTTTATATATGGACTGTGGGTGTGTATATATGAGTGTGATGTTTATATATTAACTGTGGGTGTGTATATATGAGTGTGATTTTTACATATGAACTGGGGTGTGTATATTTGAGTGTGATGTTTATATATGGACTGTGGTTATGTATATATGAGTGTGATGTTTATATATGAACTGTGGGTGTGTATATATGAGTGAGATATTTATATATGAACTGTGGGTGTGTATATATGAGTGTGATGTTTATATATGAACTGTGGGTGTGTATATATAAGTGTGATGTTTATATATGGACTGTGGGTGTGTATATATGAGTGTCATGTTTATATATGAACTGGGGTTCTTATATTTCAGTGTGATGTTAATATATGGACTGTGGGTGTGTATATATGAGTGTGATGTTTATACATGAACTGTGGGTGTGTATATATGAGTGAGATGTTTATATATGAACTGTGGGTGTATATATATGAGTGTGATGTTTATATATGAACTGTGGGTGTATATATATGAGTGTGATTTTTATATATGAACTGTGGGTGTATATATATGAGTGTGATATTTTCTTTGAACTGGGGTGTGTATATATGAGTGTGATGTTTATATATGGACTGTGGGTGTGTATCTCTGAGTGTGATGTTTATATATGAACTGTGGGTTTATAAAAATGAGTGTGATGTTTATATATGAACTGTGGGTGTGTATATATGAGTGTGATGTTTATATATGGACTGTCGGTGTGTATATATGAGTGTGATGTTTATATATCAACTGTGGATGTATATATATGAGTGTGATGTTTATATATGAACTGTGGGTGTGTATATATGAGTGTGATGTTTATATATGAACTGTGGGTCTGTATATATGAGTGCGATGTTTATATATGGACTGTGGGTGTGTATATATGAGTGTGATGTTTATATATGAACTGTGGGTGTGTATATATGAGTGTGATGTATATATATGAACTGTGGGTGTGTATATATGAGTGTGATGTTTATCTCTGGTCTGTGGGTGTGTCCATATCAGTGTGATGTTTATATATGAACTGTGGGTGTGTATATGTGAGTGTGATGTATATATAGGAACTGTGGGTGTGTATATATGAGTGTGATGTTTATATATGAACTCTGGGTGTGTATATATGAGTGTGATGTTTATATATGAACTGTGGGTGTGTATATATGAGTGTGATGTTGATATATTAACTGTGGGTGTGTATATATGAGTGTGATGTTTATATATGAACTGTGGGTGCATAGATATGAGTGTGATGTTTATATATGAACTGTGGGTGTGTATTTCTGAGTGCGATGTTTATACATGGACTGTGGGTGTGTATATATGAGTGTGATGTTTATATATTAACTGTGGGTGTGTATATATGAGTGTGATGTTTATATATGAACTGTGGGTGCATATATGTGAGTGTGATGTTTATATATAAACTTGGGTGTGTTTATATGAGTATGATGTTTATATATGAACTGTGGGTGTGTATATATGAGTGTGATGTTTATATATGAACTGTGGGTGTGTATATATGAGTGTGATGTTTATATATGAACTGTGGTTGTGTATATATGAGTGTGATGTTTATATATGAACTGTGGGTGTGTATATATGAGTGTGATGTTTATATATGAACTGTGGGTGTGTATATATCAGTGTGATGTTTATATATGGACTGGGGTGTGTATATATGAGTGTGATGTTTATATATGGACTGTGGGTGTGTATATATGAGTGTGATGTTTATATATGAACTGTGGGTGTGTATATATGAGTGTGATGTTTATATATGAACTGTGGGTGTGTATATATGAGTGTGATGTTTATATATGAACTGTGGGTGTGTATATATGAGTGTGATGTTTATATATGAACTGTGGGTGTGTATATATGAGTGTGAAGTTTTTATATGAACTGTGGGTGTGTATATATGAGTGTGATGTTTTTATATGAACTGTGGGTGTGTATATATGAGTGTGATGTTTATATATGAACTGTGGGTGTGTATATATGAGTGTGATGTTTATATATGAACTGTGGGTGTGTATATATGAGTGTGAAGTTTTTATATGAACTGTGGGTGTGTATATATGAGTGTGATGTTTTTATATGAACTGTGGGTGTGTATATATGAGTGTGATGTTTATATATGAACTGTGGGTGTGTATATATGAGTGCGATGTTAAAATATGGACTGTGGGTGTGTATATATAAGTGTGATGTTTATATATGAACTGTGGGTGTGTATAAATGAGTGTGATGTTTGTATATGAACTGTGGGTGTGTATATATGAGTGTGATGTTTATCTCTGGACTGTGGGTGTGTCCATATGAGTGTGATGTTTATATATGAACTGTGGGTGTGTATATATGAGTGTGATGTTTTTATATTAACTGTGGGTGTGTATATATGCGTGTGATGTTTATATATGAACTGTGGGTGTGTATATATGAGTGTGATGTTTTTATATGAACTGTGGGTGTGTATATATGAGTGTGAAGTTTATATATGAACTGTGGGTGTGTATATATGAGTGTGATGTTTTTATATGAACTGTGGGTTTGTATATATGAGTGTGATGTTTATATATGAACTGTGGGTTTGTATATATGAGTGTGATGTTTTTATATGAACTGTGGGTGTGTATATATGAGTGTGATGTTTATATATGAACTGTGGGTGTGTATATATGAGTGTGATGTTTTTATATGAACTGTGGGTGTGTATATATGAGTGTGATGTTTATATATGAACTGTGGTTGTGTATATATGAGTGTGATGTTTATATATGAACTGTGGGTGTGTATATATGAGTGTGATGTTTATATATGAACTGTGGGTGTGTATATATCAGTGTGATGTTTATATATGGACTGGGGTGTGTATATATGAGTGTGATGTTTATATATGGACTGTGGGTGTGTATATATGAGTGTGATGTTTATATATGAACTGTGGGTGTGTATATATGAGTGTGATGTTTATATATGAACTGTGGGTGTGTATATATGAGTGTGATGTTTATATATGAACTGTGGGTGTGTATATATGAGTGTGATGTTTATATATGAACTGTGGGTGTGTATATATGAGTGTGAAGTTTTTATATGAACTGTGGGTGTGTATATATGAGTGTGATGTTTTTATATGAACTGTGGGTGTGTATATATGAGTGTGATGTTTATATATGAACTGTGGGTGTGTATATATGAGTGTGATGTTTATATATGAACTGTGGGTGTGTATATATGAGTGTGAAGTTTTTATATGAACTGTGGGTGTGTATATATGAGTGTGATGTTTTTATATGAACTGTGGGTGTGTATATATGAGTGTGATGTTTTTATATTAACTGTGGGTGTGTATATATGCGTGTGATGTTTATATATGAACTGTGGGTGTGTATATATGAGTGTGATGTTTTTATATGAACTGTGGGTGTGTATATATGAGTGTGAAGTTTATATATGAACTGTGGGTGTGTATATATGAGTGTGATGTTTTTATATGAACTGTGGGTTTGTATATATGAGTGTGATGTTTATATATGAACTGTGGGTTTGTATATATGAGTGTGATGTTTTTATATGAACTGTGGGTGTGTATATATGAGTGTGATGTTTATATATGAACTGTGGGTGTGTATATATGAGTGTGATGTTTTTATATGAACTGTGGGTGTGTATATATGAGTGTGATGTTTATATATGAACTGTGGGTGTGTATATATGAGTGTGATGTATATATATGAACTGTGGGTGTGTATATATGAGTGTGATGTTTATATATGGACTGTGGGTGTGTATATATGAGTGTGATGTTTATATATGAACTGTGGGTGTGTATATATGAGTGTGATGTTTATATATGAACTGTGGGTGTGTATATATGAGTGTGATGTTTATATATGAACTGTGGGTGTGTATATATGAGTGTGATGTTTATATATGAACTGTGGGTGTGTATATATGAGTGTGATGTTTATATATGGACTGGGGTGTGTATATATGAGTGTGATGTTTATATATGGACTGTGGGTGTGTATATATGAGTGTGATGTTTATATATGAACTGTGGGTGTGTATATATGAGTGTGATGTTTATATATGAACTGTGGGTGTGTATATATGAGTGTGATGTTTATATATGAACTGTGGGTGTGTATATATGAGTGTGATGTTTATATATGAACTGTGGGTGTGTATATATGAGTGTGAAGTTTTTATATGAACTGTGGGTGTGTATATATGAGTGTGATGTTTTTATATGAACTGTGGGTGTGTATATATGAGTGTGATGTTTATATATGAACTGTGGGTGTGTATATATGAGTGTGATGTTTATATATGATCTGTGGGTGTGTATATATGAGTGTGAAGTTTTTATATGAACTGTGGGTGTGTATATATGAGTGTGATGTTTTTATATGAAATGTGGGTGTGTATATATGAGTGTGATGTTTATATATGAACTGTGGGTGTGTATATATGAGTGCGATGTTAAAATATGGACTGTGGGTGTGTATATATAAGTGTGATGTTTATATATGAACTGTGGGTGTGTATATATGAGTGTGATGTTTGTATATGAACTGTGGGTGTGTATATATGAGTGTGATGTTTATCTCTGGACTGTGGGTGTGTCCATATGAGTGTGATGTTTATATATGAACTGTGGGTGTGTATATATGAGTGTGATGTTTTTATATTAACTGTGGGTGTGTATATATGCGTGTGATGTTTATATATGAACTGTGGGTGTGTATATATGAGTGTGATGTTTTTATATGAACTGTGGGTGTGTATATATGAGTGTGATGTTTATATATGAACTGTGGGTGTGTATATATGAGTGTGATGTTTTTATATGAACTGTGGGTGTGTATATATGAGTGTGATGTTTATATATGAACTGTGGGTGTGTATATATGAGTGTGATGTTTTTATATGAACTGTGGGTGTGTATATATGAGTGTGATGTTTTTATATGAACTGTGGGTGTGTATATATGAGTGTGATGTTTATATATGAACTGTGGGTGTGTATATATGAGTGTGATGTTTTTATATGAACTGTGGGTGTGTATATATGAGTGTGATGTTTTTATATGAACTGTGGGTGTGTATATATGAGTGTGATGTTTATATATGAACTGTGGGTGTGTATATATGAGTGTGATGTTTTTATATGAACTGTGGGTGTGTATATATGAGTGTGATGTTTATATATGAACTGTGGGTGTGTATATATGAGTGTGATGTTTTTATATGAACTGTGGGTGTGTATATATGAGTGTGATGTTTATATATGAACTGTGGGTGTGTATATATGAGTGTGATGTTTTTATATGAACTGTGGGTGTGTATATATGAGTGTGATGTTTATATATGAACTGTGGGTGTGTATATATGAGTGTGATGTATATATATGAAATGTGGGTGTGTATATATGAGTGTGATGTTTATATATGGACTGTGGGTGTGTATATATGAGTGTGATGTTTATATATTAACTGTGGGTGTGTGTATATGAATGTGATGTTTATATATTATCTGTGGGTGTGTATATATGAGTGTGATGTTTATATATGAACTGTTGGTGTGCATATATGAGTGTGATGTTTTTATATGAACTGTGGGTGTGTATATATGAGTGTGATGTTTATATCTGAACTGTGGGTGTGTATATATGAGTGTGATGTTTATATATGAAATGTGGGTGTGTATATATGAGTGTGATGTTTATATATGAACTGTGGGTGTGTATATATGAGTGTGATGTTTATATATGAACTGTGGGTGTGTATATATGAGTGTGATGTTTATATATGGACTGGGGTGTGTATATATGAGTGTGATGTTTATATATGGACTGTGGGTGTGTATATATGAGTGTGATGTTTATATATTAACTGTGGGTGTGGATATATGAGTGTGATGTTTACATATGAACTGGGGTGTGTATATTTCAGTGTGATGTTTATATATGGACTGTGGTTATGTATATATGAGTGTGATGTTTATATATGAACTGTGGGTGAGTATATATGAGTGAGATATTTATCTATGAACTGTGGGTGTTTATATATGAGTGTAATGTTTATATATGAACTGTGGGTGTGTATATATGAGTGTGATGTTTATATATGGACTGTGGGTGTGTATATATGAGTGTCATGTTTATATATGAACTGGGGTTCTTATATTTCAGTGTGATGTTTATATATGGACTGTGGGTGTGTATATATGAGTGTGATGTTTATATATGAACTGTGGGTGTGTATATATGAGTGAGATGTTAAGATATGAACTGTGGGTGTGTATATATGAGTGTGATGTTTATATATGAACTGTGGGTGTGTATATGTGAGTGTGATGTTTATATATGAACTGTGGGTGTATATATATGAGTGTGATGTTTATATATGAACTGTGGGTGTATATATATGAGTGTGATTTTTATATATGAACTGTGTGTGTATATATATGAATGTGATATTTTCTTTGAACTGGGGTGTGTATATATGAGTGTGATGTTTATATATGGACTGTGGGTGTGTATCTCTGAGTGTGATGTTTATATATGAACTGTGGGTGTGTATATATGAGTGTGATGTTTATATATGAACTGTGGGTGTGTATATATGAGTGTGAAGTTTTTATATGAACTGTGGGTGTGTATATATGAGTGTGATGTTTTTATATGAACTGTGGGTGTGTATATATGAGTGTGATGTTTATATATGAACTGTGGGTGTGTATATATGAGTGTGATGTTAAAATATGGACTGTGGGTGTGTATATATAAGTGTGATGTTTATATATGAACTGTGGGTGTGTATATATGAGTGTGATGTTTATATATGAACTGTGGGTGTGTACATATGAGTGTGATGTTTATCTCTGGACTGTGGGTGTGTCCATATGAGTGTGATGTTTATATATGAACTGTGGGTGTGTATATATGAGTGTGATGTTTTTATATTAACTGTGGGTGTGTATATATGAGTGTGATGTTTATATATGAACTGTGGGTGTGTATATATGAGTGTGATGTTTTTATATGAACTGTGGGTGTGTATATATGAGTGTGATGTTTATATATGAACTGTGGGTGTGTATATATGAGTGTGAAGTTTTTATATGAACTGTGGGTGTGTATATATGAGTGTGATGTTTTTATATGAACTGTGGGTGTGTATATATGAGTGTGATGTTTATATATGAACTGTGGGTGTGTATATATGAGTGTGATGTTTTTATATGAACTGTGGGTGTGTATATATGAGTGTGATGTTTATATATGAACTGTGGGTGTGTATATATGAGTGTGATGTTTTTATATGAACTGTGGGTGTGTATATATGAGTGTGATGTTTATATATGAACTGTGGGTGTGTATATATGAGTGTGATGTATATATATGAACTGTGGGTGTGTAAATATGAGTGTGATGTTTATATATGGACTGTGGGTGTGTATATATGAGTGTGATGTTTATATATTAACTGTGGGTGTGTGTATATGAATGTGATGTTTATATATTAACTGTGGGTGTGTATTTCTGAGTGTGATGTTTATATATGAACTGTTGGTGTGCATATATGAGTGTGATGTTTTTATATGAACTGTGGGTGTGTTTATATGAGTGTGATGTTTATATATGAACTGTGGGTGTGTATATATGAGTGTGATGTTTATATATGAACTGTGGGTGTGTATATATGAGTGTGATGTTTATATATGGACTGGGGTGTGTATATATGAGTGTGATGTTTAGATATGAACTGTGGGTGTGTATATATGAGTGTGATGTTTATATATGAACTGTGGGTGTGTATATATGAGTGTGATGTTTAGATATGAACTGTGGGTGTGTATATATGAGTGTGATGTTTATATATGAACTGTGGGTGTGTAGAGATGAGTGTGATGTTTATATATGTACTGTGGGTGTGTATATATGAGTGTGATGTTTATATATGAACTGTGGGTGTGTATATATGAGTGTGATGTTTATATATGGACTGTGGGTGTGTATATGAGTGTGATGTTTATATATGGACTGCGGCTGTGTATATATGAGTGTGATGTTTATATATGGACTGTGGGTGTGTATATATGAGTGTGATGTTTATATATGAACTGTGGGTGCATATATATGAGTGTGATGTTTATATATGAACTGTGGGTGCATATATATGAGTGTGATGTTTATATATGAACTGTGGGTGTGTATATATGAGTGTGATGTATATATATGAACTGTGGGTGTGTATATATGAGTGCGATGTTTATATATGAACTGTGGGTGTGTATATATGAGTGTGATGTTTATATATGAACTGTGGGTGTGTATATATGAGTGCGAAGTTTATATATGGACTGTGGGTTTGTATATATGAGTGTGATGTTTATATATGAACTGAGGGTGTGTATATATGAGTGTGATGTTTATATATTAACTGTGGGTGTGTATATATGAGTGTGATGTTTACATATGAACTGTGGGTGCATATATGTGAGTGTGATGTTTATATATAAACTGTGGGTGTGTTTATATGAGTGTGATGTTTATATATGAATTGTGGGTGTGTATATATGAGTGTGATGTTTATATATGAACTGTGGGTGTGTATATATGAGTGTGATGTTTATATATGGACTGGGGAGTGTATATATGAGTTTGATGTTTATATATGAACTGTGGGTGTGTATATATGAGTGTGATGTTTTTATATTAACTGTGGGTGTGCATATATGAGTGTGATGTTTATATATGAACTGTGGGTGTGTATATATGAGTGTGATGTTTTTATATGAACTGTGGGTGTGTATATATGAGTGTGATGTTTATATATGAACTGTGGGTGTGTATATATGAGTGTGAAGTTTTTATATGAACTGTGGGTGTGTATATATGAGTGTGATGTTTATATATGAACTGTGGGTGTGTATATATGAGTGCGATGTTTATATATGGACTGTGGGTTTGTATATATGAGTGTGATGTTTATATATGAACTATGGGTGTGTATATATGAGTGTGATGTTTATATATTAACTGTGGGTGTGTATATATGAGTGTGATGTTTACATATGAACTGTGGGTGCATATATGTGTGTGTGATGTTTATATATAAACTGTGGGTGTGTTTATATGAGTGTGATGTTTATATATGAACTGTGGGTGTGTATATATGAGTGTGATGTTTTTATATTAACTGTGGGTGTGTATACATGAGTGTGATGTTTATATATGAACTGTGGGTGTGTATATATGAGTGTGATGTTTTTATATGAACTGTGGGTGTGTATATATGACTGTGATGTTTATATATGAACTGTGGGTGTGTATATATGAGTGTGAAGTTTTTATATGAACTGTGGGTGTGTATATATGAGTGTGATGTTTTTATATGAACTGTGGGTGTGTATATATGAGTGTGATGTTTATATATGAACTGTGGGTGTGTATATATGAGTGTGATGTTTTTATATGAACTGTGGGTGTGTATATATGAGTGTGATGTTTATATATGAACTGTGGGTGTGTATATATGAGTGTGATGTTTTTATATGAACTGTGGGTGTGGAGATATGAGTGTGATGTTTATATATGAACTGTGGGTGTGTATATATGAGTGTGATGTATATATATGAACTGTGGGTGTGTATATATGAGTGCGATGTTTATATATGGACTGTGGGTGTGTATATATGAGTGTGATGTTTATATATTAACTGTGGGTGTGTGTATATGAATGTGATGTTTAAATATTAACTGTGGGTGTGTATATATGAGTGTGATGTTTATATATGAACTGTGGGTGTGCATATATGAGTGTGATGTTTTTATATGAACTGTGGGTGTGTATATATGAGTGTGATGTTTATATATTAACTGTGGGTGTGTATATATGAGTGTGATGTTTATATATGAAATGTGGGTGTGTATATATGAGTGTGATGTTTGCATATGAACTGTGGGTGTGTATATATGAGTGTGATGTTTATATATGAACTGAGGGTGTGTATATATGAGTGTGATGTTTATATATTAACTGTGGGTGTGTATATATGAGTGTGATGTTTATATATGAAATGTGGGTGTGTATATATGAGTGTGATGTTTGCATATGAACTGTGGGTGTGTATATATGAGTGTGATGTTTACATATGAACTGTGGGTGCATATATGTGAGTGTGATGTTTATATATAAACTGTGGGTGTGTTTATATGAGTGTGATGTTTATATATGAACTGTGGGTGTGTATATATGAGTGTGATGTTTATATATGAACTGTGGGTGTGTATATATGAGTGTGAAGTTTTTATATGAACTGTGGGTGTGTATATATGAGTGTGATGTTTATATATGAACTGTGGGTGTGTATATATGAGTGCGATGTTTATATATGGACTGTGGGTTTGTATATATGAGTGTGATGTTTATATATGAACTATGGGTGTGTATATATGAGTGTGATGTTTATATATTAACTGTGGGTGTGTATATATGAGTGTGATGTTTACATATGAACTGTGGGTGCATATATGTGAGTGTGATGTTTATATATAAACTGTGGGTGTGTTTATATGAGTGTGATGTTTATATATGAACTGTGGGTGTGTATATATGAGTGTGATGTTTTTATATTAACTGTGGGTGTGTATACATGAGTGTGATGTTTATATATGAACTGTGGGTGTGTATATATGAGTGTGATGTTTTTATATGAACTGTGGGTGTGTATATATGAGTGTGATGTTTATATATGAACTGTGGGTGTGGATATATGAGTGTGAAGTTTTTATATGAACTGTGGGTGTGTATATATGAGTGTGATGTTTTTATATGAACTGTGGGTGTGTATATATGAGTGTGATGTTTATATATGAACTGTGGGTGTGTATATATGAGTGTGATGTTTTTATATGAACTGTGGTTGTGTATATATGAGTGTGATGTTTATATATGGACTGTGGGTGTGTATATATGAGTGTGATGTTTATATATGAACTGTGGGTGCATATATATGAGTGTGATGTTTATATATGAACTGTGGGTGCATATATATGAGTGAGATGTTTATATATGAACTGTGGGTGTGTATATATGAGTGTGATGTATATATATGAACTGTGGGTGTGTATATATGAGTGCGATGTTTATATATGGACTGTGGGTGTGTATATATGAGTGTGATGTTTATATATTAACTGTGGGTGTGTGTATATGAGTGTGATGTTTATATATTAACTGTGGGTGTGTATATATGAGTGTGATGTTTATATATGAACTGTTGGTGTGCATATATGAGTGTGATGTTTTTATATGAACTGTGGGTGTGTATATATGAGTGTGATGTTTATATATTAACTGTGGGTGTGTATATATGAGTGTGATGTTTATATATGAAATGTGGGTGTGTATATATGAGTGTGATGTTTGCATATGAACTGTGGGTGTGTATATATGAGTGTGATGTTTATATATGAACTGTGGGTGTGAAAATATGAGTGCGATGTTTATATATGGACTGTGGGTTTGTATATATGAGTGTGATGTTTATATATGAACGGTGGGTGTGTATATATGAGTGTGATGTTTATATATTAACTGTGGGTGTGTATATATGAGTGTGATGTTTACATATGAACTGTGGGTGCATATATGTGAGTGTGATGTTTATATATAAACTGTGGGTGTGTTTATATGAGTGTGATGTTTATATATGAACTGTGGGTGTGTATATATGAGTGTGATGTTTATATATGAACTGTGGGTGTGTATATATGAGTGTGATGTTTATATATGGACTGGGGAGTGTATATATGAGTGTGATGTTTATATATGAACTGTGGGTGTGTATATATGAGTGTGATGTTTTTATATTAACTGTGGGTGTGCATATATGAGTGTGATGTTTATATATGAACTGTGGGTGTGTATATATGAGTGTGATGTTTTTATATGAACTGTGGGTGTGTATATATGAGTGTGATGTTTATATATGAACTGTGGGTGTGTATATATGAGTGTGAAGTTTTTATATGAACTGTGGGTGTGTATATATGAGTGTGATGTTTTTATATGAAATGTGGGTGTGTATATATGAGTGTGATGTTTATATATGAACTGTGGGTGTGTATATATGAGTGTGATGTTTTTATATGAACTGTGGGTGTGTATATATGAGTGTGATGTTTATATATGAACTGTGGGTGTGTATATATGAGTGTGATGTTTTTATATGAACTGTGGGTGTGCATATATGAGTGTGATGTTTATATATGAACTGTGGGTGTGTATATATGAGTGTGATGTATATATATGAACTGTGGGTGTGTCTATATGAGTGTGATGTTTATATATGGACTGTGGGTGTGTATATATGAGTGTGATGTTTATATATTAACTGTGGGTGTGTGTATATGAATGTGATGTTTATATATTAACTGTGGGTGTGTATATATGAGTGTGATGTTTATATATGAACTGTTGGTGTGCATATATGAGTGTGATGTTTTTATATGAACTGTGGGTGTGTTTATATGAGTGTGATGTTTATATATGAACTGTGGGTGTGTATATATGAGTGTGATGTTTATATATGAACTGTGGGTGTGTATATATGAGTGTGATGTTTATATATGGACTGGGGTGTGTATATATGAGTGTGATGTTTATATATGGACTGTGGGTGTGTATATATGAGTGTGATGTTTATATATGAACTGTGGGTGTGTATATATGAGTGTGATGTTTATATATGGACTGGGGTGTGTATATATGAGTGTGATGTTTATATATGGACTGTGGGTGTGTATATATGAGTGTGATGTTTATATATGAACTGTGGGTGTGTATATATGAGTGTGATGTTTTTATATGAACTGTGGGTGTGTATATATGAGTGTGATGTTTATATATGAACTGTGGGTGTGTATATATGAGTGTGATGTTTATATATGAACTGTGGGTGTGGAAATATGAGTGTGATTTTTTATATGAACTGTGGGTGTGTATATATGAGTGTGATGTTTATATATGAACTGTGGGTGTGTATATATGAGTGTGATGTTTTTATATGAACTGTGGGTGTGTATATATGAGTGTGATGTTTATATATGAACTGTGGGTGTGTATATATGAGTGTGATGTTTATATATGAACTGTGGGTGTGTATATATGAGTGCGATGTTTATATATGGACTGTGGGTGTGTATATATGAGTGTGATGTTTATATATTAACTGTGGGTGTGTGTATATGAGTGTGATGTTTATATATTAACTGTGGGTGTGTATATATGAGTGTGATGTTTATATATGAACTGTTGGTGTGCATATATGAGTGTAATGTTTTTATATGAACTGTGGGTGTGTATATATGAGTGTGATGTTTATATATTAACTGTGGGTGTGTATATATGAGTGTGATGTTTATATATGGACTGTGGGTGTGTATATATGAGTGTGATGTTAATATATGAACTGTGGGTGTGTATATATGAGTGTGATGTTTATATATGGACTGTGGGTGTGAATATATGAGTGTGATGTTTATATATGGACTGCGGCTGTGTATATATGAGTGTGATGTTTATATATGGACTGTGGGTGTGTATATATGAGTGTGATGTTTATATATTAACTGTGGGTGTGTATATATGAGGGTGATGTTTAGATATGAACTGTGGGTGTGTATATATGAGTGTGATGTTTATATATGAACTGTGGGTGTGTCTATATGAGTGTGATGTTTATATATGAACTGTGGGTGTGTCTATATGAGTGTGATGTTTATGTATGAACTGTGGGTGTGTATACATGAGTGAGATGTTTATATGTGGACTGTGGGTGTGTATACATGAGTGTGATGTTTATATATTAACTGTGGGTGTGTATATATGAGTGCGATGTTTATATATGAACTGTGGGTGCATATATATGAGTGTGATGTTTATATATGAACTGTGGGTGCATATATATGAGTGTGATGTTTATATATGAACTGTGGGTGTGTATATATGAGTGTGATGTTTTTATATTAACTGTGGGTGTGTATATATGAGTGTGATGTTTATATATGAACTGTGGGTGTGTATATATGAGTGTGATGTTTTTATATGAACTGTGGGTGTGTATATATGAGTGTGATGTTTATATATGAACTGTGGGTGTGTATACATGAGTGTGAAGTTTTTATATGAACTGTGGGTGTGTATATATGAGTGTGATGTTTTTATATGAACTGTGGGTGTGTATATATGAGTGTGATGTTTATATATGAACTGTGGGTGTGTATATATGAGTGTGATTTTTTATATGAACTGTGGGTGTGTATATATGAGTGTGATGTTTATATATGAACTGTGGGTGTGTATATATGAGTGTGATGTTTTTATATGAACTGTGGGTGTGTATATATGAGTGTGATGTTTGTATATGAACTGTGGGCGTGTATATATGAGTGTGATGTATATATATGAACTGTGGGTGTGTATATATGAGTGTGATGTTTATATATGGACTGTGGGTGTGTATATATGAGTGTGATGTTTATATATTAACTGTGGGTGTGTGTATATGAGTGTGATGTTTATATATTAACTGTGGGTGTGTATATATGAGTGTGATGTTTATATATGAACTGTTGGTGTGCACATATGAGTGTGATGTTTTTATATGAACTGTGGGTGTGTATATATGAGTGTGATGTTTATATATTAACTGTGGGTGTGTATATATGAGTGTGATGTTTATATATGAAATGTGGGTGTGTATATATGAGTGTGATGTTTGCATATGAACTGTGGGTGGGTATATATGAGTGTGATGTTTATATATGAACTGTGGGTGTGTATATATGAGTGTGATGTTTATATATGGACTGTGGGTTAGTATATATGAGTGTGATGTTTATATATGAACTGTGGGTGTGTATATATGAGTGTGATGTTTATATATTAACTGTGGGTGTGTATATATGAGTGTGATGTTTACATATGAACTGTGGGTGCATATATGTGAGTGTGATGTTTATATATAAACTGTGGGTGTGTTCATATGAGGGTGATGTTTATATATGAACTGTGGGTGTGTAAAGATGAGTGTGATGTTTATATATGAACTGTGGGTGTGCATATATGAGTGTGATGTTTATATATGGACTGGGGAGTGTATATATGAGTGTGATGTTTATATATGAACTGTGGGTGTGTATATATGAGTGTGATGTTTATATATGAACTGTGGGTGTGTATATATGAGTGTGATGTTTATATATGGACTGGGGTGTGTATATATGAGTGTGATGTTTATATATGGACTGTGGGTGTGTATATATGAGTGTGATGTTTATATATGAACTGTGTGTGTGTATATATGAGTGTGATGTTTATATATGGACTGTGGGTGTGTATATATGAGTGTGATGTTTATATATGGACTGTGGGTGTGTATATATGAGTGTGATGTTTATATATTAACTGTGGGTGTGTATATATGAGTGTGATGTTTAGATATGAACTGTGGGTGTGTATATATGAGTGTGATGTTTATATATGAATTGTGGGTGTGTATATATGAGTGTGATGTTTATATATGAACTGTGGGTGTGTCTATATGAGTGTGATGTTTATGTAAGAACTGTGGGTGTGTATACATGAGTGAGATGTTTATATGTGGACTGTGGGTGTGTATACATGAGTGTGATGTTTATATATTAACTGTGGGTGTGTATATATGAGTGCGATGTTTATATATGAACTGTGGGTGCATATATATGAGTGTGATGTTTATATATGAACTGTGGGTGTGTATATATGAGTGTGATGTTTTTATATGAACTGTGGGTGTGTATATATGAGTGTGATGTTTATATATGAACTGTGGGTGTGTATATATGAGTGTGATGTTTATATATGAACTGTGGGTGTGTATATATGAGTGTGATGTTTTTATATGAACTGTGGGTGTGTATATATGAGTGTGATGTTTATATATGAACTGTGGGTGTGTATATATGAGTGTGATGTTTATATATGGACTGGGGTGTGTATATATGAGTGTGATGTTTATATATGGACTGTGGGTGTGTATATATGAGTGTGATGTTTATATATGAACTGTGGGTGTGTATATATGAGTGTGATGTTATTATATGAACTGTGGGTGTGTATATATGAGTGTGATGTTTATATATGAACTGTGGGTGTGTATGTATGAGTGTGATGTTTATATATGAACTGTGGGTGTGGAAATATGAGTGTGATTTTTTATATGAACTGTGGGTGTGTATATATGAGTGTGATGTTTATATATGAACTGTGGGTGTGTATATATGAGTGTGATGTTTTTATATGAACTGTGGGTGTGTATATATGAGTGTGATGTTTATATATGAACTGTGGGTGTGTATATATGAGTGTGATGTATATTTCTGAACTGTGGGTGTGTATATATGAGTGCGATGTTTATATATGGACTGTGGGTGTGTATATATGAGTGTGATGTTTATATATTAACTGTGGGTGTGTGTATATGAGTGTGATGTTTATATATTAACTGTGGGTGTGTATATATGAGTGTGATGTTTATATATGAACTGTTGGTGTGCATATATGAGTGTAATGTTTTTATATGAACTGTGGGTGTGTATATATGAGTGTGATGTTTATATATTAACTGTGGGTGTGTATATATGAGTGTGATGTTTATATATGAAATGTGGGTGTGTATATATGAGTGTGATGTTTGCATGTGAACTGTTCGTGTGTATATATGAGTGTGATGTTTATATATGAACTGTGGGTGTGTATATATGAGTGCGATGTTTATATATGTACTGTGGGTTTGTATATATGAGTGTGATGTTTATATATGAACTGTGGGTGTGTATATATGAGTGTGATGTTTATATATTAACTGTGGGTGTGTATATATGAGTGTGATGTTTACATATGAACTGTGGGTGCATATATGTGAGTGTGATGTTTATATATAAACTGTGGGTGTGTTTATATGAGTGTGATGTTTATATATGAACTGTGGGTGTGTATATATGGGTGTGATGTTTATATATGAACTGTGGGTGTGTATATATGAGTGTGATGTTTATATATGAATTGTGGGTGTGTATATATGAGTGTGATGTTTATATATGGACTGGGGTGTGTATATATGAGTGTGATGTTTATATATGGACTGTGGGTGTGCATATATGAGTGTGATGTTTATATATGAACTGTGGGTGTGTATATATGAGTGTCATGTTTATATATGGACTGTGGGTGTGTATATATGAGTGTGATGTTTATATATTAACTGTGGGTGTGTATATATGAGTGTGATGTTTACATATGAACTGGGGTGTGTATATTTCAGTGTGATGTTTATATATGGACTGTGGGTGTGTATATATGAGTGTGATGTTTATATATGAACTGTGGGTGTGCATATATGAGTGAGATGTTTATATATTAACTGTGGGTGTGTATATATGAGTGTGATGTTTATATATGAAATGTGGGTGTGTATATATGAGTGTGATGTTTACATATGAACTGTGGGTGCATATATGTGAGTGTGATGTTTATATATAAACTGTGGGTGTGTTTATATGAGTGTGATGTTTATATATGAACTGTGGGTGTGTATATATGGGTGTGATGTTTATATATGAACTGTGGGTGTATATATATGAGTGTGATGTTTATATATGGACTGTGGGTGTTTCTATATGAGTGTGATGTTTATATATGAACTGTGGGTGTGTATATATGAGTGTGATGTTTATATATGAACTGTGGGTGTGTATATATGAGTGTGATGTTTATATATGAACTGTGGGTGTGTATATATGAGTGCGATGTTTATATATGGACTGTGGGTGTGTATATATGAGTGTGATGTTTATATATTAACTGTGGGTGTGTGTATATGAGTGTGATGTTTATATATTAACTGTGGGTGTGTATATATGAGTGTGATGTTTATATATTAACTGTTGGTGTGCACATATGAGTGTGATGTTTTTATATGAACTGTGGGTGTGTATATATGAGTGTGATGTTTATATATGAACTGTGGGTGTGTATATATGAGTGTGATGTTTATATATGGACTGTGGGTTAGTATATATGAGTGTGATGTTTATATATGAACTGTGGGTGTGTATATATGAGTGTGATGTTTATATATTAACTGTGGGTGTGTATATATGAGTGTGATGTTTACATATGAACTGTGGGTGCATATATGTGAGTGTGATGTTTATATATAAACTGTGGTTGTGTTCATATGAGGGTGATGTTTATATATGAACTGTGGGTGTGTAAAGATGAGTGTGATGTTTATATATGAACTGTGGGTGTGTATATATGAGTGTGATGTTTATATATGGACTGGGGAGTGTATATATGAGTGTGATGTTTATATATGAACTGTGGGTGTGTATATATGAGTGTGATGTTTATATATGAACTGTGGGTGTGTATATATGAGTGTGATGTTTATATATGGACTGGGGTGTGTATATATGAGTGTGATGTTTATATATGGACTGTGGGTGTGTATATATGAGTGTGATGTTTATATATGAACTGTGTGTGTGTATATATGAGTGTGATGTTTATATATGGACTGTGGGTGTGTATATATGAGTGTGATGTTTATATATGGACTGTGGGTGTGTATATATGAGTGTGATGTTTATATATTAACTGTGGGTGTGTATATATGAGTGTGATGTTTAGATATGAACTGTGGGTGTGTATATATGAGTGTGATGTTTATATATGAACTGTGGGTGTGTATATATGAGTGTGATGTTTATATATGAACTGTGGGTGTGTCTATATGAGTGTGATGTTTATGTATGAACTGTGGGTGTGTATACATGAGTGAGATGTTTATATGTGGACTGTGGGTGTGTATACATGAGTGTGATGTTTATATATTAACTGTGGGTGTGTATATATGAGTGTGATGTTTATATATGAACTGTGGGTGTGTATATATGAGTGTGATGTTTTTATATGAACTGTGGGTGTGTATATATGAGTGTGATGTTTATATATTAACTGTGGGTGTGTATATATGAGTGTGATGTTTATATATGAACTGTGGGTGTGTATATATGAGTGTGATGTTTTTATATGAACTGTGGGTGTGTATATATGAGTGTGATGTTTATATATGAACTGTGGGTGTGTATATATGAGTGTGATGTTTATATATGGACTGGGGTGTGTATATATGAGTGTGATGTTTATATATGGACTGTGGGTGTGTATATATGAGTGTGATGTTTATATATGAACTGTGGGTGTGTATATATGAGTGTGATGTTTTTATATGAACTGTGGGTGTGTATATATGAGTGTGATGTTTATATATGAACTGTGGGTGTGTATATATGAGTGTGATGTTTATATATGAACTGTGGGTGTGGAAATATGAGTGTGATTTTTTATATGAACTGTGGGTGTGTATATATGAGTGTGATGTTTATATATGAACTGTGGGTGTGTATATATGAGTGTGATGTTTTTATATGAACTGTGGGTGTGTATATATGAGTGTGATGTTTATATATGAACTGTGGGTGTGTATATATGAGTGTGATGTATATATATGAACTGTGGGTGTGTATATATGAGTGCGATGTTTATATATGGACTGTGGGTGTGTATATATGAGTGTGATGTTTATATATTAACTGTGGGTGTGTGCATATGAGTGTGATGTTTATATATTAACTGTGGGTGTGTATATATGAGTGTGATGTTTATATATGAACTGTTGATGTACATATATGAGTGTAATGTTTTTATATGAACTGTGGGTGTGTATATATGAGTGTGATGTTTATATATTAACTGTGGGTGTGTATATATGAGTGTGATGTTTATATATGAAATGTGGGTGTGTATATATGAGTGTGATGTTTGCATATGAACTGTGGGTGTGGAAATATGTGTGTGATGTTTATATATGAACTTTGGGTGTGTATATATGAGTGCGATGTTTATATATGTACTGTGGGTTTGTATATATGAGTGTGATGTTTATATATGAACTGTGGGTGTGTATATATGAGTGTGATGTTTATATATTAACTGTGGGTGTGTATATATGAGTGTGATGTTTACATATGAACTGTGGGTGCATATATGTGAGTGTGATGTTTATATATAAACTGTGGGTGTGTTTATATGAGTGTGATGTTTATATATGAACTGTGGGTGTGTATATATGGGTGTGATGTTTATATATGAACTGTGGGTGTGTATATATGAGTGTGATGTTTATATATGAACTGTGGGTGTGTATATATGAGTGTGATGTTTATATATGGACTGGGGTGTGTATATATGAGTGTGATGTTTATATATGGACTGTGGGTGTGTATATATGAGTGTGATGTTTATATATGAACTGTGGGTGTGTATATATGAGTGTGATGTTTATATATGGACTGTGGGTGTGTATATATGAGTGTGATGTTTATATATTAACTGTGGGTGTGTATATATGAGTGTGATGTTTACATATGAACTGGGGTGTGTATATTTCAGTGTGATGTTTATATATGGACTGTGGGTGTGTATATATGAGTGTGATGTTTATATATGAACTGTGGGTGTGTATATATGAGTGAGATGTTTATATATGAACTGTGGGTGTATATATATGAGTGTGATGTTTATATATGGACTGTGGGTGTTTCTATATGAGTGTGATGTTTATATATGAACTGTGGGTGTGTATATATGAGTGTGATGTTTATATATGAACTGTGGGTGTGTATATATGAGTGTGATGTTTTATATGAACTGTGGGTGTGTATATATGAGTGTGATGTTTATATATGAACTGTGGGTGTGTATATATGAGTGTGATGTTTATATATGAACTGTGGGTCTGTATATATGAGTGTGATGTTTATATATGAACTGTGGGTGTGTATATATGAGTGTGATGTTTATGTATTAACTGTGGGTGTGTATATATGAGTGTGATTTTTATATATGAACTGTGGGTGCATATATATGAGTGTGATGTTTAGAGATGAACTGTGGGTGCATATATATGAGTGCGATGTTTATATATGAACTGTGGGTGTGTATATATGAGTGTGATGTTGATATATTAACTGTGGGTGTGTATATATGAGTGTGATGTTTATATATGAACTGTGGGTTTGTATATATGAGTGTGATGTTGATATATTAACTGTGGGTGTGTATATATGAGTGTGATGTTTATATATGAACTGTGGGTGCATAGATATGAGTGTGATGTTTATATATGAACTGTGGGTGTGTATATATGAGTGCGATGTTTATATATGGACTGTGGGTGTGTATATATGAGTGTGATGTTTGTATATTAACTGTGGGTGTGTATATATGAGTGTGATGTTTATATATGAACTGTGGGTGCATATATGTGAGTGTGATGTTTATATATAAACTTGGGTGTGTTTATATGAGTATGATGTTTATATATGAACTGTGGGTGTGTATATATGAGTGTGATGTTTATATATGAACTGTGGGTGTGTATATATGAGTGTGATGTTTAGATATGGACTGGGGTGTGTATATATGAGTGTGATGTTTATATATGAACTGTGGGTGTGTATATATGAGTGTGATGTTTATATATGAACTGTGGGTGTGTATATATGAGTGTGATGTTTATATATGGACTGGGGTGTGTATATATGAGTGTGATGTTTATATATGGACTGTGGGTGTGTATATATGAGTGTGATGTTTATATATGAACTGTGGGTGTGTATATATGAGTGTGATGTTTATATATGGACTGTGGGTGTGTATATATGAGTGTGATGTTTATATATTAACTGTGGGTGTGTATATATGAGTGTGATGTTTACATATGAACTGGGGTGTGTATGTTTCAGTGTGATGTTTATATATGGACTGTGGTTATGTATATATGAGTGTGATGTTTATATATGAACTGTGGGTGTGTATATATGAGTGAGATATTTATATATGAACTGTGGGTGTGTATATATGAGTGTGATGTTTATATATGAACTGTGGGTGTGTATATATGAGTGTGATGTTTATATATGGACTGTGGGTGTGTATATATGAGTGTCATGTTTATATATGAACTGGGGTTCTTATATTTCAGTGTGATGTTTATGTATGGACTGTGGTTGTGTATATATGAGTGTGATGTTTATATATGAACTGTGGGTGTGTATATATGAGTGAGATGTTTATGTATGAACTGTGGGTGTGTATATATGAGTGTGATGTTTATATATGAACTGTGGGTGTGTATATGTGAGTGCGATGTTTATATATGAACTGTGGGTGTATATATATGAGTGTGATGTTTATATATGAACTGTGGGTGTATATATATGAGTGTGATTTTTATATATGAACTGTGGGTGTATATATATGAGTGTGATATTTTCTTTGAACTGGGGTGTGTATATATGAGTGTGATGTTTATATATGGACTGTGGGTGTGTATCTCTGAGTGTGATGTTTATATATGAACTGTAGGTGTGTATATATGAGTGTGATGTTTATATATGGACTGTCGGTGTGTATATATGAGTGTGATGTTTATATATCAACTGTGGATGTATATATATGAGTGTGATGTTTATATATGAACTGTGGGTGTGTATATATGAGTGTGATGTTTATATATGA
This sequence comes from Heptranchias perlo, assembly GCF_035084215.1. Taxonomy (NCBI): domain Eukaryota; kingdom Metazoa; phylum Chordata; class Chondrichthyes; order Hexanchiformes; family Hexanchidae; genus Heptranchias; species Heptranchias perlo. Next base: position 206,939 of record NW_027139793.1, on the reverse strand, counting down.
ACTGTTGGTGTGTATATATGAGTGCGATGTTTATATATGGACTGTGGGTGTGTATATAAGAGTGTGATGTTTATATATGAAATGTGGGTGTGTATATATGAGTGTGATGTTTGCATATGAACTGTGGGTGTGTATATATGAGTGCGATGTTTATATATGGACTGTGGGTGTGTCCATATGAGTGTGATGTTTATATATGAACTGTGGGTGTGTATATGTGAGTGTGATGTATATATATGAACTGTGGGTGTGTATATATGAGTGTGATGTTTATATATGAACTGTGGGTGTGGATATATGAGTGTGATGTTTATATATGGACTGTGGGTGTGTATATATGAGTGTGATGTTTTTATATGAACTGTGGGTGTGTATATATGAGTGTGATGTTTATATATGGACTGTGGGTGTGTATATATGAGTGTGATGTTTATATATGGACTGTGGGTGTGTATATATGAGTGTGATGTTTATATATGAACTGTGGGTGTGTATATATGAGTGAGATGTTTATATATGAACTTTGGGTGTATATATATGAGTGTGATGTTTATATATGGACTGTGGGTGTTTCTATATGAGTGTGATGTTTATATATGAACTGTGGGTGTGTATATATGAGTGTGATGTTTATATATGAACTGTGGGTGTGTATATATGAGTGTGATGTTTATATATGAACTGTGGGTGTGTATATATGAGTGTGATGTTTATATATGAACTGTGGGTGTGTATATATGAGTGTGATGTTTATATATGAACTGTGGGTCTGTATATATGAGTGTGATGTTTATATATGAACTGTGGGTGTGTATATATGAGTGTGATGTTTATGTATTAACTGTGGGTGTGTATATATGAGTGTGATTTTTATATATGAACTGTGGGTGCATATATATGAGTGTGATGTTTATATATGAACTGTGGGTGCATATATATGATTGTGATGTTTAGAGATGAACTGTGGGTGCATATATATGAGTGCGATGTTTATATATGAACTGTGGGTGTGTATATATGAGTGTGATGTTGATATATTAACTGTGGGTGTGTATATATGAGTGTGATGTTTATATATGAACTGTGGGTTTGTGTGTATGAGTGTGATGTTGATATATTAACTGTGGGTGTGTATATATGAGTGTGATGTTTATATATGAACTGTGGGTGCATAGATATGAGTGTGATGTTTATATATGAACTGTGGGTGTGTATATATGAGTGCGATGTTTATATATGGACTGTGGGTGTGTATATATGAGTGTGATGTTTGTATATTAACTGTGGGTGTGTATATATGAGTGTGATGTTTATATATGAAATGTGGGTGCATATATGTGAGTGTGATGTTTATATATAAACTTGGGTGTGTTTATATGAGTATGATGTTTATATATGAACTGTGGGTGTGTATATATGAGTGTGATGTTTATATATGAACTGTGGGTGTGTATATATGAGTGTGATATTTAGATATGGACTGGGGTGTGTATATATGAGTGTGATGTTTATATATGAACTGTGGGTGTGTATATATGAGTGTGATGTTTATATATGAACTGTGGGTGTGTATATATGAGTGTGATGTTTATATATGGACTGGGGTGTGTATATATGAGTGTGATGTTTATATATGGACTGTGGGTGTGTATATATGAGTGTGATGTTTATATATGAACTGTGGGTGTGTATATATGAGTGTGATGTTTATATATGGACTGTGGGTGTGTATATATGAGTGTGATGTTTATATATTAACTGTGGGTGTGTATATATGAGTGTGATGTTTACATATGAACTGGGGTGTGTATGTTTCAGTGTGATGTTTATATATGGACTGTGGTTATGTATATATGAGTGTGATGTTTATATATGAACTGTGGGTGTGTATATATGAGTGAGATATTTATATATGAACTGTGGGTGTGTATATATGAGTGTGATGTTTATATATGAACTGTGGGTGTGTACATATGAGTGTGATGTTTATATATGGACTGTGGGTGTGTATATATGAGTGTCATGTTTATATATGAACTGGGGTTCTTATATTTCAGTGTGATGTTTATATATGGACTGTGGTTGTGTATATATGAGTGTGATGTTTATATATGAACTGTGGGTGTGTATATATGAGTGAGATGTTTATGTATGAACTGTGGGTGTGTATATATGAGTGTGATGTTTATATATGAACTGTGGGTGTGTATATGTGAGTGCGATGTTTATATATGAACTGTGGGTGTATATATATGAGTGTGATGTTTATATATGAACTGTGGATGTATATATATGAGTGTGATTTTTATATATGAACTGTGGGTGTATATATATGAGTGTGATATTTTCTTTGAACTGGGGTGTGTATATATGAGTGTGATGTTTATATATGGACTGTGGGTGTGTATCTCTGAGTGTGATGTTTATATATGAACTGTAGGTGTGTATATATGAGTGTGATGTTTATATATGGACTGTCGGTGTGTATATATGAGTGTGATGTTCATAAAATCAACTGTGGATGTATATATATGAGTGTGATGTTTATATATGAACTGTGGGTGTGTATATATGAGTGTGATGTTTATCTATGAACTGTTGGTGTGTATATATGAGTGCGATGTTTATATATGGACTGTGGGTGTGTATATATGAGTGTGATGTTTATATATGAAATGTGGGTGTGTATATATGAGTGTGATGTTTGCATATGAACTGTGGGTGTGTATATATGAGTGCGATGTTTATATATGGACTGTGGGTGTGTCCATATGAGTGTGATGTTTATATATGAACTGTGGGTGTGTATATGTGAGTGTGATGTATATATATAAACTGTGGGTGTGTATATATGAGTGTGATGTTTATATATGAACTGTGGGTGTGGATATATGAGTGTGATGTTTATATATGAACTGTGGGTGTGTATATATGAGTGTGATGTTTAGATATGGACTGGGGTGTGTATATATGAGTGTGATGTTTGCATATGAACTGTGGGTGTGTATATATGAGTGTGATGTTTATATATGAACTGTGGGTGTGTATATATGAGTGTGATGTTTATATATGGACTGTGGGTGCTTATATATGAGTGCGATGTTTATATATGAACTGTGGGTGCATATATATGAGTGTGATGTTTACATATGAACTGTGGGTGTGTATATATGAGTGTGATGTTTATATATTAACTGTGGGTGTGTATATATGAGTGTGATGTTTATATATTAACTGTGGGTGTGTATATATGAGTGTGATGTTTATATATTAACTGTGGGTGTGTATATATGAGTGCGATGTTTATATATGAACTGTGGGTGCATAGATATGAGTGTGATGTTTATATATGAACTGTGGGTGTGTATATATGAGTGTGATGTTTATATATTAACTGTGGGTGTGGAAATATGAGTGTGATGTTTATATATTAACTGTGGGTGTGTATATATGAGTGTGATGTTTATATATATAATGTGGGTGTGTATATATGAGTGTGATGTTTGCATATGAACTGTGGGTGTGTATATATGAGTGTGATATTTATATATGAACTGTGGGTGTGTATATATGAGTGTGATGTTTATATATGAACTGTGGGTGTGTATATATGAGTGTGATGTTGGTATATTAACTGTGGGTGTGTATATATGAGTGTGATGTTTATATATGAACTGTGGGTGCATTTATGTGAGTGCAATGTTTATATATAAACTGTGGGTGTGTTTATATGAGTGTGATGTTTATATACGAACTGTGGGTGTGTATATATGAGTGTGATGTTTATATATGAACTGTGGGTGTCCATATATGAGTGTGATGTTTATATATGGACTGGGGTGTGTATATATGAGTGTGATGTTTATATATGGATTGTGGGTGTGTATATATGAGTGTGATGTTTATATATGAACTGTGGGTGTGTATATATGAGTGTGATGTTTATATACGAACTGTGGGTGTGTATATATGAGTGTGATGTTTATATATGAACTGTGGGTGTCCATATATGAGTGTGATGTTTATATATGGACTGGGGTGTGTATATATGAGTGTGATGTTTATATATGGATTGTGGGTGTGTATATATGAGTGTGATGTTTATATATGAACTGTGGGTGCATATATATGAGTGTGATGTTTATATATGAACTGTGGGTGCATATATATGAGTGTGATGTTTATATATGAACTGTGGGTGCATATATATGAGTGCGATGTTTATATATGAACTGTGGGTGCATATATATGAGTGTGATGTTTATATATGAACTCTGGGTGTGTATATATGAGTGTGATGTTGATATGTTAACTGTGGGTGTGTATATATGAGTGTGATGTTTATATATGAACTGTGGGTGCATAGATATGAGTGTGATGTTTATATATGAACTGTGGGTGTGTATATATGAGTGCGATGTTTATATATGGACTGTGGGTGTGTATATATGAGTGTGATGTTTATATATGAACTGTGGGTGCATATATGTGAGTTTGATGTTTATATATAAACTTGGGTGTGTTTATATGAGTATGATGTTTATATATGAACTGTGGGTGTGTATATATGAGTGTGATGTTTATATATGAACTGTGGGTGTGTATATATGAGTGTGATGTTTAGATATGGAGTGGGGTGTGTATATATGAGTGTGATGTTTATATATGAACTGTGGGTGTGTATATATGAGTGTGATGTTCATATATGAACTGTGGGTGTGTATATATGAGTGTGATGTTTATATATTAACTGTGGGTGTGTATATATGAGTGTGATGTTTATATATGAACTGTGGGTGTGTATATATGAGTGTGATGTTTATATATGGACTGTGGGTGTGTATATATGAGTGTGATGTTTATATATTAACTGTGGGTGTATATATATGAGTGCCATGTTTATATATGAACTGGGGTCCTTATATTTCAGTGTGATGTTTATATATGGACTGTGGGTGTGTATATATGAGTGTGATGTTTATATATGAACTGTGGGTGTGTATATATGAGTGAGATGTTTATATATGAACTGTGGGTGTATATATATGAGTGTGATTTTTATATATGAACTGTGGGTGCATATATATGAGTGTGATATTTTCTTTGAACTGGGGTGTGTATATATGAGTGTGATGTTTATATATGGACTGTGGGTGTGTATCTCTGAGTGTGATGTTTATATATGAACTGTAGGTGTGTATATATGAGTGTGATGTTTATATATGGACTGTCGGTGTGTATATATGAGTGTGTTGTTTATATATCAACTGTGGATGTATATATATGAGTGTGATGTTTATATATGAACTGTGGGTGTGTACATATGAGTGTGATGTTTATATATGAACTGTTGGTGTGTATATATGAGTGCGATGTTTATATATGGACTGTGGGTGTGTATATATGAGTGTGATGTTTATATATGAACTGTGGGTGTGTATATATGAGTGTGATGTTTATTTCTGAACTGTGGGTGTGTATATATGAGTGTGATGTTTATCTCTGGACTGTGGGTGTGTCCATATGAGTGTGATGTTTATATATGAACTGTGGGTGTGTATATGTGAGTGTGATGTATATATATGAACTGTGGGTGTGTATATATGAGTGTGATGTTTATATATGAACTGTGGGTGTGTATATATGAGTGTGATGTTTATATATGAACTGTGGGTGTGTATATATGAGTGTGATGTTGATATATTAACTGTGGGTGTGTATATATGAGTGTGATGTTTATATATGAACTGTGGGTGCATAGATATGAGTGTGATGTTTATATATGAACTGTGGGTGTGTATATATGAGTGCGATGTTTATATATGGACTGTGGGTGTGTATATATGAGTGTGATGTTTATATATTAACTGTGGGTGTGTATATATGAGTGTGATATTTTCTTTGAACTGGGGTGTGTATATATGAGTGTGATGTTTATATATGGACTGTGGGTGTGTATCTCTGAGTGTGATGTTTATATATGAACTATGGGTGTGTATATATGAGTGTGATGTTTATATATGGACTGTCGGTGTGTATATATGAGTGTGATGTTTATATATCAACTGTGGATGTGTGTATATGAGTGTGATGTTTATATATGAACTGTGGGTGTGTACTTATGAGTGTGATGTTTATATATGAACTGTTGGTGTGTATATATGAGTGCGATGTTTATATATGGACTGTGGGTGTGTATATATGAGTGTGATGTTTATATATGAACTGTGGGTGTGTATATATGAGTGTGATGTTTATTTCTGAACTGTGGGTGTGTATATATGAGTGTGATGTTTATCTCTGGACTGTGGGTGTGTCCATATGAGTGTGATGTTTATATATGAACTGTGGGTGTGTATATGTGAGTGTGATGTATATATATGAACTGTGGGTGTGTATATATGAGTGTGATGTTTATATATGAACTGTGGGTGTGTATATATGAGTGTGATGTTTATATATGAACTGTGGGTGTGTATATATGAGTGTGATGTTGATATATTAACTGTGGGTGTGTATATATGAGTGTGATGTTTATATATGAACTGTGGGTGCATAGATATGAGTGTGATGTTTATATATGAACTGTGGGTGTGTATATATGAGTGCGATGTTTATATATGGACTGTGGGTGTGTATATATCAGTGTGATGTTTATATATTAACTGTGGGTGTGTATATATGAGTGTGATGTTTATATATGAACTGTGGGTGCATATATGTGAGTGTGATGTTTATATATAAACTTGGGTGTGTTTATATGAGTATGATGTTTATATATGAACTGTGGGTGTGTATATATGAGTGTGATGTTTATATATGAACTGTGGGTGTGTATATATGAGTGTGATGTTTAGATATGGACTGGGGTGTGTATATATGAGTGTGATGTTTATATATGAACTGTGGGTGTGTATATATGAGTGTGATGTTTATATATGAACTGTGGGTGTGTATATATGAGTGTGATGTTTATATATGGACTGGGGTGTGTATATATGAGTGTGATGTTTATATATGGACTGTGGGTGTGTATATATGAGTGTGATGTTTATATATGAACTGTGGGTGTGTATATATGAGTGTGATGTTTATATATGGACTGTGGGTGTGTATATATGAGTGTGATGTTTATATATGGACTGGGGTGTGTATATATGAGTGTGATGTTTATATATGAACTGTGGGTGTGCATATATGATTGTGATGTTTATATATGGACTGCGGCTGTGTATATATGAGTGTGATGTTTATATATGGTCTGTGGGTGTGTATATATGAGTGTGATGTTTATATATTAACTGTGGGTGTGTGTATATGAGTGTGATGTTTAGATATGAACTGTGGGTGTGTATATATGAGTGTGATGTTTATATATGAACTGTGGGTGTGTATATATGAGTGTGATGTTTCTATATGAACTGTGGGTGTGTGTATATGAGTTTGATGTTTATATATGGACTGTGGGTGTTTATATATGAGTGTGATGTTTATATATTAACTGTGGGTGTGTATATATGATAGTGATGTTTATATATGAAATGTGGGTGTGTATATATGAGTGTGATGTTTGCATATGAACTGTGGGTGTGTATATATGAGTGTGATGTTTATATATTAACTGTGGGTGTGTATATATGAGTGTGATGTTTATATATGAACTGTGGATGTATATAGATGAGTGTGATGTTTATATATGGACTGTCGGTGTGTATATATGAGTGTGATGTTTATATATCAACTGTGGATGTATATATATGAGTGTGATGTTTATATATGGACTGTGGGTGTGTATATATGAGTGTGATGTTTATATATGAACTGTGGGTGTGTATATATGAGTGTGATGTTTATATATGAACTGTGGGTGTGTATATATGAGTGTGATGTTGATCTCTGGACTGTGGGTGTGTCCATATGAGTGTGATGTTTATATATGAACTGTGGGTGTGTATATGTGAGTGTGATGTATATATATGAACTGTGGGTGTGTATATATGAGTGTGATGTTTATATATGAACTGTGGATGTGTATATATGAGTGTGATGTTTATATATTAACTGTGGGTGTGTATATATGAGTGTGATGTTTATATATGAACTGTGGGTGCATATATATGAGTGTGATGTTTATATATGAACTGTGGGTGCATATATATGAGTGCTATGTTTATATATGAACTGTGGGTGCATATATATGAGTGTGATGTTGATATATGAACTGTGGGTGTGTATATATGAGTGTGATGTTTATATATTAACTGTGGGTGTGTATATATGAGTGTGATGTTTATATATTAACTGTGGGTGTGTACATATGAGTGTGATGTTTATATATTAACTGTGGGTGTGTATATATGACTCCGATGTTTATATATGAACTGTGGGTGCATAGATATGAGTGTGATGTTTGCATATGAACTGTGGGTGTGGAAATATGAGTGTGATGTTTATATATGAACTGTGGGTGTGTATATATGAGTGTGATGTTTATATATGAACTGTGGGTGCATATATGTGAGTCTAATGTTTATATATAAACTGTGGGTGTGTTTATATGAGTGTGATGTTTATATACGAACTGTGGGTGTGTATATATGAGTGTGATGTTTATATATGAACTGTGGGTGTCTATATATGAGTGTGATGTTTATATATGGACTGGGGTGTGTAAAAATGAGTGTGATGTTTATATATGGACTGTGGGTGTGTATATATGAGTGTGATGTTTATATATGAACTGTGGGTGTGTATATATGAGTGTGATGTTTATATATGGACTGTGGGTGTGTGTATATTTGTGTGATGTGTATATATGAACTGTGGGTGTGTATATATGAGTGTGATGTTTATATATGAACTGTGGGTGTGTATATATGAGTGTGATGTTTATATATGAACTGTGGGTGTGTATATATGAGTGTGATGTTTATATATGGACTGTGGGTGTGTATATATGAGTGTGATGTTTATATATGAACTGTGGGTGTGTATATATGAGTGTGATGTTTATATATGAAATGTGGGTGTGTATATATGATTGCAATGTTTATATATGAACTGTGGGTGTGTAGATATGAGTGTGATGTTTATATATTAACTGTGGGTGTGTTTTTATGACTGTGATGTTTATATATGAATTGTGGGTGTGTGTATATGTGTATGATGTTTATATATGAACTTTGGGTGTGTATCTATGAGTGCGATGTTTATATATGAACTGTGGGTGTGTATATATGAGTGTGATGTTTATATATGAACTGTGGGTGTGTATATATGAGTGTGATGTTTATATATGAACTGTGGGTGTGTATATATGAGTGTTGTGTTTATATATGAACTGTCGGTCTGCATATATGAGTGTGATGTTTATATATGAACTGTGCGTGTGTATATATGAGTGTGATGTTTATATATGAACTGTGGGTGTGTATATATGAGTGTGATGTTTATATATGAAATGTGGGTGTGTTTCTATGAGTGTGATGTTTATATATGAATTGGGTGTGTATATATGAGTGTGATGTTTATATATGAACTGGGGTGTGTATATATGAGTGTGATGTTTATCTATGGACTGTGGGTGTGTATATATGAGTGTGATGTTTATATATTAACTGTGGGTGTGTGTATATGAGTGTGATGTTTAGATATGAACTGTGGGTGTGTATATATGAGTGTGATGTTTAAATATGAACAGTGGGTGTGTGTATATGAGTGTGATGTTTATATATGGACTGTGCGTGTTTATATATGAGTGTGATGTTTATATATTAACTGTGGGTGTGTATATATGAGTGTGATGTTTATATATGAAATGTGGGTGTGTATATATGAGTGTGATGTTTTTATATGAACTGTGGGTGTGCATATATGAGTGTGATGTTTATATATGAACTGTGGGTGTGTATATATGAGTGCGATGTTTATATATGGACTGTGGGTGTGTATATATGAGTGTGATGTTTATATATGAACTGTGGGTGTGTATTTATGAGTGTGATGTTTATATATTAACTGTGGGTGTGTATATATGAGTGTGATGTTTATATATGAAATGTGGGTGTGTATATATGAGTGTGATGTTTATATATGAACTGTGGGTGTGTATATATGAGTGTGATGTTTATATATGGACTTTGGGTGTGTATATATGAGTGTGATGTTTATATATGAACTGTGGGTGTGTATATATGAGTGTGATGTTTATATATGAAATGTGGGTGTGTATATATGATTGCAATGTTTATATATGAACTGTGGGTGTGTAGATATGAGTGTGATGTTTATATATTAACTGTGGGTGTGTTTTTATGACTGTGATGTTTATATATGAATTGTGGGTGTGTGTATATGTGTATGATGTTTATATATGAACTTTGGGTGTGTATCTATGAGTGCGATGTTTATATATGAACTGTGGGTGTGTATATATGAGTGTGATGTTTATATATGAACTGTGGGTGTGTATATATGAGTGTGATGTTTATATATGAACTGTGGGTGTGTATATATGAGTGTGATGTTTATATATGAACTGTCGGTCTGCATATATGAGTGTGATGTTTATATATGAACTGTGGGTGTGTATATATGAGTGTGATGTTTATATATGAACTGTGGGTCTGTATATATGAGTGTGATGTTTATATATGAAATGTGGGTGTGTTTCTATGAGTGTGATGTTTATATATGAACTGTGGGTGTGTATATATGAGTGTGATATTTATATATGAACTGTGAGTGTGTATATATGAGTGTGATGTTTATATATGGACTGTGGGTGTGTATGTATGAGTGTGATGTTTATATATAAACTGTGGGTGTGTATATATGAGTGTGATGTTTATATATGAACTGTGGGTGTGTAGAGATGAGTGTGATGTTTATATATGAATTGGGTGTGTATATATGAGTGTGATGTTTATATATGAACTGGGGTGTGTATATATGAGTGTGATGTTTATATATTAACTGTGGGTGTGTGTATATGAGTGTGATGTTTAGATATGAACTGTGGGTGTGTATATATGAGTGTGATGTTTAAATATGAACTGTGGGTGTGTGTATATGAGTGTGATGTTTATATATGGACTGTGGGTGTTTATATATGAGTGTGATGTTTATATATTAACTGTGGGTGTGTATATATGAGTGTGATGTTTATATATGAAATGTGGGTGTGTATATATGAGTGTGATGTTTGCATATGAACTGTGGGTGTGCATATATGAGTGTGATGTTTATATATGAACTGTGGGTGTGTATATATGAGTGCGATGTTTATATATGGACTGTGGGTGTGTATATATGAGTGTGATGTTTATATATGAACTGTGGGTGTGTATATATGAGTGTGATGTTTATATATTAACTGTGGGTGTGTATATATGAGTGTGATGTTTATATATGAAATGTGGGTGTGTATATATGAGTGTGATGTTTGCATATCAACTGTGGGTGTGTATATATGAGTGTGATGTTTATATATGAACTGTGGGTGTGCATATATGAGTGCGATGTTTATATATGGACTGTGGGTGTGTATATATGTGCGTGATGTTTATATATGAACTGTGGGTGTGTATATATGAGTGTGATGTTTATATATTAACTGTGGGTGTGTATATATGAGTGTGATGTTTATATATGAACTGTGGGTGCATATATGTGAGTGTAATGTTTATATATAAACTGTGGGTGTGTTTGTATGAGTGTGATGTTTATATATGAACTGTGGGTGTGTATATATGAGTGTGATGTTTATATATGAACTGTGGGTGTGTATATATGAGTGTGATGTTTATATATGGACTGGGGTGTGTATATATGAGTGTGATGTTTATATATGAACTGTGGGTGTGCATATATGATTGTGATGTTTATATATGGACTGCGGCTGTGTATATATGAGTGTGATGTTTATATATGGTCTGTGGGTGTGTATATATGAGTGTGATGTTTATATATGGTCTGTGGGTGTGTATATATGATTGTGATGTTTATATATGGACTGCGGCTGTGTATATATGAGTGTGATGTTTATATATGGTCTGTGGGTGTGTATATATGATTGTGATGTTTATATATGGACTGCGGCTGTGTATATATGAGTGTGATGTTTATATATGGACTGTGGGTGTGTATATATGAGTGTGATGTTTATATATTAACTGTGGGTGTGTGTATATGAGTTTGATGTTTATATATGGACTGTGGGTGTTTATATATGAGTGTGATGTTTATATATTAACTGTGGGTGTGTATATATGATAGTGATGTTTATATATGAAATGTGGGTGTGTATATATGAGTGTGATGTTTGCATATGAACTGTGGGTGTGTATATATGAGTGTGATGTTTATATATGAACTGTGGGTGTGTATATATGAGTGCGATGTTTATATATGGACTGTGGGTGTGTATATATGAGTGTGATGTTTATATATGAACTGTGGGTGTGTATATATGAGTGTGATGTTTATATATTAACTGTGGGTGTGTATATATGAGTGTGATGTTTATATATGAAATGTGGGTGTGTATATATGAGTGTGATGTTTGCATATGAACTGTGGGTGTGTATATATGAGTGTGATGTTTATATATGAACTGTGGGTGTGTATATATGAGTGCGATGTTTATATATGGACTGTGGGTGTGTATATATGAGTGTGATGTTTATATATGAACTGTGGGTGTGTATATATGAGTGTGATGTTTATATATTAACTGTGGGTGTGTATATATGAGTGTGATGTTTATATATGAACTGTGGGTGCATATATGTGAGTGTAATGTTTATATATAAACTGTGGGTGTGTTTATATGAGTGTGATGTTTATATATGAACTGTGGGTGTGTATATATGAGTGTGATGTTTATATATGAACTGTGGGTGTGTATATATGAGTGTGATGTTTATATATGGACTGGGGTGTGTATATATGAGTGTGATGTTTATTTATGGACTGTGGGTGTGTATATATGAGTGTGATGTTTATATATGAACTGTGGGTGTGTATATATGAGTGTGATGTTTATATATGGACTGTGGGTGTGTATATATGAGTGTGATGTTTATATATTAACTGTGTGTGTGTATATATGAGTGTGATGTTTATATATGGACTGTGGGTGTGTATATATGAGTGTGATGTTTATATATGAACTGTGGGTGTGTCTATATGAGTGTGATGTTTATATATGAACTGCGGGTGTGTAGATATGAGTGTGATGTTTATATATTAACTGTGGGTGTGTTTTTATGACTGTGATGTTTATATATGAATTGTGGGTGTGTATATATGAGTGTGATGTTTATATATGAACTGTGGGTGTGTATATATGAGTGTGATGTTTATATATGAACTGTGGGTGTGTATATATGAGTGTGATGTTTATATATGAACTGTGGGTCTGCATATATGAGTGTGATGTTTATATATGAACTGTGGGTGTGTATATATGAGTGTGATGTTTATATTTGAACTGTGGGTCTGTATATATGAGTGTGATGTTTATATATGAACTGTGGGTGTGTATATATGAGTGTGATGTTTATATATGAACTGTGGGTGTGTATATATGAGTGTGATATTTATATATGAACTGTGAGTGTGTATATATGAGTGTGATGTTTATATATGGACTGTGGGTGTGTATGTATGAGTGTGATGTTTATATATGAACTTTGGGTGTGTATATATGAGTGTGATGTTTATATATGAACTGTGGGTCTGCATATATGAGTGTGATGTTTATATATGAACTGTGGGTGTGTATATATGAGTGTGATGTTTATATATGAACTGTGGGTCTGTATATATGAGTGTGATGTTTATATATGAACTGTGGGTGTGTATATATGAGTGTGATGTTTATATATGAACTGTGGGTCTGTATATATGAGTGTGATATTTATATATGAACTGTGAGTGTGTATATATGAGTGTGATGTTTATATATGGACTGTGGGTGTGTATGTCTGAGTGTGATGTTTATATATGAACTGTGGGTGTGTATATATGAGTGTGATGTTTATATATGAACTGGGGTGTGTATATATGAGTGTGATGTTTATATATGGACTGTGGGTGTGTATATATGAGTGTGATGTTTATATATGGACTGCGGCTGTGTATATATGAGTGTGATGTTTATATATTAACTGTGGGTGTGTGTATATGAGTGTGATGTTTATATATGGACTGTGGGTGTGTATATATGAGTGTGATGTTTATATATTAACTGTGGGTGTGTGTATATGAGTGTGATGTTTAGATATGAACTGTGGGTGTGTATATATGAGTGTGATGTTTATATATGAACTGTGGGTGTGTATATATGAGTGTGATGTTTATATATGGACTGTGGGTGTGTATATATGAGTGTGATGTTTCAATATGAACTGTGGGTGTGTATATATGAGTGTGATATTTATATATAAACTGTGGGTGTGTATATATGAGTGTGATGTTTATATATGAACTGTGGGTGTGTAGAGATGAGTGTGATGTTTATATATGAATTGGGTGTGTATATATGAGTGTGATGTTTATATATGAACTGGGGTGTGTATATATGAGTGTGATGTTTATATATGAACTGTGGGTGTGTATATATGAGTGTGATGTTTATATATGAACTGTGGGTGTGTATATATGAGTGTGATGTTTATATATGAACTGTGGGTGTGAAAATATGAGTGTGATGTTTATATATGAACTGTGGGTGTGCATATATGAGTGTGATGTTTATATATGGACTGCGGCTGTGTATATATGAGTGTGATGTTTATATATGGACTGTGGGTGTGTATATATGAGTGTGATGTTTATATATTAACTGTGGGTGTGTGTATATGAGTGTGATGTTTAGATATGAACTGTGGGTGTGTATATATGAGTGTGATGTTTATATATGAACTGTGGGTGTGTATATATGAGTGTGATGTTTATATATGAACTGTGGGTGTGTATATATGAGTGCGATGTTTATATATGGACTGTGGGTGTGTATATATGAGTGTGATGTTTATATATGAACTGTGGGTGTGTATATATGAGTGTGATGTTTATATATTAACTGTGGGTGTGTATATATGAGTGTGATGTTTATATATGAACTGTGGGTGCATATATGTGAATGTAATGTTTCTATATAAACTGTGGGTGTGTTTATATGAGTGTGATGTTTATATATGAACTGTGGGTGTGTATATATGAGTGTGATGTTTATATATTAACTGTGGGTGTGTATATATGAGTGTGATGTTTATATATTAACTGTGGGTGCATGTATGTGAGTGTAATGTTTATATATAAACTGTGGGTCTGTATATATGAGTGTGATGTTTATATATGAACTGTGGGTGTGTATATATGAGTGTGATGTTTATATATGGACTGTGGGTGTGTATGTATGAGTGTGATGTTTATATATGAACTGTGGGTGTGTATATATGAGTGTGATGTTTATATATGAACTGTGGGTGTGTCGAGATGAGTGTGATGTTTATATATGAACTGGGGTGTGTATATATGAGTGTGATGTTTATATATGGACTGTGGGTGTGTATATATGAGTGTGATGTTTATATATGGACTGCGGCTGTGTATATATGAGTGTGATGTTTATATATTAACTGTGGGTGTGTGTATATGAGTGTGATGTTTATATATGAACTGTGGGTGTGTATATATGAGTGTGATGTTTATATATGAACTGTGGGTGTGTATATATGAGTGTGATGTTTATATATGAACTGTGGGTGTGTAGAGATGTGTGTGATGTTTATATATGAACTGTGGGTGTGTATGTATGAGTGTGATGTTTATATATGGACTGTGGGTGTGAAAATATGAGTGTGATGTTTATATATGGACTGCGGCTGTGTATATATGAGTGTGATGTTTATATATTAACTGTGGGTGTGTGTATATGAGTGTGATGTTTATATATGGACTGTGGGTGTGTATATGTGAGTGTGATGTTTCAATATAAACTGTGGGTGTGTATATATGAGTGTGATGTTTATATATGAACTGTGGGTGTGTCGAGATGAGTGTGATGTTTATATATGAATTGGGTGTGTATATATGAGTGTGATGTTTATATATGAACTGGGGTGTGTATATATGAGTGTGATGTTTATATATGAACTGTGGGTGTGTATATATGAGTGTGATGTTTATATATGAACTGTGGGTGTGTATATATGAGTGTGATGTTTATATATGAACTGTGGGTGTGTATATATGAGTGTGATGTTTATATATTAACTGTGGGTGTGTGTATATGAGTGTGATGTTTAGATATGAACTGTGGGTGTGTATATATGAGTGTGATGTTTATATATGAACTGTGGGTGTGTATATATGAGTGTGATGTTTATATATGGACTGTGGGTGTGTATATATGAGTGTGATGTTTATATATTAACTGTGGGTGTGTGTATATGAGTGTGATGTTTAGATATGAACTGTGGGTGTGTATATATGAGTGTGATGTTTATATATGAACTGTGGGTGTGTATATATGAGTGTGATGTTTATATATGAACTGAGGGTGTGTATATATGAGTGCGATGTTTATATATGGACTGTGGGTGTGTATATATGAGTGTGATGTTTATATATGAACTGTGGGTGTGTATATATGAGTGTGATGTTTATATATGGACTGTGGGTGTGTATATATGAGTGTGATGTTTATATATTAACTGTGGGTGTGTGTATATGAGTGTGATGTTTAGATATGAACTGTGGGTGTGTATATATGAGTGTGATGTTTATATATGAACTGTGGGTGTGTATATATGAGTGTGATGTTGAAATATGAACTGAGGGTGTGTATATATGAGTGCGATGTTTATATATGGACTGTGGGTGTGTATATATGAGTGTGATGTTTATATATGAACTGTGGCTGTGTATATATGAGTGTGATGTTTATATATTAACTGTGGGTGTGTATATATGAGTGTGATGTTTATATATGAACTGTGGGTGCATATATGTGAGTGTGATGTTTATATATGGACTGGGGTGTGTATATATGAGTGTGATGTTTATATATGAACTGTGGGTGTGCATATATGAGTGTGATGTTTATATATGGACTGCGGCTGTGTATATATGAGTGTGATGTTTATATATGAACTGTGGGTGTGTATATATGAGAGTGATGTTTATATATGAACTGTGGGTGTGTGTATATGAGTGTGATGTTTATATATGGACTGTGGGTGTTTATATATGAGTGTGATGTTTATATATTAACTGTGGGTGTGTATATATGAGTGTGATGTTTATATATTAACTGTGGGTGTGTATATATGAGTGTGATGTTTATATATGAAATGTGGGTGTGTATATATGAGTGTGATGTTTGCATATGAACTGTGGGTGTGTATATATGAGTGTGATGTTTATATATGAACTGTGGGTGTGTATATATGAGTGCGATGTTTATATATGGACTGTGGGTGTGTTTATATGAGTGTGATGTTTATATATGAACTGTGGGTGTGTATATATGAGTGTGATGTTTATATATGAACTGTGGGTGTGTATATATGAGTGTGATGTTTATATATGAACTGTGGGTGTGTAGAGATGTGTGTGATGTTTATATATGAACTGTGGGTGTGTATGTATGAGTGTGATGTTTATATATGGACTGTGGGTGTGAAAATATGAGTGTGATGTTTATATATGGACTGCGGCTGTGTATATATGAGTGTGATGTTTATATATTAACTGTGGGTGTGTGTATATGAGTGTGATGTTTATATATGGACTGTGGGTGTGTATATGTGAGTGTGATGTTTCAATATAAACTGTGGGTGTGTATATATGAGTGTGATGTTTATATATGAACTGTGGGTGTGTCGAGATGAGTGTGATGTTTATATATGAATTGGGTGTGTATATATGAGTGTGATGTTTATATATGAACTGTGGGTGTGTATATATGAGTGTGATATTTATATATGAACTGTGGGTGTGCATATATGAGTGTGATGTTTATATATGAACTGTGGGTGTGTATATATGAGTGTGATGATTATATATTAACTGTGGGTGTGTGTATATGAGTGTGATGTTTAGATATGAACTGTGGGTGTGTATATATGAGTGTGATGTTTATATATGAACTGTGGGTGTGTATATATGAGTGTGATGTTTATATATGGACTGTGGGTGTGTATATATGAGTGTGATGTTTATATATTAACTGTGGGTGTGTGTATATGAGTGTGATGTTTAGATATGAACTGTGGGTGTGTATATATGAGTGTGATGTTTATATATGAACTGTGGGTGTGTATATATGAGTGTGATGTTTATATATGAACTGAGGGTGTGTATATATGAGTGCGATGTTTATATATGGACTATGGGTGTGTATATATGAGTGTGATGTTTATATATGAACTGTGGGTGTGTATATATGAGTGTGATGTTTATATATGGACTGTGGGTGTGTATATATGAGTGTGATGTTTATATATTAACTGTGGGTGTGTGTATATGAGTGTGATGTTTAGATATGAACTGTGGGTGTGTATATATGAGTGTGATGTTTATATATGAACTGTGGGTGTGTATATATGAGTGTGATGCTTATATATGAACTGAGGGTGTGTATATATGAGTGCGATGTTTATATATGGACTGTGGGTGTGTATATATGAGTGTGATGTTTATATATGAACTGTGGCTGTGTATATATGAGTGTGATGTTTATATATTAACTGTGGGTGTGTATATATGAGTGTGATGTTTATATATGAACTGTGGGTGCATATATGTGAGTGTGATGTTTATATATGGACTGGGGTGTGTATATATGAGTGTGATGTTTATATATGAACTGTGGGTGTGCATATATGAGTGTGATGTTTATATATGGACTGCGGCTGTGTATATATGAGTGTGATGTTTATATATGAACTGTGGGTGTGTATATATGAGAGTGATGTTTATATATGAACTGTGGGTGTGTGTATATGAGTGTGATGTTTATATATGGACTGTGGGTGTTTATATATGAGTGTGATGTTTATATATTAACTGTGGGTGTGTATATATGAGTGTGATGTTTATATATTAACTGTGGGTGTGTATATATGAGTGTGATGTTTATATATGAAATGTGGGTGTGTATATATGAGTGTGATGTTTGCATATGAACTGTGGGTGTGTATATATGAGTGTGATGTTTATATATGAACTGTGGGTGTGTATATATGAGTGCGATGTTTATGTATGGACTGTGGGTGTGTATATATGAGTGTGATGTTTATATATGAACTGTGGGTGTGTATATATGAGTGTGATGTTTATATATTAACTGTGGGTGTGTATATATGAGTGTGATGTTTATATATGAAATGTGGGTGTGTATATATGAGTGTGATGTTTGCATATGAACTGTGGGTGTGTATATATGAGTGTGATGTTTATATATGAACTGTGGGTGTGTATATATGAGTGCGATGTTTATCTCTGGACTGTGGGTGTGTATATATGAGTGTGATGTTTATATATGAACTGTGGGTGTGTATATATGAGTGTGATGTTTATATATTAACTGTGCGTGTGTATATATGAGTGTGATGTTTATATATAAACTGTGGGTGTGTTTATATGAGTGTGATGTTTATATATGAACTGTGGGTGTGTATATATGAGTGTGATGTTTATATATGAAATGTGGGTGTGTATATATGAGTGCGATGTTTATATATGGACTGTGGGTGTGTATATATGAGTGTGATGTTTATATATGAACTGTGGGTGTGTATATATGAGTGTGATGTTTATATATGGACTGTGGGTGTGTATATATGAGTGTGATGTTTATATATTAACTGTGGGTGTGTGTATATGAGTGTGATGTTTAGATATGAACTGTGGGTGTGTATATATGAGTGTGATGTTTATATATGAACTGTGGGTGTGTATATATGAGTGTGATGTTTATATATGAACTGAGGGTGTGTATATATGAGTGCGATGTTTATATATGGACTGTGGGTGTGTATATATGAGTGTGATGTTTATATATGAACTGTGGCTGTGTATATATGAGTGTGATGTTTATATATTAACTGTGGGTGTGTATATATGAGTGTGATGTTTATATATGAACTGTGGGTGCATATATGTGAGTGTGATGTTTATATATGGACTGGGGTGCGTATATATGAGTGTGATGTTTATATATGAACTGTGGGTGTGCATATATGAGTGTGATGTTTATATATGGACTGCGGCTGTGTATATATGAGTGTGATGTTTATATATGAACTGTGGGTGTGTATATATGAGAGTGATGTTTATATATGAACTGTGGGTGTGTGTATATGAGTGTGATGTTTATATATGGACTGTGGGTGTTTATATATGAGTGTGATGTTTATATATTAACTGTGGGTGTGTATATATGAGTGTGATGTTTATATATTAACTGTGGGTGTGTATATATGAGTGTGATGTTTATATATGAAATGTGGGTGTGTATATATGAGTGTGATGTTTGCATATGAACTGTGGGTGTGTATATATGAGTGTGATGTTTATATATGAACTGTGGGTGTGTATATATGAGTGCGATGTTTCTATATGGACTGTGGGTGTGTATATATGAGTGTGATGTTTATATATGAACTGTGGGTGTGTATATATGAGTGTGATGTTTATATATTAACTGTGGGTGTGTATATATGAGTGTGATGTTTATATATGAAATGTGGGTGTGTATATATGAGTGTGATGTTTGCATATGAACTGTGGGTGTGTATATATGAGTGTGATGTTTATATATGAACTGTGGGTGTATATATATGAGTGCGATGTTTATCTCTGGACTGTGGGTGTGTATATATGAGTGTGATGTTTATATATGAACTGTGGGTATGTATATATGAGTGTGATGTTTATATATGAACTGTGGGTGTGTATATATGAGTGTGATGTTTATATATGAACTGTGGGTGTGTATATATGAGTGTGATGTTTATATATTAACTGTGCGTGTGTATATATGAGTGTGATGTTTATATATAAACTGTGGGTGTGTTTATATGAGTG
This sequence comes from Heptranchias perlo, assembly GCF_035084215.1. NCBI lineage: Eukaryota > Metazoa > Chordata > Chondrichthyes > Hexanchiformes > Hexanchidae > Heptranchias > Heptranchias perlo. The sequence goes on along the minus strand of NW_027139793.1, from coordinate 185,837 downwards.
TGATGTTTATATATGAACTGTGGGTGTGTATATATGAGTGTGATGTTTATATATGAACTGTGGGTGTGTATATATGAGTGTGATGTTTATATATGAACTGTGGGTGTGCATATATGAGTGTGATGTTTATATATAGACTGGGGTGTGTATATATGAGTGTGATGTTTATATATGGACTGTGGGTGTGTATATATGAGTGTGATGTTTATATATGAACTGTGGGTGTGTACATATGAGGGTGATGTTTATATATTAACTGTGGGTGCATATATGTGAGTGTAATGTTTATAAATAAACTGTGGGTGTGTTTATATGAGTGTGATGTTTATATATGAACTGTGGGTGTGTATATATGAGTGTGATGTTTATATATGAACTGTGGGTGTGTCTATATGAGTGTGATGTTTATATATGGACTGGGGTGTGTATATATGAGTGTGATGTTTCAATATGAACTGTGGGTGTGTATATATGAGTGTGATATTTATATATAAACTGTGGGTGTGTATATATGAGTGTGATGTTTATATATGAACTGTGGGTGTGTAGAGATGAGTGTGATGTTTATATATGAATTGGGTGTGTATATATGAGTGTGATGTTTATATATGAACTGGGGTGTGTATATAGGAGTGTGATGTTTATATATGAACTGTGGGTGTGTATATATGAGTGTGATGTTTATATATGAACTGTGGGTGTGTATATATGAGTGTGATGTTTATATATGAACTGTGGGTGTGTATATATGAGTGTGATGTTTATATATTAACTGTGGGTGTGTGTATATGAGTGTGATGTTTAGATATGAACTGTGGGTGTGTATATATGAGTGTGATGTTTATATATGAACTGTGGGTGTGTATATATGAGTGTGATGTTTATATATGGACTGTGGGTGTGTATATATGAGTGTGATGTTTATATATTAACTGTGGGTGTGTGTATATGAGTGTGATGTTTAGATATGAACTGTGGGTGTGTATATATGAGTGTGATGTTTATATATGAACTGTGGGTGTGTATATATGAGTGTGATGTTTATATATGAACTGAGGGTGTGTATATATGAGTGCGATGTTTATATATGGACTGTGGGTGTGTATATATGAGTGTGATGTTTATATATGAACTGTGGGTGTGTATATATGAGTGTGATGTTTATATATGGACTGTGGGTGTGTATATATGAGTGTGATGTTTATATATTAACTGTGGGTGTGTGTATATGAGTGTGATGTTTAGATATGAACTGTGGGTGTGTATATATGAGTGTGATGTTTATATATGAACTGTGGGTGTGTATATATGAGTGTGATGTTTATATATGAACTGAGGGTGTGTATATATGAGTGCGATGTTTATATATGGACTGCGGCTGTGTATATATGAGTGTGATGTTTATATATGAACTGTGGGTGTGTATATATGAGTGTGATGTTTATATATGAACTGAGGGTGTGTATATATGAGTGCGATGTTTATATATGGACTGTGGGTGTGTATATATGAGTGTGATGTTTATATATGAACTGTGGCTGTGTATATATGAGTGTGATGTTTATATATTAACTGTGGGTGTGTATATATGAGTGTGATGTTTATATATGAACTGTGGGTGCATATATGTGAGTGTGATGTTTATATATGGACTGGGGTGTGTATATATGAGTGTGATGTTTATATATGAACTGTGGGTGTGCATATATGAGTGTGATGTTTATATATGGACTGCGGCTGTGTATATATGAGTGTGATGTTTATATATGAACTGTGGGTGTGTATATATGAGAGTGATGTTTATATATGAACTGTGGGTGTGTGTATATGAGTGTGATGTTTATATATGGACTGTGGGTGTTTATATATGAGTGTGATGTTTATATATTAACTGTGGGTGTGTATATATGAGTGTGATGTTTATATATTAACTGTGGGTGTGTATATATGAGTGTGATGTTTATATATGAAATGTGGGTGTGTATATATGAGTGTGATGTTTGCATATGAACTGTGGGTGTGTATATATGAGTGTGATGTTTATATATGAACTGTGGGTGTGTATATATGAGTGCGATGTTTATATATGGACTGTGGGTGTGTATATATGAGTGTGATGTTTATATATGAACTGTGGGTGTGTATATATGAGTGTGATGTTTATATATGAACTGTGGGTGTGTATATATGAGTGTGATGTTTATATATGAACTGTGGGTGTGTAGAGATGTGTGTGATGTTTATATATGAACTGTGGGTGTGTATGTATGAGTGTGATGTTTATATATGAACTGTGGGTGTGTATATATGAGTGTGATGTTTATATATGAACTGTGGGTGTGTATATATGAGTGTGATGTTTATATATGAACTGTGGGTGTGTATATATGAGTGTGATGTTTATATATTAACTGTGGGTGTGTGTATATGAGTGTGATGTTTAGATATGAACTGTGGGTGTGTATATATGAGTGTGATGTTTATATATGAACTGTGGGTGTGTATATATGAGTGTGATGTTTATATATGGACTGTGGGTGTGTATATATGAGTGTGATGTTTATATATTAACTGTGGGTGTGTGTATATGAGTGTGATGTTTAGATATGAACTGTGGGTGTGTATATATGAGTGTGATGTTTATATATGAACTGTGGGTGTGTATATATGAGTGTGATGTTTATATATGAACTGAGGGTGTGTATATATGAGTGTGATGTTTATATATGGACTGTGGGTGTGTATATATGAGTGTGATGTTTATATATGAACTGTGGGTGTGTATATATGAGTGTGATGTTTATATATGGACTGTGGGTGTGTATATATGAGTGTGATGTTTATATATTAACTGTGGGTGTGTGTATATGAGTGTGATGTTTAGATATGAACTGTGGGTGTGTATATATGAGTGTGATGTTTATATATGAACTGTGGGTGTGTATATATGAGTGTGATGCTTATATATGAACTGAGGGTGTGTATATATGAGTGCGATGTTTATATATGGACTGTGGGTGTGTATATATGAGTGTGATGTTTATATATGAACTGTGGCTGTGTATATATGAGTGTGATGTTTATATATTAACTGTGGGTGTGTATATATGAGTGTGATGTTTATATATGAACTGTGGGTGCATATATGTGAGTGTGATGTTTATATATGGACTGGGGTGTGTATATATGAGTGTGATGTTTATATATGAACTGTGGGTGTGCATATATGAGTGTGATGTTTATATATGGACTGCGGCTGTGTATATATGAGTGTGATGTTTATATATGAACTGTGGGTGTGTATATATGAGAGTGATGTTTATATATGAACTGTGGGTGTGTGTATATGAGTGTGATGTTTATATATGGACTGTGGGTGTTTATATATGAGTGTGATGTTTATATATTAACTGTGGGTGTGTATATATGAGTGTGATGTTTATATATTAACTGTGGGTGTGTATATATGAGTGTGATCTTTATATATGAAATGTGGGTGTGTATATATGAGTGTGATGTTTGCATATGAACTGTGGGTGTGTATATATGAGTGTGATGTTTATATATGAACTGTGGGTGTGTATATATGAGTGCGATGTTTATGTATGGACTGTGGGTGTGTATATATGAGTGTGATGTTTATATATGAACTGTGGGTGTGTATATATGAGTGTGATGTTTATATATTAACTGTGGGTGTGTATATATGAGTGTGATGTTTATATATGAAATGTGGGTGTGTATATATGAGTGTGATGTTTGCATATGAACTGTGGGTGTGTATATATGAGTGTGATGTTTATATATGAACTGTGGGTGTGTATATATGAGTGCGATGTTTATCTCTGGACTGTGGGTGTGTATATATGAGTGTGATGTTTATATATGAACTGTGGGTGTGTATATATGAGTGTGATGTTTATATATTAACTGTGCGTGTGTATATATGAGTGTGATGTTTATATATAAACTGTGGGTGTGTTTATATGAGTGTGATGTTTATATATGAACTGTGGGTGTGTATATATGAGTGTGATGTTTATATATGAAATGTGGGTGTGTATATATGAGTGCGATGTTTATATATGGACTGTGGGTGTGTATATATGAGTGTGATGTTTATATATGAACTGTGGGTGTGTATATATGAGTGTGATGTTTATATATGGACTGTGGGTGTGTATATATGAGTGTGATGTTTATATATTAACTGTGGGTGTGTGTATATGAGTGTGATGTTTAGATATGAACTGTGGGTGTGTATATATGAGTGTGATGTTTATATATGAACTGTGGGTGTGTATATATGAGTGTGATGTTTATATATGAACTGAGGGTGCGTATATATGAGTGTGATGTTTATATATGAACTGTGGGTGTGCATATATGAGTGTGATGTTTATATATGGACTGCGGCTGTGCATATATGAGTGTGATGTTTATATATGAACTGTGGGTGTGTATATATGAGAGTGATGTTTATATATGAACTGTGGGTGTGTGTATATGAGTGTGATGTTTATATATGGACTGTGGGTGTTTATATATGAGTGTGATGTTTATATATTAACTGTGGGTGTGTATATATGAGTGTGATGTTTATATATTAACTGTGGGTGTGTATATATGAGTGTGATGTTTATATATGAAATGTGGGTGTGTATATATGAGTGTGATGTTTGCATATGAACTGTGGGTGTGTATATATGAGTGTGATGTTTATATATGAACTGTGGGTGTGTATATATGAGTGCGATGTTTCTATATGGACTGTGGGTGTGTATATATGAGTGTGATGTTTATATATGAACTGTGGGTGTGTATATATGAGTGTGATGTTTATATATTAACTGTGGGTGTGTATATATGAGTGTGATGTTTATATATGAAATGTGGGTGTGTATATATGAGTGTGATGTTTGCATATGAACTGTGGGTGTGTATATATGAGTGTGATGTTTATATATGAACTGTGGGTGTGTATATATGAGTGCGATGTTTATCTCTGGACTGTGGGTGTGTATATATGAGTGTGATGTTTATATATGAACTGTGGGTGTGTATATATGAGTGTGATGTTTATATATGAACTGAGGGTGCGTATATATGAGTGTGATGTTTATATATGAACTGTGGGTGTGCATATATGAGTGTGATGTTTATATATGGACTGCGGCTGTGTATATATGAGTGTGATGTTTATATATGAACTGTGGGTGTGTATATATGAGAGTGATGTTTATATATGAACTGTGGGTGTGTGTATATGAGTGTGATGTTTATATATGGACTGTGGGTGTTTATATATGAGTGTGATGTTTATATATTAACTGTGGGTGTGTATATATGAGTGTGATGTTTATATATTAACTGTGGGTGTGTATATATGAGTGTGATGTTTATATATGAAATGTGGGTGTGTATATATGAGTGTGATGTTTGCATATGAACTGTGGGTGTGTATATATGAGTGTGATGTTTATATATGAACTGTGGGTGTGTATATATGAGTGCGATGTTTCTATATGGACTGTGGGTGTGTATATATGAGTGTGATGTTTATATATGAACTGTGGGTGTGTATATATGAGTGTGATGTTTATATATTAACTGTGGGTGTGTATATATGAGTGTGATGTTTATATATGAAATGTGGGTGTGTATATATGAGTGTGATGTTTGCATATGAACTGTGGGTGTGTATATATGAGTGTGATGTTTATATATGAACTGTGGGTGTGTATATATGAGTGCGATGTTTATCTCTGGACTGTGGGTGTGTATATATGAGTGTGATGTTTATATATGAACTGTGGGTATGTATATATGAGTGTGATGTTTATATATGAACTGTGGGTGTGTATATATGAGTGTGATGTTTATATATGAACTGTGGGTGTGTATATATGAGTGTGATGTTTATATATTAACTGTGCGTGTGTATATATGAGTGTGATGTTTATATATAAACTGTGGGTGTGTTTATATGAGTGTGATGTTTATATATGAACTGTGGGTGTGTATATATGAGTGTGATGTTTATATATGAACTGTGGGTGTGTATATATGAGTGTGATGTTTATATATGAACTGTGGGTGTGCATATATGAGTGTGATGTTTATATATAGACTGGGGTGTGTATATATGAGTGTGATGTTTATATATGGACTGTGGGTGTGTATATATGAGTGTGATGTTTATATATGAACTGTGGGTGTGTACATATGAGGGTGATGTTTATATATTAACTGTGGGTGCATATATGTGAGTGTAATGTTTATAAATAAACTGTGGGTGTGTTTATATGAGTGTGATGTTTATATATGAACTGTGGGTGTGTATATATGAGTGTGATGTTTATATATGAACTGTGGGTGTGTCTATATGAGTGTGATGTTTATATATGGACTGGGGTGTGTATATATGAGTGTGATGTTTCAATATGAACTGTGGGTGTGTATATATGAGTGTGATATTTATATATAAACTGTGGGTGTGTATATATGAGTGTGATGTTTATATATGAACTGTGGGTGTGTAGAGATGAGTGTGATGTTTATATATGAATTGGGTGTGTATATATGAGTGTGATGTTTATATATGAACTGGGGTGTGTATATAGGAGTGTGATGTTTATATATGAACTGTGGGTGTGTATATATGAGTGTGATGTTTATATATGAACTGTGGGTGTGTATATATGAGTGTGATGTTTATATATGAACTGTGGGTGTGTATATATGAGTGTGATGTTTATATATTAACTGTGGGTGTGTGTATATGAGTGTGATGTTTAGATATGAACTGTGGGTGTGTATATATGAGTGTGATGTTTATATATGAACTGTGGGTGTGTATATATGAGTGTGATGTTTATATATGGACTGTGGGTGTGTATATATGAGTGTGATGTTTATATATTAACTGTGGGTGTGTGTATATGAGTGTGATGTTTAGATATGAACTGTGGGTGTGTATATATGAGTGTGATGTTTATATATGAACTGTGGGTGTGTATATATGAGTGTGATGTTTATATATGAACTGAGGGTGTGTATATATGAGTGCGATGTTTATATATGGACTGTGGGTGTGTATATATGAGTGTGATGTTTATATATGAACTGTGGGTGTGTATATATGAGTGTGATGTTTATATATGGACTGTGGGTGTGTATATATGAGTGTGATGTTTATATATTAACTGTGGGTGTGTGTATATGAGTGTGATGTTTAGATATGAACTGTGGGTGTGTATATATGAGTGTGATGTTTATATATGAACTGTGGGTGTGTATATATGAGTGTGATGTTTATATATGAACTGAGGGTGTGTATATATGAGTGCGATGTTTATATATGGACTGTGGGTGTGTATATATGAGTGTGATGTTTATATATGAACTGTGGCTGTGTATATATGAGTGTGATGCTTATATATGGACTGGGGTGTGTATATATGAGTGTGATGTTTATATATGAACTGTGGGTGTGCATATATGAGTGTGATGTTTATATATGGACTGCGGCTGTGTATATATGAGTGTGATGTTTATATATGAACTGTGGGTGTGTATATATGAGTGTGATGTTTATATATGAACTGAGGGTGTGTATATATGAGTGCGATGTTTATATATGGACTGTGGGTGTGTATATATGAGTGTGATGTTTATATATGAACTGTGGCTGTGTATATATGAGTGTGATGTTTATATATTAACTGTGGGTGTGTATATATGAGTGTGATGTTTATATATGAACTGTGGGTGCATATATGTGAGTGTGATGTTTATATATGGACTGGGGTGTGTATATATGAGTGTGATGTTTATATATGAACTGTGGGTGTGCATATATGAGTGTGATGTTTATATATGGACTGCGGCTGTGTATATATGAGTGTGATGTTTATATATGAACTGTGGGTGTGTATATATGAGAGTGATGTTTATATATGAACTGTGGGTGTGTGTATATGAGTGTGATGTTTATATATGGACTGTGGGTGTTTATATATGAGTGTGATGTTTATATATTAACTGTGGGTGTGTATATATGAGTGTGATGTTTATATATTAACTGTGGGTGTGTATATATGAGTGTGATGTTTATATATGAAATGTGGGTGTGTATATATGAGTGTGATGTTTGCATATGAACTGTGGGTGTGTATATATGAGTGTGATGTTTATATATGAACTGTGGGTGTGTATATATGAGTGCGATGTTTATATATGGACTGTGGGTGTGTATATATGAGTGTGATGTTTATATATGAACTGTGGGTGTGTATATATGAGTGTGATGTTTATATATGAACTGTGGGTGTGTATATATGAGTGTGATGTTTATATATGAACTGTGGGTGTGTAGAGATGTGTGTGATGTTTATATATGAACTGTGGGTGTGTATGTATGAGTGTGATGTTTATATATGGACTGTGGGTGTGAAAATATGAGTGTGATGTTTATATATGGACTGCGGCTGTGTATATATGAGTGTGATGTTTATATATTAACTGTGGGTGTGTGTATATGAGTGTGATGTTTATATATGGACTGTGGGTGTGTATATGTGAGTGTGATGTTTCAATATAAACTGTGGGTGTGTATATATGAGTGTGATGTTTATATATGAACTGTGGGTGTGTCGAGATGAGTGTGATGTTTATATATGAATTGGGTGTGTATATATGAGTGTGATGTTTATATATAAACTGGGGTGTGTATATATGAGTGTGATGTTTATATATGAACTGTGGGTGTGTATATATGAGTGTGATGTTTATATATGAACTGTGGGTGTGTATATATGAGTGTGATGTTTATATATGAACTGTGGGTGTGTATATATGAGTGTGATGTTTATATATTAACTGTGGGTGTGTGTATATGAGTGTGATATTTAGATATGAACTGTGGGTGTGTATATATGAGTGTGATGTTTATATATGAACTGTGGGTGTGTATATATGAGTGTGATGTTTATATATGGACTGTGGGTGTGTATATATGAGTGTGATGTTTATATATTAACTGTGGGTGTGTGTATATGAGTGTGATGTTTAGATATGAACTGTGGGTGTGTATATATGAGTGTGATGTTTATATATGAACTGTGGGTGTGTATATATGAGTGTGATGTTTATATATGAACTGAGGGTGTGTATATATGAGTGCGATGTTTATATATGGACTGTGGGTGTGTATATATGAGTGTGATGTTTATATATGAACTGTGGGTGTGTATATATGAGTGTGATGTTTATATATGGACTGTGGGTGTGTATATATGAGTGTGATGTTTATATATTAACTGTGGGTGTGTGTATATGAGTGTGATGTTTAGATATGAACTGTGGGTGTGTATATATGAGTGTGATGTTTATATATGAACTGTGGGTGTGTATATATGAGTGTGATGTTTATATATGAACTGAGGGTGTGTATATATGAGTGCGATGTTTATATATGGACTGTGGGTGTGTATATATGAGTGTGATGTTTATATATGAACTGTGGCTGTGTATATATGAGTGTGATGTTTATATATTAACTGTGGGTGTGTATATATGAGTGTGATGTTTATATATGAACTGTGGGTGCATATATGTGAGTGTGATGTTTATATATGGACTGGGGTGTGTATATATGAGTGTGATGTTTATATATGAACTGTGGGTGTGCATATAATAGTGTTATGTTTATATATGGACTGCGGCTGTGTATATATGAGTGTGATGTTTATATATGAACTGTGGGTGTGTATATATGAGAGTGATGTTTATATATGAACTGTGGGTGCATATATGTGAGTGTAATGTTTATATATAAACTGTGGGTGTGTTTATATGAGTGTGATGTTTATATATTAACTGTGGGTGTGTTTTTATGAGTGTGATGTTTATATATGGACTGTGGGTGTGTATATGAGTGTGATGTTTATATATGAACTGTGGGTGTGTATATATGAGTGTGATGTTTATATATGAAATGTGGGTGTGTATATATGAGTGCAATGTTTATATATGAACTGTGGGTGTGTATATATGAGTGTGATGTTTATATATGAACTGTGGGTGTGTTTTTATGACATGTGATGTTTATACATCAATTGTGGGTGTGTATATATGAGTGTGATGTTTATATATGAACTTTGGATGTGTATCTATGAGTGCGATGTTTATATATGAACTGTGGGTGTGTATATATGAGTGTGATGTTTATATATGAACTGTGGGTGCGTATATATGAGTGTGATGTTTATATATGAACTGTGGGTGTGTATATATGAGTGTGATGTTTATATATGAACTGTGGGTGTGTATATATGAGTGCGATGTTTATATATGGACTGTGGGTGTTTATATATGAGTGTGATGTTTATATATGAACTGTGGGTGTGTATATATGAGTGTGATGTTTATATATGAACTGTGGGTCTGTATTTTTGAGTGTGATGTTTATATATGAACTGTGGGTGTGTATATATGAGTGTGATGTTTATATATGAACTGTGGGTGTGTATATATGAGTGTGATATTTATATATGAACTGTGAGTGTGTATATATGAGTGTGATGTTTATATATGGACTGTGGGTGTGTATGTATGAGTGTGATGTTTATATATGAACTGTGGGTGTGTATATATGAGTGTGATGTTTATATATGAACTGTGGGTGTGTAGAGATGAGTGTGATGTTTTATATGAACTGTGGTGTGTATATATGAGTGTGATTTTTATATATGAACTGGAGTGTGTATATATGAGTGTGATGTTTATCTATGAACTGTGGGTGTGTATATATGAGTGTGATGTTTATATATGAACTGTGGGTGTGTATATATGAGTGTGATGTTTATATATGAACTGTGGGTGTGCATATATGAGTGTGATGTTTATATATTAACTGTGGGTGTGTATATATGAGTGCGATGTTTATATATGAACTGTGGGTGCATAGATATGAGTGTGATGTTTATATATGAACTGTGGGTGTGTATATATGAGTGAGATGTTTATATATGGACTGTGGGTGTGTTTCCATGAGTGTGATGTTTATATATTAACTGTGGGTGTGTATATATGAGTGCGATGTTTATATATGAACTGTGGGTGCATATATATGAGTGCGATGTTTATATATGAACTGTGGGTGCATATATATGAGTGTGATGTTTATATATTAACTGTGGGTGTGTATATATGAGTGTGATGTTTATGTATTAACTGTGGGTGTGTATATATGAGTGTGATGTTTTTATATGAACTGTGGGTGTGTATATATGAGTGTGATGTTTATATATTAACTGTGGGTGTGTATATATGAGTGCGATGTTTATATATGAACTGTGGGTGCATAGATATGAGTGTGATGTTTATATATGAACTGTGGGTGTGTATATATGAGTGTGATGTTTATATATGAACTGTGGGTGTGTATATATGAGTGTGATGTTTATATATGAACTGTGGGTGTGTATATATGAGTGTGATGTTTATATATGTACTGTGGGTGTGTATATATGAGTGTGATGTTTATATATGAACTGTGGGTGTGTATATATGAGTGTGATGTTTATATATGAACTGTGGGTGTGTATATATGAGTGTGATGTTTTTATATGAACTGTGGGTGTGTATATATGAGTGTGATGTTTATATATTAACTGTGGGTGTGTATATATGAGTGCGATGTTTATATATGAACTGTGAGTGCATAGATATGAGTGTGATGTTTATATATGAACGGTGGGTGTGTATATATGAGTGTGATGTTTATATATGAACTGTGGGTGTGTATATATGAGTACGATGTTTATATATGAACTGTGGGTGTGTATATATGAGTGTGATGTTTATATATAAACTGTGGGTGTGTATATATGAGTGTGATGTTTATATATGAACTGTGGATGCATAGATATGAGTGTGATGTTTATATATGAACTGTGGGTGTGTATATATGAGTGTGATGTTTATATATTAACTGTGGGTGTGTATATATGAGTGCGATGTTTATATATGAACTGTGGGTGCATAGATATGAGTGTGATGTTTATATATAAACTGTGGGTGTGTATATATGAGTGTGATGTTTATATATTAACTGTGGGTGTGTATATATGAGTGTGATGTTAATATATTAACTGTGGGTGTGTATATATGAGTGTGATGTTTATATATGAAATGTGGGTGTGTATATATGAGTGTGATGTTTGCATATGAACTGTGGGTGTGTATATATGAGTGTGATGTTTATATATGAACTGTGGGTGTGTATGTATGAGTGTGATGTTTATATATGAACTGTGGGTGTGTATATATGAGTGTGATGTTTATATATGAACTGTGGGTGTGTTTTTATGAGTGTGATGTTTATATATGGACTGTGGGTGTGTATATATGAGTGTGATGTTTATATATGAAATGTGGGTGTGTATATATGAGTGTGAAGTTTATATATGAAATGTGGGTCTGTATATATGAGTGCAATGTTTATATATGAACTGTGGGTGTGTAGATATGAGTGTGATGTTTATATATTAACTGTGGGTGTGTTTTTATGACTGTGATGTTTATATATCAATTGTGGGTGTGTGTATATGAGTGTGATGTTTATATATGAACTTTGGATGTGTATCTATGAGTGCGATGTTTATATATGAACTGTGGGTGTGTATATATGAGTGTGATGTTTATATATGAACTGTGGGTGCGTATATATGAGTGTGATGTTTATATATGAACTGTGGGTGTGTATATATGAGTGTGATGTTTATATATGAACTGTGGGTGTGTATATATGAGTGTGATGTTTATATATGAACTGTGGGTGTGTATATATGAGTGTGATGTTTATATATGAACTGTGGGTCTGTATATATGAGTGTGATGTTTATATATGAACTGTGGGTGTGTATATATGAGTGTGATGTTTATATATGGACTGTGGGTGTGTATATATGAGTGTGATGTTTATATATGAACTGTGGGTGTGTATATATGAGTGTGATGTTTATATATGAACTGTGGGTGTGTATATATGAGTGTGATGTTTATATATGAACTGTGGGTGTGTATATATGAGTGTGATGTTTATATATGAACTGTGGATGCATAGATATGAGTGTGATGTTTATATATGAACTGTGGGTGTGTATATATGAGTGTGATGTTTATATATTAACTGTGGGTGTGTATATATGAGTGCGATGTTTATATATGAACTGTGGGTGCATAGATATGAGTGTGATGTTTATCTATAAACTGTGGGTGTGTATATATGAGTGTGATGTTTATATATTAACTGTGGGTGTGTATATATGAGTGTGATGTTTATATATAAACTGTGGGTGTGTATATATGAGTGTGATGTTAATATATGAAATGTGGGTGTGTATATATGAGTGTGATATTTATATATGAACTGTGAGTGTGTATATATGAGTGTGATGTTTATATATGGACTGTGGGTGTGTATGTATGAGTGTGATGTTTATATATGAACTGTGGGTGTGTATATATGAGTGTGATGTTTATATATGAACTGTGGGTGTGTATATATGAGTGTGATGTTTATATATGAACTGTGGGTGTGTATATATGAGTGTGATGTTTATATATGAACTGTGGGTGTGCATATATGAGTGTGATGTTTATATATGGACTGGGGTGTGTATATATGAGTGTGATTTTTATATATGAACTGGGGTGTGTATATATGAGTGTGATGTTTATATATGAACTGTGGGTGTGCAGAGATGAGTGTGATGTTTTATATGAACTGTGGTGTGTATATATGAGTGTGATTTTTATATATGAACTGTGGGTGCGTATATATGAGTGTGATGTTTATATATGAACTGTGGGTGTGTATATATGAGTGTGATGTTTATATATGAACTGTGGGTGTGTATATATGAGTGCGATGTTTATATATGGACTGTGGGTGTTTATATATGAGTGTGATGTTTATATATGAACTGTGGGTGTGTATATATGAGTGTGATGTTTATATATGAACTGTGGGTCTGTATTTTTGAGTGTGATGTTTATATATGAACTGTGGGTGTGTATATATGAGTGTGATGTTTATATATGAACTGTGGGTGTGTATATATGAGTGTGATATTTATATATGAACTGTGAGTGTGTATATATGAGTGTGATGTTTATATATGGACTGTGGGTGTGTATGTATGAGTGTGATGTTTATATATGAACTGTGGGTGTGTATATATGAGTGTGATGTTTATATATGAACTGTGGGTGTGTAGAGATGAGTGTGATGTTTTATATGAACTGTGGTGTGTATATATGAGTGTGATTTTTATATATGAACTGGAGTGTGTATATATGAGTGTGATGTTTATCTATGAACTGTGGGTGTGTATATATGAGTGTGATGTTTATATATGAACTGTGGGTGTGTATATATGAGTGTGATGTTTATATATGAACTGTGGGTGTGCATATATGAGTGTGATGTTTATATATTAACTGTGGGTGTGTATATATGAGTGCGATGTTTATATATGAACTGTGGGTGCATAGATATGAGTGTGATGTTTATATATGAACTGTGGGTGTGTATATATGAGTGAGATGTTTATATATGGACTGTGGGTGTGTTTCCATGAGTGTGATGTTTATATATTAACTGTGGGTGTGTATATATGAGTGCGATGTTTATATATGAACTGTGGGTGCATATATATGAGTGCGATGTTTATATATGAACTGTGGGTGCATATATATGAGTGTGATGTTTATATATTAACTGTGGGTGTGTATATATGAGTGTGATGTTTATGTATTAACTGTGGGTGTGTATATATGAGTGTGATGTTTTTATATGAACTGTGGGTGTGTATATATGAGTGTGATGTTTATATATTAACTGTGGGTGTGTATATATGAGTGCGATGTTTATATATGAACTGTGGGTGCATAGATATGAGTGTGATGTTTATATATGAACTGTGGGTGTGTATATATGAGTGTGATGTTTATATATGAACTGTGGGTGTGTATATATGAGTGTGATGTTTATATATGAACTGTGGGTGTGTATATATGAGTGTGATGTTTATATATGTACTGTGGGTGTGTATATATGAGTGTGATGTTTATATATGAACTGTGGGTGTGTATATATGAGTGTGATGTTTATATATGAACTGTGGGTGTGTATATATGAGTGTGATGTTTTTATATGAACTGTGGGTGTGTATATATGAGTGTGATGTTTATATATTAACTGTGGGTGTGTATATATGAGTGCGATGTTTATATATGAACTGTGAGTGCATAGATATGAGTGTGATGTTTATATATGAACGGTGGGTGTGTATATATGAGTGTGATGTTTATATATGAACTGTGGGTGTGTATATATGAGTACGATGTTTATATATGAACTGTGGGTGTGTATATATGAGTGTGATGTTTATATATAAACTGTGGGTGTGTATATATGAGTGTGATGTTTATATATGAACTGTGGATGCATAGATATGAGTGTGATGTTTATATATGAACTGTGGGTGTGTATATATGAGTGTGATGTTTATATATTAACTGTGGGTGTGTATATATGAGTGCGATGTTTATATATGAACTGTGGGTGCATAGATATGAGTGTGATGTTTATATATAAACTGTGGGTGTGTATATATGAGTGTGATGTTTATATATTAACTGTGGGTGTGTATATATGAGTGTGATGTTAATATATTAACTGTGGGTGTGTATATATGAGTGTGATGTTTATATATGAAATGTGGGTGTGTATATATGAGTGTGATGTTTGCATATGAACTGTGGGTGTGTATATATGAGTGTGATGTTTATATATGAACTGTGGGTGTGTATGTATGAGTGTGATGTTTATATATGAACTGTGGGTGTGTATATATGAGTGTGATGTTTATATATGAACTGTGGGTGTGTTTTTATGAGTGTGATGTTTATATATGGACTGTGGGTGTGTATATATGAGTGTGATGTTTATATATGAAATGTGGGTGTGTATATATGAGTGTGAAGTTTATATATGAAATGTGGGTCTGTATATATGAGTGCAATGTTTATATATGAACTGTGGGTGTGTAGATATGAGTGTGATGTTTATATATTAACTGTGGGTGTGTTTTTATGACTGTGATGTTTATATATCAATTGTGGGTGTGTGTATATGAGTGTGATGTTTATATATGAACTTTGGATGTGTATCTATGAGTGCGATGTTTATATATGAACTGTGGGTGTGTATATATGAGTGTGATGTTTATATATGAACTGTGGGTGCGTATATATGAGTGTGATGTTTATATATGAACTGTGGGTGTGTATATATGAGTGTGATGTTTATATATGAACTGTGGGTGTGTATATATGAGTGTGATGTTTATATATGAACTGTGGGTGTGTATATATGAGTGTGATGTTTATATATGAACTGTGGGTCTGTATATATGAGTGTGATGTTTATATATGAACTGTGGGTGTGTATATATGAGTGTGATGTTTATATATGGACTGTGGGTGTGTATATATGAGTGTGATGTTTATATATGAACTGTGGGTGTGTATATATGAGTGTGATGTTTATATATGAACTGTGGGTGTGTATATATGAGTGTGATGTTTATATATGAACTGTGGGTGTGTATATATGAGTGTGATGTTTATATATGAACTGTGGATGCATAGATATGAGTGTGATGTTTATATATGAACTGTGGGTGTGTATATATGAGTGTGATGTTTATATATTAACTGTGGGTGTGTATATATGAGTGCGATGTTTATATATGAACTGTGGGTGCATAGATATGAGTGTGATGTTTATCTATAAACTGTGGGTGTGTATATATGAGTGTGATGTTTATATATTAACTGTGGGTGTGTATATATGAGTGTGATGTTTATATATAAACTGTGGGTGTGTATATATGAGTGTGATGTTAATATATGAAATGTGGGTGTGTATATATGAGTGTGATATTTATATATGAACTGTGAGTGTGTATATATGAGTGTGATGTTTATATATGGACTGTGGGTGTGTATGTATGAGTGTGATGTTTATATATGAACTGTGGGTGTGTATATATGAGTGTGATGTTTATATATGAACTGTGGGTGTGTATATATGAGTGTGATGTTTATATATGAACTGTGGGTGTGTATATATGAGTGTGATGTTTATATATGAACTGTGGGTGTGCATATATGAGTGTGATGTTTATATATGGACTGGGGTGTGTATATATGAGTGTGATTTTTATATATGAACTGGGGTGTGTATATATGAGTGTGATGTTTATATATGAACTGTGGGTGTGCAGAGATGAGTGTGATGTTTTATATGAACTGTGGTGTGTATATATGAGTGTGATTTTTATATATGAACTGGGGTGTGTATATATGAGTGTGATGTTTATATATGAACTGTGGGTGTGTATATATGAGTGTGATGTTTATATATGAACTGTGGGTGTGTATATATGAGTGTGATGTTTATATATGAACTGTGGGTGTGCATATATGAGTGTGATGTTTATATATGGACTGCGGCTGTGTATATATGAGTGTGATGTTTATATCTGGACTGTGGGTGTGTATATATGAGTGTGATGTTTATATATTAACTGTGGGTGTGTGTGTATGAGTGTGATGTTTAGATATGAACTGTGAGTGTGTATATATGAGTGCGATGTTTATATATGGACTGTGGGTGTGTATATATGAGTGAGATGTTTATATATGGACTGTGGGTGTGTCTATATGAGTGTGATGTTTATGTATGAACTGTGGGTGTGTATACATGAGTGTGATGTTTATATATGAACTGTGGGTGTGTATATATGAGTGTGATGTTTATATATGGACTGTGGGTGTGTATATATGAGTGAGATGTTTATATATGGACTGTGGGTGTGTTTCCATGAGTGTGATGTTTATATATTAACTGTGGGTGTGTATATATGAGTGCGATGTTTATATATGAACTGTGGGTGCATATATATGAGTGTGATGTTTATATATGAACTGTGGGTGCATATATATGAGTGTGATGTTTATATATGAACTGTGGGTGTTTATGTATGAGTGCGATGTTGAGATATTAACTGTGGGTGTGTATCTATGAATGCGATGTTTATATATGAACTGTGGGTGTGTATATATGAGTGTGATGTTTATATATTAACTGTGGGTGTGTATATATGAGTGTGATGTTTATGTATTAACTGTGGGTGTGTAGCTATGAGTGTGATGTTTTTATATGAACTGTGGGTGTGTATATATGAGTGTGATGTTTATATATGAACTGTGGGTGTGTGTATATGAGTGTGATGTTTTGATATGAACTGTGGGTGTGTATATATGAGTGTGATGTTTATATATGAACTGTGGGTGTGTATATATGAGTGTGATGTTTTTATATGAACTGTGGGTGTGTATATATGAGTGTGATGTTTATATATGAAATGTCGGTGTGTCTATATGAGTGTGATGTTTATGTATAAACTGTGGGTGTGTATACATGAGTGTGATGTTTATATATGAACTGTGGGTGTGTATATATGAGTGCGATGTTTATATATGGACTGTGGGTGTGTATATATGAGTGAGATGTTTATATATGGACTGTGGGTGTGTTTCCATGAGTGTGATGTTTATACATTAACTGTGGGTGTGTATATATGAGTGCGATGTTTATATATGAACTGTGGGTGCATATATATGAGTGTGATGTTTATATATGAACTGTGGGTGCATATATATGAGTGTGATGTTTATATATGAACTGTGGGTGTGTATGTATGAGTGCGATGTTTATATATTAACTGTGGGTGTGTATCTATGAGTGCGATGTTTATATATGAACTGTGGGTGTGTATATATGAGTGTGATGTTTATATATTAACTGTGGGTGTGTAGAAATGAGTGTGATGTTTATGTATTAACTGTGGGTGTGTATATATGAGTGTGATGTTTTTATATGAACTGTGGGTGTGTATATATGAGTGTGATGTTTATATATGAACTGTGGGTGTGTATATATGAGTGTGATGTTTTTATATGGACTGTGGGTGTGTATATATGAGTGTGATGTTTATATATAAACTGTGGGTGTGTATATATGAGTGTGATGTTTATATATGAACTGTGGGTGTGTATATATGAGTGTGATGTTTTTATATGAACTGTCGGTGTGTATATATGAGTGTGATATTTATATATGAACTGTGAGTGTGTATATATGAGTGTGATGTTTATATATGGACTGTGGGTGTGTATGTATGAGTGTGATGTTTATATATGAACTGTGGGTGTGTATATATGAGTGTGATGTTTATATATGAACTGTGGGTGTGCAGAGATGAGTGTGATGTTTTATATGAACTGTGGTGTGTATATATGAGTGTGATTTTTATATATGAACTGGGGTGTGTATATATGAGTGTGATGTTTATATATGAACTGTGGGTGTGTATATATGAGTGTGATGTTTATATATGAGACGTGGGTGTGTATATATGAGTGTGATGTTTATATATGAACTGTGGGTGTGCATATATGAGTGTGATGTTTATATATGGACTGCGGCTGTGTATATATGAGTGTGATGTTTATATCTGGACTGTGGGTGTGTATATATGAGTGTGATGTTTATATATTAACTGTGGGTGTGTGTGTATGAGTGTGATGTTTAGATATGAACTGTGAGTGTGTATATATGAGTGCGATGTTTATATATGGACTGTGGGTGTGTATATATGAGTGAGATGTTTATATATGGACTGTGGGTGTGTCTATATGAGTGTGATGTTTATGTATGAACTGTGGGTGTGTATACATGAGTGTGATGTTTATATATAAACTGTGGGTGTGTATATATGAGTGTGATGTTTATATATGGACTGTGGGTGTGTATATATGAGTGAGATGTTTATATATGGACTGTGGGTGTGTTTCCATGAGTGTGATGTTTATATATTAACTGTGGGTGTGTATATATGAGTGCGATGTTTATATATGAACTGTGGGTGCATATATATGAGTGTGATGTTTATATCTGAACTGTGGGTGCATATATATGAGTGTGATGTTTATATATGAACTGTGGGTGTGTATGTATGAGTGCGATGTTGAGATATTAACTGTGGGTGTGTATCTATGAGTGCGATGTTTATATATGAACTGTGGGTGTGTATATATGAGTGTGATGTTTATATATTAACTGTGGGTGTGTATATATGAGTGTGATGTTTATGTATTAACTGTTGGTGTGTAGCTATGAGTGTGATGTTTTTATATGAACTGTGGGTGTGTATATATGAGTGTGATGTTTATATATGAACTGTGGGTGTGTGTATATGAGTGTGATGTTTTGATATGAACTGTGGGTGTGTATATATGAGTGTGATGTTTATATATGAACTGTGGGTGTGTATATATGAGTGTGATGTTTTTATATGAACTGTGGGTGTGTATATATGAGTGTGATGTTTATATATGAACTGTGGGTGTGTATATATGAGTGTGATGTTTTTATATGAACTGTGGGTGTGTATATATGAGTGTGATGTTTATATATGAACTGTGGGTGTGTATATATGAGTGTGATGTTTTTATATGAACTGTGGGTGTGTATATATGAGTGTGATGTTTTTATATGAACTGTGGGTGTGTATACATGAGTGTGATGTTTATATATTAACTGTGGGTGTGTATATATGAGTGTGATATTTATATATGAACTGTGAGTGTGCATATATGAGTGTGATGTTTATATATGGACTGTGGGTGTGTATGTATGAGTGTGATGTTTATATATGAACTGTGGGTGTGTATATATGAGTGTGATGTTTATATATGATCTGTGGGTGTGTAGAGATGAGTGTGATGTTTTATATGAACTGTGGTGCGTATATATGAGTGTGATTTTTATATATGAACTGGGGTGTGTATATATGAGTGTGATGTTTATATATGAACTGTGGGTGTGTATATATGAGTGTGATGTTTATATATGAACTGTGGGTGTGTATATATGAGTGTGATGTTTATATATGAACTGTGGGTGTGCATATATGAGTGTGATGTTTATATATGGACTGCGGCTGTGTATATATGAGTGTGATGTTTACATCTGGACTGTGGGTGTGTATATATGAGTGTGATGTTTATATATTAACTGTGGGTGTGTGTATATGAGTGTGATGTTTACATATGAACTGTGAGTGTGTATATATGAGTATGATGTTTATATATGAAATGTGGGTGTGTCTATATGAGTGTGATGTTTATGTATGAACTGTGGGTGTGTATACATGAGTGTGATGTTTATATATGAACTGTGGGTGTGTATATATGAGTGCGATGTTTATATATGGACTGTGGGTGTGTATATATGAGTGAGATGTTTATATATGGACTGTGGGTATGTTTCCATGAGTGTGATGTTTATATATTAACTGTGGGTGTGTATATATGAGTGCGATGTTTATATATGAACTGTGGGTGCATATATATGAGTGTGATGTTTATATATGAACTGTGGGTGCATATATATGAGTGTGATGTTTATATATGAACTGTGGGTGTGTA
This sequence comes from Heptranchias perlo, assembly GCF_035084215.1. NCBI lineage: Eukaryota > Metazoa > Chordata > Chondrichthyes > Hexanchiformes > Hexanchidae > Heptranchias > Heptranchias perlo. The sequence continues at coordinate 164,207 of NW_027139793.1, read as the reverse complement.
TGTATGAGTGCGATGTTTATATATTAACTGTGGGTGTGTATCTATGAGTGCGATGTTTATATATGAAATGTGGGTGTGTATATATGAGTGTGATGTTTATATATTAACTGTGGGTGTGTATATATGAGTGTGATGTTTATTTATTAACTGTGGGTGTGTATATATGAGTGTGATGTTTTTATATGAACTGTGGGTGTGTATATATGAGTGTGATGTTTATATATGAACTGTGGGTGTGTGTATATGAGTGTGATGTTTTGATATGAACTGTGGGTGTGTATATATGAGTGTGATGTTTATATATGAACTGTGGGTGTGTATATATGAGTGTGATGTTTTTATATGAACTGTGGGTGTGTATATATGAGTGTGATGTTTATATATGAACTGTGGGTGTGTATATATGAGTGTGATGTTTTTATATGAACTGTGGGTGTGTATATATGAGTGTGATGTTTATATATGAACTGTGGGTGTGTATATATGAGTGTGATGTTTTTATATGAACTGTGGGTGTGTATATATGAGTGTGATGTTTTTATATGAACTGTGGGTGTGTATATATGAGTGTGATGTTTATATATGAACTGTGGGTGTGTATATATGAGTGTGATGTTTTTATATGAACTGTGGGTGTGTATATATGAGTGTGATGTTTATATATGAACTGTGGGTGTGTATATATGAGTGTGATGTTTTTATATGAACTGTGGGTGTGTATATATGAGTGTGATGTTTATATCTGGACTGTGGGTGTGTATATATGAGTGTGATGTTTATATATTAACTGTGGGTGTGTGTATATGAGTGTGATGTTTAGATATGAACTGTGAGTGTGTATATATGAGTATGATGTTTATATATGAAATGTGGGTGTGTCTATATGAGTGTGATGTTTATGTATGAACTGTGGGTGTGTATACATGAGTGTGATGTTTATATATGAACTGTGGGTGTGTATATATGAGTGCGATGTTTATATATGGACTGTGGGTGTGTATATATGAGTGCGATGTTTATATATGGACTGTGGGTGTTTATATATGAGTGAGATGTTTATATATGGACTGTGGGTGTGTTTCCATGAGTGTGATGTTTATATATTAACTGTGGGTGTGTATATATGAGTGTGATGTTTATATATTAACTGTGGGTGGGTATATATGAGTGCGATGTTTATATATGAACTGTGGGTGCATATATATGAGTGTGATGTTTATATATGAACTGTGGGTGCATATATATGAGTGTGATGTTTATATATGAACTGTGGGTGTGTATATATGAGTGTGATGTTTATATATTAACTGTGGGTGTGTATCTATGAGTGCGATGTTTATATATGAACTGTGGGTGTGTATATATGAGTATGATGTTTATATATTAACTGTGGGTGTGTATATATGAGTGTGATGTTTATGTATTAACTGTGGGTGTGTATATATGAGTGTGATGTTTTTATATGAACTGTGGGTGTGTATATATGAGTGTGATGTTTATATATGAACTGTGGGTGTGTGTATATGAGTGTGATGTTTTGATATGAACTGTGGGTGTGTATACATGAGTGTGATGTTTATATATGAACTGTGGGTGTGTATATATGCGTGTGATGTTTATATATTAACTGTGGGTGTGTGTATATGAGTGTGATATTTATATATGAAATGTGGGTGTGTCTATATGAGTGTGATGTTTATGTATGAACTGTGGGTGTGTATACATGAGTGTGATGTTTATATATGAACTGTGGGTGTGTATATATGAGTGCGATGTTTATATATGGACTGTGGGTGTGTATATATGAGTGCGATGTTTATATATGGACTGTGGGTGTTTATATATGAGTGAGATGTTTATATATGGACTGTGGGTGTGTTTCCATGAGTGTGATGTTTATATATTAACTGTGGGTGTGTATATATGAGTGTGATGTTTATATATTAACTGTGGGTGTGTATATATGAGTGCGATGTTTATATATGAACTGTGGGTGCATATATATGAGTGTGATGTTTATATATGAACTGTGGGTGCATATATATGAGTGTGATGTTTATATATGAACTGTGGGTGTGTATATATGAGTGTGATGTTTATATATTAACTGTGGGTGTGTATCTATGAGTGCGATGTTTATATATGAACTGTGGGTGTGTATATATGAGTGTGATGTTTATATATGAACTGTGGGTGTGTATGTATGAGTGCGATGTTTATATATTAACTGTGGGTGTGTATCTATGAGTGCGATGTTTATATATGAAATGTGGGTGTGTATATATGAGTGTGATGTTTATATATTAACTGTGGGTGTGTATATATGAGTGTGATGTTTATTTATTAACTGTGGGTGTGTATATATGAGTGTGATGTTTTTATATGAACTGTGGGTGTGTATATATGAGTGTGATGTTTATATATGAACTGTGGGTGTGTGTATATGAGTGTGATGTTTTGATATGAACTGTGGGTGTGTATATATGAGTGTGATGTTTATATATGAACTGTGGGTGTGTATATATGAGTGTGATGTTTTTATATGAACTGTGGGTGTGTATATATGAGTGTGATGTTTATATATGAACTGTGGGTGTGTATATATGAGTGTGATGTTTTTATATGAACTGTGGGTGTGTATATATGAGTGTGATGTTTATATATGAACTGTGGGTGTGTATATATGAGTGTGATGTTTTTATATGAACTGTGGGTGTGTATATATGAGTGTGATGTTTTTATATGAACTGTGGGTGTGTATATATGAGTGTGATGTTTATATATGAACTGTGGGTGTGTATATATGAGTGTGATGTTTTTATATGAACTGTGGGTGTGTATATATGAGTGTGATGTTTATATATGAACTGTGGGTGTGTATATATGAGTGTGATGTTTTTATATGAACTGTGGGTGTGTGTATATGAGTGTGATGTTTATATCTGGACTGTGGGTGTGTATATATGAGTGTGATGTTTATATATTAACTGTGGGTGTGTGTATATGAGTGTGATGTTTAGATATGAACTGTGAGTGTGTATATATGAGTATGATGTTTATATATGAAATGTGGGTGTGTCTATATGAGTGTGATGTTTATGTATGAACTGTGGGTGTGTATACATGAGTGTGATGTTTATATATGAACTGTGGGTGTGTATATATGAGTGCGATGTTTATATATGGACTGTGGGTGTGTATATATGAGTGCGATGTTTATATATGGACTGTGGGTGTTTATATATGAGTGAGATGTTTATATATGGACTGTGGGTGTGTTTCCATGAGTGTGATGTTTATATATTAACTGTGGGTGTGTATATATGAGTGTGATGTTTATATATTAACTGTGGGTGGGTATATATGAGTGCGATGTTTATATATGAACTGTGGGTGCATATATATGAGTGTGATGTTTATATATGAACTGTGGGTGCATATATATGAGTGTGATGTTTATATATGAACTGTGGGTGTGTATATATGAGTGTGATGTTTATATATTAACTGTGGGTGTGTATCTATGAGTGCGATGTTTATATATGAACTGTGGGTGTGTATATATGAGTATGATGTTTATATATTAACTGTGGGTGTGTATATATGAGTGTGATGTTTATGTATTAACTGTGGGTGTGTATATATGAGTGTGATGTTTTTATATGAACTGTGGGTGTGTATATATGAGTGTGATGTTTATATATGAACTGTGGGTGTGTGTATATGAGTGTGATGTTTTGATATGAACTGTGGGTGTGTATACATGAGTGTGATGTTTATATATGAACTGTGGGTGTGTATATATGAGTGTGATGTTTATATATTAACTGTGGGTGTGTGTATATGAGTGTGATATTTATATATGAAATGTGGGTGTGTCTATATGAGTGTGATGTTTATGTATGAACTGTGGGTGTGTATACATGAGTGTGATGTTTATATATGAACTGTGGGTGTGTATATATGAGTGCGATGTTTATATATGGACTGTGGGTGTGTATATATGAGTGCGATGTTTATATATGGACTGTGGGTGTTTATATATGAGTGAGATGTTTATATATGGACTGTGGGTGTGTTTCCATGAGTGTGATGTTTATATATTAACTGTGGGTGTGTATATATGAGTGTGATGTTTATATATTAACTGTGGGTGTGTATATATGAGTGCGATGTTTATATATGAACTGTGGGTGCATATATATGAGTGTGATGTTTATATATGAACTGTGGGTGCATATATATGAGTGTGATGTTTATATATGAACTGTGGGTGTGTATATATGAGTGTGATGTTTATATATTAACTGTGGGTGTGTATCTATGAGTGCGATGTTTATATATGAACTGTGGGTGTGTATATATGAGTGTGATGTTTATATATTAACTGTGGGTGTGTATATATGAGTGTGATGTTTATGTATTAACTGTGGGTGTGTATATATGAGTGTGATGTTTTTATATGAACTGTGGGTGTGTATATATGAGTGTGATGTTTATATATGAACTGTGGGTGTGTGTATATGAGTGTGATGTTTTGATATGAACTGTGGGTGTGTATACATGAGTGTGATGTTTATATATGAACTGTGGGTGTGTATATATGAGTGTGATGTTTTTATATGAACTGTGGGTGTGTAAATATGAGTGTGATGTTTATATATGAACTGTGGGTGTGTATATATGAGTGTGATGTTTTTATATGAACTGTGGGTGTGTATATATGAGTGTGATGTTTTTATATGAACTGTGGGTGTGTATAAATGAGTGTGATGTTTATATATGAACTGTGAGTGTGTATATATGAGTGTGATGTTTATATATGGACTGTGGGTGTGTATGTATGAGTGTGATGTTTATATATGAACTGTGGGTGTGTATATATGAGTGTGATATTTATATATGAACTGTGGGTGTGTATATATGAGTGTGATGTTTTATATGAACTGTGGTGTGTATATATGAGTGTGATTTTTATATATGAACTGGGGTGTGTATATATGAGTGTGATGTTTATATATGAACTGTGGGTGTGTATATATGAGTGTGATGTTTATATATGAACTGTGGGTGTGTATATATGAGTGTGATGTTTATATATGAACTGTGGGTGTGTGTATATGAGTGTGATGTTTATCTATGAACTGTGGGTGTGTATAAATGAGTGTGATGTTTATATATGAACTGTGGGTGCAGAGATATGAGTGTGATGTTTATATATAAACTGTGGGTGTGTATATATGAGTGTGATGTTTATATATTAACTGTGGGTGTGTGTATATGAGTGTGATGTTTATATATTAACTGTGGGTGTGTATATATGAGTGTGATGTTTATATATGAAATGTGGGTGTGTATATATGAGTGTGATGTTTGCATATGAACTGTGGGTGTGTATATATGAGTGTGATGTTTATATATGAACTGTGGGTGTGTATATATGAGTGTGATGTTTATATATGAAATGTGGGTGTGTCTATATGAGTGTGATGTTTATGTATAAACTGTGGGTGTGTATACATGAGTGTGATGTTTATATATGAACTGTGGGTGTGTATATATGAGTGTGATGTTTATATATGGACTGTGGATGTGTATATATGAGAGTGATGTTTATATATGAACTGTGGGTGTGTATATATGAGTGCGATGTTTATATATGGACTGTGGGTGTGTATATATGAGTGAGATGTTTATTTCTGGACTGTGGGTGTGTTTCCATGAGTGTGATGTTTATATATTAACTGTGGGTGTGTATATATGAGTGCGACGTTTATATATGAACTGTGGGTGCATATATATGAGTGTGATGTTTATATATGAACTGTGGGTGCATATATATGAGTGTGATGTTTATATATGAACTGTGGGTGTGTATGTATGAGTGCGATGTTTATATATTAACTGTGGGTGTGTATATATGAGTGTGATGTTTTTATATGGACTGTGGGTGTGTATATATGAGTGTGATGTTTATATATAAACTGTGGGTGTGTATATATGAGTGTGATGTTTATATATTAACTGTGGGTGTGTAGAAATGAGTGTGATGTTTATGTATTAACTGTGGGTGTGTATATATGAGTGTGATGTTTTTATATGAACTGTGGGTGTGTATATATGAGTGTGATGTTTATATATGAACTGTGGGTGTGTATATATGAGTGTGATGTTTTTATATGGACTGTGGGTGTGTATATATGAGTGTGATGTTTATATATAAACTGTGGGTGTGTATATATGAGTGTGATGTTTATATATGAACTGTGGGTGTGTATATATGAGTGTGATGTTTTTATATGAACTGTGGGTGTGTATATATGAGTGTGATATTTATATATGAACTGTGGGTGTGTATATATGAGTGTGATGTTTTTATATGAACTGTGGGTGTGTATATATGAGTGTGATGTTTATATATGAACTGTGAGTGTGTATATATGAGTGTGATGTTTATATATGGACTGTGGGTGTGTATGTATGAGTGTGATGTTTATATATGAACTGTGGGTGTGTATATATCAGTGTGATGTTTATATATGAACTGTGGGTGTGCAGAGATGAGTGTGATGTTTTATATGAACTGTGGTGTGTATATATGAGTGTGATTTTTATATATGAACTGGGGTGTGTATATATGAGTGTGATGTTTATATATGAACTGTGGGTGTGTATATATGAGTGTGATGTTTATATATGAACTGTGGGTGTGTATATATGAGTGTGATGTTTATATATGAACTGTGGGTGTGCATATATGAGTGTGATGTTTATATATGGACTGCGGCTGTGTATATATGAGTGTGATGTTTATATCTGGACTGTGGGTGTGTATATATGAGTGTGATGTTTATATATTAACTGTGGGTGTGTGTGTATGAGTGTGATGTTTAGATATGAACTGTGAGTGTGTATATATGAGTGCGATGTTTATATATGGACTGTGGGTGTGTATATATGAGTGAGATGTTTATATATGGACTGTGGGTGTGTCTATATGAGTGTGATGTTTATGTATGAACTGTGGGTGTGTATACATGAGTGTGATGTTTATATATGAACTGTGGGTGTGTATATATGAGTGTGATGTTTATATATGGACTGTGGGTGTGTATATATGAGTGAGATGTTTATATATGGACTGTGGGTGTGTTTCCATGAGTGTGATGTTTATATATTAACTGTGGGTGTGTATATATGAGTGCGATGTTTATATATGAACTGTGGGTGCATATATATGAGTGTGATGTTTATATATGAACTGTGGGTGCATATATATGAGTGTGATGTTTATATATGAACTGTGGGTGTGTATGTATGAGTGCGATGTTGAGATATTAACTGTGGGTGTGTATCTATGAGTGCGATGTTTATATATGAACTGTGGGTGTGTATATATGAGTGTGATGTTTATATATTAACTGTGGGTGTGTATATATGAGTGTGATGTTTATGTATTAACTGTGGGTGTGTAGCTATGAGTGTGATGTTTTTATATGAACTGTGGGTGTGTATATATGAGTGTGATGTTTATATATGAACTGTGGGTGTGTGTATATGAGTGTGATGTTTTGATATGAACTGTGGGTGTGTATATATGAGTGTGATGTTTATATATGAACTGTGGGTGTGTATATATGAGTGTGATGTTTTTATATGAACTGTGGGTGTGTATATATGAGTGTGATGTTTATATATGAACTGTGGGTGTGTATATATGAGTGTGATGTTTTTATATGAACTGTGGGTGTGTATATATGAGTGTGATGTTTATATATGAACTGTGGGTGTGTATATATGAGTGTGATGTTTTTATATGAACTATGGGTGTGTATATATGAGTGTGATGTTTTTATATGAACTGTGGGTGTGTATATATGAGTGTGATGTTTATATATGAACTGAGGGTGTGTATATATGAGTGTGATGTTTATATATGAACTGTGGGTGTGCATATATGAGTGTGATGTTTATATATGGACTGCGGCTGTGTATATATGAGTGTGATGTTTATATCTGGACTGTGGGTGTGTATATATGAGTGTGATGTTTATATATTAACTGTGGGTGTGTGTATATGAGTGTGATGTTTAGATATGAACTGTGAGTGTGTATATATGATTATGATGTTTATATATGAAATGTGGGTGTGTCTATATGAGTGTGATGTTTATGTATGAACTGTGGGTGTGTATACATGAGTGTGATGTTTATATATGAACTGTGGGTGTGTATATATGAGTGCGATGTTTATATATGGACTGTGGGTGTGTATATATGAGTGAGATGTTTATATATGGACTGTGGGTGTGTTTCCATGAGTGTGATGTTTATATATTAACTGTGGGTGTGTTTCCATGAGTGTGATGTTTATATATGAACTGTGGGTGTGTATATATGAGTGCGATGTTTATATATGGACTGTGGGTGTGTATATATGAGTGAGATGTTTATATATGGACTGTGGGTGTGTTTCCATGAGTGTGATGTTTATATATTAACTGTGGGTGTGTATATATGAGTGTGATGTTTATATATTAACTGTGGGTGTGTATATATGAGTGCGATGTTTATATATGAACTGTGGGTGCATATATATGAGTGTGATGTTTATATATGAACTGTGGGTGCATATATATGAGTGTGATGTTTATATATGAACTGTGGGTGTGTATATATGAGTGTGATGTTTATATATTAACTGTGGGTGTGTATCTATGAGTGCGATGTTTATATATGAACTGTGGGTGTGTATATATGAGTGTGATGTTTATATATTAACTGTGGGTGTGTATATATGAGTGTGATGTTTTTGTATTAACTGTGGGTGTGTATATATGAGTGTGATGTTTTTATATGAACTGTGGGTGTGTATATATGAGTGTGATGTTTATATATGAACTGTGGGTGTGTGTATATGAGTGTGATGTTTTGATATGAACTGTGGGTGTGTATACATGAGTGTGATGTTTATATATGAACTGTGGGTGTGTATATATGAGTGTGATGTTTTTATATGAACTGTGGGTGTGTATATATGAGTGTGATGTTTATATATGAACTGTGGGTGTGTATATATGAGTGTGATGTTTTTATATGAACTGTGGGTGTGTATATATGAGTGTGATGTTTATATATGAACTGTGGGTGTGTATATATGAGTGTGATGTTTTTATATGAACTGTGGGTGTGTATATATGAGTGTGATATTTATATATGAACTGTGAGTGTGTATATATGAGTGTGATGTTTATATATGGACTGTGGTTGTGTATGTATGAGTGTGATGTTTATATATGAACTGTGGGTGTGTATATATGAGTGTGATGTTTATATATGGACTGTGGGTGTGTATGTATGAGTGTGATGTTTACATATGAACTGTGGGTGTGTATATATGAGTGTGATGTTTATATATGAACTGTGGGTGTGTATATATGAGTGTGATGTTTATATATGAACTGTGGGTGTGTAGAGATGAGTGTGATGTTTATATATGAACTGGGGTGTGTATATATGAGTGTGATGTTTATATATGAACTGTGGGTGTGTATATATGAGTGTGATGTTTATATATGAACTGTGGGTGTGTATATATGAGTGTGATGTTTATATATGAACTGTGGGTGTGCATATATGAGTGTGATGTTTATATATGGACTGCGGCTGAGTATATATGAGTGTGATGTTTATATCTGGACTGTGGGTGTGTATATATGAGTGTGATGTTTATATATTAACTGTGGGTGTGTGTATATGAGTGTGATGTTTAGATATGAACTGTGAGTGTGTATATATGAGTATGATGTTTATATATGAAATGTGGGTGTGTCTATATGAGTGTGATGTTTATGTATGAACTGTGGGTGTGTATACATGAGTGTGATGTTTATATATGAACTGTGGGTGTGTGTATATGAGTGCGATGTTTATATATGGACTGTGGGTGTGTATATATGAGTGAGATGTTTATATATGGACTGTGGGTGTGTTTCCATGAGTGTGATGTTTATATATTAACTGTGGGTGTGTATATATGAGTGCGATGTTTATATATGAACTCTGGGTGCATATATATGAGTGTGATGTTTATATATGAACTGTGGGTGCATATATATGAGTGTGATGTTTTTATATGAACTGTGGGTGTGTATGTATGAGTGCGATGTTTATATATTAACTGTGGGTGTGTATCTATGAGTGCGATGTTTATATATGAACTGTGGGTGTGTATATATGAGTGTGATGTTTATATATTAACTGTGGGTGTGTATATATGAGTGTGATGTTTATGTATTAACTGTGGGTGTGTATATATGAGTGTGATGTTTTTATATGAACTGTGGGTGTGTATATATGAGTGTTCATGTTTATTCTGAACTGTGGGTGTGTGTTTCTGAGTGTGATGTTTTGATATGAACTGTGGGTGTGTATATATGAGTGTGATGTTTATATATGAACTGTGGGTGTGTATTTATGAGTGTGATGTTTTTATATGAACTGTGGGTGTGTATGTATGAGTGTGATGTTTATATATGAACTGTGGGTGTGTATATATGAGTGTGATGTTTTTATATGAACTGTGGGTGTGTATATATGAGTGTGATGTTTATATATGAACTGTGGGTGTGTATATATGAGTGTGATGTTTTTATATGAACTGTGGGTGTGTATATATGAGTGTGATGTTTATATATGAACTGTGGGTGTGTATATATGAGTGTGATGTTTATATATTAACTGTGGGTGTGTATATATGAGTGTGATGTTTTTATATGAACAGTGGGTGTGTTTATATGAGTGTGATGTTTATATATGAACTGTGGGTGTGTATACATGAGTGTGATGTTTATATATTAACTGTGGGTGTGTATATATGAGTGCGATGTTTATATATGAACTGTGGGTGCATATATATGAGTGTGATGTTTATATATGAACTGTGGGTGCATATATATCAGTGTGATGTTTTTGTATATGAACTGTGGGTGTGTATATATGAGTGTGATGTTTATATATTAACTGTGGGTGCATATATATGAGTGTGATGTTTATATATGAACTGTGGGTGTGTATATATGAGTGTGATGTTTATATATTAACTGTGGGTGTGTATATATGAGTGTGATGTTTATATATTAACTGTGGGTGTGAAAATATGAGTGTGATGTTTTTATATGAACTGTGGGTGTGTATATATGAGTGTGATGTTTATATATGAACTGTGGGTGTGTATATATGAGTGTGATGTTTTTATATGAACTGTGGGTGTGTATATATGAGTGTGATGTTTATATATGAACTGTGGATGTGTAGAGATGAGTGTGATATTTATATATGAACTGGGGTGTGTATATATGAGTGTGATGTTTATATATGAACTGTGGGTGTGTATATATGAGTGTGATGTTTATATATGAACTGTGGGTGTGTATATATGAGTGTGATGTTTATATATGAACTGTGGGTGTGTATATATGAGTGTGATCTTTATATATGGACTGCGGCTGTGTATATATGAGTGTGATGTTTATATATGGACTGTGGGTGTGTATATATGAGTGTGATGTTTATATATGAACTGAGGGTGTGTATATATGAGTGTGATGTTTATATATTAACTGTGGGTGTGTGTATATGAGTGTGATGTTTAGATATGAACTGTGGGTGTGTATATATGAGTGTGATGTTTATATATGAACTGTGGGTGTGTCTATATGAGTGTGATGTTTATGTATGAACTGTGGGTGTGTATACATGAGTGTGATGTTTATATATGAACTGTGGGTGTGTATATATGAGTGCGATGTTTATATATGGACTGTGGGTGTGTATATATGAGTGAGATGTTTATATATGGACTGTGGGTGTGTTTCCATGAGTGTGATGTTTATATATTAACTGTGGGTGTGTATATATGAGTGTGAGTTTATATATGAACTGTGGGTGCATATATATGAGTGTGATGTTTATATATGAACTGTGGGTGCATATATATGAGTGTGATGTTTGTATATGAACTGTGGGTGTGTATATATGAGTGCGATGTTTATATATGAACTGTGGGTACATATATATGAGTGTGATGTTTATATATGAACTGTGGGTGCATATATATGAGTGTGATGTTTGTATATGAACTGTGGGTGTGTATATATGAGTGTGATGTTTATGTATTAACTGTGGGTGTGTATATATGAGTGTGATGTTTTTATATGAACTGTGGGTGTGTATATATGAGTGTGATGTTTATATATGAACTGTGGGTGTGTAGAAATGAGTGTGATGTTGATATATTAACTGTGGGTGCATATATATGAGTGTGATGTTTATATATTAACTGTGGGTGTGTATATATGAGTGTGATGTTTATGTATTAACTGTGGGTGTGTATATATGAGTGTGATGTATTTATATGAACTGTGGGTGTGTATATATGAGTGTGATGTTTATATATGAACTGTGGGTGTGTGTATATGAGTGTGATCGTTTTTATATGAACTGTGGGTGTGTATATATGAGTGTGATATTTTTATATGAACTGTGGGTTTGTAAATATGAGTGTGATGCTTTTATATGAACAGTGGGTGTGTATATATGAGTGTGATGTTTATATATGAACTGTGGGTGTGTATATATGAGTGTGATGTTTATATATGAACTGTGGGTGTGTATATATGAGTGCGATGTTTATATATGGACTGTGGGTGTGTAGATATGAGTGTGATGTTTATATATTAACCTTGGGTGTGTGTATATGAGTGTGATGTTTATATATTAACTGTGGGTGCGTATATATGAGTGCGATGTTTATGTATGGACTGTGGGTGTGCATATATGAGTGAGATGTTTATATATGGACTGTGGGTGTGTATATATGAGTGCAATGTTTATGTATGGACTGTGGGTGTGTATATATGAGTGCGATGTTTATATATGGACTGTGGGTGTGCATACATGAGTGTGATGTTTATATATTAACTGTGGGTGTGTATATATGAGTGCGATGTTTATATATGAACTGTGGGTGCATATATATGAGTGTGATGTTTATATATGAACTGTGGGTGTGTATATATGAGTGCGATGTTTATATATTAACTGAGGGTGTGTAAAATGAGTGTGATGTTTATATATTAACTGTGGGTGCATATATATGAGTGTGATATTTATATATGAACTGTGGGTGTGTATATATGAGTGCGATGTTTATATATTAACTGAGGGTGTGTATATATGAGTGTGATGTTTATATATGAACTGTGGGTGTGTATATATGAGTGTGATGTTTATATATGAACTGTGGGTGTGTATATATGAGTGTGATGTTTTTATATGAACTGTGGGTGTGTATATATGAGTGTGATGTTTATATATGAACTGTGGGTGTGTATATATGAGTGTGATGTTTATATATGAACTGTGGGTGCATATATATGAGTGTGATGTTTATATATGAACTGTGGGTGCATATATATGAGTGTGATGTTTATATATGAACTGTGGGTGTGTATATATGAGTGTGATGTTTATATATTAACTGTGGGTGTGTATCTATGAGTGCGATGTTTATATATGAACTGTGGGTGTGTATATATGAGTGTGATGTTTATATATTAACTGTGGGTGTGTATATATGAGTGTGATGTTTATGTATTAACTGTGGGTGTGTATATATGAGTGTGATGTTTTTATATGAACTGTGGGTGTGTATATATGAGTGCGATGTTTATATATTAACTGAGGGTGTGTATATATGAGTGTGATGTTTATATATTAACTGTGGGTGCATATATATGAGTGTGATGTTTATATATGAACTGTGGGTGTGTATATATGAGTGCGATGTTTATATATTAACTGAGGGTGTGTATATATGAGTGTGATGTTTATATATGAACTGTGGGTGTGTATATATGAGTGTGATGTTTATATATGAACTGTGGGTGTGTATATATGAGTGTGATGTTTTTATATGAACTGTGGGTGTGTATATATGAGTGTGATGTTTATATATGAACTGTGGGTGGGTATATATGAGTGTGATGTTTATATATGAACTGTGGGTGCATATATATGAGTGTGATGTTTATATATGAACTGTGGGTGCATATATATGAGTGTGATGTTTATATATGAACTGTGGGTGTGTATATATGAGTGTGATGTTTATATATTAACTGTGGGTGTGTATCTATGAGTGCGATGTTTATATATGAACTGTGGGTGTGTATATATGAGTGTGATGTTTATATATTAACTGTGGGTGTGTATATATGAGTGTGATGTTTATGTATTAACTGTGGGTGTGTATATATGAGTGTGATGTTTATATATGAACTGTGGGTGTGTGTATATGAGTGTGATGTTTTGATATGAACTGTGGGTGTGTATACATGAGTGTGATGTTTATATATGAACTGTGGGTGTGTATATATGAGTGTGATGTTTTTATATGAACTGTGGGTGTGTATATATGAGTGTGATGTTTATATATGAACTGTGGGTGTGTATATATGAGTGTGATGTTTTTATATGAACTGTGGGTGTGTATATATGAGTGTGATGTTTATATATGAACTGTGGGTGTGTATATATGAGTGTGATGTTTTTATATGAACTGTGGGTGTGTATATATGAGTGTGATATTTATATATGAACTGTGAGTGTGTATATATGAGTGTGATGTTTATATATGGACTGTGGTTGTGTATGTATGAGTGTGATGTTTATATATGAACAGTGGGTGTGTATATATGAGTGTGATGTTTATATATGGACTGTGGGTGTGTATGTATGAGTGTGATGTTTACATATGAACTGTGGGTGTGTATATATGAGTGTGATGTTTATATATGAACTGTGGGTGTGTATATATGAGTGTGATGTTTATATATGAACTGTGGGTGTGTAGAGATGAGTGTGATGTTTATATATGAACTGGGGTGTGTATATATGAGTGTGATGTTTATATATGAACTGTGGGTGTGTATATATGAGTGTGATGTTTATATATGAACTGTGGGTGTGTATATATGAGTGTGATGTTTATATATGAACTGTGGGTGTGCATATATGAGTGTGATGTTTATATATGGACTGCGGCTGAGTATATATGAGTGTGATGTTTATATCTGGACTGTGGGTGTGTATATATGAGTGTGATGTTTATATATTAACTGTGGGTGTGTGTATATGAGTGTGATGTTTAGATATGAACTGTGAGTGTGTATATATGAGTATGATGTTTATATATGAAATGTGGGTGTGTCTATATGAGTGTGATGTTTATGTATGAACTGTGGGTGTGTATACATGAGTGTGATGTTTATATATGAACTGTGGGTGTGTATATATGAGTGCGATGTTTATATATGGACTGTGGGTGTGTATATATGAGTGAGATGTTTATATATGGACTGTGGGTGTGTTTCCATGAGTGTGATGTTTATATATTAACTGTGGGTGTGTATATATGAGTGCGATGTTTATATATGAACTCTGGGTGCATATATATGAGTGTGATGTTTATATATGAACTGTGGGTGCATATATATGAGTGTGATGTTTTTATATGAACTGTGGGTGTGTATGTATGAGTGCGATGTTTATATATTAACTGTGGGTGTGTATATATGAGTGCGATGTTTATATATGAACTGTGGGTGTGTATATATGAGTGTGATGTTTATATATTAACTGTGGGTGTGTATATATGAGTGTGATGTTTATGTATTAACTGTGGGTGTGTATATATGAGTGTGATGTTTTTATATGAACTGTGGGTGTGTATATATGAGTGTTCATGTTTATATATGAACTGTGGGTGTGTGTATATGAGTGTGATGTTTTGATATGAACTGTGGGTGTGTATATATGAGTGTGATGTTTATATATGAACTGTGGGTGTGTATTTATGAGTGTGATGTTTTTATATGAACTGTGGGTGTGTATGTATGAGTGTGATGTTTATATATGAACTGTGGGTGTGTATATATGAGTGTGATGTTTTTATATGAACTGTGGGTGTGTATATATGAGTGTGATGTTTATATATGAACTGTGGGTGTGTATATATGAGTGTGATGTTTTTATATGAACTGTGGGTGTGTATATATGAGTGTGATGTTTATATATGAACTGTGGGTGTGTATATATGAGTGTGATGTTTATATATTAACTGTGGGTGTGTATATATGAGTGTGATGTTTTTATATGAACAGTGGGTGTGTTTATATGAGTGTGATGTTTATATATGAACTGTGGGTGTGTATACATGAGTGTGATGTTTATATATTAACTGTGGGTGTGTATATATGAGTGCGATGTTTATATATGAACTGTGGGTGCATATATATGAGTGTGATGTTTATATATGAACTGTGGGTGCATATATATCAGTGTGATGTTTTTGTATATGAACTGTGGGTGTGTATATATGAGTGTGATGTTTATATATTAACTGTGGGTGCATATATATGAGTGTGATGTTTATATATGAACTGTGGGTGTGTATTTATGAGTGTGATGTTTATATATTAACTGTGGGTGTGTATATATGAGTGTGATGTTTATATATTAACTGTGGGTGTGAAAATATGAGTGTGATGTTTTTATATGAACTGTGGGTGTGTATATATGAGTGTGATGTTTATATATGAACTGTGGGTGTGTATATATGAGTGTGATGTTTTTATATGAACTGTGGGTGTGTATATATGAGTGTGATGTTTATATATGAACTGTGGATGTGTAGAGATGAGTGTGATATTTATATATGAACTGGGGTGTGTATATATGAGTGTGATGTTTATATATGAACTGTGGGTGTGTATATATGAGTGTGATGTTTATATATGAACTGTGGGTGTGTATATATGAGTGTGATGTTTATATATGAACTGTGGGTGTGTATATATGAGTGTGATCTTTATATATGGACTGCGGCTGTGTATATATGAGTGTGATGTTTATATATGGACTGTGGGTGTGTATATATGAGTGTGATGTTTATATATGAACTGAGGGTGTGTATATATGAGTGTGATGTTTATATATTAACTGTGGGTGTGTGTATATGAGTGTGATGTTTAGATATGAACTGTGGGTGTGTATATATGAGTGTGATGTTTATATATGAACTGTGGGTGTGTCTATATGAGTGTGATGTTTATGTATGAACTGTGGGTGTGTATACATGAGTGTGATGTTTATATATGAACTGTGGGTGTGTATATATGAGTGCGATGTTTATATATGGACTGTGGGTGTGTATATATGAGTGAGATGTTTATATATGGACTGTGGGTGTGTTTCCATGAGTGTGATGTTTGTATATGAACTGTGGGTGTGTATATATGAGTGCGATGTTTATATATGAACTGTGGGTACATATATATGAGTGTGATGTTTATATATGAACTGTGGGTGCATATATATGAGTGTGATGTTTGTATATGAACTGTGGGTGTGAAAATATGAGTGTGATGTTTATGTATTAACTGTGGGTGTGTATATATGAGTGTGATGTTTTTATATGAACTGTGGGTGTGTATATATGAGTGTGATGTTTATGTATGGACTGTGGGTGTGCATATATGAGTGAGATGTTTATATATGGACTGTGGGTGTGTATATATGAGTGCGATGTTTATGTATGGACTGTGGGTGTGTATATATGAGTGAGATGTTTATATATGGACTGTGGGTGTGCATACATGAGTGTGATGTTTATATATTAACTGTGGGTGTGTATATATGAGTGCGATGTTTATATATGAACTGTGGGTGCATATATATGAGTGTGATGTTTATATATGAACTGTGGGTGTGTATATATGAGTGCGATGTTTATATATTAACTGAGGGTGTGTATATATGAGTGTGATGTTTATATATTAACTGTGGGTGCATATATATGAGTGTGATGTTTATATATGAACTGTGGGTGTGTATATATGAGTGCGATGTTTATATATTAACTGAGGGTGTGTATATATGAGTGTGATGTTTATATATGAATTGTGGGTGTGTATATATGAGTGTGATGTTTATATATGAACTGTGGGTGTGTATATATGAGTGTGATGTTTTTATATGAACTGTGGGTGTGTATATATGAGTGTGATGTTTATATATGAACTGTGGGTGTGTATATATGAGTGTGATGTTTATATATGAACTGTGGGTGCATATATATGAGTGTGATGTTTATATATGAACTGTGGGTGCATATATATGAGTGTGATGTTTATATATGAACTGTGGGTGTGTATATATGAGTGTGATGTTTATATATTAACTGTGGGTGTGTATCTATGAGTGCGATGTTTATATATGAACTGTGGGTGTGTATATATGAGTGTGATGTTTATATATTAACTGTGGGTGTGTATATATGAGTGTGATGTTTATGTATTAACTGTGGGTGTGTATATATGAGTGTGATGTTTTTATATGAACTGTGGGTGTGTATATATGAGTGCGATGTTTATATATTAACTGAGGGTGTGTATATATGAGTGTGATGTTTATATATTAACTGTGGGTGCATATATATGAGTGTGATGTTTATATATGAACTGTGGGTGTGTATATATGAGTGCGATGTTTATATATTAACTGAGGGTGTGTATATATGAGTGTGATGTTTATATATGAACTGTGGGTGTGTATATATGAGTGTGATGTTTATATATGAACTGTGGGTGTGTATATATGAGTGTGATGTTTTTATATGAACTGTGGGTGTGTATATATGAGTGTGATGTTGATATATGAACTGTGGGTGTGTATATATGAGTGTGATGTTTATATATGAACTGTGGGTGCATATATATGAGTGTGATGTTTATATATGAACTGTGGGTGCATATATATGAGTGTGATGTTTATATATGAACTGTGGGTGTGTATATATGAGTGTGATGTTTATATATTAACTGTGGGTGTGTATCTATGAGTGCGATGTTTATATATGAACTGTGGGTGTGTATATATGAGTGTGATGTTTATATATTAACTGTGGGTGTGTATATATGAGTGTGATGTTTATGTATTAACTGTGGGTGTGTATATATGAGTGTGATGTTTATATATGAACTGTGGATGTGTGTATATGAGTGTGATGTTTTGATATGAACTGTGGGTGTGTATACATGAGTGTGATGTTTATATATGAACTGTGGGTGTGTATATATGAGTGTGATGTTTTTATATGAACTGTGGGTGTGTATATATGAGTGTGATGTTTATATATGAACTGTGGGTGTGTATATATGAGTGTGATGTTTTTATATGAACTGTGGGTGTGTATATATGAGTGTGATGTTTATATATGAACTGTGGGTGTGTATATATGAGTGTGATGTTTTTATATGAACTGTGGGTGTGTATATATGAGTGTGATATTTATATATGAACTGTGAGTGTGTATATATGAGTGTGATGTTTATATATTTACTGTGGTTGTGTATGTATGAGTGTGATGTTTATATATGAACTGTGGGTGTGTATATATGAGTGTGATGTTTATATATGGACTGTGGGTGTGTATGTATGAGTGTGATGTTTACATATGAACTGTGGGTGTGTATATATGAGTGTGATGTTTATATATGAACTGTGGGTGTGTATATATGAGTGTGATGTTTATATATGAACTGTGGGTGTGTAGAGATGAGTGTGATGTTTATATATGAACTGGGGTGTGTATATATGAGTGTGATGTTTATATATGAACTGTGGGTGTGTATATATGAGTGTGATGTTTATATATTAACTGTGGGTGTGTATATATGAGTGTGATGTTTATATATGAACTGTGGGTGTGCATATATGAGTGTGATGTTTATATATGGACAGCGGCTGAGTATATATGAGTGTGATGTTTATATCTGGACTGTGGGTGTGTATATATGAGTGTGATGTTTATATATTAACTGTGGGTGTGTGTATATGAGTGTGATGTTTAGATATGAACTGTGAGTGTGTATATATGAGTATGATGTTTATATATGAAATGTGGGTGTGTCTATATGAGTGTGATGTTTATGTATGAACTGTGGGTGTGTATATATGAGTGTGATGTTTTTATATGAACTGTGGGTGTGTATATATGAGTGTTCATGTTTATATATGAACTGTGGGTGTGTGTATATGAGTGTGATGTTTTGATATGAACTGTGGGTGTGTATATATGAGTGTGATGTTTATATATGAACTGTGGGTGTGTATTTATGAGTGTGATGTTTTTATATGAACTGTGGGTGTGTATGTATGAGTGTGATGTTTATATATGAACTGTGGGTGTGTATATATGAGTGTGATGTTTTTATATGAACTGTGGGTGTGTATATATGAGTGTGATGTTTATATATGAACTGTGGGTGTGTATATATGAGTGTGATGTTTTTATATGAACTGTGGGTGTGTATATATGAGTGTGATGTTTATATATGAACTGTGGGTGTGTATATATGAGTGTGATGTTTATATATTAACTGTGGGTGTGTATATATGAGTGTGATGTTTTTATATGAACAGTGGGTGTGTTTATATGAGTGTGATGTTTATATATGAACTGTGGGTGTGTATACATGAGTGTGATGTTTATATATTAACTGTGGGTGTGTATATATGAGTGCGATGTTTATATATGAACTGTGGGTGCATATATATGAGTGTGATGTTTATATATGAACTGTGGGTGCATATATATCAGTGTGATGTTTTTGTATATGAACTGTGGGTGTGTATATATGAGTGTGATGTTTATATATTAACTGTGGGTGCATATATATGAGTGTGATGTTTATATATGAACTGTGGGTGTGTATATATGAGTGTGATGTTTATATATTAACTGTGGGTGTGTATATATGAGTGTGATGTTTATATATTAACTGTGGGTGTGAAAATATGAGTGTGATGTTTTTATACGAACTGTGGGTGTGTATATATGAGTGTGATGTTTATATATGAACTGTGGGTGTGTATATATGAGTGTGATGTTTTTATATGAACTGTGGGTGTGTATATATGAGTGTGATGTTTATATATGAACTGTGGATGTGTAGAGATGAGTGTGATATTTATATATGAACTGGGGTGTGTATATATGAGTGTGATGTTTATATATGAACTGTGGGTGTGTATATATGAGTGTGATGTTTATATATGAACTGTGGGTGTGAAAATATGAGTGTGATGTTTATATATGAACTGTGGGTGTGTATATATGAGTGTGATCTTTATATATGGACTGTGGCTGTGTTTTTTGAGTGTGATGTTTATATATGGACTGTGGGTGTGTATATATGAGTGTGATGTTTATATATGAACTGAGGGTCTGTATATATGAGTGTGATGTTTATATATTAACTGTGGGTGTGTCTATATGAGTGTGATGTTTATGTATGAACTGTGGGTGTGTATACATGAGTGTGATGTTTATATATGAACTGTGGGTGTGTATATATGAGTGCGATGTTTATATATGGACTGTGGGTGTGTATATATGAGTGAGATGTTTATATATGGACTGTGGGTGTGTTTCCATGAGTGTGATGTTTATATATTAACTGTGGGTGTGTATATATGAGTGTGATGTTTATATATGAACTGTGGGTGCATATATATGAGTGTGATGTTTATATATGAACTGTGGGTGCATATATATGAGTGTGATGTTTGTATATGAACTGTGGGTGTGTATATATGAGTGCGATGTTTATATATGAACTGTGGGTACATATATATGAGTGTGATGTTTATATATGAACTGTGGGTGCATATATATGAGTGTGATGTTTGTATATGAACTGTGGGTGTGTATATATGAGTGTGATGTTTATGTATTAACTGTGGGTGTGTATATATGAGTGTGATGTTTTTATATGAACTGTGGGTGTGTATATATGAGTGTGATGTTTATATATGAACTGTGGGTGTGTATATATGAGTGTGATGTTGATATATTAACTGTGGGTGTGTATGTATGAGTGCGATGTTTATATATTAACTGTGGGTGCATATATATGAGTGTGATGTTTATATATTAACTGTGGGTGTGTATATATGAGTGTGATGTTTATGTATTAACTGTGGGTGTGTATATATGAGTGTGATGTTTTTATATGAACTGTGGGTGTGTATATATGAGTGTGATGTTTATATATGAACTGTGGGTGTGTGTATATGAGTGTGATCGTTTTTATATGAACTGTGGGTGTGTATATATGAGTGTGATGTTTATATATGAACTGTGGGTGTGTATATATGAGTGTGATATTTTTATATGAACTGTGGGTTTGTAAATATGAGTGTGATGTTTATATATGAACTGTGGGTGTGTATATATGAGTGTGATGTTTTTATATGAACTGTGGGTGTGTATATATGAGTGTGATGTTTATATATGAACTGTGGGTGTGTTTATATGAGTGTGATGTTTATATATGAACTGTGGGTGTGTTTCTATGAGTGTGATGTTTTTATATGAACTGTGGGTGTGTATATATGAGTGTGATGTTTATATATGAACTGAGGGTGTGTATATATGAGTGTGATGTTTTTATATGAACTGTGGGTGTGGATATATGAGTGTGATGTTTATATATGAACTGTGGGTGTGTATATATGAGTGTGATGTTTATATATGAACTGTGGGTGTGCATATATGAGTGTGATGTTTATATATGGACTGTGGGTGTGTATATATGAGTGAGATGTTTATATATGGACTGTGGGTGTGTTTCCATGAGTGTGATGTTTATATATTAACTGTGGGTGTGTATATATGAGTGTGATGTTTATATATGAACTGTGGGTGCATATATATGAGTGTGATGTTTATATATGAACTGTGGGTGCATATATATGAGTGTGATGTTTGTATATGAACTGTGGGTGTGTATATATGAGTGCGATGTTTATATATGAACTGTGGGTACATATATATGAGTGTGATGTTTATATATGAACTGTGGGTGCATATATATGAGTGTGATGTTTGTATATGAACTGTGGGTGTGTATATATGAGTGTGATGTTTATGTATTAACTGTGGGTGTGTATATATGAGTGTGATGTTTTTATATGAACTGTGGGTGTGTATATATGAGTGTGATGTTTATATATGAACTGTGGGTGTGTATATATGAGTGTGATGTTGATATATTAACTGTGGGTGTGTATGTATGAGTGCGATGTTTATATATTAACTGTGGGTGCATATATATGAGTGTGATGTTTATATATTAACTGTGGGTGTGTATATATGAGTGTGATGTTTATGTATTAACTGTGGGTGTGTATATATGAGTGTGATGTTTTTATATGAACTGTGGGTGTGTATATATGAGTGTGATGTTTATATATGAACTGTGGGTGTGTGTATATGAGTGTGATCGTTTTTATATGAACTGTGGGTGTGTATATATGAGTGTGATGTTTATATATGAACTGTGGGTGTGTATATATGAGTGTGATATTTTTATATGAACTGTGGGTTTGTAAATATGAGTGTGATGTTTATATATGAACTGTGGGTGTGTATATATGAGTGTGATGTTTTTATATGAACTGCGGGTGTGTATATATGAGTGTGATGTTTATATATGAACTGTGGGTGTGTTTATATGAGTGTGATGTTTATATATGAACTGTGGGTGTGTTTCTATGAGTGTGATGTTTTTATATGAACTGTGGGTGTGTATATATGAGTGTGATGTTTATATATGAACTGAGGGTGTGTATATATGAGTGTGATGTTTTTATATGAACTGTGGGTGTGGATATATGAGTGTGATGTTTATATATGAACTGTGGGTGTGTATATATGAGTGTGATGTTTATATATGAACTGTGGGTGTGCATATATGAGTGTGATGTTTATATATGAACTGTGGGTGTGTATATATGAGTGTGATGTTTTTATATGAACAGTGGGTGTGTTTATATGAGTGTGATGTTTATATATGAACTGTGGGTGTGTATATATGAGTGTGATGTTTTTATATGAACTGTGGGTGTGTATATATGAGTGTGATGTTTTTATATGAACTGTGGGTGTGTATATATGAGTGTGATGTTTATATATGAACTGTGGGTGTGTTTATATGAGTGTGATTTTTTTATATGAACTGTGGGTGTGTTTATATGAGTGTGATGTTTATATATGAACTGTGGGTGTGTATATATGAGTGTGATGTTTATATATGAACTGTGGGTGTGTATATATGAGTGTGATGTTTTTATATGAACTGTGGGTGTGTATAAATGAGTGTGATGTTTATATATGAACTGTGGGTGTGTTTATATGAGTGTGATGTTTTTCTATGAACTGTGGGTGTGTATATATGAGTGTGATGTTTTTATATGAACTGTGGGTGTGTATATATGAGTGTGATGTTTATATATGAACTGAGGGTGTGTATATATGAGTGTGATGTTTATATATGAACTGTGGGTGTGTAGAGATGAGTGTGATATTTATATATGAACTGTGGGTGTGTATATATGAGTGTGATGTTTTTATATGAACAGTGGGTGTGTTTATATGAGTGTGATGTTTTTATATGAACTGTGGGTGTGTATATATGAGTGTGATGTTTATATATGAACTGTGGGTGTGTATATATGAGTGTGATGCTTTTATATGAACAGTGGGTGTGTATATATGAGTGTGATGTTTATATATGAACTGTGGGTGTGTATATATGAGTGTGATGTTTATATATGGACTGTGGGTGTGTATATATGAGTGTGATGTTTATATATGAACTGTGGGTGTGTATATATGAGTGCGATGTTTATATATGGACTGTGGGTGTGTATATATGAGTGTGATGTTTATATATTAACCTTGGGTGTGTGTATATGAGTGTGATGTTTATATATTAACTGTGGGTGTGTATATATGAGTGCGATGTTTATGTATGGACTGTGGGTGTGTATATATGAGTGAGATGTTTATATATGGACTGTGGGTGTGTATATATGAGTGCGATGTTTATGTATGGACTGTGGGTGTGTATATATGAGTGAGATGTTTATATATGGACTGTGGGTGTGCATACATGAGTGTGATGTTTATATATTAACTGTGGGTGTGTATATATGAGTGCGATGTTTATATATGAACTGTGGGTGCATATATATGAGTGTGATGTTTATATATTAACTGTGGGTGCATATATATGAGTGTGATGTTTATATATGAACTGTGGGTGTGTATATATGAGTGCGATGTTTATATATTAACTGAGGGTGTGTATATATGAGTGTGATGTTTATATATGAACTGTGGGTGTGTATATATGAGTGTGATGTTTTTATATGAACTGTGGGTGTGTATATATGAGTGTGATGTTTATATATGAACTGTGGGTGTGTATATATGAGTGTGATGTTTATATATGAACTGTGGGTGTGTATATATGAGTGTGATGTTTTTATATGAACTGTGGGTGTGTATATATGAGTGTGATGTTTATATATGAACTGTGGGTGTGTATATATGAGTGCGATGTTTATATATGAACTGTGGGTGCATATATATGAGTGTGATGTTTATATATGAACTGTGGGTGCATATATATGAGTGTGATGTTTGTATATGAACTGTGGGTGTGTATATATGATTGTGATGTTTATGTATTAACTGTGGGTGTGTATATATGAGTGTGATGTTTTTATATGAACTGTGGGTGTGTATATATGAGTGTGATGTTTATATATGAACTGTGGGTGTGTATATATGAGTGTGATGTTGATATATTAACTGTGGGTGTGTATGTATGAGTGCGATGTTTATATATTAACTGTGGGTGCATATATATGAGTGTGATGTTTATATATGAACTGTGGGTGTGTATATATGAGTGTGATGTTTATGTATTAACTGTGGGTGTGTATATATGAGTGTGATGTTTTTATATGAACTGTGGGTGTGTATATATGAGTGTGATGTTTATATATGAACTGTGGGTGTGTGTATATGAGTGTGATCGTTTTTATATGAACTGTGGGTGTGTATATATGAGTGTGATGTTTATATATGAACTGTGGGTGTGTATATATGAGTGTGATGTTTTTATATGAACTGTGGGTGTGTAAATATGAGTGTGATGTTTATATATGAACTGTGGGTGTGTATATATGAGTGTGATGTTTTTATATGAACTGTGGGTGTGTATATATGAGTGTGATGTTTATATATGAACTGTGGGTGTGTTTATATGAGTGTGATGTTTTTATATGAACTGTGGGTGTGTATATATGAGTGTGATGTTTTTATATGAACTGTGGGTGTGTATATATGAGTGTGATGTTTTTATATGAACTGTGGGTGTGGATATATGAGTGTGATGTTTATATATGAACTGTGGGTGTGTATATATGAGTGTGATGTTTACATATGAACTGTGGGTGTGTATATATGAGTGTGATGTTTTTATATGAACTGTGGGTGTGTATATATGAGTGTGATGTTTATATATGAACTGTGGGTGTGTATATATGAGTGTGATGTTTATATATGAACTGTGGGTGTGTATATATGAGTGTGATGTTTTTATATGAACTGTGGGTGTGTATATATGAGTGCGATGTTTATATATGGACTGTGGGTGTATATATATGAGTGTGATGTTTATATATTAACTGTGGGTGTGTGTATATGAGTGTGATGTTTATATATGAACTGTGGGTGTGTATATATGAGTGCGATGTTTATATATGGACTGTGGGTGTGTATATATGAGTGAGATGTTTATATATGGACTGTGGGTGTGTTTCCATGAGTGTGATGTTTATATATTAACTGTGGGTGTGTATATATGAGTGTGATGTTTATATATTAACTGTGGGTGTGTATATATGAGTGCGATGTTTATATATGAACTGTGGGTGCATATATATGAGTGTGATGTTTATATATGAACTGTGGGTGCATATATATGAGTGTGATGTTTATCTATGAACTGTGGGTGTGTATATATGAGTGTGATGTTTATATATTAACTGTGGGTGTGTATCTATGAGTGCGATGTTTATATATGAACTGTGGGTGTGTATATATGAGTGTGATGTTTATATATTAACTGTGGGTGTGTATATATGAGTATGATGTTTATGTATTAACTGTGGGTGTGTATATATGAGTGTGATGTTTTTATATGAACTGTGGGTGTGTATATATGAGTGTGATGTTTATATATGAACTGTGGGTGTGTGTATATGAGTGTGATGTTTTGATATGAACTGTGGGTGTGTATATATGAGTGTGATGTTTATATATGAACTGTGGGTGTGTATATATGAGTGTGATGTTTTTATATGAACTGTGGGTGTGTATATATGAGTGTGATGCTTATATATGAACTGTGGGTGTGTATATATGAGTGTGATGTTTTTATATGAACTGTGGGTGTGTATATATGAGTGTGATGTTTATATATGAACTGTGGGTGTGTATATATGAGTGTGATGTTTTTATATGAACTGTGGGTGTGTATATATGAGTGTGATATTTATATATGAACTGTGAGTGTGTATATATGAGTGTGATGTTTATATATGGACTGTGGTTGTGTATGTATGAGTGTGATGTTTATATATGAACTGTGGGTGTGTATATATGAGTGTGATGTTTATATATGGACTGTGGGTGTGTATGTATGAGTGTGATGTTTACATATGAACTGTGGGTGTGTATATATGAGTGTGATGTTTATATATGAACTGTGGGTGTGTATATATGAGTGTGATGTTTATATATGAACTGTGGGTGTGTAGAGATGAGTGTGATGTTTTATATGAACTGTGGTGTGTATATATGAGTGTGATTTTTATATATGAACTGGGGTGTGTATATATGAGTGTGATGTTTATATATGAACTGTGGGTGTGTATATATGAGTGTGATGTTTATATATGAACTGTGGGTGTGCATATATGAGTGTGATGTTTATATATGGACTGCGGCTGAGTATATATGAGTGTGATGTTTATATCTGGACTGTGGGTGTGTATATATGAGTGTGATGTTTATATATTAACTGTGGGTGTGTGTATATGAGTGTGATGTTTAGATATGAACTGTGAGTGTGTATATATGAGTATGATGTTTATATATGAAATGTGGGTGTGTCTATATGAGTGTGATGTTTATGTATGAACTGTGGGTGTGTATACATGAGTGTGATGTTTATATATGAACTGTGGGTATGTATATATGAGTGCGATGTTTATATATGGACTGTGGGTGTGTATATATGAGTGAGATGTTTATATATGGACTGTGGGTGTGTTTCCATGAGTGTGATGTTTATATATTAATTGTGGGTGTGTATATATGAGTGCGATGTTTATATATGAACTCTGGGTGCATATATATGAGTGTGATGTTTATATATGAACTGTGGTTGCATATATATGAGTGTGATGTTTTTATATGAACTGTGGGTGTGTCTGTATGAGTGCGATGTTTATATATTAACTGTGGGTGTGTATCTATGAGTGCGATGTTTATATATGAACTGTGGGTGTGTATATATGAGTGTGATGTTTATATATTAACTGTGGGTGTGTATATATGAGTGTGATGTTTATGTATTAACTGTGGGTGTGTATATATGAGTGTGATGTTTTTATATGAACTGTGGGTGTGTATATATGAGTGCGATGTTTTGATATGAACTGTGGGTGTGTATATATGAGTGTGATGTTTATATATGAACTGTGGGTGTGTATTTATGAGTGTGATGTTTTTATATGAACTGTGGGTGTGTATGTATGAGTGTGATGTTTATATATGAACTGTGGGTGTGTATATATATGTGTGATGTTTTTATATGAACTGTGGGTGTGTATATATGAGTGTGATGTTAAAATATGAACTGTGGGTGTGTATATATGAGTGTGATGTTTTTATATGAACTGTGGGTGTGTATATATGAGTGTGATGTTTATATATGAACTGTGGGTGTGTATATATGAGTGTGATGTTTATATATTAACTGTGGGTGTGTATATATGAGTGTGATGTTTTTATATGAACAGTGGGTGTGTTTATATGAGTGTGATGTTTATATATGAACTGTGGGTGTGTATGTATGAGTGTGATGTTTATATATGAACTGTGGGTGTGTATATATATGTGTGATGTTTTTATATGAACTGTGGGTGTGTATATATGAGTGTGATGTTAAAATATGAACTGTGGGTGTGTATATATGAGTGTGATGTTTTTATATGAACTGTGGGTGTGTATATATGAGTGTGATGTTTATATATGAACTGTGGGTGTGTATATATGAGTGTGATGTTTATATATTAACTGTGGGTGTGTATATATGAGTGTGATGTTTTTATATGAACAGTGGGTGTGTTTATATGAGTGTGATGTTTATATATGAACTGTGGGTGTGTATACATGAGTGTGATGTTTATATATTAACTGTGGGTGTGTATATATGAGTGCGATGTTTATATATGAACTGTGGGTGCATATATATGAGTGTGATGTTTATATATGAACTGTGGGTGCATATATATCAGTGTGATGTTTATATATGAACTGTGGGTGTGTATATATGAGTGTGATGTTTATATATTAACTGTGGGTGTGAAAATATGAGTGTGATGTTTTTATATGAACTGTGGTTGTGTATATATGAGTGTGATGTTTATATATGAACTGTGGGTGAGTATATATGAGTGTGATGTTTTTATATGAACTGTGGGTGTGTATATATGAGTGTGATGTTTATATATGAACTGTGGATGTGTAGAGATGAGTGTGATATTTATATATGAACTGGGGTGTGTATATATGAGTGTGATGTTTATATATGAACTGTGGGTGTGTATATATGAGTGTGATGTTTATATATGAACTGTGGGTGTGTATATATGAGTGTGATGTTTATATATGAACTGTGGGTGTGTATATATGAGTGTGATGTTTATATATGGACTGCGGCTGTGTATATATGAGTGTGATGTTTATATATGGACTGTGGGTGTGTATATATGAGTGTGATGTTTATATATGAACTGAGGGTGTGTATATGTGAGTGTGATGTTTATATATTAACTGTGGGTGTGTGTATATGAGTGTGATGTTTAGATATCAACTGTGGGTGTGTATATATGAGTGTGATGTTTATATATGAACTGTGGGTGTGTCTATATGAGTGTGATGTTTATGTATGAACTGTGGGTGTGTATACATGAGTGTGATGTTTATATATGAACTGTGGGTGTGTATATATGAGTGCGATGTTTATATATGGACTGTGGGTGTGTATATATGAGTGAGATGTTTATATATGGACTGTGGGTGTGTTTCCATGAGTGTGATGTTTATATATTAACTGTGGGTGTGTATATATGAGTGCGATGTTTATATATGAACTGTGGGTGCATATATATGAGTGTGATGTTTATATATGAACTGTGGGTGCATATATATGAGTGTGATGTTTATATATGAACTGTGGGTGTGTATATATGAGTGTGATGTTTATGTATTAACTGTGGGTGTGTATATATGAGTGTGATGTTTTTATATGAACTGTGGGTGTGTATATATGAGTGTGATGTTTATATATGAACTGTGGGTGTGTATATATGAGTGTGATGTTGATATATTAACTGTGGGTGTGTATGTATGAGTGCGATGTTTATATATTAACTGTGGGTGCATATATATGAGTGTGATGTTTATATATTAACTGTGGGTGTGTATATATGAGTGTGATGTTTATGTATTAACTGTGGGTGTGTATATATGAGTGTGATGTTTTTATATGAACTGTGGGTGTGTATATATGAGTGTGATGTTTATATATGAACTGTGGGTGTGTGTATATGAGTGTGATCGTTTTTATATGAACTGTGGGTGTGTATATATGAGTGTGATGTTTTTATATGAACTGTGGGTGTGTATATATGAGTGTGATGTTTATATATGAACTGTGGGTGTGTTTATATGAGTGTGATGTTTTTATATGAACTGTGGGTGTGTATATATGAGTGTGATGTTTTTATATGAACTGTGGGTGTGTATATATGAGTGTGATGTTTATATATGAACTGAGGGTGTGTATATATGAGTGTGATGTTTTTATATGAACTGTGGGTGTGTATATATGAGTGTGATGTTTATATATGAACTGTGGGTGTGTATATATGAGTGTGATGTTTATATATGAACTGTGGGTGTGTATATATGAGTGTGATGTTTATATATGAACTGTGGGTGTGTATATATGAGTGTGATGTTTTTATATGAACAGTGGGTGTGTTTATATGAGTGTGATGTTTATATATGAACTGTGGGTGTGTATATATGAGTGTGATGTTTTTATATGAACTGTG
Organism: Heptranchias perlo; assembly: GCF_035084215.1. NCBI lineage: Eukaryota > Metazoa > Chordata > Chondrichthyes > Hexanchiformes > Hexanchidae > Heptranchias > Heptranchias perlo. Next base: position 132,821 of record NW_027139793.1, on the reverse strand, counting down.
GGTGTGTATATATGAGTGTGATGTTTTTATATGAACTGTGGGTGTGTATATATGAGTGTGATGTTTATATATGAACTGTGGGTGTGTTTATATGAGTGTGATTTTTTTATATGAACTGTGCGTGTGTTTATATGAGTGTGATGTTTATATATGAACTGTGGGTGTGTATATATGAGTGTGATGTTTATATATGAACTGAGGGTGTGTATATATGAGTGTGATGTTTTTATATGAACTGTGGGTGTGTATATATGAGTGTGATGTTTATATATGAACTGTGGGTGTGTATATATGAGTGTGATGTTTTTATATGAACAGTGGGTGTGTTTATATGAGTGTGATGTTTTTATATGAACTGTGGGTGTGTATATATGAGTGTGATGTTTATATATGAACTGTGGGTGTGTATATATGAGTGTGATGCTTTTATATGAACAGTGGGTGTGCATATATGAGTGTGATGTTTATATATGAACTGTGGGTGAGTATATATGAGTGTGATGTTTATATATGAACTGTGGGTGTGTATATATGAGTGCGATGTTCATATATGGACTGTGGGTGTGTATATATGAGTGTGATGTTTATATATTAACCTTGGGTGTGTGTATATGAGTGTGATGTTTATATATGAACTGTGGGTGCATATATATGAGTGTGATGTTTATATATGAACTGTGGGTGTGTATATATGAGTGTGATGTTTATATATTAACTGTGGGTGCATATATATGAGTGTGATGTTTATATTTGAACTGTGGGTGTGTATATATGAGTGCGATGTTTATATATTAACTGAGGGTGTGTATATATGAGTGTGATGTTTATATATTAACTGTGGGTGTGTATATATGAGTGTGATGTTTTTATATGAAATGTGGGTGTGTATATATGAGTGCGATGTTTATATATGAACTGTGGGTGCATATATATCAGTGTGATGTTTATATATGAACTGTGGGTGTGTATAGATGAGTGTGATGTTTATATATTAACTGTGGGTGCATATATATGAGTGTGATGTTTATATATGAACTGTGGGTGTGTATATATGAGTGCGATGTTTATATATTAACTGAGGGTGTGTATATATGAGTGTGATGTTTATATATGAACTGTGGGTGTGTATATATGAGTGTGATGTTTATATATGAACTGTGGGTGTGTATATATGAGTGTGATGTTTTTATATGAACTGTGGGTGTGTATATATGAGTGTGATGTTTATATATGAACTGTGGGTGTGTATATATGAGTGTGATGTTTATATATGAACTGTGGGTGTGTATATATGAGTGTGATGTTTTTATATGAACTGTGGGTGTGTATATATGAGTGTGATGTTTATATATGAACTGTGGGTGTGTATATATGAGTGTGATGTTTATATATGAACTGTGGGTGTGTATATATGAGTGTGATGTTTTTATATGAACTGTGGGTGTGTATATATGAGTGCGATGTTTATATATGGACTGTGGGTGTGTATATATGAGTGTGATGTTTATATATTAACTGTGGGTGTGTGTATATGAGTGTGATGTTTATATATTAACTGTGGGTGTGTATATATGAGTGTGATGATCATATATGAACTGTGGGTGTGCATATATGAGTGTGATGTTTATTCCTGAACTGTGGGTGTGTATATATGAGTGTGATGTTTATATATGAACTGTGGGTGTGTGTATATGAGTGTGATGTTTATATATTAACTGTGGGTGTGTATATATGAGTGTGATGTTTATATATGAACTGTGGGTGTGTATATATGAGTGTGATGTTTATATATTAACTGTGGGTGTGTATATATGAGTGTGATGTTTATATATGAACTGAGGGTGCATATATATGAGTGTGATGTTTATATATGAACTGTGGGTGTGTATATATGAGTGTGATGTTTATATATGAACGGTGGGTGTGTATATATGAGTGCGATGTTTATATATTAACTGTGGGTGCATATATATGAGTGTGATGTTTATATATGAACTGTGGGTGTGTATATATGAGTGTGATGTTTATATATTAACTGTGGGTGTGTATATATGAGTGTGATGTTTATATATGAACTGTGGGTGTGTATATATATGTGTGATGTTTATATATGGACTGGGGTGTGTATGTATGAGTGTGATGTTTATATATGAACTGTGAGTGTGTATATATGAGTGTGATGTTTATATATGAACTGTGGGTGTGTATATATGAGTGTGATGTTTATATATGGACTGGGGTGTTTATATATGAGTGTGATGTTTATATATGGACTGTGCGTGTGTATATATGAGTGTGATGTTTATATATGAACTGTGGGTGTGCATATATGAGTGTGATGTTTATATATGGACTGTGGGTGTTTATATATGAGTGTGATGTTTATATATTAACTGTGGGTGTGTATATATGAGTGTGATGTTTATATATGGACTGTGGGTGTGTATATATGAGTGTGATGTTTATATATGAACTGTGGGTGTGCATATATGAGTGTGATGTTTATATATGAAATGTGGGTGTGTATATATGAGTGCAATGTTTATATATGAACTGTGGGTGTGTAGATATGAGTGTGATGTTTATATATTAACTGTGGGTTGTTTTTAAGACTGTGATGTTTATATATGAATTGTGGGTGTGTGTATATGAGTGTGATGTTTATATATGAACTGTGGGTCTGTATATATGAGTGTGATGTTTATATATGAAATGTGGGTGTGTATATATGAGTGCAATGTTTATATATGAACTGTGGGTGTGTAGATATGAGTGTGATGTTTATATATTAACTGTGGGTTGTTTTTAAGACTGTGATGTTTATATATGAATTGTGGGTGTGTATATATGAGTATGATGTTTATATATGAACTGTGGGTGCGTATATATGAGTGTGATGTTTATATATGAAATGTGGGTGTGTATATATGAGTGTGATGTTTATATATGAACTGTGGGTCTGTATATATGAGTGTGATGTTTATATATGAACTGTGGGTGTGTATATATGAGTGTGATGTTTATATATGAACTGTGGGTCTGGATATATGAGTGTGATGTTTATATATTGACTGTGGGTGTGTATATATGAGTGCGATGTTTATATATGAACTGTGGGTGCATATATATGAGTGTGATGTTTATATATGAACTGTGGGTGTGTATATATGAGTGTGATGTTTATATATTAACTGTGGGTGCATATATATGAGTGTGATGTTCATATATGAACTGTGGGTGTGAAGATATGAGTGTGATGTTTATATATTAACTGTGGGTGTGTATATATGAGTGTGATGTTTTTATATGAACAGTGGGTGTGTATATATGAGTGTGATGTTTATATATGAACTGTGGGTGTGTATATATGAGTGAGATGTTTTTATATGAACTGTGGGTGTGTATATATGAGTGTGATGTTTATATATGAACTGTGGGTGTGTATATATGAGTGTGATGTTTATATATGAACTGTGGATTTGTATATATGAGTGTGATGTTTTTATATGAACTGTGGGTGTGTATATATGAGTGTGATGTTTTTATATGAACTGTGGGTGTGTATATATGAGTGCGATGTTTATATATGGACTTTGGGTGTGTATATATGAGTGTGATGTTTATATATTAACTGTGGGTGTGTGTATATGAGTGTGATGTTTATATATTAACTGTGGGTGTGTATATTTGAGTGCGATGTTTATGTATGGACTGTGGGTGTGTATATATGAGTGAGATGTTTATATATGGACTGTGGGTGTGCATACATGAGTGTGATGTTTATATATTAACTGTGGGTGTCTATATATGAGTGCGATGTTTATATATGAACTGTGGGTGTGTATATATGAGTGTGATGTTTATATATTAACTGTGGGTGCATATATATGAGTGTGATGTTTATATATGAACTGTGGGTGTGTATATATGAGTGCGATGTTTATATATTAACTGAGGGTGTGTATATATGAGTGTGATGTTTATATATTAACTGTGGGTGTGCATATATGAGTGTGATGTTTTTATATGAACTGTGGGTGTGTATATATGAGTGCGATGTTTATATATGAACTGTGGGTGCATATATATCAGTGTGATGTTTATATATGAACTGTGGGTGTGTATATATGAGTGTGATGTTTATATATTAACTGTGGGTGCATATATATGAGTGTGATGTTTATATATGAACTGTGTGTGTGTATATATGAGTGTGATGTTTATATATGAACTGTGGGTCTGGATATATGAGTGTGATGTTTATATATTAACTGTGGGTGTGTATATATGAGTGTGATGTTTATATATGAACTGTGGGTGCATATATATGAGTGTGATGTTTATATATGAACTGTGGGTGTGGAGATATGAGTGTGATGTTTATATATGAACTGTGGGTGTGTATATATGAGTGTGATGTTTATATATGAACTATGGGTGTGAAGATATGAGTGTGATGTTTATATATTAACTGTGGGTGTGTATATATGAGTGTGATGTTTATATATTAATTGTGGGTGTGTATATATGAGTGTGATGTTTATATATTAACTGTGGGTGTGTATATATGAGTGTGATGTTTTTATATGAACAGTGGGTGTGTATATATGAGTGTGATGTTTATATATGAACTGTGGGTGTGTATATATGAGTGTGATGTTTTTATATGAACTGTGGGTGTGTATATATGAGTGTGATGTTTATATATGAACTGTGGGTGTGTATATATGAGTGTGATGTTTTTATATGAAATGTGGGTCTGTATATATGAGTGCGATGTTTATATATGAACTGTGGGTGCATATATATCAGTGTGATGTTTATATATGAACTGTGGGTGTGTATATATGAGTGTGATGTTTATATATTAACTGTGGGTGCATATATATGAGTGTGATGTTTATATATGAACTGTGGGTGTGTATATATGAGTGCGATGTTTATATATTAACTGAGGGTGTGTATATATGAGTGTGATGTTTATATATGAACTGTGGGTGTGTATATATGAGTGTGATGTTTTTATATGAACTGTGGGTGTGTATATATGAGTGTGATGTTTATATATGAACTGTGGGTGTGTATATATGAGTGTGATGTTTATATATGAACTGTGGGTGTGTATATATGAGTGTGATGTTTTTATATGAACTGTGGGTGTGTATATATGAGTGCGATGTTTATATATGGACTGTGGGTGTGTATATATGAGTGTGATGTTTATATATTAACTGTGGGTGTGTGTATATGAGTGTGATGTTTATATATTAACTGTGGGTGTGTATATATGAGTGTGATGATCATATATGAACTGTGGGTGTGCATATATGAGTGTGATGTTTATTCCTGAACTGTGGGTGTGTATATATGAGTGTGATGTTTATATATGAACTGTGGGTGTGTGTATATGAGTGTGATGTTTATATATTAACTGTGGGTGTGTATATATGAGTGTGATGTTTATATATGAACTGTGGGTGTGTATATATGAGTGTGATGTTTATATATTAACTGTGGGTGTGTATATATGAGTGTGATGTTTATATATGAACTGAGGGTGCATATATATGAGTGTGATGTTTATATATGAACTGTGGGTGTGTATATATGAGTGTGATGTTTATATATGAACGGTGGGTGTGTATATATGAGTGCGATGTTTATCTATTAACTGTGGGTGCATATATATGAGTGTGATGTTTATATATGAACTGTGGGTGTGTATATATGAGTGTGATGTTTATATATTAACTGTGGGTGTGTATATATGAGTGTGATGTTTATATATGAACTGTGGGTGTGTATATATATGTGTGATGTTTATATATGGACTGGGGTGTGTATGTATGAGTGTGATGTTTATATATGAACTGTGAGTGTGTATATATGAGTGTGATGTTTATATATGAACTGTGGGTGTGTATATATGAGTGTGATGTTTATATATGGACTGGGGTGTTTATATATGAGTGTGATGTTTATATATGGACTGTGCGTGTGTATATATGAGTGTGATGTTTATATATGAACTGTGGGTGTGCATATATGAGTGTGATGTTTATATATGGACTGTGGGTGTTTATATATGAGTGTGATGTTTATATATTAACTGTGGGTGTGTATATATGAGTGTGATGTTTATATATGGACTGTGGGTGTGTATATATGAGTGTGATGTTTATATATGAACTGTGGGTGTGCATATATGAGTGTGATGTTTATATATGAAATGTGGGTGTGTATATATGAGTGCAATGTTTATATATGAACTGTGGGTGTGTAGATATGAGTGTGATGTTTATATATTAACTGTGGGTTGTTTTTAAGACTGTGATGTTTATATATGAATTGTGGGTGTGTGTATATGAGTGTGATGTTTATATATGAACTGTGGGTCTGTATATATGAGTGTGATGTTTATATATGAAATGTGGGTGTGTATATATGAGTGCAATGTTTATATATGAACTGTGGGTGTGTAGATATGAGTGTGATGTTTATATATTAACTGTGGGTTGTTTTTAAGACTGTGATGTTTATATATGAATTGTGGGTGTGTATATATGAGTATGATGTTTATATATGAACTGTGGGTGCGTATATATGAGTGTGATGTTTATATATGAAATGTGGGTGTGTATATATGAGTGTGATGTTTATATATGAACTGTGGGTCTGTATATATGAGTGTGATGTTTATATATGAACTGTGGGTGTGTATATATGAGTGTGATGTTTATATATGAACTGTGGGTCTGGATATATGAGTGTGATGTTTATATATTGACTGTGGGTGTGTATATATGAGTGCGATGTTTATATATGAACTGTGGGTGCATATATATGAGTGTGATGTTTATATATGAACTGTGGGTGTGTATATATGAGTGTGATGTTTATATATTAACTGTGGGTGCATATATATGAGTGTGATGTTCATATATGAACTGTGGGTGTGAAGATATGAGTGTGATGTTTATATATTAACTGTGGGTGTGTATATATGAGTGTGATGTTTTTATATGAACAGTGGGTGTGTATATATGAGTGTGATGTTTATATATGAACTGTGGGTGTGTATATATGAGTGTGATGTTTTTATATGAACTGTGGGTGTGTATATATGAGTGTGATGTTTATATATGAACTGTGGGTGTGTATATATGAGTGTGATGTTTATATATGAACTGTGGATTTGTATATATGAGTGTGATGTTTTTATATGAACTGTGGGTGTGTATATATGAGTGTGATGTTTTTATATGAACTGTGGGTGTGTATATATGAGTGCGATGTTTATATATGGACTTTGGGTGTGTATATATGAGTGTGATGTTTATATATTAACTGTGGGTGTGTGTATATGAGTGTGATGTTTATATATTAACTGTGGGTGTGTATATTTGAGTGCGATGTTTATGTATGGACTGTGGGTGTGTATATATGAGTGAGATGTTTATATATGGACTGTGGGTGTGCATACATGAGTGTGATGTTTATATATTAACTGTGGGTGTCTATATATGAGTGCGATGTTTATATATGAACTGTGGGTGCATACATATGAGTGTGATGTTTATATATGAACTGTGGGTGTGTATATATGAGTGTGATGTTTATATATTAACTGTGGGTGCATATATATGAGTGTGATGTTTATATATGAACTGTGGGTGTGTATATATGAGTGCGATGTTTATATATTAACTGAGGGTGTGTATATATGAGTGTGATGTTTATATATTAACTGTGGGTGTGTATATATGAGTGTGATGTTTTTATATGAACTGTGGGTGTGTATATATGAGTGCGATGTTTATATATGAACTGTGGGTGCATATATATCAGTGTGATGTTTATATATGAACTGTGGGTGTGTATATATGAGTGTGATGTTTATATATTAACTGTGGGTGCATATATATGAGTGTGATGTTTATATATGAACTGTGTGTGTGTATATATGAGTGTGATGTTTATATATGAACTGTGGGTCTGGATATATGAGTGTGATGTTTATATATTAACTGTGGGTGTGTATATATGAGTGTGATGTTTATATATGAACTGTGGGTGCATATATATGAGTGTGATGTTTATATATGAACTGTGGGTGTGGAGATATGAGTGTGATGTTTATATATTAACTGTGGGTGTGTATATATGAGTGTGATGTTTATATATGAACTATGGGTGTGAAGATATGAGTGTGATGTTTATATATTAACTGTGGGTGTGTATATATGAGTGTGATGTTTATATATTAATTGTGGGTGTGTATATATGAGTGTGATGTTTATATATTAACTGTGGGTGTGTATATATGAGTGTGATGTTTTTATATGAACAGTGGGTGTGTATATATGAGTGTGATGTTTATATATGAACTGTGGGTGTGTATATATGAGTGTGATGTTTTTATATGAACTGTGGGTGTGTATATATGAGTGTGATGTTTATATATGAACTGTGGGTGTGTATATATGAGTGTGATGTTTTTATATGAAATGTGGGTCTGTATATATGAGTGCGATGTTTATATATGAACTGTGGGTGCATATATATCAGTGTGATGTTTATATATGAACTGTGGGTGTGTATATATGAGTGTGATGTTTATATATTAACTGTGGGTGCATATATATGAGTGTGATGTTTATATATGAACTGTGGGTGTGTATATATGAGTGCGATGTTTATATATTAACTGAGGGTGTGTATATATGAGTGTGATGTTTATATATGAACTGTGGGTGTGTATATATGAGTGTGATGTTTATATATGAACTGTGGGTGTGTATATATGAGTGTGATGTTTTTATATGAACTGTGGGTGTGTATATATGAGTGTGATGTTTATATATGAACTGTGGGTGTGTATATATGAGTGTGATGTTTATATATGAACTGTGGGTGTGTATATATGAGTGTGATGTTTTTATATGAACTGTGGGTGTGTATATATGAGTGTGATGTTTATATATGAACTGTGGGTGTGTATATATGAGTGTGATGTTTATATATGAACTGTGGGTGTGTATATATGAGTGTGATGTTTTTATATGAACTGTGGGTGTGTATATATGAGTGCGATGTTTATATATGGACTGTGGGTGTGTATATATGAGTGTGATGTTTATATATTAACTGTGGGTGTGTGTATATTAGTGTGATGTTTATATATTAACTGTGGGTGTGTATATATGAGTGTGATGATCATATATGAACTGTGGGTGTGCATATATGAGTGTGATGTTTATTCCTGAACTGTGGGTGTGTATATATGAGTGTGATGTTTATATATTAACTGTGGGTGTGTGTATATGAGTGTGATGTTTATATATTAACTGTGGGTGTGTATATATGAGTGTGATGTTTATATATGAACTGTGGGTGTGTATATATGAGTGTGATGTTTATATATTAACTGTGGGTGTGTATATATGAGTGTGATGTTTATATATGAACTGAGGGTGCATATATATGAGTGTGATGTTTATATATGAACTGTGGGTGTGTATATATGAGTGTGATGTTTATATATGAACGGTGGGTGTGTATATATGAGTGCGATGTTTATATATTAACTGTGGGTGCATATATATGAGTGTGATGTTTATATATGAACTGTGGGTGTGTATATATGAGTGTGATGTTTATATATTAACTGTGGGTGTGTATATATGAGTGTGATGTTTATATATGAACTGTGGGTGTGTATATATGAGTGTGATGTTTATATATGGACTGGGGTGTGTATGTATGAGTGTGATGTTTATATATGAACTGTGAGTGTGTATATATGAGTGTGATGTTTATATATGAACTGTGGGTGTGTATATATGATTGTGATGTTTATATATGGACTGGGGTGTTTATATATGAGTGTGATGTTTATATATGGACTGTGCGTGTGTATATATGAGTGTGATGTTTATATATGAACTGTGGGTGTGTATATATGAGTGTGATGTTTATATATGGACTGTGGGTGTTTATATATGAGTGTGATGTTTATATATTAACTGTGGGTGTGTATATATGAGTGTGATGTTTATATATGGACTGTGGGTGTGTATATATGAGTGTGATGTTTATATATGAACTGTGGGTGTGTATATATGAGTGTGATGTTTATATATGAAATGTGGGTGTGTATATATGAGTGCAATGTTTATATATGAACTGTGGGTGTGTAGATATGAGTGTGATGTTTATATATTAACTGTGGGTTGTTTTTAAGACTGTGATGTTTATATATGAATTGTGGGTGTGTGTATATGAGTGTGATGTTTATATATGAACTGTGGGTCTGTATATATGAGTGTGATGTTTATATATGAAATGTGGGTGTGTATATATGAGTGCAATGTTTATATATGAACTGTGGGTGCATATATATGAGTGTGATGTTTATATATGAACTGTGGGTGTGTATATATGAGTGTGATGTTTATATATTAACTGTGGGTGCATATATATGAGTGTGATGTTTATATATGAACTGTGGGTGTGAAGATATGAGTGTGATGTTTATATATTAACTGTGGGTGTGTATATATGAGTGTGATGTTTATATATTAACTGTGGGTGTGTATATATGAGTGTGATGTTTATATATTAACTGTGGGTGTGTATATATGAGTGTGATGTTTATATATTAACTGTGGGTGTGTATATATGAGTGTGATGTTTTTATATGAACAGTGGGTGTGTATATATGAGTGTGATGTTTATATATGAACTGTGGGTGTGTATATATGAGTGTGATGTTTTTATATGAACTGCGGGTGTGTATATATGAGTGTGATGTTTATATATGAACTGTGGGTGTGTATATATGAGTGTGATGTTTATATATGAACTGTGGATTTGTATATATGAGTGTGATGTTTTTATATGAACTGTGGGTGTGTATATATGAGTGTGATGTTTTTATATGAACTGTGGGTGTGTATATATGAGTGCGATGTTTATATATGGACTGTGGGTGTGTATATATGAGTGTGATGTTTATATATTAACTGTGGGTGTGTGTATATGAGTGTGATGTTTATATATTAACTGTGGGTGTGTATATTTGAGTGCGATGTTTATGTATGGACTGTGGGTGTGTATATATGAGTGAGATGTTTATATATGGACTGTGGGTGTGCATACATGAGTGTGATGTTTATATATTAACTGTGGGTGTCTATATATGAGTGCGATGTTTATATATGAACTGTGGGTGCATACATATGAGTGTGATGTTTATATATGAACTGTGGGTGTGTATATATGAGTGAGATGTTTATATATTAACTGTGGGTGCATATATATGAGTGTGATGTTTATATATGAACTGTGGGTGTGTATATATGAGTGCGATGTTTATATATTAACTGAGGGTGTGTATATATGAGTGTGATGTTTATATATTAACTGTGGGTGTGTATATATGAGTGTGATGTTTTTATATGAACTGTGGGTGTGTATATATGAGTGCGATGTTTATATATGGACTGTGGGTGTGTATATATGAGTGAGATGTTTATATATTAACTGTGGGTGCATATATATGAGTGTGATGTTTCTATATGAACTGTGGGTGTGTATATATGAGTGCGATGTTTATATATTAACTGAGGGTGTGTATATATGAGTGTGATGTTTATATATTAACTGTGGGTGTGTATATATGAGTGTGATGTTTATATATGAACTGTGGGTGTGTATATATGAGTGTGATGTTTATATATGGACTGTGGGTGTTTATATATGAGTGTGATGTTTATATATTAACTGTGGGTGTGTATATATGAGTGTGATGTTTATATATGAACTGTGGGTGTGTATATATGAGTGTGATGTTTATATATGAAATGTGGGTGTGTATATATGAGTGCAATGTTTATATATGAACTGTGGGTGTGTAGATATGAGTGTGATGTTTATATATTAACTGTGGGTTGTTTTTAAGACTGTGATGTTTATATATGAATTGTGGGTGTGTGTATATGAGTGTGATGTTTATATATGAACTGTGGGTCTGTATATATGAGTGTGATGTTTATATATGAAATGTGGGTGTGTATATATGAGTGCAATGTTTATATATGAACTGTGGGTGTGTAGATATGAGTGTGATGTTTATATATTAACTGTGGGTTGTTTTTAAGACTGTGATGTTTATATATGAATTGTGGGTGTGTATATATGAGTATGATGTTTATATATGAACTGTGGGTGCGTATATATGAGTGTGATGTTTATATATTAACTGTGGGTGCATATATATGAGTGTGATGTTTATATATGAACTGTGGGTGTGTATATATGAGTGCGATGTTTATATATGAACTGTGGGTGCATATATATGAGTGTGATGTTTATATATTAACTGTGGGTGTGTATATATGACTGTGATGTTTATATATGAACTGTGGGTGTGTATATATGAGTGTGATGTTTATATATGGACTGTGGGTGTTTATATATGAGTGTGATGTTTATATATTAACTGTGGGTGTGTATATATGAGTGTGATGTTTATATATGAAATGTGGGTGTGTATATATGAGTGCAATGTTTATATATGAACTGTGGGTGTGTAGATATGAGTGTGATGTTTATATATTAACTGTGGGTTGTTTTTAAGACTGTGATGTTTATATATGAATTGTGGGTGTGTGTATATGAGTGTGATGTTTATATATGAACTGTGGGTCTGTATATATGAGTGTGATGTTTATATATGAAATGTGGGTGTGTATATATGAGTGTGATGTTTATATATTAACTGTGGGTTGTTTTTAAGACTGTGATGTTTATATATGAATTGTGGGTGTGTATATATGAGTATGATGTTTATATATGAACTGTGGGTGCGTATATATGAGTGTGATGTTTATATATGAAATGTGGGTGTGTATATATGAGTGTGATGTTTATATATGAACTGTGGGTCTGTATATATGAGTGTGATGTTTATATATGAACTGTGGGTGTGTATATATGAGTGTGATGTTTATATATGAACTGTGGGTCTGGATATATGAGTGTGATGTTTATATATTAACTGTGGGTGTGTATATATGAGTGCGATGTTTATATATGAACTGTGGGTGCATATATATGAGTGTGATGTTTATATATGAACTGTGGGTGTGTATATATGAGTGTGATGTTTATATATTAACTGTGGGTGCATATATATGAGTGTGATGTTTATATATGAACTGTGGGTGTGAAGATATGAGTGTGATGTTTATATATTAACTGTGGGTGTGTATATATGAGTGTGATGTTTATATATTAACTGTGGGTGTGTATATATGAGTGTGATGTTTATATATTAACTGTGGGTGTGTATATATGAGTGTGATGTTTATATATTAACTGTGGGTGTGTATATATGAGTGTGATGTTTTTATATGAACAGTGGGTGTGTATATATGAGTGTGATGTTTATATATGAACTGTGGGTGTGTATATATGAGTGTGATGTTTTTATATGAACTGCGGGTGTGTATATATGAGTGTGATGTTTATATATGAACTGTGGGTGTGTATATATGAGTGTGATGTTTATATATGAACTGTGGATTTGTATATATGAGTGTGATGTTTTTATATGAACTGTGGGTGTGTATATATGAGTGTGATGTTTTTATATGAACTGTGGGTGTGTATATATGAGTGCGATGTTTATATATGGACTGTGGGTGTGTATATATGAGTGTGATGTTTATATATTAACTGTGGGTGTGTGTATATGAGTGTGATGTTTATATATTAACTGTGGGTGTGTATATTTGAGTGCGATGTTTATGTATGGACTGTGGGTGTGTATATATGAGTGAGATGTTTATATATGGACTGTGGGTGTGCATACATGAGTGTGATGTTTATATATTAACTGTGGGTGTCTATATATGAGTGCGATGTTTATATATGAACTGTGGGTGCATACATATGAGTGTGATGTTTATATATGAACTGTGGGTGTGTATATATGAGTGAGATGTTTATATATTAACTGTGGGTGCATATATATGAGTGTGATGTTTATATATGAACTGTGGGTGTGTATATATGAGTGCGATGTTTATATATTAACTGAGGGTGTGTATATATGAGTGTGATGTTTATATATTAACTGTGGGTGTGTATATATGAGTGTGATGTTTTTATATGAACTGTGGGTGTGTATATATGAGTGCGATGTTTATATATGAACTGTGGGTGCATATATATCAAGTGTGATGTTTATATATGAACTGTGGGTGTGTATATATGAGTGTGATGTTTATATATTAACTGTGGGTGCATATATATGAGTGTGATGTTTATATATGAACTGTGGGTGTGTATATATGAGTGTGATGTTTATATATGAACTGTGGGTCTGGATATATGAGTGTGATGTTTATATATTAACTGTGGGTGTGTATATATGAGTGCGATGTTTATATATGAACTGTGGGTGCATATATATGAGTGTGATGTTTATATATGAACTGTGGGTGTGTATATATGAGTGTGATGTTTATATATTAACTGTGGGTGCATATATATGAGTGTGATGTTTATATATGAACTGTGGGTGTGAAGATATGAGTGTGATGTTTATATATTAACTGTGGGTGTGTATATATGAGTGTGATGTTTATATATGAACTGTGGGTGTGTATATATGAGTGTGATGTTTTTATATGAACTGTGGGTGTGTATATATGAGTGTGATGTTTATATATGAACTGTGGGTGTGTATATATGAGTGTGATGTTTATATATGAACTGTGGATTTGTATATATGAGTGTGATGTTTTTATATGAACTGTGGGTGTGTATATATGAGTGTGATGTTTTTATATGAACTGTGGTTGTGTATATATGAGTGCGATGTTTATATATGGACTGTGGGTGTGTATATATGAGTGTGATGTTTATATATTAACTGTGGGTGTGTGTATATGAGTGTGATGTTTATATATTAACTGTGGGTGTGTATATATGAGTGCGATGTTTATGTATGGACTGTGGGTGTGTATATATGAGTGAGATGTTTATATATGGACTGTGGGTGTGCATACATGAGTGTGATGTTTATATATTAACTGTGGGTGTGTATATATGAGTGCGATGTTTATATATGAACTGTGGGTGCATATATATGAGTGTGATGTTTATATATGAACTGTGGGTGTGTATATATGAGTGTGATGTTTATATATGAACTGTGGGTGTGAAGATATGAGTGTGATGTTTATATATTAACTGTGGGTGTGTATATATGAGTGTGATGTTTATATATTAACTGTGGGTGTGAATATATGAGTGTGATGTTTATATATTAACTGTGGGTGTGTATATATGAGTGTGATGTTTTTATATGAACAGTGGGTGTGTATACATGAGTGTGATGTTTATATATGAACTGTGGGTGTGTATATATGAGTGTGATGTTTTTATATGAACTGTGGGTGTGTATATATGAGTGTGATGTTTATATATGAACTGTGGGTGTGTATATATGAGTGTGATGTTTTTATATGAACTGTGGGTGTGTATATATGAGTGTGATGTTTATATATGAACTGTGGATTTGTATATATGAGTGTGATGTTTTTATATGAACTGTGGGTATGTATATATGAGTGTGATGTTTTTATATGAACTGTGGGTGTGTATATATGAGTGTGATGTTTATATATGAACTGTGAGTGTGTATATATGAGTGTGATGTTTTTATATGAACTGTGGGTGTGTGTATATGAGTGTGATGTTTATATATGAACTGTGGGTGTGTTTTTATGAGTGTGATGTTTTTATATGAAGTGTGGGTGTGTATATATGAGTGTGATGTTTATATATGAACTGTGGATGTGTATATATGAGTGTGATGTTTTTATATGAACTGTGGGTGTGTATATATGAGTGTGATGTTTATATATTAACTGTGGGTGTGTATATATGAGTGTGATGTTCATATATGAACTGTGGGTGTGTATATATGAGTGTGATGTTTATATATTAACTGTGGGTGTGTATATATGAGTGTGATGTTCATATATGAACTGTGGGTGTGTATATATGAGTGTGATGTTTTTATATGAACTGCGGGTGTGTATATATGAGTGCGCTGTTTATATATGGACTGTGGGTGTGTGTATATGAGTGTGATGTTTATATATTAACTGTGGGTGTTTATATATGAGTGTGATGTTCATATATGAACTGTGGGTGTGTATATATGAGTGTGATGTTTATATATGAACTGTGGGTGTGTATATATGAGTGTGATGTTTATATATTAACTGTGGGTGTGTATATATGAGTGTGATGTTTTCTATGAACTGAGGGTGCATATATATGAGTGTGATGTTTATATATTAACTGTGGGTGTGTATATATGAGTGCGATGTTTATATATTAACTGTGGGTGTGTGTATATGAGTGTGATGTTTATATATTAACTGTGGGTGTGTATATATGAGTGTGATGTTCATATATGAACTGTGGGTGTGTATATATGAGTGTGATGTTTATATATGAACTGTGGGTGTGTATATATGAGTGTGATGTTTATATATTAACTGTGGGTGTGTATATATGAGTGTGATGTTTTCTATGAACTGAGGGTGCATATATATGAGTGTGATGTTTATATATTAACTGTGGGTGTGTATATATGAGTGTGATGTTTATATATGAACTGTGGGTGTGTATATATGAGTGTGATGTTTATATATTAACTGTGGGTGTGTATATATGAGTGTGATGTTTATATATGAACTGTGGGTGTGTAGATATGAGTGTGATGTTTATATATGGACTGGGGTGTGTATGTATGAGTGTGATGTTTATATATGAACTGTGAGTGTGTATATATGAGTGTGATGTTTATATATGAACTGTGGGTGTGTATATATGAGTGTGATGTTTATATATGGACTGGGGTGTTTATATATGAGTGTGATGTTTATATATGGACTGTGGGTGTGGAAAATATGAGTGTGATGTTTATATATGAACTGTGGGTGTGTATATATGAGTGTGATGTTTATATATGGACTGTGGGTGTGTATATATGAGTGTGATGTTTCTATATGAACTGTGGGTGTGTATATATGAGTGTGATGTTTATATATGGACTGTGGGTGTGTATATATGAGTGTGATGTTTATATATGAACTGTGGGTGTGTATATATGAGTGTGATGTTTATATATGAAATATGGGTGTGTATATATGAGTGCAATATTTATATATGAACTGTGGGTGTGTAGATATGAGTGTGATGTTTATATATTAACTGTGGGTTGTTTTTATGACTGTGATGTTTATATATGAATTGTGGGTGTGTGTATATGAGTGTGATGTTTATATATGAAATGTGGGTGTGTATATATGAGTGTGATGTTTATATATGAACTGTGGGTGCATATATATGAGTGTGATGTTTATATATGAAATGTGGGTGTGTATATATGAGTGTGATGTTTATATATGAACTGTGGGTCTGTATATATGAGTGTGATGTTTATATATGAACTGTGGGTGTGTATATATGAGTGTGATGTTTATATATTAACTGTGGGTGCATATATATGAGTGTGATGTTTATATATGAACTGTGGGTGCATATATATGAGTGTGATGTTTATATATGAACTGTGGGTGTGTATGTATGAGTGCGATGTTTATATATTAACTGTGGGTGTGTATCTATGAGTGCGATGTTTATATATGAACTGTGGGTGTGTATATATGAGTGTGATGTTTATATATTAGCTGTGGGTGTGCATATATGAGTGTGATGTTTATGTATTAACTGTGGGTGTGTATATATGAGTGTGATGTTTTTATATGAACTGTGGGTGTGTATATATGAGTGTGATGTTTTTATATGAACTGTGGGTGTGTATATATGAGTGTGATGTTTTTATATGAACTGTGGGTGTGTATATATGAGTGTGATGTTTATATATGAACTGTGGGTGTGTATATATGAGTGTGATGTTTTTATATGAACTGTGGGTGTGTATATATGAGTGTGATGTTTATATATGAACTGTGGGTGTGTATATATGAGTGTGATGTTTTTATATGAACAGTGGGTGTGTTTATATGAGTGTGATGTTTATATATGAACTGTGGGTGTGTATACATGAGTGTGATGTTTATATATTAACTGTGGGTGTGTATATATGAGTGCGATGTTTATATATGAACTGTGGGTGCATATATATCAGTGTGATGTTTATATATGAACTGTGGGTGTGTATATATGAGTGTGATGTTTATATATTAACTGTGGGTGCATATATATGAGTGTGATGTTTATATATGAACTGTGGGTGTGTATATATGAGTGTGATGTTTATATATTAACTGTGGGTGTGTATATATGAGTGTGATGTTTATATATTAACTGTGGGTGTGAAAATATGAGTGTGATGTTTTTATATGAACTGTGGGTGTGTATATATGAGTGTGATGTTTATATATGAACTGTGGGTGTGTATATATGAGTGTGATGTTTTTATATGAACTGTGGGTGTGTATATATGAGTGTGATGTTTATATATGAACTGTGGGTGTGTAGAGATGAGTGTGATATTTATATATGAACTGGGGTGTGTATATATGAGTGTGATGTTCATATATGAACTGTGGGTGTGTATATATGAGTGTGATGTTTATATATGAACTGTGGGTGTGTATATATGAGTGTGATGTTTATATATGAACTGTGGGTGTGTATATATGAGTGTGATGTTTATATATTAGCTGTGGGTGTGCATATATGAGTGTGATGTTTATGTATTAACTGTGGGTGTGTATATATGAGTGTGATGTTTTTATATGAACTGTGGGTGTGTATATATGAGTGTGATGTTTTTATATGAACTGTGGGTGTGTATATATGAGTGTGATGTTTTTATATGAACTGTGGGTGTGTATATATGAGTGTGATGTTTATATATGAACTGTGGGTGTGTATATATGAGTGTGATGTTTTTATATGAACTGTGGGTGTGTATATATGAGTGTGATGTTTATATATGAACTGTGGGTGTGTATATATGAGTGTGATGTTTTTATATGAACAGTGGGTGTGTTTATATGAGTGTGATGTTTATATATGAACTGTGGGTGTGTATACATGAGTGTGATGTTTATATATTAACTGTGGGTGTGTATATATGAGTGCGATGTTTATATATGAACTGTGGGTGCATATATATCAGTGTGATGTTTATATATGAACTGTGGGTGTGTATATATGAGTGTGATGTTTATATATTAACTGTGGGTGCATATATATGAGTGTGATGTTTATATATGAACTGTGGGTGTGTATATATGAGTGTGATGTTTATATATTAACTGTGGGTGTGTATATATGAGTGTGATGTTTATATATTAACTGTGGGTGTGAAAATATGAGTGTGATGTTTTTATATGAACTGTGGGTGTGTATATATGAGTGTGATGTTTATATATGAACTGTGGGTGTGTATATATGAGTGTGATGTTTTTATATGAACTGTGGGTGTGTATATATGAGTGTGATGTTTATATATGAACTGTGGGTGTGTAGAGATGAGTGTGATATTTATATATGAACTGGGGTGTGTATATATGAGTGTGATGTTCATATATGAACTGTGGGTGTGTATATATGAGTGTGATGTTTATATATGAACTGTGGGTGTGTATATATGAGTGTGATGTTTATATATGAACTGTGGGTGTGTATATATGAGTGTGATGTTTATATATGGACTGCGGCTGTGTATATATGAGTGTGATGTTTATATATGGACTGTGGGTGTGTATATATGAGTGTGATGTTTATATATTAACTGTGGGTGTGTGTATATGAGTGTGATGTTTAGATATGAACTGTGGGTGTGTATATATGAGTGTGATATATATATGATCTGTGGGTGTGTCGATATGAGTGTGATGTTTATGTATGAACTGTGGGTGTGTATACATGAGTGTGATGTTTATATATGAACTGTGGGTGTGTATATATGAGTGCGATGTTTATATATGGACTGTGGGTGTGTATATATGAGTGAGATGTTTATATATGGACTGTGGGTGTGTTTCCATGAGTGTGATGTTTATATATGAACTGTGGGTGTGTATATATGAGTGCGATGTTTATATATGAACTGTGGGTGCATATATATGAGTGTGATGTTTATATATGAACTGTGGGTGTGCATGTATGAGTGCGATGTTTATATATTAACTGTGGGTGCATATATATGAGTGTGATGTTTATATATTAACTGTGGGTGTGTATATATGAGTGTGATGTTTATGTATTAACTGTGGGTGTGTATATATGAGTGTGATGTTTTTATATGAACTGTGGGTGTGTATATATGAGTGTGATGTTTATATATGAACTGTGGGTGTGTGTATATGAGTGTGATCGTTTTTATATGAACTGTGGGTGTGTATATATGAGTGTGATGTTTATATATGAACTGTGGGTGTGTATATATGAGTGTGATGTTTATATATGAACTGTGGGTGTGTATATATGAGTGTGATGTTTATATATTAACTGTGGGTGTGTATATATGAGTGTGATGTTTATATATTAACTGTGGGTGTGAAAATATGAGTGTGATGTTTTTATATGAACTGTGGGTGTGTATATATGAGTGTGATGTTTATATATGAACTGTGGGTGTGTATATATGAGTGTGATGTTTTTATATGAACTGTGGGTGTGTATATATGAGTGTGATGTTTATATATGAACTGTGGGTGTGTAGAGATGAGTGTGATATTTATATATGAACTGGGGTGTGTATATATGAGTGTGATGTTCATATATGAACTGTGGGTGTGTATATATGAGTGTGATGTTTATATATGAACTGTGGGTGTGTATATATGAGTGTGATGTTTATATATGAACTGTGGGTGTGTATATATGAGTGTGATGTTTATATATGGACTGCGGCTGTGTATATATGAGTGTGATGTTTATATATGGACTGTGGGTGTGTATATATGAGTGTGATGTTTATATATTAACTGTGGGTGTGTGTATATGAGTGTGATGTTTAGATATGAACTGTGGGTGTGTATATATGAGTGTGATATATATATGATCTGTGGGTGTGTCGATATGAGTGTGATGTTTATGTATGAACTGTGGGTGTGTATACATGAGTGTGATGTTTATATATGAACTGTGGGTGTGTATATATGAGTGCGATGTTTATATATGGACTGTGGGTGTGTATATATGAGTGAGATGTTTATATATGGACTGTGGGTGTGTTTCCATGAGTGTGATGTTTATATATGAACTGTGGGTGTGTATATATGAGTGCGATGTTTATATATGAACTGTGGGTGCATATATATGAGTGTGATGTTTATATATGAACTGTGGGTGTGCATGTATGAGTGCGATGTTTATATATTAACTGTGGGTGCATATATATGAGTGTGATGTTTATATATTAACTGTGGGTGTGTATATATGAGTGTGATGTTTATGTATTAACTGTGGGTGTGTATATATGAGTGTGATGTTTTTATATGAACTGTGGGTGTGTATATATGAGTGTGATGTTTATATATGAACTGTGGGTGTGTGTATATGAGTGTGATCGTTTTTATATGAACTGTGGGTGTGTATATATGAGTGTGATGTTTATATATGAACTGTGGGTGTGTATATATGAGTGTGATGTTTTTATATGAACTGTGGGTGTGTAAATATGAGTGTGATGTTTATATATGAACTGTGGGTGTGTATATATGAGTGTGATGTTTTTATATGAACTGTGGGTGTGTATATATGAGTGTGATGTTTATATATGAACTGTGGGTGTGTTTATATGAGTGTGATGTTTAGATATGAACTGTGGGTGTGTATATATGAGTGTGATATATATATGATCTGTGGGTGTGTCGATATGAGTGTGATGTTTATGTATGAACTGTGGGTGTGTATACATGAGTGTGATGTTTATATATGAACTGTGGGTGTGTATATATGAGTGCGATGTTTATATATGGACTGTGGGTGTGTATATATGAGTGAGATGTTTATATATGGACTGTGGGTGTGTTTCCATGAGTGTGATGTTTATATATGAACTGTGGGTGTGTATATATGAGTGCGATGTTTATATATGAACTGTGGGTGCATATATATGAGTGTGATGTTTATATATGAACTGTGGGTGTGCATGTATGAGTGCGATGTTTATATATTAACTGTGGGTGCATATATATGAGTGTGATGTTTATATATTAACTGTGGGTGTGTATATATGAGTGTGATGTTTATGTATTAACTGTGGGTGTGTATATATGAGTGTGATGTTTTTATATGAACTGTGGGTGTGTATATATGAGTGTGATGTTTATATATGAACTGTGGGTGTGTGTATATGAGTGCGATCGTTTTTATATGAACTGTGGGTGTGTATATATGAGTGTGATGTTTATATATGAACTGTGGGTGTGTATATATGAGTGTGATGTTTATATATGAACTGTGGGTGTGTATATATGAGTGTGATGTTTATATATTAACTGTGGGTGTGTATATATGAGTGTGATGTTTATATATTAACTGTGGGTGTGAAAATATGAGTGTGATGTTTTTATATGAACTGTGGGTGTGTATATATGAGTGTGATGTTTATATATGAACTGTGGGTGTGTATATATGAGTGTGATGTTTTTATATGAACTGTGGGTGTGTATATATGAGTGTGATGTTTATATATGAACTGTGGGTGTGTAGAGATGAGTGTGATATTTATATATGAACTGGGGTGTGTATATATGAGTGTGATGTTCATATATGAACTGTGGGTGTGTATATATGAGTGTGATGTTTATATATGAACTGTGGGTGTGTATATATGAGTGTGATGTTTATATATGAACTGTGGGTGTGTATATATGAGTGTGATGTTTATATATGGACTGCGGCTGTGTATATATGAGTGTGATGTTTATATATGGACTGTGGGTGTGTATATATGAGTGTGATGTTTATATATTAACTGTGGGTGTGTGTATATGAGTGTGATGTTTAGATATGAACTGTGGGTGTGTATATATGAGTGTGATATATATATGATCTGTGGGTGTGTCGATATGAGTGTGATGTTTATGTATGAACTGTGGGTGTGTATACATGAGTGTGATGTTTATATATGAACTGTGGGTGTGTATATATGAGTGCGATGTTTATATATGGACTGTGGGTGTGTATATATGAGTGAGATGTTTATATATGGACTGTGGGTGTGTTTCCATGAGTGTGATGTTTATATATGAACTGTGGGTGTGTATATATGAGTGCGATGTTTATATATGAACTGTGGGTGCATATATATGAGTGTGATGTTTATATATGAACTGTGGGTGTGCATGTATGAGTGCGATGTTTATATATTAACTGTGGGTGCATATATATGAGTGTGATGTTTATATATTAACTGTGGGTGTGTATATATGAGTGTGATGTTTATGTATTAACTGTGGGTGTGTATATATGAGTGTGATGTTTTTATATGAACTGTGGGTGTGTATATATGAGTGTGATGTTTATATATGAACTGTGGGTGTGTGTATATGAGTGTGATCGTTTTTATATGAACTGTGGGTGTGTATATATGAGTGTGATGTTTATATATGAACTGTGGGTGTGTATATATGAGTGTGATGTTTTTATATGAACTGTGGGTGTGTAAATATGAGTGTGATGTTTATATATGAACTGTGGGTGTGTATATATGAGTGTGATGTTTTTATATGAACTGTGGGTGTGTATATATGAGTGTGATGTTTATATATGAACTGTGGGTGTGTTTATATGAGTGTGATGTTTTTATATGAACTGTGGGTGTGTATATATGAGTGTGATGTTTTTATATGAACTGTGGTTGTGTATATATGAGTGTGATGTTTATATATGAACTGAGGGTGTGTATATATGAGTGTGATGTTTTTATATGAACTGTGGGTGTGTATATATGAGTGTGATGTTTATATATGAACTGTGGGTGTGTATATATGAGTGTGATGTTTATATATGAACTGTGGGTGTGTATATATGAGTGTGATGTATTTATATGAACTTTGGGTGTGTGTATATGAGTGAGATGTTTATATATGAACTGTGGGTGTGTATATATGAGTGTGATGTTTTTATATGAACTGTGGGTGTGTATATATGAGTGTGATGTTGATATATGAACTGTGGATGTGTATATATGAGTGTGATGTTTTTATATGAACTGTGGGTGTGTATATATGAGTGCGATGTTTATATATGGACTGTGGGTGTGTATATATGAGTGTGATGTTTATATATTAACTGTGGGTGTGTGTATATGGGTGTGATGTTTATATATTAACTGTGGGTGTTTATATATGAGTGTGATGTTCATATATGAACTGTGGGTGTGCATATATGAGTGTGATGTTTATATATGAACTGTGGGTGTGTATATATGAGTGTGATGTTTATATATTAACTGTGGGTGTGTGTATATGAGTGTGATGTTTATATATTAACTGTGGGTGTGTATATATGAGTGCGATGTTTATATATGAACTGTGGGTGCATATATATGAGTGTGATGTTTATATATGAACTGTGGGTGTGTATATATGAGTGTGATGTTTATATATTAACTGTGGGTGCATATCTATGAGTGTGATGTTTATATATGAACTGTGGGTGTGAAGATATGAGTGTGATGTTTATATATTAACTGTGGGTGTGTATATATGAGTGTGATGTTTATATATTAACTGTGGGTGTGTATATATGAGTGTGATGTTTATATATTAACTGTGGGTGTGTATATATGAGTGTGATGTTTTTATATTAACTGTGGGTGTGTATATATGAGTGTGATGTTTATATATGAACTGTGGGTGTGTATATATGAGTGTGATGTTTTTATATTAACTGTGGGTGTGTATATATGAGTGTGATGTTTATATATTAACTGTGGGTGTGTATATATGAGTGTGATGTTTATATATTAACTGTGGGTGTGTATATATGAGTGTGATGTTTATATATTAACTGTGGGTGTGTACATATGAGTGTGATGTTTATATATGAACTGTGGGTGTGTATATATGAGTGTGATGTTTTTGTATGAACTGTGGGTGTGTATATATGAGTGTGATGTTTATATATGAACTGTGGGTGTGTATATATGAGTGTGATGTTTTTATATGAACTGTGGGTGTGTATATATGAGTGTGATGTTTTTAAATGAACTGTGGGTGTGTATATATTAGTGTGATGTTTATATATGAACTGTGGGTGTGTATATATGAGTGTGATGTATTTATATGAACTTTGGGTGTGTGTATATGAGTGAGATGTTTATATATGAACTGTGGGTGTGTATAAATGAGTGTGATGTTTACATATTAACTGTTGGTGCATATATATGAGTGTGATGTTTATATATGAACTGTGGGTGTGTATATATGAGTGTGATGTTTATATATGAACTGTGGGTGTGTATATATGAGTGTGATGTTTTTATATGAACTGTGGGTGTGTATATATGAGTGTGATGTTTATATATGAACTGTGGGTGTGTATATATGAGTGTGATGTTTTTATATGAACTGTGGGTGTGTATATATGAGTGTGATGTTTATATATTAACTGTGGGTGTGTATATATGAGTGTGATGTTTATATATTAACTGTGGGTGTGTATATATGAGTGTGATGTTTTTATATGAACTGTGGGTGTGTATATATGAGTGTGATGTTTATATATGAACTGTGGGTGTGTATATATGAGTGTGATGTTTTTATATGAACTGTGGGTGTGTATATATGAGTGTGATGTTTATATATGAACTGTCGGTGTGTATATATGAGTGTGATGTTTTTATATGAACTGTGAGTGTGTATATATGATTGTGATGTTTATATATGAACTGTGGGTGTGTATATATGAGTGTGATGTTTATATATGAACTGTGGGTGTGTATATATGAGTGTGATGTTTTTGTATGAACTGTGGGTGTGTATATATGAGTGTGATGTTTTTATATGAACTGTGGGTGTGTATATATGAGTGTGATGTTTATATATTAACTGTGGGTGTGTGTATATGGGTGTGATGTTTATATATTAACTGTGGGTGTTTATATATGAGTGTGATGTTCATATATGAACTGTGGGTGTGCATATATGAGTGTGATGTTTATATATGAACTGTGGGTGTGTATATATGAGTGTGATGTTTATATATGAACTGTGGGTGTGTATTTATGAGTGTGATGTTTATATATGAACTGTGGGTGTGTATATATGAGTGTGATGTTTTTATATGAACTGTGGGTGTGTATATATGAGTGTGATGTTTATATATGAACTGTGGGTGTGTATATATGAGTGTGATGTTTTTATATGAACTGTGGGTGTGTATATATGAGTGTGATGTTTATATATGAACTGTGGGTGTGTATATATGAGTGTGATGTTTATATATTAACTGTGGGTGTGTATATATGAGTGTGATGTTTATATATTAACTGTGGGTGTGAAAATATGAGTGTGATGTTTTTATATGAACTGTGGGTGTGTATATATGAGTGTGATGTTTATATATGAACTGTGGGTGTGTATATATGAGTGTGATGTTTTTATATGAACTGTGGGTGTGTATATATGAGTGTGATGTTTATATATGAACTGTGGGTGTGTAGAGATGAGTGTGATATTTATATATGAACTGGGGTGTGTATATATGAGTGTGATGTTCATATATGAACTGTGGGTGTGTATATATGAGTGTGATGTTTATATATGAACTGTGGGTGTGTATATATGAGTGTGATGTTTATATATGAACTGTGGGTGTGTATATATGAGTGTGATGTTTATATATGGACTGCGGCTGTGTATATATGAGTGTGATGTTTATATATGGACTGTGGGTGTGTATATATGAGTGTGATGTTTATATATTAACTGTGGGTGTGTGTATATGAGTGTGATGTTTAGATATGAACTGTGGGTGTGTATATATGAGTGTGATATATATATGATCTGTGGGTGTGTCGATATGAGTGTGATGTTTATGTATGAACTGTGGGTGTGTATACATGAGTGTGATGTTTATATATGAACTGTGGGTGTGTATATATGAGTGCGATGTTTATATATGGACTGTGGGTGTGTATATATGAGTGAGATGTTTATATATGGACTGTGGGTGTGTTTCCATGAGTGTGATGTTTATATATGAACTGTGGGTGTGTATATATGAGTGAGATGTTTATATATGAACTGTGGGTGCATATATATGAGTGTGATGTTTATATATGAACTGTGGGTGTGCATGTATGAGTGCGATGTTTATATATTAACTGTGGGTGCATATATATGAGTGTGATGTTTATATATTAACTGTGGGTGTGTATATATGAGTGTGATGTTTATGTATTAACTGTGGGTGTGTATATATGAGTGTGATGTTTTTATATGAACTGTGGGTGTGTATATATGAGTGTGATGTTTATATATGA
Source organism: Heptranchias perlo (assembly GCF_035084215.1). Taxonomy (NCBI): domain Eukaryota; kingdom Metazoa; phylum Chordata; class Chondrichthyes; order Hexanchiformes; family Hexanchidae; genus Heptranchias; species Heptranchias perlo. Next base: position 105,256 of record NW_027139793.1, on the reverse strand, counting down.
ACTGTGGGTGTGTGTATATGAGTGTGATCGTTTTTATATGAACTGTGGGTGTGTATATATGAGTGTGATGTTTATATATGAACTGTGGGTGTGTATATATGAGTGTGATGTTTTTATATGAACTGTGGGTGTGTAAATATGAGTGTGATGTTTATATATGAACTGTGGGTGTGTATATATGAGTGTGATGTTTTTATATGAACTGTGGGTGTGTATATATGAGTGTGATGTTTATATATGAACTGTGGGTGTGTTTATATGAGTGTGATGTTTTTATATGAACTGTGGGTGTGTATATATGAGTGTGATGTTTTTATATGAACTGTGGTTGTGTATATATGAGTGTGATGTTTATATATGAACTGAGGGTGTGTATATATGAGTGTGATGTTTTTATATGAACTGTGGGTGTGTATATATGAGTGTGATGTTTATATATGAACTGTGGGTGTGTATATATGAGTGTGATGTTTATATATGAACTGTGGGTGTGTATATATGAGTGTGATGTATTTATATGAACTTTGGGTGTGTGTATATGAGTGAGATGTTTATATATGAACTGTGGGTGTGTATATATGAGTGTGATGTTTTTATATGAACTGTGGGTGTGTATATATGAGTGTGATGTTGATATATGAACTGTGGATGTGTATATATGAGTGTGATGTTTTTATATGAACTGTGGGTGTGTATATATGAGTGCGATGTTTATATATGGACTGTGGGTGTGTATATATGAGTGTGATGTTTATATATTAACTGTGGGTGTGTGTATATGGGTGTGATGTTTATATATTAACTGTGGGTGTTTATATATGAGTGTGATGTTCATATATGAACTGTGGGTGTGCATATATGAGTGTGATGTTTATATATGAACTGTGGGTGTGTATATATGAGTGTGATGTTTATATATTAACTGTGGGTGTGTGTATATGAGTGTGATGTTTATATATTAACTGTGGGTGTGTATATATGAGTGCGATGTTTATATATGAACTGTGGGTGCATATATATGAGTGTGATGTTTATATATGAACTGTGGGTGTGTATATATGAGTGTGATGTTTATATATTAACTGTGGGTGCATATCTATGAGTGTGATGTTTATATATGAACTGTGGGTGTGAAGATATGAGTGTGATGTTTATATATTAACTGTGGGTGTGTATATATGAGTGTGATGTTTATATATTAACTGTGGGTGTGTATATATGAGTGTGATGTTTATATATTAACTGTGGGTGTGTATATATGAGTGTGATGTTTTTATATTAACTGTGGGTGTGTATATATGAGTGTGATGTTTATATATGAACTGTGGGTGTGTATATATGAGTGTGATGTTTTTATATTAACTGTGGGTGTGTATATATGAGTGTGATGTTTATATATTAACTGTGGGTGTGTATATATGAGTGTGATGTTTATATATTAACTGTGGGTGTGTATATATGAGTGTGATGTTTATATATTAACTGTGGGTGTGTACATATGAGTGTGATGTTTATATATGAACTGTGGGTGTGTATATATGAGTGTGATGTTTTTGTATGAACTGTGGGTGTGTATATATGAGTGTGATGTTTATATATGAACTGTGGGTGTGTATATATGAGTGTGATGTTTTTATATGAACTGTGGGTGTGTATATATGAGTGTGATGTTTTTATATGAACTGTGGGTGTGTATATATTAGTGTGATGTTTATATATGAACTGTGGGTGTGTATATATGAGTGTGATGTATTTATATGAACTTTGGGTGTGTGTATATGAGTGAGATGTTTATATATGAACTGTGGGTGTGTATAAATGAGTGTGATGTTTACATATTAACTGTTGGTGCATATATATGAGTGTGATGTTTATATATGAACTGTGGGTGTGTATATATGAGTGTGATGTTTATATATGAACTGTGGGTGTGTATATATGAGTGTGATGTTTTTATATGAACTGTGGGTGTGTATATATGAGTGTGATGTTTATATATGAACTGTGGGTGTGTATATATGAGTGTGATGTTTTTATATGAACTGTGGGTGTGTATATATGAGTGTGATGTTTATATATTAACTGTGGGTGTGTATATATGAGTGTGATGTTTATATATTAACTGTGGGTGTGTATATATGAGTGTGATGTTTTTATATGAACTGTGGGTGTGTATATATGAGTGTGATGTTTATATATGAACTGTGGGTGTGTATATATGAGTGTGATGTTTTTATATGAACTGTGGGTGTGAAAATATGAGTGTGATGTTTATATATGAACTGTCGGTGTGTATATATGAGTGTGATGTTTTTATATGAACTGTGAGTGTGTATATATGATTGTGATGTTTATATATGAACTGTGGGTGTGTATATATGAGTGTGATGTTTATATATGAACTGTGGGTGTGTATATATGAGTGTGATGTTTTTGTATGAAATGTGGGTGTGTATATATGAGTGTGATGTTTTTATATGAACTGTGGGTGTGTATATATGAGTGTGATGTTTATATATTAACTGTGGGTGTGTGTATATGGGTGTGATGTTTATATATTAACTGTGGGTGTTTATATATGAGTGTGATGTTCATATATGAACTGTGGGTGTGCATATATGAGTGTGATGTTTATATATGAACTGTGGGTGTGTATATATGAGTGTGATGTTTATATATGAACTGTGGGTGTGTATTTATGAGTGTGATGTTTATATATGAACTGTGGGTGTGTATATATGAGTGTGATGTTTTTATATGAACTGTGGGTGTGTATATATGAGTGTGATGTTTATATATGAACTGTGGGTGTGTATATATGAGTGTGATGTTTTTATATGAACTGTGGGTGTGTATATATGAGTGTGATGTTTATATATTAACTGTGGGTGTGTATATATGAGTGTGATGTTTATATATTAACTGTGGGTGTGTATATATGAGTGTGATGTTTTTATATGAACTGTGGGTGTGTATATATGAGTGTGATGTTTTTATATGAACTGTGGGTGTGTATATATGAGTGTGATGTTTATATATGAACTGTGGGTGTGTATATATGAGTGTGATGTTTTTATATGAACTGTGGGTGTGTATATATGAGTGTGATGTTTATATATTAACTGTGGGTGTGTATATATGAGTGTGATGTTTATATATTAACTGTGGGTGTGTATATATGAGTGTGATGTTTTTATATGAACTGTGGGTGTGTATATATGAGTGTGATGTTTATATATGAACTGTGGGTGTGTATATATGAGTGTGATGTTTTTATATGAACTGTGGGTGTGTATATATGAGTGTGATGTTTATATATGAACTGTCGGTGTGTATATATGAGTGTGATGTTTTTATATGAACTGTGAGTGTGTATATATGATTGTGATGTTTATATATGAACTGTGGGTGTGTATATATGAGTGTGATGTTTATATATGAACTGTGGGTGTGTATATATGAGTGTGATGTTTTTGTATGAACTGTGGGTGTGTATATATGAGTGTGATGTTTTTATATGAACTGTGGGTGTGTATATATGAGTGTGATGTTTATATATTAACTGTGGGTGTGTGTATATGGGTGTGATGTTTATATATTAACTGTGGGTGTTTATATATGAGTGTGATGTTCATATATGAACTGTGGGTGTGCATATATGAGTGTGATGTTTATATATGAACTGTGGGTGTGTATATATGAGTGTGATGTTTATATATGAACTGTGGGTGTGTATATATGAGTGTGATGTTTATATATGAACTGTGGGTGTGTATATATGAGTGTGATGTTTTTATATGAACTGTGGGTGTGTATATATGAGTGTGATGTTTATATATGAACTGTGGGTGTGTATATATGAGTGTGATGTTTTTATATGAACTGTGGGTGTGTATATATGAGTGTGATGTTTATATATTAACTGTGGGTGTGTATATATGAGTGTGATGTTTATATATTAACTGTGGGTGTGTATATATGAGTGTGATGTTTTTATATGAACTGTGGGTGTGTATATATGAGTGTGATGTTTTTATATGAACTGTGGGTGTGTATATATGAGTGTGATGTTTATATATGAACTGTCGGTGTGTATATATGAGTGTGATGTTTTTATATGAACTGTGGGTGTGTATATATGAGTGTGATGTTTATATATAAACTGTGGGTGTGTATATATGAGTGTGATGTTTTTATATGAACTGTGGGTATGTATATATGAGTGTGATGTTTATATATGAACTGTGGGTGTGTATATATGAGTGTCATGTTTTTGTATGAACTGTGGGTGTGTATATATGAGTGTGATGTTTTTATATGAACTGTGGGTGTGTATATATGAGTGTGATGTTTATATATGAACTGTGGGTGTGTATATATGAGTGTGATGTATTTATATGAACTTTGGGTGTGTGTATATGAGTGAGATGTTTATATATGAACTGTGGGTGTGTATATATGAGTGTGATGTTTTTATATGAACTGTGGGTGTGTATATATGAGTGTGATGTTGATATATGAACTGTGGATGTGTATATATGAGTGTGATGTTTTTATATGAACTGTGGGTGTGTATATATGAGTGCGATGTTTATATATGGACTGTGGGTGTGTATATATGAGTGTGATGTTTATATATTAACTGTGGGTGTGTGTATATGGGTGTGATGTTTATATATTAACTGTGGGTGTTTATATATGAGTGTGATGTTCATATATGAACTGTGGGTGTGCATATATGAGTGTGATGTTTATATATGAACTGTGGGTGTGTATATATGAGTGTGATGTTTATATATTAACTGTGGGTGTGTGTATATGAGTGTGATGTTTATATATTAACTGTGGGTGTGTATATATGAGTGTGATGTTTATATATTAACTGTGGGTGTGTATATATGAGTGTGATGTTTATATATTAACTGTGGGTGTGTATATATGAGTGTGATGTTTTTATATTAACTGTGGGTGTGTATATATGAGTGTGATGTTTATATATGAACTGTGGGTGTTTATATATGAGTGTGATGTTTTTATATTAACTGTGGGTGTGTATATATGAGTGTGATGTTTATACATTAACTGTGGGTGTGTATATATGAGTGTGATGTTTATATATTAACTGTGGGTGTGTATATATGAGTGTGATGTTTATATATTAACTGTGGGTGTGTACATATGAGTGTGATGTTTATATATGAACTGTGGGTGTGTATATATGAGTGTGATGTTTTTGTATGAACTGTGGGTGTGTATATATGAGTGTGATGTTTTTATATGAACTGTGGGTGTGTATATATGAGTGTGATGTTTATATATGAACTGTGGGTGTGTATATATGAGTGTGATGTATTTATATGAACTTTGGGTGTGTGTATATGAGTGAGATGTTTATATATGAACTGTGGGTGTGTATATATGAGTGTGATGTTTACATATTAACTGTTGGTGCATATATATGAGTGTGATGTTTATATATGAACTGTGGGTGTGTATATATGAGTGTGATGTTTATATATGAACTGTGGGTGTGTATATATGAGTGTGATGTTTTTATATGAACTGTGGGTGTGTATATATGAGTGTGATGTTTATATATGAACTGTGGGTGTGTATATATGAGTGTGATGTTTTTATATGAACTGTGGGTGTGTATATATGAGTGTGATGTTTATATATTAACTGTGGGTGTGTATATATGAGTGTGATGTTTATATATTAACTGTGGGTGTGTATATATGAGTGTGATGTTTTTATATGAACTGTGGGTGTGTATATATGAGTGTGATGTTTATATATGAACTGTGGGTGTGTATATATGAGTGTGATGTTTTTATATGAACTGTGGGTGTTTATATATGAGTGTGATGTTTTTATATTAACTGTGGGTGTGTATATATGAGTGTGATGTTTATACATTAACTGTGGGTGTGTATATATGAGTGTGATGTTTATATATTAACTGTGGGTGTGTATATATGAGTGTGATGTTTATATATTAACTGTGGGTGTGTACATATGAGTGTGATGTTTATATATGAACTGTGGGTGTGTATATATGAGTGTGATGTTTTTGTATGAACTGTGGGTGTGTATATATGAGTGTGATGTTTTTATATGAACTGTGGGTGTGTATATATGAGTGTGATGTTTATATATGAACTGTGGGTGTGTATATATGAGTGTGATGTATTTATATGAACTTTGGGTGTGTGTATATGAGTGAGATGTTTATATATGAACTGTGGGTGTGTATATATGAGTGTGATGTTTACATATTAACTGTTGGTGCATATATATGAGTGTGATGTTTATATATGAACTGTGGGTGTGTATATATGAGTGTGATGTTTATATATGAACTGTGGGTGTGTATATATGAGTGTGATGTTTTTATATGAACTGTGGGTGTGTATATATGAGTGTGATGTTTATATATGAACTGTGGGTGTGTATATATGAGTGTGATGTTTTTATATGAACTGTGGGTGTGTATATATGAGTGTGATGTTTATATATTAACTGTGGGTGTGTATATATGAGTGTGATGTTTATATATTAACTGTGGGTGTGTATATATGAGTGTGATGTTTTTATATGAACTGTGGGTGTGTATATATGAGTGTGATGTTCATATATGAACTGTGGGTGTGTATATATGAGTGTGATGTTTTTATATGAACTGTGGGTGTGTATATATGAGTGTGATGTTTTTATATGAACTGTCGGTGTGTATATATGAGTGTGATGTTTTTATATGAACTGTGGGTGTGTATATATGATTGTGATGTTTATATATGAACTGTGGGTGTGTATATATGAGTGTGATGTTTTTATATGAACTGTGGGTATGTATATATGAGTGTGATGTTTATATATGAAGTGTGGGTGTGTATATATGAGTGTGATGTTTTTGTATGAACTGTGGGTGTGTATATATGAGTGTGATGTTTTTATATGAACTGTGGGTGTGTATATATGAGTGTGATGTTTATATATTAACTGTGGGTGTGTGTATATGGGTGTGATGTTTATATATTAACTGTGGGTGTTTATATATGAGTGTGATGTTCATATATGAACTGTGGGTGTGCATATATGAGTGTGATGTTTATATATGAACTGTGGGTGTGTATATATGAGTGTGATGTTTATATATTAACTGTGGGTGTGTCTATATGAGTGTGATGTTTATATATTAACTGTGGGTGTGTATATATGAGTGCGATGTTTATATATGAACTGTGGGTGCATATATATGAGTGTGATGTTTATATATGAACTGTGGGTGTGTATATATGAGTGTGATGTTTATATATGAACTGTGGGTGTGAAGATATGAGTGTGATGTTTATATATTAACTGTGGGTGTGTATATATGTGTGTGATGTTTATATATTAACTGTGGGTGTGTATATATGAGTGTGATGTTTATATATCAACTGTGGGTGTGTATATATGAGTGTGATGTTTTTATATTAACTGTGGGTGTGTATATATGAGTGTGATGTTTATATATGAACTGTGGGTGTGTATATATGAGTGTGATGTTTTTATATTAACTGTGGGTGTGTATATATGAGTGTGATGTTTATATATTAACTGTGGGTGTGTATATATGAGTGTGATGTTTATATATTAACTGTGGGTGTGTATATATGAGTGTGATGTTTATATATTAACTGTGGGTGTGTATATATGAGTGTGATGTTTATATATGGACTGGGGTGTTTATATATGAGTGTGATGTTTATATATGGACTGTGGGTGTGTATATATGAGTGTGATGTTTATATATGAACTGTGGGTGTGTATATATGAGTGTGACGTTTATACATGGACTGTGGGTGTGTATATATGAGTGTGATGTTTATATATTAACTGTGGGTGTGTATATATGAGTGTGATGTTTATATATGGACTGTGGGTGTGTATATATGAGTGTGATGTTTATATATGAACTGTGGGTGTGTATATATGAGTGTGATGTTTATATATGAAATGTGGGTGTGTATATATGAGTGCAATATTTATATATGAACTGTGGGTGTGTAGATATGAGTGTGATGTTTATATATTAACTCTGGGTTGTTTTTATGACTGTGATGTTTATATATGAATTGTGGGTGTGTGCATATGAGTGTAATGTTTATATATGAACTGTGGGTGTGTACCTCTGAGTGCGATGTTTATATATGAACTGTTGGTGTGTATATATGAGTGTGATGTTTATATATGAACTGTGGGTGCATATATATGAGTGTGATGTTTATATATGAAATGTGGGTGTGTATATATGAGTGTGATGTTTATATATGAACTGTGGGTCTGTATATATGAGTGTGATGTTTATATATGAACTGTGGGTGTGTATATATGAGTGTGATGTTTATATATGAACTGTGGGTCTGTATATATGAGTGTGATGTTTATATATCAACTGTGGGTGCATATATATGAGTGTGATGTTTATATATGAACTGTGGGTGTGTATATATGAGTGTGATGTTTGCATATTAACTGTTGGTGCATATATATGAGTGTGATGTTTATATATGAACTGTGGGTGTGTATATATGAGTGTGATGTTTATATATGAACTGTGGGTGTGTATATATGAGTGTGATGTTTTTATATGAACTGTGGGTGTGTATATATGAGTGTGATGTTTATATATGAACTGTGGGTGTGTATATATGAGTGTGATGTTTTTATATGAACTGTGGGTGTGTATATATGAGTGTGATGTTTATATATTAACTGTGGGTGTGTATATATGATTGTGATGTTTATATATTAACTGTGGGTGTGTATATATGAGTGTGATGTTTTTATATGAACTGTGGGTGTGTATATATGAGTGTGATGTTTATATATGAACTGTGGGTGTGTATATATGAGTGTGATGTTTTTATATGAACTGTGGGTGTGTATATATGAGTGTGATGTTTATATATGAACTGTCGGTGTGTGTATATGAGTGTGATGTTTATATATGAACTGTGGGTGTGTATATATGAGTGTGATGTTTATATATGAACTGTGGGTGTGTATATATGAGTGTGATGTTTTTGTATGAACTGTGGGTGTGTATATATGAGTGTGATGTTTATATATTAACTGTGGGTGTGTATATATGAGTGTGATGTTTATATATGAACTGAGGGTGCATATATATGAGTGTGATGTTTATATATGAACTGTGGGTGTGTATATATGAGTGTGATGTTTATATATGAACTGTGGGTCTGTATATATGAGTGTGATGTTTATATATGAACTGTGGGTGTGTATATATGAGTGCGATGTTTATATATGGACTGTGGGTGTGTGTATATGGGTGTGATGTTTATATATTAACTGTGGGTGTTTATATATGAGTGTGATGTTTATATATTAACTGTGGGTGTGTGTATATGGGTGTGATGTTTATATATTAACTGTGGGTGTGTGTATATGAGTGTGATGTTTATATATGAACTGTGGGTGTGTATATATGAGTGTGATGTTTATATATGAACTGTGGGTGTGTATATATGAGTGTGATGTTTTTGTATGAACTGTGGGTGTGTATATATGAGTGTGATGTTTATATATTAACTGTGGGTGTGTATATATGAGTGTGATGTTTGCATATTAACTGTTGGTGCATATATATGAGTGTGATGTTTATATATGAACTGTGGGTGTGTATATATGAGTGTGATGTTTATATATGAACTGTGGGTGTGTATATATGAGTGTGATGTTTTTATATGAACTGTGGGTGTGTATATATGAGTGTGATGTTTATATATGAACTGTGGGTGTGTATATATGAGTGTGATGTTTTTATATGAACTGTGGGTGTGTATATATGAGTGTGATGTTTATATATTAACTGTGGGTGTGTATATATGATTGTGATGTTTATATATTAACTGTGGGTGTGTATATATGAGTGTGATTTTTTTATATGAACTGTGGGTGTGTATATATGAGTGTGATGTTTATATATGAACTGTGGGTGTGTATATATGAGTGTGATGTTTTTATATGAACTGTGGGTGTGTATATATGAGTGTGATGTTTATATATGAACTGTCGGTGTGTGTATATGAGTGTGATGTTTATATATGAACTGTGGGTGTGTATATATGAGTGTGATGTTTATATATGAACTGTGGGTGTGTATATATGAGTGTGATGTTTTTGTATGAACTGTGGGTGTGTATTTATGAGTGTGATGTTTATATATTAACTGTGGGTGTGTATATATGAGTGTGATGTTTATATATGAACTGAGGGTGCATATATATGAGTGTGATGTTTATATATGAACTGTGGGTGTGTATATATGAGTGTGATGTTTATATATGAACTGTGGGTCTGTATATATGAGTGTGATGTTTATATATGAACTGTGGGTGTGTATATATGAGTGCGATGTTTATATATGGACTGTGGGTGTGTGTATATGGGTGTGATGTTTATATATTAACTGTGGGTGTTTATATATGAGTGTGATGTTTATATATTAACTGTGGGTGTGTGTATATGGGTGTGATGTTTATATATTAACTGTGGGTGTTTATATATGAGTGTGATGTTCATATATGAACTGTGGGTGTGCATATATGAGTGTGATGTTTATATATGAACTGTGGGTGTGTATATATGAGTGTGATGTTTATATATTAACTGTGGGTGTGTGTATATGAGTGTGATGTTTATATATTAACTGTGGGTGTGTATATATGAGTGCGATGTTTACATATGAACTGTGGGTGCATATATATGAGTGTGATGTTTATATATGAACTGTGGGTGTGTATATATGAGTGTGATATTTATATATGAACTGTGGGTGCATATATATGAGTGTGATGTTTATATATGAACTGTGGGTGTGAAGATATGAGTGTGATGTTTATATATTAACTGTGGGTGTGTATATATGAGTGTGATGTTTATATATTAACTGTGGGTGCATATATATGAGTGTGATGTTTATATATGAACTGTGGGTGTGAAGATATGAGTGTGATGTTTATATATTAACTGTGGCTGTGTATATATGAGTGTGATGTTTATATATTAACTGTGGGTGTGTATATATGAGTGTGATGTTTATATATTAACTGTGGGTGCATATATATGAGTGTGATGTTTATATATGAACTGTGGGTGTGTATATATGAGTGTGATGTTTATATATGAACTGTGGGTGTGTATATATGAGTGTGATGTTTTTATATTAACTGTGGGTGTGTATATATGTGTGTGATGTTTATATATTAACTGTGGGTGTGTATATATGAGTGTGATGTTTATATATTAACTGTGGGTGTGTATATATGAGTGTGATGTTTATATATTAACTGTGGGTGTGTATATATGAGTGTGATGTTTTTATATTAACTGTGGGTGTGTATATATGAGTGTGATGTTTATATATGAACTGTGGGTGTGTATATATGAGTGTGATGTTTTTATATGAACTGTGGGTGTGTATATATGAGTGTGATGTTTATATATGAACTGTGGATTTGTATATATGAGTGTGATGTTTTTATATGAACTGTGGCTGTGTATATATGAGTGTGATGTTTTTATATGAACTGTGGGTGTGTGTATATGAGTGTGATGTTTATATATGAACTGTGGGTGTGTTTTTATGAGTGTGATGTTTTTATATGAACTGTGGGTGTGTATATATGAGTGTGATGTTTATATATGAACTGTGGATGTGTATATATGAGTGTGATGTTTTTATATGAACTGTGGGTGTGCATATATGAGTGCGATGTTTATATATGGACTGTGGGTGTGTATATATGAGTGTGATGTTTATATATTAACTGTGGGTGTGTGTATATGAGTGTGATGTTTATATATTAACTGTGGGTGTGTATATATGAGTGTGATGTTTATATATGAACTGTGGGTGTGTATATATGAGTGTGATGTTTTTATATGAACTGCGGGTGTGTATATATGAGTGTGATGTTCACATATGAACTGTGGGTGTGTATATATGAGTGTGATGTTTATATATGAACTGTGGGTGTGTATATATGAGTGTGATGTTTATATATTAACTGTGGGTGTGTATATATGAGTGTGATGTTTATATATGAACTGAGGGTGCATATATATGAGTGTGATGTTTATATATGAACTGTGGGTGTGTATATATGAGTGTGATGTTTATATATGAATGGTGGGTGTGTATATATGAGTGCGATGTTTATATATGAACTGTGGGTGTGTATATATGAGTGTGATGTTTTTATATGAACTGTGGGTGTGTATATATGAGTGTGATGTTTATATATGAACTGTGGGTGTGTATATATGAGTGTGATGTTTTTATATGAACTGTGGGTATGTATATATGAGTGTGATGTTTATATATGAACTGTGGGTGTGTATAGATGAGTGTGATGTTTTTGTATGAACTGTGGGTGTGTATATATGAGTGTGATGTTTTTATATGAACTGTGGGTGTGTATATATGAGTGTGATGTTTATATATGAACTGTGGGTGTGTATATATGAGTGTGATGTATTTATATGAACTTTGGGTGTGTGTATATGAGTGAGATGTTTATATATGAACTGTGGGTGTGTATATATGAGTGTGATGTTTTCATATGAACTGTGGGTGTGTATATATGAGTGTGATGTTGATATATGAACTGTGGATGTGTATATATATGAGTGTGATGTTTATATATGAACTGTGGGTGTGTATATATGAGTGCGATGTTTATATATGGACTGTGGGTGTGTATATATGAGTGTGATGTTTTTATATGAACTGTGGGTGTGTATATATGAGTGCGATGTTTATATATGGACTGTGGGTGTGTATATATGAGTGTGATGTTTATATATTAACTGTGGGTGTGTGTATATGGGTGTGATGTTTATATATTAACTGTGGGTGTGTGTATATGAGTGTGATGTTTATATATTAACTGTGGGTGTGTATATATGAGTGCGATGTTTACATATGAACTGTGGGTGCATATATATGAGTGTGATGTTTATATATGAACTGTGGGTGTGTATATATGAGTGTGATGTTTATATATTAACTGTGGGTGCATATATATGAGTGTGATGTTTATATATGAACTGTGGGTGTGAAGATATGAGTGTGATGTTTATATATTAACTGTGGGTGTGTATATATGAGTGTGATGTTTATATATTAACTGTGGGTGTGTATATATGAGTGTGATGTTTATATATGAACTGTGGGTGTGTATATATGAGTGTGATGTTTTTATATTAACTGTGGGTGTGTATATATGTGTGTGATGTTTATATATTAACTGTGGGTGTGTATATATGAGTGTGATGTTTATATATTAACTGTGGGTGTGTATATATGAGTGTGATGTTTATATATTAACTGTGGGTGTGTATATATGAGTGTGATGTTTTTATATTAACTGTGGGTGTGTATATATGAGTGTGATGTTTATATATTAACTGTGGGTGCATATATATGAGTGTGATGTTTATATATGAACTGTGGGTGTGAAGATATGAGTGTGATGTTTATATATTAACTGTGGGTGTGTATATATGAGTGTGATGTTTATATATTAACTGTGGGTGTGTATATATGAGTGTGATGTTTATATATTAACTGTGGGTGTGTATATATGAGTGTGATGTTTATATATTAACTGTGGGTGCATATATATGAGTGTGATGTTTATATATGAACTGTGGGTGTGTATATATGAGTGTGATGTTTATATATGAACTGTGGGTGTGTATATATGAGTGTGATGTTTTTATATTAACTGTGGGTGTGTATATATGTGTGTGATGTTTATATATTAACTGTGGGTGTGTATATATGAGTGTGATGTTTATATATTAACTGTGGGTGTGTATATATGAGTGTGATGTTTATATATTAACTGTGGGTGTGTATATATGAGTGTGATGTTTTTATATTAACTGTGGGTGTGTATATATGAGTGTGATGTTTATATATGAACTGTGGGTGTGTATATATGAGTGTGATGTTTTTATATGAACTGTGGGTGTGTATATATGAGTGTGATGTTTATATATGAACTGTGGATTTGTATATATGAGTGTGATGTTTTTATATGAACTGTGGCTGTGTATATATGAGTGTGATGTTTTTATATGAACTGTGGGTGTGTGTATATGAGTGTGATGTTTATATATGAACTGTGGGTGTGTTTTTATGAGTGTGATGTTTTTATATGAACTGTGGGTGTGTATATATGAGTGTGATGTTTATATATGAACTGTGGATGTGTATATATGAGTGTGATGTTTTTATATGAACTGTGGGTGTGCATATATGAGTGCGATGTTTATATATGGACTGTGGGTGTGTATATATGAGTGTGATGTTTATATATTAACTGTGGGTGTGTGTATATGAGTGTGATGTTTATATATTAACTGTGGGTGTGTATATATGAGTGTGATGTTTATATATGAACTGTGGGTGTGTATATATGAGTGTGATGTTTTTATATGAACTGCGGGTGTGTATATATGAGTGTGATGTTCACATATGAACTGTGGGTGTGTATATATGAGTGTGATGTTTATATATGAACTGTGGGTGTGTATATATGAGTGTGATGTTTATATATTAACTGTGGGTGTGTATATATGAGTGTGATGTTTATATATGAACTGAGGGTGCATATATATGAGTGTGATGTTTATATATGAACTGTGGGTGTGTATATATGAGTGTGATGTTTATATATGAATGGTGGGTGTGTATATATGAGTGCGATGTTTATATATGAACTGTGGGTGTGTATATATGAGTGTGATGTTTTTATATGAACTGTGGGTGTGTATATATGAGTGTGATGTTTATATATGAACTGTGGGTGTGTATATATGAGTGTGATGTTTTTATATGAACTGTGGGTATGTATATATGAGTGTGATGTTTATATATGAACTGTGGGTGTGTATAGATGAGTGTGATGTTTTTGTATGAACTGTGGGTGTGTATATATGAGTGTGATGTTTTTATATGAACTGTGGGTGTGTATATATGAGTGTGATGTTTATATATGAACTGTGGGTGTGTATATATGAGTGTGATGTATTTATATGAACTTTGGGTGTGTGTATATGAGTGAGATGTTTATATATGAACTGTGGGTGTGTATATATGAGTGTGATGTTTTCATATGAACTGTGGGTGTGTATATATGAGTGTGATGTTGATATATGAACTGTGGATGTGTATATATATGAGTGTGATGTTTATATATGAACTGTGGGTGTGTATATATGAGTGCGATGTTTATATATGGACTGTGGGTGTGTATATATGAGTGTGATGTTTTTATATGAACTGTGGGTGTGTATATATGAGTGCGATGTTTATATATGGACTGTGGGTGTGTATATATGAGTGTGATGTTTATATATTAACTGTGGGTGTGTGTATATGGGTGTGATGTTTATATATTAACTGTGGGTGTGTGTATATGAGTGTGATGTTTATATATTAACTGTGGGTGTGTATATATGAGTGCGATGTTTACATATGAACTGTGGGTGCATATATATGAGTGTGATGTTTATATATGAACTGTGGGTGTGTATATATGAGTGTGATGTTTATATATTAACTGTGGGTGCATATATATGAGTGTGATGTTTATATATGAACTGTGGGTGTGAAGATATGAGTGTGATGTTTATATATTAACTGTGGGTGTGTATATATGAGTGTGATGTTTATATATTAACTGTGGGTGTGTATATATGAGTGTGATGTTTATATATGAACTGTGGGTGTGTATATATGAGTGTGATGTTTTTATATTAACTGTGGGTGTGTATATATGTGTGTGATGTTTATATATTAACTGTGGGTGTGTATATATGAGTGTGATGTTTATATATTAACTGTGGGTGTGTATATATGAGTGTGATGTTTATATATTAACTGTGGGTGTGTATATATGAGTGTGATGTTTTTATATTAACTGTGGGTGTGTGTATATGAGTGTGATGTTTATATATGAACTGTGGGTGTGTATATATGAGTGTGATGTTTTTATATGAACTGTGGGTGTGTATATATGAGTGTGATGTTTATATATGAACTGTGGATTTGTATATATGAGTGTGATGTTTTTATATGAACTGTGGCTGTGTATATATGAGTGTGATGTTTATATATGAACTGTGGGTGTGTTTTTATGAGTGTGATGTTTTTATATGAACTGTTGGTGTGCATATATGAGTGCGATGTTTATATATGGACTGTGGGTGTGTATATATGAGTGTGATGTTTATATATTAACTGTGGGTGTGTGTATATGAGTGTGATGTTTATATATTAACTGTGGGTGTGTATATATGAGTGTGATGTTTATATATGAACTGTGGGTGTGTATATATGAGTGTGATGTTTTTATATGAACTGCGGGTGTGTATATATGAGTGTGATGTTCACATATGAACTGTGGGTGTGTATATATGAGTGTGATGTTTATATATGAACTGTGGGTGTGTATATATGAGTGTGATGTTTATATATTAACTGTGGGTGTGTATATATGAGTGTGATGTTTATATATGAACTGAGGGTGCATATATATGAGTGTGATGTTTATATATGAACTGTGGGTGTGTATATATGAGTGTGATGTTTATATATGAATGGTGGGTGTGTATATATGAGTGCGATGTTTATATATTAACTGTGGGTGCATATATATGAGTGTGATGTTTATATATGAACTGTGGGTGTGTATATATGAGTGTGATGTTTATATATTAACTGTGGGTGTGTATATATGAGTGTGATGTTTTTATATGAACTGTGGGTGTGTATATATGAGTGTGATGTTTATATATGAACTGTGGGTGTGTATATATGAGTGTGATGTTTTTATATGAACTGTGGGTATGTATATATGAGTGTGATGTTTATATATGAACTGTGGGTGTGTATAGATGAGTGTGATGTTTTTGTATGAACTGTGGGTGTGTATATATGAGTGTGATGTTTTTATATGAACTGTGGGTGTGTATATATGAGTGTGATGTTTATATATGAACTGTGGGTGTGTATATATGAGTGTGATGTATTTATATGAACTTTGGGTGTGTGTATATGAGTGAGATGTTTATATATGAACTGTGGGTGTGTATATATGAGTGTGATGTTTTCATATGAACTGTGGGTGTGTATATATGAGTGTGATGTTGATATATGAACTGTGGATGTGTATATATATGAGTGTGATGTTTATATATGAACTGTGGGTGTGTATATATGAGTGCGATGTTTATATATGGACTGTGGGTGTGTATATATGAGTGTGATGTTTTTATATGAACTGTGGGTGTGTATATATGAGTGCGATGTTTATATATGGACTGTGGGTGTGTATATATGAGTGTGATGTTTATATATTAACTGTGGGTGTGTGTATATGGGTGTGATGTTTATATATTAACTGTGGGTGTGTGTATATGAGTGTGATGTTTATATATTAACTGTGGGTGTGTATATATGAGTGCGATGTTTACATATGAACTGTGGGTGCATATATATGAGTGTGATGTTTATATATGAACTGTGGGTGTGTATATATGAGTGTGATGTTTATATATTAACTGTGGGTGCATATATATGAGTGTGATGTTTATATATGAACTGTGGGTGTGAAGATATGAGTGTGATGTTTATATATTAACTGTGGGTGTGTATATATGAGTGTGATGTTTATATATTAACTGTGGGTGTGTATATATGAGTGTGATGTTTATATATGAACTTTGGGTGTGTATATATGAGTGTGATGTTTTTATATTAACTGTGGGTGTGTATATATGAGTGTGATGTTTATATATGAACTGTGGGTGTGTATATATGAGTGTGATGTTTTTATATTAACTGTGGGTGTGTATATATGAGTGTGATGTTTATATATTAACTGTGGGTGTGTATATATGAGTGTGATGTTTATATATTAACTGTGGGTGTGTATATATGAGTGTGATGTTTATATATTAACTGTGGGTGTGTATATATGAGTGTGATGTTTTTATATTAACTGTGGGTGTGTATATATGAGTGTGATGTTTATATATGAACTGTGGGTGTGTATATATGAGTGTGATGTTTTTATATGAACTGTGGGTGTGTATATAGGAGTGTGATGTTTATATATGAACTGTGGATTTGTATATATGAGTGTGATGTTTTTATATGAACTGTGGCTGTGTATATATGAGTGTGATGTTTTTATATGAACTGTGGGTGTGTGTATATGAGTGTGATGTTTATATATGAACTGTGGGTGTGTTTTTATGAGTGTGATGTTTTTATATGAACTGTGGGTGTGTATATATGAGTGTGATGTTTATATATGAACTGTGGATGTGTATATATGAGTGTGATGTTTTTATATGAACTGTGGGTGTGTATATATGAGTGCGATGTTTATATATGGACTGTGGGTGTGTATATATGAGTGTGATGTTTATATATTAACTGTGGGTGTGTGTATATGAGTGTGATGTTTATATATTAACTGTGGGTGTGTATATATGAGTGTGATGTTTATATATGAACTGTGGGTGTGTATATATGAGTGTGATGTTTTTATATGAACTGCGGGTGTGTATATATGAGTGTGATGTTCACATATGAACTGTGGGTGTGTATATATGAGTGTGATGTTTATATATGAACTGTGGGTGTGTATATATGAGTGTGATGTTTATATATGAACTGAGGGTGCATATATATGAGTGTGATGTTTATATATGAACTGGTGGTGTGTATATATGAGTGTGATGTTTATATATGAACGGTGGGTGTGTATATATGAGTGCGATGTTTATATATTAACTGTGGGTGCATATATATGAGTGTGATGTTTATATATGAACTGTGGGTGTGTATATATGAGTGTGATGTTTTTTTATTAACTGTGGGTGTGTATATATGAGTGTGATGTTTATATATGAACTGTGGGTGTGTATATATGAGTGTGATGTTTATATATGGACTGGGGTGTGTATGTATGAGTGTGATGTTTCTATATGAACTGTGAGTGTGTATATATGAGTGTGATGTTTATATATGAACTGTGGGTGTGTATATATGAGTGTGATGTTTATATATGAACTGAGGGTGTTTATATATGAGTGTGATGTTTATATATGGACTGTGGGTGTGTATATATGAGAGTGATGTTTATATATTAACTGTGGGTTGTTTTTATGACTGTGATGTTTATATATGAATTGTGGGTGTGTGTATATGAGTGTGATGTTTATATATGAACTTTGGGTGTGTATCTCTGAGTGCGATGTTTATATATGAACTGTGGGTGTGTATATATGAGTGTGATGTTTATATATGAACTGTGGGTGTGTATATATGAGTGTGATGTTTATATATGAACTGTGGGTCTGTATATATGAGTGTGATGTTTATATATTAACTGTGGGTGCATATATATGAGTGTGATGTTTATATATGAACTGTGGGTGTGTATATATGAGTGCGCTGTTTATATATGGACTGTGGGTGTGTATATATGAGTGTGATGTTTATATATTAACTGTGGGTGTGTGTATATGAGTGTGATGTTTATATATTAACTGTGGGTGTGTATATATGAGTGTGATGTTCATATATGAACTGTGGGTGTGTATATATGAGTGTGATGTTTATATATGAACTGTGGGTGTGTATATATGAGTGTGATGTTTATATATTAACTGTGGGTGTGTATATATGAGTGTGATGTTTATATATGAACTGAGGGTGCATATATATGAGTGTGATGTTTATATATGAACTGTGGGTGTGTATATATGAGCTCGATGTTTATATATTAACTGTGGGTGTGTATATATGAGTGTGATGTTTATATATGAACTGTGGGTGTGTATATATGAGTGTGATGTTTCTATATGGACTGGGGTGTGTATGTATGAGTGTGATGTTTATATATGAACTGTGAGTGTGTATATATGAGTGTGATGTTTATATATGAACTGTGGGTGTGTATATATGAGTGTGATGTTTATATATGGACTGGGGTGTTTATATATGAGTGTGATGTTTATATATGGACTGTGGGTGTGTATATATGAGTGTGATGTTTATATATGAACTGTGGGTGTGTATATATGAGTGTGATGTTTATATATGAACTTTGGGTGTGTATCTCTGAGTGAGATGTTTATATATGAACTGTGGGTGTGTATATATGAGTGTGATGTTTATATATGAACTGTGGGTGCATATATATGAGTGTGATGTTTATATATGAAATGTGGGTGTGTATATATGAGTGTGATGTTTATATATGAACTGTGGGTCTGTATATATGAGTGTGATGTTTATATATGAACTGTGGGTGTGTATATATGAGTGTGATGTTTATATATGAACTGTGGGTGTGTATATATGAGTGTGATGTTTATATATTAACTGTGGGTGCATATATATGAGTGTGATGTTTATATATGAACTGTGGGTGTGTATATATGAGTGTGATGTTTATATATGAACTGTGGGTGTGTATATATGAGTGTGATGTTTATATATGAACTGTGGGTGTGTATATATGAGTGTGATGTTTATATATGAACTGTGGGTGTGTATATATGAGTGTGATGTTTATATATTAACTGTGGGTGTGTATATATGAGTGTGATGTTTATATATGAACTGTGGGGGCATAGATATGAGTGTGATGTTTATATATGAACTGTGGGTGTGTATATATGAGTGTGATGTTTTTATATGAACTGCGGGTGTGTATATATGAGTGTGATGTTCACATATGAACTGTGGGTGTGTATATATGAGTGTGATGTTTATATATGAACTGTGGGTGTGTATATATGAGTGTGATGTTTATATATTAACTGTGGGTGTGTATATATGAGTGTGATGTTTATATATGAACTGAGGGTGCATATATATGAGTGTGATGTTTATATATGAACTGTGGGTGTGTATATATGAGTGTGATGTTTATATATGAATGGTGGGTGTGTATATATGAGTGCGATGTTTATATATTAACTGTGGGTGCATATATATGAGTGTGATGTTTATATATGAACTGTGGGTGTGTATATATGAGTGTGATGTTTATATATTAACTGTGGGTGTGTATATATGAGTGTGATGTTTTTATATGAACTGTGGGTGTGTATATATGAGTGTGATGTTTATATATGAACTGTGGGTGTGTATATATGAGTGTGATGTTTTTATATGAACTGTGGGTATGTATATATGAGTGTGATGTTTATATATGAACTGTGGGTGTGTATAGATGAGTGTGATGTTTTTGTATGAACTGTGGGTGTGTATATATGAGTGTGATGTTTTTATATGAACTGTGGGTGTGTATATATGAGTGTGATGTTTATATATGAACTGTGGGTGTGTATATATGAGTGTGATGTTTATATATGAACTGTGGGTGTGTATATATGAGTGTGATGTTTATATATGAACTGTGGGTGTGTATATATGAGTGTGATGTTTTTATATGAACTGTGGGTATGTATATATGAGTGTGATGTTTATATATGAACTGTGGGTGTGTATAGATGAGTGTGATGTTTTTGTATGAACTGTGGGTGTGTATATATGAGTGTGATGTTTTTATATGAACTGTGGGTGTGTATATATGAGTGTGATGTTTATATATGAACTGTGGGTGTGTATATATGAGTGTGATGTATTTATATGAACTTTGGGTGTGTGTATATGAGTGAGATGTTTATATATGAACTGTGGGTGTGTATATATGAGTGTGATGTTTTCATATGAGCTGTGGGTGTGTATATATGAGTGTGATGTTGATATATGAACTGTGGATGTGTATATATATGAGTGTGATGTTTATATATGAACTGTGGGTGTGTATATATGAGTGCGATGTTTATATATGAACTGTGGGTGTGTATATATGAGTGCGATTTTTATATATGGACTGTGGGTGTGTATATATGAGTGTGATGTTTATATATTAACTGTGGGTGTGTATATATGAGTGCGATGTTTACATATGAACTGTGGGTGTGTATATATGAGTGTGATGTTTTTATATTAACTGTGGGTGTGTATATATGAGTGTGATGTTTATATATTAACTGTGGGTGTGTATATATGAGTGTGATGTTTATATATTAACTGTGGGTGTGTATATATGAGTGTGATGTTTATATATTAACTGTGGGTGCATATATATGAGTGTGATGTTTATATATGAACTGTGGGTGTGTATATATGAGTGTGATGTTTATATATTAACTGTGGGTGCATATATATGAGTGTGATGTTTATATATGAACTGTGGGTGTGAAGATATGAGTGTGATGTTTATATATTAACTGTGGGTGTGTATATATGAGTGTGATGTTTATATATTAACTGTGGGTGTGTATATATGAGTGTGATGTTTATATATTAACTGTGGGTGTGTATATATGAGTGTGATGTTTTTATATTAACTGTGGGTGTGTATATATGAGTGTGATGTTTATATATGAACTGTGGGTGTGTATATATGAGTGTGATGTTTTTATATTAACTGTGGGTGTGTATATATGAGTGTGATGTTTATATATTAACTGTGGGTGTGTATATATGAGTGTGATGTTTATATATTAACTGTGGGTGTGTATATATGAGTGTGATGTTTATATATGAACTGTGGATGTGTATATATGAGTGTGATGTTTTTATATGAACTGTGGGTGTGTATATATGAGTGCGATGTTTATATATGGACTGTGGGTGTGTATATATGAGTGTGATGTTTATATATTAACTGTGGGTGTGTGTATATGAGTGTGATGTTTATATATTAACTGTGGGTGTGTATATATGAGTGTGATGTTTATATATGAACTGTGGGTGTGTATATATGAGTGTGATGTTTTTATATGAACTGCGGGTGTGTATATATGAGTGTGATGTTCACATATGAACTGTGGGTGTGTATATATGAGTGTGATGTTTATATATGAACTGTGGGTGTGTATATATGAGTGTGATGTTTATATATGAACTGAGGGTGCATATATATGAGTGTGATGTTTATATATGAACTGTGGGTGTGTATATATGAGTGTGATGTTTATATATGAACGGTGGGTGTGTATATATGAGTGCGATGTTTATATATTAACTGTGGGTGCATATATATGAGTGTGATGTTTATATATGAACTGTGGGTGTGTATATATGAGTGTGATGTTTATATATTAACTGTGGGTGTGTATATATGAGTGTGATGTTTATATATGAACTGTGGGTGTGTATATATGAGTGTGATGTTTATATATGGACTGGGGTGTGTATGTATGAGTGTGATGTTTCTATATGAACTGTGAGTGTGTATATATGAGTGTGATGTTTATATATGAACTGTGGGTGTGTATATATGAGTGTGATGTTTATATATGGACTGGGGTGTTTATATATGAGTGTGATGTTTATATATGGACTGTGGGTGTGTATATATGAGTGTGATGTTTATATATTAACTGTGGGTTGTTTTTATGACTGTGATGTTTATATATGAATTGTGGGTGTGTGTATATGAGTGTGATGTTTATATATGAACTTTGGGTGTGTATCTCTGAGTGCGATGTTTATATATGAACTGTGGGTGTGTATATATGAGTGTGATGTTTATATATGAACTGTGGGTGCATATATATGAGTGTGATGTTTATATATGAAATGTGGGTGTGTATATATGAGTCTGATGTTTATATATGAACTGTGGGTCTGTATATATGAGTGTGATGTTTATATATGAACTGTGGGTGTGTATATATGAGTGTGATGTTTATATATGAACTGTGGGTCTGTATATATGAGTGTGATGTTTATATATTAACTGTGGGTGTGTATATATGAGTGCGCTGTTTATATATGGACTGTGGGTGTGTATATATGAGTGTGATGTTTATATATTAACTGTGGGTGTGTGTATATGAGTGTGATGTTTATATATGAACTGGGGTGTGTATATATGAGTGTGATGTTCATATATGAACTGTGGGTGTGTATATATGAGTGTGATGTTTATATATGAACTGTGGGTGTGTATATATGAGTGTGATGTTTATATATTAACTGTGGGTGTGTATATATGAGTGTGATGTTTATATATGAACTGAGGGTGCATATATATGAGTGTGATGTTTATATATGAACTGTGGGTGTGTATATATGAGCTCGATGTTTATATATTAACTGTGGGTGCATATATATGAGTGTGATGTTTATATATGAACTGTGGGTGTGTATATATGAGCGCGATGTTTATATATTAACTGTGGGTGCATATATATGAGTGTGATGTTTATATATGAACTGTGGGTGTGTATATATGAGTGTGATGTTTATATATTAACTGTGGGTGTGTATATATGAGTGTGATGTTTATATATGAACTGTGGGTGTGTATATATGAGTGTGATGTTTCTATATGGACTGGGGTGTGTATGTATGAGTGTGATGTTTATATATGAACTGTGAGTGTGTATATATGAGTGTGATGTTTATATATGAACTGTGGGTGTGTATATATGAGTGTGATGTTTATATATGGACTGGGGTGTTTATATATGAGTGTGATGTTTATATATGGACTGTGGGTGTGTATATATGAGTGTGATGTTTATATATGAACTGTGGGTGTGTATATATGAGTGTGATGTTTATATATGAACTTTGGGTGTGTATCTCTGAGTGAGATGTTTATATATGAACTGTGGGTGTGTATATATGAGTGTGATGTTTATATATGAACTGTGGGTGCATATATATGAGTGTGATGTTTATATATGAAATGTGGGTGTGTATATATGAGTGTGATGTTTATATATGAACTGTGGGTCTGTATATATGAGTGTGATGTTTATATATGAACTGTGGGTGTGTATATATGAGTGTGATGTTTATATATGAACTGTGGGTGTGTATATTTGAGTGTGATGTTTATATATGAACTGTGGGGGCATAGATATGAGTGTGATGTTTATATATGAACTGTGGGTGTGTATATATGAGTGTGATGTTTTTATATGAACTGCGGGTGTGTATATATGAGTGTGATGTTCACATATGAACTGTGGGTGTGTATATATGAGTGTGATGTTTATATATGAACTGTGGGTGTGTATACATGAGTGTGATGTTTATATATTAACTGTGGGTGTGTATATATGAGTGTGATGTTTATATATGAACTGAGGGTGCATATATATGAGTGTGATGTTTATATATGAACTGTGGGTGTGTATATATGAGTGTGATGTTTATATATGAATGGTGGGTGTGTATATATGAGTGCGATGTTTATATATTAACTGTGGGTGCATATATATGAGTGTGATGTTTATATATGAACTGTGGGTGTGTATATATGAGTGTGATGTTTATATATGAACTGTGGGTGTGTATATATGAGTGTGATGTTTATATATTAACTGTGGGTGTGTATATATGAGTGTGATGTTTATATATGAACTGAGGGTGCATATATATGAGTGTGATGTTTATATATGAACTGTGGGTGTGTATATATGAGTGTGATGTTTATATATGAATGGTGGGTGTGTATATATGAGTGCGATGTTTATATATTAACTGTGGGTGCATATATATGAGTGTGATGTTTATATATGAACTGTGGGTGTGTATATATGAGTGTGATGTTTATATATTAACTGTGGGTGTGTATATATGAGTGTGATGTTTATATATGAACTGTGGGTGTGTATATATGAGTGTGATGT
Source organism: Heptranchias perlo (assembly GCF_035084215.1). Taxonomy (NCBI): domain Eukaryota; kingdom Metazoa; phylum Chordata; class Chondrichthyes; order Hexanchiformes; family Hexanchidae; genus Heptranchias; species Heptranchias perlo. The sequence goes on along the minus strand of NW_027139793.1, from coordinate 79,429 downwards.
TTTTATATGAACTGTGGGTATGTATATATGAGTGTGATGTTTATATATGAACTGTGGGTGTGTATAGATGAGTGTGATGTTTTTGTATGAACTGTGGGTGTGTATATATGAGTGTGATGTTTTTATATGAACTGTGGGTGTGTATATATGAGTGTGATGTTTATATATGAACTGTGGGTGTGTATATATGAGTGTGATGTATTTATATGAACTTTGGGTGTGTGTATATGAGTGAGATGTTTATATATGAACTGTGGGTGTGTATATATGAGTGTGATGTTTTCATATGAACTGTGGGTGTGTATATATGAGTGTGATGTTGATATATGAACTGTGGATGTGTATATATATGAGTGTGATGTTTATATATGAACTGTGGGTGTGTATATATGAGTGCGATGTTTATATATGGACTGTGGGTGTGTATATATGAGTGTGATGTTTTTATATGAACTGTGGGTGTGTATATATGAGTGCGATGTTTATATATGGACTGTGGGTGTGTATATATGAGTGTGATGTTTATATATTAACTGTGGGTGTGTGTATATGAGTGTGATGTTTATATATTAACTGTGGGTGTGTATATATGAGTGCGATGTTTACATAAGAACTGTGGGTGTGTATATATGAGTGTGATGTTTTTATATTAACTGTGGGTGTGTATATATGAGTGTGATGTTTATATATTAACTGTGGGTGTGTATATATGAGTGTGATGTTTATATATTAACTGTGGGTGTGTATATATGAGTGTGATGTTTATATATTAACTGTGGGTGTGTATATATGAGTGTGATGTTTATATATTAACTGTGGGTGCATATATATGAGTGTGATGTTTATATATGAACTGTGGGTGTGTATATATGAGTGTGATGTTTATATATTAACTGTGGGTGCATATATATGAGTGTGATGTTTATATATGAACTGTGGGTGTGTATATATGAGTGTGATGTTTTTATATGAACTGTGGGTGTGTATATATGAGTGTGATGTTTATATATGAACTGTGGGTGTGTATATATGAGTGTGATGTATTTATATGAACTGTGGGTGTGTATATATGAGTGTGATGTATTTATATGAACTTTGGGTGTGTGTATATGAGTGAGATGTTTATATATGAACTGTGGGTGTGTATATATGAGTGTGATGTTTTCATATGAACTGTGGGTGTGTATATATGAGTGTGATGTTGATATATGAACTGTGGATGTGTATATATATGAGTGTGATGTTTATATATGAACTGTGGGTGTGTATATATGAGTGCGATGTTTATATATGGACTGTGGGTGTGTATATATGAGTGTGATGTTTTTATATGAACTGTGGGTGTGTATATATGAGTGCGATGTTTATATATGGACTGTGGGTGTGTATATATGAGTGTGATGTTTATATATTAACTGTGGGTGTGTGTATATGAGTGTGATGTTTATATATTAACTGTGGGTGTGTATATATGAGTGCGATGTTTACATATGAACTGTGGGTGTGTATATATGAGTGTGATGTTTTTATATTAACTGTGGGTGTGTATATATGAGTGTGATGTTTATATATTAACTGTGGGTGTGTATATATGAGTGTGATGTTTATATATTAACTGTGGGTGTGTATATATGAGTGTGATGTTTATATATTAACTGTGGGTGTGTATATATGAGTGTGATGTTTATATATTAACTGTGGGTGCATATATATGAGTGTGATGTTTATATATGAACTGTGGGTGTGTATATATGAGTGTGATGTTTATATATTAACTGTGGGTGCATATATATGAGTGTGATGTTTATATATGAACTGTGGGTGTGAAGATATGAGTGTGATGTTTATATATTAACTGTGGGTGTGTATATATGAGTGTGATGTTTATATATTAACTGTGGGTGTGTATATATGAGTGTGATGTTTATATATTAACTGTGGGTGTGTATATATGAGTATGATGTTTTTATATTAACTGTGGGTGTGTATATATGAGTGTGATGTTTATATATGAACTGTGGGTGTGTATATATGAGTGTGATGTTTTTATATTAACTGTGGGTGTGTATATATGAGTGTGATGTTTATATATTAACTGTGGGTGTGTATATATGAGTGTGATGTTTATATATTAACTGTGGGTGTGTATATATGAGTGTGATGTTTATATATGAACTGAGGGTGCATATATATGAGTGTGATGTTTATATATGAACTGTGGGTGTGTATATATGAGTGTGATGTTTATATATGAATGGTGGGTGTGTATATATGAGTGCGATGTTTATATATTAACTGTGGGTGCATATATATGAGTGTGATGTTTATATATGAACTGTGGGTGTGTATATATGAGTGTGATGTTTATATATTAACTGTGGGTGTGTATATATGAGTGTGATGTTTTTATATGAACTGTGGGTGTGTATATATGAGTGTGATGTTTATATATGAACTGTGGGTGTGTATATATGAGTGTGATGTTTTTATATGAACTGTGGGTATGTATATATGAGTGTGATGTTTATATATGAACTGTGGGTGTGTATATATGAGTGTGATGTATTTATATGAACTTTGGGTGTGTGTATATGAGTGAGATGTTTATATATGAACTGTGGGTGTGTATATATGAGTGTGATGTTGATATATGAACTGTGGATGTGTATATATATGAGTGTGATGTTTATATATGAACTGTGGGTGTGTATATATGAGTGCGATGTTTATATATGGACTGTGGGTGTGTATATATGAGTGTGATGTTTTTATATGAACTGTGGGTGTGTATATATGAGTGCGATGTTTATATATGGACTGTGGGTGTGTATATATGAGTGTGATGTTTATATATTAACTCTGGGTGTGTGTATATGAGTGTGATGTTTATATATTAACTGTGGGTGTGTATATATGAGTGCGATGTTTACATATGAACTGTGGGTGTGTATATATGAGTGTGATGTTTTTATATTAACTGTGGGTGTGTATATATGAGTGTGATGTTTATATATTAACTGTGGGTGTGTATATATGAGTGTGATGTTTATATATTAACTGTGGGTGTGTATATATGAGTGTGATGTTTATATATTAACTGTGGGTGTGTATATATGAGTGTGATGTTTATATATTAACTGTGGGTGCATATATATGAGTGTGATGTTTATATATGAACTGTGGGTGTGTATATATGAGTGTGATGTTTATATATTAACTGTGGGTGCATATATATGAGTGTGATGTTTATATATGAACTGTGGGTGTGAAGATATGAGTGTGATGTTTATATATTAACTGTGGGTGTGTATATATGAGTGTGATGTTTATATATTAACTGTGGGTGTGTATATATGAGTGTGATGTTTATATATTAACTGTGGGTGTGTATATATGAGTGTGATGTTTTTATATTAACTGTGGGTGTGCATATATGAGTGTGATGTTTATATATGAACTGTGGGTGTGTATATATGAGTGTGATGTTTTTATATTAACTGTGGGTGTGTATATATGAGTGTGATGTTTATATATTAACTGTGGGTGTGTATATATGAGTGTGATGTTTATATATTAACTGTGGGTGTGTATATATGAGTGTGATGTTTATATATTAACTGTGGGTGTGTATATATGAGTGTGATGTTTATATATTAACTGTGGGTGTGTATATATGAGTGTGATGTTTTTATATTAACTGTGGGTGTGAAAATATGAGTGTGATGTTTATATATGAACTGTGGGTGTGTATATATGAGTGTGATGTTTTTATATGAACTGTGGGTGTGTATATATGAGTGTGATGTTTATATATGAACTGTGGATTTGTATATATGAGTGTGATGTTTTTATATGAACTGTGGCTGTGTATATATGAGTGTGATGTTTTTATATGAACTGTGGGTGTGTGTATATGAGTGTGATGTTTATATATGAACTGTGGGTGTGTTTTTATGAGTGTGATGTTTATATATTAACTGTGGGTGTGTATATATGAGTGTGATGTTTATATATTAACTGTGGGTGTGTATATATGAGTGTGATGTTTATATATTAACTGTGGGTGTGTATATATGAGTGTGATGTTTATATATTAACTGTGGGTGCATATATATGAGTGTGATGTTTATATATGAACTGTGGGTGTGTATATATGAGTGTGATGTTTATATATTAACTGTGGGTGCATATATATGAGTGTGATGTTTATATATGAACTGTGGGTGTGAAGATATGAGTGTGATGTTTATATATTAACTGTGGGTGTGTATATATGAGTGTGATGTTTATATATTAACTGTGGGTGTGTATATATGAGTGTGATGTTTATATATTAACTGTGGGTGTGTATATATGAGTGTGATGTTTTTATATTAACTGTGGGTGTGCATATATGAGTGTGATGTTTATATATGAACTGTGGGTGTGTATATATGAGTGTGATGTTTTTATATTAACTGTGGGTGTGTATATATGAGTGTGATGTTTATATATTAACTGTGGGTGTGTATATATGAGTGTGATGTTTATATATTAACTGTGGGTGTGTATATATGAGTGTGATGTTTATATATTAACTGTGGGTGTGTATATATGAGTGTGATGTTTATATATTAACTGTGGGTGTGTATATATGAGTGTGATGTTTTTATATTAACTGTGGGTGTGAAAATATGAGTGTGATGTTTATATATGAACTGTGGGTGTGTATATATGAGTGTGATGTTTTTATATGAACTGTGGGTGTGTATATATGAGTGTGATGTTTATATATGAACTGTGGATTTGTATATATGAGTGTGATGTTTTTATATGAACTGTGGCTGTGTATATATGAGTGTGATGTTTTTATATGAACTGTGGGTGTGTGTATATGAGTGTGATGTTTATATATGAACTGTGGGTGTGTTTTTATGAGTGTGATGTTTTTATATGAACTGTGGGTGTGTAATATATGAGTGTGATGTTTATATATGAACTGTGGATGTGTATATATGAGTGTGATGTTTTTATATGAACTGTGGGTGTGTATATATGAGTGCGATGTTTATATATGGACTGTGGGTGTGTATATATGAGTGTGATGTTTATATATTAACTGTGGGTGTGTGTATATGAGTGTGATGTTTATATATTAACTGTGGGTGTGTATATATGAGTGTGATGTTTATATATGAACTGTGGGTGTGTATATATGAGTGTGATGTTTTTATATGAACTGCGGGTGTGTATATATGAGTGTGATGTTCACATATGAACTGTGGGTGTGTATATATGAGTGTGATGTTTATATATGAACTGTGGGTGTGTATATATGAGTGTGATGTTTATATATGAACTGAGGGTGCATATATATGAGTGTGATGTTTATATATGAACTGTGGGTGTGTATATATGAGTGTGATGTTTATATATGAACGGTGGGTGTGTATATATGAGTGCGATGTTTATATATTAACTGTGGGTGCATATATATGAGTGTGATGTTTATATATGAACTGTGGGTGTGTATATATGAGTGTGATGTTTATATATTAACTGTGGGTGTGTATATATGAGTGTGATGTTTATATATGGACTGGGGTGTGTATGTATGAGTGTGATGTTTCTATATGAACTGTGAGTGTGTATATATGAGTGTGATGTTTATATATGAACTGTGGGTGTGTATATATGAGTGTGATGTTTATATATGGACTGGGGTGTTTATATATGAGTGTGATGTTTATATATGGACTGTGGGTGTGTATATATGAGTGTGATGTTTATATATTAACTGTGGGTTGTTTTTATGACTGTGATGTTTATATATGAATTGTGGGTGTGTGTATATGAGTGTGATGTTTATATATGAACTTTGGGTGTGTATCTCTGAGTGCGATGTTTATATATGAACTGTGGGTGTGTATATATGAGTGTGATGTTTATATATGAACTGTGGGTGCATATATATGAGTGTGATGTTTATATATGAAATGTGGGTGTGTATATATGAGTGTGATGTTTATATATGAACTGTGGGTCTGTATATATGAGTGTGATGTTTATATATGAACTGTGGGTGTGTATATATGAGTGTGATGTTTATATATGAACTGTGGGTCTGTGTCTATGAGTGTGATGTTTATATATTAACTGTGGGTGCATATATATGAGTGTGATGTTTATATATGAACTGTGGGTGTGTATATATGAGTGCGCTGTTTATATATGGACTGTGGGTGTGTATATATGAGTGTGATGTTTATATATTAACTGTGGGTGTGTGTATATGAGTGTGATGTTTATATATTAACTGTGGGTGTGTATATATGAGTGTGATGTTCATATATGAACTGTGGGTGTGTATATATGAGTGTGATGTTTATATATGAACTGTGGGTGTGTATATATGAGTGTGATGTTTATATATTAACTGTGGGTGTGTATATATGAGTGTGATGTTTATATATGAACTGAGGGTGCATATATATGAGTGTGATGTTTATATATGAACTGTGGGTGTGTATATATGAGCTCGATGTTTATATATTAACTGTGGGTGCATATATATGAGTGTGATGTTTATATATGAACTGTGGGTGTGTATATATGAGTGCGATGTTTATATATTAACTGTGGGTGCATATATATGAGTGTGATGTTTATATATGAACTGTGGGTGTGTATATATGAGTGTGATGTTTATATATTAACTGTGGGTGTGTATATATGAGTGTGATGTTTATATATGAACTGTGGGTGTGTATATATGAGTGTGATGTTTCTATATGGACTGGGGTGTGTATGTATGAGTGTGATGTTTATATATGAACTGTGAGTGTGTATATATGAGTGTGATGTTTATATATGAACTGTGGGTGTGTATATATGAGTGTGATGTTTATATATGGACTGGGGTGTTTATATATGAGTGTGATGTTTATATATGGACTGTGGGTGTGTATATATGAGTGTGATGTTTATATATGAACTGTGGGTGTGTATATATGAGTGTGATGTTTATATATGAACTTTGGGTGTGTATCTCTGAGTGAGATGTTTATATATGAACTGTGGGTGTGTATATATGAGTGTGATGTTTATATATGAACTGTGGGTGCATATATATGAGTGTGATGTTTATATATGAAATGTGGGTGTGTATATATGAGTGTGATGTTTATATATGAACTGTGGGTCTGTATATATGAGTGTGATGTTTATATATGAACTGTGGGTGTGTATATATGAGTGTGATGTTTATATATGAACTGTGGGTGTGTATATATGAGTGTGATGTTTATATATTAACTGTGGGTGCATATATATGAGTGTGATGTTTATATATGAACTGTGGGTGTGTATATATGAGTGTGATGTTTATATATGAACTGTGGGTGTGTATATATGAGTGTGATGTTTTTATATGAACTGTGGGTGTGTATATATGAGTGTGATGTTTATATATGAACTGTGGGTGTGTATATATGAGTGTGATGTTTATATATTAACTGTGGGTGTGTATATATGAGTGTGATGTTTATGTATGAACTGTGGGGGCATAGATATGAGTGTGATGTTTATATATGAACTGTGGGTGTGTATATATGAGTGTGATGTTTTTATATGAACTGTGGGTGTGTATATATGAGTGTGATGTTTATATATGAACTGTCGGTGTGTATATATGAGTGTGATGTTTATATATGAACTGTGGGTGTGTGTATATGAGTGTGATGTTTATATATGAACTGTGGGTGTGTATATATGAGTGTGATGTTTTTATATGAACTGTGGGTGTGTATATATGAGTGTGATGTTTATATATGAACTGTCGGTGTGTATATATGAGTGTGATGTTTTTATATGAACTGTGGGTGTGTATATATGAGTGTGATGTTTATATATGAAATGTGGGTGTGTATATATGAGTGTGATGTTTATATATGAACTGTGGGTCTGTGTATATGAGTGTGATGTTTATATATGAACTGTGGGTGTGTATATATGAGTGTGATGTTTATATATGGACTGTGGGTGTGTATATATGAGTGTGATGTTTATATATTAACTGTGGGTGTGTGTATATGAGTGTGATGTTTATATATTAACTGTGGGTGTTTATATATGAGTGTGATGTTCATATATGAACTATGGGTGTGCATATATGAGTGTGTTGTTTATATATGAACTGTGGGTGTGTATATATGAGTGTGATGTTTATATATTAACTGTGGGTGTGTGTATATGAGTGTGATGTTTATATATTAACTGTGGGTGTGTATATATGAGTGTGATGTTTATATATGAACTGTGGGTGTGTATATATGAGTGTGATGTTTATATATTAACTGTGGGTGTGTATATATGAGTGTGATGTTTCTATATGAACTGAGGGTGCATATATATGAGTGTGATGTTTATATATGAACTGTGGGTGTGTATATATGAGTGTGATGTTTATATATGAACGGTGGGTGTGTATATATGAGTGCGATGTTTATATATTAACTGTGGGTGCATATATATGAGTGTGATGTTTATATATGAACTGTGGGTGTGTATATATGAGTGTGATGTTTATATATTAACTGTGGGTGTGTATATATGAGTGTGATGTTTATATATGAACTGTGGGTGTGTATATATGAGTGTGATGTTTATATATGGACTGGGGTGTGTATATATGAGTGTGATGTTTATATATGAACTGTGAGTGTGTATATATGAGTGTGATGTTTATATATGAACTGTGGGTGTGTATATACGAGTGTGATGTTTATATATGGACTGTGGGTGTGTATATATGAGTGTGATGTTTATATATGAACTGTGAGTGTGTATATATGAGTGTGATGTTTATATATGAACTGTGGGTGTGTATATATGAGTGTGATGTTTTTATATGGACTGTGGGTGTGTATATATGAGTGTGATGTTTATATATGAACTGTGGGTGTGTATATATGAGTGTGATGTTTATATATGAACTGTGGGTGTGTATATATGAGTGTGATGTTTATATATGAACTGTGGGTGTGTATATATGAGTGTGATGTTTATATATGAACTGTGGGTGTGTATATATGAGTGTGATGTTTATATATGAATTGTGGGTGTGTATATATGAGTGTGATGTTTTTTATGAACTGTGGGTGTGTATATACGAGTGTGATGTTTATAGAGGAACTGTGGGTGTGTATATATGAGTGTGATGTTTTTTATGAACTGTGGGTGTGTATATACGAGTGTGATGTTTATATATGAACTGTGGGTGTGCATATACGAGTGTGATGTTTATATATGAACTGTGGGTGTGTATATATGAGTGCGATGTTTATATATGAACTGTGGGTGTGTATATATGAGTGTGATGTTTATATATTAACTGTGGGTGTGTATATATGAGTGCGATGTTTATATATGAACTGAGGGTGCATATATATGAGTGTGATGTTTATATATGAACTATGGGTGTGTATATATGAGTGTGATGTTTATATATGAACGGTGGTTGTGTATATATGAGTGCGATATTTATATATTAACTGTGGGTGCATATATATGAGTGTGATGTTTATATATGAACTATGGGTGTGTATATATGAGTTTGATGTTTATATATGAACGGTGGTTGTGTATATATGAGTGCGATATTTATATATTAACTGTGGGTGCATATATATGAGTGTGATGTTTATATATGAACTGTGGGTGTGTATATATGAGTGTGATGTTTATATATTAACTGTGGGTGTGTATATATGAGTGTGATGTTTATATATGAACTGTGGGTGTGTATATATGAGTGTGATGTTTATATATGGACTGGGGTGTGTATATATGAGTGTGATGTTTTTATATGGACTGTGGGTGTGTATATATGAGTGTGATGTTTATATATGAACTGTGGGTGTGTATATATGAGTGTGATGTTTATATATGAACTGTGGGTGTGTATATATGAGTGTGATGTTTATATATGAACTGTGGGTGTGTATATATGAGTGTGATGTTTATATATGAACTGTGGGTGTGTATATATGAGTGTGATGTTTATATATGAATTGTGGGTGTGTATATATGAGTGTGATGTTTTTTATGAACTGTGGGTGTGTATATACGAGTGTGATGTTTATAGAGGAACTGTGGGTGTGTATATATGAGTGTGATGTTTTTTATGAACTGTGGGTGTGTATATACGAGTGTGATGTTTATATATGAACTGTGGGTGTGCATATACGAGTGTGATGTTTATATATGAACTGTGGGTGTGTATATATGAGTGCGATGTTTATATATGAACTGTGGGTGTGTATATATGAGTGTGATGTTTATATATTAACTGTGGGTGTGTATATATGAGTGCGATGTTTATATATGAACTGAGGGTGCATATATATGAGTGTGATGTTTATATATGAACTATGGGTGTGTATATATGAGTGTGATGTTTATATATGAACGGTGGTTGTGTATATATGAGTGCGATATTTATATATTAACTGTGGGTGCATATATATGAGTGTGATGTTTATATATGAACTATGGGTGTGTATATATGAGTTTGATGTTTATATATGAACGGTGGTTGTGTATATATGAGTGCGATATTTATATATTAACTGTGGGTGCATATATATGAGTGTGATGTTTATATATGAACTGTGGGTGTGTATATATGAGTGTGATGTTTATATATTAACTGTGGGTGTGTATATATGAGTGTGATGTTTATATATGAACTGTGGGTGTGTATATATGAGTGTGATGTTTATATATGGACTGGGGTGTGTATATATGAGTGTGATGTTTATATATGAACTGTGAGTGTGTATATATGAGTGTGATGTTTATATATGAACTGTGGGTGTGTGTATATGAGTGTGATGTTTATATATGGACTGTGGGTGTGTATATATGAGTGTGATGTTTATATATGAACTGTGAGTGTGTATATATGAGTGTGATGTTTATATATGAACTGTGGGTGTGTATATATGAGTGTTATGTTTATATATGGACTGTGGGTGTGTATATATGAGTGTGATGTTTATATATGGACTGGGGTGTTTATATATGAGTGTGATGTTTATATATGGACTGTGGGTGTGTATATATGAGTGTGATGTTTATATATGAACTGTGGGTGTGTATATATGAGTGTGATGTTTATATATGAACTGTGAGTGTGTATATATGAGTGTGATGTTTATATATGAATTGTGGGTGTGTATATATGAGTGTGATGTTTATATATGAACTTTGGGTGTGTATCTATGAGTGCGATGTTTATATATGAACTGTGGGTGTGTATATATGAGTGTGATGTTTATATATGAACTGTGGGTGCGTATATATGAGTGTGATGTTTATATATGGACTGTGGGTGTGTATATACGAGTGTGATGTTTATATATGAACTGTGGGTGTGTATATATGAGTGTGATGTTTATATATGAACTGTGGGTGTGTATATATGAGTGTGATGTTTATATATGAACTGTGGGTGTGTATATACGAGTGTGATGTTTATATATGGACTGTGGGTGTGTATATATGAGTGTGATGTTTATATATGAACTGTGAGTGTGTATATATGAGTGTGATGTTTATATATGAACTGTGGGTGTGTGTATATGAGTGTGATGTTTATATATTAACTGTGGGTGTGTATATATGAGTGTGATGTTTATATATGAACTGTGGGTGTGTATATATGAGTGTGATGTTTATATATTAACTGTGGGTGTGTATATATGAGTGTGATGTTTCTATATGAACTGAGGGTGCATATATATGAGTGTGATGTTTATATATGAACTGTGGGTGTGTATATATGAGTGTGATGTTTATATATGAACGGTGGGTGTGTATATATGAGTGTGATGTTTATATATGAACTGTGGGTGTGTATATATGAGTGTGATGTTTATATATGGACTGGGGTGTGTATATATGAGTGTGATGTTTATATATGAACTGTGAGTGTGTATATATGAGTGTGATGTTTATATATGAACTGTGGGTGTGTATATACGAGTGTGATGTTTATATATGGACTGTGGGTGTGTATATATGAGTGTGATGTTTATATATGAACTGTGAGTGTGTATATATGAGTGTGATGTTTATATATGAACTGTGGGTGTGTATATATGAGTGTGATGTTTATATATGAACTGTGGGTGTGTATATATGAGTGTGATGTTTATATATGAACTGTGGGTGTGTATATATGAGTGTGATGTTTATATATGGACTGTGGGTGTGTAAATATGAGTGTGATGTTTATATATGGACTGGGGTGTTTATATATGAGTGTGATGTTTATATATGGACTGTGGGTGTGTATATACGAGTGTGATGTTTATATATGAACTGTGGGTGTGTATATATGAGTGTGATGTTTATATATGAACTGTGGGTGTGTATATATGAGTGTGATGTTTATATATGAACTGTGGGTGTGTATATACGAGTGTGATGTTTATATATGGACTGTGGGTGTGTATATATGAGTGTGATGTTTATATATGAACTGTGAGTGTGTATATATGAGTGTGATGTTTATATATGAACTGTGGGTGTGTGTATATGAGTGTGATGTTTATATATTAACTGTGGGTGTGTATATATGAGTGTGATGTTTATATATGAACTGTGGGTGTGTATATATGAGTGTGATGTTTATATATTAACTGTGGGTGTGTATATATGAGTGTGATGTTTCTATATGAACTGAGGGTGCATATATATGAGTGTGATGTTTATATATGAACTGTGGGTGTGTATATATGAGTGTGATGTTTATATATGAACGGTGGGTGTGTATATATGAGTGTGATGTTTATATATGAACTGTGGGTGTGTATATATGAGTGTGATGTTTATATATGGACTGGGGTGTGTATATATGAGTGTGATGTTTATATATGAACTGTGAGTGTGTATATATGAGTGTGATGTTTATATATGAACTGTGAGTGTGTATATATGAGTGTGATGTTTATATATGAACTGTGGGTGTGTATATACGAGTGTGATGTTTATATATGGACTGTGGGTGTGTATATATGAGTGTGATGTTTATATATGAACTGTGAGTGTGTATATATGAGTGTGATGTTTATATATGAACTGTGGGTGTGTATATATGAGTGTGATGTTTATATATGGACTGTGGGTGTGTATATATGAGGGTGATGTTTATATATGAACTGTGGGTGTGTATATATGAGTGTGATGTTTATATATGAACTGTGGGTGTGTATATATGAGTGTGATGTTTATATATGAACTGTGGGTGTGTATATATGAGTGTGATGTTTATATATGAACTGTGGGTGTGTATATATGAGTGTGATGTTTATATATGAACTGTGGGTGTGTATATATGAGTGTGATGTTTTTTATGAACTGTGGGTGTGTATATACGAGTGTGATGTTTATAGAGGAACTGTGGGTGTGTATATATGAGTGTGATGTTTTTTATGAACTGTGGGTGTGTATATACGAGTGTGATGTTTATATATGAACTGTGGGTGTGCATATACGAGTGTGATGTTTATATATGGACTGTGGGTGTGTATATATGAGTGTGATGTTTATATATGAACTGTGGGTGTGTATATACGAGTGTGATGTTTATATATGAACTGTGGGAGTGTATATATGAGTGCGATGTTTATATATGAACTGTGGGTGTGTATATATGAGTGTGATGTTTATATATTAACTGTGGGTGTGTATATATGAGTGCGATGTTTATATATGAACTGAGGGTGCATATATATGAGTGTGATGTTTATATATGAACTATGGTTGTGTATATATGAGTGTGATGTTTATATATGAACGGTGGTTGTGTATCTATGAGTGCGATATTTATATATTAACTGTGGGTGCATATATATGAGTGTGATGTTTATATATGAACTATGGGTGTGTATATATGAGTGTGATGTTTATATATGAACGGTGGTTGTGTATATATGAGTGCGATATTTATATATTAACTGTGGGTGCATATATATGAGTGTGATGTTTATATATGAACTGTGGGTGTGTATATATGAGTGTGATGTTTATATATGGACTGGGGTGTGTATATATGAGTGTGATGTTTATATATGAACTGTGAGTGTGTATATATGAGTGTGATGTTTATATATGAACTGTGGGTGTGTATATATGAGTGTGATGTTTATATATGGACTGTGGGTGTGTATATATGAGTGTGATGTTTATATATGGACTGGGGTGTTTATATATGAGTGTGATGTTTATATATGGACTGTGGGTGTGTATATATGAGTGTGATTTTATATATGAACTGTGGGTGTGTATATATGAGTGTGATGTTTATATATGAACTGTGAGTGTGTATATATGAGTGTGTTGTTTATATATGAATTGTGGGTGTGTATATATGAGTGTGATGTTTATATATGAACTTTGGGTGTGTATCTATGAGTGCGATGTTTATATATGAACTGTGGGTGTGTCTATATGAGTGTGATGTTTATATATGAACTGTGGGTGCGTATATATGAGTGTGATGTTTATATATGGACTGTGGGTGTGTATATACGAGTGTGATGTTTATATATGAACTGTGGGTGTGTATATATGAGTGTGATGTTTATATATGAACTGTGGGTGTGTATATATGAGTGTGATGTTTATATATGAACTGTGGGTGTGTATATACGAGTGTGATGTTTATATATGGACTGTGGGTGTGTATATATGAGTGTGATGTTTATATATGAACTGTGAGTGTGTATATATGAGTGTGATGTTTATATATGAACTGTGGGTGTGTATATATGAGTGTGATGTTTATATATGAACTGTGGGTGTGTATATATGAGTGTGATGTTTATATATGAACTGTGGGTGTGTATATATGAGTGTGATGTTTATATATGAACTGTGGGTGTGTATATATGAGTGTGATGTTTATATATGAACTGTGGGTGTGTATATATGAGTGTGATGTTTATATATGAACTGTGGGTGTGTATATATGAGTGTGATGTTTATATATGAACTGTGGGTGTGTATATATGAGTGTGATGTTTTTTATGAACTGTGGGTGTGTATATACGAGTGTGATGTTTATAGAGGAACTGTGGGTGTGTATATATGAGTGTGATGTTTTTTATGAACTGTGGGTGTGTATATACGAGTGTGATGTTTATATATGAACTGTGGGTGTGTATATACGAGTGTGATGTTTATATATGGACTGTGGGTGTGTATATATGAGTGTGATGTTTATATATGAACTGTGGGTGTGTATATACGAGTGTGATGTTTATATATGAACTGTGGGTGTGTATATATGAGTGCGATGTTTATATATGAACTGTGGGTGTGTATATATGAGTGTGATGTTTATATATGAACTGTGGATGTGTATATATGAGTGTGATGTTTATATATGAACTGTGGGTGTGTATATATGAGTGTGATGTTTTTATATGAACTGTGGGTGTGTATATATGAGTGTGATGTTTATATATGAACTGTGGGTGTGTATATATGAGTGTGATGTTTTTATATGAACTGTGGGTGTGTATATATGAGTGTGATGTTTATACATTAACTGTGGGTGTGTATATATGAGTGTGATGTTTATATATTGACTGTGGGTGTGTATATATGAGTGTGATGTTTATATATGAAATGTGGGTGTGTATATATGAGTGTGATGTTTATATATGAACTGTGGGTGTGCATATATGAGTGTGATGTTTTTATATGAACTGTGGGTGTGTATATATGAGTGTGATGTTTATATATGAACTGTCGGTGTGTATATATGAGTGTGATGTTTTTATATGAACTGTGGGTGTGTACATATGAGTGTGATGTTTATATATGAACTGTCGGTGTGTATATATGAGTGTGATGTTTATATATGAACTGTCGGTGTGTATATATGAGTGTGATGTTTTTATATGAACTGTGGGTGTGTATATATGAGTGTGATGTTAAAATATGAACTGTGGGTGTGTATATATGAGTGTGATTTTTTTGTATGAACTGTGGGTGTGTATATATGAGTGTGATGTTTATATATGAACTGTGGATGTGTATATATGAGTGTGATGTTTATATATGAACTGTGGGTGTGTATATATGAGTGTGATGTTTATATATGAACTGTGGGTGTGTATATATGAGTGTGATGTTTATATATGAACTGTGGATGTGTATATATGAGTGTGATGTTTATATATGGACTGTGGGTGTGTATATATGAGTGTGATGTTTATATATGAACTGTGGGTGTGTATATATGAGTGTGATGTTTATATATGGACTGTGGGTGTGTATATATGAGTGTGATGTTTATATATTAACTGTGGGTGTGTGTATATGAGTGTGATGTTTATATATTAACTGTGGGTGTGTGTATATGAGTGTGATGTTTATATATTAACTGTGGGTGTTTATATATGAGTGTGATGTTCATATATGAACTGTGGGTGTGCATATATGAGTGTGTTGTTTATATATGAACTGTGGGTGTGTATATATGAGTGTGATGTTTATATATGAACTGTGGGTGTGTGTATATGAGTGTGATGTTTATATATTAACTGTGGGTGTGTGTATATGAGTGTGATGTTTATATATTAACTGTGGGTGTGTATATATGAGTGTGATGTTTATATATGAACTGTGGGTGTGTATATATGAGTGTGATGTTTATATATTAACTGTGGGTGTGTATATATGAGTGAGATGTTTATATATGAACTGTGGGTGTGTATATATGAGTGTGTTGTTTATATATGAACTGTGGGTGTGTATATATGAGTGTGATGTTTATATATGAACTGTGGGTGTGTATATATGAGTGTGATGTTTCTATATGAACTGAGGGTGCATATATATGAGTGTGATGTTTATATATTAACTGTGGGTGTGTATATATGAGTGTGATGTTTATATATGAACTGTGGGTGTGTATATATGAGTGTGTTGTTTATATATGAACTGTGGGTGTGTATATATGAGTGTGATGTTTCTATATGAACTGAGGGTGCATATATATGAGTGTGATGTTTATATATGAACTGTGGGTGTGTATATATGAGTGTGATGTTTATATATGAACTGTGGGTGTGTGTATATGAGTGTGATGTTTATATATTAACTGTGGGTGTGTGTATATGAGTGTGATGTTTATATATTAACTGTGGGTGTGTATATATGAGTGTGATGTTTATATATGAACTGTGGGTGTGTATATATGAGTGTGATGTTTATATATTAACTGTGGGTGTGTATATATGAGTGTGATGTTTCTATATGAACTGAGGGTGTGTATATATGAGTGTGATGTTTATATATGAACTGTGGGTGTGTATATATGAGTGTGATGTTTATATATGAACGGTGGGTGTGTATATATGAGTGCGATGTTTATATATTAACTGTGGGTGCATATATATGAGTGTGATGTTTATATATGAACTGTGGGTGTGTATATATGAGTGTGATGTTTATATATTAACTGTGGGTGTGTATATATGAGTGTGATGTTTATATATGAACTGTGGGTGTGTATATATGAGTGTGATGTTTATATATGGACTGGGGTGTGTATATATGAGTGTGATGTTTATGTATGAACTGTGAGTGTGTATATATGAGTGTGATGTTTATATATGAACTGTGGGTGTGTCTCTATGAGTGTGATGTTTATATATGAACTGTGGGTGTGTATATATGAGTGTGATGTTTATATATGAACTGTGGGTGTATATATATGAGTGTGATGTTTTTATATGAACTGTGGGTGTGTATATATGAGTGTGATTTTTTTGTATGAACTGTGGGTGTGTATATATGAGTGTGATGTTTATATATGAACTGTGGATGTGTATATATGAGTGTGATGTTTATATATGAACTGTGGGTTTGTATATCTGAGTGTGATGTTTATATATGAACTGTGGGTGTGTATGTATGAGTGTGATGTTTATATATGAACTGTGGATGTGTATATATGAGTGTGATGTTTATATATGGACTGTGGGTGTGTATATATGAGTGTGATGTTTATATATGAACTGTGGGTGTGTATATATGAGTGTGATATTTATATATGGACTGTGGGTGTGTATATATGAGTGTGATGTTTATATATTAACTGTGGGTGTGTGTATATGAGTGTGATGTTTATATATTAACTGTGGGTGTGTGTATATGAGTGTGATGTTTATATATTAACTGTGGGTGTTTATATATGAGTGTGATGTTCATATATGAACTGTGGGTGTGCATATATGAGTGTGTTGTTTATATATGAACTGTGGGTGTGTATATATGAGTGTGATGTTTATATATGAACTGTGGGTGTGTGTATATGAGTGTGATGTTTATATATTAACTGTGGGTGTGTGTATATGAGTGTGATGTTTATATATTAACTGTGGGTGTGTATATATGAGTGTGATGTTTATATATGAACTGTGGGTGTGTATATATGAGTGTGATGTTTATATATTAACTGTGGGTGTGTATATATGAGTGAGATGTTTATATATGAACTGTGGGTGTGTATATATGAGTGTGTTGTTTATATATGAACTGTGGGTGTGTATATATGAGTGTGATGTTTATATATGAACTGTGGGTGTGTATATATGAGTGTGATGTTTCTATATGAACTGAGGGTGCATATATATGAGTGTGATGTTTATATATTAACTGTGGGTGTGTATATATGAGTGTGATGTTTATATATGAACTGTGGGTGTGTATATATGAGTGTGTTGTTTATATATGAACTGTGGGTGTGTATATATGAGTGTGATGTTTCTATATGAACTGAGGGTGCATATATATGAGTGTGATGTTTATATATGAACTGTGGGTGTGTATATATGAGTGTGATGTTTATATATGAACTGTGGGTGTGTATATATGAGTGTGATGTTTTTTATGAACTGTGGGTGTGTATATACGAGTGTGATGTTTATAGAGGAACTGTGGGTGTGCATATATAAGTGTGATGTTTTTTATGAACTGTGGGTGTGTATATACGAGTGTGATGTTTATATATGAACTGTGGGTGTGTATATACGAGTGTGATGTTTATATATGGACTGTGGGTGTGTATATATGAGTGTGATGTTTATGTATGAACTGTGGGTGTGTATATACGAGTGTGATGTTTATATATGAACTGTGGGTGTGTATATATGAGTGCGATGTTTATATATGAACTGTGGGTGTGTCTATATGAGTGCGATGTTTATATATGAACTGTGGGTGTGTATATATGAGTGCGATGTTTATATATGAACTGTGGGTGTGTCTATATGAGTGCGATGTTTATATATGAACTGTGGGTGTGTATATATGAGTGCGATGTTTATATATGAACTGTGGGTGTGTATATATGAGTGCGATGTTTATATATGAACTGTGGGTGTGTCTATATGAGTGTGATGTTTATATATGAACTGTGGGTGTGTATATATGAGTGTGATGTTTATATATGAACTGTGGGTGTGTCTATATGAGTGTGATGTTTATATATGAACTGTGGGTGTGTATATATGAGTGCGATGTTTATATATGAACTGTGGGTGTGTCTATATGAGTGTGATGTTTATATATGAACTGTGGGTGTGTCTATATGAGTGCGATGTTTATATATGAACTGTGGGTGTGTATATATGAGTGCGATGTTTATATATGAACTGTGGGTGTGTCTATATGAGTGCGATGTTTATATATGAACTGTGGGTGTGTATATATGAGTGCGATGTTTATATATGAACTGTGGGTGTGTATATATGAGTGTGATGTTTATATATGAACTGTGGGTGTGTATATATGAGTGTGATGTTTATATATGAACTGTGGGTGTGTCTATATGAGTGTGATGTTTATATATGAACTGTGGGTGTGTATATATGAGTGCGATGTTTATATATGAACTGTGGGTGTGTCTATATGAGTGTGATGTTTATATATGAACTGTGGGTGTGTCTATATGAGTGCGATGTTTATATATGAACTGTGGGTGTGTATATATGAGTGCGATGTTTATATATGAACTGTGGGTGTGTCTATATGAGTGCGATGTTTATATATGAACTGTGGGTGTGTATATATGAGTGCGATGTTTATATATGAACTGTGGGTGTGTATATATGAGTGCGATGTTTATATATGAACTGTGGGTGTGTCTATATGAGTGTGATGTTTATATATGAACTGTGGGTGTGTATATATGAGTGTGATGTTTATATATGAACTGTGGGTGTGTCTATATGAGTGTGATGTTTATATATGAACTGTGGGTGTGTATATATGAGTGCGATGTTTATATATGAACTGTGGGTGTGTCTATATGAGTGTGATGTTTATATATGAACTGTGGGTGTGTCTATATGAGTGCGATGTTTATATATGAACTGTGGGTGTGTATATATGAGTGCGATGTTTATATATGAACTGTGGGTGTGTCTATATGAGTGCGATGTTTATATATGAACTGTGGGTGTGTATATATGAGTGCGATGTTTATATATGAACTGTGGGTGTGTATATATGAGTGCGATGTTTATATATGAACTGTGGGTGTGTCTATATGAGTGTGATGTTTATATATGAACTGTGGGTGTGTATATATGAGTGTGATGTTTATATATGAACTGTGGGTGTGTCTATATGAGTGTGATGTTTATATATGAACTGTGGGTGTGTATATATGAGTGCGATGTTTATATATGAACTGTGGGTGTGTCTATATGAGTGTGATGTTTATATATGAACTGTGGGTGTGTCTATATGAGTGCGATGTTTATATATGAACTGTGGGTGTGTATATATGAGTGCGATGTTTATATATGAACTGTGGGTGTGTCTATATGAGTGCGATGTTTATATATGAACTGTGGGTGTGTATATATGAGTGCGATGTTTATATATGAACTGTGGGTGTGTCTATATGAGTGTGATGTTTATATATGGACTGTGGGTGTGTATATATGAGTGCGATGTTTATATATGGACTGTGGGTGTGTATATATGAGTGCGATGTTTATATATGGAGTGCGGAATGAACGGGAGGTGTACTGCCTCCCGGTGATTTAACTTCTTCGAAGACAAAAACACACAGTTCAATTTGATGTGGAGCCGAAATCGGTCATTTGGGCGAGCGTTCGACTGAAGATTGCGGGTTTCGGCAGTTTTAGTTTCTTCTTTGGGTCGATTCTCGCATTTATTTACAGTGAAATTTGTTACCCGCAACTGAAGGATTGGGGATGGAATAGAGAGGCATCAAGGATGGGAAATATTTCTATCGTCTCTATTTGGCTTTTATTTCTCTGTTTCCTTCTGCCTTTTTCTCTTGGTTTTGTCTCTCTCGGTGCCGGGTGACTATTTGATTTGATGGATGCCTTTTCCACATCTTGCGGCGGTCAGACACGCTCTGTCTGTCTATTGCTGCTGAGGGTCATTCATGGGAACAGGCCGCGAGTTAAACGTTTATCTGCAAACTGGAGAAAGATAAATAAAAAAAACACGTGTTCTTCCGGCCCAGGGGCAAAGTTACAATGGATGTTATTCAAAAAACTGTCCCCGTGAATTTGTCTGTGAATTTTTTTGTAAAGCTTCGATTTTAAAAGTTTCAAAAACCAAAAATAAACTACAAGAATCGATCAATGATCATGGCATTACAGCACATTCTAAGCAAATGAGTTAACCAGACGGACCAACGGTCCAATCGACTATTTAATTAATTCTTGATGTGGAGATGCCGGTGATGGACTGGGGTGGACAAATGTAAGGAATCTTACAACACCAGGTTATAGTCCAACAGTTATATTTGAAATCACAAGCTTTCGGAGGCTTCCTCCTTCGTCAGGTGACCTGGTGTTGTAAGACTAATTAATTCTTGTACTTGTCCGTTTGTTAGTAGTGGTACATGGACCCCTAAATCTCTCTGTTGCTCCACAATTCCTAGTTTTTCACCATTTAGAAAATACTCTAATTTATAATTTCGATTTAAAGTGGATGACCTCGCTCTCCCCCACATTGAACTCTCTTTGCCGCAGTTTTGTCCACTCACTTAATATATTAATTCCCACTTTTACGACTTCATGCTTCTATCCACATTACTGATTGCGCCACCAGTAGACTGCGTGTTCAAATCATGGGGTAACCGTTGCTTTTCGAGCTGATAGGATTCTGGATCGTTCCGGAATGAATGTTTTATCTGCTTTTTCTCAATAAACAGAACCTTGCTCTGAAGTCTGCTTCCCTGGTTCCCAAATGTCAGGAAGGCATCTCATTCTGCCCTCGACTTTTGATCTTAAACTGCGAATGAAAGCTTTGCAAAGAGAGATAAGAATCCCCAAATCACTCCACCTGAATCTCAAACGCTTTGCGAAGAAGTTCAGTTCAAACAATCAGGACTTTAAAGGCAACTCAATGACCTGCACTTTCTTTGAATGAGTTTTGTTCGCCTTTGCATTCGATGGTGAAATCGCTCTCAGTTTTCATCTCAATGAACCAAGAGTATGACCGCCTTGTATCTGTCAGTGTGTAAGTGGTGAGGTTGGGGTCAGCACGGGTCGTTTTCAACTTTTGAAATCTCACCAAGCACCAGAGAAAATAGACGTGGAATCAAACTGTCCCGGTCAGTGATGAATTGAAGTGAATATCGCCCCAAGCAGATCTGGACAACAAGCAGTGCAGCCGTACAAGAGTTTCAAATCCTCCATCTCGCCACTTGGCAATCGCATTAATGAAGCTTTAACTCTGTCCCAATATCACCGCGCTGAAATCGACTTTACCACGAGGGGACCGAATCTTCCATCGTACAGGTGTTTAATGGCAAGGTGAGTTGAATGTTCAGAAATAATACAGCACAGATTTCCACTAGTGCAAGCTTCACACCCTTTAGTTTGGAAAATTAAGCTGATAGTAGAGAGATGATATATTGATCGCTGCAAGCTGAATTTTTAGCTGGTGAAATAATGGTTCAATAGCAAACTTGTAGTGTCTCTATGGCGCAATTGATTAGCGCGTTCGGCATTTAACCGAAATGGTTGATAGTTCGAGCCCACCCAGGACAACTTTTACCATAAGATTCATTGTCTTGCTTTTTCTGGTTTCGAATTTGTGTTTTGGCTGCCAGAGAAATGCACGGTTTAGTTGCCCAGCTGAGCACAGCCGATATTCCACCATTTAACCTGTGATTGGCTTCACGGAAATCAGCATTCTCCTTGTGAGATAAGGTCCGAAGGTTGCAGGAGAGCCGCTTCACTCTGACATGGACATTTCCGCCGTGAGTGACACCAGACTGTTTCCACAATGAATGTCACGCCCTTTATTCTGGAAACGTAACATTATATTCAAATTCCGAAGGGTTTCAGTTCATTACCTTTCAAAACTGTGGCAGATGGAATTCAATGTGGGAAAGTGTGAGGCCAGCCACTTTGGATCGAAGAATGGTCGATCAGAGGTTTATTTTAAAAATGGTGAGAAGCTGGGAACTGTAAATGAGCAGAAATATTTGGGGGCCCAAATCAGGAAAATGTATTTCACGGGTACAAAAAACTTGAAAAGGCTAATGGAACACGAAGGGTGAAAGTTATGTTGCAGCTGTACAGAGTTCTGAATAGAACCCATTTAGTGCACTCTGTTCCGTTCTGGGCACTGCACCGCACGGAGGATAGATTGGCCTTGAAATGGGTGCAACGCAGATTCGCCATAAATAAACTGATAGTTGAGAGATGTTGTCTTGGTCGCGGCAACCTGAATTTTTAACTGGTTAAATCAGTCGTTCACTCATGACTCTGGAGCGCAATCGGTTAGCGCGGTTCGGCTATTAACTGAAAGGTTGGTGGTTCAAGCCTACCCAGGGACGGTAGGGGAAAGTTTTACTCTAAGATTCATGTTCTCGCGTGTCCTGGTTTCGAATGCGTGTTTTGGCTGCAAAAAAAGTGCACGGTTCAGATGGCCAGCTGAGGACGGCCAATCTTCCACCATTTAACCTGTGATTGGATTCACCGAAATCAGAATTCTCCTTGTCAGACAAGGTCTGAAGGTTGCAGGAGAGCCGCTTCACTCTGACATGGACATTTCTGCAGTGACCGATACCAGACTGTTTCCACAATCAATGTCACTCCCTTTATTTTGGAAACGCTAAATTGTATTCACATTCCGAAGGGTTTCGATTATTTTTGTAAGAGATCATTAAAGGATCCTGCAGCACTGCCTCGGATAATAACAACAGTTCGAAGCCAAATTTCACTCGCGGCAACAAATCCTTACATCCATTTATCTGCACCCTTAAATCCAAGCATCTGCACCCTTACACCGGAGTGTCTGCACCCTTACATCGGAGTATCTGCACCCTTACACCGGAGTATCTGCACCCTTACATCGGAGTATCTGCACCCTTACACCAGAGTATCTGCACCCTTAAATCCAAGCATCTGCACCCTTACACCGGAGTGTCTGCACCCTTACACCAGAGTATCTGCACCCTTAAATCCAAGCATCTGCACCCTTACATCGGAGTATCTGCACCCTTACACCGGCGTATCTGCACCCTTAAATCCAAGCATCTGCACCCTTACACCGGAGTGTCTGCACCCTTACATCGGAGTATCTGCACCCTTACATCGGAGTATCTGCACCCTTACACCAGAGTATCTGCACCCTTAAATCCAAGCATCTGCACACTTACACCGGAGTGTCTGCACCCTTACACCGGAGTATCTGCACCCTTAAATCCAAGCATCTGCACCCTTACGCCGGAGTATCTGCACACTTACACCGGAGTATCTGCACCCTTACACCGGAGTATCTGCACCCTTACATCGGAGTATCTGCACACTTACATCGGAGTATCTGCACCCTTACATCGGAGCATCTGCACCCTTACACCAGAGTATCTGCACCCTTACACCGGAGTATCTGCACCCTTACATCGGAGTATCTGCACCCTTACATCGGAGTATCTGCACCCTTACACCGGCGTATCTGCACACTTATATCGGAGTATCTGCACCCTTACACCGGCGTATCTGCACACTTACATCGCAGTATCTGCACCCTTACACCGGCGTATCTGCAGCCTTAAATCCAAGCATCTGCACCCTTACACCGGAGTGTCTGCACCCTTACATCGGAGTATCTGCACCCTTACACCGGCGTATCTGCACCCTTAAATCCAAGCATCTGCACCCTTACACCGGAGTGTCTGCACCCTTACATCGGAGTATCTGCACCCTTACATCGGAGTATCTGCACCCTTACACCAGAGTATCTGCACCCTTAAATCCAAGCATCTGCACACTTACACCGGAGTGTCTGCACCCTTACATCGGAGTATCTGCACCCTTACACCAGCGTATCTGCACCCTTAAATCCAAGCATCTGCACCCTTACACCGGAGTGTCTGCACCCTTACATCGGAGTATCTGCACCCTTACATCGGAGTATCTGCACCCTTACACCAGAGTATCTGCACCCTTAAATCCAAGCATCTGCACACTTACACCGGAGTGTCTGCACCCTTACACCGGAGTATCTGCACCCTTAAATCCAAGCATCTGCACCCTTACGCCGGAGTATCTGCACCCTTACACCGGAGTATCTGCACCCTTACACCGGAGTATCTGCACACTTACATCGGAGTATCTGCACCCTTACACCGGAGTATCTGCACCCTTACATCGGAGTATCTGCACCCTTACATCGGAGTATCTGCACCCTTACATCGGAGTATCTGCACCCTTACACCAGAGTATCTGCACCCTTAAATCCAAGCATCTGCACCCTTACACCAGAGTGTCTGCACCCTTAAATCCAAGCATCTGCACACTTACACCGGAGTGTCTGCACCCTTACACCGGAGTATCTGCACCCTTAAATCCAAGCATCTGCACCCTTACGCCGGAGTATCTGCACACTTACACCGGAGTATCTGCACCCGTACACCGGAGTATCTGCACCCTTACATCGGAGTATCTGCACACTTACATCGGAGTATCTGCACCCTTACATCGGAGCATCTGCACCCTTACACCAGAGTATCTGCACCCTTACACCAGAGTATCTGCACCCTTACACCGGAGTATCTGCACCCTTACATCGGAGTATCTGCACCCTTACATCGGAGTATCTGCACCCTTACACCGGCGTATCTGCACACTTATATCGTAGTATCTGCACCCTTACACCGGCGTATCTGCACACTTACATCGCAGTATCTGCACCCTTACACCGGCGTATCTGCACCCTTAAATCCAAGCATCTGCACCCTTACACCGGAGTATCTGCACACTTACACCGGAGTATCTGCACCCTTACACCGGAGTATCTGCACCCTTACATCGGTGCATCTGCACCCTTACACCGGAGTATCTGCACCCTTACACCGGAGTATCTGCACCCTTACATCAGAGTATCTGCACCCTTACATCAGAGTATCTGCACCCTTACACCGGCGTATCTGCACCCTTACACCGGCGTATCTGCACCCTTACATCGGAGTATCTGCACCCTTACACCGGCGTATCTGCACACTTACATCGGAGTATCTGCACCCTTACATCGGAGTATCTGCACCCTTACACCGGAGCATCTGCACCCTTACACCAGCGTATCTACACCCTTACATCGGAGTATCTGCACCCTTACATCGGAGTATCTGCACCCTTACACCAGCGTATCTGCACCCTTACATCGGAGTATCTGCACCCTTACATCGGAGCATCTGCACCCTTACACCGGCGTATCTGCACCCTTACACCGGCGTATCTGCACCCTTAAATCCAAGCATCTGCACCCTTACACCGGCGTATCTGTACCCTTACGCCGGAGTATCTGCACCCTTACATCGGAGTATCTGCACCCTTACATCGGAGTATCTGCACCCTTACACCGGAGTATCTGCACCCTTAAATCCAAGCATCTGCACACTTACACCGGAGTATCTGCACCCTTACACCGGAGTATCTGCACCCTTACGCCGGAGTATCTGCACACTTACACCGGAGTATCTGCACCCTTACATCGGAGCATCTGCACACTTACACCGGAGTATCTGCACCCTTACATCGGAGTATCTGCATACTTACATCGGAGTATCTGCACCCTTACATCGGAGTATCTGCACCCTTACACCGGCGTATCTGCACCCTTACACCGGCGTATCTGCACACTTACATCGGAGTATCTGCACACTTACACCGGAGCATCTGCACCCTTACATTGGAGTATCTGCACCCTTACACCGGCGTATCTGCACACTTACATCGGAGTATCTGCACCCTTACACCGGAGCATCTGCACCCTTACATCGGAGTATCTGCACCCTTACACCGGCGTATCTGCACCCTTAAATCCACGTATCTGCACCCTTACATCGGAGCATCTGCACCCTTACACCAGTGTATCTGCACCCTTAAATCCAAGTATCTGCACCCTTACACCGGCGTATCTGCACCCTTACATCGGAGTATCTGCACCCTTACATCGGAGCATCTGCACCCTTACACCGGTGTATCTGCACCCTTAAATCCAAGTATCTGCACCCTTACACCGGCGTATCTGCACCCTTACACCGGAGTATCTGCACCCTTACATCGGAGTATCTGCACCCTTACATCGGAGTATCTCCACCCTTACATCGGAGTATCTGCACCCTTACATCGGAGTATCTGCACCCTTACATCGGAGTATCTGCACCCTTATACCCGTTAATTGAGTAACCGTCCCCAATCACCTTTAACAGCATCTGGAACCCTAAACAAAAGCCAACACAGAAGAAATTAGCTTTATAAATTTTCACTTATGTACGGACACATTTTTATTTCCTGTACTTTAAGGGAGACTTGGGAAAGTGGGCGCTGATACTCAGAAACTCTCCTTCGCGTGTCGCTACTTGGTGCTATTTTTTCAGCAGGCTCGTTGGTCTACGGGTATGATTCTCGCTTCGGGTTTGCTGATTGAAAAATGCGAGAGATCTGGGACAGCCCTCATTTTCCCAACAACTTTTGATCTTGACCTGCTGTTAAAACTAGCAATTTCGGCGCTGGAAAGTAAAATTTTGCAGCAAAACAGCAACAGCATCATTAATATTGGTCAAGGAGGGGAAATACTCCCCCCCCCGCCACTTCCTCTTACACAAGAGGCTGCAGTCCCACCCGAATTTATAATGCTTAATCCACTCGGAGCTGGATTGGCGAAACACTGTCAAGAAGGAGGCTCTCATCTGCTCACCGCAAAAGTCAATCTCCTGGACTTCTAGCTCTGTCAGACTGCATGTTCCCTCAGACAGGTTTTCAACTGGACACATGCATCCGGCTGCCGTGCGAGCATTGGTGCTTGAGGGGTAGAATTCGTGCTTGCAGTAATTCTATTTCTGTAATAGTAGCTCCAGAAGATCGCAAGATGGAAAGTACCGTGGCTGAGCGGTCTAACGCGCTGGTTTAAAGCTCAAGCTAAATCCCATAATTTGTAGATGGATCAAAATAATAGTTTGTAGCTCCAATTCCGCAGTCTACCTCCTGTAAAATATTAACACTAAACATCTCATGTGCTATTGCAAAAGCGGAGTCCGGAGGAACCACATGGCAATACAAATAAGTAGATGCATTTTGGAACACACCAATTGTACCTTCAACTGCGGTCAAAATGTTCACAAGGAAAAAGATTGGTTGATCAAAGTGAGACCCGACTAACAGCCTCGGTATTTCCCGACCCTGTCCTGTCATCTAAGGACCGCGCACTGACTGATTGCGCCGCAAGAGCCCGGTCACCCGGTCACCCTGATCACCTGTCCCACTCTGCTGGAAAGAATATTAAGGTGAGAGGCCCTCACCTGTGGAAACGAGTCCTGTCCCCGTGATGAAAATATTATCTGCAATTTCACTTTCAGCTTCTTTCACATCCTCTGCTCCATCGCACTACAATCGGGTTTTCTGTGAACATTGCCAGAAATTCTAACAGCAGTGGGATTCAAACCCACGCCGACATAGAAATTTGATGGAATACCTTAGAACGCGAGGCCACGCTACCATAATGTCAGAGGAATGTCTAAAAAGCTGTTTAATGCACAAATAAATGAATTGAAGCTAATTGACCGCATTTACCCCGTGCTGGGGTTGTTCTCCTTGGAGCAGAGAACGTTAAGAGGAGATTTGATAGAAGTGTTCAAAATCATGAAGGGTTTAGATAAAGTAAATAAAGAGAAGGGTCGAGAACCAGAGGACACAGATTTAAGGTGATTGGCAAAAGAATCAAAGGCGACATGAGGAAATACTTTTTTTACCCGGCCAGTGTTTATAACCCGCAATCCGCTGCCGGAGAGGGTGGTGGAAGCAGATTCAATCGTGGCTTTCAAAAAGGAATTTGATAAATAGTTGAAGGGAAAAATTGCAGGGCTACGGAGAAGGAGCGGGAGAATGGGACTAATTGGATTGCTCTTACAATGAACCGGCACGGGCATGATGGGCCGAATAGCCTCCTTCTGTGCTGTTGTCATTTTATGATTTATGGTCTATAAATTATTTGCATGCATTTCTCTATATCTCCCTGTCTCTGTCTCTTTTATTGACCCCTGATGGACTTCTCAGGCTTCCTTGAACGGCGATGGCTGATCTAATCTGCAACACCAGCAGAGAAGGTTAAAGAACGATTGAGACGGTAGGAAAAGTACAGGGACAACCCAGCTGCTGCAGCCAATGTCTACATATTAATGTCTCTTCGCTCTCACAGTGAAACAAAGCACCAATTTGATTATGGTAGAGTGTATATTAACACCATGCCGAGACAGACGGCAATCAAATCATAGAATCATACAATCATAGAATTTAACGCCACAGAAGGAGGCCGTTCTGCCCATCATGTCTGTGCCTTCCGAAAAAAAACAGGCATCTAGCCTCATCCCACATTCCAGAGTTTGGTCTGTCGTCTTTTCGGTTCCGGCTTTTCAAATGCATATTCAAGTTGTTTTTAAATGCGATGAGGGTTTCTGCCTCTACCACCCTCTCAGGTAGTGAAATTCCAGACCCCCACCTCCCTCTGGGTGAAAAAAATTCTCCTGCGCTCCCCTCCAATCCTTCTACCAATTAAATTAAACCTATGCCACCTGATTGTTGACCTCTCTGCTAAGGGAAGTAGGTCCTTCCTATCCAATCTATCCAGGCCCGTCATTATTTTATACGCCTCAATTAAATCTCTCCTCACCCTGCTCGGTTCCAAAGAAAACAACCCCAGCCTATCCAATCTATCCTCATAACTAAAATTCTCCAGTCCTGGAAACATCGTCGTAAATCTCCTCTGTACCTTCTCCAGTGCAATCACATCTTTCCTGTAGTTTGGTGACCAGAAGTGTACACAGTACTCTAGCTGTGACCTAACTAGTGTTTTATACTGGTCTAGCATATCCTCCCTGCTCTCATATACTATGCCTCGGCTAATTAAGGAATGTATCCTGTATGCCTTCTTAACCACCTTACCTCCTTGTCCTCTTACCTTCAGGGGTCTGTGGACATGCACTAAAAGGTCCCTCTGTTCATCCACATCTCTCCCTATCCTCCCAAGCAATGTAGTTTCAGAGCAACTAATTCTGAAACGTCTTACTTGATAATTCAAGTCGTACACGCGAAACAAATTTGGTAAAGGGAAACTAATATTGGTGATTGGAAATAGTTAGTTTACAACATGAAATTGCTGTACACCGGAATAGAAATGCGATTGGCTGGACAGAATAGGACTGAAAGGATAGCCGATCGGCCCTGGGAAGTAACGAACCATTACACTGGCTGCACGATTCGACCAACAGCGGCTTGTTGGTCTCGGGGTCTGACTCTTGCTTAGTTGGTAGCATTGATTAATAGTCAAAAGGTCTTGGGTTCCAATCGCGGACGAGTCCTGCTGTTTCTCTATAATTACTGAAAAGTCATCAATTGGTTTATGACCGCTTTTCCGTGTCGCTGTTGGTAGAATTGAATTCTATCCAGAGGATGTTTGAGCTCCAGAGGACAGAGTGAGGAAGTTTCCAAGGTGCAACACACGGGAAGGAAATAAAATGTCTCGAGATGATGTGGAGATTGAAGCTCAATGTGAATTTACCCCAGTTCAGGCGGTCTCATTGATATTAGATAACGGGATAGAGAGCCACATATCCAAGTTTGCTGATGGCCCCAAGATGGGCAGCATTGTAAGCAGTGCAGCTGGAAGCATAAAATTACAAAGAGACATTAATATAATAAATGAATGGGCAAAACTGTGGCAATTGGATTTCAATTTAGGCAAGTGTGAGGTCATCCACTTTGGACCTAAAAAGTGTAGATCAGAATACGATCCAAATGGTGAAAAGTTCGAAACCCCTGTGGAGCTCCAAAAGGACTTAGGGATCCATGTATATCGATCATTAAAATGTCATGGACAGGTATAGAAAATAATCAAAGAGGCTAATGGAACGCTGGTCTTTATATCTAGAGGACTAGAATACAAGTGGATAGACATTATGCTATCACCATACAAAGCCCTGATTAGACCAGCGCTGGAGTGCTGTGTTCAGTTCTGGGCACCGCACCTTAGAAAGAATATATTGGCCGTGGAAGGAGTGCACTGTAGATTTACTAGAATGATACCTGGACGCTAAGCGTTAAATTACGAGGGGGGATTACACAAATTAGGGATGTATTCCCTGGAATGTAGTGGATTAAGAGCTGATTTGATCGAAATTTTCAAGATATTAATGGGAACTGATGGGGTAGATAGAGAGAAACTATTTCCGCTCGTTGGGATGTCTAGGACTTCGGGAAATAGACTAAACATTAGATTCAGGACTTTCAGGAGTGAAGTTAGGAAACACTTTTTCAAGCAAAGGGTTGTAGAAGTTTGGAACTCTCTTCCACAAACGACAGTTGTTGCGAGCTCAATTATTAATTTCAAATCAGTGATTTATAGATTTTTATTAACCAAAGGTATTAAGGGAGATGGGCTTAAGACGGTTAAATGGAGTTAGGTCACATATCAGCCGTGATCTCATTGAATTGCGGAACAGGCTCGAAGGGCTAAATGGCCTATTCCTGTTCCTAAGTTTCTCATTGGTGCAGAATGCAAAATGACCATGTATTGGCCGGGAGTTCAACCCGGGTCTCCCGCGTGGCAGTTGAGAACTCCACCCCTGAACAACCAATGTTGGGATGGGTAGTAGCAGTGTGTGTCCATTTGGAATCCAGTCTGAACGAACACGCCGTTTACAGTGCGATGGCTGAGTGGTTAAACAGTTGGTCTCAAAATTCCAATGGGGTTTTCCTGCGTAGGTTTGAATTCTGCTCGCAGAGCTACTGTTTAAAGATCTCTTCAATGATCAAATCGATTAATTGGAGTTAATTGACAGCATTTACCTCTCTCCCAGAATGAGAGATACAACAGCGTGTCTGCTGCATTTTACTGGGTGTCCAATCTTCTCTTGCAAGATTTCAAGACCCGAGCAGGAATCCCTCCTAATCTGTAACTTAAATTCTGCTAGTTTGCAAAGCCTGACATTTATACTCTTTATTTTCTTTGATTGCATCTCTCTATCTCTCCCTGTCTCTGTCTCTTGTCTCTTTGTGTTTTCCCCGATGGACTTCTCAGGCTTCCTTGAACAGCGAAGTCTGATCTAACCTGCAACACCAGCATCGAAGGGTAAAGAAAAAACGGACTGAGACGGTAGGAAAAGTAAAGGTGAGATCCAGCTGCTGCAGCCAATGTCGAAATATCAATGTCTCTTTGCTCTCACAGTGAAACAAAACACCAATTTGATTAAAGTACACTTATGGTAGAGTGTATATTATCACGATGCCGAGACAGACGGCAAACATGTCAGAGAATAGAAATTTACGCCACAGAAAGAAGCCATTCGGCCCATCGTGTCTGTGCCGGACGAAAAATGCATCTAGCCTCATCCCACTTTCCGGCCTTTGGTCCGTAGTCTTGTAGGTTACGGCTCTTCAAGTGCACATTGAAGTGCTTTTTCAATGCGATGAGGGTTTCTGCCTTTCCTATCCTTTCAAGCATTGAAGTTCCCGACTCCCACCACCCTCTGGTTGAAAACATTTCCCCTCGGCCCCCCTCAAATCCTTCCATCAATTACCTTAAATCTATGTCCCCTGATTATTGACATCTCTGCTCAGGGAAAGAGGCCCTTCCTGTCCCCTCTATCTAGGCCCGACATCATTTCATACACCTCAATGAAATCTACCCTCAGCCTCCTCGGTTCCAAAGAAAACAACCCCAGCCTATCCAATCTATTCTCATAACTATAATTCTCCAGACCTGGCAACATCATCGTAAATCTCCTCTGTACCCTCTCTAGTTCAATCACATCTTGTAATATGGTGGCCAGAACTGTGCACAGTACTCTAGCAGTGACCTAACCAGAATATTATACAGTTCTAGTATAACCTCCCTGCTCTTATTTTCTAGACCTCGGCTAATAAAGGAGAGTATCCTGTATGCCTTCTGAACCACCTTATCTACCTGTCCTGCTGCTTCCAGGGATCTGTGTAACGTACACTCCAAGGTCTCTCTGTTCATCTACACCTCTCAGTATCCTCCCAAGCAATGTAGTTTCAGAGCAACTAATTCTGAAACGTCTTACTTGATAATTCAAGTCGTACAGTCGAAACCAATTTGGCAAAGGGAGATTAATATTGATGAGTGGAAATAGTTAGTGTCCAACTTGATACTGCTGTGCACCAGAACAGAAAACGTGATTGGATGGACAGAAGAGGTCTGAAAAGCTGGCCGATCGGCCGTGGCTGCAGGACTCCACTGACAGCAGCTCGTTGGTTCAGGGACCTCTTTCTCGCTTCAGGGGTTTCATTGGTTGATATGCGAGAGGTTCCGTGTTCAACTCCCAGACGAGCCCTGCTGACTTACTGTTTCAGTGAAAATCACCAATTGACTTCCGACATCTTTTCAGTGCGGCTTTTGGTAGAATTGAATTCTATCGAGAGGATGTTTGAGTTGTGGAGGACGGAGTGCTGAGGTTTTCAAGGTGCAACACAGGTGAATTAAATAAGATGCCTCGAGATCAGAGAATCATAGAATCATAGAAGTTACAACATGGAAACAGGCCCTTCGGCCCAACATGTCCATGTCGCCCAGTTTATACCACTAAGCTAGTCCCAATTGCCTGCACTTGGCCCATATCCCTCGATACCCATCTTCCCCATGTAACTGTCCAAATGCTTTTTAAAAGACAAAATTGTACCCGCCTCTACTACTGCCTCTGGCAGCTCGTTCCAGACACTCACCACCCTTTGAGTGAAAAAATTGCCCCTCTGGACCCTTTTGTATCTCTCCCCTCTCACCTTAAATCTGTGCCCCCTCGTTATAGACTCCCCTACCTTTGGGAAAAGATTTTGACTATCGACCTTATCTATGCCCCTCATTATTTTATAGACTTCTGTAAGATCACCCCTTAACCTCCTACTCTCCAGGGAATAAAGTCCCAGTCTGTCTAACCTCTCCCTGTAAGTCAAACCATCAAGTCCCGGTAGCATCCTAGTAAATCTTTTCTGCACTCTTTCTAGTTTAATAATATCCTTTCTATAATAGGGTGACCAGAACTGTACACAGTACTCCAAGTGTGGCCTCACCAATGCCCTGTACAACTTCAACAAGACATCCCAACTCCTGCATTCAATGTTCTGACCAATGAAACCAAGCATGCTGAATGCCTTCTTCACCACCCTATCCACCTGTGACTCCACTTTCAAGGAGCTATGAATCTGTACTCCTAGATCTCTTTGTTCTATTACTCTCCCCAACGCCCTACCATTAACGGAGTAGGTCCTGGCCCGATTCGATCTACCAAAATGCATCACCTCACATTTATCTAAATTAAACTCCATCTGCCATTCATCGGCCCACTGGCCCAATTTATCAAGATCCCGTTGCAATACTAGATAACCTTCTTCACTGTCCACAATGCCACCAATCTTGGTGTCATCTGCAAACTTACTAACCATGCCTCCTAAATTCTCATCCAAATCATTAATATAAATAACAAATAACAGCGGACCCAGCACCGATCCCTGAGGCACACCGCTGGACACAGGCATCCAGTTTGAAAAACAACCCTCGACAACCACCCTCTGTCTTCTGTCGTCAAGCCAATTTTGTATCCAATTGGCTACCTCACCTTGGATCCCATGAGATTTAACCTTATGTAACAACCTACCATGCGGTACCTTGTCAAATGCTTTGCTGAAGTCCATGTAGACCACGTCTACTGCACAGCCCTCATCTATCTTCTTGGTTACCCCTTCAAAAAACTCAATCAAATTCGTGAGACATGATTTTCCTCTCACAAAACCATGCTGACTGTTCCTAATTAGTCCCTGCCTCTCCAAATGCCTGTAGATCCTGTCCCTCAGAATACCCTCTAACAACTTACCCACTACAGATGTCAGGCTCACTGGTCTGTAGTTCCCAGGCTTTTCCCTGCCGCCCTTCTTAAACAAAGGCACAACATTTGCTACCCTCCAATCTTCAGGCACCTCACCTGTAGCGGTGGATGATTCAAATATCTCTGCTAGGGGACCCGCAATTTCCTCCCTAACCTCCCATAACGTCCTGGGATACATTTCATCAGGTCCCGGAGATTTATCTACCTTGATGCGCGTTAAGACTTCCAGCACCTCCCTCTCTGTAATATGTACACTCCTCAAGACATCACTATTTATTTCCCCAAGTTCCCTAACATCCATGCCTTTCTCAACCAATCTGATGAGCAGATTGAAGCTGGATGTGAACTTACCCCAATTCAGGCGGTCTCATTGATATTAGATGACGGGATAGAGAGCCACATATTCAATTTTGCCGATGACACCAAGAAGGGCAGCATTGTAAGCAGTGCAGATGGAAGCATAAAATTACAGAGGGACGTTAATATAATAAATGAATGGGCAAAACTCTGGCAAATGGATTTCAATTTAGGCAAGTGTGAGGTCATCCACTTTGGACCTAAAAAGTGTAGATCAGAATACCTTCTAAACCGGCTCTGTGCAAGAACAATCCAGCTGGTCCCACTCCCCCGCCCTATCCCCGTTGCGCTGCATTTTTTTCCTTTTAAGTACTTATCCAGTTCCCTTTTGAAGGCCATGATTGAATCTGCCTCCACCACCCCCTCAGGCAGTGCATTCCAGATCCTAAACACTCGCTGTGTTAAAAAAAAAGTTTTTCCTCATGTCACCTTTGGTTCTTTTGCCAATCACCTTAAATCTATGTCCTCTGGTCCTTGACCGCTCTGCCAATGGGAACAGTTTCTCTCTATCTACTCTGTCTAGACCCTTCATGATTTTGAATACCTCTATCAAATCTCCTCTCAACCTTCTCTGCTCTAAGGAGAACAACTCCAGCTTCTCCAGTCTATCCACGTAACTAAAGTCCCTCATCCCTGGAATCATTCTAGTAAATCTCTTCTGCGCCCTAAGGCCTTCACATCTTTCCTAAAGTGCGTGCCCAGAACTGGACTCAATACTCCAGCTGTGGCCGAGCCAATGTTTTATAAAAGTACATCATGACTTCCTTGCTTGTGTACTCTATGCCTCTATTTATAAAGCCCAGGATCCCGTATGCTTTTTTAACCACTTTCTCAACCTGCCCTGCCACTTTCAATGATTTGTGTACATATACCCCCAGATCTCTCTGTTCCTGCACCCCTTTTAGAATTGTACCCTTTAGTTTATATTGCCTCTCCTCGTTCTTCCTACCGAAATGTATCACTTTGCATTTTAATGCATTAAATTTCATCTGCCATGTGTCGGCCCATTCCACCAGCCTGTCTGTATCATCTTGAAGTCTATCACTATCCTCCTCACTGTTTACTACACTTCCAAGTTTTGTGTCATTTGCAAATTTTGAAATTGTGCCCTGGACACCCAAGTCCAAGTCATTAATATATATCAAGGAAAGCAGTGGTCCCAGCACCGACCCCTGGGGAACAACACTGTACACCTCCCTCCAGTCCGAAAAACAACCGTTCACCACAACTCTCTGTTTCCTGTCACTTACCCAATTTTGTACCCATGCTGCCACTGCCCCCTTTATTCCATGGACTTCAATCTTGATGACAAACCGATAATGTGGCACTTTATCAAACGCCTTTTGAAAGCCCATATACACCACATCAATTGCATTGCCCTCATCAACCTGCTCTTACCTCGTCAAAAATCTCAATCAAGTTTGTTAAACAAATCCGTGCTGGCTTTCCTTAATTAATCCACACTTGTCCAATTGACTGTTAATTCTGTCCCAGATTATCGTTTCTAAAAGTTTCCCCACCACTGGGGTTAAACTGACTGGCCTATAGTTTCCGGGTTTATCCTTAAATTCTTTTTTGAACGAGGGTGTAATATTTGCAATTCTCCAGTCCTCTGGCACCATATTTAAGGAGGATTGGAAGATTACGGCCAGTACCTCTGCAATTTATAGCCTTACTTCCTGCAACATCATCAGAAACATCAATCACTGTCCAGATATCTCCCTGAGGGTGGGACTGAGGGACACCAGCCACTGTCCAGATATCTCCCTGAGGATGGGACTGAGGGACACCAGCCACTGTACAGATATCTCCCTGAGGATGGGACTGAGGGACACCAGCCACTGTACAGATATCTCCCTGAGGATGGAACTGAGGGACACCAGCCACTGTACAGATATCTCCCTGAGGATGGGACCGAGGGACACCAGCCACTGTACAGATATCTCCCTGAGGATGGGACCGAGGGACACCAGCCACTGTACAGATATCTCCCTGAGGATGGGACTGAGGGACACCAGCCACTGTACAGATATCTCCCTGAGGATGGAACTGAGGGACACCAGCCACTGTACAGATATCTCCCTGAGGATGGGACCGAGGGACACCAGCCACTGTACAGATATCTCCCTGAGGATGGGACTGAGGGACACCAGCCACTGTCCAGATATCTCTCTGAGGAAGAAACGGAGAGATATCTATAATTGAACAAATATCTCTGTGAGGAACGGAATGGGAGACATCAGCATATGTACAGATACCACCCCGAGGAAGGGACTGTGGGACATCAATCACTGAACAGATATCTCTCTGAGGAAGGGACTGTGGGACACCACTCACTGTCCAGATGAAAGGTCTTCGACCTGAAATCTTAACTCTGTTTCTTTCTCTATAGATGCTACCTAACTTGCTGAGCTTCTCCAGCATTTTCTGTTTTTATAATCGCTGTACAGATATCTCCCTGAGGAAGGGACTGAGGGATATCAATCACTGTACAGATATCTCCCAGTGGAAGGGACTGAAGAACAGTCAGTAACACAGGGCGCTTGAGGAGAGGGGTTACTGAGAGACAGTGTGAGGGAGCTGGATTAACATCAGTAGAGATGCAGTCAGTAACACAGGGAGCTGGGGGAGAGGGGTTACTGAGAGACAGTGTGAGGGTGCTAGATTAACATCAGTAGAGATACAGTCAGTAACACAGGGCGCATTGGGATGGGTTACTGAGAGACAGTGTGAGGGAGAGGGATTAACATCAGTAGAGATAAAGTCATTAACACAGGGCGCTGGAGGAGAGGGGTAACTGAGTGACAGTGTGAGGGAGAGGGATTAACATCAGTAGAGATAAAGTCATTAACACAGGGCGCTGGGGGGAGAGGGGTTACTGAGTGACAGTGTGAGGGAGAGGGATTAACATCAGTAGAGATACAGTCGGTAACAAAGAGTGCTGGGGGGAGAGGGGTTACTGAGAAACTGTGTGAGGGAGAGGGATTAACATCAGTAGAGATACAGTCAGTAACACAGGGCGCATTGGGAGGGGTTACTGAGTGACAGTGTGAGGGAGAGGGATTAACATCAATAGAGATACAGTCAGTAACACAGGGCACTGGGGGAAGAGGGCCTAGACCCCGATATAATAAAACCCACGAGGACACAGACTTCACACACACTGAGTGAGGGCCCAGACAATCGGATATAATAAACCCCGGGAGGTGCAAACTCTGACTGGGTTCAGTTCTACACTCACTGGTTCCCCTCTCTCCCCTCCCCTGAAGGTGCTGACTCTGACTGGGTTCAGTTCCACACTCACTGGTTCCCCTCTCTCTCCTCCCCTGAAGGTGCTGACTCTGACTGGGTTCAGTTCCACACTCACTGGTTCCCCTCTCTCTCCTCCCCTGAAGGTGCTGACTCTGACTGGGTTCAGTTCCACACTCACTGGTTCCCCTCTCTCTCCTCCCCTGAAGGTGCTGACTCTGACTGGGTTCAGTTCCACACTCACTGGTTCCCCTCTCTCTCCTCCCCTGAAGGTGCTGACTCTGACTGGGTTCAGTTCGACACTCACTGGTTCCCCTCTCCCTCCCTCTCCCTGAAGGTGCTGACTCTGACTGGGTTCAGTTCTACACTCACTGGTTCCCCTCTCTCCCCTCCCCTGAAGGTGCTGACTCTGACTGGGTTCAGTTCTACACTCACTGGTTCCCCTCTCCCTCCCTCTCCCTGAAGGTGCTGACTCTGACTGGGTTCAGTTCCACACTCACTGGTTCCCCTCTCCCTCCCTCTCCCTGAAGGTGCTGACTCTGACTGGGTTCAGTTCCACACTCACTGGTTCCCCTCTCTCTCCTCCCCTGAAGGTGCTGACTCTGACTGGGTTCAGTTCTACACTCACTGGTTCCCCTCTCCCTCCCTCTCCCTGAAGGTGCTGACTCTGACTGGGTTCAGTTCCACACTCACTGGTTCCCCTCTCTCTCCTCCCCTGAAGGTGCTGACTCTGACTGGGTTCAGTTCCACACTCACTGGTTCCCCTCTCTCTCCTCCCCTGAAGGTGCTGACTCTGACTGGGTTCAGTTCCACACTCACTGGTTCCCCTCTCTCTCCTCCCCTGAAGGTGCTGACTCTGACTGGGTTCAGTTCCACACTCACTGGTTCCCCTCTCCCTCCCTCTCTCTCCCTGAAGGTGCTGACTCTGACTGGGTTCAGTTCCACACTCACTGGTTCCCCTCTCCCTCCCTCTCCCTGAAGGTGCTGACTCTGGGTTCATTGGATCCCCTCTATCTCCTCACCTTCACCAATCCATGCTGACTCTCTTTGATCAGCTCAGATTTGTTCAAGTGCTGTCAGTTTGTCTTTGTTTGTTTCGCTTATTGACGTTAGTTTTTATTTATTTCATTATGACTCACTTCTCTCAGACAATCCTCAGATTCCCCGGTCTACGTACCCAGA
This sequence comes from Heptranchias perlo, assembly GCF_035084215.1. Lineage (NCBI taxonomy): Eukaryota > Metazoa > Chordata > Chondrichthyes > Hexanchiformes > Hexanchidae > Heptranchias > Heptranchias perlo. The sequence continues at coordinate 39,186 of NW_027139793.1, read as the reverse complement.
TCACTCGAGGTTTTCACCTCCGCCATCGTAACTGGAAGATCCAATGAGGTAACTGCTGGGGAGATCACATGATCAAGTACTGGGGAGATCACATGACGAGGTACTGGGGAGATCACATGATCAGGTACTTGGGTGATCACATGACTGGGTTTGGAGAGATCACATGATGAGGTACTGGAGAGATCACATGACCGGGTACTGGGGAGATCACATGATGAGGTCGCGGGTTTGGGAGGTGCTGTCGAAGAAGCCTTGGCGAGTTGCTGCAGTGCATCCTGTGGATGGTACACACTGCAGCCACAGTGCGCCGGTGGTGAAGGGAGTGAATGTTTAGGGTGGTGGATGAGTTGCCAATCAAGTGGCTGCTTTGTCCTGGATGGTGTCGAGCTTCTTGAGTGTTGTTGGAGCTGCACTCATCCAGGCAAGTGGAGAGTATTCCATCACACTCCTGACTTGTGCGTTGTAGATGGTGGAAAGGCTTTGGGAAGTCAGGAGGTGAGTCACTCGCTGCAGAATACCCAGCCTCTGACCTGCTCTTGTAGCCACAGTATTTATGTGGCTGGTCCAGTTAAGTTTCTGGTCAATGATGACCCCCAGGATGTTGATGGTGGGGGATTCGGCGATGGTAATGCCGTTGAATGTCATGGGGAGGTGGTTAGACTCTCTTGTTGGAGATGGTCATTGCCTGGCACTTGCCTGGCACGAATGTTACTTGCCACTTATGAGCCCAAGCCTGGATGTTGTCCAGGTCCTGCTGCATGCGGGCTCGGACTGCTTCATTATCTGAGGGGTTGCGAATGGAACTGAACACTGTGCAATCATCAGCGAACATCCCCATTTCTGACCTTATGATGGAGGGAAGGTCATTGATGAGCAGCTGAAGATGGTTGGGCCTAGGACACTGCCCTGAGGAACTCCTGCAACAATGTCCTGGGGCTGAGATGATTGGCCTCCAGCAACCACTACCAACTTCCTTTGTGCAAGGTATAGAAACATAGACTCATAGAAAATGGGAGCAAGAGTAGGCCATTTGGCCATTCGGGCCTGCTCCGCCATTCAAAATGATCATGGCTGATCGTCTAACTCAGTACCCTGTTCCCGCTTTTTCCCCATATCCCTTGATCCCTTTAGCATTAAGAAATATATCTAGCTCCTTTTCAAATACATCTAATGACTTGGCCTCCACTGCCTTCTGTAGTAGAGAATTTCACAGGTTCACCACCCTCTAAGTGAAGAAATTTCTGCTCATCTCGGTTCTAAATGACATACCCCATATTCTGAGACTGTGACCCCTGGTTCTGGACTCCCCAGACATTGGGGATATCCTCCCTGCATCTCGTCTGTCTAGTCCTGTTAGCATTTTATGTGTTTTGATGAGATCACCTCTCATTCTTCTAAACTCTAGTGAATATAGGCCTGGTCGACCCAATCTCTCCTCATACGTCAGTCCTGCCATCCCAGGAATCAGTCTGGTAAACTTTCGTTGTACTCCCTCCATGGCAAGGACATCCTTCCTCAGATAAGGAGACCAAAACTGCACACAATACTCCAGATGTGGTCTCACCAAGGCCCTGTATAACTGCAGTAAGACATCCCTGCTCCTGTACTCCAATCCTCTTGCAATGAAGGCCAACATACCATTCACCTTCCTAACTGCTTGCTGCACCTGAATGCTCACTTTCAACCATTGGTGTACAAGGACACCCAGGTCTCGTTGCACCTCCCCTTTTCCCAATCTATCACCATTCAGATCTGCCTTTCTGTTTTTACAACCAAAGTGGATAACCTCACATTTATCCACGTTATGCTGCATCTGCCATGTTCTTGCCCATTCACCCAACTTGTCTAAATCACATTGGAGCCTCTTTGCATCCTCCTCAAAGCTCACATTCCACCCCAGCTTTGTCTCGTCTGCAAACTTGGAAATATTACATTTAGTTCCCTCATCCAAATCATTGATATATATTGTGAATAGCTGGGGCCCAAGCATTGATCCCTGCAGTATCCCACTAGTCACTGCCTGCCACCCGGAAAAAGACCCGTTTATTCCTACTCTCTGTTTCCTGTCTGTCAACCAATTCTCAATCCATGCCAGTATATTCCCCCCAATCCCATGTGCTTTAATTTTGCACACTAACCTCTTGTGTGGGACCTTATCAAAAGCCTTCTGAAAATCCAAATACACCACATCCACTGGTTCTCCCCTATCTATTCTACTAGTTACATCCTCAAAAAACTCCAGTAGATTTATTAAGCATGATTTCCCTTTCATAAACCCATGCTGACTTTGTCCAAGTGTTCTGTTGTCACATCTTTTATAATAGACTCTAGCATTTTCCCCACTACAGATGTTAGGCTAACTGGTCTGTAATTCCCTGGTTTTTTCTCTCCCTCCTTTTTTAAATAGTGGGGTTACATTTGCCACCCTCCAATCTGTAGGAACTGTTCCAGAGTCTATAGAATTTTGGAAGATGATCACCAACGCATCCACTATTTCCAGGGCCACTTTCTTTACTCTGGGATGTAGATTATCAGGCCCTGGGGATTTGTCAGCCTTTAGCCCCATTAATTTCCCTAGCACTATTTTTTTTCACTAATACTGGTTTGTTTCAGTTCCTCCCTCTCACTAGACCCTTGGTTCCCTAACATTTCTGGCAGGTTATTTGTGTCCTCCTTTGTGAAGACAGAACCAAAGTATGTGTTTAATTGTTCTTTGTTCCCCATTATAATTCCCCCATTTCTGACTGTAAGGGACCTACATTTGTCTTCACTAATCTTTTTCTCTTGACATATTTATAGAAGCTTTTACAGTCAGTTTTTATGTTCCCTGCTAGTTTACTCTCATACTCTATTTTTCCCCTCTTAATCAATCTCTTTGTCCTCCTTTGCTGAATTCTGAACTGTTCCCAATCCTCAGGCTTGCTGCTTTTTCTGGCAATTTTATATGTCTCCTCTTTAGATCGAATACTATCCCTAATTTCTTTTGTAAGCCACGGTTGAGCCACCTTTCCTGTTTTATTTTTGCGCCATACAGGAATGAATAATTGTTGTAATTCCTGCACACGTTCTTTAAATATTAGCCATTGCCTATCCACCATCCCTTTTAGTAAAGTTCCCCAATCTATCATAGCCAACTCGCACCTCATACTTTCGTAATTTCCTTTATTTAGATTCAGGACCCTAGTTTCAGATTCAACTACTTCACTCTCCATCTTAATGAGGAATTCTATCATGTTATGGTCGCTCTTCCCTAAGGGACCCCGCACAACAAGATTGTTAATTAATCCTTTCTCATTGCACAATACCCAGTCTAGGATCACCTATTCTCTGTTTGGTTCCTCAACGTATTGGTCTAGAAAACCATCACGTACACACTCCAGGACTTCCTCTCCCACAGTATTATTGCTAATTTGGTTTGACCGATCTATATGTCGATTAAAGTCACCCATGATTATAGTTGTACCCTTCTTGCATGCGTCTCTAATTTCCTGTTTAATGCCCTCCCCTACATCTCCACTACTGTTTGGGGGCCTATAGACAACCCCCACCAACGTTTTCTGCCCCTTGGTGTTTCTTAGCTCCACCCATACAGATTCCACATCGTGATTTTCCGAGCCAATATCCTTCCTCACTATTGCATTGATTTCCTCCTTTACTAACAATGCTACCCCTTGACTCCAGCCACTGGAGAGTTTTCCCCCTGATTCCCATTGACTTCAATTTTACTCGGGCTCCTTGGTGCCACACTCAATCAAATGCTGCCTTGGTGTCAAGGGCAGTCACTCTCACCTCACCTCTGGAATTCAGCTCTTTTGTCCATGTTTGGACCAAGGCTGTAATGAGGTTTGGAGCTGAGTGGTCCTGGCCGAACCCAAACTGAGCATCATTGAGCAGGTTATCGGTGAGTAAGTGCCGCTTGATAGCACTGTCGACGACACCTTCCATCACTTTGCTGATGATTGAGAGTAGACTGATGGGGCAGTAATTGGCCGGATTGGATCTTCTCGACTCCTCATTGAACCAGGCTTGGTCATCTGACTTGATGCTGATGGAAGAGTGAGGGATATACCAGGCCATGAGGTTACAGATTTTGCTGGAATACAATTCTTCTGCTGCTGATGGCCCACAGCGTCTCATGGATGCCCACTTTTGAGCTGCTAGATCTGTTCTGAATCTATCCCATTCA